>NW_027269278.1:3784147-6184147 GCF_023055355.1 Agelaius tricolor | reverse complement strand
GCTTTCAAGGGGTTATAGAGAATTAACTGGCTAATGAGATTGGTACTGGCTATGTCATGGAGTCTCAAAAATGTTCCAAAGTAGGAGATCTGCTTTCTTCAGATATATAGAGAGATAGTTCAACTTCTTCATTCCAAGTGGGGGTCTGGTCTAGATATGCATTAGTCAAGGTTTATGTAATACCATCTTGTCACTTCTAGAAGTGAGAAATCCACTTCATAAGGATAAGAAGAGGAGATGGGATTTTAGTGCTAGAAGGTGGAAAAGTGAAGAAATGAAGTATGCGGCCAAATGTGCAGTCCTAAAAATGTCTCCTCTACGTCTCAGTGATCAGAATTCATAGGTATGTGAAGAGGAATTAAAAAAGAAAGAAGGATTTGTTTATCAAAGTATACTGCTTTTCTAAAGCCTTTTCTTGAAAGGACCAAACAGCTTGGATCTTTGCTGTGTCACACACCTAGCACAGGTCATCAGCTACTGTTTTGCTTTTCTCTGCACAAAAAATTATTGTGTCCTCCTGCTATGCCATGGTTGAAGCACAGCTTTTGTTGCAGTGCCTTCTCCTTTTCAAGATATTTATATCCACATCAGCTGTATTTTCAGCCAGCTGTAGGTTAAGAAAAGGAGCTTGCAACACTTAACTTTTCTTTTTATAGAGTGTTATAAGGCAGAAGTTGCTTTTGGTTCAGTAGACCAGAAGAGAGTGAGAGTGTATTAGGGAGCATGGTTTTACCTCTGAGGCTAGATCTATATACTATTCTTCCCTGTGGGAATACTTCCTGGAAGAACAGAGGCA
Source organism: Agelaius tricolor (assembly GCF_023055355.1). Lineage (NCBI taxonomy): Eukaryota > Metazoa > Chordata > Aves > Passeriformes > Icteridae > Agelaius > Agelaius tricolor. The sequence goes on along the minus strand of NW_027269278.1, from coordinate 6,183,351 downwards.
GCCTTTCAGACCTTGTTCAAAGACTGGTTAAAAAACCCCACCCAAAGCAACTCTGAAATGCCCCAGATTCCAAGTCAGAGCATCAATTCTACCAGATAAGACTCCCATGAGTGTTCATATATTTATTTATCCACTAATGCACCCTCTGGATGCTCTGTTACCATCCAACTCTCTCATTCAGGGTACCATGGAACATCAGAACTCTTTGGTGGCATAAGGAGGGAAGAAGGAAGATGCTGATATGGCCAAATGCAGGTGCTCACACGTTATTGGACCTCACCCCAACTCCTCAGTTCTGTGCACAAATGACCACATTCTTGTTTTGAGCCCTGATTGTGTAGAGAGGGACACATTTTAGTGGTGTGAAAGGCAGATAACAGCTTGTAGCTGCATGGGCAGAGACCAGGAGATGTGGCCATGGCTATGAAATGTTGCAAAGCCCAGAAACAGCCTGTTCAGTTGTGCTTTTGGATTTCCCTTCACAAACCTAGAGAATGGAAAGTACTCTTACCTCGCTCATCAGCTGCTGGCAAGCAAGTGTGCAGTGGCAGGTATCCTGGAAATTCAATTGAATAGATCTAGGGGTGGGATTTGAAACCACTATGGACAGTAGAAATAATTTAATATCTGTGTAGTTGTGACTAGTGGAAAAAATATGTTGTGGCATAAATCAAGAGACAATAATGCACTTTGTCTTCTTGCTATCCATCCAAGTTTTGTTTGACAAATAATGCTGCTTGTTTCTCTGTGTTGCTTTTGGCATTCTACCTTTTGTCTGTTTGGTGGCTGTGCTGCACACATACTGGTTCTGCTTCTAAAGCTTATTGCTATCTGCAGGATTTGTTACCCTCAGTGTTTTCCTCATGGGCTCCAGATAGTTTGTTTTACTTTGTTATTAAATAAATGATGTCAGCTCTGCCGGTGCAAAATCTTAAATAGAAGCAGGGTTCTTTGATTCCTCTGGGGCTGCTATAAAGAGCAGCAGGATAAACTGCATTCCTCTGGATGTGTTCATTTTGTGTTGCTTAGCTTACCTTGTGTGAAATGCTTTGACTCCAGTGTTCTCTTGCAAGGGAAAGTTTTTGGGTGTTAGTTATCCCATGATGAAAACAAGCTGTCCTGTGACAGCAAAAGTAGTTTTAGAACTGCTCATCCATCTCAACATGCTCCATGGAGTGCCATCATATAATATGAGGCTGTGCTTTATTTCTTAGAGGGAACAGAAAGAAATCCTTTTACTATATTGGATTCTTGAGTTATGAATAATGCCTCTTTCCCTAATGGAAAAGAGAAGTGAATTAGTTGGTTTGCAATTTTAACTATGTAGCTATATTACTATTAAAGATTAAAATGCCCTAAAAGTAAAAATAACCTAGTGATGATACCTTGATGCTTTTTAATGCAGATTGCCTTCCTTGTTTAGGCAGTGTTTGAATCCTTCATCCTGGTGTTCCTGGCCACAAGTCTGGTCCTGTGGTGCTCCCAGCATCCATCAGACCTGAACACAGGCTGGGTTAGCCAAAATCTGAGCAGGAGGGCCCTTTTTTATTGTCTTTGTGGAATTTCAGACCAGAAAGCCTAGTTCTATGTTCAGAACAGAGCTCAGCCCAAGAACCAGTGGGATTGTTTTTTCCTTTAGCAGTGTAGGTGCAGCATCTTCTACCCTGCTCCTTGCTGTCTTTCATTTGTCTGTGTGTTTAGGGCTTGCATGAGGTCAGGTAAATCACGTGCCTTGGTACATGCTAAGGAACAACTTTGGAGATTCCAGGGAGTCCTGTGGGTTCTTTACTGTCTTCTGACATAGCCTGCATACAGGCAGAGACGCAGGGAAGAACAGACAGCAGCAAATACTGCAGCAAATGTTGTTGTTACATCAACACTAAGGCTAAGGATTAAAAAATATAAGTGGAACATGAGATCTGTCATGTGAAGCAGTAACTGCAAAGAAAGACATTTCTGTCTAGATTATAATGTGGCAAACTCGTAGCAATTTAAATATTTATAGTAGTTTAAAGAATGACAGGTAATGCTTAAATCTTGCTACAGCTGTCACAAATTATATTCCCCAGGTGTTTATTGTTCTTGGGGTTTCTTTTCTTTGCTTGTTTCTACATGTTATTTTTTGAGTCTCATATTCTGAAAGATAATTCAGTCAAATTAGGTAACATAAATTTAAGTGTAGAATCACTCTCTATTTTCTGTTGGTATTACAAAATGATATTCTAACTGTCCTGTGAAGCTTTTTCTTTAGGAACTCAGCCTTTCTGAGTTTGTAAAGAAGTTTCTTGAGAATTTCTCTGAAGAAATGTATCCCTTCCCTCTCTCTGTTCTGTTAATGGTATTTGAGCAATCCTTCCTACTGACTGGAAAAGCAAATTTGCTTTGTCCTTTATGAGCTGTATTTATCCTTCATGAATATCCACAAAATTCAGCAGGGATTTGGCCAAGAAAGTTGAATCATTGCTCCCAGAGAAGAATTTTTTAAATCTGGGAGGGTGGTGCTGTTTGTACAAGATCTAAAAGCAGCTTTCAGAATTTGCTGGAGAGGCTTGTGTAGCTTTAAGTAAGGAGATTATGTAAAATGCTGACTAAAGCTGAGAGCTTGCAAAGGCTCTGCCTAGCAGAAAATTAATAAATAGCTTTTGAGTTCTCCCAGGGCAAGGACTTCTCACTATGACACATTTCAGTTTCCTTGTTTGGCCATTAGTCAACTCAACTTTCCTCATTTCATCTGTGTCAATCCCGTGTTCATCTCTCACTAATACATTAATGATGGGCTTTTTTTTGGCTTGGATAATTTTTTCTGGGTATTCATTTTATTCTCAGAGCACTAGAGCAGAACATCCTTACCCTTATATCAATCCCACTTAATGAAAAATAAAAGAAAAGTATTTGAATTTGTATTTAGATGTTAATTTGAAAATTCATATGAAAGCAAACACTAATGATGGGTTGGGTTTGCTCAGGGATTTTTCTTGGGATGCTTTCACTGTTTGAAAAACTGATTGTATTTTTTATCTCAGTACAAGTAGATGATATAAATGAATTCAACTTGAAGTAAAAAGTTGGAGGATAAACTGAAGGATTCTTCCAAAGGCACATAAATAGCAGGGATCCCATTCTGTTTCTTAGCTTTACAAGATTATTTTGGACCTCAAGGAGTGTGATTTGAATAAACAACTGCATTCTACCATTGAGGATTTTTGTCCCATAACTTCATCAACATGTTTGAGTAGGATCAGTGAACAGGTGATCACCTGGGATATTTCAGTTTATATCTGCCTTGCACTGTGAGGATCAGATTCCCACATTTCATTACTATATTTTAGATATCTTGTTAATAAGGCGTGCTACAAACTTCTGTTTTGTTGAATGAAGTGGCTTGAAGGAAACACTGACTATAAAAATCAAACTGGGCCCAATTCTGTCTTCTGTGAAGCTTAAAACCAGAGAAGTTCTCTTGAAGTAAATGGATATCATAAGCATTCTCAATTCATTATAGAATGCAGTGTATTAGAGAAGCACCTTTTGATCATACTTCTCAAATAGAAGCCTAGCTTGAGTGTACAGTCTCTTATTAGCTTCCCTGACAAACATCAAAAAACAAATGTTTCTATAAACTTCTATTTGTAGAAAGTGTATGGGAAGTATCTCTTATTAATTCAGAGCCACTGAATCAGTTGTCAAAGAGAGCAGCTGTGAATTCTGATAATTGCCTAATTAATCTAATGATACATTTTTCCTATCATAATCCATCTAATACATTTCTGCACTGGATTTAAATCCTGCAGCTGATTTGTTTTGATGCTGGTTTTGGATAGTGACTTTTTAAATTGAAATATGCCTAGATGCATTAATAAAGCTGAGGAGGTAAAAGTCATTTTCCAATAACTCAATTATTCTCATTAAATATATGGTAATAAAAGGTCTCAAGGATGTGGGAATTTATTATTCAACTGGTAGATTTCTAATTAACTACCAGAACTTGGTTAACTGATATTTCTTGTTTCCATCCTGTTTCTGCCTGGGTGGAGAATATACTGGAGTATTGAAATGGGAGGTGGCAGTCCTGGGAAATGAGGTATTCTTCCAGCTCCAAGGGTGGCCAAACTACCTACTGCTGCTTTGGGATAATTAGCCTACTTTGTATAGTTATTCTGATATTTTTTTCCTAAGCTTTGATTCCAGGCAGTTCTGTAGTCATGCAAATCACAGAGCAGAGCCTCAAATGTATCTCCCCAAAAGAGCTCAGAACAAATTAGTCTGCCAAGCATACATGTGTGGATAATCAATTAAACTAATATAATCTTGATTTAAAACAAAACAAATCATTAAACACGTACAGCATGTTATTGCTAAAATACAGGCTAAAGGAAAATAGTGCAGTTAAAAATACACTACTAATAGATAGCTACTGTCATTTTGTAGAGTTCATTTCATATTAATTTCAATTTTATTATCCAGTCTGTGAGTAGTAGAAAATTTTGGAGACTAAAGAGGAATTGGGAAACAAATAGTTGGCAGCAATTTAGAATTTCCTCTTTTTTTTTTTTTTTCAGAACTCCTTTTTTTTCTCCTACACTGTCTGTTAACCTTTGAGCAGGACCAAATGTTGTATAAAACATCCTCTTGTCTGAGGGGAAAAAAATTACTAGTCATCTTTTAGTTCCTGCTCTATGTAGAGAATTGACAAATAAGAATGATTTTACACATTGAGCAGATTCTGTCACTTGAAAATGCTTTCAATTCACCATAGCAGCAATGTTACAGAATTTGTTTCATTTCTACCTAAGCAGTGTCTTTTTGAGAAGAGGCATAGCTTTGGAATCTGTACTCTTGTATTTGAGTCTTTCCCCTTGTCCACTGTTAATCAATCTTTGCTGACAGATTTGGTCACTTATGCCATAAATTCATTTGGAAAATATCTCCTTTAAATAGCAAACAGCAGAGGCAAGGAAGATAGAGAGACTGACTTGAAAAAAGGCATGTTTGGGGACAGGGAATCTGAGACTCCAGGTTTGGATTGTTGCCTTGCAATTAACCCCTTGTGCTTCAGGTGTGTGGAATGTAAGCAAATGTGATGTGTATTTAATAATAATTTGAACTTGTACTGCAATTTTTTTTTTTTAAGCCTGCATTAAATGCAGATGAAGTATAAATGAATACTTAGCTTGTACAATATACTTAGCTTGTACAATTATGCTAGAGAAGTTGAAAGGGACATCTTTTAATCTAATGATTAAAGAGCCAGGAACAGGGCTGATACTTCAGTGATAGTGAATTGTGAAAACATTGACTCATAATAGGAGCTAGAGGCAATGAAAAAAACCCATTCCTACTGTTTCTGTGGAAATGAATGGAGTTGTTTCCATGACAAGAGGAAATGCTGATAAAAATTTCCTTTTTCAAAGAAGAAAAAATCACTTGTTTCATGCAGGATTTTCCATGCTAAATTACTGTTCATGCCATATAGTACTCTACTTGATAGCTAAGATACAAAAATGCTAAAATTATTTTGTGTTGTTAAATGGATGGAAGCTGTTTAGCCATAATGGCAAGATTGGTTTAAGCAACTGGTGCTTTAGTGAAATGAGAATATTTTGGAGTAGAGCAGACTGCAGTCAAGATTAGATCATACTATTTCCTTCTTTGTCACCACAGAGCTGATAAATGTGTTAGGTTTGAATGACTTCAATGAAGCAATGAAGCTCCTATTTAATTTCTATAATCATAGCCTGCAATAGTGGTTCAGTCTTGCTGAAGGTCTTCTGAAGAATATTCTCATAACCTTAATGCAACTAAAAAACTGCATTTCACTGCCACAGTTTTCTTCCCCTGAAAAATAGTTTGTAAGGTATGTTGAAGGCTGTGTGGTGTATTTTGGCCCCTCCTAACACTTTTGTTGGTGTGAACTTTCCAACAATTATCTACCAACTCACATTTCAAAACACAAATGTGATTTTTCTGTACTTATAACTTCCTGACTTTTTCAGTCAGAGTATATGATCACAGGAGAGGGGTTTTGTTGATTATTTTTTATTTTATCTTCCTAAAGGGTGTAGTTTAGTGATGGCCTGAACTTGGTATAACTCTAAAATATTTCTGTTGTTGTAATGCTGAAAATTTGAGAAAGACCAAACTTATATCTATAGTGAGGTTTTTGATGTTTTGTCCACTTCAGGAAACTTTCCTCCTCTTTTAAGGAGGAGGAAAAAAACCAAACGTTTTTAGTCATAACTCATCCTTTTTATGCATCTTGTGTGGCAGACAAGTCGGTTTTTGTGCTTTTTAAAACTTTTTTTGCTGTATTTGGTAACATGCTCAGTAGAATCATCCTCTGTGTGCTTTTTGATACAGCTGGGTTAAGGTTGCCTAGTTTATTTTAGCTACATACTCTTAAAGGAGCAGCAAAAGGAACCCTCTAGGGCTTTTTCAAACCATCTAAAAACCTGGACTCAGTACAGCTCCTGAAATCCCATTCCTAATCTGACCACGGGTCAGAAAACTCTCAACCTTGGAAACTTGAGTGGTTTCTGTAATTGAAGTCAGTGCAGCCTGGAATTACAAGCCCCTTAATTCAGGTATTAAAATAACACCTTCTTGTTTACATTAATAATAAAATACTGGATTTCATGTATTTATTCTCTGATTTCTGAACTTCAGAAAGTGATTTCACTCAGTTTTTCAGGATTTCTCTTTGTCCAGAGATACATTGCTAGGAATGTTTATTGAGTCTCTTTCTTACATGGAAATGAAAAACTGTATTTCCTCAGTTGTTTTCAGATGCTGGTACTTTAAAGAGAATGCTGCCTACCATGCAGCATTACCTAAGCTAAATTTGACAGTACAAAACTCTACTTCTTTGTCAGGCAAAATATTGGAGAAAATTCAAACTTTTCTTGAATGTGATTGAAGAATTAGTTATTAGTTATATTTTGGAACTCTGAGCAAAAGCATACAGAGAGCAATATAAATGAAGCTGTTCAGAGAATAATCTGTTCTCTGCAGGAACAAAGACAAGCAGGGAATTGTCCAAGAAGAAGCTGCTGATTGAAGTGTTGGCTGATAATCACTTTTGTGTATTCTTAAATTATGCCACTAAAACCCCTTTCTGTTCAAAACCATCTGCAGGGATTGTATATTTGTAAACAAATACAGATTAAGATAATTTATTTATTCTTTGTCTGCCATCCACTCATTATTTCTACCAGAAGTATCCACTTCTAAGCTCCCAACCATGTTAACCTCTGAGCACTGAGACAACATTTTAATTGGCTTACAAGTATGATTTGGCTTTTATCCTTATATAAAATGTGAATGTTTTGAAATCTCATTCATGCTAGGAGATACAGTACCCACATGCTTTCAGGATTAAGTACGGTGTGTTAACTTCACTGAATGCAGATGTGCGGGGAGTCCTGTAAATTAGGCACACTCTTTGTTCCAGCCAGCGTGGACAAAAGCTTCCAGAGGGAGAGGACAAGAAGCTGGTGTGAAAAGTTATTCAGGTTATCTGTGCCAGCTCTTTGCAGCAGAGAACATGCTTAGTGCTCCCAAGTGAACAGCCAGGCTTCAGAATGGCAGAGGCACTAAGTACTCTGGGCTCAGCAATTAGCACAGGAGAGCTAAGCTGGATTTTATGTGGAAACAGAGATGAAAGGTGGCTTAATTGAACTTCTCCTAAGTGCCAAACATAGAGCAGCACAGAGAGGCATCCTGTCAATACATGTTTAACACTAGCAGAGAAAGCAAGTGGAGAACATCCTTGCTACCAATTACCTGCTAAGCTGGAGCACGTCATCTACCAAATCTGCCTAGGTCTCTATGAGCTAGAGCATCACACCTGAGTGCTTTTATTAGATCTTTGTCTGGGGTTGAAAAGATAGGGTGCTTTACATATGAAATAGGAAAATATGGCTGCAGGAAAAAGAATTAGTAAGGTTTTTCTCTGTGTCCTTTTCTTTCTTAAATGGAATCACTTTTCTCTACTTTCTTTTCCTTTCTGTCTAGGCTCATTATATAGCTTTTATTTCCTAATCCTCAGTGTTATCAGAAACTTTTTTGCTCGATGTATTTAAATATACTTGTATGTCTAACAGATTTTTGTAATAAAGCCTGACCTAATCTAAAGCCATAAATATCCCACTACTATTTTTCATAAGAAAAAAGATAATCTTTCAGTATATCATTATATGTATAATTATATATATATATCGATACACATATAATATCTATTTTATATATATTATATACATTTATACATATATAGTATATATACACATATATATATGTACAAACATATATATATATATTTATATGCATATATTATTTATATGTGTATAAATAATCTGGATAATGTTGATAGCCAGGAAGTGTGTATATATTAAAATAAAGGTGTATACTGCTGCATGACCCCTGCCCACATGGGCTCCCTATTCCCTGTAAGCTCACACCCATTCCCCACCTCAGAGCAGGAGACTCTGCACTGGAGAGGTGAAGCCAGTTCCTGAGAATGACCCACTGCAGGTGGGGAAGCCCCTCCAAGAGCCTCCAGTGCAAGAGCTTTTTTGTTCCAGTTCACAGAGATGGAACAGAAAATGATAAAATTGACAGAAATGGCATCTCCCAGGGTCTGTTGGGATGAAAAGGGCTGAGATGAGACAAGGTTGGATGGGAAAGCTCTGACTTTGCTGGTGCATCCCCAACCCAAGGTAGCAGAACTTGGTAATGAAGAGCCTGTGGCTTATTGAACTGTGAATCCATCTGTAGTGAAGTGACACAGGAGAGTTGATGTCACTTGCCTGCAAGCTTTGAACAGCAGGAATTCTGTTTCTTTCCTTCCTGGGATCTCTGAAAAATGAAAATTCAATTCATTACAAGCTGCTGGTTCCAATATAAGTAGGAGATTCAGAGCAAGTTGAAGTAATAACTCTGGAAAAATAATCAGAAACTTGTGATTATATGCACATGAAATTAGGTCTTTTTTTGTTACTCTTTTTCTACAAATCAAAAGACTGCTCTAAAAAAATACTTTGTTTTGTGTTAAGATTACATTGTAATTTTATGTTCTCATTTTGACATTTCATTTCATGCTTCCTATTTTTTTAATACTTGAAAGTCTTTGTGATTTCTTGCCCATACTTTCCTTAGTATATATTATAGTCCACAAATTCATACAACCAATTGAAAACTCTCTGTATGACTGAAGATATATTTACTGGAAGTTGCAATGCTAATATATCCTAAGCAAGAAAAAGCACAAGTCATACCCTTCAGATCCCTAGGTCTGTACCTGATTACTTAGGTTGTTAGTGGTACTTTGGGGAAAAAAAAAATCTATGGCACTAAAAAAGTTTGCTCAGGATACAAGCAAACAGTTGCAGCGAGTTCTACAAAGTAGATTTTGGATTTTGGTACTGCCAATATTTTTCAATCTCTCATCTCTTAAATCCTGCTGTTTATTGTTAAGATAAAAATAGGTTGGGGTTGTTTTTCCCCCCATGAAGCAGATGTGACTGTTGGCAATGTGCAGCAGTGACACAGGATACTGAGAGTGCAGAGGCTGTGGATCCACTGCTCCCATGTGGGGAACCAATCAGGTGTTAGAGACTCTGTGATATCATTTGTATTTCACCTGGAGAGCACAAGGGCACATGCATAATCTCAATAAAATATCGTGTCTGGAACTCAGCTCAGGCACTGCACCACCTATCTTGGTGCCAGTGGGCAAAGAGCAAAGTACTGCATCTATCACCCATTCCTTCATTGCAGAGGTCACCTTCACAGGTAATACCTGTGGTTTGCATGTAGGAATGGCAAATCAGTGCACCTGCAATGTCTACTGCCATCTTCACGCCTCTTTCTGGGGTTTTTGCCAGAGGATTTGCAATCTTTCAGTTGCAGTGCCTCTGGAAATTAAATAAACTCTGTCTTTTGTCATCCATCATGTTTGGGAGCCATAAACATAATTTTCTTCTTCTCTGATAGATAAATACTCTGATTTTAAGTGCTTGCTTTCATTTTTCAATAGGCACATATTGTTCACAACAGTATCCTCACCACACATACCTGTTGAAACTCATACTCTAAACTTTTCTGGCAAAGCAACATCTTCAGAAATGAGTTCAGTAAAAAGTTCCTTTCCCAAATTAACCACTGTATTTTGGAGGTGCAGGTGGTTCAAGGGGATTGCTTAACACAATGTTCATGCTCTCTCCTGTCTGTATTATCAGTGTGGGAATGCTGTCTCCCTCCTCTCCTGCTTGCTTTCAAGTGCATTTCTCAAGACCTCTTTTAATACAGCAGATACTCTGTGAAACACCTTCTGAAAGCTAGTGGAAAGATCCCCAATGGAATGAGTAGATGTTAGTTTTATCAGACATCCACTTGACTTTCAGGAGAGAAAATAGCAATGCTGTGGTTGGTTGCTGTGAAACTGCTGCCAGACCAAGCTGTTTTGGTTTAGAACAGAGTTTTACTCTATGGGCTGTATGAGCAAGAGGGCAAGTCTGCTGTCACCAAACACCATTTCCCTTTACATTGTGACTTATCCTATAAAGTACAACAGGTACTGCATAAAAATTAGTTATATTTCATGTTCCATGCTAGGGGTACTGAGGGTGTGAAAGGTACCTCCTGATCAGCTCAGCTGGTTAGAGCATGGTGCTGATAACACCACAGCTGTGGGGTAGACACCTGTATGGGCCACTCACTTTAGACTTGGACTTAATGATCCCTATGGGTCCCTTCAAATTCAGAATATTCTGGGATCTCTCCCTTTTTTCTTTGTACAAGGTCAGTTTCTCCCAAATCATGTACAAGGACTAGGTACAACTGCACCTACTTTTCAGCACCTTATGTAATTAGGACTTTTACTTATCAGTGTGAAGATCCCCAGCCAGAGGATGACTTGAGCACTGTGCTTTGGTTGATTGGGGTGAAGGGAAGTGAGAGGGAGTTGTGTGAAGAAACAGACTCCCATTCCAGTTTAACTTTAATTACAGATAATGTCGAACAGCCAGTGGTTTTGTATTAGGCTTGATTTACTTGGTTTGTTCATTATCAACGAAGTGTTACTCTCTGTTCTGGGCCTGGGAGGAGATGCAGAGGGGATTGAAGTAATTTCCTGCATAAAAACTTTTCTCTTCAACTAGTGTTTTGGTTTGTTTTTTTTTTTTTCCATTATGTGTAGCAGGCACTGGTTTGATATCAAATATATCCAGCTTACTCTGTGTAGTTTCTATATACAGACTACTCCAGTGGGCCCTATTTGTGTATAATGTCATCACAAATTATTTCAACTGAATGTGGCTTCAGTCTCAGCCTGTGCCAAATGAGTGTGTAGATAAATTTCCAAAGATAATATTAGATAGATTTTATATATTTTATATCAACCATGATTTTTGTCAGTGTTGGTCACTGAGATCTGTGTTGAAGTGAAGGATAAATTTCAGTATTTATTTTGGAGAAAGGTTACCTAAATAAAATATATTCTGAAATTACTGTGTAGTTTTCTCTGCTGTCTCGGTGCTATGGACTGGCTGTTATCTTTTTAAGAAAGTGTTCTGTGCTCTTGCCAGTGGAGCTCTGGCTGAGGATGTGTTCTTATGGAGAAAACTGGGTTGACTTCTTCATTGCCTTGTTTCTTTCTCATAGTGATGCTTAGAGCATTATTTTTTTATTATCAATAGTTGTGGGTATAAACATTAAATTATAGGGATTTTGCTGAGACTTGAGAGGCTGGTAAATAGCTAAGGTAGTAATAAGAGACATGAGGTTGTAGGGGTGCACTTTTGTGAAGACAGGCAGTGAATGCCTGTATAGAGCCTTAGAAAGCAAGAAACTGATTGTATTGTAGTTTGCTATATTTTTTTCCTTGAGGGAGAAAAAACTTAAGTGGAGGTTTTCCTTCAAGCTGTTATATTAATATGAAGACATTGTTTCACAAATACTGAAAATTTGAAAAGGGCCCTTCTATGATCAGCTAATGGAAAAGACTGAAACCAGCAAATATCTCTTCCTTCCCAGTTATTCTTCTCTGCTGAAGCTGCCCTGAGCTTCTAGAATAAAGCAGCCCCTGCACTCACAATATCAAGTACTATTGCTGTGCCTCATATCTGTGAGGTTTAAGTGGAAATGAGGCTTTTTGTAGGTTGGAGTTTTTTAATTACTTCATTGTGTTCATTATAGGGACTGACCAATGTTTGCTTCAAAGCTAAGTGTCTTTATTCTGTGATCATACTGTTGTTTGTTTAGCTGAATGTCTGCTCTACACCAGGAAGCTCACAAAATTAATTTACTTTTCTTATTATGACCTACTGTGCAAAGTTGTGCAATATTGTCAAGTGGCTTGTGTACCATTTCTATTCATCCAGGCTCATCCCTTACACTGTATAATAAAAAAATCAAAAGTTCTCACTGTGGGAGACCGCAGTCTATATGGCAATTTTGAAATGGTACCTCACTGGGGAAAAAACCAAACTTAAGACATGTGATAGAATGCAAAACATACTGTTGGCCTGAGTGACAGGGAGGTGAACAATTAGAGAGCTGGAATGAGACCAAACACTTCCCATGTGTTCTGAATGAAACCTAAGGCAGGGGGGCCCAGCACAAACCTTTGACACCACATGTGGGTTCCCATCCCAGGACTCCACCTGGCAATGTTCTTCCCATTTGAACATCCACAAGTACCACACTTGCCTTGCTCAGGAATGAAGGTGAATTCAACCTAAAGAGTCCTGTGTGCTCACAGATGATGTTAGGAGGCAGGCTGTGTATAACAGAAGAATGGGAAGATGCCATCTGTTAATAATGAGTTTCTCTTTATTTCCCATTTTTATGTTTGGAACCATTTGCAAGTAGTGAAAGCATGTTACCATGACAAACACTTGTTTTGGCCTATCCACGATACCCCAAGTGTCTGCTTAGTGCCCTTCTGTGCTCTTCCCACATGGAATAGCCCTGCTTAGCTCTCACCCTCACCTGGTTAGTTCTCAAACGATCTGTAGGTGTGTTTGTCTCTTCTGTGAGAGCTGGAAATAGCCCATGGGTCTGCTGCTGTGGCTCTGTGGCCATGATGATTGTAAATGCAATTCAGGAGGCTGCACATCTGTAGAAAACCTTGTTGACTCAATATGTGTCTCCAGGAAAAGCCATTACTTTCTGTTGGTTTATTATCAGTCAATACATGCTGCTAGTGGAAAAAAAGATGGTATTTCTAGTAGCTAAAAAGCAGGTGTGTTCCCTTAAAGACCACCTTGTCATTAAATTTGAAATACCCCTATCTAATCATGATATGTGTTTTGTGGCAGCTGCTTCTCCCTTTCTGCTGAGAGCACTGGGAATCTGGGAGAGGCTGCTCCCAGGTCACTGTTCAAGGACCTGTCTCACAGCTCAGGTAGATGCACAACACACTTCTCACAAATGATAAAGCTCCAGCTTCCCTGGGAGCTCTTCTTCCCCATAGCAATTGCCACGGATATCAAATAGCTGGTCTGCAATAAACTCTGCTTCTGAATGTCAAGCTGTTTAAAATCTATATAATCATCTGGGAGATAAAAAACTTTCTTTCATAAGTGCTGATTGTGACATGTTAATTTTGAAAGTAATAATAACCACAGGGTGAGTGTGTAAATTAGCACTTTGCAGACACAGTTTTTGCATTAAGACAATTGTTCAAAGCCAAAATAGCAGATGAATTAGCAGATATGTAAGCCCTCAGTTCAATGCTGCATGGTTCTATTTTTCATTTAAGGAAATATGCTTGTAGTGCTTGCAGCTCCAGAGAATATTCAGCTTTGTATTGTTTGGGTCCTTTTTTTAAAATCTTACTAATAAAGGAGTTTGGGTTGTTTAACACATTCTCGGGAGCCTGTGCTCCAAACTTTGCCCTCCAGTTGGGATTACAGTATCAGTAATTGCTGCCTCATGTTAACATTTATTTAAAGCTGCTGATTTAACATTTAAAAATTCTGAGGTTAATGGATCTGTATTCTCAGATCCATTAACCTCAATAAAAACAAATGGGACCTTTAGTGAACTAAAATAAGTGCAGATCAAGGATACACTTTCACTAATACTTACTGATAGCATTTAGATTGTACTGTTAAAATGTCAGGTCATAAAAAGGGCTAGTAATGTACTAATATTCAAGGTGAATTTCAGTGTTTTAGTCTCTTACGTGACCCAAGATAGGATAGTTTAAGATGAAGCAAGTTCAGTGTTCTAATTGCAGGATATTCTGGGTGGTTTGCTCTATAAATGGAATATTATTGGGGCTGAGCTGGGAATGGAATTTGGTTTAAACGCAGATTCATTTAATGAGCATATTTGTCTAATTATTATAGTGTAGTTAAATTACAAACATTTATCTTATTATATATAAAAACTGACTCGTGGCTTGCAGCACAGAAAAAACCCCTAGTATTTAAGAAATGAATAAATAAAGAATCTAATGTATTTTCTTAGAGGTTCTTTCATTTAGTCCTCATATTTAATCTAAAATTGTTATAAAAAAAGTGGTGATCTAGAAAAATGGTTTAGAAAGCAAGATCTCTTCCCCAGTTCATCTTCTGCATCATAATCCAGAAAATTGGCTTTTACAGTAGGTGTACAGAGAAATAGGAAGTGTAAATCCTGACTGGAATTCAGTGACACAGACATATTTGCTTTTGTGGGAATGAGTTGATTCTGTAATAAACATGTGATTACATCTCTGTTCATCTTTAGGTCTTGTTTATCAAAATTATGTGTTCTTTCAAGGTGTTAAATATGTATTAGATACACTAATACACAGTTCAGGACATTGTAAATTGCTCAGTGCTAACTCCACACTTGTACTTGAAGAGCAAGAGCATAAAATACAGATAAATGTGTGTTTGTGCTGTGCTATCCTGTGCATAGTGAAAGACTGATTATACCTGCTAATAATAATATATACTACAAAGGTATTGTTATTTTAATCATGCAAAAAGGGCAGATGGGAAATCACCCACCAGAGAAGTTTGAAGAGCCTTAGAGAGCGAGATGAGAGTTATGACATACTGAACCCAGAGTAGATGGCTCAATCTAAAGGCAGCTTAGTTATATGAGCATGCAAAGTTTCAGTGGATAGTGATTAAAAATTGTGATATTTTCTACATGGCAAACACTTAGAGGAAGAATGTGCAAATGCACTTAAGTCTTTAGAAGCCAAAGTCCCATTGAAAGTCCACATTCCCAACATTATTCAAAAGAGTTTTTCTGGCTTCATTTGCTGTCTCAAATAAGAGTGTGATATATTCTTGCATGGTACACCATAAATAAAAGTGGGTCTGAATATTTTCTTCAGAAAATCAACTTAGAAATGGGAAGAACATTTAAGAGGGCAGTTTGAGTCCAGTTCCAAGAATATGCTACTTTTACTTCAGGTTTCTGCTCATATTATTAAGGTCTTCACAGTATTACAGGGGCAGAACTGTAATCTAAACTGGGATTCTCCTAGAGCTTGTTACAGTTTGTGCTAAACCACTATTTATGTTTGTGCTTTCTAATATGAATATTGATTATGCTGTATAAATCACAACAAACAGGTATGTATTAAAACCTACTAAGAAAGACAACTGGAAAAAAAAATCTCTGTGCCAAGTCCACAGATATCAAAGAGTAACAGCTTTCCAAGGTGTAAGTGTAGAACAAACTAGACTATGGTTGTCAAACAAAAGAGGTGAATAGCTTAGATCTACTGCCATAATGTGTTTTGATAAATAGAGCCCACTGGTATTTAAGAAAACCAGAGAAAAGACATTTTTATAGTATTTCTCTATTTAGCAAAATAGCCAATGTCAGATTGCTGCTGCTGTAATTTTGTTTCAACTCAGCTACACATCAAGTAGATTGGATTCTCATGTTGGAAACCAGGATGCATTCCTCTGTGAATTGGAATGAATTAGGAACACTCTAATGCCCTGTTGTCCTGTTATATTTTTGCCTTTCTAACAATAGTCTTGTGAGAATTTACTATTACATCTAGGACAACACTTTAAACAAAATTTAATGGAGTTTTCCATCTGTTAAATTTTATTAGCAGTAATATCAAGGGGGTTTTAGCAGTGGAAGTATTTTTGTTATCTCTGAAAATTGGATTAAAGCATTCTCCAGTCTGCCCAATGTGAATGAACCTTAGAATTATTTTTTTTCTTTAATCAATATTAGGTGGCATTAAAATCTTCAACTGCACTCTCAAATATTTTTGAAATGGTGGAATATTCTTACTCTTACTATTATTAATAATGTATTCCTGTATTTCTGTTTAGCTGGATCTTGCAGGCTCTTTTAAAAATCACATTCCAAATTCTTAACTGAGGGGCTATCAGTGGTTTCTAAATCGACTATTGGAGCTATATTATCCCTAAGAATATTTGAAGCATCTGCTAAGTCTTCACTAGCTTGGAATCAGGCCTTACGAGTACCTACTTTGCATTGAAATATAAGTCTTGTTATTTAAATATAAGTCTTCATTTAATGTTTGGTCATGAAAAAATCATTTTGAAAAGATATTTGAAGAATGCCCATGCTGTGGAATTTTAGCCAGAATGGTGAGCTGTGTTCAGAGAAGGAATGCTTTCTGGCAGGTGGCTGCAGTGTTTTCTCCTCAGATCTGTGTCCAGGCTGCAGCCAAGTTGATGCTGTTTCATTTTCCAGGAGTCTTTGCAGTGACCTACATCTGCTAATGACACACAGCAGCAGGGCCATGTACTTACCCTCCTCCTTTGGTACTCTTTTATTAATGGACTGTGCTGATGAGAAGATCTGTTATTGATTATTGGCTATTGGCCCCAGTTCAGCTGAGTGCTTCAGCACTTCCCTGGCTTGAGTGGCAAAGTGTATTAAGGACCATTAGAGTATTGACACAGTCAGATGAGGCTGACAATCAGTGTGATCTGGGGCTTTTTAATATAAATTTAAGAGTGAAAGAAGACCAACATTAGACTCTCATCTTAAAAATTGCGTGAGTCATTAATTTGGTGATCTCTCTAGGTTTCCCTTTGTTACATGTATATAATCTATTTTAAGAAAGAATGAAGGAATTTACTTCAGATGCTGCATTTACATTTGGTGTTATGTGCCAATGATTCACAAAACATTTAAGATTTGAAGGCATCACTGAGGTGATCTAGTCCAACCTCCCTGCTCAAGCACATCTGCATTTATTTCACATGAAAAAATAATGATAAGACTGGGAGATATTTATCAAATTTTAAATTAAAAATAAAAACACCTGCTGAAATCTCTCATTATTCCTATTAGTCGATAGCTAAGCATAATATAGAAGGAATAACCACATTTTCTTCCATGTGTCTGAATAAGTGAAACTTTAAAGTCCAATTCCACAAAATGTAAATAATTATTATTAATATAGGCTGGTAAAGAATTTCTCTTTCATGAAACAGATGGATATTGGGAATAAGTGTATTGGCCCCATATAATTCTTTAAGATACCCAGTACTTTGTGCTTTTTTTTCATTCCAAACAAGGGTCTCCTTGCTTGTCTCTGACTGATAGTCCACTGCAAGGTGGGAGCTCTGAAATGCAAATGTGCAACTTGGCTTGGCAGGGAGTTCTGCCTCTTGGTATTTGGAGATTTGCTTCTTTTGGCATTGCCTTGTTTGGTTTCATTCTCTTACAGGGTTTGAAGGGATTTCTAGTCTGAAGATCCAGCTCTAACCAACACCTTTCCAGCAATTTCATTGAATGGGAGCTTGGGTTTGCAATCACTGAGGCTTGATTTAGGACACAAGTATTTTATTGTCTTTATTTACCTGTTGTTTTGGATTGTAATGACTGTAATTGAAGCACCTAATTCCAAAGGAGGTTATTAAGTAAATAAATTAATCAGACTGCATTTTATGGTAATATAATTAAGATGATATTTCCCTAGTAAAGTATACTACTTTATAAATAGTTCAAGATATCTGACTGTTTACATATATATTTATGAATATATTAACATTCAGGAAAAATATTGCAACAGAATTCTAAAGCAGTCTATTTTAAATCTTTTTTTTTTCTTAAAGTTGTGTAGCATAGCAATAACACACTGTTTTACATACTTTTATTTGTCTCCCACAACACATGAATGCACTGTAAACAGTTGCAGGAAAGTGAAAGTATGTTCTTTAAAAAAGCCTCTTTTGATATTATATCTGCTGGGGTTTGTATTTCACGGCTCACTGAACATCCTGGGCTTCACTATCTTATGTAAAGAGAATAGCAGATTATAAGCTTACTTATTACCATTTCAGTTTTTATGATCTCACAAACAAGCTCAGCAGCCTTCCATCCTACCCTCCACAAGTTGTGGTAACTAAACAAAATTAAGCTTGTAATTCATCCCATTGTAGTTAAAACATTTTAGAAGAAATAACTGTATTAGCCTGCTCTCTGCCATAAAACATAAGCAAAACAGAAGACTGGTAGAATGTAAATGGCATCCTAATAATGAAAAAAACAAGAAAAACTCAAATTCACCACTGGTTCCTCACTCCTATAAGAGCAATTCATTGTAAAATAAAATTGAACGCTGACATGTTGAGAGCAATTAAGCAATAAAAGCAGTTGGTTATGGTAGAGATTATATGAGAAGCGTTTTCAGATATGACTGGGTGAGTTTGTGCTGGCATAGAGCAGCAGGGGTATCCCTGATCTGTCTTGGTTAAAATGCATAATTGTCCTCATTTCAATCTGACCAGAGGATATGGCACTTCAGCTGCAGCTGAGAAGAGTCAGGATGGCTTCTCCAAAGCCACCAGCAGAATTTGCTGTAAACACTGCAGCTAAGCATGTTCAGCTACTGACAATTTTTCTCTAGTACCTCTTTTCCATAAACAAGAACACAGCACAGTTTGGAGAAGTGTGTAAGGGGATAGAATATAAGAAAATGAAGATAGTGTAGAAAGTAATCTCACCCCTAAGGAGTTGCAGCTGGGCCAATTATCAAAGATTAGGAGCAGGCCTGACTTTACCAGGCCACAGCTGTAAGCAATGAGCAGAAGATGCTATAAAAGAGTGGGGGTGGCTGGGTGAGAGGGGAACTGGAGTCAGGGGCTGCTTTGTGAACAGGAAAGAGTCAGTGCTCTGAGGAGCTGCCCAGAGAAACACCAAGAAGGTTTGGAACTTTTGTGATAGGAGACAGCAGTATGGAACCCCTGCAGTAAAATGACAATAGAAATGTAAACCACAGCTGGAAATGGGGGCAGTTTTTTTGTCTTTGCTCATTACAGTCTGAGTGAGTGTCATCCTATTCTTCCCAGGGTTGGTAAGAAGACACATTGGGCAGTGGGTACTGGTAATGTTGGCAAACCTTTCTTTGGTAATCCATTCTCAGAGCTGTTATTTGGCATAAGCTGGGCAGCTCAAGGAACCAGAGACAGATTGGTTTCCAGGGGAAACATCTCAGTTCTGGAATTGAAGAACATGGCTGAATATGAGGACTTTTAGGCCAGCAGTACCTCCTTTGTTTATGCAGCTTTTACTGCTAAATGAGCTCAGACACTAATGCTGGCTTTACAAAAACCTGTATTAAAAGGTACTTGTTGTGGAAGGTTTGTGTGAAGATGCTGAGCAGAGCCTCTTTCAGTGTTCTTTATATGGATGAATCTCAGAATCTTCAAAGGAGCTCTACTCAATTGTTACCTTAATGGTAATTCTTTGACTCTTTCCCTGAGCAGCAGAGGGTAACCTGATTAGGAAGGCCCAGCTGTACTGAAATATGAGTCCTGTGAAGAGCTGATATGCAATTAGGTCTTGTCCCCTTGAAGGGAGAATAAATGGAGGATATTATAGGAAGTTTTATATATATGTGTGTGTGTGTATATATATCCCTTGTCTTTTTTGAATAATGGAAAAAAAACCAAAAGCAAACAACAACAAACTCAAAGCCATAACAAAACACAAAATTTATGAATTCACGGTGTTTCACCATGGATAATGGACAATCCAGAATTGTAGGCTTTTATAGATAGCTAGATATTTAAAATTATCTCTAAACTCTTTCTATTAAAAAGTATGAATTACTTATCTAACTATGCAAGTACATAGAGGCCTAAGCCTATGGAATTTTATTAAATTAATAACTGGGACTTGGGAAAATCTTACTCATCTGGTAGCTGTCCAATACTTTGCAAGTCTGATTGCATCAGAATATTCAAAGATGAAAATTCTGTTAAATAATCTCTGATAGGCTACATTTTAAATCAAAGCTAATTCTTTTCAAGTATTTTTTTTCATTTCAGCTGCTTTTTGTAATATTATGTAGAGTGTTGTTTTTATAATAGTCAAATAGTATAATAGTTAAACTACCTTAGAGTGTAAAACATTTACAGAGAAGTTTGGAATTCAGATTTCTCTCTCTCTCCTTTAAAGACTTTCAGTCATTCCAGCAGTAGAAAAAAGTATCTTAAACTTGACAAAAAATCAAAAAATAAAAAAGCTGAGATTACACCATGCAGTAAACCCTGGGGCATTTCCATGCTGCTGAGCATTCTACATAGGACAGGTACTTCTCCCCCCCTAATCCACATGTCTTGTGTGCTGCATCCTTCACGTATTTTCAGTGCTTTCAGAGCAGCTGATGTGGAGTGAACATTCAATCCATTTTGCTATTACCTTTATGAAAGCTACAGTGCACCTTGAGAAGAGCATGTCTGACCCAATTTGATCTTTCATTTCTAACACCATTGCTTGCTGACTTTCTAAAGGATACTCAAGAAAGGCTTATTAGCAGATGTTATCACTGCAATCACCTTTTCTGAAATAAGGAATGACAGGACCATCTGTTCATTTGTTGCTTGATAACCTAAGCTTCCATGTTGTCCTGGAAATCCTGCTGATAGATCTATCTCCATGTGGTCACATAGCATTGATCTGTTTGGAGTGGATTTTTGTGGAGCAGAACAGAAAAAAAAAAAAGGGGAAAACAGAAATGCTATTGTAAAGAGCAAATAGCAAAGGCTCCTGTGGGACATGGGTAGAATTTTCAGTGGAACCTAAGTGAAATAGTGCCACAAATCCCATTGGCCTGAAATGAGGGACTATGAAGCAGTGAACTGTACTTGATGCTTATGGAAATTATATCTCATATTGGTTTCTATAGCTGAAGGATGTGTGCACTGCTGATTAGTGAAGAACTTAAGTGCTACTGATAAGTGTAGAGAAAAACAAGCAGTGAGGCTTAGAAATTCTCTGAAAATACAAAACAAATGACGAAAACTCTTTAGGAAAGTAATTGACCTTTTTAAATTATATGCTCTAGAGTAAAAAGATTTAAAAGTACTAATTTGCAGTGAGCCAGGTGTGACAGCTCAAGTGATAACATTTTACTGATATGGTGTGTGAAGTCTAAGCAGTCTATAATGTTTAATAATGAATATATAATTGAGATCTTAATAATCCACAACGTCTAGGAAAAAAAAAAGTGATGTTTGAAATTAGTGCAATGGCCTTTGTAGTTATCTAAATCTTCAGTGACTCTCATAGTCATTGATTATAGTTGTATGCAATTTTGATCAAAAGTCGTTTAAAATAGTTTTATATAGTTTTGCTTTAAAAAAGTGGTAAATTACATCCACTTGATATGATTGACATGTTTATGTTAACTTTTCCAGTAGAGTACAAAGTGGTATAAACGTATCTCATGAACAGAATTGCTTTGCTGGATGTTTATTGCTAGGGAGAATTTGAATTGCCAATAAGAGAATTGTGGGGACTTTTCCATTTTTGCTGAACCAAGGAACTCTGGGTTAATCCGTCAAAAATGCTACCCAGACTAACAGAGCATCAGTTGCTCTTCAAGGAAGTGGAAAGGGAAATAAGGAAGAACTGAAATTTGGGGGTAAATTCCAGATAGAATATGTATTAGAGTTAAGAGTATAGCAGTTCAGTTGGAATCAGAGAAAAAAATATCCTGTGGGATATAATATTGATACAAGTAGATAAATTGCAGGTTTTCTTTCATCTGATCACTTATGCATTTTTAAACATGGTGTTGGGGAACATATTAATATATGTACAAGCCCTCAACACATTTTCCAAACTATTCAAAAAGTAGCAAAATTCCATCCAAGTGGAGCTACACCAGCTGAGTGAGCAATGCACGAATCCCTGTGGGAGGGCAGAGCCCCAGGGTTTGCATTTTAAGTAAGAAAATTGTCTGGAAGAGTGGGGAGAGTGTCTGAACCCTAATAGTCCATGAAAGATATTTCACAAAAGCAGCTACACACTGCTGCTCTTTGGGCATTACAGCTCATTTTGGATTCCTTCATTAAATGATGACTCAGTGTGAGAAGGTTGCTCAGAACCCAGCCTGTAACGGGGGAAAAAGTCTCTCTTAAGGTCTTTTTTTGATTCCACTTTGTGCTCCAGAGAGACACTTGAAATGCTTGTGTGTGCAAGTAGCTGAAGTTATGTAGGCATGGAGGTGTTGGGGATCTAGCCATGTACGTAGTGAAAACACAACATTTGTTTAAAAGGTAAGGGACCTTTGCTTCAATTAATTATTGTACAGGTTAATTTTTGTAACACTTGGCCGAAGAAATGCCTGCTTGGCCTGCTTATGACTAATTAGTAAGATTAACTCTTGTTTAAAATTGTTCCCTGATACACAACTGTATGCATAGAGACTTGTAAAAAAGTTCTTTGAAAAAAAATCCACTCAGTTGATCTAGGATTCCTCTTAATACTCCTGGCAGGGCAGAGGGAGAGGAAGGAAATGTCTTTGTCCAACAGGACTTTCTCTTTCCTATTTTCTGTTTCCTGGGCTTGAAAACTGCACTACAAATCCTGCATTTGTTTCTTTGCTGTAAGCTTTTTGAATGGTCAGCCAATAAATATGAATGGCAGTATTCAAGTTGGCTTAATGCAGAATATGCAGAGCTGAGTCTCCTCCTTTCACAGGGTCCTGGGGGAAAGCAAAAGAATCATCATGAAATAAACAATTGTGAATCAGGTTGTGTAAATATGCTACCTGCTCTCTTTCTCCAAACAATGAATCTCTAAAAATAAATACACTAAATTGTTTTCATTACAGCTATTATTACTGTATAACTAGCCAGTCTGTTGGGTTTTATTTGTACATTTTTAGTTAAAGCATTTGACAGTGTTCTCTGCCCTCTTTAAAAATCAAGACTTGCAAAGTTAGGCTCTATTTCCAGTTCTCCAGACCAGGGTACGCTTTGTGGGGTTTTTAGTTTGGTTGGGTTTGGTGTTTTTCCTAAACATATTTTTGAAGGAAGTCTTTCAAAAAATGGGTATGTTTTCCAGGTTAGACATTTAGTGTGTACTTCATGTGTGCCATAACTACTGTTTTGTAGCTATAAAAGCAGGGAAGGAAAAACTTCTGTGGAAGTTCCTTATTGTGCATGAACGGTCATAGCTTGTTTTCAATCTTTATACATTTCCAGTTTTCATTGGCTAAGATTGAGGAAATGAGCTTAATTTAAGTGCTGCCATTCTGTGAGGAATATTGTATCCCTCTGCATTACTCCCAAGAAAACAAGATTTCTTGTTTGTTGCACTCTTATATCATGTCCTACTTGGAATCTACTTTTCTGAGTGTGCCTTGTGCTCTTGCTGCCATGGTAAGGGTTGGGGATGCTGGGGGTTTGTTGGGGTTTTAGTTCAGTCTGTGCTCAATTGCCTTGCCTGTGTATCCTTGAGCTTCATGTACCTGTTTAAATTCCTGTGGCAATGTCAGCTAAAAGCATGAGCAAATGATTTATTTGATGTCTTCCTTTAGAATGGAGGAATGATATCTCCAAGAAGCAACAGTTCTCGTGTACAACATCTGCTTCTCTGCCAATTTCTGACTCTTGATCATAGCTGGAGCTAGATATACTGCAGTGGATCAGGTAGGGAAATCAAAAGTAGTATTTGTAGGAAAGGATAAGCTTTGATGATTTCTATTTCATAAAAAAAAATGAAATGTGTAGGAATATCCCTTTTGAATGTTTGTAATCAAAATGCTTCTTTATTCTGGTTGAAACAACTTTGTATTAAATTAAGATAACCTGTAGTATTACAAATAATGAGTTTTGAAACAGAAATTAGGTTTTCTGGATCACTCAGATGATTTTAAATTTTGTTTTTTAGTTTTCTTATTCTTTCTCTGAATGCAAGATGAAGTAGAGTTTGATATGTCAGAAATGTTCAGAGAGAGAAAAAGTATTTCCTTTTAACCTTTATTCAGCAACATTCTTAATAAACATCATAATTTCCAATGCTGAACATAAGATATAACATAGCTGAAAATGCTGTGGTGAACAACATCAAAGAAAGCTTGGTTACATAGCAATTACTTTCAGTTAAAATGATCTCTGCATATCTACTTTTCAGTTAATATTCTGTTATGCAAAGTATCAGCATGTAAATGATTTCTCTAAACTGACCTGGAATTTCCAGTAAGATGCAAAGAACAGTAAGATAACTCCCTTGATTAATCCTCATGTTAAGGATGAAGGATTCCTGCAGTCAGTAGGACAAAACTGTATCAGCCATGTATAAACAGCCTACAGAGCCTTCCCTACCTGGCCTTTAATGCAGAACAGGGAATAAGGAATAAGAGCAGAGCCTGTTTAGAGGAACAAGTGCAAGTGTCACCAAAATGGTGGCTTGGAATTGAGGTGTACCCACCTGTGCCCTGTCCCACAGGTGGCTGTAGATGGCAGGCCAGGGTTGGGTCTCTACATAAGTTTCTTTTTCAAGGTTTATATCAAAATGGTGGAGATCATAGATTGGAAGGAAGTGTGTGATACATTTATGTTCTGCTCTGCTGCTCATTTGTCTATGAATGTCAGAGAAGTGCCGTGTTCTCCATGGAATTCAGTTCCCACGGTCTTCTCCTGCCCGAGCCATGTCTGTGTGTCCATGGGTGCTGAGCACTGCTGCTGGAGCAGGGGGTACACACAGGCCATGGCAGGCAGTCCCATCCCCATTGGCCAGGGTAACAGACCAGGGACATGCTCCTCACCCACTGGAGCTGCCAAGCAGGAATTGCCCATGCACAGTCTTAGCATAAATTCCAACCTTTTGCATTGGCTGTGAGACATGAGAATGTGGTTTCATGGAGTCCAATGTACGTTCAAAATATCTTCCATCATTTCTCTGAGTGCCCAGACAGGTTTTTGGTTTGTGCCCCTGGGCTTCTCTACTATTGGTTAGGTGCCATAAACCTTCCATGGGCAAAAAGGGACATAATTCATATCAACAAGAAGGGGATGATGTTGAGCAGTAATAAACTCAGCAGCACCATATTCGGTTTGTTTCCTGACAAAGTGACCTGCCAGGCTTTAGATTAGAGGACAATGCTTCTCTGTTTTGACAGACTGGTAGGTGAATGCCTTTCACTCAAAACCTGGCATATTTTTCTTTCTGCACATGGACTGTACACATGCTGCACATTATTTTACTGTCATTGTTCTGCTCGCCGTTGCTTATTTTTTGTGCAGGTTGTTTCCCATATTGTTGTTTGTCAACCCAGTTCTGGGTTTGATTTTCCTGATTTATCTGGTTTCTTTCTGTATTTGGAGAACTCCTGTAACAGAATGGGCTACCTACCTAGCAGTGCTGTAGGTTTTAATTCCCATTTTATTTTTAAAGAAGCTTTCTTGCCTCCAGTTATGTGAGGGCTGGTATTGTAAAATTATTTTAAAATATTGTAAACAATAATTGCTGTTGTTGCTGGGAGTATTTTATTTACCAAAGTGTTTTCAGGCAAATCTGCCCTTACTCATACAGAAATCCTATTAGGTGACTCAGGTGTGTACCCACAGCTTTGTCCATCTGAGCTCTTGGATTCCTTTACAGTTTGAAAAACAAGGCAGTGATCATCTTACTGAGTTCAAGAAAAAGACTTTACCTTTGAGTAGTTTCTATGGCTGTCTGAAAGCAGACAAACCCCTATCTTCTGCAATATCTGTAACCACAGACTAAAGCACAGGGCAGCTTTGTCTTCAGGTTTTGAAATGAGCAATGTCCTTAATTCATTATCTCATAAGGGAATTTGTTCAGTATGAAATCATACTGAATACTTTTGGCTGTTATATGCCCATCGTTTTCAAAAGTGCAAATTAACTCACAAATCGTTTTTAAGTCTGTAAATTGTGCTGTTAATTGACTGCATATAAAATAAGCAGTTAATGCCATTTTTTCAGCAAACTGAATGACTCTATCTACTCTGCCTTCCTTTATTACAAATTGCAGGCACCATAAATTCAGTGTTGGGCTGTGGCACGGTGCCTATCAAGTACAGCATTAGAGCACACAGCAAAGGTGAAGGGGACTTCAGAATCATGTTCTTGCTTTTCACATTTAATTTTTCAGTTGGTGCTTGAAAAGGCATCCCAGACAGAAGGGATTCTCAGGGGCTGGTTGGGTTCCTCTGCTGGTTTAATAGTGCTCCTGACACTTGCAGGAGTGTGGCACTGGGAGAATTAGTGAGCTCATCAGAGGCAGGGAAGGGATGATCAATTATTCACCACACACCACCAGCTACAAAAAAACCATGACTGCTGCCTGTCTCTCCTTTTCTTTCTTGTGCACACACACACTCAGCTTATGCTATTTGTGCCATTACATTATTTTCATTCAAACAATCTCTAGAGAAACTTGTTTCTTTGAGTATGCTGTAACATTCATCATTAGGGTGTTGTATCAAGTGTTCTTGACATTCACTGCTCTGTGTCTCATGCCTCTTCCTCTTTAATTATTTTAATACTTGGAGTAAATAAAACAGCAGAAAGAGCTGCCTGATGTACCTAGAAAGAACAGAATGCATAGAGACATTCTATAATTAGATCAGTAATGGATTGGTTTTGGACTATGTTTATTCCTTTCTTCCTAAACTTTTGTGCTTGAACCTGGTTTTCAAGGGAGGAGTCTAACAGCCTTCAGGTTTTTTCATGTAAGAAAGACTTTTGTTCTGCATCTCTAAATATTCATAATGCTCACAAAAGAAGATTACTGGGTTCTTTATTCACTTTGAAATGTTAGTAAGAATATTTTTTCAAAACTCAGAAGCTGTAATAAAAAAACCTCATTAATCCTTGATCATGGCTTTATATGCTAGAGGGATATTAGTGTTAAAATAGCACATATGCTCTTTTAAATATTCAAGATCACAGCATCTTTGAAATTATTTTGATTTTTGTTAAGTTTGATTATCATAAAATTGCACTAGGATATTTTAAAAGAGCATTGGTCTGAAAAATCAATAATTCACTGATTGTTGCAAAGAGCTTGTAGATTCTGCCAAAGTTTCATGAGAAGCTAGAAAAATAAGATACAAGAACTCTTGCTGGTATTTACAACTGAGAAAAACCTGAAGGCAGAGTCACAGGATGGAATTTATCCTTCTTTTCTCAGCCATATACAGGAATGTTTATTTAAGTCTTTATCATGGAGTGAGTTCTGTGTGAGCCACTGGGTCAACAGGGTGGAATATTTCAGATGAGAAAGCTGAAATCTGAAATTTTTTATCATGGAGGAGAGCTCTGTAGAATGAGCTGTGCAGAAGATGCCTTCATGATGAGTTTAATAGAAGAGTTTGAAAAGCAAAGCTCCAAAATCTTAGCTAGCTGTGACAATGCACATATATTTAAACCTTTCCTACCAATACTCATTATGTAACCTTGTTGCTACATTCCAGGTAGTTTGCAAGTATTGGAGAGGTCCTGTGTGTGTAAATGTGCTCCCCTCTGTGCCAGCCTCACCTGCAGCTTCAGCAGGAACATATTCTCAGCTGTCACTGTGCTCCTCACCTCTGCAAGAAACATTTAGCGTTTTTTCTATATTTCAACTTTAAACTCCTGTTGTCCATTTTGTTTTTACACAGTTTTTTATTCAGGTGTTTGTCACAGATGTGCAGAAGTGCAGGCTGGGTGGGGCTGTGCCAGCCCTGCTGCCTGTCGGCCCTGTGGCTGCAGGGAGCAGAGAAAAATGTGGGGCCTGAATGGCCCCAAGCCCAGCAGCACAAAGTTCCTAAATCTGATAAACTTCAGATTCTCTCAATAGCTAAGACAGAAGACTGCAGTGCAGTGTCTTAGGCAGAGATTATATTCTATATTTATGTTGAATGTGATGTCTGATCCAACATAAGCATGACCTTCTCTACCAAGAAACACCCAAAGTCCTGTAAGACCTAAGGAGCTGATGCAGGACCAAGTGCCTGAAAGTGCTGTTTCACAGCCTGGGGTTTGCCCTGCTTCAATATTGAGCTGGGAACTCCTGGTCTTTTCTGAAATGATTGTAAATCAGACATGCCTGTCTCTCATTTTACTTGATCATGTGAGGAAAATACGTTTTGTTTTTGGGTTTTCCTGTTTTGGGTTTTTTGTTTTGTTTTCCTTCCCTCACTGTCAATTGCATGGAATATCTCAGTTTTACTGGCTTTTTTTGAAACTAGTGTTCTTTTGTAGACAGTTTTTCCATCCTGTTGTTATTTGAATAATGAATCTGAATCCCAAAAATCTAATTTGTTTTGCTTTATCAAGATACAGTAAAGTCTAAAATTGAGAAGATTTACTTGAAATAATAAGAGTTGGATGTTGCTTGTGCATGTGCAGGCACTTTGCTGTGAGATCCTGTTTATGTACCAGGGTTGTCACAGTTCTGTGCCATCCCTAACTGCTGGACATTACAGCTCTGACCACTTTTCCATTTTTTCACCTCTAAGTGTCAACCAATCTCAATATTCCAAAATAGAAATAATGAGACTGATCATAATCCATTAAATTCATCCTATCGCCTCTTTTGAGGTGATTACTCAGGCTTGTTTGCAAAAACAGAATTAAAACATTGGATTGATACTCTCATCTGAGAAGCCCTGTAATTTACAGTGTGACTGGGGGAGTGTGGTTGTAAGGAAGTTCAAAAGCAGTGGCTTCTGGGGCTACCAAATGTGCTGTGATTAAAAACTGGCAAAAAGCATCATTTATTTCCATTTTGCACAGGAGGTCAGGGAAACATAAATCAAGTGTCTTGACAGGAAATCTGTCTTGAATCCAGGGAATAAAATACCATCCTGCTCACTGTTGGTCCCATGCCTTCAGTTGCAGAGCAGTCTTCTGTGGTTGACGTCAGGGACAGTGAATTGAGGTAAAAATAGGCCACACATTTGCTGTAACATTTGTTTAAAGGCTTGTTGGGAATGACTAGAGAGAGGTGTTTGTCATCACATCTCTCATCAATGTATTGCTGCCTCTGATTTGCTCTAAGATTAATTTCTAGCATTTGTTGACAGCTCTGTGGTTTCCCCAATGGAGTGAAATGTAGATATTAACATAAAATGTTCATTGTGGGGTAACATTCTTGGGAGCCCTGACAGTTTATTACAGCTTGTGACTATTATCACTAATATTATTCTAAAAGCAGAAATACCAGTGCTTATATTTTTCAGTCTGTGCCATGCTTAGTAAGAGATGGCAGAGGTAAATCTATTTCTGACCTTGATTTGTCTGGATCACTAACTGTTGCTTTAAAATGCCCCAGGTAATATTTACCAAACAGAGAAACAAATAAAAGCATTGGGATGCTACTGCCTAAGAATTGTGGAATTCCCTTGGCAGTGAGTGCTTAATGGGTCACAGCAGTGAGCTCTGTGCTCCAAGCTATCATAGACATCAGCAGGTGAGAGTTGGGTTCTTTGCCTCTGTGCTGAAATAAGAATTTCTCGTATCATTTCTCGTATCATGCTAACATGGAAATGTTAAAACTGATCTAATTGGCTTTATTCTGAAAAATATATGTTTTAGAACCTGTTATACCACCCCTTGGAGTAAATGAGAAATCATGATACAGCTTTAAAAATACCTTCTTTTGTAATTTCCCTCTTAAAAATACACAAGAATTTTCTCTTTTGCCCTCTCATTCCTTCTCCTGTGATGTCAGGGGAATTTGAGTACTCAGTGATGCTAATTTGTATCAGTATTATTGACTGATTTGCAAATGCTGTAAGCTGTGTTTGAAAACGAAAGCGTCAGCCAGGAAAATTGTGACAATTTCAGTCAGCGTAAGGGGAAAAAAAGGTAGCAAAATGTACATATTTTGTTAAAAGACAGATGGCAGGACTGTAAAAAGATGTACTAAAGCAGCACATCTTCACATTGGAGTGGGGCTCAGGCCTGCAGCTCTGCAAGACCAACACCACGTGGTCTTTGTCATGCTAGAGATATGGTTTAAAATAATCAGGAGTGTTAAAATGGAGATGAGACCTTTGAATGTGAGCACTGAAAAGGAAACCATTGTGCAATAAATCCTTTTGGTGTTACCGTAGCAGGTAGGAAACCCCAACTGGTTTGTTTCCATATTTAACCCCAATTACCCTTTGCAGGGGAATTCTTTTTAACATTCAATTCCTCATGTCGCTTTTTAGCTTCTGTAGGTCTTATTTTCCCCCACTGCATAAATTGCAGCAGGTGCACAGAATTGAAGACATTACAATTAAATGTAATCAAATATTTTAGGCACTAATGAACAGCTCCAGGAAAACAAGTCAAAAGGAAAAAAAAAAAAAAAAGAAACAAAAAAAGGCTTTAAGTGAGTGAATTTTCAAACACCCAAGGCACCATAGGGCCAATTAAGGGAGTCAGACACCAGGACACATACTGGCATTAATTATCTTTGAGTTCAGGGAAATAAAAAATAAAAGCAACAATTATCATACTAAATTTCCACACTCTGCTTGTAAGTTGTGCTGATCTACAACACACCTGGGCTGCTGGGATGGGAAGGGAAGGTTCAGGCACTTGGCAAGGAGCTCACACAGAGGCTCCTGGGCTGGCTGGGCTCTGCCAGAGCCTGGATCCCAGCTCCAGCTCCAGCTCCACACTATCCCAGGGAGGTCAGAAATTCAGCCCTGCAGCCCCTGGGCTGGCAGGGAATGCACAGAGTCCATCCTAGCGAGGATGTCACCTCTCCCTCCCTCCCTCCTCTCTCACTCTCATTTTATTACACACCTAATGAAAATGTTCACAGTGGGAATATCAGTCTCAATCTACTCTAAATACCTGTGGGTCTCTCTAATTCTCCTTCCCCTAAGATAAGTAGGAGCCAAACAAAAAGAGCAAATGTTTCATGCATGTCATAAATTTCTTGAAACATGCAGATGCAAGAAAAAACTGGATTCTCACTAAACGAGATGAAAAAAATTTGGAATATATTAAAAAAAAATGGATCTTTCTCTGACTGATATGTGAACCAGCTGCAATATATTCTCACAGAAAATACAGGAAAATGGGGTAATGTGTTTTGGGCTGTTGGTTTTATGTCAGCATTAGGTAAAATTAGTGTCTGTGGTGGTTTTCTTTGAAGCATTGTCTGGCTGTTTGGTTGTATCTGGAGGGTAAATGTCCATCACTCCAACTTCCACAAAACATAAACTAGAAAACAAATCCCTACATGAACAAGTTAGGTTTAAATTTTTTAGTCATGTAATTTTTTAAAATATCCTTGATTTTTCTAGGTTAAAGGAGGAAAAACCGTCATCATGCATTATTTCCTTTCCCTTTGTATCTGCTAATTAAATTTTCATGCTTGTAGTGGAAGTCCTTTGTGGCATTCTTTGTGTTTAGAAGGTGAATGGCACAGCATGGACAGGTTAGGAGGATGGAGGGGGTTCCTCAGGGATAATTTGGTTCAAGCTCTCTTGGCAAAAGTACTGTAAAAACATGGGGTGGATAAGATGGGCCAGCACCCTGCCCAGCTGAATCTTGAATGTGTCCAATATTGGGGAATTTAGCCCTTTCCTGGGGAGATTATGCCAGTGGCTGATGGTTCTCACTGGAAAAAGTGTTCTCCTTGTGTGTAACCAGAATTTCCCCAGAAGTAACTTGTATCCATTACCCTTCCACTTTCCCATGTGACTCCTTGTGAAAAGAGATTCTTTGGGGTACTTGGATAATTCTGATGTAAAAATTCACAGTGATCTTTTCTCAAAGCACCCATCTGTAGCAAACACATGGGACAGCATTCAGAAAAATGTAATATTTTCATAACTTAATGTCAGCTAAATGACGGTGTTTTCATTTGCTGTCTGGAACTAGCTCCTTCAATTACTTTAATTTATTAAAAAAATACATTTCAATACATTTAAAAGGTTTCAAATCTTAAAAAAACCTTTAAAAATTTTCAAGTCAAGCCCCACAGCATTAAACATAATACAGTCCTATGTCTCAGATGAATATTTTAAACTGTATGTATAAGATATCCTTTTCATAATATAAGAAACATCTGCTGTTTGCTTGTACAAGTATTTTAGAGAATTTAAAAGCTAATCCTTTTTCCACAATGGTTATAAAATCCAATTATTTTGCAAACTGCCACATAACATTTTCTTCCATAACATTTGCTTCATACCTTAATAATTCTTAAGATGAAACTTTTTAGATTTCTCCTGGAAGCTTCCCAAGCTCTTAAAATGGCATTTCAAAGAGTCTAAATGAGACAGCATGTCTCCAAGAGATCAGCATGGAGGTCCCCCTCCTGCAAATCTCTCCTAAAGAACAGAAAGATGTTGGGCAGTTTCTGCTTCTGAAAGGTTTTAAAGAGAAATTATGAAGGAAGGAGTGTTTCCTCACAAGCAAAATGAAATAAAACAGAAGAGGATTCAGTCTGTTTTTTGTTTTTCTATAGTGCATTGGCTCATTTAATGAGAAGGATTCCCAACATTCCCAATTCCTGTTAGCAAGATTCTTGTTTATGCCCATCCTTTGATTATGCTTCAGCCCTAAGTTCAATAATTTATTTAGGCTTAAGAAATATTTGATTATATCTTATAAAAGCTCTGTACTACTCTTAAAGAATATAACTCATGTGGATGTTTTAAAATGAAATCACAAGGGTTAAATCAAAATTTTGAAAGGATAGGTTTGCTTTCCTTTTCCTTTTCTCGGCCTTCAGAAAATTAAAATGTAGATTTTATGCTGGTGCAAGCATAAGGCCAAGCTTTAGTCCTCATCTCCTTGTTGTAAGATGCTGACATGGTAAATAATATTGAGCTTTGCAAAAAATTTTAAAATTAACTGAGTAGTTATTAAAATTCACATATTTGATCTTGTCCACTTTGTATCAAGACCCAGAATTAATATCTGAGTAGTGTTTGAATTTATATGTCAGGTTTCATTTTCTTTCCTTCACACACACCGATTTAAAAAGAAGCACCATCTCCCCCAGTTATGATTACAGGTGTGTCAATTCTTAAGCTGTCTCCTGGAGAGACATTTTTTGCAGTTCCACAGCACCTCTGCAACTCATTATCAAATAAAAGCCCATAAGCTCTTTATATGCAGGTGCAAGATTATGATCGCTCCTTTATTGTTGACAGAATTAGTGTCTGAGTGCTGGTATTGATAGATATGATGTTGCAGAGGATTTTCTGTTGAGAAATCTTTATTAGTAGTGCATCCAAACATAATGAAAAATCATGAACTTAGCTTCTCATGCTGTGCGCTTTCTTCTGGATCTCTGTAAAGCTTGAGCAAAGTTTTTTGTGCCAGAAGAAACAGAGTTTTTCTGACCAGACTGGTTCTAGGAGTGAGCAGAAGGTCAGGAACAGGCAATTTTCATTTGCTGATGGCCCTGTGCCCCAGCACTGTCTGTCAAAATGCCACCACATCCTGCCTGGGGACTTCAGCCTGGATTGCTGGTCCCACAGGGACCTGGTTGAGAATGGAAGCTCCTTTTCTTCCAGGAACACTCAGGGTGTTAGAGGTAGAGGCTGATGTTCAAGGAGGTCTCTAATGGTGACCTGAATGAAGGTGTTTTTTCCACAGGATATTTCAGTGCCTTCATGTGTAAATCACAGACATTGGGATTGGTTTGGTTCAGGGTCTAAGGAGCTCTCTGTGATCAAAACCTTCTAAGTGGTTAAATTTTATGAACTTTAATTTTCTGTGTCCAAGCTACCTGTAGTCTTTGAAAGCAAGGATGTGACCAGTTACCATCTGAGGCTGCAATATTTTTTACCTGTATGATTTACAGGTTCTTTATATTGGAAAGTTATTGGCCTTGTCTGGGGATCAAAACCAGGTGAAGTGTATCCCTGTTGGAAAGCAACCACAGGCCCACAGAACATAAAAGAAATTGAGGTTGGAGGACAGGGAATGTATCACACAACATTTTTGTGCTCCCTCATAACTTTAAAATTTATCCATTGACTTAATAATGAAAACAATCTATTAACTAAAACCATCACCAACCAAAAAAGGATGCTTGTGGATTCTGTACCTCTCACTCCCCTGCTGTGTTTTTTGTAGTTAACAATACTGAGAATGCTTTTGATTATTCCTTTAATGTGCACTGCTTAGGGTTTAATGGGAAACCTGAATTAAGGACCTTGAAACCTATGCAGGCCTGAACTGTGTATGCATGGAATTGCATGCATAACAAATTGTATGCAAAACTCATTCTTGCTCACACTGTAGCACTCTAACCATTAAAACCAATGGAAAAGGTAGCTGGGAATGCCCTTTTCCCTATGAACTTGTCTTCACACTTAAAAATATTTTCACAGCTCCTTGCAGGTTGGTCTGTAGCACTCTGATGAGCCCTCCTCAGATATACAGAGTGGCTTTAAAATAGAGAGCATAAGGGGGAGGAAGAGAACTCTTGAAATACAGGGGGGGAAAAACCCTTTTAATAAAATGAGAAATCAACTTTTAGAAAAGGGCAGAGGGGAACAGAAAGGTCTGGCAAATAACAGAATAAAAGCAATCTTAAATTTTTCTATATGAAACTGCACCTAATTCATTTCAAGTAAGTGTCTCAAAGCGTCCTTTTAAAATATCACCAACTGCTAAAATCCAATACTGTCATTT
Source organism: Agelaius tricolor (assembly GCF_023055355.1). NCBI lineage: Eukaryota > Metazoa > Chordata > Aves > Passeriformes > Icteridae > Agelaius > Agelaius tricolor. The sequence goes on along the minus strand of NW_027269278.1, from coordinate 6,148,507 downwards.
TATTGTAGTAACTGTAGCTTTACTTAATTCATAATTGGCTTGGCTAGGGAGCTCACCTGGAGGGATTTTACCAGTAGCCATTCTTATCAATTTTTTAATAAATCCCACAGATTGGATAAAGTAAATAATGAATGGCATAGTACTTGCTAAGTCAATATTTAATTTAATATGGGTTCTGGGAAGCTCACATTTTACATACAGATATTACTATGGTTCTTTTTTAAGTAAAAAAAAAAAAGATTTTGTTTACAAAGGTAAAGGAGTAAAATTTGTAGGGTTATTCTTGTAAAATGTAGTTCATATTAGTGTTTCATAGCTTCAGATTAATAGAGGATGTGATGGGGCTGTGCTGACTGCAGCAATCTATCACCAATAATTTTTCTGAATCTCAAGATCTGTTCAATTGATATTAGTTCCTACAGGCTCATTCAGCAAGTGTGCAAGGATATATTCAGCCACAGGGTAACTTCAGTATGATTTAAGCACAGGCTTAAATACCATTCTAGTTAGAGAAAAGCTTAAGATAAGTTTTAGTAGATTTTCAAATTAGTAGTTTTGCTGAATTTTCTTTCAACTTAATATTCTCAAGTTGTTTCTTTATGGGCATATTAGAATACTCTCAAAGGACAATTCCCTCCTTCACCAGCAGCTTAAAACATCTTCCATAAAAGTTTTGTGTTTAAAAAAGGGGTTCTTTGGCAAATAACATCTTCCAAATAGTATTCCTTATTTATTTACTGTCATGGTAACTTGACTATAAGGACTTTTTTTTGAGTTTTGAAATTATAAAAGGCAATAAACATCAGTCTTTAATGCTGCAGGTCTCTGATAATTAGTGCATCATCATAATTAGTATCTAATCATCTGAGTACTTCAAAGGAGAAAAAGCAACAAACACCTCAGAAAAACTATACAAAGGCTACAGACTGAAGAGCTGACATCTCACAGTGGAGAGATTTATGTGGTCTATCATAAAAAATTTAGCTTTTCTACTGTTATTAATCACCCACATCTGTTCCTAATGTTTCCACATGACACCATTGACTGGAGTAAAGAAGCTGCTCCAGATGAAAAAGGGTAAATTAGCACTGGTTTAAAAATGAACATCTATAAGAAGAGCAAGGGTAACTTAAATTCAGCTTTTTTCCTGTTTTGAGAGCTATTTTGTGGAAATTGTTAAATTAGAGTAAACTTTACCAGAGGTGTCCCCTGGGTACCAGGGGTGACCCCCTTCAGGAGGAGAGGGGTTATAAAAGGCTGTCAGCATCCTCAAGCCTTTGTTGGGAGGGCTGTGAGAAAGTGAAGGTTTCCTTCTTTCTATTGGGAACTCTTTGATATTGGCATTTTCTTCCTTCCCAGTTTTAGGGTGAATTTGGTTGGTTTTTATACAATTTTTTCTGCTTATGTATTTATTTTCTTTTTTTACTTTCCATTGGTTCCACTGTTCAGTCTTTTTGTTTACGTTGTTTCCTTCAAAACTGATTTCCTGGGAATGGAAGAATGGGAGTGGAAGAATGTTGTCCTCCTGGACAGATCCTGGTTTGTGGCTATGTCCTGGAGCCTCTCTTGGTGCTGCCTGAGCCCTCTTCCAGAGCACACTTGTGCTGGAATGCTGCTCATTCACTCCGTGGTGAATTAGTACCTGTCATTGCTATAAATTCAAACTAACTAAAACTAATTCAAGGAACAATTACCTAATTGCTAGACAATTGCTGCCAGAGCTAAACAGGGCCAGGCAAGACCCTGGACTGTCTGCATGATACAAAGCCTGTAATCAGAGAAAAGCTATGTCTTGTCTTTCCAATAGAGCCAAACACATTTGTTCTTGGATTTTATTTTTTTTTTTTTTTATCATGGAAGCATGATGCCAAAATATATATGTAATATATATGTAAGTCCATTAAACAAAAGATATAAACATAAGGTGAGGTCCCTACTGTTGCTAAAATCTGACAAATCTTGAACTTGTAAATGGTCACTGCTGTTGTTTTATAAAAGCAGAGCATAGTGACTGTAAAAACCTTTTATAACATTGGAGACCTTCAACCACAGTTATCTCAAAGTTCAATCCTCTAAGATGTAAATTCTGTTTTTATTTCCTTGATAACAAAACTCCATCTTTCAAAATATAAAATATCTATTTATAAGGATATAATATATATCTATAACTATAAGGATTTTATCTTTGTTCCCTGTTTTTAATTGCCTAAGCACAGTATGTCTATTCTATACCTTAAAATATGGCAAAGCCAATGAGCAGCAAGGTGACATTACTAAAGTTATTTCATTTTAAAAAACCAACTTGTGTTTCTTTACTGATCCTTGAAAATACTGTTATTAAGCATTGGGAGGTGAAGATATCAAATGAAATAGCAGGAAGTCCTGAAGTCCTTCAGGAGGGTATAGTCTGTAGGAGGCCTCATACAGCTCAAATCTCCTGCAGAAAAAGCTTTTTCTCTCAACAGGTAAATCAGACACTGTGTTTCAGTGTTAGCCAAAATCCTGCAGGTGTTTTAGGATCATTATCCCCAAGGAAGAGACCAGGACACAGTTAAATATAGAAGTCAGTCAAGTTAGTGTAAACAATTGTTTTTAGACACAGGGGCAGGAAGGACACCTTAGCTCAAAATATACAAAAAAATTTGTATATTTTCTTTTTGGTGTATTTGCTCATACCCAGAATTAACCCATCCCACTCTTTTCAAGTCTGAAGCAATTGGAACATGATGAGACACTGCTGCCTACAAAGGGACCAAGCCCCTGGCCTGGGGATAGGCAGGGAACTTCAAGGCTGGACCTGAAAGAACTCTGTGCTTAAACCAACCCAGGGCACTGCAGGACTCTCTGGGGACAGTCAGTCAGCACTGGATAGAAAACAAAGCAGCAACCCTGGAATATCTTATTGGAAATGCTGAGCAGTGTCCTACAGATTTCCTTTGTTTGGACACTTCCATTCCAGCCCAGGGGTCAAAGAGCCTGACTTGGCAGTGGAAGGACATCAGTTGTTGGTACAAAATCTGAGTTCACTCCTCCTGTTACCTTCATGTTCTTCTGATCTGTAGGGAATCTTTCATTTGTCTGGTGCTCCAGTTTCAAGGGGTTGGTGAAACATGAAATCCCTCACAAAATCTGGGATTGGGATGTTCTTGGGGAGCTGTGAGCTGGGGCCCTGAGCTCAGCACAGCTGTTCTGTGGCTGTGTTCTACAAAGCAAAGTGAGATAAGCACCAAAAATGGTTCCTTTATTAGCAGATGAAGACTTTGATATTGCTTAATTAGATGCAAATATTCCCTTAAGTCAATATTTCTGTGATTAATTGGTTAGGGATCTTGATTCTACCTTGAATATGATGGTCAAGGATATTTTGTAAAATATCTATTTCTAAAATTATTTTTAATGTCCTCTTTTTCCAATGAACTTTAAATCACCCAAATTATACATTATAATTATCACCTACATGGGACTCTTGTCAGAAGAGCCAGAAGATGAAGTAGGTACAAGACCATCCTTTCTCCATTAATTTACATTCCAGATGCATGATTAAAATGTTGTGTAATGACAGAAAGCTGTAGTGCCCAGGAATGTTTATGATATCGTATTCCATTTTATTTTTAGGGTATGGAGTTTTTTTTGTTTTATTTTTTTTTATCCCCCAAACAATCTTTATGAAAATGAGTAGCTGCTCAATTTCAGCTTCTTACTTATTCACAGGGCAGTTTTCCATTGCACTTGTACCTTCTGAAGGGAAAGCAGGTCTACACCATCCTGGTGTTATGACTGGCCTGGGGGCAGCAGAGTTTATTTCAGCCAATTAAAATAACAATTACTGTTAGAGGCACTAATAGGATCACCCTTTAGCTCATGAGTTCTACAGCCCAGATGGTATGATGAAAACACCTCCAAATTATTGCATTGTACTGATTGCCAGCCCTCTAGAAGCTTTATTACTGAAAGAGTGGTATAAAACTCTTTCCATTTATATGGTGGTTTTCACAGTTTCTGTCCCTAAAAGCAGTGTGATAACACTACCACTGCTGGAAGTTATATTATCTGATGTAAAATAAGGTAAAGTTGGCTGGACTATTTGCATTATTATTTATATGTTATATAGAGATTTTTATGTAAATTTTCAGATTATGCATAAAACTATTTTGCCCCAGCTAAGCATGGCTGCAGGTTTAACAGTGAATGTAATTAACAACACTTTTGCTGAATATGATGGTTGAAGTTTTGCAGAATAATGAGCTGGAACACATTTACAATATCACTGTTTCACATCAGTGTGTACCTTGTCTGAGCTGTGGATTTGGTTATTTCACTGGTTATTGGTTATTTATTTGGTTATTTCACTGGGCCTGTTACAACTGCTTTTGTTTGTGGTATAGTTCTGCAGGGGCTTGGTTGTGTTGAAGCTAGTTGGGGTAATTTATAACACTTGCATGCATTTTAAGAAAAAAAAAAGAAAAATCTTCCTTAGATTTTGATCTTATTAAGTCAGAACTTCTTTAAGAAAAAGGAAGATGTTTGTTCTTCTTTGAGATCCACAGAGTCCAAAAAACAGTTTAAAACTACTCTTGTATTGATCTTTATTATGATGGTTGCATCCAGTCCCTGTTTCATGTATGACTGTGGTTCTTTCCTGCATTCATGTATGAGTGCAGGAAAGAGAAATCTGAACATCTTGTCACTACTCTGCTAACTTCTCTATCTTAGCAATTTCTCCTATGAAAAAGCATTGTCAGGGTAGGTGATACCTGGCTGGCTTCTGTACCTCCAGGTTACCGTCCAGTGATGCTGGGGACATTTTAAGATCTAACTGCATTTAGTTTAGAAAGCTTTAGAAAATTTGTTAGCACAGGTCAACATGGAGCTCAAGCTTTTAATCAGTAATAAATATTGTTTTAACCCTGCTTTCTAAAAATTCACCTAGTTTGATTTACTAATTCACTTATGTCTGCCCCATTAAATCATCTCTCATATATGAATGCTGTTTGCCATCCAGGTGTCCTCGTTCACAGGTGTTTTCTTCAGCTCTACTGATGCTCTCCCAATGTGTAGTCAAGAAATCTTGTAACATTGCATATCTCACAATGGCTTTGCACAGATCTGATTGTAGTATGTTCTGTTGAGAAAGAAAAAGACACCAGTAAATGGCCTTGATGTATCTTTGTGCCCATTTATGTTATGCTAAGATAGCGTTGCTGGCAGTCTTTTTAAGCAATACATACTTAGATTATCTTAAATATAAAGGATTTGTAGAAAGGTTCCCCATCCCTTTCCTTGATACAATTTATATAAGAAAGAAAATGAATAATCACACTTGAAATTGTATGGGCAAAGAAATAAATTAATAGAGGGTCTCAGGGTTCATATTATTTGTATTTCTGCATTAGATGGACAGTAATTCCTGCCATGTGTAGCAATTGGTCTATTTGCAAAATAGAGAAGTCATTCATTCACATTCCAGATACATTGCTTTTATTTCTCTAAAAACTTAAAAAGAAAAAAAAAAACCCTCAAAATAGGATAGTGTTTATTCCTTGTATGAGTTTGACTTAGATCACAAGACAAAATGGTTTTCCTGTTCTCTGGTACAGATGTGCAACCTTGTGAGTGTCACTAATCTTATCCACTCCAATGCAAATATCCATTTGACATCTTTCTGGGTGTGTGAAATCCATGGCCTCCAATCTCATATGTTGGTATGATTCTAACTCAGGTAGCAGTGCACGGGAGTGTGGTCACCAATCTGCATGGGCACTGACAGGTATTTCCAGGTATTTATAGGTGCTTTTTGTGGACACCAATCTGCATGGGCACTGACAGGTATTTACAGGTGCTTTTTGTGGTCACTAATCTGCATGGGCACTGACAGGTATTGACAGGTATTTACAGGTGCTTTTTGTGGTCACCAATCTGCACAAGCACTGACAGGTATTTACAGCTATTTCCAGGTGCTTTTTGTGGACACCAATCTGCATGGGCACTGACAGGTATTTACAGGTATTTATAGGTGCTTTTTGTGGACACCAATCTGCATGGGCACTGACAGGTATTTCCAGGTGCTTTTTGTGGTCACCAATCTGCATGGGCACTGACAGGTATTTCCAGGTGCTTTTTGTGGTCACCAATCTGCATGGGCACTGACAGGTATTTACAGGTATTTCCAGGTGTTTTTTGTGGTCACTAATCTGCATGGGCACTGACAGGTATTTACAGGTATTTCCAGGTGTTTTTTGTGGTCACTAATCTGCATGGGCACTGACAGGTATTTACAGGTATTTCCAGGTGTTTTTTGTGGTCACTAATCTGCATGGGCACTGACAGGTATTTACAGGTATTTCCAGGTGCTTTTTGTGGTCACCAATCTGCATGGGCACTGACAGGTATTTACAGGTGCTTTTTGTGGTCACCAATCTGCATGGGCACTGACAGGTATTTCCAGGTATTTCCAGGTGCTTTTACCAGGGCAGCTGTGAGTGCAGAATTTTCCCTGTCAGCAGCTGGAAGAGCAGCACCCCTGCCCCGAGGGAAGTCCTGGCTCCCGCTCAGCACAAACCTCCTGCTTCTTCTGCCCTTCTCTGCTGCTGCACAAGAGCGTTGCTGAGATTTCAGGGGATATTTGAAAAATAAATGGAGAGGCTGGAAACACTCTCTGGGAGGGAAGAAGGAATGAGGTAGAAAATAAAGAGGCACAGGCATAATACTCTAATTAGCCTTGTCCTGCTTCTACCAAGCTGTTCTTGCATCTGAGCCATCTGCTGAATAATTTGAATCACCTCCTTGTTACTGGACAGAGTTGAGAGAAAAAAATTGCATTTCTTAGGAATTTTCATGCCCATTGGTTTGACTCATTTGTAACTTATCCTTTCAGAGTGCCACTGAAGCTCATCAGCCAAATCAGTTTAAGCTGAAGTTTTACAGTGATTATGGATTTTTATTCAGTTCTTTGCATTATTAACGTTGTTGTGTTCTAAATGGCCTTCTGTGTAGATCAATTTTGAATTTATATAATAACAATTTCTGAACAGCCATGTTTATCTTTCAGCATTTCTCATGCTGAGAACCACAGGCATGTAACTTCTTTTTTGATCTAGAACTTTTCTTTGATCAAAATTAATTTCTGGATTTTAAAATATCTGGAGTTCATGAGTATTTGGTGCCACTCAATAAATGGCTGGAGAGGTTAAACATTTGCAGTATTAAAAGTGAATATTTTTAGATGGAATTTGTGATACTTAGGCTCATAAAAATCATTTAATCTTTCATGGCTCCATCATGGAGATAAGAAGTCTCCATTATTAAATTTCTGTTTTCCATAAATGGTCAAAACTACCTAAATAAAGGACTGAGATACTGCAAAACTCACCCTGGGAGTATCCATCATTTATATATTTAATATCTGGACCCAAAATATCTTTGATGCTGTTGGTAGCAGCTCTTAATCCTTTCAGTAGATCTGGAGTTTCTTTTCTGCTCTGGCCCTTGCAATCTTTCAGATTGCAGTGACTTGAAATCATTGAAATTTTGGGACCCAGGGAGCTGAATTTTGATTTAAAGATAGGGGATTTCTCTCTTTTCTCCCTTTTCAAAATCTATATTGACTATCTAGTGTTGAATATGGACCACAGACTGTCAGGCTTCCCCAGTGAAGCTATTGTAAACTGAAAAGGTATTTTTCACTCTGTCAGCTTCCCTCTTTCTCTCCTATTATATCTTCATAAATTTTCAGTGTATTGTGAAAGTTTCAAAAGAGGGTGGAGCTCCTACTCCTGCAAAATTTAAAGTCTGGTAGCTAAAGGAGTTGGCATGATAATTATCCTCCACTCCCTTTTTTTTCTGCTTTTGTTTTCCTTTTTTTCCTTTTATTTTTTTTTTTTTTTTTTATTTTAAATATGGGAATTTCTGGATTCCATGCCTTTGGCACTCAGAAGTTTACTGTGTCAGCCTGACAAGCTGGTGACCTAGAAGTGTTGCTCCAGCTGTAAATTCTTGCTGCAGATAAACTGCTAGCCTTTTCTTTTATCAACAATGAACAAAAGCAGGAACAGCCAAAAAAATCAGAAAAGGTAAGAGTGTGTATGAAATATTTTGAGTATACAAATTTTACAGAGAAAATGACCAAGCCTTCAGCTTATCTCTGGAGTTCAGTTATTTTCCACTCTTTTAATAGAAAGATAACTCTAAGCCCGAGAGAGGTGAATGTTTATCATCTGATTTCACTGATTTTTTGTACACCCTTGTTTATGTTATTGTCAGGCACTGACATCCTTGAATTTCTGCTATTCTCCTGTATCCTATGGATCTATTCTCTGTGTGTCATGAAAGGCACACAAGCAGGCATTTCCCCCTGTATTCTTCCTCATAAGTACTTGCATTTTTTAACACTGTAATATTCAGAATTGCTAATAATTCTGAGCTTCCTCCACCTCTGCAGCTACTGCTTAGACCTGGTTGTATTTAAATGAAGCTATTGCATTTATAGAAAGGAGACTTAGCATTTCTGAGTAGGCTGTTGTGTTGTGTTTTTCTACTCAAACCTTGAAGATCTCATTTGTCTGAGCTTTCTTTGTGGTAATCATGGATAAATTGCTGAATATTGTGCCCATAACTGACTGTGGGTTTGACTTATATCATTACAAAATGGAGACCAATTTTAAGGCAGAGAATCTTTTTGTGACACCCATTCCTTCAGGAAGCTTTTTTCTGTCTTGAGGTGAAGAGGGGAATGATCCAGAATGTGGTTTTGGTACTTAAGGTTGTGTAAAGCACCAATGCAAGCACGACTCCTAGGAGGTATTATACAGAACTTGGACAATTAGCATATCTTCATTAAAATCACTGTGCTGCCTGTGCTTGTACATACTCTGGAAAAACTCCATTTTCTATAATTTTCTATAATTTTACAATGATTGCTTTGGCAAGTATTTGGAAAAAAAGCAAATATTTTAATCTGTCTTTCTAAATCTGAAGTTACATGAACAATGACAGAACAAGACTAAATTCTGGCTCTGTCCACTCAAATATGTATGATCAAAGTTTACATATAATCCATGGCATTATCAGAAGTAGTCACATATTAAAGTTTAATTCAGAAATCAAAAGGCTTGGTGCCCAAATCATTTAGATGGACTTCTGTAAAAGGTGCTGTACTGCTTAAATCCCTATATAAAAAATAAAGTAGTGTGGGACAGACATCTGCATGATCAAGCCAGTTTCCAATTGCAAAATCTTTTTTTCAGTAGCTGAGCTGAATATCTTTGATTTTTTCTTTTTTAAGATATTTAGGGTTTTCTCTAACACTTTCTGTTTAAGATAAATTAATCAAGGGGGTGGGATTCATTACTTTGAGGTTAGTCCATGCTTATTATAAATGTATCAGCAGCCTCAGGGAAAGCAACCAATCCATAGCAGTTGAGTGTCTAGAGGCAGCAAGATGGGGAGATGATGTAATTAGCACTGCATAATGAGTCACATGATGGAAAAAAAATCCTTGCATGACACTGTTTTGCCTGAGAGGCCAATGTGGTTGTGTATGCTTATTGTATTTTTTCATTTTTCTTTATTTCATGTATCTGCTTATGTATCTGATCAGTTGAATGAATTAATCTAATTCTTGATACATGGTGTAATCACCACCCCAGGCCCTCTTTGAGTGGGCTTTTTGGGCTAATTGATAGAATAGTTTGTTTGGGCTTTGCTGGAAAGTCATACAGGGTTTTGTTTGTTTATTTGTGGTCTTTGGATTGAAATTTATTGCATGGTACTTTTTAACAGCCTAGCATTTATCACTGTGATTTCCCCAGGAGACTAAGCTAACAACTTCATAGTTTGCAAGGTCAAGGTAGATTTTGAGGGAGGAGAAAAATCCATGTAAAATTCAATGTATGGCTCATGTTCAAAAGAATTTACATTGTATCCCCACATTGCACTGTGTAGCTTGGAATTCACCTGAATAAGATTTTTGACCATTTACTGGGTTGAATTCTATTGTACAACAATAAAAACAATCTTGTCAAGAATGATTTGGGCAAGATGAAGCAACTGTAACATGTGCCAGGGGGTTGATATTTTCCAGAGAAGTACCTATATTGTGGATTATAGGTGGAGGGGAGTCCTGGGCCATTTGAGAGAAGCCCGTGCCTACTTTGTTTCTGGAATAACTTCAGTGTGTTTACAGCACTGGTTTTGATGCATGGTGCACTGTGTGGAGCTGTAATCCTGCTACTCCATAACTCACAGAGTATCAGAGACTGAGTTATCCCCAGGGTTAGGCCCTTCCTGTGAGGGGGGTCTCACACGTGGCATTGTTGAATCCACACATCCCCTGTGCAAGGCTTTGCCATCCCTTGGACATTGCTAACACAGCCAGCAGTGCAGTTTCCAAAACTCCATCTGCATTGCAGAAGCTACATTGAAATAAATCTTAGAAGATGATGTACACATCATCTTCTATATTATTATAATATTGGAAATTATGTATTAGCCTATAGATATTTATAATAAGCATTTGGGCATTCCCTCACATCATTGTGCCACAGAAAACCTTTTATAACTGTTGCCTAAGAGTACCTAACTTTGTAGAACAGCCTGCAATGTTAGCACTAGATATTCCCAAAAAGACATTTCTTGATGGGTTTATAAATCTCAATATGTTAGGAGTAAATTACAGGGCACCTCTCACAGAACACCAGGTGTGCACCATAACAAGTCTCAGGGAGGCCACACATTTTAGCCACTAGATGAGATATTCATACACATTACCATCAGAAAGTACCAAATGCTTTTCTTGCAACATGCTTTCTGTGACCCAGACTTCCTGATTGTTCAAAAATAGAAATCAAATTGAAAATTTACCCAATAAATCTAATGATTTTTTTTTCCATTTTGGTGTTTCTTGTCTTTTCATTTAGATGTAATCACTGCAATGGCAGACTGAGGGCAAATGAAATTAAACCAGTTGGGTGAATTAGCTCAGCAAGGAATGGTTCACAGGAGAGTCTTTATCTACTCTTTCCACAGACTGTGTGTGCATAATTGCAGGTAAGGGCACTGGCTACATTTTCTTCAATAGAACAATTATAATAGGAATTATAATTAAAGGTCTGATATTATACTCATGACTAGATATTTGGATCAAAATTGTACATGCCCTAGCTTGAAGCGTGTTCTAAAAATGTATTTGATTCAATTTATATTTTATTGCATCCCTTCAGGGGTATGATTATGCAGCCAAAATTACTCCGTTAATTTTAAAATTATGCTTATAAAAACTGGCTATTTTTATGAAGTATTTCAGACTTTGAGTGCACTGTTTTTTATACTGAGGTATTGTTCAGAAGAAAGCTCACATATGCATATCTCTGCATATTACAGTACCATGCTTGTAAAATTTTCTCAGAGTAATATATATGATGTACCAGAGCATGAATTTGAGGAACCCAAGACCTTTTGAAAGGCCATGGCAGAATCAAGCACTTAATTACTGTCTGTGACAACAGCAATCTCATGTAAATGTCTCAGTGCTGTGTGCCACAGAGAGAATGAAGACATTTATTACTCTGCACATAATGCTGTGCCAGATTTTGTGATAGCTAATAACAGAAAATCTTATTTGTCACTGCTGCAAATACTCTGGAGGAGGACTAATGCTTTTGCAAAATCCTTAGATCATCTCCAGCTAAAACCAGCACACGAAAGGTGCTCAGTGGTCCCTATAAAGGTGCATTTTATAATAGTTTAATCTAGAACCCCTTGTGCAGATTTTGGAGAATGTTTCGTTTACAGAGAAGAGATACATATGAGGATTTAGCAGACAATATGCCCAGAAATAATCTTCTGCTACAAGGTATTGGTGAGGCCTTTGAATCTGGAAAAGAAAACATGACAATAAATAGCAGGTGACATTTTCAGTGTGAGCCATCAGCTTACATTTCCAACACACAAGGCTCTATTTCTGAATGTGTAGCAAGCACATAAGTGGTTTTTGAAAACCCTGGAAATATTCACTAATATTTCTTGTGTATAAAATGTGTTTCTTCTTTATAGAAGTCTGACAGAATTTAGAATACTTAACAGTGAATTAGAAAGTTTACAGAATTCATTGATAATGTATTTAATGTGCAATATATTTGGTGTCACTATAGGAAAATAATGGTGCTGATTTAAAATCATAGTTGGACCAGTACTCTATGTCTTGACTTGACCTGGTATTAGATCAGCTAGAGAACAATCTGTAGCTTTGCATATTCTAATGATTTTTGTGAAACCTGTTCCTTCTGCTGAAGAACTGTTATATCCTCATGCTGCTAATGAAATATATGCTAAGACAGAAGTTTCAGTGTGTATCTTGTTTTATTTTGTTTTCATAAGTTTTTTTTTTATGCAGAGATTTTAAAAAATCTTTATTCCATGTGTCTTTTAAGATATTTCACAGAACAGACTGGACGAATTTGGTAGTGTACCTAAAAACTGGAATTTGTTCTAGTCAAAAGAACATTAAAAATTAAAAAGAGTAGGATTCCAGCCTGAAAGTAAAGATTCAGTTCTGCAAAATCCTGGTTATCCCTAGGCCTGGTAAACTGAGTTTCTTGTTTCTGTTAATTGTGTGTATGTAAGAGTAAGGAAGGTGGGAGCACTCCCAGAGCACAGCTGCTGTGTTCTGAACTGAATCCTTGCAGTGCACCTGCCTTGTGAGGAGCTGTTTCCATTGGAGCACCTGCTTGCTGTTCTCCCCTATTCTCTTTGTGAATATCTAACAAGGGGAGAGAAGCTGGAGAATTTTTTTTTCCGTCAGGGATCAGTGAGGACAAAACCAAAAAGAATTTTGCAGGATGAAAACAGCAAAGGCTGAGTATAAGTAGATGAGAAGGTTTCCCAACTCTTTTGTTCATCATCAGAAGTATTCTAAGTGATCTTTTGATATGAGATCCTTAAAATATATCAGAAATGCCTGCATTTCTTTTCTGAACCCTCATTCTACAGACCTGAGTAGTGTTTTATTTGGTACCCTTGTCCTCAAAGGTTAGAGGGGTAGATAAAATACAGCTTCTTTCTAGTCAAGGGAGTCCTGTTTTGTTTTGGGGTTTTTGTTTTTAACCGTGAATGATAATTGTAAGATTGATATAACAATGTCTGTTGGTAAATATTGCTTTAACTTTTTTTTCCTTCTAAAGAAGGTCTGTCCAAATTTAGAAAAATGAAGAGACTTTACCATGCATTAAAGCATTTCTGGTTGAACGGTATATGTGAAATTCCTAAAAAAAGCATGGCATTATATAAAAAACAGCTTTAAAAATTGGCATGTTAACTTATATATATATATACATATATATGTTTATAACCTCTTGTGCTTTCTCTGTACAAGTGGAATTACATTCATAGCAGTATTAGCAGCAATCTCAGATTACCCAGTTTGTAGATTTATATCTAAAATGTACATTTTTATCTTTGCATTCTCAGTGCTAATGTCAACAACATTATAGAGCTAAAATTTTATTAGTTCACAGTCTCACAAACATTATACTACCTCCATAAAGAAGGAGGATTGGAAACTAGTACTAAAGAATGAATAGTAAGAAAATAAGAATTCTGATGCCCTTGATTCTGGAGTTCATTATGCAAGCCAGCTCCTGTTGTTACAGATGGAAGGCTGTAATGTCTGGATTCAGAGATGTGTAGGTGCCTAACTCCCATTGAATTCAGATGAGAATTAGGTTCCTAACTACCTTTCTGAGTCTGGGATAAAGTGATTTCAGCAGCATTCAGTGTCATTAGTGTGGAATTTCTGCCTGCTTCAATGTAATTATTTTGCCTTTACTCTGTCTTAGTAACAATAAAATTCTGGCCGCAGAGTTAATTTGATGACTGTAAATGGTCTGTGATTTTACTCTTTTGAAGGAGAAATCTTGCAAAAGAAGCCCTATTGAGAAAGTGTATTTGTATCTCAAGGAAAACTATTCTTCTCCAAGTTGCATCCCCATGCCTTGCTTGGATTGCTTGCAGCAATTTCCAACATTACTGCAGAGTCTGACTTAGAATGCAGAGGGAGCAATGTGTCTATATATTAGTAAGGCCTTTCATTAAATCTTTACTTTTAAAAATAATTGGTTCTTTTAATCTATAATGGAACATGGACTTACAGGCTGTCTGTGATTAAAATTAAACCTTGTCTTTTAATATGGTGCTATGTTCATCTGTAATTGAGTGGGGATCGATGCCAGCCGTGTGATGGGCAGTAAGCTTATCCAACATGACGGAGATAGATTTCAGGGAAGACAGACTTTGCTGTTTCTATGTACAAGTGGGATGAGTAGACCATATCAGCAACATTTAATTATTCTGTAGGTAATTATTCATTTGAGGGACACAACTTTCAGAGCAGTGTTGGAATAGAAGGAAGGCCGATACAATTACCATTTGGCTAAGTACATGGTTTGCACTGGTAGCAGGGAAGTCATAATGAGCTTTATTATTACATTTGGATAAAGGAATGTTTTATGTAATAATAAAGGCTCAGACTAATGTTTAGTATAACAATACTGACTTGGAGGAAAAGAAAAATAAATAAACAGAAACCAAATGGTAGATCAGTATCATGGATTCACTAGGTTTTTTTCTCTTTTTGTTAAGATCCTTTGCTCTTGCAGAATCACAAAACAATTTAGTTTGAGAAGGACCTCTGGAGGTTAAGTAGTCTAACGCATTTGTTACACTTGTTCTCTTCAGACCAGGATGTTCAGGTCTTGTCCAGTTGAGTCAGACAGAATCACAGTCTTGAACAACTTCAGTGATGGAGATTCTGTGCCCTCTTTGGGCATATTTGACCACCCTCAGGATAAAACCAAATAATTTTCTCCTAATATCAAATCAGGATTTCCATTTTCCAACAAGTTTTCTTTGCCTGTCAGTCTGCATCTCTCAGAGTGCAGGAAGTTGCAGAGAGCAATAATGTGTCTCCTTAGTGCCCTCTTCTTAATGCTGGACAAAGCTGCCTCTTGATGCCTTCCATGTGTTCCATATTCCTCATCCCCTCCCATCCTGGGTGTCTCCACTGGACTCATCCCAGTGTGTCAGTATCTTTTATTGGTAAGGCTTTTGCTAAACCTCTGTGGTTTCCTCTAAGCCATGTCTGCAGTGTGTCCCAATGCCTCAGGACAGCAGCCCTGCTCCCACTGATGCCCCTCAATTTGTTGACACCCACAATTCTGCAGGGAGTGTGCTTTGTTCTCTCATGTCCTGCATTAATGAAGGCAATTGCCAGTGTTTGTCCCCACACAGATCCCTGTGTGGATTGTCAGCTGGCCTCCAGGCACTGGGCATCCTGGATCAATTCTCCACCTGCCTTCTTGTCCACATCTCCAGCTGTCACTCACCTGCTGGGTGACAGCACAGCCCTGGGACGCTGGCCAAAAGCCTTCCCAGGGTATCCTTCAGCACCCTCAGCACATCTCACATCATCCCATGAATCTCTCCATGTCCAAGCAGGCTGAGCAATCTATAGATTGCTTTTCCTCTGCTGTGGGTACTGCTCCACTCCCACAGGAGAAAGTAGAAGGATGTACTGCCTTCAAAGCTGAAAGGAAATTAATGAATCCTCCCAAATGTTATGCAGACTTTCATAATGAATATGTTTCCATCCTGCTTGAACAGTCTTACTTTAAATTGTGTTTTTCCATATGAACTATTGTTCAGGAAAACTAGATTTCTTTCACTGCATTTTCTGTCTCTTGCACCATAAGCAATTGTTAGCTTGATACTATTTATATGCTAAACCATAAATATTAATTTGCTACCAGTAATACTAGAGGAGATACTTAGTTTTATTAGGAATGGCTGTGAACTGGAAGGGCTATGACCAGAGCAGGTATTATTTAACTGTTTGAATTTTCATCACTTTATTTTTAGAGAGCAAATAATGGTGATTCTCTGTCTCTTTTTTTTTTTTTCTTTTTTTTTCTCCATGGGGATGTTTAAATAGTGATATTACAATGGACGAGCTGTTAAACCAAATGACTTTTTGTCTTGACTTGGACAGATTATGCTTGTTCAAAATTTCCTTTTTCTGTTCCTTTTTTTCTGAGTCTCTTTCAGCTACAGTCTACCAAATACATTTCTGTCTATCCAACTGCAATATCCACTGAGATTACATTTATCATTTCCTTGGTTAGTGCAATGTGACATTTGATCTTGATAACTTCTTAGCCTGTCCTAGAGATGATCATAAAAAAATTTGTTCAAATTAAGAAACAAAAGTACTAGGAATTTTGCTAATCTAAATTTTTGGGGTAGCACTAATAGTGAGTGTAAGTGATTGTTGTGGTTTAATCCCAGCCAGCAAATGAGGCACACAGAGCTGTCCCCTCAGTGGGGTGGGGGAGAGAATCAGAAGGATAAAAGTGTGCATAATCATGGCTTGAGATAAAGGAAATTCAGCAGGTAAAGCAAAAGCCACATGCAAGCAAGGTGAAATAAGGAATTAATTCCCCACTTGCCATGAGCAGGCAGGTGTTTGGGCATTCCCAGGAAAGCACAGCTCCATGACATGCATCAGTTACTTGGGAAGACAAACACCATCATTAAGAAGATCCCCCATGCCCCTGCTTCCTTCTCATTCCCCCTAATTTATACACTGAGCATGGTTCCATCCAGTGTGGGGTATCCCTGTGGTCACTCAGGTCATCTGTCCCTGCTGTGTCCCCTCCCAGCTCCATGGGCACCCCCAGGCTCCTCATTGCTGGGCTGGGGTGAGGAGCAGCAAAGGCCTTGACTCTGTGTGAGCCCTGCCCAGCAGTGAGGAAACATCCCTGTGCTAGCAAACCATTTCCAGCACAATCCAAAACACAGCCCACACCAGCTGCTGGGGACAAAATGAACTCCATCCCAGCCAAAACCAGCAAAGTAACTTCCTATTCTTGTCCAGAGTATTGTTAACATAAGCTGTAATTTATTTTATCTTGGTCTGATTGGACTTCTCACTCTAATCAATATAGTTGTTAGATCTAAAACAAAAATGTAAGAAATTTCATTTTCCATTATGATATTATCAAAAGCTAATTCATAAAGCAATCAGATGCTGCAATGGGCTCCCTATGAAGACATTTTTTTAATAGCTGTCATAAGCAGCTTAACTTTCTTTACTGTGTTATTAAGAAAAACACAAATAAATCACATAAATGTTGTTTTTTCCTTCAGTCATTTCATGCAATTCTCCAGATCAATAACAAATACAGACAAAGACATCCATATGCCTCACCCAGGGCAATGGATTTAGCAATTTATAAAGCTTCTCACATTGACCCTTTAGTCCAATTAATTTATTGTTTATCCATTGAAGGCCTTTTCTGAAATTCCTGTGTGGTATTTTCACACATAGAACCTTAAATCAACAACACTGCTGTTAAAATACAACTGTTCAAAAGTATGAATAGAAAATGCTCTTAAGTCATCGATTATCCTTTTAGATCTCATGACTCTAGGTGAAAATATGAACAGTTCTGTTGTTCATACCTGACCTGAGTTTGGCTATACATTGGCAAGAGAGCTTTTCTGAAGAACTGAAATCAGGTTATTTCATGTTCTTTTTTAAGGTTTGCAGAGGATGTAGATACACAACAGAAGTTTAAGTGTGTAACCAGCTGCTATCAGAACTGCTTTTAACTAAAGTTTCTGCTGCAGCTGCTTAGCTGACAAAGCCTAGTGCTCACAGCAAGCAGAAAAATCCATTTATAATGCCCTCCATATTTTTTCTCACTGTAGGGAGAGAGGACCTTTACAAGAGTCATCAGATTCTAATCCAATTACAATCCAATCCCGTATTTTTCACAGTAATTATATTTTTATGATATCTGCATGCTCTGTTTTTGGTGAGTGTTAAATAAGGTTAAATCTGAGTTTGGACCTCTTTGCATAGTGTGAATTTAAAGCATTTCCAATATCTGCTCTGGCTACCTAGTGGCAAGTTCTTATTTGGTCCTAATTACAGCTAAACACCATCAATATAGCAGCTTATTTCAGTAAAAGCCTCAGTGCAACAGCAGTCTTTGTTTTAGTCTCTGTTTTATGAGTTGTTGGTGAGCAAAAGGAGCTGGCACAGGATTCAGAGAAGTTTCTGAAATAGCTTTTGAACTTTTGACACAAAGGGTGCTGCCAGATCATCTGTCAAAGATGTCACCCTTGATGTAATGAAGTCTATTGAATGCATAGATGTGAGAGTTCCAAAAAAGTAATTTCCATTTTACAATAATGATATGACACTAGGCAGTACATTTCAGAGGATTGTTTTACTTTTTCAGTGGTTCAACTCACACAACATTTGGCAGCTCCTTCCTCGCCATACTCGAGGCATGCAACAAAGACTTGCTCAGGAATGGAGTGTCTCTCTCTTAGCATTCATTCATTCATTCTAGTCATGCAATTTTACTTATTCATGCAGTTTCCATAACATCCAAGTGATAGATTGCACATAATTTACACAGATAAATTACACACAGCTGTGACTTCTAAAAACTTGTAACTCAGGTCAGTACTTCTAAGTTGTAGCTTGAGAGTTTCCGAGATTCAAGTTCTAAATATTGTTTTTCATTTTGTTTTATCTTTTATATAAAATGAGAGCAGTCCAACAGAAGATAATGGATGATAAAATAATAATTAATGTAGAAAATTTTATGAATTTAGAAGCTTGTACTTTAACCAAGACAGGTTCTTTGACAGTCATGAAGAATGCCTGCTCTCCAAGACTTGCAAAAAAACCACAGTGAGTTGTTTATGAATTGGTCAACATAACCCATATTTTGTATTAAGACATTGAGACATTCCTAAATGGCACATCTAAAAAGTATTGTGAGGAAAGAGGAGGGTTTATTTCAGTGCACAAATTCTTTTGACAAGTATGTTCTAATTAGAGGTGAAATATTCTTGTGTGTTCTTGTCTTGCATTTGTGGAGGTTTTCTGGAAACCTCATAATTGGATTGCATTTGTTTTCAAAGGAGATCTCTGAGAATGAGTGTCAGCTGCTCACCATAGCTAAGACTAATGGAAAAAAAGAAAATTAAATTGCTAGAGGAGACTGGGATAACATCAGAACCTTTATCTCCTTTAAACTAATAGCTAGCAGAAATGGATCAAGTAAAATTAATCAATTATCAAAGAAGAGAGAAAATCATAGTTTAAACATTTAGAATATTTTTTTTCCTGTAGGAATAAGTGTGTTGATCCAAAATAATCACTATGTTCTTACAATGCATTTGTAAGAACAAATGGAATGATGTACTGATTCATGATTAATGCTGTCAAACTAATCTTTCTTTCAGAAATGTACTATCTCCCACTTAGACTTTTAAGTGATTGTGAAAGTTTTAGCACTCTTAACTTCTAGAGATGTATTCACTCCAGATAATAACTTAATTCCCAAAAATTGACTAGTCTGTGTTTGTAAGAGAAACTTATATTCTTCTAGAAATTTTAACCATGGGTATGGACCATAGAGATAGCCAGTGTCCTGAGGAAATGCTCAAATATTTCCTACTCGAATTATAGTGACTGAGCAAATTACCCAGAAAACAGTTTAGTACTGTAGAAAGTGTTGGGGCTTTTAAAGCTGTTTAGATGATTCATCAGTGTTTATTGCTTTTATCCTTCTAAGGACTTATACAAATTATCTACTTTTAAACAACAGATTCTCCCCTCCAAAACACTACAACTACTACTACTAATAGTACTACTACTGCTACTTATCATCATCATCATCATTATTATTGTTATTGTTATTATTATTTTAAAACTAAAACAAATAACTCCAAGAGTTAAAATAACACCTTAATTATTTGTCATGATTATTGAATGAAGTATGGAATATTCTGAATTCCCAAACAGCTGTGGTGCCTTTGGCAGTGCCAATGGCTGTGTTGTTTATTTAATAGGCAGGATATAGAGGTGGAGAGTTTGGACACATATCCAGCATCATTGGTGGGTGGTTTGTTTTTTTCCATCATCCTGTCACTTGGAGGTGAGGCCAGGTAACCCAGCTGTCCATCCACTGTGGAACCTGGCTTTCACTGATTTGCCTTTTGGCTGTTATTTAACAGATATTACCATTAATATTAATTTCATTAATATTTCTTTATGGCAGAGCTTCTTTCAAAATTGATAGAAAATAATAATATCAGTAAAAAGGGTTTTTTGTACAAAACATTCTGCTGGTAGGGATTTGTCCCAGAGAATTCAGAGCAGTGGTGCTGCTGAATGCCTCTCTCAGCTGTGACACTTGGGCTGGTGTTGGAACTCTGGATACTGAGAATTTTAGGAGTATTTCCAAGTATTTCCACCCTGGCAGGAGCTGTGCTGGGCAGACAGGAGTCAGGGCAGCCCTGAACTCCCTTTGTCGTGGGAATTCTCCATTTGTAGGGCTCTCAGTGTCATTGCTCCACCTCAGAGGCACTGGGGTCATCTCCAAGGCAATACAAGGAGTGGCTACCACATAACAGCAATGTCTTCTTGCATTTATTTTTACAATTTATGTTTTTTAGTGAGAAAGCAAAGAATAGCAATCAGTGTCATACTTTGAGCAAGAATATGCTAGTGAGAGTCTACATTAAGAAGTTAAAGCTGCTTGGTCTCCAAGTAGTTGTGTTTTCTGAAAGATACAGTGATTGCATACTGAATCATGGTTTAATTTTTTGGTGATTCCTAAAAATGCTCATATTGATATGATACCATGAAAAAACTGACCAGCAAATGCACATAAAGAAAGAAAATTGCACATAAAGAAAGAAAATTTCAGGAACTCTCTTACAAATCAGATAATTAATTCAAAAGTTTTCCATTACTTTTAAATATCTTATTTATCCATAATTCAAATTAAAAATAACGTTTAATAATTTAAGACAAGTGTAAATTGGGATTAATTTGGTCTTGTTGTTAGGGAGTTAAATCCTATAAAATTAATTATTTTCTAGAAGTCACCAAGTGCATATCATGATACTTATTTAACAAAGCAGCTGATTGCATTTCTTATAAGAATAAATTATCCTCTCTTCAGCATGTTTTAAATATTTTTTTTTAAATACAGCCTCCAAAAGTTGCTGTAGTTGCCTTTATTGACATGATAATACCTACTTATTTATGCCTAACATGAGTGAGCTCAGTCTTCATAAATTATAACAGTTAACAGTGTAAAAATACAGCCTCGTGATTTTTTTAAGACTGTTATGGCATGAAGAAAAAAAAACCCACAAAACAAACCAGAACTTTTGCTTATTGATATCTAAAATTTAATACAATTTTGCTATGTATATCTGTTTAGAAAAGGTCAAGTTATTTAAGAAAATAATCACTGGAACATTTTAGCTACTGCACTGCGTCCACCAAGGACAGGGGGTGTGTTTTAGAAAACTCATTAGTGAAACCATCTGTTCCTCTCTCCTTCTGAGCTCTGCAACTTTGTGTGACTTCTCCACTTCCAAAATGTCTGTTCTCATCACAAAGAGCACCATCAGACTGAAGAAATTTTTCTAAGGACCATAGAGGATGGATATTTCCACAGGGTTCATTCTTGCACAGAAATGCCTTGTGAAATAGTTTAAAAGCTCATCAGTCTGTCTGAAACCTGTCAACTTAGCACTGGAGTCCATTGAAATTTCACAAACCCCTGGGGAGTTATTGACCCCTTCTAAGTTGCCTGCCCATTTTATGGCTCCATGAGAACATCAATGCTGCTGCATTGTTAGGTGGATTTGGACTTTGGGGTTTGAGTTGGGATTTTTGGTTTTTTGTTTGTTTGGGGTTTGTGGGTTGTTTTTTTTTTGGTTTTTTTTGGGTTTTTTTTCTCATTTATTTATTTGCTTATTTATTTTTATTTTGGGTGGTTATGTGTTTGTTTTTGGTTTTTTTTTCCTGAGGTTGTTCTGCCAGCTGTGTTTCCTAATCTGACACAGTTGCCTGGAGTAGAAGAGGTAGGCAAGTCCCTGTCTCATGCTCAGTATTCTTTGTGGAATCTGAGATCATGTAGAGATTAGTAAAAACTGATTTAGCAAAAGAGGGATGTTATTACTGTCTTGGTAGGTTTCCTAAAATCATTTATGCAGGAATGAGTGGTCTATATCTCTATGTGATAGTTAAACCCAGAGAAGAGAAACTTAGTTGAGCATATTGCAACACGATGAGTAACTGACTGAGTAACCAAAGCCATTTGTCATCCTGTGAGTTAAAGTAGATTTGCTCTGAACAGCTACGAGAGACGAAGAAAACTTTGGAGGAAAATTGTAATTCCTTGTTATAAACCTCTGAACAAGACATGTGGCAATAGGAAATTTAACTCCTTATGCTGAAGCTCGGTCTGACAAAGCACAGGAAATATTCTTCTAGGTAGTTTGCTGTCGGAGTGTCTCTCTTGCTTTCTACCAGAGCAGCACAATCTGGTGATACTGAAGGGTTGCTAAATGGATTTAATGGATTCCTTTAAGTGTCTTAGGATAAACCTAATGCCCAGAAGGCAAACAGCTCACTCCCCCCACTGGGTTTTTTTCCCTCTCTATAGATGACATGTCACTCTGTTGATTGTGAAGAAAGGTGTTTGTTTGTGTGTTTTACCAAATGACCAGTTAGATATATTGTATTGGCAGCTCTTGGAGAGGTGACACTTGCTTTTCAGTTTGCTGTAGCAGCACCAGCTGTTGGGCCATGTAACATAATTGCAAGGTGAGTCACTTGCTTTTTGAGATTCATCCCTCTACACCATGAGCAGAGCAATCCAAGTGTGTGAATGTGTCTCAGAAAGCACAATATCTAAGACTTGCTGTGTTGTTCTTATTTATGTAGAGGTAAAAATTTGCATAACATACTTGTTGAAAGCACCCTTGTGAGATCTGCACAGCAGCATGACTTCTGCCTTTGACTGCTTAGGAGTGAATAAATAAAGGACTTGAGCAGAAAACTTTGACATTATATGTTATCCAATGTAGTGACCAAGTCCCTTGACGTTCATATCTCAATATAGAAATATTTCTTCATCTCTGTGATGAGAACTGCTGTAAGGACAGGTGAGAAGGTCCATGGAATCCTCATCTCTCTGTTCTGCACATTTCTAGAATTGGTCAACATTGCTGAGTTTTCAAACGCCTTGCCTGCAAAAGAGAAAATACTTTACGAAGTAAAAGTAACTTTTCTCCATCCTATGGCTACCTTTCTGATAAATATTTTCTGCTCAGTTCAGTATCATTCCACTGGCAGTCTTTGTGGTTTGCTGTGTAAAAAACATGGATTATATGGCACACCATGGTCTCAGGATTTTGTAATGTAATGGATATTTTTAGATCATTTGTAGTGAAAATTAAATTTGTCAAATCCTGTTGTGGTTCTAGGATTAGAAAATGTGCTGTAGATAGGCTTAGCACTAGTCCTGATGTAATCACATTAAAACATTACTATCTCATTATACCAAGTCAGTCACTGGACTAGATTGAATATTTGTACATTTTTGATCTACAGACTCTGCTTAACTAACACAAACACTGAAGTCACATTGCAAAGTATTGGACAAGGTTGTCAACTGCCTGGATTTGCTTATATTCTTTCTAAGTATTTACATATCAAAAAAGCATATGACTACTAAATTATAATACTGTGATTACTTCCATAAATATTTCCTATTTTTAGGTTAGAACATAATCATTTTAGTTCTGTGTGTCCTGAGTTGAGTCCTGAATCTGAGGTGTACAGTTCTATCCTGATTCTCTCTTTAGTTATCAGCAAGGTCTGTATTTTATGATTTGTGTAATTGAAGTCAGAGCATCTTGTTCCTTCAAGATCACTTTCATAATATATTCCTAACAGTGTCACATATTTTATAAAGCAAGATGTGTTCTTATGAATTAGTGATCTGTCAACATGTCTGGCTGTTTTGGTAAGCAAGTTTTCCTCACAGAAAACAATGCAAGTAGAAATACTAAGGATTTGTGGTTTATTTTAATTCGAATTTTGATTCTGAGTTTGTATATGTTCAATTTGATTTGCAACATGGCAGGATTTTTATCTTTCTGTGCTTCTTATCTGGACTGTCAACAAACAGATATACAAGCAAAAAAAATTCCCTAGAACAGATTCTTGCATGAAATCTTGAGAGTCCATTGCTACACTGTGCATAACATTGCAGATGTTTAAATTAATATCATTAATTGCTTAAATAATACTTCTTAGCAGTATTTTTGCTGAATGGAGGCTAAGCATAATTCATCATTTGAAGCTGAGTTTATAGTTAATACTGACTAATTAAAAGCAGAGTATCTGGTCTCTGTGCATCCAGCCACCCCATAGGTTACAGCAATGTCAGCACTTTTTATGAACTAACTTCAAAGCATTTTAAAAATTTGGTTTGGATTTGTTTCCCTTTTTATATAATTTATTTTTTATCATCTTTCTTTCTCAGACCACAATACTGTTTTCACTACCCCTTGTTTAGCTGTTGTTCCTGATTTAGTGTTATTTCTGTGTATATAGGTCTGTTTCCACAGCAGAATTCTCACAGGATATCA
Source organism: Agelaius tricolor (assembly GCF_023055355.1). Lineage (NCBI taxonomy): Eukaryota > Metazoa > Chordata > Aves > Passeriformes > Icteridae > Agelaius > Agelaius tricolor. The sequence continues at coordinate 6,123,979 of NW_027269278.1, read as the reverse complement.
TTTTTTTCAGATATTCAGGGGAAAAGAGATAGCATGTATAGGCAAGACACAAGAAGGAATGTACTTGATATTTACCTTACTTTACTCTAACTAGCTTCAATGGCTTTCCCTGCTAGAGAGGATGTTCTGGGTGGGAAAAAGAAGGGTTTTTGTGCAGAGTAGGAACCTTAGAATAACTGTATTCACAAGTTCTTCTGTTTGGCTCATACTCATCCAGCACCTGAATGCATCCAGATGAACAGTGTCACAATTCAAAGCTTAAACATAACCGACTAACTAAATATAAGAACAGCAGTTGAATTAGTCCAAAATCTTTCCCTAAATAACTGAAGACAAGTGAAAAGTGATTGAACTCAGGCAAGCTGCAGTCTTGTCACAGACATTGTGTGAGTAGAATAAGAAAAAAATTATGGAGGGAATTATTCACTGTAAATTATTTTCGTAGTTCTAATGATGGGATAATCATCCAATGTGGTATTTTGGGTTAATGTTGGAATAGCATCATTTGATTAATCTACCCTTTTTTTTCTCAGTATTTCCTCAAGAAGAAAATTATTTTCTTTTCTGTGAAGAATGTGGTGGGTCAATCACTGCAAACTGTTATTTGCCTTGGAGTAGGGGAATTAAGTCTCATATTCTAGGTATGATAATTTCTGGGGGTTTTTTTAATCGGAAAAAAAAGTCAAGCCATCTGCACCATGTATTTTATGACATTATATGACAGTACAACAAATACACACACAAACCTGAGCTGTAGAGTTTTCTACCCTTCTTCAAACTGAGTTTCAGTGTGTGTACACAGCAGAAATGGCTATAACTGTGCATATTTAGCTATCTTTAATTATCTGTCTTGGTCAAGGCAAGAAATCTCACTGGATGAAATGCTGCATGGACTAATGATCTGAGCTCTGTGTTGCCATGGCTGGATCCCTTTCAGGATCATTTTTTAAAGCTAGACAAGGTCTCATAGTCTATTTTATGGCCTGTGATCACAATAATTTCTCCTAATGTCATGGCATGCTGCTGAACTTTTTGATAGGGAATTTTTTTTATCTTTAACTGTAGGCACAAATCAGTTTTAAATAACTTAAAAGTGAAGCTCCTTGAAACATTTTTTTATGTGAGGATTCTCAAAACAACAACAAAAAAAGGTTTTTTTCTGTTGTTGTTATTTTTTTTGTTTGTTTTTTTTTTAAATTTGGTTGGCTGCCTTTTTCTTTTTTACAGTTTTCTAGATAAGCTCTCCTGTGCAATTCATGAAGACTATGAAGACATTCCACTTTTATTCAAGAATCCATGCACTTTTTAAGTAGAACTGGAAATCTATTTCCTATATTGTTTCTTTCTATATTTTTATTGATATGAACTTAAACAAGGGCACTATCAAACAACATAAAACCTCAGATTGTGACATTATGGGATGGACTTTGGGCTGTGCTCATTGAAGGTAGCAAAAGTTCTTAAAAATATTTAAGTATAAGATAGTAAAGATGAGGCAAAGCAACAGAGGAGTAGAAATAAATACTTCTGAGGAAGTAATCTAATCCTTCACTCTAAATGGACTCATAAGGATAGAAAAAGAACAGGACAGATTTAGTGCTTGTGAATTTGCAGGTTGCAAATCCTCACAGGTGCTGTCAGAGCATCCTCTGGATGAGAGCCTGAGCCCCTGGTAAGGAGAAAATTCTGGTGCTGAGGAAGTTGAGTCCTGGTGTCCTTGGTGGGGCAGGGTGGAGATGAAGTGATGCAAGGATCTCTCCCAGGAGTGCTGTGCTGGCCCCAGCAGGTAAAGCTGAGTGAGGTGGGAGGAGCAGTGCAGGTTGGAACTGACCTTTCCCAGATTAATTACCAGCTCCTGAACTTCATTATGTTTCATCTGCCATTCTCCATTATTAATTCCCTGTACAACACGCTTGAATGCATATGTACCTGTCAGTCTTATTTTGTAAGAATTAATTAATAGCAGATGCATGTATGAATTTTAACGTTTTTGCTATTGTTTTCCATAGATATTTTACTTTGTGCTGGGAGATCCTGGCTTATATATATCCTACCCTTCCATATATGGTGTACTATATAATGATATATTCCCTGTCAATCTAAATTAAACCTCCCCTGCACATGTACATCTACATATGAAAAAAGGAAAAATTAAAATGTAGCATTTATTAGAAATTTACACAAGAGGGTTTCTAAAATTATTTTTCTACATAAATTGAGTTCAAATTAAATGTCAAATATAATTTGGTGTTAGAAGTTTGAAATATATGATAGTCCTTTGAGAAAATCTAGGCACTCAGTCCTCCCAGCCAAATTGTTATTTGCATAATAGTCAGCTATAAGGTTATATATCATTATATGGCAGAATGCCAGACCATAATCTGCACAGTAAAGCTACTGAAAAGCTCAATCTGAAAAGCATTCATCTTACAAAGGAGTTTGCATCTCCTATAAAATATGAAGCATATTGACTTTTTTTTTCCTTGAGCAAACAGAGCACTGCAATCTATTTCCAGCATTCTTCTCGTTTGGCTGTGTTAGACACAAATGTAAAATGAATGTTGACATATTTGTTTAACACCCCTGAACAGATTAAACTGCTTTAGAACTTCTTCTGTAATCAGCCTTGAACAATATAAACAGTCACATCCCTGGATAGATTAAATTGTTTCAAAAGTTCTTCATTAATCAGCAAGATTAAAAAAAAAGTAAACCAGCATCCTTTGTCAGATGTGCTGCATTCACTTTCTGATAATATTAAATTTTACCATGGGATATCTTTAGTAACATACATATGTAGTTAGGACACAATTTTAAACTTTATTGTCTAAAATATCTTAATTATAGACAATTTGACCAAGATGCTCTGGATGAATCAATTCAGAAATAGCTAATATCTATGATTTGGTGTGGGAGGGAGGGGGCTTGTTTGTTTATTTATTTGCAGGGTTTTTGTTTGTGGCTTTGTTTTTGTTTTTTTTTGTTGTTGTTTGTTTTTTTAATTTTAATTTCTTTTTATTTTCTTATCTGTCTCACACTTATTTGACACTAATAATTCTTCAGGAACTAAATTAGGAATTGCCCTTGGACACAATTATATTCATGTAATATAGTTATTCCCATTTCACTACAGCTATTTTGATTCATGCATTTAAAAAATAACCTATAGGCAGAAATAAAAAATTCACAAACATGGGCAATTTTGTCAATCATGATTGTTTAGGGCCAAAGTGTTCTGAACTTATTCTAGGCATTGATCCTGCTGATATTTAGAGTTTACCAGAAGTCAGATACAGTTCAGATATATTGAACAAGCAGCACGCATTGGACTCTATGCTCTTTTTAACAATTCAACACAAGACTAATTTTTCAAGACAGAATTCCCTCCTCATACCCTAAGAACCCTTTGAAATTTAATGTTTCAGGTACTGGGAATTAACACAGCTAAGAATGAAGGCAGCGCAGTATCCAAACCTAGCAAGTCACTGATGCCAGGGGTTGTTGGTATTTCTCCAAAATGAGCTCCTTTGTTTTTTAAACTACAATAATCTGATACAACCCCACTGACATCCAAGGGCAATTTAAACTCAAACTGAACAGTGGTACCTCTGGGGTGTCTAAAATATGCAGCAATTTTACATCAGTTCATTAGGTATGTAAAAAAAATTAATTTAGCACCAAGTATACCAGAGTTGGAAATTTTTCTTTACAGGTCATTTAGATAATTTTTCTTAATTGATAATTCATATGAAGATGTATACATTTTTAGGATTTGTAATGTTTGTAATTGTTTTTCTCCACACATCAGAACAGGAAAATTTTCAAGATATTCTAAGATAGTAAAGCCTGTATAAATTGAAAATAGTAATCTCCTAAAAAAAACCAAGAAACTGCATGAAAATTATAGAATCCAAAAATATATAATTACACATTTAATGTAAAACCACAATAGGTTATTTAAATAAATTCATCACAATTCCTTCTTTATAAGTATTGCCTTGAGCTCAACTTTGAGATATTTACAGATATTTGTAGCTTCTCTAAGCACTGGTAAATTTTTACCACATTCACTTTAAAGGTTAATATAAAACTTTTACATTAAAATAATTACCATCTAAATTTCATTAGGAAATAGAGTAAAAACATAAAAAATATTTTCTTATTAAAAATTACTTATGCTCTCTATTCTTCTAAATATTAAAGAAATTATTCAGAAGGTGGAATGCCTGTATGCATGTGTCTTCCAGAGAACCAGGGCCCTGTTCTTGTGAGGGAAGATCCACAAATCTTGCTGGGTAGAATTCTTGTTCATTGGCATTAATTAAAATAAGAAAACTACTCACTGTACTGCCAGGGAAATAATTTCTAGTATTAAGATTAAAAAATTATCACATCTCATGATGCTTTACTGATTTTTCAGTCTCAAAGTGGTTTTTATGTTTATAAATGTGTTTTGTAAATGGGGCATAAATATGTTAAGGCAGACAACTTAGAACTGCTCTAGAAGGCAACAAATCAAATTATAAAGGAGAAATAGTGCATTAATAAGGTAAGGTAAATGAATTTATGTAGGAAATAGTGTATAAAGGGGAGGTATCTCAAACTGACCTTTCAGAAATTTGAACTGAACTTTTAAACCTCACTAGTAGATTAGATTTAGAAAAGTCTGGTTATTGCTTTGTACCAAATGATGTTCTCACCACAATAAAACACTAAAATGCACTAAACATGTGCACAAATGAAAGGGAAAAGAGACACAGAGCTCCTCACATTCTGGCCTTGATCAAAACAGAAGCCGTGCTCTGCAGAGGGCCTGTTCTGAAGTGCCTTTGGAAAAAAAGTAAATTCTTATCAAGAAGTGTTTTTCTGGTCATTTGTTCTAAGCAAATGGGGCTATGGGTTTCCAGGAGCTTTGTCTTGCACAAAATAAATTTCCCAGTAACTTGTCATGTTGTGTTCCTATTTTGATGCTGTGTGAAAAAGAAAAGAAACAGGCTTTATTTTTGTCTCAACTATGAACCCTGGTATGTTATGTAATCCAGTGTCCTATGTAAATTTAACTCTTTAGTGATTTCTATTCCTTTTTTATTTGGGTGTTAGGTATGCCAGTTCCCAATTTTCCTCAGAGGCCTCTTATTCCCTCTCTGTTCAAGGATACAGTTCTGAGTACACTTCAAATACATATTTAAGCTCTGTAATTTAAATATGCATAGAGTATATGCACATAATTCCTTTTCAGAAGACAGGTAAGGTGATGAATTCTCAAATTCAAACCACTTCTTTATAAATGCTATTAGTAATCCAGAGGCCAAAACAAAACAACTTCAATCACTACAGGTAGGAGTTTGAATTTGTGATCTTAGTGAGTTTCTGGTCAGTATTCTAGTGCAAAAAATCCCCAGACAAAAGCAGCACTCAGGAAATCAGATATTAGGAACCTGGCAGGTTCCTGGTGCCCTTTGCCTGCTGCAGAATATAAATGCTCTGCTGTGTATCAGAGTTCTGGGAGCCAGCAGAGAGTGCTGATGGTGCCCTTAGGGCAGTGTCAGAGGGGGTGAGCCCTGGCCCCCCCAGGTCTCAGAGTCACCGTGACCAGCACAGGCTGGGGCGTTCCCATCTCCCTGCCTGCACTCTCTAAAGCACTGCTTGCCTCTACCAGGAGCAATCTGGGGACCCAGCAATGTCCTGGCAGTACTGGAGAAACCCCTCTGAACTCCAGACTTCTATTATTATTATTATTATTATAATTACAGTCCTGAAGTGAAGAAAATTCATTTGAAAGCAGCTTTTGTAGTTGAATTACTGTGAAATACAGAGGTGCCTCCTGATACAGGATGTTTCATGACTATCACTTGTGAAGTAGAGAAATGTCAGAGTTCATTATATGGCTGTTAAATTTCAGTGAACTTCCTTTCAGTAATCAATTCTAATCCTGCAGATTTTGAATGTCTGTCCTATTAGATATAAATTAAATGCACTTCTGTGAACTTTCATTAAGAGCTTTTCTTTTACCTTTCCTCCCTTTGAGATGTGGTAACACTAGCAACTGATAATTCTTCTTACTGCCCCTGCATGCACAGGGTCTTGTTCACCCCATCCTTCTAATTGCAGTTATTTTAAAATGAGAACTTCTACTGAAGAAAACAGTAATCAAGCCCAAAACTCAACATTTCTAATATATGCTGCCCCAGTAGGAGCTTTTTCTTTGAATTTCTAATTAAAAACCTTTTAAAGGAAGACAGCTTGAGTCTGGAGCTGTCAGGTCTCCCCTTGTCCTTGATATATACGGGGGGGGAAACAATAAAAAAAGCCAGAGAGAAGATTTTACTTTTAAACAAGCTCCATTTCCTTGAGACATTTGTATTCCAATATTACTCCCTCTTTCTCATGGGAGCACAGCTCTAGTCTTCAAATGAAAAAGAAATAATAAAACACATCAGGAAGAGAGGACCTCCTTCTCTCCTTTTCTTGGGCTGTTATTTCCATATAGAAAGCTACTCTAATGGGGCACTTGTAAATGGCAGGGAATTTAGCCCTTGTGGAGTCTTCTCCAGAAATTGGATTTTTGCTTAAGCAAACAGCAAACCATGCAGCAGGGAAAAAGCTATTTATTTGGCTGCCTGTTGAAGAGCCTCACAAAAATACAATTCAGTCTGATGTGATCGGGGAAGTCACTCTAGTATGCACTGAAAAAAGAATCATTTTGCCTCACTTGGATGTTGAAACAATCTTTTAAGTGCAGTGAAGATTAATATGAGATCAGTCCAAATTTTCAAATTTATTTAAAATAGGAATTATATAATCCATCAGTTGTCATTAAGAACAGATTTCACTAATGACTATCAAAACCTCATTTTTTTGTTTGTGCTTCTAGGTATCTGTCTAGTTTAGAGAGAAGCTAAAAATCTAGGCAAATGGAAAGAAAATCAAGATTTTTTTTCTTGTTTAGACTGCCCTTTTTAATGCTTCTAAGTCCCTCAGTTCAATGATGCCATCAATATGAATGGTTGTCTCTGATTTGGACCCTTTGTGCCCTTCTAATCTGTGCCAATTCATTGATTTTTTTAGTAGGAAATAGCCCACCACAGACATGAACCAGTTCTCTCTGCTGATCATGGGTACCTGGTTATTGACAGCCAGAGTTCTCCTGTCCAGGGCAGTCTGTGTGTTTGTCATGTCCCAAAGCCAGGTCCTGTTTGCTTGGAAACTTCCTGCAGAGATGAACCTGCTCAAAGTGCCATAATTTTGTTGTACATGAGTGCAATCCATGTCAGATGAAATCTCACTGGTCTTCTATAAACTTCTGTTTTCTGGTTAAGATTTTCTATGCCTACTTATTGTAAGTTCTATGTAATAATCTACTTTTAGTGGCCCTAAGCTCTATTTTCAAAAAGTCAGTTGTTCCATGTCCTATTATAATTTCAGAAACATTATGATAAAAGAGCTATTTTGTCTTTTTTTTAATGTTAGTAATTAATGCTCATGCATTTTGTTTCAAAAGGAGATTTCCAGAGTGAATGACAAAAATCCCATTTTCTCTCCAAATCTACTCCACCAGTTGCACTCCACCCATATGCATTTCTACAGCAATAAAAATCCATGACAAGCTGTAAGGAGTTATTTGGATTGGAAGTAGGAAACAGTTTAATGGGGAGGAAGGATGGCAGGAGGAGGGTGGAAATGGCTGAGAATTCTTAGAGTGAATGGTTCTATTGTGATATTTAAGTGCAGCTTCAATTAGGGCTAAGTGAATCTTCACAACAAGGGAAACTGGCCTTTGCAGTTTTAACTGGGAGGCAGGTGATGATTAATTCTTTGGCATCTTTCTGTTCAGTCAGATATAGAATTGACTCAAGTGCTTTATAGAAGATGAAATAGCTCAGTGAATTATGCTTCCTCTCCATTATGGAGTGAAAAAAATGTCATTAACAGAACTACAGAGTGAAAGTCACTGTGTTTGAGAGTTCTCTAAGCACTCAGTTCATGTTCATTCAGGAATTATTCACACACTACTGATGAACATTAAATTGTGGTCTTGAAACTTTTAAGCAGTGTGTGATTTCATGATGATATTTTTCAATTACACATAATAGGGTAGATGTGAGCTCTCATATCTCTTCACCTTTTAGTATTTATAGATATGCTTCCCATAAATTAGACCATTCACAATTTCATACAACAATTTATTTCACTAACTCTTTATATGCTTCTTTGTAGTTATTAATATACTTCCATGGTCCTGATTTTAACTACTGGATTTGCTTCAACAGTTCCTGTTTTGTATTAATGCCATCATGTTGAGGCTGCATATAAATGTAGTGGCAAAATATCTTAGTATCACAGTTCTCTGTGTATTTGGAATGTTGAGAATGTGTATGGTATCTTTATCAGTCTTTGTATTGCCATAATTAATGCCTGAATATTTGGGAGAATCTGTTGGTGGAAAAGTCTTTGTGCAGCAGTGGCTGCAAAATCGGAGTTGCTTGGTAAATATCAAATGAGTGGCTGCACATGAGAAGGGAAAGCCAAGAGCTTTGGACAAAATAGCTGAATCTTGGTGGGTTTCAAGGGTGAGGTGCATTGCTGTGAACAGGCTTGAGGCAAGTGTGGTAGCTCCTGGCTGTGCTGTGTCTTTGAGGATGCCCAGGTGATCTAAAGCCCAGGGATATTTTTTTCTTGGAGTTTGCAGCTCACCATGGCAGGAGTGATGTGCTCCTCACCTTGACCAGCAGTGGCTTTTTGGCTCTGGTTTCACATTGAGCACAGGCTGAATGTTTGCAGAATGTTTACTGAACTGCAGGGTGAATTCTGTTGAAATAAATTGAATGCTAGAAAGTTTAAAAAAAAGTTCTAAGAACAAGTTTTTTTAAAACAGAGTTGTAAAATTAAAGTGAGAAAGGTTCCATTTTATTAAGCAAAACTAATTCCAAAATGCTGCTTTTCTGTCTCTGTGGACATCTCTATGCTGACTTGTGATATGTCTTTATTATGATACATAAGGTTATATATAAAAACATCCTATAATAAAAAAAAAATATTTTGGGGTGGTATTAATTAACATCTTCTGATAATTGAAACATTTTCTGTGCTTGTGCCAGATATCTTATATGTTAATACCAAAAAGATTTTCTTCTAATAACAGTAACTATAACTGACTGTAAATGCATATGAATTCTCAATGGCACTGTGGGAAAAAATGCTCCAAAGGGACAGTAAATGTCTGTATTTTGTATTTTAGGGGAACATCAGTGTAATTACTGTACAACCCTCACTTACCAACCATTTTAACCTCAGTCTATGTGTGTGGCAGTTCTCCCAGAATGACCTTGATGCTGTACTGAATGTTTTGCATTTTTTATCAGGCTCATGCAGATACAAAGAAATGTAATCCCACTTAATGGGATATCATATCCAAACCTTATTTAACATTTTCTAAATTGTATTTATATAAAAGTTCTATCTATTTACAGTATATTAAGGCAAATCCCTTTAGCTGGACCAGAGCACTTTTTGTAGTGAGCTGTGCATCTGATCACTTATTAGTTTGTACATGGAGAGATGCTATTTAAAGTCTTACCAACTCCCTTGAAGTAAATTGTACCCTCCAGCTAAACCTGACACAGTGCAAATAACACATCCAGAATTCTGTACAGTCTTCAGTGGCAAACTGCTGTTTTTGAGATCCCTCAGTGGCATCCCCAGCCTCAGCTCTATGAGCCAAACTTTTGTGCCTTGCTACCTTTGAAAACTTCAAATGCTCTACACTGCTATCAGGGCAATGGAGGAGCTGATCTCAAAGTCCAATATTAAAACTTCCCTCAAGGACATTTTCATTAGAACTTTGTACATGGACAGTTCAAAAGACTTGGTTATTGATTTTTGCTCAGAAGTCCTCTCTCTCTTCTTGTTTTGTTCAACATTTTGACAGAATTTCAAACCCCACAAACTGGGCAGCAGAAGATTCCAGCTAGGATTTTATGCTGTTCATTTGATTTCTTCAGGCCACATCCTTCCTGTGTCCTTGTCAACACTACAAGGAGAGGAGCTGTCTTAGAAGATTTCCTAAAAGGCAGAAGCAATTTCACAGCAATCGAAGAAAAATCTGACCTTTCCACATACAGAAAATCTCTCTTAAGTAAATAACCTTTTTAGCTGTAAAATTTTGCTGAGACATTCATTTATCAAAAACATAGATAAAAATCAGTCTGTGTTTATCTCCTCACCATTAAAAAATTGCATTAAAAAGAAGCTACCACCAATGAAAGTGGACTATAGTAAAATACCTCTAGCAAACAAAATCATTTTTTACTAACTACAACTGTTGATTTAGAGTTTGTGAAGTTGGAATATGAGCAATTAGTTACCATCTGCACTTCCTATCCTTAGCCCTATTATCATTTTCATGGACACTGTGTAATGAGGTTCATTTAGCCTCAACTGCATTTCCAGGATATATAGCAGTTCAAAATTAATAGGATTTATGAAGAAGTTAATGAATGAGCAGTGTAATTATTTCTGTTTAAAGAAAAGCATGATCTACTTGATCTTTATGAAAGGTATTGCAGGTCTTTAATTGCTCAGTGCTTACATCCTACATTGATGGTTGACAAGGCTGATATTCTCTCTCCTTTCACTTCATTTCACTGAACACATTTTGATATAACAAAAAATTCAAGATAAATAGCTTTTCTGAGATGGAGCTAACCAGCCTTCTGTTGTAACAAGGTTTCTTAGAGATTTTTACAGTGGTTTTTGTCTTTTCCCATATCCTATTCTGTTCTATTTTATTTTATTTTCATCCATATCATCCTTTTTTCTAAGACTTCTGAATTCCTAAGCTCTCAGACTTCAGAAGAACATTTAAATCAGTACTTAGCATCACAAAGTGTATCTCTTATTCACCAAGACAAGTAGGCACAGTTAATTTCCTGAATGTACTTAAATCTTTATTCTCCAGACAGAACATCTCCACACACTTATGAGTTAGCTAGTATATAAACCTAATATTGTTCAGTATATTCACAATAATATTTTAACTAGCCTGTTGTTTTATGGGTTTAAATTTTGAGTCAATGGCATTTTCTATAAAGAAGAGGAGCTTGTCACATCTTTCAGATTTCAGTATTTCAGCATTTTCTAAGGTTTCATTGTTAGAACATTTCTTTGCAGAGTTTGGATTCTGTTTTGGCTATGGTGTAAAATTGAGAGATCACTTGGACAATGAAATTGGAATACCCCTTGCAGTGTTACCAGGTTCAGAGATGCCCAATTTAGTAACTTGTTGCACTGAATAGGTTATCGTGCTCATTTACTTTGGAATGTTCTTCTACCAGTCTACTTTTTTTTGTATTTTTATAAACAATCCTTTAAAAGGCTTTATAAAGCTCCTGTTTCTCAAATCTCAACACAAGAGGAAAACACAGCATATATAAAGAGGAATCTTCAACCCCAGTGGTGGTGCTGAAGTTATTTTGCCAAGGCTAAAAGAGGAGATCAAAAGACACTGATCTGTTAAAAGACAGGCCCTAAATAAATTGATGTATTTGTACAATGGCAAGGGGGAGCTTAGGATATGTTAGTGAAAAAGCTACCAAGCCATGAAGTCTGATTTTGAGGCAGATACAGATGAGAGCTTTGTGAAAACCTGAGCTGCAGATCTGCACTGCACAAAATTGAGGTCAACCACACACATTTTGCAATCGGGGCCACTTGCATCTGAAATACAAAATGGTGAAATCCTCTTTTTGCTCCCACTTTCAGAAATAAGCTCCAAGATTTCCTGCTTGGCTGTGGTTCTGTCGCGGTGTTTCAGTGGCTCATGACGCGGTTCTTGCCTTCCTGCTCGGGCAGAGGGGCTCTCTGGAGGGCCTAAAGGAGAGGCCAGCTAGGGAGGGCTGTTCTGCAGGCATCCTTTCAGACAGCACTTGAGATGGATGTTTTTCTCTCCCTCTGATTACCCCGTGGTCTTTCCAAGCTGGCATTTTACCTCAATTCATGGCATCAGCTGCCTCAGAGACGCTGTGTAAAGCTGCTGCTTATACTCAAATCCACAGCCTGTATTTTCTAAGTGACCATGCCTGTAAATCTTGGCATACAAGGTTTTTCAAGTTTTTTTTTTCTGTATTAAAATGTGCTCAAGAGATTGATCTAATCCAGTGAGTTAATGCAGACTTCTTCCTCTCTTCTTAATAAAAGCATTTTGCTTAGAGATAGATGCAGCATGGAGGGGAATTCCTTCACATGAACTGCCATGAGTTACATTTCACAGAATCACAGAATATTCTGTGTTGGAAGGGCCCTGCTAGGATCACCTGAGTCCAGCTCCTGGCCCTGCACAGGACAGCTCAAGGATCCCACCTTGTGTCTGAGAGTGTCCTCCGAGCTCTTGGCTCTGTCTCTTTGTCCAACTTCTGGTGTGTTGATGGAAAACCAAACCAGCAAACAAAACCAACTTGGGGTACTTGACAATTTTATAATTTGATCATTAATATTCAGGAATTATATTTTCTCTCCATACAACTCACTGTTCCATCTCAGACTGAAATCTCATTGCAAAACTTAATTTTCAAAGTAAGTTTTCAACTTTTCACAAATGTACTTCTTTTTTCTTTCCCCCCCCCCCCAAGAACTGGTGAAGGACAAATAAAGACTTATGTCCAAAATTCTATCTCTTCTCCAAACAATTAAATTACTTATCTTTTCAGAAATTCTGGTAACAATACCTTCAAATAGTAAAATGATCATATTTATTACTAAAGGTGAATATCCCTAAATTTCAGAGTTGTCTTTATATTTCTAATTAATTGTCAATTCCTGTTTTCCATGTTAAGAGTGAAGACAAATATTCTAGTTATCCAGGAGAGTGGTACATTTGTATTTATGGCATGTTGTTCTATTAGAAAGCAGAAATACCCTGTACTGTTCTTTTCCACTGTTGCCTGGGGTTTGGTTTTTTTTCACTAGGTGAACACAGAAGTGGTTTCACAGATTATTTCTGATTTCTTAAATACTTCTTATTTATCTTTCTGCTCATAGATAGTTGTGGAAGTATATGAGAGAAGGCTTTGTGTGGAGGCTGTGGGATAAGCAGACAAATATAAAATATATATATAAAAATATTAAAAAAAATATAAAAAAGATAAGCAGGACAGTGGTTATGGACTTGTGGCACTCAGTGAACACCAGCTGTGCTCCAAGCAGCTCCAGGCTCCCATCATCTCTCTAAAATACTGATCCTTGCACAGATGCAGAAAGTCAGGGAAAAAGTTCTTCTGTGGGGAAGGATGTTGGAATGAAAATATTTTGTTGAACCTAATCTAATTTAAAATTCAGTCCTGCTGAATTTTGGGTCCTCCCAAATGATCTGGGGAGCTTTCTCTCAGTTTCTGATCAGGTAGTTCTTTCTAAATATTATAGTTTACTGTGCACATTAGCCTGGTGTGGCTATAGCACACACCCTCCTGGGCATTTGAATATACACATCTCTTGTCATTAAAGATGAGAAGAGCTGAAAAAAGCCCACCCCACCAGAAAAACCCCATCCATCAGGTGACAGCTTGTGCAGAGAGCTGTGAAGTCATCAAAGCAGTAACAAATGGCTGTAAAAATACCATATGATTGCTCTGCCTGCCTCCTTGGTGGGAACAGAACTGATGCAGAACAATTGGGCTGCAAACCAAGAAAGTGAGTAAACAATTTCCATTTCCAAATGGGACTCAGATTTGAGAAAATGCTATCAGGAAGAATCAGGTGTGGGAGAATGGAACCAGAGTGGTTTAGAAGGTAAAAAGGGCAACCTGTAAAGAAAATAAAAGATAGAAACAGCAAAAACAGGGATGCAAAAATTGAGAATATTAAGTGACATGATCCACTACTTTATTGAAATGCTTTCTTACCAGTTTAACAAAACTAATTTCCATGAAGCTGAACTGGCAAAATGCTAGTGATTTTTAAGGAGTTGCAGTAAAATTATACTACTCAAGCAATTTGGACAAATGAGTTAAAAGGTTGCTAACAATAGGGGTGTCCTAAGGGGGAAAAAAAATCGGTCTCAACAGTAAAGAAGTGTTAAATCAGTTTTATTTGGTTTAATATTATCTTCCTTCAGCATTCCAGATAGTGAAAATACAAGGAACTAATTTTTTCTCTTGTTTCAAGAGATTTTATTTCATCTTAGAAGTCAATGAAAAAATTCCATTGACTGCACAGGCATTAGCTCAGGCTCAGATAAAAGAGGGGATGATGAGCAGATATTTCTCCCTTCACTTACTGGATGAGCAAATCAGCTCCATACAATCATCCACTGTTTGCTAACGTTGATTTGTTTACTCCACAAATTGGCTTCTAAAGCCTGGCCATGCTTCATTGCTGCATCTCAATTCAAGCAGGTGATCAGGATCTTCACCTTACAGATTCCATCTGCATCAGTTCATAAGCCCTTTTTGACTATTCTCTACCTAATGTCAGGTTTTAACTATTAGTTCTTAATTATGTAGTTTAGCAAAAGCTTATATTCTTTTATACTGTCTTAAATCTGGAAAGAGTACTAATTACAGTATTTGGACTGTATGCTGCCCTGGATTGCTTAATTTATTCCAGCAGTTGTCCTTGATATTGATCAGAACAGTCCAGCATTTGAAGGAGCAAGCAATGTTTTAATGCAGCATTACACAGTGAATTTGCAAACAGGGGAAATAAAAGAAGGCAGAGATGTGATGGAATAGCTGGAGCTGGAAGCAGGTTGTGTCTTTAAAGGAAGTGTTTGAGTTTGGGACGATTGACCATGCCTGTCCTTTATTCCACTCACCAAGCTGAACATTTTTGGTGGTACCAAAATAAGGTAAGAGGCAATGGGCACAAACTGAAACAGAAAAGGTTCCCTCTGAACAGAAGGAAAACCTCTTTAACTGGGGGTCACAGAGCACAGGCAGCCTGGAGAGGTTGTGGAGTCCCTGTCTTTTGGGGATATTCAAAAGCCATCTGGGCACTATCCTGCTCAGACTAATTGTGGTGACCCTCTTTGAGCAGAGACATGGGGAAATTATGATTTCATCTCTGGTGACCTGGACCATTTTGTGATTCTGTAAATAATAATATTCATACTTTTATAATACTTCTGTTTATATTTTGCAACTTAGAAACAAGCTTTATAATTCCTTAATGAATAAAGTCCTACATAAACTTAGGGGTCCTTCCTACCTTAGATCTACTGAGAAGAAAAACCATCCATAAAGACATTTTCTGCTCTGCAAACACTAATATTTCTGAGCATTACTGTGTAGATGAGGAAATTCAGCTAAAAAGTGTGATTTACTTATTTTTCCTGACAGTGACAGGAGCACCACCAGTCTGCCACTGGTTTGCTGGCTGAAATGGGAAGTGGTGATTTCAGGTGCTGCTGTGTGCACAGTTGAAATGACTTGCAGTGCTTTGGAACACATTTACAACCTTCACTCAGTCTTTGGGTGTTAGCTGGGCTCTTAACCTTGTGTTCCTCTATCTATGGTCTTATCACCTTGCCCTTAGAACTTTCCTGCAGCTCCTAAATTACCAATCTTTTGGTTAAGCTGTTGATTTTTTTAGCTTTTCATCTCCTAATTTTCTCATCTATCTTCTGTTTCCACTTTCCCCTTTTAAATTCATTCTGTTGCTTCTCTCATTTGATCCTGAGGTATTTTTTTATCTTCCATTATCTTCCCTTCAACCCCTTTCCCTGAACTATTTGGCCCAGTTTTCTCTCCTATTAAATCCATTGTATTCAGTTCCTTCCATTTAATGTCCTGTGACAAACAGTTCTTAGCAGTCACCTGTTAAATCACACACAGTTCTGGTGTGAATGCAGATAACCCTTTCTATTAGCAAAAAATTGATATATGGAGCTCAGATTTGATGGAGTCAAAGTAGCTCACATGAATACCAGCAAATTGAGTCCCTTCTCTTCTGAAAGGAAAACTTTTTTTCCTAACAAAACACTGCCTCTGAGACCAGTGAGAGAAGCACTTCTCAGAGACATTATGAAAGCTTAAAAACTTAATAGTTTTTTAAATAGCTTCAGAGTAAGAGAACAGTTTGATTATAATGGTAGAAGTTCAATATGAGTCTCCTTAAGTTTGTAGAAATGTTAAAAAATGTCCTATTGACACCATTTCAGATTGGCTTCAAGAGCAGAAGAATGTGGTTTTTCTTTGCTTTTACTATCAAGTAATGAAGGCAGAAGGAATGGCATTTTCCAGACTCCTTTATATCTAGGAACTTATTTAAATTAAAAATGAAAAGCACAATATTTGTGCATTTAATCTAATATTCAATGGCTGTTGACATAACAGTTCCCTGTGCAATCATATACAATTTCAATTAATAGTTTTAATTAAGTGCTGTTTTAATCTTCAATCTTCTTTTCCACTTTTGCTGTTACAGTCCTAAGTGATGGACTGTTCTCAGCTCTCTTTATTGTTTTCCTTTCTTCTCCATTGAAATTTTTGCTGATAAATTTTTGTATTCGCTGCTAATGCTGATTTCCTTTTATCCTAATTTTGTCCTTTTGCTAGAAATACTCCATACAACCAGTCATATTCTTGTTCTTGGCTTTTTTGTCTTTGCTGTTTTATTTCTACACCTTTGTTTACTTTCAAACATGCTCCAAATACATGCATTTATTTCAATGACATTCAAACAAAATGGTTAAAAACTGGATTTTTTTTAACTACAAAACCTCCAATTTCAGCCTAAGAAGAGCTTCTAATATTTCAAAAAATTGTACACGTGTTCAATCCATATTCTGAGCATCCCTGTGTGACTGGTAATTTTGAATTGCCGAACAATTCTAACACATTTAAAAGAAAAAAAGATAAATCCAAGGCAGTAAATTTAAGCAAGATTTGTGCAATTTAAGCTTGTCTGAAGGAGCCCATTGATGCCCCTGTGGCAGAGCCCTGCAGTGCTGGCCCTGCCCATCAGGAGTGAGTCCACGGGAGGGGCTGATTTTGGGAACCCCACTTGCTCAGCTCTGCTGCTCACCCCAGACATTGGAGCAGCATTGAAACCCAGGCAGGGACAGTTCCCTGTGAGCAGGGCAGAGGGAGAGCTCCAGGAACAGCTCCCTGTGAGCAGGGCAGAGGGAGAGCCCCGGCTCCAGGAACAGTTCCCTATAAGCAGAGAGAGAGCCCCAGCTCCAGGAACAGTTCCCTGTGAGCAGGGCAGAGGGAGAGCCCCAGCTCCGGGAACAGTTCCCTGTGAGCAGGGCAGAGGGAGAGCCCCAGCTCCGGGAACAGCTCCCTGTGAGCAGGGCAGAGGGAGAGCTCCGGGAACAGCTCCCTGTGAGCAGGGCAGAGGGAGAGCTCCAGCTCCAGGAACAGTTCCCTGTGAGCAGGGCAGAGGGAGAGCTCCAGGAACAGCTCCCTGTGCACAGCCACAGGGGCTGCAGGCAAACCCGGGGCTCAGAGGGAGCAAACAAACGCTTGTCCCCTCTGCTTCCCTCGTGGCCTTTATTAGTGGGCAGAGATGGCAGCACTTGCTTTCTTTTCTCATCAGAAGAAATTGTTCTCATCTTCTGTCGTGTCCGGCTGTCTGTCTGTGCCCCGACACGGGTAGGGCGGTTCTTGGGTGGCACGCGATTCAAAGGACGAGTCTGGACTCTTCAGCTTTTCGGTCTTCTGATTGTTTATTATTTCTTATCTACAAAATTTTTCTGTCTGCCCAACAGAGGTCTGATCTGCAAGCAGTCACAGGCACTCTCTGACCACCCACGGGGCGGTCGTGTCTTTTTATACTAAAATCTACGTACATGATATTAACCTTTATTTCCCAATGCTTTTCACCCATGTTAGCAAGTGCACCTTCACCATAAACCAATCCCCAAGTGCCAACATCACCACAGGAGATGGAGGACAAGAAGAAGAAAGAAGAAGGACAAGACACGGCCTGATCCCTCCATCTTGTCTCCATAACCCCCCTGTACCAAAAACCTTAAAGTCTATATCTCACCCTCTAAATGTGTCCCTTTTACACCTTGTACTCTAAAGTGATTCTCTTGTCCTCAGACTCTTGTTACTTCTGTGGATGGATCAAAATCAAGCCACCAAACACTCTTGGCAACATTCCAGGATTTTCGAGACCCCCAAGGGTTCTCCTGGCATCTCTGGACATCGGGAACGATGTGCTGAGATCCCACAATCTTCTCAATAGGGACAGGGAATGTACAGTTCATTTGCCAAGCTGAGCAACAAAACAGTTTTTTTGTCTTTCTAATGTAATCATCCCCATCACAGCACATTCATTATTTTCCCTCCATAACACAAAATTAAAGAAACTTTTGTGGTTTTTTCTTTAATTTTGTTTTGTTGGGAATGGACCTTACATTTTGGCAGGTTTTTTTCTGGTAATTCACACTGACTTTTTGGCTTTTTTTTCAAAGTTTAAAAACTCAAGTGCAATTTCTACACAAATGCAATTCTATGTTATTTAAGATAAAAGCAGGATGTTTAATTTAGCAAGAAATTCATGTTTTTAGAATGCATTCTAGCATAGACCTTTTACAACATCACCAAATTTCTGGATGATATCCGCTGTTTTCACCTAATTGCATGTTTTATAAGAACTTCAATTTTGAAAATTGCTCTCTGTGGTTTTTTACCTTTCATTTCTTCACCTACCAACAAAGGCAATTTTTTTAATCTGGTCCTCACTTCCATAAAATTTTTAATACAGTTATCCTTCCAACTATCCTCACAGTTAGTGAAATTACAATAGCCCCATTTAATATATTATAGCCTTGTAGAAAATCCAGCTGCAAAGGGTGTAAAGAAGTTGTCTCCTCCTTCTCCCTGTGGAAAGACAAGATTATCTGTGATAAAAATGTGACAAATAATTTGTCTAATTTAGCCTTTACAACCTTCAATGTGTATTTGCTCATTTTTTTTTCTCCTAAACTATGGGATTTTAGGCTTCTTTAGCTAGATGTAATATTTAATATAATTTATGCAGCTTGTCACTCTTCTGTATGAAAAGCTGGTCTTTTAACATGTTTGTGGTTCCTCTCTGTTTGCTGAAAGCTTTCAAGCATCATTTCTTCTGTTCTCTCAATCAGGTAGAAAAAGATACTTGCACTCATCTACTGAATTCTACTCCATGCACATCTCTCTTTATGACTAAATTCTAAGTATGTTTTCTCAACCATTTCTTCTCTCAACTTTTTACAATTTCCTCTCTCTGCAGTTTATTTCTGAACTGGCATATGAGATAGTGTGGCAGAAGCTAATAAAGCAGAATATCTGATATTTACTGTGTGTCTCCTATGCAGACAGTTCTCTCTCAGAAGGTAATTACCTCTCAGAATTTACTTAAGCAGCTTCGTTCTTCCTCCTCTGCTGCTCACCTTACACTGCCTTGTTCCCAGGTGGTGTTTCTGAGCTAACAGCCTCCTTTGTACTCAAACAACCATGGAGAACCCGTGAGCAGTTACAGAAGGGCACAGAAGGAAGAAAGAGGCCGAGTCCCTTCTGTCTGGGGACAGAAAATTGAAGCCTTTGTGTACCCTGTGTGAAAATGTTCTGTGCAAGCCACATGTGAGGAGTCCAGGCTGCCCAGCAGAGTTTGTGTCCACTGGTTACTGCTCCAGGCCTCTGCAGCTTTTCTAGTGGCACAGTTGGAGACAGCAGTGCTGCCAGGCAAATGTGTGCATTAGAGCAGAGGTGTGGGCTGCATGTTGGACTCTTGTTCTTTTATTCCTTGTGTCATTTAGTGACACCAGATTTTATTTTATTTTATTTTGCTTTGTTTTATTTTATTTTTTATGGTAATCTTGTCATCACAGTATTTTTTAAGTGAAAGCAGTCATGTCTTCTGGCTTAACATCCTTTTCTTGTCACCCTGTTCTTTTGAGTACTTCTAAGCTTTCTGATGTTGACATTTTTGTAAAAAAACTTTTAATGGACTTTATGTAAATAATTAATTGTTTTGCATTCTCTTCTGGAGGAGGAGAAATTTGATGGACTGTTGGTTTGTCCAGTGTCTGGAGAGGTGGCACTGTCATCCTCCAACCCACTGTCACTTTTGGAAATCTGTAAATTTTGGAGTCAGAACTAACCTTTCCCTCTTTTTACCTTGGAGATCCCAGTGTCTGCATTGTTTTATTTCATGTCCCAGAGCAACACTTTTCCATCTTTTATAATTTTTGATGGCAATCTCTCAAGCATTAGCACATTTGACAGAAGAACACATCCTTTGACTGCAGCAGGATTGTGCCTGGACAGCACAGACCAGAGATTATAAGAATTATTACTAACAGAAATGCCATCTATTTCCCACTTCTTTTGGGATTAATACAGTGATGAACTAATTTCCCATTTGATAAATGAGAAGATGAATTTCTAAGCAGTATGGCTGGAATCCTTTTTCAACAAAATATCAGGAGTGGTAACATACCCAGTTAGCATTATTCACTACTGACAATTTGAACTTGGCATTTCTAGTTCAGCCATAATTCTTCTCTAAATAAGTTAGCTGAAAACCTGCGTGATGATTAAATATTATTGCTATTTTAATGAGTTACAAACCACATAATGGTCAGACATGTAACAGAAACCTTTACAAATAAACCTAGAGACCTTTAAAAGTATAACCAAAGGGATGACATTGGTAAAGTTTGTCAATAAATGAAACGCTGTTTAAACAACCCTGGGACACTTAATAAAGTCTACACATTAGAACAGAACTAACAGGGAACTGCCAGTGACACGTTTTCAAGTTACTCACATTTATAGACAGCTGATTCACTCAGCTGAAATTCAGAGTGTGGTTTGAAATCTTTTCACCAAAAGTGGTGGAATGGCTTTTCCTTTTAAAAATTAACTTAGGTAAAATACAGCTAGTTTCTTTTTTTTCAACATTGAATGTTGTGATAGGTATGATTTGCTAATTGTGTTCAGGCTCCTATTTCTCTTAAATTGATTCTAAAAATAGAAATAGCAAAAAAAATTCTCAGCTTGATTTAATTTTTCCATTCTTATATTCTGTAAATTTCTATGTGGCCTTTTACAGATAGTAGACTTACTTTAGACTATGAAATTTATATTTAGTCTATTTTTGGTTAAATGATTGAGGTCACAAGAACTTTTTGTTATTCATCAGAAGTTATCCAGGCCAATAATATGAACTCATTCTGAAAATCTGCACATGGACTCTCCCAAATTTTGGACTTTTTATTGGGACAAAATGTTAAAAATTTTGATCACTGAAGTCTGATAAAAGCATTTTCAGGTTTTAATTTTTTTTTTTTTATCCTCTTGATAAATATGTTATTGATGCCTATTTAGAAAACTGTGAACTGTGTTCCCACCTGGCATCCTGATATAATAACCAGAATGAAATAAATCCTACATAGAATCCACACTGTGTCTAAATCCAGGCAGGACCCTGCCATCACTCACAGGAAATTGGTGCAGTCTTAACAATTCCAGACCCTGTCCCAGTTTTGAATTTAAATTCTGGATGATAATCTAAACCCAGCTGAAACAAGAACTTGTCTTCATGAACTCTTTCTGGTTCTCAAAGTTTTTTCTTGCATCATTAGGGAAGAATTAACTATGTTTTGACTGGATGCTGATAGTTTTAGCATATGTATACCTTACATGTGCTATTAGATTTTGTTTTTAATTTAAAAAAATCTATTTAATTAACAAATTATGGGGGGAAAAGGTAGTATCTCCAGATGTAGTATAGAACTAGACATACTAGACATAAGGACATCCAGGTGTGTTGTGCACTATCTTCAGATGGCAGAATATTATTACAGTGTTATAGTATAAGAATATAAATACGAAAATTAAATATAATAAATAATATTTATTTCTAATATCAATAAGAATATTAATAGGAATATTATTGTATGGTTATTGTTATTATTATTATAAGGTTCTGTGCCGTAGAAGGAAGGGCTGTGTGTTTGGGATCTGTTGTCTCCAGGTGTGAATGCCTCAGTAGCCCTTTGTTGGTCAGATCTCTGCAGGATTTTCAATCAATGCTTAGGAACTGATTGTTATTTCAAAATATCACTTGCTCTTTTTCAGCATGATAATGATATAAAGGTGAGTCTGTCTTTTCTCTCTGTCAGCTGGAAATAAAATACATTTCCTTGATTCTGTAAGTTCACATTGCTCTCTTTCACTTCCTCTCTGTGTGTTCTGAATGCTCAGCCATCAGCAAAGTGTAAATTGGAAGTGCAAGCTTGGTTTTAAATAGCAATATATACCAAGGTGTTCTATGCAAACAGTTGATTTCTGTTGATCTCAGATGACTTGTTTTTCTGGACAGGAATTTAATTTGAAAAGACATAAAAGTTCAGCAAAGGAAAGAAAATGGATTTAGGCAAGAGGCTCCCTGTCATAAGGCTTTCATTTTCTTTCCATCCTTTCTTATGAAAATTTGGAGTCCTCCTTGGTATTTATAAAGTTTTGGTTTACATTTGTAATGAAAAGGAAGGTAATTAATAAGATTATTTGACAACTCTTCCATTTTTCCCAGCCCCTATTACATGCAGAACCTTGACCATCCTCACAGTGGTAAAACCAAGATAAAGGTGTTAGTACAGAACAGCTCAGGTGATACCCAGGGAAATGCTGCCTTCTGCAAGGACTGTGTGCTGGCAGGAAGGATAATGACAGAAAACAGTTCTCCTTTTCAAAAATGGGATAATTTAAGGGGAAAAAAACAATTTTAGCAAACAATAGTCACAAACAAAACAAAAGCCTGAAATTGCTATGATATTGAATATTTGTCAAGCTGTTTATAAGCAGTTCATAGAGAGGTTTCAAAGGTAATGTCAGCCCACTCCAGCATTGACCAGTGAGTCAATATGTGTTTTGTTTAAAAGAATAAGTGATTAGCTTCAATCTTTAGTGTTTCAGTTTTGTGTTATTAGTAAGCAGGCAAAAATTTATTTTCAGAAAAACCACTTGTTAGTGACAAGAATAATCTGTACTAGAATTTCTTGCTCAATTTAAAATTATCAACTGGTTATATAGTTAATATTTATGTAACATAGTGTAGCATTTAGTTTTAGGAAGGCTTGAGCATCACAAAATATTTAAAATGGAAGTAATACAGTAACAAGTACAAGAAATTTTAGTTACTTGTAATATCACATCAACGAGTGGATTGCCTAAATACCTTTCAAAAATAGCTCTGGTAATTTGCTTTTCCTGCTTTGAGACAAATACCTTTTTTCCCTCACAACATGTGAAGGACTGAGAAGCCAAATGTCTATTTCTCTGAGGAAAATAAGCAAAGCAACTAAAGAAGAAAAATAAATCTATCTCCAAATATTTTTGCATAGTTCTTGCCAACTTCAAAGTCCTGGAAACACAAAAAAATCCATAATATATCTTGGGTAGTGGTTGGAAGTATATTGTGCAGAACAGCATGAGATCTGAGGGTAATTTAAATAAGGTTAATATTTTGGTGGTTAAAGCAGCATGTGAAAGTTGTTTGCTGTAGCTTGTGTCCTGTTTTCATTCTCTTTCCATGCCAAGCCAATTCTCCTGATGAAATAACTGAGAAGTTATTTGTGCCAGTGTTCACAATTTTTATAACAGAAACTAAGTGCCAGTTCTTCTTGAATATGAGGAGAAATAATTCATAATGCCTTTGTCAGATTATTGGAATACATACATATGTATTATAGCAGCAAATGTAGTTGCAAAAATTGAAAAATTGTTGTAAGTACCAAGAGACTCATAAATGTCAGGAAGAAAATTCAATTGTCTCCAGCATTCAGATTTGAGAAAACCCACAGCAAATTTGCCATCATGCCTAGAGATCAAAGAGTGTCCTTGTCATTTTTGAGAATTAATCACAGGATCTTGACATACTTCTAAAATAATTCTATAACAAGAGTGAAACTTTGCCAAAATTTTATATTGAAACATTACTAGCTTGGATTTAAACTTGAACTGTCATTACAGAGAAGTTGAATAAGATTTAACTATGTCAGTAGATTGATTGACTGATTGGCTTGACAGTGCATGGCCAGAATTGTGAAAACAAAAAGTGTCTGTCACAAAAAGTTAGAAAAGAAAAGAGAGAAGACAAGTTTAGGAGGCTAAGGTAGAATAAATACTGTAGCTGAGATAAATAGAATTCTAGGCCCAGAGGAGTCTTCTAGGTCATTTTGGTGTGGTGTGGTTCTTGGTGTAATCGTGGGAGTTGCTCCAGTACAGGGAAGGATATTTTGAAGAAAAATAATTTATAAAGAGAATAATTCTTGGGAGAAGAGAACATATAAAATGACCTTAAGATAGTCAACTGAGAGAGAAGAACAAGAGCAATCAGATAATCTTTGCAAGAGAAAGTTCATTCAGGACCAGAGAAATTTCTCTTCTTCAGCCATAGTTTTCAGCAATAAACCTATTAATATAAAAATATAATATGTATGTTTCTCTAATACCACAAATAACAATCTATGGTATGTCAATGACATGTAATAACATTTTTCTTATCATTAAGTTAAAATTTCCTTCAGTATTAAATCAATTTATTTTGAAGGAAGACAGAGTCCTGAAAATGGAAGTATTTTATAGACAGCTTATGATCACAACTAGAGGTAAAACAGTGATTTCCCTATTTACTGGATTATTGGCTGAGCTCTTGTTTCAGCAAAGCACATTAATACACTCTTCACATTTCAGGGGGTGTTTTGGTATTTTCTGGTTTATTTTGTTTCTGAGAGACAGAGAGAGAGCAAGGACATCTTTGTTTTCTGTGACCTGGTAAATGAAACGGGCAGAGCACAAAACAGATCCATGCTGTTTGCATCCTGACTCTGAAGCACTGTGCATTGTTCTTGGATAGCAGATGGAAAAAGATCACAATTCTTGTTAGAATTATCACTAGATGTTTCTCATCTTTTGGATTTCACAGCTGTACCCTTAGTGTTCTCTTTTTCTCTTGTGTTTTTAGGAATAAAAGTGATGCTAACTACAACTCCCATTTCTTTGGGTTCTAAGCCTTGCTTACCTTTACTGTGTTACTGATATTTTTCCCCCACAACTGTGCAAAGATGTTCACATGCATAATGAAAGGATAATTATAAGCTTCACATAGAATTTTGGTTTCTAAGGCTAAGTATTTTCAGAGCCAGGAGGTACTGTGAGTGCTTTATGATTACATTTACCAACAGCATGACAACATACACTTCAGTGTATTCAAAGGAAAACATAATCAGGTAGCCAAAGGAGGACAATTATCTTTCATACTAATTGGCAAGTTCCTTTTAACCTTTAATTAACTGTGAATTTTCAATAGGTCTGAATACTCTTGTTAGGTTTCTTGCTGGTAGAAGGTCATGGAAATATCTTTTCTCTTGATTGCACAGATGCAGTATAAATAAAATATAGGTGCATATACAATATATAAGGTCATAATCCTCATCTGCACTTTGAAGTGCATAAAGTATGAAAATCTTACACTGCTGAAAGCACTGGTGCTGCCAGGAGTTTTTACTCGTAGCTTCAAAAGAAAATTCAAATGGATTTTGCATTCTCAGTTTGTTTCTCTTGGCACATTTTTGATACAATCAGCAGCAGTTACTTGAAAGGCTCAGAGCTGATTAGCATGGAGCCTAATACACTTCTTTAGATGCTGTCCTAGAGAATATTCCCTGCAGAGCAGAGGTTAAGATGCACAGAAGAAACAAAACGTTGTTCTCCTGAGTGCTGAGTTATTCAGCATTCTAGAGACTGCTTCCTTTAAGATGTGCTACTCCCTTCTGGTGGGTGGTTCATTAGCAAAACCTCTAGAAATATGCTACATTTTCAAAAGATTTCTACCATATTATCTCTGCAATCAGATATTTGTCAGTGTGTTCATATGTATTTGTCATGTAGACTGATGTATTCTAAATAAATACAACAGCTGGAAATGGTGAATAATACCATAATAGAAATATGAATAGAATAATGTCATAATGGAAATAGTGAACAGTATCATAATAGAAGAAGGTGTCAGAAAAGAGAAGGTTTGGACCAAAACCCCTTGTGCCACGTTTTGCAGGGTACAGGCAGTGGTAACAAGCAAGACCTCAGAGCAGTCCAGTCATATGGGTCACCCTGCTTTGTTTCCTGGTTTAACAGAACAGGTAACAAGGCAATCTGCATTATGTGTGGCATGAGTTCAGCTTCTTGTTTCCAGCCTTGGGCAGCTTCCAGCTAAAAGGCAGTGGGGAATCCTGGCACTGGTGTTTGAGTCCACAGCAAGCACCTTGCCTTGGGTATTGCCCCTCGTTGTGCTTTTTGCTTTCACATTATAGTCCATGATGGAGCTGACTGCACAGGCCTCTGTTTTAGGTAAATACTGCTAGAACTAACTTTTTGTGTACTCTAAAACCTTTTTCCTAGTCAAATGCTACCTCTGAGATGCCTTGTTTCTTGTTTGAAGCATCATTCACACATACGTTTTTTGTTATCTTGCACCAAATTGTTTTCAGTGCCCCACTAGAGCAATCAGGTGACCAGAGCTTTGCATTAGTAGATTTTCTGATTATTTGAGGTATAAGGAAAAAAGAGAATATGTGCAATGTGTTACCCAAGTTACTGTTTTTAACAGAATCACCCAGACATTTGGGGCAGGAGAGCTTGTCCAGTGTAGGACATAGCAGAAAGCTTTTCTTCAAAAAGAAAAATTAGAAGTCAGGATAACCTTGGCTTCCTCTTGTCTTTCTGAACACATCCAAAGTCTTACCTCTTCTTACTCTGATCTCAGGTACTGTATGCATAACCTAGCAGAATTAACTGATGAAGCCCTTTCACCTCACTATATATGATAAAAACCTATTTCCATGGAGAAAGAACATTTGCTACGCAGCACAAGAACTCTCTGGCAAACTGGTTCCTAAATTGCTGTTGTGGAAAAATTGGAACTACATGCCTATTATATGCTGAATTATGTCAGTGGCAGTCTTAACAATAGTTTTAAGGAGTCAAGGTTTTTGTAGGATATTTTGGTTTTGCAAAAAAATCATAATAGCTCTATAAATTGATGGGTTTTAATTAAAAAAATTCTGGTTCTGCTTTATGAGAAATAGAGAAACAAAAATTTTCCATAAAATAGGATCGTGACAACATTTGATCTGGCATTTGTAGTGTGAAAGAAAGACATAGACCTTAGCAAATATGATATTTCTGAGTGTATATTACTTTTTTTAAAATATAATTTACTCAGAAAATCATAATGGACTCAGAAAATCATAATGGACCGTTTATGGTCAGCCAGTCTTCTCTTCCTTGGGAACCAAGGCTATTTTTTTGAAATTTTTTAGTGTACTAAGGGCCAAAATGCTCACAAAGTTCATCTGTGGAATCTCTGTCTCAGACCTGCTAAGATAAAGTGCTGACACCTGATGCTGTTTGTGATCCTCATCATGCCAGCAGCATTCACAAAGGTAATGGATGTGGAGTAGTCCCAGTAGAGACATATGTTGGGATATAAAGAAAAAAGTGATTCTCTCAAGAGAAATACAACCTGTTACAAAATTACACACTGAGTGAATTAGATCTTTTTGCTCATAGGTGAATGAAACACTCTGCCTTGCAAATAGCATATCTTCCCAGCAGTGGATTAGGAAGGAACAGTCATTCTCACTGGAACCCTGGGGAGAGGAAAATGAAACATTTTCAGAAATTGCTAAATTTGCGTTCCTGGATTTCATGTGATACAACCGGCCAGATCATTTTGGCTGTTCTCACATTGATGATTGTCTTTCCTTACAAGTAGTTCCACTAAAAATATAAGATTATTCACTTAGGCAAAAAGTGTTTACAAACATCCAGATAGACATACAAACAGGAAGAATTTATCACCACTTCCCAGCATTATTTTACAGTCTTTCCTTTAAAAAGTGTAAGATGCTTTAGGAGCCTGACCACTGAGTGGTATCCAATATGAACCTCTGTATCAGTAGTTGTACTTTTTCAAGCTAACAGCTTTTCAAGAAAAACACAGAGATGGTGAATAAAATGCTCTTGCCATGTCCAAGGCAGTGTTGGGCTGATTGCTGTGGTGGCTCAGTGGGGCACTGAGCTCTGCACTGGCCTTGGGGGAAAAGATTTGCCTCACCTTTGTGTCAGCCTGTGTGGCTGTGCTAATTGTATTGCTTTGCTGCATTTCAAAGGCTCAAACCATGGCTAGAACACCCAACACATTTCCCCAGATATTTAGCAATATAGGACTGTATAGAACAAGTTCATTCTCTTCCAAGAACAGGAATATCTGACCCTTATTAATTTCTTGCAAGGAAATAGAGCACACTTCTTTGAGGGACTGATAAGCTGTGTTTCTAATGATAAATACTGTTTGTATAGATCTGAGAACTAAGAGTTTTATTTGTAACCTAGACCAGTGAGATCATTATTTTACACGGCAAAAAATAGATCTTTTTTCTTTTTTACTTTCTTCCCAGATAAAATAAATTCAAATGGTAAAAAAAAAATCATCATTTTATCTCAAAATTAGTTGTACTTATGAAATCAAAGAGAACTCCACAAGCAAATAGTAATACAGCCTAAAGGAAAGAACAGAATCTAATTTAGCAATTAGACTGATTCCATAACACCTCATTGGGGGTAAAAAGAAAAGAAACCCTTAAAATTAAGGACTTGTTTTTTAAAATGTTGCTTTACCTTTGCCTTTTGGAGAAGTGATTATACTTGTACTGCAGGAAGCATCAAACACTGGGTCAAAAAACGCCAGGAGGCTGGGTTTGCTTTTCTTTTAGTCTGTTTTTAAGACTTTGAGTGTTGTGAACTAATCAAGTGATCATTAGAGCTGTTTTCTTTGCATGTCACTCTAAAATAGTGGCTGAGAGTGCTGCAAAATGCAGGTGCAATCTGAAAATTAATGAATTATAAGGATTGGCAGTGATGGTTTGTGAGGTTTGCTTGTTGTGCCTGTGTTCATCTGCTTTGTTACAGCTTACTTTCTGTCTCAGAAACATTGTCCCTCATTGTTTCATTTTTAAAGAATCTTCTCAATCAAAGTAGAACCTGCACAATTTTCTTTGCAAGGAGCCCACTACTATTATGTAAAAGCAGCTATTGCCCTGAAGGAAAAGATAACTTAAGGATGCTAATTGCTAGATGGGAAGCACCTCTACTTTAAGTACATTTTTTCTTCACAGCTATTTCTTATACAGGAAGGTAAAACTAGATCATTTTTCCCACTGTTACTTGCATCTCAGATGATTGATCAAATCTAGGACATAAATCACTGTATTTCTATGTTTCTATTCTATATCATCAGCTCTAGAAAGCTAAGTCTGATCTCAAACCCTGGAGTTTGTTGCTAAAAGCCAAGTCTGATTGTTGTTATGTCATGAGGCTGCTGCTGTGAAGGTCCCCATGGGAAGTGTCAGGGACCCAAGGGACATCACCCCAGGCAGGCCTGAACCAGTCCCTGCCTCTGACAGCACTCTCAAACTCTCACCTCTAACTCTGCAAAACTTCTCTTTGAAAAGGTGCCAAGTTATTGCTACAGTTGGAGATTTTACTGACCACAACTCGCAGCAGGACGTGGAATTCATGGCCTCTTTCTTTCCTATCCCATCTGCCCATGCTTTAACCACAGATCCCCTCTTTTCCTGCAGACTTAGCAGCACTGGGATCACTCAGACAGCAGCTGAGCCTGACAGACAATGACAATCACAAGTTTTCACCCAAACTCAATATTACGCTTGCAATAAGCAAACACAAGGCACAGAAGTCGTTGGAGGACATAAGGTGTTGACGTGTTCAATTTCTGATAAAAATTAGCTGTTTGTTTATCAAGATGACCAGCAATATTTGGAGGAGACTGTTACTGTATATTTTAAAGGTTATGAAGTTCTGCTAAATTTTCCCTAAGCTCAAACACAGACAGAAAAGTCACCAGCATTGGCTAATTGCTTTTCTTTTCCTTCACAATCACTGAGAACTTGGGGAAATAGACATGATTTGTTCTCCTGCTTTCATTGCAGGGTTTTGTCTTTTGCCTCTGAAGGGGAAAAAATGGGTTTACAAATTGATGCTTTGGTACAAATAGTCAGGAAAATGAATTAAATGTGTTTTAAAACAGACACTTACTGTAGCCAGTAATGCTGATTATTCAAAGCAAAGTAGAAGCATCTTAGATCAAACAGGTGAATAAATCTGAGAATATGAGAGCAGAGTTTCCTGACTCTCTTCCACACCTGTTTGCTGCAGCTTTGTGCTCATCTGCATCATAAGTGCCTTGCTGCTTTGGGGTTTGTTTCTTTTGCTTGTTTTGTTGGGGCTTTTTTGGTTGTTTTTTTTCTTTTTTCCCCCAAGAGTAAGAAATATTAGGACACTGTACAGTGTTGTTTTTAAACAATATTTTCTGTTTTCAGAATTTCAAGGTTGTGCATTTTTACAACTTTACCTGAGCCTCCATGTGCATCCCCTTGCTAGGAATTCCTGATCACAGGTAAACATGATTTAATTCTTTTTCTCACAGGGTTGCCTGTCACAGGTGGTAGTATATAAATATTATTTGCCAGCAGAGCATAGGAACTGGATCACAGTGTTGAACAGTTAAAGCTGGTCAGACACAGTTTAGTTTGGTCTCACTTTCCATTTACAGCTGTAGTAAATCTCCCAACAAAGGCCAGTGATGGCAGAATATTATAAAAGTTTAGAAGATTTGTTTGTATAAAGACCAAAATCAAAGAGACTTTGGATGCTGTGACCTTCTCAAGAGTTTCCTTCCCATGTTTCATTTCTTCCAATCTACAGACAGTTTTGAATTTTGAACAAGGGACACCTTTTTCTTGCAATGTTTTCTCACTGTCATTAGACAGTACAAAAAGCTGTCAGGTGGTTTGATTAACTGAGCTACACTGCTTTGGAGGGTGTAATTAATATATTTTACTGTATCTTGTTGACCTAATGGTGTTTATCTTAGTGCTTTGAATCATTTTTCCCATCCCACCATCAATTTAGATTTGAAGTGCTTTGGTGCCAGAATAACCTGTGTCTATATGTTTGTATAATGCCTGTACATTAGAGGAAAGGCCATTATATATTATCTAGGCATTTCTCAGCCCCAGCTGACTTGCCAGGAGAGTGAAAATCTCTAAGCATATTCTCTTAAACAAGTACTTGTAAACATCATACATTCAAAAAGTTTAAAGCAGGGTAAGGTATGGCAGAAATGTTAGGGTGTTCATGCCATCATTCTTCTCTAATTGTGAATTAGAAACACTTTTGTTGGGAGAATAAGCTTCCAAAACCTTATAAATGAAAAAATCTTCTGTTGGGTTGCCAAAAAAAAAGAAAAAAAAGCTTTCAGCTCTATAGAAATTTACAAAGAAAATGAAAAGAAAATCCAGAGACAGGAGACCTCACTGCTGCAGTCTCTGAACATGTAACAGTGCTGGTGCCAGACTTCCCTACCTCCAGTGCCAAACTGGCACTTGCTGTAATCCTCCCCTTTCCTAGCATTGCACTCTGCAGTCAGAAAAACCTGGAATGAGTGGAAAGTGTTGATTTATCTCTGGGGAAATCCGATGCCAACATTTAAAAAGAGGATAAGGAGGATGAAACTATATGGGAAAACAGAAGAAGAAAAAGGAAAGAGGGATAGAAAAGAGACAGAAAAGAGAAAAATGGGATAAAAACAGATGCAAAGGAGTGCATAATCATTTTAAAAAGAAATAACAAAAAAAATATTTGCCATTGAAGTAATAAAATTAAAGGTTTGCAATCAGTTCTACTGTGTGTAAAATTGCATCTTGTTTCAGAGTCATTTTCCATCCTGCTGGCAAAGATAGCAAAGATTCCCTTGCCAGAACTTGCCCATCAAGGTACACCCTAGGTGACCCAAGCAAAAGACCTGGCTGTTTTGTAAAACACCTGTTAGAATGATGCTGTACCAGGTATCAGGCACAGCTCAAAGAGTCAAGGAGAAAGAGGAAAATAAAACAAGGCACACACAAACAAAACAAAAATCAAAACAAAAAGCAAAGCAAAAACACCCTTGGCTGAAAAACATAGAGGTTGCTGCTATCTAAATATGATCCCCAAAAGCAAATGGAATTACAAGACCAGTCATGTTGGTGACAGTGACTGATTGTCCAAGGGCATGTGCTTAGCACAGCAAACTGCTCCAAGACAGGGCAGACAGAAACAGCATTTGTCCTGGGTGCCACGTTATTGTTTAGTGGGACAGGCAAAAACCTTTGAAAGAACATCTCACTCCACTCCACATCTCAACACTTGCCTGCAAAGAGGCCAAGTAAGAGCTCACAGAAATTATCTGGAATATGTGTTGTTATTTTGCTGGGTAATAAATTCACTTATCAATCTTTTTCCCTTCCTGAGTGGTCAAAGCTGATTTCTGAAAAAAAGGAAATATATCTGTTATATACCAAAATAAATGTAGGGGAAATCTATTTCCTGAGTTTCTCAAAAAGAGTGATGCCTTGAAAAACCATATTTTATGTTGTGCAATAATCAGATTTCCTGATGCAGGGTATTTTTAGACTCTTCATTCATAATAACTCAGAATTCAACCATCTCCCTTCTAGGGAAAGGGTGGCAGCCCCCACTATGTATTTTAACACCCCCACTGTCTGTGGGGGAAACTGTGCAATGTTTTTGAACAAATACTGAACAAACTTATACTCAAAAAGGAATGAGCATGTTGAGTAATATATATATATATATAGACACACATATACTGATATAATTATTACTAACAAAAGGTTTATTGGTAATTTCAGCATTTTGTTAAAGGAGGTAAAGATTACTCCAGAAAATGCTAAAAAAATATTTTCTGCCTCAGATTGGTATTTTTTTTCTGAAATGGAAGATTTAAAAAAAAAAAAGAAAGAAAGAATGTAGATTTCCTGAGGGGAACAAAAAGCTGTTTTAATAAAAATCAGTTTTCTGTGCAGATAGAGAGGATTTTGATCTGATTTTAAAAATCCAATTAAGAAATCAGTGGGAAATCGTGTGTCCACTGCCCTGTCCCTTGCAAAATCGTCCCCTGATTTTGAATAATGCTGTGGGTACCTGCCCAAGCATTTGTCATTTAAACTGATTTGGTGATTTGCTGTTACTTCTTTTGGAAGAAAAGCTACTAGAAAAGCTTCACAAGGATGATCTAGGCAAGAAAGACAGCAGAGGTGTGGTGTGTGTGTAGCTCTGGAAGTGTTCAAATTCAGCAGCAGCCTGAGCTGAAAATGATTACACCTCTGCTGGGACTGGGAGCTGCATGGTAGGAAACGCTGGTTTAATTTATAGAATTAATAAGCATGTGTATAAGTACAATTAACAAGTGATAAAATGGTTCCTTCTGTAGTAGAAAGGGGAAAATCTATACTGAATCTGTTACTGGAAATTAATCAAGACAATTTTTTTAATAAGTACAAATAAGATAGGTGCAAAAATGACAGGAAACATTTTAAAATCAGAAGGTTCTCGGGTACATGATAATTGCATTTTCTTGTAAAATAGGAAGATACCACAACTGTCTTTCCTCTTTATTTTCATTATTTCATTCCTTGTGGGGAAAATTCATACAATTTACAGAAATAATAGGACTGTCTCTCAATGAAAATTCTGATTTGTTGCAAAGTAATGCAAGGTCAAGAATAGAAATTATTGCAAAAGGAGAGGGTAAATTGTTTTGAAAAGCATTTGGTTGCAGGGAAATCTGGTTTCTTAATTAAGACTATACATTTTTATCTCAAGAAGATCACACAGTTTCATCTGCTGTGGTATCTGTTAGATTATACATGGCATAGTTCTTACTGCTCCATTGCGTTCCCTTTACTTTTATGGAATTTCTGTTCAAGAATCCTGCACTATGATATTTTGAAATCAAAGTTTTAATTCTTGGCAGGTGGCTGTTATTAGAAAAGAGGAGGAGGGAAGGGACAGGAAAAAAAAAAACCAACTCTTGTTGTAGTTAGAGGTTTTCTGCAAGTGTTCGTTTGCCGAGGGGAGGGAAGGGGTTCCAGGTGATTGGAATAGTTCACTGTGGCAGGAAATTTGTGACATTGCTGTGGCTCCCTGCATGCAGATGACAACTGCTGCCAGCTGTACAGCTCTGCTTGCTGCAGCTTCAGGGACTTCTGTCATTTCCAGCCATTCAAATTGGTCCAAACCACTGAACTTATTCCCATCTCCAGCATTTGTAGAGCCAGACCAATTTGCCTTTATCACAACAGAGTTGCCGAAGGCTTTGTGAATTACAAGCTGTTTCTCATGTTTAT
Source organism: Agelaius tricolor (assembly GCF_023055355.1). Taxonomy (NCBI): domain Eukaryota; kingdom Metazoa; phylum Chordata; class Aves; order Passeriformes; family Icteridae; genus Agelaius; species Agelaius tricolor. The sequence goes on along the minus strand of NW_027269278.1, from coordinate 6,089,721 downwards.
TGATGGACTGATATTTGGGAAAGGACCAAAATAATAATAGTGGAAAAAGTACAGTTCATTTCCATTGGAATTAATTTCTTTCTTTCTTTCTTGCCTTCTACCTTCCAATTTTCCTTTTCCATTTTTGGGGGGATGGTGGGAGGATGAGGAGATGTGCAGTGCTCATTTTCTAAATGTGAGACCTCTGGGAGAAGGAACTGAAGTAATTGAATTGGATTAGACAAGGCAGCAGAACAAAGTCTCGTTCCATGAGGTTTTTCCAGCATTGAGTAGATGAATAGTAATTATTTAAGGATTAGTGCAAGTCTAAGATGTGGTCCACTCTGAATACTCTTCACCATATATAAACAAAAGCAAGATGTAATATGTGCTATTTAAGCTTCTTTTTATCTGCAATAGATTTCTTTTAAGTCAGCAAGAACTTGAAAAAATCCTGTATGGTGAGTAAGCACTCTTACTGTTTTTCAATAAAGAATTAAACCCTATAAGCTTTAACTCTAAAGAGATTCTAAAGAGAGCTTAATTAGAGATACTTACTCTTGCTTTAAATTATGTCTACTTCATTCTGGTGGCTTTTGGTTGTGGGTTTTTTGAAGTACATCAGTGAAGTGGAGGGAATATTTTAAAGCCACAGGTTGGGTTTTTTTATGGCTTCTGGTATCCTTTTCTATTTAGTTTCTTAGGTCTTATAGATTCACAATTCCACTCATTTTTGGCCAGATCTTAAAAAGTGACTTGCAAAGCTAATTTTAAGGTAGATTTGCACCCCATTTTTGTAAATTTTCTGTATCCTTAGTGTTAAAATAAGGACATTAACCTATAGTCTTGACAGACCTTTTTAAAAAAAGCTGAGTTTTTCATTTCAAGTCTTATCTCTCGGTGCGTTGTAAAGATGACTTTGGATGCATTATATGAGAGTACCACACATATCAGAAGAATTATGCTTTACAACAGCTGCAGTTCCTGGGTGATTTTTCTGGAGAACCATGAAATAGCATAGTAGGAGATGAATAAAGATGAGGTTATGGCTGTGATTCCTTGTTCCTACTTCATTTTAGGAAATATTGCAAATAGTTTTCTATATTCAAGATTGGATTGCTTTTATTCCCAAAAGACCCCTGCTCCTGGTATTTTTTCCACATACTTCATTTAATGCAGTTTTTGTTGTACTTTCAGTTTCCCCCTTTCTCTATATCATGAGATAAAAAAAAGAAAGAGTGGATCAACCACCAGTTGACCACATTGTGGATTCACTGAGAATAACATGAATTTATGGCTTAAGCAGAAGCAAAACATTTGTCTTCCTGAAAATTTATTCAGGCCCTGCTCTTGGGAAATTCCACTGTTCTAACCTTTATATATCCTGTCATTTGGGCAATTTCAGGTGCTAGATCTAGATGCTGCAGAAGAGTATTCTTTTTTTTTTTTTTCTAACCTCCTTTAAGGCCTATTTTGTTGGATTTGCTTCATTTTGAGCCAGGTAATCTCCACAGTTCTTTCCATTGTTTCTAATTGCTCCATAGGATTTATTGTATTAAGAATTGTGAATTTTTTGAGAATGTGTTCCTATAGAGTCTGAGGTTCTGTGAATACCTGATTTCATGAACCCCAGAGGGTTACAGTCAGGGGATAAACATTTGGGCTGGGATTGATGGACAGGAGGCAAAATCAAGATTAAAGGGTTTGAAGACAAAAACAGAGACCAAGATACAGGAAGAGGAGATTCAGTTGCTCAGGCAAGATGTAAAGATTTAAAAGAAGACCTCTTACTATGAAGAAATTAAAGTGTTCCTTCCTAGAAAACATAGAATTTGAGCAGCCTATGAAAACCAACTGCATTAATAGAGTGGGATGAAAAAGAGGATGGCCTTCCTACAAGGATTGAGACAGGGCACTAGGCCAGCTTCTCACACTCGCAGGGTGGATGCTGAATTCAAGGTCTCTTGAGCTTTCAGTAAGCTGTGTGGAACATCTGTGCTTGTTGATAGACTGATAAGCCAAATGAGATTTGACTTCTGCAGGGGGAAAAAAAATAAACAACATACAGAAGTAAAGAAATGACACAGACACAGAGAAATGTCAGCGGTATGATTTGGGTTTTATCTCTGTGCATACTTCTCAGCCAGCAAAAGAACAACAATCACTAGGAGCTCAAAAGAGGCAAGATTTGCTGCTGTTGTGACACTCAGAAAGGGCATTTCCTTGGGCTGAAGGTGGGGTCATTGCCTGTCCTGGCAGAAGAACAGGCCCAATATGTTGCATTAGCAGCATGAAAAATGCTATTACCACATTACAGCCTTTCATTTGTGATCCCTTCGTGCCACTTCTGATGAGCGAAGGTCTAAGGCACAAAATATTTCTGCCAACTTGTCTTTGATCAAGAGATGTTTCTGCTGTCTGTATGTATCAGACTTTTGCTATAATTGGCCTCACCAATTTTGTTCACACTTCAGCTGTGAGGAATATGTAGCTCACCATAACAGGCTGTCTTGTGTTGATAACAAGCTTTTTTAATAAATCACTCAACCTTCCTATAATAATAAGACTTTCCGCTGTGTTTTCTTCTCAAAAGTAAAGAGAAAAAATAATTCTGCCACCTGGATTGTCGTTTTCTTGTCTGTCTCATTTTCATTCTTTTGTTGCATGACATGGTGCAACAATTTCCAAGAAAGGAAATCTGCTGGTTTTCTTTTTTTTCCTTTTTTCATGGCACACTACTTTTGTTCCAAAAGTCACAGGACCAAAGATATACTCCACTGGAGGACATGAGAAGAGAGATGAGGGTGTGCAAATATGACCAGAAAAGCAAACAAAACAATGCTAGTCAAAACCCAGAGGAACAAACTGTTTCAATGTTCAACTTCCAGCATTTTCACTTGTAGTAAGCCATGATTTGTTGCAAATGTTCCAGTTTTAACTTTTTATTTTATTTAACTAAGCTTTAAATTTTAGGATTTAAAACAATTACAAGGAGTCAGTTCAGGAAGATGTAAGAATATTCATGTGAGTTTTTCATTCAGTTCAGTGGGCCTTGGATAAAACCCTGAGACACCGGATTATCTAATGAGCCTTCTTCAAAGACTGATAAGCTGTGACATCATGCTTCCATAATGTAGGTGGCTGCTATCTCCTGTCCTAACATTTAATTTTCACAGAGAATAAGGCTGAGAGGATCCTGAGGAACAAAGACATTTTCATATCCTCTATAGATAATGAGGATTGGGTTGAAAGGTGCTGTGGAATCGAAGACATCTCAGTATGCAGAGCAGGACAATGTGCTCTGTGTGGGAAGAGCAAGGGCAGCCTGCAGAAACCAACTGCATTCCTGAGTGAGATGGAAAAGAGGATGGACTTGCTACAAGGAAATCAGAAGTTGGGCCAGCTTCTCACACTTGTCATTAACCAGCACAGATTCAAAATATAATCACATTTATTTTCAAATTTCTGAATTTCCATTCATGTTGATGCTCCTGATTATCATGCTCTTAGCCAGGAAGAAGCCTAGGTTATTTTCCTGAAAAGTTGAACCTGTGTTGTATGTACAATTCCACTCTGCACTGGCTGTGTGCCCAGCCTTCTGCAGTTAGAAATGTGTCTCTATGGTCTCAAGTCTGTTTTTTAACTAAAATTGAAATGTTTTGTTGGAAGAAAATATGTACAAAAGTTGTATCACATAAGCAGCAGAGCATCCAGAGGAGGAAAATTTTGAAGGCTGGTACATCTGGTGTTATCTTGAAGCTAAGAAGCATATTTTCAAAGACAGGTAGTCACTGGGATTTGAACATCTTACAGACACATAAATCCAGAAAGAGAGGCTTTAAAAAAATCCCCCTAGGCATTATTTGCCTGCTTAAAGAGCACTGAAAGTCAAGCTTTAGAAAATATGGGCTGTGGATACATTCTAAATCTTTCTCTTCTCCTTTCAAATTACTTTTCCCATATCTTAGAAGATCTAGAATTACACAAAGTATGTGGCTACTACAATCTTAGACATAATGCTGAACACATTTCTTTATCTGTTGAATTTTAGTACTGGCCAGAAATAGAGTCCAATTTCTTCTCTTGCTGCACACAGTGCCTAACAAGTCCTGCCCCAGCAGCACCTTTCCATCACTCAGCATGTGTGCACCACACCTTTTACCAAGAGCTGCTCTTGCTCTCCCTCCTCTGTCTGCATCATTCCCAATTAAAATGTTCATCCCTTCCCTAATCAAGATTATGATCAACTTCCCTTCCTCATCTTAAAAAGGATGTGAAAGCTTTCTTACAAATCATTTTATCTCAAGTGCAAATAGTCATTTCTCCTTGTCTCACAGAAAAGTTCATGCTCTGAATCTCTATAGAGGAACATGACAGCAGGAGTGCAAAACCTGCTCCTGAGGCTGCCTTTGAAGGGATTGTTTTAATTCTCTAGGACTGCCTTGGCCAGCCATCACTGGTCAGATGGCTGTTATGATGGATCCAACTCCAAAATGCATGAGGCAAGTTTGCAAATTTTGCATTATCTCCAATCTCTGCTCTTCTGCACGGAGTAACCTTAAATACACCGAATTTCACATTAAAATGGTTGAAAGCACACTTATTCTTTATTATTATTTGATTCAGCACACTTACAAAAACATACAAATACCCAATAAACTTTGGAAGATGTGACCTGTCTCTGTGAGTGAGATAACTGAATAGTAACAATTTTTAAATAGAAAACCTATCATTTAGCCCACCTGACATCAAATCATACCAGACTGTTGCTCTTTAAGGAATATGCTACATCAGTAACAGCATTACTGGATGATAGGAAAAAGACTGTAATATTTAGTTAGGTTGCAACAACAAAGCACATTTGGGAATCATTTACTGGAGCTCAAAGAAGATGGATAAAAATCAATATTGCATGTTGCCTACATAGCTATTTCATTCTCCAATTGCCAACAAGCAATAAATTGGTGCTAGAATTAGAATTCTGACATATCATTAATCAGAGGAGTAAATATGAAACAGCTTGATGAACCTTGGTATAAGAAACACAATTTCAAATAAAAAGTCATCCCACATGTGTCATTTCTTGCTAGGGCTTTATATAATTCAGCAAATTGTATCATAAATTTTGGCAAAAGGGACACTGGAGCTGTCAACTTAATTTTTTTTAAGGGAAAAGCTCAAAAGACAATATTAGTTCCGTGTCACACAGAGTAATCCTGCCTTTTCCACTCTCTTATGGATTTAAATATTGTTTTCAGTAATGAGGGTGCAATCCTAGGAGGGTAAGTATGCACCTAATTTGGTACTTTAAAGTTACAGTATTTTACATCTGTTTGATCCATCTTGCTTTCTCCTTTGAATCCCCACAGCCATTCTTTGCTCAGACAGCTTTAGTCAGTGTATTAATGAACTTATATCAGTAATTAATTTGTTCCACTGAAGACAAACAGGAATTTGGCTGTCAGTTTCCCCAGAGACAAGGTTAGACTCATTTGTTGATGGTAGTCACACCTCAGCACAGGCCTCTTTGCAGTTTGTGCCAACATTTCAGCACTTGCTTTTAAAAAGAAGAAGAAAAAAATCAGCGTCTTGGCCAGCAGAATTTTTTTTCATCAGCATTTGGGTTGTATCCATGTTCAGCCCTCTTCTTGTCTCTTAGGATTTGCCCTTCTCTATTATGACTAATGAACAGCACCTTTAATTCCACAGTCTGGTACTGAATCAGAAATGCTGTTACACACCACGTGCTGTGATACTGCAGAACTTCTGGACAAGGGCTTAGCACATCTCAAGAACAGGGGCCACTTTTGAGGTGTCCTTTCACTTTGATCTTGCTCTAGATCAAGATTAATAGGTTTAACAACAGAAGCTGCAGTTGAAAATGACAGTAGAACATTTTTTCATCTCCTCTGCTACTGCAAGAAAACCCATATTTCCTATGTGTTCCTATGTTCCTTTCCCAGACACCACAGATTTCCACTCACTGCCCATCCAGAGTGACCCTGCTCCTCTGCCATGTTCTGGGAGGGAAACGAGGGAGAGCAGCAGCTGGGGGCAGGAAATGAGGGGTGCAGCCCAAATCCCACGGCTTTTCCTCCTGCTCAGGCAGCTCTGCTGAGCTCTGCTGGGTGCAGGCAGGGTCAGGGCAGAGCTGAGGGTTAGCAGGGCAAACTCTGGGCCGGGAAGGAAGATTGCAGGGCATGAGGTTGGTACTGTAGGTGCTGTGATAACACAGCATCAGCATTTTCACATTTCTTGTCTGCTGCCCCTGCAGCACGTTTTGGACATGTAGATTTGCCATGTAGCTGCTGCAGCAGCTTAAACATCCAACATTAAGTGCTCCCTGCTTGAAACACGGAATGTTTTTTATATTTTGTGTGTCCATAGCCTACAGGAGGTGGAGAAGTGGCAAAGATATTGTGGCTGGTTCAAACTCCCTGTGTGCAGACTGTCCAGCAGACTGTGTGTGCTATCCACAGCCAGGAGCCTTTCTCATAGTGGGGCTCTGCTTTTTTTTTGGAGGAAGAAAAGTCCTGGTAGTTTGTTTTTAATTGAGAAACAAACCAAAGCCAACACCATCACACTAGGGAAAACTAGGACATGTGAACAATTAGGCAGACCAAGAAGATATATTAGCAGTCATGTGTGAATCTTTCAGCCTAGGAAAAGGTAAATTTTCACTGTTATGAGACATTGTCATTAGTTACTTGGATCTACTACACCTTTATGTTAATTAAAGTTGGTTTTTGGTTTTTTTCTGCAAGTGATATGTGAGGAAAAAAAGTATAGATGGTATCAAGATGAAGTTGACATAATTTTCCCCCACATTTCTGCCATGGTGGGGCTGGTATTCGAGGGATGGATGCTGCTCTGTGCTGTGGGGATGTGTCCCTTGTCAGGCTTAGCTGGAGTTTCAGTCCCTCGCAGTGCTCTAATTGTGTCTCTCTTCTGGGGTGCCTTTAAGCCCAGCTATTTGTGTGTGAGCATTAACTCTGCCACAGAGCAGTGTTTCAATCCTTGTGTGGTTTGGAAATAATCCTATAATCCCTTTACATTCAAAGTTGTTACATAATGTGGATGAAGTAAAAACATGATATGGACCTTTGTCCTGTGCCACTGACACACTGAGCCCTTCAGCATCACACTGCTTCGTTGGAAAACCAAGGCATTAAATAAGCAAAAAGATGCATGATTTTAAAATAAATCCTTGTAATTACCTGTGTTCCAGGAACCAGATATACCCCAAATCCTCATATTTGGTCTAACCAAGCAAAATGTTCCTTGGTGATTGTCTCAAAGCAGGACAGAGAACAGGCTGGGCAAACTGTACTACAGATAAAATAAAGAAATTCTAGGCTGCCTGAATGCTCGTTTTAAGTCTGGGTAACTCTGAGGTGTTATATGTGTGTGGTCCAGAATAATCTGCCCCTATGTTATGGTATATAAGTATTGCTTGTGAAGTGTTTTTTTCAGTAGTAGACAAATAGTGCCATAAAGTTGTGTCAGAATTAACCTTTCAGCTTAAGTAGCCAATTTTCCTATTTTTTTATATTTCACAAACTGTGTATGTGCTCAAAGACACTTCCAAGGCTGAAAGGAGGAGTGAGAAGCAGTGAATGCTGTGAATCTTCTCAGTGTAACAGTTTCCAAAACACCTGCATTAATCAGGGTTGAATGGATCTAGTGTGAAAATGGCTGGACTGCTTAGTCTTTCCATTTTATGTGATTAAGACAGAAAAACTGTTTGGGGAGGAAAAAAAATAAAATGCCATAATATCTCTTGAATTTCTAGTCTTGATTAAATATTTGCTATTGACAAAAAGTCAAAGTATCAACAGATTCTGAAAAGTAGAACACATTAACTGTGCAAAAAGCAGGGCTGTCTATTTGAGGGAGAACACCAGGTTTTCACCAGCATTTCTTTCCCACTTATGAGAGATAATGTGAAGCCATTAATACAAGAGTCAAGAAATCTAATTAAATAAATCAAGTGTGTGATCAACTTTACCTATCTCTCAAAAAACTTAAGATGCTGCATCTTAAAAGTTGTGTTTATAGGATTTTCTGCTCTTCTAACTGCCAAATAAATAAGGCAAATTCTGTGCAAAAGCTTGATTCACTGGCTTATCAATGACTTAAGTTTGGGCTAATTTGCTCAACTGAGAAACAAGCTGAATAAATCTTTTTGGATTTTTCATGCATTCATTGTTAACATGGTTCAGCTGCTTCCAGAGTCTGAAATTGCCCATTGAAAGATATTTTATGTTGCTTGGAGATCAGAGAATTTCCACAAGCAGAAATGTGAGAGTTTGACAATATATCTTTTCCCAGTTTGCAAAATAGGCTTTTTTTCTATTTATCAACTTTTAAGTAAAGGCTGCCAAAAGAGTATATAAATGCACTGGATTCCACAAATAGTTGTGAGAATTGCTGAGATTCAGTAGCAGAGAACTGGTGGTTCTTAGACCTTGAAGGGTTTTTTTTTTCACCATCAGGTTTGAAGGGGAGTAGATCTATATTTCATTAACAGGAACAGAAAAGTAAAATTTCACAATAAATAATTATTGGTGAAATACATACAGATCAATCCATGCTGCAGTAATCTCTTTCAAACAAGACATATGTGAAAAGCTGCTGTCTAAACACAAAAATCACACTAGTCTTGACTCTATAACAAAACCCATCTTTGATTTTGGAATTGGTTCTGATTAAATATTAAATGGCAGCTCAGCTTTGATTTGTTCTGTTGGCTCTGTATAGACAGAGCATTAACCAGAGAGTCCTCACCCTTCCTGTATGAAACTCAGCTTTGGACTGAGGGAAATATCGACTTCATTTACTTTTAATAAGAAATAAAACAACAAGTACATTATTGCTTAAGCTGAGAAATAGAGTAAGCAACTAAAATAATAAAAACATTTAGGTTGGAAGTGGTCTCAGTAGTTCATCTCATCCAAACCACCCAGATCAACAAGGCTTTGCTTGGGTGCTGCTGTGGCAGGGGACCTGATCTACATCTTTTATTCTCACACACAACCTGAGAGATGTTAAGGGCTCATGCTGAATTTTTAACTATAAGTCAGAAAAATAAATATTTTATTTGAGCCATTTATTACTTTATACATCTAATTGCAATGAAAAAATAAAATAATTTGGGAGAATAAAAATCAATTCCAGACATTTTCAAAATGCAAGTAACCTTTGTCAAATATAGTATATGCTGGGGGTTTTTCCCCTTGTCCATTGGCTTCTCCAATGTGTTTTGCTTTTAAGATATTGGAGGATTAATCCAGCATATCTCCCTAGCTTTGCCCTCTATGATCTCATAGGATAAACTTAGAATTAATTCCTCATACCCTTTCTGATAGAAGAGATAAGCCTTTAGGCAAAATGTTATTTCAGTTGCTGTCTTATCCAGATGTTTGAGGTGCCAGTTAAATTGTAAATTAAAGGCTCAAAACTCTGGATTATGGACTCCAGCTTCATTATTAATGAAAAAAAATGCCCTTTTCACAGTTTGTCCGTTTTTTTTATCTTCCAACAAACTCTCAGAAAATATGGTGAATCTTTTCCACTCTCCTGTTTAAACAAAACAAACATACAGTGATACAATTCTCCCTTTGGAAGTCACAGCTTCTACAATAAATAATTGATTTGTGCCTATTTTGTCCACTTAAATGACCAGCCTGTGGAAATATGAAGTTACTTCTGTAAGGCACTTCTTGCTTTGGAATAAAGAAAATCAGAATCAGGTTTCCCTCGTTATACCTTGTTCTGCAAAGTCTGTGTCCCAAATTTTAATGTGACAAACCCCTCTCCATTGGCATTAACCTCTGAATGCAGCCTGTTAGTTTTGCCACCTCCATTGACTCATTTTTCCACTCACACAGTGGAGATTTTTCTCAATCATCACTTCATACTTTTACATTAAGTCAATTGAATGATTAAATAAAAATTCACAATTCAATGTCAAAAGTATCTATTTTATTGGGTGTCCCTACAAGTGCAGCCATTCTTTACACAGTGCTACATATGCTTGCAGTTCTTATTTATGTGAAATCTTTGGGCAATTACATTTTAGATTGCAAGAGAAAAATGTCGTAAGAAAAGTTAATTATTTGTAAGATCTGTGAGGTGTTGATTGGTTCAGATATAAGCTCTGTCTCTTTTTGAGGTGTTATCGTTTCTGATCAGAGCATATACAAGAGAAACAGTTTATAGATATGAAAAAATAAGTATTGACACCAAAAAAAAACCAAACAAAAAACCCCCCAGGGTATTATTTATCAACTTGATATATTTTCTGTTCAGGACAAGCAGGATGGGTAGGCAGACCAGTTCAGTAGGGTTAGGAAGTGAGCAGCCAAGAAAACGGGAATTTAACAATTCAGTGCTATGTGTGTATCTCCTTATTTTATCTCTTTACAAACGCTCAGTTCTTCACGCCCTGCTCCAGCTGCTCTTTAAAGGCAGCGCTGCCCTGAGGCAGAATTCACTCTGGCCCTCTCTGCTGGGCCAAGGCTGGGTGTCCCCTCAGTTCACTCCAGCTGGGCTGTCCTGCCAGCTTGCAGCCTCAGGAACCAGCTCTGCTACAAGCTGCTTGATCCTGTGGTACATCCCACATGTATTTGCATTCTTTGCATCCTTTGTATGCTAACTGACCCTGCAAATGGTGTTGTCATCCTCTGCTTGCAGAGGGCTGTATGTGGGAGCTGGATTCACTTCCAGGTCGGGGCTGTGTTTGGTGAAGTGCTTTAGGACACTTTGGAATCAAAAGCATTATCAGTATGTGCGTTATTAATGTCAGCATAAGTTCTTTATAATAGAGGATGGGGCATATTGATGGATGTAACATGAACTGCATTATTAGTAAAGAGCTGTGAAAAGATTTTGACAGGAAAAAACCCAAAAGAAAATGGCCCTCATCTATTGGACGTGCCCTCTTACAAAGTTTCTTGTTTCCTGTTACACAGCACATTAGCACCTAGAGCCAAGGGAACTGTGGTGAGGAAGACTGAAGATCCTTTATCCATTCTATAGGGCAAAAAGAGGCAGAGGTGTTGCTTCCTGTGTACAGAAAATGGGTATGCTGAAAGCAATTGCAGAAGTGAATCTTGAAAATGAGGCTGTTTTAAGAAACAGTCAGAAGAAACAAAAAAAAAACGAGGAGTACTTTAAAAGTTTATCTTTGTTGGAAAGTAGTAATAGGTCTTATATGGTCCTATAGGAGACCTGTTTTCTATTCCCAACTATTGCACATTCAGTGTCTCTATAAATTATCCTCTGTGCTCCATTTTAAAGGCTATGAAAAACATTTATCTGCCTTCCAAAGCTCCAAAGCATGCTGTGGTCTCTTAAATATTGCTTCTTTAGAGTGTTTTCATCTTTAATGTTAAAAAATAACCAGTAGTATACATTACAGCCATGTAAATAGAAAGATAAATTATTCTGTTGGTTAAGCCACAAATGTATGGGAGCCAAAGGTATTCTGTGAGCAGCTGGGCACAACTCCACTCCTGCAGTGCTTGCTGCCAGGGTGGACACCCTCAGGTACTCCTGCAGACTCCAGCCCTCAGCTTTTGTCCCTGCCAGGTTTCTCTCTTTGCCTCAGCTTTAATAAAGACTATCTCCAGCTGTCAAATTATCCATGCAACTGAGCTGCATGAGATTTGCAAACATTTTGGGTTCTTTTGATTTGTGTTGATCCATAATTCCTACTTCTGGGATCTGCTTACATCACAACTGTGCTAGGCCACCACATTCACCACTTGCATACTAATCCTCCCTTAGATTTTATGCTCTGTATGTCTTTGCATTAAATGCAGATGCATGGATTCAAGGAGGAAAATTTCACTTTTATTGTGGCCTTACACCTCCACATAATCAGCCAGTCTGATGTAATCCATCCTTTTGACAATTACAGCTTACAAAACAGCATAAAATGATCCTGAGAGAGGATTTCCTTTTTCCATAGGTTAAGGTCAGATGGAGTCCCATATACTCATCTCTATGGAAGAGACCTGAGCAAGAAACTGTGAAATCCCATGTTTCATTCTCTCACCCTCATCCACTCTTCTCCCTCCCAAGTCACCTTTCATTCTTCCCATGGTGACAGTGTTCTGTACAAATATCACTGCTGAGCTGTGCTGAGTTCTCCTTGTCTCTGTAAACTGATGCAAGAGGCCACCAGCACTACAGGAAGAGTTCCAAGTCATTGGGAAAGTTGTTGAAATAAACTCCACTTGTATGCACCAGATGCAGGAATTACCAGGCCAGAAGCCATCCTGGGCACCTCCTTCACCTTTTATTGATTAAGAGCTGAGCTGGGACCCCACTGCCATGGGATAATGTTATAATAATGTTATAAACTGCCATGGTTTTAGTAGAGCTGCTGGGCAAATGAGAAAGAAGCAGTTCCCAAAACCAGAGGCACCTTTCATGTTTTCTGTCTTCTCAAGGAGGAGCTGGCTACTTCTTACTCCATACAATTGCAAGGATGACTGTTGGATTAAATGTGCTGGAGAAAGCTGTAAAGAAAATTCATTTTATAAAAGACACACTGAATACAGAAGTTGAATAAAGAATGAGGACACACAACTCTGGCAATCAAATTAAATAATAGGATACAAATTATTTCTCACCCCCTGTAGGCAGCCACCTTGATGCTTGCAGCATATTTGCATCTGTTTCAGCCATAAAGCTGACAGATTATTTTTCCTCTTCTGGAATGTTTCCCCAAATGGGCAGCAGGTGAAATAAACATTGTCATTACAGGCACAGGAATCAAAGGGTGAGCTCCCAGCCCTGAACCAGCTCTGCATTCCTGTGCTCTCCTTTTCAAGGGCCCAAAGGTCACAAGCAGTACTACCAGGCTTATAAGGCACTGATGAATGTTTCATTTCTCTGCTACTTGGAGAAAACCACAGCATCTATGTGCATGGAGAGAGAAATAGACCTTTAAATAAGCATTTAGAAAGGAGAACTCTTGCCCTCTTGTTTAAATGTGAACTTTTTTTAAAAAAAGCTGTGTCCAGTTATATACACTTCAAATTCTCTTGAATATTTCTTGATGCTTGCTTTCCAAATCTATAAAAAGCGTCTTTGCTGTTGGTCATAAAATATTTTTGCTTCTTTACAGAAAATGTGTGTGAAAAATATTGCAATCATTTTTTATCTAAAGTAAATATTAAACCCTTTGTTTCAAAAGGAAATGATAAGCAATTTCTGGCTTAATTTTAACATTAGAAAATTAAAACCTGTATTTCAAGAATAAAATTACTTTAGAATGAACTTTGGGCAAAATCAATTTAAAGACTTCTAATGACTCTAATAGGTTTTGGACCAGGTCTGAAGAAGATAAATTATGAACCTACCTTCTTCCTCTCTCTCCAGGAACTCATGAGATCTTATCATCAGAGTGTAAATCTCAAAGGAACAGCTTGCTGCTGTGTTTATTTATCACCTCCTAAAGTTCATTGTAGTTCTTGGGGGAATCAGTTTAATTACAACAGTAAATACTGTTCTAAATTTTTTCACTCCATGATGAAAAAGTATGCAGCCATAATTACAGTCTGTGCATAGCATGCTTTGTGTCTGATTTAGTTGTTTGCCAAAAAGCCATTTTCATGTGCTAATATTGCAGCAGTAACAGCATCACATGGCCCACTCCAACAGCGAGGGCTCAGCACAGAGCTGGAGCCAGTGCAGAGCTTGCATTCTAAATGAACTCTGCCCTCATTGGAACAATGAGAAAACATGAAATCGAGGGGACAAGAACAAGGCTTGCAAATGTCACCCACCTGCACTGGTGAGCACTCACTGTCTGAGTCCTCCTCATGGAGGTGACTTGCATTATACAGGGGTGGAAGGAAGGAGTGGAGATGAAAGATCTGTGACTTCTGCAGTCTCTATCTTTTCAAAGTAGTCTGAAGGTTTCCCACCTGCTTCACTGAACACAGTTGGTTGTGAAAAACAGAGACACCTCTTTGTTTTCCTCCTTCTTTTTACTGCAGTGCCACCTGCTTGCAGGGATGGCTGAAGCACTCAGCTGGAGGGGTTGGAATCCAGCCCTTCAGGAGTGTGGGGAGTTTGGGGTGATGCACAATGGGTGGCTCTTGGAAAAAGAGGGCTGCGAGTCATGTCTTGAGAAGCTGAGATTACAGGAGAGGTGGGCAGCCTCTCCTGCTTTTATTCTGCCTTTAATAACATCAGGGACGACTTACTCTTAATTGAAGATCTCCTCCTGCAGGAGTTCAAAAAGAGCTTACCAGGCCTGTGTGAATAAATGATTGTCTAACTGTCAAATAGCACAGACCACCTTGATTTTGTTGCTGCCAGGTCATCCAAAAGTGCCGGCGCTCCATAAAAGAATCAATCCTGTGAAAGCACTGCATGTCTGTTAATAGATTTTTTTCTCTCTCTCTCGGATAGAATTGGTTTTCTGTTGTCTAAGAAGGGATTTCTCATGGATCCCCTGCTATCATGCTGATACAATTAAAGCTGCACTAATTCACAGAAGAGAAGTATAGTGCCATATGAAGATGAAGGCTTTTCAAATTAAAGCTTAGATCCAATCATTTTATGAACCAAAACATTTTATCTGAAGCAGTAACTGCTAAACTGACAGTCTCATACAGGAGGAAATCTTGGCACCATCCCATGAAATCTCTGATGTGTATCAGAGAGACAGGCACAAGAAGATATTTTTCCCTTAATAAATCATAAGGGTTATTTAATTTGCTGCTCCATACAGAATGAAGTATTTTTTCATATATTTACCAAATAAGTACATTAATATATTTTGGTCCCTTATTTGAGGTGTAAATTAAATTCAGGGGTGAAGGAACACTTTGAAAGTTTCTTGGTGTGAGGTTTCAAAGTGTCCCACTGGGAGCAGGTCCATAGTTACAGAGTACAACATACAGCACAGATTATTGTGCCCTGCTGATCATACTTCATGGAAATAAGTCAGTTAAAATTAATTTAATTTGATTGTGAAAGACTTCAGTTTCACCAGGAAATATGTGGTGAAATACATAGAAATAATAATGTGTGTGTTACGTTAGCATCATCCTTTCTGAAAAATACATCTGCATTTTTAGAAAACCTCTAAATTAAATCCCATTTTAAAATAATGATACTAAAATATTTGAGTCTATTTGTATGGAAGTCATTGAATGTAAGTTTAGTAAATATTTTGCATGTTTAGATTGAACTCATTAAGCATTTTAGATTTGGAGAAATATTTAATTTGCTGTCACAACATGTAGGACTAAAAGCGTGGGTTACTTAGAATCAGATTTTGGCAGAGAGGAGTCTCATCTCAGTATATATGCTGCATCATTAATTCTGAATTAAACATTCTTGGGTCAAGATATTTATTCAAAATTTTCCAATTATATTTTTTTAAATAATGTCACATATTTTGCTTAAAAGTGATGCAATTTTTTTGCTGATAAGTCCTAAAACAGTGAAAGAAACAATATATATATTTCAGCCACTATTTTTAACATGGCAACCCAAATAGAATTTTTGTTGTATTTTTTTTTTAATTATCTCTGGATCAGAATATCTCATTGGAAAGTATTAGCAAAATGTCCCTATATTGTAAGCTGTTGATCTATATATCTATAATTACATTTTTTTCCCAGATTTCAATCTAAGTACAGGCAGTTATAGGCGGATGTGATGATTATCATGTTATTTATGTTCAAATGAGGTGCAGGGGTTTCCATGGTCCCTTGAGAGATCTTGATCTCCTTTTGCTGCTGGATAAAGCTCCTGTTTTAATGCATGAGAAACTCGGAGATTCACCAAGTCAATGGAACTCTGCTTCCCCAGGATATTCAGACCCACTTTCCCTTCTGGTTAATGCCCTAGGCAGAGAGCACGTCACCTCCAGCATCTGGAGACACACTCACTGCTTTAGAATCAAACTGTGTGCATCAACCTGGAGCTCTGCAGAGCTGAAATGAGCATGAGGGACAGAGCAGGCTATGTTTTAGGGTGTTTAGAACCATATATTGGTATATGCCTAAGATAAATGGAAGGATCATACCTCTGATTTTGCTTTTCTCACCCAGGAGCACCAGATGCCATCAAGGGCCTCCAGCAGAAGCCCTTTTTCCAAGTTCCTCACAGGCTATGAGGAAATAATTCCATACATCATAATTAGAGGGTGATCTTGTCACATGCAAGCTCCAATTCATTTTCTGGTGCCTGCACGTAGCTCATACATCCTAAATAATTCCTCTCCTATCTTTTGATGCTTTCTGATTACACAGAAATGCTCTCGTTTTCTCCCACATCTTCCTCTCCCCCAGTAAATGGCTCTAGGGCACATCATTCAGGGCAGGGCTTCACCAAGCTGAAATCAGTTTTGTTGCTATTCTGCTGTATCTTGTATATTGTATAAGATATATATTGTGTATATATATATATATATATATATATATATATATATAGTGTATACATATAATATATATACTATATATATACACTATATATAGTATATATATATACTATATATATACTATATATATACTATATGTACACTTTATAAATATATATATATATATATACATATAATATATATTTATACAAAATTGTTGTATATTTTCATCTTCAGTCTCCAGGTCTCCAGACAGGTCAGTGAAGCTCTACCTAGATAGTCAATTTTGAAAAGAATGTAAATGATCATGTTTTAATAGGAGATGTATTAATTGGAGATTCTGGTAAATAACTATTTACAAAATCCCCTCAGTGTGTTTTCACCACATCAGGAATTAATGTCAGGTGAAGACTTTTGTGTATGAAGTGCTTGGCTCATGATTGACACAGGCATTGAGTCAGAGACATTGAAATAGCTCAGGAGTTATTGTCTATACAGGGAAGTGTGTTAAAAATAAATAAAAATATGAGCACTTGTAAAGAACAGGGACCTGGTTTTCTCTCCCTGTCTAAATTTGTAATCCTGCACTGAGCTTAGCTGTATTTAACAGCCTGAGAATTGGAATTAATGAGCAGTGCTGAACTCTTACAGGTAAATCCTCCAAGGCTACCATGACTCTGCAGAGTCCTTAATTATGTTAGTTCTCTGGTTTGGGATTTTGTTTTTGTTGGTTTGTTTTTTTATGTTTTTTGGGTTTTTTTTTGTTTTTTTATTACCACCAAACAACATGAAAAGGAAGCTTCCTAAAAACAAAGAACAAAAGTGTAGTCATTTAGCTTGCTATTTCTTTGCTAACTATTATTTTGATGTTGGAATTTAAGCTTGTCAAGCATTCTTAATGAAAAAAATGGGACATAATAAAGGATGCCTCATACCAATTGAAAGTTTTTGCTGCTTTCCCAAGAAAAGGCAAATTAGAAGGCAGATGGAAGCTTTAAGGAAAGCAAGTTTAAGGGTTGTATGGGGGTATTATTATGTATTATTACAGTAATATACAGGGAGCCCAGCTTTTTGTTCTCTCTAAATGAGGTATGTGAAAGTCAAGGCTGTGACTAAGACTGCACAGCTGGCTACAGCAAGAGTGGCTTGTTGAATTTGATTTTCTTGGGATTGTTCTCACTCCCTTTTTATCACCACAGCATCACTGTAATTTTTCTCAGAGGTTGGGTATGAGAACATAATGCTCTTTGTGGAGCAATTAGGGTGCTCATATAACACAAGCAAACATGCCTCACAGCTGGAAACCTCTCCTTTAGAAATTACTTAGAGGGAATTTGCTCTCAGAGCCTTCTGGAGCAGCTCAGTGTAACAGAGGAGAGATTCCATCCCACATGGAAGGTTGTTTCTCAGCCACAGTGAGCAAGTGAATGACTACAGCCTTTGAAAGGAGATTTACTTCACTCTGCACTTCAGAACTTAAGCAGGATCTGCTGAGTAAAGATGAAGCCATATAAATGGAAGTGGTTGGATTTTGTGTGAGATGATTTCTGTGGTAGAACTTAGCCTGCTTTTACTTTGCATTACAAGATGCACAATTAGAGGCACTAAAAGCTACTAAAGAGGGGGTTGGAAATAACATATATCACTCATCCTTTCCCTCAATGGGAAGATGGGATGTATTGTTTCCAGCTCTAAAAAATAACTCTCAGTACCATTTTGCTGTTTTCAGATGTATTATTTTACAGTGTTGGTTTCTTGTCCATCTAAAGCTTCCCAAACTCATAAAAAAAACCTAATGCCATTTCTTTTCCAAACTTTGAAGTACAAGATGTCAAGGGTAAAGTCTGTAGCTAAAGGTGTTAGGACAAATCCACCCTGCAACTCTATCTTAGGGAGCTCCACGCTCATGTGCCTGGTCCCTGGCTCACATTTTCTGTGTGCACACACACCTTTACAGTCAGGAGCCTCCTGTCTATTTATGTTGCTTAAGATTTTCCCAGAGAAAGGTTTTTATGACCTTTCTGTGAGAAGCTTGAGGAGCTCTGTTGTTTGCAGAAGACTTTTGAAATTGAGCCATGCAGTCAGAGCATTGCCTTTCTTTGTCCTGAGATTCCAGTCAGGTTTAGCTGAGGTATAAAGACGGAGTTACCAGAGAAATACTTGCAGAACATGCATTTAAACCTTCCAGGCTAAAACCAGGTTCCTGTCACTGCCAAAAGAATTTCCTGCTGGCAAAACCAGGACTAAAGTGAGGGAAATGAGACCAGGTCTCCTCCAGTAATCTGAGCAGGTTGGGTGAGGGTGTGATGCTCTCTGCACATAGAAAGTTCTGCTGAGCAGAAGCTTTAGCAGCAGCTGAGCCCTCAGACAAACAACACTGTTATTTCCTCCTCCAGATTTGAAGATCATCAAGATTATATTGACCCAATATAACATAGCAGTTTAAAATCCCATATAATTATATTATTGTCACTGCTGGATTTGCTTTCAAATTAATTCTACTCAATGTTGTGGTAAATTAATTTTGGAAAGTCATTAGAAGCATCAAAGTAATCCCATTGTAAATCAGTTTGTTACTGCTATATGAGCCAAAACCTCAAAATAATAATAATAAAAAAATAGTTGTGGAGACATTAGTAACAGTAGCTGAGGGGTTAATTAGCCTTTAATTGAGTCATTACTTGACCAGACAAATTATAAGCCTATTCGGTGTTTGCCATTTACACAAGTTTTCCCTGATTTTTTCCTAAGGTAATAGGCCTAGCAGTTAGCTGGCTGCTGCTCCTGCTATGCTTCAGCAGCTGTCATTTTGACATATTTTCTGCTTTCTTTAGAAGAGAGAGGTTGATTGAATGTGAGAAAAGTGGAACTTTGACAGGCTGTCAGAATCCCTTGCAGCACAAACCTACCTGCCAGCTAACTTGTTTCAGGTTCATTTCAAAGAAGGTTTCCAGCACACAAACTTCTATTACTAGCCCAAGAAGGTCTTAAAGAGGTGGCTTCCATTTTCTCAAAAATCTAAATTACATCATTTCCTCTTCAAATTGGTGTAAATTTCAGGAATTCCAAGTATGTCATAAAAAGCAAGTTCCTTTTCCCCTGTCCATATGCAAAAGCCTAGGTGAATGAAAGACATGCTGCTCTTTAAGTTCTTTCATTATTTTTTTTTGTAATCAGCTATTTGCCCTGAACTATGAGCACCCTTCAGAAATTCTGAAGTCCATTCATGAAGTGGTCAGGAATAAACATGTTTATGATTATTCCTGAACAGGGGCTGGAGCGGGGAGGAGGTGCAGCTGTTGGTGCTGGTGGAATCAAGCTGTTACCATTAACAGCAGACCAGCACCCACACAACCATCAGCTCTTGGCTCTGCATCCCTGCCCAGCCAGCCTGTGGGGCAGTCCCCACACCCTGCTCAGGGACCTCTGGGTGCCTGGAAAGTCCCTCTGGGTGCCCCTTGCCTCCTGGGGTAGGAATGTGTGCTCCTGGGTTCTTCATCTGCAAGGAGCAGCTGCTGCTCTCAGCTCCTGTTGGAGTCACAGCCTGGGTGGTGCCAGCGTGGGCTGGTGGCCCTGGGCTCATTCTGGGTGTTCTCAGCATCTCTGATTATCTGTTCTTGCAGATGTGACAGAGCCACTGCTCTGCAGGGTTAAATTAGCCCTGGCAAATACACAGCATCTTCTTTTCATTTCTTTGGCCTGGACTTTTCTGATAACTATGTCTCCACCTAAATCAATAAATACCTGTAATGATTCACTCTTTTCACACGAGTGGTCTTTATGAAAGCCAAAAGAAAATAGAAATGAAATTATCTAAATGAAAGAGACTTTTCATCATGCTGATCATACTGAGAAATGTGTTCATATTGTCATTTTCACTTTGCTTGGTGGCTTGCATGAAACAGGTTAGTTACAATATACAATGTTTATTTATCTGCATTATCAAGAGCCTTTTGAGGCACATCCATAACCTTTCACATGTGCCAGCTTTGGTATTTGCATTTACCTCTGTTTGCTGAATGCAAGTTCTTTTGCCAGTGTGCAGGCAGTAAGGGAGTTTTGCCCATGAAAATCTCTTTACAGTATGTACAGTGATGAGATCAAACCTTGCATTCTGCTCTGGCCCTTATGATGATTGTCATAGACCATCTCTTCTGGAACAGATGTGCTGTTCCTGCCAAGGAACTCACAGAGCTGTGTGACTCAAGGGTGTGCCTAGCCAGAGTCTCAGCCACTGGAAATCTCTGTCCCTCCTAATCAATTGAGGAGGTTAATGGAACTGTTTAAAACTAAATAGTAACAGAATGGTGTAAAGGACAAAGATTAGTGCAATTTAATTGGCTGAGATACAAAGTGAGTTCTTTGCCAGGGAGATACCCTGAGCAGAGAGGGGACAGCAAACACACCCAACATTTCTCACCCCTCAGCCTTTGAATCCAGTGGTTTTGTAGTACAATTATCCAAAGTGCTCCTCACCAAAACACTCAAACTTCCAAAAATGAGCACACATGATGCAGCACTGCCAGACACTATTACTCAAGCAGGTAAGTGACAGCAATGAGAAGTTTTCCTCCAGACAATTCAGAAGGCTTTCAGCAGGTCCTCTTACCTGCCTTACTGCTTTTTTACCCACAGTCCTTACAGTTGTACATAATAATTAGTCACAAATGAAAAGATTGGGATTATTCAAACTCTGATTACTCAGTTAATCATTGGAAAACCAGAAATTACTTAGAAGTACACTCTGTACTGGGATTCTTTTCCATTCTTTGAAAATTCAAAAGCAAGTTGTAGGGATTTCACTGTCAAAATACCTGGGTATTTTTATTTCATCTGCAATGGAGAGAGTTTGCTGGAATCTAATTAGAGCTCTAAGATCTCAAAGTTATGCTTGCTACCTTTAAAAGTAAAAATGGCATTGGAAAGCAAGCTAGAATTCCTGACTAACTCCAGTCCAGTTTTTCTATCTGAAAGCAGGAACATGATGGATTAATTGTTAAGGGTTATCATTCACAAAGAATCTCTTAGGTTCATACATTCATAGAATTTGATACTTTAGCCCAATTCAAGGCTTCAAATAGTGCTGCTCTACAAAGACTTTATTAGAAAAATTAATAATTAAATTAATCCATGTTTTATTTTTCATAGGAAAGTGATTTTTTCCTTTTCAGAGATATATGCTCAAGTGACACGTAAAAAGTCATTTCTAGAAATACATTTCCATAGAACTTTGTTTTCCCTCATATTTCTTTACTTTGGCTACTCTTTTATCATTTTTGCTTAATAAATTTAAGACTCAGGCATAGTTTCTGCTTAAGATATACTTTGAACAAGCATACAGTTTGCAAGATTTGCACATGAATCCATCTGTGTGCAGAAAACCTTGTGCTATTCTGTGTAGAATATTAAAGGCACCATGAGGAGTGTGAGAATCTGTGCATTTTGAGTGTGAGAATTCTGTGGTTTGAATGCTAATCATAGGATCACTTTTTTTTCTGACCACAGGGACTTCCCACACATGAAATGTTCACTTCAACACATGGGAGTACCTTGTGCACAATTTTCCATATCTCCTCAAATCATTGGCATTTGGGTAAAGAGCAGACATGTCCTCAGTGGCAAAGGAAAAGGAGTTTTCAAAGCATGTGCAGGGTCCTTATCCTCCCATCCTTCAATTTGATAATGATGCTAATAATTGTTTAATTTAAATTTTATTACTCTTACAGTCATATCCATAAAATCTTTGTGGTTTTGGCTGAAAAGGACAAATGTTCGTGTGGGTGTGAGCACACAAAGTACTCAAGCTTCTGATTGCAAGTTAATTGAAAATTAAATTGGGTATTTGTACATTGCATTGAGGTTTGTGTGTTTAGTTGTATATTAATACATGTGTTTGCATATTTAGAAATGTACACACACATATTTATGAGTACATTTGTACACATGCTTAATATTTGTGTACATTTGTGTGTGTGCATTAATATCTGTATATCCAGATATGGTTTTACTCCTTCCTGAAATCATGTACTGTATTCATATTTTTACCAGAATCTTTCTCTAAGGCACTTTCTAAACTACATTTGAGGTAAGGAAGAGGATGGTCCTGCCAGGCAGTGTTTTGAAGTGGAAATGAGAAAGAGCTAATTTTCTTCACAACAGTAGGCACAACCAAAGACCTATCAATATAGTACAGGAGAGGCAGAGGAGGCAGAAACATGCTTTCATGTGAAATTGAAGTTGTCTAAGAATATCACTGTTGAAATCTTTAACATACTCCTCCTCTACAAAAAAATGAGGGAAAGTGACAAGCCTATCTTTTTCTTTTCCAGTTCAATGACAAAAATCTTCTTTAGCTGATTCTACTACAGGGTAGCCATCTTACTTTGGAACAAAAAATCCTGTTTGTCACATTGGCCCTCTCCTCCAAAGCATGAAAACACACAGACAAACCAACCCTCCTGGAAAAAATGCCCATAATTATTGTGGTGCACCACCCTTCTTTCCAGGCCAAGGGCCAGCCTTTTAAAGGTAGGACTATAATTTCTCAATAGAGCAGAAAAGGATTGCTAGAACACTCCATTGAAAATGGCATGAGAACATTCTGAGAATCAGCACAGAGCCCATGGAGGCAGCAGCTTCACCTCAGCTGCTGCTTTGCTGTCCCTGGTGCTTCAGAGATCTGCAGGGAATGGCATCAGTGCTTTGGAGAGGAAACTCCCTCCCTGTTCACTGCCCAGCTCCGGCAGCACCTCAGCATCACCAGGGGCTGGGAGACCTTGTCAGGTGTGAGGCTGCAAAGGTAAAGGGGTATTTTCCACACAGTTTGTCCCTCACCATGCTGAAAGGAATGATTTTCCTTTTTTGAATTGAAGTGGATAAGGTAGAGAGAGCAGGGATTGAAATGTCCATCTGTGTAAACACATTTACATACCTGACTTACACACACCTACTTGATAGTATCTGTATGTTTGAAAAAGGAGATTCATTTGAAAGTATAGAAGAAAAAAACTTTTTATATAATTTCTTGTGGAAAAAATCATTCTGGTGATGATCACAATAATCCTCTTTCACATGTTTCATTTGTTTATCCCAAGTGAAGGACTGGTTGAATTCTAAGGCCGTTTCAGATTTGACAGTGTGCCACAGAGTAGAGGAAAACAAGCAGCAAAGCCAAGGAAGCACACTTGTCATCCCTCCCCTCACAGGAAAGATCATAAAGTAAACTTGGTTTCTCTTCCCTCACAGCCAATTTTCCTGTTCTGTGCAGAGCTCTCACACTGGTGTTGTATTTCAATTTTCTCCAAGCATATATCGTGCTGTTGTAATTCTAATTACATGCATTTTCAGTAAAATACCAAATTGTTAATTTTCTTAATTAGCTTTGATATTTTAGCTTCCACATTGATCTTTCAATATTTCATGCATATTTCAGTTTGGAAGTGATATAGTTCTATAATGCATGTACATAAAACAATGTGTATTTTTAATTTTTTTCTTGTTTCATACTTAGACATGAACTTTTTATTTAAATGATGCAAGCCTAATTTCCTTTTTTCTCACTTTTCTTCCCTCCCTAATGGTTACTAAGGAATAATTATTCTTTACAGCTTTCCAGAGCTGTTACAGGAATAATTGCAATAATGATTGAAATGATGATTTGTGGTACAGGGGTGTGAATGATACTTAGAGACTGTTATTCATTCTCCTGGTTCAAGTCATTTTTTAGTACTTATATAATAATTCTGACCTATATTCTCAAGAAACTTCTGCAACCATTTTACTGTGAATCTTGACTCCCCATCATAGGAAGCATTCCACAAACAGTAGTGTGGTCTGGAATGAAAACAAACAAACAAACAAACAAACAAAAAACCACAAAAAAAGCTTAAAAAAAGTCTCCAGAGTGTTGTGACCTCAGCCCCAGCAGGCAAGGGGTCACTGAAATCCCTTTGTTTATGCTGTATCTGAGGGGCTTGGCAGGAGCTGCTCGGCTGTGGGTGTTGAGGTTTACTTGCCCATCATGCTGGCACTGCTTTGGGGCAGATTTGTAGACTTCTCTTTATTCCAAATGAGCAAAATACACAGGATTGAGAAGACAGAAATTCTTTCAGTCATCTATCAAATGCTATCATGGCTTATAGCTATTTTTTGCTGTAGGAAACACATTTTTTATCAGCTTCCCATTGTCTAGAGATACACAAAATTATTAAAAATACTTTATTTAAAGGAAAACACATTTGTATTAAAGAATGTGTTTGTATTCATTTTTACCAGCTGATAGCATCTGGGTATTTTCTTTCAACTCAGCAAAATTAAGAGGTTAGAGGTTTATTATATCCCTCCCATAGGCAGACAGGGCAGCCCTGGCCCACAGAGCTTTCTTTCTGTGGGAAAGAACAGAAAGAGTTCAGTGCAACTCAGTCATGGCTGCAGCTACCACTTCCTGCATGACAAATTCAACCAGTATTTCAATGAAATACTTTAGCACATATACAGCATCAATATTTTGATAAACTAGCTTTATTCATTAGCCTGCCTCAATAAAATAACCATCTTCAGCAATTTTTTTCTCAGTCAACATGGCCAAGAAATTTCTCAAGGAAGCAGTACTTTGTTTTCCATTGCTTGTGTTAAGCAAATAAAGTAGAAGTGATAGATGGATGAGAGCTGGTTAGAGACCTGTACTGTCAACTACTATTTGAGTCCCAGGTGGAGGGGAGCACCTTTTGCAACATGTCTTTTAATGAGAATTTTATAAAAACAGAAGTGTCACTACCTGAGTTCAGATTAGGAAACTCAACCTGTCAAGTGCCTGATTTTTACAAAACTCTCCCTTTGCCCTGCAACCTGCATTTTCATGTGGCTTTATATTATTTTTTCAATCAATAAAACTTGAGAGCAGTGCCTCCTTGTTGAGATCTAAGGTTAAGTTCACATACTTTTTCTAAACACAATTCTCCAAAAGGCTCCCTGAGGACAGCTATTGATTAGGGCTGTGATGTTTGTCTCTATAAGGTGGCATTGGGGGACAAGTGCACTGAACACCTGCAAGTGCAGCCAGGGAGGTACCCTGAGGGGAAGGGCAGCACCTGGAAATGCTGAACTCCCAGGAACAGGGGGAGGTGAGGAACTTCCCTCTTGTTAGGAACAGCAGGGATGATGTAGAGTTTAAAAAGAGGAAATGAAGGGAAAAGTTGTTGGGTATTGTTGTTGTGTAAGCAGTTCCTGCAGCAGTAGCAGTCAGGTGATGGAGCAGCAGATGCAGAGGAGAAATGGAGCAAATCAGCTGCAGGTGTGGGGATGGAGTGAGGCTGCCTGCCTGAGCTGTGGGACACTGCAGCAGGGCCACAGGTGTCCCCCTTTTGCTTTGGTCATGTCATGGGACACTGATTCACACTGTCCTGTGGCCAGTGCCACTCTGCCAAATACTGTGAGGGGAACACTTTCCTAGATGTCATCAGTTGCCTGGGTTATACACTGCTTGTCTGATCAAAGAGCCCACCAATACACAGGTTTTTGGGTAATTGCCCCAAAAGACATAAGAAAATAGACACTAAGCAGCTCAGGAATCAGTAAGTCACCTCTGCCCTTTTGGTCATGGCTGGAGGACAAAGGATTTCCAGCTGCTGTTTATGTATATTAAGTGTATTAGATACACAGTGTTTCATTTTTACCTTGTGTGAAATGGGCATCTCTGGGAATCTCAAATCTGACAGGATTATAAAATAGAAAAGCAAGGATTACACATATGCTGAATAGCCAAATGAATGGGAATAAATTGCACTTTAAAATTTTCACCACATTAATCTATTTTAGAAAAAAAACATAAAAGCTCAAAAAAGTGAAGCATTCCCCAACTACCCATGTTCCAAGGTTTTTTTTGTTTGTTTGCTTGCTTTTGTAGACCTACACTAAGCACCTAAATTAACTTCTGTAAAAAAACCTGCTGTCTTTTCCTCTTAAATGCACTTCTTTTCCAAAAGCTGAAATGAGAAAATGCATGTGGATAAAGAGACAGAGTAAGAAAAGAACCCCAAGGAGATCCTGACCCTGTAATCTTTGGTACTGCAGCCCAGCATGGTAACATTAGGCACTGCAGCACATGGTGCACAAGTGTGAGCTTGAAGGGCCATAAATTCTACAGATTTTCCAGTCTTTCACAGTTACAGAAACACCTGTACTAAATATATTTGTGTTAAAGATTAAATGGCCATCCCAGGATCCTTAATAACTGACCTGTGGTACCTGAGCAACCCAGTGGAAGTGCAGTGGGGGCAATAATTTTTACTTGTCATTATACTGAAATGACAGCTATGCTGAAGGATGAACAAACTGAGTTTTGTGACAAATAATTTCAAATGTGCTCCACTTTTCTGAGGGGAGCATCTCAAAGCCTGGCTGAAAAGTCTGGGTTCTGTTTCTGCAGGCTGCTAAAAGAATGGCTTTGAGTAAGTGCCAGCACAAAGTGTTCAAGTCAGTATGCTCCTATTATAACTCTGTTTATCTCTGACTTTTTCTCTCTGTGAATGGACAATGACTATGTTGGCAGCAGTGCAAAATACACCGTGTGTGTGTGTATCTATCTAAAGCACATGAATGCATTCCATTTTTCTCACAAGGATTATCTTAAAATATTTTGCATATTCAATCACCTCTATCTTTAAAATAACATCAGCAATGTGCTACAAAGACACTTCAGGGAGGGAAAGTGGATTGTTAATGGTAGTGCATCACCTGCCATCTGGACACACTTAACACATGGTGAGATGTAAAGATTCAGCCATTTGTGGAACTTGATCCCAGGACTCACTTTCAATCAGGTAAAGTCATGTCTAGGCAGGCACAGATGTTGCATGTACACAATGCAGTTCATTGAATTTATTGCCTGCTCTTGTTAGAATAATGCTGTGCTGGGATTAGTGCAGAGCCACAGTGCTCTGCTGGGTGAACTGGTGACATCCCAGTTCAAAGGAGAGTGATCCATGCCATTCCCAGAGCATGGCAGCATGCACAGCTTTAGCAAGGTGGAGTACTGCCACTGATTTAGACCATGGGCACAGGAGGGCAATGGAACAGTAATTTTGTTTATCACCTACCCATTGTGTGCATTGTGCTAAAAAAATCCATAGTAATATCATCAGACTTTTCCACAAAATAATTGCAGCAATTTAGGTGATTCTTCCTGTGTATTGCAGAGCAGGGTTGATGTTTCCTCTTCCTTCTGCCCATATCCTCCTGTGGGCCCAGGTGCACACCCTTTTCCTTTACTAGCTTTGGCAGATATGGTCCTCAACACGTAGATGGAATCATGTGGGACATGCACAGCTTTAACAGGTAGACAGTGGCAGAGTGCTGTAAGAAATCCAAAATCTAAATACATTCTGAGATCTTCTTTACCAGTTTCTTTTATTTACATGAATAGTTACATTTATGGAGGCAGATCTGTTTAAACCACTCAAATTTCTCTTCAAATTCACCTCATCCTTCTGTGTATTTACATGGCTCTTTTTCCTACCCAGAAATACCCAAATTCTTTATTGTTTAATTCTTCTTTGCATAAAACGTAATTCTTCTCCTCATATTCCTGGAATACACATTCAGATAGCAAAAGCAACCAGTGACATGGATCATAGTGATACAGGCAGGCACCCTGACTGATCCATGGATGTCCCTTTGTGGCACTGATTTGTCACTATTCAGCAGTGCAGAGTGTTTGTGCAGCAGCTCCCATGCTCTGTGCTGAGCCTGTGTTCACTGCCAGCACCCCAAACCCACTCACATTTCCCATGTGCAGGAGGTAGTGGTGAGGAGAAGTTGAAAGATGTATTTTGAAAACACCAGTGCTGACCATTAAGCTGCAGGGGCAGGATTGGGATTGCAGACCATGGGACAGAGGGGAAGCAGGGAGGAGGCTCAGTGTCTCTGAGGTGGGAGAGGGACAGTGGGAGAGCTGCAAAAGGCTGGCAGAGGTAGCCCAGGCGGTTTCTCCTCTCCATTGGCAGATGGCACTAAAACATTTCAGTCAGTTCTGTCCACGCCCAATCTGGTTTTGTTCTAAGGGAGCTGTAATCCTCCCGAGCCCACCATCTGTCACCCACCCTGCCATACGAGGAGGTAGGCATGTACATCCTCCAGGGAAGGATGGTGGCATCCATTTCCAGAACAGGGCTGCTACTCACCACAACTGGGGATACTGAAATGTGCTAAAAATTCAGTGTTCCCCATCTACACATAGCATCTCTGCTGTACATCCTGTAGCTCAGGGAAGAGAGCTGTCTACTGCTTGGCCATTTCATTGATCCCCAAAGGCTGGATGTTGTCTGGAATATGCCACTCAAAAGTTGACATTTAAAGTGTAAATTTAGCATTTGTCAAAATTTGCAGTCTGTATGTGATATCTTCCCTAGGAATATATTACTCTTAAAATTTGTACCTAATGCCAAAATACCCTTGGCTACCTCTAACAATAGCAAGCTTATCTTCCTTTCTATTTCTGAAGGCATAGAAGGTTCTCGTGAATTTCTGCACAGGAGAAGCATTGCACCTCCTTATTTCCCTGTTGAAGATGACATTCCTTTTTCTTGCCTTTGGTACAGATTCAGGTTGGCTTTCATATATTAGAAGCTGTGTAAACAAGGCAAGTGGTAGAGAGTTTTGTGCATTACACATTAAGACGTAGATAAGGTCAATAGCAAATGAAACAAGAGTTAGCAAGGTGTAATGGGGAAGCAAGTTTCAAATATTACTTGGAGTGATGCTGGCTGATTGACAGTCAGCCACCAGGAAAAAACAGCATCTCTCAAACTCCTAGGAAATTATTGTATTTGTCCTTTTTCATACTTGTTTCAGATTTCATGGCTACCCATGCTGTCTTGCCCCACAGGATATTAAATAATAACAGTCTTCAGGCAGCAAAGAGAAGAACTAATTGTCATTATTCTTGTACTTCACCACTGCTGCTGTAATTGGAAGTTATCTCATTATAATTGCATCTGTAGTGAATAGTAATTATAATTCTTATCATTAGCTTTTTCTATTAATTAGTTTTCCCCCCTTATAAAATAATATTTTGTACTAGTTCTTGTCTGACTTAAGGACACAAAGATGGTCACTCTACTGACACTGTTGTCGCTGTGTTGTTAATTGCAAAGGTGGATTTTGCACAGCTCACAGTAAACCTGTGACACGAGCACTAAAATGGAGTCAAGGAACAGCTGGAGAACAGAACATGAGCTGAGAACAGGAGAGCAGAGCTTTCATTTTAATCCTTCCTTAGCCTCTGCATGGAGGGCTGAACATTGAGGCTGAGTATTACCATTGAGTAGAGCTTTGAAACTGATTTAGATCAAAATGAATCACTTAAAATAACCAAAAAAGCAAGCTCTTACACCAATCAAACAGATATGTGTTTTTAAAATCATATTTTTACATTAGCTTTTTGGCATATTTTAGTATGGAAGTAAATATTTTATCAACAGGGTGGAAAGGATGGTGAAAGGATTCCTGCGCTCTCTCTGGAGTATTTTGTCCCAGATGAGAGTGAAAGTCTCATCTCTTTTCCAATAGCTCCATTTTGTTACCAAAAAAAAAAGTTAATTTCATTTTTAAAATATTAATATTCTAGAATTATACAGCCTGATGCAAAGGAGAGGTTGACTATGAAGTTTTATGAGCTTCCCTTCCTTATATATCATATAAGCACAAGGGTCTGATGTGTCTGCTCACAAACTGAGAAAATGCTGATAGCTTTAGCAAATAATAAAGCATATTTTGACTGCCAGTTTAAAATTTAATTTGAGCTGTAAATATTCATTAAATACTATATTACTGTATGTTTGTATGCTACTAGTATATTTTATAACATTCATTTGCAGGTCTGAAGTGCAGTGTAAGATTGGGCTTGCAGCACCCAGATGAGTGAATGCTGGTTAATTTGTAAATCACTTTTCTGCTCTAATTTTTAGAGGCAGCAGCAGGAGTATCTGCAGCTGAAAACACATGGTGAAAGGGTCTGCAATGCACAGTCAGCTCTATAAGCACATTCCTCAGCCTGTGATTGACAATACCTGCAGAATCCAGTCCCACTGTACCTCCTGCTGTATTGTTGCTCAGACTAAAGCTACTGAATGGGGGCTTTTCATCCTTTTTTTTTAAACCATCACTTTGAATCAGGTGTGCTAGAAATCTCTCCTTCTCCTCATTTTTCAGCTTAGACTTAGTATTGTGCACATTCTTAAGACTTTGAAAATCCTAATTTTCATCTGACACATAGCTTCTCCCAGCTCCAAAATCTGGCACTATAAATTTGGTCAAAACTTCTTTTTATTAGCAGGGTGCACTATATATAGATAGAACATATGTTTGACATTTTCATAGCAAAACATAGACCATGTGTGTAGAAAATTGCATTATGAGTCAACTTACCTGTTTATTTACTTCTATATTTTCCTTCAAAAAATAAAAGAATTGACAGATGCAGAAGTTTAATTAAGAGGAAGCTATTTTGGCTTTCTGTTCATAAAAGAGAAAAATATAGGAAATTACAAAACTTGTCTTCCTTTGCTTTTTGAAATGGTGTGATTTAACCCTTATATGAAAACCCTCTCTATCTCCAAACCCCATTTTTACACAGAGAGATAAGTTTCCACTTGTCGGATGAAATCTTGCGTGCCAAGATGCGGCCTTTGGGGAATTTTTAACAATGAGCTATAAAGCCCCAGGGAACAGGGATTTAGAACAGAAATGCTGACACAACCTTAACTAAAGTGGTGCAAAAGGCAAGGATACAATATAATTAAAACAACAGAATACTGCTGCCTGTCAGTATCTGAGCAGGTCTCCTTGACAAGTTCTCTGATTTTTAGCTTTACAGATTTAACAGCATCAACTGGTTTTTTTTCAAGGGTGATTTGTTGATTTGTTTTGTGGTTTTTAGGGTTTTGTTTTTCCTTCTTTTAACAGATGTATTAGAAAGAGTTTTATAAAACTGCAGCAGAAGGCAAAACAGCAGTGAAATGATTGAAGATGTGCATTTGAATCAGTTTGGTTTATAGGGATTACTTAGACTATATGAAAATCCATGAAGGTCATAATGACATTTATGTCATTCTAAAACTGATGTGTGCTGCTTTCCATTCCCTTTATACACTGAACAATAAACAATTTTAAATGTACTGTTGAATTAAAACGTAGTTGTCTTCAGCTTTTAGTGCAAAACAAACTTCTAAGGGAACATGTTATGTAATCAAAATTCACACCTTTGGGAGCTAAATAATATTTTCAACTATGCTGCAATTTCACCAGAATTAAAACCAAATATCTACTCCAGCAAATTAGTTAATGTGTAGTTCCTGTAAGCAAACATTTATGGGTGAGCTTTAAGCATTTTTTTAAAAAATGTGGGAGACTACCATTAGGTGTCATTACTGACTGAAGTCTGAGAATCAGAAAAAGAATTATCTTCCACTCTATCTGTGCCATCTACAATCTTTCTCTTTAAAAGAATGACTTTTTAAAATTTTTATAGGCAGATGTATATAAAAAAATTCATCAATATATAATAAATAGATGCTACATTATAGTTTTCAGTAGGTATCTGAGTTTTAATAGTCAAACACCTTGTCACAGGAGCTCCAAACTCAACTGAGTTGAATTCCTAAATTACCAAAATAAGAGCACACTCAGTTTTACCGGTCACATCATCCATGGCTTTAGTGTTCTGCATTTAAACTTTCTGTCTCCTTGACCACCTTTCAGCTAGAAACTGAGAGTAGAAAATCAAGCTATATTCATAGATTTCTCAACAGTGGAAATACACACTTAGTGTATTGAAGCCCCATTAACTGAGCATGTTTCACAAAGCATTTTGTCTTGCTATAATTTATGCTTACATGCTCTTCTGATTCTCTCTTACTAGTTGTTTTAAATAAACAGATTCCTTCTCACATTTTTAATTTAATTTAATCATAGATACATTTTAATAGATATAGTTTGTTAAATTCCTTAATTCCTATTCTTTGAATAAGTGGAAGTTTTACAGCTCTTTCTTAACCAGTGGCCTTTGGCCAGCACTGGCCATCAGCCTTGCAAAGGTACAGCTTGGCAGATAGCAATAATTGTGCTTAATTTGAAATATAACAATGGCACCAGTGGAGTCTGAAGGTGCAAATAAATATAAACCTTTTGCATGGTTTGATAATGAAATATACATCCTTTGACCCTTACTGCTTTGAGTGGTCCTTGCAGATCCCCAGCAATATTTAACACAAAGGAGCGGTGGTGGCTCCCAGAGGAACGAGGGGTGGGTAACACAAAATCCCAGTTTGGGGTTACCCTCCCCTCTTTAACTCACATGTAAAGCTTTGCCTACAAAAGAGCTCCTTTGCTGCTGAAGTGAGAGAAGAAAGTGATTGCTCCAATATCAAAATGACTGAAAATCAAGACAAAGTTAGTAAAGAGAATCCTATTGCTCATGCTGCTTGCCTTAATGGTAATAAACGAGTTTTGGTGGTTGCCCTAGCAATTAGAAGACTTTTCTAAAATACATTCCTAAATACTTATGTAAAAGAACCACGCACAGCATGGAATATATTTATTAAGCAACTTTTAACTTCAAAGCTCTTTTTTTTACATAATTTCACCAGCAGAAGAAATTTTTTTTCAAAACATCCCTCTGAACAGTGTTTGGGCCTCTTAAAATACAGCAACTGGAGTGGATCAGCAGTTGGTAAAATTAATCTAAAGTAACTGTTTATTCAGTGTGGCTCCAATGTAATCCTACAGCTTTAAAGAATTTCAAAACCTTACAAAATATAATTATACCCTGAAGATATCAATGAGTATGGGGGAGAATATTGTCAGTAAAATTCCTGCTACAGATGGTGCAGCTGGAAAGGGGATCAATTGTCAGAGGTCAAATCTCAGCTGTAAATTGTGTCCCAGATTACATAAGGAATCACTAGGCATTTGAAAACTAGACAGATACTTCCAAGATTCAAGAGTTCATATTCCTATTTTTAGGCTGTATGGGAGGCTATTATACACAAACAAAATGATACATGGCCAGATACTTTTATTAAAGTCATACAGAGCATTCCTAAAGAGGTTTTGACATTATTCAGATATTTTGTTTACCCAGGAGAATTTTCCTAGGTACATCCACGTGTTGCTGCTAGAATAACACCCCTTTAAATACTCATCCTGTGGCATAATGGCATTTTTCTCTTTCTTAGCTCAAAGCTTTTCCTAGGAGTCAGAAAAAGAAAAATCTGCAAAGCAAATGTGGAGCCTCGTTTGCAGCAAATATATTGATTTAAACCTACATGCCAGGTTACATGGAAATTTCTGCTGTGAAATAGGAGCTCACATCAAATTTGCAACGTGTCAGACTATGGACTGATGTTAGGACTGATGTTAAGACTGATGTATCATACAATGGAGTTGTCCCAGGATACTGACACTCTTGAGATGAAATTAGATGATCACATTGTGATTTCTGTCTTCACACCATGGTATTGTGCTATGCAGCTGCACTAATGATTTTAAAGATCTAGTTTGAAATGAAAAGTGACTGTTTTTCTGTACTCGGGTGTTCAAATTCAATGGAACATTGTGTTTGAGACAGCCTGGTTCCTGGTTGTTGCTAGATGTATTCTCTTCCCAAAAAAGATTTCAGAAGGATTTATTACCTGGGCAGTGCTCATACAGTGGAGAGATTCATTTTGGGAAGGGTTAAATAATGGCAAACAGGCTTTGTAATGTCTGCCACTGCTGTCCAAGTTTTCTGGATACATCCTGAAGCATTCACTTACCTGGCACTGAAATATCTAGGGATTTGTGTGTTTCTCAAAGCAAAAATCTGTTTATCTCTCTATTTATGCAGCATGGCTTGTAAATGTTCTCCTCAAATCTTTGACACAGTTCATGAGTTAAGGAGGTGGAATGGGAGTCAAGGTAGGGCAGGAGAAAGATCTGGGATGATGGAATCCAATAGATGATGACACTCAGCAAAGGAGATGGACTTTCCAAGGAAACAGAAACAAAATCAAGTGCTTCTACTGCACTTCTGAAGGAAGGGACCCATTTGTTATAAACAGAAAGTGCTTCTGTGGGCACCCTGGTGGCTCAGAAAGTGCAGCCACTAAACCACACAGAAAGCATTTCTCTTCTTTGAGGGACACAGAGCAGGCTGTAAGGCACAGTTCTGAATATCCTACTGCCCAATAGCAAAGCCACACTGAAAATGGTAAAGATGGGAGAAGAAGATGAGAAATTAATGAAGATTTTTCTATGTGTACATTGGAACAGATTAAGGTATGTTTTCAGGGACAGGGAAAACTGAACACTTTGGTTTTTTTCAATCCTCTTTGATATATGCTACTTTTCACATATATTGAAAGTATTTCACTGCATTTTTGGTTCATAATACTTGTGTTATCATTATAGCTTAAACTGGCTTTAGTGAAGTTTGTATTGTACAGAGTCATTGACCAAGGACAGGAAAAAACAATTAAAGGAGTGAAAAAAACGAGGTAAAAAGACTCTGAGAGCTTTGGAACATTTCATAAAGATAAAAAAATTCCCTCAATAAGCATTTGCCAAATGATCTTATATTATTATAATGTGCTGAGAAAACAGTGTGCCTAAATACTGTACATGTATTGCAGGATAAATCAGATGCCTTTAAAATCCCTGAGTATAATGAACCTCATTTTTTATCATAAATGCCTTAGTCCTCATCTGCCCACTGTGACTGGTGAGGGAGGCCCAAACAGTCCCATAAGAAATGTTTCATTTCTATTGCACAGAGAGCAGGTGAGGCAGGGGTTTATGCCAGAATATCCCTATTTCAGGTGGGATATTCTGTGCTGCTGCTTGACGATGTTATGGCATTAATGCATCTTCTCGGGAGAGCTGGCTAGAATACACGAATCTAACTCTTGAAAAATCTGTCAAAGGTGTTCTTTAATATATTCTCACAAAAAAAAAAAAAAACCCAAAACCCCCAAATCCAAACAAAAAAAACCAACTAACCAAAAAAAAATCAGCCAACCATCCAAACAAAAAACCCAAACTACCCTGTGATATCTTACAATTATGTACTTCAGAGGCATTTACAACCTAAAAAGAAATGATGAGACTATTTTCTGTTTTAAATGCACTTGAATGCTTGTAATTCAAAATGAGTTGCTGTTATTCCAAAGTTTCTTAGTTTTGCTGCTAATAATTAAATACAGGATTGCCCCAGGCCTTTACAGGGTCACCCAAGGGGGAAATGTTGATGCTGATGTGACACACAGCCCCCAAAGTGGTGCAGTGGCACCCACTGCCAACAGCCAGCACAAAACACCTCAGTAAAGAGAACACACTGGCATTTAGATGACAGGCTTTTGAACCTAGACTAACTTTGTCATAATCAGGGGCTGGAACAGGTTACATTTTACTCATCATGTAATTATATTTTGTACAAGACAAAACTGAATGAGAAATGAGCCACTTGTTAACTGTGCCATCCTGTGTAGCAGGGAGCATGAACCTCACCCTTCTGTGGCTTGGAAATTCTGGAATTAGAATAAAAATATTTTTCTGATTGACCAATTAAACCTAAATGATGATCAATTTTTATATGCTCATTAATAATGCAAAGTAATCAGTGTGATATTTTGTTCTACCACCTGATAGTTTTTAAAAGATCCCATTTGTCATGGAAGTGACCAATAGAAACAGAAATTAAACCAATAGGAATTGTATAGAATTTTATAGAATTTTAACTGCATCATATTTTAAAAAAATATATTCAAAGGGTTCAGAATTGATCAGAATATATTAGTCTCATGAAGTGTTTCTGAGTAACCTGACAAATCCAGGAGTTACAATGAAAAGATTGTCAGAAAATTCTTTTGAAGAGAATTTATTTTCTCTGAAAAGGCATAAACTTCTTCTCTAAAATAATGTATTTCTGTTATGAAACCCTAAAGATGCAGAAAGAGCTGGTTTTGGCTGTAAGTAGGTCTGATTCACAACTGCTTTGCAGTGGTTTGGACACACTGGGGGATCCTGATCCAACTGACCCCAATGGCTTTTTGTGTTCCTTACCATAGGGGTTCTGATTTATTTTTCCACTTCAGTCAATATGAAGTCAGAAAGTCAAATGCATCCCTGGGTATAAATGATAGTGGCTGTCAGAAAGGGCTCCATCACCATTACAGGTAAGAGTAAATCAGAGCAGTCCCAAGGATGTCATAATTTATGCTGGTGACATTTACCTTAGCTGCCTGGGGATGATCACACACCAAAAAGTCACATTTCCCCCCAGTTTACATCACACTAATTGTGGCTTATCTAAACATAAAGATCCAGCTTCAGGTTTCAGTTGCATGTCATATCAGCTACCAAACACCAACTCAAAATCAGTTGCTATGGCTTCAAGCATTGCTTAGTTCATCTGTGTTCAAATACTCTGATTCAAGGAAAGGGTTTTTTTTTAGAAATCAATTATATCTTATTTGTAAAACAGTCTTATTTATAAAACAATGTCAAAAGTCAGATTTTAAATAATTTCAAACTTCCTGCAGTAAACAAAAGCTTAAGTCCAGCAAATTTATCAAGCAAGTTTATCTTCAAATTTAATAACAATATCCAACACTGTATAAGTGGCTTAATGGCATTAGGGTTCTTAGTGTCTGTAAACTACATTGTTGGGACTGGATTTTAAATATTTATAAGTCTACTATTAAGAACAAATCATTTTCTCAATCTATTTCACTAACAGAAATTATTTATAAGTATATCATTAATTATTTATATTTTCCTGGTATTATATTTACATTAATAATTAAATGCATCTAATTATTAAATCATATAAATAAGATTTCGTTTCATTGATGAGTTGAAGTGCAAACAGCAGCTCCATCACTGACTGTAAACATTTGCAATGAGACACTCTTCAGTCCCAAGCCCTTGTGCTTGCCAGAAGTCATGACAGCAAACTGCTGAGGTGATTTCTCCCTCAGTGTCTGTGGCACATCATGACTGTGGCAGGTTTGGGACTCTCCCAAGCAGGCTGAGCTTTGTGCACCTCTCAGTCATTGCAGGTGGCCAGTGTCCCTGCAGTGTCCCTGCAGTGTCCCTGCAGTGTCCCTACAGGACAGCCGCCCTTTGTAGGGCAATTGTTTCACACTCAGGGACCTCAGCCGTATCCTCATTAAAATGTGCAGTGTTCCTCAGCTCAGTGGAATGTATAACACTGCACCTTATTCCCAGGGGTTATAACCCAGCTCAAGGATCACTTTGATTTCTGCAGTGCCCAAAATGGGCATTTCTGCTGGCACCCAGCAGGATCAGCAGCAGCATTTCCAAGCCACAGAAGGGTGAAGTTCATGCTCCTGCTACACACGACAGTACAGTTAAAAGTGGCTCATTTCTCATTCAGTTTTGTCTTGTACAAAATATAATTTCATGATGAGTGAAATGTAACCTGTTCCAGCCCCTGATTATGACAAAGTTAGTCTAGGTTCAAAAGCCTGTCACGAGTCTATGTGAAGTCTTTTGGTGATTACAGTTCTTCAGCACAAACCTCCAGCTGACACAGTCCCACTGCTATTTCTGGTCCTTCCACTATCAGGAATTACCCATTTCTAGTGATAATGTGCAGTGGCTCATATGTGCAACTTTTTTGGCAGACAGACACAAAATCTTTGCATCTTTTGAATATGTGGAATGGCTATTTTCTGGCATAATTTTCTGGCATTGGAAGCGAATCAGCCTTGTGAACTTGGCACCTGAAGAACTCAGGTCTGGACTAATGAAATCTGTTTTTAAAGATTTTTCATCTTTTACATATTCAGATGGAATCAAAGCTAGTGTACATAGTCCTCCTGGAAGCAGTCATAAGAGGCCTTTTCAACTTTTGTTTCTCTTTATGAAGTGCCCTTGGGTATAGCCTAATTAATCATAGCCTAAAACTTCTTAGTAAATCACAAATAGTGTAGATTTTCCAAATGGTATTTTCTGTTGTTCATAGCAAATAAGCATCTGTTATAAATAGCTGCCCATAGTTGAAGGCAGACAAAAAATGTTCATAAATGTTTATTATAGCACTCCATGTTTTCAGTACCAGCTCGATATTTTCTCCTCAGGTCTTCATTTCCTCATGTAATCCTGAAATCTTCAGTTGCCTGCTTTCATCATGGCTTCTTTATTCTTTTAACCTATTTCCAGCCATGCTGGTTTATTGCAAAATAAAAATAAGAATAATGTCAATGGTTTCCCACACAAATAGACCCAAGGGAACACTTTAGGACAATTTGAAGTACAATGAGAAAGAGCTGAGCTGATGCTAATTTATATGAACTTTTAATTTGAGGATAATACTAGAAGCGAATCATAATCCTCAAGGTGAAGAAGTACATTAGCTTCCTAATTAAGCTGCCTTTACCTCACCAGTGAAAGTGACATTAATTAGTTGACATGCCTGTTTATCATTGTTTCCAATGCTATACAATCTGAATATTTATTTTCAAGAGATGATGCACTGGCAGTGTATTCAAACAACGAAGAGCATGCCATTGGCATAAGAAAAAATCAAAGAGAGCTTCTCTATGTGTCTTCCATTGGCATAGATTTTTAAAACCATCCAGAACCCTACATAAATATGCAAGCAGCAAGTCTTCTCAGTTTTCTGTAGCAATGCATCTGCAATGACCCTTGCTAAGCTCATTCATAACTAACTCAGATGCATCTGCATGAGCTGTAAGGGCTGCATGAATTTGAAATGTACACCTGAGTTTTTTGTACAGCCAACCTCCGTGAGAGGGTGTCATATTAATCCATATGCTTGCTTGTTGATTATGGGCCTACTAGGTGTAAATAAAAGTATTGGGTTTGGGACGTTTCAAAATAAAGTTATAGAATCACAGAATGGTTTAGGCTGGAAGGAACCTTAAAAATCATCCAATTCCAACCCCTGACATGGGCAGGGACACCTTCCACTGTGGGGGGATGGAATGTAAGAGAATGGAGATAGTGCAGAGGGCAATCTCACCCCTAACAAGGTGCAGCTGTACTAACGAGCCAAGATTAGGAACAGGCCTGCCCTTAACAGGCCACAGCTGTGGCCAATAAAGATGAGTGCTATAAAAGAGCTGGGTGAGGGGAGAGCTGGGCTTTGTTGGCTGTGCTGTGAGGAGGAAGGAGTCAGTGCTGTGAGGAGCTGCCCATGAGATCTCTGAGAAGGTATGGGAGCTTTGTGTTAAGAGGACAGTATTCCCCTTGACCAGGTTTCTCCAAACCACATCCAACCTGGCCTTGAGCACTTCAGGAATCCAGGGGCAGCCACAGCTCCTCTGGGCAGCCTGAGCCAGGGCCTCCCACCCTCACAAGGTAGGAATTTTTTTTTCCCAATATCTAATCTAATCCCACGCTCAGTTTGAAGCCCTTGCCCCTTGTCCTGTCAGTATATGCCCTTGTAATGATTCCATCTCCATCTTTCTTGTAAGTCCTTAGCTTTAGGTAATTGTTCCACATCACTTTACCTTCACCCAGTCTTGCTTCAGTGCTTGGATCTGTCAAATGCTAAAGACACAAATGTGTATAAAATATTTTAAAGCTGGCCACAGGGGCAGAAGTAGAAGCAACAGATGGGAAACTGTGCTCTCTTGTCAATAGAGGTTTTGCTTCTCTGAACTCTCATCCAATTTTGAATTAAAATTTAATGCTCTTTAGTGTGATTACACAAGAATCTTAATCATGAGGCTGATTGACCTACGTGTCTGAAAGGCTGAAAAATGCCACCTTACACGAATTTCCTCTGATTACAATTCATGGTGGAACAAGTTATTTGGGAATGGAGTTCTGCAGGCTCTGGACACAAGGGTTTCAAGAAGCAGCTTTCAAAGTTCATTGAAGCACTGGAGGCAGCTAATGTCATCTTAAAGAAGTGTGCAGTGCTACCAGCCTGCACTCAGCTGTCACAGCACCTGCAGGGTTTCCAAACCCTTTTTTATAACTAAGGCAGAGGGGTCCTAGAGTTTTTTTGGTGATTTTGTTTGTATGTTTTGGGGTTTTTTAGGGAAATTTATGGAGTAAATTTTAAACTGCAAATATCCTTTGGGTGGCAATGGATCCTGATCAAGTCAATATGAAGATACCTCTGAGGACAGTGAGATAACATTCATTCTTAATAGGCTATTAGTGGTACAATATTGTGTATA
The DNA here is from genome assembly GCF_023055355.1 of Agelaius tricolor. Classification (NCBI taxonomy): domain Eukaryota; kingdom Metazoa; phylum Chordata; class Aves; order Passeriformes; family Icteridae; genus Agelaius; species Agelaius tricolor. The sequence goes on along the minus strand of NW_027269278.1, from coordinate 6,049,143 downwards.
TTCAGATTTATCAACACTAAATGTAGATGTGAAAGCAGAACAATATTTCTAAGCTTTAGCCAAAAGGAAAGTACTGAAACACTTCCAGACAATGTGGAGTGTGAAGTGTAATGTAATAGAACTACAAAATTAATGAATTAGAGAAACTAAAACTTGTGACCTTTTTCCTTGTGTGTTCCATGTGCTGGTATCCTCAAGACAGGGATGCTGAGACTCTCAGGTGTCATTTGTTGATTGTTGCAGGTACTGAATTGATATTGACATTAATTAAATCTGTGCTTGAAGGGTTCAGCTTGGAGACTTCACATGGCTAGAAAGAGATGATGAAGGGATGCACTAACATACCTAGAGATACTAAGAAATCTCATAAGTGATTAATTCATAAACCTTCCTTTGCTCAGGATTAAAATGGTCACTAGAATTGTTTCCCAGAAGAAAATTTTGCCCATGCCAAACTGGATTTGGGATGTGTAGGAAAGCAAGTTTGCCTTTTTCTGTGGCTTGAGAGCAATTACATGGATAACCTGCATGTTTTTCCTCAGCAAACTCTCAGCTGCTTTAAGGACAAGGAAATCTGTTACTGCTGTTAACAGCACTTTCCCCTACATTTGTGCCGTAGGATCAGGAGCCTGTTGAAGAGCACTGCTTGTGCTGTGTGAGGTGTGGGATGAGGGCTGCTGGCTCATTCCTGTCACATCATCTTTTCCTGGATGGCCAAACTCTGTCCAGTGGGCTCCTTTCCATCCATGTGTTTCTGTGCTCCAGTAGCCATGTCTGTAAGAAAGCCCCAGGTGCAAATTCTCTCTTGTTTTTAGGTTCAAAGATCCACTATTAATGTAAATGCTCTAAGGGATGTGCTGCTGATATTCCTGAATGCCAACATCCTGATTTTGTGGGTTTTTTTCTTTTATACTGATGGATATCTGCTCCTGGAGGGGGGAACAAATTGGCTTTTTCCATGTTTTTTTTTCTATTCCTACTAAATATTAAGCAAATATAATCATCTAAATATCTTTTTTTTAATGTCAAGAGTTCCATGAGTGGTAATAGCTGGTTTAGCTCTCATTATTTTATCTATTAAGTTATGGTTGTTTCTCTTACAAACATTATTTTGCATTTATCAGCACTCATTTTCCTCTGCCATTTTATTATTCAGACAAAACATCATTAACTAATCTGTAAGTCTTCTCACCTTTCTTTTTACTACAAATAATTAATCTGTGTCATTAGGAAACTTCTGCTGTTCCCCAGGTTGTCTATGACCACATTGAACAGCACAGTCCCCAGCATAGTTCTCTGAAGGGTTTGCCTGTAGAAACTGGTTATTTATTCCCTAAATGTAATTTCAGGGTATTTTATCTACTTATAAAAACATGCTATATCTTTATTTTGTGTACCATAAATTCATAGAATGTTAAGGGTTGGAATGGGCCTTTAAGATCATAGAGTCCCAAGCAGGGACACCTCCCACTGGACCAGGCTGGTCCAAGCCCTGCCCTCCAGCACTGCCAGGGTCTGTGCATGTAATTTTACACATTAGGACATGGGTTTGCCTAGAAAAATTAACAGGTAAATAATGGCCTTCCTTCTGCCAGCCAACAACAATGAATGACAATTTGCAATGCTTGAGTGGACAGGTGAAACTTTGTTTTTAGGGTGGAGGGGCAATCTTGCAGTTCATTTGCACCTTTGGGAGCCTGGTGCATTTTTACCTGCGGTGGCCATGGCAGGGTTGCACAGGAGCACTGGGGTGTTAGAGGGCATGCAGGCTGTGCTCATCCCTAGGCAGGGCTCTGAGCAGCTCTCCAAATTGCTGCTGTACACCTTAGGGCTCATGGGGCATTCCCAGTGGAAAAAATAGTGAAAGAATCCCCCAGCTGCTTGGCATACTCTGCTTTTTCTGTGAGCTGATAAGATGCTCCTTGGCTCCAGGAGACTTTTGATATATCATGAGCCCAGTCTGAGACCCAGAGTGCTTGGCCCCTGAGACATGAGCTCCACTTTGTCATTTTCTTTCATTCTAGGCTGGCACCTGGAGGACAATTTCTCAAAATCATGCAATCTATAAGGTTAATCTAGTTGTGTCTGTATGAATATTTCACATGATAAAGCACCTGTGCTTTCCTTGTAATCCCGAAGTTACCCTGCTGCTTTAAACAATTGAAATCAGTCTTTAAAATTAAAAGCAGGTATGACACAAGACCACACAAAATGACCCAAAAGTCAGTCTGTGTCCCACTGAGTTTCAGTGCTTGTGAGCTCAGGTGAAAGGAGGAGGCACAGGGCTTTCAGCATCCCAAAACTCCTGGTTTCTCCAGTCAGGGGAGTCCAGAGGCTGCTCCCACCCCAAACCCCAGTGTGTGGCTGCTCAGGGACCAGCCAGGAGCCCCCAGCCCACCCTGCTGGGACAGGGTTCACAGGCTCCAGGTATCCTGCCTGTGTGCCAGCAGCAGCTCCTGCCTCCCTGCTTTCACAGGATTCAAGGATTCACCTGGCACCCATCCCTGCCCCTGCATCCTCCCTCTGTCCCAGAGACCATGCTGAGCCTGCCCTCCCTCAGCATGGAAATACATGGATTGTTCATATAGTGTTAGGGGCCTTCATCACAGACAGCATCCCATCTGTATGAAACCCTGCCTGGGGCAGACATGGAGCTCACTCATTGCTGAGAAGGCAGGGGCCACAGGCACACACAGACAAATGCAGTGTGAAACAGTAAAACCCCAGTCCACGTTATAAACAGGGGCTTGGTTTTGTTCTTTTTTAATAAGACCTACTAAAACCTGCAAACCCTCTGATCCTTGGGTCTGTGCCTTGTTCCCCCTTATTTACTAATACAGGTGTTCCAGCAAATGTGACAGCCAAAAAGCTGATTTTTTTTTTATTTCTGCTGACAGTAGCAACATGCATCTTGCCAAGATTTTGCTACATCAAAAATATATTTTAAAAATCAGGGCTCTGCAATTCAGCTTCTAATCTGTTAGTTTGTTTGCATAGACTTTCTTTACTACCATAAGAAAAAAGATTTATTTCACTGGAGGATTGAAAACTGTGTTTCTGTGAAATCCAACTGCATGTAAATGAGAGAACAGCTCCTCAGAAACTGCATCCTCTCATGTGGCTAAGCAGGTGTGGAGGTTTTCCAAAAATGTTTTAGAGGCTCTGCTGTAAATTCAGAACAGAAATGGAAAATAATTTCCATTTCATGTTCATGGGGGAAAAGACTAAAAAGTTTTATCAGAGTATTCTTAATATTATCAACAATTTTCAATACTTTCTCAATTTAAAAGAAAATACAGTCAGGTACAGGCTCCAAAGAGTTGGTTACTGTGCCATGAAGAGCACGGGGCAGCCCTGGCTGTGTCAGGCCCACAGAGGTTATGGTGAAAGCAGTGACAGGAGTGAAAATGGTGTTTGGGCAGGGGCCAGGGGTCCCAGCCAGCCCCTGTCTGGTGCAGGATGGCACTGACAGAGAGGAGTGGCTGCAGCTTTTGGCTGAGGAATCGCTTTGCTGCACCAGGGCTTGATCTTGTGCTGCTGCTTGATCTCCTCCTGCAGAGCCTGCCCAGCCCCACTGCCTGCTCCTACCAATGGCAGGGGGCAAGGCCTGCCCAAGAGCTCAGTGAAATGAGTTATCCCCCTTTCTGTGCCTTTACAACCAAAATCTCTTTAATCAAAAGGGGTTGGTATTGAACACTTATATTCTTCTGTCCACCACGTTTGACCTGAGTTTCCCAGTTTGAAATCAGGGCTCCCTGGAGAGCAGCCACTTGTTGAGATGAAACAGGTTGAAAACAGTAAATACCAATACATAGATTGCCTTATCTACATCTGACATTGCTGTCACTTCCCTACCTAGGCATGATTTAACCTTGCCATCATCTGTCCTCTTCAGGAGGAAATTCAAGTCCATTCCTGCTCTGATCTGTCAGCTTGGAGCAGCTGGCAGCTTGTCAGCACCCCTTCTGCAGATGGACATTTCACTGCTGGGAGGCAATGCCCCAGCAATCTGTACATACTCAGCCCTGACAAAATGACTTCAGCAGCAGCAGCCAAGGAGTTGCTTTTCCCTGCACTGTTCTGTCTGAGCATTTCTGCAGATCATTGTTCACCTGCCTTCTGTTCATGCAGCATCTCTGAAGCAATCCTCCCCATGATAGAGAAGCAGCTGTAAGTGGTGGGCAGGCTGCACACCAAGACCAGGACAAACAAGGTGACATCCTGTCCTACGTGGCTAGGGAAGTGGCAATCTTAATACAACAAGAATGTAGGTGCTGTATTCAAATCTTAATGAAATTTGTAATTTAAAGTCACAACATTTTTTTTTAAATGCGGGTTTCCAAGTCTCATTAACTTTGAAAAAGAGGATTCATATTCTATTTAACTAGACTTCACAGTCAGCCACTTTTCATTTACAGTATATTCCTAAAGGTAGAAGCAGCAGGGAGATGAAATGACTTCATTCACTGGAATTACAGCTTCTTTTATATAAAATGTTAATCATTTTATATATGACAACCTTATGCTTAATGTTGCTGGAATACTCCTCATAAAACATTATTTTGTGAGTGCATAGACTCCCCTACTGAGCACATAACAGCTTTCAGTGGATGTGCTAATCCAGTTTGAATATATGTATTATTTAATCTTCATTAAGATGCTGAAGTCTATACAATGTTAATTATTCATTTTGCATGTTCCTTGCACTTTATTGCAATTCATAATTTCCTTAATGAAAATGTAGTTTTTAATTATAACTGTAAAATTTGGATGAAACCTGCCTGGTAAGCATAAGCAGAACTTTTTTCTAGTTTTGCTATGATTTTAGTATAGTATGAGAGGGGGAAATTCACAAAAGTGTTGACAAAAGGGTATTGAATGAACAACAAAGATTCAACCCAGCAACCTTTCCCCATCCCTCAGCACAGGAGGATCAGCAAGGACCCCTCTACTTTAAATTGCTGCATGGGGAGTCTCAGGACCCAAGAGCACAGTGGGAATTGTAATCCAGCATTCTTGCCTCCTTGCCATCAGCACCAGAATGTGGTCAGATTCTGCAGGCAGTGTTGTGCAGGTTTCTTTGAAAAGGTTTCCAACAGGATAAGATTGCCATGCTACAGACAAAACAACACCTAAGTAGAATCAAAAGAAGCCTTTATAGTTTCAACATCCTTAAAGTGTATTAAAACAGATGAAAAAGTTTAGAAGAGAAATAGAAGAAAAGGGGTACTGAGGGTCACTTTGAACAGAGAGTAGGAGTCGAGAGCAGTCCTCTAATATGGCAGGAAACAACTTACAGTACCAGTTCTAAACTACTGCTGATTTTGATGGAGAATAGTTTTTAAGCTACAGCTAAGTGTCAAATTACAAATGTTTGACATGCTGAACAGGCATGAAGTGCAAGGAAGAGAGTGCATTTAATTGACTATTTATATGACACAGAAGAATAGTATATTCTAGTTTCTGTGGGTTTTTTTTTATTTTGAATATGTGTGTTTTTAAGTGGCAAAGTACTCAAAAATGACCAGAGGGAGCTCAGTATCAGAGCTATGTACGTTATTAGCAGGCAAATCATGCATGAGTGCCCTCTTTTCCTTTTCATTCTTTCTGAGTTTCTGGAGAAATAAACTCAGAAATACTTACTTAGGCTTCCTAATAATATCCAGGGAAAACTAAAACATATGTGGTCTCATAAAGGAAACCTCTGTGTCTTGGCAAGAGTGCTGCTGCAAACCTTTGCCATGCCAGATTTAAACAAACTTTTGATGAAAGCTGCTTGTGAAACCACCAGGGAGGAAATCACATCATTTTAGCCTGAAAGATATATTGGCAAATATGAGCTGCCACATGAGATTTGATATGAGCTGCAACTGCTGCCCCTCATCTCCCTGGCATGTCATAGTTCAGTAGCTACACACCTTTGGTCAAATGCTCTGTGGCAGATCCCAGATGACTCAAGGAATATATCCTTTCTCATTAGTTATGGAGCTGTGAAATGACCTTTAGAATAATAAAAATTCTAATGGAAAAAAAAAAATCTATGTCTTGGGATATATTTTCCTCACCTCAAATCTGACTCTTCAGCTTGGCTTTCAGAGCCACTCATGATCCTATTCATGATCCAAATCCCTAAATGGGCAAAACAACCTTGTTTATGAAGCTGCCTGTTCTCCCCTGCTCACCTGGGACTGGCTGAGCCAAGGAACTCCCTGGATCACTCCTTGCCTGCCCTCAAGGCTGAGCTCTGGACAAAAAGAACTAGCAGAGGCTGAGCAGAGACAGGAGCATGGGAGTAGTCAGGCAGGTGGGTTTGTCATTTTCCTGAGAGGCAATTACAAGTGTCAGCCTGCCAGACTGTCCTTCTTGTTGGGATCCATTTTTCCTTGGGATCTCAGCTCTGTTAATTTAAACTTGACCTGAACTTTATCACTTCCATGGTGTTTGAGGAGTGGGAGATCATTACCCAAGGTTCTTTGATCTCTTTTTTGACACAGTGTCATGTCTCCACCTCCCATAGCCCTTTTACATTGAAGTTTTACACATTTGAAAGGTGGTGCCTCATGAGATTTCACACACCCTGTTGTAATATCTTGCAGAGATGATGTATTAGTTCTTTCCTCCATTGTGTCTTGTTTATGTCAAAGTATTTCCATACCAGGAAAGAAAGGTAACCTATATTAACAAGATGTATGGCAGATGTGGCTGGAATCTGTAATATTAAAACCTCTTTTCATAGTGGTATTAATGGTTAATATTCTTCATTTTGGAGATTTTTGAAAAAAATATCATCATTCCTTTGGTGCTGCAGACTTTCATAAAGCTGTTGTGACATTTAAGAAATTAGCTGTGAATAAATCAAGGATCCTCTGTGGAAGTGCAGAGCAATTGGGACTGTAGTTGTCATAAGCAAATAGCAATCACTGATGTTATTGCCTGGACTAGTTGATTTAGTGGAGAGATTTCTGGCTTATGTGTTATATCTGGAGTATTCTGAGCATTGGGTGATTTTTGAAGCTACTATAAAAGCTCAAAAGAAGAATTTTAATACATTTCACTTTTTCTGTGTTGTAGAAAACTTTTTTTGTCTTGAGAGTTTGCAGTCCAAGTACACAATCACTCAAGAGGAATCTGTTGTAGCAGAGGAATTCTCTCTCCAGTTTGACAGCAGTTGTATTTAGAGAGAGACAGAGAGAGAGGAGTTATGCTTGTTACAGTCCAATTTACTGATAAGGAGGTGCAACCTGGACAAAAGGCTGTGTTTCAGGAATTTTCATCTTAATGAAAGTTTTGAAATCTTTTTATATGTCTCCCTTAGAACATAGTATTGCTGTACCACAATTCCCACAAATGCTTAAGAGGCAAATTAAAAATGCATTTTTAAGGTTTCTTTAACTAAACCATTTTGTTTTTTCTTTAAAGTTTATCACTTGTATATATCACTTGTATCACTTTTCAAAGACATCTCCAATTTGCTTTTAAATAGGAATTATTTTTCTCCTGGCTGTCTAGCACAGCCTCACTGCCCTGACCTGACCATGGTTCACTAACAAATCATATATGAGAAACAACTAAGTCCAAAATCCCCCAAAAGGATTTATTTTTATATCATATTCAAGTGCTCTATCATCTGAGACTAGCATTAGCTAAGCTGCTATTGTTTTACTTAGAGTCACACTTGATAACCATATTTTAGCCTTTAAAAAGCTATAAACAAAAGTTCAAATGTTTAAAATAGTGGTAATAAACAAAATGAGATTTACAGAAACTGAAGGGGCCTATGCCAAAAAGTTTCGTGATTCTCAAGGAAACAGCCTTAATAAGCTTTTAAAAGCATTTAAAGATATTTCTTTATTGACAACTACATCTATTTGTCCTGCTAAAAAAATCAGCATGTAAAAACTATACTGAAATTATGTTGAGATAAAGAACTGAAAGCAAAGATTTCATGGGGAGGCTTCTGCAGTCTGTGCTGTTTTGTTTCAACAAGTACATGTTTCACTTCTATGAAGTCCATTGGTTTAAAAATACCAAAATATTCAAGAAAAGATTGTGATGCATTACAATTGCTTTTATTTAACTTTCATCTTTCTGCTTGTACTTAAGCTTTAATACTGGATGATTGATTGTCACTGGAGTTCCACATTAAAACCCTGCATTCCTCGGAGGTGTTGGTTCAGTTGTACTTTGGAGCTGTCCCAGCTGAGGCAGTTCAATATTCCCATCTGCTGGAACCCTGAAATATCCTGCTAATGCCTGCTTTGTGGCATGCTGGGTGCAGGGCAGCATCATGCTGCCACCCAGACACTTGGGGTTTCTCTGTGGATTTGAGATCCACCCTGTCTGAGCCAAGGCACAATGCACCAGTGCTGTGCTCCTGATCTTGGGAGGGCATTGGCAGTGCTGCAGAGGGCTGGGAGCAGCTGACTGGCCAAGAAAGCATGGAAATAGCAGGGTTGGAAGCAAAAAATGGCTCCCTGCTTTTTAAAAAATAAATTATAAAGATGGTTCAGAGAGAAAAGGAATTGAAACAGCCTATCACTGCTCATGATGATAAGAGAATCTTGCAGATAGGCCAGGAGAAACACAGTGGCTATCATCACAAACTAGATAAAAATGCCAGTTCTGTTCAGACTTCTGTCCAGGAGGTGGGACAAAGCCAGGGAGATTTGCTTAAAAGCCTTTTTAATAGAGAGGTTTGACTTCACATTAAAGACTTTGTTAACTGAAGGGAATGATGAAATAATTCATGCTCTTTTTAGTAACATGAATAATTTGTAGATGGCTCACTTTAAAATACATTCACCATTAGAGTAACCTATATCCTCTCAGTCACATACTACATATGTCTCCTCTACTCCATTTGGAAATCTGTGTATAACCACAAGTATAATGTGAAATTTGGTGTCCCTGAGATGTAGTCACCCAGATGTACCCCTAAATTGGGAATATCAGATCACTGATCTTGGTCAGACCAGTGCAGCACACATGTGCAAGGGCCAGCTCAGTGCGGGCCAAAGTATTTTGCTTATCCAGGTCTAAATGGAAGGTGCAGAATATTTGATGGAAACCCTGCCAGCATCACTTCAGGTGCCTTCCCAGCACACTTGGACTGCTTTAGTTACCACACATCCTGCATGTTCTCTGCAGCACAAACCAGAGAGTGAACCAGGGATAGATTGCACACAGACCACAAAAGCAACTCATTCCAACAAAATTCTGACTCAGCACTCACCAAATTAAATTGTTTCTGGTTGACCACATATGAGGGTGTTGGGAAGGTTCAAAATGAGCTCTCAACTCTGGACTTTACTCTGTGTTCAAAATGCAAGACCTTCCTTGTTAAAAAGGAGTGACAGAGTTAAAATTTGGCAGAAATTTGCTTGACACAAAAGGGAAATGCTTTCAGGAGAACACAAATCCAGAATGGGTGCTGTAAACCTAAGAAGAACTACTTAAACATGAGAATGCCTCTAAAAACATTTTTTATGTGAAAGGAATCCACAATACAGATAACCTAATGGACTTTTATTCCCAAATGAAGGATGGATACATTGGCAATGGAAAAGGGACCAATCTCCCTTTAGTTTTGTTTGTTGCTAGAAATAACTTGAGTTACTAGAAGGCAATTTCAACTGCCAGTTCCACAACTGTGGAACTTCACTGGTGTGAGAGAATGTGGCTGTTGCACCTCTGTTCTCAGCCAGTTTTGCAAACTAATTTTTTCCTAGAAAAGAGAGTTGAAACATTTGAAAATAAACTGGGAGTCAGTTTTATTTCCAGGTTGTTTTTTTTGTTTTGGTGGAGTATGGATACTCTTTGTAAACAATTTATAGAGTTCTCACTGGCACCAGCTTGTACTCAGCAGGTATTTGTTTTCAACAATGACTTGAGCTTTAATAAGCCCATACCCACACTTTGTGCTGTGTTGCTCCCAGAGGTGGAAGCTGAGGATTAAAATGGAGCTCAAATGACAGGATTTTAAATGCCATTCAAAAGCAAATTTAAACTTTTGTTAGAATGGTTTCACCTCACCCTTCCTGGTAGTATCATTTTTAGGAACACAAAAAGATGTAGATGTGTGGTTTCCAGAGCAAGGATATATTCCAATCAAAGATAAGGAGTTGTCTTTAAATCAGCAGAAAGAAATTCTTCAATGTCTAATTTTTTTTTTTTGCTATGAAGATATGCATAATAGAGAGGTTAAGAACTTTAATTTAACATGGAAATGAACTAAAAAGAAGACATTTTACTCTCTGAGTTTGCATTGCATAATTGCATTTTAATGAATTAACTGCATTTCATAGGCCTTAAATGAATGTGAAACTAATAGCTGAACCCTTGCCACATGGTGTTCTCATTGTGGGCTCAAAGTGAAACTCTCTTACCTACAAATTATATTCTCAGTTCCAGTGGTGAAAGGATACTGCTTACAATAATTAAAGTTATGAACAGGTTTCGTAGTTAAATGCATACAGGGTGCTGCTGTTTGATGTGTTCTATTTAAATTCAGTTGCATCTCTGTTTCTAAGGACCAGAGTAATTTGGAAGCAGTCAGGAGAACTTTGGGCCAGCCCTGTTCAATTGGCCCTGGAATCTCTGTGGTGTGTGTTGTGTGGTGGCGTTGTGGGGTCTCTGCCAGGCTATGGGGAGGCAGCAGGTTTGATATCAGAACATGGTGCAGAGCATTGGTTTGGGGGCCTTTGCCTACAAACAGTGCATTAATAGCAGAAAATTTGCTAAATGCAGCAGGAGTGCTGCACTCCTTCACCAGGACACTTAAACTATCATTGCTACTGCTTTCTGCTTGTGTAACTGAGTGTATTTATAAGAGAAATACTTTGTAGGGTTACAATTTGACTTTTGCAAACCAGCTTTCACCAGCTAAGAGTTCAGAGCTGCCCAATATCCATTGCTGATACTGATTTTACCTTTTCCTGGGTTTGCCTTGCACTCTGAGTCACCACACTTTGAGCTTTGCTTTGCTTGGAGTTATCCACGGACACACATAGGTTCAAAATTAACTAATCTCCCTGATTCTCATCAATTGTGGAATTAAGTTTTGTTAGGTACAGTTGAGAGTATTCTACTCTTTCATAAATTACTTACTGATTATGGGTGTATGGGTGGTGTAATTAATTTCCTTTTGAAAGGATGTGTCTGTGATTTAGGGTTGGATTCTTTTGTGTTAGTTTTTACATTTTACTGCAAGTTATGCTAAAACCTTGTTTTAGAGCAAACATCACAAAACATCTGGTAAAATTCAGCCACTTTGTGCTGACTCATTCTCAGCATTATTGAGAATACTAAGTGGCCAGAAAGGAAACATGAAAAAGAATGATAAGATTCAGTTTGCAGATGCTTATATTGATCATGTCTGATAAAATCTTGTATTAAACAGCTTTCATGGTCTTTGATTTTTTAACTTGGTGGCACTTCTCTATCTCTTTTACAGGATCTAAATTAATCTACTTATTAGGGGGTTTAGAAAAATGCAAGTTACATTACAGAAATAATCATATGCCTCTGATATTTATTTTTCTCATTACCTAACATATCTCAAACACAGTAAAACTGTACCACAGGAACACAGGTAGCTCCTGATGGTTTTATCCCCAGGGAGCTTGACTATTAGCCTAATTGCCTGGCTACTTAGGATGTGGAGGGGAAGAGAGGGATTTGAGACTCAAACCCATAGTTTAAAGTTCTTTATAAATAAGAAGGTTGCAATTAACAACACACACTTTTAATAGGCTCTTAAATGTCTTGGGGTTGTATAACTAGGTTAGCTCTGATGTATAAGTACCTCTCAAATAATTAAAAATGTAGTAATAGGTACAATCTCTCACTCTTTCAAATAAGTTTTTTTTTTTCTTCTGCCTACTACCAGCTTGTAGCAACTTTGTCAGTGGAGTTCAGTAGGCTTGTTATTTGTGTTTCAGAGCAGGAATTATTTAGGGAAAGCTAATTTAAAGGAATGAGTTCTGCAATTAGAAATGCAAGATTTGTATTTCATTCCCTCCTAGTTTTTGAAGTACTCTTTGGTGCAGTTGTAGACTTTCATTTGTAAATTGCTTGGATACATTTGGGATAAGATTAATGTCAACCTTTTGAAGCCATTCCAGAAAAGAGTCTCAGGTTTTGTGAAAGACAACTTGTCAGGTTGGCACTGCCCTGAGACTTGGATTTCAATTACTGTGTTGTCTTTATGAACCAATTCCCATCAATTAATCATTGGGAAATACATACATGAATGCATGATAGATTTATAGTGATTTCATGTTTAGCACTTAGTTTAACAAACCCTTATGGAAACAAGCAGCATCATGAATATCAAACTGATGGTGTGCTAACATCAGGCCATTGCTGAGAGCAGTGCATTGCTGGGGCTGTCTCAGATTCAGTGCTCAGTTCCTGCCTTTGAAGGACCATAGTCTTGTATCTTGAAGGATCTGCCCTTGACAAAAGTGTGTAACCTGATGTTTCAGACCTTGACAGGGTAAAGAAAGCAAGTTCAGAGTGTTGTTGATTTTGAATGGCAAAGGAGAAGTTATTTTGAGACAAGCTTAAATATGTGCACTAATGAGTTACAGTAAAGGCCCTTAATTATTAAGAAATATGCTGACCTGAAGTAATTGTATTTTTAGTAACTGGAGACTGTTACATAATGGTTATATCAGAAAACATATTTAATTTTCTTCATATTCTTCAGTGATGTATTTTTATGCAAAGAGGACATTACAGGGCTGCTGCTTTTCCTCCTTCCTCCTTTTCCTACTGATTTGCTATGCTGCTTAATGGGAAACTCTGAGAACCTCTAAAGAATCTTAACAGCAATGAGGAGAACCTAATAAGGTTATTCTCTCTGCTTTCTTTGTAATTGTAACAAAAAATCATGGGACACCAATTACAGTTTGATCTGTTCTCACACCCTGGGGTGGTTTCTGGCATGATTGGTGTCTGTTTAGCCTTCAGCATTAGAACAGAGTGGAAAGCATTCATATCAGCACAGACACACCTATCCTCAAACACCTCCTTCTGTTCTTTTAGTGTGTATGTATTGCTATGTAATGGGCATCAATGCCTGGAAGGTTCATCATCTGAAATGTAGATGTGGATCTGTTCAGACTTCAATATTCACCAAATGCAATTTGTGTGAGCTGTGAATATTTCATACTGGAAGTGGTGTTTTGGTAGTGGTTTGTTGTTTGATTTTTTTTTTGTGCTTTTAGTAAGTTCCCCTGTAGTCAGATTTGGTAAGTGATACACCTGACTTCCATCATTCCTGGAGAGAAATCAGCAAGTACATGTTGTGTTATTGCTGATGTTTGCTCCTGGCTCACTGCACACATGTAACACTTAGGAGCATAAATGAAAGTTATAAGCAAACACTGTAAGGACCAGGATCCACTAAAACAAATAGCATCCATGCCAAATCCCAGCACCTATGCATGTAGCTAGAAAAGATAAGCTTTAACCTGGCTTAGAAATCCAAATAACTTGTGGGCAAACTTTTCAACTGTCATTCAGTTCAGTGTGAGAAATGTCCTTCATTGTGGAGCTGTTTTCACCTCTGGCCCACATGCACTATAAGTAGGCTCACTACTGTTGTAATTATTTATGGAAGTGGCTGTTGTTATTATTTATGGAAGGAAAACCTGAATCGTGGAGCTGAGAAGTTCTAAAGTGTTGTTGTTGGGAAAGGTCAGTATTAGTACATCAGTTAGAAATGTTTTGGGTTTAGAAACTTTTCATGAGGTTGCTTTCTCTCTTCAAGCATTGGCTTTAACAGCTTAAAGTTTATACGTGGGAATAGAGCTAAAATCCTGTTCACTCAATGAAGAGTGTGTTTGAATTCTGACTCTGTACTAATGTTTTATTATGTGAGGCCATTTTATATTAGCTTCCAGTAACTGTACTTTCAGTTTCAAAATTGAAACTTGAAAAATTGTGGCAAAATGTAGTCTACAAGTATGTTCTGAGTATAACACAGTTGCCATCAAATTGCTATTTATGTATGAAGAGCAAACATTCTGTAAATGAGTTTTTCTTAATTGGTTTTCACCAAATTGATATATGGTTGAGTTAACTAATCTGTCATCTATCACTAAGCAGTACTTGTGTTGTATTCAATCTTTTCTAGTATATTTGAGCATGTATAAGCTTATTCTTTTTAAAATTTTGATAGAAAAATAACATATGGGGAAAAATGTATGTTTACTTCTGCATGATCCCAATTTCAATATTTAATTGAACTCCTTTGTGCAAGACCATGGGTTCTGTGTGAAATTTCTGCCCCCCCAATTTCTGGTCTCACTTTTTTTCTCTACTACAGAAATAAACAAACATCCGCATCGTGATTTAGCAAATGTGTAATTTGGCAACTTGGTATGAAGGAATACCATGAATTTATTTCTAGAGAAGCATTGCTCTAAAAAGTTTCAGTCAGTGAATAGGTTCAGCTGCTTAAAATACATAACTCCTCTAAGTATATATGACGAAATTTTTCTCTATGGATGTCCAAAGGCATAGCTCTCTCCTTTAAACATTAGAATCTGTGACTTTAGATGTACTTTTCCCCAAGAAATTATTTCCCGATGCTCACTGTCAGGAACACAGTATATGGTCAAAGTATTGATGAAAATCAGCTAAAATGTCAAGAATCTCCAAACTGCCTCTGGTTCCCTGGTTGGCTAAAACAAATATGGAGGGGAATGGCTGGGTGGAATTGGAGGTTCTGAGCTCTCTCAGCTGTGATCTTCACAAAAATGCAGGGAGGAAATGCTTCAGACATAGCCTGCCTTTACCAGGTAAAGCTATTTTGGGGATTTTACAGGCTCTGGACATTTACAGGCTCCTAGCAAACTCAATATATAGAAAATCCTAACATTTCTGGGGAAAGATCAATTAATATAGTGATGGCACCCAGACCATGTAATATTTTGAATTATTTAGGCAAAAAACGTGGGCAGTCCTAGCAGGCTGAAATCTGTGGGCTATGGGAAGGAGCTGCAATCCCAGCTCACAGGTGGTGATGATTCCCATTTTACTGCAGCTAATGGAGCTAGATTCAGTGGGGATGCTGTTCACCTGCAGCCTAGTATTGGTCAGGTTAATAAAAGTCATTACTTAATTCATTATGTTGATTGCAGATAATGATTTATAACTATAGTGACCTCCAGCAAAGGAGTTTCCAGCCAACCCAAAGGAGTGGGGAAAAGTGTATGAGAATTGTGTGGTTGGTCTAGTGAGAAACTATCACTTAGATCCAGATGGCACAAATTATTTTACTAATCTAAAAAAACACAGTCCAAAGACCAAAGTTGAAGAAAAAGGGTGTTTGTATAAAAATAAAAACTTAAACCACTTTGCATTTCAATTTAGTAATAGACGTGGTATGTCTTCTTTAGTGGTAGGTGCATATATATATATACAAACAGACTATATATATTTAGGGTTTTGGATTTTTGTCTTGGGGTTTTGTTGTCTGAGTGGTTTGGTTTTGTTTTGTTTTTTTTTTAACCAGAGAAACAAGAGCAGCTTAGGGAGTTCTGTAATACCCTCTGCATCTGGTGGTTGCTGAAGAAACAGCAAGGTAGGACTTCATTTTTCTGGCTAATATAGGACATACAGGGATAATCAATTTAAATTCCTGGTATAAGTGTGTCCTATTGTTTAAACAGCACATTCTAGCTCTGGGAAAGAGACCCCATCCTGACAGAAGTGTATCTGACAGTTTCCTCTATTTAACAATAGGCAATGCTGTAAATATGTTTTCCTGTATCAAAGGGAGCACATCATTTGCTCTGCTGTGGAGCATCATGAATGGCATTTAGTTTAAAGTTTTCTGTCTTTTGTAGCATCCTCAAGTGATTTAATTTGCTCAGTGCAAAGTGAGAGATGCTATCATGACAGAAAGTTGCCTTCTTAAGTGGCAGATTTCTTCTTGCACTGAGGTCTCAATGGGGATTTTGGAAAAGAGTTCCAAAGTATTCTGTTTCATGGAAAATACCAACATTTGTAATCACCAGTGTTGAGTTAAATAATGTAATCAGAGGTCACTCACAGTATATTTTATTTCCATGATGCCAATGTTGAAGTTAGTACTGTGGTAAGCCGTGTCACAGAAGTGACTGCAGAGCCATGAAAAATGTGCTGAAATATCATGGAAAGGTGGTAACCAACTCGATATCATCAGCCCATTCTGGGGTCCATTTTCAGCCTTTGCTTTTCTTTTTCCTCACAGAACCAGTTATTTTAATGAAAGAAATTTTTTTTTCCTAGTGTCAGTCTTGGAAAGCTGTTGAAAATAGGAGCATTTAAAAACTATATTTTGTTGTTAAACATGGGGAGATAGTGTTTCTTGTAGTCTTAGCTCTCATTAAATGGGAGGGTCTCTGCTGGCTTGCTGCTATTTCTTCAAGCTGTTTCTTTGTTTTCTACCTGGAAAACAGCCCAAGTAGAGGCAGATATAAGCATATATATTGATATTTGTCTAAGTTTACTGGAGCAGTTCCTGATATTCATTGTAAAACAGAGTCAGAAGGCTACAGGTACAGGACATGCTTTCAGTAAGTACAGGACATTCTGTAGTTCAGGGTGTGATGAAGGAACTGGACCCATTTGTTGATGGATAAATTCCTACACTCCAGGAGGAATTTCCAGCAGTAGTTGAGGTACCTGAAGGGTCCTTTACTGTTCCTGTAGGTATAAACATATGCACCCCATGCCTGCTCTTGGATGTAGTATTTGTGTTTGAGTTATGACAACTTGTAGGTTCAGAAAAGTGCTGCTGTGAACACTGTGAATTCCTGCAGCAATGAAAATGGAAAGCTGTTGTGTTTTATAGGGTTCAAAGTGTCCTTTCCAAAATTCTCTGCTATTGTTTCAAAAGGCTGCGCTGTTCTCAGAGTCCTCAAGTTCATGTTGGTGTTTCTCTATGTTTCAGCATCCAATGGGAAGAGAGTTACCTAATAATTACCCAGTGGTATTTATTCTTCTGTCTAAAAAGGAATTTTTAAATGTGATAAAGCTTTGGATTGATTTAGGTCATTAGTATTTAAGTTTTATTAAATAGTATTTCAATATTTTAAGAGTACAGAACATTTTTTTAGCATAAATGTGCATGCTTGTTTTCTGAAATGTCAAATATCTGTGCTACTCTGGGGGAAAAAAAATCAAATTTCTATTAAGATATGCTGAATGAGTGTCCCTGTTCCCAAGCAACGCCCTTCGCTGGTGTTTGCATTACTTTAGTCTGTTTCTAAGAGACAGTCATGCACACATTGATTGCAAGTACATGTATGACAAAATGTTTTCATTAGTGTGCTCACAGGATTTCACATTTGGTGTGATGGGAAGCAGCACTTTGCATTAAGCACGTGATGCTTTCCTTTTCCCTTAACACCCACAGCAAAGGAGGCACACCTGGAGAGAAACTGCTCTTACCTCTACACACACTGGTATATTCAGTACAATAGTTATCCTTCCTTCCTCTCCACAGTATCCATTCTGTGTGTCTTTCTGTTCTTCTGCTCCTGTTTTCTCCAATAATGGGTCCAAATTATCCAGTAGGGCCTGCCCATATTGGCCACTACATCCCCTTGATGGTTTGGAGATTCTCAAAGTTTTGTCTGTGCTCAGTTGAAAGAGGATTCACCTCTGCACCTAAGGATGTTCATGGATAACAACACTGCTGCAGTAGATCTGGCTGTATTCCAAAATGAAGAAACCCTGAAAGACACCATTTGGGATAATGGCATTTTTGTTGGGACTTTTAAGCCATATCTCAACTCTGTTCTCATACATATTCCTACAACCCCAAAGCCTCCTTCAGCCTTGCATCAGCAAAAGTTTGTACATTTTGTGTCTATGGCATGAGAAGACATTCCCTCCATCAATGACAGGATCATTTAGCATGTTCATCTACAACTGCCATGAATTTCAGTCATTGAAATTCAGAAACTTGTGTACTTGAGCAGTGCTTGCAAATCAAGGGTACAAGGGTGGAGTTGTGATTTCAGCAATGACACCTCTGTGCACGTGCAGCTTCTTGGGACTCCCAGAAACACAATTCCAGGTTCCCCATTCTGAGTTTGAGAGATCTGGGATACAAGGACAGCCAGTTACTCCTATTCAGAGGTTTTACGTTCAGGTTTACTAACAAAAAATAGGTTTCCATGTAGGGCAGGGGCCCTAACTGGAGAGTCAGGGTTTATAGGTTTTGCCACTGGGTTTCATGTGGAAGTGTAGGTTTTAACATAATTTACATCTTTCCACTTGGCTGGCAGAAGAAATACTTCCTTACATGTGAACAGAGAAAAATCCTTAGTGACAAAAGACTAAGCATAGGAGATAAAACATGAGCCTAGATAAAAACAAACTTATCTCTTAAAGCAAATCTGAAGACATATAAACAGAGATATTGGCTAAAAAGACTGATGAAAATAGTCCACCTCCCTCAAGCAATAAGACTTGTCCTGAGGAAGTGATAATTTGTTAAGCTCTTGTCTCTAAGTATTCAGAGTAAATAGCTTTGCTCTGATTCTTGTGATAGTTGTCCATTGTGTAAATTAAAGGGAAAATTCAAATTATATTTTACCTGGCTAGAATAAAAAATAAATATGCACCAGAGAACATACTGGTGCATATGATGGAATTAAATCTGAATATCCTGGAAATGTAGGGATTCTGCTGCTGTAGGGCAGCATGGGGTAAGGAGAAGAAAAGATAGTTGGCTGCAGGAGGAATATTGTAAATGTTACCTCTGAGTTCATGCAAAGTTAGCTAAACCAAAATCAGGTGCCCACCAATACAGTGTAAAATGAAAAACTTGTCATGCTTAAGGGGGAATAAAAAGGGCATAATTCTTGTCTTTTTTTCCTTGCCCATCTCTGCCCACTTTCAGCTGAGTGGGAATAATTTTTTCTTAATCCTGAACACCTGAATATTTGCTGTTTAGCAGCTCCAGGCCAAGTTCCACAGTGCAGCCCTGGCTTCCCTCAAACACAGATCCACTCACATCCTGCTACAGGTCAAGTGCTCAGTGTCACCAGCAAGACTTTGAGGGCTGCAGGTTCAGCTCTCAGGCTCTGTCTGTACAACCTGTTCCATATTTTTGCTGTCAGTGGTAACAGATTTTGAAGGACAATTTTCAGGAATACCTAAGGCCTGCTTTTTCTTCTCTAGTGATCTTTATTTAGAATTTATTTTTTTCATACTTTTGATATTTAATTATAGAATATGAATCCTTTTGTGGGTGTATACTACAGAGCAAAATTTTAGTTACTCCTGTTGATATTATTAAGAAATAACTCTATTGGAAATGCAGTCAAAGGATTTGATCTTCCTTTTCTGTTTTTCTGCTTTCTTTTGTATGAAAATTATAACCCTGATTTTCTTTATTCTCAGTTGCTTCTGTGAAAGAAAAACCAGAAACAGCCTGGGCTTAGGGATTCATCCAATGCTTTCTCAGCTGTGGGCATTCACTTTAAGTGTTGGGATGTAAAGGAAGAGATTTAATTTCATACATAGGTGGTGGTTTTAAATTGCCAAATCTGAACCTTGTAGCATATGGAACTCAACTCCTGTGTAGACCTAATTGATATTTGACATTCATGGCAGGCAGGGTTCCTGCATCCACCCAGCAGTGTGGAATACCAGCTGTTATTGTGGATTTACTGCCTTGGTACAAGTCTGGGGCTTTGAGGGAGGACAGGAAGAGGAGAAGGGAATGGAGATGTGGTTTGCTTTGGGATTTTGTTTGATTTTTTTGAGTGTTGTATTATTTGTCTTCTTGGGAATAGATAATAGCCAATACCTTTTTAGGTTGATTTGAAGAGTGTTTTTGAAGGCAAAAAAAAAAAATTAGAATGGAATTAGATATTACTACAGCATTATTTACAATTAAACAAATACCTATACTGAGATACTTAAAGAAATTAATTTTATACCTAAATTTAATATATAGCATGCAAATTTAGGCATATAGCTAAAGATAAATGAGTCAGAAAACATGAGTAATAGGCCCACAAGCAGATATTGCTTCACAGAAATTAATAAAATGAGAATAGCAGCAGCTGAAGTCTTTAACAGTTATCTTCTCCCCCACCTTGTTTTCTTTTCTTCCTTGACTGTAATGGGGAGAGGAGATGAGTCCTGTGGTGTAGCTTCCCTCCCATACATTGCATTCATGCCTTGATCACCAGGGTTCTGCCTATTTTCCTTATGGCATAGGGTAATAAAAAATGAGAAATGGAGGGAGGGGTTACTCTCCCAGTCTTTAAAGAAGTTTGGTTTTTTTATCTCTCACGTTCACACAATTTCCTTTTGTTTCTCTGCTCTGTCATTTTCAAATATGCAATGCTTTGCAACCTTTGTCCCAGCAATAACTGTGAGCATTGTACTGTTTTATATACTAAAGGCTGAATAATAATAAAAACCAGCCTTGTTTTCCAAGGTGAATCAGCTCTCTATTAATAGTTTGAGATATTTCACAGTTATAACTAACATATTACCCATATGTACAAGGACTGACCTCTGAACTATTTCTTCCCAAAGCCAGTGAAAATGTCTTTTGCTCACGAAGAAAGTTGCTATGCAAAATGAGAGATCCAACAAATTAATTTAAAAGGCATGTGACACATCTGGGAAGAGAGACATTTAATCAGTCATTTCATAAATCAGAAGTGCAGACAGCTGGTTTCGCAATATTTTTTTGCAAAATATCTAAATATACTCAGGTAAAAGCACTCAGAGAGTGCAATTTACCTGGTAAAGCTAGAGAGAGGAAAATGAGATTTATTGAGGACTTGCAGTAAGCCTGCTCACTTAGCCAGGCTCTCTCTGCTCTCAGGTGTGGAGTGTCACTGGAGAAGGGAGAAATCTTGTGAATAAGAACATTCTTCTGAGTTCTAAAATAGCATTTGGAGCCTTGCTTTACCCTTCACGCCCCTTGTATGGGTTTGTTTGCTGAGTAAAGACAAGAAACCTATCCCTACTCTGCTTCCCCTGGTGTTTTTTATGGTGGAGGGAGTAGGAGGTTGGCATAAGGCAGCAGGACAAACTGGGAAGAGATTTCTTCAGGCATCAGGCACGGTTCTTTATGAATTCTAACCGTGCTGATCAGATTCCGACTGAATTCCTGAGCTACTCCTTTGACTTCACTCGGATTTAGCTTGAATCCTAGGTGAAAAGGATGCTTCAAGGGTGACAGCTGTGCTAAATAGCTTTCTCATTCAAATGTCACAGGTCATGACCCTTAACAACTCTGAGAATGAGTTTGGGTACATGTTTGCATGGTCCCAGACAGACTCAGTGTACACTGAAATCCTTAGCAGCTCAGCAGCTTTGGAGTAGCTTGTTGGATGCTGGCATTTAAGGAAACATTATGGCCTCCATTAAAATCACTCTTGCCCTAAGTCTTTTGTGGAGTATTTACCTGTTGTAAAGCAGGTGTATGCTGGGTGGATTGTGAGGGTTTGCAGGTGGGGTTTTTGCTATTGTGAGCAAACATGTGTTGATGGTGTAACTCTGCAGGACAGCAGGCAGCCACGGGACAGTGTGTCTAATGGAATTAAATTTGGACTCTTTCTCACTTGTATGGAGTTATCATTAAATGTGTGTGATGAGAAATTGCACTGCAGGTCAGCTCTCATGCAAATTCAGATGGCTGGCAGGTGATTTGCAGATAGCTGTAAGCACAAGTGATTTGGAAACAGCAGGTGAACTTCCCTTACAGCAGTTTGCCAAACAAATTTGTTGAGAATAAATTCCTGTTAGGGTTGTTTAAAGATTCTGAAAATGTATCTGGGAATTTCCTGATGTTGTAATAAGATCTCAATTTTAAAAGAGCATATGAAATTTCTCATACAGTCTAAGCAAGGCCCTCATTAGTAAATGAAAATGAGAAGAAATATGTAGCATTCCTCATATGCTGACAATCCTACTTTGGACAGAATCCAAGTGAATATTGTAGCACTGCAAATTATTTCATCTTTGTTGCCAGGTGAAAAAAATTGGCTTGAAATTAGATTAAGTATTTATCTGTACTGAGACAAAACCCCATAGTTTTGGACAAATACTTGTTAGTGACCAATAAACCTCAACTAAGTCCTCCAAGGTACGTTGCTCCCTGTGAGAGATGCAGAGAGACCAACCTATAACCTTTTCATTATTCTGATATACAATCCACTAGGTCTGGTTTGTGATGCCAGTGCAGACGTGTCCTTGAGCCAACACTTAAGTCTAGTTCAATGCTGAAGGGTCAAAGCAGCACCTTCTGCATGGCCAGATGTCCTAGCTGAGTTTTGATGTAAAAGGGAAAAGGAAGGTCTGCCTGTCTGCTGAAAATCACAGGAACACTGTAAAGAACCAGCCCAAAGCAAATCAAAATTACTGGATGAATTGCTGAAGAAATAGGATTATAATAAATGACAAGAGAATCTTATGTTAAATGAAAGTATCAACGGATTATTAATCCTTTTTAATAATGAAAACACCAGCACAAATCAAAGCATTTAACTAAATAATTCAGTTAATGGATTAGTTATTTCTGTCACTGATGTCAAATATGTGAACAGATTACCTGTTTTGCATTTAATAGATTGTGACTTTTTTTGAAGTAAAGAAAGAGTGCTTACTGCCTTCAAGATCTTGATTATGATGCAAGTGCAGCAGTGTGTACATTTTAATGACTTACACAGCAGAAAAACTGTCAAACCTCACAACAACAAAACATGTCTCCACAATGATGAGAGAATTCAGTCTCCAGTTCCAGATGAGATTTTAAGCTCTGGCTGAAGCAACATAAAGTTTGAGTGACAAATCAAAGAAAGCAATGCTTAAAGCAAAGAGGAGGATGTAGGCAACAGGCTGTAGAGAAAAGCCACATTCAAATGAAACAAAACACATATGATTGAAGAGGGCAGATAAAGGAAAACTACAACAGAAGAGAAGAGCAGGTCAAACACAATGAGTTATGGGAGACCTTGAGGAAAGAGATCAGAGAGGACATTAAAAAATAGATTGTCAACATCATATGGGGTACTCTCAAATGAGAGAACTACAAGAGGATAAGCAGCTTTTGATGTGGAGGTACCAGCAGATGTTCTTTCAGAAAGACAATGATTACACAGTGTGCAAAGAGAGATGGAAAAGGAGCCCCACAGAGTGCTGAAGAGTGTCACCAGTGACTTTTTGCATACAGCACCAGAAATACTCAGTGCAAGCATCATTGATGGCTTCCCATTAGAAATGAAAGGTGTGAGGAATAGCTTCCTTTCTTTTTTTTTTTCTCTCTCCCTGTTTCTTTTTGCCACTTTATAGGTTATTAAAAGAAACAGTTAAGTCAGTTCATATCACAAAAGCTGAAAAAAGCACTTAAAAATGTCTCAAAGTAACACAAAGGACTGGCAAAACCCAGCTCTCAACATACAGAAGGACTTGTTAGAGATTGTAATATGGGTCACTTTGACAGAGATGCAGCTGTGTTGCATTAGCAAAATAAGTTTCCCAGGAAGGGCAGTTGGCAGCTTCACAGCTTCACTGAGGCCATTTTCAAAGCAAATCAAAGGAATGTAATTTTGTGTTGCAGCCACAGAAGTATAGAATACTTTGGGTAGGAAGGGACCTTTTAAAAGTCACCTCATCCAACCTGCCTGCCATGAGCAGAGAAATGTTCAGCTGGCTCACACTGCTCAAAGCACCATCCAAGCTGACTGTTCTCAGAGATGGGGCATCCACAGCCTCTCAGGCTAAAACCTGGGCCAGTGTTTTACCACCCTTCTTCCTAACATTTAATCTAGATCATCCCTCTATTATCCAAAATCATTGCTCCTTTTCCAGCTGTATCAGGCTGTGCTCAAGTGTCTGTCCCTGAGTGCAGAAAGCTGCAGTAGGGTCTCCCTGGAGCCTTCTCTTCTCCAGGCTCAACAACCCAATTTGTTCTGCATGGGAGAGGTGCTCCATGCCTTTGATCATCTCCATATTTCCAAAGGTCCATGTTCTTGTCACGGTGGGGACACCAGAGCTGGATGCAGCACTCCAGGTGGGGTCTTGATTGCAGGTGTAAGGTGTGTTATAAAGGGCTTTTTGTCAATGCCTCTTAGTAGAGTAGGGAGCAGTAAATAATTGCTCTGTCTCCAGCATTTGTGATTCAGTTTAGCCAGATAAGTGCTTTGTGTTCTACAACATGATTATGGGGTGCAGTTGTAAGGGGAGAAAAAATAGAACAGAATCAATGGCTAAACTTGAAAAAAATCAATTATTTCAAAGGTAGATACCACCTGGCACCTGGATGTCAGAGTACCAATTAGCATATAGTGGCTTTAATTACTTTTTCAAACCTCAATGTGAGTAGTGAGCTATGACAAAAAAAACCTCTCAGTGAAAAAGTTACTTTGCATGTCTTAATTTTTTAATTGGCTTTTATATGAATAATATGAGTAACATAGGAGTACATATAGTGAGTATATGAGTGTATATATGATGAATATA
Source organism: Agelaius tricolor (assembly GCF_023055355.1). Taxonomy (NCBI): domain Eukaryota; kingdom Metazoa; phylum Chordata; class Aves; order Passeriformes; family Icteridae; genus Agelaius; species Agelaius tricolor. The sequence goes on along the minus strand of NW_027269278.1, from coordinate 6,024,651 downwards.
TGTATATGGAAGTAATATGGGAAAGGGAGAGGCTTTCTTTGTATTTACAATTAATATTAATTATAATTGAAACATTCTACACTATAGACTCTGCAAGGGAACCTCTTTAACACAGGGAACTTAATGTGAGAGTGGCTGACAAATGGCTTTTAGCCAAGAAAGGAGAATTTCAGCATCTCATGGGGAAGATTGTCTTCATCTTGCCTAGCAGGTGACAGCTGGCTGACATCTATAGATTGTGATTCAATTCTGTCTTCACTTGCTTTAAGGAGGCTGAGCAAGAGCAGTGTTTGCAGAGGTGCTGTGCTGCTGTTCCAGCAGGGCTCTGAGCTGGGCCGTGCCATGGCCTGTGCTGGCAGCTCTGCTGTGTGTCCATGCTGACCCTTGCACTGCTCTCAGCACCCAGTGCCCTCCAGCCATGCACCTGCTGGCCTGGCTGACCTGTGCCTCGTGGGGTTCATGCTTTCTCCTCCATGTTTTCAAGGGGAGAAGAGCATTTAGGGTGTTTATTTTGTCATAGGTATCCAGCTGTCTTGGAATATTCTACAGATCTCATAATGCTGTTCATCCTTCATGGGGGTATGCAGGCACCTAGACTCAAGTTTCAAAGATCTTCTGATAGTTTCCTATTATGACAAACAATTTCTGATAAGTTTTAGTTTGTTTGACTTTGGTTTGTAGAGGTTCCTAGGAACAGGCAGGAACACTATCAATGAAGGTCTCGAATTGTTGGATCACATCACAAATTAAAATTCTTGAAGCATATCCAGTTATATGTAACCAATGATATATTTAAACATTGTTTGTGGAGTAATTTATAATGATTTTAATTAATTCCTGAGCAATTTTCTCAGTAAATCTGAAGTATAGGGATCACAGTGAGAAAATAATGCTTCTATCATTCTGTGTTATCCTGTCTTTTCCTGAAAGAGATTAAACCCTCAAATCAGACTGAATCTTTTCTCTAACCAATATCTTCTATTTCTCTAAAAAGGAATGGATTAGTCCATTTTCAAGGTGAAAGAAAATGAGGAAAATTAAGTTACAAAAGGTTGTGTAGGAAGTCTGATAGAGTTCTGGGAACAAAACTTGGGAGTTACATGACACATTTAATCCAGTAGATGACACTGCCTTGTGGAAATTGTTTAAAATCTTTTTACTTAGCTAGACTAACTGTAAAATCAGCTAATAAAGCTTAACCACCCTTGTAAAGTAATTCTGAGGCCTACATAGGAAGAAGCACAGTATAACTACCAAGCCAAGACAGACTGGTTTTTTCTTCAGTTCATGAGTAAAGATGGGAGTGATGTGGTGTGACTCAAAGAGTAGTAACTGACTATGAGGCTGGAAGATGTCAGTCTTCATCCTGAGTCTGATGCTTTGCAATATTTTGTCCTGGGAGGAGAGCTGTCCTGACTGCACGTGCAGATATTTTAAGTGATGAAATGAGGCATTTTTCAGTTATGAGTGTCCAGAATAGCAGCTCTATAACTATGGATGAGTTGGGCTAGTATTACCTACTCCTTCTGGAATTTAATACCACTGTTGCATATTGCTGAAGGTGTCCCTTTTAGAACAGAAGAGAAATGGAAATAAAGGCAGCTTTTAAGGCTGTAAAGCTTTGCTTCCTCAGACAGCCTTGTTGAAGAGCCAGTGAGTGCTGTTGCCTGGCAGAAAGGACATTGCTTCACCTGTCACACTGTGCACATTTCAGCATTAAAACAAGGTAACAAATAGGTACTATCTCCAGAGATTGTACACTAGGCACACAATTATTCCTATTAAAGAATTATTACATGTTTATCATACACAGGAAAATTACCTCAAAGAATACTCTTTACTTTGGGTCAGGTGTAATGTAATGCATTGTGGTAAATGATACGTTATATAGACTGGAAAGATAAGGGAAAAAACCCCTCATTTCAGATACAGCAAATTTAGATAATCATCAGCTAAACTCTTATCTCAAATTCAACAGTGCATTTCTCCTGTATTAATGAAAATATTTCATTTCCTCTCCTCATGTCTGTTTATACTCTTCCAATTACTCCATTGCAATGAGCACACCTTATCCACAGGCTTCAGAAGATCACCTTTAGCTCCCAGCACGTTGCTTAAAGAAAGCAGTGAATGGTTGTGTGTTAATAAGAGAAAAAATGTCTTATGGCATGTATTTCTCTTTTAAAAATGTGTGAGCAAATTATATACAGTACCACTGGAAATAGAGGATATAGGGTTGTCAAGCTTTGAAGAATTGTTAAGATGTGACACTTACCACATATAATAACACAAAACAGAAACTTTCTGGGATTTCCTAATTTCAGTTTGTGGGTGTTAGTCATAGATGTTTGACTCCTTATTTTTATTCTTTGGCTTACTGAAAAAAACTGTTAAGGAAAATGCAAGAACTAAAAGCCTAAGAGACTAATGCTTTTTGCTTATTTAGCAACAGAGAAAACAGTTCATAATATCCATATCTGCTTATGCACATAGTCATATCCTCATATAATTGAGAATTTTGATCTACCTGTGAATTAAATATCAGCAAAGCACTAATCATAGCAGTGAATTGAGCACATTTTCTGTTACCAGATTGGAACAGCATAACATTTTGTAACTGGGCTAAGCTTTACATAGTGTGTGATAGTGAGAATATTTTTCTAAAGGAGTGTCACTTTTCATTTGAGACAACGATGTAGACCTGGACTCTACACCTAAGGTCAAGTGGTGTGTATTTCTTACTCTTTAAATAAAGTTTCCCATGCTTTCTGCCCACCTCCCCAGTTAGTAACAATCTGATACTCATGTGTCTGCTCAGAGTGTAAACTGTGCTCTGTGACTTAAAGCTGCTGCACCTTTAATCACCTCTCATTCAAAAGTTACCCAGTGCCTGCAGATGGTGCTGTAAAGGAACTGGATGCTGAACATAATTGTGTACACAATCTCTGCTTCTGACTCTGTTTCCTTAATCCTTTCTCTCCAATTGTGAGATACATTCCTATTTGAATTTTCCTTTCCAGTTTTAGAGATCTATTGCCATGTATGGTCAGTATGCCATCAATTAAAAGTTTATCACTATTAAACAAGACTTGATCTTTCAACTTAAAAAAGGTAAAACTAGACATAGAATTGCAAACAGTATTGGAAATTATTATTCTAATTGTTACTGAAGTTATGCTACCATTTACCACTTTCTTCTTTTTTAAGAGTAAAACCTCATGAAAGTGATTGTTCTGCTTTGTGGAACACTGATAGGAGAAAAAGATTGTACTTGGCAGATATTTTGTGCTATCCATTACTTTATGTCACAATTTTAAGTCACTGAATAAGGTGATTGTAGCTACTAGTGCCCTCTTTAAAGATAAACCCTTTCACAATAATTTTGCTGTAATACAGTATTGTCAGGAAATGCAATATGCTTTAACTTTGTGAGAAAACCTCTCTAATTGGAATCGCTGGACCTTGACTGACTTGTCACAGCTATATTCAGGGTGAAGGTGAAATCTTTAAGAAGTCTGATTGGGGAAATTAGACCATGGCTTCTCTGAAAGAGGATGCATTCATATGAAAGATCTTTCTGCTTGAATATTTTTCTTTTTTTTCTTTTTTTTTATGTCTTCTGTGTGAGGAGAACAATGGGCAGGGAGCAGAGGGGAAAGAGGCAGAGGATGGCATTTGAACAGTCTGACATGTTAGAACTTAGCATTTAAAATACAGAAAAGGTAAACAGCTACTCTTGTGCTGGAAGAGTTAATAAATATCTCAGACTTGGGAACAGGTGGGGGAATTGCAGCTAAAGCCATTGAGCTTAATGAGAATTAGTCATGCATTCTGATTGTTCAGATATTGGATGAGAGACCTGCAAGGCAAGTGCTTTTCCTAAGCTCCTAAAGTCAGGCTAATAAATAGAAACAAATCATCTTCCAGTGATTAGCAGACATGGATATCAAGAATTCATAACAGAAAAACATGACAGTTGCATTGCAGAGTAGCTAAACCATAGCTGAGACACCCATCTATCTCATAGCACTGCTATTATTGTTGTTTAGGAATTCTGGCAGCTGGTCTCTAATGTTTTCCTAAAATATGAATGAATCAAAGGGAAATCAGCCCAACAGGAGGGATGTGGGTTATGCTGTGGTGGTGGAGGATAGGCAGGAAGAGGAGCAAGGCTCAGGCTTAGCTTTGCCTACCTCAGGCTCTTTGCACAGTGGATGTCATTAAAGATGCCATGTGTAGACTATGTTGGTTTAATAGCACAAACAGATCATGGAACCTGTGCTCTGCAGAAGGTCTCTGAAGATAGTGGAAAACTCCTTGAAATTAGTAGGTCAATTACTTTACATGTGGCTATTGCCAGAAAAAAATATAGTTGACCTGAAATGATGTGTAGGTGATGCTCCTATGATTATTGGCCAGAATAACTTTCATCCAAAGCCTTCAAAGCATTGATCAGCCAAATTTTTGTGTTGGGCTCAGGCTCTTAATTTACATATTTAATTCCTGGCAGATTTCTCTCAGTAACTTGTGCATATGCAACTCTAAGAATTTTAATATGTTCTGTCATTATAATGTAAAACAATGTTATCCTTACTTTTTAAGGATGTCTTTCATTGATTTCTAGGAGCCTTAACTGATAGCTTACTGCAAAGCTAAATAAAATACTTGACATGACATAATGTTGTTTGCATTACATTATATTCAGAAAGTTGGTCTCAGAAGACCAGCACACAATGACAGAAGAATAACTGTTGCCTCATTTAAAAAGATGTTTTGTACATAGATGTTGCTGGCTTGGTTGTCACTCTTCCTTGCATGTAATGGAGAGCTCTACAGAGTGAGCTGTAAAAAGGTCTGCCTCAAAAAAGGTTTCTTGTAGCTACCAAATTATTATTAATTTTGACTTCCAGAGTAGTGGTACATGGGGAAAAAATTGTTAAAGCTCAAATCAAAATGTAAACCTTGTTACATGTTGAAAGTGTAACTAAAATCTTTGCTGGTGTGCTATGTAACTCTTGTGTTCTTAAGCAGAGGGTTTTTTGTGCTAGAGCTGAAGGAAATGGGAAAACATAAAATCAAATATAAATTACTAGATATTAAATAGATTTTATTGCCAGATCAGCAACACACACAGCTAATGGGAAATATTTTCTGCAGACAGATGGGATAGTCAGATCCCAGGAGCATAAATATGAAGTATCTGTTAAGATTCCTTTTTATACATTTGCATATAAATATAAACATCATTAGTAGGGGCTAATTGCCCTGTAGGAACTACAACATGAGCATTAGAATCTTCAGGATTGCTGTTTTTTGTTGGTTTTTGAGGGGGGCTAAGTATCTCCATTACCCATCATGTTCTGTACTGCATGGCTGCAACGGATAATTACGACCATTAAGAATCTCAATCACAAAATCAAAACCATTTGGACTGGCTTCCAGGGCCGCCCAGCACAGTAAGTAACCATTGTTTTGCTCATGAATATTCATAAGGGTACTTTGATTTGACTTCCACAGTAGGGGGCTTGTAAAAAGCTCATCCACAGATTAGCCCCTACTGAAGATTGAACATCTAAGGTAACAAGATATCATACATGATGAAAGGCTTTGTAAAAAGCAATGCATAAAGCCGACATTCAGGCTTTGTAGCTCCTCAGAAGAAAGACAGTAAAAGGGATTTCAAATATTTAGGTTTTTCAGTTGTTGTAGTGACAGGAAAGGTCAAGGATCTACGCTGTGAAAGGCTTGGTAAATGTGGTAAATGTTCTGGACAAAGAGCAGTTGAGTCATCAGTGATGGATGCTGTGGACTTGTATATAAGATTTGGGAGCCTGCAGGGTGCATTACAAAGACAGTGGTATTAGCACAGTGGTGTCAGTCAAAAAACCTACAGGTGTTTCAAATATTGCTATGTTATTTCACACTTGAGAATTTGAATGGTGTTTGATTCAGTCTTAAGTTCAGACAAGCCCTTGTTGACATTTAAAAAACCCAACCAACCGAATGAAAACCCCATATTCATGACATTCAGCTAATGCTTGTTGCTGTGGAACAGAAGTGTTAAAGTATGTATTAGAAATAATGCAAAAAAACAAAGTCCTTCTGGAAATCTTCCCAATTTAAAAGACATAACCCAGTATTATCTAAAAATTAAGTGGTCATTGTTGATGTACCATATCTTCATAACATTACACTTAGAAGCTTTTACCATCCCATGACCACTGTGGGATTTGGGAGCCACTGGTTATTGCCTGGAGCAGACTGTCAGGCAATCACCACTGCTTTTGCTGGTTTTTGTTTCCTTCATCCTTCCATTTTTCAACTCCTCTCTCTTTCTCTGCTTCTCTGTCCATTTTCTGTCCACTACTGGCACCTTTTTCCCTGTCAAATGCTGAACACTTTGTGATATTGCTTTAGACAAGATCGTTTGGGTTGCAGAACTGGGGGCTTTGGCCAGCAGTGTTATCTTCATGCAGATCCTCCTCATCACAACCTGGCCAGTGCCACATGGTGAATTCCTCCCCCACCTTCCAGTGCTGCTTGATGCAGTGGCCTCAAGCCTTATGGAACTGGAACTTTGTGGTTCAAATATGTGTCAAGTCAGGGAAAGCACTTCCAGCAGTCAAAGAGCAAAGATGAGAGCTTTGGACTGCCTGCATAAGGAGGCAGATGCACAAAATGCCTGTAAAACTCATCTCAGGAGCCCAGCCCAGCAAGGCTGCATTGCTGTGGGAGCTAAATAAAAATTGGAAGGTGTGATGAGCTGTCCATGGTAAAGGATATCATTCTCACAGCAATATTAAAAGTCCTCCTTGAAAATTTCTGTTGGAAATCAGCAGTTGTAACTATAGATAGTATTAAAATGTGTAGCAGCTTCTCTGACTGGCATAGGAGATAACACTTAAAATGGAGCAAAACATGTTTATGTAAGTGTTGATAAGGTGTGTGTCTGCAGCAGCAAGGGGCTGAATTGCTGATTGGGAAGAGTACTCCTGGTCTTTAAGCACTGTGAAACTAATTCCTGTGAAACTATAAAGCTTCTGTCTTCACTGGAATGGTACAAGGGGGGCAGTCCTTCAGTCCCATCCACTGCAGTAATTGGCATAAGACACTCCTGCTCTCCTGACAGTGTGAAGTTCAAAGGAACTTCAGCATTAATTGGATGTGCTTCATTCATTCATGAGCTTCAGAATATGCCAGATGAATTACACCACATACAGCTCTATGTACAGGGGGTGACAGCCCCTGTTCTTGTGGAGGAGCACCAAAATAATAAGCACTTTATTATTTTCTGAATAAACTGGAAAATCTGTTTGAAAACTGTGGTGTGCCATGATAAACCAAACTGTAGTAATATGAAAGAAAATGTGGCATTTTGTTTTTTATTCAGGACTTTTAATCACTCTGCATCCAAAATTATTCTTTTTGTATATCTAATGGTCCTTCATGTAGCAAACTCAGCAGACTTTCATTTTGCTAGCATGTTTCTGTTTGAAACAGGAGCATCTCCTTGCAGCTGTTGCAAACCACCCCTTTCAGTGAGTGTACTAAAATGTGGCCTTAAAGGCAATTCAGCCCATTCTTGACCATCATTCTCACAATTTCCTCCACTGTTGTAATAACAAGGAAATAATATTCAAGCACATGGCAACTGTGTGTGGAAAAATATGGGAAAGAGAGCAGGAAAGAAATAAGACTATAATGAGGTTAGAGCACTATCAACAGCTGTAGGTTTAGAAAGTATATTTTTAATATCTTAATTGTATCCTACAAAAACATTTCAAAGCAACCTGCTGTTTCAGCATCCTCTAGTGGCAGAGCATCACAGAACACGAAACAATCAGCAGCCTGGTGTTTATTTGGTCTCGATTTGCCAAGTTCCCTTATGCTGCTATGACTTTTGTCCCAGCCAGCTCTGGGGGGTTTGAGCTAAAACCAAGGCAGCACAGTCAAGGAGCAAAATGTGAATGTCACATCAGGCTATTTATGCACAAGTTAGGGACTAAAATATGTTTAACTGCACACACAGGTTAGAAATTCTCCACTAGTCAGAAATGTACCAAACACTTGATGCAGGTTTTCTGAAGATGGTATGGCATTGAAGTCGTATGTAATAGAGCAACTAGTGAAGTTCTTTCCACTTGGTATTCTGTAATCTGATTTCAGAGATTTGGTAATGTCAAAACAGGTTAGACTTGTATATCAAAACAAACAATGCAGTATATATTGCTATTGATATCTATAAACACTATTCTCTACTTAAAAATACTGATTTAATAAAATGTAATAAAATGGACACTTTTTTCCCCTGCTGCATCAGCACTACATTCCTGAAAAGATTTGTTCCAATAATGTAGATTTCATGCAAAACTACTCCATTGAAAAATGTTGGCTTATTCTCAGTGTTATTTCATTCTCAGTGCCATCTAGTATCATCAGTTTGTCATGTGCAAGTGCAGGGACACAGGACACAGCACCGTGTACCTCTTCAAGTCACAGCAAACTGATCAAATTTTTGCCCTACCAGAACTCTAAGTGGATTAGGGAAAGTGGATTAGGTGGTCAGAAATTACTTTTTTTTAAGTGTTCACACATTGCATTGCAGATGTGCAGATGTCAAAGCAACTATTCAGTCTGGAAGTAGTTTGTTTGATAAAAGGAAACACAAATGAGAGTCCATAGAAGATGGTTCCAGTGTATGCTTGGGAGGGAACAGGATATTCCAGCCTTTTCCTGGCACCCCATTTCTCCAGCCTCAGCATGGTCTGCCAGTGGTGCTGTAACTCACAAGTAAAAGCACTGTATCAAGGCTGCTTACTAAAACCTAGACTGGAAGCTGTGATGGAGAAAAGGCTTAGCTGAAGTATTTCTTCACATTTATTGCAAAGATTTTGAAATTGAGGGTTTAATTTAGTTGATTTCTTTAAGAGGGGTGCTTGTTGGCAATTGTCACTTCTTGTATCCCACCATTAAAAAATGCACAATGTTTTGGAGGTAAACATTTATTTTTTTTTCTTCTGCCTTTGCTGCAAATCTTGACAATTGCTTTGATATATATGGTGAAAGGATTGTGGAATCAGTGAGATTTAAATGCTTGTGCAATCCTATTAATTCAATAGTTGGGATTTACAGGAGATTGCATGATATCTCCTGGATGGTTCAGGTCCTGTGAAGTGTTCAACACAATGATTTTTGTTTAGCTACTCACCGTTACCCTTTGACCACCTTAAAATTACTGTAAAAATTCAAATGCTCCCAATTTTCAAGATATGCTCTGAGTGAAAATTCTGTATCTTGGCAACGAGGAAGGGACAATTATTCTTTGGAAGAAGTCATCCTATCTGCCAAGATGAATTTATTATCATAATTGTTGCAAGGATATGTGAGTTTATTCTGTATCTCTTCTTTGACTCTCTTTACTGTAGGAGATTTCCCAATTCATTGATATTGAAATTGGTGAAGTGGGTTTAATTCAATTCATAGAAATTCATGTCTGGTGGTATAGAACAGCTCTTTATACCATTTAAGATTTCTCATGCTTAGAGAAAAACAATGATGAATTTAAGCAATCTTGAATCACGATTGCTCTCTATCAAATACGAACAGCTTGGCATTTGTAATTTTTTTTTAAATGTTGCAGACATGTGACTACCCCCAGTTAAAAGGCAAGAAATTTAATGCAAAGAACCTTCTACTTACAATGGAGAGCTGCTATCGCCTAAGAAAACAGTTAAATAACAGTGTCTTTCATTTTTATTTTCTAAGTCTTCAGTCTGAAAATTTAAACTACACAAGGAAATATTAGTTCTTTGTATCATTGTTCATTTAAATGCAGGACATGAACTTGAAGCAGAAAAGATACAGGGATATGTAAAAGTGAATCTGAACTTCTGAATTACATTAGAGGGGTTTAAATTCTTCTTTGAAGGATGAAGACAGAAGCAGATTTAGGTCTGTAAGATTAGCCACAGGAAATCATCAGCTAAATTATTAAGTAATTTGAGAATGAATGAATGGAACAGTAGAGTTTTAAGGAGGGGCATTTGCTGGTTAGCTTAGGTTTACACTGGAAATAAAAACTTGCTTTCAGATCATGCCATAATGTGACCTTTTCATGGTGCTGATGTAAATCCAAGATTAATACAGGGGCAACATGGCCCAGAACAAAAGCACAGACTGAATGCACCTGGCTCTGGGCCCTCCCACGCCAAGCTCTGTGTATTCTCTGCTGCTCTGGGTTAGGATATCACCTGCCACAGAAAGAGCAATGCCAGTAAGAGAAGCAGGACAGAAAAACTCAGTTGTTGTGTTTTATGTTCCTACCCATTTAGGGTATTTTTTCACCTGGTTTCAGCTATCAAAGATCTGGTGAATACACAAGAGTTTTATCTGACAGAAAATCTTCTGGGTTTTCTCCTCGGAGCATTTTGCAGCTTTGAGACCATTTGAACCATTACAGAGGTGGGAGAGAGGCTCCCTGGCAGAGCAGGAGCCTTCAGGGGAGGATGGGATGCTGGAAGGAAGGGTCACAGAGTGTCCCCAGAACAGCCTTGCAGGGGCCCCTCCCCAGCTCTGGTCCTGCAGGTACCCCCAGCCTGAGCTGCTCAGGGTGGGAACCGCGCTCTGCAAACAACCTCAGCCAAGTAAATTGCAAAACATATTTCGTATGCAAATGAATTTCAATCAATTTCCAAATTGAATTCAATCAAATTACTTATTTCAGTATTCCATACCTGTCACTTGCCATCTCCCTATGTCTCCTACATTTTGTGCTCTGAGCAGGTGACTGTAAACAGGAACTGGATTTAAATACATCAGCGAGGCTGGCAGGCAAGATGGCTCCTTAACAATTCCTGCTCAAACCTTTAAATTAAAACATATTTTTGGTTATTTTCATGAGTGTTTTCTTTCCAGTAAGATACTTGTATTTGGGAAAACAAAAACCTGCAAACCAAAAACAACACACCCAAATACAAAGCCACTAATTTTATGTGAAAAGCAATAGAGTTTTAAAAGTACCAAAGCAAATTGGGCTTTTGCACTTGAGTAAATATTTCCTGTTTTGTTTAGTGTATTTTACTGACTTTTAGTGTTACTGGGTATTAAAATATTAAATTTTAAAAACTCAACCAAACTCATTTAAATTGCTGTCGTTTTTACTTCATTTTTTAAATATACATTTGGATTTAACCAGTAACTAAATAGCTGCATATGGAATAGTTCAATTCATATAATAGAAAAAAAATGTTTTTTTAAATTTAGAAGAGATTTTTCTTCAAGTATGATAACTAGCGTGAATTGGAACAGGGGTTTCTTTATTTGTTTTAGGCTTAATAGTGAATCCAGAGATGAGATTTTATGCTCCTTTTGTTATGAAAACTCCTCATAAAAATGAAAATTATGCCCAGTGTGGTGTTCAGGTCCTCAAAATCAGAGATAAAGGGTTGCTTTTGTCCTCTATTCAACTCCCTTGAAAGCTCAGCTCCTGCCTAGGTGTTGGAGGTTTATATGTGTGAAACTTCATCTCTCATCAGGATTGATATAAGCACAATTAGGTGTGTCCTTTAAAAGAGTTTTTCCTCTGGAATATTGCCAGTTTTGCCACCAGGGTGGTGTGTGTGTCTCTGTAGCAGTTATGAGGGAGTTTAATGTAATGAGAAACACTTAAGAATTTTCAGTAATGACATTTACAAATATTTGCTCAGTTGCTTGAAAGGAAAAGGAAATCTTATTTAAAAATCCAAGGAACTCCAAACTGGGGTTGTTCCTCGCCATTCCAACCAGAACTTTCTCAGCCATTAACTGTGTTTTCATAAATGGAGCACAACCACATAGAAGTGCACATATATAAACACACATGCCTCTTTTTTTGCATTGCTGAAGTCAGTTGTGGCTGGTGTTACTGGTTATTTCGTGGTAGCAGGAAATATTAAGACCTGATATTACAACCTTTATAATGTATCTACTTCCATTTCTGGGCTTATATTAAAGTTTATCTCTTCGTGTATGTGTGACTGAAACAAAAGTTCAAACCAGTGACTCACTGTCATGGAATAGGTTACTGGATTATTAATATTTTAACATTTTCCTTTGGCAAATATGAAAGCAATTGTAGCTAAGTGTAGGACTTAGTAGGAATAAACTGCTTCTGGGTACAAGTAAGGTAATTGTTGTCTCATTCAGTAGCATTATTTTGAGAGTCATATATCAAAGGAGGGAATAATATTTCTTATCTTTTAATAAGACCTTTCTATATGAGTCACATTTGATAAAAGTCGCTTTGAGAAAAAGAACAAGTTCATCTTAAATAATCGTGATTTGCATATTCCTATTATGACAGCTGCATTATTCTGAAAAGTGTGCTGTGCTATTTCTATGGCTTCTGAAAACGAAAAAGGTGAATTTCAGACTGTAAAAAAAAATCAGAACAAATGTTCTCAGCATGTAATTAGGCCATGCATATCATGAACATTGTTCTTGTGACTGTTTTTATAATTTTTACATAGTTATTTCAGAAAGGTTAAAAATTATGCATGCAGTCTTTATTATATTACACATAATTTGGAAAAAAGCATTTCTCTGCACTAAAAATAATAAAGAAATAGATTCATTGTGTTGAGAAATTTATTTCTTGAGCCTCAAATAATTTAATTCCTTTTTATTATTTGCAAAAAGTAATTTTCTCCTAGGGGAAAATTATTGCTTAACTACTGTTATGTATTCACTGGCAGTCTTAGCCACTCAGCCAAAGATAGTTCTAAAAAGGAAGTAGAGAAAGCTGATTGAAGTGAAATCCTTAAACTAAATATGAAAAATAGAAGACTTAAGGTTTTATATGCTTCTTTCACAAAGAATCTGAAATGTTCCTGACATTAGAAAACCATTTAAAACAGAACTGCAGTGACTGGAGCACTGTCCTGTCATGGTTGCTTTAATGTATGACCATTTAGATATTTGTTTCAGTGGGACCTTTATTCGTTCCCAGGATGGGTACACATTTCTTTTTAAAATAAAAGTGTTTCTTGGCAGGAATGAGGAAATTAATTTTACATGCTTTTACCCGTTATTTACTTTGCTTTTGTTCTTGTTGGATTAGGTTGACAACCAGAGCATGGAGAAGGGGACTGCTGAGCTGGTTTTGAGTAGAAACAATTTTCACAGCTTGTTGCCATGCCAGGGTACCAGCAGTACCAGTCATGGCAGGCCTGGAATATTCACCCACTCCAGCTGCTCAGTCCTGGTCATGGGGATGGCATTTAAATAGTCCAGTAAAGATTATATTGGGCAGCCATGGGACTTGTCCAGCTCTTTACTGCCAGCTTTGCTGTATTTCCATCAGGCCATACATTAAATTGTGTTTATATACTTGCAAAGGACCTCTGGATTATTGCTCAAATACTTGAGCAGGTCATTGGTTTCTCCCTCACTCCCTCCACCAGAACAGGAGAAATGAGGTTCCTTTCCATCAGTGAGGGTGTGGGTTCCCACAGAAACCATTCCCAGGGATCAGGATTTAACATGGGGATTCCAGTATGCTTATGTGTAACACTGATGGGATTTACATGGGCAGGATGTGTATCTGAGCAGTGTCTTCAATCCAGAAACTCTGCTAGTTCAGGCAAACAAATGACATGTTTGTGTGTTGATACATGGAGTGTCTGCAGGCCAGGAAAGCAGCATGCTGTGCAGATCTGTGGTGTAAAACTTAGTTGTATGTGTGTAAACCTGTGGAATCCTAGTCTGGAACAGAGGCAGCAAGGCATGGTTCTTATAGAAGATAGAAATAAAAGGTGAGATGGAAACATTAATGATTTGACAGCCTTAATCACTGCTATATGTTGCATGAAAAAGGAGACAATCTATTTTATGTTTAATATACTCTGTTGAAAGGCCAAAGTTGATGGAAACAAAGAACCCATCTGTTTTGAAACCTGATGCATATAGGTATTCCTACTGTAGGTATTGATCATAGTTGAGATGGAAATAAGCTGCACTTAATAAGCCTTTTTTTTTCCATTTCTATAACAAGGAAAAATATTTCTTTTTAAATTATTAGTAGTATTCTTGTTCCCAAAGTGAACTCTTATTCTCCAATCCTGTTCAGAGCTGAAGAGGCTGCCTGGATAAACAGGCTTCATCCTGTCATGAAATCATAATATGCATTATGACATTATATTTTGTTGTCATGGAAGCAGTTGCAGTGATATTCCTGATTCTGATGTGAATCTTAACAAGTCTTTTACCAGCCATCAAGTTTCCATCTGAAGGCCAGGTTCTTGCCTGTGTTATCCGTTTTCCTTCAGAGAGCCTGTCAGTCATTCATTACCAGGTCGCATGTCTGATGGAAACCAGCAATCCCACTAACCTTCACAGCTTTACACGCTTTCTGTTCTCATTACCATGTTGAGGTGATGAGAAAAGGCAGCAAAAGAAGCTTCTGCCATTAGCACAGGTGTTTTGTGGCCAGACATATTTCAGTGAATAATCTTGCATGTTGAACTACAGAGAAATTGTGGTGAATCCTTGGGTTTGTGAGATTCAGAATAGAGTGGTTTATTCTCATTGTTATTTACAAGATAGAGGTGTTGCACACACAGCAAAAATTGGATTTGCTTCTGTTACAGGCACTACTGAATCTTTCTTCTCTCTCTAGTGGTTCTGCTGCAGAGCTGTGGCTGCTTCTTTGCTGTACAGCAGGTGAAAAGACAATGCACTCAACTCCCAGCATTCAGTGCACATTTGTCATTTTCTCTTGGTTTGGTTCGCAGGAGGAAATCTACCAGTAAAGACAAATCTTGAATATCTCTGCTTTTGCAAATGCTTCTCCTCATCCTGCCTCTGCATTTCATATGGCTGTACCAGTGCAACTGGGGAAGCAAGGTTGGCTGTCTTTTTCTCAGGGCTGTTAAGGCATTCTGTTCAGAAGAATAGCGTGGATGCACTCCTGTTCACTCAGTTCATTAATGTTACTGGGATGTGTGTGAATGCCAGGCTTTGGCTATGTCTTATTGACTGCCCCAGCTAACCTCATTCTGTCAATCTGCTCCCAACACCAACACAGAGCTGTTCTTGGCAGATGGCACAGAGCACGACTGTGAGAATGTGCTATCCCCCTGCTGACCTTGTGCACTAGTAGGAGTTCTGCTTAAATAATTCATGGCAAACTAACAGGGATTTCTCTTCCAATTTATTTTATTGTTTCGTCAGAAAGCTATTGACATATCAAGGTGTTCAAGTCTTTAACGTGGATCCAGAGAAGCCATTAGAATATTGGGACCACACTCAGCTTCTGTGGAGCATTAACAGGTAGTTGACATGGCTAGATAAATTCAGTTTTCAAAATCATGTTTAATGGAGTCTGAATCCCCCTGGAATCCTGGAAGTCTGTGCCTACCTTCAGACAAGACCAGGAAGGCTGGTAGAGTTTAGGCCCTGTAAATGTAAATTTTTTCATTACAGAGCTGTGTTGTTCATTCATCATTGTGATCTCGGCCAAGATGTGGCTGCAGTTTTTGCTGTTTGAGAAGATGAAAGCTAGAAACATTTATTTATATTTTTGGAGGTTTGACTGTCAAAATATTCTGGCAATACAGGATGAATTATTATTGTTGTGCTGGGTTTTTTAGTTTGAGAAAATGTAAACATTTTGCATATTGAAGGAAATACATCGATGGAAAAGGCAAAGATGTTTTGATATCACTTTCAGATAAGAGCAAATCCAGGTGTTATAAAAAAAAAAAGGCATAGCACTTAAGCATATGTTGAAGTAATTTTAAAGGTATTCTACAGGTGTCCTGTTTATTTAAATCTTAATTTCACAAATGAATAGATGTATAATTCTGTGTGAAAGCTGAACCCTAGGCCAGGTGTAAACTCCAAAAAAGGCAAATAAGTGTAGTGAGAAATTTTAAAAACACACTACAACAATAGTGGCTGTGCTGGCAAAGGAATCACTGAGCAGAGTAACAGAACTGAGCTTTACCCACGAGAGTTTATTTCACCCACAAGCACTGATGTCACCTCATGATTCCGTGTGTGCCTTAGATGAAGAAGGATAATTCCAGCCAGGACTGTGTGGGCAGCATGGCACGCTCCTACTGCTGTACTATCCAGTACTTTCACTGCAGTGTCTCCACCAGTGTAGTCCCTCTGAAGGCTTCAAAAATTGGGTTCAGTGATGCTTAGGTCTCCTGGTGATCTGTAAAGAAAGAATTCTATCTATCTGTGCAATGATCTTTTCAAAACCCCATGCACTGCTCGTTCTTGACACTCGTATTATGAGGACTGAAGTACAATCTCTTTACTATTGATGAATTTTCTCCCTCTATGACCAGGCATTGAAGCTCTAGCTTTTCTATTAAGCTGCAGGCAGCTGAAAATTTGAGATATAATATAGGATGCAATTTTTGGAACCGAAAAATGTGTTTAGCTTTATTATGTGATAACCCTTCAATATAATGGGTGCAGATAATTGTAGGGGAGTGAAACCATCATCTAAGAAATAAGTTGCTGAAACAAAAGTTAGCTTTATTCCTGAAAGAATGGATATGGGCAATGTCACCCCTCTTGGCTGCAAAGGTGTTCATCACACTTTCCCTCACATGTTTAGGTTATTAATTAGATTGATTCTAACACATATTTTTCTTCTCTTTAGAATCTGAAGAATGGCTGCTATGAATAAATGTGTCTGTTTTTTCCAATGAAATCACTTTGTCTAATGAAAGATATTATTTATTTCTGCAATTTTTTCTGCATTCAAACCATCATAGCAACAACAACACAGCAATTCCAATTACTTCAGTGTAAGGACGTAGTCAAAACACTTTATTGAAAATCTGTCTTAAGGCTAGAAATGTAAAATTCTTTACAGTTTTCTGGTTTGGATCAACCCAGAAACTGTTTTGTTCATATTACACATAAAATTACTAAGTTTTATAGTTAAAGAGGCAGAAAGCAGGGCTATCAAAGGCACTGAATTTTAACTGTATCTTTTTCTTGTATTAATGATCAACCTACCACAGCACTTTAAGTGTTTCATGCTTTCTGCCATTTGAAATTCAAGCTAAAATCTGACTAATATCTTGTGCCTCTTTTTTAAATCCATACAGAACTGAGATTCTCTGTTAGGAATGTCAAAACAACCAAAAGTAGCAGTTTAACACCTATATATTAAACTCATATGACAGTTTGCATACAATTTATTATTTTGCACAAGCTTGCTGTTACAGCAGGATGCAGAGTGTAGCTGTATTCCCACAGTTACAAAGTCATATAAAAACTCACTTGTTGATCACACTTTTCTCTCATAATGTTAAGAGGAGGAATTGTTTGAATGTACTGTCACAAAGACAGAACAACCACAAAAGTAGCTCCCAGGTTAAAGCTCCTAATGATCAACATTCCCAATACAAATGGCATCTCACTAAAATGTAATCCTGTTATTTCCAAGGGCAAGGTTTTGGTTTTGGTTTGGTTTTTTTCCCCTCTCTATTTTCGAATTCTACAGGATGAAATAATAATTCATGTCCTCCGCAGACTAAACAGACTTATTAAGATATACTAAGGCAATATAGGCCTCCAACCTGAAATCTTTACAAATTTTGTGGCTTAATGAGTGTTTAACAGAACTGCAACATTTGAACATTTTGAATCCATATCATCCTTTTGGTATTCAGCGTGGTAGTGATGTAACAGGAGATGTTCAGGGGGTATAAAGGCACTGTATCTACTTGGAAGTAGAAAAGCAGATAAACTGCACCCTTGAGAGGCAATGAAACACATGCTAGGGCAGAATAAATGTGCTTTTGAAAGGATGCAGTGTATACTTCCCCCTATCTCATTCTCCCATTTGTCTTCCTACAATACCTCTTTGTGAATGAGGAGAAAAGAAAATATTTATTTATTTTTTCTAAATCGGTTTCCCCTTTACAGCATAGAGGTTTTATGGGAAAAACGAAGCACAGAAAGAGATACAGCGACAACAGCCAAAGGCACTTTGTATTTCATTTAGCAGTGTTACATATTTTTAAAATAAAGAACTTGAAAGTCTTTGGAGTGAGCAGTAAAAGCTCTTATTAAGATAGGTGATCGTCTGCCATCAAAAAGGGTTTGTTTCTTTGCCTGACACCTTGCTCGGGGTCTTCTCAGACATGAGATCATTTTATAAAAGTAAAAGAAGTTTGTCACAGCTCCACAGGGTCTCTGAGAAGAGAGTTTCAGTCTGAGCTCTGACTGAACTGTTCCTCTCATGGCTTCCTTTCCAATTCCCATATGTCAGAGCTAATTTTCATTAACCATTAAGGTCTTTCCTGGTATAATAGAACTTTGCAGTGAGGGATTCCCTCTGGAGATGTCTCCTGGTTGCTGTTCCTGGTGCATTGTCAGTGCAGTATTCAGCCATCCTAATCTGCACCTTCCCTCTCCCCAGTGGCTGTGTCTCCCTGTCAGAGCTTTGTCTGTCTCTGGTACATGAGTCACTTGGAATCATCAGTAGTAGAAATGGTTGGAGGGAGTAGCTCTAATGGAAATAATTTGATTGTCATTTTGAACATGTTGGACTCCTCATTTACTTATACCTAATAGTGAAAATACTTTTATTGCACGCAGTTTGTAATAGACTTTTGTGTCACAGTAAATCCTTCATTTTTATTCAAATTTTACTATGGTACAGCTAAACCAGGCTGATGTTTTATTTTAACTTCTTAAATGAAGTCAGAGTACCCATTATTTAGAAATGCTTAGAGAACTTGATAGCACTTGGCAGCATTACCTGTGATTTTTAGGTTAGGGCAGACTAGACTTCAGAAATAATTCAAATGAACAAATATGATATTAAGAAACAGAACTGCCTGAGGTACAGCATGGAAGTTTAAATAAAGAGACATCCCTAACACAAAGCCCAGTAACTAAAAAAAAAATCACACACCAAAAGGTAGTAGTAGTCCCATGATCTGCTCTTGATTAGCCTATTTTAATAGTCTTTTTTACAATTTTTTACAGTTTGATGTGTTTATATACTGTGACTTCGTTGAACTTTGTTGAAAAATATAGAGTTTTAATATTAATTATTTTTTTAATTTTAAAGATAATCAAGGCTCCTGGAAATTTATCAATAAATTACTAGAAGGTCAATATAAAGGAATAAAAATATTTGTTGTTAATTTGGAAAAAAGTGAATTTAATTTATCTTCAAAAATGATTGGCCAGTGTCTTCATCTCACTGGAGAAAATCACTAGAGAAGAAAGAAGTATATAAAGTTAGAAGAACATGATTGCTGCTGTTTATACATGTGGGCATTTATAGATGGCTTAGCTGAACAAGATTTTTTTTTTCCCCCCAAATAATGTAAACTACCAATCATATACAATTTTCACTGGTGTTTGGCATGAAAGGGAATTCTCTATTTCATATCTCTCTGTCAAATCAAAGCCTGACTTTCTGAACCAAACATGTTTCATTCTATGTGTACGTGTGAAGAGAAATGAGATCACGTCCAAAACATGGGCAATCCCACCCCTTCACTTCAGCTGGAGCAGGGGCCTGAAAGGACTGAGGGGCTGAGTTTTAAAAGCTGTTTTGTGCCACCTCTAGATTGCCAAAGACACTCCCAGGCATTTTTCAGAAGAGCAGAGTCCTCTTCTACCACCTTGAGATAGAGCCCAGGCACCACTGATTGTGAGGCTTTGGTCGCCCTTCCTCTGTGCCTCCTCTTCCTCTCCTGTCTCACACATCTGCTTTCCTGGCATCCTCTCTTCTAAAGCCTTTTTTAAATAAAAAGTCAGATTCACCTGACCAAAACTGTTCCCATACCCACATTTGACCAGACAGGAGTGCTACAAGCCCTGTTACAAACAGTCCTGAGTATGGATTTGCCATCCTCGAGGATCTGACAAGACCTTGTGGTCTGTCTGTCTTTGCCCAACAGGTTTGTCAGGAAATGAAAGACAGCTCTGAAAGGATGAGCTGCTGTCTTGTTCCTTTTCTCATCCTTGTTGTATTGTTTTTCTGGCTTTGACATCAGACAAAATATGAAGACAGAAAGACAGCTCTACCTCATTTTTAGGTAATTTTTTTTTCCCTTGAAAAATGACAGCTATTATTATCTTCCACCTCAAAAGCAGAAATAGATTTTATAGAATTTCTGTCTATTAAAGGGGTAAGGGAGTGCCAAAAATAAAATCAATTTGTTGTTGCTTTGGTTCTTTAAATACTACTGCTGCCTTTTCATCTGTATCTCTAAAAACAAAGGTTGAATGCATTTTAAATGGAAACTCTTTACCAAAGATCTAATTCAACTGAAATCTATGAACTCAAAATCCAGACTTTTATTGAAATATTTGTTATGATACCATGGAAAGGATCATCTTCATGGTGATGATTCTAGTCCACCAATATCAGCTAATTGTGTACCTATAGCAGCCATCTGAAATGCTGAGAACATCAATATGGGCTTTTCCAACAGACAACTTCTTTTCAGTTATGAATCAGAATATGTGGATTTGCAGGGTGATTTGGAAAATCCCCATTACACTGGATTAAAAATCTGCTGGTATTAAAAGAAGAAAAAACAAAAAACACCAAAGCTGGGGCTTCCTCATTAGTAAAGGGCTGGAAGGAAAGCAGGCATTACCATTAGAGGGCATGGATGAACCAGTACATCTTTAATAGGGACTGCAGTGCCCATGGTTTTCTTTCTATAAATGATGCAAGCCCTGCAGTCACAACAGCCTGAAGAAGTCTTTTAAGGGAGTTGGTTGCACATTTCACAGGCATCACTCTCACTAAACCTTTCAGGGTACAGCAGCAATGCATTTCTGCACAAAGCAGTTTCACTCTTTCCTTGGGCTGTGTCCCCAGAATCACACCTGGTGCTTCTGAGTAGTTATGTCTGGAGTAGGACATTTAAAAAGAAATAGAATTTGCAAACAAGAGTCATTCAATGAAAATACATGTTGAAAAACCCAGATATATATTTTAGGCATTGGGTGAAGCAATAAATGTTTCATGGTAAGTGTATAATTACATTGGGAACTGTAGAGCTCTGAACACATGGGTCTATTGAATACACCCCATGATTGCTTATGGAGAATATTAAATATGTGATAAAACCAATCTCCAGGAGGAATCATACCCCAGAACATATTTCCCCCTTTGCACAGTAGGTTTGTGTTGGAATTAGAGGAAGGCACAAGGTTGGAGCTGAATCAGGCTCCCTACACAGCCTTTTCTGAGCAGAGATGGTGCTTTGCTGTCAACACTTGAGTGCATTAAAGTAAATTTTTCTTAATCTTCATGATAAATCTAACTAGTCACTGGTAAACTCAGATCTCTTATAGGGGATTTTCATAATTTTGTCATCTAAATTGTATTTGTCTTAGAAAATACAGTAATACCTTCAGGTCAGAATAAGACTGCAGAAAGTGAAAGCTGTCAGCTTAAATAAAATGTAGATAGTAAATAAATAAAACTACAAATGCAGACTAGAGATGTGTACATTTTTTAAAACTTTACTTTTGTTATTTCAGTTGACATTTTGCTGAATGTCAGTAAGAGTGAATAAACAAGTTAATGAGGTTTTAGCTAAATCTCTGCAAACAAGTTGTGAATTTGGAAAAAAGATTGCTCATGCCTTAATCCCTGACTTCCTATTTTGGGACTGTTCAAGTGTCCCCTGGTTTGCAGTGATGCATTCATTCAACATGTGACTAGCATCAAAGGCATGAAATTCTGATTAACCATTTTTTTGGCACATCACCTCTTCCAGTTTGAACTTGGAATCTCCTCCATGCACAGGCCGCTAATGAGGAAATCCTTGCTTATGAATTCAATGCAGAATGAGAGAATTTTTTTCCTTTGCATAATGTTTGCTTTGAAGTCAGACAGTCCAAGAAAGTGATTGATCTCACCCAAGTTCATAACTTTTTCAAAGTACTGCCGATATCATTAAATTTTAATTAACCCTTTGAGCTCCTTCTATGATGTAAAGATGAGGAAACATCAAAGGCTTGTGTGTTAGAGCAACAGTGAAATCTTTTGAGCTGGCTTAGCCTTACTGAAGAAATCTAAGCTGCAAAATATTCCAGTTCCATAGTCAGCTCAGTTCTAGTTACTGCCCTGCCAGGTGTTAGAGGAGACAGAGCAATTGTTACATCCTCAGCTCGGGCTATTTATATATTGTCAAACTAAACCCATCTTCCTAGAAATGTTCTTCCTCCTACTTTCAGCAGTCTATCTTAAAGCAAATGAATAGAATATAGAACCTTATTCTTTCTCTGTTCCTTTGTGCTTGCTTTAGCTATTATTATCCTGGTTTCTTGTTTTACGATTTAATAGGGATTAAATGATCTTCCATTAAAAAAATTATCTAGGCTTCATGTGTTCAAATTCATCCTATGCAGTTCCTGTTCCTGACAGGGCAATTTCAGTGAACAGGAAGATTCACACACTCCTCACTCCAAAACCCCTCTCTTACCTGTGTGGGGACCTGCAGAAGGCTTTGAGAGGGGCTGGGTTGTTAGGGCAAAGCCCAGGTTTGCCTCTGTGCTGTGAAATTATTTATACTACTGTGGAGTAGATCTGAAAGTATTCTGATCCAACTGCACATTGTGGTGAATAAATCCTTAGAGCACAGAGCAGTAATAAGGAGGTTTTTGCTGCGGGGGTCAAAAGACAAGACCTGGATGGAGGAGCACTCTGCTCTCCTGATACCAGAAATGCCTGGAGTGCAGAGAGCAAGGGGAGAGAGGGGGAAGGAAGGTAAGTAAATACTTCCCAAATTCTGCAAACGAGGCAAAAGGGAAGGTTAGGAATGGATATGCCAGCCTTTGATCTATTTCCTGCAGATTCTGTTAAGGTGAGAAGATAACAAAGCTTGTTCTTCCTTTCTGGTCCTTTCATTAATAGTGATTAATATAGAATGAATGTTTGATATGCAAAGGAAATGCTGGTCAAAGCATGACCCTTCTAGAAACAAAGAAAACAAAAAGGCATTATTTGTGATGATTCCTGGAGAAGTGGGTTTGTTTTGACTGGGAGTTGGAGCAGGTCAGTCAGGGGAATTTCCAAAGAGGATCACTTCCCACTCTAAGGAGGGAGGTTTCTTGACAATATTGTGTATTGAATTTACATTTCAAGCTTAATATTAAATGTGAAATGCCACGTTCACGTTTAATATATAGTCAATATTTAGTGTATAGCTATAGTGTACATTTAGTATAAATATGTGGGGGGGGGGGGGGTAAAAAAGTGATAAGTAGAGCATGTTTTTTTCTTGTCTATCCCTGGAACATCCAGCACATGTTGAACTACTGCAAAGTCTTAGTGGAAAGGGGTTTTTTTGTGTTTTCAGCTACACCTGCTATCACAAGTGAATCAGTGCTTCCTGAATGGATTACATGGGTTTTTCTGTTGCCCTGAGACAGCAAAAATGAAATTAAGGCAACTGTTTCAGTGTTACTCTACTTCAAGAGCAGGAGACTTAATTTAGCTTGATCAAAATAGGACCAATTAAACCAATATATCAGAAGCAGGGATCAAAGATTTCCAAAGGTCTGTTTAGCTGAGGCAGAGCATTCCTCTGCCACTTTCTGAGGTGACAAGAAGGTAGGTAATGAAAGGATTACTAAAATTATTTTTCTACCTGTCATCCTTAAATCTGTTTTAGGATTACAGAAAAGAACAGCACTGAATCTGTTTTGTGATGCATGAACAAAAGTGAAGTTGTGACATCTGGTGAATATGAAGTGAAAACAGACGTGAAAATGGAGGATTTGTAGGAAACAGTTTGCTTAAAGAGCCAAAAATTTCTGAGTCATCACAATGGCCTATATGAACACATATGTGTTACCTATTTCTTTTCAGAAAAAGAGAGCCAGCAGATAGATTTGAGGGCTGTAGATAAAGCTACACAGCATATAAAAGAAAATATTCAGCTGTTCAATACTGTGGCTGCTGTACACCCAGTTTCCTAAGCACTTTTCTTAGAAGGGGTACCCAAATGTCAGTGGTTGGCAGCCAAAGAGCTCAAGTAACACTTGTCAGTAAAAGCCTTAGGATGGATAACATTATCAATAAGAGACCCAGACTATCAGAAGTAGCTTACTTTTGCTTCTTTTCACTGCTTTCATTTCATGAGTTTAGCACTCCTGTTTTGACTCGATGAGATGCTTGTTGTTTGTTTGGGGGTTGGTATTTTTAATTGGTTTGGGGGGACTGGTGAAGGAGGCCAAGTTTTTTATGTTTAATTTTTACCCAGCAAACATTCCAGATGCTCAGTGCTGGCCTTCCCCTTGATATTCATGTAGATGTGGCTAGGTAAACTGAAATAGTAACAAAATCTGTTTTTCTATCACATACATAGTCACATGCTGTACCTTCTTTTTTTTTTTCCTTGGTTCCATTTTATATTTTTTTTCTGACTTTAAGCAACTTCCTGATCCTTAAGAAATTAGTGTGTGACTTTGTGAGCTGTTTATAGATCTAGAAGGCTACAGGCTTCCAGACAACATGCAAATATTATGAGGACAGGCTCCATGTGTAAATAGGAGTTATTTTTGTTCTCTCTGATGGAGTACTTCAACAGAAGAGACTGAATTCAGGCACACTCTATTTTGAAAACAATTTTGCCCTTGAGAAGGTGTAGAGACTTCAAAAAAGACAGGAAGTAAGCAGACCTCATTACAGTGATATGAATTACACTTATATCAGATTGGCTGGAAAACAAATGTCTGCGTTTGCATTTTGCTGCTCTTGTGCATTTCAATGATCACGCGCTGCATTAGCATTGCGACTGAACCGCTGCGAAGCAATTTGTGTACAGTCCAAATAATCAGGAATCCTCAATCTAGCTAATGGCAGCATTAGTCACACAATTGCAAACTTCATGTATTAAGAAAAGCATCAAGAGTAGCAAAGTCAAGGGACCTGCCTAAGAGATCCAGTTCCTGGGATTGGCATGATGGCCGGCATCAGATTCCCTCTGAGGTCACCAACAAGATCACAGCAATGCCTCCAGCACCCAGCAAGAAGGAAACACACGCTTTCCTAGGTGCCATAGGCTTTTGGAGGATGCATATTTCTGAGTACAGTCAGATTGTGAGCTCTCTCTACCTGGTCACCCACAAGAAGAACGGTTTCCCCTGGTGCCCTGAGCAGCAACAAGCCTTTGCCCAGATCAAGCTGGAGATTGCTCATGCAGTAGCCCTTGGCCCAGTCAGGATGGGACCAGAGGTGAAGAACATGCTCTACTCTGCAGCTGGGAACCATGGCTTGTCCTGGAGCCTCTGGCCTTTGGCCTGGGGAGACTCAAGGCCAACCACTGGGATTTTGGAGTTGAAGCTACAGAGGCTCTGAAGCCAACTACACTCTCACAGAGAAGAAAATCTTGGCCACCTATGAAGGAGTTCAAGCTGCCTCAGAGGTGATCAGCATGGAAGCACAACTCCTCCTGGCACCCTGACTACCAGTGCTGGGGTGGATGTTTAAAGGAAAGGTTCCTTCCACTCACCATGCCACCAGTGCCACATGGAGCAAGTGGAGTGTCCTCATCACTCAGCGCGCCCGTATTAGAAACCTGAATCACCCTGGGATTTTGGAGATAATTGCACACTGGCCAGAAGGTAAAAACTTTGGTCTCACTGATGAAGAGGAACAAGAGCAAGTGACACGTGCTGAAGCAGCTCCACCATACAATGAACTGCCAGCAGAGGAAACACGCTACGCTCTTTTCACTGACGGTTCCCGTCGCGTTGCAGGGATGAACCAGGAGTGGAAAGCAGCCGTATGGAGCCCCACAGGACAGGTCACAGAGGCCGCTGAAGGAGAAGGTGGATCAAGCCAACTTACAGAACTCAAAGCTGTTCAGCTGGCCCTGGACATTGCAGAAAGAGAGAAGTGGCCAAAGCTCTGCCTTTATACTGATTCATGGATGGTAGCCAGTGCTCTGTGGGGATGGCTGGAAAGGTGCAAAAAGGCTGACTGGCAGTGGAGGGGAACACTAATTTGGGCTGCTGAGGCAGAGAAGTTCCCCAGCCTGTGGCTTTTCTTTTTCTTGGAGCTGCTTGGCCCTGCTCTGGACTGAAAACCCAGAAAAACAGCGGAAGCTCATGCCTGTGCCCCACTGGGGCCTGGGACATGGCATCTCCAGCGCAGAAGGGACTGACAGGAATCTGAGACGAAAAGGACTTTCTGAATTTGCCATCTCTTCAGAACAGTGAGAGGTTTTAATGTTTAAACTTATTAATTTTCTATGCTTGTGAATACTTTGCCTGTTAAATAAACAGGTTTTTCCCACTTTTCTCCAAGGAAATCTTTTCCCAAACCAGCTGGGGGAAGAGCCGCTTGAATCTGCTTTCTAGAGGGACCCCTTTGGAAGTTTCCTCCCAGATTTGTCCTAAGCCAGGACAGAAGTGCTACTGGAAATAGAGGAATATTTATGCAATTAAAATGTTCAGATGGCAATCACTGGAGGACTAATCACTGAAGTTGTGCAGTTCAGTTGTGTTTGACATTCAGTACTATTCTTCCTAGAGAGATGTGTATTTCATTTAAAGTATTTGATTTAAAGTAATTAAGCCTCAATAATAGCTTAAATACAAGTGGCAACTCAGCTGCATGTGACTGAAATGGTCGTGAATATGCCTTGTCCCCTAAATTCAGGATTTTGGCTTTTTAATTTTTAATTTGGTAAGAAAAAGGTGACATTTTAAGTATTATGACACTTGTGGTGGTCTCCATCCATTTATACTTCTGACCACCATTACACTCAAAATGGTTTTATCAGACTCCAAGGGAGGATTAGCCCCCACTTCCAAAATTCTTTCCTATTAATTTTTCAGAAATTTAAACAAAGTATCTGGATTTAAACAGTTCTTTGTCCACACAAAGCTACAGCTGCGCAAGGCTCTTTCCCTTGGATCCATTAAGATGTTATAAACAAAGCAGCAAAGCACATCAACCTTTTCCAGCCTTGCATGTCCACTGCTCCCTGAAGGTCCTGCCTCAGGGCCTCCTGGCATGTAGCCCCAAACAGTCATTTTCCTGTTACCTGTTTCATCAGATTAATTTTGTTCTGAACCTGTCTTCAAGGTCACACTGTCTATAGAAATCTTCCCTGCAGTTTTATCTGAGTGATTTTCTTCCTTTTTGTGTTGTACCTGTTGTTGCTTGCTCCTCTGTTTCACCAAGAGGTGGTTGCATTTTAATGTCAGGTTTCATGATCTTTTGATGTAGCAGAGTTTGCAAAGCAGTTATCTTGAAGCTCAGTTTGAAGCATCATATTAAAAGTATTTACAGTTCATGTTTAACTGAAAGACATAACAGAAACCTAAGACAATTTTTAAGGCAATTACTTTAAATGAATTACTGATTATGTCTAACTGACATTCTAGTTTCCTGAAAATGTCAGAAGGGTCTAAATTTTAAAGAAAGAAAAAAGAAATCCAAATTTACAGCATGACATGTTCTTTATTTTTTATCTGTTACAGTGAAGGAACAAAATCAAAATATGTGAAAATGAGGAATGATAAGACTTCAGTATAAATATTTCACAAGTTACATAAACAGTTGCTAGATGGGCAATCTGCTCATATTTTATGCCTTGTAATATTTTTTTTGTTAGATGGTTTCTAACCAATAGAAGCAAAATGACAATAGGAAAAATTGCAGAGGGCTAATTCATCTGCTGTTATAAGAGCATTGCTGTTTCTGGAGTTGTATGAAATGTATCCCCTAGTAAAAGGGATAATACTAAAGATCAGTTACTCAGTATTAGAATAGCACAATTACTGGGCCTCTCTGTCAACCTTGTGGGAGCAAAAATGCTGCTGCCTGCTACAAATGCAATTTAGTGTGGGTTAAAGAGGAAGGAAAAAGCTTTGCCAGTATCCCTGTGTTTTTACCATAGAAATGCTGTGTGATAAAACACAGCTAACATGGAAGCACACAGATAAATATTCCCCTTGGTCTATTTTCTCTTTAAAACCTGCTGTTAAAGCAACGTTTGCTTTACTTGCAGTTGCTCTCAAGTGTGGGTAAATAGGATTAGTATATAATATAAAAATCAGAAGCGTTCCCTGGACAGCCTGTCCATTATCCATGGGGCTCTCAGGGGTCTGAGGTACCAATGTCTGTGCTCCTCCTGCTCACAGTGCAAGGGCTGCAGCACCAGGCTGAGCCCAGCAGTGCTGACAGGATAACATAGACTCAAAGCAGAGCCACTGAAGGCAGCCCTCCCTGCCCGCTGACTGAGCACAGAGCTGCTAGGAGTAGTGTTTGTTTGCTTTTTTTCCTGTGGATAAAATGAATCTTCAGGATTAATTTGTATTTGTGTTTGTAGCTAGTTATGAAGTAATATGACTGCTTGGTTTATTCAAACATACATTTTTCATTTCTGATCTGTTTAAAATTGATTTTAAATTAGTGATCCCACAAAGAGGGACATTGAATTTGAGATACCTCTTGCTAGGGATACCTATTAAATACCAAGCATTTGGATATTTAATTGACAAGGCACCCACCTACCCACTTAAGAGCATAGTTCATATGAGAGGGGGAGAAGAAATCAATTTTATATTTCCTGTCCTGAGCTGATAGTATGTAAGAGACAGAAATTAACTTCATGTGAATTTTGGCAGTGTTTTAATGCTCTTCTAAAGGCTTACTGAGGACAGCACATTGTGATGGAAGTATCAGAGTTGTTTCATATTTTTAAAATCTTTGCAAACAAAAGAATATATTTATTTTCTCTGAAGCTGAATGGAAGTTTGAAGAGTTTACCACTTAGAACTGGTCAAGGGGAAAAAGGCAGTTAGCTAAAATGCAAGTATTTTTGAAAAGGGAGCTTCTTTTCTGGCATTACTGGCTTCAAATGATGTGCCCTCTGAGAAGAGCTTAGTTTGATGTAGCTACTTTGATAAAAGCTGAATAGAATATAAAAGAAAAAATAAAAAACAATTCTGAAGGTGTGCTGCAAAGACTTCCTTTTTCTCCTTCTTTTTTTTTGTGATCCTATTTTATTTTTCATATGAAAAGCATCTACAATTTTTTTCAAGTATTATTTCAAGAATTCAAAATCAGTCAACTACTGTGTGATGTCAAAGGTTGGGTTTCCAACAGCTGGACATGTTCCTTAGGATGTTGTCAAACCTCAGCCTCTGACCTTTTACTTTTTCAGCTCATTAGAGATATGTATTTATTTACTGTAGATTGCCCAGTTAGCTTTGGGTTTTGCATCTTGTCAAGCTGTGCTGCACAGAACTCAGGGCAAGTAAAACAAAAGCTGTGGTGCTGCACATGGGTACTCACATTGCTGGCCATGCCAGTTGAAGGGGGCACTGCTGGATTCCCCAGGGATGGGCTGGATGATTTCATTATAATGATAAATATAAACACACACAAATGTATGTATTAATTTTTTCATTACTGCTGTTGATGTGGTTCTGATTAAAATTCCTTAAAATCTTTTCCAAAACCCAACTGTTCTAATTGCACTTGTCTAACATTTGGAATAGCCTATTTACAAAGCTGAGGTAACTGTTTAAAGGACACTTTCACCATGGTGAGCTCAGCCTCCACTGACACTCAGTTGCATTTATTCTGTTCAGTTTTAGGGACAAACCCAGCTTACTTAGCTGGAAAACATTATACTGGTCTATGTGGAAAAATCAAAGTCCATGCAAAGCATTCTCCAGTTTTTCATAATTACAGTAGCTGCTTATCCAAAGGGCAAACTGTCCACAGAAGATGCAGATCAAATGCTCTCTCTTCCAATTGACATTTAACTTTATATTTTAGCAGCTATGCTCTTTCCATATGATACATTTTTATATGACATGTACACAAGAAAATAAAAAGATATTTTTGTGAGCCACCAATATTCTGCTGCCTTAAAAACACTTTGAGAGAGGGGACTGAAGCAAATCTAAAGACAAAATCAAAAGATCTGGACCATGTGCATCCATAAAGGCAGTTTTTGCAATTTTTCCCCACAAAATAAAATTGAGTTGGTTGTCAGGCTTTGTATATTTGTTAGTTTAAGAGCCAGCAAATAGGAGAGATTAGAAAAACATCAGTAATTAGTTTAAAACTTGTGATATCCAATGAACTGCAATACAGTAATAATGAGTAAACATTTCTAACAAGTTTCTGGAAAGCTTTGAATGAACAGCCCTTCCTTCAACAGTGTCTGTAATATATAAAAAAGTTTTTAGAAAAGCTTCAGTGTTCATGGGGTTTTTCTATAGTTCAGTCCATTAGATGCCGTGTAAAGAACATTGCTTGTATTTTGCTCTCAGATTCAGCTCTTGAACTATCAGCATGCCAGATTTCTGATTTTTGGCTTATATTTTTTACTGTCTGTGACTGTACTCATAGAATAATGAAATGGTTTGGGTTGCAGGAACCTTCAAGATCCAATCATGTAATATGCAAACCAGCTCACTTGTGGTTAATGTCTGCAGGGTTTTTTATGCATATTTGGTGAGGATACAGGACAAACCTAATACCTGATACAAACCTTAGCTCTATTCAGGATGAATTCATTAAAACCAGCAAGCATCTTCTTCCTCTGTTACAGGACATCCAAACAGTCTTTTTATTTTACCTCCTTTATTCTCGGTCAGGCTAGAAGAACCTTCTACAATCAAAAGAATTAACCAAAAGAGAAGTTTTTCTAATGTGTATCATCAGGCTCTGAAAACAGAGAAATACAAAATTTTTA
This sequence comes from Agelaius tricolor, assembly GCF_023055355.1. Lineage (NCBI taxonomy): Eukaryota > Metazoa > Chordata > Aves > Passeriformes > Icteridae > Agelaius > Agelaius tricolor. Next base: position 5,993,935 of record NW_027269278.1, on the reverse strand, counting down.
CAATTTATGGTGATTCTGTATCTAAGGACTTGAAGTATTGTTGAAAACCTCAGAGCAGAACTTCTTTATTGTAACTGGTGCCAGCCTGGGAGCCTGTGCATCCATGAAGAGTGAGGGTGACTTGAGGATTAGAAGAAGTGAGGAAATGAAAAAGGATCAAACAACGAGAAATTATAAAACTGAGCCCAGGCATCGCCCTTTTGTGAGTAGCTTCCCTTCTACTTCACTAAGAACGTTCACTTTTAAAATGTTTCAGAAGAACATTGTGAAAAAGTTTTGTGAAAAAGTTTTCCTTTTGCACCCAGATTGTTTGATATTAATTTGAACGTTTATTCCCAGGAGATTATAAAACAATTATTAGGTTGCTGGTAGGGCAAACTAAGCAGTTCCACCTCACTGAGTCTTTGTCTGCTGCTGCTCCTCTTGAGCCAGAAACTTTCCTTTTTGCTACAGTTTTTGAACAGCAGACAGGAATTTACATTGGGGGGGATTAAAGTAGTCCTGCCTCCTTCCTCCCATTAGCATTGCAGAATATGGAACATGCTTGGAGTCACACAAAGTCATTGCTCAGTACCTGAATCACTATCACAGCAAGGTTCTGGTGTATCACCAGAGGTCTTAGATGCTCTGGTAATACAAATAATAACCACACAAAAATTGTATCTTTTATTAAATGTCATTCTAAATAGGCACTTCAATTAAGTAAGGAATAAGGAAAGACATCTTTCATCTTCTTCCTTATATTGCTGGTAAAATGCAAACCACAGTTTAAAGAGTAGAACTGAATATGTCAATCTTTCATATCATCCTCCTGCTCAAGTGATACTAGAAATGACTGTTTAAATTAAGGAAATAGGTTTTACCTGTCACCCACCCCTAGCCCTTCTTGCTGTTCCTATAGATTTTTTCATTTTCTCCATATACTTGATTGAAAAACCAACTGTGTTTCTGCCTTTTTATATTCCAGGATTCTTTGACTCTTTACAAATGCCAGCAGTCACACAGCTGTGAAAGAATCTTTTGATATTCACTTTTTTTTGTAATATAGAATTCAAATTTATTTTCACTCTATCTTTCATGCTTCTCAGGCTTTAAATCCTGTAGAGAAAAAATATAGATGTGAACACGGAAGAAAAAAAAATCACTAGTTTGAACTTAAGACTGTAGCCAACTCAAGCAGTGAGAATTATTTCATTTCAGCAGAGGTGTGTGTGCATCTGTGATGAGGGAGATGGATGAAAGGAGATGAAAGTGGAGGGAGAAGATCTATGTATGTACATGTGTCAGAATGTGCACATATTTTTATATATACACTCTTCAGAATGTGCCTAAACTTATAGCCCATGTGAAGCAGTCCTGGACATTATATGAACACATATAGGAGATATTTGGCAAAACTAATAATTTGAATTTGGTCCTCTATATCTACAAGGCATTTTTAATTTATAAAAAAAAAGAGTAGCTACAACTGTTTCTATTTTTTTTCCTGTACTTTCAGATTCCTAACATTTGATCATTTCCCTGACCAGTAAGTTGTTTTTGCTGTGTTTTTGAAGATGTCTCTCTCAGGCTTACAGCTCCTAACTGGTGACTGTCTTGGGGAAAGGAGCCCTTTTTTAATCATCTTTCTCTCTGTGCTGACATGAACTCCAGTTTCCAATTTCTAGAGCACAACAATGCTTTGTAAGGACTAGAGTTGATTCTGATTTACAGCAGCTCACTGTGAGGTAACAGCAAACTTTTCTGCCTCCTATTTTAAGTGCAGTATAAGATGAATTCATCGGTATAGAATCACATCTACAACATTACACAAAATCTACTGGCTGTACTTTCCATCACATGAGCTTGCTGTGCTATTTAGACCTTTACACTCACTGAAACTTGTAATTTAAAGAGGAAAAAGCATTCCAGTTTCATATCATTACCTTTCAGGATTTTACAGCATAGAAGGTTTCCCAAATGAGTATTTCAGGTGACAGATGACTTTGTTGTGCACCTTCCAAATAGCATCAGTATCCAGTGTTCTGCAGAGGATTTTCTACCAAAGAAAGTGTTAAAATCCTATTATTGAGAAATGCCTTTGTCCAAATTAAGGTAGTCACAGCCCATGAGGAAATTATGGCTGAGCTACAGTATTTCTTTAATACCAATATGTCTGGTTTTGTTTGGAAACGGCATCAAATTGTCCCAGGTGCATTGTCAGCTTGAAGGGAAGCATGGGACATGGATCACCTTTCCTAACTAAGGACTCAGATTTGTATCATTTCCTTTAAGCCACACAAGAGTTGAGAGGGGAGATGGAACCTAGGATGGTTTCTGAGAATGAAACAAAAACGGCAAGAACATCTTTGCACTGAAAAATATTTAGTGATGCACATAAGAGGTTTCTACAGGCATATGTAAGGATGCAGTGTAAGGAAATAGGTGTGCACAAGAAGTGGGAAATTCTTTTCTTTCTGGAGGGGTTAATATGACACACAGAACTTCTCACAAAAAATGATATTGAGTCTTTTATAGCAAGGACTAAGTGTTACTACACCTTTGATAACAAAATATGCATTAAAAGAGAGAAATTATTAAAAGATAGAAATCATTTTCCAGGCAAGTGACTCTATGTGCACTGTAACACTACAATTCTTTAAAAGCACTTTAAGGAGGGATATTAAATTAATGGTTTGAGAAAACAGTGCTTTTGTCTGGGGTGGGAAAAAGCCTAATTTCCTGAGTGCAATCCTTCAGTGATTCCAGCATCAATAACACGGTTTGTCACCTCCTGCAAATAAAAATAATTAAATTGTTCTTGGAGTATGCAGAGTTAATCTGAGCTTTTCAATCTCTATGGGCACTGAAAGAAATCATGTTTGCTGCAATACTATTACTAGTGAAAGGAAATAAGTAGAAGCATATAAAATCTGACACTAAAAATCCTAATTTTTATTGCTATATCTTGTAGAAAAACTCTTATCAGGTCACATAAGGAATATTACATTACTTTATGGAAGTCTCTAATTATCTAATATTCAAAAGTATACATTACATTTAGATTGAATAGGAGAAAAAAATTTTTATGATGAGGGTGGTGAGACACTGAAAGAGTTGGTGTTGAGAAGTTGGGGCTGCCCCATCCCTGGAAGTGTTCAGGACGAGGTTGGAGGGGGTTTGGACCAACCTGGGGCAGTGGAAGGTGTCCCTGGCCATGGCAGGGGTGGAACAAGATGAGCTTTAAAGCTGTTTCTAACCCAAAGCATTTAATGATTCCAAGCTGGTTATGTGTTTTAAGAACTACTAGGAATTTGTGTGGTAGCTGCCTCTGAAGTTAGTCAAAGTACTGCAGGGTTTGGGAGTTGTTTGAGGGGTGTTTTTGGTTTTGGGTTTTTTTTTGGTTTTTGGTTTTGGGTTTTTTTTTTTGTTTTGTTTTTTTTTTTTTAATGTTTTAAGTAGGAATAATAAAATATGTGCTTTTCATTAATTAAAAATATTTTAACAAGAGTTCTGCAGGACTAAATCCTAAAATCCAAATAAGATGTTATTTCTTCCTACTTGGTTTATCCTGAAGTCATAATAGTCTTTTGTGCAAGTGTGTCACTCATGGGCAGGTTTAATTCCTCTTGCAATGGATTAATCTATATCCGAGTTTTTAGCCTCCATTAAATTTCAATTCATAAATCCCAAACTCTAGCTAATTTTCTTAGAATTACAAAAAATATGAAATTATAAACCATTAAACTTTCCTCACTTGAATTTCAATTAAAAAAAAAATCTTACACTTCTTTTTAGCAATTTTGCCTTTTGCACAGTGCAGTAAGTTTGGGCAAATTGGTGCAGGCTGTGTTGTGCCCCCTCTCTAAGACCATCACCCTTGGAAGCAATGGTTGGATCCCTGCATATAACCAGAACATGAGTCAGCTGAGGTGCCCATAGCCTCTAGGGGGGATAAAAATGGTATAATTCTGTACAAAACACATGGAATGAGGAGAGGGGTGTCTCACTCCCACTTGTGGGGGGATAGAATGAAGAGAATAGGGATAGTGCAGAAGGCAATCTCACCCCTAACAAGGGGCAGCTGTACTAAGGAGCCAAGATTAGGAACAGGCCTGCCCTTAACAGGCCACAGCTGTGTCCCATAAAGATGAGTGCTATAAAAGAGCTGGGTTGGCCAGGCTAGGAGAGAGCTGGAGTTGTTGGCTGTGCTGGGAGGAGATGCCTGTGAGACATCACTGAGGAGGTACAGAGCTTTTGCAATAAGGTGACAACACCCCCTGGTGCAGTGTTTATAGCAATATGTCAAAGGGCTTGTGCTGGAACTCTGAGCATTTGGGAGCACATTATTACTGGCAATGCTTCTGAATCTGAAAAATCTCTGAATTTCATGAGCACAATCATTTCCTACTCTTCTGTGTAGGCCAGCCAAGATCCATTTTTTAGGACCCCCTTCTGTCCATCCTCAATATTCAATGTACAGGTTTCCCTTTTTAGCAACTTTCTATCAGCTTCCCAGTTCTTGTATTTAAGCCTTATCTCCAGCAGTGCTATGTTGGCAGAATGTCAGTGCTCCTATTACCTCCACATGCACTATCTAGTTTCTGGTTGGTGTGTGTAAAACTCAAATCTCAAGGTACAATGATTTAGATATTTGAAATCAGGTAGGAAAGTTTTGTCAGGTCAGACTGATAAAAACACATAGAGATTGGAATGGGAGCAATGCTTTCTTCCTGTCTGGATGGGTTCTACATTTTCTATGATTATCTGGGATTTTGCCCAGTTCTGTAATGCTCCAGGGATGCTCTTACTTTTTTATTTTTTTTCCTACTATGCCACATAGTCTTCTCAGCTGTTAGTTTTTTAACTTGACTTGAACATTGTTGAAAGGTATGGAGCTACAAAGGATATGGTCTGTACAACGTGTTGGACCAAGTATTTGCTGTTTGTCTTCACTGTTATCTAAGGGGACTGATTTCAATTATTTAGGTGGCTCCCTCTGGTTCTGTCTTTATATGTTCTTAACCACTCTGCATTTAAGCATACCAAGATTATTGGTACCTCTGATAGATTTTCAGACTACTCCATTCCTTGTTCTTCTTTCCTTCATAAATAAAAAAAAAAACCACCCTGCTAATTTTTGCAAAATTTGCTAATTATGCATTATATATGCATTTCTTACCTAATGTCTTGCTGAAGCCAAAATGAATGTTAAGTCATTGTGACATAAGACAGCCTAGCAGATTGCACAGAAGCACTTTAAAACTTAAAAATTCTGAAGCAGTAGGAGAATCAGTTACCCCTTTAGCCACCAGTACTTCGTGGTTGTATAGTACATGGTTAAGTACAACATGTCTAAGAAATACCTTTCTTGTCTAAAATATTTGTCTGATCCATCATTTCCAGCTGTCTGCTATCTTATCTTTTGACCCCTCAGTCACACTGCTAATAGGATTTTTATAAACCAGCACAGCAGTGAACTTCATAGCTCAACAGATTAGTTCGTGTGCTTTCATCTCTGGAACCTGGTTCAAGCTCAGAACTGACCAAGTGTGCCATAATCCTCCTTTAGGCAGCCTCCCTGAAAAAGGGAGTATGGACTATACAATCTTCTGGAACTCAGCTGGAAGCTGGACCCCACACAAGTGTTACTGCCTAACCTGGACATACTTTTCTTTTTTTTTTTAAGGCATCACACAAGCTTTGCAATTAATTTGTTTTTCCTGAGTCTCTACAGATACCAACTATAGTCTATCAGAAATTAACAGACCTACAAAAAATTTATAGTTTCAAAACTTTTTCATTTTGAAATCTAATGAAATCAGAATCTTAGAAATGCTAGCCAGGACAAATATTTCAAAGGGTGGTTTTGCTTGAGTTCAAATTTAAGTTCTTTTATTTTTAAACTTTTTACTGAAGGGGAATGTAATTACATTTATAAAAAAGTGCAGTGTCAAATTGTCAACTCACAAGTCAAGTCTCAACTCAAGTTGTCATGTTTAGCCAATTACAGTATAGCCAGGAAGTGTATGGACAAGATTTGAGAAATGTGGCTGTATTCTTTCATTGCTGGTTTCACTAACAGAAGCCCAGAGAGCAGAAATGGACTTTTATTGTTTTGGTGAATCCTGAGATCTCCTGTCTGGGTTTTGATACCATTGCAGCACAGGATAAGGAGGCAGCTCCTTGCCCGGTTGCTGTGTTCTGTTGCCAGGGTAAACAGCCCTTTCAGAAATACGAGTTCATTAAATCCATTTTTTTTTGCACAACACCAGTAGATGCTTAGGACAGGTCAGCTACAGCTGACAGGGAACCATGATGTGATCTCTGTGGAGAGAAAATTTTTCCTGGGGCAAGTGACCATAACTGGGGGAGTGGATTTGCCTACTGGTGTGAGATATGAGGTAAACAGAGCTGGTTCTCAGTTTCTTCATGAATCTTAGGAGAAAATAAGTTTCCTGGGTTTATTGTTGTTTTGTTGAATTTTTTTAAATGCTGCTGACTATCTTTCTGTGCTCTCCTGAATAGGAGAGTTGAAATATAAATGTCCTGTACCTAGTTTTTACCAATGTGCAATTCACTTTTTTAAAAATTATATCTTTCCCACACTGTAGTGATAATAACGGTAGTATTTGGTCAATTTTTTAAATAAATGATAAAATAGGAATAAAGCATTATATAGCTTCTCTTCCTCCTATATAGAAGGGCTAGTTATTTATACAGTGACTTCAGAAAAGCTGTTTCAGTTCCAGCTTTAAATGTTAATGCTAGTCTAGTGATCTGGCTCTGCAAGCTGTTCCACAGGCCAGTTCTGCATCTGTTGGAATAGACAGAAGCTGCACGGAGATAGGAACTTCACACATATGGATACCTTTGCAGAACACAGATAGCAAGTCTTGCAAAGGTTATCCTTGCCAAATGTTCTTGTATTTATTGTGACAGTGTCTTTGTTGAATTCTTTGAATGCAACTCCTCTTCCACCATCCATTTGATTTGCAAATGAATTCTCTTTGACTGTATTCACACCCCTTCTGTATTTGCTTTCCAACAGTATTCCAGCAAATTACTTTACTGGCAGGAACACTTAGGGAGCCAGCCAATTTTAAGTATTGCAAGAATATTCACAAAACCCAAAATTCTCATTCATAACTTCACACAGAGTTTTAAGACGAGCCTAATCTCAAAAAAGATAATCAGTGTATCACTGAGCATGAACAGTTCTTGTAACTTATGTTCATGGTCAAAACAGCTAAACTTGGAGTTTCAAATTACTGTTATGAATGGCCTGGGTATATGCTACAGATCAAGAGTTGTGGGTAGAAATGAAATTTACAATCATATGAAGCATTTTTTACAATATCTGAAGAGAGCATCTGAAAAGAAAAGATTTGTCTGAATTATTCCAATTTATCTGCTTGAACCTAATGTGTCAGAAAACAGTAGAAGTGGACAGCAGAGTTATAGAGATCTTTACATTTCTTTCTTTTGCAGTGGATAGAAGAACACAAGGTTTAATATTCAATGACCAGTGAGTTCTGGATATTAAAATACAGTTTTGTTGCTTCTCCAATTCACCTTGTTTTTATTGTATCCAGATGTGAAGATTTGAATATAAAAATGTTGCCTATTTCTTTAAATAGTTAAAGGTAGCTTCCACAGTCATTGATGTGACTCAAAATTAACCAGGGCAGTTATTTCCACTTGCAAGAACTTTTTGTCTTTGTCTAGGAATGCAGTAAAGACAATATACTGTTCCAGGGGGTGCTTGGAAGCAACCAACAGCCACCAGTATGTGCATACAGCTCTGTTTAATCTGTGGAGGTTAAAATTCTTTAATATTATTCACATTAGTTTTTTTTAAGGAAAATATTTCTGGACGTACGTGTCTAATTTTTATTTTGAACATTTTCTGGTTCCTATCCAACTTTCCCCTTTATCTCCTGCGTACCAGCTTCCAGGTATCTGTCTCCTGATGGTAGAGATGTGTGGAGGATTAGTGTCTTGATTGGCAGGTTGGCTAACATTACAGTTCTGTTCATATGGAGCTTTCCTTCAAGTTCTAAAAAACCACCACAGGCAGCCCAGAAAAAAATTCTGTTTCCTTTGTTGCCAGACAGCACATACAACTTTAAATTCAAAGTGCAGTCTGAATTGGGATATCTTTATGTAGTTCACACATCAATAGAGATAGAATTATGGATGAAATAATAATTTTTGTCTTCCTGCTCAATAACTTTAAGGAAAGGCGAGCTGTATCTCACAGGAATGACAGAAACAATTGATGGCCCCAAAGCTATCTTATACTGCTAAATTAATAGATCAGGGTCCTTCTCCAATATATAGAAACAGGAGCATTGTTTTTCAGGGTCTAATCTATTCTATAACATTTTGTGTGTGGCTGCAGATACATGAATTATAGAGGGAAGGAAAAGCTATTTAGAGCTAGGCTTGCCCATATCTTTCTTCATTATACCCTTTAAACAGGATCCAATCCTACAGAAGAAACTCTGTAAAATAGGAGTTCAGTATTATGGACAGCCATCATGAGCAAAACTTTTAGGATTATTTCCTTTTCATAAACCACACTTTCTTTGCTCCCAAGAGGGAGACTTGCCAAAACTCCAATGACTGTCAGACTTAACACATTCCCAGACTTATCCACACAGTGGTGCCAGCCAGACCCTACTCAGGCCAAGATCAAATGACACAGCAGGGCTTCTCTAATATTTCCCCAACAATACAGGAGTGTCCCAGTAATACATGGAAATCGTTTGAAGGAATATCTCCAAGGCAAAGCTGTTTCTTCTCAAGCTGCTGGGAGCAGCATGTACAGCAGCCTGGCTGTGGTATGATTGCAAAGGAGTTCTGTGGTTTGTATCTGACTTGCAGGTGAATTATGAGTGCCTTGTTTTTGTGCAAATGAACCCGTTTAACACAGAGATAAAAACAAGGATTGTCACTAAGGTCTGCAGACATTCTGATGGGAGGGCTGAAATACTCACAGTACTGTGTGATGATGAGAGCACTTCAGAATCAGTGGCTTGCTGCTGTTATTTGGATCAGAAACAAAAAGTACTGCTTGGTACAGAAAGCTTTTACCCTCAGTCCACAAGTCTAAATTTATCCTTTCTGTAATACCATTACATTTCCTACTGTACAACGTTAACACAGCTGTCCCTAACTTAAATCACATCTATTACATCCTGTTTTCTATTTTAGGTCTTAAAATTAGAAAATGCCATCTCCCTAGACCACTCAGTTCAAGAGAATAAAATAATTTCATCACACTTCTCCATGGAGGGTTTTTTTTTAACAAATTATTTGTTTAAAGTATTTTCAGTTTTCCCCTCAGCAAAAGTATTCTGTAAGCCCTGTACTAAAATACAAGGACAAAAGGAACAAAATTTAGAAAATTTCCTGTCTATGAGCATCTGACTGAGTTGGGTAATTTGTTGTTTCTTAGTTTGCCTTCAACCATATTAATTTCCAACAGTTTTGCTATAGTTTCATTAGTTTCCATACTATTTCTTTTTTTTGTGCAGGTTTAGCTCTGTGGTCTCAATGGCTTTTCTGCTGGTACTCCCTTATCAGACAGAGTTCTCAAGTTGAATAAAGTGAGAAAGTCAACAGAGTTTCTGTTCTGACTTTATTGTCAACAGTCCATTGCTATTCACTTCTGAGTTTCCTTGTGGGATGAGAAATTCTGCAGTTTGGATGATGCTATTTTGAGGTCTTTCACCTGAATCTCACTGCTGGCTAATTTGGAAGAGTTCAAGGAGAACTGCATATTATTTATATACTTTATATTGTCAGAAGCCTGCCTTAATTTGTAAGACTGATAACTGAAAAAAACCAAGATCCAAAGTGGAAAATGGTTCTTTTAACAGAGAATCCCTTAGGAGTTGCTTTTAGCAAAATTCCATTAACCTTATCTTTGCAATGTCTTTTCCAAATTGCTTTTTTGCAGGTGGCAATTGCAGTCGAGCTCTTTGTGAATGAGAGGTTCTAACACAGATTTGGCCACCAAAGCCCTGTGCCTCTTGCACCTCCATCATTGACTCCTGGTTGTTGTTTCTATCAGCTCTGCTCACTCAGAATTCACCTCAGAGGTCTCCTTTAGGACAGGGAGGGTAATTCAAGAAACAAAGGCACCTCATTGTGCACCAAGCTTTTCTCATTCTCAAACCTGTTTGGATGTGAGATACCACCCCTATGAGTGGTTAAGTGAGTTCTCAAATCTGTTACAGGAGCAAAAATTGTATCAAACTATTTGATATGCTTAGATTGCAAAGTGATCAGAAAAGAACAGAAAACTAAAAATCAGCTTAACTGCAACTTCAGCTGGAATGGATGCACACACAGCTCTCCCCCATTAAATCCAGTCTTATTAAATTGCTAGTATTTGATTAATTTTAATGACCTTTATGCACTTTATGTGTCTTCTGCAATCTGCAAATTGTGAAGTGACTGCAACTTTATTTTGGTCCCATAAGAGATGATCCACTGTTCCTCTCAACAACTTAATCAGAGCTGTCATTCAGGACTGCAGGGGGAAGTATTGCTGGTAGCAAACTGAAAACTTGCAAAATACTGCAGTAGTCCAAAGAATTCCCTTGCTAATTTTCTTAATTAAATTGTTGTGCAGAAATTGTCAAGTGATTTGAATCCTAAGGGAAGATTTTCTCAGGTTTTATTTCTGAGATAGTCCTACCAATAGCTGATCCTTAGAGCACTCATAAACCAGAATCTTGCATGAGGTGCAATTTAAGATTTGTTGTTTTGAAGTTGCATCAAATAATTGATCAGAAATTGGACCTGGGATTATAGAACAAGATCAGAAATTAAATTTAGCAAATAATTGCAAAAATAATTGAAGCTACAAATCCTGAAAACTAAGAAATATTTCCTTTGAATGCTCAGAAAGATGGGACTGGTGGCTTTGATTAGGATTAACAGTACAAGATGGGGGAACAAAGAGAACAGCAGTTTTAGATTGATTTACAATTATGACACATAACCTATTTCAGGAAGAAAAGACAACTTTCCAAACTTGTGTAAAGGTAGAATTTAAGGTAAAAACTATTATTTCTATTTCAAAGACTGCAATTTCTGACAAGTACTTTGGTCATTTATAAATGGTCAACTAGTAAAACCTGGGGTGTCACAGCAGATCTTTGAGGTTCTCATTTGAGCACCTTGTATGTGCCTGCTGAGGTACTTACTGAGCCTGTTGTTTGTCCATTCATTAAGACTGTGTTTAAGTGGGCTTAATTCCTAGCTAGGGGGAGGCAAAAAAAAAATCTTATTAGCCATTTTTATTTTCTTAATTAAAAAATTATCTCAGCTTCTGATTACTTTTGAAAAATAAAAATGCTGCAGGTATAGCAATTTTTTTATTTTTTTCTTTTTTTTTTTTAACATTTCCTTGGGTTCTGTTAGCAGAGATCTAATGCTCCTTCTGCTGAAAGCTCAGGGACTCTGAGTGCTTCTGTGAATGAGTGCTGATTTGGGCTCACTGCTAGAGATCCATGGAACACTGAGACAGTGTCAGTCTGCTCAGTACTGGCAAATTGTTTGGATTTAATTTAAAACAGTCTGAGGGAAAGTCATCTTGTGTGTTAATCAAATGTTTTCAGAATTACATATACATAAAAAACCCACCCCAGAAGAAATGAAGTGAGATGTTGTATAAAGCATGGTACAAATCAGTTTTTCTCCCATTTTATTCCTCATGGAATGATAGATATTAGGTGGATTTCTGCCCTTATTGAGTTCAGGGGCAAAATTATAAATAAATCTTATGGATATGGAAAAAAAAAAACTTCAAACCCTAGCACAGACTGTTCAGTTACATGGTATTATTCTCAAAATTATTTCCATTCCCCTTTATTCATCTGTCACCAATTTTTAATGTTTCAGGCTTGTTTATTTGACTTGAAGTGTAACTTGTTAAAGAACTAACTACTCTTAATATTTTTTGTTTATAGAAGTTGAACTAAAGTTGAATTAGTGAAATTCAAACTAAATATTTATAACTTGCTGAACCATTGTTAGTTACACCTTCTAAATATGAGTAAGGAACAAGTAGTATATTCTTGCAAAATATTCTGAACTTGATAAAGCCACATTTTCAGAAAGAAAACTGTTCTTCCAAAACATGAAACTGTTCTCATCTCACAAATGCTTATTTAACTACATCTGGATCCATGCAATTTGAAACTAGAATGAAATAAATCTAGAGGGTGCCCTGCATCCTAGAATTTCTGCATGACTACTCCTGTGCAGTTAACAGGGTTGGGCAGCTCTGTGTATAATTCATGGCTACTCAGAGGGTATCTTGGGTCTTCAAGTACAACTTCATTGTGCAGAATTCAGATTTAGGGTTTGGTGTGGGAACCATAGCACTGAGCTCTCTTCTCAGTTCACTGCTGTGAATAGAGCAGGTTTTCTGTTGCTGATGGAAGAAATAAACAACTGAATAAAGATCTTGCTTGGAGTAGCCTTTGGCCTCCAGAGGTGATGTGAGTTGTAAGCACGGCTTTGTCAGAGGGTGTTGCAATTAATAAATGCTGCCTGCAAAAGAAAAATCTTGTGACAGAGAAAATCTGGAAACAAATAGGATGCATTGGGATACATATTAAATATGTATTAAATGGGCTAATTTCTCATTCCTGTAATTGAAATGCTTATGGAGAATCTAATTAACCTTTCAAACGCTGATTCCCAAGTATTTTTGGCATCAAGAGCTATTTCTTGAGGAAAACATCAGATGCCAGCACCAAAACGTTTTGCTTTCTATTTATTTCATCTATCTCTCTGGAAAAGCTTCAATTAACTGTCAGAAATTAAATAATATGCTGTGCTCGTGTCTGTGGCCTGATCCAGCAAATTTCATTGTCAGACCTTTGCTGAAGGGTCCTGAGGGCCTTTAGGCATTTAACAGAGAGGGGTGGGTTGGGCTGATGGCTTGAGAAGGCTGACCTAGGACAGAGGCTAGATGGAGTTAGAGAATAAAGTAGGGATTTATTAAAAGGCCTCAATGGACAGCACAAGAGCCCAGCTGGGGCTGCACCCAAGATGAACCAAAATGGTCACAAAATGCACAACTGGTCACAAGTCTCTCACTTTTATAAGTTCTGCTCCATTTGCATATTGGAGTTAATTGTCCAATTCCAGCTTTAGGTTATGAAGTCCCATCCTGCTTGTTGTTCTGTCTTCAGTCCATGTTGTTTATGCTCTTGGGTCTGAAATTTGTATCATTTGTCCTTGGTTCCCAGCTAGAGAAGGAATTGTTTTGTCTCCCTACTCTGTGAAGACAGTTTACTATCCCTTTTTATGAAGCTCAGAACCACACACCAAAGCACTACAGAATCTGACAAACATAAAAGCTGAAACCTGAGGCATCAGGGTTGGGTTGTTTCTGTTCCTGCACGTGCTGTTTGCTGTTCTTTGGAGCATCACTGGGCTGCAGCAGCTGAGTCAGCCCCTCCCAGCACCCCCAGAGCCCAGGTTTCTGTGTGCTCCCAGTCCCAGGGGACGGAGAAGCACCGAGCTGGGAAGGACCAACCCACCCATGCTGCAGCAGGGTTTGCACCTCACATTTTGCTCTCCCCTCTTTCACTGTTGGGGAGTTGGATGATGAGCTCACATGGCCTGGATTTCCCTGAGTTTTGATGGATGGTTATGATGTAATGTGGATGGGAAGTCAGGTGAGAGCTGCATTTCAATTAAGAAGAATTCATTACCATTAATGTCATGAATAGTAATAAGTTTAACATACCTCAAGTTTTCTCCCTGTGCTGTATAGAGGAGAAAATACATTTAAACTTGTTAGAAGTGTTCAAACATGTAATTTCAAAATATTGCTATTTTGTGGAACTTATCAAGTGACAAATACTTGATTAGGCCTAAATTTAGTGAGGCAAAGTCTCAAATCAAAAGGAAGGAAATTTCCAGACTTTCTAGAGGCTTCCATCTGTTTTCACCATTGGACTGCGTGCTTTGAGGAGAAAAGCCAATCCTCAGCATCTCTTGGCACTTAAGTGGTTAAGTTGTCCCTTTGGATCTCACAGAACAGTATCAGTCATCTCATGTTAAGGGGAAAAAATGTCTAATCTTTGACAGAAATGAATTACCTCATATGGGACAGCTACATTTTGTCTGATGCTTGTTGTCAGCTTTCACTGGGAGATGAGTAACTAAGAAATAGATTTCATCAAGTTTTGAGATGGGAGGAAATGAAATCTTAGCAAAGAAAACAAGTTATGCCTCCAAAATGGATTGTACAAGCAAAAAAGATCTATCAGGTGAAAACTGAATGTTAAAATAATTTGCCCAAAGATGACTTATGCAGTGCTGGGGAGACAGAAAAGGGTGAAGGGCCCTAATATTCCCAGTTTATCAAAGGCCTCTTTAAGTCATCCGGGTTTGCTGCTTGTCATTTTTTGCTGTCCTTGTTCTGTTGTGGTTTGGTTTTGTTTTTAATCCCCATTTGCAGATGCTACACTTTTATAAAGCTCAAGTGAGTTGCCAGTTTGCTTCTGCCATCAATCTTTGACACAAATTTAATGATTGTGCTGTAGCACATCCAGCTTTGCATGTGGTTTCCCTTCTGATCTCTTTTTCCAGAAGAGCATTTCCTGTGTCACTAAGACAGGAAAACTTGGGATCTGTCTCCTGGCAGCTCAATAGTTCAGGGGTACTGAGGTGTGGTTTTTTTTTCCACAACTCATTTTAGGCAGAGTGGAAAAAGAGAACAATGGACAGGTCTCTGCTAATTTGGTCTGGTCCAAAAATGTCAGTTTACAGGAGTTTTATCATTACCTTCCTGCCACTGTCTTTTCTCCCAGTAATAATTTCCATTCTTTCAGCCACAAGGCCAGTCAAATGTAATTAAACAAAAAGCCTAAACTAATTTATTAAGATTAAACAATGATTATAAGTGCACAGTCTGAGTTTAGTTTTTATTTTTCTGCTTCACTTCACCACTCCTTGATAAAGTGTGTTTGGCTCTTCTGTGACCTCTGAAAAATGCAGCAAAATGGAGACTGGACTTGATTCAGAGAGCTTGGTGATACATTATCCCAGTTCAACAAATACCAAATCTGTGAATAAAATGTAACACTTCTGTGACTAAGGCTCTCTCTTCTTAAATGTGAAATATATAAGGCAAAGGCAGACTTTAAAAACATCAAAAGTAGTTAGTGCTTGTACATTTTTTCAAAATGTGTCATTCTAATACCCAGTAAATAAATTGGGGGTTTTTGAACATTGTAGTCTCTCCCCACAAGGTAAAACAAGCTCAAAATTGAGCAGAACTGTTATTGTGTGGTTGGTTTGTTTGTTTTTCTATCAGGTGTGAAGTTTGTACTTTGAAAAAAGAAGCCTGGTAGGAGACATAGGTTGGAGTTATGTGGAATTGATGTGAATTAGAGTTCAGGGGTTTCTTAAGTTTTGTACCTGCAGCCAAAATTATACATAATACTCATTTATTGTCTTGCTGCTTTTAAGATTTTGTTTTGCTAAAAGCTGGCTTGGTACCACATTAGTTATTTTCTGCTCAAAATATATTGCACTTACAGAAAATGCACCTAGTCAGGAAGTTAATTTTTCTCTCTCCTAAAGCAGGATTGGAGTCTTTGAGTGACCTTGGTGTTTCCAGTCAGCTGGTCACAGAGGGATAAAAGCATGGATAACATTAGTGGTGTTCCTGTTTTACTGACTGCTCTCTCCCTGAAGGGAGCAGGTGCTTCTGGCTGAAATGTCAGAGTACGAGTGGTTAAAATTGCTACTTTTTTTGCTTTTTACTTGCAAACAATTTTCAGGATTATTGCTCATCAAGACAGAAGTAATTTTGATTTATTTATAGGCTAAGAAAAGCAAATGAGACTGTTTCCACCAAGATTGCCAGGTACTAAAACAAAAGATACAAGTTACGTCACAGTTTGCATTTCTTAAGAATAACTACCACTGCAGGAAAATTATATTACTTAAGTCACCATGTAAAATAATTGATGGATAACTCCTGAAATGTAAATCTGAGTCAGTCATGTTGAAACCAGTGCTGTGCTTGAATCCAGGGGAACTATGCTGTAAACCAGTTTTGTGATGTATTCAGATCATGCTGTTAGATGGATGTTTGGTGCCTGTTAGTATCTGCCTTGTTTTAGGAGGACCTGCAGAATATTTGAGGTTCTTGGTCATGTCCTAATGGGACATTATCCTTGTTGCACCTGAGAACATTGATCTTCAGAAGAGGTTCTCTCAGTGCAGCCTGTGGAAGAAGCAATTTCTCATTGTCATAGTTGGCTACTCCTGAACATTAGGGCACAAAAACCACACAACTGTAAATTGAGAGATTTGGACTGTACACAGTCTGTGATTGCTGTAGTTAATGGAGATTGAGGTGGTGTTCTTTGTTTTCCATCTTGCTTCCTGCTCATTTAGGGCTTGAGTGGGTTTTTCATGATTCCTTTGTGCTGTCTATGTCGGTAGGCATGTTCACCTCTTGACACTTTGAGTGTTTCATTATTTGATGTTCACTGTCTTTTCACACTCTCAACACCTGCCAGACACACCTTGTAATAGGAAGGAACAGTGTAAAGGATATGCTTGGATCTGCACTTGGTTGGACTCCTGCTTGTGCCCTGTCATTGACAAGCAATTATACCTGTGCAGCTGCTACAATGTCCCAGGGCATAAAATCTGACTGAGCTGTGCTTCTCTTTCTCTACATAAATACAGTAAATATAATAAATACCAAGTATTCTTACCACAGAAGTTCTCACAAGTGGCAGAGTCTGTAAAAAGTGCTAAAGAGTTCAGACTGGGGACAGTTAGCAGAGAATGTGAATGGGTGGTTCCAGTTCTGCTCTCTGAGCTCTGCATATCCCAAACAGTGAATTGCTGCTTACTGCAGAAGCTGTAGAAAAAACTCCTTCAGGCAGTGTCTGGTGCTGTGAGAAATGCTGCTAAGTGACGGAGTAAATAAAAAGGATTTTATTTTTGAAACTACTGTAGAGTAGGTCCTTGATAAATTTAGCCATTAGCAGATGAGATCTGTAAAATCTGCTAAGATAATATCTGTGCCCAGTTTGTAACTGTTTAGGAAGAATGGGCTGAAAGCCACCAAACTGTTTGTTAGGTACTTGCAACTGCCAGGCAGCTGAGGAGAAAACCGAGG
The DNA here is from genome assembly GCF_023055355.1 of Agelaius tricolor. NCBI lineage: Eukaryota > Metazoa > Chordata > Aves > Passeriformes > Icteridae > Agelaius > Agelaius tricolor. Next base: position 5,976,774 of record NW_027269278.1, on the reverse strand, counting down.
GAAAGGGATTCTGATACTCCTCAAGTGAGAGAAATGCCAAATGAAATGGTGACAGCTGAATGAATTGCAGATTCTGGAACTAAAATGTTGAGTAGCTCAAGTGTTTGAAATGAGGAAAAAAAACTTGGGTGTTTTGATAACACTCATGGGGGAGACCCTGTAATTAATGTAGTTACTCTGAGCAGCTCTTGTAACTCAAGTTAGCACAAGGATATGATGTGGGTTTTCTGTGTTGCTCATGGAATATTTGTCCATGTTACCCATACTGCAACTCTGAATGAGAATTTGAGTGTTGTTCTGCATGGCTGTGTTACAAGACTCTCAAAGGCCCTTGTATTTAAAGGCAGAATTATTATTTTAAGCCAGTCTGGAAGATTGAAATCCATAAAAGCCATTAGACTGATTATCATCCTGTAACACTGTCAAAAATCATGTTAATTGGTGAGCACAAGCCATCCTCTGCTAACAGCTTTTCTCTTTAATTGAATTTTTGCCAAATCGGTGTCATTGAGATTCTCTAATGGACATTTTTGCTCCTAGGGTGTTTTTTGCTTAGATGTATGGAATAGGACTGTGTTTTATTGTGCTTTATTTATGTGCTTCAGAAAGACTGCAGGTTTTCAAGTGATTAGCAAGGCTGCTGGTAGCAATTGAGAAACTGATACCCAGAAATTTCTCATGAATGGTGTTATTCCTCTGATGCCAATATCTGCCAGTCTCTGGATGCTCTTTGTTGTTTCTTTGCTGCTGGCTTCTTCCCATTTATTTTAGTATTTTCTTTTATTATACATTTAGAGGCAGAGATGGGTGAGGAAGGTAATCAGCTGCCCAGCTGTGCCTCCCCTCTCTGGATTGTAACTAAAAGAGGTGTTACTCAGGCAAATACCTCATAATCCTTAGATCAAATTTGCTGCCTCTCCAGCTGCTGGGTTTTGTTTGTTTGGTGTTCTGTGTGAGGGGTTTTGTTGGCTTTTCCTTTGTTTGATTTTTTTGTTATTTGTTCTTTAAGTGGGTTATCCTATCAACTGCTTTAATCTGAACCTTTTGCAAGTAGATCCCAAAGGCATAGCTTTTGAGATAGCTGGAACACATTCTGTCACAACTTCCATTATCAAATTATTTCCCCATATTTGAAGGGGTTTTGGCCATACTTTTGAGAACTGATTTACTTTGTGGGTTGTTTGTGCAGTGATCTGGATGTACAGCATCTCTGTGGTTCATACCCTTGGTTGGAAATGCTGTTATCTAATACAAGTTTTTGCTTCTAATATGAATTAAAAAGGAGGATCTCTCTGGAATACTTTGTATTTTCCTTCATTTCAGGCAGATTTCCCTAAAAGCCTCAGGAAATCATTACTTGAATGGATTTACTGTGTAGATCAATCCCATTGGACACAAAAAGTCTGTTTTCACTTGCCAGGTTGCTCTAGCGTTTGTTTGTTGGTTCATTCATATAAATTCGAGGAGTGAGAATTGATCACCCCTCCAGGATAGATTACATATGGATGTGGAGGGACAATTAATAGTTATAGTGGTAAATGTCTGCCATTTTAATTTCACTACTTCCAAAAACCCTCCAACATCTAGAGATTCATGGCCTGGAGAAGAATCTGCTCTCAGATAGGGATGTGGAAATTATTATGTTGTTATTTTAGTCCCTTGCTTGAAAAAGATAAAGAAGTACATAGATTTTCAGGAAATAAAGCTTGCAATTTATTCTGTTTTGATTGTGCAGGATATGTAGCTATTTCATTGTTGCAATTGTGAATCAGAGTTAGTTGATAATCGTTTTTCAATTGTATAATATTTTCTTCTGGTCCATGTCAATGCCTTTAGCTGTAGACTTTTGAGCTAGAAGTAGCATCATGTAACCCCATGCATATTTTTTAAAACAGGGGATAGAGTCTTTTTAAACAGGACCAGACCAATTTAACATTCATTTTAATATCTGTCAGTTTAATTATAGTGAAACACAGCTCTATGCTGTTGCAGGTTGTCCCTTTTCAGAGCCTCTGTAAATTAGGTTTGGAATTTTTTTTTCTTCTTCTATTGGTTTCAATATCCCTAATTATTTTTTTTCTCCTGAGAGAAAGAGTACCCATAGGTGCTTTCCAAAAATTAAAACTAAAATAACAACTTTGGAAAGTTTCTGAAAAACAAACAGGTTTATTTCATGCCTGTTTAAATAAATAAATACCACCCCATGGCTTTTATTAAAGCACTCTCTGTAGCTCTAATGCGTTCATCATGCAGGTGTTCACTCTCCAAAACAGTGTTGACTTGTCCTCTCTGTTGTTTTTGTTAAGGTGGTGACCTGCTAAATGCTACCAGCTTTCCTTGCTGATAGCAGTGTTTTCCTGCAGAGTTCAGTGGGATGTTAATGCTGCTGTATCCACTGCTGGTACCATCTTTTAATAACCTGGCATTTGCAGGAGGGATGCCCCTTGCACAGCAAAGAAGGCCAAAGTTCTGAATGTAAAATAAGGTGCTTGTATTCCTGTTGTTGAATAAATGTGTGTGCTTATTGTATATGAATAACAAAGCGTTAAATATCATTTTTCCTCTTACTGAGTACTTCAGGATGGAAAAATATGCATTATATTCACTTACACTTGAAACATTTGACTTAATGAGAAGGCTGTGAAAGTGCCTAAAAAGGCTTTGAAATGCCTTTCTAGACCCTATGTATTTTATTCGGAAATAGTTTTTAAGACTGAAAAGTAGTTTCAACTATCAAAGTTGATGTAATGCTGACTTTTACCCTTTTTTTGATGCAAACTAGCTAATTGCTATTTTAAACCAACACCTATCTATTACTTTTAGTTCAGTCTTTAAGTGACTGAACTAAATGAATGAAATAAACCAGTTGGTGCATCACGCTACTTCCTTTAAGCACTTCCTGATTGTGATTTAATTATATAATTGAGCAATGATTTTCATTATAATGATGATAAAATATAAATATTATAAATTCTACTAACTTGCTCTACAAGTATAATTTTGCTGTGTGACAAGCTGGTGTTTTGTAACAAGAAGGAATTTGTGTTTATGGTAGTAAATAAGAACATTTCTCAACAGCAGGGGAGCTGTGCTGTGTTAGTGGAAGTTGTGCCAGTGTCACTTAGCCGGCTCTGAAGGGGCTGTGGGCAAGGCCAGGTCTTCAAGCAGCTGCATCCAACAAACTGCCCCGAGTCACTGAGCCCTGCTGCACCCTGCTCTCGCTGGAACTGATGGAATGGGTGCCAAACGTGCTGGGTCCAACCAGTGACAGACCCCAACTGTGCACAGAAGGTGATGGAATTGTACCTCTTACTGTCCATTGCTCTGTGTTGATTCTGTTGTTGTTGTAGGGGAATAGAATATAGGTAAATAAAGGTAGTATAGAAAGTAATCTTATCCACTATAGGGTTGCAGCTGGGTTAATATTAAAGATTAGGAGCAGGACTGATTTTACCAGGCCACAGCTGTAGCCAAAGAGAAGAGTGTTATAAAAGAGGGGATTGGGTGGTCGAGGGGAGCTGGAGTCAGTGGCTGCTGTGAGGACAAGGAAGAGTCAGTGCCCAGAGGAGCTGCCTAGAGAAACATCAGGGAGGTGTGAGACTCTGGCAACATGGAACCCTTGCAATGCAATGACAATAGAACTCTTACCTGTAATGACAACAGTTGTTACATATGGTAAATATTCTTTTGAAGTCTTTTGTTACTCTTAAACCACTTTAGTCAAGCTGTAGATCTGCTTTCCTTGCACTGATTATTGGTGAGGTTTCTGTGGCCAGTGCTGTCTGTGCCCCTTTTCCTGTCACTGCTGTGCCTGTGCTCCCCTGCCACACCCAGTGCCTGCAGTGCCCGAGGCCTCAGCCTTGCATTTCTCACCTTTCTGGTTCAGCTATTGCCACTTGGGCGCCTTCTCTCCTGCAGTCAGGTCACTGTCCTGGCTCAGACCTGCTCCTGAGATGTGTTTGCTTGCAGGCAGATCAGGGTTAAAGATTTCCCATCTCTGAATTCCCAGGGAATTCACTTTCCTTGAGAGGCAGGTCTGAGATGCAAATCTGTGTGAGGGACAACCATGCAGAGTGCTCTGCCATCACAGATGGTCTGGCAGAGGCAGAGAAATGAGGTGTGTGCAGTAGCACTGGTGTCACTAATCATAAAGGAGGTATATTTACATCTCTTAGAGTTGTGTGCTTTTTTCACCAATCTATTAATAATAGCATGAATGATTCTTTAAAAACCTCTAAGACAAATTGGTTTTGCAGAACTTTCTAGCAGCTCTGAGTGTCCCTCAACTTTTATCACTACAAAAGATTTGCCAGTCTACTGGCAATTAAAATTACACAAAAAATTTTTTTTGAATGCACCTACTATTGGCAGACTTTTGACTGTTTTGCAAGTAGTGTTTTGTGAATGCCTGCATGACCCTTCTATTAAGCAGCTACCTGTGTTCAATAGCAAAAGAGATTTTGAATGTTTCACAGCAGGTGAAATGATTTAACCCCGAGCAGAGTAATTGCTTTTCTTAAAAAGGGCACATACCTTTCCTGTGGACATTTTTGCCAAATATAATTATGGCTGTTAAAATGCAAAGCAATTTTATTTAATTTTTTTAACAAAATTACATTTCTGGAATATTCAACTAAAAGAATGAAGTGATTCTTTTGAGTGTAATAATTCATCCCTCAGTGTGTAAATGGCATTCACACTCGAGAAAAAGGCAAATCTGAATGTGCATGGTTCTAAGTGGTTTTTCCTCTAATTGCTTTCATGTACTCAAGCATCTGAAGAAGACTTAATTATTGGAATCCCTTTAAAAAACAATTGTTCTGCCTTGCTAGCCACTGCTGTCTTTCCATCTGCAAGAGGGCCCTGAGCAATCACTTTCATGACCTGAACATTTTCTTCTTGCACACACGGGCAAAACAAGAAGTAGCACTGAAGTCTGTTAGCATTTATGGAGCCATTTGTCACCAGAGACAACTTGGAGGGTGACATAACTTAAATGCAGCCTGCTGGGAAATGACACAAGCTGGGCAAACCCCAACTTGGCCAGGATTTCAGGAAAGCTCTGGAAAAAGCAGTGGATCTGTGCAGTTCTGGGTTCTGCTGGCTTGTGACTGAGTTCAGCTAAAAGCTTTCTCTTTTATTTTTTTTTTAATTAGCTTTTCCTCGATTGGGTTTCCCTCTTAACTTTCTCTGACCACTTCTGCTGTTCTTAGTGCCTGTGCCAATACTTGAGGCACTGGAGAGAACTGGAGCTTGTGATGTTTTGTGCTGAAGCTGAACCACTCTAACTTTGGAACCAGCAAGTGAAAAGTGAGTTAAAGATATGGACAGTATCCATATATATATATATATATATACACTATATACTTCCAATATGTACTATACTGGAAGATGTCATAAATTCACAGCCACCAGCTCTCCTTCTGCCAGTACATGTTGCAAACATAGCATGACTTACAAGAGGCAAAATCTTTTACAGAGACAGGACAGAGCTTGAATCTTTTATATATAATTCTGAGTCGAAAAATGTAATTAGATATATTTTAAAAGACACCTAATTTTCAAAGACTAGTGTTTGTTTTTTTTAAGTACAAGAAAAGGAAAAAATCTCGAGAGTATTTTTGTATCTTTTTTAGGCTTTTCTCATAAATCTACAGACTGCTCACCTCAATATATCTGCAGACTGGTGATTTTTAGTGATTCCAATGAGAGTGCAATGTCTCATTTATCAAAATCATATGATACAGTTTACACCACTTTTCCCACCTGCATGCTTTGTGTATTTTAGGGTTTGACATGACTGAGACTGAACAGTGTCCAGACTCTGGCACCTGTTTTTCCTGTCGTGGTGCACTGCTACTTTCAAGGTTTATGTAAAAGCCTGATGTGTCATGGTGGAATTTGTGACATTTTAAAACTTTACTGAGCACCTGGCAGCAACTTAAGCTTTAGATGTTTCTCTAAAATGTATTGGATATATATCTGTTGGCTTCCAAGCAATCTAAAAATGATAACAAGAGTCTTCAATGAAGTAGTGATAAGAAAGTGGGAGCAGACAATCCTAAATGCATTTCAAAAAGTCTAAGGAATCTTACTATATCTAGGATAAAATACAAGCAAGGAAAGGACAACATTAGGAAAGGATGACTCGATTTCATGAGTTATCTCCATGAAGTCAGCAGAACTGTTGTCCTCCCAGCCTCCAGAAAATCATCACTTCTGCTGTTTCTACCTTGCAATAATTAATGAGTGCAGATCTAAAAAGTGTGCACTATTCATACTTGTGCAAATACTCCTGGGGTTTTTTTCAGAGCTACATCAAAACTGAAAATGTTTAAACTGTGAAGGGCTAATTCATTTGTTTGGTTTTTTTTTTTATGACATATGAAATTAAGGAGTGGTTTTTGGTTTTTTTTTTTAGGCTAAGAACTTTGTTTTAACCTGACTTACCTGTCAGAAAGTGACCCCCTCTCTGTGAGTGGATTTGTTTGGGCAGGTTTTAAAGTGTGCAGAGAGACCAATTAAGAAAGGTATTTTGGAGTATGAAGTGGTTATTTAATCTGAAATATGTCACAAGAATATGTCATATTGGCAGTGCTGGTAGGCTGAGAATTTGTACCATCACATGTGTGAAAGGATTGTCCTTTGCTGCTCCTTAGAACAGATGAATGTCAATGTTGTTCAGTTGCTATTTTTCCAGTTCTCTGCTTTTCTTCATTAGGAGTCTTATGGTTTTCCTTGGGAACACTTTTCTTGAGCAACTAAATACTGTATTTAAAAAATAGTTTAGTTATTTATAGCTAAATACTGTATTCTCAGTGGCTGTAATTTTCTGTGTGGTTGTAGTGGTCTTATCTTGCATTTCCTTGTTTGACACACTTGCTTTGCTGTCTGGACTTTATTTCATACACAATTCTAACTTGTCTAAATTCACCATCCTCCATGCATTTGGCTTCTTTAGACCTATTTTTTTACCATGGCCAGCCTTCCAAGTGATAATTTTTGTGGCCCTTATGAGGGGTAATAATAAAATGATGTTTTTCTAGTTGCTGTTTTAAAAGGATTTCCCATGAAACAGTACTTCAAATACTTAGCAACTCTTAAATGATGAACAGGGGGTCTGGGGGTTCTTTTGTTCATGCTAGGGGATAATAAAAAAAAAAGGGCTCAGTGGAATCTGCATGAAAGTCACACCTTTTTAGTTTGGAGAGAGAATTCTAGCTAGATTTGTCTGAGTCTCATTTGAATCTGCATGTCTTCAGCTTCATGAATGTGGGTTTTTTTGATAATTGCTTTGTTAGTCCTCTGACACTGAGTGACAGAACTTTTCAGTGCTTGACAGCCAAATCCATTGGCACACGACAGTCCTCATACACAGGGAGGTGTTTTCTTTCTGCCTGGTGACAGTAAGAGCTTGCAAGTTGACAGAGGGGGGCTAAGATGTCTTTGCAAGTGAGAAGAAAGCTGAGAGAGGATGAGGAGGTTCTCTGTCAAAATAAAAGCATTCATTTAGTTCATCCTTCCAGTGTAATGAAATAAAGAGATCTGATAGCTGCATGTTAAAACATAATTTTATTTATGCGTTGCTTATAGAAAATTTATCACTTAACTTATTATCAGGGTCCTCATGACTAGAAAATTTTTGTGGCAAGTGTAACTATTTCTTTGTCAGTGAGGTGATGAGTGGTTTGATTTACATGTAAATATTCTCTTTGATAAAGAGAATATTTACATGTAAAGAGTATTGCAGTACCCTCTGACAACTCATCTGCTATTTATTTTTTCTCAAGAAATAATTAGTATAGAATGTGTTTATTTAGAGTTTTTTGTATATTTTTATTCTAAAATTTAAATCAAGGTGAGTTTGAGAGTTTAATACAGTTTACAGTAACTGAAATAATTTACTGCTTTCATTTTAAATGCTGTGGATGTTTTCCACTATAAAATAATGGTTTGATTAGTCAAAAATCTCTGTAATAAATTCAAGGCATTCTTAGAAATTGAGCAGGTAGAAGGTAAAAGGATGCCTGCACTGATATTGTGCTTGCTGGATCCACGAGGGCAGTAGTATTAACTGGTCATATTGACTTCTGTCTTTAGGGAAGGAGGAGGGGGACAAAACAACCAAACAACAAAAACCCAAACAAAGCCCTTGCTCAGCTCAGTCAGTTGGCAATTCATTACCCATCAGGAAAAACTGTTTAATGAATGAGAAGATGAGTGGTTTATGTGGTCAAAGGCAGGTAGGTTATTGTGGATGGATGTTGCTGATTGCTGGAGATTTGTCTGTGCCTGGATCTTCATGGCTATTGATGAGAATGTCCCCACTCTTTTGTCTTTGCAACTGCAGCAAGACTGTGTTTGCATTTGTCCCTTCTGTTCATAGTTGTCTCTCTTCCTGCCAGAATGCAGGGATGTGGGGGTTTGGGAGGCTGCAGCTCCAGTTCTTGCTGGGCTGCAGGAGCCAGGGATGCTCCCCAGGCTCTGTCTGTGTGTGGTGCTTCACTCCAGGCTGCCCTTGTACACCTGGAATGAGTCCAGCCCCAGGGGAACTGGGGCAGTGCTGCTTGCTCAGGACAGGAGAAGGTACAAGGACACCTCACCCACAGCAGCTAGTGCACCTCTTCCTGGCCTTTCCCTTCTGATGAAGAGGTTTCAGGAAAAAAAACCCAAAAAATCCATATTTTAGCATGTATAATGCATCAGTTTTACAGTAGTCCCCTAATGTAAATGAATGCTCTTCTGAAATGAGTTTCATACTAAATCTATTTGTGTGCTTATGATAAGGCCTGATAACATTGACTTTTGAGTGCTGTTCTTCTCACAGGATGTAGCCTTCAAATAATTTTGGTGTCATCCACCTTCATGGTAATTTACAGCTCTGAATTTCATACTGCAGTTCTTACTACACCTGCATCAGTTGTGCAGGATATCTTTTGGTGAGCAGTTTAAAGTCAAGCTTTTCTTTTTGTCTGTTTTATAAAACCTGGTTTGGGTTAGTTAATACCAATCTTAATTTGACCTTGAAAACCTAGTCCATCCCAAGAAAATAATGGGTGACTTGAAAATGGAAATTTAGAATATATAACTCTGTAAGTGCTTAGTGTTTTACTGTTTGGAAACACTTGCAAGCTTTGAGGAGCACATGGACATCAAATGAAAACATTTATAATTTTTTATGCCACATTCCAACTTCAATACTTGTTTATTACATTGTTGTGTATCCATGTTGTTGCCTCTCAACCCGACTCCCACTTTTCCTTTTATTTCCTGTTTTATTTCAAGTTTAGTTAAGTCTCACATGTTGTTCTGTCAGTTGCAGTTATTTTCAATAGCACAGTAGTTGCTCCTGAAAATAGTGAAAATTGTGCCTGCTGAATGTTATCAGAGCATGAACAGCTAGTATTTTAAACAAATCATGTTGAAGAGAACCTAAACCAGTTTGTACTGATTCAAAAGGCAGGAATAACAGATTTTAGAGACTGTCACAGGAAATGTACACCCTTTAGTAAATGTACAGCTTCGGTACATGTACAAACTTTCTTTGCTGCTTTGAAAAAAGATATTTTTATGCTGTTAGCACACAAGTTTAAAAAAGGCCTTTTCTATTGCTCTCAATTATGTAATTAAGCCTTCAGATTGAATAATTTTAAATGGCGTTCTTTGGTGATTTATTTTTCTGTAGAGTTTCTGTCTGTTCCCAAGACATTTTTAGTGGAGACATAACATTTCTTAAGACTGAGTGAAAATCCCTTGAATGGTGCAATCTTTTCAGGTGCTGTGCTCAGGTCTTTCTGAAAACACTGAGTTGATGAGTGGGGTTTTGAAAGTGCTGTTTGCAAGTCGATTATTCTCCATGTGCTTAAGCTTATTTGGGTTCCATTAGAAGCACATGGGATTCTATGGAAATGTGTGTGATTGCCTCAGTGCCACTTTAAAGAAATTGCCTCATTCTTATCTATTTTTTTTTTATTATTATTAACCTCATAACACTGATATAAAGATTTTGAGCCTCAAAATGTCTAACACATTCTATCCTTGACAGTGTGGTTTATTTTTAATTGTATTTTAAGAAAGAAATGGCCCTAAACCATCTAGCCTTATGCATTATATCAATTATCTTGGTGGAAGAAACACATAAAATACACTTAATTATAGGTCATAACCCAGCAAATCATAAAAATCTTGTTCTGAAGTAAATTGTTGCCACTAATTAGCTTTCCTGTTTGCCAATGCTAAAATAAGTTCAATTCATGTCTTGCTAATATTGGTTATTTGAGTGAATCCAAAAGGCATAAAATACTGATGTGTCCAGCCACTAAGCAGTTTGCTAATATCCAAGAATATATAAATGGAAATCGATGCTTAATAGCTTTAAATACACTATGATGAAGTTTATTGTCTTCACTTGAAATTGAATTCATGTTTAACTTCTCTTAAAATCCAGGAAGAAATGTGCTATTTTAAGCTCTGAGTTTGAGTTTGATTTTTTGTTGGGCTGGATTTTTGGGGGGTTTTTTTGTTTGTTTGTGTGGGGTTTTTTTGGTTGTTTTTGTTTTTTTTTTTTTTTTGTTGTTGTTGGTTTTTTTTGTTTTCAGTAAAAATATTTCCAAGATGTTTACATATTGCTGTGTGAGTTTGAATAGTAAAACTGAGATATTTAATCAAGGAATGAACATGTTCACAATTGGGTGTGAGACCTTTGACAGTAAATCACAAGGGTCCAAAGCACAAGAAATGAACTAAATTTGCACCACATATCAGGGACAATGGTCTGGCACACAATGTGGAGGAAATCCTGACTACTGTCCATGGAGTTTCACTCACTTCAGTCTTTTCATCTGCAGAGAAAGTTTTGGAAGTGCTGAACTGTCTTAGTACCTAATCACTATCTAATTTATGTGAATTTACAAGATTATGTAGATTATTATTGTTGCTGGTTTAACTCACAAAGAGAACATAGCATAGAGGGATGTTTTAACAGTAGTAATCATTATATATATATATATTTTTTTTTTTTTTTAATGACAGATCTGCCCTCTTTTCCTCTCCCCATCCTTCATGTCAAATAGTAATCAGAGTATAGTGAGGCATAATTTTCTTTTAACTTTTTCCTGTGCTGTTAGGTCAGAAACAAGAAAGAGGATAAGAAGTTGAATCAATTGCTGCTGTAAAGTAAAATACAGCACAGTTATGCCAAAGGGAAATGATTAGTAACATTTTAGGCTAGGCAATAGGTAACAGGATTTTTGTTGTTAAATACCAAAAGCATTTTAAACAGAAGAAATGGGAAGAGGGCTCTGATAGGACAAGATGGGGATGTGAGTAGAGGGAACTTTTACTGAATTAAAAGTTATGCAGAAAGTTCTGTCACATATGGTGGGTCAGGGAGATCCTTTTCCAATTTATGTGTATCTTTAGAGTGCATTAGTGTACATCCTGTAGTGCCCTCCTGATTTCTTGTTTTCCAAGGGCTGTTGGAGCTGTAAGCTCTATGAATCAGCTGGGCAACTTGTATAACAGAAATAAAGCAGATCCCTAAATCACTGCATAATCAAATCAAGCCTAGGGTAGCCCAAGGTACAATGATAATGTTACATCAGGTGTAGTTCACAGAAAGGAAGAATTTTCTTTAGCCTACTGAAACATGAAATGATAACTAATCATTTTCAATATCTGAGTGGCAGTAAATGCTTCCTATCAGTTTCTCATTTTGCAGTTTTTAGTTTTCATTGGTGTTGCTGTTACATGGATTTATTTCACATTTTTCTACTTTGGACGTACTCTGTAAATTCTATAGGATCCATTGAATCCACTTTGTTGAAAACTCTGTGGAGTTTAATGGTGACCTCAGAAGTGGCAGAAAGTCCCATCAGAATTGATGAATGAAAGCATGAGGGGAAAAAAACCCCAAAACCCTACATGAAATAGTATCTAATGTGAAAAGCTTATAATACAAATGAAATTAATTAACTTCTGCAGGCTGTGATTACCATCCATATTTGCTCCTCAGCCCTATTGGCTCTCTGTGCAATTTACAAGGCCACATCTAATGATGGTTTGGAATATTTTATGGTGTTATTTTAAAGATCACTCAAGGCAGCCCAACTGCAATCTTCCTGAAGTTGAGCTGAGGGTTTGGGTTGTAGGCACCCAATTTGTGGTGATGGGGAGTGGGGCTGGGGCCCAGCCTGATCCCTCACTGGCTGCAGCTGTGTGCTCAGGTGAATCATATTGGAGATAAGCAGGCATGGAGTGCCCAGGGGCACTGACCAATCCCACAGGGAGCAGAGGGCACACAGGTGCAGGGCATCAGCGGGAGGGGATAAAAGGCTGGGCTGGAGAGCAACAAGGGCAGAGCCTTGCAGCCCTCTGAGGTGGTGTGGTGTCACTGTGTGTGGGTAAATACCTGCAGCCTTCTGAGCAGGTAGGGTGTTACTGTGTGTGGGTAAATACCTGCAGCCCTCTGAGCAGGTAGGGTGTTACTGTGTGTGGGTAAATACCTGCAGCCCTCTGAGGTGGTGTGGTGTCACTGTGTGTGGGCAGACACCTGAAGCCCTCTGATGAGGTACGGTGTTACTCTCTGTAGGTTGAAGCCTTCTGATATTGTGTTGTGGAATACTCTGTGACTTTTGGGTTTTTTACTTTGCGAAGTGGCTCAGTTTTCTGGTTCTGAGTGCTTTTATAAGATGACTTGATCATGTTGAAGTCTGAAGGTAATCTTGGTTTGGTTCTGAAATTTGGTTTAGTGTTTGCTCTGAGGGATAGCCTTTGGTTACTACTCAGCATGCACTCAGTGTTCTGAACTGTCCTGAAAACCCACGCTTGCCTTTTGTTCATGGATAAATTACTTGAAAAAATTGCATTTGAATGTGTTTTGTGCATGTGGAGGTGGTGTTGTTTAGGTTTTTTAGGTTGTTGGTTTTTTTGGAGGTTTTTTTGTTTTGGTTTCTTTTTGGTTTTTTTTCTCCTGTTTGTGTGTTTTACCTGAGCGTCTCTGATATTTCATAGTGTTTTCTGGAAGCTGAGTGATTCATTTTTTCAACTACAAGTTACATGGAGCTTATCTTGCTATGGAAGCAAGCACAGTAAAGGGAAGTTGTCCATTGCTCTATCCCCCAGACCTATCTGGAATACACAAGGTAAAATCTTCATCTGCCAGTGCTCTGAAAGGGTCCAAGAGGTTTTTTTCAGAGATCCTAACTAAATGTCCCACAGAAAAGTGCTGTAAAAATCTATCTTGCCTTTGAACAATTGATACTGCCATGCCCAAATATTGCTGAACCTAAAATTTGTTTCCAGTTTTATCTTGTTTTTGTCTATCTGAATATGTAGATGTTGCTCTGTTTAAGAGGCTTTAAAAACTTGCACTGGGAATGTTGATTACAGAATAGAACCTGGAGAAGAATCTAAAGTTTTTTTTTTCTTTTTCCTAATGGACACAACAGAAGAGTTCAGTGTCTCCTATTTCAGGAAAAAATATTGAAGATGAAAACGTTTAGGAAGAGAAATTCCAGGGAGGTGCACATGAACCAGCCCTTATAGGATTACAGCTACCCTCTTAGGAGAGAAATCTATGTTAATCCACATAGGAAATCCAATACTGAGGTAGTGGAAGGAGCAGAAACAGGTCAGAGAGATGTCTTTAACACGGATTAAAAACTGGAAACGTGATTAGAACTCTTCAAGTAACTTTGGCTATTGGATATCCAGAGAGGTACTGTCACCTAGAAGACTGTGAGCTCATAGCTCAAAGAGTTGATCAGCAGACTGAATGCAAAGTTTCTGAGATGGCCAAAATAACATCAGGGTGGTGTTTTATCAAGTTATATTCCCCTGAGGGAATGGTTGGAACAAGTTAGATCCTACAGCACTTGATGCTGAATAAAGCAGAAACGGTGCTGGGTGGGGCTGGGACTCACCAGGGAAAAGCTGCAATTGCACAGAAGTGCAGAGGAGAAAGCACAGCAACAGATACATATATATGAGTTATTTAAGATGTTAATTGCATTTTCAATAGGTAGGGGAAATGGAGTATGGTTGATATGGAAGTTGAAGTAAGGAAGCTTGGATAAGGGATCTCGTTAAGTGGGTGTGTAATGGTAATGTAGGCAGGAAGGGGTGGGCTTCTGAGAGGGAGGGCTAGGTTCAAACCCCTTGTAGGAAATGATGGACTAGTTCAACTTGGAATTGAATTTCAAAGTTTGATTTAAATACAAGAATAAAAAAAAATATTACTGGTGGCCTCATTATAGTAGCTTGTAGTAGGTTGTGATGAATTTGGCCAAGAAATCAGAGCAATGCTCTGTCCTAACTTCATGAACTTGGCCAGGCACTACTTCCCTAAAATTAACTAACTCCAGCTTTCCCTGTAAAATTGGCCCAATATTACTATTACAGGAAATAGGTAATAATTCATGAGGTCTGAAAACTAACAAGATCTAGAAGGTTAATTTTCATACTGTATATTATACATTTGAATTTCTCTCATATGATTTTCCTTCATGTGGCAAGGGCAAACAGCCCTTTACACTGGAGCCTACATGCTGCAGTAAAATCTTTTCTTGTTACCAAATCCTTGGAGAAAAAGACCAATCTCTTGCTGGAGTTGTTTGATAAGAAAAAACAAAAACCACATGTAATTGTATCAATTGTTTTACTCACAGGCAAAACAGACAAATGAAAACTACTAAAAAAGACTGTTGCATGGTGGGTTGTTGGTTTGGGCTTTTTGTTTTTTGTTTTTTTTTCTCCAAAGTGAATGAAAGCAAATTAAGGGCTAGTTTAGGATGGGACTAAAATAACTTAAAATAAGAGAGGCACACATGCTCTGAGACCTTCTCAGTAACATACTCTAGGTAGAAGTCAGTAAATAATTTGAGAAAAAAGTTATTAAAAAGGAGAAAAGAGAAAAGTACAGTGTTACTCTATATGAACATTTAGTGCTGATCTTAGAATATTAGTAACAGGGTACTGCTTGGCATTTGAAAAACTCCACATCGGAGACAATACGAGGACCATTTTCTTGTGCAGGTTTATGTGCTTAAAGCACCAGAGAAGCTGTGTTAAATTTGGAACTCTATCAGTATTTAAAGTCTGATGGGAATTGAAAATGATAAAATTTGCTAAGCATGAGTAGATAAGTATTTTAGAATGCTGTGAAACTAGGAATTTTCAGATCTGATGTGAGTGTCCTTCAGAGAAAGCAAATGCTAGTTTTAGACTAATAGCCAAATACAACTTGAATCAAATCAGAAAAAGCATTAGTTTTGCTGAAGTCTTCAAATGATTGCTTAATGATAATAACTGAATGAGTTTCCAGCCCATAATCCAGGTTATGCAATGTATTGAAGACTTTCTGAGTTCTCTAAATGCATTTGGTACTACTGTTTATCCTCAGGTTCACATCCAGTGTGGGCTGCAAGTAAATCAGTCAATTAGGAGTGGTAAGTGGGGAGATGTCTCGGGGATTAGGACACTCAAATATCTACTTGTTAATCAGACAAATAAATAAACAAAAGCCAGTTGCCAAGATCTGTGGTTACCTAGATACTGGGCACTGTGACTCAGAAGCTTTTGATCTTGTATCACTCCATGGAAGTTTTTCTTCTGAGTCTGAAAATATCTACTTTTAATACTTCATTGGAATTTTTTTCTGATAAGAATTACAGAAAATAATAATTTACAATATTTGTGTATGTGTATGAACAATCTAGTCATTAGAAAAGCTCTTTTTTCCCTTTTTATTTTTCCCAGCTCTTCTATTATTTTCTTAATCTCTGGCATTTTTGTCCAAAAAGAATAAACTTAGGTAAAACCTCTATGTGTATTTGTACACTACCATAATGTTCATCTTTTGGTTCTTCCCATTAAAATAGCACTGTAATGTATCTAGCAAGAAGTTGTGATTATTGCATATGCAGAATAAGCAGAAACATTTGAGGCACACTTGAAAGACACAGCCACGTTTTGTACTGGAAGTTTCTTCTCAGTGACTGTAAAGAATACAAGGATTAGAGATGAAGTAACATAACAGGGAGCAAAAGTTGCAGAAACCTGCTGGAAGATAATAAATATTGAAATGTATACGGTTTATGTACCTGGAGTCAGGTTGCCTTCTAAAAATGGCATGTCAGTTTGCTATTAAATATTCATATTTTAGCTCTTTGTCCCAAAATATATGATTATATCAAGTAGATTTATTTATATGCAAACATTAAGGAAAAAATCATGGTTGAGTTATGTTGTTTTTTATCATTGTAGCTGCCAAGCTGAACAAGGATTTCCTTTTCTGAGCTCCCCTGTACCTTGTTTTGATATCCTGTATGGTTGAAACATTTAGAGCCTGCTAGTGCCCTGATTGGGGTTTTGAATGTCATCACAAAGTGCTCTACAATTGCAAATCCTAATGATGCTTCTCATATTTGATAGACTTGCCTCTTTTTATGATTATTCCATTATTGTTCTTGGCACTGCTATTTCCATATGGGGGCCCAGGAGACCATGGCCAGCAATAGTTAAGCCAGTGACAACAGGAATTGTCTCCATCAATATCAAAGCTAACAGGAGTTTCTTCTTCTATTTATTGAGACATTTTTTGTCAGGTTTACTTCTTCCACCAGGCAAAATAAAAGAGTAGTGTGAAAAAGGAAGCAATTGCAGCATAGTTAAACTGATTTATGGACCAGGAAGAAACTGCATTTCAAATGTAAGAGCAGCTTTAAAAATAACCCAGTGAAGGTAACTGGAGAGTCTCTTGAAGTAATTGTCTCTGGAAGCTCCAGCAATTAAGTACTTCTGGATCAAAATGCTGTTTGCAAAATATTATTAAATTACCTATTTGAATCAAAACATTCCAAACTTTGATACAGTGAACTGTGTATATTTATTTTAGTAGACGCTATCTGGTCATTCAAATTAACTGGAAGGAAAAAAGTTCTCTCTGGTATGATTGAGCAGAATTTCCAGTTACTACTTTTAAGATAAGTCAAGCATCCTGAAAAGGTACATTTTGTGGGGAGGTGGACAAGACAGGTTGGACTTCTCAACCGGTTTAGTTGTGAGTCTTTTATGTCAAATGCCAGAAAAGTATTTTGAAAATTGTTGGTTTTGCATTTTAGCTAATTTCACAAAATTTCAATTTGAATACTGGGACCGCATGATTCTTCTACTGTGGGGAAAAGTGCAGAATACTCCAGTGAACCTCCAGCTTGTAAGTGTTGGTTAGGATGGTCAGTGATCTCTTCTATCAGTTTGCTGCAATGAGATCTACAGGCTTCTTTATAAAACACTTCCCTTGCTCTATTATTATCAGCATTCTGTAAGAAGATCTTCAAACTCTGATTGAAATGGTAGGGAAGATCCTAAATAAGGTTCAAATAGTCCCTTAATTGTCATATATGTCAGGTAATAGTGCCTTGTGAAATTGTACCTGCACAAGTGTGCCAAACATCATTTAGCTGCTAATTGCAGAGCATTCATGTCAAACTGTTCTTCATATTTCAACCTTTAATTTCTTTTGGCATCTGATTTGACATCTGATTTATTATCAGTTGTTCTCTGTGCTGTGTGTGTACTTTGATATGTGATGACCCTGTTAAGTCAGACCTGGTAACTTCAGCCCTAAAGCACCACTTGCCTGTACTGTGTCATCTTGCAATCTTGTGCAATGTTTACTTGGAGAACAGAGTATTTACAGAAATCTATGACTAATCTTTCCAATTTCAAAAGCCCATAATCTTCAGACTACTGCTTTCCTTCTGGGCTTGTATTTATTGCCTGGAAAGAACTGGTGTGCAGGAGGAATGGATGGGATTGGGCTTGGTTGTCTGTAACATTCACTGGCCTTATTCACTCTGCACTGATCTAAAAAGTACAGGCCCTTCATATCTTCAAAATTATCATGTAAGTAAGTGGGAAAACATCATCCAGTTGTTTTACACAAGAAACATCCCAGCTATGTAGCTTTTCATACAGAATTAAGATTGGGGAAAAGAGTCTTGTACTTCATGAAGTACATTTCATAAGGAAGTCATGATCTTGTACTCCCTGCTGGGAGGTACAAAATTATGCCTCAATTATCACTAGAAAGTCTGGACCAAATAGAATACACTGGGAAATGTTTGCAGACATTAACAATATTATATTATTTAGTGTGAGCTGAGAAATACTCCATAATCACTGATGGGTGGCCTAGAATAGGACAATGGAATTTCCTATGTAATTTTAGATTGATGATATATTATGTGTATCCAGTTTGATTTTGGCATCAAGTCATTACATAATTATATATAAAGTTATTTTACAAGATACCTGTTATTTCTTCAGGATCTATTACAGTCCATCAGACAAAATAGCAGTTCTGGTTTTTTAACTATATATTATAATATAAGGATCTTTAAAATAAGGGTTGTTTACCCAGCAGACTGTGAAGATTTTTTTAGAGTCACTTTAAATTGATGTTTTGCTCCCAGTTAGGGAATTCTGAGATAGGATAGTGGGTGTTGTGATTAATTTTTTCTATGTAACAAAAATGCAGTGTCTTTGGGGTTGGGATGGTTCAGTCGATAGAGAATTTATCTTGATTTTTATCAATAAGTTAAAATACAGAGCACCTGCAGCCATCTGCATGTGACAAATTTCACTAAATGTAGTGAAATGAGTCATCCTGAAAGTTGAGTGGGCCCAGTAAAGACCAATGAAATAAATGAAGATCATCAGGAAGATGATCAAAATAAACACAGAGTGAAAAAGTTGTTCAAGTGTTTGCAGCAAATTTAGGAATAAGTGACAAAAGATTGGTGTCGAGGTCATAAAATATGATATTACTAGATGTGGCATCCCCTTTTATATGTGGTAGTTTTATTCCTTGAGTGATTTGGAAAAGACTATGTCTTAACTTTAATGAGTCGCTATGAAGTTGAAATTACTTGCCAACACATTCATGCATTTCAGTTGTTTTTTACACTGCATTTTACATGAGGGGAAATTGCAAATAGTAAATGTCAAGGATTCACTCGGGGCATTACAATTTCAGAGGCATGAAGCTAATACATATTTGTCTCATTACTGTCACCAGATTGAAGTTAGTCCATGGATGGCAAGAGCTCATAACTCATAGGAGACATAGTTACAAATGACCTGTGGGAGGTCACAGATATCACAACTTCCTAAATTCACATTACAAACGTGTTGTTAATAAGAAATGAGGTACGTGTTGTTCGTCATCTTTGACAAAGCCTGTTTTCACTGAAAAAGAGGTGAAGGGTTTTTGTTTTTTTTTACTTTTCAGTCTCAGTCGATCACATCATTGTAGATAACAATATATGGGAGAAGGAAGGCAGTGCTATCCTTTCAGAAATTGACTGAAGTCATCTGTGATCTTGCTGTATTAATACAATTGATACACTGTACTCTATAATTGGCCTGCTGATATTTTGCTGAAGTATCTGTATAGTGCTGAAGGGCAATAAGTATTGTATGGGGGCTTTTAAATATGATTTATATTCAGAGACATTTTATCTTCTTCCCTGGCTCCAAAAAGCAGTGTGGAGCTCACTGCAGCAATCCAGTGAGCACGTTTCAGCAATACAGTGTGTTGCTCCTCTGTTGGCTTAATCAAGTTAGCACAGAGAGACTGAAGAGCATTCTTAAGGTGCAGTTCTGTGTGTGAAATGTACTGGGTATAACTTATCTGAGTTTGTGCAGTGTTTCACACAGTTTTTAACTGAAGCTAAATGCTTTGCTTGCTTACCATAGTCAATAAGGTGTAGGATGGTATAATCTGGCTGTATTTGCTTCACCTATTAAGACTATGTGGGTTTAGGACTTATTTTTGATTATGATGGAGTAATCTGTGCTCTGGATTAAGCATCCTCAAGCAGGTGGTTAAGTTGCTGTTTATTGTGTACATCTGCACACTGGAGCTGCTTGCCTGCCTGTTGAATGAGGAGAGCTACAGTTAATGTATTAAATCATTTGCCTGACAACTGCCTTGTCTTTCTCTGTAATTCTAGGTGCAATTTCAGGTGTCAGCTTTGATTCATAGAGCCACACATGGTTTGATTCATAAAGCCACAGAGGAGTGTCTGACAGACTGCTTCTCTTCCTATTTGTGAGAAAGGTGTGACACTGGGTGTTGATTCATCTCTTCAGTCACTTGGTGTGCCAAGGACTGCAGGTCATACAAGTGCTGTTTGGGGGGTGTCTAAGGAGCAAATACAAATAAATACTATTCACAGACAGATATCAAACAGGTGCTTTGGCTCATTAGTTTAAAATGTATTATTTTTCTATTTGTCTGACAAAAGTGAATCTGAGCAGTTCAAAGAATCACAGAGGTTAATGACTGAGGAACAGTTGAGGAATACTTTCTGCGCTTTTTCAGCAGAATGTTTTTGCCTTTCTGGTAATATACTCCAAAAGCATGTCTTTAATGCCAGGTGTTTACATAAGCAGCTCCAATGATTAGAAATATTTTAGAGTGAAGTTTTTAGCTCTTTAAAACAGTTATTTAAACAGAACCCTGGAGGAACTTCATTGCATACAAAAAGATTTGCTCCAGACTTGGAAATTACTTGAATTGGCATTTCTGTCTGCTTAGCAAGTTTTCAGTAAATGAAGAAAAAGGAGAGGGAGCATAGAAAAAAGCATCACTGACAATTGGCAAGTAGATTGAGTGAAGAAAAACTGGAGCAACCTAAGAATAAATGCTTTTTGAGTCTGAGAATCCACTAACTGGATCTGAGATTGTAGGTTGTGGAATTGTACAAATAGAATAGCTTGCTTAACATGGGATTTTTAACTTTTTTTGCATACCTGATTTTCTAATTCTTGACAACATGAAGGGTGATTGGTGTGGGTTCCTAATAACTGGGAGGGAAAAAGAGAAAACATTCCCCTTTTCAGAAGGCCAAGGAGGAGGATTTGGGGAGGTGTTGGCCACCTGAGCAGCCACCAGATGTGCCTGATTGTCCTGGTCAGCCTGGTGGCTTTCTGAGGCTAGTTGCTCTCATGAAGTTTGCCTGCTGCACCAAGACTTTTGCCAAGGTGCATCCTCACCTTTTGCCAAGGTGCAGCCACCATGGATAGGTATGGTTTGGGTTAAGGACTGCTAGGTGTGTGGAAAACTGGCAGAACTTGTGGGTACAGAGTGGGCAGCTGGTTGGTAGCAGCAGCATTTTGCAGTAGTAGGGCCAGAGGTGATAAAAGTCTTGATTAACAGTTTGGCTGATGGGAATGGACAGGGTTTTCTGCTAGGCTGAGTGAGACTAAATCCAGGAAAACAGTTTCACTAGAAAGCAATGGTGCTACTCTTAACAAGCTGGAGACATGGTGTGAAAGGAGCCTTGTGAAATTCAGAAACAGCCAATGCATCTGGGGTGGAGTAGCCCCACACACACACAGGAGCTGGGGCCAGCAGGGTCCAGGGCAGCTTTGCAGGAAGGGACACGGGGGGGATGTCCTGGTGGGACAGTGAATTAAACCAGACTGAACAGCCTGCCTGTGGCACAGGCCAGCTGTGTGAGCAGCAAGCCTGGGAAAGGCACCTGTGAGCACGTCTGGGGCCCCCAGGTGTCCAGTTTGGGCTTCCCAGTACAGGAAAGAAATGGGTGTAGTGGTGGAAGTCTGGACGAGGACTGAGAGCCTCTGGAATGTGGGCCGGGACAAATCATTATTAGGAATGGCTGTGCATTGAGTCCACTGATTTACAGAGATGTGAGGAGAGGCCTCTTGCTCAAAAACTCCAAACATCAAGGGAAACCAAATTAAAGCAAAACAGAAATGAAAACTCCACATCCAACAGCCCCACAATTCAACAAGAAAAAAACAAAAACACACAAAAACCCCTCCAATAGAAAACATGCTTTGCACCCATCCCCAAACATGTCCAAATCCTCAGTCTCAAGAATATAGACTTGGACTACTTAGAGGAAAGTATGTCCATTACAGAAAGAGTAATTGGGGTCTTTTTAAACTAGAGCACTTCTTTCCTTACAGATGGGAAAGGCGACCTTTAAACCAGGCTCTATTGCTATGATAAAATACTGTATCTCTTTGTGCTTACATTGCAGTCAGGGGATTTTATAGCATATAACATTCTTTTAGTCACTTCATCTCTGTGAATTAGCTAGCTTTTGAAAATAAATCTGAGCTAAACTCTTGGGTAACTCTTTGAGATTTAAATGTCTCGATTCAGAATTTTTTTGTTTGGTGGATGATTCGGTTTTGGTCATGGGATTTTTATTTTTTCTTTCACAAAAGGAAATAGGGGTCCTTGACCATGTCTAATGACTTAACCATTTTGTGTAAAGGAGAAGTTGACATTTATGCAAAAATATGAATGGCAAGAACAAATTCCATCTACCTTAAAAAAACAAACAAATCTACTCTAAATTTTTTAGAGTCTCAGAGCTCACAGCAAATACAAAGATAAATGGCCTGATAGAAAGATGACTGTCAAGAACGAAGCTCAGTGTCATTTTCTGAAATTAATTCCTGTTTGTGTTGTAATGTTGCTTCCCCATGAAAGCTTGGACAGAAGATCAGTCATTCTAAGTTTTTTCAGGGAGGTGGCTTAATAAGATAACTGTAGGGTGATGATAATCTGTGAAATACTGTAGTAAATAAATGAGTTATGTGGACAGAATTAGTCTGATGTTCCCCTCTCCTGCTGTCTGTGTGCTGTCTGTCCCTTATTGGAAGACAGAGTGGCCAATTTCCTAATTCAGGTGCACAGCTAGAAGTAGCTTTTCATGTGCTTATTTTGGTAAGGAAAAAGCAGTGTGAATATTTTTGGGTGATATGCAAATGGTGCCGGTAACGTTTTGTAGGAAATAATTTTCCTACCTACCAGGCAATTCCTGTCTGACATGTAGGCAACACACACTGTGCAGCTTCTGCCAGTTTTGCATCTAACTTGAGCACTCTGGAGTATTTTTATTGCTAAGGAAAGACACCATTGGCCAATTCCTATTCCATTGACTCCTCTGCTACAAGAGCAGTTTCAGACTGATGAGTCACTATTCATTTCGTTTGAAGCTTTGCATGTATATATTTTTTTTATTATTTCATGTGTCAGCTAAAAATAATTCTCTTGCAGAAATGACAGACAGAATAAATTTTAGGAGGAAATAATAAAATCTGCTGCACTGAACATGTCACTTGAGGCAAAACCAGCTGCTTATGCTGGCTAGAATGTTACTCTGATGTTTTTAAATAATTTCATTAGTCAGTAAGATTCAGTTTAATTATTTAAGTGACAAAAAAAGAATCTGGTACCTGCATATATCCACTGTTGACTCTTTTAAGACTATTCTTTATATTAGAACTGAAAGCACTTACTAAACCCCATTTGGCTGGCAAAATATCTTTTTGTTTACAAAACCCAAAGCTTTTAGCCACTGCAAGTTTTTCAGTGTTCCCTGCTGGGATCCCAAGCTAACATTTTTTTGCCAGCAGGCACCACTTTCACTTCATGGGGACCTGCTGTCACCAAAAGAGATTTTTCCTCAGGTGTCTTTCCTTTTTATTGCAGCATCTGAGGAAACTGGTCCTTAGGAGAATCTCACTTTTTTTGTCTTTCTGAAAAGCAGTCTGATATTCACTGTGCACGTTTTTTGCTTGAACTGGCATCTTGCAGTCATAGTAACCTGGAATTGTTTGGGTGGAAGAGAAGTTTGAGATCATTTAGCCCAGCTGCTAACTCAGCATTGCCCAGTCACCATTAAACCACATCCCCAAGTGCCACATCTGCACATCTTTTAAACACCTTCAGGGGTGCTGACTCCACCACTTTGCTGTGCAGCCTGTTCCAATGCCTAACCACTGTTTTAGTCAAGTCTTTCCTAATATTCAACCTAAACCTCTCCTGGTGCAACTAGAGGCTATTTCCTCTTGTCCTGATGCTTTAACAAAATATTGCTTTCTTTTGGATCTGGTTATACTGACCTGTCAAATATGTGATATTGCTGGCCCAGTCTTGATGCTAGAAGACAGATTCTGGTCTCTTTAGATTGATCCTTTGAACAGATTCTACTGTTCCATCTTTCTCTAGACTGGAATGTAGGAACTTGTGTAGTTCCTGATGATTTAAAAATCATTATGGCATTCATGTTCTGTCACTGTGAGACAGTGCATCATTACAATGGGGCTTTTCTTCCACACACTGTATTGAGAAGCCTAAACCCATTCCTTGTAGCTCTATTTCTCTTTTTGCAAAGCAGTGGCAGGAGGAATTATGATTTCATCTTCTGATTCTCAGTGGTCATCCCTATGAGATTAAAAGAGCATTGCATAATAAAGTAACAGCAATAGAGCTGTTTCTCCTTTTTTGCTTCTGCTTTGAATAAGCTGGTACTTCAAAGGATACACCATCTGCCTCATTTCAGAGATACTTGCTTCAAAGCTGGCCACATTTAACAAAAAGGCAGGTAGGGAAGACTCTCTAACACCCATTTCAGTTCTAAAAAGGGAAGAAAAAGCCCAACAACAATCTCTGGTTGAGTAGTTAGATTCTTTAGTAGAAACATGAAGTGTGTGGTACAGTGATACTTTTTAATAATATATCAGAAAAGAAGATATGCAGTTTCATCTTCTTGTCCAACAGATCATTTCTTTGATCAGTTCTCTAGGCAAATTCTTTGTCTAAAAACAAAACATTATCAAGGAAAAGGCTTCATCCCAGAGCCTAGGGAAGGTGTTTAACTGTGTTTAACTTCAGACTTCCCAGGCTGTGAACTGCACTGGATGGAACTGTGTGTGTTTTATGCCAAGCTCAGAAGAGTTGAGGCTCATGATTTGCCATTTTCTGCCTGTGAGAAATCAGACCTGATTGTGTGTGCAGCACATCACAAAGTGCCCTCTTTGGCCCAGGAGGCTTTGGTTTGAGTCAGGAACTGAGCTATTGATGAATTATCCACCAAGTAAATTGTGTATGAGGCACTCACTGTGTTTTCATGGGGCTGTCAATGCAGATGCACTGATTGACACAGCCTTAAATGTGTCCCCCCTTACTCATGACACTGAATAATCACATATTATAGTGATTGTAGCTGAAATCTAGATCATGGTCTGAACTACTGCAATGCTGATACTACTGGTTTGTTGTTTGTTACCTGTTTTCTCCCAGCAGATTTAGCAAATCCTATTCACCTAATGGCTTTGACAGCAAAGTTTAGTTTATTCTTGTCTAGCTTTTTTTATTTGTAGTGTATTTTCAATATTTTTAAGATTTATGAAAGAGAATTTTCTGCTTCCTGTGTAGTCCAAGTCCTGCTGTTGGGAACAAATCAGCTTATTTACAGACTTCTCATGCTGTGTAGTGTCATGCTATCAATCTGGTCCTGCTAGTATCAAGTGCTAGACCCATCAAGAAATTTTGATAATTAACTGGCACTCCTAAGATTGGCTTTTACTGGGGTAACAGAATTAAGAATTATATCAATGTTCACATGTAAATGTTCACATGTTTCCTATGATCAGTGTATTTATTGGCATTTAGGATAAACTATGGTGTTGAATTTGGACGTTTCCTTAGTGGATTAATATACCTTGCAAGTGGCAAACACTCTTCAGTCTCATTGGGAATTGTGATTTTAGAAAATTGGTGCTTTATGTGGATTTTCATTTTATCATCAAATTTGCAGTAATTTTTAAAAGGCCCTGGAATTTACAGGATTTAGTTTGCTTTTCACTTTATTTTTTCCAGACTTTTACCAATATTTTCTTACAGATATGAAATAGGCTTGAGAAGATAGTGAATAAGTTGGACTAGGAGCAAATAGGATTAGGAGTAAATAATCTAAATATATCTTTTAGGAAGTGAATTCACCACTCCTTTTTAATTTTGTATGTTAGAAATCAAATCAGAAATCCTGAAAAACAAACATTCTGTCCTCCTTCACGTCTGCTGTTAGTGGTGTTTCACCCTGACCTCATTATGCAATTCAATTTTGTTTTGTTGTCTCTTGGATTTGAAACCTCCTAATAGCATTTAACTGGAATATTTTTGCTGCAGCTGAAGACAGGCCATAATTACTGGGACATGCAAAATGTGCTAATGGTTATCCAGTGGGCTTTTCACCACTCTTAGAGGGTTTTCACATAACCTGTCTGTTCAGCTGGTGCAAGACAATCTGGCTTAGATATTGTTGAGAGGTTTACTGAAGTCAAGATGTGAATTTCCTGCTTTCCTTTTAGCTGCCAGGTTTGTGTTGAAGGAAGTTGGACTGAGCTGTCAAACAACTGCTTTGCTCTCAAGAAAATGGTGTTGTGGCTATTCATCTCATGGTTCATCTGCAAGTGCTGATAAATAGTCACTTTAATGTATTTGTTCTATCAGTTTGCCCAGGGCTGGAGTCTCCTGTAATTGGTCTGTAATTCTGACTTGTCTGTGCTTTCCTTCACCCTCATCTCTTTAGAGACAGGAAATAAAAACCTTGTCTTACACAAAATGGTGGTTTTAGAGAAGGCCCATAAGAACACACCAGCCATACAAAGACTGTCAGGAATGAAACTTTGAGACAATGTCCTCTGAAAAAATGTAAATACCCAGTTTCCCAGGTGCACTTGGCACTTCAGAAATCCTTGTGCATTGTGCACAGGAGATTATTTCTGAATGCATCGCATAATAAAAGCTATGTTTGCCTCAAGAGGATGTTAAAGACTGGAGGATGCTGAGGGGAAGTTCTCGGTCATTGGAGAAAGTCCAGCCTGCACATTTCTGCAGGCACTATGTGACTCCCCAAAATGTTCTTATTAATGGGAGTACACCCATTAATAACTGAGAAGAATTACTGTGTATAGCCGTGATGTTCCAGGTAGGGAATTGTCTTGTCAATAAAGCACTGCAGGTTCTGACACAGCCTCAGCTCAAACAAGCTCAGTTCCTCCTTCACTTGGTTTCAGTGTAGTTACAGCAGATAAAAAGTCACTCTGTCTTAGTTATAGTGAGGTATTCATAGGCATTGATCTTTCAGAGGTTTCCACACCATACAGGACTTAAAATGTAAAATAATAACTTTTAAGAGACTTAAATAGTGTAAATAATATTGTTTAAAACCTTTCTTGCATAGTTCATGCTCAGAAATATTACCCTTTTGTGCTAAGCTGGCTTTAGGTGGTTATAAAAAAATACCACCCCATGTTATAACTAGGCAAGAAGATTTATGGCAGAAGTTTGCTGTGTCATGGGAATTAGTGCAAGGACCTGAGGAAATGTCAGTCTTGAAGTTGCCCAATGCAGCCACAACTGACCATTGTTGCTGTTGCTTGTAAAATAGTTCAGTCTGGGGGATATTTTTAGGCAGTTTTTTCTCTAAATCTTGATTCTTTTCCAAATGATTATGCTAAAAGGGCTGTAATGTTTGCCTGCTCTTTTGTTTTCTGTGAAGTACATTTATACACTGAACCTATGAATAAGGGCCTCAAACTGTACCTGGTTCAACTTCAAGATGTTAAGATTTGTTCATCATTAGGGATACATTTTAAGCAGGAAAAAAAACCTGCTATTGAAAACTATTTTATAAAAACAAATTAATGTAATTCAGTTGGTCACTTATTAGGATTGGTTGTAGTCTTTTGGAGTATTGAGCTGTTTTGCAAATTAATTCTAACATAAATGGCCATCCTGCCAGAGAAATATAAAAGAAATAGCTAAAAGATGTAAATTTCCTCTCTGGGTATCAGGTAGATTCCATGTAATGCCCTGTGAACTATTTCAGAATGCTCCCTGCAAAATCTTAGTGTGACAAGGTGTCAGTTTTGACAGATCAGCGGTGAAGATTGCACAGATTTGAATTAATAAAGGTCAGAATCATCAACAGGAAGAGATGCCTGGTGGCATGTCAGCAAGCACTCAGACATGGCAGTGAAAGTGCTGATACAGGAGAGAAAGTGGAGAGTTTGGGCAAGGCCTGGGCTTCTGAAATGTTTAAATGTATTTTGCAGTTTTATAGGTCTCTCAATGATGAGTGAGTTTTATTAGTTTTGGCAAAGCAAAAGAATGGCAAGTGTCTTGACACTTGAATAAGCTGTGCTGTTTTCTGAGTAAAATGCATTCTTCCCTCCCCCTGTACCATTTGCCACGAAAAAAATGTTTATCTGCTGAGTGAATGCTCATGGAAAATGGCAATATGGAATAAGAGAACTATCAGGTGCAGGCCTAATCTTCTTTCTTTAGTCCCATGCTTTGCACAAAGGCATGGCCATTCATTTGATTTGTTTATCCACCCACCTGTCTGCCCATGCTCTGGCTAATACACAACCTTTCAGTGAGGACCAAACACTGGAAACTTTGGAAAAATTTAGGGAAGAGGAAGGATCAATACAAACAGATTAATTTCTTTGTTTCTCCAACTATTTTTTTAAAAATATAAAATATCTTTATATATACATTACTGTATACATTATGTAATAGAGTATCCCATTCTCAAAACTGTATTTATTTAGATTTAAATCATGTGTGGTACACAGATAATTTTTAGTGTCTTAAAAGCTAGCTAGCCAATATCATCTCAATCTGCAATAAAGTTTGCCAGTGTTATTCAAATTTACAAAAGGGATGTGAGGGAGGACCCCAGGGGCCTACAGGCCTGTTAGTCTAACTTCAGTTCCTGGAAAAATGATGGGGAAGGTTATCCTGGGTACTGTGTGGGGTTTGAACATGACAGAACTCTCTTAAACATCATGAGCAGGGGACATTTGACAGTCTAGGCCCTGACATAGTATCAGTCTTATCTGTAAAGTATAAACATTTCTTCAGGCCTTTATCTTGCTCTTTACTGCTACCCATTGCACAAAACTAATTGAGATGTAGCATTGCAGTGGGATCTTTTGCTCAAATCATAAATCCAATATATCATATATCAGATATACATATTATAAATCTCTTAATTTACTTTGGTTTTTTCCTCCCATTGATCCTCAGGCTTATATTTTTAAATGCTTTTCTGGTGAATACACAGATATTGAGGTATTTAACTTAGTTCAGTAAATGTGCTACATGATAATTTGAGGAATTCTTTAATGTCTACATGCACATGTGTGTTGGTATTTAATTATAGGTTAATACAGTGGAAATTCAGTAATGGAAAATGGTTATGGATTAAAAGCATAGTTGCTGTTCCAAGAGAATAAGAGGCACACTAGAGATTTAGATCTATTTTAAATTTTCTCTTTAGCAAGTGCTCTAATGAGTAGTGTCATCTTTCTTAAGTTATTCTTAAGGGACACTGCTCCATGTAAAATCTTACTTGACTGTAGTGGAGTACTGGACAGTTGCCAGAGTCCTCTGTGCTGTGCAGTCTGCTGGCTGAAACCAAAGAGATTCTCATTCTTAATCACCATAGGCAGTACAAATAAAGATTAGAAGCCTGAATTTTGTGCATAAAACTAATTTGTGTACATTTGGATTTTGCCTCAGACATGGTTGTGGAATGCCTTCATGTGTTTTAGAAAACAAATCCTCTGAAATCAGAATTATGATTTCTGATTTGTCCAATTTGTGTGGGAAATCTGTGTTGAAGAAGCAACTGAATTCAGGACTTTGTGGCGTTTTAGAGGTGTGTTAACCTGTGGATTGTCATTCTTCTCAAAGAAACTCGGTAACTGGTAGATTAATTTTGTGCCTGTGGTGGTTTATATTTGAGTTCTGTTCATTTCAATGCTGCTGGCCCATAATGCAAGTGCTTAAATTTGTAATTAGTTCCATTGATCCCCGGTCTCTTGGTCGCAAGCTTGTACTGCAGTGTTAGATATTCAATCACAAAAGGAATGAATGATTCATACTGTTTCATTAACTAAATCTTAGTTCAACAGTGCATAACTCAAGAGCTTTGGCTGCAAAATTTTTGTTCACAGTAGACATAAGTTTCTCACTCATGCAGTAACAAAATGAACACTGATGTCAGTGAGTTCTGTGTTATGCTGACAGGTAAAATTTAGTGCAATATCTGGTTGTGACTCTTGTCAAGATTATTAGAATGAAATAATAACAAAAGGTAAAAGAACCTGGAAAACTCTATTAGACCTTTTATGGAATTTCTGCCTGTGTATTCATACAGGCTACCTGGACTGAAATAAAGCAACTGAAAATGAAGAATTTTAAACAAGTCATAGAAGAACTAACTCTTGAAAAACTGCATGTTAGTTGAACCAGGTGTTTTCCAGTAGAAACCTATTATTGTGGTGATCTCCAGGCAGTTGCTACACCCTTTGAAATAGAAATTTAACCACTGAGTATATAATTATTTAAACCAATTAACATCCAGTTTCTTGTAAGGAGGTTTCTTTACCAAGGGGATTTGGTATGACACAGTGTCTGCTGCTGGCTGAATGTGGTTGTGCCTGGTATGGATTCTGTGCAGTTTTCATCCTCTTCCCACTGTTCAGTGGAAATAAAATTGTCTTGCAGTAGCTGTGAGGGAGACATTGTTTTCATGTCCAGGTGCTCTCCACTTGCCAGAACCCAAGTGTGTTAAGTACTGCAAGTGTGTAGTAAAGTCCTTCAGACTTGCAGAAATTAATAAGTAATGCATGCCAAAATTGTTGCTAACCTTTCAGTGCATAATAAACCACATAAGGATTTTAAAATCTTCTCCTTCTTTATCCAGTAGGTAAAAATGTCAGATTAGGTGATTTAATTCGTGCTTTTGGAATTTAGAGTAAGAACATTGCAGGTTCTCCTGAAGCTTTCTGCTCACATAGACAAATTTCATATTGGAGGCCATGCTCTTGGAAAAATAAATAAGAATTTGTTTGGAGTAGAAGATCTCCACTCTGCATTTGACACAAAATTGTTAGCTACTTAAGAAGTTGAAAAGTGGGAGTGAGTATACATAGCAACTACTCTATTATGTGCTTAGAGATGTTTATGGATTCAGTTTGTCCTACTGTTTGTGTGCAAACCATGTGAGTCCTGCTGTTTTATTAATCCAGGAATATTGCATCAGGGACAATGATCACGTGTTGCTTTTCTCTGGTTATACAAAAAAAAAACTTTAACCACTTAATGTGACTTGCTGCTGTATTCAGTGTGATCGTGGGCCTCAGAGCTTCCAAATTATCTTTAAAACACAATTTAGACAGGAACCTGGATTTGAGAGAGCCTAAATTTACTGGTTAAGCAGGGAATTGTGTGCATGTTGTTTGTTGCTTTGGGTTTGTAAATTAAACCTTAACACAGTTGTGGCTGTGTTTGTTCCCCTTGGCTATTCAAGGCTTCTGTTTGATGAGCACTTGAGCTAATGAAAAAATGTCTCCTTCAGTTGCTATTTTGTCCACCTGGACTTTCAGCAGAATGGAAAACTGGTGGAACAGTTTAATTCCAATGCAGACAAGGAGAGGAACAGGGTATTGAATGAGATCTGTGTTGATGGAAGAGGGGCAAGTTAAGAGGAGAGGAAAGAGGGGTAATTGGAAAGGGGAGTATAGATGGAAAAGCACAGGCTGACCTGCTTTTTAGGCTTTGGGTTCCTTACGTGACCTGCTCATTAATTAGGAACACTTCTGTGTTTCCAAACCAGTGCTTTCATGTGAGCAGTGCATTTTGTACCACCCTTATTGATTCCACCCCTATTTCACACCAAGAGGTAAGAAAGCAGGTGGGTCAAATGGTTTTTTTCTTAGGCTGATTTGTTGAGTCCTTGCTGATGAACTAAGTAATTATCAATGTCATTCTGCAGAGAATTATTTTTGTTTGGAGATGTACTTGTATTGAATGCTGTGGGAAGAAGGGATATATGAAAAAAAGACAGATTTAAAGGAAAATACATATCCCTACTATTTCAGTGTCAGATATCCTGAGGATTGTTTCTTACAGCTGTGCATTACAAAGCAGTTCTTCTTCAATATTTTGGCTCTTATCCTCTTTCACAGGATGAAGTGGATGTCAGGCTGTATCTAATTTATTTTTTCCAATATTACCAGATTAAGATTGCAGGAACACATTTAAACTGCTTTTGATGCTTGCTTTCAGAGTTTGTGTCTTTAAGCTGTCTCCTTTGCTTTCCTGGTGGGAGAGTGTCACAACCACAGAGTGCAGGTGACAGTGCCTGGGCTGGTGGCATTTAGATTGTCCTTCAGGTCATTATAAGGAGAACTCAAGCATGTTCCTTAAATGCTTTTCAATAGGGGAAAGAGAGATGTTCAAAGGCAAGTAGAACATTAGGCTTCCTTTCCAGAAGTTATGTGGACAAACAATAGAATTTGAGTTTTACACAAAAAGGGGACAAAAAATGGATTTTTAAAATGAAAATTAGGTCTTTTCTGGGGGAAAATGGAGGTTTCTGTCACTATAATCTGGCTGTGATACATTGTCAAATGTGCAGTAAATATGTAAGGCTATCTTTCAGTCTCCATTCATCACTGTATATTACCAGTGACTAGTGTAGCTTATTCCTTCTTTCTGACTTTGTCTTCACCTGGCACAGAAGCTGTGTTTATAAGGCAAAGTGATGGGGAGTGCCAGACTTTGCCTATAGAACCATCCTTTCTTTTTTCTGTCTATTGTCCCATTCTTCCTTTAAACAGCAAAAGACTGCTTCTGATCCAGCAGTAAAGTTGATGAATTAATTTCTCCATTGTGAACATACAGTTTAAGGTTTCATCTTGACATTGGAATGATTCCAGTAATTTCATATTATATTTGAAAGGCATATTAATATAATTTTTCTGATTGATGATAATTGTTGGAAGTAGATGCCAACTATTCTAGGTGTTCTCTTTTATTCTTTCCCCAAGTCATCAGCAACCTGAATATAGTCTCTCTCAAGAAATCAAGTTATATTAGAGTAAAAAGAAGTTTTACTTAGATTAGATACATTTTGTCTCTTATTTAATTTGTCTTACACCTTGCAATAATTGGTAATTTTATGCTTTAATGCTTTTGAAGAATAACACCAGACTACAGCTGTATCTCATCCCTCTGAAGAATTGAGAAGCAAGGCATGATACAGGCTGGAAACAAAGCAAAATAGTTTCCAGAGATTGCCCTTTTTATAAACATTGCTCAGTGGACAGTACTCTGCACAGACAAGTCACAAGAGAGCTATCTTTTTTCCAGAATATATATGAAAGTAATTCTCAAAAACAGGATTTTAAAATATTCGGATTTACACTGCAGTTATGCTGCTAAATGACTAATCTATTCAAGTGTAAAGTTGCAGGGAAGCAAAACAGGAAAACACAATTTTCAAAAGATTTCTACTTCATAGGTCACCATCTCTTTTTATTTTTAAGACCATTCATAGCACTGTGCAGGAATTGAAAATTGTTCCACAGTTTGTGGATGCTGTTCCATAAGCTGCTTTGTTAAAGATTACTGATGCAGTGCTGGACAGGAAAGAAAGCAGAGGATTTATGAGCAGCTGCTTTTCTACAACCGCTCAGAGCTGCAGAGAGAGAAAGGATCAAGATAGGAGAGAGCCCACAGATTTGAAAAGATAAGTGGAATCTTGGAGAGATGTTTTTAGGGAGGTGTGGAGGTCAGGTGTACAGATCCAGTAGGAAGTTTAAACCCAAGCAGGGTTTATTAGGGAAGGAAGGCTCTCAGGAGAGACAGGTGCATGCAGGCTGCAGACTATGGGGGGGCTTTGTCCCATCTCTGCTCTCCATCTCCTGCCTCTAATGGGGAAGGTGATGGAGTGGGCTTCAAAGAGGGAGAGCTCTGAATCTCTGCTGCTCTGTCTCAGACTCTTAGGAGTGCAAGCTTTCATTCATCCACACCTGAGCAAGGCTTATTGATGTGTGGTGTTTGCAGTGTGCAGCTCAGAGTGGCTGAGAGAATTGCAGGACCCTTTTTTCCTTTTTCTCTCCTGCGTTGTGGATTCTAACACTGGCTTAAGGCAGACTTAAAATTGTGAGGGTTCTTCCTTATAATGAGAGGGACAGCAATATGGACTGTGCTTTTTGATATCTGTTTAAGGAAAACATCTCCTTGCTTTTCCTAATGCTTGTATAATCCAAATGACAGGATTGTATTTTTCTTTTAAAACTGCAATATTAAAAAAAGACTATTACTTCCGTTAGTTTCCATGTAGCAGTAACAAATTCTGTTGAAGGAGCCTTTAAATCACATGCATATATCCCTTCTTTTTTAATGAAAATACCATGTAATTGTAAGGAAACGCACTAAATGCAGCTGGGTGTTGGTAATTCTGTAAACTTAGTATGGGGTATGATTCCTCTGTTTAATTGCACCCAGATATGTGGTGGCTGGTTGAGGATCTGCAGCTGGGACATAGAGGAATTATGCAAATATTCAGGCAAATATAAAGAGGCAAAACTTCCATAAAACAATTTTTTTGGTTTTTTTTTTTTTTTTCTAAACACTAATGATGAATCTTCCAATACTTTTTCTGCGTTTTTTAAAATTAAATTTGAATTAACCTCCTGATTACTTTACCTACTACTTTGATGGTGTTTGGGGTTTTTTTGGTCTTTGTTTTTAGGTAAAGCTGCATAAGAACAATCTCCATTCTGGAAAACTTGGACAAAGACAAGGCAAAGAATTAGAATGCTAGGAGGTTAATGGTAGGAGTAGAAGAAAGTTCAGCTAATTTCAAGTGTGTGAGTGAAGTTCGAAGTTGTACAACTGGAGAAGGGACTCCTCGTCAGAGTAGGAATGAGGTGATATTTCTGTGTTATGCAGTTATGCTATTTGAAAAATAATTTTCATATTTCAGCTGTGGGATTGAGGGTCTTAAACTGTCACTCACTGCCGGTGTGTTGATCTGCTGTGTTACAGCTCTTTCAAGCTCTTGAATTCCTTCCGTTCTTTAAATGATAAAAGGACTTGTGCAATAATTGAGTTTGTGTAAAGGGAATACAAATCAAATGAATGATACCTTCCCCAAGTACAGCTACATTTTGGAGGATGGAGGAAAATTACCTTGAATGTTTTAATGGTTTCAAAGGTTGTCAAGGACTAATTCCCAATCAGGTATTCTGATAGAAATAAAAAGAAGTAAAGAAAAAGAGAGAGAAAGGGAGTCAGGCAAACCCTGGGACCACACTTCTTAAATTTAAAGAGATACTGAGCTGTTAATGTTTTGTCATTTCATCAGACCTTTGAACTCCTGTCCCTGTTACATGATTTAGCCAACTTGCACAGAAGGCCTTTGCACAAAATTTCCATGTTGAATAGGTCATCCTCGTTACTCTTGGCTGTCTGTTCTCAGTAGCTAGTGCAGATATTATTGTGTTTTAATAAAGCAAATTAAAAAGAAAGAAATCCTTCCATCCCATCCAAAATGGCAGTGCTATTAAAGCTGTGCCATATGTCATTATTATTTTGAATCAGAAATCATATTCACTGCACAATGTTTAAACAGAAGACTGTAAAATTATCTTGCCATGTTGAGCAGGGCTGCTGGCAAGGCTCTGTGACCCATCTGGAGTGCTGCAGGCTCATGCAAGGCTGGATCCCAATGTTTCAGTGAAAAACAGGAGCTGGAGAGCTTTGGGAACTGTGTGTGTACAACAATGCATCCCTGTGCATACAGATGCAGTGCATATAAAGTATATTAGAGATACATCAACCAAACAAGGATTCTGAGGGCAAAGGATCTGTACGTTCAGAAACTTCTTTGAGCTTTTAAAAGGTTTTTATAGTTCTTTTTTCCCCTTTGGAATAGGAGCAGGCTGGTCATATTTATTTACTTTTTAAAACAAATTCTCCTTTGGGGGGCATGGGTTTTATTCTTTAAACACTTTAAACTCTTGTCTTTAGACCTGCCACGTTCAAGAGTATTGATTGGTATTTTTTTTCCTAAGCAAGAACTTTGCCTCCATTTGATAAAGTGGAACTAACTTAAAACAAGTTAGAGCTTTTCTTCTGCTTGGGGTACTGTGTTTAGAAGTAGGTAACCTCCTCTCTACCTGGCTTTGTTGGGTTTTTGGGTTGCTTGTTTTTTTGTTTTTTGTTTTGTTTTGTTTTTTTGTTCCAGCCATTTATCACCATAGTATCTTTCAGCTAGGTCTGGTTTCTATCACAACAGTCCAGGATGCACTGGTCAGGCCTCACAGCTTCCTATCCTCAGACCAGTAATCCCAAAACCTCATTCTTGTGAGATGCAGTCCTAATTGACCATGGGAATGGGGTTATTAGGAGAACTCCCCCTCATTAATTTCAGAGAGGCTTCACTGGAAGATCAGATGTGTTGGTACCCATCCTCTTGAAGTGAAGGACTTATGGAAGAAGCTGGCAAGGGTTGAAACAGGATCAGGTAGCTTATTTAAGAATAGATTTCAGAAGGGAAAGATGTCAGGTTCTGTTCTCAAATGTTGCTAGGTAAAGCCACTGGTGGGCTTTGTTCCTTTTTGTGTTGCTCTGTTTAACAAGAGGAGGAGATGGTGATCAATAGGAGGCCTGGAGCTGCTGAAGAAAAGGACCTGTGGGAAGAATTTTTCTATAGGTTTGTTAACCTGGTTTTGTTGGCGTGTGTGGAGTTGGAAGCTGATGGACAGCTTTAGTCCTTCAGTGTTTTAAACTGGCTTTGCAGGAGCATTCTGTGTTTGAGCTGAGCCTCCTGACCCACAAGGCTCTTCCTTGCTTTTTATAGCTCTTTCACTTGACATGATGTAGATGGCAAAATCAGTACAATGGTGTTTTGTCTACGCCTCATCCCACTTCCCTTGTGTTTCATTCCTGTTAGGAAAGTTTCCCATTTAGGCTGCTTGTCACACACTTGCTGGCAATGTTTGTCTGATCTTGTACATTAATTAGTACTGGCAGGAATAAGGAGCGTACAGGAGAGGAGACATGACCCAAAAATGTGTTTAAGTCATGTTGTCTCCTGGGATGGCTGTTCTTGCAAAGTATATCTTAAAGCCATTTGAATCTAGTTCCATGGCTTATCCCCCAACTCTGTGGGCTCAAGCAAGAGGATTAGTAATGATTATTACACCCCCACAACAGGAATTTCTGATTACCTAAGAGCTTTAACTTTGCTTATTAACTCCTTTAGACTTTGGATTGTAGTATCTGTTTGGTTTGTTAGTGTTCTCCCTTACAACCAGGAATGCTGTAGCCATAACTTTGTCAGTGCTTGGGAAAAGCAGGTTCCATCTATCTGCTGTCAGCTGCTCTCTGCTTAAGCACTGAGTAGCTGATGGCCTGAAAATGTGAGCACCACTGATGCTGCCACTAAAGGAAACAAAGCTGAAAAAACAAACAAAAAAATCTAAGTATGGTTCTCTGTGTTTGATTGCTTCTATGCCTAGCCATGGACATAGTGGTCAAATATAGGCTGGCTGGTCAGTATAAATAAAAAACACAAAAACCCTTGGAACTTAATCACAAGCCCTAGATTTTTTTAACAGGTACTGTGATCCCTCAGTTTGTTTGAATTTCTTGAATCAGAACCTGAAACACCAAAACATCAAAATAAAGATTTAACACTAAATGGATGTTAGTTGTAGAAAGGTATCTGGGATTCCATGGAGAGATGAGTTATCATGAGGTGTTAAGAGAAAGAAAATGTAATTAAATATGATACAAAGCAGCTTTTTATAAAGCTTTGACTATTGCTTCTATTGTAGTGTAGCTCTTCCAGAACTACACAGAGCAATCCCAAGACTTGGAGAAGATCAATATTGTGTAAATCTATTTCTATCCTCATCAGAACAAAAACCATTTCACAGCCTTTGCTGAATGAATATCTGAGGGATTCCATATTACAAACGATTCTGCTCATATGCTATGTTTGTAACAAAACCTCCTGCACTATTGTAAGGTCTCTTAGTCAAAGCTGGAGACTGTATGGCTTCAGCCTCGGGGGTTGTGTAATTTAAAAATCGTTTGTGGCATTTCACTTCTGAGATGAGAAGCATTTCTGTATCTGTTAGTTTGACTTTCAGTCCTGTTTTCCTTTATTTTTTTGGTTCTAAAATCCTTTTTTTGTCTTAGCTGTGCTACATGAAAGAATTGATGTAGGTAATAAACCTGACCTAGTTCTAGTCTTAAAAACTGCAACTGACAGTAACTTGTTAGGGAGTTTGATCTCCTGTGAACTAATCAAGGCTTAGGTGGTAGCCTCTATGGGAAGTAGGTGGTATCATAAAAATTCCTCAACAGGTGATTTTATAAATTGGAATGAAAAGTCGTAAGGAAAATGTCAGCAGAAATGCTTTCTTAGATGGCAGGGAGCTGATAGCTTTCTGACATACACAAAGACACACTGGAAATACATCAGAGGCACAGGGATCCTTCAGTTTCTTAGCAAAAACCAGAAATAATTATCAGCTTCAAATTATCAGCGATCCAGAAGGGAATGTATAGGTGTTAGTCTGAGCAGGAGAGGAGGGAGATTTCAGCTCACAAGGTACTCAATGACTACAGCTCACATCAAGAATGAAGATCATTTAATTGGCAAGTTTCAACACCTGACACATCCTTTCTAAGCCAGGAAGAGCTGCTGCAGTGAAAGCACATCTGTCATTTATAAGGAGTTCACCTGCTAACTATATTGACCAGTGAACTAAGGAGCTTGCTGTCTTTTCTGTTGAATTATGATTAAAAGTGAAACATACAACTCCAGAGATAAAAATCATCATGTAATATTGACACTGGAGATGCACATCAGTTACTTAGTGCTGGGTATAGCACCCATGGCAGTCAAACACTGCTTTGATGCACAGGCTTGCATTGCTCCAAAGCAAACTTACCCAAAGTGGCATCTCAGCTTGCAGGGTTGGAGGCACAATGTTGTTGTCCATGGGGCTGAGGCCATGTCTGCTACTGAAATAGGCTGTACAACCTCAATAAAGTCAGCAAAGGGCTTGGCTGTGGCAGTACAAAGGAAGGTGTTGCTGCTTCTCTGCCTTCCTGGGCGCACAGGGAGTGCAGAGGATGGATGGCAGTGCTGTGCACTCCTGAGTGAATCAAGATGCATTTCTGTGGCATCTCACACATGCTCTAACCAGTGAACATTCTAGATGGGAGCAGAGCAGTAGCTGCAGGGCTGGGGCGGATTTCTTCCACTACCCAAAGAAACACAGATGCATTATGCCCAATCTGAAAATAAAATACAATTGCTGATCTCGTTGGCTGAGCCTATCCATGCTTTCCTTGAGCTACTCATGTGAAAAGGACAACTCCGACTTGGCTCCTGTATCACATTTTGTGTATTATTTAGTTTGAACATCAAGTCCATGTTGTTTTGGCCAAAATTATAATGGTATGAATATTTGAATTTTGGTGAGGTTTATTAGTGGAAAACAGTACATTTAAATGTTTACTTACTCAGGTTTCCAAATGGTGCAATAGGCATCTAAATCTCCACTACATGTGGGCCCTATCAGAAGCTGATTATAATCACAGAAGATACCACCATGGTCTCCAGCAGGCCTGGTGTGATCAGTGGGTGACAGCATGGCTTCCATCAAACTGCATTTCTTGTCCTTTTTGGGGAAGGTACAGCTAATGCATCCTAAATTACTAAAACTTGCTTTGTGTAAATTCCATATGCCAGAAGAAAATAAAGGGTAAATGACACCAGTTTTGCAATGAAGATTACTGTGTTAAGATTTGTGACTTTTTTTTTGCCCTGAAATATATTCCAGATAAAAAAGTTGTAGAGAGTTGCTCATTCTCTCTGTGGCATTTATTTATGCAATAACGCATACAAAGCAATCTTTAACTATCACTGTATAGGATATTAATTATCACTACAGAATGGTTGCAAAATCAAATACTGTTGGCAATCAACATTCATTATACAATAGCATAGATTGCATCTGTTCATATTACTAGATAAGCAAGGAAAATCAAAACAGTGTCTGATACATCCACTAAAACTGCCTGAGCAAAATATTGTATCTAACTCTCTTAATATCTCTCAGTGACTTTCATCTGATTAAAGTCCAAAGATACATAACCACAGATGCAAATTTTCTAGTGCCTCAGAAATTAAATACTGTTATATTTCAACAGCCTGGCTAGTTGGAAGCATACTCCAGCTGACATGATTATAGGCACGGTATAAACTTATGATAGAGAGCTATCTAAATCTCTGAGGCCGCAGGTGCAGGATTATAGCAAAGCCCATTGAAACATACAGCTTTCTGCCTAAATGCATGAGTATGAAATTAATTAGGCAGTTGATCACATAATAAAAGTATGATGGATAATCTAATGGAAACTACCAGCTCAAAGTCAATAACAAACTTGATTATTTTATTAGATGCAGCTGATTTTCAATTCCTCTATTTACAGGATTTTGAGTTTAATAGAAGACTTTTTTTTTAAATGAGAACTCACTGTATTTATCTCTGTTGGAAACTATAATGTGTAAGCAATGTAGAATTTGTAGATAGACATATCCGTAAGTAAATCTCTAAGATACTTGGCTGAAAAGCACATCAAAGTGCAGTGAAATAATGAGACAGGCTCCAGCTGTTGGATTCCAACAGCTTTTGATTTGTGCTCTAGTAGAAGCTCCAGGTTTTGATTCTGTGTTGATTATTTCCATGGTAGTGGAGATGATTTGGGCATTATTAAAAAAATAGACAGTATATAGCAAACAAGGTTGAGTTTGCAAACTGCATTTGAAAGGACATTTTCTTTCCTGATATGTCACTGCTTCCTATTCCTGTGCTCTCCATAACCAGCTACCCTTGTTTAAAAAGTCCTTTTAAAATACATATGTAAAAGATTTTACAAAAATAATAGGTAAGGTCATCAGAAAAGGGTGTGAACAAAAACTCCACGAATGGCAGTTCGCAGGCAGCTTTGCTACTTCCTTCTTGAGTAGAGAGGCTATTGTGGAAATTGTTTTTTCAGAGCCTTTTGAAGCTTTGCACATCTTACTATGAAGCTGATCCTGTCAAGGAATTATTACCAGCAGAAAGCAAGTGCCATTAAAGAACTTTGGAGGCCTTATAGAGGCCATGGGTTTAGAGTCAAATGCATTGATCATTCTGCTGTGTGAATGTGCTGATGGCACTGTGCAGATAAAGATCTCACTCTGGAGCAAATTCAAAAACATCTGATTCTCTGAGTTACACTCCAGATTTTTGTTTAGAATGACAGACTAAAAATCAGAATGCTTCAGGGAAAGTGTTGATTCTCAGTTGTTTCTAGAATTAAGGTTTACGTCTGTTTCTACTATAAATTTTAGGAGTCGTTTATAATTTTCGTGATGGATTACATGAAGGCTGTTGCTTGTTACTGCAATGACAAAATTCAATCAAATATACTGGAAAACGTGTGATTTTTCAAGTTTACTCTTTTTCTGGTGCAGTTGGATAGCTAAAGGTGTGTGGATGTTTCCCTGCAGTTTAGCCAAAGCTACTTAAAAAGGTATTAAGAAACCAATCCTTTTTTTTAATGTAACCTGGTGTTTCTGTTGAAATGGATTTCTTATTAGAGCAGGTTTTCTCATAGGTTTTGAACTTTACTTACAAGATGATATCACAGTGGGCAAACTACAAATGCTATTTAATAGTAGCAGGTGGCTATATTTGATATGCCTGATTCAAGCACTCCCTTCAGAACAAGTCCATTGTAATTTCAATTCAAATATAGAAGCAGTCCAAGGAGCAGGAGTGAAATCACACATCTCACTGAATCTTGCATTATATCTAGCAGTCTGGAAAACATTTCTAACCAAAGACTGAAGGTGTTCACTATCATCTATTAGTTCATTCTCTGAGTGCAGTTTGACATCTGGAGTTTGATCTGGTCAGTCTAAACAAACTGTTTAGTCAAGGGATCAGATGCTGTGTCCCTGTGCCAGTTGCAACTAGGCTTTAATTTTCTCTGCTTGTGCATTAAGAAAAGAAGAGTTGACTGTTACAACACTGGGCTTGTGTGGTTAAAACACCCACTTGTGTGGGCTCTGACTGAGCCCATGTTGAAGGGAACTACTGGATTGATATCCCAAGAGATCTTGGATAGATTAATCCTTTTTTTTCTTCTGTACAAGACTTGAAACTGAGGTCCTACCTAAAGCTCAACAATGAGTGATGCAGAAGTATGTGTGTAAAACTTTGGGAAAGCTTGAAAATGATGGATGGATGGATGGAGGTGAGAGGAAGCAGGTCTTTCTAAGACTTGTAGCTGGAAACATACATCTGTTACAGATCTCTGTGCTTCAAGATGGGTTTAAACAGTGTTCTGTAAATATATCTATAATAGTAAAGAGAAGATGAAATCTATACCCTGCAATCCTTACGTTATTCAGTTTTCCATGTGTGGTGTTCATTTATTATTTATTTGCTTGTAAATGTCTGGCTTAAATATCCTAGAAAGAAGTCTTCATTTGATAGTAGGGCTTGTCTCTTTGCAGTTTTGTTTATTTTGCTTTTAATCTTTGTAATATTACTGTTTCCTTTTGAAATGTAAATTATGGTCAGGCTAAGAAAGAGATGAAGTCACATCTTAAGCCATTTACTCAGT
Organism: Agelaius tricolor; assembly: GCF_023055355.1. Classification (NCBI taxonomy): domain Eukaryota; kingdom Metazoa; phylum Chordata; class Aves; order Passeriformes; family Icteridae; genus Agelaius; species Agelaius tricolor. The sequence goes on along the minus strand of NW_027269278.1, from coordinate 5,934,377 downwards.
TTTAGAAAGGGATCTTCAATCTACCTGATGGATCCAGGATCTAGTACCAGTAAGACTCTAAAGAGTAAACTTTTATTTGTATATTTGCAAATTCATCCAGAAGTTTAAGCAATTTTTTTAAATATTTAAAACAACATTCTTGTGGCAGTGTGTGCAACCGAGGGGACAAGAAATAGGAGGCGTAGGTCAGGTTCTACAGATCTTTGGGGCTGGTCTTGGGCACTGGTATGTCTTGCTTGCTCTTGCTTTTTTCCTTTTTCCCATTGTGAAAACCAAGCGTTTTCTGGCTGCCACTCTCCAGTTCAGCAGCAGAGTTACCAGTACTGATTTGGGTGAGGAGCAGCCAGTATCTCACTCTTTTTCTCATGGCAACAGTGTGGATAAGAAGAATCTTTTTATTTCGTACAGTTGTATCATTCTGTTACATCCAAGTTTGAAAACAGAAGTCCTTCAAAAGAGTAGTGATAGGGGTGCAAACAGAGCCATTGGAAAGTGCATCAAGCTCATCCCTGTGCCATTATTGGATCACTTTAAAGCCCTAATCGAGGACACCAAAAGCCATTGGTAACATTCAAAGTCAGCACAGTCTTTGTGCCAATGAGGAGAAGCTGTCAGAACAGGTCACAAAGGTGTCTTTAAACTGCCAGGACAGAAATTAAGTTTCAGGTTCAAACTCGTGGTTTTAAGGGTTAAAACTGACCATCTATGCACTTTTAATTCCATTTTCCTTGAAAGAGATGGATCAGCTGTACCTCTAATTTCCATTGACAGCCTGTGAAGGAAGCAGTGGTAGCCTGTACACTTGTGCTAAGCCCATTTTGGCACCAAGATATGTTGGAATGGATTTTTAAGCAGCATCAAATTGCTCTGAATATTAAGATGAAAATAATCAATATTATATTGGGATAAGCCTACTGAATACTTTGGGTGCTACTCTGGGTATGCAGTTTTTGTTTTCTCAATTAATCTTTGGTTTGCTATTTGCAGACATTGTTGCTTCCATGCATGGTCTGTAAATGTTAAAAGCAGCACCTGTGACAAGTAACTAAAACATTAAGGGATATCCCATCTTAGAATATGGCACATGCAATATGAGGAAATTAATACATCAGTGTAGTAATACAATGCCATTTTCAAGACAAAGGTATTTATCAGGAGAACTCAAAGCAAATTATTGGTCTAGAAACATAGCAAAATAATAAACTACTTTTTATTAAAAAGAGCTGAATTAATCAGATTTATGCCTTATCTTTAATAATTGAAAGCAACAAGGCTGAGGATTTGTGTTCTCAAAGTTCTAACTAGTCAGTAATATCAGCTATAATATTCCCATTTTTAAAATGACCTTTTAAAGCTGCTCTATAAAATTAAATTTTAATGAGTGGTAATAAACAGTGATACTTTCCATAGCAGGAAATGCAGCACTAGCCTGAAGCTTTTGCTTCTGTCATCACCTCCAGTACTGTGTTATGTGCCCTCTTTCCTTGTTTTCAAGTATGGGAAGTATCATGATCCCACAGCACTTGAAGAAAATGAAAATACCTTTAACAGTACACTTTGTCCAAGATGTCTTTTTGGATGAATGATTGTGTTTCTGTTGTTTTCATGATGTTTTTCCTGAGAAGTCCTCCTTTTTTAGTAGTACAGTATGCTATTTCAAGGTTCTGACATGTTCCTTCTCACTTCTTACATTGAATAAGGGTTGGCTGGAAGAAAAATAATTTTGGATGAATTAAAAGTATTAAAACATAGGTGTGTACCTCTGAGAAAAATTGTACTGGCTTTTCCAAAAGCCTGAAAGCTAGTGGCCCTTCAAGGATGAATAAAAAAGCAGATAAGTTTGATGAGGGACAGGAGGAGAGCAGAAGGGGAAGAAAAGAGAGAGGAGGAGAAGGGAGTGGCAACTTGCATCATTAAACTGGCAAATGGCACTGGAATATCAGCCTCCCTACTATCAGCAACGGTTGGAATTAATCCAGGAACTCAGAATGGATCTGTAAATGTGTCTTCAATTGTAGCCTTTGGCACAGATTTACATTCTCTGTCCCTTGGGCACTGAATTTCATTTCCCCATTTGCTAAATGAGAACAATTTATCCTAAATCAACGATAATCAGAGTAAACACTATTATTAATTTATTGTTTCCAGACTAGAAAAAAAAACCCAGTAAAATGAAGCTCTCTACTTTTATCAGTGCTTTCCCTACCCCTTTTGCCCTGAGGATCCTATTAGCAGAAAGCTGAGCAGCTCTGTTTCATCAGAAATAAATTATGCCTCACTTTTTTTAATGTAAGTACTGAAGGGTTGTAAAGATTAGAAATATGTTTGAACCCACTATCACTTGATGTTATTTTCCTTGATGTTCTGAGCTTCTTTAGGGGAATGAAACAACATGTTCTTCTGAAAGCCAAGAGCAGAGCTTTTTTAAAAGAACACCAGCACAGATTTTGGTTGATGGACAAAATAATTTTGATTCTGTACAGCAGCAATATTTAAAGGAATGTATAGGCAGTGTGAAACAGAGCTGTCATAATTCCTGTCATGTAAAAGAGGCAGAATGTTTGCAGGGCAAGTAGGTGGCAGAACTACTCACCCTCATTTTTTAAATGATTAGAAAACTGTAATTCCCCAGAAACAGTAGACTAATTCTCACTTTCTTCACAAAGGAGCTAAGGATGAAAAAACACCTTTAATTAATAAACACTGCTGGCACTACTTTGGTAACAAGCTGCTGTAAATGAAACTCTCAATTGCCTCTGAACATAGTATTGTGTACAAATTCATGTTGCTCTTTAAGTGCTGGTCTTTGTTATTGCTATTTTACATTTTTGTAGGAAGTAAAAGTAGCTTTGTCAACTCCTTGTTATGCTGAAAGAAGTTCCTGACAGCTTTCCACTTGTGGGGAGCACTGAGATCACCCACAATTCACACAAAATATTCTCTCATGATAGCTAGAGGAGATGCTCTCAGCACAGGCTGAGTCCAAGACTGAGTTCCTTATGATGATTCTGTTAAAGAACCCAGGGTTTAAATCTGCAAAAAAATTTTACAATGAAGAAAAATATTTTTTAAAAATTAATGACTTGCAAAATAAGTAAATAAGGCAATATTTTTATATATTTAAGGTTTTGGTGCATAGTAAGTGTTTTGGACTGTTCTACAAAGCTGTGTAAATACTTTTTTTTCATTGTATAATATAGTCTGAGTATTTTTTTTCTTAATTTAATATTAAAATTAAATTCTGGCACTATAGGAAAAGGTATCCCAGTCAATCCATGCTTAGGGACTGAAGAGACAATGAAGAGGATGGCAGAAACAAATATTGTATCACATAGAAATGTTCAGATCTATTGCAAAGATCTTGATTTTGGGAAAACTTTTATCACATTGTAGAGTATTGTTCAACTTTTTTTCTTTTTTACTATGTCATATTTAAATGCTTGTGGAAAATGCTGAATTTAGGATCCATCAACTTAAACCTGATAGTGGCACCTAAAATAAGCATTCCTGCTTTCTTCTTTTTAGGGTTACTGAATGAGTGAATAGTCACCAGTCTTGAGAAAAGCAGATGGAGACACTGGTAAGTAATAAGACATTTATTTTTCAATCCAAAGTACAGAAGGAAACATGTTTGGAATGGTTGTACTTCCTTGGTTTGATGGTCTAAACAGTTCCACAAAAGTTATTTCAGCTGCTAAGCACAAAGCCTCTGGGATGCCTCAGTGCCCATACCTGAGGATTCTTGGTGTATTTTTTTGGCAATTTTTTTTTTCCTCTGTGTGGAGATTGAGTTTAGATGCAAAATGGATTATGAGGTTCAGCCTTTGCAGAAGGAAGCACTTGCACTCAGTAATAACAGTCTGACACATGGGTTTAGAAGGGGATCAACAACTATAAAGTTGTAGCACTATTGATTTTTTCCAAACTATTGGGTGAAACCTAATTAAAAAAAAATAAAATAATGGAATTTAAGGGTACTTTCAATTTAAATTTATTGGATGAGACTATGAATGTTCTTCTGGCACAAAAGACATCCTTGCCAGCCAAGAGATCCAGCAGCTTCTTGTTTGTAAATGTCACCCATTGAGAGCATTTCCCATAACAGGATTGAGAGTGGACCTCCAGGCTGCCAGGCAAATCCCTGCCTCTTGCACCTCCCTTTAGGTGCTGCCCAATTGCCCTGGAGTCAGCACACAGACTGGAGGAGTGCTGCTCATTTCTGTTCCAAGTGAAGTGCTTTGGACAAGGTAGAGCAGATGCAGCCCCTCTGAATTCCCACAACAGATGGAAGAAGCAGTTCTATTGCAGAATGTTCTGGGAATGTTGAGTTATGACAGATTTGGCTTTCAATCCCTACTTCAGGTAGGCAGAATAAGCTTAAAAAAGTTATTTTTCAGTCATCCAGAAGCAGCTTTTTGACCTTTGGTGTTACAAGGTGAGACGGGTGCACCCTAGTGTTTGATAGATTGCTGTTTGTACAAAATATGTAATATTTGCTAATAAGAAAAAAGTAAATTAATGGGACACTTTACACTCTGATGGTTAGAACATAAACTTCTGGAATGTGAGGAAACTGATAAATAACTATTGAGGTCAGAACATGACGACCTTTCTTTACCTTTGGAAAACAGCTTGTTTGAAACTCCAAGGTGGGTGAAACTGTTATTTCCTATGGTTATTATTCTATGCCTCACCTTTGAAGTTCATATTTTTGTTCTTTTTTCCAATTTCTTTTTCTAATGATTCTAAAATTTAATATGGTAGTGTGATAGCTCTTGAAAGCACAATCTATCATATCCAGAAATTAATTAAAAGGCAAACCTACAGGAATGGCTATGGAAAGGAGTGCATGAATATCTTATCCAAGATGGTTTAAGGTGCAGTTTCAAGGTCAGCATGGACCATTCTGGGTCTGTGCTGCAGTCAGAGTGGCAGCTTTGATTTCCTCACCTCTGACCCCATATTCCTGCTTCTATTTACGCTGGCAATTGCAGGGGTGCAGAAACCCAGTCAGAGGAAGAAAACAAAACCCTGAAACCCCAAATGGCTCCCCCACCTCTTCCCAAGACAGCCCCGTCCTTCAGAAAGCATGGGAGCATTTTTGCTGCAGGAGCAGGTTTGAGCGTGATGTTGCTGTGCAGTTCTGCAGTTGCAATTGTTAATGCAGGGGGAGCAGCACAGGAACAGCAGCTTTGGGTACTTTTTGGGTACTTTTTGGGTACTTTTTGGGTACTTTTTGGGTACTTTTTGGGTACTTTTTGGGTACTTTTTGGGTACTTTTTGGGTACTTTTTGGGTACTTTTTGGGTACTTTTTGGGTACTTTTTGGGTACTTTTTGGGTACTTTTTGGGTACTTTTTGGGTACTTTTTGGGTACTTTTTGGGTACTTTTTGGGTACTTTTTGGGTACCTTTTGGGTACCTTTTGGGTACCTTTTGGGTACCTTTTGGGTACTTTTTGGGTACTTTTTTGAGCCTGCAGGGGAGCTGCTTCTGAAAATGCGAAAGGCAGCAAAATCCAGAGAACTTATCCACGACTTAGAATAAATTTAAAATTATGGTACAAATGTTAGTTCACAAGTCTCTATGATTCAGCTTCCTGTAAGATAAAATTTTAGTTTTATCTTTAACCAGCAGTCCATATGGTTATAAATGGTGATTTCCCTTTAGCGAGTGGCACAAAGTGCTGCAGATATCATTAGGTGCAATTTCACCCAATCAGTCATTTCTTAAAGTCAGTGTCATAAAGGTGGCTTGAGGTTTCTAGGAATCCTTGCATTTACTGTTTGTTAGCAGAAATAAAAAGGTACAGTTCAGATATTTTATTAGCACTTTGAATTTTACTTGCACTTTGGACATTTGTATGTCTGATATTTGTTTAAATGAATTTGTCTGATATTTATGTTTAAGTATGTTTGATACTTATGTTTTAATGCATTTGCATAAAAGGAGATTTAGTGTTGTCTTTGTGATGTTGCTACAAATGCTTTGTCTGAAGAAATCCATGAGCAGCACAAAACTTGAAGAACTGTGTACCTAAAAATAAATACACAAGGCAATGATAGCAAACTACACATTGGTGCCTAGCAGGGAAAAGTTTGTAATCCAGAAAATGTGCAGAACCATTTATGTTATTCAAGGTCATCACAGAAAAGATAGCAAGTAAATTTCAGAGCTATCTTAAAGATTATTAGGACTGCTGGAAAATCAAGCCCTGACATTATCTATGTCAGGCATAAATAAGGTTAAATATGAGTCAAACAGGTTTGTGACAGCTCTTATTTAAAATAGTTTTTTCATTAAGAACTCTTCTGTTGATCCATGAATCAAAGATGAACATAGGAAAGAGAAATGTATATACATGTGTATTACAAAATACTTGCCATCATTTCATTTCCTGAAAAGTAGAAATCTAAAAAAGAAACATTCTGGGAATTATTAAAGTTTCTAGAAATTACCTGCCTTAAAAGTTACTGTAGTCTAAAGGAGTAGTCAAAGACTTCATTTAAAATTAAACAAAGAAAAAATAATACAATAACTTTTTAATATAAATCTTATTTTGTAAACAGCTCTTCTTGTGTTGAAGATTTTTTTCAGTATAGTCAATGGCAAAATGCATCTATTACAAATCTACAATTTATTAATTTTAATAATTAGTTGGTAAGATCCACCAGACTCCTGAGGAGTTCTGTCATCAAGAATTTTTAAATACAAGATCCCCGGGTGTTTACAGCTAAATTATTCCCAATGTAGATCAATCAAGTTTTGATAAAATGGTGGTGATAAAACTGTATACAGAAAGCAAAGACTATTTCAGCTTAATATCTGTATTAGAGTAACCTGAATAAGGTATAAAATTAAACCTAAATTGAAATGAAATCTGCAACCCACATCCCAGGTAACCCTTGTGATGAATGTGGGTAGAATGGTTCCATTGTGTGATGTTCTGCATTGCAGTAATAACTGCATGAAAAAATAATTTCCAGTTTTCAACTAATGGTCAAACTTAGAAACTTCAGATTTAGAGATTTTAAATGCACAGGAGTATTTGACAGTTGTAATTGCAGCAACTTACTATGTAGGAATTTTTTTCCAATAGCTGTACACACAAAGACTGCCAGAAGTTAAGATTTTCTGTGTAAAAGCCAGAGTGGGGAATGGAGGACAGAAAGGAAAATGGGCTTTAAGGAAAAAGGATGGTATCCTAGCCAACCACATCATGCATGACAAGGGCATGATAGCTCATCATGGCAAGGAGCTGGAGGAAAGTGGAGTCATTGGGTGTAATCATATGTTTAGAGAAACATAATAAGTAAAGGACTAATGAATTCAGGTAACATGGGTTTGTCTCCTGTGCTTGTCAGGGCCCTGTAACTGAGTAAGTGTCATTTTGCTATGTGATAATAATACATCTTCTCCTTTATGCCTTCTGTCTTAACTATTTGAAACTACACACTCATCAGGTCAAAAGCTAATGCATATTGTGTGTGTGAACAGTAACCTATTCCAATGAGGGTATTTATCTTAGTTGCTTAAATAGCTCCAGTGCCAGATACTCCTAATCATCCCCAGTGACTTCTGGCTCTTGGAGTGTAATCACTGCATAACAACAGCCACAGAATTTGGTGTCTCTGTAACCCAACCGTGTCTTCTGTACATCTGATAGCTCTGGGAGATTAATAGTGTGATGTCCTTGGAAATAGTTTGGCTGAAACTATGCTATCATTTGGACACTATATTTGCATCTGTATTATTTTCTATAATCTAAATAATTTTTTTATAGAAATGGGGTGTGGGGTGCTTGTTTTCAGCAACATTGAGTAGCATATGGTTAAGAAATCTTCTTCCTATTCCAGCCCCTTAGTAGAAAATCACTTTTTACATTAGGTCTAACAGTCAAAATGGAGTATTTTTTTTTTTTTTTTAATGAGGAACTAACACTGGCAAACTCAGTCTGTCAGCTAAATAAGCCTATATAGCACAGTCCTTAAAAATGTAAATGTTACTTTAGAGTTTGAACTTGAGATTCAGATTCTTCTGTTAAGGACATGGTTTCTCTCAAAAGAATTCTTCTCTCACAAGCATTTTTAAAACAGTGCTAATGCTTTGTGTCTGGCAAGAAATATAGTGAACAGCCAACTAGGCTGTATTTGAAATTTTCTCCTCCAAACGTGAACAAAACAAAGGAAATACAGTCAAATGGAAATGAATTTTTAAAAACTTTTTTCTAGTTCTGTTAGTGCAATCTCAGAAAGTCTGAGAGAATACAAACATGTTTCATCTCCAGTTTCATTCAATTTGGTTTTGGTTTTTTGACAATTCAATATGGGTATATTTGAGAATTTAATGTCAGTTCTTTCTTTTTTAACTCTCCCTTTCCTTCCAACTGTGCTCACTTATTTTATATATATGTCATTTCACATTTGTATTTTTCATCTACTCCACTGGGAAACCTAAGCTACTAAGATGATGTTCACTTTCTGAAACTAGTTTTTCTTTCGGTTCTGTTTCCCTAAGGATGCTTAAAAGAAGGAAAATGTAAAATGCTGAATTGGAAAATTTAGGATTTTTACTGCTATTACATAACAAAATGCTTGGAAGGGTTGGGGGAAATCCAGGTTCCATTTTTCTGAAAAAAACAAGTTGTCACCAAATCTCTATTTTGGAAAAAAGAAACAATTGTTGTTCTTAGAGAAGAATGTTTAATAATACTACAAACTGTTTGTCTCCATGATGCCAGTGTATAAAAAAGTGGATGGACTTGTGTTATGATTGTTTTAGTGTGAAAAATCAGCTCTTAAAACTCCATTTATACCTCTGCATTGAAACTACATCCATTATGATTCTGTACTGCAACCTTTGAGGTAACATAGGCTGCAGCTCCTATTTCATATTGAATTCATCCTCACACTGTTAGTCTCATTGTTTGCTCTGAAAAGAAAGATCCAAACTAATTCTTGGAGCTTGGTGATTGAGCAGGTGTTTACATGAGTTGTGTACTCAGTGCTGCTATGGAAGGTTGGCTCCAAGCAAACACTTGTACAGCAAATTTCAGCCCTTTTGGTTCATTGTTGGTGATGCACAGCAGCCATGAGTGACTCACTGGGCTGTTCCCCCAGGGACAAACACTCCTCTGCAGCAGCACCTGATCCAGTGCCTGTGCTGGCACCAGGGGCCAAGGCACAGGGTGCCAGTTCAGACATCCAGGGTCATAGTTTGGATCATGGGGGAGCAGCAAAGCACTGTGCCCTGCCTCTCTCCTTGGCCAGCTCACAATCTCCCACCTTCTATCTGATCCCTATTTAATGCCAGCATAGGACAATTTGCATGCCATTTCCTTCCCCTTTGGTTTATTCCCACTAATCAGCTCCTCTCCCAATACACAGAATTTCTCTGGGCAATGTGTCGCCTCCTTGAGGCTGCCTTGCTTTGCCCAATACACAGAATTTCTCTGGGCAATGTGTCACCTCCTTGAGGCTGCCTTGCTTTGCCCAATGCACAGAATTTCTCTGGGCAATGTGTCACCTCCTTGAGGCTGCCTTGCTTTGCCCAATGCACAGAATTTCTGCAGACAATGTGTCACCTCCTTGAGGCTGCCTTGCTTTGCCCAATACACAGAATTTCTGCAGACAATGTGTCACCTCCTTGAGGCTGCCTTGCTTTGCCCAATGCACAGAATTTCTCTGGGCAATGTGTCACCTCCTTGAGGCTGCCTGGCTTTGTCTGGTTGCACTTCTCTCTCCTGCACACAGCGTGTTCCTGCTCCTCACCATCCACAGCACATGGTAACCAAAGATACCCTGCACAGTTCAAACAGGAGCCTGCAAGGCTCCACGTTTGCTCTTGTAAATATTTTGATGGGAAGTGATTATATTTCAGATGAAGGCTTCAACAAGAATATTAGTTAAAAACTTTGATTAAGAGAAGTAAAAGTATGTGCTCAGCAGTGTGTATCCAGAAGAGTACAGGATGAAGTTCAATCTGATATTCACAGCTACTGCATGTTAGCATGATGTGCTACTGAAAGGTACTTTATTTTCATATTAGTGATCTCTCAAGGCTTGATCCTAAGTCACTTGTAATGAAGATAAGATTTTCCATTGATTTTAATTTGCTTTGGAACATAGATATTTTATAGTTTTAATAAATAGCTTCAAAACTGTGTATTACACACTTTATAAAATGCTCATGATGAGTTCAAATATAAAATATTATTATATTCCATTCCAGTCCAGTGCAGCATCCACATCAACTACTTTGAAGGTATTCAACTGGAGAGATATTTGAACTGTTTTTTTTGAAGGGAGGAAAGAAATCCCATACTTATTATGACAATATTTTTGATTTCATGTTGTCCTTAACCTCATTAGGGAAATTTCTTATAACCATTTTTTTTCAAAAAAGCGGAAGTTCTGTCTTTGTATATGGCTATTAAATCATTATACATTTTTAGGAGTAAATAAATTTAGGAGAACAGAAATACATAATGCAGCACCCTTTTATCAAGGGCATGTACCACGCACCAGATGGAAAACAAACTGTGTTTACAACATTACCACTATCGCCACTGACACTACGAGATCTACAATATGTTACAGCAGCAGCTCCATTAACCTTGCTAGTTCTGTTAGAGTTGTCTGGTACTTTGCCCAATCTGTGTTTGTTGTCAGCAAATGGATCAAATTAGGAGATTTTCATTCTGTTTATTGACCTTTTTCCTCCTTTCTCAATTTAGGCCATAGTTCATTAAAAATTGTTCTACTATTGCTCTGTAAAATACTGCAAATAGATGGCTCTGGATCTGTCTGCTGCTCCACATGTAAATTATACCATCCTACCTCAGTGGGAAACTTGAGAGCAGCCATTGATAGGAAATGTGCTGTAAAAACACCAGTCCTACCTGGTTGGGTGGTTGGTGATGGTGCCTTTAGGAGCAGCATTAGGACGTGCTGCTGTCCTTGAGTGCAGCCTTGCCCACAGGACCTTTCACTTTTCAAATCAGAGTAATCCTCACCACTCCAATTTATGTTTTTAATGTAGTCATACTTACTTGTTTGATGACTTGGGAAGCAGGTGGGAATGGTTTATTTTGTTAAAATGAGTAGTTGTATAGTAGAGAATCACTAGTAGAGTGCTTGTGTTGCCCTTGCCTCGATGCCTTCCCTCCAGCCCAGTGAAAGGATGCCCAGTTTCCAACCTGTGCCTGTCTCAGGAGAGTACCTCCCACCATTCCATTATCAGCTCAGTTCAGCAGCATCCACTGCAGGCCATATGTTCCCACCCTGTGTTTGTGCTACAGAGATTCACACGCAGCCACATGACAACCCGAGTCTGTGAACTGATCCAGCCCAAACAGAACTGCTTGCTGCTGCTGTGAGTTTTGGCTGGATACATTTCCTACCTCACTGTGTGGCTACAAGAGCCCTTCCACCTCAAGGGAGAAGAAAACCAAGTGGATTTGTGTGAGGAGAAAAGCACAGTAACTCCCCTCCCTAATGATGCTTACCAGATTAAACTGATTGTGGGCTAAGATGCCATGTTAGCTAGAAAATCAGAATGCCTCAGGAAGCCATTTTCAATTAGACTATTATTTGGAATAAGGTGATGTCCTCCATACACCTACTAAGCCCTTCCTTAGCATTCTTTATTTATTTCTTTCTTCCCTTGGCAGTTCAGTTCATTAAAACCATAAAGGAAACAAAGCTGTAGGGGTAGGAAAATTATTTCCAAGACTGAGACAGAAGTAACCTGATACTGGGTTTGTGCAACCTCCCTTCCACTTCTTCCTGTTGTGTGAGCAGTGCTGAGCAGGCAATTGTGATTTAGATCAACCTGCCACAGCAAGCTGAATAACCTCCTGACCTTCAGTTCTATTGTGATACACAGGCTTCATTTTCTCACAGCTAAAAGCAACTGATACTGAAGGGAAATAAGGCCTGCTCCTCAGTTTGGACAATATTTAAGGCAATGCATCAACAGTCAGGCAGGTGGAAATGGTAGGGGTTTTTCTACTGCATAAAATGTGGAAAATTTAAAAGTTGGGGTTTTTTTTTTGGTGTCCTTATATTGACTTACATCTTGCATAGGAAAAAAAAAAGCTTATTATATGAGAAATAATGAGGGGGGGAAAAGTTTGTTTTCTGCGTTCATCTTTGCTGCCATCCCCATTCTGCTTAAAGCCTGTGTCAAGAAAGCATGGTCTACATGTGGACAGCCAGAGCAACACTTATGATTCTGAACATTTACACCCAATTCCTTCAAACTTAAATAATATATAAAACAATTTTAGAATTCATCAGTCACATAGCAATGATAGGCAGGAGTTATTTTCTCTGTCCATGAGTGCTACATTTCCATCTTAATGCAAAGCTTATCTTGCATTGGATCTGGAATTTTGTTGCATAGGCTGAAGCCATTTGGTGAAAGCCTTTTCAGCTTCAGACTAGTTTATGTTAGTCTGAGTGTGCCTTGGCAAAGCAGCTTGATGTTTTCAGATAAGGGGTGATCTAATCAGTTGGGGAATAGAACTCCATTATAATCATCACTGTTGGTAGGAGCAGCAAGGTCATAGATGTAAATGAAAATGTATTGATTTACAAACTCCTGAATTTATCATTGTAATTGCAGTTATTTAAGTTATCAGGATTGGTACTACCATACACAAGTTCCCTGGTTTTAGCTAGGGAGAGCATTTGGGATACAGCTTATTCCAGCAGGAACAGAGGCATAGCTGATGGGCATATATAAACTAGGTTTGAATGATCTGGTGTCCTCTACTGTGGAACACCCAACACAGCCCCCTAAACTGACTTGTATGCATCCTTTGTAAAGCCTCTAGGCCACACATGGTTTCTGTACAATATCTGCCTACAAAAAAAGCCAAAGCATGCTTTATTTTTAGTCAGGTTTAGCTCATAGGTGTACTATTAGTAGTGTAATGTAGGTACACCTATAAACAGATAATAAGAATGGCTTATGCAAATAAAGAACAATAATGCAATAAGAAGGGCTTATGCAAATTCTCTTTGAGGTTAAACTTGGGGTCAGAAATAAAATCAGTGCAGTTTTGCATTTTTCTGGCATGTGCTGGAAAGACTTCTAAAGAATGCACCATGTTGGGAGAAAACTTATCCTTCCATATCTGCACTAAATTAATCACTAAACTGTGTATTTTTAATGAAAATGAAGGAAGGTGTATACTCTTCCAAGTAAAGGTAACAGCCTAACTTTGATCTACTCTTAAGAACCAGTGAAGACAAAGGGCTAAGCAGGGGTTTTATTCAAGACTGCCTTAAATAAAACATTTAATAACAACAACATAGTATGTACCTTTCTTCTTCATGGTTATTATCAAAATAGTTACAATAATTTATTTATTCTAGCAAGTAGCATTTATTTTCATGTATTAGGCACATTGTCTTCCATGTTTGTTTTCAATATAAGAAGTAAATATTTCTGCCCATTATTGTGCCTTCTGAATTTATCGTAACTATTTTCAAAAATGTTTTTCTACCTGAAAATATTATGCATAGGCACAGCATATCTGCTGTCTGAGATTTCTTTTGTGGTTACTACTGGAGCTGGATTCTCTGTCAAAGCAGATGAAGCCAAGCAGTCATGGAGCAGTTTTGGAAGCCTCTCTGTGATCTGTCATATTTACCTTTAACAGACTGGAGGATGAGTCTGAAACATGGGATCTCCTGTCAGAGCAGGGTAGAAATAGGGCCTTTCTGTGTGCCTGATAATGGAAGAGGTCACTTTTTAGAACAATAAATGGTTTAAGAGCAGCACTGGTGAGCCATCGTTCATTTGAGCCTGCTGTAGACAGTCCTTGTCTGTAACAAGACAAGAGGGAAGCCCAAATTGATAACTGAGTTGTACCCATATCACTTGTGTATTCATTCCTTCATGTACTTTGCCTGCAGTGTTTCTGAAAGATAAAATAGTGCTTAGGCTGATGAGAAGGAGCGGATAGGAAGAACTGTTTGGACATAATGAGAAATAAGATATCTTAAAGTAGAATCTATTTGTTTTTCTTTTTCACTAACACTCCTGACATGATATTCTTTTAGAGGCTTTGTTATGAGCATGGTTTTATCTATAATGCATGTGGGCAGATATGTAAAGGAGCAAGGGAAGGAATAAAAAAAGAGAAGGAAACTAACAGCCTCAGAGTAGATACCAAGCTTCTGTGAAAGCATCAGTCAAGATAGGAAATTATAATCTTTTGTAACAAAGAGAAAAGTCTGAACACAAATGCCCATGGACAAATAAAGTGTGACCCTGGTTGCTCCAGCAGAGTTTGGTGCTGTATCTTTGTGAGGCTCCTGCTCTTTTGGTTGTTCATTAGAGCAGTAAATTTCTGTGCAGGGTATTTGGTTTTACTCAGATGTTACTGCAGTTATGTTAGTGGGCACAGATCCAGAATCATGCAGAAAGGGCAGCAGTGGATGGACTTCATTGTTGTCCTCTCCTGGACTGCAGCATGAGTGGAAGTTGCAGTATCAAATAAGCAGGGAAATGCATTATGCATTGTCACCTAATACCTGCAGCCATTTTTCTTTACCATGCTCTGAGACCTTTCCCTTTATGCTTTTATAACACCTTTATTCCACTGTTGGAATCCTTTCTTTATAGACATGCAACTTCAATCTATTCACTTCTTAGTAGCTTAAAGAGTAAGTTCAACCTCTTTTTCCAAAGATTTGTTGGCTCCCAGAGTGTTGAGTATACAGTATTGCTTCACAGTTCAGGTGGTTTGGGCCTCAGGTGACACTAATTTCTGCCAGATTTGTTACAACTTCTTATTCAATATCTTAACCAATCTTCTGAGTGTTTAAATGCTAATCAAGGTTGTTGCTGGCAGGGGTGAAGAGCAACAGGGATGAATAAAGACATGGACACACGGCTGCAGTGTGATTTAACTCATCCAAATGTACTCATTCATCTCTCTCACTAAAGTCTGTAATAATCAGGAATCTTCATAAAACCAAAGATCAAATGTATTTTAGAAGGTAAATTCTGTAGGGCTGTCTCATTTTTATTAAATTTTGCTGCTTTGGAGCTGAAAGTCTAGAGAAATTCCTGTGAGGCATCAACTGAGTGAAATACAGTCCCACACATGTATAGAGCAATGTAACCTGTTACTAGTGTTTCTAGGCATGTCCTCAAAAGAAATAATACCAATGAGAAAAAATAAATATCTGTATTGCTTCTTCTGATTGTTTTGGTTTTAACAGTTCAATCTGAAAATTTATACCCAAAAAAATATTTAGTGTTACTAAAATACAACTGGGGAGGTACAGGAGTACTTACAGGACCTGGCTAATGACAGCAGTGGCTTTTCATGACATCTGTTTGGTAGGCTTCAGCATGACCTTGTCAAAGTTAAAAGCTCATAACATTCATATTTTTTTAGAGCATTATGATTCTGCATAACAGTGCTAAAAACAAAACCACAGTATAATTATCCTGTCAATCAAGCTGCCAGAAAAGGCATTTTCCACCAGCTTTGCACCTACTAAACTGTAAATAATTTATAAAATTAGAAGTCAAGACTAAGTGGAAGCATTTTGGGTCTAGTTAAGCACTTGTCAGAGCTCTGTGGTTTAAGTGACCCCACACACTGAGCTCTGGGTGCTTGCTTCTATCCTCTGAGTGTGAAAATGGTCATTTGTCCTTGTATTGCTGTGCATGCACCTAATAAAAATATCAAGCTGTTAATAGAGCTGTGAACAGGTGTACAGTGGATGTTGTAATGATGTTTTATTCATTTGAATTTCCAACCCATTTAGTCTCATCCAATGAACAACAAAAAATATTTTCTTCATTATCTCCAATTAATGTAAATGTCAAATATTTGAATATATTATCACACCGATAATTCAGTACTCTGGTTGATTTGTGGAGTATTTGCATTAAAGTGACAATTAAAACAAGGGGGAAAGTAATCCAGAATGCATGTTCTTATCTCCTGTCATGTTCTTACAGAGATGTTGGATTTGCTTCTCTGTGATCTTTTGACTGTGGTAAACAAGTTGCTTAAAGCCTTTAGGCTTACCATTGTTTGTATCTGGTCATTTAAAAAACGATAGTAATTGATTTTTAATTATTTCAGAACAAGGCTTGTTGGCAATGCATTGTTCAGTTCAGCCTGGATGGGGTTAATGTCCTGGCTGGTGCAGTGCTGTGCTCGGGGTTTCTGTGAGAATCTGGGGTAACACAGGGCTCTTGGAGCTGCTGCTGGGCACAGCCAGGGACTGCTCTGCTTCTCCTGCCGGGGAGCTGGGAGGGGACAGGGCTGGGACAGCTGACAGCCCAGCCCAGGGGTGCTCCAGACACCTTCCACTGTGTCCTGCTGAGCAGTAAAACTGGGGAGCTGCCCACTGATCAGGGCACGCTCAGAGGGTGGTGAGCAATCCCTTTGTGCATCATTTGTTTGTGTTTTCTTTATTCATTATTACTGTTTTCCTTTCCTCTTCTGTCCTATTAAACTGTCTCTATTTTGACCCACAAGTGTTGCCTTTTTTCTGGTTCTCTCTCCCTTCTCACTGCAGGGAGGGAGCCAATGGCTCTGTGTTGCTCTGTCTGCCTGCCAGCTTAAACCACAGCACTCCTTAAAATTTAGTTGACAGATACTAATCTCTCACAACAGAGCTGTTCTGAGGGCAGAAGCCTGCTTTATGGATATATAAAACCAAATGTGTTCTGACAGGATGGAGGCAATCAAATAATTATCATGTGTTTATCTTTTGATAGCTCTCCCTCCTTTAACTTCTCTTGTGCTCGTTTGTGACTTGGTCTGTGCCTGTCCCAGTGCTGCACTGGGCAAGGAGGGGGCAGCTGGGCACCTGGAACTGCCTGCAGGGTAGGGCTCTGCTGCTTTCAGGAGAACACTGCTGGAATGTTCTACAGGCACCCAGAGGGCACACCTGGGACACTAGAAACAATAAAATAATTATTGCGCTCTCATGCTTAATTACTTAGCACCCTTAACACTTCTGTTACTTGGTTTGGTTGGTGGATTGCTTATTGAGATCCTACCAATGGACCTAATTTTACCCATAGATCCCTAATTGGGGCGTAAGTTCTTTCTACTTGTTAATTTTTTTTTCCTGTTGTAGAGCTAAACTTTATATGAGCTCTATACACACAGACAATCATTTCAAATAGCCCTTTCTCACATGGAGAAAATACAAAGCAAAAATAACCCAGGAATCCACACAAAGCACAACTCACCACACACTCTACATGGAAGGAGTCATGTGGTCATAACAGATTTTCCTCCAAGTTTTGCATGTGATCAAAATCTGCTCTGCTGAGAATATTGGACACGCTTAGTCTATTATTACTAACACATGTGCAAGTTCCTGTGGTAAGTTTATAGCTGTTGAAGAACCACAAAAACACCCAATAGCATTCCCCATCCCTCCTTCCTTCCCTGCACTTGTATTTGTGGTGTTTCACCAAAAAAGAAGTTGGTGCCCCTTGTGCTGCTCAGTTGTGTTTTTAGTAGCAAGTGTTAAGTGCAGCGTACCAAGATTGTGGTGTGCAATCCCATCCACTTCTGTTTCTTGTCTAAGACTTTAATTACAGGAGTAGGAGACAGATGATTGTGGAGCAGGAGGGTGGCTGTGGAAAAGGCAGGACTTTGCTGTTTTGTAGCCTTATACTTATGCCCACACCACGTGCTGAGATTCTGCACCTTTTTAGACTGGGGAGGCTGAAAGAGCTGCAGGTAGGATATGCTGCTTGTATCTTTTTTTCTCTTACAAACCAGAATTAGTTATTATTTTACAGTGAGTGGAATTCCAGGTTTTTGCCAAAAAATGTCAACCACTTACTCTTTTTTTTCTCTAATGCTGGGTTGTATCCTCTGAGATTATTATTTTAGAGTTTGAGAAGCAACAAAATTTTATCTTCCCTCAGCAAAATAATTAGGGAAGATGGGAGAGTTCCAGGAGAACTGGATGTCTGGAGCACAGTGGGTGTTGCAAGAGAATTGAGACCATAGTTAGTTTAGCTTGTAATAAATGAAATGAGATGGTATGCTATAAATTCTAGGTCTGGAATTCAGAAGATGGAAAAAGTGGCTTAGTACCTCTTATTTGAAAGATAAAATAAAACTCAAATGCTAGGTACAAAGAAATTGCGATAGAAATGTAGATTAGAAAATATTTAGACTTTTTCCATACTTTTTGTATGAGTTGAGTGGTGAGAGAAATAATGAAAGGTTAATGTTTCTCTTCTTCTAAAAAACTCTTCACTGTGATTTGACTTTAGAGCTGCTTTTGTTATGCCTACAGTGGTTCAAATCCAATTCTGAATTTTTAGGGTTGCTTTGATTTTTTTTCTGCTACCTTTGCAACTTCATCAACATTCAGAGAACCAAATAACGATCCAGCAAGGTGTAAAGTAGTTGGCATTATTAATAAAACGAAAAGACAAGGGACCTGAAGGGGAACAGAGAGAGGATTCTTGGGAAGAGCATGCTTAAAGTTATGCCATTTCTGTAGCTGAGGTCACAGGGGACTGTCTTGTGTGGTAAAGCTTTCATGCTTTATGATCACACAGAAAATTTAATCCCACTCTGGTTAAAAATGCCAGCTTCATGCCACTGCAGAGGGAAACATGCAGCTTATGAATTTGCAGAATAAATACAAGAAGAAAATATTACAAAATGTGTTCCAGGAGGCTAACAGATTTTTATTGTAAGTTCATAGTAGAAGTATTGATAACAGCTGAAATTTACTGTGTAAAACTATGCAAATAAAGAAATGGGTAAAAACTGTGAGAAGATCAAGTCATCTATTGTGTTCTTATAGACCAATTCTCATCAAAAGAGCTTTATACAGTCTTGCATAGCCTCATTATGGGTGTAATCTATGGAATACCATTCTCTAGGAGAATAGGAAAGAAATTTAGATGGAGTAGGCAAAATCGTATGTAGCACAAACTGGAAATAATAAAGGAATCTGTACATGGGAGCAAAGCTTTCTGGGACAAGGCATTTTAAGTTACAGTGAAGCTGTCTCTAACAGCTTCCTCACAATTTATATAATGGTAAATTAAAAGTATAATGAACAGTAGTTTTGTATCTGCATGCTACCCTGAATAACAGAGGAGGGAAGGCAGGCAGGAAAAACCCCAACACTTAAATTCTACAAGAACCTGATGAGGGAGGTCCAGGGTGCTTTTTCAAACCTGGAAATTCCACTGAATTGCTTTCACTTGGGTTTTGCTGAAGTTTTGGTGTTTATAACTGGCCAAGTTATAACTGCAGTGTTGGGCACTGCCACTGCCTGTGCTGCTGCTGGGGAGGTGGGGGCACAAATCCATGTCAGCTGCTGCCCTGCTTCCCTCCCCTGTCACCATCTCCTGAGGTGCTCTATGAAATAAGAGTTATTTTATGACAGTAAAAGCAAAAATGCTTCCATTTCATGGTTGTTTTGAGTCAGTCTTTTCATGTTCAATCCCTTTTATCCACGCAGTTCTGTGTCACTGTCTTGGCAGTTGTTCGGCTCTGGGTCAGGCAAGCGTCTCAAGAGACTGCAGTTCAAGTGTGCCCAAAAAAAGGAAAGAAAGTGGGTTTTTCAATATGAGTGAAAACCTTATTTTCTTTATTTTTGCCTGACTTAATATAAACTTTGGATCCAGGACATTACATGATTCAATTTCAAATTTCAGTGGGAGTTTGGTTTTTTTTTTCCCCCTCAAAACAAATTAATTGACCTATCCCTAGTTGAAAGTTGTTATGCTCAAATTCTGTATTGGTTCTAATGACCAAATTATTTTCTCAGATTTCTTGGCAGTTAGAGATATGTGTAAATAATTGGTAATAAAAGGCAAAGATTGCAGTGGGTAAAGGGAATTAAATATCTTCCCGTTTCATTCAGGGAATAAATATATCATAAAGAAGATACTTAACCAGAGTTTTTAGAGTACTCTTATATACATCCAACAAGTTCATCTCATTTCCCTGCAGTCATTATAACTAACTTCTATCAATGAATTCAGTGATTAGTGACTACATCATAGCTGACAAGCCTTCCCATGCACAGTAATATAAATTTTTGGAATTCATGGCTCAGAATTCACCTGGTGGAATTCAATGATGTGTGTCGAAACGTCAACACACAGTAATTTTTTGTAATTATGGACTATATTTAAATTATATTTTTACATGTAAAATATGAAAAAGGTTGGTGATTTCTGATCATTTGTTGTGCAACAGAGAGATACAGATAAAGGGAAAGTGAGGAATGTATTTGAAAAGAATCTAAAAAAATGTCAGTGTTCAAATTGTAATTTACCAATGAGTATCCAAAAAAACCCCAAATCCTGAACAAGAGCAGGAAAAAGCAAAGATGCTTCGCAAATATCTTTCCCTTTGTCATTTCCCTGGAAGAAATAGCAAGGACTGTTCAACTCCAATGTATTTTAAGTAATTGATGAAGAACAATTTTCCTGGCAATTACTTTTAATGTCTGTATCTCAGAGGATAATAATATTTGAGCCTCAGGCCGTGCAATTGTATCTTCTGCTGTCTGCATTAGAAATAATGCTTAGATTCATGTGCTTAATTCTCTAGTCCTTGCTCTCCTTGTAGCATTCTGCATCATAGCAAAAAATATATTTGAATAAGTATTTTCCTTTTTTTCTGAAGTTATTTTAGAGTAACTATGCTGTAGTATGTGTGGAGAGATAAACTAATCATAACATTGTGTGTGGTGCTAAAGGGCAACAGAAGTGTGCCTGAGTGGAGACAGATAAGCTTGTGCAGCTTTGAGAATTTTTAAAGCCACCATGTTTTGGACTTTTTTTGAAAAAATGTTAAAAAATTATTTCTGTCTTGCCCCTGAAAATGCTGCATTAATGAGATCACATGCAGCAGGAAGCTCAGATCTGAGCTGAGAAGCGAAAAGATTGGATGATTTGCTCAAAATTCTTTTAACATCTTTTTTGTGTTAATGATTGAATGAGTTGTGAGAGAATGGAGCCTCAGTGGTGAATTTCTGCAGCTCTGTGCTCAATAGCAAGGCCAGCTAGGAGTCTATTCAGTGATCCTTGCAAATTAGGGCTGCTTTAGGGATGTGACGTGTCCCCGAGGGCTCCCCAGCAGATGAGAGCAGTTGGGAAGTAATAAGGCTCTGCCATTCAGGATCAGTGATTTATGACCCCAGAAATAATGCAAAGAGTAACTGAAATCAGCCTTTCTAGATGCCATAATAACAACACAATGGAAACTTTGCATCATGGCAGTAGGTGTGCTTCTGGTTTCTGCAGCAGCTTCCAGGAGATGCAAGGCCAGGTTTACACATGGACAATCAGCAGCTCCTTGGGTCTTGAGGGTTTTTTCTGAAGGAGAATTTCCTTTTTCAGCTTGCACAATGAGGCAGCTGCAGGCACATGTAGCTGTGCACAGGGGCATGGACAATACCAAGGGTGTGCATTCTCTGCTTGTTAACAACTTAGAGCCAGGGCTCTGGTTACAAAGCTGACAAAACACTGTGGGGTTAAAAGATGCACAACTTGTAACTATAACCTGTTTGAGGAGCCTCACCTATTGCACTGTGTGCATGCTCCCATCAGAAAAAAAAATCCATGTTTTATCAGAACCAACAGCGTTCAGGTTCATCAGGGAGTTTTTGTGCTTTGGGAAGACTACAAATGAAGAGTTAATTGAACAACAACAAAATAAGTATCAAGACAATCTCACAACCTATTTTTCGATAATTGTTTCTTCTCTTAAGAGATTACCTCTCTCACAGATGGTCAGAGTGATGCATTTGGGGAAATCAGCCAGATTTGGCTTTTTTCCTCGTTGCTCTGCTTAGTAACTGCAGCATTTAACCCCAGAAGTATTATTTAACTTTGCTCCAGATACCATTTTAATCAAAAGTACTCGACTTCACAGTTGGAAAACTCTCCGTAAGGTCTCTGAACACTTTTTTTTTTTTTTTTTTTGGTGTTTTGGACTTATGGAAACAAACTTTGCCAGAAAAATATTTACTTACTTTCAAATCACTTGAAAAGGGATTCTTGAAATTGACTGGTAAAAAAGTTTAACGAATTAGGTTTATCAGTAGTAGCTGATTTTCCAGCAGTCAAATCAGTGGTCTGAGGATAAAATATTTATTTCTACCTTATACATTGACATACAGAGGAAGGTAAAATAGTTGGGACACTCACATGAAGCTGGCTGGTTTGACTGTTAGGATGAGTACTTTCACTGAAACTAAAATCCAGGATTTGGCCTCTCTTGTCTCTAGTACCTTGTGCTAATAACAGCTTTTTCCAATGATTTTGGTGTAAACTTCAACGTGCAGAGGGGTGAGGCAGCCATGTGCAGGTGTGTGGGATTGGGTCAGGCCAGGTGTCCCTGTGGGTGCCTGGGCAGGCAGAGAGCGGCTGTTCCTGCCCCGGGGGCTGTTCCTGCCTCAGGGGCTGTTCCTGCCCCGGGGGCTGTTCCAGGGGCTGTTCCTGCCCCGGGGGTTGTTCCTGCCCCAGGGGGTTGTTCCTGCCCCGGGGGTTGTTCCTGCCCCATTGGCTGTTCCTGCCCCGGGGGCTGTTCCTGACCAGGGGTTGTTCCTGCCCCAGGGGGTTGTTCCTGCCCCGGGGGTTGTTCCTGCCCAGGGGCCGTTCCTGCCCCATTGGCTGTTCCTGCCCCATTGGCTGTTCCTGCCCCGGGGGTTGTTCCTGCCCCGGGGGTTGTTCCTGCCCCGGGGGTTGTTCCTGCCCCGGGGCTGTTCCTGCCCCAGGGGGTTGTTCCTGCCCCGGGGGCTGTTCCTGCCCCGGGGGCTGTTCCTGACCGGGGGTTGTTCCTGCCCCAGGGGCTGTTCCTGCCCTGGGGCTGTTCCTGACCGGGGGCTGTTCCTGCCCCGGGGCTGTTCCTGCCCCGGGGGTTGTTCCTCTCTGCCCTCAGGCTCTGGGGTCCCTTCAGCCAGGAGGGGAGCAGGGGGCACACATTCATCTCCTGACACCCAGCTCCTGAGTCCGGCTGGAGAGAGCACTGGGTGTCTCACCTGTCCTTTTCCCTCTGTCGTTTGGGAAGGCTCAGAGCTCCCACAAAGGTTGTACAAATACAGGTTTCAGACATGAAACTGCAGCTGAAACGCTGATGTTTGGCTATGACAGCTCATTCAGCTCCTGTGAGATGCATGGAAAATCATCCTGTCAATTTTCTTGGGAAGAGCTCTCATGGTATTTCAAATGACCTGTAGTTTTGGTTTCTTACCCCAATCCTGTTCTGTACCTTGAAGGCAGAGTTTCTTCACAGAGGAGTTTGATCTTGTGCCAGTCTCTGCATTTGTGGAGATTATTCCCTTTCTCACTGCTCCTAGGTGAGCTGGGCTCCATGCTGCAGGATGCTTTGGGTTTGGCTCCACGCCCAGGATCTCAGCACATTCCTCTTAATGGACTTTTTTTTTTTTTAATCTCTCTCTGCTTTTCTCTTTGCTGTCTGTCTTTTAGTCCAAATAAAATTTTATTGTATGATAAGCATGAGTGGGCCAGCCCACCTCTTGCACAGCTAGAAATTTCATTTATTTCCAACTCTGCTTTGCTTCCTCTCCATGGAGCAGAGATTAAGCTGGTTCCCACACTGTCACTCTGCAGCACAGGCAGGGATAGGGAGTCTAGAAAGGCAGAAAATACTTGAGCAATAATTGAGCCACAAATTATTTTTTAAGCAATATTTTTTTCATCTAAAACTAGATTCGCTTTTTAAAAAAAATATATCGAAATTATTTGTTTTAAAATGCTAAAAACCAGCTGTTTAAGAAATCTCTTGCCAAGAAAAGGAATTTTAAAAAGAAACAAAAACCTCACATTAACTAACTCCTCATAGTCATGTACCAGGTGCAGTTAGGGCTGCTTCTATTAACTCTTCAAGTACCTTTGTGCACATCCATCATTCTTCCAGAAAATGAAAAATTTCCTCAGAGAACTGTGTTCCATCCTGAGCACTTGACACTGTGGACAGGTCTCCTTCACCAGGGTAGGTTGAAGCAACCTTTCCCACATGGCACATGTTATCACTCTCTGACAGTTGACAGCAGAGCTTTTCATGTTTGCTCTCCCTAATCTATTTGAGTACCAAGATCTGGTTTAGTGCAAGTGATCTCTTTTTAAACTGCTTAAAATACCCTGTGTGCTACAGATTAAGAGGTTATGGAACACAGAGATGAGCGGCTCTCTGGCACATGCAAAGGAGTGTTACTCTGATTTGGAGTGGCAAGGCAAGTGTCTGTCCCTCTGGAAAAACCACTTGCACGGCTGCTCATCTGTTAACACCTCTGCTGGCAATTATCCAGGATTTACTGGGGAAAGAGATTGTTTGTTTGTTTGTTTGTTTATTTAGTGTGGTGAAAAAGGATCTTAGAACTGTCCGGCAGCTGAAGAAATTAAATCTATTTAGATATGCTAGAGAGGAAGTTTCTGCAGAAGGCAAGTGTAAATATTGCTAAGGCATACAAAGGAATGGATGGAATAAAATAGGAAAAGGAAATAGCCTGGTTTAATGGATTAAAAAGAAATACTTCATTGTAGAGTGTCGCAGACATCTTTTATGAAAAATCCTTTCCTTAGGATTTTTCCTCCTGAGAAGTTGAGAGGCCTCAGGAACAAAATGTAACCAATGGTTATCTGCTGCTGTGGGATGCAACAGGTGCATCTGGGATTGGTCCATGTTGGTTGTTTGTAATTAATGGCCAATCACAGCCCAGCTGGCTCAGACAGCGAGCCAAGCCACAAGCCTTTGTTATCATTCCTTCCTATTCTATTCTTAGCCAGCCTTCAGATGAAATCCTTTCTTCTCTTCTTTTAGTATAGTTTTAATGTAATATATATCATAAAATAATAAATCAGCCTTCTGAAGCATGGAGTGAGATCCTCATCTCTTCCCTCATCCAAGACCCCTGTGAACACGGTCACAGCAGAGATGTTTCTCAACATTAAGTTGTTTGGTTTATTTCAGAGTAGCTGTAATGTATTCATGCATGATAGTTTGTGATTTGTTCATAATGAACAATTGTGTTAACTTCTAATTTTCATATCTCTAAAAAAAGAACACAGAAACAAATCAGTTCTATTAATTGCTTCTATTCAATTCCAATTATAATGATAGTGTTTAATGCCAGCTTGTTAAAGGCCAGTATGAGTTACTCATGACCTGCTTAGAGGGCTCAGCTTTCTATTTATTGTTTGATGTTAAGCACAAGTGGTGTCTGTTTGAAGAGGAAAGATGTCTTCTGTTCCTTTGCATGTTGACATCATTCCACAGATGTCTCTAATCCCATGGAAATGTAGCCCAATGTAGTTTGGAGTGTAGTCAGGAATGTGCTGCAGAGTAACTGCTGTAAGTAGTCCAATGGCAGGGTGAGTACCGTGCCCTAAAGTGACACCTGTGTGTCCCTGTGGGGCTGGCCAGGGGTTACAGACCAGGGAGATGGAGTTGTGGGTAGGGCTGGGGAGTTTGTTCTGAGGGAATGGTTGAGTTACTGGGGAATTCCTGCAGGAAAGGGGACCATGGAAATGCTAAATGGCAGCTGGAGGCACCACCAGCATTCCTGAATGTGGAATCAAGGTGTGTGTCCAAGTGGGGCTGGCATCCTGTGTGCTTTAGGGACTCTTCAGTGACTGCTGGGTGCTTTCTTTGGAGCAGCACAATGAGCCAGCCTTGTTATCCAGGCATGGAAGCAGAGATTCTTTCCCTGTGGGATTTGTGCTGCTGGCTCTCCTGCCTCTCCCTCAGCTGCAGCTCTCCCTTTTGCCTCTCTACCACTCAGACTCTTTGAGGTCCTTCCTCTGCCTTGGGCATCTTTCAGGCTCCTGCCACCATCCATAGTTTCTGCTGCTTCCAGTCTCTATTGCTTTTAAAAGACAAGAAGAGACTTTTCTGGGGTAAGCTGGAAAAACCAGGACCTCCATGATCAGAAACAATTTTGTTTGCTTAAAGGTTTTAACAGAAAACTTGAGGAGCTTAACAAATCCACAGAGAGGCAGCTCTGTAAGAATTCTTTTGTTTATTGTGGGTTATTTTTCTCTTAGTACAATGGCTTAAATAGCTTCACCACATCAGATTGGCTTGTTGCTTAAAGAAACTTTTAGAAGCTTTTTCATGCCCTCCAATATCTTTTTTGTGGAAAGCACATTTATGTTATGTAATAAGTGATACTACTTATCAATAATGTGTCAATAATCAATACCTACTTATCAATAAATACTACTTATCAATTCAGCTTCTTTTCAATTAGGTATCTTTGTTTTCAAACTAAGGACAGTTGAGGTCTCTTAGATTCAAGACACACTTTTTCAAAGCAATCAAGGCAGCTCTTGTATTGTCTCAAGGTTGAACAACCTTGGAGAAGAAAAAAAGTGAAATGTGAAATTCTCTTACTTTTTTTACATGTTTTTCTTTTTTACAAAAATAATAGAAAATGAATAAAGAAATTTAAACATCTACAGGCTGCATAGCAAAGCAATTTGGCCAGAATATAAAAACAAAAGTACGTAAAAATACATTTTTTTTTTCTAAACACAGATTTTAATTAGGAAGAAGGTCTGAGCCAGACTGTTATTTTCAGGTCTGCACCAAACCAAGAGTTTTAATTAGTCCAGAAAGAATCAAGAACTTGACATGCTCTATCAGGATTAAAGAGGGACGAGGGAAAGGCAGGGGCAATAGTCAGACACATAGAAAGGAGATTTTTGTCAGCTAGGGGAATACCATTAATCCATTTGTCAGAGAGTATACATATACTGCTCTCCCGGGCATTAACTAATTGTTCCTACATTAAAAATATTTTCTTGTATAAATTACTTATACAAGAAACTTCTTTTATTCTCGTTTGGTTGCCTTTTTAATTTTTTTACTATCACAGTTTATTCAGTTGTGTTTTTACATGTGTATTTAGCAGGTCACTTGGACTCCAGATGATCTTCAGAGGTCCCTTGCAACCCCAACTGTTCTGTGATTTACTTTGTCAGCTCTTTCTGCCAGATTTTGGCAGATTGCCTTCACTAATAACATTAATTTACTATGTCGTGTAACATACTTTGTTTACTATTTCATATCTTAGAAAAAAAATTGTCATGCAGCTCTATTTTCTTCAGTAGCTGTCAGAAAATAGTAACTGAAATGAGTTTGTAATCAGTCCTCGTTGGGAGGCTGAGCTGAATACTGGAGTGGTCCATATGTCTTGGAGGTTTAGGCTGCAGTTTTCTTAATTAATTGCTGCTCAGCTTTTAAAGCATAGCATCTCTAATATAGAATAGAAATTAGTGTGATGTGATTTTTGCACAGTACTGCTATACCTTGTGGGTTTGTTTCAGGTTTTTCAAGTCTGTTTTTAAACATGGTGGATTGCCATTTTAAATCTGTGTGGGCACTGGGTGTCTGCCATTGTGGTGCATGCTTAATTTAGAAAGTGGGAGTTGTCAGCTCATTCTTTAAGAAAAGAATGGAAACCTTTGTTTGCAAACATAGAATTTTCTTCTGCCTCTGTCCAATATATTAATAATAAAAACTCCCCTGTAATCCAACTGAGGGCTGCACTGATGGAGTTGCTCCCCAGCCCCGCAGAGTGCAGTGTCAGCCCAGGGAGCTGGAGCAGCTTCCTCACCATTGGAAGCTGAAATCTCTTGTTTCAATGATGCAGAGGTGTTGCACTCCCATCTTTGGTTCTGCTGGACAGCATCTCTAATGATTGCAAGCAGGGAGATAGCAAGGACAATGTTTGCTGCAGCATCTTCAGCCCCTCCTGGCACTGGAAATAGAATGTTTCCTTCCTGTGCTCCAATTGAGCCAGTGGTGCTGGTGTTGAATGGATTATATTTTTGTCCTGACACCAACAAACAGCACAAATTATTGGAGACAAGAAATGTGCTAAATATAGTTTACAGACCCAATGTCAACTACATCCTCTGTCGTCACCATTGAAAATACCCAAGTTCAAGATTTTATTTTTTTTCCCCCAGGTAGGAAATGCCCATGTTCTGTAGGATTTTAAATACCCTCTAACTTTAAAAGGAGCAGACTTTATATAAAGTCAGAGAATTAACTAACATTGTTGTGACTTGCAGTCAGAGATCAAATAATTTCTTAGCAAATATGAGTAATATTAATTACAGAGTTCAAAGGTTCACCCAGTTTAGAGTAGAATGCAGGGTGAACTATTGAAAATTAATAAAGTTCTTTGGTTACTGAATGTGTAATGAGAAATGGTAGGAACCATCCTTATAATTTGTATATGCAGGGAATGGGGAAAAAATATTTGCGTGGCTGTGTGTGTTTGCAGCATGGTGGTTTAGAAATACATCCAGAAATGGCAGGTAAATATTTATATGAGTAGATTCAGGGTAAAAGAGGAAGTTTTGTCCCTAGAAAAGAATGTCTTAATTTATCCCATTTTGCTTCTTGGAAGGGCCAATAATTGCATATCTGTTGTCTTAGGTATATGTGTTTACAACTGCAATCTGAAATGCTGCAGCTTTTAAGAATAAATGATAAAGAAGCAAACTGCACTTTTTTTCTATAAATAAGCAGAAAAAAGTTTGTCCTGTACGCCACGTATCTTACACTGCTTTTTCTAGGAATCTTTTATATCTATTTTATGTGAGAAAATTCAAGGGACAGCTCCTCAGCAAAGCCACATCATTTTACATTTGACCCTGGAAAGTTAGTGAATTATGGCAATAAGATTTAGCATATTTTGGTCCTGTGGACTGATGCAGGGAAGATGATTTCAACATGTCACTTGAAACTAGCATTTCTCCTTAGTTCTTGCTGCTAAATGGAGTTAGAGACGTAGGGCAGGCTGGATAATTGGTTTCCATGCCAGAAGAGGTAGGAAAGCTATCTGTGGTAACAGCAGCACTTTGACCTTCCTTCTTGCTGACCCAAGCCTATGATAGCTGAGAACACAAAGCTTGTCAGAGGCAGCTTTGTGCCATCCCCAAGCTCAGCTGCAGAGCACAGCACCTCCAGTGCCAGTGCTGAATGTCCTGCTGCACACAGGGAGTGTTCATGGGTGGAGCAGCAGATGTGCTGACCTTTGCATCCTGCCCCTGGTGCTGCAGCCAAGCATATTCAGTAATTGTATTCTTACTGGGAGCCACTTGATAAATTGCACTAGACTGCCTGTCTTGTCTCAATTCCTTTGGCAGTATTTTCCTCTCTACACATCTATCTAGTTGTGTTTAAGAACTAGCTTCTACTTTATCTCCATTTGGTCCAGGATGACAAACTATTAATTCACTAGGTAAGCTGCTGTTTGGTGCAGAGAAACTGCTGCTAGTTCCTCATGCACTCTGCACAGGATTCCTGCACTGTGGCAGGATCAGAGTTTCCTGTGTGCAGGTACTCTGGGATTACCAACAATTCTTCCATTAAGTCCAAAATTATTTGAAGAGATTGCCCAGCTTTTCTGTGTCTGAGCAGCTGATGGAGAAAGGCTGGGCTGCTGTGGAAAGGAGCTGCAGCTCCCTGATGGAGGCTGTTCATTCTCTGCTGCCCTGCCAGGGAAGTCACTTTGGGTTTGGGTTTTTCTATCACCTCTCAGAGGTGATGGAAGCTTTTGGGATGATGATGTCTGGTGTTTTTACTGGTGGCAAACTTCAAATGTGTCTGATCCAGCCAGACTGAGGCCACTGCTGACTGAAATTTATGGAGCCAGTGGGGCAGAATCTCTGCAGGCAGATTTTAATGTTGAGATTTTGATGTTAACCCATCTTGAATTAGACCTACCTGAGAGGAGCAAGGTGTGCCAAGATACAAGAAACTCTGTCATCTTTATGTGCCATAACCGAACAAAGCACAATCCAGATGTAGGAACTGCCTGTAAATACTGTCAGATATAATTAACTCTCTTTGTAAGGAGTTAATCTAGCTGTTAGTGAGGTTGCAGACCTCCTCAAGAAGGTCCATGCAGTCTTCTGGAAGGACCTGCATTTTCAACAAAATAACAGGGGATTTGGCAGTTCCCTGTGGGAATGTTTTTCATTCTGAAGATGAAGTATCAGTTTCTTCATCCAGCCAAGTGCCCCTGCCTTGTACCAGAGAGGCAGAGTTTGACTTGAGACATCTCTAATTTGAAGACACCTTACATCCTCAATTTCATGTTGATCCCAGTTATCCTAAGAGCTTGTAAAAGTCATGCAGCACAGGCCTTGCTACTTAGAAGTAACTAAACAATTCTGCAGGGTATTTCATAACAAAAAATCTGTTGGCCAGCTCTTGCTATGGCTGTGTTTGTATTTTCAACTTGCTTTATTTTTTTTTTAATTTTTCCCACTGCTCTTTGAGTGATGTCCTTCTCTGGACCTTCAGATTTCAGTCAGTAAGGTGAAGCAGACTGGAGTTAACTGTTCTCCTGCTTACTGGGTATACTCTGTTCTGAGGGAGGAGCAAAAGAGATGATGCCAACTGTCTTGGCAGGCCTTTCTCAGCCAGGTGTGATTACAGGTGGATGTACATTTTTTTGTCTGGAAGAATGTATCAGCTCAATATTAAATTGAACTTGGAGATAAATCATATGGAACATTTCAGCCACTTCTATTGTGATACAATAACATGCAAGACAAAAATGAAATACCTTTTGAAAGAAACAATAACTACTCTGGTTTCAAATTCAGTTGCCTTTCCCAATGTATGTAGAATAGAATATACCTATGAGAAACAAAGCTGAAACTACTATGCTTGATTATTATACCACCAACACCTCCCGTGGCTTTTTATACCCAGCTCCCAAAGCGTAACATTTTGATTTTTAAAAGAGCTAACCAGATAAACTTCTCTGTAAATGATCATATCATAGAAATCCTTATCCCATCTGCTGTCCCTAGAGCTGCCCTTTGTTTCATGCTATTCCTGTCATGTACTCCTGGAGAACCCACCATTCCCATGGTCCTTACTCAGCTGAGCAACCTACTTGGAGGCTTAGATATATTTTTGAAGGATTTAGCTTTGAAATCTTTACTGCTGGGAAGAACAACTTCTGGGGTTTGCTTTTTGACTTTGTTTGGTTTTGTTTGGGTTTTTTTGGGATTATTTTTGGCTTTTTAAAAAATTTTGTCTAATGAGCACACTATTGCTAATATTAAGGGCAGTGCATAAAGGGTTTCTCTGCGTAAGGCTTTTTATTTCAAGCACGTTGTCTTTGTGGTGTCTCACATAAGTTATAAGGATTTCCTTTGCTGCTTCTCTTTATATAGCACATAGTGAGATTAAGGACTCAGTACAAATAAAGAGGTTGTGGCATGTTTTAGAATTTATTGCATTTATAAAGTATTCCAAACTCCAACTTTTAAATATAGTGATATCAATTTCAGATATTTAAGGGGATAAGTACCTATTGAGGATTTAGGGTAAGGTTGATTGAGGAAGTAAATCTACTTTCCAAATGTCTACAAAGAAAAATCAAACGAGAAATTCAGTATCAAAAACATCAAAGACAATAATGCAGTTGCTTTCATCTCCAGTGTGTGCTTGCACTTCAAAGAAAAGCAAAATGCTCACCCTTCCGCCAGTACCCCCGAAGGAGGATGAGCCTGTAGTTGAAGATATGTCTCCATCACTTCTTTCAGAGAACAGGGGAAATAGAAGCAAAATTTTGCACAGAAAAATAACAGCTTCATGGTATTTCTTTCACTGAAATGGTTGTGTCATAAGAATTTTCTCATACTCAAGAATTCTCTTGTTTCATTAAGGTATGCAAGTAATGCTGAATCCTTAAAACCCTGCTCTTCATGAAAAACTTGATTTTCTTTACCTCTCAAATTTGAGGATACGGTGATGTTCTCTGAGGTAATGTTCTTCATCCTAATTATCATTTCTGCAAAATGTGCTGATTGTACAAGTGAACGTGTATATTTGCTCATTCACATCCTCCCATACTTTTTATCTTGGAATTGATTATGCTAGATTTAATTCTGTAAAGTCACTTTGTATTAACTCTTGTGGGAGGGACACGTTCAGTGATTCTGGCAATGTGAGGAGAAGAGAGAGAAGTGAATCAAACTGTATTGCCTGCCTAAACAGTTTGCTGTGAAACCAGCAAATTTTAGGGCTGGCTATGCTATAGAAAATCATGCATGTAATGATTCCCCAAATTCAGCTATGTGATTCAGCACTCTTGATTGTCAGTGAAAATGTATTCCTAAAACAATCCCCAGAAATTAAAAGGGAACAAATTCAGGACATTTTCCTTCTGTACTCACTTTGGAGATTTTTATTTTTCAGGCAGAGGTTATTGCTAAAGATATGCAGTAAACTGAAAGCATGAAAATATCATAACTTTTATTTCTTTGAGTGAGAACAGGTTTAAAATGGTTGTTGAAATGAGACTAAATCCAGTTTTGGCTTTTTCTCCATGCTGCTTTAGCTCAGTTTCAAAGCTATCACTGATCAGGAAGCTTGACAGGCACAGTGTTTGCAAATCCTCACCAATGAGCAATAACAAGATTTAAAAGTGAAAACTCTGAAGAGGCATTTTGCTCAGTCAGCTTTATAAATTCAGTTACTTAACCATCTGCAAGCTAGACTTATTTTATTTTTGTCTATCAGATATAAATCCTACCCAAATAGGAGTGTCAGAGCCTAGTGAATATCATCACACAAAATAATTGTCCACACATTCACAGTTGTTTCAGAACATACCAATCAGCTGAAAAGGAATTCATAGCACAGTAAACTGAACAGGTTTGCTTTAACTGAGGATCCATAAAAACAGAAAAATTTGAAAGTCACTTTAATAGGGAAATGTGCCTTTGACCTTTTCTCCTTGTATTTCTGTGGCAATGAATAGAAGTTGAGCCACCAGCACAACCATTCTCCCTGCAGAATGTTCATGGCCTGAACTGAAACCTTGTGGTCTGCTTGCCAGACCACTGAGTCCAGTGAGCAACAAACAGTGTGGCCATTTTCAGGACTCCATGACAGTATCAACAGGCCTTTAAGCACAGTAGGGCTCCTGTGTTGTGCTTAAGTCACTGGTAGATTTTAGTATTTTGGTGATGAATAATGTATTGTATTTAATGTTTTTTCCCCAGAGAGAATTCCTCAGTTAGGGATCCAGGAAATTTTCTAACAGCTTCAAGCATCACTCCCCTACCTATGGTGCCATTTCTGAGATAAGGGAGAGTGGAATACAGATGAGAATTGATGCAAACTCTTGTAATGGTGCTGCTGTGTTTTGTTGGGCATTCTTGCTGTTGTGTGAATGCATGGATATGTACATGTATTTAATAATAATCAGTATTTCTCACAAGATTAATCATAATGACCAACTGTCATGGTGGCATCATTTCAAGCAGCAGCTTGAAATGTTATTTCTGTGACTGTTTGGACCTGTTCATTTTCCAAGAGAGAAGGAATGAATCTGTTGTTTTCTTTTCCACAAACTTGCTGCTTATGGGTATTTGTTCTGTGAATTTTTCTAGTCTCCACTGCACAGGTGAGATGATGGGATGTCTCAGTTTGAATACTGTAGCTTTATAAAATTAGAATTAACAATATATTCTAGTTGGGGTAATAAGGGGTTGTGCAGCACCAGTCCATATGGTAGACATGTAATTAGCTGGAGAATTACCATAAGAGTGAGGGATTTGGTAAAAGCAAAGAGGTCATCCAGAATGGCATTGAATGATGAACAGTAATAAAGATTTAATGTCACTTGTTAAACTGTTGTAACCAGTTCAAATGTGAACATTTACCAATAGATTTTTTCTGCAGCTGTGATACAGATCTGTTAGGTTATTTGCCTGGAATTTTCTGGTGTAGAATTATGGATTTCTAAACGTGTCAAAAGTAAGAAGGAGAATGCTCTTTATGTCCTTACACAGTGGTCTGATTTTTTTTTTTCACATCCTGTGATCTACTTCTTATTTATTGAATTATGTATTTAAGAACCCTGAATTTCTGGGCTTTAAAAATGACCTTTTAAATCAAGTCTTGATCTCATTGCTATTCAGGTATTTATACATGTGCTCATTTTGCTGTGTATGTGAGTATTTGTATGAAATATGTATATTAGCTTGCATATATCCAGGTATTTCATACATGTGTAATGAAATACCAGGTACTTATATGAAGATATTTTATTTTAGAACAAGTGTGCCTGTGTTGGTTACAGTTTGAGCTTGCTGTGAGGAAGGCAGAATAGATGAGTTTTTCCTTGTTTCTTCCTCTGTTGCATGAATGTACTTTTTTGGATATGCTTTCAGAAACATAATGACAGAGTTATGGCATTCTTCCTTCACGTCTGGAGCAAATTGATGACAGTCTGTCAAGTCTATCCTCAGCACTTTAAATTTCCAAAAACTGAAGGTTTTGGGGTTTTTGGTGTTTTGTTTTTTGTGACAGGAATACAAAATCACTCTCATCCATCAGACATGTTTTTATTTTTCAAGAGCAGTCATAATCTGCTGGTTTTCTCTTCAAAAGATGAGTAACTTTGATGTGTGCTCAGTGAATGCACAAGTGTGTTTGAAAACATGTGAGCACCGTGCAAAGCTCTGCTCTTTCCTAGAAATTATCAAATTTTTCA
Organism: Agelaius tricolor; assembly: GCF_023055355.1. Lineage (NCBI taxonomy): Eukaryota > Metazoa > Chordata > Aves > Passeriformes > Icteridae > Agelaius > Agelaius tricolor. The sequence goes on along the minus strand of NW_027269278.1, from coordinate 5,899,835 downwards.
TCAAATTGACTCATGCACCTTGTCCAGAAGGAAGGACCGGCCAGCCAGTCCATGATAGAAAATGAAGATTTTGTTGGCAAAGGCAGCAGTGGGTGCAGGTGGGTGCCCAGAGCCTCAGAAGGGCCAGGTCCCTGGGCAGCTGTTCCCAGCCCTTGGCCCTTGCAGAGTGCAGCTCCTGGGGGCTCTCAGCTCTTGGAGTACCTGGAAAGAGAAGAAAGCAGATAAACAAACCTCAGTGTCGAGAAACCCTGGCTTCCTTAGAGAAGCGATGAAAGGGATGGAACATAATTCTGTTTTCTGAAAAGAGAAAATGTATATCTTGGTTAATTAAAATAAAGCTGTCTCTGTACCAGCCATGAGACATTTATCTTTCCTGAATATCTGAACAAAATTTAGAAAACATGATTGTAGAGGTAATATTAAAGACATTAGATTTCCCATTTTTATTTGTTGTTGAAGTACTTTAGAGGAACATAATGTTTTGTAGCTTATCAGTGTGCATAAGAAACTACCACAGTCAAATATAAATTTATTGCTTTTCCCTGAGCAGTTTGTGCATGCAGTGAGTTAAAAAAAAAGTCTAGTAGATACTTCACAGAATGCACAAATCTTGCCATTGTAGTTTCAAAAGCAAATGTGGAATTTAAGTCAGTGTCACAACATCACATTATTTAAACATTTTATTTTTGTCTGTGAATATTGAGTTTCTCTGGCATTTTAGTATTGGAAAACAGATGAAACCCTTTAAGGAGTTGCTGGCTGACACAAAAGCTTTTATTGTTTAAAAAAAGAAAAAGTTAATCTCTTCAAAATGTTATTTTACTGACAAAGTTGCTTGCAATAATTAAGAAATTTAAATGAGTCACTCCCAGGGCTGTAACAATTGGGTATTACATTTTCAAAATAAATAAGTGTTTCAGATATTAAATGTTCATATTGTGGATGAAAAAATGCTTTGAGTCTTAAGAGTAGCTTATCTTGCAGTGGAATTAGCTCAGAGCAGTGTGCAGGGACTCTGATGCCTGGCTCCTCATTATTATGGGAGGTAGAAGTGGCTGGGGCTCTGTGCCCTGGCTGAGCCCCAGCCTGTGCCAGATCTCTGAGACACTCAGGCCCTGGCTCTGATGAGGTTTTTCTTTTAGCTCTGTGGCAAATTGAGTCTCCAGACTATTCCAGAGACATTAGAGACTTTTCTTTGAAATATTGTGCACTAAGAGCCAAGTCCACGTCTAAACCAAATAAAGATAAAAATGCCTGTTGATTCCATCTACGCTGGATCTTTCTGTTGCTTCCATTTTAGGGATTTTTCTGTTGCTCTCACAGAGACCAGTGCTAATCCCTTAGCAATGTTGCCCTATGATCAAGTCAAAAGGTTTAAACTATTACAACTTCATTATATATTTTTACACAAATGTTTCTGATTACTTGAAATAGGAGGGTAAATTCAGAGTAAAACTACAGTGACTCACCTTATTTGGTTTTTTGTTTCTTTTTTAATAAAGTCCAATATAATTGATTAATCTTTTTTTTTTATCTCCTACATTTGTTGCATGTAACACCTGTGATATGAACCATGGTGTCTGCTGCAATAAAAGGGCATAATAGAGCATGAGATTAAAATAAATTCCCCTTGTGACTATGATTTTTGTGAGACCAATTGCAAAAGTCCCAATTTTCCTTTGTCAGGGAGCCCCAGCTAAGAATATCTTTGTTCTGAGCCCTCTGAAATTGCCCATGCACATCCCTTTGGTCTTTATTAATGTTACCCCAAGCAATGCATTGCCACAGAGCAGGCAGGCACTGCATGGGAAAATAGCTTGTCATTTAGACAGAAAATATTGATTATTAGTTACAAGGAAAGTTTGAGAGTGAGTTTTTAATATTGGCATAAGTTGATCAGGGGTCAAGAAAATACATTAAGGCCCAATATAAGAAGTTTCAGCATTTTATTTTTTAATTTTATACACTTGTATCTTGAAAGAGCAAATATTTCTAACTCATGTCCTACAAGCTAAGGCAAACTAAACAAATGTAATTTAAAATTAACTGTATTAGGTTTTCTGCAAGAGTTTTAAAGGTGTTCTGCTATGGGCACGTTAAATTTGCAATGTTAAATTGAAAATTATTCACTTTGGAATGTACATATAGTATAGCTATGAAAACATATTACATATGTAACCTTGATCAAGTCAGATTGTCCTTTACAGGGGCACAGCAAATATTTTATTTGTCTTTAAAACAGTATTCCTTCCTGTTTAAATAATCCTGTCTCTGCATGAATGCCTGCACATTAATGCTTAAATGTGTTTAAATGTCAGTTATCTGGCATTAGAAAAAACATCATTAATGCCAGATATTAAGCAATTATCATGGCAGGGGAACTAAGGTTTACAAACACATTTCTGCATTCATGTATGATTTACTTGTGATCTTGATTTTATGCGTATTAAAGCATGAATTAAAATAGTTGACAAATTCTTAGCATCAGTTTGTTAAAGGACAGAGAAAATAGACATCACTTATTTAAAAAGTATGTAATAGCAGTGACTGGCATGATTCTTAGGAAGCTGAGAGACCAACAGTGACTCTGCTCCAGAGCAGACTTCTCCTGTTGGCCCTGGGCTCCCTTTGTGCTCTGCAGCTCCCCTTGGATATTCTGCTCTCCTCCTGGATCCAGCAAATGGAGCCCATGGATCTGATGTGTGTGACTGAGCAATGGGGCTGGGTGCCAGGGCCAGGAGCTCTGCTGCAGATCTGCTCCCTGCTGCAGACACACACTGGGACAGGCTCACCCTGGTGCCTTTTGGCTGCAGCTGGGTGTCAGTTCTGCTGCTCATGTTTCAGCCTTTTGGAGAATGAAGACTTTGAGCACAGTGAAATAGAGAGTGATGTGAACACACGTGGGCTTAGGAGAATGTAAAATCAATTTAGGTTTGGTTTTTTTTTTACATTAGCCAGAATTGTTGTTCATTATTGCTCAGTTTGTCGTCATATTGGAAGATGGCAAACCAAGACTTGGATAAAAGGCAGTGGTGCTGTTAACTTCCCTTTCACTTTGAGTACTCAGGTGGTGCAACAGCTTTTAACATGCCCAGCAAGGTTTCTGCATTTGCTGCTCTTTTCCAGGGAGTTCAGCTCCCCCTGAAATGATTTGTTTTGGTGCCTGAGTGAGAACTAAGGACTTGTGGAGATTGGAGCCTGAACTTTGTGCAGCCAGCAGCTGTCCTGGTGTGGGCAGGCAGAGGCAGAGCTGTGCTTTCATCCTGCAATATCCACCTGGAGCCCTCCAAGTGCCTCACAAGGGGGGTCGTGTCCCCATCCCGAGGGAAAGCAGAACCTTGAATAGTGCAGGCAGCTGAGGCAGCTCCCAGCCCTGCTCCCAGTGCCAGGGCAGCAGAGGAGCAGGAAATTGCTCTTTTGATATCAGGGTGAAGTGAGTTGACAGGGAAAAAACAGCACTGGGGGCTGAGGCAGGGAAAAACTGAACTATGAGCACAGAGTTTAACAGCAGTAAAATGTCTAGATCTTACCTAACAGTGTTAAAATATCTAAAATATCCAGCAGCTATTTTGAGGTTAAAGACTGCACACCCATACAATAGCTAAATTTTGTAGTTATTTATTGTCTGGGATTATTTTCATAAGAAATAATCCTATTTAAAAATAATGTATTTCTTTGCAGTTTGTGCTATCTTAGGAGCTAAAGGCATTGGTAATGTTTGATCATTCTTTATACAGAGGCACTAGAAACAAGTCATACAAGAAAAACTGCTAAGCACAAAGGGCCTCTAATTCTGGCATTCCCAGATACTTTTAGTAAGTTTCCCTTAGCTGAGGTTTTAATTTAGCATTAACAAAGGACTTTGTGATGTTTTATATGCTGTAATCTAATATTCAACCTGTGATTTCATTGAGAACTACTATACATTTAAATCTGAGTTTGGAAAGTAGATACCGCAGGAGAATAGTCTTGGAAAAATCTAAATTATCAGTTAGGAGCTGATCTAAAACTTACAGTATTGAAACATCTTTTGAAATATGCATTAGAGAATCTTTAAAGAGATCATACAAAATTCATCAAAACCCACTTTTCAGAAGCAGCTACTTTTTCATCAGGGTTCTACATGTCACTAGTTGTAGTTCCAAATTTTTTCAGGCATTTACATATAAACAAAATTCTGTATATGCACACACACAGAGAGTTCATCTCTCACTAAGCTGTATATTGGGATGGAGAAAGCAGCTGTGCTGCTCTTGAGGCCTGGAGGACTTGGTAACAGATCTGAACTTGTGGTGTCTGGAATTCAGGGATTGTGCAGGAACCTATTTCTGCAATACCTTGTCAGTGTTTCAGCACCAGATGGGGCAAATACAGCAAAGAATTTTGCTAATGGCCATCCATACTTGAGAGGTGCAAATGTACTTTTCTACCTTCCATATTTTTAATATTTTTAACTCTTTCCTTTCTGGGCCTCCTGTACAAGAGTAGGTTGCTCCTTAAGTCAAAGCCTTGAGTGTGTAACAGCATCTGACCTAACCCCTGGTCAGATGCTGTTACACAATGCAATTTTGGGGCATTTGTGCATCTATTTAGCTCATTCTTGTATTTCCTGTGCTGCCTCCACGTTCCCCTAGATTTCACCAATCTCTGCCCTGCTTAGCAATTCACATCTGCTGGGACCCTGTGGCTCCTGTGCACTGGGCCTGAGTGTGGCCCTTCAGCTGTGCCTGTGCAATAAATCCAACATCTGCTTTAAAAAGACCAGGGAGGGAAGTATGGTAGAAAAATAATTTTAAAGTCTCTCTTAAACATCACTTTGCAAATTATGTGCTAGTTATGCATTTTTAGCTAACATAAAATCCAAAAGTTTAACTGCATGGAACTTGACATTTAGGCACTTGTCCAGGAGACAGAGTGCCCAGACAGATATCAACTGAAGCAACTATCAGAACTTAAATAGCCTCAGCTAATTCATTATCTCAAAACAACCTGTGCTGCAGCCACACCAAACAGATCTACCTTGCAGCATGCCTTGAAGGTAAACAGGAAAGGAAAATTATGACCAACTTCTTTTTTACAAATCATTATAAAACTATTTTGACTCCTTTTTTTCCTCCCTAAGGCATTTAAATAACTGTCTAGTTGGTAATTATTTGATTTCATGTAATAAATCCCTTTTCCACATGTAGATTTGTATTTCTTTGCATAGCATATGATTTCTAGGTGAATCATATTTTGAGAGCACCATGTCTAGCTTAGAATTAAAGGAAGAGTTTCATCTTGGGCCAGTTCTGAGCAGTATCAAGCACAGACAGCTGATAGTTAAGACTAACAACCAGGGAGATGCCCAAAAATTCCTGTCTTGGTTTGATAAAATCTTAGTGGGTTCATTTGTGTTGGCCTTTTCCTGAGGCAATAAAGAGAGAGGGTATTTGCAGACAGAGGGTCTGATGAACACAAACATTCCATGGATGCTGCAGAGAGTTGATTGTCCCCTTCCTGACTTGCCTCAGGAAGGATAAGAGATTATTTTAGCACTGGCATCATTCTGAAGGACTGCAACATATTTTACTTTGTTAACCTTTCTTATTGCATTGGATTATTTGGTCAGAGTCAAGAGACTGGAGATGGTGGTTGTTACTTTTGTGATTTGCCAACCCCTCTAACTGGTGTGGTGCCAGGTTCACTCTGAGCTGTCACTGGGCAAGTGTGTTCCAGCTACATCCACCTGTTTGTGCTCTGGCTGCCAGGAGAGTGATTGCCTGTCAATTTGGCATCTTTGCCAGACCTAAATCCTATTTTTTTCCTTGTTTTTTTCTTTTTGTTTTTTTTTTTCCTTTTTTTTTCTTCTTTTTTTTCGGGGCAGGAAGATAATTACTGTTGGTAGCTTCACAACTGTGTTTTATGGATTTTTAAAAATATCAGGGAAGGCAGATTTCATACAAAGGCTTGTTGAATGATCTCTTTCTGTGTGTTTTAGTGAACAAATGGATATTTCAGGTGGTACTTGTAACTGTAAATCAGCAGATCACAGCTGAAGGCACTCTGTCTTTTGTTAACTGGCTAAAGCTGTTAAGGGTAATAATTCCTGCCTTCAGTTTGTCCTAATCTATGCTACTGTTTAGCTCACACAATAACATTTGATCAGTGTAGAGGTCTTTTGTTGGTTTGTTTTCCCCAAACAATAGTGTTAACAGAAAGGAATAAAATCAGTAACCAATCAAGGCAAGTTTACCTGTCACCTTTGTCATTAATGAATTCATATGAAGTGAGTTTGCCTGATTGTGTGAACCTGAGACAGAATAAACTCAACGAAATAAAAAACTTCATCTAAGACATATTAGCCTCCCACTGCACCTCCTTTGGCACTGGTGTTTGATGTGTGCCTTAGTACTAGATTTGTTTGGATTTTCTGTTCTGGAAAGCTTGATGGCCCTGTCAAGGTAGCTTTCAGATGGTTGTGGATTATGTCTGTGCCCAGCTTCTGGGGAGTTCTGCTTGTCACAAGCACACTTAGCACTGGCAAGCAGAGGCACTGCACTTTGTGCAGCCTGTGGGTCCTGCTAATGGTGGAGTATGAATTTCCCTGGCCCAGTACACCTCTGTGTGCTCTTTGATCTCAGCTGAAGGCAGGCAGCAGACAGGGCAGAGCCTTTTCTTCTGCCTTCATATTATCAGTGCTGGGAGAGGGAAAAAGAGATGGCACCAAAATGAGGCCATCATCTTAAAGTGAATTTTCAGTGCGTGCAGGTTCTTCAAAGGGACAGTTCTTTAACATACAGTTCAGCAGGTCAGAGTTACTGGAAATGGACAGTTAATTTCTTGTTCTAATTACAATTCTGGAGACATTTTCCTTTCTGCAGACTCTTTCAAGCTTCCCACTGTAGTCCCTTCCCAAGCAAGAGGGTTCAGTAAGGAGCCTTGGGACTGAGCAATGGATATGTTCCCATTCTCAGGGGACACATTTCCCCAGTGAACAGCAAAATGTCTGAGTTATTTGCCATGCTATAAACTTAAGCAAGCTTTGTAAGTTGAGACTCTTCTGATTCAAAACAATTTCTAATTCAGTCTTTAAAATGTTTTTCATGGTAACTGGTACTCTCTAGGTTTGATGCAGAGTAAGGAATTCCAACCAATTTTAATCTTTCAAATCTTTTCTCTTTTTTTTTAATCTAGTAGATTAAACTCTACAAAGTTGCACATTTTTCATAATTGAGGAAAACAGAGGGCAGAGTTTAGGGCTGTAGTGTTATACCTAAGAATGGGGTGAATCAATATTTTATGGCAACTGGAACAGGCTGCACCTCTTAGCACCCAATCCTAAATCATTACCTTCCAGGAAACTTCAGGATTTTACTCTCAAATTCCCTATGAGAAAGGAGGACTTCTGGGAGTTCTAGAAGTTGTTCCTCTCGATACCTGACATCTTTTTTAACAGTGAAATAAGACATAATTTGAGTCCTTTCCATCCATACATTAGCCAGTTTCAGGGAATTAGTTCAGGGAATTACCTGGAGCTGGCTGGGTAATTTCTATTGGGCCAAAGAAAGAATTAGGGAAAGTAACTTGATGGGATGTTTTTTCACTGAGCCCTGTGCTCATGATCCCTTTGTGCTGCCCTTACACTGAGCTGGTCTCTCACTCAGCTGCCAGTGCTGGGTGGGTCTGTGTCCTGTGCACAGGGCTCAGCTCCTCAGGAGTGGCACAATCCTGGACACAGCAGCCTCTCCTCATCCCTCAGCCCTCCCAAAAGACAGAGGTGCAAGGCAAGCTTGGAAAGGGGAAATGACTGCTGCAGTGCATGCACGGAGCCCCTGTGGTGTTAAACCCAGCCCTGTGGTGCTCTCTAGGACACCCAGAGGGAAATGTGTCCCTGGCACCTGAGGCAGGAAAGCCCAGTCATTCTCCTAAAGTGTTTGGCTTCTCTGCTTTCAAGTGTAGGCAAGTATTACATTTTCATTGCCATGATGATGTTTTCAGCTTTCTGAGCACACCAAAAAAGGACAGCCTGCCATGGTTCCAGGCCAGAATTGGTAGCTGGGATAGAGAAGGGAGGGCTACACATCTTATATTTGCTTAGAGCAATGGCATCCACCTTATCTGACTAAAATAAATATCATGTTCAATTTGTAATTATTACTACCAAGAATACTGAGCAAGGGGATAAGTGCCAGGAAGAAGCAGTGCCCTGTCACTGTGACCTTAGAGCAGAAGAGGCAGGTCCATGAGTATGTACATATTTGTCCTACAGAGACACAAAGCCCAGTGAGAGCTGGGGGAAACAGCACATGCTACAGATGTGCCCAAATGAGTATCAGGATGCATTAACTTAGTGCACTATTAATTTATTATATTTTGAAATAATAGTATAAAATAAACATAATTTTATCTTGCACATGAACTCTGAATTATGTTCTGTGGGTCATTCCAAAGGACAGAAGTGATCTTAGTCTGAACTACCACCACTAAACATCATAAATATGCCTAATGTCTGGTATAATTACCACACTCCTATTTCTGTTCTGTGATGAAATCAGATTTGCCCTTCAGCTTTTGCACTCCCATTATCAAAATAAAATATGAAGTTGAATAACTTAACAGTGGAATATTGCAATAAAATAATAGCAAGAATCCAGTCCATGTGGGGTCAATGTATGCAGCGTGAACAGTGTGGCATGATCTTGCAGCATAAGCACTATTACACTGCTTCCTCAAATATTTGGAATTCATGGTGACAACACTTGAAATTAGGAAGGTTAATGACTAAATTGATTAGCAGCAGAGAAGACATTTGCAAACAATGAGTTACAGTCATTTCTATCCAGTAAAACCTCTGAAAAACATTTTAAATCATCACAGACCTCTTTCCTGAAGAAGTGTCTTGACTGATCATAACAAGAAGCTCTGTCATGATTTTCCACCTTATGGAGCCTTTGGAAGTGGATCCAGATGGATGGGCATGAAAGATGTTGATTTGGTCACTCTACACCTGGTATAGCAACATTTGAGCAAAAATGAAATGTGATTTTGAGTGAGCACTGGTAGTGCAATTCAAGTCAGATTTGGCTACCATCTTTGAAAGCTGAATGACCTGCTGCTTTATTTACTGACTCTTGGACACAAAAATGTGAAGTCTAAGTCTGTTCCATTAACCTCATGCAAACTGCATTCTGGCAGCTGTTCTCTATGAGCAGGGCATGTGAAAATGGAGACAAATTCTCAGGCTGGACTCAACAGGCATTTGTAGATGTGAAATATAGTAATTCTGTAGAGAAATATAAACTTCCTGAGGGAGGTTTACCATTGTCTGGAAGACAGGGATCCTTATCCCTTGTTAGGGATTGTAGCATAAATGTATTGCTTTTCCATCTGGATGCACTGACCTGCTGCAGTTTTTAATTTATTCTTATGTACAAAGCCTAGCAACAATTGTAAGCACTACCAGTGAAAGGAGGAAAAAAGAACACTCCAGAGTTGTCAGCCTTTGAAACATAAAGGAATTAAATTTAAAGGAGTGCAGTCTCCTTATTGCATCTACATTTTCTAAATGCCTCTATCCCTTTCTGAGCCAAGATTTTTGTGTGTCTCCTGCCTAATGATATTCAGAATTTGTAGCATTATTTTCTGCTCCAGCCCTTGCATTTGCTGTGAGTTTGCAGTGTGTCTCAGGAGGTGCTGCCTCTCTGTTGGGCAGTGTCAGAGCCCTGCCCTTGCTGTTCTGCAGGCAGCCAGCCAGCAGAGCCATGCACTCACAGGTACCCCACCTGTAAACCTGTATATTTGAATTGTTCCTGTTCACTGCTGACAACTTAGTTCAGATACCTTCTGTAAAAAATACCTAGAAGCTGACTGTGCACTTCAGAGGGTATTTCCAAGACCAGTTCCCTATCTGCATATTTGTCTTTATAATGCATGGAAATAAGGCCAGAGGAGAACTGCAGCACAGCTGCATTGTGTAATGATGGAGTTTGCAGGGTACAGTGCTGATGAACTTGGAGTTGGCATCTACTCTATCATGCTGGAAAGCAACTGAGGGAGGATTTGCTTTTGGAGATGTCTTGTAAAGAAATGAAACTCACTTCAGAGCCAGTATGTGTTATATCTTCTCAATTTTCTATGTGGTATCACTGTCACAGGTCTCAAAACCTTTATGTTAATTTATCTTTAGGCATATTAAAATTGCATTCATCCACATGATTTAGTTAGTTCGAAAAGAAAAGAAAAAAAAATGTACCTGGATGGAGATATACAGTAACATTCAAATTGATTGTAGCCTATTAAAGCTCATTGGTTCATCAAGGGTGAAAATAGTATTAACTGAACTAGTGCTCATTCTCCTAGTCCTGATTTATGTTCATAAGCCTGAATACAGATGAATGGAACTAGAAGCAACATTCTTTTCAAAAGACTTTAAATAATTTTCAAGTTGTGATTTCAAGCTTAAATTTACAAGAAAAGGTCTTTGGAGCAACAGTGGTTTGGCTCATGCTACAGCAAATATTTTCTTCAGTTTTGTTTTTTTTTAAAATAACTTATCCATTTAGAGACAATGTATTGAAAATTTATTTTTAAAAGGTGATTTCAAAAATGTCCTTTACAGAATTGTGTTTTCATATAGTTATATTTAATGCTATAAGTTAACTTCCATGATAGATCTGGAGTTACTTTAGTGCATTTCAGTGTGGAACCAGTGGTGAACAAGCAGCCCATTTCACAGCCAGGTGTGAACCTCTGCTCTGCTCCCTCTCACTGCTCTCCTGTCTCCTGCATCTGTGCTGAGGCTGTTCCCCAATGCTGTATCTCCTCTGCCAGCTTCTCTTTTATTCTTATTGACAAATCATATATTACCCACCTATTTTTATCTGCAGAGAACTTGGATAGCAGTTGTCTTCCTGTTCATCAGTGTTAGTTCAGAACAGCAGCAGGTGTTGCCCTGACTGCTCTCACTTGTGCCACCTTGGCTCCGCTCACTGCTCCACATCCAGAAAGTGTTTAGAAGTGTCAAGTAGATTTTTTTTTTCCAAAGGAAACAAATCATTAAAATTCTTTCTGTGGGGGCACAAAATGCATCCCAGCCCATAAAAAAAATGTCCAAACAAGTAACTGGCCCGTTGTGTACTTCTCAGACATTTATTTGGGGGTGGTGGCAAAGTACAAGGCTGAATGCATCCCAGAATAAGACGTGGGAAGTACATACAGAGCACGTGCAGGAACCTCAGCTACCAGCTGCTGCAACCATTGATTGCACCAAATGACTTGTTAATATAGATTAAAGCCTTAGTTGCTCACAATGGTGGATATTTAAAAATCCATCATTCCAAATCACATTGATGGCTAAGGGCCCTTTGCCTTGCAGACCTGGGTTGAGGAGGTCAGCACTCAATTACTGCCCTGGGAAAGGTGGAGTCTGGCTGGCTGTAATGGCTTTTCACTGCTCTGTTGTACAACAAGTCATGGCTTCCTCAAACAAAAGATTTTTCTGCTCTTCTGGATTCCATAACTGCAATAGTTCTAAACTGAAAGCAGACATAGATATCACTTTTATTTTTTATACTGTTTTACAATATAGAGGCTTTTGCTCATCCTTGGTCAATCTGTTGTGCAAATATGTCAGAGGATGGTAGTTTTCCACCCCAGAGACTAAAGAGTCTGTTCCCATTTTCTGATTCTTTGTTCCATCCTTGTGGCAACGGGACAGAGTGCATTGTTTGGATTTTTACTAGAGTCAGGCTGGAGATGGGCTGGACAGCAATGAAGCTTTGCCAACTTCAGATCATTAGCATAAATTCTAGAAAATAGCACAGTTCAAAGTCTGAGTCTGAGAAAATTGATGTGCATGAAGATAAGTACTATTTTCACACAGAAATACAAATTTTGAATATGTATGTTCGAGAGAAAGATTTTACTTACTCCAGAAATTTGGCTAAGACATTATTCCCACCAGGACATATGATCATTGAAAGAAAATGGAAAAGCATGGAAGTACCAGCTGTTTGTGAATGAATCAGATTTGGCCTGGTTAACATCTGAGATGAATCAAATATGGTTTTGTTAGAATGATAAAGGCTGATGAATTGAGGAAGGTTTAGAAACCCTCTAAGGACTTCTCTGAAGACAGTGTCTGGCTAGTCAAAGTACCTATGCTGTTAAATAAATATGGAATCATTATTGGGCCAATTACTTGTTCACCTTCAAGTTCAAGACTCTTTATCAGGATCCTGCTGGCATCACCCTAACCAAACCAACCACCCTGAGCCTCCCTGTTTGAGACAGGAGGTGGGCAGCCTGTGTGTGAGTGTGAGACCATGTGCAGTGCCTGTGTGCAATGCAGGCTGTGTTTACCAAAGGAAATTGTCTGCTGCTTTGCTCAACTCAGTTTGCAAGAGGAATTTGAATATCTTAAGTATGTGTTATATAAACTCAAAAACCATTTTATGTAGGAGAAGGTTGCTTGACTGACATTTGAGCTACTGTGCGAATTGTGTGCAAGCTGATTTGGTTGGATTTTCAAAATAAATGTTTATTTTGCTTTATTTTGTTTTAAAATGAGGGAAAAGGTCTAGTTTATAACAGCAGTGCCTCTCTAAACTGCTTGTTTTAGCACTGGATACACTGCAGTGCATGATGGCTGGCGAGAAAAATAGGTGGAATATTCTGTGTTTGTACTGTCACCTGCAGAAGGTTCAAGTGAAGAAGGAAGGTCCTGTAATGTGACTTCAAGTTTACAAATAGATGAAAAAAAACCTGTTTTGCGAACTGAAATTTTGTCAACCATGAAATAAATGGTTTAGAGTATACTTAGTGCAGATTTTTAATTTACATGGATGCATAGTAGCACACACAGGTAAATATCTATGTGTAGATTTAGAATATCATGGGAATATGATACATGAAATGATAGATGTGATGTACTTTGTAGTACCACTGACACTTGGCATTTGCTGTTTTCAGCAGAAGTATTTCTAGTGTTCCAAACATTTGGAAGAATTCTGGCAGTGGGGAAATGCTGTCACTCCCAGTGATTTTTATGTCATACATTCAAAAAAGAATAACCCAGAAGCTGAAAAGTAGAAACTTACAGCTAGCAAAAACCACCCTAATATGAAACTTCTAAAAGCTTTTCTGAGGGCATCCACTCCACATTATATCTCTGCCTCAAAGTAAAATTGCACTTGGGTTGACTTTCTGCAAATCAAAGATGCCTTCTATTTAATTTCATTCAAATGTTTAGCTATGCTTCATTGTTACCACATTAGGCAGCAAACACAAATCCAATAAAATGTAAACCTTGCTTTCATTAAGTTGAAAGCAACTTGCTTGTTCAAAGTCTTTGAGATTGACTCTTTTAAAAAATAGTTTATTCTCAAAGGTAAGCAACCTTGGTCAGCCTGAAGCTCTACTTAATCCCATGGGAGTGATTGATTTGTTTTTGCTTAGTCCACTATCATGCAAATCATGAATTTAGTTGATTCTGAGTTGATTTACTTAGATAGACTAAAGACAAAAGGTTGCTGGTAGTAGTTCTCTGTTTTCAAGGAAAAAGCCCCATCACTGTAGCACCTAATATCTAAATGTTGTTTTTTCTTATTTTAATTGATGCTTTTAAATAGCAGTAATAGATAGACTGTGTTCTTCCAAGTGTGTACTCCCTCTGAGAACTGCCATTGTCATTTGAGAGGTAAGACAGTGCAGATGATTTAGGTTACAACATCTAACATCAGTATGTTTAGGTAAATTTAGATTATTTCAAAATATAAGAGCAAGGTTGAGCATGACATTAAGTCTAATACAGGCCCGGAAGAGTTGCTTGATCATTACTAGAATTCTTTCCGGTGACAAAATACTGTGATTTTATTAAATGAAGGAAGCTGTTAGAAAAATGGGGCTTTGTGTCTGTCTGTGCTGCTCTTTGCCCTCTAGACCTGGGGCACTTCAGAGTCTGTTGGCTTTGGTACAATCAAGCATCCAAGGGATGCTTCTGGATGTGGTTGGGTGTTAATGACTGAGCAGTCTCAGCCCTTACCCTTCTCTGCAGGACTGAGGGGCCCAAAGTGTGCCAGGAGTGAGTGTGGACAAGGCCAGGGTGGTGACTGCAGCCCATCAGCTTCACTGTAACCTTCAGTCTTATCTTGTACAGGTTTGGGCAGCCAGGGATTCTGAGTGTCCTGCCTGCTGAGTCTGTGGGGCTGTGCTTGGCATTTAGCTTTATTTTGCCTTCACATGGTCACAGGCTACAGTACACTGTCCCTCCTCAGTCCTATGGAATTTTCCTTTTAAAGTCTGGTCACAATTGTAGACTTGTTATTGTCCCAACTGGTACAGTGTGATGTATTTTAAAGTCTATTTTACTGATAACCATGAGAGTTTTGTTTCCATGTTCCTTCAAATATTTACACACTTAGCTTTCTTTATACAAAGAAAGTTCAATAGTTTTATTTGCATTTAATAGAAAAAATGCAGCAAGAACATAAAATTCTCTGCTCTGTTGGCCTGGGGGAGTCTTGTGAGCCACTAGGGAATTTGCAGGAGGTGATTGAGAAAGGCAAGCTATTTACATCTCTAACCTCACTCCCTCCTTCTCCCTCTCTCTCTGAGCCTGTACCTGTGTTGGAAACTTCTTGTTTCCATAAAATGGAAAGATTGATTGATCCAGCCAAGAATTGCCTATCTATTACAGATATATGCACACAAACCATACCAGAATTGCCTATCTATTACAGATATACGCACACAAACCATACCAGAATTCATCAAGAGTCAAGTCTTGGTGGTATTTCCTGTGTTTGTGTTTGGAGGGAATAAGGAAAAGCTGTGTATATATATATATATATATATATATATATATATATATATATATATCAAAACAAAATGGGTAAAATGTTTTAGTCAAGTGGGCTCTCTCTGATGTTTTTTAGAATTACATTATGAAGCTGGCCAAACTTTGCTTTGGCCTCTTCTGAAGAAAGATGGTTTTGCCTTCAGGCTTTTCAACTGTCCCCACCAAAGGGGCTCTTCCCTTCTTCGGAGGGTCAGAAATAATAGAAAAAATTAGGAACAAAAATCTCTTGCTGTCAGGTTAATAATGCCTTTTGACTGTAACATGAAAAACAAGCCTTTTGTTCTACCAGTCATTCATAATAGTCTTTTATTAGGTTTACTAGAAGAGTTCTATCATTTTTTTCTGAAAAATGGGCAGCCACTCTGACATAAATCAAAATCTTTTCGCTACTGCTTTCCAAATGGATTATTACAAATGCTCTGCTATAATATGAAGCATTTCAGAAAATGTGAATCATGTTATTTACAATGATAAGCATAAGAAAATAAGAGGGTAATATCAGCTGGTGGGGTTTGTATTACCAATTTTTGCATTATTAATGGAAAACAGGGTTACTGATTAATGGCATATAATAAATGCTTACTAAAGTGATTTCCATGAAAGAATACATAGTGCTGTTATTGCTGTATGGAAAATACATATAGTAATTATTGAATTGAAAGAGGTTTTGATTTTTGTTTGGTTTTTTTTCCTCGTGAAAGCTCTGAAAGAATATAATTTTTAGGTTGGCTGAAGTGTTTTAACTGGTATGAACTGGCTTGAGCTGTCTCAAACAATAATAAATGACATTGCTAGAAGGCAACCATGGTAAATTGTTTCCTGCACTGCTATGCAGGTTAGTGTTCCTTTTTCCTCCCCATGATCTCAGTACTAATGACAGTAAGGGAAGAAATGAAACAATTTCTCCAGAGTATGTCTAATTATGTTGGATTTTATGTCTAGGAAAATTAAGATATAATAGTATGTCAGCAGAACTGAACCTGATACCACCAAGACAGTTTTGTTAGTATTGATCTCAGATTGTTTGCAGTGGATTGGGGTGAAGGGAGAAATTGAATGAGTAAGTCCAGATTAGCACTGCTTAGCACTTTGTATTTATTGGAGTGGTAAACCACTGGAGTTGTAATTACTGGTCTGCATTACAAATTGCATCATTTTTACTCCTTGGGACTCGCACATTTCAGTGAGAAGTCTGGGAAATTATTTTTTAATGTGCTTGTTAGCACAGCTGTCTGAATGCTTGGCTTGCACTTACAGTGACATCAGAGACTGCTCTTATCCAGGAGTGTTGGGCAGTGCATTTACAAGAGGTAAATTCCCTGCTCTGGGGGACTCCAGGGATGTCTTTGAGAACACAAATGTACTTCATTTATATCTTCCTGAATTTTGAGAAAGTTCCAAATATATTCTTACCTAGCCTTGTACTTCCAGGTGACTAGAAGTCAGTGGGAGTCACTGTCCTTCATGCACTGATAACTTCTATTTTAAAAGCATTTATGTAAAACTGGTAGAGATACATTTGAGAACCCAGAATCCAGCGTGCTGCATCAAAAAACAGGGTGGTAACTGACAGCTTTAGAAACTTTCTAAATTTAGACATCTGAAAATTGTGACATAATACTTTCTTTTCCACCTCTGACAACCCAGCATTAAAGTGCTTACACTTGCAGCCCCATCCACCAGGCAGTTCTCACCTCCAGCAGGCTTCCTGCACAGACTCTTCTAATACACAGAGTTTTGAACAACACTGCTTTTTGTTTCTTTTTTCTTAAAACTAATTATTTATTGGCTGTTTGTAAGAGAAGCACTGCCTAGTTTCTTCATATGTTTCTGTATTTTCTCATCTTCTTATTCTCGATGCTCCTGCTGTAGAATAACTTTTTTCACAGAGGATTTGTTCATAGCAAAAAAGCCAATAATTCTTGAAACACCCATCATCTTTCTGTATATTTCACTTCAGTCTAGGACAGGGCCATATGGTTATATTCTGTGGCTCTGAAGAACAGAAGATATTTACTAAAAGAGCACTCTTGTGATGAAGCAGCAGAAACTGTGACTTCAGCACAACATTTAGTTGTATTTCTTTGGCTATTATTTAGAGACAAGAATAGCATAGTCGTGCCTGCAGACATGCACACCTCACCAGCAGGCATGGGTTTGATTCCTTTCATTTGAAGCTGAAACCCTGCTCTCTTTTCACCTTGTAATGTAGGATGTCTGTTAGTTTCCTGCAGTGTAAGAGCAGTTGACTTCCTTATGTTGGGCTTGAAAAATCTTTGGAACCCTATTTTACAATGTGTGTAGGCATGACAATAAAGTGGGGTTTTTTCTTCTAAATGAACAGAGCTCAAATAGGGACAGAAGGGAATAGTGTGTTTCTGTGTACTGTTCCCTTAATTAGGGCTCCAAGCACAAGTGGCAGTCAGCAAAGGTCATTCCATTAGTTTCACTTTCCCAAGTTGTTTTTTTTTCATACAATTAGATGGGTGAAGAATTATTTCTTAAGAATGAAATCCAAGATGCTCAAAACTAAGGGGTAGGTTCTGACAACAATCAGACAAGCTGCTCCATCCAAATCTGGTTTAAAGCCTTGCCTCCTTCAGAATTCAGGACGTTTCAAAATATCTGTAGAAACTTTCAAACAGCCTGTGTCGTGTCAGCTGCTTCTTGATCAGGCCAAAGTGACTGCATTTTTTATAAGTTAAGAAGCAAACCAAAAATTCTTGATGTTCTGTTTTTCTGAGGTTGTGGAGAAGTTCAGCTGTTTCCTATTATACCAGAACTCACAGAACCATGGATTTTCCCAGGCTGGAAAGCCCTCGTGAGACCTCTAGTCCCATGTTCTGCTCAAAGCAAAGTCAGAGCTGAATTCACACCAGGTTGCTTGGGACTCTGTCAAGCTGACAATACCTTCAGGGACAGGGATTCCACAGCCTTGCATTAAACCTGCTTCAGGGTTTTTTTACCCTCACAGTGAGCAGTGTTGTTGTGTCCTGCTGGAACCTCTCCATGTTCCAGCTCTGTCTCGTGGTGCAGCTCTGTACAGAGCCTGGCCCTGTCACCTCCCCATGGGGCTGGCAGATGGCTCCTCAGTGCTCCCAAAGCTTCTCTTTTCCTGCTAAACCAGCCCTCTTCCCTCAGCCTCTCAGTCTAGGTCATGTATTCCTACTCTCTCAAAAAAGTTGAAGGATTATTTTTAGTCTTATTATTATTATTTTAGTTTCTAAATTGCAAAAACTCCCATCAGCTCTTTTTGCCAGAAGGCTCCTAATCAGTGTAGTTCAGAAAGAAACTACAGAAAATAAAGATGATCTTTTCCTTGTAAGTCACTTGAAATCTCCCAGCTGGGTCACCCTGCCAGAGTGTGATATGAGTTATTAAAATAGCAGAAGTGGAGCAGAAAGCTCAGGCAGTGGTACAGCTGCCTCTCCTCTGCTCCGTGTCCCTGGAAGTGCACTGCCAGCTATCCTGGCCTGATGGAGATATAAAAACCATTTTCCTTTTGCCATTCAGCTAAGAGAATGAAAAAAAGGAAACAGAGTTCTGGAGTGGGCAACAGAAGAAAGGTTTCAATGAGCAGAGCCAGGGGTGTGCGCTGCTCATCGTGGCCTTGGGTCAGGCCCTGAGCTTGGCCTCTGCTCTGCCCTGCCTGGAGCTCACACTCCTGAGTGTCTGGGTCTTTCTTGATGCATAGAATCAAGACTTCATTTTCATCTATCCAGGCTAGGAAAGGGATAAGTACAGGACAAAAAAAATATTTAAGACTATTGAAATTAAAAAAAATAAGAACCAAAAAACTCTTGGGGGAAAAAACCAGTATTTTTAAGACTTTAGGCATTTGTTTCTATAAAAGAGCATTCTGTCCTCTCTAAATTTTACTTTATAACAAAATAGTTGAATAATGGTGGAATCAAAAATTGAAAATAAGAACCTGCAATATTTTTTAAGGTATTAGAAAACTGTTTAGCATTTTTCAAGCTTTTTATGATGAATTGAAATGATCTCACAATATGTCTTTATTTTGATGTAGCCAGATTTTTCAGTGAAAATTTGTTGTGGTTTTCTGACAGGCTTGATTCAGGAGAACAATTAAAATACAAGTCTATTGTTTTCATTGTATTTCACATAGAATTTCTAATAGTTCCATAATATATTGCAAAATTATTACCATGTAATCTCTGTAGGAATCAGGCAAGCAATATTCCTCCAGGTAGAGCAGTTTATAGGCAGGTTGTCAAATGCTGAAAAATAACAAGTTGACAACAGTTTGAAAAAGAATACCAAGCTAATGGAGCAGTGGCAAAAACTTGAGTTGTTAAAAGCATGATATATGAGAGAAGGAAAGAATGGGCAGAACAGTGTAACATGAAAAATGAATGGGCATTTCATTATAGAAGACTTCCCTCTTGTTTTCAAACAGGTTGCTGCTTGCAGAACCCTGTGTGAATACTGAAAGTGGTTTGTTGGCAGCAGCCAGCTGTGTCAGATGCTTATACCTTCTCTTAGCAACAAATTTGTATTGATGTGTCTTCTGTAAATTTTCAAATTGCAGAGCCACGGTAAATAAAATGTCATTTCCTGAATAAATTAGGATTTTTTGCTATCATCTGAATTACTAATGTCATCCTGTGTAATATAATGTTTCTGCCTCTCCTGGGGCAGCCTCTTCAATTTTGCTTACACCTGTGGCTTAATATAGGACAGAAGGTCTTCCAAAGACCATTGCTCCCAGTGGAACACTGTTGATTTTCAAGAAAAGGCTTGAAAATTATTTTAGTGTTTCTACGTAAACCTCCAGGTCTTCTAGTTTTTAATTTGAGCAGGCTTGAACACATTTTGATGTGCAGGTATCAGCTCCCAGTGGGAGCAGCTTTTGTTTTATAGCTCATACTCTTCACCTTGTAACCTCACAGAAGACAACTAAAATTGGTTTAATTTTCTTTGTTTAGCTTGTGTGACTGCTCCAGGGCTCACAGTGGTTTGAGGTAGAGTTATCCATCTCCCCTCTTGCTAGAATGAGATAAGTTCCCTACCCCATAGAGATCAGTGGAATATAGGAACATAATAATGGATGATTTGGTAAAATAGTTGCAAGAGAGCTTTTTAATGCTTGAAGATATATTTTCCATCTGATATATTTCCTCTCACCACAGTTAGTATGTTTATATGGAGCTTGTTCAGAACCATTCAGAATTTCTTCTTGAGGCCATACTGATATTTTCTTGTGAACACCATTTCTTCATCTGGGTTCCAAACTCTCCATTTATGCTGAAAAATATATGAAATGCACCAAACAGCTGGTGTGCAAAACAGTTTAAGCAAATGAGTAATAATGACCCTTTATTCACTTAAACATAGTGCAGTTCTATTTCAAACCAGGGAGAAGCTGAACAGTGACACAGAAGCACATTGGGTGTGTGCTCAAGAACTGCAGCTTTTCACAGAAACATTCATGGCAAAAAAGTAAAGTTAGCAAATAACTAAATAACACAGAGCAATCATGCAGCAGATCAAATCCTTGCATTTTATGGAATGAATTTAAAAGTAGATATTTTTTTGAGAAAAGTAGTAAAAGTAAGATCCTGAGGAATTCTTTGTTAACGTAAAAAAAATTAAATGAAACTGCGTTAAATTTTCCAAGGAGTGGGCTACTTGCCCAGAAGGCAAAATTTTGAGTTTTCCATGACTATAAAAGTTACATTTCGTATACTGTACTACCATTTTTCTGGTAATATGAAACACAAAACTCTGCAAAAGGAAACATTTTCTAGATTAAAACTTGCAGGTTTTAATTACCAGTCCTTTGTTTTTTCCTACTTAAATTATAAATTTAACTTTCTAAAGAAGGAAAGCTTTGACAAACAAAGCATTCTTATCTGCAATTAAAGTAGGCACTTCTTACCAAGGCAAAATACTTTTATGACAATTTTGCTGAGCAGAAATGCAGGGGAAATAATTTTGGTTTTATCCATGATAAAACTCCAACCAAATAAAAAAAAAACACCCTACCTTTTACAGAACCCTGAAAAAGTCCTGTTTGCAGAGAGGGTGATCAGGAGTCTGAGCATTTTGGAGGAACTCAGTGGGATGCAGTGCAGTTGGGCAGGCAATCACTCTGAGAACAGGTTGGATTTTAAAGCTCACAGAGTTAATGCCTACAGACCAAGGTAAAGCCTGTTTATCCTCTCAGGTGACGAGGTAGATCAGACAGATTGTATACAAAGATCTTTCCTGAGTCCTGCATTTAACTGGTTGGCAGAAATTGCCTTCTTGGAAGGACTCCTGGTAATTGTGGGAGTTCTGAAACAAAGCAAAATGAAGTGATTAGAAAAACACTTCAGAATAAGATGATGATTGAAATTAAGTTCAGTCACACAAATATTCACAGTAAGATAGTTTTATGTGTTGAATTGTTATGTAATCAAATATATTTCAATTAATGTTTTCTGCTACAGCTGACTTCTGTTGGCAGGCTTGAGTCAATATTACCGCTTTTTGAGGTTTTTTAAAATGGAAATATTGACATGCCCAGGAACTCCTAAAGAAATGCTGTTGTTTTCAGTGGATATGTAAAGGAATGAGCTTCATAAACTCATGTATTCCAAGAAATCCATGTACTGCTTTGAGCACATGGAGTATGCTGGTAGTTTTCTCTGATGGTCAGCATTGTACTCAGGGTAAATTATGCTATTGGGCTCCTTACTGTGTCCAGTTCCAGCCCCTCAGGTTGGGAAGGACGTTGAGACTCTGGAGCACATCCAGAGGAGACAAGGAGGCTGGAGAGGGGCTGGGAACACGAACCCTGTGAGGAGCCACTGAGGGAGCTGGGGGTGTTCAGCCTGGAGAAAAGGAGACTGGGGGTGATCTTATCACTCCCTACAACTTCCTGAAGGGTGGTTGTAGTCAGGTGGGGTTGGTCTCTTTCTCCAGGCAGCACTGACAGAACCAGAGGACACAGTCTTAAGCTGCACTAGAGGAAATATAGGTTGGATATTAGGAAAAAGTTATTTATGGAAGAGTGATAAAGTTCTGGAATGGCCAGGCCAGGGAGGTGATGGAGTCACCATCCCTGGATGTGTTTAACCAAAGATTGGATGTGGCACTTGGTGCCATGGTGTTGAGGTGTCAGGGCATGGGTTGGACTCAATCATCTTGAAGGTCTTTTGCAACCAATCATCCTGTGAATTCTGTGAATTCTTGCATATCAGCCTTTGCTGGGAATGCTGTTGGGTGAATCCAATTGCAGTTCAAGGGTGTCTGTGGTTTATATCATTGGGCAAAGGGTCTGTACTGGATGAAATAGAGATGAACATTCAGATCTCTTTGATTTGGTTCCTAACTTTGTTATTTGGGCACCCTCTTCCCCTGGGTTTTCATGTCCTAAGATAGGAATGCTGACATTTGTCATGTGCTTTGGGATTTAGAGCTGGAAAGCGCTAACCAGGAGCAAGGTGTCATTCAAAGACTGACAGACTTGATGTGTAGTTCTTCACTGCAGAGTTGGAGATGGATGGTGACATCAGAGAAATGATGGCAAAGTAAAAACATTTGTGCCAACATTCTGCTTAGTATAATGTTACATAAAGGATTTTAGTGGATTTCCAAATTTACAATGTGTTTATTTCTAAAAGGTTTTGAAAAAATAAGATGTTTATTTCCTTGCAACTTTTTTTACCTACATCTTGATCCAACTCAAATATCAAGAAGAAAAAGAAAAAAATACTGAATACTGAAGCTTCCAGTCACATGCTTTTCAAGGATTTATAAAATTTACTACAAAGATCAGTTTAAATTTTAAAAATGATTGCTGTATGAGTAAACATTTCCTTCCATTTTTAAGAAAGCTCTAAAAACTTAGATATGCAAAAAAGTTAAGTCTTTTGAGAAAATAGACAATAGGAGAAATAGTCAATAGGTGAAAGGGTCCCTGCTTACAGCTGTCCTAAGTCACAAGGAGCTATTTTGTCCATCAAAGTGTAGATTATGTATGAAAGCTATAGCAAAGCAGTCTGTATCATATTTCTGAGTCTTTGCCCATTCTTTTTGCTTTTACCTGTTTCTGTTGATTCTTTACGTTCAGTTTCTGCAAGCATAAAAAAAAAAGTGAGATGTCACCACACTTTTTTTATAAAAGCTGTTAAAGAGCTTTTTACAGAGTTTCATCTCTTGGAGAGTTTTGATTGAGCATCTTTGAACCTTTAGTATTGCAAAATAGACCTTGAAATCTTGCTAGGATTTTGAGTCATTTGATGGAATTGTTCCACTGGGTTGACAATATCACTGTGGTTAGCCTCTTGGTCCAAGAGAAAAAAAAACTTTCTCATGATCATCAAAATGAAGACTTCCTTGTAAACTTCACTGAGGGAGTAGTTTCATTACATTTTTGTTGTGTGCTTTTTACAAGAACTGGACTCTATTCTGCCCTTGACTGGTCTCAGTAGCTACTGTATTAAAAAAGGCTTTCACTTAAATAGTTTAAAAAACTATTCATTTTACAATTGCAGTGTCACTTACATCCATTTTTTATCCCTAAAAATTGTTAGAAGTCATCATAATACTCCCAATTTCTCAATCAGTAATGTCCAATTCCATATATTTTGTTTTCTTTCACAGTTCTTTTATTTTTAGCAGCACAACCCTGAGGACTTTTGATTATAAGATCTTCTGACTACAACTTATGAGCTTAATAGCCATCATGCTATATTTATGAACCTATATCACACTTCAGGGAAAGCTTCTGTGGCTTGATTGCTGGCTTTGTTTGCAGTGGTGAAAGCCCCAGAGATGTCAGCGTTTAGCTGTGCTCTGAAATTGCTGAAGTATGTTGTTCCACCAGACTGGGTGGCCTACACAGCAACTCTAATAACAAATGGCTCTGGGTTTCTGGTGGGGAAGTAACAGCACAGGCATTGTGCTAAGGTTGCCTCCCGACTATTAGACAGCAATTTCTGAGGAAAAGAGCCTGCTGTTCTCTCACTTCTGAAATGAAACATGAGTGTAACCTGGAATGAACCCGTGTTTTATGTTTTTATTCATTGTTTGTTGACCCTGTGGTCAACCCCCTGTCACTATGATTAATCATTCAGACTCCAGTTGTCCAAATTCAAGCCTTTTCTACAAGAGAAAATGGGTAGTGGAAGGAAATAAAACAAAGTATTAATGAAAGAAAATGGGTTAATCTTTGACATGATAATTTATACTTGGGCTAGCAAACCAACAGGAGTGCTCTTGTATGTGAATGATTAATAGCTGCAATGGTTGCATGTGTGACAAGTGATTAATAAAGTTTGTGATTAAAAAAAGTACTTCCTTTTCTTTTCCTTATGTGTGCAAATCTTGGAACTCCACTTCTGTCTGCACAGTGGTTCAATTACAATGCAGACCTGCTTGTAATTCAGATGTCACTCTCCATTACTCATGCAAAAGTCTTCAAAATAGAGTTCACTTGATCTGTTAAGTACTGAAGAACTGGGAAATCGAGCAGGTCCCCAAAAGACTTTCTAGTCTGTGGGGAAAAAATGTTTGAGATGCAGCAGTGGCTTCATGTAACCTATCAATATGGGATTTATTACATATAAACCAGTATTCTCTTACTGTACAAACTAGTTACTAGATGCAAATTGAAGGTCTTGAATTGAATCTGTATTTCACAGTTAGAGCAATAACTTGAATTAAATCTAAAATCTATCCAGATACAGCTGTGGTTTTATTTTTTTTCTCCCCCCAGAAGTTAAATCATGCTATGAAGAGCTTCATAATCTGAATGGAAATAATTCACAGAGTTGTAAAACATGACAGCTTCAGCCAAGTGCTGCTTATTAAATCCATACTTTCCCTTCTCCAAAAGTTAACAGTATTAGATGAAAATTTGCAAAAATTTGTTTATAACACCCCCTGCTAAATGATGACTTTCAGAGCTCATTTGCAAATACATCACATCCCAGGCCCTAGACTGTTCAAACAGTCACAGAATAATTAAATGGGTGTGCTGAGATGTAATTATATAGGAAGGTAAGAACGGCAGCAGTGATTCAGACTAAAGGTTCAGTGTGCTCTGTAGCCACTCTCCCAGCAGTGGTGGATGGGAGCAGATGCCTGGGGAAACAAGATTGAGGAGGAAATGATGCTTTCTACGTTATACTTCCCCGGTTTCTGGTAATCTGTAGCTTCCAGAGCTGGAATTTGAATTTACACCATCAAGTTTGATAGCTATCAATATATCATGGAGTCACATAAGCACTTTTTTAAACCCACTTTTATTTTGTCCCCCATGACATTCCCTGGCAGTTCCCTTTACAATTTCAAATATGAATTGCATGTTTTACCATTTTAAGCTTGCTGTGTGAGCATTTCTTTGCTCTTCTCCTAGTTCCTATTTCATGAGGAATGGCGAATAACCTTTTTTTATGTTCTGTTTACTGTGCATGATTTTGTAGACCTGTTTCATATTTCCCTTAGGTCATCTATTTCAAGATGAAAACTTTTAGTCACTTCATCTTTTCTCCGATGAAAATGTGGCGTACATTCTAAATATCTTATTTAAGATGGGGATCGGTATCTGAGATAGATCCATCATGGATTTACACTGCAGTGTAATCATGCTTTTAGGGTTCATTCCAAATTTGTTTTTTAATAATTCCAGACATTCTTTTTGGCTGCCCCTGAGCCCAAAACTGGCATTTTCAAAGCATTGCATACAATGACTGCAAATTACCTTCTTTAGCAGTAATACCTATTAAACAAAGTTTGATAGGACTGCCTTATTGGGTTTTTTGTTTGTTTTTAATGGTTTATACTTATTTGATAATTTTCAGCATTTTCATCTTCTAGTATTTTACACAAATGTCAGTAAAATGGGGGTTAATAATTTAATGCATCCCCACGTATGGGTAGCATACTTATTTTCCTTCTCTACAGATATATACTCTTATCAGGAAAAAGAAAATTTAATCTAAGGCTCCTCACAGTGCCCCCTTTGGTCTGAGTAATGTGAAATTTAGAGCTGAAGATTTACAGGCTTTACACTTTTCTAGAAGTCTAATAAGGTTGGACTGATAGATTGGCACACAAGCAATAATAAAGGCCTTTTTCTGGAAATACCCCTCAGCTTATCATCATTTGTTGCAGCAACAGGAAGTGAGATTTGCCTTTCATGCTCTTACAGACTAAAGTGCACAGAGAAAACAACGCTTGCTCTAAAGTGACAAAGTAAGTGTTGTTGAAAAATTTGTGTGAAAGCTACCAAGTTTTATTCCTTTATAGGCATTAATGTAATATGGGAGAAAAAACATTGTCTCCGTGATTGATGGCTAGTTTTAACTAGTGGTTTTTGGAACAATACTTCTTTTATTTGTTCACAGATATGTTTTGGTTGCCCTGAAACATTTCTTCAAATTATTTTCGACCAGCAAAAATTACCTGTGGTAGGACAATATATTTAGGTTGACAGGAAGACACAACGTTATGTTTAATTTTTTTTATAATTTCAGAAGCATGAAATTATTAAATTGAGGAAGGGAGCCCTAGGAAGAAGAGGCTGGCATTGCTCTCAGTGTTCCCTGCTGGTTCAGGTCATTGTTTCTCTGGGGAAGTGAATAGCAGTCACTTGAAAACATCTATCAGAAAAAAGAGAATGACATAAGTTTGAGTCAGTATTCCAGTGTGTAGTTTTTAAACTTAATATGAGCTTCAGCAGAAACATTTGAGAGAAGCACATGCTGTAACATTTGAGAGTAGTGTGTGCTCACTTGATATTTCATCAATAAATTTCTAATATTTGGCTGTGGGATTTTTTTCTTCTTCAAACAGGTTTCTTTCCTAAAACATGATTCCCAAAACACAGCCTTCTGTAGTTTGCAGAATGAAGTAGAAGTTTTTGATGCTTTGACCATTAAAATATTTTTTGATATTTCTTGTTCAATGTCCTATTAAAGTTGGGAGAAAAAGGTCAGTACTCAGAAAATGCAGACTCAAGAGAGCCTTTGGCTTGTGAGTTGAAAACTCCACAAAAGTTGATACCATCGTGTCTCTAGATTCAGATTTCTCTTCTGCCAGGAGCAGCCTGGCTCATTATTTTTTCAGAAAGGTATCTCCAAACAAGCTGTGAAGTGGTATTAAACCCTGTATGGGTCTGTAAGTCTGTGGGCTCTTTGAGATGTGTAACCACTGACAGTGATTGCTTGAGAAACACAGAGAAGGGTCTCTCCCTTTCTCTGCAGTAGCAGTTTGATTTACAACATTTCTTTAAAACAGAAAATTGCTGGGACTATTTCTTTCTAAATAAGTAAAGCTGTGTCAGTGTGCTCACAGAGACCATAGTATCTACATTTAGCTGTTGATATTTTAATTAACAATTTAAGCATGTTGTTTGCCCTGCAAGTTCAGTGGGAAAAACTCTACAAATAAACAGCAGCTCCCTCTTGGACAATCACTCTGTAAATTAGCTTACTTTGTCAATAAAGCGCATGCCTATCAGCCCCTTCGTGGCAGCAGGGGGCAAGGATGTTCATTTACTTAAGCAGTAGGTTATACTATTAGTGTGTGTGATTGCTGTTAATTAGAATATGTGTAGATGTCTCAGTGCTGCACCGTTGGTAATATAAAACCTTTAAGCGTTTAGGCTATTAATGAAGTCAATAAACTGTTCTATTAGGAGACTTTTTTTTTGTTGGTGTTTTTATTACTTCCTCTCTGTTTTGCTGTTATTTATTATAATAATAGTATGGTAGTCAGAATATAGCTAAGGGTTATACAGAAACAGTAAAGCAGGGTTTTTACCTTGGGGAAGGGAGTGTATGTACCAATGTTTATCCTGTAAGTCTGAAACAGGAATGCCTGGGTAGTCCAGCTATGAATTCTGAATGACTTCCATCATTTCCATTTGATATTCAAGTCAGTGTTAAAATATCCTTTTCATATCCCTTTGATTTGAAATCATTTAAGCCTTTGCTTATTTTTCTAAATCCATCATAAATGTTCTCATACTTCCTTGTAAACAAGGTTACATGAATATATATATATTTGAAAGATCAGACTGTATGAATATGCATTTATAATTTTAATTTTAAAACCAAATATCTGTTTCAAATCCTGAATTAATATCTTGGCTGTGCTGTGCTAATAGCTACATATAACCTCTCTCTGACATCAGCAGCAGGGTCAATTCAAACTCTTGTCGCAGTGAACAGGTCTTTCAAATGGATAAACTAAAGGCAAGTTTCTATTTACATGGAAAAGATCAGTTGATTGGTAATACTGTTCCACAAAGATAAATAATAGATTTTTATGTTAAAATCCATACATTATATGAAAGCCAAGTCATAGCATCAGAAATCTTGGATCTTAATCATGACACCATAATGTCAGTTAGCATTTTGTCTGTCTAATGCCCAGACAGAAGGAGAGCCAGGCGGTACAGTTGGTACTGGACTAGCAAAAGAGAGACCTTTTTCTAAGCTCATGGTGGTTCAGAATTCCTAAATGAGCTTGGAGGTAGCTGCCCACACTCTGCCTGACTGTGACCAAAGGGGGAATGGGACATGGCCCAGCTTCCTGAGGCTGCTGTTAATGCCCTGTGTCATTGATGAAAATGTTAAATAGCACTGGTGCCCATACAGACCCCCAAGGGTCACCACCTGTCACTGATCCCCATCTGAACATTGAGCCACTGACCAATGGCTCCAGCTGTGCCTTGGCCTTCCTCAGCCCATCCCTACACAACCAAACACAACCCTCTACTCTTTCCAGGACACCTCTCCCTGCTCCCACTGCCTGCAAATTCCCTTCTTGCCCTTTAGTTTCTTGCCCTTCTTGCACGATTTCTTGCGCTCTATGGAAAGTATTATTAAAGCTCAGTTCTGCTGCTTCTCCCTGCAGGCAGTCTCCCAAATCCTCCTCTTGACTTCATCCAAGAGCTGGAATTTTGCTTCTCTGAAATTCAGGGTCCTGACTGAACTCTGGTTCTGGCCTGTGTCCCTCAGGATTGCAGACTCCAGCAGTGTGGATCCCTGCACCCCAGCATGCCCGGAGTAGACTTGAGTGGTCAGCTTGGCAGGGCTGGGTTAAAGGCTGGACACAATGATCTTTTCCAATCTAAATGATGCTGTGAGTCTATGAAATGTCTCCTAGAAGCTGCTTTTCCCAGAGTTCTTTTGGAATTTTCAGCCAGTGCCGGGCGCAGCAGCAGATGTGTTTGCAGAGGAAGTTCTCCAGCCACCAGCAGATTTGAGGAGCTTTTGAGTACTTTGGCTGAGCTGCTGCAAAAAATGCTGGGCAGGACTTCAAAGGCATATTGTGGAATTTGCAAGAGAAATAGGACCTTGTTGAGCTCAGGAAAGACAACTAAATTTAAGAAGATCATTAAGGATTCCTACAGCTAGAGTTGAAAGTCCCTCCCTCAGACCTTGTTTTGAGACACAGTGTTCAGAAGTTGAAAAACATGACCAGTGTGAGACAAAATACATATATATATATATATATATATATATATATATATATATATATATATATATATATATATATAATACAGTAAGCCCTGGAATGACTTTTTAATTTTTTTAAATCTGTACTCATGGCCATTTTTCATTTCAACAAAAACAAAAGAATGTTTTTTTCAAGACCTGTATTCTGAAACACTATACTTTGTGATTGACTCTTTTCAAGCATAAAGGTAATTTAGTTACAAACTTCACATCAAATTGAACTGAGTTGTTGGTGAGATACAGAGTGGCAAAATTTAGGCAGTTTCTGAAAATATTTTTCATTATATACATTTTCCTTGTAACTTTTCAGTCAATATGATCTGAAAAGAAGTCTTGAGATTATGCCTTGTAGCTAGTCCAGCTATACCTGCACATGTCATTATAGCATTGATCATGATCTTTTAAAAAGAGATGGGTTTATACTTTCTAGGATGAGTGGAGAAATGATTTTTGCATGGATCAGTGCAGATCTCAATAACTGCCATAAGGCTTTTTCTGCTTTATGCAGCAGATGCAGGGACTGCTCTGACAAAAGAAAAAAAACTGATTATTTGAAACTCTTCTAGCAAATCTTCTACGAACAAATTTCTTGTTACATTTTCTTTGTCAAAAACCTGAACGCACAGGAGATGATACAAAGACTGCAGAAATTTGGCACAAGTCTGCTGTACCTATTAGAACAAGTACAGATTCCTTGATTGCAACACTAAGTGAAATACTGTTTTGTGGGCTTCAGGGTATTATTGATAGCTAAAAATCATAGGAAAAGCAGCTTTGTGAATTTGCACAATAATTTAATTCTGCTTTAAATTTGAGAGGAGAATGACATTCTGTTTGAAAAGGAATTTTTTGTATGGTTTCTCTGTGGGCATCCGTGCTCCATGAGCAGTGGTTCCATGGAAACAGTGATGTGCATGGAGAAACCACCAAAACAAAACCAAAAAAATAGAGTGCCCAGGCTGTGAAATACCCCTCCCAATACTTGTACAGCATTATTAAATGGATGAGAAATGGTCCATTGTCTACTTAATTATTTTCAATACAGCAATGTAACTCTATTAGAAATGTTTTTACTAAACACAGATTGCTTGAACTTTGACAGTGTACTAGCAGCTTATAATTTTATCTTTGAAAAACTGCCATCTGTATGCAAATATAAGGAAAATGTGGAAGCTTGCTCCTATTCAGTTTTGCAACTCACTTCAGGCATTTTCTGAGGAGGTATGCTATACATGAGAGAGCTTTCAAGACCAAATGAGATGTAGCCAAGTTTTCACTCACTTCCTGGTAGAATAATTTAAAAATTACAGAAGATACTTGATTTTATCAATCCTGAATATGTAAGAATGTTGAAGCAAGTTCTCATGGGATGTATATATGTGTATTCTTCAGCTGAAATGCTTGGAATATGTTTTCCTAATGCAGGAAATGATGTTTCTGACAACTGACCTCTTGCATATTTATCACATTTTCATGCGAAGCTTTTCTATGTTTCTCGTTATTTATCGTTTTCTTTTTGACTTCCCGTTTTTTGAGTAATGTGTAGCACTGCTTTCGCTTCTTGCAAATCAGAGGAAATGTAGAGCTTGAACTGATATCAAAGACTGGGAGAATAAGGCTGATCTGAAGGTTGTGGGAGTTGACTTAGCTGTTATAGACCAGTAGACAGATAGGGAGGTGCATGCATTTGAATATTCTTGCAGAACTTCAAGGGTAAAATTTGTCTCTCATTAAACACCAGAAAGTTAAGTTACAGTCATGTAGAAACTCATTCAGAAGGGGCATAAGGGGGTTCTGAATAATTACACAGCTGAAAACACAGAATTATGCTGTTTTCTTGACTGAGAAACAGGAGCAGCCTCACAGGTTCCAGGAACCTGTTTTCTGTTTGGAGCTCCTAAAGGAATCTCCTCTGTGATTTCATATCCAACAACCTGAGATACAGAAGCAAACTGTGCTCTTGGAAGCTGATCAAACCCACACCAACTTCACTGACAATAACAGAAAAAGTTACTGTAGGGTTCTGCTGTATCATTCAAATCCTACTTTGTACCCACAAGCCTGTGTGACTCTCATCAGTACTGTTACCATTTTCTAACACTTGTGGCTGCCCCACCCCTGGAAGTGTTCAAGGCCAGGCTGGATGTTTAGCCCGGCCTAGTGGAAGGCTGATCATTCCCTCCCCATGGCAGAGAAGTTGATACTAAGATGATCTCTAAGGTCCCTCCCAAGCCATTCTGTGATGTTAAAGTATTTCAGTTTCTTCCAGAGACATCCATGACTTTGGTTTTCAGAGTAATTTTTCCTTTATCGTTGCATGCTGTGAAAGCAGAGGAAGTTAACTTTACATTATCTAAAGCATATGATTTGCCAAAACAGATCAGGCTATGAAACCCATTAACTTTATCTGTTTCTCCTTAAATGAACCAGTGGCTGATAATTCAGATGAATATGACCTATCTGTGATGCTTGGTTAAGCCTCAGGTCAGCAAGTTACCTTTGGTCAGTCTCCAACCTTAGAATTCTGAGAATTCTGTGCTTTATATGACCCTAGCTAGCTGTTCATTTTAATCCTCTAAGATTGAGTCATGCTTTAAAACAATTTTGATTTTCTCTTTCATAATTTGCACCATGGTAATATTTAATCAGAAGGTGGAGAAATAAGTAAACTAATGCTCTGTACAATGATAAAAATATTTTGCAGATCTGTTGTTACTGCAAAGGATTGCCAAATAGCAGCAGATGTTTGAAATCAGTCCGTACATGGAAATGCTTTACAGAAACTTCTGAAATAGGAGCAGCACCTGCTAATCTTCCAACAAAAAAATCACATTTTTCATGTCTTCTCTAACATTTGTGATATGGAATTACTGACTTCACTTTCTGACCTTAAATAGGACGTCCTGACACATGGTCCACTTGTGACAGTGATTAATTAGCATTAATGTCCTTGCTTGGTGTTCTGTCAAGAACGACAGAGTATGGGCTGTTAAACTTGTGATATCCCCACTCTCACACAGACCAGTGCTCAGAGGGCAGAGAGGAAAAGAGGGAAAAGGATCTGTAGGTTTAGGAAAAGGATCTGTAGGTTTATTTTGCTACACCTTAAATGAGCGGCTGGGAAAGGGCTCTCAGATTTTTTTTAGTTCTATTGGAATTTTGGGTCAGGTCTTCATAGACTATAAATAATATAAATAAATATTTTAAAGATCTATAGTTTGTTTTCGTGTGCCTGTTGCAAGGCTTTGCATCAAATATTTTTAACCTTTAGTAAAAAAATTCTGGTGACAAAGAGCTTGCAGTCCCAGATATTATCATTTATTTTTACATTCCATTTTATCTAAATTAGTTCAGTGGGCCTGTCCATGCCATGGCTGTGCATTTCTGTATTTAAGCACTAAGTAGGTTGTTATCATCCTGAGGCACGTAAACGTACAATATGGATTTCGTTTCTAGATAATTTGTAAACAAACATGTACAAAGTACATAAAAGTCCTTGGAATATAATGTTTCACAAAGTCAACAAAAGAGTTTATAGTAGTTTTAATCAATGTAGTGTGTGGCAGTAATACAATGCAATGTTGTATAATATTAAAGCATTCTTTTCCCTCTGTTAATTTTGTTACCAAAACCCATTTGTGATGACTATCAGCTCTCTCTATGTTGGTTATTGTGCAATGTTAAGTTAACTGCAGGTGGATAAAATCAGTTCAGAAAAACCCATTTTCAGATGAAGCCATTAAGTTATGCTGATAGTGATCACTGCACTCCTCTCTAATGTAAAATGTCTCTGGTCTTGCAATGGTAAAAGCATTCTTTGCCTTAAAGGAGCTCAGTGCTGGGGAGGGAGGATGAAACCTTGTCATTGCATTCCGCCATTATTTGCATCAAAAGTGCAATCAAACCCCAAAGACAGTGATATTGCAGCTCGATTGTAGACTGCTTAAAGTTTGCATGTGTCATAGTCAAGAGAGGCTGGAGACTTGGGGTTGGCAATTGAAACAATATGAGGAACTTTCATCAAGTGCTGAATACCTTTTCTCTGTATGCTTGCTTGAGTTAGTTCAAGATTGGCACAAAAACCTAAAGCAATGTCACTGCTGAAGTTCTGTCCATAACACATGAAAATAGCAGTGCTCAGAAGGACACAACAACCTTGAGGGATAAATTCATTTGTGATTCTCACCAGTACTAAGTTTTAGTGAGTGGATTAGTCACAGATAAACTTCCACCTGTCTGTAGCCTCTGACTTTGAAGCTTACTGCTGTTTCTCTTGTGATAGCCACAGGAAAATTCTAGATCAGATATTCTTGTACCTTGTAAGCCACTCCCTTGGGTGCAACAAAGTCCTACTAATGACAATTGCTGCAGTATAATACCAGGCCCTGTTGTTTGTTCCTAATGCACCCTGCAGACCTAAAACCCTGTATTTCAATTGTCTTAAAAGCACTTACTTATGGCATCACCAAATCAGAAAAGGCTTAGAGTACAACATGTAATTCTTGGTTGGTTTTGATAGATTTTTTTACATAGAGGAGGTAACGGATACTTCAGAATTGTCAGGCCCATCAGACTAGGGAGAAATTAATTCCGGGGAAAAGGTTTCTTAAAAGCATGAAGCAACTTATCCACAGAGATTGATTTGTAGAGCTTGCAGGCCTGCTTTACTTCAGCTCCATTGAACTATCTCCAGGTATGACATTTTACTGTTCTTGACAGAGAAATGAGGGCTGATGGGAATGTAAATATCTTGGAAGAAATAGGAGTTACAACAATTAGTTTGACAGAGTAGACTTGAGAGGTGGAAGTGCCTCCTGTCAGAAAACCCTGCAGAGGTGGAGCACCCCAGGATTGTTGTTTTCCTGGTGCCTCTCATTTTACTAAGACATATAAATGGAAATGATCAGGCAAGACTTACTGTCAGCATCTCAAATTTAGTTATGAGTAGCCACCTCATAATGAAAAATGTCTATTTAGATTTCAGAACTGGTCTTTATGCTGTTTAATGTCTTTTCACACTGCATGCCATGTGTCATTCAGGTTTTTAGTGTTCTGATTTCAGCTATGTGAAAGTGCTAAAGGTAGAGACAGAGTACAGCCACAAAGATTAGGGAATTTTCCATCCTCTAGTAAGAATTATGCTTAATGTGGTCTCATTCTCAGGGTCTATGTACCACTAAATTCTAATACAGGAATAAAATTCTTAAGAGTAACTGAATTCTTCTTGTGGACTACTAATGACATGAGAAAAAAATGATTTGTCATTGGAAATGTCAAGTGGAGAAACTGGGTCGTTTGTTGAGCTAGATCTAGTAACCAGACCCAGACTGATTTTTCAGATGGTATAGAAGAATATTGTGTATCAAAAGAAAAATCATGAAAAAGAGGCAGAGATGGTAGGGGTGCCTGTTACAAAAGTTATCACCTTCTGACTTAGAAGGTTGATTTTATTTTTACATTATTGTGCAGTCTTGTCTATCTGGTCTGTAACATCAGTAGAGAAGTGTCTCTTGTTCCTCATTGATCATCCCTGATACATGGTTGAACACCTTATTCCTGTAAATCCTTCTGAAGTGTTCCACACTGGCTTCACCCCATTGTCATAAAGCTGGTGTGGTGCCTTTGAGTAGGGATCTAAAACTTATCAAGAATGTGCTCCCCTCGGATTCTTTAATGTACTTTGTGAGGGGCCCTTTTTATGGTATCTAATGAGCTGTCCCACAAATGTGCTGAACGCTGTCATCAATCCCTTCAAGGTGCTCCTTATTCACTTTCCCTTTCCCCCTAAGAAACAGTTAAATGAGAATATTTGAGTCCAGCAAGAGAAGTGCTCGCTGTGTAAGCAGCCTTTTCCAAAGCTGTGAGGAGGACGCATGTGATGTCTCTGAGACACCACTCAGCAGATCCTGCTCATACAAAGGACAGTCTTGGTGGTCACCTTCCCCTTACTGAGCTATCACTACCTTTGAGAATTTCAGACAGGCACTCCAGCACTGAGACAGAGAGCACAGGATTTCATTTCTTGTGTCCCCTGATGCTGTATCTATGCTATAACCTGTCACAATCATACAGGAATTTCACAGAAGTCATGGTCTGTAGGGGTTTGTAGCCAACAAATGGTTTTTATTCTTGCAGTTCTGCAAAAACTTGACATGTTAAATATATCAATAAATAAAACATAACTCAGAAGTGGACTGCAGAAATATTATAACAATCCCATTTTCCTCCCAAAATTAAGGATAAGAAAGCGAAGTACAGTTAATGCAGGGAGAGTTAAAAGTTTCAGTCTTAACTCAGATTTTCTTGTATGAAGTAAAAGATGTCATTTATTCAATTCTAGGGTATTTTCATTAAAAGGAGGACAATACTTTTTCCTGTAGGGGGTTAAAGGAACTTCCATACAGTTTTAAGCTGTTGTAGCAAGAACAGTAGAGGGAATTGCAGGTACCAGCTCTGCATGTAGTTTCTTCTACCTCTTGATTAGAGTAGTCAAAAAAGTGATGCTCAATAATCAGATTATGGTAAAGTTTCTAAATTTTTACAAGTCTTTGTTTGAATGAACCCCTGTTTTGGAAACTGAGTACTGAGCAGCCATCCAAGAAAGACACATAGAACAAAATCAACCAACACAGAGGACTAAAATGGCAGTGTACCTTCTGTGCAGGAGCTGTTGGCTTAACTGATAATCTGAGAAATACTGAAATATCTTAGTCATTGAATGAAGAAATGTTTGTCCTACAACAAAGCCCTGGGGCTTGTAACTGACACCATTTTAAGCCTTAGCAAATAATTCCAAATTTGGAGTAGAAGAACTCAGTCTTACTGTTCCTGCATTCCTCCAGCCTGCCACTACTGGTGGTCTTCTTGAAGAAAAAAGGTTGCAATTCTCAAATTCAATAGAGGATGTTGCAACTGCTAAATATTTATGCCAATATACTACCACATATTCGGCTACACACCCATGGATCGGTGATACTACATTTGCATTCAAGCATGGGTTAAATTTGTTAGATTTAAATTGCTGAAAGGACCACATTTCTTCTAATAGCAAAATAGATCTATGACTATCTCCCTAATTCAGATTGCTGCAAGGCAGTTTTTGTTATTTTGCCTTAGGAGTGGTAACAGCTGACTTGAAGTCAGTGAGTTCAAATGTGAAAATACACCGTTATGAATGTAGTTTCTTTCTAAGTGCTGGATACATAAATGGATTAGCTCACAAAGATGATTAAGTGTGCTTTTGGATGCCAGTCTACATATTGTGATATGCAGCTCAGTCAAAAAAGAAAAAAAAAAAAAAAGAGAGATAAAAAAGAGAGGCTTTAGCCCCCTAGGCAAAGCTAATGTGGATGCTAATTAATTCAATGGACCTTGGATGAGGCCTGCTTTCCTCAGGGAGGTATTTGTCCTCATTCTTCACTCCTGGAGTTTGTATTCAAACTACTGTATCCTTCTGTCACTATGAACAAAGTTACCTTTAAAAAGTCATCTATGAATATCATCATGGTGACTGACTTTTATCTTAACCCTGTAGGTCAACAGTATAAAAAATAGGAGCATTCAGATTCAGGTCTCTTTGACCTTTTCAGACTCCATGAATCTGCTTAATTTTTTTTTACAGCGGAAAATCATTTTTCTGGAGAAGAAAAAAACCCATTATTGCAGAATAGATTTATTAATAGAATGTGTTTGTTGAAAATGGGAATATCACCCTTTAATTACCATTGTGAAGAGAAGATTATTTAACTACATTGCATTATGGGTTTTTCCCCACAATATTATCAACAACTTTGTTATTTGTTAACACAATATTACAGGGAAACTAACCTGGCAGGAGTTATTCTGGGGGATTAGTGTGTTGGTTCTGACTGCCTACACACCCCTGCAGCAGATTCTCAGCTCTAACTGTTTTTCCTGCCTTCACTGTGGCACCTGGAATTGTGCTGTAGCTCAAAGCTGTTTCCTGTTCATTTGAATTTCCATTAGATGATACAATTAGCTGGTTGGTGCACCCTTGTTAGCCAGACAGATTATTTCCATTTGGATTCAATGATTCTGCTGAAAGCTCATGAAAATGCAGATTGAGGAGCTTAGCAGCTGAAATAAATAAATGGAAGTAAAGCTGTGTGGCAGATCCATCATGCACCTCAGACTGGCCTTGCAGCTTCTGCAGACGCTGCTGTCCCGGAGAATGTTCTCAGTGAGCCTCAGTCACATCCTGTCACAGACACAGCCAGGCCTTGGGCACTCCAGCTCTGCTGCCTGCTCCAGCCAGACAAGAAGCCCTGCAGCACCAAAGGGAGCTCTGTGTGTTGTTAGCAGTTGATTTAGTGTCTCTGAATTCTAAAGCTACTGCACAGCACTGTAATTACCTAGCCAGGTATATTTGATAGTATAATCTAATGTTTTCTTAAGGCTCTCACGAAGGATTTTGTTCTGTTAGCTAATTGACTGTGCACATTCAAACCATGATTATCACAGAAGTAGCTGGTACACATCTCCCACATTGCATGAGGTTTCAGTAAGCATGGGGGAGGCTCACTCCTTTCCTGAAAAGAGCCTCACAATATTAATGTCAAAAACTATTCTAATAAGTAACTGTGTGTCTCCCAAGTGTGCTTATTCCTTCTGCTGTCCTGTGGTTACTCTGCAGCACAATCAACATCAAATACCGATGATTAATAAAATCATATTCACTAAGAATTAGAAGTAGGAAGCTGTGAGTAAGCAAATACTGTAGGATTTGCTAAATTCTGTTTGTTGTTCCCCAACTTCAGCATATGGGAGAAAGAGCAGTGTGGGGAATGTTGCCATACAGCATCCATTGCCCACTGTCTGTGCGCTCGTGTGGCTCTGGGTGATGGGGAGAGCCTGCAGTGAAAGCTGCTCAGCTTGTCATTGTCACCAGCCCCAACACTGCATCCTTAGGCTGTCTCCTCTGGCAGGATTAACTCCTAACATGGCTGCTCAATGGGGAGGCAGCATAAAGCAAAGAGTGGTAACAGGGCTCAGGTGAAATGTAGGCATTTCTGATTTATTCTGTTCCTCGGCGTTTTTGCATGACCTGAGGCCTTTCTGGGGTGGCTCTGCCGTGCCTGTGTCACAGCACAGAGATGCCAAAACTATCACAGCCTCTTCCTCACATGGAGCCGGGGGCCATCCAGGTATAAAAGCTATTAAAAATCCCTATGTGTATGGATTCGTGCTCTGACTAATCCAGTCCTTTAGATTTGGTCTCTGGAGCTATTCTAGAAATTGAAACTCCAGTCATTAACACACAGTGCTGATAACACAGTGACTAAATTAATTTGTGAATTTATGTTAAGTAAACAAATAAATAGAACAGTAATCCTTACCAAAGGGAAAAAAACTAATAAAACCCAAGTCTCCCAATGTATGGGGACTCCTGGCTTTGCCACTTTTCTTAATAATGTTTTTCTCAGGTGTGAAAGAGAGGATCATCCAACTGATTAGATTAATAATAAATTTCCATGATACATTAATGGAGGGAGAAGGTACATACTAGGAGCAGGCAGAGAAAAATTTCATAGAGCCATTAATAGCTCCATAGATCAGGTCTGAGATAGGATGCTAAATAGTTGCTTTGTACCTAAGGATATGATCATATTTCTTTATGTATTTTAGTGAAATTCTGAATACACAATTGTAGGGGGATAGAATATAAGAAAATAAAGATAGAGCAGAAAGTAATCTCACCCCTAAGGAGTTGCAGCTGGGCCAATTATCAAAGATTAGGAACAGGCCTGAGTTTACCAGGCCACAGCTGTAAGCAATGAGCAGAAGATGCTATAAAAGAGTGGGGGGGGCTGGGTGAGAGGGGAACTGGAGTCAGTGGCTGCTTTGTGAACAGGAAAGAGTCAGTGCTCTGAGGGGCTGCCCAGGAGAAACACCAAAAAGGTATGGAATTTTTGTGATAGGAGACAGCAGTATGGAACCCCTGCAATAATATGACAACACAAAATTCCATGTTTGCTTTGTACATGCCTTACTGCTATTGGGGAAGGGAATTTCATTGCCTTAGTTTGACTGCATTGAGGAAGGCAAAGCTTTTTGGTAATGAAAGATTTTTTTTTTTTTCTTTCAAGCACCTTTATCAGAACTTCCAACAAAAGCAGTATTACACTTATAATCCTTGTAGACATGATTTATCTTAAAACCAAACAAAGGAACAAGAAACTTTGCACTCAATTTCTGAGACATTTTATGTGTTAAAAGAAAGGGGGGAAAAAGTCTTTTAGCCATGAAATGTGACTTAAAGGGTCAGGAGCACAAGGAGCAGGAGTGGCTCCGCAGCCTCTCACCTGCAGAGTCTGGAGTATGAGGGGGAGTCATAAACTGGTCCCAAGGGGTGGCTCTGTGTCTCACTGGCTCCCTCAGCCACACCTGAACCTTTGTGGGCCCCCCCTGGTTACCCTCCACACACCTGCCAGTTCCAGAAAGAGAAAAGCCAAAAAGGATTAGTTTTGGTGGCTGTATCTTCATTGCAGTTTTAGAGAAGATCCTGTCAAAGAGGGGAATTGCAAAGATACTTTCCCTCTTATTGCATATGTTTTTACTGAACTTACAAAGCTGCCAAACCAACTACTCCACTGAGCCCTGAAACTGTGTGTGAGCATGTGTGCACACAGCTTTTCCCCTTGCAGAT
Organism: Agelaius tricolor; assembly: GCF_023055355.1. Classification (NCBI taxonomy): domain Eukaryota; kingdom Metazoa; phylum Chordata; class Aves; order Passeriformes; family Icteridae; genus Agelaius; species Agelaius tricolor. The sequence goes on along the minus strand of NW_027269278.1, from coordinate 5,859,850 downwards.
GCTGTTTCCTTCTGCCAGGAAGACTGTACAGCTGCTGCGTTGTCACTTTTTTATCACTTCATTCCATACTTTGATTGAATCTTTTTCAAGTGTCTCCTTCCTTCTAAGCACAGGGGGAAAAAAGGCATTTCTAAATATATTCAGTTGAGGATTTATATTTGAATCTAATAGCTATTTATATGTATTCCCAAAAGATGCTATTGTAAGGCAAAATACCAGAAGTGATGAAGACAGGTATTGATTATCACCCCCAAAAAGGCTGGAAGGAAACAGCAGAAGCTGTCCAGCTGAAATCTTATCAGCTCCTGCAGGGCATTCTCATTTTCATCACTGCTGCTGCTCTTTCCTTCACTTTTTTTCCCTTAAATTTGTGTCTTGCACAGCATAGAATAATGATGCTTGGGAATTAATCTCTGATACGTTTTGCAAGCTGTAAAAGGTAGCCCTTCCTGGTTGTAGTATAATTCTAGTCTGAATATAGAGGTGGAACTGGAAGAGCTGGGTCTGAGGTCTTAATCACTCTCATTTTGCTCTTATATTATAATGTCTTTTAAAAATTATTGGTAATAATTGCTATGGTTTTTTTATTATATTGTACCTGGCACAGACTCCAAGGGTTGGTACTTCCAATTCCATGCTCATTGCCTTATCAACTGAATGTGTTTTGATCTCTATCTTTGGGACAAAGGGATTAATTTTGTAGTGTAATTGTTTTATTTCCCCTTCATCGTGTTAGAGTTGCTGAACATAGAAGATGTAGAACAAATCAACAAACAACAAAGGTAGATCTTAAAATTTTATAGTTGTGTAGTTAGAAAAAAATTGAATATGAGAAAAAATTCTGGGGCTGCCTAAAATACAGCTTTTTCACAGAAAACCACAGAGTTATGGTCTGTGTGCATTGCTGTAACAAAGGCCCAAAACAGGCTGAGGCTCTTGGGGGAGCCTGGATTTCTCTTTCCCAATCTGTTTCCTGCTCTTGCCATTTGCAGGTCATACCAACAGTCTGTGCTCCCAAAAATGCAGGTGTGCACAAACACCCACAGCTCATTCACATGCTTTGATACACAGACCAGCACACAGCCTTCACTGCCTTTGTTGCCACCTACAGCACTTCCAGGAACATGGAAAAACACAGCCCAGGCCTGCTCCTTGTCTCCAAACTCTCTCTACCTTGATGCACAGCCACTCTTTTATGTGCAAAGCCTCAAACCTTGGCTATAAATCCACATAGAATGCTGCCCTGATTATCGGCCTCCCTATCTCCAGCCTGGGTTGGTTTTTTTCCAGTTTCTGGTTTATTCCAGCTTCCCAGCTACTGCAGTTTGATTGAAGTTCTCATTTCTCATGCATCTTAAGCCCTGCACTGAACCTTAAGTCCTCACAGAATCCAAACCCAGAACCTAAGCCCTGTTTATCCTGTCTCCAGTCTCACATCTTTCCAGGACTTACTGCTGAGTGAAACCTCAAGTTTGCTTGTGAATCACACATAAGCTGAGAGCCATGTCACACAGAAAATATATGGATGGAGTTTCATAAAACTTCAGTTTTTAAGGGCAGGGCTTTCTAGAGAACTCTACCGAGCAGCAGCTTGTTTGCTGGCAATCAGCCCTTTTCTCTTTTTATTTTAACCCTCCTCTCCACTTCTCGTGCTTGTTTCTCCCCAGTCTACTTTGATTCCTTCTCACATTCCCAAGAGCTGCTTAAAACACCCCATAAATTGTACAGGGACCCACAGCCACCCCTGCACTGAAATCAGTCATTGCTGTGACACAGAAATTCGCCCCTTTTTATTGATTCTTCAGGATTTGGAAAGGTTCCTTCAATCTCCCATCATTTGGGAACCTGAGAGTTCTGTCTTTGGTATTGTCTCCACTATCTCCTCTTTGTTAGAGTTTGTGTTTCTGACTGTGATTTATTGCTTTTTCTGTCTCTTGTCCTTGCTTTTATGCTGAATAGCCTTTAACCAGGTAGCCAGTCAAGCCCAATGTCTTTACTTGCCAGGTTTTCTTGTTGCAGCAGCAATTTAGTATCAATTCACATTTCATCTGTTCTTTAAAAGCCAAAACAAAGCCAAGGGGAAATCATAAATCTGGGTGTATGATGAGCCCTAGCCAAGATGACAGAAATGTATATGCCTATTTCTGATATGTTAGTGTTGTGTAATACAGACTAAGTATTAATTTCACTAAGGCACCTTATGCCCCCCTTGCATGTCACTGTGAGCCTGACTAGTACATCTGGTAAGGAAGGAATAAAGCAGGATGAAATAACAAAATGCTCAGATTTCAGACAGGTTTGTGTGTGTGACTGGACTGAGGTCAGGAGTGAGAGTTCCTGCTGCACAGAGCCCAGGGCTGGGAGCTGTCTGTGGGATGAGGGCTCCCTTCCTTGGGTTGTACAGCACAGAATATGGGGCCATGAATAACCCAGTATTCAACTGTAGCTTTATATTTTCTGCAGGCCTTGTGGCTCCCTTGCCACGAGGACCAAAATGCAGGATCACAGAGTGATTAAGCTGAAGAGGAAAGGAAATGAGTTTCAATGTAAGAAAAGTGGCAGGATGGAACAAGTGGCACAAGTGGCTGAGGTGCAGTGGGAAGCTTTTCAGTTCAAGGTCATAAATATGAATCTTTCCCAAGCTGGCAGTGACCAAAAGCCCAAACTGTCTGAAAGCAGCATCACCCAGTAATGACAGAGATTGGAAGTAAGAGAATAGAAAGGCATGAAAAGCTTTTGAAAGTGCCCTTGTGGGCTAATACTGTTACAGCAGTGAATAAGTCTCTTGAAGGCTGTGAGTCTGTGGCCATTTATCTGGAGGCTTGCTATTCATCTCCTTTGAGTGTAGTGTAAATGCACTGTATTAGGGTCATGATGAGAGCAAACCTAAAACGTTTAAATATTAGAAATGGGTTAGCCAGCTATCCAGCAGGAAGGTACAGACTATTGCAAGCCAAACACAAAGAAAGCAGGGAAACAAAAGATAACATTTGGAAAGAGGTGTCTGCACCGAGACTTGTGATCTTTCGACCAAGTCTGCTAAGGAGGAGGGATTGTTCAATGCCATGTGAGACAGCTCTTCTCTTGCAAAATTAGGATAGAATATTCAGCATTCTTTTAGCAAGTCTCCTCTCTGCTTGCAAAATATTTTATGGACAAAAAAGCAAGAATGTACAGAAACAAAATCATGTCTAGATTCCTCAAAAGTTTAAAATGTTGATAATAGGGGTTTTTGATAGAAGTAACTAAGGATAATTTGTGCTGCTTCTATTTCTGAAGTCTGAAGAAGGAAATATTGAGTGAACAGAAAGTAGAAAAAAAAAGGGTTGGAATATAAGACTCAGAGTATATTTTAGTATTGAGATAATGTTGATAATTTGATCTGTCTTGCATTAATGTCTCTAAAGGGAAAATGAGATCAGGTTGAGGAACTTGCAAGAAGAACTGGCAAATCCCAGACATTTGTTCATAGTTCACCATTGAAACAGCATCTCTCATCTCTGCCTGTGTCCAGAGTCTGAAATCTGTGTCCAAACCCAGGCAGCAGTTTGAATTTCAGAGTTTGTTTCTTTAGCAGAAGCAGGAGAGTCAAGTCTACACCCATCATTTTGGAAGTGTGAAATCCATAAATAAAAAAGGAGATAGGTCTCCCTTCCCGCCTTGTCTTCCATCAGAAAAGGGAAAAAACCACCACATTTAATAAAAAGTAAAACCCCCTAATTCACAGCCAGTGTTGAACAGGAACATTTTTCTAATCTTGAAAAGGATGGTAGAATTTCTCAGATGTGAAGTTGTAATCATAAAGGATTGGTAAAGCTTAGCTGTAATCCAACAGTATATAGCTTGGTTAAAACCCATTTAAATAAGCAAGGTATCACTGCTGATGGGAAAAAGGATGAGAGATTCTCCTCCCAATTGTGTGTTTCAGTATCTTTCCAAAACTTCAAAACAATTTTCAGAATTTTGTTATGTGGCTTCCTTGCTGTATTCCTCAGGGTACATCTTTGGAGATGCACACAAACCTGTATTTGCTATTCCGTTTTCTGGACAGCAGCTTTACTAAGCTTTGAAAAGAGGATGTTAGCATTTTTTAAAGCCTTTTTTCTCCTTTTTATTATATGAATCAGTGTTCTTGAAGGAGTCAAAGTTCAATCCTCCTGCTGCATTACAATGCCTTTCAGTCTAATATTAGAGAGCGAGTTCCATTTTACTTTGTAATACGGGGCTTCACTTCGGCATTAATTTCATTCGGAAAGCAGCTGCACTTATAATAGATTCCTTTAAAGCAAAATGGAAAATATACATTTATCAAATGACTTTCTTCCAGTAATGCTGCAGCAGTCTTTATTGCATCAAAGCTGTCAGCCATCAGCCCATCTTTCTGAATAAAGATGTGCCAAATCATCGAAGCAGGCTTTATATTGAATAAGCAACACGTGAATTCTGTGGTAGGAGGACAGACAGACAGATGCTGTCTCAGCCTGTACAGTATGATGTGTTTATTTATGTCCACATCACACAGCATTAGCAAATTTGGGGAATATTTCCTACATGTACACAGCAAGTGACATTACATATTTAAAAATGATGCTTTTGAAATTGTTTAGCCTAAGAGACAAATAACATCACAAATGAAAGACTCTCAAAATCAGCCTTACCAGCTTTAACTTTCTCTCCTGAGACTGTCTTTCTTTTTTGTCTTCCAATGTGCTATTTAGTAATGACTTCCATTTTCATCAGTTTCACAGTCCAGTTCAACACATTTTTTACTGTTTGTCTCTGTAATCAAACCACCATTTAAATTGAATTTTTGTTTTGGGCAGTTTTTTGTATTGCTTGGGAAAATGCTAGGTTCAATTGAAATGTTAATTCAATTACTTTTTAAGTTTAATTGTCACTATTCTGTGAATCAGGATATCCATTTTTAAGATAAGAACCTATTGATATTAGGCAGAGACACTAGAGTTAGTCACTTGATTCTTCTCTTTTGACTTGCAATAAAGGATGCTTCAGCATTTATCAGGGTTGGTTCTATGGTTTTAATCTAATGAACATATTAAATATAAAGGACATGGACTTGTTGGAATGGGTCCAGAAGAGGCCATGACAATGCTCAGAGCCCCTCTGCTCTGGATACAGGCTGAGATTGTTCAGTTTGGAGAAGAGGAGGCTCTGGAGAGACCTCAGAGCCTCTTCCAGTGCCTAAGGGGGGCTCCAAGAGAGCTGGAGAGGGACTTTATGCAAGGATGTGTAGTGACAGAAAAAGGGGGAATGGCTTTAACCTGAAACCAAGGAGGCTTGGCTTAGGTGTGATAAAAAAATCCTTCCCTGGCAGGGTGGGCAGGCCCTGGCACAGGTGTCCAGAGAAGCTGTGGCTGCCCCTGGATCTCTGGCAGTGCCCAAGGTGAGGCTGGACAGGGCTGGGAGCAGCCTGGGGCAGTGGGAGGTGTCCCTGCCATGGCAGAGCGTAGGACTGCATGAGCTTTAAGGTCCCTTCCAATCCAAACAGTTCTAGGATTATAGGAACTTCAGGCACACCTATTCCTGCAGAAATTGTGATGTAGGATTAGGCAGTGGAGATGAAAAGAAGGCAAGATATTTTTAGTTATTCCAGATATTAAGGCTGTAAGATTTCTAACCCTGCCTGTTGCACAAACACAGATGATCAGATCATTATATGTTTATGGCAAAATCAATCTTGAAGTGTCAAAGTAAATTTGAAATTTGGACAGTAGCTCATATCCCTAGCATGATTTTTATCCCATTTACTTAAAAGTAACAGTATCACTTCATTTTCTGACATAAAATGATCCCAGGGAAACTGCACACAATAAATAAGAACAGATTTGAAAGGGAGAGCAGAGATCTCTGCTCTTCCACACTTTACCTTCCTGCCTTCTTGTCAACCAAGATCAAACCTGAGCTGGAAAATAATTCAAATATTGATGAATACCTTATCCTATGATAAACTAAATGAATCAAAGGAACTACAAACCTCTTGTATTCATCTGTTTTCAAATTCCAGTGTTCTGAGTAATTCTCTTCTGTGCTCACAGTAGGTATAGATAGCTGTAGGGACAGATACCCCCAGTAAGACAGCACTAAAATCAATGGAATTACACTGCTTGGGAATCTCAACAGCTCTGTTGCCCTTGGTCTCTTTCATCTCTGTAGAGCTGAGAATCCTGATATCTTCAGTTTAATGTGTGCTGGCTAAGCCTTGCAGCAAAACACTCAGGATTTGCAGCAGCAATCAGGAAACCCCACAATTAGGGTAAGGCTCTGTTGCCAGCTGTCTTCTAGCTTGCCACATACTACAGATGCAGCAAATTCCATACACTGGTTTATTACTGGATAGTAAGGAAGGCCAGAATTCATTGAAGCTATGGTAATTCTGTTCCCAAACTTACACTTTCCCAAAATTTTTATGCAAATCTCAGCTATAGCTTCTTCCTTAATGAGCTCCAAAACCTAGAAATTAAAAGGAAGAAAAAATATCTCCCCCACAAAAAAAAAAAAACCTAGGTCCTTTGGTCATAGTTCTGTGAGAGTGACTGATCTAAATGATCTTACCTCCCTGGGGAAGTATCTTTTTCCTTAATTAAGAGCACAGCCACTTGCCTGATGCACTGGTGTCTAGGAATTGTCTTGGACATGTCCATCAGCAGGCTCAGGGAGACAGTGTGTCTGTATAATTCATTTGGGGTTTGCAAGGAGGAGCAATCACCACTTAGATAATGCATGAAAAATCCCATGTGAATGATAAAAAGAGCAGATAAGCAAGGATGCAATCATAACTATTATATAGAATATATAGCATATATTCTATATTACATATATAGAACATATAGGTATATGTACATACATATATATAGAAAATGCACATCTATATATAAAGTATATATCTTTATCTTAATCTTATATCTTATATATCTTTATTAGTGTATATATAATCTATTTATCTTTTTATATGTAAAGATAGAATCACAAAATATCCTGAATTGGAAGGGACCCAGAAGGTGGATGTGTGTATGTATGTGTATATATATATATACACATGTGTGTGTGTGTGAAAAATCTTGGGCATTTTCTTTCTCCATCAAACTGCTTCAAGGATTTTGCAGGGTTCAGGAATGAAATATATTCAGTTTGTTTCACAGAGAACAGCTGTGTGATATTGAAATGCCATGGGTGGAGCAGGCTTCAGTCAGGAACAGCCAGGCTGAGTTACCTTGGACTCAGGGAGTGCAGCTCCCACTGATCTGTGCTCATGTCATTAAAGCAGTCAAACAAAGTAGATGTATCATGTCTCTCTGCATGGTATATGTAAATACATTGGGAGATTCAGTCTGGTTGTTAGCTAGATGCTTAGAGAAAGAGAAATGGAAATTAATAATCTAATTAATTTGAGTGTCTTCAAAATGCAGGTGAATTAGGAGCTGATTTTTCCTCTTGCTTGAAAAGATGTGGATCTTCCTCTGTTAAAGCTCCCTAAGGCATGACTATATTAACCTCTGATTTCAGATTTCTAAAAGGCACTCCATCAGCAATGATGAGAACAGCTGAAATTCATAACAACTCCTACTCTTGCAAACCCTGGTCAAGAAAAACCCATGATAACCTTAGACAAGGAATGAATGATATTTGAGGTATCTTGTGGCTTTTGTCTGTCCTGCACATTTCCCCAGCCCCAGTCTCTTACCTCACTGAGAGCCAGGCCCAGAGGGATTTCTCTTTGTGATGAAGTTGGGAGCATCACTTGGAGATCAAATCCCCACCCTTTTGGATAATGCAGAGAAATTCCTTGGCCATGTCTAACATCTTCCTAACTCCATCTCTCCCTGTGGCTGCACTCTGACAAATCTGTTGCAGTAATTTACCTGGGAGGCAAATGCCATGGCACAGCCCTTCCCCTCCTCTCTTATTTGCAGCTTTTGTGGCTGCACACAGACATGAAGGAGGAGCTGTCCCTGGGGTCAGCTGTCCCTGCTGTCCCCTCCCAGCTCCCCGTGCTCGCTCTGTGGCTGTGTCACTGCAAGAGCTGAAACCTCCCAGTGTCACCAGCCCTGTGTCACCAAGAGGCCCCAGACACAGCCCCACAGGAGCTCTGGGACAAGAGTTAACTCCAGTCCACAGTCCCTGGCACTGCATTCTGTGGGAAGAGTAACTCAGATCAAAGCAGTGTTTTAGCTGGGCTTTATTCTGTACCATAACTCAGACTCCTCACACTTCAGTGCTAGACCAGCTTACAAATTCCTGCTTTCCTTTGCAGTACTCTTAGTAGAAAAGCAAAACATCATACCAAGGTTTCTAGTCACGGCAGGTTTTGTGTTCTCTGGTTTAAGGAAGAACTCTGAGGCTTGTTTTACATTCCTGAAAAGTACAAGTAGCTTTTACATGAAGAAATTTTTAAAAAAAAGCAAATAAAGAAATGACAGAAACTTTGAATCCAGGCTTAGCAGAGCTTGTGTTTACATAACTAATTCTTAGGTGTAATTTTTTGGTGATTCTCTGCAAGTTTTGAGCTTTGTATGGAATTGGGGGCAAATTACTCTTAACTGCCAGATCTGTAGGTTGCTAGATGCAGCTGAATACTATTAATTGTTCTAGAATTGGGCACAGCAAAATTGGGCCTATTAAGTTAGAAACTAAAAAGAAAAGATCAAGCACTGACTGTGCCAGCTGATCATTGTGTTAGAAGTACAATCTACACTTATTAAGTGATTATTCCATAACATGATGATAATTGAAAGAAAATATGGGTAATTTTATTTATCTCTTTATTTGTCTCTCTCTTGGCAAAAATGATACAAGTGCAGAGGTTGAAGATTTTGAGTCAAATTTCTAATAAGCCATAACTGCTAGTCACAGTGACATTTTTTCCCCCACTGGGAATCGTGTTATGCATGTTTCCTTTTTTGAAGAAAAAAGTAGAAGGTTACAACAACTCCTTATGATTTTCTGCTAGTTACTATGCATCTATTATGATTGTGACACTGAAGTCTATACTCTTTTTTGACATGAGAGGAAAAAATGTAAGTAAAATGTTGCTTTCATAAGTTTTAAAACCAGAATTCCCACAGCATTGCACAGTTAGGTCCTACATTAAGCATTTATGGCAGCTACAAATTCACAGCAGGGTTTTTGAGGCAGCAAAACCCAGAATGAATCCAATTGACATTTTACAGTCAGAACAAAGGTTTGAAAATGTACAGCTTATATACAACTACTTATGCATTGCATATTAGCCCTTTAAAATAGAACTAAATTCAGTATCGCCCCTTCATGCAGTTAATTATTGGTAAATTAAATCTTTCAATCATTCTGAACAATGAAGAACATTCAATTATATAGTGCTTGCTAAATGATGGCCAAAATCTGCCTTAATTTCCACTGTGGAGTCAGTGACATTCAGGAGGTTGTGGGCAGAGTAAGAGGGCAGAGTCTGGCCCTCTCAATAATTAATAAAGTAGAACAAAAGTGAGGAGCTCATTTGGAATGTCAGTGTGGATCTGCAAAGCTGTGTGATCCAGGAGTTGCACCTCGGGGAGCTCAGTGCTGAGCAGCCTTGTGACAGGGAGAGGAGCAAAACTCCCTCCACTTCAGGGCCTTTCTTGAATAAAAATGATTTGTATGGATGTTCTGCAGTTTTGCTGTGAGCCTTGGGGAATGCCTTTGATGCACTTGATTAGGGAACAAGATCTCAACCTTGTAGACTCAGTCAGATCTTCACATGTTTAAATACAGATAATTAGTCTCAGTTCTCTCTCTTTTTTCTATTTTTTTTTCTAACTTTCATCCTCATGATTTTAGTTTGAGTGGGTATTTTTTTCCCCTTTCTTGCCCTATTCATTGATTATTAATGTTTGTTTAAATGCCAGCACAGTGCCCTGTTCCTAATTTATGCAATACAAATGACCATGTCTAATTTTTATTTTGGAATATAAGTTGAAGCATATTCTTAGAAGGATTTTAATGGGGAGTAGAAAATTCCTTCACATCTCTCTGTGCAATGCAGTGGAGTGAAGTGCAGAGATGCCTGGTGGAGCTGGAGCTCCAAGCATGCTGACATGGTAACATCCTGCTGAGATGGTAGCCCAGGAGCAAGGATAAGGTGGGAAGAGCTGTGTGCTCACACATCCTGCACAAAGGAGGGAATTCTGTTGGGCTCCAGGTTTGCTGCATGCTCAGCAGGGTGAATTTGCTGGGCCCAGTTCCCAGGGATGTGCTCTAAGCAAAGTGGGGAGGACATCAGGCAGGGCCAACAGGGTGGGTACCCCTATTTAACATGTCTGAAATGGTGTGATGAGCCTTGGGCTTCAGGATCTGGTTATCCATCATGTTTTGGCCTATTTTGGACTTATTTGGGTTATGATTCTTTGCTGTCTTAAAAGATGGCATATTCTGCTACATCAGCATGTGAGTTTAGCTATGGAGCTGGGTAAATATGTGTGGCTGAGCCATTCTTTTCATTCTATTATCGTGGATGAAAGCTTGATTTTGAGCCTTATTGAACATAGTTTTGCTCTGATTATGCAGCTCTAAAGAGGCATTGGTCCAAGGTAAATATTGGTCAAAGTGTATTCCACCATATCTGGAAAGTATTCAGGTAGTTTTCATTCTCTCTATGTTGGCAGCATTATTATTGACTGGTTTAAATTATTTAACTAAGGATTTACCCATTTTCCATATATGTAAATAAATTCCCTTTCTCAGACAGGTGTAGCAAAGACAGTTCACTTGATTATCTCATGGACTGCAAACCTGATGTGATAGAAGCAGGATGTTTTAGTCTGTTTGCTGATCTTCAGTATGTGCCCATTTTGTGTATGGAAAGAAGAGGATCACAGGCAGATTCACAAGTCTGGCATGCTGCTGTTTGAGAAACTTTTCATGAAGCCATTTGAAAATGATTTTGTAGGCATTGTACACTCTGTTAATTCTATGTCAGATCATCATACAAGGAATGTAACAGGAGTTCACTGCGTGCATTTGTCCAAATTGCTGGTGCTGCTCCAGTGTTGAGGTGCCAAATGCACAGATCAGTGTCTTACCTTTAATCACTCTGCTGTGGCACAGGCTAAAAGGAAACACACCCTTCCTTCCCCCCAAAAACCAAGGAAAACTGCTGTTTGTGTTCTGTTCTGGTGCACCAGTTCAAAATGGCTTTCTGACTCGCTCCACTGGTTTCTTGGAGGTGGGGATTGATCTGAGAATCTCTTGCATGCTATGTCTGAAATATTTATCTGAGGTTGAACTGTCAGGTGGTGTCCAAGTCACTCATTACTAGGCAGCAGGGGGAGGCTGTGCTGTCAGAGTTACCATTTTCATAACACACAGCTCTGTGTATTTATGTGCAGCGTGGTCTGTGCCTTAATGAACCTGGCAATGGGGAGAGATCATTGCAAGGTGTTTGATGTAAATGCTGAAAATTGCAGTCTGAAGGTAACAGTAGTAATACCCAAACAATATCTGTAATATTCAGGGTCTGTGCTTTCTTGTTTCTAGATGCACAATTATTCTTAGAAGTTTTTTTTTCTTTTTCTTATCTCCTCTTCCTTTTCTCTTGCCTGAAGATTTTAGTTTCTAAATATGTCAGTGAGTGGCTTGCAACCCAGTATAATTGGTACCTGGTAAATGACCTGTGTTTTGTTTCTTGCTCTGAATCCTGCCTGATCTACCTGAGCTGAGTGAAACATGCCTTCAGGGTGCTACAAAGTTTGCCATGATCAAAGAACTGAGGGCTTTTCTCATGGTGCACCCAGGCACCAATAAACACTCGTCTTACCGCCTACAAATTGTAAGTTCAGCTTTGCTGCAGATTATTAGTATGAAATAAACCATTGGGTGAAATCAGACATGTCATTTTTCCTGTTGTGTTCCTTCTCTTGTGCCAACATTATGCCATCATAGAATACTACAGTGCTATGTACAGCCAGGAATGAAAGGTTTCATTACATTTTAGATTCCAGGAGCGTGACAGACATTTTTACATTATACAAACTACCTAAAATTGTAGTTCTTAAACGTTTTCATTGTCTGAAAGGCACATCTTGTAACTGTGGGATAGGAGTGTTATCTTTAGGTCAAATTACTGTGTGCTGAAGCATGACCCAATTTTCAGTTTAATGTGAATCCTATTTTTGGTTGTGCAAAAAAAAATATAAGAAATACCCATTGACTGTGAGGTGCTTATTTCAGTTTTATTAAAGAGTTGCTGATTGCAAGTTATGGGATGCTATAAAATTGAAACTGCCTTATTTAAAAGCATTCTCTCATGTGCAATGGGGTAAAGGTTGATTTTGTAGCTGTGTAGATATTGTGTGAGGTTATTTAGATAGTTGTTCTTCACCTGCAGATATTTTCTGTTCTTTCCCTTAAATAAAAGTCCTGACACTTTTACATTTCGACAGTTAATCTTTAATTCTTCACCATACCAATTAACTGCAAACTATTAGAGAAACAATAAGCCATGAATCATCAGTTACAAGTAGGCAGAGTTTAACAGTCAAGAAATTGAACATTTCTTAATCTTATGTACCCTCAACATCAAAGTGAATAAATCTGAGGTTAAAAAGAAAGGCTATCTGATTCCCCACTGCTTTAGGAAACAACTTATTTCTTTCTCTTTTGTTCATCTGCCAATACAACACAAAAAAAGGAAGGACCTGATTCTGTGATCCTTGATTTGTACAAGAAGCTTTTATTTCTGTATCAGCCACACTAAGCAGAGTATAATATTAATGGACATTATCCACAATACACAAAATTCATGAGAACAAACACCCTGCTTCTGTAAACTTCAAGTTCTTTGGAGAGTCCTCTCCAAGAGGAATCCTCCCTTTTCAAGGGTAATATGTGAGGCAGTACAGCTATTCAATTAAGAGCCTTTGAATCCTTTAAAAGCTTGTATTCTGCCTAACTAGGAACATATAAATATCTTCAGCTTTCACAGACTTACTGTTCTGTCAGAAGTTGAGCTGGGGCTCATGGATGCTGCTGGATCAGAGCCAGACCCTCCTGCATCTTGCAGAACAAAGTTGTGAGATCAAAAGGCTGAAGACATGTCTGTGGTCAGAGCTGCACAGGCACTGGGCTGCTTCATCTTCAACCTTTTGAAAATGATTGGTTGGTGCAGGGCTTCCTAAATACTGTTAGCAACTGCAGAAGGGTCTGGGGAGAGAATAGTTCAGGTCATATTCAGAAGTAAAAGAGTTGTCTCCTGCTAAACACCACTGGAGGCTGGGCATTTACAGAAAGCCAACTGTTTCTAGAGCAGGAGGCTGCATTTGACACAGGGCAAATGCATCTGGGAGGGTTTCACTAATGGGGTGTCTGGGAGGCAGGATTTCCATACAGCCTTGCAGAGCATTTCACCCTAACTGGGCTCTGCAGTGGAGCTGAATTTCAGATCACTGGGAATGCTCTGCCTGCTTGGAACGTCCTTAAAATTCTGAGTGAAGAATTCTCAGATTTGGATTTCTGCAGCTGCTCGTGAGATTGGTAAGCAGAGGTAGGCTGGGGAATTCTGGAGAACATTTTTCTGCGGAAAAATACTTCCTCATCAAAAGTGACAGTCTGAAGGAGAAAGGAGTAAATGAAAAAGACTGTCTGAAACCTAAATTTGGAAATATTCTCAGTTGCTAGAAGATATTGTGCAAATGGTTTGAAGAAGCCTCACATCTGTCAAAATGATCCATTTGCTTGGTCTTCAAATATTTGATGGGAGGTGGCTTAATTCAGAGTAATTTCTTATTTCATAATCCATTCTTCATTTGCCTAATTGGCATATTTTACAGATGTTTCTGCAAACATTAACAAAATATTCAGTCCAACGTTGAAGTACAAGATTGAATTTAGTAGCTGGCGTAGCCAACAAATATCTAGTAGCATCCATCTAGATATTTCATGAGGAAATGGTAAAACTTCTAATTTTATGTGGTTTATATATTTTTAGTTTTGATAGTAAGAGTTTCAGACAACTGCAGTGTTACTGAACCTGAGGCCAGTGCTGGTTCCTTACCATTATCTTTTCTTTCTGTATTTTTAGCATAATTCTAGGAAATTCTGTTTCCTTGCTCAGGTATTCCAGAAAAAAACCCCACATTTAATCCAAAACCCACAGGAATCAATAAAATTCTGCTATCATTCTTTTTTTTCCATGCAGTTTTGTGCCAGTAGATTTTTTTCTATACCACCAAAGCTTCTAACTTGTTTAAATAAATTAAACAGAAGATTTAATCAAATTCTATTCTGTATCATTAGGAGTAATGAATAGCTAAAACTCCTACTCTGTTGGAAATGCATAACTGTTTAATTCAAATTTCAGTTTCAGCAATGCTGATATAAGGCAAAGAAGTAAAAACTGTTAAAGGGCAAGTAAACAAGTAAGCAACAAGTAAAATTGTTAAAACTCATCATGTGATATAGTTGTACAAAGATAAAAGTAAATGTTGAGGTACAATTTTATCTGCATTAAATTACTAATTTACTGTCACATTAGACATGAATGAAAACATTTTCTTCTGATCAGAATGATTACAATCATACCTGAAAAATTCTACTGGACCCTCCATGACCTGAGGGCAGAATGTCCAGCCTGATATTTCCTTTCTGTGAAATTTCCTCATAATTGATATGTTTTCAAGAAGTCTATCAATTTGAAAGAACAAAGGCTTTTTTAAATCAAGAACCCTCAATGATCTATTTCTTCAACTTTCTGTGAGAATATCTGTAATCACTTCTACTTCAAAACCAGTCAGGAGATATTGGGAGGGACTTTCTGTGTGTTTAAAAGCTTTGAAAGGAGTTGAAAAGAGGAGTGACAAGGTGGTGTGAAGGGTTTGAAGCAATCTGTATTTACAGGAATTCTTCCTTTGCAATGCAAATCCAGGTTGTTCCTTTCATGTTTAGGGTACAGATTTTCCCAGGCCAGTGGTTTCTATAACCAAGGATTCAAGCAGCTCATCCTGTTGTGACCTGTGCTGCAACTTTTCCAGTCCAGCATCCTGAGAGCCTTGTCCATGCTCGAGCCTGCTCTGCTCCACGCTGAGCAGCACCAGCCAACATGAACACAAACTTACAGCAGGGCACTATTCCTTCTCTTTTCCTGTCTGAATGGAAAATGCAGGCTGTGGTTGGGATCAGGACATAAAGGAAAAGAGGCAAGAATAAATCATATAAAGGGGTACAGAAGGACTCAGTGTGGCTCTCAGTGTACTTTTAAATTCTGGAAGGATAATTTCCATAAAACTGGTGGAAAGGGAGGAGGGTTTGGAGAAATGAGTCCTTCAGGAGATTGTGCAGGGAGGACAGGCTGCTGAAGGACCCAAATGCCATTTGGAAACACTTGAAAGCTGAGCTGGGAACTTCCAGTCTCAGGTGAGGGATGTTACATTTTGTGTCAAAACAGCAAAAAAGCCTCTCCCCTTTTCCATCTCACTTTACAGGGAGTGCCATGTACACTACAAGTGATGGTGCTAGCAGTCTTTTAATGGGGATTTACAGAATAAATGGCTGGGCACATGAAAGAATACTACAGACTAATTTGGGGTTAGCAGCAGTTTTTAAAATGTTGATTCCCTCATTTCAGTCCTTTGCCTTTCTGAGCTATGGGCTTATTCCTGTTGAACTGTGAAACTGAACTGTTTTTCAAATTTCCAAACTGATATTTTATTTATCTGTGGTTGTAGTTCTGTATGGGAAAGTCATAAAACAAACTTCAGTGAAAAACTTTCCCCTCCTTAAAATACATAATTATAAGAACTTTGTATTTCATTTCTCCTGGAGGTTGAATAACAATAACACTTCTCTAGAAGCATTTACATTTGAAAGAAGAGTCTTGAAATTTTGATGCTCATTTCATATACCTTTACCTCTCAAAGTACACTGAATTTTAACTTAAAAGTCAATTTTAATCAGAATATCTTCCACTGTTATTGTTATTTTTCTTTTTATATATTTAAGGACAGTTGTATATATACATACAGTTCTTTCCTGCATGTATAAAACAATGGAAACCTAGATAGTTTTTTGGTGGCTTTTTTGGTTTTTTTGTTTTGTTTTTCTGAGTTACAGTTTCATTTCTAGAACTTTTTACCAGATTTTTCAGCTCTCCACTGCCCAAAGCAATCTGTATCTTCAAACTTGTTAAGGGGCAGAAACAGGAGCCATCTAGAGCATTACTCTGGGGCTTGGCAGTGGGGGATTGTTTTGTTGGTTTTTTGTTGGTGGGGTTCTGTTTGTTTGTTTGTTTATGGTTATTTCTTCTTGTTTGCTATTTGTGAAAAAGTTTTTCAAATTGCATGAATTTTTTTGCTACTTTTTTTTGCACAGGAAGTCCAGCACTTTATTTAGGGGAAGTAATTTCTTAACTCATCTTGTAGTTTGGACCTTAAACTGAGGCCCTTTTTGTGTGGTGAGGAACATTATCTCAACTCTCCAACTAATGCCATATTTGCACTCTTTTTTTAAAGTGGTTCCTGCCTTGTATTGACAGAAAATATTTACTGGATTGTTGACTCTGGGGTATTACTTTGGGCACAGAGAAATTTCTGTTCTTCAGTTGTGGGATTCAACATCTTCTAGTTATGCAGTAAGAAATGACATTTTTAAAATCAAATGCAATTATATTTTTCATCAATGCTGATATTACAACTTTTAGGACTTTCTGGAGAGTGCTGTAGGTAGTTGGCCTGAGATGCAGTTACCCACAGCTATCCAAGGAATAAAGACAAAAAGATTTAGCCCACATGTTTAGGAGATAGACTTTTCTGCTTTAGTTAAAAGCTGATATGTAGTAATACTCTGATAGTCAAAAACAAATTATCTCCCCTTCCCTTCTCCTGGAATTACACAAAGTGGGATTGTGCTTGTCACTAAATAAACACTTACATATTCCCTACTTTTTAGACTACCAGGAAATTCTAATAATGTCATAGTAAATAGAGAAGAGTAATGCAAGAGTTTCCACATCATGGAAGCAAATAGGAAATTGGTCTCATGGGATGTTCCTCTGATCCAGTCTGACCATTCCAAGCTTTCAACATCTGAAATCCTACATGTGGATAAAACATCAGATGTTTAGTTAAAAAAAACCCCAAACCAATAAAACCCAACAAAAATAAAAAAACCCTCAACAACCAAATGTAGTGAACATGGTTGGATTTTTCATGGCAGTTACTGCAGCAATGCATGATTTAGGAAGTCCTATAGAATCAGGATTTAGCAATATGGTTTGGCAAATAGAGTATAATGCCATTTAAATCTCTCCCTTGTCTCCCCAGAATCATTTTGTTATAAAGTAGCACCATGAGTGGCATTACAAGGTAAATATCACCACATTCCATCATCAGCTCCCCAAGCCTAAGCTCCAATATATGAACAAAGCTGAAAATGAGGAACTGGTTTTCAGCTCTGTTTAAAAAGCTGTGCTGGTTTTGGCTGGGGTACTTTGTTGCCAGCTGGGGTTAAACCACAACAAAAACAAACAAAATGGAAAACAGAAAGGAATGTAAATGTGCAGTCAGAAGGGATTCTGCAGTTGTCATCCCTGGAACCAGCTGACTCCCACTGTGCCCCAGCATAAATAAATCTTTCTTGTTGCTGTCTTTCATTAAGTCCAGTTCACTACCTTTATTTTTCCTTCTGCCTTCAGTGTTTTCTGTGTTTATTTCTGTTATGCTGTTTCTAAAAGAGCCCCTCAAATAGCTGAAGATGAGCAAATTGGCCTAGTTGTGAGAAAAAGTTGTTGAAAAACATGGGGGTGGAAATCTTTTCTGGTGACTTTCCCAAAAGAAATGTCATATTACTGTTCCCAGAGGGTGTCATTACATCATTGTCATGTGAATTAGCACCTACTGCTCTCAGTGGGGAATTCACATCTTCTGACTCATGTGGCTTCTTTACAAACAGGCATTGTTTACACATGGTTACAACTTTTGACTATTTTGGTTATTTTCTGAGCAGTCATAATGTTTATAAATTACCTATGCAGCTTCTTCAAAGTGAAGCTGAGATTGAAAAGCAGTGCATTATCCAAAACTATTGCTCTTGCCATAGTGGTAAAGGAACATTTCTCAATCTTTGGGAAATGCTGCTGAGAGAGAAGGGCACCCATTCTGGTGAATGCTCTTAGCATTACCTTGCATTTGTTGCTGTCTAACATTGGAAATAGCAAAAGTAATCAGGGAAAAAAATATTTAATTTATATATGTGCATAATTCTGGCCTTACAGAGGGGATTTAAAAATTAATCATATTCTGGAGTATGAGAAGTCAAGGGCAAAGCCTACCCTTCAGTTTATATAGCTGCAAACTCCAAAATACATTTCAAACTGCTTTGTACTCTGCTAACAAAGCCTTAAAACACAATGAAGCACTTGAATTTTGGTCCTTGGGGATGCTGCTCTGCAGTCTGGGGTCCTGCACCACTTTGCAGAGATGTCTTTGGTGTGAAACTATTCACAAATAGGGACTCGGTGAGGAGAGGAGGGAGGGACTGTGGCTGTGAGCACACAGACAGGAATGCACTGACACAGGAGCTGACAGACTGGCATTTCAGCCCCGGGCCTTGGCTCAGACATTTGGTGGACAGGGCTCCTATCAGCACCAAAAACTAAATAATTATTTCCAAAGGTGAATCCTACAGTCAAGAGTAGGAACTTCCATGTTGCTTTACTTGCAACACACAGTAACTGAGAATCTTGGTCCAGGTTTTCAGTAATGGAAATCAGCGTAGATCCACAAAGTTCAACAGGGGGTGTAGATTCCCATCAGCTTATCTGTGTTTTATTGGAACGGGACATGTATTTCTAGACTTGCAGCCTTTTTGGAGCAATAGAGTTTGCAGTAGAAAAAAATGGAACCAACATATAAGTCATATTAAGTTTTAATCCTGTGCTCCTCCTTCTTTTCAGAAGTGGTTTGCTCAGGCTCCTAATCACAGTGTCTTATGTTGCTGCTTCACAATCACACTCCAAATGCAAATCACTTCACTGGTTTCTTAGTGACAGCAAGCCCTGACAGCAGTAGGTACTTGGAATATGCCAGGAAGATTTTAACAGCTTTGAAATGGTGCAAGGGACACTGTTTTGGGAGATTACAATCAGGGCATTCCATCAGAATGCTTTATTTCCATGCAATGAGCTAATAAGTGATTACTGTCTTTGTATCTTTTTATTTGAGGACTAGGTAGAGCATTTCATTCAGTGAACAATGATTGTGTCTTCTCGAGGCATATGTGGCTTATTAATATTAATGAAGCTTGCATGTATTCATCTAAAAAGGACTTATATGCTACATAGTCACTATTTATCTAGGCAAATTTGGCTTCATCATTTTCTATTTACTAAAAATAAGCCTTGTGCAGTTGATTTATAGCATCTTCCTGGTTTGTGTTGGGAATAGTTATCATTGTCTCAGTGCCTGAGAGTGTGTAACCACCCTGTGCTCACCGAAGGGAAGGAAGCTAAATGTGAGTTCAGCAAAAGGGTCTCCATTTGGCAGCTGTCCATCTGTGGATGAGGAAGGTGAAAACTTAGAGATTAACACACAAGTTCAACAGGTTTCATTATTGTTTTCCTGTGAGTCACATTCTGTGTTTCAAGTGTGGTGTAAAACGCCAAGCATGGATTGCAGTGGGGATCAGAAGGGAGCAAACCCTGTTCAGAGCATTTTCTACACAAGGGCTCCTGACAAACCCTTCCTTTCATTCCAGTTGAACTGTTGGCTCAACGAGCTTCCTCTTTAAAAAAAATCACTTAGAAATTATATTTGTAAAGAAATGAGAAAGGGAACTCTGCCTTTACAGTACTGAAATGTGTTCACTGACATCACAATAGTTTTTCTAAGTTCTTTTCACCAGTTCCATTAAAAAGTCATACACTTAAAATACTACCTTTTTGAAATGAAGATGAATATCAGCCAGCTTTGAGAGATAACTGTAGTAGAAAATGAAACAGTGATAGAAATTTCTGAAACTTGGTGAGATGGCCATATCTGTAACTCATGGCCCATGCAGTGTAAACCATCTCTAAAGGTGGGTACATTTGTAGCCACAGTCCAATATTTGGGAATTGCAGTGAATAATTAGGTGAATCTCAGCTGCCATGCAGTGTCCTGGCAAAAAGGATACATGTAAGTCTTGGGGTGTACATAAAGGAAGATTAAGGTCCAGAGGGATGAAATGTTGGTTCTGTATCTTATTTTTCTAACTCTGCAATAATTTCTTCATTATTTCATGCTTCTGCTGCCAATATATAAAAGGGTTACAAGATATTGAAATTAACCTATCCTGTTTCTTGAAGTTCTGGAGTTTCTGAGAATACAGCTCTGGGATAGTCTACTCTTTCTTAATATATCCCTTTTAGGCAGGTGGCAAAGCTAGTGTAGTCCCTGAGCATGAGAGACTGCAAACAGAATGTCTCTTTCAAATTTAAAAGAAGACCTCTGATCACCAGCTATTATTTTACTCTTCAAATAAACTTCTTTTATTCCTCACTTACATAATCCTTTGTTGCTCTGTGAATAGAGTCTGACAAAAACGTGCAGTCTCTTGGATGAGTTGCTTTGCCTCTGGCTTAGTCATCTTCCAAGACTACCAGGTTTCCATCTCATGGGCTAATTCATACAATTCCTGATTATCCCAACCTGAGGCCATTCTTTCAGGGACAAAGGCTTTCCCAGCAGCTCTACTAGCATAATTTTAAATGCCTTCTAGCCTTTTGGAGTATTCTGCTTGTTATAGGCCACTTGATTGAATTCCAGATATCTTTTAAGTCCATTTAAACTAGTTTTAGCTGTCTTTCACACAGACATTTCTAAGTTCATACAATTTTATCTTTTATTTAGGTAACAGTGCTTTACTATGCCCATCTTTGCTAATCACCAGGTTTTTTTTTTTTTTTCTGTGAGTTTATGCCCTTCTAGTTCTGTAAACCAATGTCTCCTCGTGTTATTGTTCCTTTGGATAAACGATTCCTTCTGTTATATGCATAAAGACCAGAAATCAACTCTTAGATGCTCCCAAATGCCCTTGATGTTCAAGTGCTCCCTGCAGTTCTCTACAGCTTGACAGCTGGAGACAATTCCCTTGCTCCTGATCTTTGTCTTGGACTGTTCTTTAGGATGCTTCTCTAGATTTGATTGTCTGATTCCCCATGAGGCATCTTTAAGAGTCTTTTTTGGTGCTCTGAGGACCAGGCTTGGAAACCCAGGACCTGATGTTGGGCTGTCCTGGTGCTCAGTTTGTAGATCTGCACCGCCTGATGTTGGGAACTCCTCATTATTCCCCAACAGTTTTGGAATCACCCTTGACTTGAGGTAACTTCAAGTCAAGTTCAAAGAAAACAAGGTTCTCACAGTATCCAAAACCCCCCAAATGTTTGTGGTATATGAAAAAGTTAAAAAAAAAATAAACCAAAATAATATGCCCTTTCACTTAAAACCTGTCCTTTCACAATTTATTTACCCTAATATTACACTAGAAAGTTTTCTCTGTGTTTATCCAAGGGTTTTCTTCACACTGCTATGGCAGGGATAAAGAAAAAGACAAAAATAACTGTTCTTGTGAGTGACACCTGCCATTGTATTTCAAACAAGGTGGTGAAGAGGAAAAGTCTAACACAGCTTTTGGAGGAGGATGTTTCCTAGTGAGATAAGGCTTCTTGTCTTTGGTGTTTGTTTCACAGTTGTGAAAAGAGAACTCAGTCTCTGCTGAATCACTCCAGTAGAAAATCTCATGTTTTCCTTCAATGGTTTGCTTATGGATTTCTTTCTAGATTGTTCCCAGCACCCAGCACAGACATTGTCTTTCTCATATATTTATCCTGTTTGTACATATTGCACTGGTGTGGACTGGGATGATTTTCTCCTGGCTAAACCTTCCTGTACTGTTAATTTCTTAAATAAATGTTAAAAGAAATGTATCAAGGATGATTTTTAATTATAAAAGTTCTTTCAAAAGATTTTTTTTTCTCACCTGTATAATTAGAAGACATTTTAAAAGAAAATTTTCCAGTCAATTAGTCCCTAGTGAAGCTCAATTTGTTTTACAAATTAACCTTTTCTTAAAATAACAGGATGATTTAATGCAAGAGTTATTCTGCTTCTTTCAGTCTGTACTAAGAGTTCTCTCTTCCATGGATGTACATCCCTCTGAAGTCAATAGGAGATGCAATTTAAGTTAATAGGGTTTTGTTCCCTAAAGCTTAACTTAAGCTTATATGTTGACTTTGCAACACTGGAATACTAAAGCTGTTTCTAGAACTTTGTGTTGAGTTCTGGCTCAAAAGAAAAAGAAAAAAGAGTTTAATCTTCTTGCTGAATACTGTCCATGCATATTGGTGGCTGTAACAGCTCAGAGGCCACATTTCTCCTTTGGAAGTGAACATGTGATGCTCCCTCTGTATCCCACTGTGCTTGTGTGATGGTATGCAGGGGGGAAAATGGGGAAGGACAGTGGTGTCCCACCTCTGCTCTGCCAAGGTGGCTGTGTGGTTCACTTCAGCTGTTTTTAATGCTGGAGTACTGCTGGGAACTAAATCTGGAAGAAAATCCTGGGGAAAAACTGATTTAGCTGTATATTGTGAAAATATGGCACGTAGGAAAAGATCCTGGGACTCTGACTGGTTTGCACAGCTCTCCTGTCCTTAGGAAATACTGTAGCTGGACAAACACATCTTTCCTAAAGCCTTATTACTCTATGCTATGAGCAGAGGTGATGGTTGTAGGCAACCTGAATTCAGCTGGAGTTCTGCTGCCTGCAGGGAAATTCTGACTGAGCTGGATATTGAAAGCACCTCAGGAGGCTGGGGTAAGAAAGCCACTCTGTGTATTACTCCCAAGTTATTCTGAAGACAAAACCACAACTGAGGGTTTTGCTTTAAATTATCCCTTTCTGCAGCCAGCAATAATTTTGAAGTGGCTTAGAAGAGGAACTAGTCTTTTATTCTCTTTTTCTTTTCTTTTTTTTTTTTTTAATTTGTAAAGTTAAGCTGGGTTTAGGCATAGCTATGAGTAAGTTCTATTGAAGTGAGAAGTCTGGGGTGAGTGGGTAGTTAAGTGGACTTACATGTAGAGAGTTCTGGACAAAATCACTGATTGGAGCATTTTTTTTCCCTTGATCCAGTCTCCAACTGGCATTAGCTCATGCCATGAAAGAAAGAAAATGCTGGTTAACGAGATTCTTAAGAGGTGGTTAAACCTGAAACCAGCAGAAGCATTGCAAAATAAACTGATCACAATTTAAAGTTGTTACCTGATGCATACAGGGATGCCTGTTGTCCTAGAGCTGTACACTGCCTCTGCCCTGGGCTCTCCACCATCTTCATCCTAGCTGAGATTTCCTCTGGCACATAAGCCTGACCATGTAGTGCAGCATTCACATCATGTGCCTGCCTGCTTTAGGATGCAGGCTTTAGAGCTCCCTGGCTTCCCCCAGCCGTGTCACACCAGTAGAAGTGCAGTGTGTGTGTGTGTGTGTGTGTGTGTGCACTGCTCTGCTCTCAGCTGTGAGCATGGATCCCACCTGGCACAGAATGGCACCCACAGACAGGGGGTCAGGCATGAGCATCACCCTGGATCACACCTGGGCACACCTGGCACAGCCTGGCACTCACAGACAGGGGGTCAGGCACAAGGATCACACCTGGGCACACCTGGCACAGCCTGGCACTCACAGACAGGGGGTCAGGCACGAGCATCACCCTGGATCATACCTGGCACAGCCTGGCACTTACAGACAGGGGGTCAGGCACAAGGATCACCCTGAGGAGAGGTGCTGGCAGCACTTCAGGGGAGATAGGGAACAGTTGAGAGTGTGTGTGATACCTCTGTTTAATGATCTTATCTCTCCTGGGGGATTTCTTCCAATATCTTTTAAAAAGTTGGATTGTTCACACTCAGGGGGGAAAGCAGAAGAACAAACACAGTGCATCTTCTGTTAAGTGCCCAGACTTCCCCTGCTCTCTGTTTCTATTAGGAACTCCAGGTCTTTCAGTGTCCATTTGGTCTAGGAATAAATGCACTTTCAGATTTTCTGCTCAGGGCCAAATAAGCTCTTCTGTGTAAGAACTGCAGTAAGTGGTGCTCCCTTGTTTCCACCCTTGTGGACTGAAGTGACTTCATGTGCTGCATGTGGGCTGTTCCAGCTGGGTCAGTGCAAGGTTAGCTAGCTCTCCATGATTACCAACAGTGATCTTTCAAAAAATGAATTTGTCATGGCAGTCAAAAATAAAATAGCATGCAATATTGCAATTTGTCTCACCAGAACATGCAGTTTAAATGGGCAAGAAATATGTCATTAATGAAGTATAGTTGATTTAGGTGACACTGGTGAAAATTTGAGAAAACTTTTATTATGTTCTAATTTTTCTATGTTCATTCTTCAGTGCAAGTACTATATTTGGAACTAATTTTCATTTATTACACATTTCATAATACTATTAGTCTGATTAATTAATGCATAATACATCCTGGAGACTAATTTGTTTACTCCTAGAGGGCTCATTAGGAGTTGCTATATGAATGTGAGATTAGATTTTAAAGTGAGCCACCTTCTAAAGATTGAATCATATGTCTGCTTTGCAGTAAACTGGCAAATGAAAATCTGGTAATCTATATCCCTCATTGAGATGCAGGAGAGTGTTAAAAGTTTACTGAAGCTAGACACATAGCTGGGCATTTCTCACAGCCAAAAAATACCTATTTCCTTATCACAGGTACTGCTTTACATATTTTGAATTGAAATACTGATTTATTAGGACAATTTGTCACTCCTGTGAATCTGAATGGAGTAGTACATGCATTTTTATTTTGCATTTAAATGCATGCAGTATTCTCATAGGGTTTCAACTTGGTTATTTTACTTTTTAATGGTGTTGTCTAACCAAAATGAATGGGTAACTCTGCACTGGAGTTCAGCTTTCACCAAATACAGTAAAATTTGGTCCAGTTCCCTTGAGGGCTGTGAGTCAGTCTAGATTTTATTGCCCACTGCTGTATACAAATGTCATATTGTTATAAGCTTTTTCCCAAATGACTTAATAGGAACTTTCATTTTTAAATCTTATTTTTTTTGTCCTAGCATGAATTCTGAATGTTTTGTAATAGTGGTGCAGTGTGAGAGGACTGAGTATCATTACAGAAAGAGTCAGTGGTGGCTCCTCTGGGAGTACACATACTTATGTAATTATATATAAGTTCCATATAAATCTGTCTGGTTTTATTTATATTGTGTACATAGATTCATAAAATTGCCTTGTTCGTTGGTACCCACCTAGTTCTGAACCAGTCATTAAAGCTGTTTTCTATTCTCTCTGTTTTCTGTTACCCTTTCAAGTAGAACAGATCAATGCTTTTCCAAAAGCTTTGTTTTAAGCTGTGTTCTCCACAGACACTTGATTTACAAATATTCTGCAGTCATTTATGGTCAAAGTTCTGAAAAAAAAAATCATTATGTCTTTTATTTCCAAAACTTGGATTGGAAAACTTACCAGTCAAGATTGTGTAATGACAGCTCCTGCTTTCTCTTAACTATGCCTTTTTATTGTGAAAAAACTCCCCTTTTCACAATATTGGGAACCTCATGTTTGAGCTCTGCCTTGATTAGGAAAATGTGACTCCACAATATGAAGAGAGAGAGAGTTACCTGAGCTTTTCTTTCATCCCCCTGCACAAAGAGTTCAAGCTAAAATAGCAATAACCTACAAGGTCTGAGTTGTGATTTAACTCTCTTTATTCTTCTTTCAGGAAGAATATTTGCATTCCTCTTTATGCTACTGTGAAATCACAGATGGCCTTAAAGTTTTTAGGTGGTGTCCCATTCTTTCTTTTAATCTTTTTTCTTCTCCTCACAAAACTTTTCATCTCACTGAACAGAGATGATTTTGAAGTCAGTCTTTAGATTGAAATCTTAGCCCTGCTGAAGGAATTAGGAGATTTTAAAATTTATTTGGGAGCCTAGATTCTGAGTGTTAGCCTTCTGTGGGTTATAAAATGTTCTGTGGATGATTTTGTGGATGCTTACCAGAAGCATCTATGGTTTATGGCCACTCAAGGCAGTCCATTTTCTGAATCATCCCAGAAAGACCAGCACACTGCTGCACACATTTTTTCTGTGCCTCAGTAAATATGTTTGATGTTTGGATTTGAAGGAATTTACCTTGCAATGGTGCACACACAAAGCAGGGCTCCACCTTTTGCTAGCTGCGTGCTGTGTTAGTTGAATGCACTGTGGAAATCCTTGGCACCAGGACTTTGTCCTTGTACTTGAAACAAAACAGGTCTTGGGGGAAAAAAATGAAGTGTTTCTTGAATTATGGAAAATGGAATTGCTCACTAGTAGCTCTCAGTCTTATCAAGGTGAAGATGAAATAGAGTCTCCATCACAGGGATGGTAGCATGAGTGCTTTTTGCTTGCAGGGCTTCTCTTTCTAACTTTTGGAATAGAAAAGGGTTGAAAAAAACTAACTGTATCTTTCTAAATTATCACCATCCTCCTAAACCTCTTTGTGAGGTGGATTTCCTACTCCAGCAGAGGTCAAGAAACAATCAGTTCTGAATTGAGCTGGTCATTATAATACACAGAACCTGTACATGCAATCTTGTCAACACTATTTTATTAGTTATATCTAAAGTCAATTATATGTCAATGAAAATACTTGTATATTTTATTTAAAACACCTATTTTTAAAGTGTATTTACTATTTAAAACTCCCTGAATTACACACTACTTATAGACATATATCGCTGAAAATTGGGTACTCAATAATCAATGTTTCTTGAATGTCACTGCACTCAAATTGAAGGCCAGTTTAAAGGGAAAAAACTTACTGAGAATTGTCCTATGTTTATTCCTCTGAGCCTTTTGGGTCATTCTAGGGATATTCCAGGAGACACCTGCACTAGAAATAGGACTATTGTTGCAAGGAAATGTAAGGAATAAGCTGATTGCCTAATTACTTAATTTGGTTCAAAACCTTCTGCTCACAAAATTCCCTTATTTCTTACCATCTGTAAACTCCAGCTTCACTGACAGGGAAATACAAAGCCACCTTCACTTTGAGGTTTGAATCTCTACTTTGCTGCTGTTGTTGTGTACAAATGATCTTGGTTTATGCTGCAAATTAAGTTTGAGACCAAGTCCATGCCCCTGTGATGTGTTGGCAGCTGCCCAGTGGGTACCTGGAGAGGTGTGTTGGCTCTTTGGTGTCAGGGTAGGTGTTGAGGAGAGCAGCATTTCCTGGATGCTTCTCCTTGACAACACTGTCAGACACACTTAGAGTTAAGCCTTGATCCCTGGAATGCAGTAGAGTTTTGTTTTTTACTTCAGTGGGAAGACAATGTGCCCCTGAAAGCAGTTAGTGCAGTGCCCAGGACAAGCTAATTTGTTTTGCTAACACAGTTCAGCTATGTTAGAAAACACTTTTCAAAAAGAATTAAACTTTCCTGTGGTACGGACAGGATTAATGAAACTTCCTCCAGAGCCCATCAGCACCATTCATTTCTAATCAACCAGAGCCATTGCTGTCTAGTGACAGCAGACACCATCCTGTCCTTATGGAAACCAGCAGGATCTGCTGTGTCACTGGGTAAGCAAAGCTGACAAGCTGAGATGTCTTGAGAGCTCTTTAGCAGCAGCAGGTATTTCATGTGATTCAAAAGAGGGTAGGCAAAGCTTCTCTTGAAGAGTTTTCAGCATCTGTCCTTATCTGTTACTCCACAGGGCTGAGTCAAGTGTTTTACCTCAGCAAAACTGCTGCCTGGAAGTTCAAGTAATAAGACTCTGGTAATCTCTCTTACATGACAGTTTTAAAGAAATTAATTCTTTGTTATTAAGCACTTGTTTCCCAACCACCTGAAATCATGTACAGGATAAGTAAAGCATCTAACTGTCCATCAGCTGTGTTGATTGAAGCTTAGATTATTTCAGCTGGTTAGAACAATTTGTTCTGCCATTGATATTCTCATGACAGAAACCAGAGCTCATGTGCAGAAAGCAGCTCCAGCATCATCCAGGTTTTGTGTTCAGCACTCAGTACTCTGTCCTGGGCTCCCTGCAACATCGGGAAAGAAGGGGAAATTCAGAACTTTTCATTCCCTTTTACCAGCTTACAGTCTTTTCAACAATTCCATGGTCAGTAATTCTCAGTCTGGCTGTGGTTTTGGGAGGCAGATATTTGTGGGTCACCTGAACACATTTTGGCAGGCTGCAGGTTTTACAGGTTGTTTGCCAGGCCGTGGGGTGGCTGGGGCAGTGAGCAGCAGCTGGAGCAGGGGTGCAGGCAGGAATGCTCCCCTGTGCACCACTTGCAGAATGTGCAATTTACAGCAGCCTGGGCATCTTTGACCTGCACAACTGAAGGATCCATAAGCAGGAAGTATTCTGGGACAGAGGACATTGCTGGCAGTTCCTGACCCATTGTATTGCTCAGAGTCATATTTCTACAGACTTTTTGTTGCTTAGGTTTGCCATGGATACATATGGTGAGAATAATAACTAATTATCTGCTTTTGTTTCACTTTTTAATTCCAATTCACATTCAAACACGCACCACAAGTTTTCCAGTTTTTCCCAACATCATAGCTAAGAAAAAGACCTGAGATGTAAATAGAGGCCAGCATTACAGGATTTTTTTTTCCCATATTAATATTGCTGATGGAAAGTTTATTCCCCAGCTAACTCCTTAGAAGCTTGTCCAGTATTATTTGCAGACCAGCACAAGCTGGGAAACTGTATTCATCATTTGAGATGAACAGGGATTAAGTGTAATAAGGAAGAGCTTGAATAACTTTTAATGAAGCATATTTAACAAATTTGGAATTTGGGTTTGATGTTAGGGCAATGGATGGCATTATTTTCAGGTGTTGAAAAGCATCCTTCTCTTATGGGATGGAGGTTCAGAAGCATTTATTGTGAGAAGGGAGTGTGCAGGTACAGCAGTGACCAATGGGATTAACTTAAAGGCACTGGAGTTCCTGGAGTTCTAAATTGTACAAGTGACTTAGAAAACCATAGTCACTAATCTGCCAGCAATTCCTTTATTCTAAAGATCACCTGTGCAGCTGATGAAATGTATTTCCAAAGGAAAATGACTCCTTTTGTGTTTTAGATACAGGGCACACACTAAGTTGTAATGAGCATGTGCACAGTAAACATTTAATTTAATTAAGCTTCCATAAACATAATACAGGATGCATTCAAAGATATTCAGCATTACCTCTGCTGATTTCAGACATGATGCACCAGAATAAAAAGATTTGATGTTTTCAATAGCAAGATAACTCGGGTCACATTTTCAGCTTTGCTATGGAAAGGACATAGGTCTGTCCTCTCCTGTGTTTTCCAAGCTGTCCATTCATTTCAGGCTCTTGCTCTCTGCCACTACAAGTGTTTGTGCAGCTGTGCCATGAAAGGGATAAGGGAGTTAATCTAGATAAAAAAATAATCTAAAGTATCATCTAATTCAGAAAGCTTTCTTTTATCCTTTGTAAAGTAGCAAGACCTTAAAAAAACTTTGTCAAATGCACCAATGTTCTTCTCATAAGTGTAGACATAAATGTTCTTATAGAAAAGGCATGGGGTTTGGGCTCTTTCTGCACACAAAGCAGATCCCAAAGTGTTCTAGGGCACTTGTATGACA
Organism: Agelaius tricolor; assembly: GCF_023055355.1. Classification (NCBI taxonomy): domain Eukaryota; kingdom Metazoa; phylum Chordata; class Aves; order Passeriformes; family Icteridae; genus Agelaius; species Agelaius tricolor. Next base: position 5,830,209 of record NW_027269278.1, on the reverse strand, counting down.
TTATATTAGAAAACCTATTGTTTAAATCACATCTTGTCCTAGTTCACTTCACATCATGTTAGTCTGTCAGCAGCTGGCTTTTACTCCCACAATGGTTTCTGAAAGTCTGAGCACATCCACCCTGCAAACTGCTCCGGGTTAGGTTTTGTGCAGCACAGGTGCTGGGTGCCCAGGGTGGCACAGCCTGTGCTGGGTGCCCAGCCAGGGGCAGGGACTGCCTTCACAGCAGCTGGGCTCTCCTTTCCTGCCTGCCTCAAATCTGATCATCTCATGGGATTTCCTGTGGAATTACTCTGGTTTAATTCATATCATATTCTCAATCACTCATCTGCCTCAGGGTAGTTTCACCCAGAACAAGGCAGTGTGATGCCTCTCTGCCAGAGCCATGGGGGTGAGTGTGCAGTGTTCCAAAAGGATGCTGGAAATTTGGGAGGTTTTTCCTGAGCTCCAGGGAGGGCAGAGCCTGGCAGACTCAGCCCTGCTGCCCTGCTGTAAAATCAGGAGGTTTTGTTTGAGCTCCAGGGAGGTCAGGATCAGCCCTGCTGCCCTGCAGGGCACTGATCTCTGTGCTGGGCAGTCCCTGGGCAGAGTCACCGTGCCCTGTCCCTGGGATGGCACTGCAGGAGTCAGGAGCATCCCTGGGATGGCACTGCAGGAGTCAGGAACCATCCCTGGGATGGCACTGCAGGAGTCAGGAGCATCCCTGGGATGGCACTGCAGGAGTCAGGAACCATCCCTGGGATGGCACTGCAGGAGTCAGGAGCATCCCTGGGATGGCATTGCAGGAGTCAGGAACCATCCCTGGGATGGCATTGCAGGAGTCAGGAGCATCCCTGGGATGGGCATTGCAGGAGTCAGGAGCATCCCTGGGATGGGCATTGCAGGAGTCAGGAGCATCCCTGGGATGGGCACTGCAGGAGTCAGGAGCATTCCTGGGATGGGCACTGCAGGAGTCAGGAGCATTCCTGGGATGGGCACTGCAGGAGTCAGGAGCATCCCTGGGATGGCACTGCAGGAGTCAGGTACCAGTCCTGGGATGGGCATTTCAGGAGTCAGGAGCATCCCTGGGATGGGCACTGCAGAATTCAGGTACCATCCCTGGGATGGGCACTGCAGAATTCAGGCACCATCCCTGGATGGCACTGCAGGAGTCAGGAGCATCCCTGGGATGGCATTGCAGGAGTCAGGAGCATCCCTGGGATGGCACTGCAGGAGTCAGGAGCATCCCTGGGATGGCACTGCAGAATTCAGGTACCATCCCTGGGATGGGCACTGCAGAATTCAGGTACCATTCCTGGGATGGCACTGCAGGAGTCAGGAGCATCCCTGGGATGGGCACTGCAGAATTCAGGTACCAGTCCTGGGATGGGCATTTCAGGAGTCAGGAGCATCCCTGGGATGGGCACTGCAGGAGTCAGGCACTATCCCTGGGATGGCACTGCAGGAGTCAGGAGCATCCCTGGGATGGCACTGCAGAATTCAGGTACCATTCCTGGGATGGCACTGCAGGAGCAGGAGCATCCCTGAGCTCTGGAGAGCTGGGTGGGTGTTTCAGTGTCTGCCTGCCTTCCCTCAAGCTGCAGAGCCTCCAACAGGTGAATTGCTATGGCAATGAAGGGGAAAATTGTCTGATGTTATGTAAATCACTGACATGAGGGGTAACCCTGACTGACTGAAGCCACAGAAACAGGGCCATTTACACCAATAAGGATAAAATCTTGTCTCTGATCTTGCAGTCTATGTACTAAATTAAGATGAACTCTAAGTGGTGTACTAATGAGAAACACGACTTACATGTTTCTTTTAAATTAAAAACAAAATAATTGGTTGGATCTGAGTTATTGCTTGATTTGCATCCTTTAATGTGCATTATAAACTAAAACCATTTTTTAAAATATATTGAATTTTTTTTTCACTCTCTGTACTTAATACTTTTACCTCTCTCCCAGGCTGCCTTCTCTTTGTCATTGTAAGCATGGCACAAGGACAGCTTCAGACAAGAAATATTCCCAGCTTTAAACAAGACTCTGCTTAAAAGTCCTCTTTGGGGAAAAAAAACATACATAGGACATGATCCTTCATAATCACATTAGCAAGAGACTACAGTCACTTCTGTTCACCTTGGCAAATTAGGATTTCGTTAGCACTCTTTTAATTTCTTCCAAAGCTTGTCTTAATGAATACTCCAATCTCAGTAGGAGAAAATGGTAGAAATGTTGTCAGAAGATGTTGATTAAACTCAGCAGTAAGCATGCATTTGACAATAATATTTTCTTTTAACACAGGTGAAGTGTAGATGGTGAGGTAGAAGGAAAAAAAAAGTGAAAAAATGCAGTTCTGTAGAGAATGATCTTTAAAGATTTGTGCATTTAAGAAATGTGAAGGTAGGCTGTAATTTTGCTTATCAACTGGGTCAATAATCCATTCATGAAATGATTTCCAATTTCTTTTACTTTGATGTTGATTTGGAGGGAAGATGACAGGAGAAAAAGAAGAAGGACAGGGAACAGAAAAAAAAGTCACTTTTTCATCACTACAGAACAGTAAAATAGTAATTTTTTCTGCCTGTTGATAGACTAACAATCCTTGAATATTCAATAAAATTTCAAAAATGGAAACATAACAGAGAATCTTCACACTTTAATTTTTCTAAAGCATATGATTTATATAAAACTGTCAAGACTTTTTTCTCATGGCAAAATACAAGGCTTGTTCTAATAAAAGAAAAGAGAAAGAAAGCACATTCACTTTAGAGGGAGCAAAACTAGGTTTGCAATTTTGCAGGCATTACACTTTTTAAAGAGAATTTCCCTCCATTTTTCCATATTTCCTGTGTGTGCCAGGAAGGCCCCAGTAGGATATGAGAGCTTAGCTAAGATTTTCAGAACTGATAATTTTGTTTTCTTCATTTGCCAGACATTGAAAATCACATGCACAAATACCTCTATGCCCCAAATGTTTATTTTTTATGTTCTTTTTTCTTCTCCTCCCTTGTCTCCAATATGAAAGTTTCTCAGAAAACTGCCTGTCAGTTTGCACAGGCAGATGTAGTTTCTGAACTAGGTAAGAGGATTTATCAGCTGACAGTTTTAATTGGTGTAATTCTCCAGAGCAATAGCTTTCTTCATGTTCATGTGGATCAAAGTTGGCAGGATTGGCCCTTAACACCACAGAGATATTTTCCAGCTGCCTGAAGTGCAGTGAAAGGGGTGAAAATGGAACATGTGCTGGACATCACCAGGCTTCTCACAAACCTGCTGTGGGTTAGGCCCTTTTTCTAATAACTTCCAGAGTCTGGGCTGATAATTTAGCAGTGATTTTCAGAAAGTGTTTCTTCCCAAATCCCCAGTGTTGCTCTCTGCACTGCAGCTGGTGGAGCTAAATGGGCAGAGCACCCCATTGCTCTGTGAATACTTTGGAGATGCTGAGTTTCCTCAAATGCTCTTTACAAGTGTTTGGGTATCCAGTGCTTAAGGGTTGTTGCTTACATGGCAGGAGCATCTTTCATTTTCTGTTGTTTGGCTTCTACTGGTAAATCACCCTTCCTACAGACTGAGGTAAAGTTACTATTCATAAAATGGGAAACGAAATCTTTGCAAGAGCTGCTGGCTAGGACTTGCAGGACATGCAGCTGAGCTATGTTTATTCTAAATCAGAGTTTAGGAGGTCTCTCTCTCTGCCTTTATTGAGTTTGGACCTTAGAAACAAACACATCCCCCCTCTGCTGAGGCTTTGTTACAGCACACACACACCTCACACCCCAGGTGTGTTCAGAGAATGTGACACCTCAGCCACAGTGTGCTAACTTCACATCCTCTGCATTTCTTACGTGCCTTTGTTACATTTCACTGTGCTGATCAATCTGTTCTCCTTTCTCCCATTTCTTAATCCTTCAAAGATTTTCTGAATCTGTATTTCAGTCAAAAAGGTTTCTTCCCTTTTCCTCTGTGTGCCCCCTCCTGGGAGTGCTCAGAGCCCAGGAGCACATTCAGATGCAAAATTGCAAAATTGCATCTGTAGGCAGATGTGGAACAGATCAGTGATTAATTGCTGATGGGCTGATGGCTTTGCAGTGGCTTAGCCAGCTGTGCAGCAGAGTGCCCTTTACACAGGGATGGGGAGTGCTGAACTCAGTCCCTTTACATAGCATTTCTAATTTCTTTGCTGTTTTTTAGATATTAACGTTTGGAATTAGTAGTAAGTTCAGGTCTGCTCATAACCATGCCCTGTAGATGCAGAGATGCAGACATTTAACTGCTATGATATTCTGGAATGAGGGCTGGGAGGAATGTTAGACTGTTAAGAGCTTGTTTGGACACTACAGCTGGTAAAAACACTTAGTTTTTCACAAAGGGAAAATAGAAATCAGAAGTGCTTTCTTTCTATGAGTGTTTCATTTGGAGCTTACCTCAGAGAAATGTGGAAAGTCAAAATAGAAACGCTGCAAAAATAAAAATAAATTAAATTGAAATTAGATGCCATGCCAGTCTTTCCAAAAGGCTTCTTTTCAAAAATCCTCCCTTTCCAAAATGGGAGCTTTGCTGAAAACCCAGGCACAAGGTGAAGGACAGACTGAAGCATGCAGCCTGCTGATCCAATGCTTCAGTGAGAACAGATGGTATTCTGAAACAGTCCATTTGTGATCATTCCATAATAAAGATTAAAGTTGCATATTCCCCAGCAGAGGTGCTTTTGGCAGCCTGCCAACTCATGAGCAAGTTCTTGGCCCTCCTCTTCCAGCATTTGACTCCTTTTTGTTTTTTTCCTTTTATCTCAATCATACGATTTTCCAATGATAAATCTTTCTATAAAAAGTCAAGCTAATGAAAAGGTTTTATATTCCCATTATTTTCCTCTTATAATAGTCTATTAAGTACAGGAGGAGATAGTTTAATTGTTGGAGCCCATAATCTCATGGTGATGTTTTTAGTCCTACACGTGTTGGAGCTTTCTCTGTTTCCAAGGTGTGTGAGGTTGATAATTACCCCATGAATGCAGGCCATTCTCTCACTGAACGTGTCCTTGTGAGCTGAGAAGTGTGGGGGTGTTAGAACAAGGCAGCAGCTGTACCTGACATTCTAATCACAGCTAGGAGTCAGATAGAATTTTTTATTTTTTTTTAAGTTGGCTGCAAAATGTTATTTTACTGGTTACAGTGGAGCTATACCCTGCCAGGCTGTGGAGTAGCAAACAACCATCTGATAACCTGGGATAGCAACGCTGAAAAAATTTTACACTGCTCATAACTACCAAGTATACAGGTATTGCATCATACTTCTTAGCTTAGTGTGGTGTGAATTTTGATGCATTTCTTGTAAAATTGATAAGTACATTTTCAGAGGTCCATTCTTTTTAATTTTTTTTTAATTTTGTTTATTTTGTTATTTTTCACGTTACTATGCCATGTCCGTTTTAGAACACTGTCCATATATCATCTTAGTGGCATTACATTTCAAATATATATATGTGTGCAAAAAGGCAGTTTTAAAAGCAGGGCCAGACCTTTGAATGCCCATCCCAGTGTTTTACAATAGTGCATGAGCACACAGATATTCAGGCCCTGATCCACTCAGAGCTGCCTGCAAGGCACTGAGTTCTCATTGTATTTGGATCAAAGTAGATGCTCATTAAAAGTGTAACAAATGCTTTGCTTTCACCCTTGCTCTGTTACTTGTGGGTCAGTTACCATTCAGATGAGGAAGCTTTCTCTGCATTCTGTAGTTCTTATAACATTTGCTAGAATTGTGCCAGTTTGCAATCTGTGGGGTGGAGAATCCTGATCAACACAGCAAGGATGCAGCTGAGGTAACCAAGGATGGATGTGCCCAGTGCTGTGTGCTTCCTTCTCTCCACAAATCCTGGTTTCCTTTTATGGTTCATAACAAATGTAAATGGCTTCCTGCTGTAACTGCCATGTATTATCTCTGATGAGGTCTTCTGCCTTCCACTGTTTTGGAAACCATTAGAGGAACCTTTTTAACATTTAATCCTTGGTTACGTTGCTGTGTCACTCACAGAAATGATCCCTCTCTCTGAGCCTGGTGGCTGTGACACCCCTGTAGGGAATGCAGGGCTTTTGTAAATAGCACTGAACACTTCTTGGGAGCATGGACCAGCATAAAACAAAATGCCAAATAAATACATTTGGAGTAATTAATCAGTAAATAAGAATTCAGTTTTTACTTGTCTTCATCTCTTGCAAGATATAAAAGGAAAGTAAAAAGCACTTGGATGTTTCCACAGCTTCTTGACTAGTGTAGCTTAAATGATATTTTGTTATAGTACATGGGTGTGCAGGGCCAAATGCATAATTGTATCATGTTATTGATGACACTTTTGTAGCTTGAATGTACCATGGCATGTTCACATCATCTCTGGGCAGGCAAAGAAGTAATTCCAAGTAGGCCACAGCCTTAGAAAAGCAAGATCACTAAATAAGATTAAAAGATCTTTAAAGACTAGGCTTGGGTGGAATTGTAATATTTTGTTCTGTTGCAGTAAATTCTGTTCAGTGCTAATCAGAGAGAATTGTAACCATATTAGTAAAAATAGGAGATGATAATTTATTAGGTTTCTCTCTGTATGCTGTCATTTTCTCACCCAGAAGAAATAAAGATTACTTCACTTAAAATGTTTGAAACTGTTCACAACAGATACCATTCTTTCTTCTTTGGCTGTCACAATCTGGAGATGCTTCCCAGAATCATTCTAGAACCACTTCTCAACTGATCTTAGGAGGTGAAGAGGTGTAAAGTATGTCTTTTGAGGCCAGGCTGACATAAACGGTGCTGATAAGCAAACTAGATCTTGATTCCTGATATCAAGATCCTTGCTGTAAGTTCAGCATCCATTACTAGTACTCCCTTTCTTTTTTTCCAAGAACTAAGGATCCCCACTAAAGTTGCAAGAGGCCACATCATAAAAGGATTTGATAGGTTTTTCCCAGCAATTACCATTTTCTTCTTTCATAGTGGTTCCTTGCAGACCTCCTTCCTAAAATGTTATCCATATCCCTCTACCACATGAGCTTTGTTGGGTATCCCTGAAATACATGATGACCATCAGCAGGAAAGGCAACTTAAGTGTTCTGCCATATATTTCCTGACATAGCTTAGTTCCTCTGGATGCCATAGAATACTCTGGTCTACAGACTGAAAGATGAAATTCCTCGTGGTTATAACCTAGGAGAAACTGGGAAAGTATCTGACAGCTCTGTTGGGCTCTACTTCTGGAGCAGTTAGAAGAAGTGTCACACCAAGTTTTACGAAGTACATGAGCTGAATTTAAGAAACAGTAGCTATACTATATTGTAGGGCGTAACTGTGTACATTCTTTTTATTGCTAGACATGAAACTAGAATTTTTCTTTTCCAGTGTAAACTTTGGCCTCTTTCTGCTTCCTTTCTGCTCTTCTTTCTTGTATTTTTAAACCACTGTTAAATTATAGAATGGCAGAAAGTATTGTACTGCAAAATCTTTAGTGTTATGCTAGCAGATAGCAGCATTCCCACTTACTGGGCTTGGTATTCTTTTTTTCTCTGTTTCTCTGTCTGAAAACATTTGCTTTTGGACATAAACGTAGTCATATTGGTATCACATGGAATTTTAAGTATGGCAATATGGTTTGTGTAATTCCCAGAGGTGTGTGCTATGCCTAAAGCCAGCAGTGATCTGAACAACTGAAACCTGGGTAGGAGTGTGCCTTTGGAAATGACGTGTAAAGATAAATAGTTTGACACCAGCTCTTTGGTGAATTTACAATCAGTTAAAGGGCCGTAGCAGATGTCTAGTAGAAGCAGTCTGAAATGGTTTATATCTTCTGAGATTTTTAGTCTTGCATGTTTGATTTAGAGAGAGAGGGAGTCACTGGTGGCAGCAGCAAAATGAACTGAACTGTCCACACCTTCACCTGCTGTTACTCAGGGGGAAGGTGATGCTGTCACATCTTCCATGCCTCTGTTTTGAAATTCATCTAGGGTTACTTAGAAGAGGGACTACTTGAGTATCTGTATTTAAAGCTGGGAAGTGGACAGTTGTCCTGTTGTCTGTGGGAGGAAACAGAACTTCCACTGTCAGAAATAATTGTCTTATGGCCATGCAAAGCAATTACTTCTGCTCTCACGCTCAGAGTCAGAGAAAGGCTGTAAGACCACCAGAATACACCAAGTGTCAAGGCTAAGGGGCAAGAAAAACATTGCATAAATTCTTAACTATATGTTTGGTTTATTAATTTAATCTTTTTTCCCACTCCCTGATTTAGTACTTCAGTTCTATCTCTCCTTTTTTGACTGATTCATAATTTATATCCTGGTTTACAGCACATTTTGATTTTTTTCTCGCTGAGAACCTCTCAGTTGCTGAGCAGAAGCAGATGTAAAACTGATACAAAAACCAGAAAGAGCTGCTCCTCCGTGGCTTTAGCAATCAGTTAGGCAAACGTTTACATAAAGAGTACCTGTATTTCTTCTGAGGTTTGCATCTCTACATAAAATCAAGTCCGGAATTTCCCTGCGCCTTGAAGCAGGCACTGTTTAGCTACATTAAACAAAGTGTTTGCTGGAACCTGGTGTGAAGCTCTCCCCTGTGTGCTTCTGTTCTTCCTAGAGCAGGGATGTGAGGAGCTTGAAAGCAAAGGGATCTGCCAGGGAAGGGCAGACCCGAGCTGGCGCTGGGAGATGTCCTTGGAACAGCAACTACAAACAGAAGGGGTTTGTTGCCTTCCTGTTTCACACTGGTTGAGTGTTGGTTACTGCAGGACAAGTGCCAGTAGGGGCAAGACATTCCCCATTGCCTCTTTCTTGTGAGAGCTATTAAACAGCTTCTGAATGTGCCTGCACCATCCTTGGTTTGTTTTCCTTTACCTTGGGCTTGTTTCTTTCATCCCTGTGATGAAGGAAACTGTGATTTCATGACTGCTCTGATTTCATGACTGCTCTGATTTCATGACTACTGTGAGATCACTCTGTGCAAAGACTGATTTAATAAATGGAGGTAGGTCTTCACCTGGTGTAAATCATCCTTTAATGTTCTAGGGGTTTGAATGATTTACATCACTTTCTGATTCAGTGTTTACCTCCAGGCTTGAAATTTAAAAAGCAGAGAATTTAAGTTTAACCATTTCACACTGGTTTACATAACAAATGTAAATACTTTGAATCAACAGTCTCCTTGGATCCTAATTTTGGGGTAAAGTTTTCAGTTATATCCAGGCCAATGACCACAGTGTTATTAATTGTTGGCTTTTCCAGACAGTTTTTAATTGATGAAGTTGCTTTTAACCAGAAGCACTTTCAAGAAGCACAGTGTTTGCTGCTTTGTGCCTTTGGCCACTGCAGCTAATTACCAAAATGTGCATTAAAAAAAAACATTTCTGTGCTCATCATCCTTTCCTGTCCGTGATTCATTCCAGGTTGCCACAATCAAGCATTTGTAGCATCACAGTTCGTTACTGCATAAGTGGTTTTGATGTCACAGAATCTTTGTTTTCTTCCTGTGCCTGTAGCTGAGAAGGAGCAGACTGTGATTAGGAGGGAAGTTGCTTCTGTGATGCACAGGCACACGTGAGAACTCAGAAATCAGAAGTGAATAAAGAAGAGAATAGAGAAAAAGAAATAATTTTAAATGGAATTGTTCAAAGAGGAAATTTAAAGGAGATGATTGAAAAAAAATATTCAAATGTGGTGTTATATGAAAGATAAAAGGCAATTTGTGCACCTAGGATATATTTGTCCTAAAGAGATGAAGTAGGATTTCAAGTATTTACACCCAACTTGAATTAGTTGACAGCTTCACTACAGAATATTTTGTTGACTTATAGATATATTCCAAGAGATTGAATTTCAGAGCTGAGGAAGTGCAAACTCAAATTCAAGAGTTAACATGAAAGAAATCATAGCACAAGGCTCAAAACCACAGGGTGTTTTCAGAGGTCCCTCCCTGCTAATCCTTGTTGAGTTGCATCATAACCATTTCATTCCCAGCTGTAATGGGGCCATTAATGCAAATACTATCTTTTCAGAACCCTATGAGAATTGTTATTCTTTTCACTATTAGATGTCCAGATATTAACTTTGAAAATGTCAGGAGATACATATGGTGACTATGATTTAATGATGCTGAGAAGTCATAACATTCTAAAGGTTAAAACTTTGATTTTGTTTACATTAATGCCAGCTCTTGTTGCATATGCACTTATTTTTTTTAACAGCATTCCCTGCAATTTTGCCAGTATTGTTGTTAAAAAAGAGTGACTTTTAATTTTGGATAGTTTCTTTTTACATTCATTATCTTACTTTTCCTTTCAAGAAAGTTTATTTCCATGGAAAACAAAACCAAAATCCCCAAGCTAAACCAAAGAGATGGAATCATGCTAAGCCTTTTTTTGGCCAGCTTTTAGGACCATTGGTACCACTAATAAAGAACATGAGGAACTTCTCCAGTATTTTGCACACTAGCTGGAAGTTCATCAAGCTGTTTTCTTTTGATTCTACATCACTAAGGAGATATGTACTGAATTTTACAACCAGTTAATTGGGCTCATGATACCATGTTAAAGCCTTGTCAGCACTCTGAGAACCATCTCTCCAAATGGAGTTTAGGCCAGATTCCAGCCCTGATGTTCCTGTGAAGGTCATCAGATGATTTCCATGGTGCCACAGGCTGGGGCTCAGTGGGCCCCTCTGTAGTTCCTGTTCCTGCTGTGACTCCTTCATTCCTTGTTTTGATTTCCAGCCCCAGATCCTGTGACAGGGATGATGAGCTGTAGTTGTTTGTTCAGGGTAACATCTGTTATGTCCAGAATTACATGGTGAAACCTCAACAAGTAAGAAATGAGAAAATCTCCATGCTCAGTTTGTGTGTACTAGTATATTATATTATACAAAATAACAAAAAAACCCCACCACCACCAATTAGAATGATAATTAGTTTCTCCAGCTGTGCAGGGGGATTGGGCATTTGTTAAGGCATTAGAAAGCAGGGAAACATAGACACAGTCAGTCAAAATCTGCTGTTGATCAGTGTCCCTAGGATGTGCATTTTTATTACTGGATCCAGTCCCAGAATTCTTTGGCTCTGTTTTGCACAACGTAGAGAACTTATTTCTCTGGTCCTTGCAGCCTTAGAGCATCCCAGCTGCAGCTGCAGAGCCCCCCAGGCCGTGTGGCTGGGGCAGAGCTGCTGCAGGGCTCCAGGATCTGTTTGGTGCCCTCCCTCTGCTTTTATCAGGTGTGAGAGATGGGGGAGGCACAGCCAAGTGTGGGGCCTGGCAGCTCCCTGGGGCTTTTCCAGGAGGGTCTCATTTGTAGAGGGTTGTAAGGTGGGAGCCTGCAGAGGGGGAAAGGGAGGGTACAGCAGGTATTGAACAGCAACACAAACTGATAGGAATACAAATCAGCTCAGAGCTAGACCTCGGTAGAATCTTGAAAGTGATAGAGATGAACTCTATAAAAATTCACTTTATGTTTCAGTAAGGTTCTTTGAAACTTATTCTTGTGTAGAGGATATATTGTTAACACTTCACAGTGAGAGCAAAAGCAGAAACACATAGACTTTCAAATAATTCTTCTGAGGTCAAATTAAAAGATTTCTCAAGCTCCTTAACTAATCACACACTCATTTATTAAAAATCTATTTAAAGCATTCCATTGTTCTCTATAAATATTAATGTTTATTTTAATAAGTGCTTTACAGGTTTATTTCAATTTTATTTAAAACCCTCCAGTGGCTAGAAAACTTGGTATTCAAGTCCAGGTGTAGAGGCAAATCCAGAATGTATTTCTAAGGTGTGGTAGCACAGTTATTTATACTATTATTAATGACAGCTATTTTTGTTGTCATTTTTGATTGCCACAAGAGAACACAGAAGCTTGCAGCTGGGATTCTTTGAAGCAACATTCTATTCCTTAGGGAGCCATTATTTCTATAAAAAACAATGAAATCAGTTAGCATAGGTAATAAAATAATTATACTAATTTATTTTGGCTATTAAGTGTTGAATCCCCTTAGCTAATCATCCACTTGGAGCTGTTACTCAAACTGCCCTGGTTGCTTTTGCCTTAAGGTTAAACTTCATGAATTCTTATTCACTGATAAATCTATTTTTAATGCATTCCTGCAGTGCTTTTCTTCTAGTGTTAATTTGAGCATTATCAATAAACTGAGGTATTGTTACCCAAAACTAGTGAAGGGCTTTTCCCACTGTCCCATCAAAGGCAACAGCTATTTCTTGGCTCGTTTTTATCAGGTTACAAATATACTTGAGGCTTCCAGTTAGGAAGAGCTGGCTACTCACAGTGGTGTGACAGGAGCCTTTGTTCATGGGGTGTTGGGAACCCAGCTCTGAGCTGGCCCAACATCCATCCACAGAAGGGCCCATCTTCCTGTTCAGGGGAGCCCAATACTTGCTCTATAACCAATATAAATTGTTCTCCTTGATCAGTTTAAACTCTGTTTCATTTTGTGTAGTTGTGGTTCCCAATAAGCCCTTTAAATGACCAAATCAAAACAAAGGTTAATTTCTGTCTTAACTCAGAAAATGTTGTTAGTCATGCTTAAGAGAAGAACCCTAGGTCTGTCTGTATTTTTTAAGGCAAGAGTCGGGGAATCTGTAAAAACTCTGATTCCATCTCAGCTTTACAGAATGTCTAATAATTTAGAGATATCAGGATTTGATCCTTCAGAATGTTATTGCTAAAGTAGCATTGAATAAATTAACCATTTTATAAACTGACAACATTCAAACTCTGTCATCTCTAGAGAACACATAATTTTTTGTGCTTTAACCCTTTCCCTAGAACTGACTCCACTTTTCTTCAGCAGACACTGATTCTCTTTTGGATGCTTTGTGTGACATAGATAAATAGGTGTATGTATAGAAGTGAGATACTACCAACCTGTCTATGACCTAAAATCATTTGAAATCAGTCAAAACTCTTCCAAAGACCTCATGAAACATGAAATCCATGTCCAGCAGGAGGAATAAATGTGACTAAACCCAGGAGTGGGAATGGTTCCAGCAAGGTTTGCCCTCATGTAAAGCAATCTCATTCCTTTTTTCAAAGTCAGAGCCTTACAAGCATATGAAAAGATGAAATATTTCTATCTGTAGCAGCAATCTATATTGAAGTTGGGACTGCAGTGGTAATTTTAGCTGCTTTACTACTGTCTTTTGTCAGTCAGGCCACAAAAAGCAACCATTTCTGAAGTAGTAAATCCTCTCAAAGAACAAAGTTGTATTTTTAGAAGTGGAAGAGAGATTCTAGGATTTGGGCAGTCCAGAGGGTGGTTTCTCAGGTGTATGTTCTTCATGGTGATCATAAGGTGTAGGAAAGCTGTTTGGAATGGCAGTGGTTGGGCTTTTGTGTTTGTTTCTGTGTTTGTTTGGATTTTGCCTCATTGTGTTTACTAGCAGTGGCTGTTTTCATGCAGTTTCAATGTTTGGTATTCCTGGAAAGTGCTGGGGCAATCTTTCCTTCAAGAGGCCTCTGAATCTAAGAAACCATTGTGCATTTTTAGTTAATTAAATGTAAATAAAGAGGTAAGATTTATCGCAAAAATAAAAAAAAACTCTTCTAGCAATTAGTCTGCTTCAAAAAGTGAAAATTTTAACCAGATAAATACAGGTGTGATTAAATTGCAGTAATGCTATTGACTTACTTCACGTCATTGGAATTCATGAAAGGTTAAATACATTTTTAAATACATAGTTGTTCATTGCTTTAAAGTATAAACTAGTTACTTTCCTTGTTTACAAAATGCCTTCCCTATTCTATTATTTGTAATTTTGTTGGATAGAAGAGTGCAGGTTTTTATTTACTCTGCAGTAGCAACACAACTGGGAAGAGAAAAGTTAATCATACATTATGGCAGTGTTTTCTTCAAGTCTCTGCTGTGGAGATTATTTGGTTATTGAGCATCAAAGCTTTCACATGCATAAAGAAAAAGCTTGAAAGTGAACTCAAAATATTGTATGGGGAAAATAAATAAGATTACAAAAAGGGCTTGTTTAGAGGTTGAGCTTTGTAAAGAGAGTTTCATGTTGTCAAAGAGCTTGCTAATGGTTTTGACTGCTTTTGTTCATCAGTAGATAATTCAAGGTTTTCTTTAAATCTTAGACCTTCTTTATTTTCTATTTTGACAACTGAAGGAAATAGAAAAATAAGTAGTACAAAAATAAGAGTTTTCAGGTCAGGGAGTGTGTTCATGTGGTGGCTAATTCAGAAATATCACTGTACAAAATCTTATATTAAATAAAATTAGAACCAAAGCTCTAAGCTCACAGTCAAACAGTATAGTGCCTACAGACTTTTTCAGTCACCATGAAGCTTTTCCTCTCTTAAAATGCAGCAAAATCCATTCATTTAGAAGCATGAAAAAAATTTCTGTAAGTGATGGATTTAACACACTGGATAACCTTTTCATTAGACAATTATGTGTTTCAGTCCATGGGATATGAAGTGTATATTTTTTGTAGTATGTTTTCAGATGTCAATGACCCTATTTCATGGAATATAAGTCACACTGTGAATTTAAAGATCTGAAGAAAATCAATAGATGAGACATTGAAGACTCTTATAGCAACTGAATTTTTTTTTACCATTTTTTTCTCTCTCTTTTTTAATCTTCTTGCCGAAAGCTCAACCCAAACATCAAAAAATCATTGAAAGACTTGGATAATAATTACTAGAGTCTTGGATTTTACTGTAAAGAGCTTTTGTGTCCTCGAAGTATTTGAAGTCCTAATCCACTAGGTACAATACCTTTGGGTAAGACAGCAGTAATGTGAGAGAGAGTTAATCCATGGAGCAATAATAAGTATTGCTCTACATCAATATTGAAAATCTTCTCTCACCTCCACAATCAATAAAATCCAAACTGTTCAGACACAATCTACATTAAACCAGTTAAGACAATTGCATTTTTAATAACGTGTGTGCATTTGGTGTTAATAGTAGGGGAGACATTTTCACAGCCATGCCTTTGGTTAGAGCTTTAACCAGAGCTGAGGAAATTGGGCCATGCTTCAGTATCCTTCTCCCCATCATCCCCTTATGCCTGTGCCAAACTGTCACCTTGTCCTGTTTCTCACCTTTCCCATGGACTTGAAAGTCCAGTGTTGGACACTCAAAATTTTAAGAGCCAGCCCCATTCCCAGAAGTGTGTGATGAGGCATCTAAACACACATTTCTCAGAAAAAAAAAAAAGCCTGGATACCATATGCACTGATTAGATGTAATCCAACAGGTTTAATCCTGAAAAAAGATGCTATTTATGAATACTTGAGTTATTGTAGGGATGCAATTTTATATTCTCTTATTAAAGCTGTTTAGGATTTGCACAGAGTCAGAGCTCTCTGGTTAATTCTCTCCAGTGCATGGATATAAACTATGAAAGTCACGTTGATAGTGGAACATGAGAGGAAGTGAAGAATACAACAAAGTGGAACAACAGCCCCAATCAAACTATCAGAGATTTCAAGGGCACTTACCCTGCTACTTAGTCAGAATTAATAATCGTTTAACCTTTTTGAATGAACAAAACACCAGAAAAAATGGCAATTCTTAATGCAGTATAAATTTAAACAGAAAACTAAGAAAAATCAAGAGGTGCAGGTTTGTAAAGTAAATGTTTATCAAATATTATTTGTTCAATTTGTTTCCAATTAAGTAGAATTGTACAGAAAAAAATGTAAGATTTCATCTTCAGGCTATATTCAGTTTAATAATGCACATGAGGGTGATTATGCAACTCCAAAATTGCTGACAAGGTAATTAAAAAAGTAAAAAATCTGAAAAATCAACCATAAGTTTCAGACTGACTTGGCAAGCATTTTGACTCCAAAAATTTGCCTGGGCTTTTCTTCTTTTCATTTAGTTTGAAGCAACAATTCAGATTTAACTTTCAGTTTTAATGCAGTACTGCAATTTGGTTTTGTTTACAAAGTGCCATCCTCCCTTCAGGTACTTTAAAGAGTCTCTTAGAGGTTTTCTTAAAAGCCTTGAGAGGTCCAGGCAGGGACTGATGCTGCCTCACTGGCCCTGCTGGGAACTATGTGGACAACATGGATTGCCATAAAGAAGTTGTTAAATACACAGAGTTTAGTGCTCCAGCTGAGAATTTATAATGCAAAACCTCATTTTGAACACCAAGTGGGAGAACAGGATAAAAAGTTGCCGTAGATTTGTGACAAGAACAATGTGAGCATCAGACAGATGTGGATTACATGGAGAGAGAGTCTCAAACATGGCTGTGGCTGTGAAATCTTTGAAATCCTGACCAAGGAACATGAAGGAACTTCCTTAAGGTCTGAGCTCTCCCATGCTCCTTCTCTACGCTTCACCTCTCACACAACACTTCCTAAATTTTTTATGCCCACATTACCCACTTTTTCCTTATTTAGTTGATCTAATAAAATCTGGATACTTTTCAGTATTGATTGGTGGAAGTGTGGCTTAGTGGCAGAATCATTACTTTTTTAATCTTGGAACCGCCAGCCCTTACTAATCTAAACCGAAATTCCGTTTCTTCGATTAAGGCCTGCCATTACTAATTGTTTTTCAATGTTGCTTGGATGGTTCCAGTTCAAAAAGTTTAGTTCTTTGGCAATATCTTATAGTTCTACACTCTTAGTAATTCATTAAACCTCTATGGTCTGAGGCATGACCAAAGCCAGGAAAGGGAAAGTGGTGGAAAATCCTGGAACAAAAGCTGGGTCTTGGAGGATAACTCTCAGAAAAGAGTGGCTTAATGACTTCATGTGCTGCACATGAGCTGCATCTTTATGTCCACTCATTCTTTGCATTAAACTGATGCATGTCAGGTGGCAAGCAGGGCTGAGCTTGCCTGCCAACCTCACATCTACTCATGCAGTTCTGGAGGAAAGGTCAGATAAGGATAATGTGTCAAAAGGGTGTAATTAAGATTCAGAAAGATTAATACCTGTGGTATTTAGTGAAATTGCCTTCTAGTGGAATGCTCATCTATTACTTTGATATTTAACATTTCTGCTGTTAAAATGTTAGTGCTTGTAAAAGTACAAAATTGGCGGCAGACGTTTGGTTTATAAACTCTTTATTCCAGAAAGGAACACCATAGGAGAAGCAATCAGCTTGCTGGTTTTTTTAACCTGGAACTTTTCTGTGGAAGTCTTTCAGTATTTCTGCTACAAATTTGTATTTGATAAAGTTATTTAAATTATGTCAGTCAGTTTGACAGGTGGTGCCAATTTGGGAGGGCAGAGGAGAACATAGCACTAACAGTCTCTGAGATATGTGGAATGGTCCCCAGTGAAATGAAAATGATACATCTGTAGGATGAAGAGGAATAAATGTATTTAATTCAACATTAAGAGAAAGATCTTTTTAACATGATTCAGCACATACTTAATACATAATTGAAAGCAGATGAGCAGCCTCACTGGAGTTTGTGGTACATAGAAGCTACAGTTCCTCCAACTATTCCAGCTACTACACAAACACACAAAAGATGGCACACTTCCCAAAAAGTTCAATTAAGGTGAGAAGAACACTGGAAACTGACAACCCAAAGGAGTTAATGCTAAAATAGTAATTAGATAGGTATGAATATAATAAAGGAATAATGTTTTCTTTTCTCTATTCATTATGAACATCAAAAATAGGGGCTTTTTCCTTTTTTACACATTTCCTTTTAGTTTAAATATATGCACAGTACACTGCTGAAAATTTTAACAAAACAAATTGGAATGACAATGGGCACTATTTTCCTGAATTCTTGTCCATTGTTTAATCTTCATTTTCTAAAATAAATGGAAATTTTGCTTTATGGAGTAGGTCCTGCAAGACATTTACATGAATCATCCTTCTACAGATGAAGCTGATAATTAAGTGAGTCACACACAGAGAACTTCTAGATTTAGTCAGTAAAACTTCTACATGAATTTGCTACAAGTTCAACAAGCCAAGGTTTACAGTATTGGCAGTGCTAAATAGCTGCACTTCTTGTTGTGACACAACATGTCCAGCCATTAAACTAAAAAATTCCCATTCATATAAAAATAGGATTTAAATTGCATTCAAAGCAATGGAACTCAGAACTGTCACTGACATCACCACTGGAGCAAGTCATGTAAGGATTTGCAAGATGACAGCCCAAAATTTCTGCAGTTCTGAAAATCGTATAATTACTGTGTCATGTCACTACTTCATGCATTTAATTGTGGGGGCATTTTATTTACAGAATTACAAATATGTTTAGTTAATGTAATGAGCAGTGTGTGTCCATCTGTCTTGGCCTGGACCTGACTGTATTTCAGCTGAGCACAGAAGGATATTCAACTGTTTCAGGCTATTTCTCTTTTAAAGAAACTTTCCTTTGATATATTCAAAAGCTTTGGGAAGGTCTTAGTACTCATTAATCATGTAGGAAAATAATTTATCTATTGGTAGAATTTTAATTCTTTTCTTATACTAGGATGTTCAGCCTTCTAAAACTGAAATACAATTTTTAAATTCTCTTGTGATTCTGAAAGCTGGATAAAACTATGATAATCACTTCCCATAATCACATTATAAGCCTCAACAATACATGTTGTAAGCAGCTAGGATGGATACAGGTTAGAGAAGGTGATGTAAGAATTCAGAAAACAGCATCTCTAGGAGTTTTTAAATACGTGCATTGGAGGTTACTGGAGGTTTCACTGTGTAAATCTGGTGGTTGAATATTATGTGATGAATTCCTTTTTTCTGATCATTGAAAACAGATGTGAAATGAGGAACCAAAACAATAACTTTGATGTCTTGTAAGATTCTGACAAAGCTAACGACTTTGTATTCATATAAAAGACAAGGTTGTCCCTCAGGCTGTTTTGAGAAAAGTGTGCCATTTGTTCACAATTGTGCTGAAGTGATTCAGAGGCCAGAAATATGGTGTTCTTTGGGGTTCCATGTTTGTTCTTTGGGGTTTTTTGATACTTGAATATAGAGACTTTCTGACTCTACTCAAAAGATTCACAGAAGAATTTGTGGGATCACAGATAAAGGACTCAGCTGTTTTGTGCAATTGCTGTGGATGTTCCATTGCAGGCTGCATTTTATTCCTCCATATCTTCAGATGGCTCTTGCTGTAACCTGCAGTTCTCCTGCACATGGGGGCAACTGCAGTGTAACCCAGGAACTGCACTCCCCATGGCTGGAATGTGACTGCACTTTAAAAAGTGCAATACATTGACAGTTGCCTTCAGCTGCTGCTTTCACAGAAGTCTTCCTGAGACCATGATTTAGTTGGCTCATGAAAAGTTTCCATCACTGTTTAGCAGCACTAAGTTGTTTGTAACTACCAGGCACTGCTTTGTTTAAAATGTGTGGAAATTGCATATTCATCTTTTATACTTACTGGAAGAAAGTAAAAAAAAAAAAAAAAAAAAAAAAAAAAAAAAAAAAAAAAAAATAGGAATTAAGGACTAAGAGAAGAGGAAAAGGCAAGAGAGTAAGGGGAGAGATGAAAGTTTGTTTGGAATAAATACAGGTGTGTTGTTCAAGATTCTTTCAGCTTGGTGTAATGGAGAGTTGTGACCACAGAGGCTTCAATGGAGATCGTGGCTGAGTAGGGAGAAAAAGGGGAAAAATATGGAGTGTGGGGTGGGATGGGGAATCAGCTCCAGCTGGAAAGGGCCAAGGCAGTTATTAGAGCTCAGAGTAAATTTCAACTGATGGATGCTGAAGATACAAGGAGGGTTAAAGGATTTGCAGCCCTTCTTGCTCCATTTGTATTGGTGATTATGGAACAAAGGGAGCATAAAAGGAGGGGGCTATAGCCTGGAAGCTGTTCTGGGCTCTGCATCACCCTCAGAGTGTAAAAGGCCACACATGTCTTTTCCTTTCTGCTGCTGGCCAGCAAGGAAATGCTGGAGCTGGGCCTTTCTGCTCTAGACACAACACTCTGCTCCTCTGGAAGTGCCAAATACATAGAGTAAAGCAAATTATTAAAAACCTTCTTGAATTTTATTTTAATTTGTCAGCATCTGATGGCTGTTCAGTATCATAAACAACTCATTTTTAATAATAAAGTGGACTGGACAAAACAGCTAAAACACAAAAGTTTAAAATTTATTCAGTCTCTACTCAAGTAGAATATCCATTTAATTGCCAGATATTTGCAGAACAAGGATAAATCCTGTAAGTACACCTGCTGGGATAATGGATTCTTTCACCCCTCCTGTTTATGCAGAAACAAGAAATAGAAATACTAGCCCAGGCATCTTAGCCATTTAGAATCAGAAATGCTTTACCTGCACACACCTAGGTTTTCTATGCATGCAGCAACAACTCTTTGAATTATGTGAGTACTTGCTGCTTTCTCATTACTTCTGTTATCCACTTAATTAACTAGTTGTGTCTCTTAGCTCGTTATAAACTTTTTTTTTTTGGGGGTGGGCAACAAAGGCACTTGCATTGAAGACTTAAGAGGCAAGCAGAGGATTTTTTTGTCACTCATGAAGGCATGATTTGCCTTTGTAAACTGCAGGTATCAAAGCAGTTTTTCTCTTCTGTTTGGACACACCGCGTAGTAACAGGGGGATAAGAGGCAGCTGTGCTTCAGACCACATGAGGTAATTTGCAGACACATTTTAATTGCCTTTTAGAGAGCATGAAGGAGTTCCAAATAGTCTAATGAGTTCCAGCAAACACCTGTGAAATGCTTTTAGCCCACCATGTAAAACAGAAATTAAGGAAGAAATAAAGCACAAATCTAGCATGTGTGTTCTAATGGAGGTTGGGGAGAAAAAATAGCTTTCTTAAGTATTCACCACATTCTCTAAGACAGAAATAAAGAAGACTACAAACTATTCTTTATATTCATGCCAACAAAAAGCTAAAGAGACAAATTTCAGGAAATGGCCTTTGTAGACCAGTTAATATACGAGCCTTAGGAGCAAAGGCTCATTTGAGGTTGAATTATAAATGGTTTCAATGCATAAGTCTATTTTTAAGGATTATGTTGTAACTCAGCAAAGCAATTATGGTCTGTCTTAACTTCACTTGTAAAGGACTGTACCCACTTAAATCAGAGGTGTTCTGGAGTGCTTTTGCTCCTTTGGGGATTAAAAAGAGCAGTGGAATCTCATTGCAAAGAATCCTGCTAAGGACTTAACATTAATTATATTCATGCCTATGTAGTGTTCTGTGTACAAATATTTTTTGTTGGAATTGTGGGTTGAAAACCTCTGATGGTAGTGCATTTGTTGTTTGTGTTCCATATTTTTACAGTTTAATAGAAATAGTACATGAAATCCTCAATGAAGTTGCTCCTTGAGTTAGAGCCTTGAATAACACAAGTTATCTACCCCTGTCATGCTTCAGCTGTAAGAAATACAACTTATCACCCATTAAGGGTGCCATGAGATTTTGAATGGATAAAGATGAGGGATTTCTCCAAGCTGATTTAAGAAAAAAAAGTTCAGAAATTTTGGAAAAAAAAAATTCCAAACCCTATACAGTTGTAAGCCTTATAGGAGGGAGAGATTGAGGACCTTGTTGTGTGGTGGCTTGTCTTTCAAAATCTATACTGGGAGGATTTGCAGAAGGAAATTGTCTATAATCTTTTTCTTTGACATTTAAGAAATGCCTGACAATAGCTCCTTTTTGCCCCCAAGAAATCTAGCAAGTTAACGGAAATTATATAAGTTGTACATTAAACATACAGTGGAAGAATATAAATTTGACAAGAAAAAGTGAATGTTTAATACTTGGTATTTGATCATTTGAACTGATTTGTTTGTGGCATACAATAATGCTTTCTTAGGCCTCTGCGCAGATGTTCCACTTCTCAAATGATGAAAATGCTGAATGTTTGGTTTTATAGGGAAAGGAAGGCAAGTTTGCTGTTTGAATGACATGAATGAAATGACAGTTCATCTCTAGAATTAGACATTGTGCTCTAAGGCTGCTGTATCATTACTTCCTTAGCAATGAAAAATTCCATTAAAAATAATCTCTATCACACACTTTGTCATAACTTCTTCCTCACTGGCAAGGACAAAACTCTTTAGGGCACCTGAGTTGAAGGAAAAATTTTATATGTATAGTGCCTGCTGTTAGCAGAGATATCAAACTGAGGGAGCAAGTGTGGAATATCCATCCCTCTCTTCTGGTTAATCCTTCAGGATTAATGTCCTCTGTTTTTCTGATGATGAAGTTCAGACATGAGTAGGAGATAAAGTAATCCATTTTTCATTTCTACAATAGAGGCAGAGGGGAAAAAAAGTCCCTATCAAGTACATATTCTACAATGCCTTCAATCTGGAATTTTTTATGGAATTGCAGAAGGTTTCTCGAAATGGGGTGCAATTCTTTTTAATGGGATTTTTTCTGGAATTGCAGAAGTTTTCTCCAGAAGGGATGCAATAGATGGCAGTGAGGTGGTGTGAGTGGAGCCAGCCTGCTGCAGGATGGGCAGCACAGAATCAGCAGCTGCCCCACTCAGCCCCAGGCTGAGCCCAGCTCCTGGAATGGGTGACACAGGGGCTGAATGAAGGACAATAACACTGAGCAGAAATTATCATTAACGTTCCTGCTAAACAGCAGCACCAGGAATAATCCATCATGAAACTGGTGTTTCAGGTGTTGATACTTCCAATAAAACTTAGAAAAGCCTCACAAAAAATATCTATTTCTTCCCAAAGTAAAATGCTACGTCCTCTTTTGCATATAAAAAGGTCTCTAAATTTAAGAATGAGCAAGGCTTCTTATTTTGGTGGAAAGAGAACAAGATTTATATTGACCAATGGAGATGATTAAAAGTGTAGGAGCCATGTGGTCATCCAGAGGAATTGAAGAATAAGTTTTTCACTTATATTGAACTCAAGGAATCTTTAAGTTAACAAAATTCTTTTACTCAGTGTTTTATAATGAGTAACTTTTTTGTGAAATTTTGAAAGGGAACAGTTAATCTGGATAATTTATATTCTGTTTCATTTCAGTATTAAATATCTTTTACTTTTAAATTTTTTATATATTGTGGTTTACTTGTTAATATAATTGTTTATTTAGTATTCTGTGTCCTATTTTAAATTACTTCCAAGTTATTTCTGCTCAGCATTTGAGTCCTTTGATAAAGTTGATTGCAACCTGATTTTCTATGGTGTTTGCCAAAATACTGTCAATTATTTAATCATAAAATCCACACTGAGCAGTAAGTCTCAAATAATAGAGTAACATGGTAATAAAGATCTACCCAAGAACATTGCATGTCATTTAAATTAAGGCTTTGCAAAGTCTGTACTTTTAAAACAATAAACTTCACTAGAAATAATAGCAGCCAGGATTAATTAACATTTTCATACTCTTTCTATCCACATCCACCTCAGCATCATTTTCCTTTCATTTTTATCTACTCAGTGTGTTCTTTATTTCCTCTCTTCCCCTCCTTCTCTGTGCCTTTAACAGATTCTTGTGTATGAAGACTGTTGTCTGTGTTCTTGGTTAAAAATTGAGGAACTCTTATGAAAGATTCCTCTCACCCAAGCATTTATTTTGTCTACCCCCTTCTCCTCCTCTGGCAGCTCTGAACATTTTTCACCACCTTTCTCTAGATTTTGTAAAGCATCAGAGCACACTTTGTTCCAGCCACACCTCTTTATATCTCCAAGAATTCTCATCTTCCTGCTCTTATGTGCTTTTAAAAGGGCTAAACACATTAAAGATCAGTAAAACCATTATTCAGGATTTCATTATACAAGAACTTGAGATAAGTTTGGGAGGCAGTTAGACTCTGCTTGTTTTTATTACTTAAATAAATACATATCTTTATTTCCTGGTATCTTTTAGAAGTGAGTGTTTTATCTCATTATCATCATAAATACACTGCACTATTACCAAGCAGCATTCAGAAACATTATCTCCCCTTGATAATGGCATTACCCCTTTTGTGGATAGCCTGAGGAGTTCCCTGCAGCTGGAATGTGCTGGAATTCTAAGGAAAGCTTTCCTTTGGTCTGTGTTTGCCAGCAAATCCTCCTTGTATGGGGTGACTTTTGTATTGTTTTCTTTAAGGTGTCCATGCCCAGTACTGGAGAGTCCTAAAGAGATTTAAGGGCTTTTTAAACAAAAACAGTTGATATCTAGTCATGTTTGAGAATAAAAATAGGAAGTTTATTTTGAAACTTTAGCTTTATTTTAGTTTTTCTCTGAAATTACAGTAGAAACTCTGTCAAGCTTACAGTGCTCTGTACCAGAAAGGTAGTCCTAATTTCAGAAAGAGCTTGTCAATGCTGGCTCTCTGGAGTCTGTGGACTGTGAAATTCAGTCAGGAAAAAGCTCTGAGCTGATACAGATTTGATAGGTATTGCCCAGGCTGAAGAATTGCTGTGCTGGGAGCCTGCTTCAGCAATTCTTGCTCTGGTACCAAGTAGCAGAGGTTCCTGTTCTACTGCTCAGGACTCAGGAAAGGAGAGATTATTTGGGAGGAGGGGATACTATTCTGTTAAAGTAGGAGCTGAAGAAAGAAAAAGTCATCATTCAGAAAGCCCAGTAAAAAACCTTAAGTAATCAAACTTAGAGAAAATTAAGCAAGGACCAAGGTAAAACAGCTTTGAAATACTTTAACTTCTTTGCCAAAATTCACAGCAGCAAGGGATTTGTAGCATTTGGGTCTTAGAATATTTATGCCATTGTAGGGTGTAGAAAATGAACAAATAGATGGGAAAACATAATGAAAAGTGGTAGCCTGTTTTTATTCCATGTACTAATGTACAGTTGTTAGTGATGGGTGCACAAAGCCAGAGAGGGGAGGAGAGGGAGGAGGTGTTAAAGGACCTAATACTGAACGTTGATCTAAATAATACAGATTGATCTAAACCCAGCATGCTCTATATATGCATCTTTAAACAGGATAAATATATTTGTCTGTAGCAAGTAACTGCAAATAGCTGTAGCACAGTCCAGAACTTTGTGTATCTCCAAAAAGGGTACAGGAAAAAGCATGTTAGAATCAAAATTATATCATTCTCCCTGAAATTTCTGATTATAGTAAACTAAGAAGAATCTGTTACTTTTTATGCAAAAGCTTTGCTTTTCCATTTGCTTCTTTATTGTGCCCTACCTACTGTGGAGTTGCCCCAAAAGAAATATTAATAGAGTGTAGTAGGGAAGAGGAAAAGGAGGATTTGCCCTGCTTTGTTAAGGCAATCTCTTTGGATCTGTGGATTCCCTCTGGCTAGAATGGATTATTCTTGCCAGGGTTAAAGCCTGGCATCAAAGAAGAGCCAGTGTCCACAGTAAAGACAGGGGAGCTGAGTGAATTGAGTTCAGGATGCCCAGGGTGTCAGCAGATCTGACAGTTTGGCAAAGGCTTAGAGAGGGACAAAGGCAGAAAATGAGCAGGAGCCATCTGCTGCTGCTTGCCAGGGATGAAACAAACTGGTGTGATAGCCATCCTTGCTGGCCTTTGCCTCTTCATGCCTTGTGTCTCCCTAATTGACATTTCTATTTTTGAGTAATGAGTAAATAACATTTTTCCCTGAAGAGTTGTGTCACTGCAAACCCAGCAGAGGCTCCTGGGAGGGAACCCTCACAGATAGCAAACCCTGAGTGGAAGCTGCTGTCACAGACACTGTGGGGAGGTTGGGGATGCCAAAACCCCAACTGAGACAGTGTCACTGACACAACTGGGAACCAGACAGGTATTCCTGCCTCAGAGAGGCCTTGGATCACACAGATCTTTGCTGAGCTCAGTGGAGCCAGGTGTCAGAATTACACTAAAATGGAGCCAAGGAGAGAGGGGCAGAAGAGAGGGAAGTGGCTGTTATACAGCCAGTCATAATTAGGAAAAGGACATAAACTGAATTACTGTTCATCATCTTCAGTAAAGAGTTCAATCATCTGACTTTTTAAAAAGTTACCTGTTTTTCTATTAAAATCGATTTCTATTACAAACATGCAAAATGTTTATAACAAAAATTTAAGATGTGAACCTTCTGCCTCTACAGATTTTGTTTAAGCATGCTGTCACTCAGAACAAAGTAAATATTACTAAAGGCTCCTAGAGAGAGCAGAGTAAACATAGGGCAAATATTTAGAGTTGTTTCATGTCCTTAATATGACTGCTGTTTACCTCTGTGTGAAATGTTAAAAGTTATAGTAATTCTCTAACACAAAGCAAGGTAAGTTTTATTTTAGTCAAGGTAGAAAATGTGAGCTCTCTAAACGACAGGGATAATATTGTAAGAAGTTTGTGAAAGTAGGCTGCTGTAGTGTGTGAATTGGAGTCAGACCTCTGCTGCTGGCCTTCCACCATCAGATGTTTGCAATGTATCATTAAGAATTTATGAATAATTAAGCCATACCAAAATATCATCTTGCACTGTCCTAAATAAGAGCCTCCTACTTGTATGGTCTTTATTTGTATAAAATTAGCTGTCCACATATAGTCCTCTACCCACCATTGATTACCTAATTACACAATCACTCCATCAGTAAATCAGCACAACATCTGTGACCCTCCATGTCACTGCAGTCCCCCTGTGATTCCCCAGGAGCTTTGCAGAGGCAGTTCTGCTGACATAATATATTCATTATCCATTAGATCTGGCACACGCTCTGCAGTGCTCAATTACAACACAATCGAGCGCGGGGCCCGGTGTCAGCCCATGTAATGACTTTCTGATTATCTGTCTTTAAATGATGAATGAAATGAAAATGTACTATTCAAACCCAATGGAAGATTGCTAAAGATGCTAAATGAAAATTTTACATACAAGCTTTATGGAAGGAGGGATGAGGTTAGAGGGCAAGGATTTGCCTCACATTCAAAAATGAAAGGTAGGAATCTTTTCTTAAGCCACCATAAAACCATCTGGTGAAATGGTGCTGCCTTTAAAGGTGTGGTCTTGTGCCCATGTATTTTCTGATCATCTCAGATGTTCTCAGTCTCACAGTAATTCACTGGAAGGATTTAAATGCCAATAATTTTTTTTTTCAATTTCTTATTTTCCTTTTTTGTTGGAAAGATTTAATTTCTAGGGTTAACTCTGTGTGTAAGAAAATGTCTTCAGGCTGAAGTTTATTATAATAAAGACCTGTGGAAGGAGTCGCTTCCAACTTAATTTTTAATTCTATGAGTTATGGGAAAAATGCTCTGCATTGTTGCACTGTAAAATACATTTCTATGTGGAATTCAGAATTTTATAGCTTATTCTTAAAGACAGGAGCAGCAGACCTGGCCTCCATTTTATCTTTAGATAACAAGATAAATGTTCATCTTTTATTGTGAACATCAGGATTTCTGTGCAGTGCTGTAAAACCTGAGATAATCAGTAGTGTAGATCTCTGCCAGATGTGGTTTCTTAAGCAATTTCCTAAAATCCCAATTTCAAACAGCATGCTATCAAGTGTTGAGGAGTAGGCTGTTATCTCATTAACACCACATGTCAGTCTGGGAAAGAACATTGTAACTGAACAGAACACCTCCAAGTAAGCTAGAACACAATGAATGGTACCAGTCCATGCCAGGTTATCAATAGATGGGAGATTTGTGAGCAATCTGCTGTTCAAAGAATTATGAAGCAGATGTTTGATGTACAGTTGTTTCTGTCTCTCTTTACATCTTTACTTATTTTGGTTATAATTGAAAATCCCATAAAGCCACATATTAGAGTGCTCTTTGCCTCTTGCTTAAATTAGAGCTTCTCATTTTATTCCCTTCAGTTGAATACTCCACATTTTTGAATGGTGTGAAAGTTTGATGGGAAATGTAGCTCTGTTTTTTCTACCACAATGTGGCCAGTGGAAGGGTTAATATTTTTGCCAGAATACCATGGAACTTGCTTAAGACTTTTCAAGTGCATCCAGATATGTTTATCAGCATCCTGATATCTCCATTCTAGTAGTACTTTTAATACTAAATTATTTTCACCTGACACACACTGTGGACAAATTAATTTTTCTCCTTGTAAATCTTGTGTGCACGTTCTATGTGTACACGGAGACAGCAATAAATACAATTGCAATACACAAGTTTATGCTGTACAAAAGCAAAGAAAGGCAGTGGCAGCCCTCTGGAATTGGTAATAATGTCCAGTTCAGTTCTAAAACTTGTACTGTAGAGCAGCTGAAATAAATTTGTGATTAGAAATATTGTCCTGTTTGGAGGGCTTGAGGGAAAGAATCAAAAGAAATGGTGTTCAGCTCACTGGTTCTTCATGATTTTTGACAAATCTATGATTAAATTTCAGATGGAAATGAATTTGGGTTGAAAGTGGCACCACTAACTGAAAAACTACCCAAAGATTTCATTGCACTCAGGTGTGTACTTGGGGTTGAGTCAGCCCATTCCAGAAGCAGAAGCATTGAAAATATTTGTAGCCCCTTAAGAACCTGGAACCTTCTATTTTCCCCAGGCCCCAAGGTCTCATTTTGAGCAGAGGTTCAATAATAAGCTTTCTGATAAAATACAGAGAAATATGCCAAGATAACATGAGGCAGAGAGATGGTGTCAACAAAAACAAGAGTCATTCATCCCTTACAAATACTCTAGTTTAATCTAAACCAAGGGACAGAGTTGCTCTGGGCTGGTCTCAGGAATCCAGATGGATAATACAGCCTCATGAAAGGAAATTGTGAAATCTATTAGATAGAAAGAGGAGACCTCCTGGTGAAATAACTTTAGCAAATACATTACTATTTTTCATCCTGTTCCTCAGAGAACCATCCTATGCCACTCTTATTTTAGCTTTTAAGAAACCAAGGACTGATTTTTTTAGAAGGCAGTAAATTCTT
The DNA here is from genome assembly GCF_023055355.1 of Agelaius tricolor. NCBI lineage: Eukaryota > Metazoa > Chordata > Aves > Passeriformes > Icteridae > Agelaius > Agelaius tricolor. The sequence goes on along the minus strand of NW_027269278.1, from coordinate 5,801,459 downwards.
TCAGTTGAACAATACTTTGTCAGATGGCAAAAGAGTTGTCCACGTGCAAATTTTTATTTTGAATGATAAAGATGTTTCCACCAATTTAAAGTACAGTCCTGTCCCCCATTAAAAAAAAGAAATTAAAAAACAAAATTCCCATGATTTACTATTTTTTACTTGGCTGTAAAACCCAAAAACGTTTGAAAGTCTGAAATGTCTGACAAGTAATTCTTGTTTTCTTCATTTAATTTTCTCTACTCTTTCCTCATTGGATATAATCCCCAGCAGCTCTGGAGATTTGTAGTATCAGGTAACAAAGCTGGGATAATGCAGCAGAGCACAAACCCATGGCTGTTCCTTAAAAAGAGGATAGAGATGACCTCTGGAAGAATAATGCAATTTAGTGCTGCTCCACTGGATTTGCTCCTGTTTGTGCTTGTTAGCGTTAGAAGGCAAAAAGCCAGACAGCAAGGAGAAAAAAAAGTGTGAGAAAAGTCAAATCAAGGTAAATGCTCAGGAAGCTTGTAGTAATTTTAAGACCTTCCTATTAGATTAGAAAATCTGCAAGTTTACAAATTAATTGGCATAAATACATCTACTAAAATAATTATTAATTATAATTATATTGGAGGCTAATTGCAGTATCTTTTTCTTCTGTAAATCAGGTGCTGATCTTATGTAAATAACTCTAGTGAAATCTCATGAACAACATATATTTAGTATTTGTTAATATTTTAATGTTAGACAATTAGAGTACAGATCACAATTTTGCTGTTCCTAGTAATTTTTTTCCTCACTTTTTTCTTTCTTTTTTTCCACTTCTCACTGGAGCTTTTCCTCACTGGGCCAAGGGTGCCAGCCCCTCTGGTTGCTGTGCTAGTGAGATGTTGGATAGAGAAATTCCAGGGAGTGAACTGAGGAAATTGCAAATACATGGGAATTTCAGTGTGAAGCCCAGGGCTGTGGAGTGCTGGGGAGTGGATGGAGTGCAGACTGCAGCAGGACTTTGCTGCCCTCCTGCTCCTGACACTGTAGCCACAAAAGAGCTCAGGATGTCACCTTTGCTTTAAAGGAAACCATCCAATGCTTGGATTTATCCAAACCTGGGATACAACTCCCCTTGGGCTTGGAATTACCTCCAGTGATTTACAGCTCCTGCTGAAAGGCTCCATTCTGTTCCCAGGCTTTGTTAGTGGCGTGGCTGGGTGATTTAGGATGGAGACTGTCAGGGGTTATTGTGTTGTCTGGATAAGGTGAGGAGATTTCTGCTTGTGTTCCCCACTCATGTAGTTTTCTCAGCCTTTTATCTGCAGGGCATAGAGGCTGAGCTTTCAGGAAAGAAAGAAAAAGTCCATTGTGGCAACCTGGTGGAAATGAGAGTAATCTTTCAGTGGTCACTTGTTATTTGCCTCCATTTTCTTTAATCAGGCACATGTAGAAATATACCACAAGAGTGTGTGTGTATGTGTGTGTATATATATATATATATATTCATTTATTAAATATGTTAAATATCTATATAATCAGCTGAGGACCACCTTCTGACATCTGGCATGTGATGCTGTGCAGACAGTGAGGCTGAGAAGCACAGCCTTCAAGGACATTCTGAAAAGCTTAAGACATCTGCTTTCCATGATATCAACTACAGCTGCTCTGAGATGTTGGGGTCTCAAAAGAGTTTTTAGTCTCCCATGAGTAGCTGGAACATGGTGTTGGTGCATTTCAGTGGTATTGGACATCATCTGCTGGCTCTATTATTCTGCTTGGTAGTGATAAAAAATATTTCTACAAGTAAAAACTACAACTGTAAGGTTTATCTCTGATCTTTGATAGAATAGTGATGTGCCCATTCCTGATCTATGTGTGTGCACACTTGAGAAATCCAGAAAAATGAGTAGGCGCTTGCCAAAGGACTTGTAAGCTTCTACTGAAATACACACTGGTAATGCTAGGGAAACAAACAGGCTTTTAATTAAAAAAGTTGATATGCTACTAACTGGAAATAGAGTTTCAAGTCTCTTAGTAAAAATAACTTTTCATCTCAAGCCTCATACAGTATTACATTAAACAGTAATTTAAATCCTCAACAGCTGGAAGGACAATGTTTTTGCAAGCCGTGTGGGGTTTGTGCCAGTGTCTGCTCCTTGTTCTCAGCAATCAGAACATGTCAAAGCCAGGTTTAAAACATTGGGCAAGTGAGTCCAACCTTTACTCTCATTTTCATATTTGATCACTGTTTCCCTGCAGATAAATGAGAAAGACAAGAAGGCCAAATAAATTTTTCTGGTTTCAGTTACGATCTTTGAAAACGATGCCGTATAATCTGATAAAAACACAAAGCATAACAGGCCTCAAGAGCTTAAGAAATAAAGCTAGGTTTCTGTTTTCAAAGTAGCAGAGATTCCAGCCTCTCTCACTTGGTTGACAGGTTTTGATTGACAATGATTTTCCTACAGTTATCCCCTGCTTCCAAATGCCATGGGAAGGATATTATGCATTCCCAACCTGTCAGCTTTGGCTGCCTTACAGAGTGGTCAATTATGCTCTAATCGAATAGCTGCCCAGTGTAGGCCACATAATGACTTCCTGATTATCTGACTTTAAATGATAAATGAAATGAATATGTAAGATTCTTTTCAAACAGAGGATAGTCACTGAGCCAAATGAAAACTGATTTTGTGCCCTTTTGTCTGAAAAAAGAAAAAAAAGAATTATATTTTATTGTAATTCCATTCAACTAGTTGTTCTGCTGCTTGTTTTGCCTTCATCAAGATAAACAGGGAATGAGTTTTCTAGGAAAATGCTGGTCTTTTCATTTTCAAACAGATGCTGAAGGTGCTAAGACCTGTTTAGATTGTTCTCCTTCCTCTCTTTACATTGACATCTTATAAAGAGCAAGGTCAGATTGATATGATCAGTTCCTATTGGGAATATTTCAATACTTGCTGGCACTGCAACAAGTCTGTTTCAAATAATGTTGTATAGACAACATTAAGGTCTGCATAAATTATTTAGTGGCAATAGTGCTAGATGTTTTTCATTTCCAGTCTATGGTATTAGTACTAAGCAACCAACACAGCATTTGAAATCAAATAAACCTCTATCACCTCACTGGGATAGCACACATTTATTTTGCTGAAGTCAAAGCCTTGCTGGGGAGGTTCTTCAGCCTCTTTAGCCATCAGCCCATGGTGGGCAGCTTTCTGAAGCACTTCAGCTTAGTTTTAGGCATGATTGATTGTGTCAAAGTCATTTGTGAAAAGTTGCTCGGATACAAAGACTTTATATTAAGTCTCTGATTTTTGAGCACAGTCTGATGCTTGGGGCTTCTATCCCACTAGGAATAGCATATGATGTAATAGATAAAAAGAAGATTTGTGTGAAGTGGAGCACATTTTGAACTTTGTTAATTGAATAGAACTGGCAGCCCAGGCCCAGCTCTTCAGTGAAAGATGCACTTGGACCTCATTCTGAGTAGTCCATCCCTAAGATCAGCTCCTGAATTTGCATTCTTTCTGATTTTCAGCCTAACGTGAAGATACAACAGCCATGGAAAATTCTTCAACTTGGCTGCAGCAGTACAATAATTTTACCATTATTGCTCTTATTAGGAAGATCATGTCTGGGAGTAGGATCTCAAGGGCCACTTACTTCTTGAAAATGCTCTAGTGACTGAAATATTTGAGAGAAACAGCCCCTCTTCAGAGGGCAGCATTTTGGGAATGACCCTTTCTCTCAGAACTAATCTCTGCTGTGTACTGGGGATACTGAGGATGGTCCAGCCATGGCTGTGTGTGAGCACTGTGTGCCTCTGTGGCAGAGCAGGTGACAGAGGAGGCTGCACACCCCCCTCACCTGCTGTGCTTTCAGTCCCAGGTGCCAGGCATGAGCAGTCAGGCTGGCCTGAGCAGGAGGTCATTCCTGCACACCAGCAGGTCTGCTTCTGAGATATCTGCTGGATGTTTATATTGCCACCCCAAGAACCGGGGTGGCAATGTTTATATATATATATATTTATATATAATATTTATATTGCCACAGTTTGCCTTTCAGAAGGTGAAATTCACATATTGAATGTTTTAAAATATTATAACATAGTTCTTGCACCATTGCATCTTTATGTCATGGGAGGAGCAGTGGCTGGAGGAAGAATGTGTTCTGGGAGGGAACCTTGTCCGTGGTGTGAGAGCCTGTAAGAGCAGAATGAGGCAGAACAATCTGGTCAGGCAGAGTCTGTGGATGGTGGAAATAACTTCATCAAGTCAGCAGCCTGCCAGAAAGAGATGATAGCCCAGCTCAGCTTAATTTGATGTAGCTAAACTGCCTTCCTGTGCTATACAGCCCTGTTTGAGTGTGCAAAGTTAATTCAGCTTTAGACTCAGATGTATTCCCATAATTTTTACCCTGTTACTCTGCATATTCTGTTTCTAGGGGCTGGTAATATGTTTTATCAAATATGAGAATTGAATTACCTAAAGAAAACTATTTAAGGTTGGAAAACAAAGCTTGTGGCTTTGTAGGTTTTGCATCAGGAGATCAGAACACTTGTCATATTTTCTCCTGTGACTTGAAAGGGACTAAAGTGATTTTATATTAGGTATAAAATAACATCTATTTTGAAATGAAATAAGTATTCCTGGATTCTGGAAATACGTGGGGTTTCTAATTAAACTTCTTAGGGCTATATTGTAACACTTCTCTGAGCTGCTACCTCCCAGCTGGAACACACAGCACAGGTGACACTAAGGGGTACCCGAGCTCTTGCACAGTTAAAGGACTTTCAGCTGCCCAAGTTCACTTGATTTTGTGCTGCTGTGCTTGTGATTCTTTAAATTAGCTACAGCTGAGCTGGCTGCAGCTAATGAATTGCTGCTGTGAGCGTTGTTATTTCTTTAGTAGAGCCGAAGCACGGTAGAGGATATTTCTGGGTTTTGATCAGGTAAGGTAGCATTTATACATACAACAAACAGAATTGAATTAACTAAAGTGTCTCTTTATTTTCTTTTAATTTATCTTTTGTGGTCTGTCTGCACTAATTGTTATTATGCCAAACTGAGGTAATGATGGTGTGTGTCTATACTGCTGCAGTGACAATTCTTAGTTACAAAGCAGGCAGACTAGGTCACTGTTCCTAACCCCTGCACTCTGCACCTCAGCATGATCAAGTATCTGAGTGTCTGCCCTGGCAATTTGGGTTTTTGTAGTTGTTGTTTTCTGTCCTTTTCTATACTTTTGTGTAGCTGCTGTGTTTATTTTAGCAGTGCTTGAGCTGCTTAATCAGAAGTGATGTCTGTATATCACACTAATACATGCACACTTTATCTAATTCTCTGGAATTCAGAAAAGAAGAAAGAAATATATGTAATTTAAAAGCTATTTTAAAAAACCTAAATAATGTGAAATTAAGAAGAGAGAAAGTTAATTCACTTGTTTCTTAGTTCATCTCTTGTAAACAGAGCAAGAAAATTATGAATACAATTCTGAAAATTTTGTTTTATTAAACAGATGAGGAGGATAGGAAAACAATCAAAAGTGCTTTCATCTCTCTTTAAAAGTTGTTGTGGGAGGAATGTTCCAATATATTTTGCTATGCTTTATTAACTGTGCTATTATTTCTCTTTTGCTTTCATTCCTCCCCACATTAGCCACATAGTCTCGTGCACAGGTATTGCTGGTTAATTCTTAAAGAAGCTAATCCAGCTATATTAAACCTTTCTGTTCTGAACTCAGGCAATAAATTATGAGTTGTTTTACAAAATGTCCAGCTTTGGAGCTAAAGTAGAACATAAAATGGAAAGAAGCATAAAAGGTGGCAGCAGAAATATCCTTAACAGTCTCTCTTGCCCAGTTCTGCAGTATGAAAATCTCAGCTAGACCAGAATGGTCTTATTATCCTTCCTAGTTGTGTAACATTTTCTTGAGCCCTAGAAAAGCTGAGTGAAGATGCATGCAAGCAGTTTATCAAGACCAGTATGAACACAAAAACAGAAAAGTTTTTCTGAACCTGCAATAGATTAGTGTGTGCTCTGATGGTGTTCATCAGGTAGGCAACCTGAGATAAATTTTTCATTTTTGAAGTCTGATTGCACAAGAAGCATAGCTGGTGCAGACAGAACAGAATGGAAACATCAGTAAAGAGAAAGATGGCCTGTTGTTAATTCCCCAGAACAAAAGTGTGTTGCTCCTTGGTTATCAACAGTGAGAGATCAGAGATGATGGCTCTTTAAAGAGGATAGTTGCCCTTTTATTGACTCTCTGAATTCAGATGAATTAAACCAAATATCTAACTGAGAGCTGTGTCTGTGTGGAGGACTCAGGAATATTGCTGGGGTAGGTGGCACAATGACTCATAGGGCTGTGTGGGCAAGTTGTGCATTTCTAATTGTATCAGGATTGTTTCCTGTCAGGTTCAGTTACTCCATGGAAAATTCAGGCATGAGCAGGAGTCCTGTGAGCTCCCAGCAGCACTCCTTGAGGCTCTGTGCTGGCCTGCAGCAGCTTTCCCAGCAATTAGCAGTTGTTTAATTTTTCATGTTTGTTTGTTTGGGGTTTTTTTTCTTGGTATTGGTCACTCAGTAGCAACATGAAATTATTGATTGGTGTTTGTGTGGCTGGTCCACCAAGTCCTCTGCATTCAGAAGCAGGTTTTGGGTACTCCTTGGAAATCATGTGTTGGTAAGCAGGAGGCACAGGAGGCAGTGCAGTACATGGAATGGTGAGAAGGTTTTGAGGAATTTATTCTTGTGAAAGGAAAAAAAAATGCTGGGGATGCCCCTGAGTCTTGAGGTCTACAGTACACACAAGTTTGGTTGTTTGTGAAAGGAAACCCAACGTGTCTTGTCTCCCAGCATGGGGGGAGTCTCTGGGGCAGTACCCACAGCACCTCCTCTTGTGCTCACTGCAAAGAACACCCCAGCATGGGGACATTTGCTACTGTCGTCATTCTGGGGCACAGAATGAAGGCAGCAGCAACAAACAGGAAATTTCAGTCCAGTAATGTGACCTCTGGGGTATTTCTTGAGGATCATGAGACTGCACTGTGAGTTTGAAGCTGGACACAGAGCCTGGGGCAATGGGGCTGCTCTGGGGGCTGCTCCCCACCCACCACAGCAACTGCCCCCCATGTGCAGCTGGATGAGGGCTGGCTGTACACAGGGAATTGTCAGAATGACCTTGCTCTGGACTGGTGTTTAAAATCTGCTCTTTCATGTTAAATAAATGGGGAGGGGGGGAAGGATGGGTCAGATGCTGTACAATGACAATTAGGATAATGGGTAACCTGTCATGCAAATGAGTCTAAAAGGCCTTTAATCATTGGGCCCGCAGGAGAAAAGATCTGAATTTATAACTACTTGTTATAAATGCATTAAGAATAAATACTGGGAAAGGGAAAAGGACTATTTAACCTGAAGGAAAATGTGAATAAAAAACCCTGGAAGGTACCATCTGGCCATGATCAAAGTGGATCTGTCCAGCTTACCAGGCACTGAGATTTGCCTTTGAAAAGTTCCATGGGGTCAGCAGAGCAGACTCATTTCAAGGCAGAGTGATGGCAGATGGCACAGACTGTAAGAATATGGGGTAATTGCAATAGCAAAGCATCATCCAGTTACCCAGAATCTTTTCCACACTATTTCATCTTTTTCCTTATGAAAGGATGCATCTAAGTAAAGACATTCTACCCCTTTCCACAAAACAGAAGTGTAGCCTTGAAGAATTAAATGTGGTGGGAGAGTAGTGGGTGGCATCTTTGGGAGCAGAGAGGGGCTATAAATAATCATTACTGCTTGTGAGGCTCAAAGGGCTTGAGGAAGAAGAGTGAGCTGAAATATTTACTTTTTTTCCCTTCAGCCCTGTCAGTGTTGACATTTGACAGAAGGTAGGGGAAGGGCTGTGAGCAAAACATAATGGTTATAACCAGCAGCAAAATATATTTTATTGCAGAACAATGCTGATTGTGGATAGTTTCATCGCGTGTTAATGATAACCTAACTACTGAGAACAAGTAGAAGAGCCACTAGACATTGTTTTTTCAAGAGGAAAGTACAGCTTAATACAAATGTTTTGTATTTGATTATGGTAGAAATTTTGTCTGAAGCCAGTGCCAGTCAGCATTGCATTTAGTTTGCAATAAACACAGTTCTACACCTTCCCCCCTTTCCACACTAGCACATCACTTATCTCTACTCCTCTGGTTGTGCTCTCTGTGGACAGCATCTGTCAGATCAAATCAAATTCTTTTTCTTTTTTCTGATGGTCATTTGAAACATGTGTATTCAAGAATACATTTTTGATCACAAAATAGTTATACTTGGAAGCAATTCATCCAGGAAGACACACAAGCTGTGAAGCAGTTGCATCAGCAGTTGACGTTCTTTTAATGTGCTTCAAGTCATCCATGACAAATGCTCTACTTAAAAATCAAAGAGAAGATATGGTTATTCTTATGTGGGATATAAAAGTATCTGAATAACGTAGAGTTATTACTGAATTTAAAAAAAAATCTGAAATTTTCAACCATGTGTGCTTCTGTATCCTGTCTGACTTTGCTAAGTTTGAGGGCTCTGATTGTTTCATTACAAATTTCTATTTTGATTATTGGGAATGAAAACCAATTAAGGCAGGAACTGCAGCTGGGCTATAGACATGGAAGACTTTCTAGGCAACCAAAAGTAAATCTTCCAAAACTAAACATATATAATTCACCTTAAAGACATTTTTTCAGAGAATGAGATGTCATCTTTCAGTCCTTTATAGTATACTTACTGAGAAAAAGCCAGGATATTCAAATACACAGAAAAAACCCTAAACATCACTGTGGTTTCTGAATTTCAAATTAGGAAGAAGGGAAGAGTTAAGTCAACAAAGCCATTTGGTGTTTGTTTTCTTAAGAAAATGGCAGGAATGTACAGGTAGATTGTACAAAGGAAGTCTGAGCTTTGTGCTGTTTGTCTGCAGATTTCAGAACAGGACAGATGATTTAACACTGAAATATTTTCATACCTGTTCCTTCCAACCCTCCAGCCCCCACCCCCTCCCCTTTTCTGGGTGTAGGTGATAAATGACAGATTCTCCCTTATGATATTCCTGTGGTACTCCAAAATAATTCTGCAGACATGGTAAAAGCTTTTAGAGACTGTAAAACTGATTATCTCTTCGGTAGCTCTTTTCATCTTCAAAGCACTTACCAACATTAACTAATTAATCCTCACAGCATCCCTCTGAATTAGATATCATTGCCATTATACAGATGGAGGAATTGAAGCAAACACTTTGTGAGTGGCTCCTGAGCTCCAAGACAGTTGGTGAGATGGAATTGGAGTGAGTTGAGGTGGAATTGGAATGCACAGACCTGTGTGTCCAGGTTCTCTGGCTGAACTGCCCCACCATTCCTCTCTTGGCAAATGTACCTATAGGTATTGGTTATACAGTTTTTGTTAATGAAACATTGTTAGGAATGGCTTTGATGGGAAATTTATTTATAGTCAGACTATTATCTTTTTAAATCCCTCTTCTGCTATGTTTTCTGACTGGTCCAAGTTTGTTGAAAGATAAATCTCTCTTGTAGGATCACTGCTGACTGCAAACTTCAAAATTAAAGAGCAAGCAATTGTGGTGTTTAGGCAGGAAGCAGAAAATGGAAAACAAGCCTCATTCCTCTAGTCTGAATTTAGTGGATTTGGCTTATCAAAGTACTTAGTACCATACAATTGAAGTTTAAAGCAGCAGTGTAAATTTGCATGTTTTTATGAAATAATCTACATGATACAAGTCTTGAGTTTTAAAGTTTCAGCTGTGCTTGAGAACTCTCCCATCTCCTTTTGGGGTGTGTTTTTAACCATTCAGAGGCTGATGAGCACGTGGCTGCATTGCTTTGGTGTCAGTGGCAGCCCTTGCTCTTTGAGGCACAGTTTGCCAGCCCAGCTCCTCAGGTGTAGAGCAAGCACAGGGGCTGGTGAGCAGAAACTGGGATTGCTGGTGCTGGCTTCAGCCCTCTCTGGCCAGCAGTGCTGGGCTGTGGCTGCTCCCAGCAGGGTGAGGGCATCCCCCTGCTCCTGTGGGAGCACAGAATCTGCTCTCAGCAGAATAGGGTGGGGGCTCAGGTGCTGTCAGTAAATACTGCTCAAAGTTCAGCAGACGTGCTCCTAAATTAATATTTAACCAGATTACTACATTTTGTCTGCTTCATTAATTTTTTATTAATTTATGAAAATGCTGTTGATGGAAGTAATATTGACAGGGTGTGTTTTTTTTTGTTTTGGATGCTGGGTTTTTTTAATATCTTCTGGTAAATGGGAACTTCTCCTTATGAACACAAACCATCTAACAAGCCATATGGGGCAAATGTTCTAATAAGACAACAATTATTAGGGCATGATGCATTAATGTTTTATGTTGTTCATAACTCAGCTTTAAGAGATTAATAATGGAGATGTGAGGGGAATGCTGTCTTAAGTGTTTATGATTATGTTAATATTAAGACAGTCTAGGAGAGGAAATTGCTTTCAGGTAGTTACTTTTATTGTTTGTAGAGAGAGTATTCTGAAGGAAATGTTCTTTGTCTTCTTCTAATAATTCTTAAGCAGTTCTGCTGAACTGAAGTTACAGGAGCAACTCTTCATTACTACAAATCTATAAGAACCTCTTATAACTTAACTTTCTTAAAAATAATAATTCTAAAGTTGCCAGAGCTGAAACTCTTTACCCACAAATTACTGGGGAGTAAGATTTCCAGAATTTCAATAAATTTTTGGAAATGTCACAGTTTTTCCTTCTAGGTCTGAAACAAATCCTATTTGCTCAGAACTCTGTTTATGATTATGATCTTACCTGTGCATTCGCATTTGGCCCATGCTCTCAGATTGACAAAGCCACTTATGGATAAGCAGCTGTCCTTTCAAAAGGCAGAGAAGCATGCTTGGAAAGTTTAGAGGTAGTATTTAATACACAAGGATAGTTTTGAACAGATGTAGTAAGGAGAAAGGGAAAAAGAGATGAGTAAAATTTTGTAAAGCTGTTTAGTTGTGCGCATAAAAAATATTCTGAATGCAGGGGTTTTTTTCAGCTTTTTTTTAACCTTAAGTAATTGCTAAGTATTCTCCTTTCTTCAAAAAGTCACTGAAACAAAAGTGCCTTCTGTAGGAGCAGAGAATTCTTTGCTGTGTATTGGAAACCAACACACTTCAAAGTGGTGGTGTGTCATTTTGTTGCTGTAGGTAGAATGAAAATGTGGTATTCACACCTTTATGGAGCAAATCTGTCTGGCCCTCTGTCACAGAGTAAATGTAGCTGTGTGGTCTTCACTTGGCTCCATTCTTCTGTGTTGAATTTTTGCTGAATTTCTGCCCCTTCTCTTCAAGTCTTTATCCTATTTTCTGATTGGAACCTGTACCCTGTAGCAGCTGAGTCGAGCTCCTACGATGCTGAAGTGAGTGAGATAGAAGTTGTGCAGTGTGTGAGTTCAGGAATGCAGAATTGCTGCTGCTCCCACCACATCACAAACAAGTTCACTTATGCAGAGCTGTTCCTACTCCCAGCACACCACAAAGGAGCTCCCTTATGGAGAATTGCTGCTGCTCCCAGCACACCACGAGGTTGTTTGTGTCTCCCTGCTGCTCTGGAGTGCCTGCCTGGGGCTGTCCCTGCTTCCCCCCAAAGTGTGAAACACACCACTGTTTATCACAGCCCAGCAGGCAGGATGCTGATCTTTTCAAACAGCACCACTGCACCCTTATCTCAATAGCACTAATATTATCCCCTGCCAGAGCAGACATGATATATTGAAGTATCTGTAACCCTTACAGGATCTCTGCATATTCCTTGAATTTAGCCTGCAGCAAGTCTGTCATCCATGGTGATCCTGATGTTGCAAGAAGCAGCTTAAAAACATCATCAGGGCATTGGTGCTGACTTAAAAGCAGCATAGGCACTGCTGACCTGTGAATTGAGACATGTCCATTAAAATAGGCTGCCTGCTTTTCCTCCCTCCCCACTGCTTCCTTACATGCTGGTAGTAGCCCCCTGTCTGGTTGCAACCCTCTGTCAGACAGAGGTGGAGTTCAGACAAAATAGCCAGAATCATAGGTTAGGTTATCTAATTTTTAAGCTGTTTACAATAATTAAGAAAATATATTCTAATCCACCAAATTCTGTTTAAGTTTGGAGGAAACTTTCTTTATTTTTGCTGATGGATTAAACCTAACACCACAGTTTAGGAAAAAGGACAAGTCCAATACTGCAAACCTTTTTATGTTTTATTATCTACAATATTTGTGTACAGCGTGCTCAATTACACCACAACAGTGCAGAGATCCAATCTTCCCAATATAATGACTTCCTGATGATCTGTCTTTAAATGAGACATGAAAAGAATATGCTGCCTTCTAGCTGCATATACAACAAAGTTTATTGCAACCCAAAATTGCTTTTTATTCCTTGGGTGGGTGGGGAGGTGTAGAAGGGAGGTTGAAACCAGACTTTTTCCTAACCTGTTCTCAGGTTATATCATTGGGATATATTTCCAGTGTTGTTCAATCTCCCTGGAATACATCTCCCTGGAATTCAAAGGGGAAAAGTGGCTGTATGGGGTTAATCTTGGGATTTTACAAAAGAGTTTAGATCAAATCAAAACCCTCAGCTATTGGTGAACCACAGGTTCTCCTTGATCGTGTAAGTCCTTCCATCACCCACTCCAGCACGGCACTTCTGAAATGCAGAAATCTGTCACTTCTGAGATAAAGCCACTAATCCACCTCTCTCCTTGACACTTTCTCTGTTCAGTGGGCAGATTTCTTATATGGATATTTTCTGTCACTTTTGCCAGTACTACCTCTGTGTCATAAGCTGATGGCTTTAACCAGTGATTTCCTGTTTTTCAGGCTCGACGTGGAAATCCAAACACCTCTCTGTGAAGTGTTTTCAGAGTTCATCCCCTGCTGAAAGTCTCCTCAAGGTAATGCTTGTGAATGACAGCAGGCGTATTGTAAGCTAAATTCTTGAAAAATGTTTCTTGCTCATCCAAAGAGCTTGTGAATTCTATAGGCTGTGCTACTCCTCTCAGTCAGCATCAGTCTTGCTGCTTCAATATCCATAATTGTCCTTGTTGTGATCATTTTGGGTTAATTTTTAATCACACTTTCACTTTCCATGCTGTTGTGCAAATTTTGCATTCATATCTCTGTGCTATCTTTTCATCTTTTGCAGTCACCTTATTTCTATATACTGCTTGATTTTTTTCTCTCTGAGAAGTCAACTTGATTATTGCCTTTAACTGCTCTTAATTTTTGCCACATTTGCTCAAGCATTTAGTCTATTTCTCTCTTAAAAAATATCTCTCTTAAAAAATGCATTTGGTGTTCATTGTCATGAGCTTGTGCACTTTGTTTCTGAAATAGATCTCAATCTAGTTCCAGTGTGATTTTTATATAAACTCATTGTGTGGGTTTCAAAAGGATTTCCAGTGTAATGGTTCCTTTTGGGTTCTTCAGTGGAAGGTTTATATGTTCAGAACTTTAAGATTGTGTCTGTGTACATGTGAATGCATCTGAATACCCACTTCTGTATGTATATATAAAATATATATGTGTATGTATACATACTTGTATTTATATATACACCTGCAACTCCCACTGCTGCAGTGAAAACAGACCATATAGATATGCCTATATCACTGAGTGAGGGTCTCTTTTGAGAAGAGAGGACATTGTGATGGCTGTGAGGTTCCTTATAATCTATTGATCTGCCTCCTGAGCTGTGCGGATAGGTTTGTGCTCTGCAGAATGCACAATATCCATTGCATTACAGGCTGCAGTCCTGGGGGTTTGAGATCCCTACTGACACTTGCAGCACTCTGCTTGCCTTGTCCTGGGCTGCCTCTGGCAGGAAGTCCTGTGATTTGGGAAAATAAAAATATAGCTGTTATTCCCAGTGCTTGGGCTCCCTGGTGAAAATTCAAGGCCTAGGATGTAATCAGGAGTGTTTTAAGTGCTTGGATTGGTTGCTGCTGCTGCCTTGCTCAGGTCTGGGTGCAGCAAGGTGCTCAATGGCTCTCCCTGCCTCACTGGCTGGCAGTCTACTCTTGTAAGGAATGGCTGAGGAGGGATTTCTGTCTTCCTGTAGCTGCCCCAGCACTTCTTAATTACTCATTTCTCTGGGTGTTTAGAGGCCTGTTTTACAATATGGTTCTTTCTCTCAGCAGAAAGATCTTGTCAGCAGAAGATTATGGCACATATAAACTGGTGACACGAGGGGTTGTGTCTGTCTGCAGCTTCCCTTTGCACTTGCAAGTCAGAGATGTACTGAAAGACCTATTTGTGAATTTTGAGAGTCAGCACAGCAACACTCAAGGGTGCTATTTCCATGATTTTTCTGTTTGGATAATTAAAGATGATCACAGGGTTGCTCATACATGCAAGTTACACAGAACTTCCAGATGAAAAATCTGTAGCACATATGTGGCACAGCCAGGTGAAAAGTTGTGTTAGAAGACTGAGAAATTTAGACTGACTATTCTGGGAAAGTAGTAGTGAAATTAGAGAAAACTAACCTATTTGGTGGGGGGAAGACATGGTCAGCAACTTAGAGAAACATGAGAGTTACTCAAATTGACAGTGGAAATTCCAATCCTTTCACTTGGCATGTTTCACCTGGTGATTGAATAATGTTGTCCTGTTGCCTCATCCCCAGCCTCTGGTCCCCAGGGCTCTGGCATTTGTGATGCTAATGCACCACAACCTGTAATCAAGTTGTTGGATCTGATCTCTCACTTCCCTACCTGAAAGGTCATCAGCCTCTAAGCAGGTCTCAAATATTCAAGTGCACTTTTCAGCTATGAGCTCAGGTTTTGTGCATGTGTTAATTATTCAGCACTGATAAGAAGGGGAGAAAAACAACTTGGGAAGTTGATGTTTGTATCAGAGGTCATGCTTTCAACTGTATTAATTATATTTATTCCTTCAGATCCCTAAAATGAAATGGTCAGATTGTTCATGAGGACAAAAATTTGGAATAAAGAGTTCTACTAGTAGTTTTTTAATAACCAATGTATTAAAAGAAGTTAATGCAATCCAGATGTGTCGCAAACAACTGGATTAGAATATATACCAGCAATTCACAGGGGATATTTTTACACACAGTGTATGAATGGGGTGTATTAATCCAGTTTCTCATGAGGTGGTAATTACACTTAATGAAAATTTAACATAAGTTTCAGCAATTCAAAGCCACATTCTCTGTGGGGTTTTTGTTGAGATTCAGTTAATAGGAGAGCTCATGGTTTATGCAAAATTGTTACTTCACACTTTTCTTCAGCTTGGGAACTCTTTCTCTGCATCTGAAGTATCATTAAATGTGATCAATTGCATTTGGAACTGACACTTTCGTTTCAATCCCAAAGGTTTTTGGGTTGTTTAGCTCCACAAACAACCTTGGAGGTCACTTGAGGAAGGGATATTGGGTAGCAAGTTTCTTTTGTCTCTGAAAGTTTCCTCTGCTTCTGTCTTGCTTTGCTGCCTCATATAATGCAAAAAAGAACACTTCTAAAAGTGCATATTTGTGGAACTGCTTTAGAAACTTAAAGTACATTGTTTCAGAAACTATGGTAAAATAGCAGAAAATAATTTAAATACAACTGCAAATATTGAGGTTGGTACCTAGAGGGATTATAAGCTAGGATTTTGCCAATCATGAATAAAAACCAAAGCTCCTGTAATTGCCGGTGTCCTGTGAAAACATTGGATGAAAAGAATAAAGAATTACACAAGTAATTTGGGCTTCTCAGTGGTAATTGGTATTTGCTCGCTAGTGGTGTTGGAACTGTTGTTTTTTTGGTGGTTTTTTTTTTGGTTTTTTTTTGTGGTGGGGTCTGGTTTTTGGTTTTGGGTTTTTTCAGATACATCAAATGTACTGCTTTATAATGGCCTTCATCTAACAGTGCTTAGTGGTGTAGATTCTATGATAAAGTATTTGTGGGTTTTTTCCCTCCTCAGAGCTCTTTTCCTGTCTATAAGTCTTTCAGAAAATATCTGATTTCAGTTTAGTTCCTGCAAGTATACTACTATTGTAGCACTTTCAAGAAATTTTGACAAGAAGACTTCACAGCCAGCTACAACTATTTATAAACTTGAGATTGTCTTTGATCCTAAATCAGCTTTCAATTACCATTTTAGTTATGCTGGGGAGAAAAAAAAAAAGACTTAATCATATCCAGGATACAGCAAACTTGGGAGGATGGAGTTATTTTAAGGCTTGTGGTACTAATTATAGCTAACTCATTACCATACATTGTTGCTGGCATTCTACAATACTTGTTTGTAGAGAACTTGTCTGGCCATTTAGCATGTTCTACTGTTGGTTCTTTCTTTAGTAATATATGAATTGCTTGATTACTTGAGTTGTGCTTTTTAATAATTGCTAAGACTTGGCTATTGAATACTGTCAGATTTTCCTTTTTGTAAATGTTAATTGGAGAGGGTAAGGCAGTAATAATTTTGGATTTTTTTTTTTATTTAGCTGCCTGGTGTTCTTCTTGCTCACTGAGTAAACAACAAAAAAAAATCCAACTTGATATTTTAACTTCCCCTATTTTAACCTTTTCATCAGTGCAGGGAAATTAATTGGAATAGTTGTTCTTCTCTCTGATATTGCATCCTGTATTTTAATGCCAAATACATCCTTGTGCCAGTGTCTTTAGCAAAACAGAAAAGGGGGCTGTCCTTGTAGCAGAATATTGAGCACTGATATTGTTTTTTTGCCATTAAGCCAATGGGCATCTTAAAATTATGTTGAGGAATAGAATCTCTGTGACTCCTGTAGCAAAGCCTGCAGTGATTATCACAGCAATTCTCCATTAAGAGAAAATTCATTATTCTCACATTAAAGTGAAGTCTCCAAACTGTTCACTTTTCTTCCTGTAGTTTTCTTATGCAATAGTGAGGTATCTTTTTCATGTCAGCAGAATGGGCAATTTATGATCAAGGGTTGCATTCACTTAATGTTAGTCTCTGTTTTAAGTATAAAGAGAAGAGACCTGAAGTAGGATATGAAAGTCCTATGATGGTACTGAAATCTCTCAAGGTGTTAATCAGAAAGTGCCAGCAGAAATCTTGAAAGAGCAAAATTCAAATGAAGAAAATAAGGAGTGAGTTGAGTAAAAGTGCCAGAGGGTTGTGGGATATTTTGTGTTGCTATTTTAAGTTTAGCGTGCATTTTTGGGAAAAGGTCTTTAGAGCAACATTGCTTTGCCTGTTGTGTGGATCAGTAGCTGTACATCTGCATTTAGACCCAAATTCCTGAACACACCCATTCTTCACCAGCTGATCTAGCAAATATCTGTGATAGTAGGACTGAGTGCTAGGCAAAAACATGAATAAAATGGTGGTTAGTAGCACAGCAATTGAGTGTGAGTATTTTTGCACCCAGTGTGTATCTGCAGTCACAAAGGTGCAAATGTAGAGAAGGGGGAGGGGATGTGTATTTCTAAATCCAGCCAGCAACTTCCACGTGCTTACAAAGGACATGTTTTAAATAAGAAGGAAAAGCATTATATTCTTAATGTAATATTTAGGTTTATTTGCATTTTAGTTCTTTTTTAGAAAGCTGCAAGTTTTCTCTAGCAGCATTTAGATATTTGGATAGAAATGCCTTAATATATAAAATACCCCGCATTTTCTACAAACTGAAGAGTAAATTCTGTTGCAATAATTTGCTCAAAAATCTTCCATGTATAGCTTGGCTGCAAGGCTGGTCATACCCAAGGTTCTTTAGGGAATGTTTATATAAGTAGTTTGCTTGCATATCTATTTATAAATACGATTTGTGCAAATGCTGAAATAAATATTTGTTTTCCTTTAGAGTATTGCTATTTCTACTTGAATTAGTAGAAGAATAATTAATGTGTAAATATCCTTCAGCTAATACAGCATAACTCTGTACCTTCAAGTTGTAGTTTCAAGTGAATAACCCTCAGTCTGTACAGTCTCTTTAAATGTCTAAAAGCTATAGATTGTTGTTTTTGTATGTCACACCTTGGCCAAAAATGAATGGAGAAGTGACACATGACTGATGCTCCCATATGCAGTTATGTTCGTGCCAGTGAAAGAAACCAATAGAAACAAGGAAATACACCCCAGAGCTGTAGTGAAGTCTTTGTTTTTTTGGGTGAGGATCCTGTGATTTATCCAAGAGATGCTGTACTGCAGCACAGTGTGGCTTTGAGAGACAGCTCATCATAATCTCTGGGGCCATGACCTGAGAGATTAAATAGAATGATGAGGTTGTATTGTCAGAGCAATTCTGTCTAGAGGACAAAACATTTTATTTAGAGGGTAGATTGATGGGATTAAAGCTTTGCATTTATTTCCTTTACACACTCAAATTTACTGTAAATTGTTTTTTATTCAACCAGACACTGGATTGCTAAAGGAATTATTTTAGGACAGATAATTTCATTTAAATGAATATTGAAAGATTTATTAGTAAACTCAGTCCCTGCCATTCCTTTGCACAAAAGCAACTTAATCTTTTCTTATTTCATATTTGTTTTAACTTGCAGACGATTTCAAAGAATTGGAGGCATGTAATTCAGTCTCTTCATTCCTTTTCAGCACTAAATAACTTCAATGCTGCAAGGTATTGGAATAATCAGAAATTCAAATAATTCTGAAGTCTGTTTTCTTTAAATGCTTTTAAAAAATGGCACAAATAAATAGTATATATTATTTGTCAAATAGTATATATTATTTGTCATCTCTTTATGTAGCTACAAAGCTCTGCAGAATAAACAGATGAATACACACGAAAGAACATAGTCTTTTCACAAATTTAATTCCTCACTGTAAGAAAATTACCTAAATGTTTAAATAACCACTTTACACAGAGAGCCTTTTCATTGTCTTTCCCTTTCCCTGTAGTTCTCAGCAGGTGTTTAAATGTTTTATTTTTTTCATTTCAGAATATCCGTGTCAAGGAATACCAAAAAATGTGTTAGTTTTAGATAATGCAAAATTCCCTTTGCTCAGCTTCTTAGTTCATAGTTATCTATGTGAATTAGAAATCTATTACTGAGTGTTCATTTTTCACCCAAATCTATTCACCAAGCATCAAAACTCATCAGTGAGATGGAGTAATGCCATTTAATTAGTCTTTGATATACAGTTAAATTAGGTCTTAATAAGGGGTAGTGCATCCTAAAATCAATTATCTCGCTCCTCTTAATAAGAGCAACTAATTAGTAGGTAAATCGCCACAGTTCCCCTTTTATCCTACAGTTTTTACAATCTTGTGGAGGAGATTAGGCTGAGGAAATTACTCCCTGGTAGCTCTGAGAAATTTTAGGGCATACCTTAGAAAATGTTTTCCTAAATTAACTGCAGTACAGAAAAGAAACAAAAAAGAAATGGGAAAAAAAGAAACCACACTTAATTTCTTGATAATTTTGCCCAAATTGTTTGTGTGAGGAACAAAACAAAGAGGAACAAGGTTTTGACCTGCCTGATGCACCCTGTTAATGTACAGTGAGTTTCTGCCCTGGCATTTCTTTCAATGCAGTTATCAGCTACCCAAAATATCTATTTTCTTCATGGAAATTTGTCCATCTGCAAAAAAGGGATATTCCATGGGCCTTACACAGTCTTTTAAAATATGGTTTTATGTGGAGAATGGCTTTGTTTTAGGAGGAGAATTCCAAAGCTGAAAATTATTGCCACAACATACAAATGTGGCACAATGCTCGTGGAAAAAGCCAGGTTTTATCCATAGGTACCAAAATTTTTATGTGTTTCAAGCAAAAAATGCTGCTTTTGGGATTCCAGGCTTTTAGTTAAGACTTCCAGCTTCCTCAAATGAAAGTTTCTTCTATTTTTAAATTTCTATTCCCAGTTACAACAACCTAACTGCTGAATAAAGAGCATTTTGAGGATGCTCAGGTTTTCTCCACAAGATCCATCTGTCTCAAATTGCTGCTGGACTTAGTTACTGACTTTGACAGCCCCTAATTTCATCCAGTCATGTAGGGTAATACACAGTGTATTGCTAGAGATTTGTCAAATTTGATGGTGCCTTGTTGATGTTTCACTCTCAGAACATGGTGTCATTCTCTTTCCTTGGATAATTTTTTAAAAAAATTTTTGTCATGGTCAAACGTTTGAAGGGAACTCAAGGACAAGCTTGTGATTAATCAACAAATGCAGAGGCTTTTTTCATTCTTTATCTGCTGCTACTACATCCTGCATATACTAGTCCCTTCACACTAAACTTCCTTGCCAAGCATGTCAGAGAGATTTTATAGCTGTGAAAGTGTGATGTGATTGCTTCAGTTTCCCTTATGCTTATTGTTGCAGCTTTTCCAGACACTTTCTGGTGTTAGTCATTAATGACAACACAGTGCCCCCGTTCAGAGAGGGAGAGGTTGCCTTCTGTTCTTTGTTTTTCCTCCCTGCTGCATTACTCATACTTCTTGTGGAATGAAACGTTCTGCAGGCAACCATTCCTCCCTGAGAGACTTGGTGAGACGATGTGACACCAATTTGACACCTATTTCTGATTCAAACTCTTAGCCCAGCAACTCAGTTCATGGCCTCAGCAGAACTGCTGTTGGATTTGGAGCTGGCCTGGGACAGGCAGTGACAGTGGTGAATATCTGACTCCCCACCAGTGACAATTCCAGCAGCAGCTTGGGTGTTGTGGCAGTGATCTGCTTGTTGGACATCAGCTTAAGCAGCAGAGAGAACCAAATGTGTCCAATTTCCTTCTGTGTTCCCTGGATCTAACCCCAGAATCCAGGCACAAAATATCCCTAAGCCCTCGCAGGGTGTAGGTGCCCATATCTGTGCTCTGTGCACGTGTCTGTGAAATCAGCACCGACTGCCTGAGCACTCACAGAAAACACCTACAGGGACTGGGCTGAGGGGGCCAGGACCACACTCAACAAAAACCTCCAGCTAACACTACTTTAGACTTGCTTTGCTACCTCAGGTGACTTTTCAAGCCTTTTTATCTTTTCTGACCCTCTTAGAAGTGGAGAATTTAGGATGGGGTGGAAATTTTCATCATCTACTATCCAATCCAGGTGCAGTTTAAGCATCTCTGTTAAACCTCCTTCTGCTGATGACCTCATGTTGAGAGGACTGAAGGAAATAAAATTAATTCACAGTGTGGTTTCATGGCTGTGTTTTATATATACATGTGGGTGTCAAGTTTCGGGATGGACACAAGTGGAAGTTATTAAGTTATTTAAATCATATACATTTTTGGGTTTTGTTTAATGTAAGTTGGAATGGGGGATTAAAATCATAGAATGGTTTGGGTAGGAAAAGACCTTAAAAATTATTTAGTTCCAACCCCTCTGCCATGGGCAGGGACAGCTTCCACTAGAAGTTTGACTAACTTGCAGTTTAGTAATGGAAAATTGTGGGCATTTAGGGAAAAGCCATTAAGTTTATTCCTCACATTCTTGTTTGTATGCTGAATTTAGCATGTATGCAAATTCTTTTGAGAAAGGAGAAAAAGTCAACATGCTTCAAAATACAGCTGGAGAACATAAAATATCTGAAATCCTTTCTTTGATCACTGCAGATGAGATGTGGTTCAAAATGGGGTCTCAGAGGTCATCACCTCCCACTCCTCCTTTTCCCCAGCTGTGCATTTTCTGTGAAGGCCAAGGTGGAGCCCAAAGGGGTCGCTGGGGTTGAGCTGGGTTTCAGAACCAGCTGTGCCCCCACACCCCAGAAGGGACTTTACATTACAGCATTTTCTGAAATGCAGCAATAGGTTTGCACCAAACCACTGTCACAATGAATATTAACAAGCTGTTTAAGCAGTAACAAGGTGCTTTTACAGAGTGAAAATGAATGTTAATTGCTAGGTTTTTTTCAATTTATTGTGTAGCCCTGACCAAATTATTATACCAGGTTTGTGTTGTCTTCCCCATCTCTCTCCTTTTCCTGTTTGCAGTGGACTTGGTTCAGGTAGGAGTCTTTGTTCTTTCTTGGAAAATTTTGAAGGGGTGGTGGCATGCCAGTTTGAGAAAGTATCTAAGTCAGCATGTTTGCTTTTAAATGAAATTAATTTTTCATTATTGAAGACTAGATGAAGAGAAATAAAAGAGATCTTTGTCCTCTTGTCTACTCCCCATTTCAGTAGCAATGCATCTTTGCCTTCCAAAGGGCATGGTGGACTCATGAAATCACCAGGCAGGACAAAATGCCATCTCCAAAGGCCCTGCCTGTCTTTGACTCTGCTTTGACAGCTTTTCTTGTGTGACCCACAGCTCTGTGAAGTGAGGTGGCCTCTCCTCCTTGATAATATTTATAAGTCACCAAAGCGATTTTATGTAAAACTGAAAAAATAATGGCTAAAATCAACAACCTATGTTCAGTGTCAGGAATTGTCAGCTGTGCAGGTCTGTTCTGTTCCCTGTCATCTCATCTCCTCCAAGGAGCTCAGACACTTTGCTGCTGTCACATTGGCATGGTCACATCATGATTTACATCTGCAGCGTGTAAACAACAGCACTGAGAGCTGTTTGACAAGTGGCAGTTTCCCTGGTAAACAAATCAGGGATGCACTTAGAGTGATTAGCAGGGACTGCCAGTGTTTGAGATGGAGCTGGAGCCTGAAAGAGTTTGCTCTAAGCAGATCTTCCTCTTTAGGATTGGTGGAAGAATGAAGAAACAAAAAATTACCTGACTTTAGGTGTAATACTTGTGTAGGGTTCATGTTTAATCAGTATTTAGTATGAAATTATCGGTGGTGTTTGACTCACTGGCATGCTGTGGGTATTATTGCAAAGTCTAAGACCAGGGATCTTTATTGAATAAGATTTTTCTGAGGCAGGCAGTTGTTCTGTTGGGTAAGTAAAGGAAAGGAAATGTGAGCCCATAAACCCTTGGCTGCAGTTACAGCTGTGACTTGGAGCACAAGAAGGAAGGATGGGCACTCTGACATTGGGTGACAAATGTCACCCCATTGCCCATGGGTGTTTATTTTTATCCTGTCTTTGATTATTTGTAATATGGATTTTTTCATGCATTCCAACACTTACTGATCGTGTAAGTCTTGTCTGCTGTGATCTTGAGGTAACTCTTCAGAGCCTCACCCCTGGTGTCAGAGGCCTGTTTTAAGGGAAATACTTTTAAGAGCAATACAGGTGCTGCTTTTAAGAGCAATACAGGTGCTAAAGCAAAAAGAGATCTGAATCATCAGGATGAAATCTCCCTGACATTAAGATGAAATGATCACTGTAACAGTTGTTTATCATGAACTGTTCAGAATCCCACTCTTAACCTTACTATAATTTGAATTACAATGTTATTCAAAATAACCAAACCTCTGTGGCCACAAACCAGTGAGTTTCCTGTCCTTTTCCATATCTGATTTGTGTAATCCTGCATATGTGTAAAACACCACCAAAGAAGAAACACTGTGCAAGTATTTAAGAATAACTTTCTGTTGATATAAAGCACTATACAAAGAAACTGGTGACAGAAATAATCTGGATGGCTGCATCCTGGTATTTATTATTCATGAAGGGTTGTTAGTTCATCTAGAAATGTTCTTTGCTAGGTTTGCTGCTTCCCCACACATACCTGTGTGATTTGTCTTCCTATTCCATATCTTCTCCTCAGTGACAATGAGTTGTGCTGATTTAAAGGCTAAGATTGAGATCAGAACCAAGGGACATCACAGGTTGAATGTTTTTATGTATTCATCTTTTCAGGAAGAATTTGATTCCTGTTCTCCCTCTCTTCTTTGAGATAAAGCCTTCTAGCCTCTCTGGGAGTCTGGGGAAAAACAAAAATGTCAGCAGCTGTTCAACAAATTATAAATTTCACCTGAATTTAAAATTTAATTTAAAATAATTTAACCTTGACTTTTTAAATGCTAGAAAGTTTGATGTTTCCTTCTACATGAACTTGAATTTACTTTCCACACTGATAGATGGCAACAAATATTCTTTACTCTTTTGGCTGTTAATCATTTTATGTTTCATCCCTGTGCTTTGGGTAAACAGAACCACGTAAAACAGTAACTGAAGAGTCATTTTCTTATCCTGTTGCTTCCTTGCTACTGCAAGTATTTCATTCCTTGGTGATGTTTTTATCTCTTGTGTCTCCCTTTCCTATTGTTTCTCACAGATCTCCAGTTTGTCTTCTCTTTTCCCTCTTCTTTTAATTTTCCCCTTTTACCTCTCAATTTCTCTTTCATTTTACATCCCTCTCCTCAAAACACAGCCCTGTACTAACATGGACACGAAGCAATGTCCTTCTCTATTGACTCTTGTGCCCCAAGCCCTGGGGATTTCCCCTCTCCAGAGGAAAAGCTCATTACAAGCTGAGCCAAGGGCAGCGTGTAGCAGTCAGAGTAAACTCAAACCTCTCCTCAGCCCCTCTGGCTCTCACTCTGGGCAGGGTAATCTCAGCAGTGCTTTACTCAGAGAAATCATAGCACTTGGCCACACTGCTCAGGCTCCTTGGCATTGGAGGGGAGCAGGATGGAGGATGGCACAGAGCAAAGCAGACAGAGATGGCTGGGGCAGTTCCCAGGTTGTTGTTCCACTCTCAGCTGCCTTTGTGTGTGCTCTACCTGTGCCTACAGCTGTCACACAGCTGGGTAAATGTGTAAATAGTCATTGCCTCATCTTGACCCATTGTTCCATTTCAGAAACAGGTTATTTAACAAATGAATGTCAAATGCTTTTCCCTAATTGGTGAATTGCCCTGCTATTGCATGGCAAGTGCTGTGACTCTGAGGTTGGAGTTCCATAACAGAATCATTGTGAGTGTGTTACCATCCATTATGGCCATGATAAATCCTGGCTCAATACTGCTCACTCACACAGCAATCTTAGATTATCAGGGTTTTTTCTTTTGGAAAAAATATTAAGGATGTGTTGTACATTGAGCAGTCCCATTTCATGCCACCAGGATGGTGAAAATACTCTGTACAATTTCAATTCTTATTTCAGCCTGAACACTACCCCTACTGTTGTGGTGCCTTTAGAATTTCATTTACAGGGAAACACTTATCAGGATAAGTAATTTTTTCAGCACTTTTCACTTCACATTACAGTTATATTATCTGAAGACAGAATTACATAATGCACTCTCATAAATGAATATGGATTGTTTTGCTGCAAAGTGTGTGTGTGTGCCTTGCCATCAGATATGGGAAATGCAAAAACAAATGTAGAAAGGCAAATGTATCAGACATAGAGCTTTTATCTTGCTATGGAGTTCAGAAAAAAAGTATTTTTTATTATTGTAATTCATGTCCTTATTTTGATATATTCCTATTTCAGTCAGTGGAAAAATTTTGATCCAAGCACTGAATGTGTGCAGTCTTCTAAATGACATGTATTTAAAGCTTGATGCTCATCTCCCTTCATGAAGACCCCACAATATGACAAAGGTTCTGGACTGTTTTCACAGGGAGAAGTCTCACATCAGGAGTTCTTTCCCTCTCCAGCTCGTGGGGGCTCTCCCCCAGCCAGGCTCCTGCATCACGCGGGCTCTGAGGTGTTTTGCTGCCATTGATTTTGCATTAGCTGCACCACAGTGATACTTTAAGCTTTCTGGGCTCCTGCTTTTTTATCTTTTGAGTACAGATGCAGATTACACATCTCTCCCTTCTCTTGTGCTAACAGTCTGCTGCAGAGAAGGGGGATGCACGCTTCAACCAGTCCTGAGCTAAAAGCTTCTGTCACAGCAAAGAACTTTTGCACCTGCCTGCATATACCCAAACTCAGAGAGGAAATACTTTGGTCTTCCAGCTCTGATGACTTTGAATCACTCATTTCAATCACTTATTAGCTGAAGCTCTTTGTGTCTGTCTGTCCTGCATTGCCTGTTTCACTTTGAGGTCGTTCTGGTCATCCCTGTGAGTGTCTGCAGTGTGGTTCCTCTGTGTGACCAAGGGATGTTGTTTATTCCTGTTCCAGTCATCTTTAGGCTATCATTGTGTTTAAAGGGCTTTTTACCCAAAGGGGAATTACAGTCTCATATTATAAGGCCCATTTGGGTCCTGATCCAAAGGAAATTATTATTCAGATGCTCTGAAGAACTGACAGATGTGACAGTACTGTTGTCCTCACTTGTACAAAGTAATTTTCATATATTTGTCCCCTGACCTTTGTCTTTATCATGGATGTTGGATTTATCCTTGCAAGCTGCCCTGTCTGGAGTTCTCAGTTTGCTTTAAATGTTGCTTGACAGGTTGTCCATTCCTTACCCAAGTCTGAAAGGTCAGGGACTACTAACACGTTTAAGGTAATATTCTCCATATTTTTTGGTCAGAATCTTTCCTCCTTCTCTGTTTTTTAAGTACAGGATTTAGTGAGACAAAATCAGATACTGCCTCTGCACAGATAATCCTGTGTACTCAAATAGGAGACAAATGTCTGTGAACTATAAAGAGGTATAAAATCATGATTTGAATACTATGGATTTATTTCCTTTTAGTTGTTTGAGACATAGGTATTCACATTTCCAACTCATTCCTCACAACCACGATAACAAAACAACTTCTGTTTCTATCAGGCAAGTTTCAGTCTTGCACAGCTGTTGTGTAGGAGAGTCTAAGAAATCAAACCGCTCATTTTGTGAACTTGCAATACCCTCATGTGGAACACAAAACAGGTTCTGTCCTGCACTAGGCTGTGGATTTTGTTTGTTTTACAAAATTTAACAGCATAGGCAGATTTCTGTCTTGAGTAAATTTGTACATTCATTCTAAGCTTACCTGTTGTTTAGGTCAGTACTGCATGAGTTTCTTGATTTTTAAAAAAATATATATTTTTTTTTTACTCAAAAATTAAGGACAAATCTACTTTTTTATTATCTATGGGGTTATATTCAGCTCAGAAATTCAAATATTATTATGAACGAAATTAAGAGAAATTAGATTTACTATAATATCTTGAACACAACCTTATTTGTATTGTTTGTGTAACATATTCATGTAAAACCTGAATATTTGAAATAATTTAGCCATATTTATTTTGTTTATTGGTCTAGAAAGAAATAATCTATAATTAAGTGAGGTACTTGATTTAAATATCTCCCCTTTAAAAATCAATTTAAACTCTGTACTGTTTGCTGTTGGGATAGTTTTTGATGATTGATTGGATTTCAGCATCCTTGATAATTGTTCAAAAGAAGTCTCTATTTTAACCTGCTGAATTTTTTGCACAGGTCTACATTTGATTCTGTTTTCTGTGTATTCTAGTGTGGAATAAAGCAGCAAACCACAAAAGAGAAGCTGCATTTCTCCAATAATTTTAGCTTCATGGCAGGTTTCTCCCACAGTTTTCCTGTAAAAAGCCACAGTAGCACAAGTCTGTAACTTAGAGCCATAAAATGGTCCTGTCCTATGCAAGTCTTGCAGTTTCAGATTATAGATCATCAAAGCAAGGATATGAAGAACTGAGTATCTGCAGTGTGGTCATTGCCCATAGGATGTGGGAAGATTCCTTCCTTCATTAGTCAGTGCAGAATTTGTGAGAAATTGGTGAATAATGTCTATTAGCAATTAACAGATTTTTAATTGCTATTGTCTATTATCAATTAAGAGATTTTAAGAACAAATTAAAGATTTAGAATCTTTAGCTATCTTCATCATATATATCATGCTTCTTCATCAGTCTTATAAGAAACAGATCCATGATATTCATAAAATAGGCAGTAATCATGCTGACAAATATTTTTTTAAATATATTTTCAATGGATTAGTTTGGTTTAGGTTTTTTTTATGAGGTAGGAACATTCTAGAGTGTAAATATAAATATGGAGACAAAATTATGCTGAACAATGAGGAACAGTATCTCTCATGTCACTGTAATGAAAGCAACAATAAATTCTTCTTGCCCTTCTGACTGGCTGTAATTACAGCATTGGCTGCAATTCATTTGAAGAAAATTGTTTTGGGTGTTTTACCAACATAAATTATGATAAAAATATTTATGAAACTACTTAAGCAGCTTGTCAAAAATGTGCCTCCTCTGATAAAGAAAAAAAAATGCTATTACATAGTTCACATGGTGATTTTTAGGCTCTTCCTTTTCAGCATCCCTGTTCAAGGAATTGAAAAAAAAAAAAAAAAGAAAAGATTATTTGTTGCTTTGTTTATCTTGTTGAAAGATTATCTTAGTAAAATTTCATAACGAACACAGGCAAGTTCATTGGGGAAAATGGAAACTCATACAGCTGAGAGGAAATGACTGTGCAGTAACAGCACTGAGAGACCTTGAGGCAAAAGTGGGAGAACAAATGAGATGTTAATCTGCACTGAGAGAGCTGAGAAGTGGTCAGTGCTACCATCAGCAGCCCATAGAAAATGTTCTCCGTTTGGAGCAGGGGAAAAACCCTTTCAGCATGAGCTCATGAAATAATAAACTGAAGATCCCACATTACTGATAAGTCTGATCAATTATAATCTGCTTAGAGGAAAGCACGGGAGATAAGGGAGCTGGAATCAGATTTAGAGAACAACAATGCTTGGGAAATAGCAGCTTCATTTGGCATTTTAAGGGATGTATTGTTCATCTACTCAACTAGCCTGCAATAAAACCACAAGCTTTATTATTGCAGCATGAAGATGCTGAAGGCCACAGTTTGGTAAACTTTGCAGGCAGACAGTTCCTTTGAGATGTATGAGATGAGCTGCATGGGATATTCCATTTTCATGCAGTGCCCTCAGAGTGCACTTACATGCACGGGTATCTTCACAGTTTTTCTTTGGTGTTTAGAAAGGGACTAAACATACATTTAATGTTGAATATCTGGGGAACTTAGCTGGTTTTATTCAGGAGAAAGTAAGTGGAAACCACAATGAAGGCAACTTAGATCATACACACATATATATTTTACATACCTACGTGCAAATTAAATTAATGATCATTCTTCCTACATGCTATATGTATTTTGTGCCCTTGCTGAAAATCAAATTTTTACAAGTGCCAGGGAGCTATATCCCCTAAAGGAACAGGCACAAACAAACTCTGAAACTTGAATCCACAAAAATAAAACAATTACAGGAATTACATCACTGAGAGCATTTTGAATCTCCTAATAAAGAATCTAAAATAAAAAGGCAACAGGCATAGTTGTTACCCAGAAAATAAAATATTTCTATATTCTTTTATCAGCAATCTCTTGAAGGTAACATTGATTTTTCTATGCTATTAACAAGAAGATTTAATCTCTTGGCACCATCTCTGGTAACTTCTTGGGCATTTTATCAAGCAATAGATATAAAAGTGAATCTATTTGACTCAGTTTGTCATGTCCCACGTTTGACACACTGTTTGAGTTGCCCAGTGCTGTTTTATTAATTATGTTCATTGTAATCCAGCAGTAGCAAACAGAAAGCATGTTCACAGGGAATTTAGCTTCAGCACCATAGGCTGTTACATAAATGAAAACAGAGTTCAGGAAACATTAAAAATGTAGCTGTCAATTCAAGTTCTGTTCATCATAGAAAAATGCAAACTAATGTAACGGAGAGAAATGATGACCTATATGAGTATATCCATTTTAAAAGCCATCCAGAAAAGCTCCCACTCAGTAATTTCAGGAGTGATTGAAAGAAGTATGTATAGTTCAGCAGAAATGAAGGTGGTGGTAGCATTGTTTGGATAATTGGTTATGTCAGATATGAGGGGACTGGATATAGAAGAGGCTGTAAGCATGAACTATACCATTGATTTTTTTTCTCAATCAATGCTCCTGAAAAGCAAAAGGAAATGAAAATCTTAAGAAAAAGAAAGCATGAAAAGCCCCATTATATTCTGTGAAAACATATTCTTGTATAAAAACTTGTCATACAAGAAGCAAAAGGGTGCAGGTTTCCTTTCTCTGTTTGCTGAAGGGATGTGCAAAGCTGTTAGATTAACCAGCAAGCAGAACAGTTGATAGGAATCATTACAGACATAGGTGTTTCTTACAAAAATACTTGTTCAAAACAAGCTTATTATATAAAACAGACTTGTCAGGAACAGAGGGACTGCTTGTGATGCTTTGTCAGAAAAGGACCAAGATAGCAAATAAGCTCTGTGTTCACACTGTTCTTACAGGAACATGCTTTGTCTAGAGTTTGAATTTACACTTTTTAAAAATGTGAATTCCAAAAGTATTGAAGAAAAGGTGGTAGCAAACACTGGAAATCAAGATCTAAATATTATCTAATCATTTTAAATTGTATCTTTCACACTGAAATGTGTTGAATAGGTTGTAAAACTAACACTCCCATTCTGACCTTTCTTCTTTCACCCAGTGTTTTTCTGTCTCTGGTGTGTTTCATTGACTTTTTTTTTAACATTAATCATAGTCAA
The DNA here is from genome assembly GCF_023055355.1 of Agelaius tricolor. Classification (NCBI taxonomy): domain Eukaryota; kingdom Metazoa; phylum Chordata; class Aves; order Passeriformes; family Icteridae; genus Agelaius; species Agelaius tricolor. The sequence continues at coordinate 5,771,155 of NW_027269278.1, read as the reverse complement.
AACAAATAAGGCAGTCAATATCTCAGCACTTCTCCCTCTTCTTCCTCACCCCATTCAAAAAGACAAATCTTGTTCAGATCTTCAATCCAGTTTGGGACTTGTTCTTTTGCCTATTCTGTTAAAATCCCTCAGTATCTATCTCCCTCAATATAATGTCTGGTTTGCTTCATCATCATTGACATCATCTGTAAGGACACACCATTCTTGGCCTTGGTTTCTCTTCAGCCTCTAACAAAGGCAACAAATTACTTGTCTGACCTGGCAATTTGTTAATATTATCTCAGTTATTCAGATCTTAAACTGTATGATAGCAAACTCAGCCTCAATTCTGTGTTGTTCATGTAATTTATCTTTTTTTTCCTTTAACCTACCCCATTTTCCTGCATGAATTTTTTTTAGTTAGTTTATTTGTTCCTGAAGTTTTGTCCATTATCTTCTCTTTCTGAGCCCCTCAGTGTAAAGGACCACTTCTTTTTGAATCTTTGGACAATAGCACCCAGATTTTATGTAGACAAAGAGTTGAGTATCAATTCCAGTCTCAACAGCTCTGGTGCCTTTGCCAGTTTAAGATAGCAATGTGAAGGTTCATAGAAAGGTTTTCTGTTCTGCACAGAAGTGTTTTGGGATAGCAAATCATGTCCTGAGCAGCAACTTTTCATATCTCATTCCTATGCCACTCTAGTGGAATTTAACTTTTTTCAATGTAGCCATTAAGCCTCTGGGGAAAAAAAAAAAAAAAAAGTGAAGCAACCGAAATTGATCATTTGCACATTTATCAAAATGAAAGATTTAAAATTTCTGCAGATTGAAATTGGATAAGTCAGTTTCAGAATTTCCAATGAATGCAAAGGAATGGCAGCAGACTGCATCTAAGTCATGCAGAAAGCTTGCCTTTATCTAGAAGTTTGAGGGATTATGAAGGAAAAAAATCTCAAATTCAACATCTTTTTGTCCCATTCCATTGACCCAGAGATGCTCTAGTTGGCTTCACTTGGTTATAGTTTTCAGCTGTTGTATCCATTTGGATTATTTATGACAGAGGTAAGGATGGGATGGGTGGGCTGAGGTAAAGTTTGGGTTCTGCCTGTTGAGGAGCCAATCTGAGTGTGGCATCAACAATCCCTTCCACCCCCCTTCCTCTGAGGGATTTTCACCCTCCCTGTCATCCTCCACACCAAGCCCAAGGGGTCTTAAACAGTATTTTAGGTAACATACCAAGCATTTAATTTTCTTTAGAAGAACCCAATTATGCTAGAAATTAATAATTAAAAATTATAAATAGAATAAAGAGGAAAACACGAATATTATATCCTACGGCGACGTTTTTCAGCATGATGTGTGGGGAATTAGGTGCAAAAAATCCCATTTATGTTAATGGATCTTGCATGTCTAATTCCTCATATAGTACAGTGCAAATTTACCCCCTGGTGTCTTTGATGGTACAGAGGACCAGCACAGAGGGGGAGAAGAGTGATTTATTTGATGATCTGTCAATCATAATGGCAACCACAGAAAATTGCAAAGCTGATTTTAACCTCTCTAGAAACAGCTAGTTAGACCATATGCTTTTTTTCTCTTGCCAGATGTCATCATTCATCAATTTCTCATTAAGAAAATGGCACTCAAAAAAAAAAAAGGGGTATAGCTTCATCTTTTTTAAATTTTTTTTTCAATGTCCAGAAAACCAAACTGTAAAACCCAGGATGAGGTAACCTGTTTCAGAAATGGAAGTGCTCTATGCCCAGTATGTTTTGCAACTACAGCTCAGTCTGAAGTGCTTAAACTTTTCATGTAGTTTATTAAAAAGCTTTTACATATTTAAAATATTTCCAAACTCAGAGATCATTTTAAAAAATCTATTCATTCTGATGACCTTTAATCCTGCAGAGTAATCTAGATATTCAGGGTATAATAGCTTATATTTTCTTTCTGTGTCACTGACCTGGAGGTCACAGGTATCTACTTGAGCTCATTCAACACATGTGAATAATAGGTGTCTCCTCTGCCTGCTGTTCTGTGTTTGGTATTTCAAAATGAACCAACCAATAAACAAAAACCACTGACAGGTAACAAAGATGTTAACATCAGAATAAGGCATTATTTGTTCTTATTTTCTTCAAGGCTATCAAGAGTCAGTGCACAAAGAAAGCTTTATAGCTAAGTAAGTTGTCATTTTTACTTCTACAATGGTTAAATTTAAATACAGGTAATAGGGCTTTTTCCCTCCCCTCTCTCTCTTATTTTTATTTCTTTTTCCTCCCAAATATGTGGTTAAAGCATGCTGGAAAACCACAGGGAATCACTCATCATTTTCCAGATATGGCATTACCCTCACTTTTAAATAACACCAACATGTTTAAATGTAGGCTGCCGTTAAACAGCTGTTTTGTTATTAATATTTTATTGCCCTACGTTTTCCAAGATATTTTGACACTTGCTATTATTTCAAATGCAGCTTTTCTTGGAGTTTTTAATGGTTTGTGTATATCTCTAGACAGTTTCAAGATCTTGAAGCTGTCATAACATGTTAAGTAGGCAAATCAGCTAACACAGTAGTTTCAAGAAAGATAATTTTCTTTGCATAACTTCAATCTGCATCATTTTGCATGACTTATTAACAGGAGCTGACTCATTGACAAACAAGGCATATAGCTTATGGAATCGAGCATGGTTCAGAGTGAATGTCTTCAAAAAGCTAAGCAGTGATCAAAATTCTGAATTTTCTCTTGATGACAGTTCAGAATGTGCAGAGGCTGCTTGTGGTTAAGAGTTCATTGGAAAGCTTTCCATGAGTATATTCCAGTTTTGATATATATAAAATGTTTATCTATACAACTGTCAGGCCTTTATGCATGCAGCCGCACTCAGCACTTGAAATCTAAATTTCTGAAGACCGTGTATGGGATGGTAGTTGCTTCAACATTTTAATTTCCTTTTTATTTCTTCATTTAATCTTTCTATTCCTGGGCTAAGCAGGGCAGTGAAGGTCAGAACAATGGTGAAAATAGAGTTGTGACTCTTTCTTCTTCTAACCAGGTCCTGTGCATGTGGTCGAAACCATCATGATGTTGCATTGTGATTAACCTGTGCCCTTCTTCTGCTTCACACCTTCCCAGGCTGAGAGGATTCCCAGCCTGTCAGAGCTTCAGGCTGAGTCTGATATGAACTGCTATCACAGAGCAGACCACCAAATTCTGGTTGTTTAGGAGCTTGTGTTAGACAAAACATCTGTCCTAGAGGTGAAAGGATTAATGTTTTATCTACTGAAGCACGCCTCAGTCTTACCTTTTTCTTATAAAATGAATCACAAAGCCAGTAAAGACTGAATAGTGTTTTCACTTCTTGTGCTTTATAGCAAAACAAAAGTTAGCAAGAACTATTGCTGTTCTTTTCTGCCTGGTTGTTTGTCAGGTGCTGTGATAGTGACTTCAGAGGAGTAACTGACTCTTCCCTCCACTCCAGCAGATGGTGGCTGTTTTGAAGCTTCATATGAAGCTTTAGGAGCAGCAATCCTAAATCTGTGTTGGAGAGTTTTCATGAAAAGCAAAGAAAAAGCTGCCTGCATCCTTTGAATGCAATTATGAAGGTAGAAGTTGATGCTAAGTATTGGTCCTTTTTCAAGTAAAAGTCTGCATTCATTTCAAAGAAAACGTGCAGAAGTAAAGTCTTGAAGATTGAATTTTTAACAAATAAAGATTTTGATATTTAAATCTTTCTAACTGTCATTTTGCTTAGTAGAAAGGAAGCAGCTCTTCCCACTAAATAAGATTTATCAGGAGGACTGAAGTTTAAAAATACAAATGAATACATTTGACTTTTTAAATATTTGAAGAACTAACATGAGTTACACTACCTGGGAAGGGTGTGAAGCAGAAGAAGGGCACAGGTTAATCACAATGCAACATAATGATGGTTTTGACCACATGCACAGGATCTGGTTACAATGATGACACTTTGACTAAAGAGAGTTATCTGTTTTATGTGTATGCATTACAAGAACACACCCAGAGCCCAGTTTTTCCCTGTTGTCTGAGTGCATGCACTGCCCCAGTGCACAATAAACAGCCTTTTGGATGCTGAGCAATTGAAGAGCTTTTTCTTATGAAAATTCTGTTGCCTAGAGAGGAAAGCATCCTTCAAGCAGCACAAGAGTGATGATGGCACTGCCCTCCTCAGTAATCCCCGAGCCAGAGGGGCCCTTGCAGCCATCAGTCACTGCACCAGGTCTGCCTGGGCTGGGGCTCAGGCCTGCACAGCTCAGGCTCCAGCCTCCCTTGCCACCCCCTGAGTGACCCCAGCAAAGCTGAGGATGGGAAATGGGAACCATAAAAATGGGAAAACTGATGTGAACAGCCAGAGCCACCGCTGAGGTTCTGAGTGTCTGTAGAAGCAGCTCAGTGCAGGGTTCTGAGTGGCAGCACTGGGTTGCTCTGTGGTCCCCCTGCAGCAGGGGTGGCCTCGTGCTGACCTGGGCAGTGACCACAAGCCTGGTTTGCTGTGTTGGCTCACTGGGCCTTTTGGTTCAGGATATGATGTGGTGTTGTGTTCTGTAGTGATTGTTATCATGCACTTTGTCTGCCTGTAAAAAACTGTTTGGATTTTATTTTGTGCCCCTGTATTTTTATTATAGTTTGTATTATAGGTGAATAGGATGTCTGTTGTTTTTTTGGTTTTTTTGATCCTTGAGCATTTTAGAAATTAAATCATTATTAATTGCAGTAGGCTCAAGAGAGAAAAGGAGAAGCAGCACAGTTTACTTTACTTGTCAGGCTCATTTAGAAACCTTTACAGGGCTTTTAATAATCCACATGCCACCAAGCATGCTGGCTCAGTGCAGTAATTGTTCAGTCTGTTAGTCCCCATTCCTAAGGCATGTACCCCAGCAGTGATGTCGAGGTCAGTGCTTCATTCTGGTGTTGAGGGATAAGCATCTTAACCTTTTTTTTTTTTCTCTTTTGTTCTCACAAGTGGAGAGAAAACCCTCAGGTTTCCAATGGCTGCCAGCAAACCAGTTCCTTATGTAGCTTTCTGCCTGAATACAGAGACAGGGAAGACTCCAGTTAGTCAATTTTCTTCCCTTTTAGATGTTTATATGAATAGAAAATTCATCTGAATTTGATTTTGTGAAATTTATAGATCAACTGCTTCATTAAAACAATTTCTGAAAATTGGGAGGGGCAAAAAAAAAAAAAAAAAGAGCAGCAGAGTGCTCTTTTCTTTTCCTGGAGTTAGATCTGCAGAGCAGCTCAGCATCTCACAGATATATGTGCAGCAGTCTATAGAACAAACAACAGAAGACTTCAAGTACTCCTATGTAATTCTGATGTCCTATTCATTGCACCTCCTTGCCATGCCCCACACCTAGAAATGCACAGTCTCTACACAGAGATTAAAGCACAATCAATACAAAGCAAATGGAATGGCCATTTTCATCTTTTATCCCAACTCTTTTCCGTTCTGCACTAATTTCAATGGATCACTTCTGAAATCACTCCTGAAATTATGTTCTTGAAAGCAAGAGAAATTTTTCCTCTCATATTATTTTCTGAAGTCCATTGTTCTGGGGAGGTGGAAGATTCAAAATGCTTTAAAGGAAAATACCACACCACAAGTGTATAATAGTTGTAGTAACCTTGAGTGATATTTTTTTAATGCATTTTAGCTACAGATACAGGGACCTGGAGCATAGGGAGTACTTGGTAGTCTATCATCAGTGACTTTTGAGAAACTTTGAGCAAATATCTATTTATTCTTGCTATCCATTTGGACTATTGTATGATATGAATTATTTTTGACTGGAGATTTGGGGTTTAAAAAGTCCTTTGAGGTGAGAAATCCACATGCCAAGAGTGATGAAGCATTCTATTCTCATAAATAATGAAGACATTTTTGTGGCTTGTTTACAGAGCAGTAGATGCCCATTCACACTGGACATTTTATATGAGGGTCATGATCACCAGAAGTGTTCCAAGCACTTATGAAGTATTTGTTAGCTGCAGTCAAGAGCAATTCATTTCCTCCTGTGACAGCAGTGGTTTAATTCCTCTAAGGAGGGGAGAGAAGAACAGTGGCAATATTTACTATTTTTAATTGCCCTCTGCAGCTGAGTCACTCACAGATGGAGCAGTATAAATGAGAGTTGACTGACTTAGAGCTGCCTAACGCTGGAGGATTGACATAAAGGCAAACCAAAATGGGAACCAACAAAGGAACCTGGAGACACAAGAGCCTGTCATTGGGCCATGCCTTGGGACACTTTGTGAGCACATCAGCTTCAGCCATTGCTTTAGCATCCTTAGCTGCTTCAGTCTTCTCTTTGTGTGCTGGGGATCGAGCCCCTGTGGCTGTGACTGTCCCTGGTGTTCTCTGCAGGCCAGGGCTGTCACCTGCAGGCCAGGGCTGTCACCTGGAGGCCAGGATTGTCACCTGCTGCCAGCATTGTCACCTGCAGGCCAGGATTGTCACCTGCTGCCAGGATTGTCACCTGCAGGCCAGGATTGTCACCTGCTGCCAGCATTGTCACCTGCAGGCCAGGATTGTCACCTGCTGCCGGCATTGTCACCTGCAGGCCAGGACTGTCACCTGCTGCCAGAGCCATGGCTCCCTTGTGAGCAGGGGACTCTCTCAAATGTTGGCTCCAGATCCCAGCACACACCAGCTTAGATTAAGCGATTCTTGGGGTGCCCAAGCCTGGAACAGTCCTGCCTTACTTTTTTCTGCCTTTAAACTGTGTTTTCACCTTTTCTGTGTAGTGCCAGTCTAGTGTCTGGGCATGGATATAATCAAAGCGTTGCTGAGGAGAGAGGCTGTGTGATGAGGAGGATGAACTAGATCACTGTGAGTTTGTAAAAGCACACAAGTAGCCCAAGGGAAGGGCACAGGCAGTCAGGGAGGGTGTTCTGGTGGAATCCTTGCTCAAATTGACCAAAACCACTGTGCAATCTCATGCTCAGCATGTCAGTCCTCATATGCATCAGCACCATTCCTTCTTGGAAACTCAAGGGTAATGCAAGGGCAGAGCTGAGGTTTGCCCCTTGAGCAGCCAAATAACATTTCACACTATCCAGTGTTTAATTACCACCTGCAGATGAACATTTTCCAATAAAGAGCCCAGGAATGAGCTGCAATCCCAGTCCTGTACACAGTGAGTGCATTGCTTAGAGAAGCAAAGCTGCTATGGACAGAGAACATGAATCCCCTGAGAAAATGAATCTCAAACTGAACTGTAAGCTACAAGAATAAACCAGCAAAGCTGATTTGGGTGCATGTTATAAATAAATAAATAAATCTTCTTCTCTAATTTGCATGAAGGATTAACAAAAAAAAAAAAACCAAAACCAAACAACAACAACAAAAAAACTTAAAAAACATGAGGCATAGATGCAATTTTATATCTTGGGATTATAAAATAAAATACACAGTGGATATTCATCTAAAATTTTGCTTGCATAAGGTTATTCAGTGCTGTGTAATCCCTTCCAACTCACATAATCTTAACTTTGGAAATACCATACTCACAGGGCTAAGATATGCAGGTTAGTATTCAGATCTCTTATGTATGTCCAATAATACATTTATTTGAAAGTATGGTAAAATCCTCTTTTCTTTTTCTTTTTTTTCCTCCTTTTTTTTTTTTTTAAACAAAGCAAGCAAACAGCCTTTGCAGGACTCTAGGGATGTGTGATACAAATGAAAGTGTAGATTTAAATGTCCCTCCACTGCAGGAGACATACTGTTCTTTTCAAGTCTCTGTGTGGATTGATCATTGAAGGACAATATGAAAAATTTTATTATTTTAATGCTTTATTTTCATCCTAAATTAACTTCTTCTTCTCTAACTCCTCTTGACTATTGAATGAACCCAAGGGTAAAATGCAGATTCTGTTTTAATCTTATTTTGCATAATACATTTGCACATTGTGAGTCATGGTACCCAGAAGGAAAGAAGCAGTGTTTAATTATATAATTCTAGAATTCTTTCTGCTAACTTTCATATTTTGATTCTATTCATTTGTAGCATGTTAAAAACAAAGCCATGTTTTGAGATATGTGTTGATTAATGGCACTTTCACTTTGAAGAATACTGGTATTAAGTGTTTGTGGGCTTTCAAAAATGCTGTGCAATTTTTGTTTATTTTTGTTGCAGCCAGATAACACAAATGACAACAAATATACACATGTGTGTTTAAAACAAAATTGTGCCTGCATATAGATATTTGCTATGCATCTCTGTGGCAGGCAAGATTTCTTAATACAGATACAGTAGATCTTTGGTTTGATCGGATTTTGAGCAAGCACAAGCAAGTTTGCAGCTGCATGAATGCTTCTCTTTGAAGCTGCCCATATTTCAGAACAGCCAGAGCTGGTTAAGTGCCTCCACAGCAAAGTTTGACAGCACGAGGGGCAGAATGGTGCCCAGCCTCTGCTGGGGCTGAGCTTGGCCTCACGTGCTCCTCTTTGGCAGCCTGAAGGCAGAGCCTGATGTGACTGATGGGATCCAGGACACTTTGCTGAGCCTGGTGGCACTTCAGTCCAGTTGACACTGCAGCTGAAAGAGCTGACTCTGTAAAAGGGTGAGAACTTGCCCAGAATGGTCAGAGTTCTTCATGCACGCCTGTGCCTAAGTTTAAATGTGTTTCTTACAAGCATTGAAACTGAAAAAATCTAAATTTTGTTCTGTTTGGTGGTGCATTTGGTGAGTGTTCTCTCTATTAAGGTTGCACACAGTTTTGAAGCTGAAAGTAGCTCTGAAACACTTTGCTGAATGGAATCCTTTGTCTCTGGGGTTCTCTCACACAAGGGGGGGTGTGTGTGTGTATAAAATTAAAAAGAATTATTTGGCACAATATGCTGCATTTCAATTCAGCAAGGGTCTAAAGAGTTGCTGTAGTCTGATTTATTGTAGAGGCTCTGAAAAACGAGGTTTATATTGTCCTGAGCTATTTCAATGGTGTTGCTGGCATGACACTATAATCCAAAGGACAGAATATCAATCAAGCTAGGATGTACAGGAATGTAAACAAGCTTTAGAAAAAGCATCCAACAGTTTGTTAAATAGACCACAACAAAACAAGTCCATTATCATTGCAAAAATAGCTCTGAACTTAGGATGTCTAATTATCTGAATAGCTTGGAAAAAACATAATTAATCCATCAGCAGTATAGGGTATTCTGATACTGGATAGTGAGTTTTCTGATTATGCATATTTTTGTCAATATATTGACATCTCCTGAAGATGAATAAACATAAGATTTTTTTTTTCTCCTTATGGTATTCTTATTCTGGAAGAGTTTAGGAATGTAGTCCAAATCCTAAGATACATTTTGTTTTATAAATATCAAATGTTCTTTTCATTTAATATCGAGGAAAGTTTTTTTGTTTCATTAATCTGATATTGTTACCATTTTGGGAAGCCATCTCAGATTGTTTTGCTGCCTCACCCACCACACCTCTGTGTTGGATGCTTCAAAGTAATGTATTTTATTTACATTTCAATCATGCTGAGTGAGCCCACAGATGCCCCAGTGATTTGTGCAGGGTTACCCAGTGCACTGCTGGTTTGTGTGGAGTGTGGGATGTGCTGTAAGGAGCTGACTGTGCTCCTTTGCAAAATCAGGGGGATGTGCAGGCATTGACCCTCTGGCTGGTTAACCCAGCTCTGAGGTCTCTGGGTATTTGCAGGGGGAGCAGGTGATGAAGCTCTTGAGTCCCTGCAGCAGGGGCCAGCAGGGTCAGTGTGCAGCTCTCTCTGACAAGGTATGTGTCTTTTCAGACAGTTTATATGGTTTCCAGAAGCAGAAATTGTTCCCTGGATTTATGTATACACACCCATTAGGCCTCTTTGTAAGTGCTTTTAAATCTGGTTTGTATTCCAAGTGGTACATCTTTTCCCATTTGCTCTTTCTGTTTGCTGCCTTTTCATACAGATAGCACTGAAATATGCTCATCTCTTAAAACACAAATAAATGTCTTTGGAGTTTGCAAATCAAATAATATTGGGGAAGAAATCAATATTTATGTTTCTCCAAGTTACAAAAAATGTCAGTCAAACCAGTGCTGGAAAGTAGTTTCAGGTACTTTCTTCTGTTTCTCTTTTATTCCATAGCCCTTACTTTGCCTCTACCATACCTGCTATTGAATCTCAGCTCTCTCATGGCACTGAATGAGCACAAGTGGAAGTGTTACAGAAGTTGATGCAGATGTTGGTGTAAATATATTATCATTCACTTCACATTTGGCATTCAAGACTTGACTTTGGCTTCCCACCCCTGTGTCCTTCCATCTTCAGACACGACTGGCTCTGCTCTGTGTTCCCCTGAGGTGTGCAAATTCCAGAGCTCTCAGTGCTGTGTGCTGGCTAATGGAGAGACAGCTCAGCAGAGCAGCAGCTCAGCAAGGCTCAGCCTCTCCAGAATCAGCCAGCCATGGAGCTGTGTGTGGTGATGACACTTCATCTCAGCAAAGTGTGCTCCTGGTGCTTTACAGCTCTCATATCAGTAGGAGCCTTAGCTAATTGCTCTGCTCACAGGATCTGCATGTGGATCTATTTCTTTCACCCAAATACTTGCACTAATGGCCAGTGCCTCTGCTCCTCAGTGCCTGAGACAGCTGCACACTCCTGCCCTTTGCTGCTTGTCTGATTTGTTTCCCTGTGAGCTCCCTGCCTGTTGTGTGTAAGATATCTTCAAGTGACAAACCTCTGAGAGGACTGCCAATGTGTTGAGGGCATTGACATTAAAGCAAGCTTTTCAAATCATCTTTATTAATTTTATTTATTAAAAAGATTATTTAAATTCATTATTCATTTATTTTAAAAGTTCGACTTTATTTAATAAATTTTATTTATTTATTTTTACGTCAGTTCTCTCTTCTTTTCCTTTTAATTCTTTCCCTTTTTTGCTTTCCCATGTGCCCTTTCTACTCCCCCTCCCCCTTTTTTTCCCCTTTTTTTTCTATTTTATTTTTGATTCTCCAGAAATCATATCCTTCTCTGAATTTCTGACACATGTCCTTTTTTTGGTCATTGTCAGTGTGACAAGGGTGATCATAAAACAGAAACCTGTACTGTGAACTGAGTGGAAAACTTAAACAACTTTCTTTATAATGAAGCAAACCTTGTTATTATTTTGATTTGCAGTACTCTGTTAATAAGTGAGTTGAAGTTAGCCTGAATTTTGGAATAGAAAACCACATATTTCACTGAATATGTTCCTGAGGGATTTGAGTGTGTTCTCCATTGATGATATTCTCAATGCATTATCTGACTTTTGTTTCAACCTGTGGGTGATGTCCTGGCCCCAAAACAATTAGTTCAGGCACACAGCATTTTGATTGTTGCTTTGTGAAATGCATGTGTTCTGCTCATAGCCAGCTCTGCCAAACTCCTTCCAAAATCTGTGTTTCATCCTGCATGGATATCTCAGTTGCTGCATTTCCAGTTTCCAGCTTAAACTTAGCAAGGATTTGGATGCTTGGTTTTAGCTTTTGGATTTGTCAGCTGTCAAAGTGCATGCCATGGTCATTGTTTTCATTTCTTGTGTCACATTGAGACAATGCCATCCCATCTAAAAAGTGTCATAAATACAAGCTGCATGTGCCAAATTGTTAATGCTGTGATGACAAACAGGAGATTTGTATGGCAAAAAATCACAGGGCTTCATGACTTCTTTAATAGCCAAGTTGTCTATTTGTTCCCATCTTAACTACAAGAGGAGTTTGATTCAGCTCAGTCTGCTTGCTGCAAACTTTATTTTGTGTAAGCCGTGTTCCATGTCAGCAGCCCTGCTTTTGCCAGCCCTCTCTTGTCCAGAGAAATAACCTGTGTGGGCCCCAGTGCCCCCATTCCTGATCATGAGCCATTTTTCTCTTTTTAGGTTGTTTGTGGTTTTTTACAAGTTTAAACAGAATCTCAGTAATTTCACCTCCTTGATCAGCTGTTCAGCCTTTGATTTATTTTGTGGAATTGCCTCTGTGGTCTCAGGCAGCACCTGGGCAGAGTCAGCTTCAGGCCCTGTTCCCACAGTCTTGAGTCCAGCTTTCAGGCTTTCAGAGCCTCTCACTGGAAGTCAGAACCAAAAACTGCTGGTGTGAAACCTGCAGGTGTAACTATGGACCTGTAGGTGCTTTGTTTAAATGCTAACAAATCTCAACTCCTTTCCTCTGAGCGTTGCACTTTGTAACCTGTGCCCAAACAGGTGGCAAACCTTTTTAAAGAGGCAGAGTTATTATTGAGGGGAAAGGAACTGATATTAAGAGTGGGGAGGAGAATTCTCAGTACTGTGGGACTACTGGAAAGTGGAAAAAAGCCTTTGGCAAACTTTTAAAAAATAACCATCAGCAGTGGTTCAAGGTGTATGGGTTTTTCCCAGTGATCTGATCCATCGCAGCAGCTTTAGATTGTGCAAGTGAATCTTTTAATCTAGATGGTGGATGAATGATGAAGATTTGATTTGATTTGATTACACTTCATTTAAGAGAATGAGTCACTGGTCCAACTATGAGAGCTCCTTTTTTTATCTGGCAGTGTAAACTGAGAAATATGCAGGCTAAAATGTCAGCATTTGCAGAGTCACAGGTAATGTGCAGGAAGTCTATAGGAGACTGTTCTCAGATGGGGTTTGACTCTTCATTTCCTAACCAGAGAAATTCCTTTATTGTGTGCTTGGATAGTAACTGAACACAGATTTCAAGCAAGAATGCAGCAAACTAAGTTGTGGTTTTGCCTTTTTGAAATAGATTTGATATTAAGTTATTCTTGCCTTTTGCATAGAGGTGGTTTGGCAGATCTGCATTTCAGATACTGTAAAATTCATGGAAAACAAGTATTCCAGACTTGGGAGAGGGGTGTTTTTCCCCTGAATGACAGGGACAGCATTTCAGCTTGTAGTAAAACCAGAAAAAATGGTTAAAGGAATATTTATACTTCTAAATGTTTTAAGGGAAATCTGAAATACTGCAAGGTCTTTTTAAAACATTAAGTCCTAGCAGTACATTTTTTCACTGGTAACTTGGTAAAAGTAGCAATGATACTGACTTTCCAATACATTCACAAGTGGTATCCAGTATTTTTTACATTAAAATAATTTGGTAAATTGAGTCTTCATGCAATGACTGATCAAAGCAAAAATACTCAGTGTAAAACTTTTGAGAAAAGGTCTGGTCCTTTAGTAGCCTAAATCCCATTAACAATGACTTTAGAATAAAACCTCGTGACTTTATTAATATTTTTATTAACTTTCCACTAAAAATATTCATAATATAGCATGTACAGGAAACAGAAACTTTTTCTTGACTTTTCAAAACAAAAACAGCAATGAAAAAGCAATAAAAAAGAGTTATTTTTAAATTTCAACAAAGGTATTAAACAATCTATTCTTAATATGTATTATGCATTATTTTATTAATAATTCTGTTAAAGAATTTGTTTGAACATTACTTGCATTGATATCACCTGCAAGCTAAAATTATATTATTCCTGAGGATAACAATATTTTTTTTTCTATTCCAGTGTATGTTCAAGCTTCCGTGAGACCAGTGTTTAGATATTTCTTTTTCTGCTATCAAACAGAATTAAAACAACTAAATGTCATGGGGAAAAATGGCCATGCTAAATGCATGCAAAGGGTGGATTGCAGATCTCGCTGCTCTGTGGCTGTTTGAAGGTACCTGGTCTCCAGGACTGCAAAGGGATGCTCAGCAATAGGATTTTCCATCTCTGGAGAGCATTGATAGCAGAGCTTTTGTCTTGTCAGTTTGAGTGAAATGTATCAGCAAACACAAAGCAAACTGAGGGGAATGGAGTGAAAAGAGAGGAATGTGGGTCCTTATGGGGCGAGTGATCTGGGGAATGTTTCCCCAATAGCTGAGTGCACCTTTGTTTTATGTAGTAACAGTTTTTTACAGTCTTCTCCCACGTTTCCTGATTAAATGTTCGTGTAATGATTTGCACAAAATGAGGAGGGCTGGAATTTTCTAGTACTTTTTCTTCACAGTAGACCTTTAAGTACAGCTGCAGTTAGAAGAAGATTGTAAATCAATATGTTATTATTCCACATCTCATGTGTTCTGCTTTCTGCTGCTCTCTCCAAACATTCAAGGCTTGTACCTGTTTGGTGGGATTGTGCCTATTGTGCATTGAAATCAGCACAAGATTTGGCTCTGCACTGCACAGAGCTGCTCACAGGCACTTGTTGCTGCTCTGTTGTGCAAAGAGAAATCACATGAGCGTGGTGTTGTGATATTTTTTTTCACAAAAGCATATTTTGCTGTTCAGTGTAGGCTTTTTATACCCAATAATTATGTGAAAAGCATTCATTTAGTGTTATCCTGATTTTCAGAGCTGCTGAACACAGTCATTTTTTCACTGAAACTGAAGAGAATGCTCTGTTTTCGTTATCTTCAGAAGGATGGCCAGATAGGCACAGTGGAGTGATCCTGCTGCACAAGAAGGAGCTTTTCACTCAGATTTTGCTTTCTGCAGTTCATGAGTGGCTCTTGCTGGTTTTTGTCAGCTGTCCTGGAGGAAGATTTGAGCAGTGATCAGTCTCTTAATTGCATTCTTCTCTAAATTATTTACATCTTGGTAGAAGAAATCTTTGCTCTCTCTAAATATTCTGCAGGACCTGGTTTAAAATCAGATACTGTCAGAGTTGTTAAAGTGTAAATAGCCTCAGGTGAAAAAGCATCAATTCACTCTCCACTTCATGTCCAATAACTCAGCATTTACTTAGGGGAAAAAAAAAACAAAACAACCCAAAGGCCCTAATTAAAAAAAAAAAATAAATTTACTATTCTCCAGAAAACAAAGGAACTGTCTGCATTATCCCTAATTACATACTGTGTACTTTGAAAACCACCCAGAAAAATATCACACTAGAATTACAGAGAAACCAGTCCTCATTATCTCTCTTAGGAAATTAAAGAAATAGCAGTTTGCACAAAAATGTACAAATTTAAGGGGCATTTAAAATGGATGAAAAAGGGAGAAGCCAACCAACTTCCTCTATATTGCTATATTTAGAAATTTAGGAAAATGAAAAAATATTTTTTTTACTTTTATGAAACTGTGTTTCATTTTCAAAAGTGACTTTTATTAGAAAAAAGATCTGTGCTGTGTAAAGGATTTGTTGGTGGATTCTCAGAGTTCTTATAGATTGAAACCAGTGCACCCTGGAACCTGTGATCACTGCTGCCTCTGCTTTTCAAACTGCCTTGAAAAAGAACTGGTCTGTGCATGTTGTGAAGACCCTGCTTCTGTTTTACACTCAGAGATTTGATGTTTGCCTGCTCTGGGAATATGTTTAGCTGTGGGAATTAAGAAAATAAAACCCTAGGAAAGAACCCCAAAGGACCGAGAATTTAATAACTTAAATTAGAAGGACTGTTTAATTAGGATTTTTTATTATTGATCCTCTTGGCAGCTCTCCTGTAATTGTGATGTCTAGAAATGCTTCAGACTGCTCTTCTTTTGATCAACAAATTTTCCTGGGAAAACAAGAAATGCAGGTAGTTCTTCAGCAGAATTTAAAAAGCATTGTATTCCAAGGAAACAAAATTACCACAGTCTTACCCCCAAATATTAGTCAGGGAAAAGTAGAACAGCCATTAAACACAGGAAAAGGGGACATAAACATTGATGTTATTCTACTACTTTATAGACTGTTGTTTAAAGAGAATTTATTGATGAAAGAAATTTGCTTCATTTTCTCTGAAGAATCAGTTTTCAAGCATTTGTGATTTTCTTTACTATGATGTAATTCTCAAAAAGGAATCATTGTGAACTCTTTTTGCTTTTATTTTTTTACACACCAGATATGGGTATGTTTGTTCAGAAATGTAGTTGCTGAATTTTGGCTCTTTATATTAAATACCATGAGGTTTTCTGATTTTCAAGCAACAAGCTTATTCAAAATTTGAGCAAATACTCCTCCAGTGTAATAAAGGATGTGCAAATAATGCAAGGATAATTCAATATATATTTGTCTCTGACAGCAATGCTGAAGAATCTCTAGTCAGCACAGCCTCAAGTGTGTACATCTGTGATTTTTAAGTTTTCATCATTTTACTTCCAGTTTTTATCCACTTCTTTCCTCCCCCTTCTTTTTCTCCACTGATAAATAAGATCATTTAGAAAAGTCACCTTTCCTGTGGGTCCCACAGGGTTATTTGGTCATAACAAGTAAGATTGTAATTTCTGTTGAGGCTTTTTAAAACTAATGAAAATTATCAACATGTCACACAGCTGCATTTCAGTTTTGTTTGTCAAAGCCCAGAACAGAATTGATTTTATAAATAGATACTAAATATGAGCACAGAATATGCATACTGATGAGCTTATGATAAAACTTTGTTTGGAAATACTTTTACAATTTGCCCATGAAGAGGAAAAAGAATTATATGTCAAATAGAACAATATAAAGCAATTTTTTATAAAGTCATTTATGCAACTTCATATCCTTCACAATTTATCTTCCATAAGTGTCTTTTTCTTTTCTTTATTCTCCTTGATGAGATAAAAGAAGGTTTCATGTGTAGTAGAAAGGAATCACATGCTTGGAAAATAGAACATCTTGTTTGACTATGCCTCAGATTCAATGAGTCTGACAGGAGTTTTTAGATAAAGTTAGTTAAAATCAAATTGATCGGGGCACTCTTTCCATACTTAAAGTGACTGGATAATTCCTACTGCTTGTAGAATGATTAAATTTCTATTAAGCAACAAAGGAGGAGGAGTAGGGTTCTCACCAAGCCTGGTTTCCAACACACCCTTCACCAGTCTTACAGACCTGTTGATTATTTGGTACAACTTTCAGGTGTGTCTTTAGGAGTATCCAAATTCATCTGCTGCGACAACCTGGAAATATTTTCTCTCCAAATTTATTCTAATAATCAGACTTGTTAAAATTCATATTTTAACAATCAGATTGTTATTATTGATGCCTGTTGATTATTGTTATTATTGACTATTGATTGTTGTTATTGACTATTCTAATAATCAGATTGTTAAAATATAAAAGCTGTTTGGATCACGATACTGCGGCACTGGTTAACAAAGCTGTTTATATTGAGCAAAAAGAAGCAAATACCAGATACAGCACTCTTTCCATCAAAGCTGAAATGTGTTGTGCTGTTTTGAATGACAGAGCAGGTGTGTGCCCTCTCAGTGACATCCAGCTGCCAAGGTGTGACCTCAGTGAATCCATAAAATATGAGTGGGAGCAAACTGTGCTGGTGATGGAGCTGTCAAGTGGCCCAGTGGTGTGGCTGGGATTGGAGGTGTCGCTCTCGAGAGCCCGTGCGCTCCAGCTAATGCTGCTGGCCTGACATTAAAAAGGTTCTTGTCTAAATCACTGCTTCTAATAATCATTCTGGTTTGTGGTGTTTGGAAAATAATGTCTGTGCCACACAACAGCTGAGGATAGCTCTGAAAAGATCAACGTCACTGATGGGAAAGGAAAGAGCTGCTCAGATTCCCAGGTATTGGCCTTTTGCATTGAGCATAACCAGCGTGGCTGGTGTTGTTAACAAGAATAACAGGAGCAAAAATTGAGATATTTAAAACATTGATCAGAACTGAAATACCATCTGCAGCACGTATAAGTGAAAATAATTTTGCTGGGTTTTTTCTGTTTTGTTTTAAAAATTAATGTGTCTTGTTTTCTCATTACTTTTCATATTATATGAAGAACAGTCAGTGATTCAGTTTCCTTTAAGTTATAGTTTGCCAGCTGTATTTCACCACCAGGTTATTTTGTCACTGCTGTGCTACATACCCTTCTAAAGTGATTTAACTTGATAGTAAGGACTCAAAAATAATATGCATGGCTGAAAATTTTTGATTCAGCCATTCTGCAGAAGTGAGCATCATCCTTGGCTTTGATTTTGACAGATTAATACCTCTGCCTTCACTCTCTCTAAATGTAAAGTTGACAACACAGCTGATAGATTAGACCTTTTCTTAAGTCCTAAAACCTCATTTCTAGCTATGAATTAATGTGTTGTACAAAATTAATGTGTAGAACAATGGCTGTCAGAGCATGGTTCAAGACTTAGGCAGGTCCTTTTACTTTGGAGAGATTAAAATACATCTTTCATTTTTGAAGGAAAGATATTTTTAAGAGTTAATCTGCATTCTGTAATTTTGAAAATCTCATTCTTAGTAGTTTAGGCCTGTGAGTTAGGGTAAATAGATGTACTGATGCAAATCCATGGTTTGATTTCAAGTTGGATTGGTCTTTGTAATTCTGTGCCACAAATTTAACAGAAGGTGCCTTATACAAATTACATCTTGTTCGAAATGTAGCTGCCAGAATATTAATTTGAACAAAATATTCACAACCCACATTTTTCCCAACTTCTGGATCTTTTGCTGAATTTTCCAATCTGTTGATTCTGTGCTTCTGTGTATTTCCTGATTAACTGGCAAGTTTTTGAAAAAATGCCATCTTAGGGATTCCTTGTGCTCCTCTGAAGCCAGGCTGATTTCTGGCTCCTTTGTCATGCTCTTTTGCATATCTGCTGGTCAGTCCAGCACATACAAATGAGTGACTGGTGTTTATTTGTGAGTTATTTCATTTTGAAACAGACTGCATCAATTCATTCTGGCTGATACACAGGAGATTTTTCCAGCCTCACTTAACTAGACCTGAGAGCCTGACTTAGATTTTCTGAAGGATTGAAGTGCTTTCAAGTGGCAGGTGATGGAAGCTGATGTGGCTTTCATACCTGAGCTGGACATGGCCCCTCTTCCATGTTCTCAGCACTGTGTGCTCCTGGAGAGCAGCTCTGAGTGCAGACCAGGACCTACATCCTGCCTCCCCCTCTGGCCAGGCTTTGGGATCAGACACCTGACTCATGGGGGCTGTTTGAGAGTCAACTGAAAGAGTAGAGAGGAGCTTAGAGCTAAAAAATAATGTGTAAGCATCTCTCAAAGACTGGCAGAGGGATATCTCTGCCTTCCATGGCAAGGGAACCTGAGATAGAACAGAGCTGTCCCAGTGCTGTGGATGGGATGGGATGGGATCCATGGGCTGGGATAGGATGGGATTGTGGATTTCGCATTTTCTGAAAAATCCCTTTGCCCAGGATTTTTCTCCTGGGAAGCTGAGAAGCCTCAGAGAAAAATGAAAACAATAATTATCTCATTTGCTTCTCCTCTGTTTTGCTCATGTGGAATGTGTTTGGAGATTGTTTATCCAACAGGTGACTGTTTCATTGGTTTCTGGTGTGGGTTGTTTTCACTCTTTGGCCAATCAGGGCCAAGCTGTGTCAGGACTCTGAGGAGAGTCACGAGTTTTCATTATTATCTTTTTAGCCTTCTCTAAGTATCCTTTCTGTATTCTTTAGTATAGTTTAGTATAGCATTCTTTAATGTAATATAGTACCATAAAATAATAAATTAGCCTTCTGAGAACATGGAGGCAGATTCATCATTCCTTCCTTCGTGGGGGCTCCCAGCAAATACAATATGGCCTGGCATGGCATGGGGCAGGATAAGGTCTGTGTCCAGCCTCTCACAAAACAGACTTCTAAAGCAGTTGCAAAGTTGAAGATTACATTAAGGGATATTAATACAGTGGTTTGATTGTATTTGGATTGCTTCCTAAGGAGAAAATGTTATTTATATTACAACTGTCAGAGAATGGAAGAAGAATTGCCTTAACAAACGCATTACATCCATGTGTTTATAGATCCAGGCTCCCTTAGGGAATGCTGCCAAAGATGATATTCCTCACATTTGGTTTGTGTGTTGCATCTTACAGTAGAAAAATACACACTGTAAAGGCATTATTATCCTCATAAATGAGGTCTTGATTAAAAAGAAAATTTATACGTATCCTTAAATCTCACTAAGGCCAGGGGGGCACAAAAATAAGCTGAAAATTAAGTATATGTTCAGCATCTTTAATAACTTGACTATACTATTGCTGGGCCCAGAATTTTAGGAAATGTATTTCTGAAATTATTCACATGTGGTGCAGTGTATTTATGAAATAAACATCCTTCTTCTTTCTTTTTTTTTATGTCTTTTTGTTTGGGTTTTTTTTCACAATATACTGATTTTAAAGGTTAGATTTAACAATATAGGCGAGTTTTTTACTGTAGTTTAATGGTGTCCTGGTTTTTAAAAGGAATAGCAAGTAAATGTAAAGTAGTCCTGTCTTTTATCTTACTTTCAGGATAAGATATTTTCCAGTGTAATCAAGGATAGCAAAATCTGGTGTATACATTAGGAAAGCACTGCATGCTTGAGAGTTTTAGGTAGGGTACCTTAGGAACAGGGCTCTTAGTGCTGACATGGAGATCAGTGCCCAGGTCCTTGGCTTTATTTGTCATTTAAAATTAATTTCTGTGAAGGAAGTTTCCATAAAAGACATGAGGGGAATGGGAGTGGGTGCTGAAGTTGAAGCTTCATGTTGACAACATGAGATTTAGTCTCATGAGATCTTCATGCTGTTTTCTGAGGTGCTGTAAAATCCAATATCCTATTGAAGTAATTTTCCACCATGAGGTGAATAGTAGGTTAAGGAAATAGAGACAAAGAAATCTTTTTATAACATATATTTCAGAATTATTTCTTACATACTTGATATTTCCACATTGTTGAAACATGATCTCTGTACGCTTAAGTGAAATGCTGAAAAAACTTTGGAAGTGTGTCCTGCTTGGACACAAGGAATGGATGTACAAATATGTGCTCACAAACACACTGACTTATTTTTTTTCTCTGCTAATAGATTACATTTTATAAAACTTTAGGAAATACCATTACATTTGAAGCCTGGATTTAGTGAACTTTAATTGAGGGAAGATGTTAGAGATTCTCGAGGAGGAGCAAGGGAGGCTGTCAGCTTTCTGCAGCTCGCTGCTGATGTGCTGTTGCTTCTAGAGCTGAGAGTAAAGGAGCCCTTTGCTGCCTCCCATGAGGAAGTTATCATCTACAGCTGGGAGCAGCTCTAGGACTGGAGGGGCATTGTCTCCATCCATCTTCCCAAGGGTATTTTTCCTTATTTCGTCAGGGGCATCGCCATAAATGCCAGTACAAGTCACACAGAAATGTCTGCTGGCCAGCAATGCTGTAGTGCTGCACTTAAAAGGTGAATTTTCCCACAGTGCTGGGGACTTTAGGGTGGACAGAAATGTGCTGTGAAGTCCTAAAAAAAAAAAAAAAAAAGAGAAAAGAGAGACTTAGGGCAAGTCTTACATTTAGGAATGTAAGGAGTAGCTGTGGGCCCTGATCTGCAGGAAGAAGGCAGATGTCTTTTCTTGGTTTATGATATGAAGAGTGTTTCAAAGCACTTGGAGCTGTTAGCTGATAAATAAACAGGTTTTACTGGAAGCTTTTCATGTGAATTTTTGGATTGTGTATTACAAGCAATGAAAATCTCGTAACACTGGAATGCAAAAAGCAAGGTACCTTATCAGCTTTTGTGAAAAATAAACCATATTACATGTATTTACACTAATTGTATAATTAGACATTCAAATTACAGTATGTAAATACTTAGTAATCAGCTGAAATTTGCTTTGAAAAACAAGATAATTCCCTCAACACAGGCTACCTTAAAAGAATGTTAAGTTAGGAGAAACCCCACGAAAGTACAATGAGAAAATTAGCCTGCAGTAATCAAAACCTCAATAACAGGGGAGCAATGTGTAATTCCATCATTTCCTTTTGTGTGCAGCTATTTTTAATGATTTGAAGCCTAATCAGGTGATGTGCTGAGCACAGTGAAATAAATAAGACTTCTCCAGGCTCTGTAAAACTAAAGCCTAGCTAAGGATTTGCAGGGGGAATCCCTCTTTTCCTTTGAGGAAACCTCTTGCTCTTTAGGAGATGTCTTGGAAGATACACAGAGTGAGGAGCTGGATGTGGCAATGAGCCACACAGTGAAACCACAGCCAAACACACTTTAAAAGGCAGTCCCAGGCCCGGGGAGTTTTGCTGAATTAGCAGAACACATAGCATTTGTTATGGTTACTCCTTCTCAGCCTAAAGCTGTTCTAGATACAGTGTGTAAATAGAAACTCTTCTCCCTGAGGAATGTTCCCCTTTCAGCGTTAAATAATCGAGCATCATTTTTGTAAATTGCTGGTTGTTGTTTTTGACTGACATGTTTACTCAGATAAAGTAACAGTTTTTCCTCAAAGAAATCTACTTAGTGTCTAGATGACATAAACCCGTTGGGGGTTTTTGGTGGAAGGAAGAATTCCCAAGTGTTCTTTACAGTTCTGCCTAACTCTCTTTCAGGCTTACAGCCTTATTTAATGTTTTTCTTTCCCTACCACTGGCTCAGTTACAGCCTATGTTTTCCTGTATCTGGAAAAACGTGCATTTGGTGAGTGTAGGACTGGTGTTTGCTTAGGCAACACCTTCTTGCTGTGTAGACTGAGCCTCATGAATCAAATATAGCCTGTTCTGCTGGCTGGCATGAGTGGATGTGATAAGCCACACACTTTGTTTGACACTGATCTTTGCAACTCTAGCTTGCTTCACTTTGCTAAATGTGGCCCTTCTGGTGGTGAGATGAGAGGTGAGGGGCTGCAGCCACATGACAAAAGTCAGCATGGCTTTCATGTGAGAAAATGTTCTTCAGGGCTACTGACTCAGAAAATGATGGCTAAAGCCTGTGTGCTGACACTTCTTCACTTCTGTGGTATGACAGCACATGCAAAGAGTGAAGGGCTGAGAGAATTTGGAGATGATGAGAATTTTGGGAAAGAGAGAGGGAGGCGAGAGTGTCATGAGATGTACCCCCATGCCAGGTTTTCTTAGCAGATGGAAGGCTTTTAAAATTTAGCTCAGAATTACAATTAAATCTGAAGCAGCAATAAAAGAACCAGTACAGCAGCAGCACTAATGCTTTACTAAAATGATGACATGGTCATATAACCAGTATTATTAATTTATACTCAGAAAAAAAATATTAAAATAGTAACTATTGATGGTTAAAACCTTATTCTTGTTGGTCCCCAATACCTAAGTGGAGAGGTTTTCATTTTGTGACAAAACTGGAAGATCTCAAACTATTTACCAGGCAGGGAACTACTGCATGTTCCTTTCTGGCTATCCACAGTAGGTAGGAGAGCCAGTAAACAGATAAACAGAGTCCTCAGCTCTGTCATCTCACTGCCTGGATCACTGAGCAGCCCCTGGCAGGTGCTGCAGCCAAGTGGGGTTTGCAGCCACCCAAGGGCAGTGCCAGAGCATGGCTTTCTTTCCCAAACATGAAGTGTGCTGCTGAGGACATTTAGCAGGTGTGAGAAAAGCTGCCTTACACAGAAGTAGGATGTGAGTGGATCAGCATCATCCCCTGGCTGCAGCGGGAGCCTGGAGCAGCTGCTCAGCCCCAGCTCCAGCCCCTCTGTGAGCCTTTGCCCTGGCATCTGCATTTCAGGGTGCTGAGCATCTGGTGGTAAAGGAGTATGAGATGATGTGCAGCAGCAGCTTGGAACTGTTGAATCGTGGTCCTCTTGCCCAGCTCTTGCAGGCTTTGTGCTTGCAGGTTATATATTCAAAAGGCTGAGTTGGGTAAATTCACTGGTAAATTGAAGTAATCCAAGCATGGCAAGAGAACATCCTCTGTAATCCAAATGTGTGGTCAGGATAACCACGAATGTGTTTTGCACTGAATCCATGCTGCAGCAGCTTAGAACAGAGGCTTGCTGCAAAGGCAGACCTGGAGAGCAGGGTCTGGAGTGCAGCTGCTGGACACAAAGGCTCCAGCAGTCACTGACAGGGTCCCAGTGCCTTTGGTTTGCATTGCAAAGTTATTTTGATTTGCTACTTGAGTGAAGACAACCTTGATGAAAACCAAAAAGTGACTTCTGGAAAGACTCTGGGCAGTGCTGTGATCCCAAAATAAAATGCAGAGGCTGACAAGGCTGAGTCATTCCACTCAAAAACAGTGTAGTCATTACTACTGGTTAAGATGCTAAAAAGATTTCTTTGACATTTCTCATATTTGGATTATTATATCCATTTCTATCCATTAAGTCTTAAAGAAGATACCTGACTTGATAAAATTGTAGGATTTGCATGCAATAGATTCATGGTGGCATCTGGGGAGTTTTGGGCAGTTTCCCAGTTTGTCTAGGCAAACAATGGATTGTCATGCTCTAACAGAAAGAACTACAGTCAAGAATTATAATAGCCAAACAAATCCATAAGGATTTCCAGGAAAAAACAATTGAACCCACCATGTCAAGATGGCAGTGGCTTTAAAAAAAACTGTCCTTCATTCCAAGATGGGCAAAATTCCCAGGATGGCAGCAAGTTTCTCCAGTAACTCAGTTAAAGGCAATTTAGATCATTTTCTCTGAGACAAAAGAGCATGTTTGAACACACCACAGTCCCAGATCCAGGTACAAACCAAAAAGAGTGTCAGCTCTAAAATCCAGTGTAATACTTCAGTGCTGTGCTCTTAGAGGGTCTCTTGCATACAGTGTTTTTGTTTTTATGCCACCAGCCATCATGTATCCAAACTGCAGACTCCTTGCTTCATCACATGCTGGAAATACACACAGGAAAATACTCTCACAGTTGTCAAAGACTAATTTAAAATTACTAGCAGTTCAGCAGCCAAAACTTGCCATAATAATCTATCTCTGTATAAAACAGGACTTTCTGAATGTGTTCATATTTGACCAATGCATATTATCTTATCATGTCAATGAGGATAATCATTCTGTGTAGCTTTCCCTTATCTGAGGGGATATATTTGGTCAAAAAACTCTTTAGGCATTCTTATGTTAACACCTTCTGTCTAAAGGGAAACTGATAGCTTAGTTTTTCTATGAGAGCTTATCATTGACCCCAATACATGGACATTTAGTAATGGTTTTCCCTTGAGCTTTGCTTATTTTTAATAGAACCAGAAGCTTCAAATCACAGCAATTTGAAAAATCTGATTCTACTTCTTGTAATTTAAGGTGTCTTGTCATGTGTGCATTTGGACAAACACTGTGCATGGTTTGTGTTCATAGCAGCTCAGTGAAAAGCAGTGTCATTAATATTTGTCCCAGCCCTGCTGCTCTGTTTCCTTTTGTTGTTTCCTGTGTACATAGCTGTCAGTGCTGCTGACATCCTTCTTCGGGGAGACTTGATTAACATCACTAAGTTATTGGGAAGTGCTCAATTAGCAGCGTCTCACTCCTGGTGCTGACACCTGCTGAGCCTCCCGTAGTGCTTTAAGTACAATATTTCTGCAGGACTTTTCAGGCCATGTCCATGAGCCAGATGAGGAGTGCAGCAAGGATCTGTGGTGTGGTTTTGGTGGGAGCTGGCCAGGACACAGTGACAGGCACGGGGAGGGGAGCCTGAAGTGCTGTGAGCATACCAGGCACTTGAGTGGCTCAGAGACACAGTTAAATAAAAGGGAATGACTGGGAGCCAAGTGCTTTGTCCTTAGGTTTCAGTTCAGTCTTTGATATCTCCCCTTTGTCCATGATAAATAGTGATATCAAAAGATTTTTTTTCTTTCCACTAGGTTCAAGCCCACTGTGCAAACCAGGTTATTTTACTGTGAGGTGAAATTTCAGGATTTCAATTTCACGGACACAGCTATAAAGTGCTGTCACTAAGAATTTGTGTCAGTTATTTGTACTAATTAATAATTCCTGTCTGTGTCATTGTGTGCCAGCATTTCAATGCAAAATATTGCTTCCCAATTTCCCTTTATTAACCACACCCTAAACTTCATTCTAACCAAACAAAAAACCAGATTACTTAGGAATGCAGTCTCTGTCAAACTGTCAAGCATTTACAGGAAGAGAGCAATTAGGCAAAGCTGGAAGCAGTTTGAAGGCAGCCTCAGATTGATGGGCAAAGGAGCTTCCCCAGACCTTTGGCTGACCATGAGATGTTAACATGTGCAAGCATCTTTATGTTTTTGAGAATGCATTTTCTTTCTGTGCTTCTTGGAGGCGTTCATCACCTGGTATCTGATCCTCCATCTCATGAGGTACCTGGTTGATACATTGTTGGTTTTCTTCCCAAATTTTATATTATAGAGTACATGTACATAGCTTGTCATACTTGGATTTGGAAAACAGAGTATTTGGAATGAATTATTCACAGTTTTAGTTGTTTTCAAAGCACTGAATAGATTTTCTTTTTTTCCTGGTGCCTTAGTAACTCTTATTACCTCAGATTTGGGAGAGCCACTCACCGCTTTTATGTGTGGGTGGCACGGACTCCCTTCAGTAGCATTTGCCACTAGAAAGTACATGGGACTTGAAGAAAGTCACTTTTCTTGGAACTGTTAAAAATAAAATGAATAAAATTAAAGGCTTTCAAGCATCTACATGTACTTGTTTAGTTTATCAAAATATTAGCTTTGCTTTGATTTTGGTAATTTCCAAATAGACGAGTGTGAAATGTGTACAGTCTGCTGACTGTTTTGCACACTGCTGCAGTGACAAATTGAGATTGGCAGGAAGGGTTTCAGCTCAGCACCTTCCCCAGTGCCGTGGTACCTCAGCACAGCTGTCCTGAGCCCCTTTTGGGCCTCCCCAAGGCTTCCTGAGGCCATCACCCTCCTGCCCTGGGGCTCCTGGAGTGCCCTCATGGAGCCTCTGTGGTGGGTTGGGAGCTGAGTGAGAAGTCAAGACCCCAGACTGAGGAAGAGCTCGTGCCCATTGTCCTTCTCTGACCCTTTGTAGTTTACCCTGAAAGGACCACACCACACCTTGTCCCTGAGCCCCACCCCAGGGAGCTGCTCCAGGAGCCCTTCCTGACTGCACAGCCTGTACCCAGCCCAGTCTCAAAGCCAGAGGTCACTCATTTTACAGTTCTTGTTGTTGGGGCATAAAAGTCACTTTACATCTTCTAAGTATCAGGGTATCCCATGTTTTCTTATGGTTGGGATGAAGGGAAGGTAAGGCACAGTGCTTTACATGATGAATTACATTTGTACTTCTCTAATTAGAAAATGTGAGACTGTGCACAGGAAAAATAACTCTTCTGAGGCTTTAAAATCAAAGGTGTGTTTTAATTGGGATTATAACTAATACCAACTAATATTTGGATTCTAACTTATTTCTCTTGGCTACTTTGCACTTCATTTCCTTCCTTCTCACTCATGTTGAACTTCCCTGCTTAAAATTTTAGGATTCATTCTCTCTCTGAATTACTACATCCCTCTCCAATAATTGTCATTTTCCAAATGAATTTTTCTTTCTTCTTTTTTCATTACAGTGCAACACTGTTACTTTGTTGACCTTATTTTTGGTTTCTCACCATCCTTTTTCCTTCACTTGCCATGTCTATGCCCAAAGTTCTTTAACACACTCTCACCTTGTTTAATTGCTATCCCCTCTGAACTCCTCCAATTCCCACCTCCCTATTCTGAGTCCCATATTTCATCTGTGCCAATTTTTATTACTGCCACTTTTATCTGTGTGTCTCCTTCAAGCTTCCATCACCATTTGTGTTACCTCAAACCAATGTTCAGGTGGGAAGTGTATCTGCTCTTTCATTTTTCCTTCCCGCAACAGCAGTGTGATTAATCCTGCTCTCTCTGATTGGCCCTTGCAGGGATGATTGAGCTGTTGCTCAGACTTTCACCCTGTCCTAGCACTGGTAGGAGATTGAGCTTCAAACCCTGAGAGCATCAGCACTGCCAGGAGCATGGGAGGCAGTCATTTACAAAGTGCCTGTGTCTCAGGCACTTCCCCAAGTTATGAGTGCAGAAAATGCTCTGTAGGACTCACTAATGAATCAGGATACAGCAGTGCCACTGCATTACGAAGCCTTGCATCCCTTGAGATGAATGAATTATGGATACAAAACCATTATCACTTCCTCTTGGCAACATTTTCACTCTCTGTCAAGCTGTTTACCTGTGACTTGTTGGCAGTGCTTTATTTCCTTCCTCCCCCAGTAGATTGCAAAGCTCCTGGAAGCTTTGTATTTCTATTATTTTTTTGTAGAACTGCTTTAATTATTTTCCCTCTGAATTCCCTCTCCCTTTGTTGTTACACCATTAACCTCTCAAAGCTTACATTTATTGCTTTATTCATTTTAATAATTTTAGTTCCATGAATGAGAAGTATCATATAATGCAAAGTGTTTTCAAAATCACTAAGAATTAAAATTGATAATACCAAGGTTCCACTGTATTTATATTGGACTTTCTAATGTGGAAAATTCAAAAGTTTAGAGAGAGAGACCACGAGAAAAACTGCCTTTGTCAAAAGTATGGGTACCTAATTAGAAATATGAACATGTGGTCCTTTAAAATTCTGATCATGATACTGGAAGAAAAAATGTATGAAAATGCAACTCTTCTTATTAATAAGCGAAGTAATTTTTTTACATCTCCAACTAAGATTTGAGACTTTTTTTATTTTAATGCAAATGTCCTCTCTTTCTGATCAAAAAGCCTATATGCCCTTCCCATGTGTGAAGTTCCTTTAATGGCATCTTTTCAAATATATCATAGTGCATATTCAGTATAATTTATAAATAATGTGGTGTGTTAGGTCAAAGCATCTTATAACATTACATCAAGGAATGGGGATATGCAGTCTTCCAGGCTCTGCTCCTGTAGAGGCAGGCACTGTAATAATCTCCTTTTGGTTTTCATTTTCACTCTTCCTTCTCTTTATAATCCACTTTTGCAAGTGGTAACTAAAATGAACAGAGAATATTGAAGGGAATGAGGGACTTGTCTTTACAAACAAAGTGTGGGTCTGCATGTAGATGAAACAATGGGAATGATTCCACTGATGATAAAGGGAATGAGAGATTTGTCTTTGCAAACAAACTCTAGGTCTGCTGATAAATAAAATTGGATACTGAGATGAAAGAAACCATTCTTGTGGAAGAACCATAAATTCCATAAGAATTTGACTGATTGACCCAGGAAAAAGAAAAGGTATAGGGGGTATACATTAGAAGGGGGTCTTAGATACTGGACATTTAGGGAAGTCTGTACCTCTCAAGTACGTCTGCCAATGGGTAAAGAGAGAGGGAAATGCAGCCAGGAAATTGGGATAAAAGGAGGCTGTGTCCTCCAAAGATTTTAGAGACCCCAAGGGAAATGCCCCTTGCCTCTCCCTTTATTCAAATAAAGTTACAAGATGCTTCTGTCTCCTTTTTGGGCATAAACCTCTGGTGTTTGTGGATCAGTTTTCCTGATAATGGCCTTTAAAAGGCCCAGTGAAATGGTTTCTATGAAATCTGCCTGTGTAGGAATGGGCCAGTGAAATTGGCTCAAAGTCAAATAAAAGAGAGAGAGAGATTAATTCATTTTTTGTCACTAGTGAGAGCAGAGTTCAAACGCTCCAAGGAGACAAAAAAACCCTTTTGCATGTGTGTTTAGCATGTACAGGGAGGGGCTTCAAGGTGCTCTGTCCCAGTTCTTGGTTCAGGGAAGGATCACAGCCCTGAGCACAAGGTCTGGGGGTTGGGAGCTGAGCTTTGTTTGCAGCAGGGGAGAAGTTAAGGTGCCACAGGAAAGGCCTGATCAAGGGATGCCACACCAGCAGACAAACTGCTTCCAATCCTGTGGAAATTAACACTTCTTAATCAAATAAAATATTACAAAATGCATCTGATAGTTTTCTCAAAATGTTTGTAACTCCTGTAGAAAGCAATAGAATAATTTTTATCTTTTTAAACCACAAGGCATATTTCTGTAGTATTATTAAATCAATTTATTAAAGCTTTAGAAAAAAAAAAAAGAATGTCTAGAGGTTTAATATTTTACTATTTTCCATTTTCTTCTGTGGAATATTGAAATAAAGGCAGAGGGCAAAGTTTTACTTTTTTTAGCAGCAGTAAAATGGCAGTTTAGAAGAAAGAAAAAAGTGGAGGGTATGTCAGGAGGATGTAACTGGATGGCATGAGTAGCAGGTGAGCATTTCTGCAGTAAAACAAAGGAGATGAGGCTGTGTTTTTTAATTATGGCAGTGTTAGCATGGACACTTTGTGCAACAGCTGCACAAAATGTAATCTGGAATGACAAATACCTTTTAATACTCTGAGGACATTAGTTCAGTGTTGTTTCCAGAAAGGTGCTATTCTCTGAATTTATGTAGCAACTTCCCAGAACACTTATTTTGGTTGAAATAAAAACTGAGGCAAGAAAAAATCAGATTTTTCTGGTGAGCCACAGCAGTAACTGGATCTGTTCAGCAAAGGAACTGGACTGACAGAGCACAGCAGCACAGCTGCCATCAGTGCTCTGTGGGAAGATTGCATGATTTGTCTCCATGTTTTAAACCCAAAGATTCCAGTTCCTTAACAGCCCTGTAAGCACAAGCAGGATCTTTCTTGCCAGTTTTGCACGTTGCAGATGTGAAAGCACAAAAAAAAGGACAAATGTTGCATTTTTCTTATTGCAAAAATGTGTGGGGTTTTTTATCTGCGCACTGGTTTATTGACAGCTGTAGCTGTACTTGGCTTGAGCTCAGCTAAGGAGGCTGTGACTGGGCAAAGGACCCTGCAAAGCTCCCAGAACAGGGAACAAGGACATGATTCACTCACAAGGATCACTTGGATCCACCTCTCCTTTATTCTAAATACCTCTCCTTCTTTATTGTTTTCCTCTTCTTTTTGTTATATTCTTGTGACATCCTTTGCCTGGACTCATGGAAGATTCTTTACCAAGTCTTTCTGGGATTACTTTGTTCTTTTAACTGGAAGTGCCATCCTGGGTCAAACAAGTTCAGCAGTGACTCTGTGCAGGTATTTCTTCTCAGCATTTTGCCTGCAGGTTTTTTTTTCTTTCCATCTGTTAATTATATGTAGTGACATATGATGGATTACATTAAAACATTTAAAATAATTGGTATGATGGGGCTGCTATTAGTCACCATTATCACCAAGAGGTGATAATTTTCTGCTTTGTCCTTTCTGTTTGGGGATAATGCAGGGTAAATCTGGTAATGGGGAAAGAAATGCTGACTAGATTAAAGAAATGTTGGACTTGATTCATTTCTCATGTGCTATATCTTCAGTGGTTTCACAGCAACACTCTTCCTTTATATCAGTTTAATATAGGAGAAAATAATTTTCTTAAACTGTACTATTGTATGCCATTCCTCTTGTGTTTTATCAGCATAAAATGCATATATAGGATTTTTAATATTGATCTGCATATCATTCAAATCATAATCACATATGTAAACTAAAATATTACCTGTTATAACAGAGTAGTGGTTTTTTATTCTGTAGGCATCTTTATGATATGATTTGGTCTTCATCCTGTTTCCTGTAAGACTTGAGATTTTAAATTTATTTATTTATTTATTTATTTATTTAAAATTCCTTGAGCAAAGAATTTTGTTCTCAGTATACATCAGGCATTCTGATTGATTAGAGTAGAGGTGGGGACTTGAAAAGATGTGGTCTGATATGCTGGAAAAGATAGAACTTAACACAAATATAGTTAAATGAAAGTAGTATTGTACTTTTCTGAAAGAATGTTTTCTCAACAGGGACAAGTTAGAAAGACAACTCTGCAATTTTCTTAACATTCTGAAGTTGGTGCAAAATGTAAAAATTACATTTGTGGATAAATAATTAAAAACTATTGCATAGTTTTCCTTAAGAAGAAGCAAAAATGTTTCTAGTTGGAAGGGTGGATGTGACCTACAGCTGTGGCTGAATATGATAATATGATGCAGAGGCTTGTTAATCAGCCTCTGTTGCCTATTTCTACAGGCAACATAATTATTAAGGTGCAGTGTCCCACTGAAGAGCTGAGTACATAATGAAAAACTAGTGATTAATTCACAAATTCTGTCTGAGACACAAATTGCAATATTGCTGTGTGTTTTTTAATGTACAGATGTTCCCAAATACTTCTCATGTTTGATGAAAAAGGTCTCCTGATCCTAAAAACACCCTAAATTTTAGCATAAACTGAAAGTGTACATTAGCCTTGACCTTAGGCTATTTATTATTTAATCACTTGCTTTAGAAAGAGTCATATAACAGTGACTGACACTTGCAGTGACTGGCAATTGAAAAGCAAGCATCCATAGTTTGTAAAATCATAAGCAATTTATGAGAGTGACAAAAGAAGGGTACATTTGTAATTAATGTTTTTCACCACAGAGCTTTGACAGCTACAGGGAAGAAAAGGAAAGAAGCCATATTTAGGGTAGGGGTGCACACAATCAGTGTATTGTACTTAAGTCCTCCTAAAATGCCTTTATTCTCTTCACCAAAAAAACTCACAAAAGCACAGAAACAAAGAAACCCACCACACAACCCCACAAATAAGAAGCCCTAAGGAAATTTTTGGGCATCTTTGGAATAATAAAGCTGTAGCTGCATTAAAAGAGAGTAAAATTACAGGAGGGAGGACTGGGTGTAGGGGATGAATCTGAAGGAAGAGTCAGAAAGGTAAAGGCTCTAAATGAGGTACCATTAGTAAACCATGTAAAAGGCAGGAAGGACATGCTTTTAAAATGCATAAGAGGCCAAGGAATAACCAAAGGAATTGTCAGTCCTCTGCTTAAGAGAAATGTAAGTAGAGGAAAAAAGGTATGTAGAGAGCTGAAAGGCTTAATAGCTATTTTGTGTTAGCCCTTCACTAAAATGACAGTAGTTAAAGGCTTAATGTGCTATTAGTAATAACAGAGGTGAGATGGAATCAGGAAGGAACAGGTTAAAAAGTGCCTACCAATTTAACATGGAACACATTAAAATAATCTCTGGAGAGCCAGACAAAATTCTCCCTGGAGTGAGGTAGCATCAGTATCAAAGCCACTGGCAATTTAATTAGTGGATTCATGGAGGGGAGGGAATTTCACAGGGGCTGGAAATGAATGTCATAGAAGGAAATCAGGCAGGTATGGGATCCTCATACTCAGATTTCCCTTTTTCAGTTCAGATCTGTAGGCCCAAAGGAATAGTCTGTGCTCTGCAAATCCATTGTTCAGTGGGTGCATGGCCCTGCCTGAGCAGCCTGTGCGCCTCCTTTGGCAGTGGGCACTGCGTGGCAACCAGCCAGCCTTGGGGGCTGTGGGGACACCCTCTGCAGAGACCTGGGCTTGGGGTGCCAAATGTGACATGCTATCATTGCCTCAGTCAACCTCCCATTGGCCAGCAGTATGATCTGCTTGATAATTCACATTATTTTTTAAAGTTGAGGGACTCAACAATATTGTGCTAAACACACATGAAGAGCAAGCATGAAATCACTGTGGTTGCTGTCCAATCTTTTCTTTATAATTATTTCATAAGCTGCCATCTGTAATTAAGTTTAAAATGTCAGTGGTTCCATAGCATAGTGGTGTCATTGATAATAACATGTACACAATTATATAATCCTTTCTATTGGGAAGCATGAAAAAATCATGGCTGAGAATGCAGAATGTTTTTGGGTTTTTTTCAAATGAGAGCAGATAAAACAGAAATTTCAATGGACTTCTATAACTGCATATTCTTATTGTTGTTTTCCTTCTTTTTTTTTTCATTTTTTGTTTCTGCAAATGGGATATTTTTGAAACTAGAATATTTCAGCATTTTCTTTGTTAAACAGTCCTCCTCAGATAGGTCAGGTTCCCATTTTAGGCTGAGAAAGCCAACAGCGGCAGTGGGCAGTTATGGTTTTGCTTTCAGAATAACACATGGGTCATTTCCTCTGGGACAGTTTGTCCAGGTAGCTCAGTCACCTGTTTACACCCTTTCCAGTTTTCATGATGTGGAGGAGGTTGTCAAAATCTGTCCTTTCTTTGGGGGCAGCTTATGCAACCGAGCACATGATTCTTCTGGCCCTTTAGGCTGTCGCTGTTAAAATGTTCCATCAAAGCTGAAAGCAGCTGCACACCAAGCCATGGCAGGAGCACAGCAGCAGCTCAGAAATGTTGCAGGCCCTCCTCAGAATAAAAGAGCATGTTCAATAAAAGCAGAATGACGAGTTTCTCCAGGCTCTCCTCTCCCCTGGGGCCCCTGTGGGAAGTCTGCCATGCAGGAGTGGTTCTCACTCTGTGGGCAAATCACTGGGTTCACCAGCCAAGCACAAGAGGAATGAAGTGCAATTGCTTCACCCTGTTTCTGTGAAAGATGATGTAAATAGTCCTAGGTTTATAGAATATACATAGCAAGCTCAATTACCATATATGTAATGGTATGGATGGGTGTATATCTGTATTTGTACAGAGTAAATCACTGCAGGCCTTTGGAGTTTCAGTTGGAAGAACCTGCATCACACTTCACTCTTCCCCTTCCTCCCCACACTCCAAGTTACTGGCCAAGACTGTTTATTTCCATCTCACCCACCTTTAGAGGCCCCATGTTGTCATATCCCTGAGTTGTGCTTCTGCCTGTACCTGGGAAAGTTGCTTCTCCCTTTCCAAATAATAAAGGAGGCAAAACTCTCTCTTCTAGGCTATCTCTGCTGACTTTTCAGTCTCATTTTCTCTTCTCAGCATTCATTTCTGAGAGCCTCTCATTCTGTTTGTGAGTCCATCTGGGATTAGGTGTTATGTTAACCCACAGTTATGTGTTTGCCAAAGCCTTTTGAATTTCTCTGTAAATGATACAACAAATCTTCACTGTACAGCAGCACCTTGGGAATGGGTGGGGTTCAGTCATGGTATGGAGACCATGCCATTGCCAGGCTGCTGTTAACTGTTCTCAAATAGTTGTGGTGGCTGTGGAAAGTTCTTCATTGTAGGAAAAAGCAAATGTTACACCTGATTTGGTGAAAGGTGAGGAGGGTCCCCCAAGGAGAATCTGGGTGTCCTAGTGGAAAAGAAATTGACTGTAAGACAACTTAGCCCTCCTTTTAAAGGGAAGATGTTAGACCATTTGTTATATGATGTCAAGGTGACCTTCTCACCTTAGCTTTTCTATGATTTTTTTATTTCTCTGACTTGGGTAGGCGTAGGATTCCCAGCTCTTGCTTCACAATTTCATCCATTTTTATGTCCCTGTCCAGGAACACTCCCAGAGCTATCCATGCACCATGTAGGGAGGTCACTGGATTTGTTCCTTGCTGCCAGAAGGGCTCTGGGGTCTGTGGAGTTGGCACCAGGAGGCTGCCTGAGGTCTGGCTTCTTTCTCTGGTTGTGCTGAAGGTGCTGAAAAAGCCTGTGGCACTTTCTGTCACCTGTGCATGGAGAATCTGTGCTCCATGCAAGGGGACTTGGAGACAGAGCAGGGTGATCACTCAGGAGCTGCTCTGGTTGGATTCATCTCTTATTCTTATGGTGTTTTGCCAACACCATAAACTGTGGTTGCAGCCATTTGGCACTTCCATTGCTCCTTCAGTGGGCACTCGTGTCGTGTCAGGGGAGTTGGATTGCAGAACACATTTGAGATCAGTCTGTTTAATGTGTGCTGCTATTTCTGCCATTTTGGACTATTCCTACAGAATATTTGGGAGTAGTGCTCACCTTTTAAGGAGGTAAAAGCAAGAGGGCTTGTATATCTCCAATGTATATGGGGCATTGGGTCTGTGAGTTACCTGTAGTGTAGATAGGAATTTCCCTGGAGACACAGTGGGTGACAGTGAGGGCAGGGGGGCCTGCAGATAAGGACTATCTGCTATCTTGGCATGAAATATTAGTAGCAAACATTCAATGTAGTTTTGGTTCTTTACTTGATTTCAAAAGCAGAATTATATGTGTTTTGTTGCATTAAAACAAATAAGCAACCCTGTCAATACTTACACTTTATGTAACTTTTCTAGATGGTGAACCACACCAGCGAGGACAGATCATTTTAAGAAGCTATGTTAAAGAAAGCAGAAAAAGAAACCTTTGTAATTATAAACCCTGGTTATGTAAAGTAGTCAGATATGGGCTTTTGGCTTGGGTTGTTGTTTCTCTTTTAGAAGAGACTTGTTTAGAAGTCCAAGTGTTAAAATGGAGGTTTTTCACTTAGCATTTAAAATTAAATTACCCATCTGATTCCTTGGTGTGTTGAGCTCTGCCTGCAGTGTTTAGGTTCAGCTTGTTTAGCTGTACAGCAGCATTCCTGTTTGCTGCTTGGGTTCCTACCGTGCTGCCCCTCCTCATTTTGTTATCATAAAATTCAAAACACTTGAGGAAAAGGACTTCACAGACTACAGCACAATCAGCCTTCCCAACATCAAAGTGAGGACAGACTGTGAGATGAGCCATCTTGACCAACATGAAACAAGACTTTGACATTGTAATGCATTGACATCACTCTCGTTTAATCTTTTTTTCTCTTTTTTCTCCCTTTTTTTTCTTTCTTTCTTTTTTTTTAAATTTATCTAGGACAGTAAAAAGAGAATATCCTAAGGACATTTTATGACATATACAAGCCGTAAGTGGCAGCGGTGTAAAAAACATCTGTATCCACACTTTTTCTTTAAAAACAGAATCAAATCTATCAAACAACATAAGGGAGTGCCTAGCTGAATCACATATAGGGCTCAATGAGCTGAAGTTTCTTGCTGGCAACTAAAATAGATTTATTATATCAGTTTACAGCAAATAAATAGCACTGGTAACACACTGGAACATGAAAATACACAAGCATTATAGGGTATGTCAAATAAATTCAACTCTTGACAAAAAATTATCTTTAATAATGACAAAAAATTAAAATCCTCTTCTTTGCTATTCCAAATTCAGCTTCAGCAAGCTAATGTCTTTAATACTGAAAAATATAGGTCCTTAAAGATGAGTTGGAAAAAAGTTATTAGAATCATATTATCACTATAGGACAGTGGAGTTATTTAGCACCTGGAAATACCTGTGTTTGATGTGGAGTTCATGGAAGGCAGGTATTTACACACTCAGGAAAACTGAGAAGTGCTTTATGCAGTAAATGTCACAATGCCTCAGTTCCTGGAAGATTATCACAAGTTTTGTATTAGGCTGCCTGAGGACAAGATCTCTTTGTTAAATGCTAAAATATTTGACTTATTGTGCTTAAATATATGTTGTTGTGAGTATTCAATAGACAAATACACAAAATTCTTTGTCCTCAGTGTGACACTCACAGTCTACGTGTTATGTTTTGAAAGTGTCAAGTGTAAAATACTGAAAGAAAAAGATTTAAAAGCATGAAAAAGAAAACCTGAAGCTTGTTGGGGTATTTTCCAATGCTATCTGCAGCACAGCATGATGTTGTGCTGTTTAGGCTGGGTAAGCAGAGCTGTGAATGAAAACGAAGTAATTGCTTCTGAGGAAAAACCCCACAATTTAAGGATTATTGTAGTTGTAGTGTTTTGACTTTTTTTAACATTTAAGAAATAAGTTCAATGAACATATGTCTCACTGACATCTTTGAGCTAAATTCTGTATTTATGGACATAATGAATTTATGAAATATTGGACAGAATATATTGATGAAAATAGTATGACCAGCATTATAATTATATGATTAATAGATTATTATATTTTATTTCTGTAGGCTCCTCATGTGTTTTATTAAACAAGTGTTTATTAATGGCTTAATTAGAAGTTTCTTTTAAATACAATACAGTTTGCTGTGTATGGAATGTGAAGTCAAAACTTCACAGAAAGTTATCAGCCCTTTAAATAACAATGTAAATAGCCTCCATAAGTCAGCTTGAACAGAAGTCAGCACAATTCATATCAATAAATGAATTTGTTTTTTCCTTGACTGCTTTGTCTCTGGATGCATGAGAACATCTCTAGCACTGTTGTGATAAGTAATTATCTGTTGAATCATTTAGAGCTTGTGCAGTGAAGGTGGCACAGAGTGTACACCCCTGGCAGAACTGATAGGGAATGCTGCAGAGAAGGAAGGCATTGCACAAAAGTAATAATATTTATGTGATAGAGTTTTGGTTTTTTTATGGCAAGCAGCTGCCTTTATCTCACCATCTCATCATCAGAACATTTATTTTGTATTATTCTGTGCTGTGACTTAGACACAATGCTGTGCATTATGACAGGATGAAAAATATACATTAAAAGAGCATGAAATTAAGATAACAAAATGTTTGAATTGTTAGTAAATACAGAAAAGGATCGTGCACCTCCTGCTCTCTCTGATGTAGCCACAAGTAAGCAAGTCCTGCTGTGTTTTTCAAGTGTGCTGAGGGTGTGCATGGAGAGAGGAGGAGAATGCTGATGTGTAGATAATTGGTCACTGGTTCTGCTTTAGAAAGGACTTGGAGCAAGCAAAGGAGGAAACTCTTTTCCTGCAGCAATGCAGTGAAATCTGTTGTTGCTATGGTCTCAACTGGGTGCCTGGAAGCGCTGATGTACATGTGAAATGTTTTCATATCACAAGCATGTTAGCAATTGACTTGATACCAAGCACAGAAAAAGAAACCCATACTGTTCATGCATATCCTTGTTTTCCTCCTTTGTGTATGCTGCTGTAAAGTGAGGGTGTTGGCAGCCAGTTTGATGTCAGGTCTGTCTGTGATGCTTTCTTTGTGCCCATCAGGGTGCCCACAGACTAAAGCCATCCAGCATGAAGAGATTCTGCACATCACAGTTGCAGAAGCAAAGTGCTTCTTGCCAAGCAAAGAAAATACCAACAAACATTACATATTCACATTTCCCTTTTGTTGTTTAATAAGGGAAAGGTGTCCTGGTGATTGCTCAGCCATCAAGCAGGAAAAATCACAACTCCTTTTCTTCTGTTTTTGCTCTTTTGTCAACACAGAGTCTCCTTCCCTCAGCCTTCTGCTGTAAACTACAGAGAGCCTATGGAGAGTCTCAATAGGAGACATAATGGGAAAAGAGGAAATTGCCCAGCTCAGTTGCCAGTCACAAATGAAGGCTCTTCTCCTCTTGGCTGCGTGTGGGTTCCTTTGTCAGCCAGAATTGTTTCCCTGATGTTCAGAGGCCTGTTTATATATTTGGCATACCTCTCTTTCTTCCAACACTCTGCTGTAAGATTTATAATTGAGTTGCATGTGCACAACCTGGATGTCCCCCTTGGTTTTTTTGGGGGGTTGTTTTGCTGTGCCAGCACTCACCTCTGAGGTGTGGGGGCACAGGGCACTGCTCTGCAGCGTGGTCTGAGGGGCTGCCCTTGGAATAACCAATCCATGGAGTGTGTGTGTCAATGAAACTCTGTGCCTGAAAGTCAGATTTGCCTAATTTTAGTGCTGCCTCCCTCTCCTGTCTACTTACACTGTGAGTTTCTGCTCATTGAGAAAAAGAAAATTTGTCCTCCCTTTTTTTTTTCTTTTATCCTTTTCAAAATGACAAAATCCAGATCATGCCAAAATATTTATGGAAATTCCTCCTTCTTTAAGCTTGAAATATCTTTACTAATCTTTGGGTCTGCTAACTTACTCTGTCTGCCAGCATGAATTTGGCTCAGTTCCTTACATGACACTAAACCACTACTAAACTACTGTTACTATCCTAATCTCATTAGTATGCCAGTAGTCATAATAAACCAGCAATAGAAATACCATCAGTAGACACAAATATTAAGGATTTTCTATTCTGGAGAGGGGGGTGTTTGGTTGGTTTTGGTGGGGTTGTTTTGTTTTTGTTGTTTTTGTTTGGTTTTGTTCTTTTTAATTTTGGGGGGAGGTTTTGGTTTGTTTTTTGGGGGGGGGTTGGGATTTTTTGTTTATAATAACAAAGAATGGAAATTGAAATAAATATGAAGCCTTCTCATTATTTTGGACAGTTTTGTTCTCAGCCTTTGTGCTCATCTCAGTGGTAGGTGTGCACTTTTACTGATTGCAGAAGTGAGCTACAGTGTGCTGCAAATCTGAATATATACACATATAGATATCTGTGTGTATGTATGCATATATATATATACAGATGTGTGTATATATATATATATATAGACTATACATACATACATATATATAGATATGTATGTTTTTTTTCCTTTAAATGGACTCCATCTTCAAAGGAGTTGCCCTTCCAGACACTTACTTATTTTCCAAGTATGTGGAGGTTAATTTTTCTTATAGATAAAATTGTAAATGTAGTAAATCAGGCAGTGTTTCAGCAGTGCTGTTTATAGAGAGTATCCCAGTATTTTACCAAATATCCACTTCTATGTCTTCTTAAATGTGTAAGTTGGGCACAGCCTCCTTTGCTGGCAGACCCTTTACATCTGAATGCTTGTCAAAATATTCTCACACTTGGACTTCTTTAGTAAATATAGTATCTAGTACTGTATACAGATAAAATTAAACCCTTTTTTTGTTTTTTGTAGCACCTGTAACAGAAGTATCTAGGAAAAACATAAGAAACATGTAGATGAACTCTCAGGCAGTCATCTAGTGCCAGTTTTCTCAAGTAGAAGTTATTTTCCCAGTAAATTCTGATAATAATTTTGTTTAGTATGTTAATTTAGAAAGTATTCATACAAAGCTTATATATATATTAATTTATATTTAGGGTACTGGGAACAATCCTTATGTAGCTCCATATTAGACTACAATGTGATTTCTGTTTTCATTATAAGATATGAATTTATATGACTGGCTGCTCTGGGAAGTTCTGGTAAGAGTTTTCTAATATATTGCTTGGCAAAATAATCATACTGTATTGAATGAATTCATACATTAGCATGACTCACATACAAGGCTGAGCAGTTGCACAGTTAAGCCAGCCACTTCCAGTAAATAGAATTCAAAATCTCATGTTTATTTTAATTTTATTTACTGTATTGCATATGCATATTTTCATGTTTTTCTAAGTAAACATTATTACTCCCCCTGCCTGCACCACTCTAATTGGAAGATAGGAGTGGCACCTTCTCAGATGGCTGAAAAACAACTTTCTCCAGTGGAGTAATATTTTTCAGAAACCAAATATCTTTTAGAAAGCAGGTCCCTATATGTAAATGAGTATGGAAAGATAATGCTGAAAACCTGCCTGGTAGAAAACAGTTAAAGCTGTTTGACCACAAGGTCTGGTCAAAATATAATTGTTGTATAAATGTGTTTCCAATTTAAAGAAAAAATAATTCAAAGTTACCTGAAAAAAAAAGGGAAATATTTAGAGAGAAATACAAGCACAAGATACCAACACATTTGGAGTCTTTGAAACTCTCCTGTTCTCTTTAGGAAATAATTAAAGTCTTATTGAAACAAGTGCTTTTCCTATCACTGCATGCAAAGAGGATTTTGATTTCAGATACTGGATTAAAAGCTAAATGTTTTTCCAGATACAGGGTTAAACTGAATCTCTTTCAACTCTTTTCTATATCTTAAGATTTCAGATTTAGAAAATTATTGTACAATTTAGCTTAACCTTTGGATATTCCTCTTTCTGGTGAATGGGGCACAAAGGGTTCCCAAGGATCTTCAAATATTCAGTTTTTTCAGCCCACTCTCGTGGGACACTTGTCATCATCCACTCCTGCCATCTGCCCTGGGAGGTGTGGCCAGAATCTGGCAATTCCCCACACTGAGACTTGGACTGTAAAATTGTACTCTAAATTATAATCTGTAATTTTCTGGGATTACAGCAGTGCAGATTCATGCTCAGTGATTTAGCTTTGATAGTCGAGGCAAAGGGCAGTAAGGAGGTGACTTCTTGCCTTCTGAGAAGCCTCTCATTTCCCTCTGGTGGGATTCTTGTATGGCATTCTTCTAATGGACTCTCCCTGCTGTGCTCAATAGCAAGCTTGTTAAATAAGATTATACACAAATACAAGTGGAAGTCGTTCTGTGATTTTTTTAAGTGATGGGTAGGGAGAATCTTTTGCTGTAGTGTGTGTTAGAAAAGCATTGTGGAGTTTCACACAGTTCCTAACTGATGGGGAGGTGCCAGAAATTCAGCAGGGATTTTGTAACATTCAGGGAAGGAGAGGTTTCTGGGATTAATGTGTCATTGCTGGGGATTAGAAACTTGCATTTTTGTCTCCAATCACAGCCTTATTTTCAGTTCAGCTGTAGTTAAAGGTAATTTGGGGCAGTGAGTGTCATCAAAATCTTGGGTTGCTTAAACTTGCTTCTTGTTCATTTACCCTTCTGCTATAATGTGGGGGGATAGAATATAAGAAAAGATAGTGTAGAAAGTAACCTCACCCCTAAGGAGTTGCAGCTGGGCCAATTATCAAAGATTAGGAACAGGCCTGACTTTACCAGGCCACAGCTGTAAGCAATGAGCAGAAGATGCTATAAAAGAGTGGGGTGGGTGGGTGAGAGGGGAACTGGAGTCAGTGGCTGCTTTGTGAAGAGGAAAGAGTCAGTGCTCTGAGGAGCTGCCCAGAGAAACACCAAGAAGGAATGGAACTTTTGTGATACGAGACAGCAGTATGGAACCCCTGCAATGAGATGACAACACTATAATATCTGACATCTTGGCTTTTTTTGATCCATCATTCTATCTGATAATAGCATCCTGTGATCTTCTGGGCTGGCAGAGACCTCAGGATCAAGTCCAAACCACCTGGTTGGAGCAGGGGCACCTCTGAGGTCAGCCCCTGGTCTGGTCTTGCAAATCTCCAGGGACAGGGACAGCACAGCTTGATCAGAGCCTGAACATCCTGTGACCCACCAGGTTCTGCTCTCCACAGTGCCCAAGGGGAACTGAGCTCAGTCTGAACTTTGCTGAAGGTAACTTGAGTTACAGAGTCACCTCCAG
Source organism: Agelaius tricolor (assembly GCF_023055355.1). Lineage (NCBI taxonomy): Eukaryota > Metazoa > Chordata > Aves > Passeriformes > Icteridae > Agelaius > Agelaius tricolor. Next base: position 5,728,668 of record NW_027269278.1, on the reverse strand, counting down.
GATCTCAAATGTTATTTAAGAAAGCATTTGTACCAGGAAAATGAAGATCCAGGTGAAAGTAAGAGTCTGGTAAGAACAAATCACATAACAGTGAAATCAGGGTCTGTAAGGGGTTAGTTTGCAGTGTGGTTGTTTCAGTGAGCTGAGCTCTTCTGGAGTTCCTCAGATCACCTGGTTATTCAGATCACCTCTATAATGAGGTGATTACTCCTGGAAAATCTAAAAAACTGGGGCAGAAGAGAAAACACATTCTCTGAACTAAGCATTTTAACCAGATGTATTCCTTCTTAGCAGGAACTCTGCTGGGGTTTCTTGGTGGGTTTTGAGTGACTGACAACTTCCAAGCCTTCTCTTAACAGCAAAGTTAGGAACAGTTCAGTAGTCCCTAAAGGAATTTGTACTAAGAACTGATAACTTTTGTAAAGCATTTGGACAGGTGGGGGAAAAGGAAGAAGAGGAACAAGCAGTTTAAGAACTGTGCAAACAAAATTAATGGGTGAGAAGTGATTTTCATGCTAAGAATATCAAAATTATTTAGGATATGCTTATAACCTCATCTTAAGAATTTTTTTTGTGTGTGTTATCCTATTATTTTTTTTGTGTGCTCACAACTGAAAATGGATGGATGAATTTCTTATTGCAGGGCCCACATCAGAGTGGACACTAGAAATAAAACTAGCTGGGGGTATCAGTCCTTAACTCCAAGTCCCAAAATTCACTCAGGGTGATTTAAATTTCACTCAAGCTGCTGCAAACCCTTCCTGGGGGTCATCACTGCTGTAGCACCAGTGCCAAGGCACTGGTCCACACTCCCCTCTCAGCAGCCAATGCTTCTGCATTTCTTTCATTTTCAGACATATTAAAAATTTATCACAAACATTTAAAGGAGAAAAATGCATTGACTTTTCTGAAAGCAATTTGTTAATTAACATCAAAGGGATGAAATTTGCCTTGCATTGCCTGGTGAGTGGCATTCTTCCATCCTCCTGGTTGCTATGGGGATGAAGGAAACTCTTGTTCCGGGTCACTCCTAAATTTGCACATGAAAGCATTAGAGATTACTGCTGTCTAATCAAGTTATATGGAAAAGTTTAAAGGGAGGTACAATGTTTTACAGCCAGCAACCTTCAACTGAATAAAACACAATGGCTGTGAAAAAGGATTATCTCCTGCTTTTAAAAATATACTAGGGAAGTTCAAAGTGGTATGAAAGCTTTTTTAGCCAAACATCTTGACTTTTTTTTTAATGCTATTTTACAAATGAGGAATGTAAAATAACATTTCTAATAGAGAATTAGTGTATGCATTGCCCAACTCCAGGGCTGTCTTCAGCATAATGAAGGAGGGATGTGCTATGCATTCATTAAATGATTTTACTTTTGAACTTCAGATTCTTCTGTGTCAAAGTCCTTGATATTGTCACATCAGTATTGAAGTACAAAAAAAATTTTACTCTGAGTATGAACTAAAATCTCAAAAGAAAAGAAGTCAGAACTGACACCAAACTTCCCAGAGGGAGCCTCAGGAGGAGCCCAAATCCTGTGCAGGTCCTTCCTGGCAGCGGGGTCTGTGAGCAGCATGTGCAGAATTCCTTCTGCCATGAGAAAGGTGCTCTGCAAGGCTTTAGGAGATTCCAGGGCACAGAAAACGGGTTTGGGCATGAGCTTGTGTTTTTATTTTCATGTGTGAATTAGGGTTTTTCCTCTTTTTTTTTTTTTTTTTTTTTATTGGTTTTTTTGTGTATTTGTTTTAGGGTTATTTTTTTTTTTTTTTATGACTTGTGAGTTCCAAATAACATGGCAATCATTTAAATGCTTTCTTAATGGAAAAGTCTAAAGCTTTAACAGCAGTTCTGTAAACAGCTCCATAACAGAACATGAAGTTACCTTAATTTTGAATATTTATGATTTAATAGTACTGCTCAGAGACCACAACTGAAGAAACATGATGAGTTCTTCAAGTTATCTTTTAAATTCAATACAAACAAGCATACAGTGTCCTTAATTATATATGAGGATACTCTTGCTATAAAATAGCATTGTTGTCATGGAAGCAATCAAGACTCAGCAACAAGGAAACTGTGTTTGATTGACCAAGGCTGGTTCTAACAATGCAGTGAAAAAATATCCATTTTACAGTGACTGCTGAAGAAATGGATCTGCTTAAATGTTGGCTTAGTTTTCAGTGCAAAACGGGCATTTTTCACTGGTAAACCAAAATATAAGATGTTTTTGTGATGGTACAAGTAAGTACCACAAAAACATAGAAGGAGGCTGTGCCTACCCACAGATGCTCAGTAAGGAGGGCCGAGCTGCAGCAGCAGAACTCTGAGTTATACACACACGTTTGCCTGGGTGTGAGCAAGGGCCAATGAAGAAGGATGTGTTAGCTACATACATTTAGTTATCTGCATCTTTTATTGTCCCATACTACCAAGAGATTCACCTCTAAACCTCTTGATTCTCCTTCTGGCGTTTGCGTCTCAATTTGAGAATTTCATGTGTCATTCTCCCCCTGTTACTTTCCTGTGGAGCAAAAATATGCTTATTTTCTAGATTAGTCTCTCTGATCCATGACCTAGGTCCAAAAACTATTTGAATTTAGAAAGCTCCTCTGTTGCTTGTTTTATTGGCTATTTTTAAGCTGGGTTTATTTGTGGGAGGACTGTTCTTTGTATAAAGTGGCCCTAACCACTTAGAAGCAAAGATATTCTGACATGAGGAGGCATATTTTCTGTTCTTCCTTTTAGAAGTGTTTTGTCTACACCAGGAACAAAAGTGATACAGTGATTTTAGCTGACCAATTGCACATCATGAATAATGCAGAGTGAAATGAATAACTCATCAGGAACTCTGATGCTGAGATATGTTCTCACCCAGGGTCCACTAATTGTGATCTGATTCATATAAAGTAGTCTGCTTATAAATGTATTGTGAACAAAAACAAGGAATACAATCTCAAACATTATAGTCAATAATTTTACCAGCCTCAGTCACGACTTTTCATTTAAATTCAAAATCTTGTCCTTATTCTGTGCCCTATTTTGACCTGAAATGATAGAATTAATTTTTTTCCGTATTCAGCATTTAAGAACCATCCATTTCCCAATTCAGCTGCACAGCAAATCCCACAGTTGGTTACTTTTTAAACACACAAGCAAAACTACTTCATGAAAATGTATCAGAAGGACTAGATATTTACTGTGCTTGTTCTTCCCTTTCTCTGAGTTGCTGAAGGGAGGAAAAGAGAAAAACATGTTACATTCCCTTTAGCCCTTTTCACGTCCTTGAAATATACAATTCTATGTAATAAGCAATTGGTAATTCTCAGAAAAAGTTGTGGTTATGAATGATGAATAACCACTGCATCATGTTGCATTTTCATTTTTATTTTCAAATTGTGATTCTACACTCAGAACTGAGTATAGAATGGATATATTGATAATGTAATAGGAGATGAAAAGAGGGTTTGTTTCTTTTTTTCCTTTTAAATCAGTGCAAGTAAGAAAGAATGGTTACTTAAGGAATGACTTTTTTTAGAAGATGCATTGTTAAGGAATGGAACCTGAGCAGCTTGCTAAATACCTAGAGAGCAGAAGAGATGGAAAAGTTATTGAGAAGAAAGATGGGGTTTAAAAAGCAAGGGACAGAAAGCTGACAGCTGAGGGCCCAGGTTTCCTTGGATTTTTTTTTCCAGATGAGGGTTCTGGGCTTCTCACGTGGGAGAATGAGCAGGTCCTGAATTGCCCCTCCTGTGCCTTTTGCACAGTGTCAGGACATGGGGAGGGTCTGGAGAGGTGGGGGTGATCTTTTGGGGATTGCTCACATGGGCTGATGGCTTCACAGGCTGCTCAGGGATCAGGGGAATTAAGCAGGATGATCCAGGGGTCACTGGGAGTATCAGTATGTGTTCCCCTTGCACTGAAATTGGGTGATCAATACGTTCCTCTTTTCACAGAAATTGCTTAAAACATTTTAAGCTCCTTTCATCCCTCTTTGTTCATATTCAGAGCAATTTTCACAATGTCAGAATTTCACAGAATCAGAAAAGGAGAGAATGTGGAGATGTTCTTTTTGTGCTGAACAGCACCAGCCCCTTGTGCCCCATCCTCCCAGCCCCTTGTCCAGCTGGGGCAGCTCAGTGTGCTTCACTTCATCCTCCCCACAGAGACAGCAGTGCTGCCCACGCTCCTCCCAGCCTGAGGGAAAAATTAACCCAGACTAGTCATGTTCAGGGACCTTGGTGCCAGTGGCAGGTAGAAATGTGAGCACTTCTGCTCTTAGTCAACACTGTCTTAGAGCTGGCACAGGTTTGCAGCTATGGGAATGTTCATTGCTCAGAGGCAGGGGCTCACATCCCAAGCCTCAGGCTGCAGTGAGATATAATTAACAACCTGTGACAGTCTCAGAGACCACATGAGCTGGGGAGGCTGAAAACCCCAGTTTCTGTTGCAGATGAGATCTTCAAGCCTGAGGAATTTTGCTGAGAGCGTTGAGAAGTCCACACTGCTGCTTTAGCTCTTCTGCTGATAGTGTGGGTATTGGGGACTGGGACTGTGGAATCTCCCACTAGCCTAAAAAACACCTTTTCCCTAATATTAAGTAAATTATTAGAATAATAAAATGTGGCATGTAAGTATGAAATGCGTGAGAACCTTCACAGTTATTTAAATTAGTTTTGATCCTCCTAAAAGGAAAAATAAGGCAGAAAAAAATTGAAACAGCGCTGTCTTGCAGCGTGAAATCTTTCTGGCATTGGTGAAGCAGGCTGTGTTCCACCTCTCCCAGTACTCATTGTTTTTTTCCAGATTTGTTACAGTAATATTGCTTTTTCCAGCACTATATTGTTGTGATAAATGCGTGTGTGTTTTCTTCAGCCCTGAGTTTTGGCTTCAAGGAATCGATTCACACTGGTATTTTTCACAAATAAGCTATTATAAGAACTTCTGAGAGAGAAAATAATTTGAGCTTTCAAAATGAATTGGCTGCTGAGATCAGGAGCTGGAAATGTCAGGTGTGGCCCCTGCAGTTACCTCTGACTTTGAGGGTCATGTGCAGGCACAGGAGTCAGGAAGAGCTTGCCTTCCAAAGGTGCTGGAATCCCTGAGAGTTCTTAGCATTTCTGATTTATTTCTGGTGGTTATTTTAGGACTGAATCTTTAGCTTCTGAAAAACGTTTATATGCTGTTTAATTGCTGCAAACAGAGTATAACTTGGCTGTTTGTTTCATTTCCCTAGAAGTTGATGAATTTTGTGTGACGTGCAAGCCTTCCCAAAATAGTCAGAAAATGAAGCATTCTCTAGTAGCTCCTTACCTTCTGAAAGGTACTTATTTGCTTGCCAAAAATCAGGTAGACTGTCCAGTTTTCTAAAGGTTTAATGGAATATAATCACTAGTGATTTGCTAATTTTCCTCCTAAGTGTTTGGTCATATGGCAGGCTGTGAGAATTAAATGGAAACAGAAATACAAGGGAATGTTGTGAAGTAACAACTGTTGCTGCACTAGACTGCACATACATACAGCATGTATTGAGTGTGATGTGTCTGAATTTCCTGGCAGGTTCCATATTTCAGCTATTTTGCTTTCCTTAGTTCATTGGTCTGAAAAAGTAGAAGTAAAACTTCCACCTTTACACAGTGGGAACAAGAATCATAAGTTGCAAATTACTGCATTAACTTTTGAGTTACTGCAAGGTATCAAATATACACACATCATTTCAGAGGCATCCCCCAGGTTTTTGTTCTCTGCACACTTCTCAACTCTTTCCAAATGAAAGTGACTTAAAGTACACTCGTGAATAATAATATAAAATATAGTATTAAGAGCTAATCCAGTTAAATCTCCATCAGAGTCTGTAATTCTACCCATTTGTCATTCATGCAAAAGCAGATTTTTCAGGCACAGCCTTTAAAATGCCTCAGGTTCATTTTCCACTCTTCCTTAGCTTGCAGCCTCAGAATAAAGAAGGAAAAGTGCTGGTAATGTAGACAGAAATGAAATGTGTTTGTTTCTCTCAGCTTTTTTCTGTTCTGCGTGGCTCACAAACTGCTGTGTACTTGGCACTAAATCCACATGAGAAAGTAGAGTTATATTGTGAAATGGCAGCAGTTACTGCAGCATGGTTTCAGGACAAACTCACAGCTGTCAGCTCTTGGATCAGTCAAGTGTGGAGTTAGTGCAGGGAAAATGTTGAGCCTCAAGAGGGGGAAAGCCAGCTGCCATGTCCATTAGCACCCTTTGTTGACCATCCAAGAACAGCAGCAGCATCCAAGGCAGCTCTGTCCCCAGCTCTCTTTGCTGGAGGGAATCATTCATTGGAAGATGCCCAGTGAGTGAGCAGAGAATGGCACGGGTGGAAATAAGGCAGAGGTGGAAATGCATTTATATTTTGAGGTTTAGGTTGTTTGATTCTTTGGGCATCCTCAAGTGAGGCTTAATTTGCACCTGTCCTGTCAAAGAGAGAGGGATTATTGAAACACAGGACAGGAACAGAGAGTCCCTTTGCCCTGCCTGGCAAATGCAGAAAGAAGAGGCCCCTCAAAAGGATAATCAATGGAATGTGCTAATGTTTGAGCCAGCACTTTCAAAATCCTCAATTAATTTTGGGGCTGAGGATATTGGGTGCTCAATCTGAGCACTCCAGCTGCACTTGAATTATCTGAGAGCATAGATGCTTGGGATCTCCTAAAATGAGATCCCAGCTGTTTCTGGTTGATAAGTCTAAAATTAGTAATCACTTTTGTCAATTTTATTTTAAATTAAAAATTAAGTGCTTTCATTCATTATTTGTATTACATCATAGCACTTGGGAGCCCAGTCACAAATCAGGACACTGCATTATTCAGTACACACAGGCAAAGAACAAAAGATTGTTCATGTCCCAGAGATCCTACACTTTAACTATAGGACTCTTGATGGGAAAAGAAGTCAAGAGTACAAGGATATGTGAGACCTGATTCATCAGGATTGTTTCAGCATAACCACAGCACTAACCAGTGCCAATCTCACCCTTTGTAAAATTGGGTTGTCATTGTTTTGGGGGATTTTTTGGGTCTTCTTTTTTTAAAAGGCGAAAGTTTAAGGAAAGATTAAAAAGAAACAAACCTCTTTTGGATTCCATGTCAAGCTGTGCATCTCTCACCCCTTGCACACATTGCTGCAGCTGGTGTGCAGAGCTATCCCCATCCCTGCAATGGCTGCATGTGAGTGGTTTAATTTCAATACCCTACCAGTCATTCTTTGGCTAAATTTTTAACAGGTTTTTTGTGGTTTTTTTTTTTTTTCCTCCACAATTCTTCCTGGGACTATAATCAACAGATGAAGCATTATTTTTGTATAGATTATAGTTATTGAGTTGAATAACAGGATAAGGCAAGACAGAAAAATTGCTGTTGATGTCCAGATAAATATCACTTTACAGCAATTCTCAACTTTAAAAGTTAAGAGAAGTTAAGTACTAAGGAGAAAAGGGCACAGCTGTGATCAAAACTCACATATTAATGCAGTGCATTTGTATTCTGTACTAATTTCCTCCAGAGAGTGTTTGTGTGTGTGCATAGAGTTGTGTTTTCCTGGATTGTGTGGATGGATGAAAACAAAACATACAGGGAAATATCGGAGTACTTTGTTCTCCTTTTGTGTAGCATTGCTATTATTCCCCAAGTAATTCTTGTTATAAAGCTGAAGCTTTGTATTTCAATCTGGGAAAAAAGAAAAGGCATTGTTTAAAAAACAATGTAGAGGCAGGAATTTGAGTCCTGACAGAATGCTGTAAACACAGAGAATGAAATCCTTAGCAGGTTGCTTGAGTGTGGTTATGTCGAGGGTGGTGCATCCTCACTGCTCTAAGTACACACTGGATAAAGAGTATTTATGTGTGCACTTATAACAAAAGGAGAAATTGTATTGACAATGTGGACAAAGAATTTTTGAAGAGTTGTTTACTGTTTGCTGGAGTAGAGGAATAGTAAAAAACCTCCTATAGTATATAAATGTGTATAGTCACCATTTCTTTATCATTTTTACTTTTTAATTAATTTTTATTAATCAGACCAAGCCAAAATTCTGAATCTGATCCTCATATTTGGATGAGAGGAGGGAACAGATGTGAATTTTAGCATTCAAATATGTCCTGGCTATCTGACTGGCTCTCTGCTGGCTATTTTTTATGGTTTTAATCACTTCCTCAAGTACATGACACATTCTTGATCTGGGCCACCAACACTTTTCCATCTTGGCATGAAGCAATAAGGAATTATTTCTCTGTGTAGGTGCAGGTGCAATGCAGAATTATCCTGAGTGCTCATGGCTTTCTAATTCAAATGAGACAATCACAGAAGGTTGTACCAATCCACTAACAGCTGAGAACACCCCTGAAATATCCAAGTAAACATCCTACAAGAAGTGTTCTCACATTGACCCTAAAGGCACTTTTATACATCTGAAAGTTTCTTGTGAAGCTCTGTTTAAAATATCATCTTTACTTCAGACTTTCTTGTCTTCTGCAGGACACTCTAGCCCTGAAAAGCTTTCTTATCCTCCTACACTCCATATTCAGCTTGCTCTTGATTACAGTTATTTCACCCCTGTAAGGATTCTACTTCCAAAAATACATATAAAAGCTTTTATTTCTGTGCTATTCAGCAGAAAATAACCACAGCATGGAGGCCACAGAAAACTGTAGATCCTGTGTTCTGCCTGCATTAAACAGTGGAGAACTAAAGCCACCAAACCATTCCCACCCACCTCTGTGTGTCTGTCCTCTGCAGACCTGAAATGGAGCTTTCTGTCTCGAATAAGCTCTTCCACTTGGTTTACAAAATCTGATCTTCATACTCCAAAACAACATTTTGTCTGATTATTTAGAAAACTCTAGACTCAATGTCTTCCACAATCACTTCCAATGAGGGTCTTGTCCTGACAGGAGGAAAGAAAAAAAGGAAAAATGCAGTTCTGGATTTAAATCCCTGTCCCAAACAAGAGGGTATAATAATTTAGAAATACTTTTCTTCTAGATTATCAAGGCTTTACTTCCAGTTTTAGCTGGAGATCCTTGAGCCAGACTTAAAAAAGCATTTTCAGGAAGATTCAGCAGTGTCTGATTTGGTCAGTTCCAGAACTTCCAGAGGAGACACTAATCCTGATTGTTCCCAGTTCATGAAGAAGGGGACAGAGGGGACAATGAGGCAAAATGCCAAATGGTCAGGCTTATTTACTTGGACTTCTTTTATTTTTCCTTCAGGAATTAGAGTTCCTAGATTATCTTTAGCTGGTTAAGCAAGAAGGGGCAATGTTTGAGAATCTCTCAGTTTAGCTGAAAGGAGACATCCCACATCCTTGTGTTCCAGAAAGTGATTTTTATTATAAATAAAACAAGTTTTATTTTAAAAAGTGTAAAAATAGGGCAGTGTATCAATAGTTAGATATGGGTTTAGTGATTTTTATTTCCCATTAGGTGATTTGAGTACACTTTTATGGAATCTAACCTAAATATTTATTTTGAACAATATTTATTGTTGTCAATATAACAAATGTGAGAAGAATAAAACTGCAGGAAAATGTTGCCATGTTCCTGCTAATTAAAGGTTGTACAAAGTAGAGACACAGGAAGTGGCTATGGAGGGAGGGGGAGTTTTGGCCATTCAACCAACCCTTACAGCAAACCCATCTTTTTTAAAATTTTTAATATATTGACATTTTTCAGCAGGAAAATCCAAGTGATATATTTCCCTGTGGAGTGGAATTTCCTACCAATAGATGAAATTTTTCCTTTAGCATGGAGGTTGATCATCACTGTAGCCCCGTTTTGAGTACAAGTTCAATTAGTGAAATTTACATCTTAATATCTAAAAAATTTTCTCTGGCATCATTTGATTTTCTTCTGCCTGCATGGTTTTTAAATGTTCCCCCTTAGTCACCTCTGCACCATATTAAAGAGCTCTCCTTTTGCAGAGCTGAACACCAGCTTCTCCTGGCAGTTTATTTCTTCAGCAGCCTTACCCCAGCTGACAGAGCCCTCTCATTCTCTGGTCTGTGCGTCCCAAATTAGCACCAGGACCTCCACAGGGCAGGGGATGAGGCTCTCTCTGGATTCCACTTTTCTGGATGCTTTGTTCATCAGCTTGATGGAGTTAGAGATGGGATTTTATGTCAGAAAGGTCAGGTAATCTGATTTCTGCATCTTGGCACAGAGTGGATCTTTATCTAATTATTCCTGTGTAAGAGGAATGACTTGTTTTTATGAGTTTTTATGAATAGTATATTTTGGAAATCCATTCAGTCTGAGTTTAAAGATTTTAGGAGATGAGAATGAAAAAATTCACTTGGTCATTTTTTCCAGCGATTAATTGATGTTAATGTGACATATCATTGGAGTAGAAAAAGAAAAAATATTCTGACATGACTTTAATAGGAAAATTCTCAGCTTTAGAAATAAGAGATATTTCATTGTGTTTAATTTTTCTTTTTATTTATGAGTTACTGGAAATATTTTTTGATAATCTGAATTGGAGAGGTTCTAGTAATAAATTCCATTAACTATTCTGTTTACTATCTAAAAACCATCAGAATGAGATTCTGTTGCTTTGTTTTAAGGAGTTTTTTGTATATTATTTTAGGATTTGGGTTTGATTTTTTGGTTTTTTTTCATTTTTGTTCTCTGTAAAGGAAGTGATAAAACTGAGTGATATCCATGGGTTTTCTTTAAATTTTTTACCATCTTAAAACAGGTCTTTCAGTAAAAGGGTGCACATATAAACCAACACAAGATGTATATTTAGGAAACAGCAGTTGCTGCAGAGCAGAGCCCTCTGAGATTTCAAAATCTAGGAGGGGTGTTTCAAATAATGTTTAGGTTTTGAACTGAGACTGCACAGGATGAATTTCACTGCCAGAAATGTGGAAATGAGGAACTCCAGTGTACATCTAGGAGTGTTTAATAATAGGGTTTAAAAAAAATTACTTTATTGTGTCATTCACAATTCAAAGACAATCAAAAACAACACACAGTATCAGAGGAGTTTATTGCCTTAAATTTTATGATGTTTTCCTTGCAAACTGTTGGGTTTTTTTCATTAGAGTAAAAAAAAAAATCATGTACTCCCCTACTTCAGAACTTGTGAGACCAAGCAACTTTGTGGATTTTCTTCATCTTCTCATATTTTAATAATTTTCTTGCTGCTGTAGAGAAGATGGTAATAGAATGGGCACAACATTCTGGGAAAAGCATCTAAAATTTCAAATGGTGGTAGAAAACCCCTGAGGAAAAATATTTCCATCACAAAGTGTTCTCTTTTCAAGGAATCTTTGAAGTCTGTCATAGGACTCCACATTCAAAAATCTCCATGCTTTGTTTCTTTTTTAAATTAATCATTTGAACATTTTGGGGGCTTCAAATGTTTACTGGTGATTATTAAGACACTGAAGTACTGCAGAAGACTCATGAGGCTGCATATTTACCCTCATAGCCTTTTTATATTTTATTTTGACAAACCATCAATTGGAATTTTTAATTCCAACTATTCTCAAATGTTACAGCATTTTTACACAGTATATTATCAAAGTATCTAGTCCTTTGATAAGGGTAATTAAACATGCCAAGTTTGTTTCCACAGCCCTAAGTCTGCAATTGCTTCGTCTTTGGTTCTGCTCATGGCTGACTTCAGCTCTCTCTGTTTATTCCCAGCAAAGCCAATGGCAGTGCTCCATCCCTCTAAATGGGGGCATATTTAGATCAGAATTCATGATAAACCATTATTTTGGGATAGATAATAAAGCAATGCACATTAGAAAGTGCAATCACAGGTAAAAAAAGTCCACATTGATTATTGATGAGAGTTGTCTGATTAGAACAAGAGTGTTGTTTGTCCTTTACTTGGGGTGATGGAGGAAATAAAAAGAGCATCCCTATTTATCTGGAAAAAAAATATTTGAATAAGTTACATGAAATGATTATTTTAAAAGAAATTAAATGTAGCATAGACTTTGTGCATTTTAACCAAGTTTAAATGTAGGTTTTGTGAGATTTTACAAACTCATACCTGCCAGATAGTAAGTGGTTGTTTTGAAAGAAACTCTTCTTGGAATTAGAACTCAAATGTTATGGTTGTGAGATCATTTTCCCTGTCTTTAAGCTGGCACTGAGTAAGGTGTTTATTTTTTTTTTTTCTTTTTCTAGCCAGGGAATGGCAAGGAATTCTCTAACATTCTTTAATTGTCTTGATTTCACAACATAATGCCAGCTTTGTGTCACGCACCCTGCCTGATGCTTTTTATTTTCTTTCTCATTGGGAGTGCTGGGACTGCAGGGGCCGTGAATTTGTCATTGGAATACATCCTACCATAAATTTCGGTTCACAGAGCAGGGTCCTCTTTATTTTAGATTTGTGTAGAAGCAAACAAATTGCAAGTATTAAAATAAAGGCAGTAGTGATAGCTCAGGAATAAGGTTTAGACTTGGTTGTCTGTGCCAGGGAGTACATTAGTGAAAAATAAAAGCATGTGAAATGGCGTGCTACTGACATGGGCTGATTATGATAATGCCTTAGTACAAATTTTTGAAAATCAGATACTACAGAAATATACCATTAACTTTATGTTAATAAAATATTTTGCTTGATGCCTTTTAAATTATTCATTTGAAGTAGTCTAAAAATATAAAAGAACTCTTATTATCATTCAATTTACATGATTACTTCAAGTTCACTTTTTTGGTTTAACATAAACAGAGTATAAAATCCCCATCAAGGTTTTAGATATTTAAAGTGTATCATTTTTATGCAAAAATTGGAGCCTGTTAGGATGTTAAGGTTGTCATTAGTACAAATGTAACTCCAATTTCTGATTTGAAACTGTTTTACACATAGAAATTACTGCGTTTGCTGATTTGTCTCATTATTTCTACTTTGATTATTCATATACTCTATTGAAAAACACAGTTTTACAAAATAAAAGCTTAAAAACTATAAACTGACTTAATACTGCTATGAGCCTTTCTTGTCAGTAACACAGGAATGAAGGGAGCCAGGGAAGGAGACATTTGGCTTATTGAATATGGGAGTTGTTATTTTCTAGGTAAGCTGAGCTTTCTCTGACAGTGGCATCAATCCCAGTGTGGCTGAGGCACACTAGAACTCACCAAAAATTTCTAGTGGTGCAGAGTTTTATTTTTTTTTAATAAGGAGGACCTCATGAGCCCTAGCAGGGAGGCTGAGAGAGGTTTCTGCATCATCTGCTGATGGCTGAAATTTGGAGAAGGTGTTACCTGACCCTCTGCTGTCTCTGACAGTGTGAGATCACAGACTCAAACAACTTTCTGACATTTATCATCACTTTTGTTTCCTAAAATTGGTGACAGCTTCTTGAGGCTGAATGATATTTTTTTGTTTTCCTTTCTACTTCTATTTGACTGTGAAGTCTATTTCCTTTGGCAATAGAGACGATTTTAACAGCACAGACTTGTCCTCAGGCTCCTGAGTCTCATTTGTCCATCTCCAGGAACACTCAGTCCCTCCAACACCCAGGGTCCCCCTCCACGAGGCCCCCGGGCTCAGCAAGGGGTGGGAAGAGGATGCTGCTTGCAAAAGCCAACTCTCAGCACTCAGTTTTGTAGTGATGGAAGAGAATTTTATTTGGGACTTCCTGTGGAGAGCTGTGTGCACAGAGGATTGCAGGGCGAGGGAGATAAACCTCGGCACTGGAGTGCGGCCACGAAATGAATGAGGCAGCTCTGCAGTCATTCACAGGGGATCCAGCCTGAAATCAGCTCAGCCTGCATTGCCATCAGCCAGCATATGCAGGGGATTCTCACAGCTGCTGTGCTCGAGCCTTGTTTGTTGGAGGAGGTCACAGAAAATAGATGGTTTCATTTCTTATTTCTGAGAGCCATCTCTGTTTTCTGTGCTACGGACTTAATCCCCACCAAAGCCACTCTGGCTGAGAAACACTAGACAGTGTTATTTCCCTCTGATTAGCACTTTTTCCCAAATGGTTGTTTAATCTCCATATCTGGGTTAATTTGAAATAGCAACTGAGAACACAGAGACTTCCAAGAAGGAAGGAAATATATTGTACTGCTTTGCTAAAAAATTATCTTCACAAAGTAAAAGCAGTTGGATGAAGTGTTCACTGTTAAAAGGCTCTTTCCAGGCCTGCTACCATTCACTATTTCAGAGTTTACAGACAGAAAATGTAGTCATTCCTAAAGGGAGGTCCAGAAGCAAGATCTTTTCTTTCTTTAAACTCAGAAGTCGTCTTGTGGTGCATCATATCAGGTCATGTCAGCCAAACAGGGACTTGGTTTAGTGATGGCCTTGGCAGTGCTGGGTTAACATTTGGACTTGGTGACCCTAAAGGTCTTTTCCATCCTAAGGGGTACTATGATTATTCCCTGTTATAACAGTTTGGATCCATCAGCAACTTTTTTTTAAAAACTGACATCATAGGGGAAAAAACCCAAAACCTTCAGCATTTAATACCTATTTCCACATTCAGTTTTCATCTTGCATTGTACAACTGTCTTAGCTGAGAGTAAAAAATGCTAAATTTAGTGCTTGTACACTACATGACCCTACTAGCTGGAGAGAAAGCAGGCTGTTATGCAACTAAGAGTGATTTTACTTTGTGCATCATCTTCTAGCTTCAGGGGTTTTTTAAAGTTTGATTTAGTTTCTTTTTTAGCTCTTATTTTCTTTGTTACTTTGTTCTCCTTTTCTTTTGGTCAGCTCTCACAAGGCTCACGCCAAGGTGTGAAATGCTCAGCATTGTTTTGCAGCAGTATTTGTCTCTCTGGGAGGAATCAGAGTTTGTTTCACTGGCAACTCTGAAATCACCTCTGGGTCTGTCATGTGGTTAAGCTGCAGATGGTTTGCATGAGTTGCTTGTTTGAACTGCATGAAATGTCCCTCTGGAGTCTGCTGTGATTCTGAGGAATATATGCACTATCAGTCACATGAAAACCAATCCATGTTTCACTTTTCTGTGACATTAATCCTCACTAGCCATAGGTTTGGTAGTACAGTTCAGCTGCTTCTTCAGGTGAGGGGAGAGGCACTGGTGGGATGCCACAGGGAGCTATAACAAACCTTTCACAGGCATCACAGCCTGTGCAAACCTCAGGAGGTACCACTGCAGATAGTCAGGGATGGATGGGGAAGAAAATTCTCACAAACAAGTTGATGTCAAGTATCATATTGGAAAGGAAACTTTTTCTCTCTCAATGGATTGCCAATACAAGGAGGTTTCAAATAAACACAATAAGTAGTTTTCTCCTCTGCAGTAGTTTTTAAAGGATGAATTCTCTTTTTCAGAGGGGTATATATAAAACTGATGCTGTGGTGGTCAGGCTGCTTTTCTTCAGTGTGGTAACATTTTTATACTCAGCCATGCTTGATATGAAAGCCACAGGCAATGCTGCAGCTTGCTGTTGATGGTTTGTCACTCACAGAGTTTCCCTGGCACAATTTCTGTATATGCAAATACAACGGCTTGTCATGCCGCTAGATATTTTAAATGTCAAAAAACTCTGGTTACCCTGAACACCAGCACAGGATTACAGCCTTGCATGGCATGGTGGCTCAGAGAGAGATTACAGAGCAGCTGCAACAATAGTCATGCTTCACATTGAAAATACAGAATACACTTAGGAGGAGAGAGAGAATGCATCAATTATTGAATTTATGAATTTAGGGCTCTTCATGAAAGGTGTTCAGTTATCATTTCAGTTATCATTTCAGGGGTCTCATCTCTAATTACTGTTAACCTAAGACACAGCACATTGTGATTAGAGACAGCAGGGCAATGCTTTCAAAAAGTTTGTTCATCATTTAAATGCTGAATGACCACACTTTCAAATATTTTCATTATGTGAAATATTGACCACTTTAAATGTCTGGAGAGAAATTCCAGAAGGGACACCCTTGAGTGCTTAGTCCTTCTAAAAATCTCCCATTTATTTTTATCAAACTTCAAAAATCTCAAAATAAAATTTCTGTTACTCAGATTCAGGATTTAGCTGTCTCACTGATTTTCTAATTAAATATATTCTATGCTATTTCAAAAATGCTGATTAATATTTTAGATTCCAGAGGCTGTAACTCTAACAGAATATTGGAATCCCACTAAAATGGGATATTTAATTTGACACAACATGGAACAGGAGGACAGAAGGCTAGGCTGGACAAACTCTGGGTAAATAAGGTGATAACTGAACTACAAACATAGCTGAGTTCAATTAGACTTGGAATTGTCAGTCTTAAGCTGTAGATGAGATGCAGAAGTATTTTACTAATGAGTTGCTTTCAAGAAGAAGTAATGGCTTTGGTGTGAAAATCTGCAAGCCAACCTTGTTGCAATAGGTGACTTTCCTACCTTAAAAAAAGTTTGCTTTCATCCTGTGGCACAACACTCGGATTGCAAGACTGAGAGCTGCATTTCTCCTTATTTTCATCCAAGAGCCAGCCCCATGCTCAGCTGTGTGTATCACAAGGCAGGCTGTGGTCAGCTGTCACACCTCTGTGATGCTCTGGGGACAGAATGTGAAACCATGGGGTCTACAAATTGCAGGATACAAACTTTGCACCTTCCTTATTTCCTCTTTCTCTTCTAGGAAGTTGCAAATTAAAGAGAAAAGAGGAGTTTCTGCTGTTCAGAAGCTCACAGCGACTCTGGGAGTCTGGAACTGTTTGCCAATGGCAGCTTGGTTTTATTTGTGTGGAAATTGCTCAGCTCTGACATTTGTAGTATGATTGTTGCTCTGCTCAGGTCCTTCCCTGATATATTGATCTGTGCTTTCTTTTCTGCTAACAAGGTATTCCATCCTCATTTAAAAATCCTTGAAATTAGCAAAAGGCATCACCATAATATTTTGGTGTAAACTGGGGATTTACAAATTGCTGAAAGGTCATAATGTGTGTAGGAAAAAATGTGCTCTGGCTTCCAATCCTGGCAGTGCTCATCCAAAAGCAGAGGCGCCTCCCATGCAAGCCTAAAGTGTGGGCTCATGTTCTGAATTTGCTTTCCCCTCTCATTAGCAGAGTTAGAAAAAACATCTTTGGCAAAGAGCTGCCTTGCATAGCGCTGGAGAGTGCAGGTTTTGCTGCCATCCTACACCCTCCTGGGTGTGAAATATGCTGGGAAATGATCCCACACTACCTGTGAGCAGCTGGGGAGTCTCCTGTGCTGGACCAGCACTAAACCAAGCTTAGGCAGGTCTGTCCTGAGGGAGGAGCCCTGCACCTCCCTCCTCTGCACCATACGCAAGTGTAGAAAAGCAGATCATGTAGAAATTAAACTAGCAGTTTGTCTAAAATATACTAGATATGATTTTATAGATAATATTGAATAATATGAAATATAACAGTAAATCCCAAGTCAGTTTTTAATTTATAAGGAATTGGTTGATGATATCTTGCAGAAGTTGTACAGATGCAGATCAAGATGGGTATTTTTTTTTATTTCAGCACTCATAAAGTTTAGTGGCAACTTCTGAAAATGTTTTGGGAGCTGTAGTCCATTTCTCAATTGTTGCATGTCTGTACTACCAAAAAAGATGCATTTTTTCATATTTTCTAAGGAGAGAACCAGAAAAGCACTCAACAGTGAGTGAACGATTTCCATGCTAAATCCCATGCATTACCCTTCACTTCATTTGGAGAAGTGAAATTTCTCACTCATGAGAGACCAGGCTGTTGGGACCTACAAAATCTGTGTGGATCAGGATGATAACAGACTGTGCCATACATGGAAATATATTTTGCCAAAAGCTTCACTAGCAAATGTTTTGCTTCATTTATAAATTTCAGACCTAAAACACTACCAATATTCTCTTAAGAGATCCTGACTGAAATTTAATATGGATTTCTTCAAACAACATAGAGGGTTAAGACAGCAGGAGAAAAGAGAAGTTTTACAGGAACTGTTTATTTATTAAGCAGGGCACATAGCTGGAAATGGAAATGGATTAGGTATGCTGGCAGATCATCAAGGATCATAGAGGAGTTTAACGTGGTTTGACATTTTTCTATAGGGCTCTGTTTCATAACTATTGAGAAGTAGTTGTTGATAGCTGCCATAAAGGAGGAGTCACTCCCAAGCAGCAGAAATTACCAGCAGTATGCACAAAATATCAGAATTCATTTTGGATGTCAATAAGTAAAAATAACAAAAAAATGGACATGAATGTATGAATAAAAACTTCTTATTGCTCTTTAAAAAAAAACACAACTTGTAGAGTCACTTGGAAATGTAGAGAATAATAGATGTGCTGTTTAGATGTAAAAAAGAAAAAAATATTGTAGAAAAATATTCTAAAAGTTATTTTCAACATCTTGGATTAACTCCATTTGAAAATTAGCTATCAAACATTTAGCTACCAAAAAATATGGACAATAGCTACCCGCTTGCTTTTCAGGATTTTTTACCTTTCCTTTCTTCCTTTCTTTCTTAAACTGTGACTGAATTTCTCATGGCTTATTCTTCATCCACCCCTAATTTGTTTCCATATTTTAATTCATTTAAGGCTACTAAAATTACTGACTTGCACAATATTCTGAATTTTTAGCTGAACACAGGGAGCAAAAGCCACTGCTTGAATATATAACTGACCATGTACTGCTAAACCAACAACACTCAGCTGAGTGTAATAGCCAAAAATGCCTGGTGCAGTCACAGTTCATGAAGTCTTGTTCATTTGATGAGGAAACCTTCATGATGCACTTAATGCAAGAGAAATCCAGGCTGTTGAACATTAGGAGTCCCTTAAATGCACTCTGAGGCAGCATCTGATTCTTTATTGTCCTACAACCTGTACCAGACTTGCATTGTTGCACTCACGTGTTCAGTTCCTGCTTAATATTTTCACTCAATAAATATGGATTTGGCTTATATATGAACTGTTTACTATTTATGTTCTTTTTGCCCTTTTTTTCCATTTGAAATTCTTAAGTGTGTTGAGGAAGAAAACTGACTTATCATGAGCAGAGTTACTTGAATGTAATTTTCTTTTGTCATCTGGTTGCCTGCAAGTCCATTTGCAAGAATAGTAGTTTAACTGTGAACTGAATCTTTTTAACAGATATATGTATGCTCTGTGTGTGTATGTGTTTAGAAAAATAGCAACTTCTCATTCCAGTTCTTGGAGAACTCATGTAAATCTTCATCTGACTCAGATGGCCAAATTTTTCACATGTAAAGATTCATCAGAAACCTCATGTAGTCTCTAAGTTCCTCTGTAAAAGGTCAAAATTATTTTTCCTACCAGAAAAATTGGTGATCCAAATCAGATTTTCAGATATTTATCCTTAATAAAGGGGCATTAAAAATTATTGCAATTAAAATATTGTGACTTTGCAGGGGGGTGATGATTTTAATGAGGAAAAGCACAAAAACTATCCCCTGCCTCCACGTTTAGTTTACACACTGTCTTTCTTTAGATGAAGTATTCTGCTTTGTTAAAAAGGATAATTTTTCTAAAAAAATGTAGGAAGGAAAGAAAATGGTCAAAACCTCAGCTATTATTATATGGGTAGCTAGAGAGAGGAATGAAATTCCTACAAGTGCCCAAGTTTTTATTAAAACTGCTAATGTCTTTTCTATTTAGATGCACGTAAAATAAACAGCACATCAAATTTAATACATATATATAATCGATGATCTGAGATAAACTGTAGCCTTTATTCCAAATTTGTAAGCATTATTCTCGTTTATAATTGCATTTTCCATTGTGAGGCAAACACAATAGGAATTCTCACATTATTAAAAAAAAAGATATAAAATCTAGAGAACAATTATTCACTGCAGTTGCCTGTAATCTTCCAGAATCTTTTTCCTTTTGTGCAGATACTCCCTTAAAAGTACATTAATAAAGAGTAAATCTAAACAAGATAAGAAGAGTAAATTAGAAGCCTTCTCAATACATTTTCTTCCCCACAGCCGGAATTATAAAATAATTTTGTTTCTTTTTTCCAGTTCTTTGCTGTTGCCCAGCCAACACCTGAGGGATCACGAACAAACCTTGGAGTAAGTAATTAAAATTCAAAGCTCCAGCATTCAGATGGTTTTTACACTTTCTTTTGCTTCCAACTAGCAAGGAATTTTCCAGACAAGCTTTTAATTAACAGGTGAGCTTAACTGATATGTGAATTTTCTTTAAATGGAAAGGATATCAGTGAGAAGTATGGCAGGACTCTTTCATACTCACAGTTTAAGACCATTAGTTTGTTTGCATGTTGATGAATGTTTTCTTTAGTGAATAAATCAAACTGAAAATACAAGCATTGGGAAAAGGTGAGGCAGAATTAACTGGAATTCTGCTGATTTTCATAGCACCTCCTCAAAGGAAACTCTACCTCAGCTCTATCTGACAGATTAGCCTGTGGTCTGGAGTAAGAAACAAGTGATGGAAATTCACAGGCACCAAGAGCAATCTGTTTTGCCTAAATAAACCTTACATGATTTCCTTAGGTTGGATTTAATTTCACCTGTTTGCCATCTAAAGCAGAGGTGACCACTGGATTTATGTTGCAGCAAGAGGAGATTCAGAGTGGTGAATCCACCTAAAAATGAGAAGAGCCATGTTCTGTATGTGGCCAAAAGCTTGGCTGCAACGTGCCTGTATACCTACAAGTATTTATTCATTTGGAATTACATGTGAGCAATGACTGCTACAACAATGCTGTAGTCAAATACATAAAATTTGGGGTTCAGACAAGAACTTCAGAGCTCAGCCACACTTCTAATTACCAGAACACCCTGTGTCTCTGTGCACTGACCAGCCAGGGAACACGCCTGCCTTTTCTTCTAAAACAGATGGTGCTTTCAGCGTACTGTAAGGTCACCAAATTCAAGCTGTTACAAACCAAAAAACCAGCTCCAAAGTTGTGCAGCTCTCACAGAGATGGCCTTGCCAAGCAGCTCACTCTGCTGTAGTGGGGAGGAGCTGGTGCACTGGGCACAGTGGTGGCAGAATGTCACCGAGCGGCCGGGAGGCTGATCTAAGTCACTGCTTGGGACTGATCCAAGGATTGCAGAGCAAAGGCTTAAAGCCACCTTCAACTTCCCAGGAGTTGAATTTGGCATCATAATTCCAGCCCAAAGAGCTGGCTCAAAGCTTTATGAAATTGTAGAATATGTGAAAGCAAGCTGTGAAGATTTAATCCAGATAATATCACAGTGGTATAACGATGGGCTGGGGTAGCAACTGGGAGATTTGGCAGGGGCTGTGTTGCAAAATGGCCAGCATTTCCTTCCTCAGGATTATTATTTCTTTGTTAAAATAAAGGATAGGTTGTTAAAACAAATATTTTCAAAGTATTTCACCGTATAGTGAACAGTGAGCACTGCTGTACGCTGAGAAACAAATTAATGAGTCAAACATTGCAGCACTATCCACAGGGGCTCGTTTAAAAGCAAATGCATGACAGAGCTGGGAACCAGCTTAAATGCAAATGAGCGAATGTGATGAAATCTGTAATGTTTGATTCATTAATTTGTCTCTCATCGTACAGCAGTGATCATTGTTTAGCGTGTGCTACTAATGAAAGACCTTTATAGGCAAGGATTTCCAAATTTATAGATGAGCTTTAACAGAGTTCTGTCACAAAATCCTTCATGGCCATGAGATTCTTGCATCTGTACTAATTAGCTTTTTAACATAAGAATTTAATATATATATTAGTTTTCTTATTATGCAGGCTAGCAGATGGAAAGAAGGAGAGCCAGCATTATCTGATCCTCTAATTTTCAAAGGCCACCAGCAGCTAATATGTTTAAAGGAGAAAAATACTGGAAAAAATAATATCTTGGCTATGAGATAAAAAGAAAAGCCCTCTTCCCAGTCTTTATAAACAATTACTTTCCAGATTTTAATCTACTGATGAAACATGACTAAATCCCCAAAAGGCGTGGAGGAGGGTGTTCGGTGTTATTGTTTCCCTTTTATAGGAGTATAACTATGAAATGTCAATCTGACAGATACAATGGTAATTCATATTTAGTCCTGCACAGCAGTGGCATCAGCCTCTGTTTGTCTGCTCCTTCACTCTCAGCCTGTAGCTGGGATTCCCTTTGCAGTTGTTCCCTCTAAATTGGGGCAGATAGGACAGAAAAGTATGATTGAAGTAAACGGCCACTGTAAAGCATAATATGACATTTATAATTTAGGTTCTAAGGGCAAACAAAGTTTTACCTCGGTATCAGCATTTGCATCTTTACCTGCAGAAATTTGTACAGGTTCCTTCTTGTTTGTTTTTGCGTTTTGCTGGGATTCATCAGTGTGATGGTGACTTTGCTTAGTAAGGATCACCACATGGCATTTTGAGAGGTGGGTGGCACGAACCTCCCAGTCCACCAGGAAAAAAGAAAGAGTCTTTTGTAGCATATCAGCAGCACAGAATAAAAAATTGGCTCAGTTAGGAACCACATTTCCAAGACTCCTGCTCCAAATCCAAACAACATGCACCAGGCCAATCTGTCTATTTATTTCCATTCTGTATTTACAGTGTGGTGACATTTAGGCAAGTACAGTGCTAATTGCCTTGCAGGTACCTCTTGGTATTGACATCTGCAATTAATCACTAAGCAGGCAACTCTGGATTCAAACATTCTGATTTTGATCACGTCGCCCTAGAAATGTGATATATTTACCAGCTTCTGGAGCCCTTGTTTTCTGACAGGACACTTTCTGTTCTCTTGGCTTTTTCTGAGATTGCAAACCAAGATGTCAAATAATGTCTGCTACAAAACAGCGAGGTCTTGGGGGCAGCTGGGGATGGTTGTAATGCCATTGGTAATGACATGTAAAGGTTCTTCTGTGAAAACGACTGTCTAAAATAATAGAAAATCTGGTTCTGCTGTAAACAGAATTTGGTTTTTACAGCCTACTATATACTGGAGCAAAAGAATACATGCTTTTTCAATGGTTACCAAAATTGATTGAAATAGGCATTTAGAAGTGTATGAATCATGACAAATATTTCCTCATTGAAAAGTTTCTGAAGCCTTCTGTCTGGAAGTCTTCTGTCTTTTCTTTTGTTGGCTGGGAAAACAGCCAACAAAAGAAAAGAAATCTGCGTGCAAAGATATCAAAAAGTAAATTCCATGAAGATTTTATTTCTGTTTTCATATAGCATTAGACTTCAATCTTTTTTTGCCTAAATCTCTTTTTCTATGTATAGTTTTTCATGGCAGTCAGTTAGTTTTCAGCTTCTCCAGCACTACTTAAACTTCCTTTCTCCACCCTATCTTACTGCAGACCAATGTCACTGTGTATTCTCTCAGGATTCAAAATTATTTTCAAATTTTTAAGAAAAAAACTTTTAGCCCATTACTAGCTAGTTCTGTTCTGCTAAAGCCAGGGGCAAAAATCCTCCTCATGTCAATGACTCAGAACCAAGACACAAGAAAACAGCAGTGTATTTTGCATGAAACTATAGTTTTACCTGCTGTTTTCCTTTAATCCAGTAAAAATTTTATTTTGTACCTGTTTTTGACCTTAGAAAACTGGTATTCCATATAATGGCTGCATCTTCTACCTTTGAACCACTATGACATGTAATTAATTACCTATTGCATGCCTCTCTTTTGAATGTATTATTATTCCCTAATGTCTGCAATTAGAAGTACAGTATCTAGTGGGCTTTCCACCCAGGCACAGTGGTTGTGTGGCTTCTCTCTGGCACATCAGTTGTGCATTCTCTGGCTGGAGTGAGAGCAGGGTGGGAAGGGCAGAGCAGTGTCCTGCAGCCAGGGAGGGCAGTGCAGGTGCTGCAGGGGTGCAGAGCAGGCTCGGGAGCTGGATGGAGGCAGCCTCTGCTGTGGTGCTGAAATATTTATTGTCTGTAACCACTGAAATCGTTCCACAGCATTGGCATCAAAGGGTTAACAGGGTTAGAGTTGATCTTGGTCTTAGTTGGATTTTTTTTTTGTCTTTCTTCTTTTGTAGTTTTTGTATTGTTCATTTCTGTCTGTTGCAGTAAAGTCTTTGAAGTCCTACCTACCGTGCAGGGTTTTTTTCTTCAAAACAGTTTTTACTTATTTTGAAATTCACAGCTCCATTGTGGCTCTTCTGTTGATAAAGCATTTCCTCATAGTTATGTTTATTTCCATTTGTGGATCTATTGCTTCTCTCCTGAATGTTGTTCCATTTCTTAGCAGCCTCTTTTCACCATCTCTTTTAGCATGTCCAATCCTTTACATCAGTCTTTTGGAGGGTTTAATTCCTGAATTCTTCCTCTGATGGTATCAGACCTGTTTATGTTACCAGGCACAGCCAAAGAATTATAACTTGTATGCCCTGTTCCGCTTCATGCCCATGTTTATTAGGAAGCTGGTAATGTTGTGAGAAGTTGCAGTAGCCATTGCCTGATGCAGTGTGCAAAAATTACAGTGTAGTAATTCAAAAATGTGTTATCTCAAAAGGAGGTTGTTCTTAGGAACTTTGACTTGATTCAAGTTCCAGCAGGTGGTTTTAGCTAGTTAGAGGAAACTTTTTAAACTTTCTTCTCTTAGCTAATTTTAGGTATTGTAGAAGCTTTACAAATCAAAAGGGTGGTATTGCTAAACAACTGAACTACTTCACATGCCACTAGAGATTTTATTTTAGCATCATCCAAAGTGTTTCCACTGAACAACAAAACATTGCACTTTTCTCTTTAGTGACATTTTATTTTCATGTTATGTAAAGCAGCTTTCAAAAGGGACAGTCACTACTCCTAGTCCACAGTCTATGTCCAAGGACATTTTTAGTTTTTCCAAGTGTTTATGAAATAGCTTTGTAGCTTATGCATAGGCATGAGAAAACAAACCAGAGATAACAAAAGTGACTTCAAATTAAAAATAATAATAAAAAAAAAGTTACAATTCCTTAAAAGTGTTTCCAAGGCCACCAACCTGTATGTTTAATACCTTGGAAGACATCTGGGAAGGTCTGAAGGCTCTGATGTGGTGGTTAGTGCAGAGTGCCCCAGGGAGCAGCAAGGCCCAGCATCTCTGAGATCTCTGAGCTCAGCCATGGGTGTCCCCAGGAGCTCAGGGTCCTGGCAGGGCTGCAGCTGCCTGTGCCAGCACTGCCAGGCTGCCCTGGGCCCTGCTGGTGTAAAAGGGACTCTCTAATGCTGCTCCACAGGGTCCCAAGAGCAGAGAGCTTTATTAGTTTTATTCTTGTCATTCTTCTCAGGGATTCTGCACTAAACAGACTGAAGTGTATGAAGAAATGTTGAATGGGTAGTTTTCTCAGAGTGCAAATAAAACTGGAAGAATTTTTAATTTTAAAAGGTTTTTTTTTAATTGGAGCTGACCTGTGAAAGATGATGAGTAATATCTAAACTCCATTGAGAAATGCTGCTGTCATGGCCACCTTCTCCCTATCCACGAGCCTTGACACAAGGAAAAAGCCCTTTCTCTGGGGGCAGTCCAGCACTGGAGCAGGTTTCCCAGGGAGGCTGTGGAGTGTCCATCCCTGCATTCTTTCAGGACTGGAATGACCCCTGTGTTGGGCTGAGGGCTGGGACTCCCTCAGTCTCCTCCAGCCTCAGTTGTTGTCCTCTCCTGTGTTTGCAACCTCAAAGCCTGTGCAGCCTTTTCCAGCAGGGAATTGCTCAGAAACAGCAGCACAGCTCAACTCCCAGCCAGCATCTTCCCATTAATGAACCTCCAGGTACCTCTGAGAGGAGATACAGGTGGTTTGGGGAATAACTGGGACAGAATGAGCTTGTTAAAGGTCACCATGCAGGCAATTTGGGGCTGGTGACAGCCAACAAATCTGCTGCTCCCTTTATCCATGACACACTCCCCTGGGATTGCAGAGGGGCATGGCCTGGCTGGAACTGTCCCTGAGCCACATGGCATTGTGCTGGAGACCCAAAAGGAGAGCAGCTCCTAAAGGATGGTCCTGTGACTCCTCAGCCAGCCTGACTGTTTGGGGACAGCATCAGGCTGCCACAGGCAGACTGGTTCATCTTCAGGGCTGGCTACCCTGTTCTGCTAACAGGAGCCCACTGCACCATCCTCAGTTCTGGGTCCTGGACTGCCTGATGCCATTGAGAGGGGCAATGTGGTTTTGTGTTCCTATGATACAGAGGTTATTACATATTTTTAAATTATATTTTACATAAAGATTTCTGAGAAAGCATATAATCCCCAGTACTAAACCTCTCCTGCCTGTCAGAGAGAGCACAGGAGCCAGTTCTGGTCTCTGAACCAGTCACCTGAAAAGCCTAAACTGCATAAAAAGCCCCTCAAAGTGACGTTCACTGTGCAGTACATAAAACTAGATGAGCTGTAGCACCTTATCCCAGTATTCTTAGTGCTTCTAGGTACTTCAGGAGAGTGCACAGGAGCTACCCTGGGACTGTTCCCAAACTGAGTGTGTGCTCACAGCCAGTGTACCTGTGTTACAGTCAGCTATGTTGGGTGTGTGGTGCTTCTTAGAAGCTGGTTCCACCCTTTGTATAAGTTATGGGTGTTATTAGCAACAGAAATTGATCCCCTGCAAGCAGCAGAACATGAATAGATCACTTCTGAAGACTCATTACCAGAATAAGCAAATACAATGTATTATGTTTTGTAATGGAGTCTCTTATTTAATTTTTAACCACCACATAGTTGATCAATCAAAAAGCACTAGCACTGTCCATTCTTCTCTTGTGTAAAGTTTAATTTAATATTTGTGAGGAATCTTTAAGAAATAACGTCAGGAATTGCAGTAAATGTTAAAGACATTGTAGAGAAAAACCTCAGAGACTTTCTAGTTAGTTAACTGGTCTTGAGTTTCCCCTCCTTGTGTTGTAAAACACAAGACTAAACCAATTTGGTGTTTAATCTCTAGAACAGGCTGTGAACCTCACCTGCCTGTTTTTGTGTCAGTGCTTACTTGACTATGACTACAGATGGGAAAAATTGAATAGTAATAAGTCTCTTGCCTCTATTCAATATGTGATTTTTTGATGGTTCATGCTATTTCCATATATACATTTGCCCAGAACTAGTCTTTAAAATTACTTTTTACTTATCTTCGTGCCTCTAGACTTTGAAGTAATACTTCAATGGCAGCTGAACTGAGACATTTTAACAGGGTCTGAACAGACCTCTCAGTATTCTGTGCCATGCTAAAGAACTCCTTTGCTCTTGGAACTTTTATCATGTAGGAGGCCTTTAAAGGCATGAGTTTAGGCTGAGGCAGGAATAAATCCTGGCTCGTGCTGATGATGTCATTGCAGTGGTCAATAAAATACATGGAAGCAAACTCTTCTCATGTTACTGAGATCAGCTAACCAAATCAGGATACACGAGCAATTAACTCTTTAATTAAGATGAATGGATGACATTAGCCCTCCTTAAACCCTGCTCGTCAGCATTTACAAATAGAAAAAGACGGATGTCTCCTTCCCCAGAAATCCAGCTTTTATTTTTCATTCTTTGACAGCATCTCATTCTTTCCACTTTGTAAACAAATTCACTGATGAACACTGCCAACCACAGAGATTTAAACAGCCCCGCTCAATCAGGGCTATTGCTCACAGGTGATGGATATGGATTTCATCTATTTTCTTGGCAACTTGCATTGAATCTATGTTTCTAATTAAGAAAATATAAAGGGCTTCTGATGCCCAAATATACAGGATCATATGAATTCAATGAGCATGACATGTTAGAGGCCACATAATTAAGTACTATGAAAATTCTTGCCTTTGAAGTGCGTTATTATTTCTGACAAAGGTGTGTGTGTGTAAACTGAAGAAATAAAGTCTCAGTTTTCTGTCCTTGAAAATCAGAATAATCTGTCTGGAAGGAGATACATTACCCCTCCCTACTTTTAATGCATGTATTGCAGTATATTTTCAGAACCATTCAAATTTCCCAATGATTGAAATGTTATTGTCCTTTTGTTTTCCTAAAAAATTATAGGTTTCCCACTAATAAAGTCATTTTCTTGCTACTTTCTATGTTAATGACATATGGTGCATGTATAAATTCTGGAAAGGAGCAGTCTTTTTTCCTGCTACCTGTATTCAAATAGGATACCCTCACATGTGGGACTCAGATTGGAACCAACATAACTGTTGAAAATAGGAATTTATTAGCATCTGCACTAAAATCCTACATGTGTATAATGTTTTCAGGAACAACTTTTATCTGTACCAATGTTACTGTTGGTAATTTTTGTGAAGCAGAATTTTGTGAGACCACATTAAGACATTGCTTTTTACTTCTGTAACAAGTTCTTTGTTCAGAGTCAGAAATGCAGGGCATGTATTTAAACCCAGCTTCTCTAAAAAACAGAAAGTCTGTGTGACATTTCCTCCCACAGTTGCATTGTCAACTGTGGAAAAAAATCTCAAGTTCTTGTTTCAGGTGCAGCAGTGTGGGGTGCAGCAAAACAACAGAAAAGATCTTCTTGAAACATAAATTTTTGCATTGCTGTTGGTTTAACAACAGTTAAGAAAAATGTTGTTTTCAGCTTTCACATACACTTACCCACACTTTAAAAATAGGATACCAAAATTTTTTGTAATACATCTCTCTGTCCTGGCCTAATGGATCTATAGCCTTCTGCTGGTGTCAGGTGCATGGAACTATTCAGATAATTTTCTGTGATGTTCTGTTAGCCACAAGCCCCATCCCGTGGGTAATTCTTATGAGATGCTTTGCCAAGAATGTTTTAGGGGTTTTTTATTTAAAAATGTAGTTTGAGAAGGTGGATAGGAACATGTAGGAATGCAGAGCGAAGTGGAAGGGTTAGGAGTAAATAGCTGATGACACAGCGTGTGGCTGTACCGGGGTGCAGAGAAGGTGGTGGCAGTCACTGTCCTGGTGCCTTCATCCCAGAGGTGTTGCAGAGGGGCTTCCCATTCCTGGGCCAGATGCATCCAGAACTGGCTTTAACTTTGCTTAAAGCAGCAAAGGAGAATTGAACTTGTGCCCCAATTTAAACAGCAACAACAGAAAGGCGTGGTAGTAGCAGGATATTCTTGATGCCCTTTTCTAGGTTGAAAACCAACAGAGCCCTTTATGAAAGGGATTTTTGAACCCCTGACACAGCTGCCTGTAGTGAGGCTGTGTGGGACATGGGGAAGGACAAGACTGGAGGAGCAATGGTGTCATTTGCTTTGTGTAAACAGAAATTCCCATCCCTTTGGGGTTATGGTTTGCCAGCAGTCTCCCTTGCAGTGCAACCACTAACCTGCATAGGCAAGTTCTGGCTCCAGTGTTCTTCCTGCTGTGAGGCTGCTGCCATGCAAGACTGGAACGTGGGGACACAATCCCTACAAGCTATTTTTGTCATGCTGTCCACATGGCACAAGGCCTGGGAGGACCTGTGATATATTTATGACATTGTGCCTGCAGCACCCCGAGCCTGAGGCAGTCACCCAGCAGTGCTGTCTGCAGCAGGACTGTCTCATCCACCATCAAAACACCCTCACAGAGCAGCTTGTAGCTCTTCCCTGAAAATAGAAGGTGCAAAACCTCCCTGCTCAGAGATACCAACACAGAGAAATGTGGTTGAAGTGGTGGGGGGATCGGCGGAGGAGGTGGATGATGACAGGGAAATAGCCATCTGTGTTTCAAGCAGATTTTTTGGATTCCTGACAGAAAATGGAATAATGCAGCTATTTGAGCTGCCCCATGATTGTCTTACCCACAAGTCCAGTCAAGTGAGATTTTCTTTCAAAAAGCTCCAGATGATAAAAAAACCTACACGCACAGAGAAAGAATTATGAAGGGCACAAACCCAAACTGCACAGATTTTATAAGTGAACTCTTGCAGTTATTAAAATGTTTTGGCTTTGTAACAGGATACAAATCTGCAGTTTTGCCAAAACCTGGATGTGAGGCCTGTGTGGAGGTGACAGTGTCAGTGCTAGAGCAGGGGGAGCAGTTTGGCACAGGGGGCTGCTGACGTGGGCAGAGCTGCCTCACTCGTCTGTCTGCTCTGGGGGGTGCTGGGGACAGCCATACACGCTCCTGGCCTGCTTGTGCTGGGCTCTTGGAATCCACACTGATGGCTTTTCTAGCCAACTTCTTCAAATAAGGAATGGAAACAATGTTTTATAGTATTAGTAGCTTTGCAGTGTGTTGGTGTGACGACTTTTCATAATTTCGTGCTTACTTATTGCTAGACTTGCCACCAAATTCCCATCTTTAGATTACAATTTTCATTATTTTGGGTTGAGAAGGCTCGAGAGGATTGCACTGGGTTGTGAGGATGCCTTTAACCTCCAAGTCAGCCTTCCCTGGGGTTATCTTGCAGATTGGTGCCTGTCCAGTGCTGCTGAGTTGGCAGGTTACCCATGTGCCATGGCTGTGCTTATCTGTGGTCATTATTGGCTTTAGCACTGATAGCCCAGATTAAAATATCACAGGCTGGGGC
The DNA here is from genome assembly GCF_023055355.1 of Agelaius tricolor. Taxonomy (NCBI): domain Eukaryota; kingdom Metazoa; phylum Chordata; class Aves; order Passeriformes; family Icteridae; genus Agelaius; species Agelaius tricolor. Next base: position 5,698,306 of record NW_027269278.1, on the reverse strand, counting down.
AGAGCACAGGCAGCTCTGCTGGCAGAGACTGGGGACTGCTGTCACCTCTGGGTGCTCCCCTGCCACCTCTGGGTGCTCCTCTGCCACCTCTGGGTGCTCCCCTGCCACCTCTGGGTGCTCCCTTGTCACCTCTGGGTGCTCCCTTGTCACCTCTGGGTGCTCCCCTGCCACCTCTGGGTGCTCCCCTGCCACATCTGGGTGCTCCACTGCTGCTGCCCACCTGCAGCACCCAACATGGATTTGGGTAAAATAATTCTCTGTAGTTGGGACTTGCCTTTGAGTATAAGTACTGGTCACTGCTTCTAGCAATGGCCACAGCTTCAAGATGAGTTTGGAGCATTTGGCCTCCATACCCACATGGGCAAGTCCCCAAAGTGATGCTCACTTCTAGAGGCCAGGCCTGGAGTGAAGTTCTAAAGGAGAATTTAGTTCTTTGCTGTCTCAATCTGAAGTCATTCTGCTTCTTGAAATCTTAATAGAAAAAACATTGGAAATTTCACATGGAATCCTTCTATAACAGAAAATCATTGATGACAATTAAAGATGGGCATGGGACTGTAAAAGCCTTTCAGAAGCAGTTCAGAAGTAAACCTGTTCAGAAATTAATATAACTTATGCATCAGTTTCTTAAAAATTTTTGGCAATTCTATTGCTGTTTAAGGCAGGAGTTTAAATTATTGTTATATACATACACCTAAGCCTATGTTTCCCTACAGAAAAGTAAATACAAAAATATTTTCAAATTCATATATTTATATATGTGGTTATAGGGAAAAGGAACTGAACTGTTCAAATTTTGCCTCCAGCTGGCTGGGAAATCAGTGCTTATGAAAAGGCAGCACTCACCACTTATATATTTGTAAAAAGGTAAAGTGGTGCTATTTAAAAATGTAAGAGCACATTAAGATGGAAGACATAAAATAAACAAAAAGTCCATGGCGGAAATGGAGAAATGATCAGAAAGAAAGTTGATTATTTCATTTTACAACTGACAATTCAGTGACGTTCCTGTTTTAATATTATGTGCAAGCCAAACTGCCAGGTTTTATTTATCATCTGCTATAACTCTAGCTCTGGTCCAGGGTACTGGAAAAACCTCTCTTGTAGAGTTTTACCTCTTTAACCTCAAATGAAAACTGGCATTCCATCTGGATAGTGTCCAATGTGTCACATTTTGGTAGTCATCAACCAGCTCGCCTTATAAATCAAGAGCACTGATTAAATAATCAAGATTTTTGAAATGCCTTGAGGGAGCTGAACGTTTTTTGCATCAGTGATTAGTATTCAGTGGCAATACTGAAATCTATTTGAGCTGCAGCTATAAAACTGCATTTTGCATACTAGGCATAATCAGAGAGATTATATTCAGAAAGTGTGCTTCCCCTAAGACAGCAGAAGGTTATGACTTTTGCCACGGCTCCATTGTTAGTTTAAGTGAGCTTTGTCCTTGCTGTTGTTCAGCCCTTCATTCACCAGAATAAAATCTTTTCTGCAGCTGTGTACTGGGAAAATGAAAACTTTAGGTAATAACTTTCATAGGGCAGCTGGTTAAAGAAAACTGTAGCCCCTGAATAGAAAGCAATTTTAATTAAAGATCTTTTTAGTTATTAAAGCTTAGTTTATATTGTGTCATTTCTTTTGTTGTTGCAAGTTAGCATTTTGTCATTTAAATCATTTCCCCAAATCACATATTACTGGCAACAAGAGGGGCTGCAGTTTACAAAAGAGACAATAGTTATTGGCTGCAGGAGAGACTGGCTAAGAAATAAGTTATTGTTCATATCAAAAAATAGAATCTAAGCATTGCATTCAGTAATGAACTTGTAAGAAGTACAGCAATATAAATCAAAAAATGCTTTCTGGAATACCCATGCTCAGGCTGTGCAAAACTTTGCAGGTTGTGTCAGATGTTTCTGCATCTCTCCTCCTTTCTAAAGGGGGGTTCTGCCCCTCTGGGACCTGAGTGAGAGAGCAAAGTGCCCCAAGGGCAGCAGTGGCAGGTGCTGAGCTGCCTGGGGGCTCAGGGCTGTTCTGCACACGTGGAACCTTCCTGGGCAAAGCTGAGCATGCAGTACCCTCCCTTCTGCAGGCTCATCTTCCCAGCCCCCAGACAGATGGGTTTTAGCCAAGGGCAAGTGTCCCTTGTTACCCTTCTGATGGGCTGCAGAGTGTCTTGGACAGTGCTGTATTTTCCCAGGCTTGTTAGGATAGTGTGCCATGGCGTTAAAAAAATATATTTAAATTTCTCTTACTTCAAACATTTAAAAAGTAAAAAAACAAACAAACAAACAAAAACAAAAAAAACCCCAAAAAACCAACCAACCAACCAAAAAAACCAAACAAAAACCAACCAACCAAATTAAAAAAACCCCATGTAACTGTCAAATGAATGTTTATGCCTTGACATGGAGCTTTGCCATACATGGATCCATATATCTCATGTAACCTTGCAGTGTGATGTGTAATAATAATTAACACAGTCTGCATAAGTGGGCTTAATGCATGCTCATCACTGGCCTGGAGGTGATTAGAGATGATGGTGTACAATAATTTGGAAGGGAGAATGGAATTATGATTTGGGGCTGATCTGTGTCCCTTCCTAGCCCTGCCTTTGCTGGATGCTCTGACAGCCTCCCATATCAATTTGGATCCCACTGGAAGGCAATGGTATCAGTTCCAGTGCCCATCCTGCCTACCAACAAATCTCCAGACCTGAAAACAGGGGGGGTTTGGTGTCACTGCCTTAGTTAACCATAGAAAGATAATTACTTTTCCTGTAGGTTTTTCTTGTACTTTTAATTTATCGTGACTACAACAATACCTTCATCTGCTAAAACCAGAGCTTTCTCCCAGGATATGGAGAGCCTGAGTTCATGGTCTTTTCACTCAAGTCACTCTCACACTCAGCTGAGGTTCTGCCATGTGCAGAAGGGGATTCAAGCCCTATTCCACAGGTGGGAAAGGGCACCAGAAGTATCATGGGCTGTAGCACAGGGAGCCTTTCCTTTCAGCTCTCACAGCTCTGCACTGGGTCTGTGCTTTGTGTTAAAGGCTCCTGGGTAAAAATGCAGGAGGTGAGCAGAGGGGTGTGTGTGGTGAGGGCATTGGGGTGAGCCTGGCATGGCCCCAGTGTCAGGCACGTGGGTGGATTTCCTGAGAGCCATCCCAGAGGCTGGGAGCTGCCTGTGCCCAGGGCTGTCACCTCCCCTGCGAGCAGGGGCTGCCTGACAGGGGCTGCCTTGGGCCAAAGGCACACTGAGGACAAAGCTAAACATGCTCACACCCAAACCTGGCCCAAGTGTAACCTCTGCCCTCCTGGCTGGTGGAATCCTTACAAACCAGGTGGAAGAAGTCCTTCCCTGAATCCAGCCTTTAGGCACCACTGCACACGCTGCTCCAGATGGGACGCTCAAAGCATGTGAAGTATTTTCAGATTCCACAGTGAAAGGAAGTGATGAAAGGTGGTGTTGCTGCATTGTTTTGACAAACACATGCAAACATTGTTATAGACACACACAAAATGCAGAAAAAGCTTAGGATAAAAGTGTGGCTTCTAATACCCCCCCTTCTCCTTGTCCTGTGATAGGGGAGGCGTTGCTAAATAATCTCAGCTGTGGTCAAAATCATACACTCATTAGGATTCACTTTCTAGAGTACTCAAGCAGAAGCTGATCTTAGGTGAGGAAAAAAAAGGATTAGGGTGTAAATGTAGATATTGTGCAATTTAAAACACACATATTTTTCTAGGGTGAACTCATAGCTAATTCCACTGGCATGTAATGTGTTAGAGATTGTGGAATGTGATCTCTGCATGTTCCAATTGAATGCTTCTTCATTTCATACAGTAAAGTGGAGATTACAGATGTTTGACCCTCTCACAGGATTGTTTTGGTGTTTGATGATCATATGTCCATCAAGTGCTCAGTTTGTTGGTTATCTGATATTGATGCAGACTTTGCTTGTCTTACTTTTTAAGAGAGGAACATTTTTATCCTCTCCATTGTATCCTGACATAAAAAGAAATAGCATACCTTGTGAGAAGTTCAGCTACTTACTTTTTAAGTTCATTATTATTCAGTGCTGTTAACTTCCAAGCTACTGCAGTAACCAATTTACTGTTAATCAGTACATGATCTTGTGTGGCTAAATCCTCCTTGTCTTTATTTTCCTAAAATTAATACCATATAATAATTTGTCATTGACCCTTGTTTCATCCCTTTCCTTTACTTGATTTCATCCTGTTGGCATCAAGAATTATGCACCATTAACTTTTGAGGTATTCATATTTTTTATATATATATTTTTTGGGTCAAGCTTTACAGACTTGTAATTTAACTATTCTGCAATGCCACTTTTCTACACAGTGGTTCCTTTCAGTTGCTGTTCATTCAGTAGATCTCCTCCCTCCCTTACAGGCTTGCTGCTTTCCCTGGAAGTGGTTTTCTCTGGTTTTATGGCTGCTTGAAAAGCAGCTGCTTTTCAAGTGTTTCCATGGGCTTCCAATTCAAGCCTCCTATTTCACCTGAAATATATATGTACTTATCATTGGCTTTATTTGGGTGTCTTTAATACAGACTTAGTGGTTTTAATTTTTTTTTTTTTTGCTTTGCCCTAAACTGTGATATTTTCATTCTTCAGCTTTAATTGAGTTACATCTTGGCATATGTAAGAGGTAAAGTACATGGACAGAGAGGATTCTTAACAAAAGGATAGAAAGACAGTTTTGTGGTTTGGTAGAAAATTCAACTTTAGAGATTTAAGGGCTCATGTGCTGGGTACAAAACATTACTAGCTGATCTCAGGAAAATTCTGTGCTGAGGTTTGTGAATGTTTTGGTGGGAATGAGCAGGGAATACTGAGCAGAGCCCATTGATGTGGGTATTTAAATTTTGTGCCTCTTAGCTTGATACAGAACATTAAATTACTCTGCTGAACAATTAGGCATTTGTAAAGGAAAATAGATACTTATTAATGGGTGGTTTGCCATGTTTCATCCTCCCCACCACAGACATGCTTACTATTCTATTGTTTAGCATGCAAAAAGTTCTCTGCATTCATTTACTCAGTTATGCACCTGAAATCTCATTCCCTTTGTGTCTGCATGTACAAACATTTGACTCCAATTTTCCTAATTTTTTTAAGCTGTAAGTTCTCATAATTCAGTGGCAGTATTAGTTCATGTATTATTGTTAGTAAATGTTATCCTTGTGGTCTCTGCAGCACTGTGTCCAGTTCTGGGCTCCCCAGTAGAAAAGAGATCTGGAGGTGCTGGAGAGAGTGCAGCAAAGGGCCAGGAAGGTGCTGGAGGGGCTGACCCATCTCCAGCCTGTCCAAGGGAATGCCTGGGGGTCTCAGCCACGTGTGTGAGCTCCACAAGGGAGGCTGTGAGGAAGATGGAGCCAGGCTTCCCTCAGTGCTGCTCCAGTGGCAGGCCATGGCAGTGGGCACAAAGTGACAAAGCACAAGGGGCTCTGTGGGGGTCCCTCCGAGGGTCCCTGGGCACTACAGTAGGGTCCCTGCAGGGCCTGAGGGTGGCCACTCAGGGGACATTCAGGAGCACAGGGGGCTCTGGGTCACTGGGAGGGTCACTGGGCTCTGCAGCAGGGTCCCTACAGTGTTGGAATTATTACCAATACAGCTGGATTGGTAATATTGGACCAATCAGGACATGCCTGAGCTTGTCTGGCCCTTGCTGCTTGACCAAAAGGCGGCAACTGTGGTGTTTCACCTCAGAGACACCTTTGACTGGCTGGGTGTGTGGTGTTTCACCCCACAGACACCTTTGGCTGGCTGGGTGTGTGGTGTTTCACCCTACAGACACCCTTGGCCAGCTGGATGTGTGGTGTTTCACCCCACAGACACCTTTGCCTGGCTGGGTGTGTGGTGTTTCACCCTACAGACACCTTTGGCTGGCTGGGTGTGGGTGTTTCACCCCACAGACACTTTTGGCTGGCTGGGTGTGTGGTGTTTCACCCCAAAGACACCTTTGGCTGGCTGGGTGTGTGGTGTTTCACCCCAGAGACACCTTTGGCTGGCTGGATATTACACCTGGATGCTTGAAGACAAGTCCAGGCTTGCAGGAGCTCAGGTTTTACCTCTGCTGGGGAAGCTTTAAGGTGATGGTGAAGGAAAGGAGTCGGTTCTGATGGAGGGTTTGGATCCAGAGCTTTATTCTGGCCCTCAGGCCTCTGAATGCAGCACCAGCTCCAACAGAACTCCCTGAGCCCGTGGCTGCTGCTCCTTTAACCCCGGGGAGAGGGGAGGGAAGGGGCAGGGAGCCACCAACCAGGCACAGGAGGGGAGGGACAAAGGGACAAAGGACACCTGGATGGCCCAATGTCTCCTCAGGAGTGGGGCATCTTTTGAACTCTGCCAATCACTCAGTGCCCTTCTGGAATGCCAGGACTGACAGACAGTGCTGGGCAGGGGTCAGGGAGGGGAAAGGAGGCATGATTGACACACCTGGCAGGGAATTATCAGGGAGGAGCCTGGGGTATCTGAGGCAAACCACGACATCACACCACAACCCTGCAGGGCCTGGGGGTGGCCACCCCTGGGGACATCAGGAGCTGTCTGGGTGTGCTCCTGGGCAGCAGCTCTGAGCTGGCCTTGCTTGAGCAGGGACAAGGTGATCCCCAGAGGTTCCTGCCAGCCCCAGCCAGTCTCTGATTCTGTGTGACAATGACCAAACTGACCAGAGAAAGGCAGATGTAGTGAGAAGAGCAGATGCCACCTTTCTGCTGACATGCATGGCTGTGTTAGGTACCTGTGACTCCCAGTAAAATATGGGCACGCTGCAGCAGTTAATTTGATAAAACACCAGTGGCTAAAATAGCATTTCTAAAATGCACATAAGAGATGTGATGCATTGTAGCTAAGAGCATGCACAAGCCTTTCTGTTGTATCTAAATACTTCTTGTTACTGAAAAACCCCTTTTTCCCCTGATACCCGGGAAGCAGGGAGGCACTAATAAACAGGATTTGAAGGAGTTGAAAAGGAAAACTGCAACAGTAAGTGGTCTGAGTTTTTTAAGTGTTCTATCTATTGGTAGTTACTTGTAAAAAATTATCTAAGAAATAATATATTCAGCAAGTAACACAAGTGATGGAATTATACAAGGATCAAGCACTGATTGATCAAGGGTTGAAGTCCACGCCCACTGAATGCAATAGCCAGAGTCTCATGGGCTAAATTTAGATCAAACATCAAATAAAACAGTTTGATTAGTGCTTTTTGACCAGTATAACTGCAAGTCTGTGTGAACTTAGCCTTATGCTGTGTTTCCAGCATATTTAAAATTATTCTAACATAATGCTGACATGCTATAAAACTTGAGACTATTGAACTCAGTGTATGTTAGTTTTAATTAAAGAAAATTTATTTTAAACATAGGTGGATGTTTGCATCTCCTTTCCAATTCACATGATGCAAATCTTTATCACTTTGCAAACTCATGTTCTCCATGCTAACCTGACTGGTTGAGTTGTAAATGGGATGTATTGGGATGTGTATTGTCACAAATGCAGCTGCTCAGGGCAGGTACAATTCCCAGCCCTGGCAGAATGAGGAGAAAGTTCTGCAGGTTGTGCCCAGACAGTAGCACTGACCACACATCTGCAGCTCACAGCTGTGGGAGGGAAAACAACCCCAACCACTGATGAAGTTTATAGAAAGATTGAAGTGATGGAAGCTTGAATTCCCCCTGTGTGCTCCAGTCTGGGCAGATACAGCTCTGGCAGTATTACCTGGAGGGGTGGAAGGTTTCTGTCTCTGAGAATTGTCCCAGCAGTGAAACCCTGCAGTGACTACCAGGGCATTTTGTGCATTTCTGCTCACTTAGCTGAGTTGTTTCTCCACGTGGAGGGGAGGGATAGCTCACCTCCCTCCCAGAACTGCTGCACTCCAGCTGGCAAACACTGCCAGAGCTGAACAAGCCTGACAAGTATTTATAATAAGCTATTGCAGCTGTTCCAGCTCATTCTTTGCTTTTGTATATCAGATTTTACATTTAGTATTTTCTTTTATGATTTCATCTGTTATAGGAGCTAGATTACTCACAGATTCACTCCAAATAGTAACAACAAATTATACTACCATTAACAGAATTGTATTGTGTTTCTACTAGTAATGAAATATTTTTCCACAATTTAGGCTACATGAGGTGGAATAAACAGAAATTCTGCTATTCCTTGGTGGCCCTGCTTCTTCTCAATAGGAGGCAGTGAGTCTTTCATTTCAGCTTGCTATCCTCAAAGTTCATGCTATTTGGAGGCAAAGCTGTGGATGACAAACTACAAAGCTGACAGGAAAACATGCAAGGTTGATATATAAAACAAGCCACACTGCTCGTGCTTTGACTGTCATCACTGCTTTCAGGAAAATGAATAATACTGCTTCAGTCCAAGGCTCCTTAAGAGTTTCTTCAGCTTCCATGGGGGATATTACAATTCCTTCAGTCTAAATTTGGAACCTAAGAGCACAGTTTTCTAAAAGAAATTCAAAAAATAACTCTTTTTTTCCCCCCAACCAAATTCCTAGAAGAAAATAAGCTTGTATAACTTGTTCCCAAATTGAACAAAGCTAACAGAAATTGATGGTCCCTTTCATGAACTGTGAAAAATGCTGTGGATGTTTCTCTGGTTTAACAACTGAGTGAAAACATTCTCTGTTCACCACTTTCTCTGCAAATTTTGCTGCAAGCACCAACAGCTTTACACCAAGAAGACCCAAAGGAATTTTCCATCAAAGCAAAACTGTGCATCACATGAGCAGGTGAAAATGTGATGGAGAAAGGTGTGATGTCTCTGTAAACTTAACCCATGCCAGCCTCCATCTAATGTGCAGTATTTTGTTTTATTTTCAAATTCCTGTGGATTTAGTAATTGAACATTATTCTTGTGGGAAAGTGTTATTTGGCATTCATGTACATAATGATATGCTGAGAAAAAATAATTTTTTCTTTAAGAAAAAATAATCAGAATTCATCTTGTCTGTTAACAGGCTTTGAATTGTGCATGTAATAGAAATGGATATTTAAAACATCTTTATTTCATTATCTCATTTATCATATTGTAGGTGGCAACTAATTAGTATAGATATTTGAAGTTATAGATTGAGGAAACTAAATTAGTGCACTATGATATAATTAATCACAGAAAACTTTTGTTCAGCAGCTAATCTATCAGCTACTTTGCTTCTTGTTGATACTCGTAACTTTGATTAAGGTTTTCAGTACTTTATTTAACATCATACCTTGTTAATATGAAATCCACTGATTATCTACTATCTCTGAATAACATTCCTGGAAAAACTTGCCATGAAAATCCTCCTGGTGCTAGACTTCAACAAGAAATAGCCTATAGAGACCACCAAGGGCCACTGTGTGCCAGCAGTCCCCTAGCAAAGGATGCCTCAGGGTATCAGAAATGCTTTTCATTTCTGCCCTCCCCTCTGGTTATCCTCATGTGCTTCCACATGTTCCACCCTGAAGTATTACAGCCCAGCTGAAGGTGCTGGAAGCAAGCAGTAATCCAAACCAGGACCAAGATCCTTGCTTCAGAAACCACAGAGGGCAGGGCTGGGGGTTTGTGAGCATCCCTGGAGTGCTCCCTGGTGCCTGGGAGAGCAGGGCAGGGGCTGTGCAGGCGCTGGGTGCAATGGGGATGGGACATTTCTTGCTTTTCTCCTGGAATTGCCATGCTGTTCCTGTCCTTTCATCCACCTGCTGAGAGGCAGAAATACATGGTAAGATGTCAGAATTCAAAATTAATTATCCCTTCATAAAGTTCAGAAGAATTGTCCTGAGCTTCTCTGACTGAGTGAGTACATCAGTGGGCAAGGGAAGAGCTACCAATGGTATTTATCTGGACTTCTCTAAAGCCCCTGGCACACTCCTCAACTTCTTAAACAAATCCTTGCTGGTGTAACCAAAGCTACTATTTCAGACACCTAATTACCCTGCCTGTTTTCATTGCTAGTATAATTGTAAAGACTTATTAAGCTATGAAACTAAACCTCTAAGTGCCTGATCTGAACACTTTTTACTCTGTGGGATTTTATCCAGTCAAATGGTTACCACTTGCAGCTTTCAACATACGAATGAAATATCTGAGCAATGCTTTGGAAATGCCAAATAAACAGAATGACAGGCTATTGACCAGTCATTGGGAAACACTATTTAGTTCATTTACTAAATGTTAGAATATTTAAGTGAGTTGTTTTTACTGTGACATGGTGCTATTTAGAATATGCCAAAAGAAAATAACTATTTTTAGAATTGTACTTTTTGTTGGGGCAACATATTGGTAAACTTCTAGAAGCCCCAGTTTTTTGTTTCACTGAGTCTTTTGTGTGAGGCTTTTGGTGCATTTTGCCACAAACATAACCTATCTTCATATGTTAACTGTGTTTTTATGTTTGATAGTTACTTACAATTCATGCCCCAGTGGTCATTTATATAATTTTACTTATCCTGTCAGCCAGCTTTGACATTATCACATGACTCCAATTTGTTATTTGCTTTGACTAATGAACAGCAAATAGGTCAAGACTAAGCAAAGCCAAAAAACCTTTTTAAGAATAACAAACCAGAAACTGATAGAGTAGCAATAAAATATGTATAGCAAACACTTTCTCTTAACCAAAATCCCCTTTATGGAATGTTTGAAAATCTTCTGGACAGATTGCCTGCTAAAGCAATATTTCTGGCTCAAATAATGATATTAATACAATTGAACATGGATATTTGTTGTAGGAGACCATAAGTCTTTAGAAAGTAAAGCTAGTTTTCCTGACTTTATTTTAGTAAGGGACTAGTATCCTTTCTTGTATATATTTGAAGGCTTTTTTTCCCTCCCATATATCATTATACTGTGTTTACTTATTGAAAAAAAAAGTGGCAAATGACATACAAATAACTATTGTATCCTGGTGAACGCTTCAGGTATCTTTCAGGACTTTATTTTGAAAACTGGATAATGAGGAAAGTCTGTGAAAACTCAACACCCAAAATATTTGTAAGAGCAGAAGGATACACAAAGGATAAATGCAAGATTTTCCCTTCTGTAATTCAGATTAATTTTTAGTTGCATTGTGTTATTATCAAAGATTAGTATTTGATATTACAAGTTTGTATGACACAGATTTCTTTAAACACCAGTTTTATAATGTGCATATAAAGTAAAATGCATGTATGTGGAACAGGAGGCTCTGAGAGGTTGCAATAGTTTAGAGTTAGGTCTTCAGGATATTTATACTGTAATTTACTAGTTTTCATTTTTCTTAACGTTGCTTGAAAGCAAAAAGCCAACTGCATTACTTTCTGAATACACAATAAATGTCCATTTTACAGAGCCAGGAGTCAGAATCAGAAATAGGTGAGCTCTGACCTCTGGTTTTACTTCCTGACACTGCTTGATTTCTCTGTAAAAATTTGACTTGCATGGAGATCATCTGTAAATGATCATGACTCAGCACATGAATGGACTCCTCCTTGTCCAAATTCCCAGTGACATCAGCAGTGCCTCCTTGGAGGGAGCTGTGATGTGAATGTCAGCACACAGCCCCAGCTGGAGGTCTCTGAACAAACCCACAGATTTTTGATGTTACACTTACAGCTCCTGGGACTTTTCTGTTCCAGCTCTTTTATTGCTGCAGAGAAGCTGCACTGCTAATACCAATGGTGGGAAACAGTGAACAAAAATGCACATTATGCTTTCCCATTAGGAAATTAATATGCCTGTTCTCCTCCTTAGGCCTTGATCTCGCTGTGAAATTACAAACATGCAAGTCATAATTCTACTTAAACACATTTTAACTGGCACCATTCATGGCCAAAGCTGTCAGTAATCAGGCACAGGTATCATTACTGTGTATGGGCTCACAAACAGATCAGTAGAGGTACAGGAATCACAGACTTGCAGCAGGATCACCTGCTGAGGGCCAGAGGGGATCATTACACTGTGTAACCTGACCTTCTCTCCAGCATATCTGTCATTTCATCCATTTACTCTGTTCTGAGCCCAATAACTTCTGTTTGACTAACACAGCTCTTCTCTATTTGCCTTTATATTGAGTTTCTTGGCCAAAAATCCATTACCATTTTAGTCAGGTCTGCCATCACCTGAAAGAACTTCTGAGGATTTCTTGTACTCTATTAGAGACCTGCCATTGGGAAGGTGGGACCAAGCTCCTTTTAGGAGCAGTGATTATCCTGGAGTCTACAGCAGGCCATGATCAGCAGTGTTTGTGTCAGGCTTTGGGATTCTTCTGAGTGAAATATGCACCAAAATCTATTACTGCCTCCCCTAGTTTCTTATTTGCAGGTTTCTTTTAGGAAGTATTACCCATTTTTTAAGAAACTGGTCACATTAGTAAAAACCCAATGGTTCTACAGTTTTCAAAAGAAACATGATATACTCAAAACACATTCTGTCACCATGCAGAGCCTTCCTCCCAATCTTTTTTTTTTGTATCTTATGTAATTCATAACAACATCTGACAGGCTCCTGCTAGCTTCAGATGATTTGAGAAGGATTTTTAAACAGGAAAGGGAGATTTGGGCACACATAGATTTGGACTGTGTTGTTGCTGCCACCAAAGTGGACATTGCCAGCATTCTTCAGCTTCCCAGATGTATATTGGCTCATGAAATCACTCTTGTTTAAAACAGCCATCTACTCCAGGCTGTTACAGAATTGTATTCCCAGAATTTATTGTTTGTCTGTTGTGAACTCTTCTTTAATATGTATTTAGGAGAAATGTCTTTACATCACATATATCACATAATCTTTTTTTTTCCCCAGGCGAAATTTTAGGCTAAACAAAAATATTTTTGATTATCAATATATAGAGTTAAACTATTTCAGTGAATTTGATTCCTGTAATATGTTCCTTAAGATATTCCTTATCTTCCCCATAAAAACCCCACAAAATAATAAAGCAAAGAGCAGGTATCCCTCTTATAGATCTCCTTGTAATTGAAGAGAGGAGGCTTTTATCTTGCTGGCTGGCTTAGAGCTGCTCTTTACTCCCTGTAAAGGTAATGAAGACTCAGAAATACAGCTGGATCTTTTAAATTAGAAGTCTCTTTTCCTCACAGTACAGTTTGTGTTCCTGCAGACACTTGAGCCCACTGGTGTGAGCCCCTGTGGGGAGCCTGTTTGTGGATGCAGTGGCAGAATCCAGCTCCAGTTGTGTGAAATACACTGAAAGCACAACATTAATTCCACAAACTGGCATTTTTTCTGAATTCTTTACACACTCACTCAAGAGTGGTACCATATTTTCAACAGCAATAAGGAAAACAATGGCACCTTCATGCACAGACTGGGGAAGGTTTTGATCTCCACAGATGAGCATGAGAGCTTTAAGCATCTTGGAAAATTAATTGGAGGGGAGCGAACAGTTTGTGCACACTGCTCATGCCTGCCATCACTTCTGAGAAGTTGGTTTGTTATTTGTTTAAAGGTGATCATGCCTTTTTGGCAAACCTACTGCTTTCAGGTATTTTTAATACATTCAGGGTACAAAGTATGTGGAGTACAGAGATGCTTATAATGAGCAGCAAAACCCAGAGGTATTTTATTAGGCTGTGTAACTATTGCTTGATGATTACTTTTAATTGGTGAAATAATAACTAATTCCTGCTTTATTTCTTTAATATTTTAACCTACTAACTGCATGATTTTTATGAAACATCCCTTTTGGAAGCAGCTAAAACCTTTCTCAGTGGTTTTGTTCACAAACTTTTAAATTGATTTCTGGTATTAGTTCAGAGAATCAGAGAATCATCACTTACTTAGGGTGGGAAGAGACCTTTAAAGGTCATCTAAGGCCAACCCCCTGCCCTGAGCAGGGACATTTTCATTTCCAGTAGACTGTGTAGTTAATATACATCTCTAGCAGTGTACTTATGAGTCTCCACTAACATGGTGCTGGCTTTTTGCAGCTTTTTGTGTGATTTTTTCAAATGAAATAATTTTTTTCAACCAGCTCCTAAACACCAGTTCACATAGAAGCAATTGCATTATTATGATATCTATTATCTTTTATAGATACATATGTAAAACACCTGATAGACCTGAGAGCAGTTGTCTCCAACAATCTGAGAAACAACTAATTGATTTAGGTTTTTTTTTAATTAAATGTATCACTGTGAAGTCAGACCTAATGAGTTACCTCTTCAAATTATTTTCCCTTCTCAGACTGTTAGAATATTTCTTCAGAATTCTGTATATTTTCTTGCATCTAAATGAGACCATTCTTATTCATAACCTATTTAATATGAAAACCTATCCTCTGAAATTGATTCTAATATAAAAAGGTGTACACGTGCACTGATATCCTTTCCTTGAGCAAAGCAGAAATTACCTTATTAATCATATTCAATTGTTATGGGCCTCCACTCTGAAAGAAGTTAGCCCACATAGAAAACTGGGCTTCACAGGAATAAATGCCCCTGTAGAGATTTTCCTGGCAGGGAAAAACCACAGCTGCCACACTCCAAAAAGATTCTGGTAGACCCAAGAAGAATGGATTTATATATAGAAAAAACCCAAACTGACCTGAAACCTTTAAAAAGAAAACAAACTAAAAACCACACACAAACAACAACAACAAAAAATCCACCTTGAAGGTATTATTTTAGTCAAGCAAAGATTAATCTCTTACTTTACCCAGTTAATCTCTACAAATGCAGTAGAAGTTCTATGGACAGAGGCATTACAAAGTTCAGGAATCCTACCCCTAAAGCACTGGCATCTGGTTTTAGTCAAGTGATGAATTTAATTGAAATTATTAATTTAATTTATAACTTTAATTTAAATTATTTATTTAATTAATTCATTTCGCAGCCCTTTGAAAGTATCCTAGGATTTTCTTGTAGAAGTGCTCATTCTGAGGGAAGTAATGCATTAATTTGGAATCCATATGGACATTAGTCTGCTTGTATTCTCTTAGCAGAAGAGAAATATTAGAAATAGCCAAAAAACCATGAGGCCATGTCATCAACTCTCCCTCTTCCAAAGAAAAGAGTTGACAGAAAAGGACACCTGGATATTTTGTAATATTTATTAATGCAAACCACCCTGCAACTCTTTACTGAAGTAATGACTGAGAACAAATTTCTGGTTTAATTAATGGAAGAGGGATGTTTTAAGAAAAAAACCAAATAAATTGGCTATCCCTTTTGTTTTGTGGCTTTTTAAAAATAGAAATAGCTTTGCTGGTTTGTCAGTGCTCATCCCTCCTGACTGGCTCCTCCTTGCCTGGCCAAATTCAGCCCTTGGGTCAGTGATCCGGATTCTTCCAAGTGAGGAGATTGCTCACTCATTTGGAGCTGCTCTCAGCTATGCTGACCTGTTTCCAGCTTCATCTGATGTTTAAGCTGGAGACTAAAACATCTTATTGGATGGTAACACAGACAAAAATAATCGTAGGAAAAATCCTATTATCAGATAAATATTTTTAGTAATGAGAGAGCAGGATGTAGTCATGCAAGATGCTTAATCTCAAGGCCAACAACTCTTCAAATCACAATGCAGTTGTAACATTTTCCATTTCCAAACAATGAGCAATCAAACATTAGCTAATTAAATGCTTTCAGTGGTGAAAGAAAATATAAAAATACATGAAATTATCAAATAAAAAAACCAAGTGACTAATTTGTCAGCCTCAGCATCACTTTACAAATAGCAGCAGCCAAGTTATCCCTACACTGCATATCAATCAATTTTACTTTTTACAGCTGATAAGATATTCTCTAATTAAATTATGTTTTAATTGCCTTTGACTTTCAGTGCAAGGAAAATGACAATATGCTTTCCATGAAAGTACTCCCTACTCATTTCTGTATGCTGTGACTGTCATTATGCAGTTAACAGTTGTTCCACAGAGGGATCAAGACTCCACATTTTCTCCTGAAATAGGATCCTGAAATAAATGTGATTCAGAAAGGGTTATTTTCTATATGCTAATATAATTCTTTTAATTGTTTGCAACACTGAGGTCTGCCCACTTGCAGTCTATTGCCATTCTCAGAGTTTTTCAAAGAGCATCTCCAGAGCCATTTGATCCTATGTGTTACTGCATTTACAATGAGAATACCAGTCCTGGAAAACACAATCACACTGAGCTCCTTACTAATTACCTTTCAAAATATTTGGTTTTTATAAGGCTACCATGAAGTGCATAGATCGAAATCATGCTGCTGCTTTATGATATGATAATTAAGTTAATTATAGCACCAAAATGTGTGTCAGTAAGAAGGTGCCAGAATTAGGGCAGGAGACCCAGCTCAGGCTCAGCACTGGGACACAGGGGATGCACTGGCAAACAGGGCAGGCCCAGGAGGTCAAGCACCCTTCTCTAAGTGCCTCTTCTGCATCTGCAAAGCAAAGGAGGGGAAAAGAAGCAGCAAATGCCTGGATAGTTCCCACTCCTCAAGTCTGAACACACAGGAGAGGTTTAGGTGAAGGCATTTTGGATGATTCAAACCAGACTTCATCTTAATTCAGCTGAGAAGGAAAGGAAGGTAAGCAAGCTGTAAACAGACACTGCTGCAAGATATGAAAGCAAAAGCAGAAAAACAGTAAAGAAAAGACAACTTCTTTCTCTGGGCTTTGAGATAAGCAGAAGGAAGGAAAATTTGAAGCGCAGCCCTACTGCATTTAGTTGGGTCTCTTACCCAAAAATTAATTTCTACACCAGTTACAAAGAAAACATCACCTCAGGGTTGTACATGAAGGCTTTGGTCACACTGTGACACAGTTACTCAATATTTCACATCCACTTGTTGGAATATGGACCTGATAGATGCTCCTTATATGCTTGATTTACAAATAAAGTCAGAAGTTGTATTTTCCAGCCATTCCTCCAGTGAGCAGATAATGATATAGCCAGTGCTGGGACATTTGATGTAAGTAGTGGACATTTCAGTCACTGCATGAGTCCTTCATCTCCCTAGGATCCAGGGGAAGAAAATTATTTGATATGAGAGCATTTGATATTACAAGTTGTATTTAACATTTCAAGGCTCATTTGAATCAGCTCAGCTCACTGAACTGCTAAAGCATACAGGACAGCACATCCTGTCCTGAGGAGAAACCTATAGATGTGTTTAGTAGCCTAAAGGTATATTACAAAAAAATGAGTCGCTGAAGATGAGGCCCAAAATTGCATTGGTGCTGCTCATTTCAGATGTGATCTGACAGCCAGGCCTGGTGCATTACAGCACAGAAGGGTGGATGGATCAGCAGCAGAAAATACTGCTGAGGTCTGTGGTGCACTGGGAACTTGTCAAGACAGAAATTCTGTCATGACCCACAAATACCTGTAGAGCACAAGTTAGTGACATTTGATATTGATGAAAAAATACTGTATCATAGCACTATATCATAACACTGCATCATAACACAATATCCTGAGCTCTTTTCCCATGTTTTAATCCATTAGGATGGTAGAAAACTTGAGTTTTTAGTAGTGATGTGCAGGCAGTAACATCTGCTTCCTGTGCCTTGGCAAAGGACTAATGGCTGCTGCAAAACATTTCCTGTAAGCATTCAGCCAGGTTTCTGCCCCAGCAAATAAATGAATAAGGATGTTTAGTTCTGCCCATGTAAACACAGTGTTTTGTAACCTTGGTACAAAGTAGAAACAGTAATTTCAGGGGTTATGTATTTTGTGGTACACTGAGGGTGGAGTACTAACCAGAAGGTTTTATGCCATTAGAAAATTGTGTATTTGTGCATCTCAAAGAGCTTGGTTTCTAAGCACAGCACTGGGGCTTTCTGAGTGCTTTCTGCAGGTCTCTACCAAAGTGTGTGCTGAAAAAGGAGAGACAATCCTGAGGCTTCTCCTGGCTGGCCCATTCTCAGTGACCCAGGGGGACAGATTTTGCCAGGGGGTTGTTCATGTTATCAGGCCTGAAGGGTTAAACTTGCATTTATTTTCTAAGAGCAGACAGCTTTGGACAAGACACTTGTTTCTGCTGGTGGTATGAAGTGATGGCAAAGAAAAGATAGAATACCATGTGCACATTTTCTTCTCATGGTGTTTCTTAGAGAGACAACATGAGTCAGTGGTCTAAGAATCAAAATTTCACAAAATTCAGGGGGGGTAAAAAGATATTTTTACAGGAAGTCAGACTGCCTAATATATCAGCTTATACTGGTAAAACGAGTAATTCTACACAAGAGTGTAGAAGCACAAAAGGATACGGTGATACATCACCCAGTTCCTGTAGGAGCTCTGCTCTGAGTTCTGAGAAGTCAGTAAAATTTTCTGTGTTAATTCCAATCAATTGTGGGTCATGTCCTAGATTTATAATAATTACATTTAAAGTGTTGTGATTAAAAACAAGCCCTAGCTTTTATAAATGCAGGAGGAATTAACACACACCTTACGAGATCTTTCACAAATGCAGTCAATGTGCATGGGCTTAATTTTTTTAATATCTGGTCTTTTTCTGTTTTAGGCAATAATCAGAATCCAGAGGAAAAGGTTGCAATCTACAGGAAGCTGGTAGGTCAAATTTTAAAATTATATAAATGCCAGTACAATTAGAGAGAAAAAAATGTAAGCGGTAAGGTAATGAAACTTGCATTTAACTGGATATTCAGAGAATATGCAAAATCATTTAAATTTACATACTGAGGGGGTGAAAATGTGGTTTAGCAGAGGCAATTAACATGAGAAAGTAAGACAGATGCTGTGCAAATAATTCATAATGAATAATTTCTTTGCTCCATTATGTGTTTGCAAGTTTTCCAAACAAACTAGTTTTTCTGATGTATATGTTCAAACTGTTTGCTGAATAATATCTATGCATAATTTTTTATGTAATTCATTCATAAGCAGAGCTTTTTGAATATTCAAGCTCTTTTTGAATGGGTATGTAGGTTGTGCAACACATTTCTCTTTTCCAATTGGAGAAACATGACTTATAGGTTCTGCTATGAATAATCACAATATTTAACAATATTTGCTTCATTATTTTACCAAACATTCCTGCTAGTAAACTCATTTGTTAAGATAATCATGGAAAAAGAGATGCAAACAAAAGCAAATAAATTAGCCTGGCATCCTCTCTTTTCTTTCTCACTTAAGAAAAATAATTTGCACTGTCCATAATTCTGTTTGTCTTTTATTAAAATATACGAGGAAGCTGAAAATGCAAAATCATAGTCTTAAACAGACTTGAGTTTCCTATGGCTGTGGAGTCACACTCAATGCACAGAGTGCCAGCCCAGCCCTTTGGAGCTGCCTTTGGCCCCCTCCCACAGGGGCAGCCCCTGGGATGGCTGAATCTGCTTCCCTTCCATGGAATCTCTGTTCCTTCCATGGAATCTGCTTCCCTTCCATGGAATCCTTGTCCTTTCCATGGAATCCTTGTGCCTTCCATGGAATCCAGGTCCCTTCATGGAATACACATTATTTCCATGGAATCCTCATCCTGTCCATGGAATCCACCTCCCTTCCACAGAATCCTTCTCCCTTCCATGGAATCCACCTCCCTTCTATGGACTCCTCATCCCTTCCATGGAATCCTCATCCCTTCCATGGAATCTGTGTCCCTTCCATGGAATCCTTGTCCCTTCCATGGACTCCTCATCCCTTCCATGGAATCCTCATCCCTTCCATGGAATCTGTGTCCCTTCCATGGAATCCACCTCCCTTCCATGGACTCCTCATCCCTTCCATGGAATCCAAGTCCCTTCCATGGAATACACATTATTTCCATGGAATCCTCATCTTGTCCATGGAATCCAGGTCCCTTCCATGGAATCCAGGTCCCTTCCATGGAATCCACATTATTTCCATGGAATCCTCATCCTGTCCATGGACTTCTCCTCCCTTCCATGGAATCCAGGTCCCTTCCATGGAATCCACATTATTTCCATGGAATCCACCTCCCTTCCATGGACTCCACCTCCCTTCCATGGAATCCAGGTCCCTTCCAGCCAATCCTTGTCCCTTCAGCAGCCAGACAGGTGTTTGGAGCTCCTGCTCCATGGCACAAAGGGCAGGCTCCCATGCAGGAGGCTAATGAAGACAAACACGCTGTTTCTTGGCATGCAAGGTGATTAATTGCCAGAGGCAAGCTTAATTATGCCAGGAGTAACAATCGGCGTCAGGGACAGACACCAAGTTTTGTGCGGCCCATTGTTAGACATGTGTTGGAGTTTGAATTTGAACATGAATGAATTAGTATGGATTGTGTCTTCCTACAGAGCTGCCACATATCCTTAATTATATTTAGAGTCATATTTATTTGGAAAAGTCAGTTTTTCTCTAAGTGAAGCAGGTCATCAGACCTGAGGGACTGCAGCATGCAGATCAATTGTGCATGATGAACTCAAGGATGAGTGAATTCCAGTTCCAGAATCTTACTAGCAATGTAAAGACTGCATTTGATTTTCTTTATTAATTTTTTTGTACAAGTTTTTATACTGAATATATTATATTTCAGAGTTTCTATATCAGTTTACTATTTCAATAGTGATAATTTGGAAAAAAGTAATATTGGTATTAGTAAAATAAGTTTCACTTTTCTCAGGAGACAGTGAAAGAATTTAAAGTTCTCTTTTTGAGGTACCTATATATCCCATGTATATGCTCTCATTGAGGATCTGACAGTCTCAGTTTACACCTTTTTTTCCTGAAATCAGAAATTATGACAGGAATAGTACAAAGGATTCCCTGCACCTTTTTAACACTAACAGGACAGGAGAATGCAGAGAACATATAAATAGAGTCTCACGAATGTCAGTTCTGCAAAAGTGTATCAGTGTGAAAATGTGCCATTTTCACATTTTACACTGAATAATGAGAGCACTGACACAAGTATTTTAAATAACTGAAGTATACCTACATGCCTTTGGAAGAGAATAGGAAGAATAACTTAATAAAATAACTTGCTGAACAAGTACTGGTGCTAACCAGCATTTTCAAATTCCTTTGGAGGCAAAGAAATAATTGCTTTAATGAGCACTGAAAGTGAAACTGTTTGAAAATACAGAAAAATTACAGTGAAGTGACATTAAACCTAGAAGAAAATCGTGGATCACTAAGTTGGCAGATTTTATATGGCAAACATGACATTTTTAAAAATCATATATATATATTAAAATAAGAAAACAACAGAAAAGAAAACACACATTAAACCAATCTTGTTGAGTAAATAGTCTCTTTATTCCTTGGATTACTTGCATTCTCTTCCCTTTTCCAGCATTTTAAATTTCTACTTTATAAAACATCCAGACATAATAAACCCTTCAATTCAGTTTTGGTTTATTCTTTCCTATTTATCTACAGTTAAAAAAAATCATGTTTCACTAGTGATGAAAAAATAATTTCATTAGTGATTCTTGGTATTTTTGTAACTTTAAAACACACATTGTAGATTCTACATCCCTGAAAACATATTTCCTGCTCAAACTTCCCATTCTTCTATGGCTGCCTTAATTTCTTTTTGCACTGCAGGAGTTCATACTGGTAGAAGTGATAAATGGATGTCTTTCTTTGCATTATACATATTTACAGCAAGTAAACTGCGTCTACCATATCACTTTATAAATCTATTGCCCAGTGCTGCTATAGCCAATGCATTAAATATTGGGCTTCTCAGGGACTGCTCAGTGCAGTTTAACACAACAGATAATGAAAGGAGATCAGGCATGAAAAGTTCCTCTTTATCTTGCACCTTTCCTCACACAGAGTAGCTGATAACAGCTAAGTTCATCATCCTTCTTTCATACAGTATTCAGGAAATCAGGCACTTAAACCACGACCTTCACAGAGAGAGGACTGTGTCATCCTCTTTAGTCAGTAGCAAAAAAAGGGCTCTGATCCTGAATGGAGTTGTTGGATTTTGTCAGAAGATAAATTAAGCAGCTGAATACTTTTGTGTGCTTGTATGGAAGTCCTTTTCAAGGAAATACTTTGCATTAAAAGAAAAGAGGGCAAAAGAAGGCACAGAACATAAAAGTTAGCAATGAAAGATGGGGCCAAATTAAGGTTGAACAGAGCAAAAGTAAAATTAACTAACAGCTTCCTTAAAGACCCACCTCTAATATTTAATTATTTTATTAAAAATGCTGTGCAATGCCAGAGAATTCATGGTAACTGCTGGAAAAAAAAATGTTATCCCAATTCTGAAAATGTATGTTGGTTTATTATTATCTAGCATTTTTCATTCTCTTGATAGACCTTGTGTACTAAGAAAAAATATTGTTCTATTATATTTCATAATGGGAAGTGAGCCTGTGAAAGCTAAAATATTCACTGATCTGTGAAAGTATTTTCAGACCACAAATTCCACTTTCCCCACCCTCTAATTCCTCCCTCAGTCTCCAGAGTGTTTTTATTTAAAAGGAACAAATTCTGTTGGTGAAGTTTGCATTGGCAGTTAATACAGGGGTAGATGTGTCTCACTCAGAAGGCGAACTGTCACAAACTGCACATTCTGTTTATGTGTTGGATACTTCTAGTTTTGCCTTGGCTTTTTGTGGGTTTTTTGTTTGTTTTGTTTTGTTTGTTTTGTTTCTTTGTGGTTTTTTGGTTTGGTTTGGTTTTGCTTTTTGGTTTTTTTGGGGGTTTTTTCTCTTCATTGTGTCCCCAGTTATTCCTTGCATTTTCACATGCACCTTCCAGTTCACAGGCTCACTGCTGAAGCAGACTGCAAACTTAACATTGCTTTTGAGGCTGGCTTCAAATCTTGGACTGACTGAAGTAATTTCAATCTTATGTAAAATAGCTACTTCATCCTTTACACCTTCCCACTTGTCTTTTTTTCCTTCTCTGGATAATGTTCCAGGTATTTTATTCTACCACTTGTGACTAAACCAATCAAAGTGACCTTTCACTTAGACTAGGTACTAGAATTGTCTGTGTGTGGTGCCATTTACCTAAAATCAGCCTCATTCCATCTCGTGCAGAGTGTGTGTCTGTGGGCTACCTCATCCACACCAATACCACTTCAGGCAGAGCTGAGCTAAAACCACTCCTGACATCAGAAATAAATGTTGAATTCATCCTCAGCTCGCTCTGTCAGTGAACTCATTGCTGCCATCCAGAACACCCCCTGACCTCCATGGTTTTTATCATAATCACCTGGTGGTATTTTCTCCCACTCTCAAAAACCATATACAGACAAGTACATAAAGCAAATAGTTTTTCTTAATGTAATGGCTACAACCTCTCAGTAATTGCAGCAGGAATACAAGTGAAACTGTTCATCCTCTGTGGTGTCTGAGTCATTAAAATGGCTGAGAGAATTAACATTGCAATTACACTCAGGAGCTCGCCAAATCAAACTGAGGAATAGTTAACAACTGTATCTTCCATTAATGTTACAAGAGCAATGACAATACTCAGATTTCAGTATTTGGGATCTGGCATCTAAAAAGTCACTGGAAACCAGTATGACTCCAGTAACTGGTTGGGCTAGAAGAAGGTAAGAGACCTGGGCCCTGATTCACAGAGTAAGAATGGCCCTGATATTTATGTCTTTACTTAACAAT
Source organism: Agelaius tricolor (assembly GCF_023055355.1). NCBI lineage: Eukaryota > Metazoa > Chordata > Aves > Passeriformes > Icteridae > Agelaius > Agelaius tricolor. The sequence goes on along the minus strand of NW_027269278.1, from coordinate 5,674,786 downwards.
TGTATTAGTGCTTTAGGATTATCACATAAGCCTTATGTGATAATCCTAAACATAACTACTCTGGAAGCAGGGCATCCTACCAATTCTGCAACAGTGACACCTAATTTTAACACCCACAATGTGTTTTTCCTGAGAGCTGAACAATTTAAACACAAAAATTCTTCTCAGTGACTGGTGAATTCTCCTCTTGGTCAGCCAGATGAGCCAAGACTCCTCATTTGCTTCCAGCTGGTACTAATCCACTTTACACTTTGTTGACAGCCATATTCTTCCAAACTCCTTTCAACTATTTGTGGTCAGCTGTAGGGAAAAAGGAGGCCAGGTGTGTCAGTTCAGAGTTTGCTGTGTACAGAACACCACACCAAGGCACACAGGGGGTGTTCTGCAGAGTTCTGCATCCACTAGGGATGGCTGTGCATACTGAACCTGCTCATCTGCAGACAGCAATTCCTCAAAGTACAACAGCATTCCATGCCTATAAAAGTCTTCACATTTTCTTAACTTTGCACTGAGCAGGTGGAAGGACTTTCCATCTTTTTTTGCCCCCTCTTTTTCTTCCAAAACTGCAACTTTGTTGATGGCTTTGCATTGTTGAGAGCTGTTCAAGCACATTGCAAGTGGCTTTCTACCTGCTTGGTGCTTCCATTTGAGCCACTTCAAAGACAGGCTATCATTCTTACAATTATAAGAATAAGGCTGCCTATAAAAGGGAAGGGGAGAAAAAAGGCTAAAGAGACTGGAAACTACCTGAAAATACTACTACAATTTCAACATCTTTCCTTTCTTTTTGTCTGATGAATTACACCGAGCTTCTGGCAATATTTAGGAGGTGAAACAAACTTGCTTATTGCAATGTCAAACATACACCACACTTACTGAATTACCAAAGAAGGTAATTCCAGTGTGTTAAAATTGTGTATCATGCCACTCCTTCTCTGCTAGGTGCTCACTACATGATAAACAGCTACTTCTCCCATACCATGGTGTGGTTACTTCCTTGGAACAGAGAGAAATACTCTTATGTGTATTTTTTATTATTATTAATTTTTCCATAATTTCTTACTATGCAATTGCAGACATAGGATTAAGAATGAAAATTGGACATTTAAATCAGGTGCACGACTGACTAATGATATTGCAGTATATATTATAAAGGTAGGAAATTGTACCAATTAATTAAAATAATCCTCTTTACAACACATTAAAACATTTGAGAGGCATTGTTCAGGAAGATAAGCTCTCTCTTTATTCTGAAGAGTCTTATGTTGTTACAATGGATCATTGCATTTCACAATTTCCAGCTTACAGGGTTGGAAAAAATTATGGCTATCAGCTGGAGTGACCTCTTGTGTGATGCCAGCCAGTGAACTTCCCCCAGGTAACCACTCCATCAATCCTGTAACTTACATTTCAGATGCAATATAACTTTCAGAAAGATCCTATTTTGAATCTAAGCAAGACCAGAATACACATTCCATAGGTAAAATATTCCTATTGCTAACAAGCTGCACTCCTAAAATTTCCCCTTCATTGTAAAATGTATTTATATAGCATCATCTTCCAGAAATCCTTTTATCATGCCTGTTTTGATCAAGCTATAGCAGTGTGTGTGGTGGAGCATATACATACTAATAGAGAAATAATGATGTATAGGGACACACTGAAAAATCAGCAGTTCCAGGTTAGAAAATTCAAACGTGTGCTTAAAAGGCAAGAGGACAGGCATCCAGCAGTTACCACCAGTAAACTGCTAATCTTTCTTGTTGCCTCCTTTCTTCTTTCCTTTCAAATCACACTGAAGGTCAATTTTTCAAAGAAGTGTGAAAAGAGAGAGCCATGGCCCTTCTGAGAGTGGACAAGATGCTCTCCTGTCAGCAGGCTCTGTAAGTGACAAGGTGATCCTGAGAGAGCCCCTGAAGGCATTGAGGGCTGGAGCTGGGAACATGTGCAGGCTCCAGGCTGTGCCTTTTCAGCTCAGCCATGGAGCACTGGCTGATGCAGCAACAGCAACGGGGCAGTGACACAGCTGCAGCCTCATTCCCCAAACTCCTTAATAAAAGCTGAAGAAACACACTTATATTCACTTCAGATTTGCTGCCTGGAACTTGTTCTTGAAGGTAGGCATGCACATTCTTTCCTCCAAAGAACTAAGCAGAGCTAATGTATTAAATCTGCTAGAGGAGGAGTAGCCTATGGTCACCTTTTACTGAGTAATCCAGTAGTTAGAGACCTAACCCAAGAAAATTAGGTGTTTGGGTTGTTCTCTACAGCCTCATGCATATTCACTGCCACTCCCAGGAGAATACCCTTACCTGCAGATAAAAGGGATAGGAACAAACCTGTCTTCCATTGAAGCTGTACCACCACATCTGAAGGAATCCAAGATCAATTTAAACAGAGAACAAGAGGAAGAGGAAGCATGGTTCCCTGTCTTCTGTTAGGACACTCACTTTAGGGATAAGACACACTTATTCTTCTAAAACTTATAATAATTGTCTCTCAGATATTCTGGATTTGTATAGTTAACTTTAATTCTGAATGTGGACACAAAGCCAGTATTCCCACATTGGTCTTAGTGATACTGCCTCAACTTGTAAGTTCTGGTTATTTTTGTTTTGATACTCATCCACTCCCAGCTGTCACTTTCACTAACCCAGAACAGTGGGAGCATGTACTCAGTTATTCACCAGGACAAACTCATGCTGCTTATAGTAAACTGCCTTCCAGAAAACAATCCCCCAACCTGAAATGTCACCCGTGTTCTTTTTCACTAGATGCCTGACCTTGACTTCAGCAGCTCTGTGGAACAAATGAGGCCACCTTACCAAGGCAACTGGCTTGGTCTGTGCCATTAACCCAAATCCATCATAATTGACCAGCTACAAACCCTTGCTGCATGGCATTTAATAAGACATTTGCTTGTTCTCTCTCAAATCACTGGTTTATTTAAGTAGCTTTCTAATATTCTCTATGTCACTCCAATGAGGTGAAGATTTCCAAGTATCTTTAGATTGTATGAGCTGAATGAATTCTGAATTTTGTTAATTTGCCTAATCATCATAAGCATCAAGTCCAATGTTTTATGGGCTGCTATTACAGACTTTCCATTGCCTTTTTCACTGATACTTACATCCATCATAATGTAGTTTGATAAGATTTACTTCCCAGCTCAGTGTAATTCTGTCTTTCTTTCCTGATAGGGACAACTCATTACTTAACTGCAACAGTCTTTTTAAGACTTCTCTAGCATTCATTTCTGCAATCTACTTTATTTTCAAGCAGAAATGTTATTTCCAGTAAAATGACTGCCACAGTATATCTGCACACAAGTTTCTCTGCAGAATCAACATCACTGCATATACATTAAAATCTTGACCACAGCTTTAGAGACAAGGACATATCTTGAAATCTGTGAAATGCCATGGAAAGAGACAAGGCCAGGGAGAAGTTGTAGTTCTGTGGATCTTCTTCACTCCTGTGAATAGATGCAGTCCTCAAGCAATAGCATTGCATGTAATTTACCAAGCTCTACCAGTATGCTCAACTCTCCCCTTTTCTCAATTAACCTTGAAAAGCTGAGAGATGCTTCCCTGCTGGTTTCTGGATTGCCCCTTAAAACTCTGGCTCTTTGTTGACAGTTACAGAACTACAGTTGCAGTTGGAAAATTAACTCTGCTGTAGTTTCTCTCTAATCAGAAATTTACAGTGCACTTTCCCCAACTACAGCGAATCCAATGTGCTCCAGTTTGCTGCATTTCTCTACAGGGATTTTCTGTGGTATGGAATAGTCATGAAGTCAATCTGTGGCACTGTTAGCCCTGCTGCTGTGCATTGCCCATGTCCAAGGCTCCTTTTCACTGCTGTTTCTGATTCCTGGCTAATTTCAGTTGCTACTTTCCTCCTGGCCTTGCCAAAAATACATACCGAGTTTTACAGGTTGCCATCAGCTTGTGCCTTGTACTTTGTCACTCTCTTGTTTCCTGATTTACTCTGCTTTAACACTTCTGGTTTTGGTGGTCTGACAGATGTGTAGCAATGTGGAGGGAGAAATTAAAGGTTAAATAATAGTCAACGTTTAATGATTTCAGAGAAAAGATAAGTATTCTGCGCACAAATTGGAAGTAACATTATGTAGAACACGATGATTGAGGCAAAAGCAGTTGCAGTTCTGCTCTGCAGAAGTGACAACAGTCGTTGGAACGGCTCTAACTCGTGGCAAGAAGATGGAAGCGATTTTTTAACAATTCTTTATTTTTCCCCCTCCTGCCCAGATTTTGTTGTCGCCTCCGCGCGCTCCTCGGGCTGCGCAGCGGCGGCGGCGGTAAGGGACCCTCCCCTCCGACCCGCATCCCCTCCGACCCGCATCCCTTCCCAACCCGCATCCCTTCCCGAGCCGCATCCCCTCCGACCCGCATCCCCTCCCGACCCGCACGAGCATCCCGCCGCCAGGGACCCCGGGCGTCCCCGCCTCCCGCGCCGCTGCGGCAGCGCCTGGCCGGGGCAGCGGCCCGCTGTGCGCAGGGACGGTCAAGGCAACAAGGACGCGCTGGCGGCGGCGGCTCCGGTGCTGCCGCTCCCGTCCGTGTCCCCGTCCCCGTCCCCGTCCCCGCTCCGCCGCCCTCCCCGCGCCGCCGCCGCCGCCGCCGCCGCGCGCGCCCGCGAGCGCGCGCCCGTGCGCCGAGCGCGGCGATTGGCTGCGGCGCGCGCGCGGCACCCGCGGGGAGGGCCGTGCGCGCGCCTCGGGACCGCGGCGCGTGCGCGCGCGCGCGCTCCCCCTGCCCGCCCGCCCGCTCTCCCGGCGCGCGCTCCCCCCGCGGCCGCGGCTCCCGCGCTCCCCGGGGGCGGCGCGAGGCTGAGGCGCTGCCGCCGCTGCCGCTGCCCGGAGCCGCTGCCCGGAGCCGCCGCTGCCGCCTCCGCTCCGGTGTCAGCGGGGACGGGACGCGCAGCGAGAGCAGAGCCAAGGCGGGGAAGGGCAGGGAAGGAAGGGGTGTCCCCTCCTCACTGAAGGAATCCGCACCGGTGCGAAGTTATCGCCCAGAGACGGTGAGAGGCGCTCGGGCTGCTCAACCTGCCGCCGCCGCCGCTGCTGCCGGTAAATGCTCTTCACTTCTTACTTGCCGACATGCCCGGGGCTCTCCTCCCCTCTCCGCAGCGCTCGGGGCTCCGTGGCCCCGGCAGCCCCCGCTGTAATTGCGCGGTGGAGTTGCCAAGTTGGGATGCGTGTGCGGGTGCGGGTGTCGGAGCCGCGGGATTCAGCACTTGGAGAGGTCATTACTTGCATGAGTTCCAGGCAAGGAGGATTCTCCGTGCCTCCGCAATAACTGCCGCTGCTGCCCATTAATCCTCATCCTTAACCGCTGGTATTTCTTATGTTTTCACCGTGTTTTAATGTAGTCTTTGCTTTTTTTTTTTTTTTATAAGCTGCTGGGGTTTAATTTGTTTATTTACTTTCTTTTCCCCCTTTTCTTCCGAGATTGTAGTACAATGGTATTATTTATTTCTTCAGTGTTTGCCAACAGTGTGGGAAGGTATCGCTGATTCAGAAACTATTGTCCACAGTGCGTCTCGGCTAGGAACAGGCAGCAATAGGAGAAGGCAGGCATTTGTATTCCGAAAGGGAATTTAAAAAAAAAAAAAAAGCTGCTTTGCATCATTGCCGCAGATTAGCGGGGAGCACAGCACGGAGGGACGGTGATATTTTGTTGTTTGCGAAGGTAATAAACACCGAAGCGCTTCGGTGTTTGACGCGTAGCCCCGCGATTGAGCTGTTTGGGAATGGCTGTGGATAATAAATTCCTGGCTGTGGAGGCAGGGGTTGCTGGCATGTATCACATCCAGCGCTCAGACAATGTTCCGGCGTGTGCTGACACCGGAGCGCGTCCCTGCTACACCTGCCGTGGAGTGGCACTTTGACAAGAGACTGCTCTGGCTCCTGCATACACCCCGACTGAAATTGAAATCAGGTGCGAATTGAGCTCTTAACTCTCTGCCTTTGAACCAGACTCCTTTTTCAGCACTTCTTGTTAGGATTCTTGTGTAAACATCTCTTTGTAGCAATTTCGGGAGATTTAATAGTGCTGATGTCCTAATATGTGCTTTTATGCCTTTTTTTTTTTTTTTTTTTTTACTTCCTGCTTAAGTGTTCTGTCCTTCTAAAAGGCTCAGAATGAAATGGCAAGTACTGTCTGTGTGTGGGTATATGTGTGTGCATAAATATTTAAATATTTATATATAATGTTTGGCTTGTACTTGTTTAAATTTACGGATTCTTGCATTATGTGGAGGAAACAGAATTAAAATGCAGGAACACAGAATTAAAGGAGACTTTGTTTGTAAGGTTCAGTTGTGTAGTTAGAAGATTATGTAAGATCAAAGATATTCAAAATGCATGTGTCCTAGAGAAGTAAAGTGTAGAAGGAGCAGCATTTTAGCAATTTAAGAATATAAAGCTTTGCTGTAACAATACAGAATGCAGACTGTCAATAAGTCTCTGTAGCCATCCAGCATCCTCACAGGGCATTTTATGGAATGCTGCTTAAAATCTGTTGTAATTAAACCACAGTCTCTGTTAAGGGCAGTGTTAATGAAAGAGCAGCCTCACCTGTTAGTATGGTTACTTGAGGTAAGTGTAACAGCTTACAGTGGTTGTACAGACTCCAAAGTTTTTCTTCAAACTTCAGTGGAATTGAGAAAGATGGTTCTTTCTGTAAGATATTTGTATTTGTCATTCAGCTGGTACAGAAGCACTGGACAGAATAGCAACTGGTCTGTTCTAGGGGTAAAGTCAGTTCTTACAGGGGGATGCCAACCTAATGATAAGGAACATTTCTTGCTTTGTCAAGATTTAAAATATATACAAACAATGTATCTGAGCATCATTTTCCTGTGCCTTGGCAAATCAGGTTGATGATTAATTTGGCTTGGCCCATATGCTGAGGTTCCTACTTGCTGAGTAATAAATAAAAACTAGTCTTACACTACACCCTTATAGATTGTGTGGTATGCAAAAAACCAACTGTGAGGTCTGAGTTTTAATTCATTTTAAGAGGAAAACTTTTCTAGCTGTGGTTTCTTAGTGTCCTGGCAATGCCTGAGAACTCAAAGAAGTAATTTTTAATCCAATTATTAACATGTTTACAGCATGTTTTTTTAAAGAAAAAGTTTTGGTCCAGACAATGTTTGAATTTTTATTCTGCTTTTAAAAAAACATTTCTATTAAGACAGTGCTCATAGGAAACAATAACATTTTAGTCCTTTACATGTTATTTTTAATAGGGATAATTAAAATAATGGTCTTTCTGTGTGATTAGCTTTTAACTGCTTGTGTTGCATGGGGAGAATTAACACGTGAGCATCACTAGTAATGTTTTCCTGTAATTAACCTGAACTGTAATTTCACTTGTAATGTTTCACACTAAAAGTCAAAGCTGCAGGAAAGAATTGAGGAGGTGCTTTCTCTTGTTAGGTCACAGAGATTACCAGAGGTTATTGATTTGAGGGGGCTAATAGTTGCATTTCTTTGCCTTTTTAAAGAACTGTTTTATTTCTGATGTATATATATGTACATCAACTTTCCATACATGGACATGGTTTTGGCATTTTCCTGTCAAATACTGACATTTTTGTTTCTGCAGTCAAAGTACATTTCCTGTGAGCAGCTGTACTGTTAGAGTAAGTCATGGTGTTAGCTGTATTAGTGATTGTGTGCTTAAAATTATTTAGAACAACATAGGAAAGGGAAATTGTTGAGTTCAATCAAGTTCAATGTCTAGACTTTCTTGTCTGAGAGGTCAAACTAAACTGAAAGTCAAATTGGATGAAGACAAAGCTCTATCCACTATTAGAGTACTCAAGTCAATATACCAATGTTTGTTTTGTGTTTGTTTGCATTTTACTGTGAATTCAATCCCTCAGTCCTTAATGTTTCTGGCAAAAGATGCACATAGGAACACCACTGAAGTCCATGCTTAAAGATAAGACCAAAAAATTATTGGGCTGATCCTTGAAACAATAATATTCTTTTATATAAATGGATAGTTCTAAAAAGTTTGCCCTTCCTTGCCCTGGATCTGTAATAGAAAATACAACCTTACAATATAAATTAAATTCATTTCTACTAAACTAATTAAGATAAGAGATGTTTTAGTCCTTACTTGCTCTTTCAGAAGGTTAATATTTAATGGAAATGGGAAGTTTTTTCCCAGGCTTTTTTTTTTTTTTTTAACTCTGCTTTACTTACAATTTCACAAGATCTTTATCAGGAAGAACAGTTTAATATAATACTCACTGTGCTACAACAGCAAAGAAGGTTTTGCTGATACTCAGTACAAGCAGAGCTGGTCCCCACTTTGTGACCGGAGGTGTCACATCCCAGAGCCTTCATGCCAATGGATGGTGACTCATCTTTCTAATTTCTTCCTGCACAAAGCAGCTCCTGCACAGAGTGCTCTTAGTGGAGTACAGAGTGGCTCTGGCTGTGTCACCCTGTTCCAGCCACAGGCTGCTCCAGCTCTGTTTGCTGGCTGTGGCTGCAGCCTCGGAGAGCCCCTGCTCCTGCTGCTCTCACTGTGGCTCCCTGCAGCACAGCCTCCCCTGATCCTCACAGCACTGACAAGAGACTCTGGGCCATGCTCTGTTAGCTCCGTTTTGTCTCACAATTACTGCTCTGCAGTGGGATCCCATAATGCTGGTGAAGTTCAAATACATTGGTTTAAATCCACCTGGCTGACTAACTCAATATAATCAGATAGACTTTTCAGATAAGCAGGAAGCATGCTAGGCTTAGATATTATTCATTTTTTATTATTTTTAAATAGGTTCTTTTTAGTTGAATTGATTGACATTCAGTGCCAAATAGTAATAAATTGTCTACTTTCATCTTTATTGCTGAGCATTAATAACCCAGTAGTCATCCAAACAGGGATGTAATTATAAGATTTTTAGTGACAAGCTGCACAACATTGGATTACAAACTTCTGTGCTTAGCTGAGCAGGTTGTGAATGGATACATGGTGCACACACTGCTTTACACCAGTGGCTGTATTCAGACTCATTCTGGGCAATAGTCAGGCAAACAGCTGATCTTAAGCCATGCCTTTTTCTTTCTCTCAGGAACAGGTTTTACAGAAGATACATTTTTATCTCTGATGAATGGAAATAAAGTTTCACTTTGGAAGGGTGGTTTGGCTTTGGGGATTTTTTTGTTGCGATTATTTTCTTTGAGTTGTTTTGATTTTAACTATAATGCAACTCAATATGGTGAAATTAAGAACAGGGTATCACCCTTTTTGATTTTGGATAATAGGGTGTACATTCTTTTTGTTTGTTCTGAAGAGACTTCTTAGCAAAAACACATTTAGGCAAAATGTTTAACTAACCTTTCAGAACTAGAATTATGTGTTAATATAGTATAAAATACATAAGTAGATGCTCTTGGAGGGATTTTCTTAGTAATTTGGGGCACCTTGCCTTTACCTTTAGTAGCATCCTTTAAAGCTTTGAATTGGTGTCAGTTCTCCAGATTTATCTGTTGTTTCTCAGCCCACACAGGCAAGGAAAACACCAGGGCTTGTTCAGAGGGTGGTGCAAGGCTATCTAAAACCCTTAATGAGCATATCAGTGAAACCCTTGAGGAGGACAGAAATGGCTTCTGGGTGCAGTCTGTGTGAAGAACGTGGAGAGAAGGCCAGGCTGGACCTGTGCACTGGGAGAGGCACCTGAGCAATGGTTTCATCTCAGCTGCTGCCTGGGGGGAGCAGGGAAAGGGACAGAAACAAAACTGCCTCTGCTGCTAATCCTGGGCACTGTCAGGCACAGGGACAGCACCAGGGTCGGGTTTTTGAGCCAGTCCCAGAGGAGCTTTCCCCACCAGTGTGCCCAGGTACAGAAGCTGAGCCTGTCTCCAGGTGGGTGCTGCTGGGCCTCCTGGGAACTTTCAGGTGTGTTCCCTTAACTCTCAACAGGGTTCTTTCTTTTTTTACTTTTACTTTACTTTGGGGATAATTTTTAGGGAAGTCACTTTTCCTAAACAATTGGTTGAGGAGTGTTGGTTCTGCTCTGGTTTTGAGTGGCCCTGTACCCCGTGTTGTAGAAATCTGTCTTGTATTAAGTTTAAGAGGTGTAGATAACTGTATGTAAGTGGAAACTATAAAAATTCTTTTATGAAGCCATTGTGTAGGAGTGTAGGGCTTAGATGTAAAACAGCAAAATACAGGAAATCCTACTAAATATAAATAATAGATTTTTCCAAAGCTTTTTCTGAGTGTAATTGCCTAGTGACTTTTCTAATCTCTCTAAAAAAAGGAGAATAAGTTATCATAATAGTGTGCTCCAATACTTGTACCACATACTAAACCGATGGTAAGTACCTTTTCCAACAATGACAACAAAAAAATAATAAATTAATGTTTAGAAAGGCAGAATACCAGATATTGAAATATAACAATGACACCAGAAAGAAGCTTTCTGGTCTTGAAAATAAAGTTCACTTTACTTGCCAATGTTTCAGTAAATCCTATGTTTGATTCAGATTCTGGAGGAAAAATGAGTCTACTGAAATAAAGTAAATATTAAATTTATCCTACTGTATAAAAATACATTCCCTAGGGAGAAGTGTTTTACACTTCATGCTTGCCACATTAAATGAGTTTTCTGAACCAAATAAAACAAGTGGTATGCAGTTCTGCTGTCACTGTGTAGATACCTAATTGGCCATTACTAGGGATTTAGATATATTAAAATATATATATATATACACATATATATTTATATAGTTATACTTTCCACCCTAGTTCCTGATTACAGATGCTGTAGGGTGAGATGTTCACATGCAGGCTCTTGGTGTGTTTGGTTTTGGGTCTGGGCTCAGAGGGTTGTGCTCCTTCAGGAGGTGGCAAAAGCACAATCTGGAACCCAGACCTTTCTCTTCTGGGATGTTTTCTAGGGTGGGCACTTCTCCTAACATTTCTCCATGTACTTTGACACAGAAAATATTTTCACATTGTCTATGGTTTTTGGGAGAGTGAGCTCTAGCTGGTTTCTGGTTTCCCATGAGAACATGCACATGTGAGCATCCACAAAAATAAGCCTTGAGAAGGTAGGGAAATAGTTTTCTCTCCTACTTCAACATAGCTGACAGCATTAAAATCAAAAGAATTATTACTGGGTCTCACAAAAAAGATTTTTTGTCAGACCCCTTCTAATCACAGTAAAATTTTAGGCAAATCTTATTTTATAGAATAATATTTGAATGAATTGAAACTTGATAAATTTAACTACAGCTTTGAGTAAACACAAAAGTACCATGGAAGTGGATTAGCAATTTTAATAATCCTGTAGCAGTTTCATTTGTTTGTGGTGTTTCTATAACGTGTACAGTTACCTAAAACATGACCGAGTTTATGTAAACATACAAGTGACACACGGGGGTCCAGCTTGCAATGAAGATACAGAAAATTCCCATAGTGAATGCCTTTGATCTGTTCCTTCTGGTTTGGGAACCTGTGGCCCAAAAATCAGCTAAAGAACACACAAAAACACTGTTAAGGGAAACTGTAAATTGCTGTTGAGAGTGAGGCAATACAGAAGAGGTTTTTGAAGAAAGTTTACTATTTAAAGATGAGTGGGTGCCTATAAGATGATGAAAAAAATCCTGTTTGCTGTATTCAAGTTGAGTTCTTAGTGTCCTTGTGGACTTGGTCTTGGATCTCTGTGTGTGGAAAATCCTTGAAAAAAAAAGCACTATAAAAGTATTTCTGTTCAAGTCACCTGAAATAAATGCATGTGCTTGGTAGTTGAGTCTTTTCAGGAAAGATTTATGGGAAGTGGACTGTCAGGTAGATTATTAATAATCTAAAAAGCAAGGATAGTAATAAAGATTTGTGTTATAGCCTTGGCTACAAAAGGAACTTAACCTTTTTTGTTTTAGCAGGGAAGTCAGCTTGCTTTACTTCTCTCCCTGCATAGAGACCAACCTGAGTCTTCTCTTTGCCCATCTCTGCAGCTGCTTGTTGTGGGCACAGAGCAAAACTCTCTTAGTGCAGTGCTGAATTTGGAGGTCACAGCTTTATTAAGCAATTCTGAAGTGTGTGGTATTGCAGTGCAAATCCTAGCTGACACCACTGGCCTCAGCTGTGGAGTAAAGAATAAGCTGTGCAGCTGTCTTTTCTTTCAGCTTTTCTACCTGCTAAGGAATGCTGACTGAAATCCAGAACATTGTCACCTTCTTTGCTCTGTGCAGCATCCCTGAGGCTGAGAGATGACACCAGAGTGGAGCTGCACAAAACAGATTTCAGAATCATGGCAGTGGCCAGGACCAGTGCTGAAGCACAATTTGCTGCAGCATTTTTCCAGGCTATCAAAGTCACAATTATTTCAGTACTCCTTATAAAGCAGGCCCTCTGGAAATATCATCAGGGCACTTTGTTTCAGCATTGCAGGGCAAAGGAGAGACAGAGCTCTCCATGTGCATAACCAAAATGCCTTGCACAAGAACAAAGCTGAGATAGTGACTCCTCAATGGATTGCTGTCATCACTCTCTTCCTCCTGCTCCCTTCAGATCATTGCCCAGCAAGGTGCTACCCCTTGCTTCAGCAGCCTGCCTATAAACAGCAAGCTCTTTCCCTCTGGGGCATGAAGAAGGGGAGAAGGAGAAAAACACAGGGAAAAAATTACCCTGGATAATGCCTCAGTGCCCTGGGGTGTGTGTTTGTGTCTCAGAGTGCCCTTGGGGCCGTGGCTCCACCAGAGCTTGGCTGCTGTGGGTGAGCACCTGGGAGAGCCCTGTGCCGCCCTGGGAGCCTGCAGGGAGAGCTGCAGCTCCTCTGCTTCTGTGTCCCTTGTTGTGCTTCCAGTGAGGATTAGTGACTGATGAGCTGAGAGAGAGAGAGCTTCCCCTTGCCTTGCACAAGCAGATGTCACTGCTGGAGAGAAGTGGTGAGAGGTGAGGAGAACCTGTGGATTGCCTGTGGAGTATTTATTCTTCTATTGAAGCTCTAATTACCTCACTGCAACTCTTCTTCCATCTCTCCAGTAGTCCCAGAGGCCTCTGTAAGTTCCTCTCGTTCAGCTGGCATTCTGTATCAGCCACCTCCAGGCTTAAATTGCCTTTCTTTTTCCTTTAAAGGAGGAGTAATCACTTCCCTCTGTGTTTCTTAGTCCAAAATGTAAGCCCTTAATAGATTTCTCTTTTACAGAGCAGCTTATGCATTACCTCCATGCCTGTCTCTCTCCCCATAACCTTCACTGACTGTGAACATTGGAATTTATACATTATCTGCTCTGTAGATCTTGTGTTACAGGATGAAAATTTGCAGTTGTACCCCAGTTAGTTTTAGGCCAGCTTCCTGATGACCTTTTCCCACACAAGGATACTGGGATAGTGAGATCTGTGTCATTCTCTTTGTCTCAGCAGTCTGCTTGGGAAAATCAGAATTGGGAGTCTGTTGATACTCCCCACTTGGATGCTCACTCCCTCCTTGCCTGGTGGTTCCTTGCAAAGGAGACAGCTTTTCTCATTGCTCTGCTCCTGCAGAAGAGAACACAATGAAGTGTGGGGTTTAGATCCTTTGTAAAGCTGCAGTGATTGCTGCTTTGTTCTGCCTCCATTTACTAAAGGTCTTCCATCTAGCCCTGGACACAAAAGAGTCTTTAATTATTGTAATTCCTAGCCCTTGTAATGAAATGTTAGAAGTCTGATGTGTAGTCAGACTGGGTTAGTCCTTGTCAGGAGGAAATCTGGTGGGTATTCAAAAAATATTTAAGCTGCTTTTTTTGAAAACAAGTAACTCATCCCATGTATTATAGAATAGAAATGTCTTTAAATTTGCAATGTAAAAATACTTAGATAAAATGACAGTTAAACCTGAATTAGGTATGTTTCACTATTAAGGTCTGATCCTGAAAATAGTCATTATTGCCCTGCTGTTGTTCAAATGAGTGTGCATGGGAAAGGATCACCTGCTTAGGGCAGCCTCTACTAGAACATGTTTTTCCTATTGTTGTCCATTTGCAGTTTAATTTATACATTTCAAAGAAGGACACTTATAAGACGGTTAGAGCCACTTCAATTTTGCTAATGAAATGCTGTTTTGTACTTAGTAGACCATAATATTGGCACAGCAGAACCTATCATTTATAGCTAGTAGGTATTATTTTCAAACTAAGCAGCAAGAAACATATATATGAGCTTGAACTTGTGGTAGTTGAAGTTTATTTATGCCTTGTAGTGATTGTAGTGACTTGGGATCAAATCTTGCTTATCCATGCTACAGGTTTAGCTGGGTGGAGAGGCTCACTTCTTGTTTCTGGGTTTTTTTCTTTATAGAAAAAAGGAAACAAATGAGGCTTGGCACCACACATTGCAAAAAGAATTGCTGAGGTTAAAGAAAAAGGTGCTCAATATTTGGTTTGAGATTGTTTTCCATTTAGGCAGTGTGAGCAGAAGTGAAAGCAGGGGCTCTCGTGGTAGTTCAAGAGCAGCTATGTGCTACTCCATCTGGGTCTTGCTTGTTTGGAAGAAAGGATCTTGGCAGGCATGGCAGATGGAAGCACTATGGCTGGTATGCTGTTTCCTGGGTCCAGATAGTAAACTAGCAAAAATGTGCTTTAAAAATGTTTTACTGTCTTCCTTCTTGTATCACTTATCTACTCTAGACTTAAGTCTGGCACAGCTGGATGTAATCCTCCAGGATCTAAGCTCCATAACCAAGGGTTATCTGGTTTAGTTCAGTCAGTTCATGAATATTTTGGACTGTAATTCCCCAAATTTATAATGAATGCACCTGTGTCAGAAGTCATGGTAACCATATTCATGTGTATTTTAACATAGTGCTTTCTGTGTCAGGTGGTTGGGGTATTTATTTTCTGTGTCAGGTGGTGGGCATTTATGCCATGACCCTAAAAGGAATCTCTTTGGTTGGATGGTGGTATTTTTTCTCCCTTCACCTTCCTTTTTCCCATTTCCCTACCCTGCTCCCCTCAGGCATGACATTGCTGGGAAGATTTTCCAAGTATAGTTTAAAGTTTGGAGTTGACTAATTATCTTATTGCCAGAAATTGTATATGTACTCAGTGCCATTTCTTCTGTTTGTATGAACTCTTGTTTGTGTCCACTACCAGCAGATTATAGCTAAATGCTGAATGTTAGGAATTGATGTTTTTTCCCACTTTGATTACTTGCAGATCCATAGAGCTGTTTATTCATCTTCTCTACTTAGCAATTATTTAACATCCCGGTTTGCTCACATAGTAAATCTGTAATAGCTTTTTGTATTATGGAAAACAATCCTTCCTTGAGTAAGGACACAGTGCTGCAGGACAAACTAATGCATTGAAAAATAAGTTTAGTCTCCACTTAGAAAAAGAGCTGTTGCAGTCCTGCAGATGAGGGTCTGCATCTGTTGCCTCTGAAGAGCAGACAAAATTCTGCTGGTCCCTTCACACACTGAGCTCACAAACTGTGCTGTCCTTCCAGCCCTGCCATCGTAGGTGCATTTGGGGACTGCATTTACTGCCTGAAATGTATCAGTTTTGTGGAAAGATGTGTGCCTTTGGGTTTGCTAATTACACACCTTTTGCAATTGTGATTTTTTTTTCGTTTGTTTCTAATTGCGAATGTTTCAATTAGAAAGTGTTTTGGAAGATGATAGAAATTGGATGATGTTCTAGTAGTGTAGGAGGGAAAAAATTAATCCAGTTTTTAATTTCAGATAAACAGCTTTATTATAGAGGCTATCTTCCCTCTTTGTGATTAGTCTGAACATTGACAAGAGTATTTTGAAAAAAAAGCTAAGCTGGCTGTATTATTTTGGAATATGTGGCAGCAGGATGGCCCATTCGCTGATTGCTTTTAGCCCATTATGGAACCATATTCTTCTTTCAATTACCAAGGCTCAGGTTTGGTCAAATAATGTTTAGCCCTTCTGTGTAAAATCCTCCAAGGCTGAAATCCCTTGGTCAGGGGGCTGGATGTGCCTCCCTGCTGACCAGGGCTGTGCCATACAGGTGCCAGAAGTGCCTGTGCCCCAAATTAAACCTGGGTGGCAGCACTAAAATCCCAGTGTCACCTTGTTACCCATGTCCTTGTCATCTCTGAAGTCCTGTGTTGACTAAAAGCTGAAATTCTGGAATACAAGAGCTGTGCTTTTTTTAACTCCTGGGACACACCTGACAAGGAATATTTCCTAGTCTTCTCTGACTTAATCCATTATCCCCCTGAGTAATGGAATACAGGGGAATAATGGAATAATGTGGTTCACAGTGAAATATGGGGTCTCAATGGGAAGCATGTTTTTGGGAGAACTGAGTAAGTTAGATCTTGGAGCTGTCTGCTTTTCTTAAGTGGTTTATTTATAGCTGTCTCTGAGTCTGTTGCCTGTGAGTTATCAAAGACTTTGCAAGATTAATTTGCAGTTTCATTGCAGAGAGTAGCTTCTTTCACCATGAGACAGACTTTTTTCCCCCCTCCTCCTTCCTGTGTCTGTGTACTGCAGTTAAGGACACTGTTATCTTCTCTTCTGAGTGTCATGACTTACAATGGAAGCCTAGCCAGAAAAGGAGTGCTTAACCTGGCTGCTCAGTTCCCTCAGCTACCATTTCACAGCTTTTGGGTTCTGTTCACTACAGTTTTGAGGTCCACAGGACTTCTCCTTAGACCTTCTTACCCTTCTTCTTTTCCCACTTTCTTGCAGGAATTGCAGCCCAGAAAGATTATTTGTTCTTTACCCCAGTGTGCACAGTTCAGTTCGTGTACCCTTTGAACAACCCTGCTCTCTGTGGGACTTCCTTAAAGCTTTCACCAAGTGAGACTGAGGTTAAAAATTAGAGAAAAGAAATAAACCCCAAACCCCAAATCCCCTTTCAAATGATAATAGCAAAGCACAGAATATCTGCAGTGGCTGTGAAATCCTCACCATTACTGATATTACAGTACAGACCAGCCAGCCATCCATCTGGGATGATAGCATTACCATTGATACTGTCCTGCATGAAGGGGTCACATTCGACACCTTTGCAGTGGGGATCTCTCCCAGCTGTATTTTTCTGCAATGTTCTGGACTAGCACTTCATAATAGAAATAGGTAGATTTAAAGAAAAGTCTACCAAAAACCCTCCAACTTTTTTCAAGGTGTGTTTCTTAGAAATCAAAAGTATTTCTCAAGTGACTGAACTGGAATTTTGAGTTAGGACAGCTAAAAACATGGATAGAGAAGGGTAAAAAACTTGTGCCTGGATATAAAAATCCTTGCAATAACAAGGTAGGATATTGTGTTGTTTCCATTAAATTGTTTTTTTCTTTTTCAGGCTCTCTATCTAAGCAAGCCCTTACTGTATGGAAAGCAGTTAAGACCATAAGATAACTTTTACTGAGCTGTTCTGTTCATGCTGCAGCAGCCTTCTAACTACATAGCTGGAATTTTGCAGTAATAAGTATCTGTATATCCCAGGCAATTCATTTGGCATCATGTATCCAAATAGCAGCTGAGACTTCACCAAGTGCCATGTAAATACAATGACAGTGTCCTCATTTGGTGACAGACCTGATGTGAGAAACAAAAGCCCAGAAAATTAGCTCATGATTTACATCATACAGGGACACTGTGAGGAGAGGATAATAGGAGCAAAGTCTTCATGGTAGTCCCTGGAATGCACATGAAATGGAGCAAGATGAAAGATTGAAGCTATAATAGCTTTGAGAGGGAATGCCCTGCCTCTCTCCTTGTTTCCCTGCATTGCATCAGTACTGATCTTTTTAAAAGTAGAAATAGGTGCCCTCTGTGACTACCACTGTATCAGTAGTGCAGAGCAGCTCCTTGAACTCTGAATTCCACTGAGGTATCCCCAGATGCCCTAGATACTGCTGAGGCTTTCCCTAGAAAACAAAATAGCTCAGGAAAAATGACCGATTATCCAGGCTGCCATAACCTTCCCACATACTTTTCAAATATAAATTACAGTGGAATTAGCAAGTAAAATATTGGATATTGTCTCTTTTAATGCTGTCCTTTGAAATTAATGGTAATGATGATTCCCCAGTTTGGAGTACATGGTAGTGGCTTTCTAGTGACTAATTGCCTCAGTCAGTAATGTAATAGATTTTTGCAACATGATAATGAAGGAAATTCTAATGAAGGTCAGATAGCAAATGGCTACTGAATTTTTAGTTGAAAAAATCTGTCAAAATGTGTAATAATTTCTTTAGGTTTTGTTAGGAAGGCTTTTTGACCCCTGGTGACAGGCGTGTGATCATTAAAGGTATTTCAGTGATTTTATGGGAAAACCAGCCCTATTCTGTCAGGCTCCTGAAGAAGGGAATTAATGCTGCTTAGCTTGATGCATGATGTTGAGGTGCAGCTGGATTTTCAGCCCTTTTAGGGGAGAGGCATTTTTGTGTTACCTGCTGGCTGAACAGCCATCGTGGGCAGCTCCATGGTGTGATGCAAGGGGAGAGATCACCGTGGAAAGACAATTTTTGTTTCCCTCTACATGCCTTCACTGGAGATGACTGAATCAGCCACTTAGTGATGCAGGAATACCTGCCTTTTAGACACTTCTGGCTTTGCCAGTTTGTAGGGCTTTTTGTCTGCAATATTGTGAGCTCTTCCAGCAGTGGGATTCTGCAGAGGGTCGTGGCAGTGTTGATTTGGATTAATGGATGAGACTTTTCATGTTCAGGTAAAGGACTTTGACAAGGGCATTGGAAGGAATGTGTCATGGCTTGTAAACAATCTTGGAAATGCAGTTCTAAATTGTGGCTAAAATCAAATGTGTTATTGTAGAATATTTTCCCCTCATTTGCATTTGTGAATCATTCATCTGTTTATCATCAGCTGGTGGTATTTCTGTAGTAAGTGAGTTTCCATTAGAGAACTCATGATGAAGATGCCTTTTGCTGTGATTCAGTAGTTCAGAGAGAAGGTAATACTATAAAAGTATATTTCAAGTGAAGACTTGGCCAGCAATCCCACATAAAACCCTTGCTTCTCAGAATGTGTTTTGGAGAAGCTCAACACCGTACAGGCTGTTATTTTTTTCTTGTGTTGAGATAAATTTGTTTGGCTTTTAGAAGGATATGCATGTATACATATGACTTCCTTCAAAAAGAAGTGGGTGTGGGAAGTTCCTGATTATTGGTTCTGTGAAAATGGAAAAGAGAGTCTCAAATTCGTGTTAAGAGGAGGTATTGGCTATAAGATTATTATTGAATTAAATAACTCCTATCATGTCTAGCTTTTTAATACTAAAATATTGTTGCCTAGTTTGAGATTGGAATCTGAAAACTGGAAAGGAATACAGATATTTTCTATTTTTAAAAATAGTCAAGGTCTTCATCAGATACAAAGAGACTTCTAACAGTTGCTTAAAAGATAATTCTTTTTTATTAAATGTATTGGAAAAGAGGGTTATGCCTTACTTCCAGATATAAACCAAGTCACAATATAGTACAAAGTACAGTGTAGTACTTGATTGTACTATATGTGCAAAATATTGTATTAAGATTTGCTTTTTTAAAATTAAAAATAAATCAGGTTAGAGCTGCTGCAGAAAAAATATCTGTGTACTTCAGTGTGTTTCATTTAGCAATATGTTTCATTTTGTTCTAGCAAAACTAGGCAAATGAATACATGCAATCTGCAACTCTTAAATAATTTTACTGTGTTAGAGAATTTAGAAAAAAAACTCTTAAAACTTTATTAATTTAGTTGCTCATTTTCTAAAGCATTTCTCCCTTTAATTTGCTTCTCTGTTACACTTTCACAATATGCATTTTTGGGGTAAAACCCATCTGAACAGATTTCTCATACATCTTCAGCGTAGCGATTATTTCTGCGCAGTGACTGTTAAATCCTTGATTATGCTGTGGGAAAAATGTAATAAAGTCACCAAGTTCCTTTTCTGAGAAGGAATAGCTGTTGTGTTCTGAATAAGTTTGGTGTGGTGCTTATGGAGCTTTCTGAGGTGAGATGTAAAGCAGGAAATTTATATATTGTTGAGCTGCTGCACTGAAGGTTACAAATGCGTTTGCTTGTTGCAGCTATGCAGAGTGACAGGAATGCAGGTTAGAGGGCACAGAGTTAATGGTCCTGCTGGCTCTGAATTGGTTATGGTCCTAATCTCTGTGATTTTTCTTGTCTGTGATGCAGAAAACTAGAGAACGTGTTTTGTCTGTTGAGCAGTTCACGCTGCTGCCTGATGACCAAGGCATGTCAAAAGCAATTGCATAACATGGTGTTGTCATCTAATATTTACCTTTTGCTGCTGCAGCGTGAGCCAGGCCTGGCTGCTGGCAGAGCTGCTTGGGTCGGTTCTGTGCAGCAGCAGGAGCCCCTTCAGTTCAGTCTCTGCTGCCTTTACCATGCCCTTGGTAAGAGGAATGGCTGCCATGCTGCAGCTGGGGGTGTCGCCCTTGCCGAGTCTGTGTTGTGAATCACAGCCTCACCAGGGTTGGAAGAGACCTCCAAGGTCACTGAGTCCAGCCTTTGGCTGATCCCCACCGTGTCAGCCAGACCAGAGCTCTGAGTGCCATTTCTGGTTGTTCCTTGAACATCTGCAGGGATGGGGACTCCTCCACCTCCCTGGGCAGCCCATCCCAAGGCCTGACCACCCTTTCAGTGGAGAAATTCTTCCTGATGTCCAACCTGAACTTCCTCTGGCACAGCTTGAAGCCATTTCTGCTTGTCCTGCTGGTGGTTCCCTGGGAGCAGAATGAGAAGGTGCCCCCTGAGCCTCCTTTTCCTCAGGCTGAGCCCCCACAGCTCCCTCAGCAGCTCCTCGTGTACTTTTGATAACTAAAGCAGAAGTACTCAGTGAATGGATTATGCTGGTTCAGAAGGGTAGGAATTCTTAGATTTGGTATTGGGGTGAGCTCTTTTCTCCTCTCACTTTTAACAGTGATGCTGTTTTATTGTTTTATTGGCATGGTACCCCGTGTGAGAGGCTAAAGGAGTGGATGCCGATTCCTAAGAACAGAGTTTTCATTTTGTAATCTGTGACAAGCTGACAGAACATGAGAAAACACGATGGCCTTTCTCCCTCAGACATATCTATCTGTCTGGGGGTGAATACACAGCCTGTGACAGCAGCCTGTGCAGATCAAGTACATGTGATGATTGGATATACAGGGATATGCCTAGCCATCTCCAAATTAGATGTATAAAGTATTGTGGGTGAACTTTTTAAACCCAAGTGTGTTGTCACAGGTCTTTCTTGCACACTTTATGAACTTTCATACCTGATCTTAATCTGCTGGCACTTTGGATTCTGTCTGGAATGGTGAAGCAAGGTTTATTCCATTATTCTCACTGCCACATTCTTATTTGTGGACTTTTCATTTGTTGTGTGTGCTTGGAAGCGGAATATTGAAGCCCAGATAGCTGTACCCTGATACCTTCCCACAGCTGAAAATGCAGGCTCTCCCCTTAGCCATGATTTCTCTCTCACACAGGATGTGCTAAGTGTAGAAAATGCCATGAATGAACTTAAAAATCTCATCTCAGCTGCAGCCAACTCTTTTGATAGATCTGAAGAAAATAAGGTATTCCTTTATCCTGGACACTTGAAAGTATCATCTATATCATCTAAAATTTGCATAGTAGGCACATCATTTCAGGGGAGCTTGGTAATAAAAAGTGTGTGGTTTATCACCCTGGTTAAAGGTGATACAGTTCAGAAACAAGAAGTACAAGAAATAGGAATTCTGTGTGTGATTCAGACTGCAAGTACTATGGATTTCTTTCATTCTTTCACAGTTCACAGAAAATATATTCTCAAAGAGACTGTATTTTATAATACTAAAAAAAAAAAAAAGCTGCAATAGCTATATTGGATTTTTAAGTCAGCTTTGATTCCTGCCCTGCTGAATAGAAATGAGCAGTCTGATGTGGAGTCTTCAGAATGCTTCACAAGTGACGGTCAAACACCTGGAGTTACATCCAAACGTATGGCAAATAGCTCTGCCTCTGACAAGTGCTCATTATTCCACCAAAGAACCTCGTTTTTGGTACAGTCTCTTATGCAGAATTGTTAAGACACATGAGAAGAATCTTCTCTTTCCTGTTTCCTTCCCAGTATTTGAGACAGATGATGGAGAAGCTCACATTTCATGGTCTTGCTGCACTTTCTGTTGCAGGAGATTTGAATGATTGCATCCCCATCTGGTCATTTGATGGGAACATTCTGAAGCTTTAACAGTCTGTTTAGATTCAATGACATTTCACAGCTTGGAGAGATCTTCCCCAGCATTACTGTGCTGTCTGATTGAGTCTGCATTTACCAGAGATTACAGTTGTGATTATATAACCAAGAGATGCAGGCAGATAGATAAAGATGAAAATCCTTTGTATTATTTGGCTTTGATTTTGTTTTGTTGTGGGTTGTTTTGTTTTGCTTTTCCCTCACAGATTGGAGTTGAATGTAGAAACTTGAGAGAAAGAACTAGAACACAGACTAGGAAAAGGAAAGCAGTAAATTGCTGTTGGAAACCATATAAATCAGGGGTTTTGAGAAGGTGCATTGCCTTTATATAGATATATAAATCTATATCTCTATATATATATATTTGTGTATGTGCCTACACACATATGTGGAAAAGCTTACAATGCAATGCCCTTGCTGTGATTTAAGAATATTTTTTTTTCCTCTAGAAAATGTTCTTTGTTAATTGTTAATTTTTATCTGGCCATTTTTTATTTGGGTGAAGATGGTAGGGTAAGTAATTGTTTTGCAGTAGAAGAATTCAAACTTCATTAGGAAAACATAAAGCTATCTTCTTTGCCATCTTATTCTTTATGGAAGCAGGATTTTATACACAGCCACATTAATTACAATTAACTATAGCATTCTAATTTGTTGACTTTATTTATTCAGAACTCTATTAGTGTTAAACAATTAATGGTAAGTTGAACTTTAAAGTGGATAAGAACGTCATTCTAAGCTGTAATAGCTTAGTGGATGAGCATATTGTCCTAAATTGGCTTAGCTGCATCGTTCAATGCTTGTTGTATACAGGCTGTGTAATTATATGATGACTGAATGCTATTAAACCTATCTCTCTCTTAGGCACATGCCATGATATCACAGCAAATGATCCCAAAATTTCCAGCTATGGAAAAATGTTGTTGTTAGCACTATCTTTAAATGTTCACTGGATTAATTCTAGATCAATTTGTAAAAATATACAGGTCAGAGGATTTCACTTATTCCCCAAATCTGGTTTTGCAGGTGTGTTTACTGTTTGGCAGCATTGTTTTCCAGTTGTGCTGGGAAAAAAATTATTTTACCATTTGCTCAATAGCTTTATTCTTTTTCTATACGCTTTCACTTACAGAGGATTTGCATTTGTAACACGTTTTTCCATTTAACATGCTTTATATTATTGTAGGAAATGGAGAAGAAAAATCGCCAAGCTGTTTAAAAATTCAAATAAATACTTGTTTGTCCTGTGAGTTACATTGAATTCATATTTTTTTTTCCCAAACTGCTAAGTGCAGTGAGGACACAATCCATTGATGAAGTAATCAGTTTTCTAAAATAAAAATATGCTAGCACACACAGTTTAAAATAAATGTCTGTAGGAAGGATATTTTCTCTTTGCATTTGCATTAATGTGCGTGGGAAGGATATTTTCTCCTTACTTTTGCATTACAACCAGATGCACACACACACTCAGACAGAGCTATTTATCTCTCTGTATTTATAAATATAGGCAACTCCTTTCAAGCTGTAGTAAGGCAGTGTGTGTAGTGGGAGCAGTCCAAGGCAGAAATAGTGTGACTGAAAACAGCTGTTGCATCCCGGCTCCCCCTCTTGCTCCCAGGAGAAATAAAATGTTGCTTATCTCCAGACAGTAGTTGATTATTTTCTCCTCCACGCTGCCTGGCTGTTAGTGGGCTCATGGACGAGATGAGCAGAATCCCAGCACCACATGCTCTGCTTAACTCGAGAGAGGGAATTGTGCCCTTTGTAGGCTCTTCTCTCCAGCAGTGGCCTACACAGGAGAGTGACTAATTCATGCTCTCTGACCTTCTGCATGTAAAACAAGCAATATTATCATCCTCATTTGCACTTCTTTATTATTTGCTCTGGTGATAAAACCCGAGGTTCGCAGATGGGTTTGAGGCGCCGCTGTCCTGGGCTCTGCCCGTGCAGGAATTGTCAGCGGCTGCCCAGGAGGATGAGGGATGATGGAAACGGGCTCCCGAGGGATCCAGGGCTCAGGTGTGCTCCCTGCTGTCCTGCTGCATGCCCCAGTGCTGCTGTGCTTCCCTGCTGCTCTCCAGCAGCGCTGGCTGCTCCTCTGTCCCCAGGGATGCCAGCACCCCCAGGGCTCCTGCGCAGCCTCTGCTTTCCCGGCTTAGCCTGTGCAGTATCGCATACTCGGGAGTTAAGAGCTGCCTTACCTCCTGCCTCATTTCACAGACTGCCACAGCCTTGAGAGGGGATTATTTTGTGTTTAACCTGCTATCTGCAAATCACCTTTAGCTCAGGTCAGGCAAGGGACACAATGCTGACCGAAGGCAGTCAGTGCCCAAACAAAACAACAGCAGTGTTGCTACAAAGGGTGTAAATGAGAAGATTCTGAATCAGTTTTTAACTAAAAGATTTCAGGAAGTTCTCCCTCACCTTCCAGCTGTCATCTGACCTGTAGGTTTTCCTGGCCATCTTTCCTTTTGCACCTAGAATCTCTTATGAGAGCTATTGCAGAGAACAACTTCTCGGTGAAACAGCATTTACTGCCTATCCTGTTTGTCCTTGGCCTTAAAGGAGAAAGTTGTTTTCTTTCTCTCCAAAACTAGTTTATTTCTTATACCAGAAAACAGTGCAGCTATTCTGTAAATTGATGGGTTTTGTCACTTTCTAGAAGCTCCCTGTCTGTTACTCATGTTGTGTTCCCTGTACTTACCTGCCTCTTGGTGACTCCTCCCTTCCCCTTTTGGTGATTCAATGTTTGTTTCCCAGCATGAACTCTGTTGGGTTTTTTTTGGGTTTTTTTTCTGAACTTAGGATTTTTCTGTCTTCATCCTTGAACGAGCATAGTTGATACAAATGTCAAAAGGGGGTGGGTGTAGGTGGCTGCAGGTTGAGCAGAGCACTGTGGTAATCACCATTCTGTGAACACCAGGGCTTGGAGCAATTGACCTCCATCAGCACAATTTCAGAGTACAGAAACACAGGGTTTCAGAGGCAAGGCAGGAGCACAAAACAGTAGGTCTTAATTAATTGCCATTTTAAATGACACCTTTCCAAATTTTCTTTTGACTCTGGTCCTCCCTGTTCTTTGTTGAGCAGCTCTCCAGAGCTCTCTATCAGTGTGACTGAGGATGCTGAATGTCATCTTTATCAGATCACAAGATCACCCTTAGCATTAGTGTAGTTACACTCCTTTTTTAGTGGTCTATCAACAGCATCTTCATCAAGAAACCATTTTATAGCAAGGTTTTAGTGTGTTTTTTTTTTTTTTCTGTCTTTTTACAGCTGGCACAACAGCTCTACTTTTCTCTTTGGACATAAATGGTAGATCATATAAGAAGTTACTCCTGGAGCTCAAGATGGAGCTGGTTTTGCCACATCACAAGTGCTTTGTGATGCTCCAAAATCAGGCTGTGTTGCTCCACAGTCAGCTTGTGGGTTTTCCCTGTGGATTCAGATTTGGAGGAGAAGGCAGGCTAGATGTGGCACCATGACCCCACACTCCTTTATTGCATAAGAGGGAAAACGAAGCATGTGTGCTCAGAGGGAACAGATGTGGACAGTTAATTCTGTTGCCCTGACCAAGTGATTAAGGGAATTAAACCTGGCCCATTGCATTATGCTGAGTGTCCTTACACCCACTCCTGTTTAGAAGCAAAATGCTGCTTAAAGTGAAGAGTTATTGAAAAGCAGAGCACAAAACAAACATTATCAATCACACAAGTGACATCTAACCTCTGTGCCTAAACACATGCCTTGATGAATACAAGATTTCATTGCTGTGATCCATTGAATTAGACTTTTCAAAAAAAGAATAGAGTGAGACACCCATTTGAGCTGTGCTTTGTGGTTAGACTTCATGGAAATTGCATCTATTAAAAAGGAGTAGGGGAGTAAATGCACACAAAAATTACAGTGTGTTTTCTTTTTAGTGTTAGGATATATTTTGATACTGGTTTTGAAAAGTATTGCTCTGTGCTTTTCTATCAAGTTTTGTCCGAGGGTGATGGTTTAGAATTTTTAATTTAACTTTGTCTGTCATGACAAATCTAGAGAACTAGACAGCTGGGAAACTGTAAAGTTGGTTTGAGAGGGAATTGCCAAATACCTCCACTCCAGTGGATGTAGCAAACCAAATGTTACCAGTATAACACTGATTCTGCTTGCTGAACTAAAAGCACAGTGTTGTTGTAAAATATGGCTATGCTAATAATTCGTAATTTTTCATAATTAAAGGACCATAATATTCCAGAACTGCTCTCCTGTAATATTAATAGATGATTAAAGATGGGCTGCAGCCTTGAACTTCAAGCTTTGACTTCAATCTTTGGAACTTTGTATAATGTGGTGAATATAAAAGGAAGGGTTACCAGCACATTGACTGACTTTTCAAAACCTGAAGTATTTTTATTTAAACCCCAAATTCTGGCAACTGTGTAACTCATGAGGTACTCTTATTTATTAGGATAGAAAATTGACATTCTCAGCCAAAAAGAGATGGAAGGCAGGAAAAGGGTGAAAGTGGATGGCAGGTAAGATCAGCAGCAGTTCTTTATCTCCCTCTTCCATCAGAAGAGAGTGCTGTGGTATTTCTGCCCTACCACACCCTTGGACACACATTATGCTTTGCAGACACCCCAGGCAGGTGGGTGATCAAGAAATGCGGTGGTTCAAGGAAATGGCCTCAAAATCTCTAAGGATGCACAACTACTGTCATGTCTTCACCCTGTCTTCAAAGCCTCCTGCCTGTAGGTGATGGCAGCAAAAGACAGATATCCTATTCTCTCTGTTCTTCACGCTCCCTGCTTCTCTCAAGGAAATATTGGAGTTCAGCCCTATGACTTTCTGAAGCTGTAGCTGCGGCATAAAAAATAAATTGCAAAACCTCCCACATGTTTCTGAACAAGAGCTGTGAAACTTGTCTTTGCCAGTTGTTTCATTCTAATACTCATCAATATCCTGAGCTAGAGGAGACGTGCTGGAACTGCCCATGGACTGAGGAGAGGAATTCTGTGGCTGTTAACTCCTGAACTAAGTGGTGCCATTGAAGCCCTGTGGATGGAAATGTTGGTGTTTGAATTTTACAGAAGCTGATAGCTTAGACCACTGCTCACTAGGGAAGCATGTTCAAGTGTATTTTTCAAGTGTTGATACATTACACTGCTTAATTTTATGGTCCTGTGACTGAATGTAATTAATAATTTTAAATTAATTTAAAGCAACCTACTTAGCATTCTGTATTAGTAGGAATTAATGCTAGTACCTATTTTGTTTTTCTGTGCAGAGTTACTTTACAAATACTTGTTTTTGTTGCTGCTGTTTGTAAACAAAATGAAAGCCTTTTATTTAAAATGGAAAAAAATGTTCCTGTTTTTCCAAAACTGAAGTAAGTCTAATGAGAGTATTTGGACAGGAACTATATTTCAGCATTAAGGAACTAAAACTAATTTTTCTTTTCCTTGCTTTTAATATGCTGCAGAATAGTTAATTTCAGATACATTTTTTCAAGACATTGAACTTGGTTGGTTCTCTTTTACTATGGCTGTACCTGCAGCCTCAGTTTTTGGGCATATCTTAGACCAGTTGTTCTCATCATACCTTTTGAGCTCTTCAAGGTGCAGTGGTATTTGTCAATGTTTGAATCAAAGGTGTTTCTACACAAATTTTAACTTTACATATCAGGAGCAATTGTATGCTTGCACAGTTGGGCTTTCACTAATGTTGGGGCTCATTTGTTTTGATTCTGGCTATCCTTTATTTCTGCAAGCTTTGCAGCACCGCTTATAGTCTTAAATAATCTTTCAGCCTGCTGGTAGGGGAAGACTGAATTTAATAATGATGAATGCAAGTGCAATGGGCTGTTCCTCAGTTCTTAGCTGGAGGATTGGTGAACCTGAATCAGCTCTTCTCTACTTCTTGTTGCCAGTGTTGCACCCACGGCTGGGACAAACTAGAGAACCTCTGGGATTTCCTCCCCTGGGCCCCAGAGGGATGGCCCTGACTGATGAGAGATCTGGGTCCACACACACTGTCTGTCTGTCCTGCCCTGTGTCTGAGACCCACAGACAGGCACAGGAGTTGTGCAGGGAACTGATCAGAACAGAAAAAACATGAAGTGAGACTCAGAAGTATGACTTCTGTTTTTCTAACCTCTAAAGCAGTATGGACTTATTTTCCTTTCTTCTTTTGCAGACTATTAGGTAATATTCTGGTTTCTGACAGCAGGATGACCCAGTAAGCCTGACAGTGGCCAAAGGGGCACATTCCTTCCAGTAGGCTTCTGTGGGAGGGTGGGAGTTTTGGTGAAGCTGTGTGGAGTGAGGACTGTGGAAGGATAGAGAGCTTAGGAGGGTGCATTTGTGTGTGTGTCCATGTATTTATTTCTGGTAACATGAGTTGTCATGGAAAAGGTACAATAAATTCTGGGGGTCTTGGTTTAATTACCGTGTTTTTCTGGTTTCAGGACAATTTCACTTTGAAGTGTCCAGCTGATGTTACACAGGGGTGGTCTCTCCTAACTTTTAGCTGCTGTCTTTTGCCACATGACTTTTGGTGTGTTCTATTAATCTTGCAGTCATTGCCCTTCTGGTGGAATGCTGTTTGATTTGTATCCTGCAGGATGTTGGAAAGAATGGCAGAAGGAAAGACAAAATGCAAAGTTAGAAGAACGAGATGAAAGAAGAGTCTTGGATCAAATGCTGCAATAGCAAGCAGCATTTTCTTTTTATGTCATCCTAAGTCAAACACAAGGTAGAAATACCTGGGATACTTCTTGTCTAATAAACTAAACCATGAAACCACTGTGGATCTATTCATCTGCTGCAAAGAATCCTCTCTGCTGGTTATTGTTACTGTACTGGGGAAAGGAAGGAAGAAGAAAAGAGAAAATGCTTCATTTTTTTTCACTGCTGTCATCACTCATCCTAATGAGGACAAAAAAGGTTACCTCTACTAGGAGCATGATGCTTTCATGTACTCTGAAACCCACCTGCTCACTTCTTAATGAGAATGTGAGGTTTGGAGATACTGTGATCGTGTTAGGTTATTTCTGAAATACATTACACAAGAAATAACTGTCAGCTGCCTATTTGGTAACCAAGACTTTTTAAATTCAGACATCTTGTGAAATGCTCTTGAAATAAATGTTGAAATCCTTTATTCTTACTGGTTTAGACCTTGTCAAGTGTCAGGCATCAGCAGTATTTGAATCTTGGAGATTTACAAGTTGCATTTTATGCAAACATTTTTCAGCATCTGCACATATAATATGCAGTAGATATGTAGGTATATGTAAATAAATATTCAGATCAGCATCGTGGTTTGAATTTAGAGAAGATGTGACATCTATGAGCTTACAGAGATCATTAGTAAGATGAAACAATTTTTCATAAAATATTTTGACATATCTGACCCATAAATTTCACGTGGTGTTCTGCTTCTGAGTTTGTGTATGTACCTTGAAGTGTCATCACCATGCTGTGCTTTACTGCTGGGGTGTAAAGGGGAGTCTGAAATTATTAAGATGAGCAGGATATAGTTTTATTTTGAGACTGAAAGCTGTGGATGAATTTAGAGAGGCTTTTTTTTTTTCTCCTTGGAAGTTAGGGCATACTGCACACCATATTTCATACAAAACAAGACATACAGCTTGTTTTTATCTTGCACCTGTGTGTTATTCCACTTGCTGCTAAGTGTAGAAAACATAAAAAGTCTATCTGTAAACTTCAGTGGGTAAAACCGTCTCAAATCTGATATAAACAATGCATTATAACCTCATTTGTGGTCTCTGAAACCCACCAACTGTGTGAAAACTTGAGCTTTGGAGCTTTGTCAGTGACCATAAAGTCACCCAGCTTTTTCAAGTCCTGACTGAACATCTTTCAGCACAGATGTTTTGCTCCACCCTCTCCATTTTGTCCATGTGGGTATTGCTCCTGTTAAAAGCTGCATGCAGAGGAAGGAGATCCTCCACAGGCAGCTGCCACATCCTGCCAGCACTCCAGGGGAAAACCCAACTCTTGGGCTTCCTCAAGCCCTTCTGCATAGAGCAAATCTGAGTTGGTATTAGTATCTTTGTGTCTGTAGGTCATTTAGATTAGGCAGTTCACGGCTGCTTTTAGTGTTTACAGTTTTGTTTCATTTAATTAGTCTGCTTTATAACTTGACCTTCTGACTTCCAGTGAAACACAAGGGTTTTTTCAGCTTGCTTGATAACAGATAGATCTGGCTGCTCACACAGCACGTGGGGGTTTGTTTGTTTGCTCCTTGGTTACTTACATGGTGTATGATAAGGAATCAGCTTGCCTGGGAGGCACAGGTTTACAGTAGCAATCAATTGCTTCCTCTAACACAACACAGTTAAACTTGATGGAAGAATTGCTTAAGTTGATTTGTGCTGAATAGCTGTCCGTTGTCAAAAATTCATTATGGTCATTGGCCTGCTAATAAAAGTAGCTCATAGAGCAAAGTAATTTTGAGTTAGAGGAGCAGATGTAGGCTCATTAGTGTCAAGGAGTTCACCATCAGGAGTTCAAGCTGAGTAATGATTAGCCAATGGAAAGTATGACTTAAAATCTTAACATTCTGTTAACCCTTGCACATACACATCTTTTAAGGGCCAGATTGAGTTGCCAATTCCCAATGCAGCCAGTGTGTATCAGACTCCTGAAAAAACTGCTCCAGAGGTGGCAGGTGGGCTTAGTGGAAGCTCAAAGAGATCGAGTTAATGCTTGGTGTGGAGGGGGAAGTGGGGGCACCTCATCTTGCCCCCTCCTTCCCCATTTTATCAAGGATTGGGAGGGGGATTTGTCCCTTAAATTTTTTGAAGGTCCCTAAGCAGTGGCATGGGCTTCACCCTAACTGTGAAAGTAATCTGTCCATGTGCTTTTTGGATTTTTTTACATTTCATTTGAGGGGAGTAGAAGGAATTGAGGTGACATGGCAAGATTTGGCTATTGCAGTGTTGTAAATCTGCCCTGGCTATGGCTGCTGGTATTTAACAGATTTTTAGGCTGATTTGAGATTCTTCACCTGATGTTTCTGGTAGAAGAGTTCTTCTGTTGCCTCTGAGCCTTTTAACAGCTCTCCAGCATTTAGAAAGAAGCAGAGCCTGGAGTGCAGGGGCTCTCACCACCTTTGCTGGGACCTTGGAGTAACAGGGAGATGAGCACAGCACTGCCATAGCTTGCTCCAGAGGGTGCTCACTTCTCCAGTGAGTGAGTTGTGCTATTGCTCTGTGTGGGGGAATTCCATAATCCCATGGCATAATTACAATAATATTTTAGTCACTACATTGTGTTTAAACTCAGACATCAGCTTGGAATCACTGAATGAAGAAACACATGAAGATTTCTAATATTACTGCAGCATATTCCCCCAGGTCATAATAGAAAGATTAGTGTTACATAAAGATTTTCATAACAAAAATTCATATTCTGATGAAAAATAGATTGTGTTCATGATGTGAAACTACTGGAAGAGAGTCATACATAGAACAATCATATGTTAGAGAAGTGTAACATTTTATCCTTCAACCTATTTTTCTTCCTACTGTGTATTTTTTGTTCACTTTCACAGAAGTATTTCCTGTATGTGGTAGATAAACTCAAAAGAAATGTTTGATAGGTGTACATTGGACAGAAATGCTTCCACTTCTGAAACATCAGCATAGCTGTATCTTCTCATCTGCCTTTTAACTGTGATTTAGCTGGGAGCTGAAGCACAGTCACTTCCATTAATCAGCACTGAATCAACTCTGCAAGCTTCATACTAAGATTGAAGTGGAGAAACCTTTATTTTGTAGCTTGCCACACTCCACCCCTGAATTTTCTTTCTCTTGTAGCAGCTGATAACATCACTTAACTCCTCAGGACAATTGGAACACTATTTCTGGTGGTGATTTAAGTGATAGTGATAATCTCTCTTCCTGCTCCACTGAGTGAATGCTCTAAGCTTAGGTCTGCACGTAGAAGTAAAGGGAATATTTCAAATGCATTGTTTGGAAATATGTGCCTATTGTTTAAAACTCTTCTTCTATAAGGATTTAATACAGCTTTTCTATGAATAGAAAGTTGTTTTGGGTTATCCAGGCTATGAAGACAGAGAGGGACACAGCAATGGGAGGTTTAGTTGGTGCTGGTTAAAAATGGAAATTATCACAATTCCCATTATTAGAAAACTGCAAAATGGAGCTCTTATATATAGCAAAAAACATTTGAAAAAAACAAAAACAACAACAGCAACAAAAAAAATACCACACAAAAAACCCCCCCAAAAAAACAACCCCCAAATACTCTGAACTGCATAATAGATAAATATTCAGGATAGTTATAGATGAAATTTAAGGTCACATTTTTGAGAAAAACATTATCCTTTAGCTCAAAGATCGGATAGATAACCTTATTCCTCCCTTTCACTCAACTGTATGTCTGTATTTATCAATATAAGTGCAAAGATCTTATTTTTTAATTAACTTTACTGTAGAAAATATATTTTAGCCATACTTATACTCCCATGTGGTCACCTAGGTGCCTTTTTGTGCTTCTTGTGCCACTTCTGTGACAACCACCTACACTGATTTATGATAAACAAGAATACTTAATATTAGATGATGCTGCAAGCAGTGTCTTTTCTTCAGTCTACTTCATCACTGTGTTGCAACTTCATTTTGCCTTTCAAAAAGCCCATTTGTTGGCCCAGAATAAAACTGTCATGAGCACAGACAGTGAAAAGCATCTCTGAAAAAACCAGGCAGATCTTGCTCTTTTCCACCTAGGCAGTGAGAGCATCACTCATCCCATTCCACTGGTCTCAGCTCTAAGGATGCAACAGGATGGAAGCTCTAGAGGACAAGGAGACCACAATTTTTATTTTTCCTGTTTTGACTTTTAAGTAGGCAATGTGGGAGATGTTAAGGAAGAGAAATCATGGGTCACTGGAGAAATTCCTGTCATAGGATTTTGTGACCTGAGGAAGTATAAACCCATCAACTGCCAGGCATAACAAAAATGGGAAGATAAAATTAGCTAGTAAGACATTGCTTTATTCTCTCCTCCATTTTTAATAATTTTTCAATTGTCATCCCAGGCTCTTCTGTCTTACACATCATGAACTGTTGAATAAAATGAAGAATAGCATTAATGTACACTATTATTACAATGTGCAGTAATATTTGGCTCAATAAATGAACTGTTATCTGTTACAGTATCTGTCAAAGATAGGGACAGATGCGTTTCATCCACTGGTCTGTGTATGGTGCTCTGAAGAGAATTTCAAATATGCATGTGCCCAAATTTTTAATTCTCTATTTCCATGTCTGAATTAGTAAAAGAAAAAGTGTAAGTACATTAGTATTTTAAAGATATTTTTACAGAATAAGC
The DNA here is from genome assembly GCF_023055355.1 of Agelaius tricolor. Taxonomy (NCBI): domain Eukaryota; kingdom Metazoa; phylum Chordata; class Aves; order Passeriformes; family Icteridae; genus Agelaius; species Agelaius tricolor. The sequence goes on along the minus strand of NW_027269278.1, from coordinate 5,641,222 downwards.
TTTCAGCACTCAGGCTAGAATTCTATATTCAATTTTCCAGTTTTATTAAAGCAGGGAGATCTGTGTAAATCACAGCTAGATCCCCAATTTACCCCTGAAATCCACGTGCTCTGGGCTTACCTGCTGAAGCTGCAGTGCTGGCTGGGGTGTGTGCCTTGCCTGGGCCATTTTATTTCACCCTCATCCCTGCTGGGCTCAGCTCGGGGCAGGAGTCATTTACTGGCTGGATCTTACTACAACCCTGGGCTTGTTTGGATCATACAAAAATCTTTATTTTTTTCTCAGTTTCTTCCTTCTTTTAGCAATCTCGGTAATACTTCCCTGAATCGTTTTCTGCTTGTCAGTTGTACTGTGCTGCTCTTTCATTAACAGAGAAATGAGTATTATTCTTGTTAGAAAAAGAGCTGAAGTCTTATATGGGTCACAAATCCTGTTGCAGTTTCTGGAATTCAGACCTACTTGTCAGATCAAAGCATTTGAATTCCACCAAGGTACTCCTCCTTAACTTTGACTTTGTTTTTACCAAGGCTGCATCTATAGCATAGTCATAGGAGACTATTTGGATATTCTCTCACTAAATATTGGCAGTGATCCATGGTAGCTGATATTTACATATTTGTATTTAAATGTTGGTGTTAATATGTCTTGTTCTGTGAACCTTCCTGCTAACACTGATAGGATTATATTTTAACATTGCTTTTACATTACACCTTATTCAGCTTCTGATGTTTATTTTAAACAAATCCTTTCTTTGCTTCAGCAGCACTGCAACAGTATCTACAAAGTTATATCAAATATATATATTTGTATCTATATATATAAACTAGTTAGGTTAGCACAGTGCAGTAAGACCCATGGAAGTTAATTCTAACCTCTAAAACAGAAGGTGCCTCTAGGGCTGTTTTAAAGACACAAGTTTATTTGCACTCTTCCTTCCTCCACTCAGAGATCTTTCTGAATTAGTTTAGATACTGCTCTCTGAGGAAAGAATGGGATTTTTAATATTATTTCTGTGGACAATAATTTTTTCATAATTAAAGTATTTCATTACTTGATTCTAAATGCTGTTTTCCTCTTGACATTAAAAGGGATGAGTTGATCTCCAGATGAAGGAAAACTGTAATTTGAAGTTAATATTCAGATTGCTTCACACTGTTATGAATTTTTACTTTTTCCTTTAGTGCAAAAAAACCTAAAATACTTAATTACAGCTAAAGTCAAGACTAATTTCTTCCCACATCATTCAGACACTGGTCCCACTCTCCTGACCCTCATTAAGGTGTTTTTCTTAGACCTACTCACAGACAGAGCAGTGGTATCAATTCTTGGGCTCTTGCTGGATGATCGGGTAGCTGTGATTGCCAAGAAAGTTTGATTTTTAATTTATTAAAAAAAAAAAAAAAGTTCTTTCTTGGTTGGTAATTTTTTCCATCACAGACAGCAGCTATTGGAGGGTGTTTTTCCAAGGCTTGCATTGAGGTGATGTGGAAGCATGAGATGTTGGAGTAGCTCTAGCTACCACTGAGGATCTTTGCTTCATCTCTGTGTTTCTCCAGCCCTGGAGTTTATTCTTTATAGAACTTCCAGCTGCTGGCAGCTGAATGCCTTCACCTTTTCTACTTTTCCTCGTGTTTTACTTCTTTAGAAGTCCTTTGATGAAGAGAGCCCCAAGTTCAGAGTGTGCTGCAAGCTCTTCCTTTCCTCTTACGGAGGGAGCTGTCTGTCCCTTGGGGAGGAGGGGGCAACTCAGTCACATTTTGGAGACCTGGTATAAAATGTGACTCTGATCTTTTGTCTTTTATGTGTAATATAATACCCTATTTACACAAATATTTTGAAGTTAGCTCAAATAGAAAGGTTAAAAAGTAAATAGATTATTTATGATTATTAATTTTGCCCTGTGTGTAAATAGTAGAAGAATATTGACATCTGTTAGTGAGGTAGCAAAGAAACAAAGGATATAAATGAGCATAACAGGATTAATAGTGATGCTTATCTGGAAGTTGTGGTAATATGAGCAGATTGCTTTAAGAATGAAGCTTTTTTTCCTGAGGAGCTAAGATGGATAACCAGATTTCTTTGGGATTTAAATTAAGTATCTCACTATTTCTGTTAACACAGTGTGCCCACTTCTGTTATGATAGTTCATCATACACTTCTGTGGTGCTGAATATTTTTCTGTGAGCTTCAACCTTGGAACATGGGTCATGCTGTTATAATTCTCATTAGAAATGATTATGTAGAGCTGCTGATATTCACTAATGAAAAATCAAGTTCTTGAACATCCACACAAGTAGGTTTAATTTACACGTCTTTTATATATACATGTCAAATTAATACTTATACATTAATGTGCTCATTAATGACATCCAAAAGAAATTTTATATTTGGATATTTTACATTCCTAGAGTTTTACTTTGTATTGTTGTCTACATTAACCTTGTTAAAAGAGCTGAACTTGTGCATAATAGTTCTGTCACCACACTGGAATTCTGTTACTAAGTATTTCATGGCTGTTTGCCTTAGAGAAGTTGAACTACTACCTGTAGGTAGCTTTTGAGGCTGAATTTGCTGAGTACCTATGTCTACAGCTGTGAACCAATGCACAGCCCTCAGCTGTGTAATTTTAGAATTTGGTGTCTTAATCAGATCAAATGAGTAATTACACAGAGCTCAGCCTGCTGCCTTCACTCATGTTGAGCTGCAGTCTACACCAGGATTGATTATAGGGGAGGGAAGTGCAAGTGCAGCATTAAGAGAGTTGGCGTGTTTTGGAGTCTTTGTTTCAAAAACCACCAGCACTGGTAATGAAAACTTGTTTGTAACTATTAGAATCAATCAAATTAATCAAATACGGATAGCTCCATGGTATTTTTTTTTTCTTTTAATACTTAATAATGTTTTCACATAAAACTCTTTGTGCTGTGCTTTTGCTGAGCTGGAGGTATGTTGTAGTTCTCTGGAGAGGTGGAAAACAGCAGCTTTGGCTCTGTCCCAGGGCAGCTGGGTTTGTAGACTGGGGATGTTATCAGGGTCATTGTTATCAGGGTCACTGTTATCAGGGTCACTGTTATCAGGGTCACTGCTATCAGGGTCACTGTTATCAGGGTGATTGTTATCAGGGTCACTGCTATCAGGGTCACTGTTATCAGGGTCACTGTTATCAGGGTCATTGATATCAGGGTCACTGTTATCAGGGTCACTGTTATCAGGGTCATTGATATCAGGGTCACTGTTATCAGGGTCACTGCTATCAGGGTCACTGTTATCAGGGTCACTGTTATCAGGGTCATTGTTATCAGGGTCACTGCCATGACCCTGTGTTCAGAGATAAAGAGCAGGGCTCAGTGGGCTGGGGTGGCTGGGTTTGTCTCCTTGTTTTCAGATGTCACCTGAGCTGTGTGCTGGGGTTTTGGCAGGTGCACAGCCCTTTGGACAGTGGGTACCCACAGCAGCTCTAAACGTCTCCCTGCCTTCCATCAGCTCTGCACTTTAAGAGAGGTTCAGGTGTTCGCTTTAGTGGTTCTCTTCACCAGGATTGTTACAGCCCAGAATGAAATACACTGGCAGGAAAATGTGTGAATGGCACTGAAAAGCAGTATTTGAATGTTTTTCAGCATCTGAAATTCAGAAAAATGAGGAATGTTCAGACTCTCACAGAAATTCTTGCTGAGTTACCACCGTCTCTAAAGATAACTAGGGATGTTAAGATCCTATAGTTGCCTCTGTATAGGCAGAATCCAAAAAGTTGGGTCAGAAGCAAAAAAAAGAACCTCTATTGTCTACAGTAGATTTAAATTTGAAAGGCATTTTACTGTATCCTATTATCCTAAGAATTTAAAGAAACAAAAAAGGGTCACTAAGAATGTTAATGCATCACACTTGCACTATGAACTCATCTTGCTGTGTCTGTTTCACAGTTCTGGACAGGACTTGGCATGTTGATGGTAAGGACATGGTCAATGTCAAGGACATGGTAATATCAAATATTCAACCCATAATTAATTCCAAGACTTTCCATGTCTGTTTCTGTAGAGAAATCTTCTGTTCTGGAGACAGACTTGGAATAACTGCAGGTTGAACATCCAGACATCACTGCTGGGAAGGATGCTGTGAATCTTTCAAAAGTATCATTTACAAAGAAATAAGCAATAGGGATGTAATTCTCAGTATGTGCAGCTTTACAGGAAATGAATCATGAGCAAGCTTAATTTCAGTATTTAAAGAAGTTCAAAGGTTTGGCTGACAAAGGTGAAGGTGTAGCTCTAACAGCCCTTTTAGTAAGACAGTTCTTTGCATTGCATGACATTCCAGTTTGAAAAATAGCAATGCCCTGTATCAGTGAAGCACAAGTTAAAAGGATTAAGAACTGGCCAACTGACAAACCTAAAAAATTAGTCATAATAATAGAGTGCAGCTCCATAGGGATCAGCACTGTGCCTGACACCATTTAACAGTTTCAGCATTGATCTGGAGGACATGGAACTGTGGTAAAATTTGCAAATGACTCGAAGATTACCAAAGCAGTAAATAATGAGGGCAGGGAGTAATACAGAATTATCTGTACTGATCCTGCCTGTATTCAGCCATAATTCTGATTCAGTCAGATGCTAAGCTTTACAGCTAAGAAGGAAAGGCATTTTAAGTTACCATTCCATCCACTATAAAAATAAGAATAATAAAAAATCAAATAATGAGAAACTTCAGGACTCAGGGATGACAAATCAGCAGAAGTTTAACCAATTGCAAGAAAGGGCCCAAACCATCCTTACCTGGTTAGACAGAGAAATGGAGAGTGCTGGACTGACCTGTAAGCATTAGGATCAAGTCCCAAAGGGCAGGTGTCATCCATCTCTCTGAATCTTTACATCTAGAGTAGGACTTTTGCCATTGCTTAACATGGATTCTTGGTCTCAACCAGGAGTCACCAAATGCCACAGCATGGTGATGTGCAGGAGGTCAGGCTATGAACAAGAATTGCCCCTTGACCTTGAACTGGAATTATAAAAAGTGCTAAGTTGACTCACAAAATTGTTTGACAGACTTCTCTTGAGAAGCTGTTCTATCTAATGGGAAATTACTTGTGCCTTTAATTTAAGGTTGAAGCTTTATTTTTAGACTCTACTAAAATGTGCCTTTCCCCACATACTAAATTTAGACAAATTAAATTGTCATTTTTTCTGGCACAATAACATGCTGGTCTAGAATGCTGGGCATTTTTTTTTGTTGTTTGTTTTTCCTTTTAGCTTTGAGGCAAAATGTGTATACAAATTAAAGGCTTTCCAGAATGAGATATGGTTTTCATATACTTTTGTGACTTGTGATAAGAAGACATTTTGGCCTAAGAATGAAACTTATTTTTGGCACAGAGCGTGAACTTCTTTCAAGACATGGAAAGTAGGAGTATTTATTTCAAAATGTTTTAAGAGCAGATTTAGAGTTGAAGCCTGAACACCTGTTGTCAGGCTTATACTAATCACCTGTGAACTTTTAAGTAGGGTGACAGAGTGCTGTGTTGTGCTGCTCACATTCTTAAGCATCTTCACAGGGACTGAAATTCTGTCGTGGCAGAACTGGAAATGTGGAGGCTCTTGCCAGTCTTTTCCAACACATTTTGTGGTGGCAGATACTCTGCACAGTCCCTGGTGTGTGGCATTCACATTCTCTGAAAAAATCCCTTCACCCGGGATTTTTCTTCTGGGAAGCTGAGAAGCCTCAGAGAAAAGGAAAACAATTCTTACCTCATTTGCTTCTCCTCTGTTTTGTTTATGTGGAATGTGTTTGGGGATTGTTTACCCACGGGTGATTGTTCCATTGGATTCTGCTGTGAGTTGTGTTGACTCATTGGCCAAGCTGTGTTGGGACTCTGGAGAGAGTCATGAGTTTTCATTATCTTTTTAGCCTTCTGTAAGTATCCTTTCTGTATTCTTTAGTATAGTTTAGTACAGTATTCTTTAATATTATATAGTACCATAAAGTAATAAATTAGCCTTCTGAGAACATGGAGTCAGATTCGTCCTTCCTGCCATCGTCAAGACATTCCCTGCAGATACAATACTGGTGTCTCAGTTTTTTATCTTTACTCTGCACTTTCTGTGCCTCAGCCCCAGCTGGGAGCCATCTCAGCAGTGGGGATGGAGCAGCATCAGGGGGCACTGACAAACCCCTGCCAGGTGGGGCTCAGCCCCTGCAGCATCACTGCCTGTGCCAGCAGAGCTGCCTGCGGGGGGCTGCAGACCAGAACCTCTCTGCTTCTCCCTCTTCCCACAGCTGCTTTTCCCTATTTCCCTACTCAGGCTGGTGGGCCCTCATGCTGCTCAGAACTGGGGGGCAGTCGTGTCCCGTAAATAAGAAACTGCCAACTTCACTTGCTGAAGGTTACATTTTCTCCCATAGGCAGTGAGATATTTCAAGAATGATTCAGACTTGGATGTAGGTTAAGGAAATATTCTTTAGAAGTTTTACAAGGAGTATAAGTGCCTATGGCTTGTCTGCCTTTAAATTCCTAACACTTGTGTTACCATTCCATCCACTATAAAAAGTTTTCTATAAAGTAGTATTTTTAGATGTAAAGATGAACTGATCTCATCTCCGACTTGAAATTTTTTTGTAGTCATTGAATAAAGCAAAAATCAAGGCTCTTTTATTCACCTTTCTGCATGTTTTGTTTTGTTGTGAGCTTTTTTGAAGTGTGGCCTGGATTTTTTGTTTCCCACTCCTGACAAAATTTTAATTTGCTTTTTAAGTTAAATTGCAATGTTCTTTCAAATCACCTTCCAAAAGAAGGTTTAGTTAGAAAGCTATCCAGAGAGCACCTGCATGTGGCAGTGCTGTTTGTGGAAGGAGGGAATGGCAGGGTGGAAGAGATGCTGTTTTTCTTGTGAGTTAATTTTAATCTTTGGTATATTTCCATTAAATGTGATGATTTGAGCTGCTAGAGGAAAAAAAAAATGCTGTTCATGTATTGCAAGACAGCAATGAGGGTGTCCTGCTGCTGAAAACTACAGGTGGAATATTGCAAGGTTATTACCTCAATAGCCTTTAAATGAAGTGCACGCTAATAAGATGTGCTTTGTTTTCTATAGACTGCACAAAAAACCTATTGGAATCCATTGGATTGACAGGGCAAACACATGATGAGATTAGTATTATGTTCTGAGGAACAGTAAAAAAAATACATTCCTTCAGGAAAATTGGAGTTGCGTAGTGTGAGATTGTAATACAGCCATGAAAGAGCAGAGCCAAGTAGGAATTTTCTGCTCTCATTGAATAAGGCTCTACAGATCTTTTATCTTGGTTCAGGCTCACATATGGTTATTATGCTGACTCACTTGGTAGTCCTATGATGTGAGGCCTGTTCATATGAACCCAGACTTGTAAAAACACTTGAGCTTTTCTTTAAAGAAAGGGGGAACTTGGGACAAAGAATTCGATAACAACAAAGCACCAACGGTACAACGAAGGTGTAGAATTGGGTGGCAAAGGTCAGAAGAATACTCTTGGTTCTCTTGTATGAATTAGGGCAAAAAGAAACATCTTGGAAATAGGACACTAGGAAATGTGTCTTTGAGAAGAGGTTTTTTATGGTATTCCACTAAAGAGCATGAAGTAAATCTTGCTTGGAGTGCTTGTGTCAGCCACAGCACCGTGGAGGTGCTTGGAGTGTAGTCTGAGAAATTTGTAAAATTCACACCCAAAGTAGGGTTTTGAAGTCAAAGTACACCTGAGCAGCTGAAAATAAAGCACACAGCATGAGTATGAGCAAAGAGGAAGTTCATTTCACATGTGGTGACCCCAGGTGAAGAAGGCAAACGAGCTCACACAGAACTGTGCTGCTGCAGCACGTTCTCCAGCTTGCAGTTCAGGCCAGTGAATCTTGTGAAAACCCAAAACCTCCTCATTCTAATGCAAGTCATTGCTTTTATCAAGGGAAAAGGAGAATATTCAGATTTTTGGAAACTTTTTCTATGACTATGAAAGATTCGGTCTCTGCATGATTCCCTTCACAACTGAGAGATGTGTGATAAACCTTCAACCCCCGCCACACACACACCAGTGCAGCACTTTGAGGTGGTATAAAATCCTCGTGCTGGACACGAGCATTTGACTGTTCCACCAAATCAGGGCTGGTCCAAAAATGCACAACAGTGCCTTTTACCAGCCAGCACCATTCTCTGAGCTCTAGGATGTGACATCAGTGGGTTTTGCACTGGACTTTTCCCATTAACCTCTCTCTGTATGAGGAATGCCACTGGTTTGCTGGGATTCAGGGCATGCTTGAATGACATTAATGGCTGGAGACTTGCTGTTGGAGGGGAGGGTTTTAATGACAAGGAATAGCAAGCAAAATCAAGTAATAGCTGCAGTTATAGCAGTCATAGACCATTAGATAACATGGCCAACTCCAGCCAAGCAGAAATGATAGCATCATACAAAAATAGGACTGGAGATGACTCTAAGAGGGACTCTGGTTGGTTTCTTGCCTGAGGACAAGATACAGTCTCTTAATGGCACTGGCACCAGGTATTTGGCTAAGCCATTTTTAAAGGCCTCAAATGATGGTCAATTTATGAAACCTCTGTCCCACCTATCATTCTCTATCATTAAAAAGTATTTCATAACCTCAACCTTTACTTTGGTTTGTGCAATTCGCATGCTGTTGCTGGCTTCATGAATATGAATAAACCTTTTCCTTTTCTTCTTACTTTTGCATTATCTGCAGTTGAAAGTGTTTTATCTTATCCTATCCCCTTCTTCTACCACATCAACTCCTCTTTAAACTAAACAATCAAGATTTTTTTCTGTCTGGTTTTATTTAGGTCATGTTTTGTCTGATTATCTTTGTGGCATTCTTCTGGACCTTGTCTGGCTTTCCTTGTTCTTGAAGTGCAAAGCTGCAAACTGTGCAGAACTGTGACTGAGCAGAGTTGGAAGGATTATTTCAGTCTGTTTTCTTGTTTATACATCCCTATATAAATATAAACATAGTATATATTTAGAGAGTGAGGAACAGCATGATATTGTTGATTCATGTGCAGCTTGTGATCTGCTGCAGCCAAAAGCTTTTTTTTTTTTAACTGCAGAATTACTTGTTTCTCATCTATTTGTGTGCAGTTGAGTATTTTTGCATAAAGGAAAAATCTTGCCCATTTTCTCACTGTCGTGGGCTCTTTTCTTCTGAAACATTTTGACCATATGTCAAGATGAATTTTAATTTGAAACCTGTCCAGTAGCACACCACCTCCTCATCTTTATGTTGCTTCTAGATTTAAATACTCCATTTTATTCTGTATAATACAAGAACTGTTTAGTTGGAAGGTTGTTTGTGCAAGCCCTTGCTGCAGCTGCTCAGTGAAGGTGTTTGTTGCTCTAGATCCAGCACACATCTCTACAGATCTCGACACCATGCACTGTATTTGGTCTGTGACCCCTTGGAGTATTCTGGAAATCACTTTCTCCCTTTTCCCTGTACTTGTCTAACTCGACTGTGCTTCACCAGTTTGGTCAGCTTGTCCCTTCTACTGTCAGTTAGGAGGTCAAACTGTGAGATTTGCAGAGGAAAACCACTTTAGTTTCTCAGTACAGCTTTACTTCAGGGTTAAACAAAAGCTTTAGGTAGTCCATGTAAGCATGAACTGGCTCCTACCTGGGGGATTTTAATCTGGTATTTTCTTGAAGCACTCCCTGGTTGTGAGCTGCATATGGTCAAGGCATGGCTTTACTATTTAGAATACAGAGTAATTCCAGCTGCATCTGCTCCTAAGTTCCAGCTCCCTTCAGACTGCCAGGCTTGGACATTTTGGGAAGAAGGGGCAATGGGAAAAATGCAGTGTTGGTAATGGTTGTTGCTGTAAATCCCTTGTTTTGAGCCAATGCCCATCAGTTTGAGCAGCCTGATGAGCTGGGGCTCAGAGGGGTTGGTGCTGAGTTCTGTTGGAGCTGTGTCCAAGGGAGAGGGAGGCAGAGCTGGCGTGAAAGGTGCTGCAGTTGGGCTAGCCCAGCAAGGAGGGGGTCTGGAGCTGTATCCTGCAGGAATAATGTTCCAATACTGCCAGGGACTGGGTGGAGAAAAGCCTTGGCCGTGTGTGCTCTGATGGGCTGGGTCAGGGCCTGGGTTAGGATTTGGTCCTGAGGCTGTGAGACTGTGGGACAGGTTCTGGTGGTGGCTGGACAAGCTAACTCATTTAACATCAGACTTACAGATTTCTTTAACAAAGACCAAGTTAGAGCGACTTAATGGATTAACCCAATGTCTGCTGCTGTACTTTTTTTTGATACAAAATGTTCTGTGTGCTAAGCATGCAAAAGGAGCTTAATAGCAAGGTTTGACTTAAAAAAACCCAACTTTTTAATAAGGTGTGATTCATCTTTGCTATTCTCTAGTCTAATTAAAGATTAAAAATCCACCACAGAATACAAAATTGTAACATCATTCTACAGTTGCATAATTTTGTAGCACTTAAAAAGCATCTTTTCTAGTTCCTTCACTACAAGTAAAGTATTTGGATGAGCTTGAGTATCCTGTACTGCCCCACATTACAGCCTGCAGTGCTCATACTTTGCTCAGGTCAAATTCCCTGATAATCCTGCTGCCCTAGTCTCAAGTGGAGGTTAAGGGGACTTGATGGAAAAGATTTGCAGTGATTTGGGAAGTTTGGGATCAGGAAAAGCACAGCCCTTTGTCATGTATGTTCCTGTTTGCTCAGAAAAAATGGATGTTGGGCTTTTCTGGAAAGCTGGTACATTGCTGCTGATCTGAGGTGATAAATACTGCTTTGTTACCAGATGCTTTCATTGGGAAACAGAAGGCAGAAGTATCAAGACCTTTAATATCGGCAAAGCTCAGGAATTGTGTGTTTTGGGGTGAGGGAGAAATGCTGAGGAGAGAAAAGCTCAAGTGTCCTAGGGAAATTATTTGTCTTTACAGCCTGTATCTTTCTCTGCAAGACTGTTCTGAGAAACTTAGCTGTGTTCTGTATGGGGTGTTCTGTTCTAGGATGGTCTTTTAAGAGATCCTTCCTTGCTAATACTAAAAGTAAAAAAAATTGCAGAGAAGGACATCAGTCCTTGTAGATGAAAAGATTTTTTTAAATACCTGAATGGGCAAAAGAGCTGGATTTTTTTTTTTAATCTGGTTACAGATAGCAGTATTTATCATTCAGCCAACCAGAGAGCCTTTCTACAGACATCCTAACAAAAAGCCCTAATAATATTTTTAAAGCAGATTAGAAATAATCTTGCTGTATGCCCTTGCCTCGGTGACCTGCTGGTTTGGTGCTTTCTGGCTGGGCTGTGATCAGGGAAGCTGTGGTGTTTGTGAGGGTCCCCAGGATGAGGTGAGAGATGAGAATCTGACTCCATGGTCTCAGAAGGCTGATTTACTATTATATTATATTATATTATATTATATTATATTATATTATATTATATTATTCTATACTATACTAAAACTATACTAAAGAAAGATACAGACAGAAGGCTTAACAAGAATGAATAATAAAAACTTGTGACTGACTCCTCAGAGTCCAACACAGCTGATGGTGATTGGTCATTATAATATATATTATACAATAATTTGTGCTAAAGGAAATTATAAACCACAGCATTTTGTGTACTAAAGCCAGTGTTGGGCACCAAGCAGTAACAGGCTAAGTGATAAGGATGGAGATTCAAACACCAGGAGGACACTGTCTCCAGAGATGGATATTCCAAGGGATTTTTTTTTTTGTCTGACAAGACCCCAGCAGTTATTCACCAGTTCTGAGAAAACAGTAGCAGGAAAGAACTAAACTACAATAATATGCTAAAGAAGGGCCCCTTCCAGAGCCCAAAGACTGTATGAAACAGACCCCTCAGAAATGACATTTGGAGACCCACAGGGACTTGGGTGTGATAGAGGCCAAATCCTGGGTATCCCTGACTATGATCGCCTGGCTCAGAGTCGAATTGCTTGTGGCTTTTTCCAAATTTATACTCTGATGATTTAATACATTTTCTTGATTATTAAATTGGAGTATTCATTTATAACAGTCATTAAGTAAAAACAATTCACATGAAACCAAGCAAACATCCACCTGTTGGTAAACAATGTCCAGACCACATTCCAAAGCAGCCAAACACAGGAGAAGCCAATCAGATAATTATAATTTACATTTTTCTCTGAGGCTTCTCAGCTTCCCAGGAGAAGAAATCCTGGTGAAGGGATTTTTCAGGAAATGCCACGGTGGCAGGAAGCAGCATTTTGGGTGTGTTAGGTGGCCCAGTGCCACACAGAGCCAGGTGGGCAGAGCAGTGCCCTGCATGGAGCATCCCTCTCACTGGGACACTGCCAGACAGTGACAGCCTTGGGGACACTGAGAGAAACACAATACTGAGATACTGAGCATCTCTAACACTTCTTTTGCTTTAATTTGATCTCAATGTCTAATTATTTAGTATGATTCCCTTGTTTACCAAGTAATTATAGCTTTAAAATCTGTTTGGGTTAGCATTTAGATTCTCTCCATCCAAGGGGATCATAATATTGATGGAATATGTATTAGCCTGTTCTTGTGAGCAAAAGTAATTAAAAATATATCTTTATTATTTCTCAGTGTGATAGCAACCTATAATAAATTTTGAAATGAGCTGTTCAAACAAAATATCCAAGTAATGTGCTTCTCTTCCTTTGCATATAGAAAATGAAGTCAAACCTCTTTAGTTTTACAAGATTTTAATTAAATTAAGGGCTTCTAAAATGACATAAATTACAGAAGTGAAGCATGAGTGGTTTAGTACTGGGAAAAAAGTCTTGACACCAAAATTTAAACAGTGTAACACAAACATTAAAGTGGCCTTCAACAATGACTTGAGGATTAGAACTGTGGATATCAAGAATTAAAGGATTTTAAAGGAATAATCTTTCTGTTTTGATTATTACAAGCTAGTACTGATATATTTGACCTACAGAAAAGCTTTTCCCTTTAGCTATGTGCCATCTAATAGCTTTTATTGTTATTCTCATTATAAAGAGAATATCTGTAAATGAGTGCTTGAATGTTTGCTATTTTTCTCATTTGGCTGTGGTATCATTGGGAGATAAATCCAGAAAAGTAATTATTATTCCAACTTAATAATACAAGCTTGTTCTTACTGTACACACTTCCTAGATTGCAGTAGATGAAGATTTATATTCTAAAATTCTGATTGCTGTAAATCATCTTTTGAAGCTTCAAGCATGGTACATGATACATAGACAAAGCAGAAGACACTTAATAGTGCTCTAACTCACACTGAAGGTAACTGAAGTGATAAGGTAGATTCAGAGATAATTCTTATCTTCTAAGCTCCTACAGTATATGGAACCCTGAAATTCTTAAACTCACAGTTATTGTTTTAAAATACCATTTATATTAGGCTTTTTAAGGGAAGCATTTTACTACCCTACATCTGTTGATTCAGACACACAGCCATGCTGCAGGAAAAAAATTCTAAATGCAAATTCTGATGATTTCTTTTTTATAACCTGGAAAATTCATGAGGTCAGTTTCTGGACTTTAAAACTCAATGAGAATTTGGTATTTGAGGTACAATTCTGCAGAATCTGAGCATGGTGTTCAAGACATCGTGATAAATTGCAAATATTTTTATTTCTATAATGCTTGTAGGTTTTGTCTTGTTTTCCTTAAAAAATCCCCAAAATAATATTTTTGCTACCTCTATGAAAGTGCTTTCTTTGAAATATGCATAGACACAGAAATATTTAAATGAAAGTGTTTTTGTTGTATGAACATACTGAATTATGTGTATTGCAGAAGTACGTTGATCAATCATAATGTTTTGGCAGAACTGGAATATTGACAAATCATTTCAGGTTTTTGTATTTCTACAGATATAGTAATTGCTTGAAAATGGAAAAAATTAAGATTTTGCATTGTACATAGCTCTGCCCTCTTTTTTTTCCTCCCAAGTATATGCTTAAAATGTGATTGTTGATTCTCCTTTCTGCGCTTGGCCTTCCAAAAAAACCCAAATTTGAGTATCAGATATTTTCTAGGTTCTCCCTGTTATGAAAGGGTTTTGGAGTGTGAGTAGTGCCCTACTACCTGAGGAGGGCAAATTTCAGCATAAACATCAGTCAGTGTCACCTTTACTTATTTAAACTATAGATCAGCATAAAACCAGCCTAATTTTAAGGTTGGTTTTGACTGACCATTACCAAAACTGAACTGAAACTGTTTGGTCAGTCACAGATAGAATATTTTGAGTTTCCTGTAGCTTGATGTCACACACATACAGTTACAGATATTCAGGCACATCTCCAGTGTGAGCACAAGTGTCGCTATAGGACACGAAATAAATCAATGCAGCTCTCCAAGGTAAAAAAGAGAGTGTTTAATTTCTGACTCCAACATTTATAGAGTTCCAAAGGTGACAGTGGATTGGAGGGTGACAGTGCCACTTCTCCAATGACACTGGAGAAACCAACAGTCCATCAAATTTCTCCTCCTCCATAAAAGAATGCAAAAGAATAAGTTATTTACATAAAGTGTGTGACAAAGTTCCTTACAAGAATGTAAACATCAGAAGGCTTAGAAATCTTAAAAAACCAGAGTGACACACAAGATATTCAGGTGAGCAAGTTTGCATTCCATGGAGGAAGGTGGAGATTTTGGTTCAGGCCAGAGCTCTGTGCCCAGGGCCTGGCACAGAGGTGGCTGCAGTGGTGCCCTGCGACCCTGGCACTGCTGGCCGTGACCACCCAGCGCTCAATCCTGCCCAGGCTGTGCAGGGCTGCAGGGATGAGGCTCTCCAAGGCCTCTTGAACAGATCCTGGCATCTTCCCAGAGCCCTGAGGGTGCCCTGGGCTGAGGACAGGACAGGAATGGTTCCTGCTGGCCAAGTGCAGCCAGGGTTGATGGTCACTCTTAGCAGCCAGACCAAGCTCTTGCAAACAGTGACTCAAGTGCTATAGATTTTGAGTGGGGGCATAACTGAGCCTTTGAGTTGCCTTTTTTTTTTATTTTGGAAAAAGCTTTTTTTAACTTTGGGTTTTTTGTTTTGTTTTGGTTTTGTTTGTTTGTTTGTTTGTTTTTCCATGAAGACAGCTGTTGCTGATGGAAAAAAACCAAAAACCTTTCACCTGAATGTCATAAGATTTAGTAAAGCAGTACTTGTTTCTAGTGAAGCAGCAGTTAAAAATATTCTTAGCTTTTTTGTTGTTTATTTTTTTTTCTCCCTTGGTGGGAGGTAGCACAGACATGGGCATTTAATGGTTCTATTTACTGGTTATGCAGTACCCAGAGAGAGGAGTGCTCAGTTACTCTGCTTATTCTCTGCTTCCCCCTCGTCTGTCCTCAGTAATGATATTCAGCCTATGGAGGGGTTGAAATATCAGCCTCATATCTGAAGACAAATTTACATTTCACTCCAAACACCTTAATTTAATGAAGGTATTATGCTGTTGGTGGGTACTTAATTATGCTAGAGGCAGAGCTGAAATTTAATACTGTTCCACATGCAGGGAAGATTTACTAGTAGCTTATTTTCAAAAGTCCTCTAAAAGACTAATGCTTATGCAGTCTACTCTTGTTTTTTAAAGCAGATTAGAATAACCCAAACTTTCATAAATAAAATTTCATTTTAATTGCTCAATGAAGATAATGTATGTCTTTTTAGATTATGGGTTTTTGAGGAGATATCTGGATTAGCTGGCTCTGCAGCAATGATCAATGCAACATTTGCTGCCCTTAGCATCTAAACCTTGATGATTTACACCTAAACAAATATAATCATTCAGGACAAGTAGTGCTGTATGTGCTCATCTAATATATAAATCAAAGTGACAATTTGAAAATTATTGCAGAGCACACCTGTTGGTTTCTCTGTAACAGTTCCTCTCCCACAGCAGAATTCTGCCTTTTTCATCTCAGTTTACCGTGTTCTTTCTAATAAGAGGACACTACTCTGAGATATCATTTCTCAGCTTCAGAAAGCACAGCGTCAGAAGTCACAGCACCTTCTTTTCTGAGGCTGTGGGGTGCAAGTGTGGTGGCTGCTGGAGTGGTGTCACTGTGATGGGACATTTCTGAGAGACTCAGACTCCAGGAAAAGTCAAACCAGCATTTGTTTATGTCCAAGCACTAGGAAACCTCTCCAATTACAGAGAAAACCAGTCAGGAATTAGGAGTATGAGCCCAGCAGGGCTGAGCTGAGCTGGCCCAGGCTGGCTGGGAGGGTTGCTCGGTTTGAGATGCCCTCACTGCAGGCTCTGTGTGGGAGGGAGTGGTGCGGTGTCACTGCTCCACCAGCCCATTTGTGCACATCTGCCCAGCTTATCCCTCTTTGTGGGTCAGTCAGGCTGCTCTGGCACAGCTGTTCTGCCTGGAGCTCAGTCCCAGCCAGCTGCAGCCTGAGGATCACAGCTCAGGGCTTTAGGGAGCTGCAGGCTGGATATTGTTGATTTGTATTTCTTGTGTTTCTGCCCCCACACTGAGGTGGGTTTACTTGTGCCACTGAATGAGGCTGTCTGGAGATATGTCTGGGTGCAGGGCAAACAGAATGGCTTAGAATATGCTACAATACACAGATTAAATTTACGCAGGACAGTAATGTGAAAATACAAGCTGGAATGCTGATGGGAGATGTCATAGTAGGGTTTAGTGATGACAGAGACAGTGTAACTGAGAACTCAGTGAAACAAAAAAATGCTGTAATTAATATCAGCTAGTAATTTTATCTGTAATTAATATCAGCTAGTAATTTTATCTTAATTACAACCAACAATTTCGGCCCAGTGCATCAAGATACTGTACTGGGGGTTTGAGTTTTTTACTGCTACTACTCTGTTGCCCAGGTAGTGAGATGTCTTGTTTGCCTTGGTTTGTTCAACTAAACTTGGCAGAGCTGTTTCTTCAGTTCAGACTTTTTCTAATGAAGCCTTTAAAACAAAATCTGCTGCCATTTTGGGGGTGCATTTTTTTTTATTCAAAGCTATCATCTCATTTAAACGTGTGACAGTTTCATGCCTGATAACTTTCCTAGCACTAATTCCTTTTCACTGAGAACCTAAAATGACAGTTCTGAGTCCTAGATGTCCTGTTTCTTGTCACTGGGCAAGAGAATTAGACTGAGTGACTTCAGCTGGGGAAACAGCTGCTGTAGTTCTGAGCTGATTGCTGGCTTTTGGCTACCTCAGCTGTAAATCATTCTGTTGTTAAAAGAATCCATTTTGGAGTTTTAGAAGAGAAGTTCTTGCAGCAGCACCAAGTCCTAAAGCAGAGATATTTTTAAAAGGTGAGGAAAAGCTTTTGAGTAATTTCAGATATGTTTCACTATTACTGCAGCTGTTTATATTTGGGGGATTCTTGGTAGAAGGAATTTTTCAGTACAGCAGAACTTGGAGTCAGTGTTTCTGAGAGAGCTCACAGTGAGTTTGGTACAGCAAGGGAGGTGCTGTTTCATTTGGGCTGCTTGCCCCTTGCTTAAAAACGTCTTTACTTTCTGCCTTCCACCAGTTGGGGAGGGAAAGAAGTTCTGCAGCTGTCTGGCTGTTGCTCCAAAGCTGAAGGCACGTGCTGTGTGTTTGAGCTGCTAGAAGCCCTGCAGCAAAGCAGGTTAGTCCCTGGTGGAGGCTGAGGGTGCCATCATTGTGCAGGGACAGCAGCTGAGGACAGGGGACAAGGGACAGTGCAGGCTGGGTGTGCTCCACATCAGAAAGTGCTGTGCAATAGCAGGGATGTGGCTCTGCTCTGCAGAAAGAGGAGAAGGTTGCCTAATGGCATGTCGTGCTTTTAAGATTGATTTAATGCTTTTGCCATAATAACCAAAAGACTTAAGCAAACAGCTTTGATGTTTAATTCCTTCTTTGCTTTGAGACAACCCGTTGTTGTTTCTGGGCTTCCAGCACATTTTACTTTGAAACAAAAGAAATTAAAATCCTAAAGAGATTTAGTCTGGTATACTTTTCTTTCCTGTGAAGCATATCCCTTATGTAAGCAGCTTAGGTGAGGAGCATATTATATTGGAGTTGGGACCTCAAAAATTACACTGGAGAAGTGGCAAGTCTCAAAAACAATATTATGTACATGATCAGCCTGGTAAACAGTGAGCTCAGGATTCTGGCTCTGTGTTGCTGTTAAGCATCTCTGACAAATCAGGGCTGCAGAGCCAGAGTAGCACTAGTGGAGAAAAAAAGATAGCAGCACGTTGAGGGAATGCTGCAGGGAGCAGGAATCTGGGGAATCTGGAGCAAAGGGAAAGGTGGTGCAATAAGCTGAAGGGGCAGAGTAGCCAGCTGCTTGTTTTGGAACCTAAGAGATGTGCCATTTGCCAACCACGAATATTATCTACAAATCTGGGGAAATATGGAAGGATTTTAACAAGTCACAAAAAGTGAGATGGAAGTGCCGAGGTAATCCCTATTTAAAACTGCATTTTGGTATATTTTTTGTAAATATTAGTATTATCGTACAGATTGCTGGAGCATGTGGCATGTTTGTTTGCTTGCCACTTGTCTAAAGCAGCATACTCTTCAAAACATTAACAGCATATTTCTCTCGAGTTTTTAACTGTCATAAAAATGTTTCTGAGCAGTTTAAAACAGGGAATAAAACAACTGCAAGATGTAATCTCTGTCCTGTTTAGAGGAAGCAGAAAGGAAAATAACTTTAGCCACATTTCCCTGCAGATGTTCCACTTGACTATTGAATTGATATGGTGCACAAGAGATGCTTATGCAAGTGATATTTGACAGTGCCACCTATTGCTGGAAAAGCAGAACTCAAATGAGTATTTTTGTTATAAGCATGCCTAAATTGAGCAGAAAAATGAATTTGTCTTTTAATTATTTCAAGGTCATTTAGTCATGTAGATATAAGCTTGCCTTTGTCTTTATGTCTATGAAATGAACTGCACTTTTGAAAACTGGATTTATCATACAGTTGCATCAGATGGTGAAATAAATTTCTGTTCCAGAAAACTTGCAACTATTGGCATGTGGTTGAATGCCAGTGACTGTATTTTGGCTAAATCTGTTAAGCCTGATTGTTCCTCCCCCTTTAATTGATGACAGAAGATTGATCCTAAAAATCCTCAAACTGCCTTAGATTTAGCAAAAGACAGGAAGTTAGTTTTTTCTAGTGCTTGGAGTTTATGTTAATGTGAAAAAAATAAAATGTTTTTTAGCATGCTTCCAAAATTTCTATGAAAAGTAACTGGCTAATGAGGAAAATTCTTTGAAGACAAAGACTTAATGATCTGGATGCATCTTAATGCTTCCTATCCTTTATCAGGTCTTTCAGTTAGCAAGCATGAAAGCTGATTTCTCTACCTGCCCTTTCAAGGATGGTATTTGTTTTATTATAGAAGTCTAACTAATGCTAATGGTAGGAATAATGAAAGATTTATAGGGGCAGCCTGAGGTCAATTTTAAGTTTTAATTGTGGTTTTATTTCTGATCCTTCTTACTACCTCAGTCTTGTTGCTCATCTCTATTAGAGGGACACCCAACCCTAAACCTCCTCCTGATTTTTGGCTTGTAATCTTGAATGGAAAGAAAAAAAATATTCTCTGTGTTGTTTTTTTCTTGATGGATCTAAAAGGCAAGGTAAGAGCAGGAAAAGATGGAGCAGTAATTTGCTGTTTCTCAGGTCCAGGCAGGTATCCCTGAGGAGTTTATTGCTGCTTTACATAACTAATATTCTTTGGCTGAAGCTGTCCTCCTTCCTCAAAGACAGACCAGTCTTCTGTTACCCCTGCTGAGCTTCTGAAGAACTGGATTGCTGTGAAGCTTAGGGGAATCAAAGGAGCAGCTCTCGAGTATTTAGGCATCTGTAGATTTAGAGAAGGTTCAGAAGGAAAAATAAAGTATCATGTGCCCACCTCCTGACCAAAGAAAAATGGTGTGGAGAAATCTGACTTCATCACCCTGGTTAAGTTCAGGGCTGAAATCTAAATAACATCAGCCAAAGTGAAAACGGTTTACTTATTTCATGGATGGATTTTTGCATGCTCTCTCTTCTCGAATCTCTTTGCTGAATCTCCTCTGCACTCTGTTCCTATACATTTAATCTACTTTATCACTGTAGCTACCTGCTCTCTTGGTGTTCTTCATCTTCAGTTCACCTGTTTGGTCATCCTCTTGTTCATTCATCTGCTGCCCCCCACCCACAGAATCAGAGCATCTGAGCCAAGCCAAGAGACCTTCTGTTGCCCTGGTTTTTTTAAGTTTTTCTAAGCCTTCTGATGTTTACCTTCTTGTAATGAACTTTGTCACACACTTTATGTAAATAACTTATTGTTTTGCATTCTTTTATGGAGGAGGAGAAATTTGATGGACTGTTGGTTTGTCCAGTGTCATTGGAGAGGTGGCACTGTCATCCTCCAATCCACTGTCACCTTTGGAACTCTATAAATGTTGGAGTCAGAAATTAAACACTCTCTTTTTTGCCTTGGAGAGCTGTGTGTCCATGTCGTTTTATTTTGTGTTCTATAGCAACAACCTTCAATTGTAGCTGCGAAGTTTAAACCCCCTTTTATAACTGTCCCTTATTCAGCTTATTCTGTAGAGGTAAAAAGGAGAACAACCCTCAGTGATGAAATTCGGTGTCTCTGGAGGGTCTGGGTGTGATGGTGGTGAAGTTCCCCGCTCCAGTCCGAGGGCCAGCAGAGGGCACTTCAGCCTGGGCGCGGGAACGCGCTCGGGGCTGCCTTAGGTTAAAAATGGGATTTCTTTCTTTCTTTTACATCTTAATGGGAGCCATTTAGGCAAGGGGTGTTTCTGTCGTGATTGTCCTTTGTTGGCGCTGTCCTCTACAAACTATCCGTGGCCTAACGCTGTTGTACAGTGGAAGAATTAGGGAGCTGGAGAAGAAAAAATGTTCCCTGTTTAGTTTAAGGTGTGACTTTACTGAAAGAAATGACACCTTTGTTGTTGACCTTCTATAATCTGAAATTGAACATAATGGTGGGTGTTAAAACCATCCTTGAAAAGCTTTTTTCCCCAATGTAAAGCTTCTAATTTCTTTTTAGTTGTCATTTGATTTACTCTTTTAATTAAAAAGCAACTGAAATTGGAGAACACTACAACCGACTAACTGATTTTTGTGGATGATGGTGAGAGTTACTTAACAACAAATCACAATCTATTTCCCCTTCCAATCCAGTGCCGATATTGTTATCTTGTAATACAATACTAACAGATGATTATATCTGCCAATAATGCATTTAACAGGAGATGACAAATTTTATTATGCTAAGAAGCACCTCGTGCTCTTTCATTTGTCCCGGTGTAAATCAGGAGTTACTGCCTTGGATTGAAAAGATTTGTTCTTGTGTAAGAGCTTACTGGTGTAAATGAGGATAGTCAAGCCTGACATGTGGTGATGTACCAAATTATATTACAGGATATTTAAATTCTGTCTCCCACTGTGAACAGCAGGATACCCTTTTTATCCTTCCTGTTGAATGCAGAATCACTTTTCCATTTATAAATCGAGCCTGAACAGAGCGCTCTTGGTATTGGCTGTTCCTCTGTTACTCCACATGCAGAGTATATTGAGACACCTGTTCATTCTTGTAAGGCAAACCACAAACAAACCAAAATACTTTCTTAAAAACAAATTGTTCTGTGATTAGTGGAACTAATGAAGCTTCACTGCCTGCAGGTTTCTGTCCTTTATCCCCGGTCCCCTCACAGCAAGCCTCCCACCAGAAGGATGTACTAGTTTATCTTTGCTCCTATTTACTAGCATCTTCCATGTGATCATATTTCATGGGATCTTCCCTTTGTCCTTTTTGCCCTGCAGTAATGCCAGTTCCTGTTTCCCTCTATCCTGTAAGCCTTCCTCAGGTTCCTCCTGCCCTGTGAGCAGCAGCAGCAGCAGCATTTCTGCCTGGCCCTGGGGTGCTGGGTGGGAGCTGCTCAGGTAGCCTCAGATACCTCAGAGGGGAGGATAATTCAAATCTCTTGTTTTACTATCTGACAGATTTTCCCAGCACTCAGGGGAATTTAATATCTTCAAGGTGATTGCCCTCTGTTCAGTTTCATAGAAATGGACCAGCAGACCAGCAGATATTAAGAGTTTTTATTCCCTACTCCTTGTTCTAGTGATTGGTCTTTGGGAGAATAATTTTTTTTTTTTTTTTTTTTTTTTTTTTTTTTTTTTTTTTTTTTTGTTGCTGCTTTTTTCTGTCTTTCTTTCTTGCTTTGCAAATCAAGCACAGTGGTTACCAGTGATGTTGTTAACTGGATAGGAAGCAAGCACAGATATTTTTTAAGGGCATGTACGCAACTTAATATCTTGTAGCTCTTGCACTTGAGAACAGCGTGAAATGATTGGCTTTAGGCATACCAAAAACACAAGTGGAAGATAAGATGAATGCTGAAAACTTTAGCTGGAAGGAACTTGTGGAGTCCTGCCAGTTCCTTGTACTTGAGAATCCCCTTTGGAGTTTGAGTCTGGCTCCCTGCCCAAGCAGGGCCCACCAGAGCAGGTTGCTCAGGACACATGCAGTGGGGTTTGGGGTATGTCCACAGATGAGACTCCAGAGCCTCTCTGAGTGACCAGCTCCAGCGTTGGACCCCAGTGTTTGGGTGCTGTCTGTGCCCTCTGCTTCTTGTCCTGTCAGTAAGCCCTGGGCAGGTGCACCCTCCCTCCAGGACTCTGTGATTTTGGTCCATAAGGCACCATGTTGGAATTTTTTCTTTTGTTACATGTTACAAATGGTCAGCCAATCTGTTTATAAAGTCTTGTATTTCATCTGGGTTTTTTTTGCCCTTTTTTCATCAGAAGTATTTGTTTGGATTTCTGAACATCTATGTGCAACTCAGTATTCTTTTCTAAACCAAGCATTTTTCAAAATATTGAACTTCATTTGAAATTCTGTACATTAAAATTAAGGCACTAATTACATTTTCCAGGGGTTTATTACCTAGAAGTTGAGCTGCCCTTGTATGCCCTTGTATGTATGGGCATTTAAGATTTTTCCTTGTAGAAGGGAAACCATTCTTGCCTATTATTAAGTTAGCAAAGCCAGGAGCAATTGGTGTACTTTTAAGCTCTGCTTCATTCAGTGGCTATGTATAGATTCACTATCTTAGCTTTTAATGCTTGAAAATCCTATCTGAGTGTATTTATTCTCACTTCAGTGCTACCCAGTAGTCAGTATTCAAATACCAATACTCTTAAGTGAGGCCTTTAAGCTCGTTTAGTGCATTGAGTCTTTTCTGTTTTGCAAAAATGAAAACATGCACAGTATTTTTTTATCAATATGTGTTTAATGAAAACACCTGCAGGTTTTAAAATTGTCCTGTTTGCTCAGTGCAGAGTGATAGAGATGGCTGGGAGCAGAAGAATTACACCAAATCTCCTGGTGGATATCAAATTTTCTCTTTGTGTTACTTTCCCAAAGGCTTATTAAAAAAACAAACCAAGAAACTTACCAGCCAAAAAAATCCCAAGACAGACAAAACAACCAAACAAAAGTATCTTGAGAAATATTTTTTTAAATAAAAAAGATTTTTAGATTGCAACAGTTACCATATAAATGTTCTGAAAACAAATGTTTTGAAGACAAATAAACTACAGTCAGTAGTTGGATGCCAGCAAAGAAGGTGCATGTGGCTCTTCAGAGATTAATGAATAAATATAATTATTTCTGTAACTGAGGGACTGTTGATAAGCCATAAACATTTCCACATGGCACATGTTATTGCTGTGCTGTATCAAGGGCCTAAGCTGAGGAGTTGACAGGTTTTGTAAGAGGTGAGAACAACAACAAACAGAACCTACGTAGACAAAGTAAATCTATCTTTAAACAACAATTTATAAAAGTATTTTACTTTAATCTTATGATAAATAACGCTTATCTAAAAGACAACAGGCAAAGTGCTGCTTAATTCTCTGAATATTGGGTACTGCTTACTTTGGGATCATTTTGGAAGGAATAGCCAATATGTAGGCCAGATTTTTTAATCATAATTTTGAGGGGTTTTAATTTTTAATTAACAATAAAAGTTCTTGCCTTTTCTCTTGCATAGCTGAGAGGTGATAGGACTTGAAAAAAAAAAACTTAATACTAAAATATTTTATGATTTTAAAAGGTTTTATGTATTTATGTACATCATTCTGTGAAAGTAATTCGATAAAAAGACCCAATAAAAATAAGGAAGAATTTCTCTAAACTGCTTAATGAGGCCTAATAGAAATCTGAATTTCAGATCACATTAGGGTTGTCATATGCCCTAATTTCAAATGACAGCTCTGGCTTGCCATACAGTTGGCCTTTTATTTTGTGTCAGGAATTAACCAACCGTGTGTTCTTACACTGTTTTATTAGAGCTACACTTAAAAGATGGGAAAACTTCATTACAGTAGTTATGTTAGAACACAAGTTACAGAAGGGTGAATAAAGGCAGTTTCAGACCATATTTTGGTATTTCAAATATGGATAAATATAGAGGAATGAAAAATTCCTTCTAGTTTTCCTGACTTCCTACCCATGCAGGGGAGTGCAGAGTGCAGGCGATGCTCATTAGCAGCAATGCACCAGCACCAAGGGGCTGTGCTGCTCTTGCAGCTGCTTCTGTCAAGGGGTGACTAATCCTGATGAGGCACAGCAAACATTCACAGGTGAAACAGTTCTTGATAATGTGCAGTGTTTGTGACACTTTCTAAATCAGTGTCTGCAGTGTAGTTGAAGAAAAGGGATCGACTAAAAATGTGAAGGGGTAAAAAGCAACTGTGAACTTTGCAGGGCTTTTTATTGGTGGGTTTTTTGTTGGTATGGTGGTTTTTTTTGGTTTTGTTTCCTTTTAAAATTTGCTGTTTACTGAAGGGGATTAACATCTTGTAATGCTTCTTTTTCAGTGCTGTGGCTTGATTCTGTGTCTTAGGCCCACAGGATAGTGTGATTCAAAAAAATCAGGTGATACATAGTGCTTGAAGTACGGACAGTGTTCTGGGGTTGGATTAACAGCTTGGGGAAAGGTGAAAATATAACTTCTTGCCTTCATTGGCCAGTGCAGAAGGCATTATCAAAATGAGGTGTTAGTTATCAGCCTAATCATTGCTGTCTGTCTCTGTCTGGAGTTAGAGGGATGCCAGAAGGGACTGGAAATAGGAGATGGGCTGCCCTGGCTCGGATCGATGGCCCTAAGTGGATGCCTGGGGACAGGACAAGAGGCAGTCATAATTGAAATGCCACTTAGGCTTCCCCAGGCTTGCAGCCCTTTTGGTCTGGGGACTTTTGGAGCTGGATGTGGCCTTGGCTGCTTGGGAAGCCACAGTGGGGCTCTGCGAGGAGCTTTCTTGCCATTGCTTAAATCCTTGTGAACTTGTGGCCTCCCCAGCATTCCTAACAAATGTGCATTTATTGTGTAAAGAGCTGTCTCTTTTAAGGAGGGGAGAAAAAAAAAGAATTTTGAACCAGGCTACTGCTAGTTCTGTTTATGTCTCCTGGTTTTTGTATGAATGGAGTCAGGAAGGTCAGATAACATGCCTTGTGGCTTGCTCTGTGGTGTCCTTGCCTCTGATGGTGGCATGTGGTCAAAGGGAGTCAATTCAGTGCATTGTTTGGTGTTTTCAGTGCTCTCCCGGGTGGGAGGTGCTGCCATGGGACACAATCCTTCCTGGAGGCACCCAGACAGGGCAGGGGAAGGTGGGGCTGATGTGTTGCTGCTCCTCTCTGATCTAATCAAAGCACACCGGGACTGGGACATTAACATAGAGGGCTCATTAACATAGAGGGCTGACCCACCGTGTGGAGCTGTGCTGCTCTGGACAGTCTGAAGAATTCACTCCTGTGCAGGATTGCATAAAGCCAGAGGCACCTTTCCTATCCTTCAAATGCACATTTCTGCAGCAACTCAGTTTAGCTGCCCTTCATCTACAGAAAGGAATGGGGATTTATACATGCACACAGTTATGTCTCTGAATGAGGGACTCTGCTGATGTAACTTTATTCATCCCTTTTAAAGAGACAATATACTGCTCATCTCAGTAAGCCTGTAAATAATAAGGCTTATCCACAGACTGTGGTTGGAATTGCAGTTACTATTGATTTTTCATAAAATACTGTTGGAATAGTTCTTAATTTAGTGGAATGTTGAGCTTTGCTATCTCCAGCCCCGATTACACTTGTACTCTAGTGGTGTCTGGAGATGGTGCTGTGAATGGCTGCAGAGTTCCCTTTATCCTCCCTGGAGAATGGTTCCCAATGCTTGAAGCTGCCTCAGGTGCTTCCACCGTGGTGTCTGGTGCAGTGTAGGGAAGGGAAGAGCAGGACTTGCTGGGTGTTTTGTGATTCAAGGCTGCAGATCCACCCCGGGTGTTGCTCCCAGCAGCACTCAAGGACTGACAGGTCAGTTCTTCTCCCTGCCCTGCTGGTACTCCCTTCACTTTCTGGCAGCCCCAGTTCCTGCCATCCTCTAGTGAGCTGTGTTTGGCCTACTGAGACCATCCCCCTTGTCTGTTCCCTCTCCTGATGTTCCCATTTTCACCCCAAGGGACTGTCTCTTGCTCTTTGGTTCTGGTTACCATGATGCCCATCGTTGAGCCTTTGCAGTAGTTCTGGAAGTTCATGATACTCTGGCACTTACAGTGAAAGTTTTATTGTTTTCTCTGTTTTATTTCATCCTCTATTGGAAACCCTCAGAGTGAAGTAATGGTAAATACAGTTATATTTATTTTCAGGCTTACAAGTGGAGCTCCTGATTAATTTCTTCTGGTTATTATCTACTTGGCTGTTTGTTTCTATCATTTCTTTGAATCAGTAATTGCTGAAGTTTACGCTGTGGTCTGTGCTCTGCTGAGACATTGATTAATGTTTTGGTTAGCTGAGCTACTTAAAAAGAAAATCTAAACCAAAACTCAGTATCAAGAGAGAGTGGCCTGGGGCCTCACTGGGTCACCAGCCATGAGCAGGTGTGGTGGGCACAGCCCAGGATGTTTTGTGCTGCTCTCCTGACCAGTGCCTCTCATGCATCTCACTCAGACATTTTCCTTCCTCCTTCCAACACCTTTTTTTTCCTCTTGAGAAATGAATGAATTCTTCATTGTTGGCCTCTTCTTTACTCTCCAAATTATTGATGGATGTTTCGTGTTTACATGATGCTTTTCCAGTCCTTTGTTTGTTAGTAAACAAGAGCTATTATTTGTAGGTGGTAAATACACACTATATAAACCACGTGCTTTTCAGATATATATATATATATATATATATGTGTGTATATATATATATTTAAATACATAGGAAAAGATGATGTAGTTTAGTCCTTTCTCTTCTAGAATTCTTTGTGCCTTTTCCTTTCAGGTTCTTCCTCTTGCAGTTTTAGGAGCTCCTGATACCCTTGAGCAGGACAGAGTCATTGAGGTTTGTTATCCAGGGGCTGTGATCTATGCAAAGCTCTGCTTTTTAACCAGATACAGGCCATGGATGAACCACCCAGCAGTGGTGGTGCAGGATGCAGTTTTTCACTGAGCAGTTTGGCTTTGTTAGTGTCAGCTGTCCTGATTTGTTGGTGCAATGGCTTCTTCCTACACCTGCTGCTGGTTAAACACCAACTTTTACTGTTATTCCATTTCAGCATCTTTAATTTCTGTGTGAAATCATGGTCGTCTTCATGTCTGGATGACCATGGTGCTTCCCTTCAGCTTCTGCATTCTCTCCTGCTGGTCCTAGGGATACATATATCAGTAGACATGTTAGACTGGTGTATTTTTTTGTTTTACTGCTTTTCTTTTTATTTGGATTAAGGTTGCTATGTCTCTGAAGATATTACAAAGTTACTTCAGTGGTGTATTGGGGGTTTTATTCTGCTGTGATTCAGCTGATTTTTGCTTTCTGCCTCTTGAAAGTAATGCTATTAGATGTTTCCCATG
This sequence comes from Agelaius tricolor, assembly GCF_023055355.1. Classification (NCBI taxonomy): domain Eukaryota; kingdom Metazoa; phylum Chordata; class Aves; order Passeriformes; family Icteridae; genus Agelaius; species Agelaius tricolor. The sequence goes on along the minus strand of NW_027269278.1, from coordinate 5,613,362 downwards.
ATTTATTTTCCTGTTGCTGTCATTCCCATTCTTGCTGACCTTATCCAGAATTTCTCTTGAAAATAGAAAGTGTTGTCTTCAACTATTACTAATATTCATTAGAAAAAATGATGCTGTTTTTAAGGAAGACATTTGGAAATATGTATGTTATGATACATATTTGAGAAATTGATAGCGTCTTCGTTTTTGTAATTTAATCTTTCTTTTTGTTCTACAGCTGTAATATATTGAAAAAACTTATGTTTACAATTTCAAGGCTGTTAAAAGCTTTATTATTATTATTTTTCATTACCCAGAATTCAGTTAATTTCCATTTACTAATCTACCACACTCTCTTATATCTTTTGCTGGCTAATAGGAAGACAAAATATTTTTTTTCTTTCAAGTTTGGCCTACAGCTCATAAACTATTTCCATTATATGTATTGATGTCAAGATGAGGAAACACATATTTTGAAAGTTTTACTCCTATTTGTCAAGGGTGCTATGTTATGATCAATATCACTTTAAGTAATTGGCATTTGTATTAAATGTCAACTGAATAGAAATTCTAGATATTCCCTGATTTGTTGGTATGTTCAGAATTTTATAAATCATTAGTTTAAATAAGTTTCTGCAGGGTGATAACTCTATACATTGAATATCAAGTATGCAGTGTGCATACAAAGGGAGTTGATATGAAAGTGCAAGATTTGGTTTTTAGTACCGTGCACCAGGTTTTCTTCCAAGTCATCTCTCTGCAAGCTTGTCTCTGTCTTTATTGGAACACTGGCTCCATTGCAAGGCAGTTGTTCAAGTTGCCAAAGAAAAAGAGGGGTGTGTGAGGATGGAGCAGTGAGAAAAATCAAGGACTTAATAGCCAAAACACAGATCTTTAATTTGAATTTGCCCTGGCCTTTGGGTATGGTGGTATCTTTTCTTCAGAACCATTGGTGCAGTGCTTTTGATCAGGTGCAGTCTCAGAAGAAATCAGTCTTGGGAAGCCACACAGGGTGGTGTTTGTGAGATCAGTGCTGTGGTTTGGTTTGGGTTTTCCTCCTGCTGAGGTGAACTCCGTCACACAGGCTGTGAGGAGGGGGATACAATGTCATGCACATGGTTTGTGCTCTCTTGCCGTAGAGCTGTGCCATGACCTGATGAGGACATTGCTGTGTGTCCCCACTGCTGCCCCTTGTGCTGGCACTGCCTCACATGGCAATGCCCCGAGCCAGAGTGGGGAACTGGTGCTGACCAAAGCTGGGGCAGGAGGAGACCAAACAAACAGGGCTGGTTTGGTGAGGTGGCCAGTCAGGCTCACAGGGTGACCCATCATGTGTGCTGGCTCAGAGGAGCCAGGTGTTGCACAGCTGGGTGTGAGGAGAGGGTGAACACCAAGCTGGGGACTGTGGCTGCTGTGTTCCTGTGGCTGCAGCCTGTAGGAGAGAAGGGAACCACCATTGCTGTGTCCCACAGCTGCCTGCATGGGGACAGATTACAGATTTCTGCATTGGCATGGCCAGTAAATGTGTACTTGTCCCTTATTTACTGGGTGTGTAGAAATGCTTATCACTGTGAGCTTACAGCTGAAGGCATCCAGACCTGCTGCATGCCAAGTACTGTGTAATGCCAAATGCAAGGAAAATGGGCACGTGGTGTTCACAGACACTTCTTCCATCTTCTTGTGCCAAGGTCTCAGCCAATTAAAGCAGGGTGGTGTCCTCTGGGGAGCGGTGAGCATGGAGGGGTTGGGGCTGAGCAGCCACAGGGTGAGTCAGGGATGCTGCCTGGCCTGGGGCCAGCAGTGTCAGAAATGAGCAGGAAATTGATTTAGTCAAGCTCTGAATGCCTTGTGCTAAATGATCTATTGACTAAGAAAAAAAAAGAAATTAAAATTAAAAATACTACTAATAAAACGTGGAGTATGTACCAAGCAGGACAAATTGTCTGTGTAGATTTTGCTGTTCCCTGGCTTTTAGATGCTTGCAGCTGTGATATTTCATTTCTATCATTACTGTGTGTGTAATCTATAACCTTCATCTAAGAAACACGACTCATTAATTAATCATTACCAAGGGCAAGACATGCAACAGCATCAAGTGTGCCAAATCCTCTCTCAAAGTTTTTAAGTGTCTGACTGCTCGTAGATAGCATCTCAGCAGTCCTGGCAGATTACTCTAAAGGACCAGATCTTGCAGCACATACTAAATTTATGGGTTTTTAGATCAGTTCTTCCAGTGGCACTCCAAGTAATTTGCAACTCTGCCTTCTATTTATTTAACCCTCTCCATCCTGGTGCTCTGTACCCTGCTGCTGAGGTTTCTATGGCAGCAGGAACCTGAGGGTGGCATTGGTGCAGATGGGCAGCCCTGGAGGTTTTAGTGCTCATGATGTGGAGAGGCATTATGGAAATGGGCAAACTCTGCTGCACTGTGACTTCTCTTCTGAGAAACACTGCACTCCATTTTTATGCTGCTTATGTAGTACCTGCTAAAATTATTCTTAAAGAATCTGGTATTATTCTGAGATGTCTGAAAGGAACAACTGCATTCCCTTTGGCTTTGCTGCTTTTCTTGCTTGGTTTGGCTTGTTTGTAAATATTGGTCAATGTTTACAAACACTTCTCCCCTGCTCTCTTACAGAAAGCTACCGCAAGGCAAAAAAATATTACAACTCGTCAGACTGTATTTTTAGTCAGTCTTGGTAACAAGTACTTTATTGACAACTCTGTAATGAAACATGAAACCTGTTTTGATTTTTGTTAACTAATTTTCTACGTGGATTTCTGGTGGGTTTTTTTCGTTTGGCTTGTTTGGGCTTTGTTTGTTCTAATTCTGTTACAGCTAGCAAGTTTCATCTTTCTTTGGACTTTCCACATATAAAGAGGACAAAGGAAAAATTGAGAGCTGAAATGGTAGCTCTACTGCACTTTTTTACAGTGTCATATGCTTTTACATCTCCTGTGACTTTGAAATGCTCTGTACTTACTTCAGCCTGGTTTTTCAAGTAATTTTTGCAGGATTTTGTCTCTTTACTCGTTGCTCCACGGGAGGAGGTGACTGCAGCAGCACAGTGAGGGCCAGGGGGGTGCCAGGCTGGCAGTGCCTGGGATGGACCTGTCCCCTCCTGGGGAGCAGGGACTGTGCCCAGCAGAGCCCTGAGCAGGGCACCATGGGCTCCAAAGCCAGAAACCTTCTCAGCGTGGTCACCAAGTGTCCTTCAGACAGCCAGCAGCTCCCTGGGGTCACTTTGAGAAGCCTGGGTGAGGTGGGCTTTGCTGAGGTTTAAACATGTTTTCTTATTAGATAGATTTTAGCTCTCACATATTAATGATCCTTTTTCTTGGTAGCCTATCAGTGTCTGTATCTCTGTAACCCAACACTCTTCTTATGAAACTTGCTGTTCCAAATCCAGCAGCTCCTGAAATAGTGATAAGCAAACAGGGAAGGTATAAAAGAATTAACAATTATTAGCAAATACTGTAAATGGCACAGAATTACCAAAGCAGGAGGGAAGTATTAAAAGTGTAATTTCCACTTAAGCATAGGTTGATAGGATTGCACAAAAGAAAGTAAGCATAATAGTGAAAATAAGGAGATTATGAAAGTAAAGACTGCATCCCAAACCCTAATTAGTGAGGTTATCTGCATTTCAGCTTTCACATTTGCTCATTAAAAGCACTGGGGGTTTTTCTTCACCTTGATTCATATTCTTAGAAAGTCTTATGCCAGGATTCTGGCCATAAAGATTTTACATGATACTAATGTACAGTGTGTATCCAATTCTTTGTCTTATTTTTAAAAAAAATTGATGCTTTATGGAAAGCTGTTGGCCTGAAATACAGTTATTCCTTTTCATTTCCAGGGAGATAAACCTCAGCAGTTAAGCAGTGCTAGTACATCAATCTTCTTTTTTAACCAAAAATAAGTACCATTAATTTAAATTTGGTGAAAGACATGCATAAAGCAGTGTTAAATGCTCTCACTGTTAAAAGAAAGTAGCTTAAAAGTTTCATGCATTACAGTGGAAAGCATTAGCTTGTCTTTATAGGTTTTTGTACATACTTATGATGAAATATTTGGCTCTAATATTGATGGTTAAAATGTTTGTTCCCCCCTCAGCCTGTGAGGATTTTGTATTTTTTTGAGTAGGCTGCCATCAGTTATTTGAATTTCTTTGGCAGAATGAAATTCTTCGCCCTTATTTCTTATTGCTCAGTTTCATAAAGCAAGGTGAAACATATGTTTCTTTCAAAGTCATCTTCTATCTGGTTTTGGCTCTGCCTGGATTGTTTCATTGACCAGGTGGAAATGGCTGAGGCAATGGACATGTTAGGTAATACTTGTCTTTCCAAAAATAGTTTTGTGGGTAATAGAAATTCTGAACAAAATGTGGGAATCAACAGGTAACAAAAGGTATTGCATACTGAGAAAGAAAATAATAAATTGACAGAGAAAGCAACAAGTGGTCTGTGAAGTGGTGACATCTAAGGCTATTTTAAATTAAACTTTCTTGTATTAAAAATGCCCAATGGAAAAAGTGTCACAATGCTAAAGTTTTGAGAAATGCTGCTTAAGTTCATTGTGTCTTTTTGTTCTTTTGAACTGAGTAGGGAAGATGTGGTTCTTTCTTATTTACTAGTTTAGCAGTGTAAAAATTAAATTACTGAGCAATCTCTGTGCTTGAGTGTCTGCGTTTGGGATGGGGAGAAGGGAAAATAGGCAAATGAAAAGAGGCATTTACAAGGTTTATTTCTTACATTTGGTGTGGTTAAATTGTGGGGTCCTTTTTGTGTTTCAAAACTCTAAAAGATAAATACCATTAAATAAAATTTCATGTTAAAGCCTTTGCTTATTGTTTGGTTTTTACAGGTTTGGGTTTGGTTGTTTTTTTGGGTTTTTTTTGTTTGTTTGTTTTTTCTGAAAGTTATTCTTATTTCTTTCTGACAGATCCAGCTTGGTTTTCACTGCCTGCCACAGTAAGAATTCCCTCTCACCTGATGAGCTAAAGACACGACCCCTAAGGACTGCCAGCCTGAGCACTGCCAACTGCCTGGTCAGTGAGTACTCACAGCCTGAGTTTTGTGTGCTGTTTGCTCACAGATGTGTTTATGTATTGTTGGCCAAAGTGGTTCCATCTGTGCTTCAAAAGTGCCTGGGAAGATCTCTGCAGGAAAGTGTTTTTGTAGAGGAAAGCAATTTTTCTCAGCACTTTGCTTTAAAGAATCTACTTCAGTCTTTTCCAGCCCAAGTGAATTACTTCAGAAGGCCCCACTAAAAGAAATCTGCCTTTTTCCTGTCTACCTGCATGTTCATTTATGGGCATTGCTCATCCTGACCAATTCAGGATCAAATGAGGGTGTTGGGAATTTAATGCTCCTGGCATCAAAATATTTTTTTCTTCACTGGAATGAGCCTTTTGTTCAGATTCTGAACACAACAAAAATTGTTCAGTCAATTGTTGTATGACTGGCTGCATACAGTTCTCTATCTGTGTATAGACAATATATGCTGTGCAGGGAAAAGACAAAGAGAAGAACCCTTCCCATTATCTGTTCTTTCATGGTGTCTCTAACTGCTGGTCAGAATGCTCACAAGACACCCTACAATTTAATTACTGTTGTACACATGCTCTGGGAATTCAGGTAATTATATCAAGTACCACACTTATCCCAGGGTGTCCAGCACTGGAAAGGGGCTGTCCTGCTTAAGAGTAGCTGAAAAGTAAAGGGAACATAACCTTTGGTTGATGGATTCCCATCAGGAAAAAAACCAATACCAAACCCTACTTATGTTCCAAAAAAAAAAAAATCCATCTTCTCTTATGGATTTTAATTTTACTGAGGATAATTTTCAGTGAGACACCTGAGAATTCTTACTTGAGTAATTTAATTCAGTGGCAGTATTTCATGGGAAGCTTTTTCCAGATTGTGCCTTTTCTAAATCTCTCATTTGGAGTTAGTTTAATATAATATTTTAAATTGTTTCACTTGTCTTGAAAAGCGTGGCAAAACAGTGGGGTTTAGATCTGGCAAGCACCAAATGCTGAAGGAATTCTTCAATTCACTTTGAAAAAACTCAACAAATTCTTCTGCATTGTTTGCAATGGGTCATTTGGTTGTCATTACATATTTTCTAGTGGAAGGTTAATTTCTGATTCCAGGGCTGTACTTTTTCAGTTTTTTGGCCATTAAAATCCATGCTCCATACTTGTAAATTACTCCAAGGGTCTGATCTTTAAATTTTCAAATTTTATGTAGTGTAAGAAAGTTAAAATGAGAAGAACGAGCTACTTCAGTATAAGAAATCCTTTATACTGAGAAAATCTGGTGAGATTGTGGTGGTTTTAAAATTTCTTATTTTACAGGTCTAAATTTCATGACAGTTTTCTACCAGATCTGTATAGTTAGAAATATGAAATAGGGGATTCCTGAAATCTGTTTTGACTATTATAAATATCTATCTAGTCTCTGCTTAAGTTGTTTGTATATGCTCTATGTTCCTGTATTTAAGGGATCTTCATAGCCCATCTTTAGCAGTTAAAGAACAGATTGACAAGTACTTCCCACAGCAAATTCCAGGAGAACAAGCATTAAGTGATAAAAGATACTGGTTCCAGAAGCTCTCACTTTTGCTCTGTATCTCAACAGCAGTTTGTCAGGGAAAGGTTGCAGAGGTAGGTCCTTGGTGAGAATTTCAAAACACCTGATAGCTCAATCTCCAAATCCCCTGCTGTAGTCTTGGTTTGTTTGTTTTTTGCTGTCTCTTTTTTTAAAATAACACCAAATGATCTCCCAGGGTCAGACAGTAGGTCAGTAACAAAGCTGAACATAAAACCAAATTGATAATTCCCTGCAGTAATTGAGGTTGACAATATGCCTGCTTAAACTTTCAAAATGGTGGCTAGATCCTGTGCATTACTTATTTTCATTGCTCTGGAAAATACTGAGGCCAGGAAGGATTTTCAGATACTAAAGAAAAACTTTTCTTCTTGCTCCCATCATATGTTTGGGGGAGTTTGCTTTGGGATTAATTTGAGTTGAGACACAGGCTGGGACAAGGAGCTCCGTGCTGTGTGTGAGGAGCAGAGCTTTCCTTCCCTGGCAGTGAAATATTTGCTTTATAGGATGTCCAGCAGCTCCTCCCGCTGAGAGAGGGCTCCTCACTGAGCCCCAGGACAGGGCAAGAACAGGAGCACCACAAGATCCCCTGCAGCATGGTGCAGCAGCTGATTTGGGGTTTCATTCTGGGGCTTTAGGGTTTTGGGAGATGTTCTGTCTTTAGTGGGAGTCTTCCTTAGCTGCAGGTTTGGGTTGGGAATTTGCCCTGGGTTCTGTCCCATGTGCTGGTGGCATCTCTTGTTTTCAGCCTGCTGTAGGTACTGTCTGTTCTTTATTTCATTCCTAAACTTTGGTTCCTGTGCATTTCCTGGTGTGATGAGGAAGTGCTGGTAACTTCCCAGTTATTTCCCCTTTGTATGGTTTGCCCAGCCCTTCAGCACTGCCTGTTTGTGCCTTATGTTCTCCATGCATCTGTCAAACACTCACTGTCAGCTCCCAAACCACTGCTGAGACTCATTTCCCTCCACTGTGCCCTTCTCCAGCATCCTCTGTGCTCTTCAGAGGCCATGGCTGTGAAGAATATTTCAGCATATTTGTTAGGTTCTTTTTTTCTTAATTAGATTTCTTTTCAACAAAGGTTTCTATCATCCCATCATGGTGGATCAAAGCCTTTAGAAAGTAACTACCTTAGAGGAAAAAGTTCAACTTCTTGAACAAAACCCTTCTGGACTTAGCCTCAAGGGAGGACTCAGTTTCTTAGCTTTATCCATCTTGACAGGAAATTTGTGTCTTCTGAGGGAGTTGGAAGAAAACAGCCTCTTCATCACTGCCAACTTCTGTGCTCCTCTTAGTTCCAGGTCCGGAGGATGCAAATTTTTTGGCATCTTTAGTGCTGCCACTCTGAAAAAAAAAGGGCATTTTCTGTGTGGTTTGAAAACCTTCTGCAAAGTCCCATTGGTATAAATCGTCAAAACTGCTTGAGCAAATTGCTGAAGAAGCCCTTGTTTTACTGTCAGACTTGGATGCCCCTACCATGTTGGGTTTATTAGTTTGCAATGATTTTGAAAGGGAACAGAAGTTAACAAATAATGTGTTCTTAAGTATTTGTATCTTCTATTTCTTAGGCAACAAACTCACAATCAGAGCTTGATAAGTATTAGCACTCACAAATGGAGCCACAAAACCAATGCAAATTCTGCTACTGATTTTTCTCCTGGGTAACTCTTGGCAGCAAAGGCAGGTTACCATCCTGTGTAAGCATCAAACTTAGAGTAAATTACTCTAAATTATAAACTGACCAATAAATCAGCATTGCTACAGCGTTGTCCTCCCATTTCTCACCCCATACCATATCCTAAAGAAGAATCAATGTATCAGAATTTTTTTTTAATTTTTTAAAATTAAATACAGAAAAAATGAATGATCTCCTGGACTTACCAGCAATAATTAAGCCTGGTGAAAGAGCAGGGGCATATATGCAATTAAAATAGGTCATTGTAATGTGAGAATGACAGAAGTGGGATTAAGGTGTTGCCCATGCTTTTGTAAATTATGCCATATCACCAAATACCTGTTTGTTTTTTTTTTCATTTTTGTCTTTGTTATGAAGTTGAGTGAGATATTAATGGGGCTAACCAATTCTCCAAGTGGTTTTAAATTAATCAGGACATATGCCCACACATTGGCCTTAGCACTGCAAGTGTATTTTTTGGGAGAGGAATTTATTTGGCAGCATTCTTTAAGACCCAGCATTTGATATGAAGGAGATGAAGCACTGCCATTTCTCAGGTACTGCATGAGTAGATGAGAAATTGAATATTACTTTGGATAAATTCAGGCCTCTGTCAGATGTATGGAAGATGGGAATAATTCAAGCAGAACAGTAAGCCTAGGATAATTAAAAAATAAATTACTGTATCCTAAAATATTTTAGTGGACTCTAGATATGAGTGTTCAGACTGAGAAGGATGTAGTGAGAAAAAATAACTATATGAAAATACCAAATTATCACTAAAGGTCAAGTAAGAATGTACTGGAAAAGATAACTGGATGTTTGAAGTCCTGTTGTTTGTTTTGTTTGGGCTTTTTTTGACTCACTACTATGTAGCATGCAAAGTTGGAGTTGATAAATAGATGCTGATAATATTTGCTATTTTGTGAGAATTCTCTTTGAGTCAGGTAGAAGTTTTATTAACAATAATGTGCATTCTGTGCCATGACATTGTATAATTCATGTATTCTTCCAATACCTCAGTGGGATATGAGATTTTGTGTGAGAAAGGACATTGTATAATTCATTTATTTTTCATAAACTTGAGTGGGATATGAACCTCTGTGTGAAAAAGGCTCTGTGGGAAAAATATTTGAGTTTTGACCTTTGATTTTTCTAACTAAGTGCGAGTTTTAATATATGTTATAATTTTAAAAAAAACCAAAAAACCTTATCTTTTGCCTTCTGTGGGTGTCTGGGACTGTGGGTGAAAGGGTGGGTGAAAATGCTGTAGGTATTCAGGCTGGCCTGGAGTGGCAGATGGAGGGAAATGTTGGGATAATTATCTGAATGCTTCTTCAAGTGAGACTGAAGGGGACAGGTCTTGCCTAGAAATTCAGAAATGAAATTCTGTGCATTCTGGGGCTATCCTTGGAGAGCCCAAAGAAAACAGTTACAACTCATGACAGATTGTTCTCTATAATATAAATAGTCTGTGTAACCTGCTACAAGCACGGAATAGGGGCAGCTTGCATGAAGGAAAATGTAAAATCCTGTCTGTGGTGCAGTAATCTGCCCTTTATTTATGGTTTTATGTCTTCCTTCCTGTACTGAAAACTCAGCACTGACAATTCTAGATTTTTTGTGCAACTGAGTGTGAAGTCTTCCAGGAAACTTGGTGGGGTTTCAAAAGAAGTTCTGTGTGTTTGAGAAGGATGTAGCCCTTCCTGTTTGATGATGAATCCTGGGCTGAAGTATTTCAGAGTGAAATAGCTTCCTTGTGAAAGATCCTATTTCCTTGAGAAAGGGAAAGGTTCTCAGTCAGCATCTGTCCTGGAAGAAACCCTCTGTCTGTAATTACTTCGTGACTGGAGTTCGAGGTGCTGTGGCTGTGTAGGTGTCTGATAAATGTTTTTGGTGGAATAGAGCACACATATGAGCAATGGGTGGATGAAGCTGCATTTCAGTTCCATTCATTCCAGACCAGGCTGATGCCTTTGCCTTCATGAACAGGTTATTTTTGTGTATTTAACAAAAAAGAAAAGAAAGAAATCTTTATCAGAAGATGCAAATATGAAAATACAAAATATGAAAGGAATACTGGTAAATAGATGTTATCTTTCAGGTTTTTCCTTTCCTTTTTATTGCACTGGTTTTGTTTCCAGAACTAGTAGAAATAATAATATAAAATATATATTTTTATAAAATAAAGAATACAGTTACAAAATACAGTCTGATTGTGAACAGCCTGAAATTAAATCACAAGTTAACTTCTACTGAGCAACCTGTATCTGCTTGGATAGGATCTTCAAAAACCAGGTGTGATAGAAAGAAAACAGAAGTAGACAAAAACTAAACTGCCATCACAGTGAGAATCAAGATATTCAGTGTTCCCTGACTTTGTTGCATGGGAAGCATCACCCCATCATTACTGAGAGCTGCCCGTGCTTGGTGCAGAAGCTGGGACGTGAATCAGGGACAGTGAGCCTGAGGAACAGCCCAGGTGTCACTCTGGAGATGGCTGTGCTGATGCAGGAATGGAGAGGCAGCCCAGGTGTCACTCTGGAGATGGCTGTGCCGAGTCCAGGAATGGAGAGGCAGCCCAGGTGTCACTCTGGAGATGGCTGTGCTGATGCAGGCAGGGAGAGGCAGCCCAGGTGTCACTCTGGAGATGGCTGTGCTGAGTGCAGGCAGGGAGAGGCAGCCCAGGTGTCACTCTGGAGATGGCTGTGCTGAGTGCAGGCAGGGAGAGGCAGCCCAGGTGTCACTCTGGAGATGGCTGTGCTGATGCAGGAATGGAGAGGCAGCCCAGGTGTCACTCTGGAGATGGCTGTGCTGAGTCCAGGAATGGAGAGGCAGCCCAGGTGTCACTCTGGAGATGGCTGTGCTGATGCAGGCAGGGAGAGGCAGCCCAGGTGTCACTCTGGAGATGGCTGTGCTGATGCAGGAATGGAGAGGCAGCCCAGGTGTCACTCTGGAGATGGCTGTGCTGAGTGCAGGATGGGAGAGGCAGCCCAGGTGTCACTCTGGAGATGGCTGTGCTGAGTGCAGGAATGGAGAGGCAGCCCAGGTGTCACTCTGGAGATGGCTGTGCTGAGTCCAGGAATGGAGAGGCAGCCCAGGTGTCACTCTGGAGATGGCTGTGCTGAGTGCAGGCAGGGAGAGGCAGCCCAGGTGTCACTCTGGAGATGGCTGTGCTGATGCAGGAATGGAGAGGCAGCCCAGGTGTCACTCTGGAGATGGCTGTGCTGATGCAGGCAGGGAGAGGCAGCCCAGGTGTCACTCTGGAGATGGCTGTGCTGATGCAGGCAGGGAGAGGCAGCCCAGGTGTCACTCTGGAGATGGCTGTGCTGATGCAGGAATGGAGAAGCAGCCCAGGTGTCACTCTGGAGATGGCTGTGCTGATGCAGGCAGGGAGAGGCAGCCCAGGTGTCACTCTGGAGATGGCTGTGCTGAGTGCAGGCAGGGAGAGGCAGCCCAGGTGTCACTCTGGAGATGGCTGTGCTGATGCAGGCAGGGAGAGGCAGGTGAGCAGGGCACCTTGCAGGGGTAGCTCAGTTTTGCACAGCAGGGACCCTCTAAGGGTGCCAAGCACACACTGGAGCCATGTGTGGAGAGCCCTGTGCCATTCCTCGGGGGCTGGCAGCCAAAATGACCCATAACACAAACAGTTCTTGTTCTGCACTCTTACTCTGCCTTTGAACTTGAAGCAGGGAAGGATGTGGTTTGCTAATTGTCTTCAAGCCATTATTTACTCTCGGTGTCACTGGGCCTTCCACAAGTTTGCATTTACATAAATACATCTCACAATGTTGGCACCTTTACAATGACTTGAAATGGGAAAACAGCATGGTTACTATTGTCTTGCATCATCTACTACAGAAAACCAAAATGTACCTAAGGGTGAGTTTCATCAAATTAATTTAGAATCATAAACTCAATATAACTGGATTTTTATTTGATTTTACCTTGCACCTGCCCACTTCTTTTACTGCAGATGGGTCTAACCTTCCTTTTTGAGCACGTGCAGCAGAAGCAGCTTTGCTTCATGCAGATCCTTACTGACCCAGCTATTTGTACCCCCTGGCAATCTGCTCTGTGGTTGTACAGCACCAGGTTAATTACAGCCTTGTGAACAATCTGCCTACTGGTAGAGAGATTTTTTGTTCTTTTGCTTTACAAGACTGCATCTTCTTATTTTTTTAATATTAGCTTTCTCATAGCTGTCACATGGCACATTTCACGGCCAGTTGAAGTTTCCCTCACTTTAGCAGCAATCCAGCTTATTATGCAGATACCCACTTTGGAGAATGAGCATCTGCAGCTACTCAAGACACAGAGATGCTGGTGAATGTGTCTAGGCATCTTCATTTGTTGTGCTGTGTTGTTCCCTGAATAAATATGCACAATATCTGGCAGTTGAGCAGTCACAATGCAAAAAGAGAAACACACTGGTGTTCTGTTATGTGATAGCTGGCTGTGCCACTGATTATAAAGCATGTAGCTGAACCCAAGGGGAAGGAATTTTTCTTTTTAAAAAGTATTCTAAATATTTTTCTTATCTCTATTTTTTTTTGTCGATCTCCTTAGCAACAGAAACAGATGTTTCCTTTCTCTTAGTCATTACATTCAAAGAAAGTAGCAGCTTCAAAAATAAGGAAAGCAATTTCTATGAATTGGGTAGCTATTAATTATTGCCAAGATGTTTTAGGATGATAATAAGACATGCAACAATTGGCTTTTTTCTTTAATTGAAATATAGCTATCTAGTTAACCTGTGCTGGTTAGGTGAGCTAAAATCTATCTGCTCTTATAGTGCAGTTGTGTGATAAAGACAAGAGTAAGCTTGAATATTTCTGGTTTATTGAGGAGATACATAGTATCAATGTGCACCTAATGTTTTATTAATTTTTGACTTCAAAGCAAGTCAGTGAAGAGTTTGCCTTGAAGACAAAGAACTAAATATGCATGGCCTTACAAATATATATTTTTGTATGTCAATTTACAATATGAAATGGTATAATTAATTTTAAATGTGGACTTTGTTTTACAGTGATGCTCTTTTTCAAATTTCCGTCTGTTTTTCTCTGGACTTTTATTGTACAATTTTAAGCTTTTACTTGGGTTTCAAAAGGGTTTACTCTGATTTTCATCTGTATGGGCACAAGTGCCTTCCTAATTCACAGGAAACTGGCACATGTAGATGAGATATAGAGAGAAATGAGGTAGGAATGCAGAATCGATATGGACTGGTCTCTGTCAGCCAAGAGAAACAGAGGCAACTCTGAAGTTTGGAGAGAAGGACTTTGCTGCTCCCCTAGTCCTGAGTGTCATTTAAGATAACTGCATGTGCATGGACCCACATTTGTGCTTGAAAACCAGTGCAAAAAGCAAACCTTCATTCCTGATAGTGTTCATCTGTTTAGTTCATCTCATGGAGATTTAGTAGCAGTGTTGAGGGGAAAAAACAGTTGTTCAGATGGGTGAAATTGGGAAACCTTAATCTCAACTGGGGCTGAACTGGCTGCTCTTTTTTTACAAGCACATTCTCCTGCAGCATGCACATCCACAGCAGGAAAAAGAAAACAAAGCCTTTGACTTGAATTTACTTCAAAAACCAGCAAAGCTCAGAGAAGAAACAGGTGAAGAAGATTAGTGTTGTGCCACAACCTTTAATCACACTTGTACTCCCCCGATGTTTTCCTTTTTCTTTGTCTCTGTCCAGCCCTGAAAATAATAATAATTCTGACTGGGACTCCTTTAACCACGTGTCAGTGGCAAAAGTGGTTTTGAAAAGCTTTACCAAAGAACCATCTGGAGCATGAGAGGGCCAGGAGCACTGAGAGCTTCCTCCATGGCAGAGCTGATGAGCTGGGAGGAGCAGTGAGCAGCAAAGCCTGGCTGTGTATAATCCTTTCACCTGGCCAGCACATCAGACACATGGGCAGCTGCCCAAATGCTGCTCCCCTCAGTTCAGGGGAGCAGGTCATGCTGCCCCTTAGGTTCTGCTAAGGCAGGGCTGGAACCATCTGCATTCCAGTTGGATGTGCAGAGTAATCAAAAATACAAATATGAGACCATCCCTGGCTGCTCAGTAAGTGCAGAGTCTCGGTGTCTGCTGTAGGCTGGAGGTGGGCACAGCTCCTCAGGGGCCAGAGTGCTGCAGGAGGCAGAGCAGCATGGTTTGGGCAGGGCTGATTTCAGGGAGCGTGGGCACTGTTCTCTGTTCACCCCACTGGAACCTCTGTATATGGGTGAGGAGTAAAGGGATCTTGTGGGAGGATCTCAGAAGGGAAAGCTTTCATCAGTTGTGGCCAGGGACAGTGCTCCAAAAATGGCAGGAATGTTTATTGCAGGAAAGAGTGTTAGAAAAGAACAAAGCCTTGGTGGGCAGGCAGGGAGGCAGCCTGCAGTGGGTATCTGCTTGTCTGTAGGCAGGCCTTGCCTAAAGTAAGTTAGGTCTTACTCCTACTCAGTGGTGAGTCTACTCAGTTTATTGTAGGTGAAAAAAATGTTGGCACTATGAAATAAGAAAAGCTAAATGAAATGTTACTGCCAGGGTCACCTTGTGTAAGTGAAATTCAAACAGTGTATGAACTCGTTGGTCATGCATTCCACGCCAGCCTTTGGTTCCTGCTGGCTCTCTCCCAGCTGAATTCTTGGAGTAGGAGGCCTTTTCTGGGGAGCAAATGGTGCAAATCCTGATGCACCAAAATCAAGTTCTGATGGTGCAAATTGTTTGTTGATAGCTGCAGCTAAGCAGTGAGGCAGCCCTTGGCCCCCACTCGAGGCAATAATAGCCATGAGGGTGGCTCTGAGGAGACACCCTGTTCTGCAGCAGTGCCTGGTGACTACCAAGTGGAAAAGGACTAAGCTGCTTTGTGATCAGAGCAGAAATTTCACTTTCCTGGTGTCTCCCTAGCTGACCATGCAGGCATTTCAAATGTGTCCTTTGGCACCAGTTGTCTTGGTGTTTCCTGGGTTTTGGAAAATCATTGCTTACATATTGGTGATCTTGTTGAATAAATGTGGATTATTCCTACAGGATATTTTAGAGGAAATTGCAGATTTTCTTTTGTCCTCTGTGTTTGTTTCATATGTAAGTTGTCTCTAACTGCCATAGATTTGCTTACTTGAATAAGAGAGAATTTAGAAGAAAATTATGAGTTCTTTCATCATTAAAGTGGACCAAAAAAATAACCTTGGTTAATAAGAAAGTTCTCTCAATTCCTACACAGCTTCGTAGACACAACTCTTCAAATGCTCCCGTAGCGCATGGGGGCCTTTTTAACCTTCCTGGTAAATCACCCCTTAAGGTAAAATAGCTGATAATTCTGCAGCTCTTATCACAAGTTATTTTTAAAGATAGTCTTGTCATGAAGAATAGTTCTTTGATATTGAAAGAATGAATTCCACTCAGTTTAATGCTAATGAGAATGAGACATGTAAATCAATATTTTGAATTATATGTGAGAATATAGGGGTTAAATATGCCCTTTAACTGGACTGAATAGTCACAATATCTGTTGAGGGTTTTTGTGCATGAAAACTATGTGAAGGTAATTTGTTGAATCAATATTCCTGACAGGCCTCTTTTATGTGTGGTTTGTCAGGGGCTGGGAGAGGACTGTTCTGGTTAGTTTGTTTGTTCTTGGTCTCATTTTAAGGAACAGTCTGAATTAATTGCCTTGGGTTGGTTCTGTTGACACTGTAGAGTGTGGTGACACTGTACTCCTGGAATAAAGGAAAATATATCAGAAGGAAAGCAATGAAGAGTAATTGTCTTCAAATGTTTGGCATCAACCACTCCAAGACTTCATAGTTACTCTAAGTTGAGGGTAAATTTTCAGTAAAAAGATTGCATACATTAGAATTGCAGAACCCAAGATTAGGTACTGATTTTTAATTTTTCAATTTTACTGTAGCGATTATTAATTATGGTGAGAGGCATAATCAGGCACATGTCAACACTGAAGACCATTTTTTGTTTATGTATTTCAGGTATACTCTTAAAAAATATTACTATTTTAAATAAACTTGTAATATAAACACTTTCATAGAACCTGCTGTTGTGTGGAATTCATTGTGCTCTCTAGAGAAGTGTAGAATCTGTGGAAAAATGCTTTTCATCCACCAAAGGAAATAGGAAATTTGACAACATGCATTTGTCTACAAAATGCGAAGCAATATCTGATGAAATATGCTTTGTCAATAAAATAAATTGCCAAACAAAATGTAATCCTTCCTCAAAATGCGTTTAGCCTACACAGTGAAATAAGCCACTTCCACAAAGTGCATTTGGTTGCTTGAATTATTTTGATTTGCTGTCTATCAGAATCTGTAGATAGTGTCTTGTGTCTTTTTTTATTGTCAGACACTCTATATCAACCTTTTTTTATTACATTTAAGTAAAATACATTTAATTTAAAGGCAGACATTAGATAAGACAGGTATAGGTATGTACATATATGTACACATATATGTATGGAGTTGGTTATAAATTTAAAAAAAATTTGGGGTCTGTTAAAAATAAATGTATTTGGCTAAACAGAAATTTATTGCTAAACTTTTGCATCTCATGGAAACAAAAATACACAATGCTACAATTGGAAAAGACATTGCAGGTCTGCCTCCTTCAGCCTAAGTACAAATATTTTCCCAGTTGTGTCAGGAAGAAACATAGATAGGAAGGTGTTTATTTTTTATCATATGTAACAAAGTAGAAATTACTTTAAAAATGTTATTTTATGAATTAGCAGCTCTCAAAGCATACAAAGCATGTTTTTATGAACTGGGTGAGTTGGACCACTGCTATTCCCTGGCCATGGTGCAGTGGTCCAGGTTCTCCTTCCTTTCTCCTTCCAGGATGTTTCTGCAGGTAACTTGAATTGAATGGAGTGGGACTGCCTGAATAAATAATAATGTAATAATTGTGGAGATATTTTCACATTAATTTGGAGGGCATTATTATTCCTGTCCCTTCAGCTCCATGTTTCTGAGCTAGCACAATGATAATACATTATAAAATCCATGTGAGCATGGCACAGCAGAAAGATTGGACAGAAAGCTCAGTGGGCAAGCAGCAGACTGACCTGTATGTGACATATAGGAGCTGTTTTTGTCTGAACAACTTCATCACTGAAATGAGAGATGAGCCCAAGTACGTGAGGATAACTTGGGTACTTAGGTAAATGTCAGGGTTGTTGCATTTTCCTCTGTTTTAGTGTAAATCAGGATTGCTCACTCTTTCCTTGTGTGATTTAATGCAGTAAATCTTTATGGGAGCTGTCTGAAAATTAATAGCTGTTGTAGAAGAAACTATGTAGTAGAACTTTAAATTATGGGTTTGAATTATATATCATTTAATATTTTATTACATAATTTTATATGACACAACTAATGAAATACCAATTAAAAAAAGAAGTCATTATTTTTTAAATGTTGCTATTGAACATCAATCCATTCTTTTTGCTTCAGCTTGTTAGTGCAACAATGATTAAATTGCAATTACACTTCCCCCTATTATATTTCACAGTTTAAATACCCTGAATAACATTGTTTTATATGAGTTTGGGAAACAGGGGTGCTGCCAGAGATTAGGACTCCAGAGTTAGGCTTGAGGCATTTTTAGCTTCTGTGTATGAGATAGCAAGGTTTATGAATTGGTGCTTTCTGCATCTCTTCAACCTAGATTTTGAACTTTTTCACCGTGTCTGCTGACTTAGATGAAAGGCTAAGAGATCTCAGAGATAACTAATTCCCTGCAAGATGGCAGAGAATTTTAAATGCTTGTATGATGAGGACCTCTCAGAAGAGAGAAAAGAGTTTTCAAAATGCCTCAGCTCTAGAAAAGTGTCCATTGGTGAATGCAGTTGGGGGGGGGCACCAAATTCAGTTAATCAAACACATAAATACCTTTTATATCTGATCAACTGCATTTCATCACTTCCACTGCTCAAAGAATTTATAGCTTCTGTTGAGAAATTAGCAATGCATGATTTAAAATTATATATAGTGTTCAGGTTTTTTGTAGTTTGCACATCTTGCTTTTTACTAAATTTTCTAGCAATATCTCACTTGAAATGACTATGTTGAGTCTTCATGAAAAATTAATATAAATAGTGGGGAAAATTAAGTGAAAATGTGTATGGACCTGATAAAATTTGGTGAGGTTGTAGTGTAACTGTAGATAATTCCATATCCAGTCTCTGAGGTAGTCTCTTGCAGACTCTGCTGTATATTTGCCCTTGGATGAAGGAATAAAGTATCAAATTATTTCCCATTATATTGAAATTGATTAGAGATAAACAATATTTGAGTTTAATTAGTTTCAAGGAAACCTAATAATTGGAAGGCAAAAATGAGTGCTACTCCAATCCCAGTGTTCAAAGTGTGTAGAAAATGCTGGAATTTTCTTCAGTTTAACATTGCATTTAGGCATTCTAATTGTCTCACAAAGAGAAAGGAAATGTGCCTGTTCATTTGGGTTTATTCATAAGGTGGTATTGCAGACAGAAAAATGGATGCACTTCAGGAATAAAATGTCCTGCATAAATTTTTCAAGTACATTTCTAAAACCCTGAAATGATGAATACTAAAGCAGCTTTATGAACACTGTGTTAGTGTTTTGTAGCAGCTGGTTAAAGTGATAGCAACCAATATTTTTAGTCTTATTTTTTCTGGTCCTATTTTATTCTTATTTTTCCTGGTGATTCTGTGTTAATGTGCTGTCCCAAGGCTTTGAGTGTCACTTGATTCCCTCTTGCAGCAGTTCCTTACACTCAGGTTATGTTCTTTGAAGGAAATGATGATAGAAACTGATGATATCTATTTGTCACTGATAACAGCTGCATGAAGAGCAGTATTAAGAGTTGCTGGCCCTGAGCATTGCTGCTGCAGAGCACAAAAAAGCAGTGAATGCACGGTGGTGTTTGGCCTTGGGCTCCTGCATGGTGTCTCCTGCTGTATTTGTCCATCATCAGCAACTCCAAGCATCTTCCTGTCACCTCTTGCTAACAGGAGGGTAAACTGACTCACAAATATTGGTTACCAAGTGAACCAGGATCTTATTTGCGACTGAAAATTAGTAAATTACTGAATTTGTTTATATTACCTTAAGATTAATAACACTGCTAGATGTTTAAAACTCTGCAGGTAACTTAATGAAGACCTGCCCTCAAAGACTTGCATAGGATCCTGCAAGGATTTTGGCATTCACTCTGTAGTTATTTCTGTGGGGGTTTTAGTGCATTTTTAATTATTTGATGTGCCAGAGTGATTTCTGTCACTTGTAGTTTTCAGTGCAGTTTCTCTGTTCTCTGCTGGTAGCAGCTCTTCTGGTCTGAGCTTTTCACTGTGGTGGCTTTGCAGCTTCTTCAGCCATGAGCTGCTGGCATGGACGAGCTGCTTTTGTGGAACAAGCCTGTGTTTGCTCCTCAGGAGTCAGCAAATTATTGCATGACATGGAAAGGGCCTTAAACTGTAGCTTTTGGTGTGCACTTGAAATTTTCTTCTTTCCTTTGACTGTGACGTTTTTTGTCACAAAATTTGCCAGAGACCAGTGGTCCTGATGGTCCTGATGTGATGAGTGCTTTGTTTTGCTTGGGTTTACTCTCTGAATAAGCTCCAGTATCCATGTGGATACAGGAATGATATCCCATCAAACTGGCACAGTGATAACACACGTTTTTGGAATTTCTGTCTTTGTGTTGTGTGCATGCCATGCTTCAGTTGCTGCAGGTTTGGGTTTGGGTTTTTTAAATTCAGGAGTGGACTTTGATGCCTGTGTTTTCAAGTGGCTGTTTTTTAATTTCCCTTCTGCATGACTGTGGCTGTGTAGGAAGGGGGCCCAGGGAGCAGTGCCTCATTGCATAATTCCTCTGAAATTCCCCTGCCTACCCTTCCTTCTCAACATTAATTGGTGATTTGGAAAGAGTTACCAAAACCAGGAATTACAGACATCACAATTGAGAGAGTTCCATTTTCAGTCTTTCTCTGCCAGTCATGGGGGCTCTGGCTATACTGGAGTAAAATTTTCTGATGGTTTTCTTAATAGAAACCTTACAGTGTGTGTTGAAGACAGACTGTTAGAACTAGGATTTTGTGACAGTTTGGTTTGTTTCTTTTTATAGAGATTCTTCATGAAAAATGTTTGCTTAAAAGTTGAGGAAAATGTATAATATTTGTGCAGATCAAATGATTCTTGATAGCACTGGGAAGATTCATTTCTTGGGAAGGGTAACTGCAGTCTTAATCCATAACTTAGAAAGATGAATCATTTGGAAAAGAAAGTCATAATAAATGTTCATTTAATTAGTTTTGCAGAGGAAAAAAAACATAGTGAGAAACATTGACATTAAAAGAAGTATAATTTTAAATTAAGCTCTAAATGAGAATTGCTGTATTGATAAGTTCAACAAAAGCAAGTGTCTAAGGAGACTTGAAAAAGCAATGTGTACAATTTATCAGAGTGAAATAGCTTTGTGCAAACATGTATTTTGGCAAATTATTGAAGTGAGCATTGTGAATGCTTTTTTGAATGGAGTGATATGCAAGCCTTCATCCTGGAGTTAATATATCACCTGGAAAAAGCACCAGCTATCTCCATGCAATTTTCAACATTATGAGTATAATTGCAGAAAGACCAAAACACAGCCTTCAAATTAAGGCAAGGAGCTTACAAGAAAAATGAAACCACCAGAATATAAATGGATTAGCAGAAGAGATGAAGTTAAATATGTAGGAAATATCTCACATGAGATTGCTTACTATATGAGTTTTATATGAATATCATATTATTATGTACTGATTGGTACATGAAGATATTTTTTTAATAAATTTGATCTGAAGGAGTTTCATTGACCTTATGTACTGGTATGTTGCATCTTGTGTTCTTTTAAAGGTGAGATTGTAGAAGCAGTACAATGCAAGCCTGCAGTTAAGTCCTTGAGAAAGCAATCTGTTAAAGCAAGCAAGACTTTTATCTTTTAAATGTTTTGTTATCAAACATACCAAAGAACATAAATATATACCACTGCTTGCTGTTCTGATCCATTCCTTTTTAAAGATGTTTGCGTAGGGAGAGTCCAAGTGATGCCATGTTCAGGTGCAACATCTCAGTTTGCATCCCTCATTCAAAAATAAATATTTCCAAGTCAAAATAAAATTCCTCTACTGTGGGTAATTAAGTTCATGGCTGCAAATGACAAATCCTCAGCCAAACCAAGACGTTTTTTGTCTGAATTGTTGCCACAGTAAAGGGAAGCAATGGAATAACATCTGCCCTGGGTGATAGGAGGGAAGGTAGTTTGAAGTCTTGAAAGCAGCAGAGACGTGAAATAGTTATTGACGTGAATGAGTAATTGATTGATCAGGTAATAACTATCCTAATTTAAACCTGACAAGGAAATTGATAGTTGATATTGTTAAATATCCTCTAATGAGGCAGAAAGGAGATGGAAGAAAGGCAAGAGTGCTGTGAGAGTGGCTTTGATAAACAAATGCAGTGTGGAATGACTGGGAAACAATGGGACACGATTAAAGGTACAATTTTCGAGTCATTTTTTAGACTGTAGGCATTATGTCCAGCATATACAATGGAGGAAAATGAGGGAAATTACTGAAACGAGGAAAACATGGCATTATGCTGTATTTGCAGAGAGTCTGCATGTGCCCTACATTGTCATTACCTCCTAATTATTTTAAATGAGCTCTTTAAAAGCATTATGCCATTCCTAAACTTCTTGGTGAGTTTAAGCATCTGGATTCTGGTTTTTTTTTTTTATATTTGTTGTGTGTGTTTATTTGTTTGTTTTATCTCACATCAGATACATAGGGTTTGCAACTAATGGATAGATTTACCACTTTATAAATGTTAGTGTGTAATTTCCACTTCTAGGTAAGTTTGTGAAAGAGATCATAAAAACAACAATAACCTAAATTCACAGATTATTTGTTTTCCCTTAAGTTATTGTTGGTGAACTGTCAAAATGCCACAAAAAAGAAGGCAAAAGTTACTGCTTCTTGCAATTGTCTAATATATGCTTGTAATTTGGTAACCTGCTCTCCAGGGTAATTAAAGATGTAGCTTATTCCCAGAATTCTGAGGGAAAGGATCAGAAATATTTCACTGAAGGACCAGACTATGTGCATTAGCCCCTAAGTATAGGGAAATAAGTTTATGGCTTGTAATAATTGTGATAATTATTGTGCTTGGGTAACTAAGAACCCTTTATTGATCATGTTAATTATTAACAGCTATTGAAGATGCATTCTAAAAATGTTCCCAAAATTAATCTACTGTGCTAAGCTTATATTTTCTGGATTTCTTAATGAAAATAATTTAAAGGAATATTAGAGTTAAAATCAAATATAATTTGAATTATTAAAAAAAGGAAGTACTCAGTTGCATAACTTTAGCACTAAAGAGCCTGTGCTACATCAGAATTTGTGCATAGATAGCAAAAAGAAAAGGAGCTGCAGTCTTAATTAGGATGATCTTTTATCCCATGTGGTTAGAATTTTTTTTTGACCCCAATGCAAATTCCAATTGCTTGAAACTGAAGTTTTGTGTGTTTCTAAAATTAACCAGAGCTAAACTGTGTTTTTCTAAGATAGAGTATTCAACATGTTATCAACGCTACATTTTTTGTAACTATTGCTTTGGAAAAATGGGAATTTTGAGTGGTTTTTATAGGGTGCTCCACTGGGGTTTAATGCAATTAAGAAACATTACTGTGATACAGATCACACTTGATTATAATAGTGGCCATTATGGAGGCAGAGAACGCTAAAAATAAAGTAGTTAGGCACCAATCTTATGTTCATAGTAGAAACCATGAAAGTAGTCAGTGTCAATAGTATATTGAAAAATTATTTGATAATCATGAAAATATGCTCTGATGGCAGAGTTACTCAAGATCTCTCTGTGCCACAGAAGTTAATAATTTGGGCTACAAAAGTTTTACTATTTTTGAGGAGTTTCAAATAGGAATTTGTGTGCAAGAGGACTTGGGCTTGCAATTGCTTCTTTAACTGAGCCCAGTGAGTGCAACTGTAGAACAAGGTATCATATGTGAACTTTAATAGAAATCCTCTTGCAAGAGAAAAAGAGGATGTTCTAAAGAAAGTGAAGCAACTCAAGTGAGGAGGCACATACTCAAGTATGGACATTATTGGGAATTACATGAATGAGGAAAAATTATGATGATATGTCAGTTGCTCCCATCATCTCTTGGTCTGAAATGATTTTCTTTTATCAATGCATTTTTTCTGAGATAATGACATCTCCTGAACCAATCAGTTCCTATTGCCAGTGGCACTTAGCTCCTGTTAGCACCCTGTGGAAGCATCAGATCAAGTGAATTAATCTGTGACAGGACAGCAGCATTTATCATCTCCTCGCTCCCAGCAGCGCTGCCAGGCTGCATCCCTGCCCACAGAGCCCTTTTCACCCAGTGAATGAGCAGGATGGCCCTTGCCTGCATCTTTGTGTGCTGTTCAGCTTTTGGAGCATGTGATCATGAGGAGTGCACAGAAGAGGCACAGCACAACAGGCTGGATTGGTTTTTACAGTTGGAATGTCCTGATGGAACGAGAAATTTTAGAACTAGAGGTGAGAAAATTCAGGCTGTAAATAAAAAGACATCTTGTGAGACTGCAAGAGCAGGAGAAAATACATAACATGTACCCCAACAAACTAGAAAATTTTCTGAATATGGTAAAAACCACCATAGGCAGGTTAGTTAAGGAAGCAGACTTGGCGTGGACTTGAAAAGACTGTTATTTTTCCAGTTAGGAAAATGTAATATTTTTCCTGCTTAATCTAGTACCTGGAGCACTTCTAAGAGCAGAGGATAAGGGATTCTTATTTAAGGATGTTTGTCCTTGGGTCTTAATGTGAGGAGCTCTTGGTCTGTGCTGTTTTCCTTGCTTCTGCCTCCCTATTCCTGTCTTCACATCTGAATTTTAGACTGACTTCCTGTACATTTGATAAAGTCCTAGACAGAGAAATTCTGCCAGTCTATAGGACAGACAAGCTGTCTATGCTGTCCTATATGACCTCAAGGGAGGGCTGCCATTATTTTCCCCAGTGGTGCAAAATGGAAAATGTATTGGCATTCCATGCACATTGTCTCTGTTTGCTCATATGGGTTTTCTTTGGGTGGATCTCACAAGGCATCCTGTCTGTGGCAGAGATTCCAGACCTGTGGCACTGCTGAGCTCCTGAGAATTGACCACATCCTATCCATGCAGTGTATATATTTCTTTTAAATGATTCTGTAGTAGAAAGGCTCCCTCATCCACAGTATCCCAGGAATGAAGCCTGCTTTCCTGGATTACAGGATTTTATTTAATTTATTTATTTTCCTCCTTTTTCTTGTTTCCCTTGTGGCTGCAGCATTTATTAAGTTTCCCTCAAAGGAAATGCCTGATTTTTCATAACTGGAGAAGAATCAAGTCTAATGTGATTGCCATTGTAGGAAGATCTGTGATTGTAAAAGTCTTAAGTACCAGTTGTCCTTAATGGGCTGCTTTGCTTCTCTTAAGGATTTTCTTTAAAAAAAAAAAATGAAAAAGAACAAAAAATCGCCTTCATGAGTGTGCATAAGTGTCAAAGAAATCAAACTATACTGTAATTTGTCTCATATGGCAAAGAATTCAGCTATAATATTACTAGCTTGTTAAAACTACACCTTTTGATAGAAATTTTAGCATTTGAAATACAATGTCAGGAGATAAAAGATGAGGAAAAACCTGAGATAAAGTTACTTGGTTGTGAGTTAGGCTTTTTTGGTTTAGTTTGGTTTTTGTTTTTTCTTTCCAAGCTTTTGGCTTGTTCCAGCTGGACTGTGGAACAGTGGGGAGGAATGGATTTCTTCAGTGTCTGTCACCCTGTGCTTTTTCCTTACAGGTCTCTTTTAGTGTCAGTGTCTGCCTTTGAGTGTATTTATTTTTTAACTCAGATGCTTTGTTTCAGTCTGGTGACTAATTTAGTGCTTGTGTTTCAGTGCTCCTTCCTTCCTCAGGAGCAGTTTGACTGTGTGGCTGCTCTGTCTATGAAGGATGGGTGCAATCTGCAGCTGTTGCAGGGTGCTCTTGTACCTCATTGATTAATGCCCATCTCTGATAATGGTGACTCAGCACTGACATCTCTCTCGACCACTAATGATATCTCATAGGGTTGTTTTTGTAGCAATACCTATCTATATAATGATTTAATTATGTTTTTGGTCAGGGTCTGTCTGTCAAGTGATTTGCTGCTCTAATATCAATCATTTGAATACTAGTTCAGTACCTTTTAAGTAGAAAATGTCAAAGTATCAGACTTGTAATCAAGCTGAATTGAACAAATTATCAAATTATCAAGTCACTCTATCAAGGGGCACGTGCAATTCAGTTGAAAAAACCCTCAATTTTTATGGCATAGCCTTTAAACGATTTATCTGCTTTTTCAGATTCCTGTGTTTGTGTGTGGTTGTGGCTTTTTTTAAGAAAAACAATCTTTGACATTTTTAAGCTTTTTATCAGGGCTCCTAGCAGGTTGATGATCGTGTGACTTGCCAGGGGTGTGCACCCTCAGTTGCCAATTGCACAGAGATGAGAAATAAAAGAAATGGTTCTTTAATTTGCAGTTATCTCTTGGTATCATATTTCAGTGAGCCATGAAACAGTGCTGTCTTTGGTGTAGCTGTAGCCAGAATTTAATCAGGTATTCAAGAAAGAGCTTTAAACCTGGTGGAGATGCCTGGACTCTGCAAAAGCCTGGAACATGGTCCTGAGTTTGCTTTCTGGATGCTTTCTGCAGGATGCTGCTCTGTTCATCAGTTAGCTGTTGTTCAGATGCTGAATAGAGTTTGATATCAAGACTGGCAGTAATTGTGGTTGTAATGAATGGATCAATGATTTTCAGTGGGCTGATGCTGTATGGGAAAATAATAATGCAAACAAATTGAGAAAAAATACTGCCTCAACTTCAGTAGAGGCAGTCACTGTCCCAGTTAAAAGAACCAAGTGGAGCTCATTTATTTTGTGAGATCTTGAGGAAGGACACTCTTGGCAAAGTGTTACTTTTCCCTATGCTGATAATGGCCACTGAAAAGCCTGCATTGAGACACCCATATCTGAGGCCTTTATTGACCAAAATACAAACAGTGCAGGTAATTTAGTGAAACCAAAATGAATTTTTTTCCTTTTGTTTGTGGTGTTCTTACACCTTTACTAGGAATAATTATTTCTTCAGTACACATAGCTTGAATTAAGCTCCATGCCATGGTGTTGAGAGGGATTCATTTTTGTGTGTACTGTTTTGCAGTTGTGGTAGTAATTCACTCCTCATGTGCTACAACAAAATAGATAATACTAAATGGTGTAGATTTGGCTAAAAGTTAAATATTTTGGAGGCTTGATTCATGGCATTAATACTGTCTTAATTTTTCTAAGCCTTCTTGCTGCAGCTACGCAGGCAGAGAATGAAGGCTGTAAATATCAATTCTGTGTTCACGGCAGGATTTGCCTGTTCCTAGCACAGGGTTTAAAGGAAGCTATATACATCAAATAATTTGCATGTATAAAGGCAGCTCTCAACTTTTTTTAAACATCATTTTGCACTGTAAATTATATTCTGGTTCTTAGTTTGACATTTCAACCCTATGATCAACATCTTGGGCAATGTCAGAAATCACCCGGTCCAAGCTGAATGGAAGGATGGAATTGTGCCTGAAGAAGTCTGTGCTTTCCTGTTCACCAGACACTATGTGCTAATGGGCAGTAGCTCCTGTGATTGCTGTTTTCCCCTGTATCCAGCTTAGCATCACTTCTGGGCATGGATGCAATGGATTGTGCTCAGCCTTTTGCAGTTAGATGTTAAATGTCACCAAGTGTGACACGTCCACGGGGCAGTGTTCACAACCTGCTCTTGAATCCAGCCACATAATCAATCTTTACTTTATTAGTAGATACCCAAATTAATAGTAAACTGAGTTAATTGATGTATTGTTCAATATTGTTGTTTAAATACCATATTATTGACATAGTGAGTAAATCTTGTGACTATAGTTGTATATTTGATTTTGCTTTGATATGACTGGGTTCATTTGTGGAGCTATTTCATCACACAAACAATGCATATGTTTGGACATGTGAACCTCAGTCTTTCATGTGTGTATTTTCAGACTAGGTCAGTTAGCTTTTAAGTAGTCCTTAGGTTGTCCTCCCCCAGTTAAGGAGTAACAATTTTAAGACTTTCCTGTCTCCGTGTATCTTTATGGAAATAAGATCAGCAGAATGCATTGTTTGGAACTCCTCTGCCATTGCTGAGTGTCCTCACACCATTGATTAATACAGAATTGACTTCTGTCTTCTTTCTGCTACTTGGTGAGTTTGAATTAGAATATGCTCACATATCCTCATTATGTGTTTCTTATCAATGGAGTTCTGCAACAAAGAAGGCACCGAGTGCATGGTCAGATGGAAGCAATGGTTAAATAAAGGAGAAGGCACATAGGTAGCAGGCCTGAATCAAGTAGGGAGGGGCTGCTGATTTTTTTAAGGGTCTAATCAACAGGACCTGATTTTTGACCCATCTCTGAGGAAGTCAAACAAATCCTCATGCTGCAATAATCAAGCAGTGGTGACATTGAAACTGAAAACTGTCTGTAAAACTGACACTCTTGCTATGGCTAGACACTGATTTGTAAGTTAAGAGAGCAAAATCTTCATTATTTCTGCTGCATTTTATGAACTGACCAAGCCATGTATCTTGCTAAACTTTAAAAACATGTTGAGACCAATGAACTTGCCCAAAAAGGTTCAACAAAGAAGTAAAGAAGACTACAGGAAATAAAATAGCTTTTCTATTTGAGCAGTATATAGAATGAATTCACCCTCATCCTCTCATCAGGTATTTGTGCCATTTGCAAATGCAAAATGACTGTGGGAATTGCTTAAAAAAATGGCATGAAATTCTACATTTGAAAAATGATTTCTTTTTCTTTTTTCTTATGGAAACATTCTTGTACCTAAGAGGAACATATTAATATCTTAGTTCCCAATGCTGGGTGTGCATAGCTGTGGACCCCCAGGAACTCAGGAGTGCCAGATTGCTGACTCTGTCCTCTGAAAGCAGAGCGGATATTCTGCTCTGCTGTTTGTCAGCAGTCAGCACAGAACTCAGACATTGTATCGTGGCCAGGGAAGCACAAAGTCTTCATTGGCCACATGGCCCTCTGGGGACCTGACTGTTTTCCTCTTGATCCTGTACCCTACTCCAGTGCTTGTCAGCCCACAAATTAACCCACCTTTTCTGAAACTCTTCCAACAGCATTTGTTCCTAGACTGGGGAAGAATTCTGATAAGAATGTGTATTTTGTGAGGCCTGCTTCCTTCCATGATTCAGAGCTCATTGGCACTTCTTTAAAAGAAGGATCAAGCAGAAGCCCTCCGGCACATCCTGCCAAACCTTTGATGCCACTGTCTGTCACAATCCGAGAGCACGCTGACATCCCTTTCAAGGGGGCCAGGAACAGAGTCCCCCACCTGCTTCCTCCCGGTGCTAGTCGCTCTCACATGGTGACACGCTTCTCCCCTGGCAGCAGTGGCTCCTGCTAGCATTTAGAATTTACCTGGGGCACTTGCTCTGGATGTCTCTGCTTGTTTGAACATGACTTCTGAAGCTCCTTTTACTTCATGACTCAGGAACCGAAGAGCATTCCTGTTATCCTGAGAGAAAGTGAAGGGTGCTGTGCCTGCTCTTTAGCTTGAGTCTGAAGTTAGTGATTGTGTAGGTTCTTTTGCTGGATATTTTTATTAATGAATTTTTGTTGCATCTCTTCCAATCCTGAAGACTTTTGAGAAACTGACAGTTTGCCAGTTCACTTACAGAATTGCTGTAATATTACTTACCAGAATTACTGTAGTATTACAGGGGTGCCACTCCTGCTGTTTTCTGTAATAAAACAGAGTTTAGGAGCCTGTGACCTGCAGCCTGGGAATGGCTGGATGGCAAGAGGGGCCAAAGCCATTGGAGTTTGCTCAGCATGGTGTATTGGTGTTATCCTGTAGTCTTGACTGGGGAATCTCTTGTGCCTCAGTGTCTGTATTGAGGCAGAGCTCTCACTTGGGTGAAAAAATAAGTTTTTATCAAGTGAAGGTAGATTTCAAAATGGCCTGAATTACTCTGTACTTTTAAAGTATGAACCTCCACCAAAGCAAAAAAACATCATTGGAAATTTGCTCTCTGAATTGCCAATCCTCCTTTATGGCTGTCTTTTTCCTTGCTTTCCCTGATGCAGTCCCTGACACCAGCCTGCTGTTCTCAGGTCTGGGAGGTGTTGGTGGCCCAGCTCAGGCACTGCCAGGTGGGCTCTGTGCCCCTGCAGGTGCTGCCCAGGCTGTGCTGGGGCAGAATGAGGGGAGAGAATTTGCTCTCTTTGCCTGTCCCAATTCCAAACCTGAGTGAAACAGGTTTGGTACCCAGTCCTTGGACTCTGCTGGCACACGTGGCACAGGCTGCTGTGTTGGGCAGAGCCAAACAAAAATGAACACCATTTTTAAAGCACCACTGACTAGGAGCTCTCTAAAACCCTGCTCATGCCGTTGCTGGGCTCAAAGTACATTTTCTCTCTCCAACCTTCCTTCCTTTCATGGGTGACTCCAAAGAGGGTGAAGTTAAGGTGGTGTTGGCTGCTCATGCTCCGGGAAAACATTACATTTTAAAAGTGAGGATAGTTCTCTTCCCTAAACTGCCATTTGGATAGACCTATTTTCCTTCACCAAGCTCTTTAATGAGATTTGCATTGTATTTTTATTTAATGCAAGAAATCTCTATGGCATAATTAGAAATGCAGTTACACTTCCTGTTGAGACTTTGGAAGAAGGTGTAAGCATTGCTTACCTAATGGAAATTGGCAGCCCTTCTGTTGCTGCATTTTCAGGCTGTTTTACTTCAAGTCTAACCAAAAATAAAACTGAGGTATTTTCAGGGTGTGTTACTTGGAGTCAAACTGAAAGTAAAATTGAGGTATTTTCCTAAAAGCATTCAAACTTTCTACTAATGAAAATATGAAACTCCAGCTGAATTTCAATGGCCTCACATTTAGATGAATAGTATTTTCTTAGAAAGGGAAGGTTTGAGCCATTCTTTCTCATAAAATATTAGTTTAAAAAAAGGGAAAAAGTAAAGTTTGCTTTATAGGGTATGTTTCTGGAAGAAACATAGGCTAACATCTTGTATTCAAATACACTGATTTTGCAAGGGTCATGATTTTTCTCATTAAAAATTAATTAATCACTTTTATTTCATCATTTGCCATAGTTTTGTCTAAGGCTTTCTCGTTTTATTAAAGAAATGTCTGCATGTATCTGAAAGTTTGTACACAGACTTGTACACAGACTTTGCATGTGGGTACCTAACTCTGTTAGAAATGATTTCACAAGAGCATTTCCTTTATTCTTTCTGGAGCATTGCAATCAAACATGCTCAAGTTAGCATGTGTGTGTCATGCATTCCCTCATAAGTACAAAGGTTATGTCTACTTTTTTGTTTTTACTTCTTTTCTTCTTTTCCCCTAAAATGGATTTCAGGAGGGTGCGAGTTTTCTTGGTAGACAAAGTGATTCCATTTGGAGTCTTTTATATATATATATATATATGTGTGTGTGTGTGTATCTCTCTCTCTATATATATATCTATAGATATAGATATATAGCTATATAGATATATAGATATTTATATAGATATTTATTTATTAATATATTTATATGTATATATGTGTATATATATGTATATATATGCATACACATGTGTATATATGCACATATATGTGTGTATATATATGGCTCCAAGTTGGATATAAAGATATAAATTACTATATCTTTATAGCTATGTAAAATAAATATGTAATATTAATATAAATTAAATATTTATATATAATTATATAAAAAAATAAAAATATAAAAATATATAAATATAACTATCTATACATAGAAATAGATGTAAATATATATGCATTATATATAATAGATATTAGATATTATGCTATTATTATATATGTATATATATTTATCTGTGTGTATATATGTATGTATATACATGTGTGTATATATATGCATATATACATATATACGCATACATATATATACACATATCTATACACATATATATATACATATATATACACACATATATATACATATATATATACACACATATATATATACACACACATGTATATATATATGTGTGTATGTGTGAATATATATATGTATTATGTTCAGTCCTGGGCAGTTCCTGTGCATGCTGAATGCAGATTGAGATGTGTGCCAGTGTCTCTTTAAGGTTCCTGTGAGCACTAAGGACGTATGGAAATGATTCACCAGGGCTGCTGTTTGTCTCCAGGTTCCTATAACAGGGAGATGATCTCAATCTGCCTTCATGCTGTTAAAATGATTCATAAGCCTCCCAACATTGTCAAATGATGGAGTATTATTGCACCCTCTTAAAGCTGGGCACTGAGATAATTTGGCTGATGTTGGAGAAGGAATGTACCATCACCCCTGTGGCTCAACTTTCATTGAATAAATATGGCACACTGCTGCTGCTGTTCTCCTTGTGTATGGAGGAACAATTAACATGTCAGCAAAGAAGGATCACAGAATGTTCTGGCTCCTTCCTGGAAAAGTGCAATTCCACACTGAGCTGCATTTTTGAAGTTACTGAGCAAGATTCAAGGTTTTATCTCCAGAATATCAGAGGAAGTCAGACTTATGTTTCATATGGAAAGATGTTACTGAAGTTGGAAGAACTTTATCACTGTATTATTGTAGCACCATCATATGTCTTAACAGGGCACATTTTTATTGCTAGAGGTAAACAGGATCTGCAATATGATTACAGCAGTAGAGAGTTGTAAAAAAAAGGGCTTTTGTGTAGACGTAGATAGCTATGATCATAATTTCTTTTTCTTTTTTAGTTAAACAAAACATGTATCAACTGTCCACAATAACTCAGGCAGAACTGCTTGTGAGCTGAACATTTCCCTTCTTTTTGGTTGTAGGAGGGATATTGTGAGAGAGACTGAAACCTTTTTCAGACTGAATTACGGATTGGCATACTTTTGGTCTTCTGACATTTATGACCTTAACTGAAATGATACTTTCTTTCTGTGTTTTCCCCTTTATTTGTTTTGTTTTGTTAACCCTCCTACCCTGGCTTGTTGAGGGGACTTTTCTGGTGTGTCCTGCAGCGTAAAAAAGTTATGGTGAAACACAACTATTTCAAGTTTATAGGCTGAAATTTACATGAAAGAAGCTGTGAATGGACTCATTTCTATTGAAAAACTGTTGTCAGTTTTGAGCAAATATTTCTGACTGGTGAATACATTTCTAACAGCAATGTGGAAATTTAGGTTTGGTATAACATGAAAGCAGTAGAAAGCAGCTGTTGTAATTTCTTACTCTCCAAGTGAGAACGAGCAGTGAGTGATGGATTCTTCTCAGGGTGGTTTGGATTTTATTCTAAGGTAGATAGAGTTTGCCAGTGTTAAAATAGTGATTGAAGTTAAGTGGATGAGTTGTAGTGGATGAGAAGCAAGTGTAGGTTCATGTTAGTAAATGTTTTGCATAAGGCAAGTTGATTAGCCTGGGTTTCATAAACTAAATCTATTTGCAAATGAAATGGTTGTGTAATGTACTATTTTGTAAAAAAATTGGAAATGAAAACTCTTAGAATTTGAAAAAAGGCAATAGTAGGCCACACTCTGCAGCTAATAACTCTGCCACATTGAATAATGTGTGCAAATGCTAACAATATCTTATTTAGCAGAGCAGCAGCCTTGTCAGACAGCATTTCAAGTGGAGTTTGTGGAACTGTAGCACACTCTTATCTTTGATAACACCTCTCTGGCTTGAAGCATGCTTTCTAAGCCATCTAGTTCAAAGACAGATCTCTTCTGAAATACATTACAGGATGTCTTTTTTACCTTCACTTCTACTTGTGTTTAACCCAGAGGACCCTGAGAATCATAATTTCTATAAATCAGAGCATACATTTTAACAGTGAGATGACTGCAACTATCTTGAGAAAGATTTGTTACTTCTCGAGGGTTTCCTTAGTGCAAGTGCAGCTGCAGGTTGCCCTTGTTTGGGGCTGTTTGAATCCTGCTGCTGATGCAGCTGAAGTGCTCAGTGCCACGGAGAGAGCAGAGATAGACATGCCCTTAGTTTATATTGTGCTGTCACTGAGAAAAACAAGATAAATGTATGCCTTTGTACTGATAAGGAAGTGTCCATAGCATGTAGTCAATCTTTTAACTTGACTGCTGTGATGTACTCTGCTTACTGGGTCTTACCCTTCCTCTGGCCTGAGTGCAGTTCTGAAATCCAGTGGTTTTGCCTAAGACACATCAGGTAATTCTGAGCTCCTGTGGCAATGCCATACCTTCTGTTTGGTCAGAAATATTTCCTGTTGTACCCTGTTTCACTCTGAGGAAGAGCATGAGATTATATAATCACACTGGATAAAAAATGGCTCCATCTTCTTTTAGTAGCATCCCTTTCTGCATCGTGTGCATGGTAAAATTTGTGTTCTGGAGCCTTCAAAATACAAAGTTCTTGGAGTTTCTTCACTTCAATCATGGTTGCCATGTACTTCTTTTTATCTGATTAGCAGTTTTTGACAGTCCTGTCTTTCTGAAATTTAGCCTGAAAACTCCCAGCCTCAGAACTGTGCCTGAAAATGCTGTGCTTTGAAGGAGTCAAGGTTTTGCCTCTCAGTTTCTAGATGAATGTAGTTTCCTAAGAGCTTCCTTTCAAGGCTCATCAGAAATTTCTGCCTCACTGGATTTTTGACTTACGTATTTCCCACCCTTGATTGCTTGGAGGGCAATTCTTGCAGCTGCTGGCACTGATTGGTTTCTAAATATAGGGAAATCTTGCTGCAGGAAATTTTGAGACGGATCTGATAAAAGAAAAGGTGAGAAACTGTGTTATCACAAAGTGGTGGTTGAAGGTCAGTTTTATGTGGGCTTCTGTAATTTATCTAGCAGCTACAACTTGAATGAAAGATTAAATTTACCTTTTTCTTTGCAGATCTCAAGTAATCAGTCTTTGGGTGAGGAATTAGACCAGATTTGTAGAATTAGTATTTATCTTTTCACTTTTGATTAAGGTGGGCTGCTAAGTAGCATTGGAATTCCTCTGGGATGTGGCTCTTCCCTTTCCCCCATAGAACCTTGCAGGGCTGTTTGTCACCTCACGCTTTCAGGGTGGACCCTGTCTCGCCTATTCTCATTCTCCACAGAACTGTTGCTCTGCATTAGTCAATAATTTACAACTTTTTCCTCAGAGTGTTCCCCCCTCTGCTCATTAAAGTCACTGCCTTTGCAGCAGATGTCTGTGGGGCTCCATTGCAGAGATGTTTAGTTAAATGTAAAATCATTACTTCAATGTGATAATTTGGCAAACTTTAGTGCAGGAGAAAATCTTCTGCACTTGCCCCAGTGGCTGTGGCACCTCATGTGAAACAGTGGCTGCTTCTCCCTCTTCCAGAGGTCTTGTTTTGCAAAGGAGGCAGACATCATTTGTTATGAAAGAATAGATCATAATTAAATTCAGATGGTTTATATATAGAAAACCACAACAGTCAGGAGTTATTTTATCCATGTCACAGCCTGGCAGCTTGATTACAATTACTCTGCACTTAACCATGAAGCATCATCACATTATTTTTCTTCTACCATAGAAATACAAAAATAAATACACGATTATCTAAACATAGGAGGACAGAAAAATGTTCAAGAGTAAGCCTATTGCATGAGGACTAGAACCTTCTCACTCCTGGGCACAGGAACTGTGGAAGCAGCATTTTCTTCTGTTCCCTGCTCTAAGGGACACTTGGAACAGTTCACATCTGCATTTTCAAACAGAGAGACTTCTGAATGAGGAGCCTTGAAGCAGCTTCCTGTAGCAGATCAGTGGAATTAACCACTTGTGGGAAGCATTAGATAAAGATCATTTGGAGGGCTCAGCATGTAGTGCAGTCTGAATTGGTGCTCAGGACAGTTGTGATGAAAGGTTGCCTTAATCAGAAAAGATGTCCACTCTCTGGAAGAGGGCTGGAAAGAGAACTAGAAGATGAGCATTGTCCCAAGCACTGAGTAGCTGCTGCTGCTGTAAAAGCAAAAAACCCAGGCACAGGGTTGGGTTTGGGTTTGAATGGTAAAGCTTGAAATTTGCTATCATTTGAGAAGAAATGAACTCTAAGAATTTTGATACCTGTGATCTGTTTGTTGCTATTAAGGAAGAGTAAAGCCAGGTTTTATAAAATTATTGCAATGTTTTATGAGACTTGGAGAATTTTCAAATGTCGTCCTTCACTAAATTGTTTGTTTCCTGGCTTTAAATATGATTTTCTCTTTGAAGGATATTGCAGTCTATTTCACATTGTAACTTAAATGTTAATTCTTTATTTTATAGTTTGCTTTATTGTCAGTTATGTGCTTTCTTTTAAAAGTGTATTTCAGTCCCCAATGCAGTTTTATCTGTTGGACACTAAGGTACATTCTCTCTTTAAAAAATATAATATCCTCATAATTAAAGTAATAATACTGACTAGAGAAGCAAGATTCATGGAAATGGTGTTATCCAGGGTATTTTCTGCCACAAACTTCTTTGTTCATTCTTTTACCTAGAGCAATAAGAGAGTTCTCACATTTGCAGGGAAAATGAAGTAAAAGGTGTGTCAATGTGTCCATAAATACACACATGTATATCAGACCTGGATAAACGAGTGACAAACCTTGTGAATATACTTCTAAGTAAACCCTAAAGTGAAACAGTCATAAGTACTACCATTATTTCCTTTACTTTGCCTTTTATCTTCCTTTTCTCATCATGTGCTAAAAATGTTTCTTATCCAATACCAGATCTTAGGCATTCATTATTAGATAAAACTCTTTAATGTTCTCAGTGTTTGTCAGGGCTGCAAAAGGAATGCAACCACCTCTGATAAGTCACAATTTTGGTCAGCTTCCCTTTCTGTAAATTTTTCCTAAAGCACCATGCAGTCCTTCCAGTGTATTTTTTCACCCCCAGAGCAGTGTTCCCTTTTCTGCTGCAAAGATCAATGCCAGAAGCCTGATGCAATCCTATTATAGCAAACCAGTATTCACACACACTGCGAGGAAACAGTTTAGTAAAGAAACAGATTTAAGTTTAAAGCTTGCAAAGGATTACTACATACAGCATAGAAAAATCTTTTTTTTTTAAAAATAATTACAAGTATCACAAAATTATCCCTTTAATGTGAATTAAGCACGTCTTTGTGTCTGTAATAAGTATACATTTAATTTTGATGAGCTTCTTGCAAATGAATTTACGACTGCTAGAAATGAGGATGCTTTTTTCAGTCACTTGTGTCAATTGCAGGGTAATTGGCTGGTTCTTAGAGGACTTGTGGGAAAAGCATTGGAGTACTGTCAGCATTTGACTGTGCTGTTTTATTTCCTTACTGTAAAGTACCCATAATTCAGCATAAGTTGCAGGCTCTAACCACAAAGATTATTTTATGCTAAAGAGCCTCTAAAAGCAAGGTCAAAATGCTGCCATGTGGACTGGGTGGAAATGTCAGCTAGAACCTGTGTAAAAGCTGGAGAAGAGATGGAAATGAAATGCATGCTAAATAGAACCTCTTAGTGCATGTCGTGTGCTCATGTTGATAGAATGAAGGCATTAATCAATGAGAATGCACATATGAACTAAAATGGAGCTCTGTTTTTACTGGCTGTTGTGTGAAAGTGGTGGTTGATACAGCTGAAAAGACAGAGTTGTGCATCTCATCTTTAAATCCAGATGAGCTGCTTCAAGACAGGCAGCTATCCAAAATCCTGAGGTGGTAGCTGTGTGTGCACATGCAGTGCAGCAGGAGCATTTTGGGGACAGCTGGACTGATACTCCTATTTTCATCTAAGCTGTTGTGTCTGGGGGAGGCAGGGGGTGTGTATGCTACAGAGCTGTAGAAGACCATAATCAAGTGTCAGCATGAATTTTTGTCCCTCCTTTTATCTGTTTAAGACACACCATTAATGTTATTTTAATAAAGTGTTCAGTGGTGAAATGTTCTGTTACAAATGCAAGGTGAAATATGTTGTGATACAGTGTGCTCTGGAAGAATATGAAATGGTTGGATAAACTTGGGTACTTGGAAATCATCTTTCTTCCATTCTGATTTTGAGATGAATACTGTTAAATAAGGCTTTCATTAGCTGTGAGTTAACTTGGGGCAAACTACTGCACTTAATATTTAGTAGATGGAAATGAAGGTGTCTCATGCTGATTGATTTTATTTTGCTCATATATTTTGGCCATTGCTCAAGCTGTGACATTTTTGATAGCAGCTAATTAGGCTCATTCTGGGAGGATGGACAGCCCAAGTGACTCAGCAGGGCAGAGGTAAATTACTTCCGTCCATCCTGCTAGGCTTGTTAGCAAGTCATGAATATCTTGATTATTTTTCCCTTTTATTATTTGTGATGTTTCAGTATTTTCTTCTTGTGACTCATGAGCTAAAAATTAACCTGCAAGAAGATTTTAGATATGTTGAAGGTGATTATCCTTCTCCTTTGAAACATCCCATGAACTAGCCCTGGATGTTAGTGGAAAGGTGAGTTAGTGAGCTGCACTATGGCAGCTTTGTGCTAAAATCTCTTTGCAAAACTTTCCCATGTGAAGACCAGTGACATGATTAATTTGCCTTAGAATAAATTCTGTATTTCATAACTGGTTTAAAAAATGAAATGTTAGAGAGTTGTTAACCTTGTGAGATCTTTGGGAATTAGAATCCTTTGGAACCAGGAAAAGGTGCAAGAGGATTTCACAGGTTGACACTATTTTGTCTATGTTAGTGATTGCAGGAACAGAGTTGGTATTACCAGGAACACAGTGAAATAGATGCATCTCAGGGACAAAATGTTTTTCTATTAAACACAACTATAGTTTACATAGACAAACTGGTCTTGCAAACCAGACAGTAAAAGCCATGCTCCTCATTTCTTTCTCAGGAGAGGCTTTTATGATTTTGCATTATATTTTTTCTTTAGCATTCATCTAAGGTATTTCCAACATCCAGGACACTAATTGTTCAATAAGCAGCACCTGTTCCAAATGAATACCACTCCAAGAATATTTGCTTTTATTTACCATTTCTTCCTGGTATTGACAACTAGCTAGTCATGCTGTTTGCTAAGCAATCTCTTTGATTCTCCCATGTATTACCTAAAATATCAATTGGGTAAGAAAAGCTGCAATAGTGCCCCGGGGGTTTGCTGAGATATCTGAGATCTCACTCAGCCTGTTGGTGGGCCATGGTAACAGTGGCAGAGGCTTCTGACTCTGAATTTCCTGTTCACATTAATTAGGCAGAGATGTGAGGTTATCTGGAGCAAAATGAGTCAGTGCTGGTCCTCAGCACACAGCTCCCTGTGAAAAATCTCCTTCTGCTGCTGGGCTCTTAGCATACCAAAGAATTTTTCCTTTTGAGTTGAAGTTGTTCTGGTTTTTCAAGTATGACTCAGTAAATTTCCAAAGCAGATGTGCCTGGTGCTCACCCGTACAGGCCAATCTGTAACCAGCATTTGCATAACGTCTGCACGTTCAAGGCCTGCTTGATGATCTTCTAAGATGATGAGAGGTTTTATTTTAAACTAAATATAAAGCCACTTTGAACTATGAGCATAAAATATTTAATCAAACTGAAATGCCTGGTGTGATAGATTCTGCAGGCATAAGACACATTTGCATGGATGCTGGTTTATGTTCACAGGTGGAAATTTATTTAAACTTAATGTTGTTTGCTTGAAAAGATGACTGGGTTTTTTTTCAGGGAAGTTTTTTTAAAAGTATGTTTTGTGACAATTTCTCTCTGTGAATGTTCACTATTTCTGAATCCTGACCTAAAGAATCTTCAGTGAAAGTGCTTTTTAAACATTTCTAGCACATGGGTAGGTGTTGTGGGTGCACATCTGCTTTGGACCCCCCTGGTTATATGGAACAGTTTCCTACAAGCTGCTCAGCTAATGGATTTAATGTTATTAATCCTCCAATGTTACACTTCTTGCTTGCTCAGGGGTAGATTTTTCTCTTGTTTTTGAGAGGAGATTGCGAAGAGGGAAAGATGTGCAGACCAAATTGCAATGCGTACAAAGATGTGGACAGCATAAATAACCAAAGTACAGAAATCAAAATGGCCACTCTGCTACCCACATTTCAGTGGTTTGAAAATATTGCTGTTATTATATATGGAGCAATGTTTTCAGGAAACAATAACAGATAACTGCAATCACTGCTTTATTTTTCTTCAGTTTATTTATCTCAACTAACACTGAATGGGTTGTTATTCCCCACAATTCTCTTTGTTCTAGCAGGATTGATGAAATCTGATGAAATATTACTCAGCCCAATTTCAGTAGTCAGCTTCTGGTAATTGCTTTGGTTACTAAATACCTGACATGAACTTTTTGTTTCCCAAATGGATTAGATTATCTAAGCACTGAGTTCCCTGTGGGCATTGAATTTTTCAGCTCATTTCCATCTGGGTTTTAATGCTTCTGAAACAATGAAAAAGTTGGTTGAACTGAAAATGATTGATATGACTAAAAAGATGTCTGAACCTTAGAGGGTTTTTTAGTGTTATTTTTTAATTTTTTTTCCCTAACTTCTTACACGGCTGTATAAGAAATGCCTTCTAGACTTAATGAAGGAAAAGTGAAGCTCTACTTCTTATCATATTAATACAGTTTGGGGGTTCCCAAGAGAGAATTTCTCATTTGTCTCAAGGTGATTTTTTGTGTTGTACTTAAGTTGTCTGAATGATAAATAGTGCCCTATGTAAGTTGCTGCTGTATATGTAACAACGAGTAATATTGCATTTGAAAGTTTTCTGATAAAGTGGAATCCAATTTTGCATGGAAAAGCAAAGATGAATTTTAACCACTGTTCACTGAAATTTCATCAGTCAATCTGGACTTATTAGGAAAGGAGAAATTATTCATTTAAACCTTTAGTGATTAGGGACTGACAAGATTATCAGAATCACTTATTTTAAACAAAGGTACAATTTATCTTATTAAAAAAATCTCAATGTAAATATCTATTACAGATAGTTTTGCCTGCATACAGGCACATACACAGCAATATATATAGTTTTATAAAAATTCTGCATTGTTTAGCATAAGGAGATTAATTCTGAATTGCTTGCTAGCTAACATGAGTATGCAATTATTTCTGTCAAAATGTTTTTAGATAATTTTGTTATTTTAATTGGTCCCACTTAAGAAGATGGTGGATGGAAATTTACTGGCTTAGCTTTACCTGCAGCACAGTTCATCCTCAGCAAGACCATGACACCCAATCCCACATGTAAAATATGTGGCACACAGGGTTTTGCACAGCTCCAAAGAAAGCTGCTCTAACCTGCACTGACTTAGATGAGCAGTTTTATAATTTGTTCATAAACTGAGAGTTCTGTGTATGAGTAAATGATAAAATATTTTCTAAAGCTCTGAAAGCATACATAAGAAACATAGGGCAGGTTAAAAAGGACAGAACTGTTTCATGTGTGCAATATCAAAATACCTTTCCCAGAGCTAAATCCAGGAAGAGAAGGAACACAGTGGCAGTTTTATACAACACTTAGCCAAAGAGCTGGCATGAAAAATAACTTCAGCTTTGTTCCCCATGTTGCAATGGGGTCTATGTCCTGAAAGTGTGTAAATGTGATGTATGTATTAAAAATACTGGCTATGAGCAGGAAAATATCATCTGAGCCTATTCTTTATTACCCCATGCAATAATTCTATCATAATATAATATTGCAATGTTTTTACATGTACTTGAACTTAGTTTTCCAGATTACTTCACTCACCGATTGCCCTGAGTAACAAGAATAAAAATTGTATTAGTTAGACTAAATTCTGAATATGTTGAGGGTAGAAACACCTGATAATGAAGATGTCTTAGAGGATTGTTGAGTGTCAAGCAAGGTGTTTGTTTCTTTATCTTACAGCAAGCTTTGCTTATGGCATGACAGAGTGGTTGGCAGAGCTCTGGTCCTGTGGGCAGAGCTGAGCTTGGGAAAGCCTTCAGTGCAATGGGGAACCATCCTGCTCTGTGCCCTGGCTGCTGCACCTGGGACTTGGAGCAGCTCCTGCTCTTGCAGCCAAGGCCTGCAGGCTGATTGATGGCTGGCTGTGCCAAGGGCAGGCTCCTGCAGGCCTTGGATCAGGGATGTGCTCAGACATCACCCGTGCTCCGGAGCAGCAGGAGCCCCTTGGCCTCCCGAGCCTTGGAGGAGCTCCCCATCTGTTCTGTCTGGAGATAAGAGTGGAGCTGTCCCTTGGCCTGCACAGAAGAAGGTGAAAAACCTGAAGCCTATTGCATCCCCAGAGGCAGCTTCAAGTGTAACCTCATGGGATTTAGGTGTGGTTGCAGGCAAAGGTGCAAAGGGGAAGGGGTGGCGAGATCCAGATTAGGGGTTTGGTGATGTGGGACAAAAAAAAAGAAAGTTCAAAGGGGAAATGACAGCTCTTGTAAGTGGTGAGAGCAGAAATACAAATTTACATGATATCTTTCCCACTAAACTGGGTAGTTTTAGGGCCTCTGGAGTTAATTTGTGTTATTTTTATGCCTTCTTTTATGTAAACTGCTTTGGCATTTGTCTGTCTCA
This sequence comes from Agelaius tricolor, assembly GCF_023055355.1. Taxonomy (NCBI): domain Eukaryota; kingdom Metazoa; phylum Chordata; class Aves; order Passeriformes; family Icteridae; genus Agelaius; species Agelaius tricolor. Next base: position 5,571,403 of record NW_027269278.1, on the reverse strand, counting down.
GTCTCCAAATGAATCATTTACTTTTTCCACCTGCTGCTATCACCTGTTTAACTCTTCTGCTTCCAATTTCATGCTTAAATCGCTTCCACTTTTAATTCTTTATTAGCTTGCACAATTTCAGAGCAACTCAGAAGTTGCTTCTGATCTCAAACTCCAAATATTCTGTGAGAATATAAAACATACATTATGTGTCACTTTTCAAGGACATGCTGTACAAGTGGCTTGCTGTAATCTGTTCTAGGATGCTTAAATTTTAAAAGGCACAAGATTTTGATAGCTGATTTTGTTTCTGTGTGTGACTATTTATATTTTTAGCGCATTTGATGAAGTACCATTACACAACAGCCTCTTGGCTCTGGTGTAAGGCTTTGTACCAATGTTTCTAATGCTTTGCAATGTGATTATGTAGCAATCTCTAGGTGTATGAAAAGCAAGTTCCCTTTCTACTGTGATAGCTAAGTCATCTCCACCTTTGTATCCTCTACCTGACAGACCCTTCATGTCTGACTCAAGTTTAAAACACTTGTCCTAATTTCTGAAACTTTTCTTCTAAACTGTGTTTAAAACTTTCTGGTTTTAACATCCTCCTCTTTTCTTCTTTGCTGACTTTGTTCCAGTCTTCATCTTATGTCTGACCCACTTAAGTGCCTGTGACTTTCCCATTCTACTGCCTATAATTGAAGCTGTTTACTTTGCTTTGTGCCCAAAATACCCCTGTCTCTTCAGATCTGTTTTCAGACAGCAAGAGCCCTCTTTACTTGTAAGTCAGATTCTCCCACAGAGAACTTGTCATTGCTACAGTGACCACACTAAAATCACTCACACGTGATTTCCAGCAGCCCAGTTTGTGCTGCAACAGAAATTCTTTCACTTTTTCTGCCTCTATAGCACCAAAGAGATTTTTCATTTGGTGATATTCATGGTGTACTTGTTCTGCCTTTTTTTTTTGTTTGTTTTTGGTGTGTGTTTGTGATGCTGTTAAAATGAAAATTATAACCTATTGCATCTGCATGGTGTGATCAAGCAAGGGCCTGTGTTCAGTAGAGCTTGGGAATATTTTTTTTGTCTTAATAAACAAACCCTGTAATTTAACAGAGGTTTTTTAGTTCTGTTTTGTTTTATGACATTTACAGCAAGGTAGCAACTGTAGGGCAGGAATAGAAGGGGGATATTTACACACCTCTCCTTGCCTTGTAAGTCCATCACTGTGTTTTAGCCTCTTCTCCCAGTGGGAAAGTGTGAAGTGTAAGTGCAGGCAGCAGAGTTAAGCTGGAATGTCCTGCAGAGATTCACTATCACAAAGGGTAATGCTGCTTTATCGATCCCTTCCATACCGTCTCCCACAGTTGTGTTAAGCCTGTAGCAAGTGCAACCTTTACAAAACAAGATCAAGAGATATGCCTTACCATTTAAATTGAATACTGGATTTAAAATAGGATAAAAGAATGTTTTTTAGGTATGACATATTGTTGGCATTTTAGCGTATACATGATAAAAAAATCCACAGAGTGGAAGTTTGCATTTATTGGAATAATTCTTTTTTTTGAGCCCTGCATCTTTGAATGCAAGTGATAGGGCCAAGTATTTTTAACTTTGACCAGACAGCTTTCCTAGAGAAGTCAAATTCCTATTTCTCCTTATATTCTGCAACATATTACATAGTCATAATTTTGTTACCTATACTCTACGAGTGAAAAAATGCTGTCTAAAATCTAACGAAGACCATCACACTTTTTTTGTAAATATTTTTGGTGTTAATGCCACTTCTCTGCAGTACTCAATTCCATTGCTGCAGCAGTTGCCAAAGATGTTGATAAAATTTTTCACTAGAGCTTGGTTAGAGCATTAGCTCTAACCCCAGGCTTTCAAAAGAGTGCTGGAGGGCTTTCAGTTTTGCAGTGCAGATTCTTGCTTTCAATGTTGGCCAATATTATAAAGAAATATATTAATGTGGTAGACCTTAATTTCTATTTTGAAATTAACCTGTAAAACACTGAGTGCTGTAGGGCTGCCTGTACTCTGTGTCTTACTGGACTGCATGTTATCTCAGGTGACTGAGGCAGAGCTGGGGCCATTAAAAGAGGGAGATGAAATAGAGAGATTGTTCTGTTCAGGTTCTATTGGTGGAGTTTTGTTGTCTCCAGCCCAGCCTCAGTGCCTGTCCCTGGAACCAAAGGCCCTTTGTCCTTGAGAGCAGTGCCCAGGCTTTGCTTTGCAGACCTTTACAGCTGTGGCAAGAGCTCTTCTACAGCTTGGCCTTGGGGCAAAACTAAGCACCTTCTGCTAAAAATTTTCATCTTAAAGTTATTGTGACTGACTTGAAAAGAGAATGCTCTCATCCACCAAAAGCAACAACAGCAATGTTAAAAAAAGAGAAAAAAATCAAAGAAATCCTAAACAAAAACAAACCGAAAACCAAAACACCCAAACACCTAAATGAAAACACTCAAACAAACCCTCAACCAAAAGAACCTCACCAAACCTAGATACCAACACATCTTTATTTCTTCACTTTCCTTACTACACTTACATTACTGCTTGTGCTCTCTAGCAAGGTGCAAACAAGTAATATGTGACCTGTACTATAAGAAAGCTATGGAATTTCTGTATTCATGTTATGGAAGCAGAATTACCAAGGCTTCTGGGAAATTCCAAGGTTCCAATAGAACTCTGGTGATCTCAGTCAGTTCTGTCTCTTGTGAGTAACACTGCTTAGTCACGTAGAGGATTTATCCAGATGAGGAGCTCAGCAATGAATTAGGAAGCAGACTTCAGCCAGGAGTAAGAGCAAATACCTGTCAGGAAAGTCTGTCTCACCCCCTCCTACTGCCTCAGCATGGTCCCATCTTAGAACCCTCTGCCTGAAAGTTGTTGTAATGATAACATGAATAACATGAATAAACATTAAAATTCCTCATGTTGAGTTTTAGGCATAATGAATATAGTGCAGTACAGGGACTGTAGTGCAGTGATCCCCTGACCACAGCCTGCATAGGTTACTGTTTACCAGTGAAGCAATAAAATGCAAACAGGTCATTGACTGTCACTGAAGTCAGGCTTAGCACCACACTGTTCTCTTTGTTTCATATGATGCAGATATATTTTAGAAAAAAAAAATTCTAGATTAAATGAGTTGTTAAAAAAATCAATTTTGAGGGCACAACCCCCAGGTAATAGTATTTGATTCTATTATTTTGACTGTGACTAGATTAAAAAAAACCCTCTGGTATGTACATGCCACATGAGTGGAATGCACGGAGCTTAGACAATACAATGCTATGAAGTAACTGATAAGAGCAGAATTCCCTATTTCCTTAAATAATTTTACACAATCTGGAAGCAATTGAGAGAAATGTTTCATTGTTTTAAAACTTTTGATCCTCTAATGCTAATGCCACATTAAATCACTACTGTAGTATCTATTATTATAATATTGTTGTATAGTATGAGCAAAATAACATTAAACTCTTTCATTTCTAGGCTTAAGAAAAGGAAAGAGCACACCTTAATAAAGCTCTCCCTTTTGTTTATGATCCAGATTGCAGGTGTGATAAATTCTAGCAGAATTAATTAAAGTCTGAGGATGAACTCAGACCTGGAAGGGTGGACTGGAGAGATACTGTCTTAAAATGCAACATGTAGCTGACAGATAATTTCCTCGTTAATTTAATTAGTTGGAACTTTTTAAAGGGTGGTTGATAGCAAACATCAAAACCTGCCTTCAAACAGGCAGCTGTCAAGTATGGGTACTTAGGTGAGAAATGTTCCTGAGAATGTTCTCATTTTTACCAGTGTTTATAAACCATGGTTGGCTGTTGTCTCTTTTCAGGTTTGTTTATTTTACTCTGCAATGTAATCAAGAATATTTCCCAAGAGGGGAATAAGATGTTTGGATTGGTAAATTGCAACCAGGAAAGTTGGTGTTGATACTGTTCCATGAAAAGTTGTGGGCAAACCAGTTAAAAAGACTGTGCTGGAAAATTAAGACTAAATAAATTAAAACCTCCAGTGCTTTTCAAAGTTAGTAAACTGTATTGAAACTTTGGGTAAAAATACATTACATGGTAATTTTAACAAAAACCAATAAATGTATGCCACCACATTAAAACCAGTCATACAGTGCAGCATAGTCAAAATATGGTACGGTTGCTAAAATACAGGAATTCAGGCTTTGGGGGAAAAATGTACTCTGTTATTATGCCTGCACTTGGAAATGCACGGTAATGTGCAGCACTTTCCTGATCCCCTAGAACCTTCCACCAAGCCATTAGTTTTTCATGTTGTTAGAGGAAAGCCACACGTGAGTAGTTTTGATAATCCATGGCTGGAAATGATTCCCCCTTGCAGTCCTTGGTGTGTTGTGTGTGCTGCACTCACAGCTCGTGCCCCTGGGTTGCTGTGTGCAAGGCAGGAGGTGACACCAGGAATTTCATCCATCCTATTGCCAGGCACATTATTTCCCACACTGTCCCCTCCCAGGTTTGCAAGGGGATGCTGCAGTGACCAGTGTCACCTGTGAATGGGAGACACTGGTGCTAGTCCAGTCCTCTGTACTTGTGACCTTCCTTGTCCTGAGAAAAGCTTTCCCAGTGAAGAAAGAGCATGGGCTGAGATGGACAGTTCCAGCAGACTGGAGGCAGCACGTGTCCTACAGGCTAGGCACTTGTGTAGAGCAGCTGCTCCAAAGCCACTCCAGTGCTTCAGCTGTGTATTTAAGAAAAGGTCCACTTCCCATGGAACTGGTTAGGGTTTGGTGCTTGATTTTTAATTAATACTCATTGCATGCAATAGTATTAATGATATTCTAATAAATGGCGAGATGGTAATCAATGGCATACTTGTGTTTCAGGGAAGCATTCTGAATAATTATTCCATTCTGGTATTCTTGTTAATTCAAGCTGGGGTTTTTCCATCTGGATTATTTAGGGTAGCACAAGATTCATCTTTTTGAGGTACTCTAGTCTATTGTGAATGTATTATTCTTTTATGTAGGAGTATAGTAATAATCCTTTAAATTTGGGTAAGTAGTATTCTAGAGTTAGGATATATTGAGAGAATGCATTGAGCTTTCTGATGTGGTGGCTTTTAGAGAGGTGCCTGTATGTGTTTGCATGTCAAGGATTGGAAACTACAGATAAGGTAAAAAAACTGATGTATGAACAGACTTAAAGCTTGCCCTGACCCTGAGTCAAATCACTTTGGAGATTTGGAGGGGGAAAAAAAAGTTCCATATTATCATTTCTGCACAGCTTTGCTCTTTGGTTCCATTAGGGATTGAAAATGTGGAAATGTTATGGAGTAGCTGCTGTCAATCAGAACAAAATTGAAATCTCATTAGCCTCTCTATCAGGTGAGATCTAAAAGCAAGGTCTTGGCCACTCGTGGTCATTAAAGAACTCGCTCATTGCTCACAGGAGTAAAGGTGTTAAATACAGTGTCTTGGACAAATTCCAGCTTGTGAAATTAGGTTTGGCCTAAATTCCCCTACCAGTTTAGTACTTTCCTTCTCGTTCTTAACTAAAGTGTAATAATGTTTTGAATTATTAAATGGATCCTCACGTGTCCTAAGCATGTCTGCTTTTCAGTGACAGGAAAACTGTGATGATAGTGTATGTTAGACCTTAATGGAGTAATATAAACAAAAAAATTTACAGTAGTCTTAAGTGGAAACCACAGTGTCAAAGCTTTACTATGCACCAGTTTGGGCATATATTGCGAAAAATGTGTATATAGGGGAATAAAAGTACCTTGATTTCAGCTTCCTTTTTTCTGTAGTTTAGGTAGAAACATGAAATGAAAAGAGGTTTACAAGTGGAAGAGCAGAATCACTGCAGTCAGGACCACGACAGTGGTGTAACTGAGATGGGTACAAGGGAAGAGCTGTCTCATTTCAAGGATTTAGAAATGTCATGTACTAAAGCTGTGTGCTTGAGCATCTCCTTGTACTTCAGACATAGGCACCTGACCAGGTTACTGCAGAGTCAGTCAGGCTGTTTGCACAAGTCACCTGCTCTGCCATGACTGGCTAATCATGGTCTTGGATTAGGTAGTGTTTTTTTGGTCATTTATGGACAAACTATTGTAAATCTTTATGTAATACAAGTAATCACACAGTAATATCAGACTTTTGATGCAGCATATTTACACCAGATTTTATTTTCCTTAGTTTGAATGTCCCTTTTGATTATATGTGATGTTTATTTTTTTTATCTCTTACCTTTTTTTTTTTCCTTAAAGTAATATCCTATTTTTTCATACACTGCCTGTTTTCTACACCCATCCACATACTTTTTAGTTCAGGCTGTTTTAGCCTTTGAATTATGCATACTCAGCTTGTCAGTCAGGGCACTCTTGCAACATTTCAGTAGAAATTACTTCTCTAAGTCTTTTCCTCAGAGACATATTTCTGCTACATTAGAGTCTGCTTTGAAATCCAGTGAGAATACACTATAGAACCAGAAAGCAAACACGTAGATAAGTAAATAATTATATATGAGCATCTGTTGTTAATAGTAGCCATTTTGTAATATTCCTAGGAGTCCAAACTGTTGTTCCTTACATGTTTACAAAATTTCATGCATTTCCTTTTTAATCTTTCCAAACATATCTTATGGAGAACCTACAGTTTCTTCAATATGTCATTGTTCTCCCCATCTCTTTTTAGATAATAACTTGGTAAAGCAGGTGAAAAGTAAGCCAATATTATTGTGAGAGCTGCAAAAACACAGGGTGGAGTATTTTATGATTTTTTTTAAGTTGATTTGAAAGTATTCAAAATTATAATTGTTTAATGTAATGCTAAATTGAATGTTTGGAAAAGTAGGGGAGAGTGAAGTGGTTGAGGGTTTGAAGCATGGGAAGGCAAAAAGTCCATCTGCTTTTTTGCTTGGCATGGGTGAGCACTGTGTGTCATGACAGGTCCTGAGCTGCTTCTCCAGCAAAAGTGAGCAGTAATTGCTGCACTTGTATTGTACAGCCACTGAGGCACTTGGCATGCATCCCAAAGAGACAGAGCTAGGGAAAGCAGCACCAGCTCTCCCTAAATACAGGGAGAATTTCACTTTTTTGAGGGGTGGCAGAAATACCTCTGAACCTCTGCCTGGTTAGGAGTTCATCACGATGGGTCTCAAGGAGAATTCATTCCCCTCACGTAGGATAAATTGGACATTATGCCTGTGTCTTGGTAGATTCAAAACTGCTCTTGTTCTAACTGGTTTTAGAAAAAACTATTTTCTTAGTCATTCCCTTTCCTATTTGATAAGAAAAATAGCAAATAAAGTGTAAGATTTAGAAAGTTGTGTGATGTTTAAAGCAGCCAAAATTTGTTTTGCTCAGCTTTCTGTTATTCACCACAGCCATGACCAACTGTGCTGGGCTTCAGTCTGGAACTCAAAAATCTCCAAATTTACCAGAGGAGGTTTGGCTCTGTGCCTCCAGGAGCTGTCGTGCTACCACTGATCTAAATCATGGTGTCTAAGCCAGGCAGGTGAAAATGCTCACATGTACTTTTTCAGGTACTCCATCAGAAACTAGACCTTTTACACACACACACACACGTGTGTGTGTGTGTGTATATATATATATATATAATTTTAATAACTGCCTTCTGATATATTTTTGTTTTCTGATGTATATTTTGTTCTCTGCTGCAAGAAGAAATCTATTTCTTCATTTAACATTCAAAACTATATCCAGCAATTTCTTTGTTGAGCAAAACAATATTATTTATGATGCAATCCATCTAATCTAGTAGCTCCAAGTTGAAATCATATTGCCATTCCTCACTTTCTGCATAAAATCCTGTTTTAGACAGATTTTCACGTAGGAATGGCCAGCACCTCTAAAAGCAGGGACATATGTTGGATGTTTAAGGTAAGGTGGGTTTAAAGTGAAAATACCCTCCAATATGTTAAATATTAACTATTTTGTCATGTGTAAGCACATGAAGATAATAAATGGTAGTGTTACAATATAGAAATAATATTTCCAGTGCAAATAGATGTAAATGTATTTTATTCATTAAATTTTAGTAAATTTAATGTCCAGTGTTCAGTAAATAATATGCTACATTCTTGAGAGTAGTTAATAGCCCTGCTAGCTAAATTAGGACTATTAACTGATTTAGATTTCAAGAAAGAGTTAAATGTGTACATGATTGCACCACTGGTAAAATAAGGCAGCAATAAGTTGTACACATTAAAGCATACATTCAATACCTGACATAGGTCTTGGATAACTAAACAAATTTGTGAAAATCTAGGACTAAATCATGGGGAAAAGTGAGAGCAGAGGCTAGCCTTGCTGGGGATATTCCTGTGGGGGCAAAGCTGGCAAATGGTGGGCTTGAAAGCAGAATAGAAGAGGAGTTTTCTAGGGCACAGGGAAAAGTGAGTCCTGTGAAACACAGCTGGCAAAGTGTTCTGCCCTTTATCCTGTTTTATCCTGGTGTGAGTGGCAAATAGAAGGGGTAGGATCTGTGTAGGAGCTTGCATTGACTCTGCTGCTCAGGCTTGGTGGTTAAAGATTTGTATTTGGCTGCATGATTGTGCAGCCTCAAATCTACTGAAATTAAATCCTCTCTCAGCTCTTCTGTGCAGAAAACTTCTCTTTGAGGCAGAGACCCCAAAGTTCAAGTAACTAAAGTTATCTAGAAGGTTCCTCTAGACACAAACACCCACACTCCACCCTACCCTCAATTTTCTACGTTTGCACAGTGATTGACAAAGGTGTTACTTTATTTCACTTTTAAAAATAGTGGAAGCTGAAGAATAAAGGTTATGCCTTAGTTCTGTTACAGCATCTGCTGACTAGGACACCTCCTTTCCATGGTTAGTCATTGAAATGCTTTGACTGATTTGGGAAATATGGCTCAAAAATTCTGTGAAATATCTTGTCAGCATCAGAGTAGTGAGTCCCAAGTCTCTTCATTTCTTGATTGCACATATTAGACATGGGTACAGCAGGCTGACAATGATTTTACTGCAGAACTGGCAAGAATGATAGGTTAATTTTAAACACATTTAAATCATCATTAAAAACTGGAATTCTCATTGTATTCACAATCAATATTTTCTCATCAAAATCTGGAAATGGAAATTACACAGGTGTTGTTCTTGAGAGCCAGCCTGTAGGAGAGTAGAGGTTTGTGATCTGTGAATGCATGGACCAAGAAGGGCTTGAACATGGCTGAGTTGCAAAACCCCACAGTCCAAGGTGGAAAAGCCAACTGACATCAAATTTCTAGGGAGTCCTAAATGCTAAGTATGTCTGTTAATATGAGGTCTTCACAACACATATATTGTCTCTTACAAGGTTTCACAACACAGACCTTGCTTTCACCACTGTGGCAATTCAGAAGGAAACAGAGTAAGGATCCAAAGCTCCTGAAAGTTTGGCAGGAGGTTCTGGAGCATCATGATTTCCATCAGGTGCAGCATTTACCTTCATCTTGTTTTCATGGTGGGTTTGGTTGGTTTTTCCTTCCTGTGTGAATTTGGGGGTTTTTTGCTGTGTGGAGCTGCTGGTGCATCATTTATGTCTGTAATACCTGAGTGGTCCATGTTTTACCTTCCTTTCCTGCTAATTTCTACTGACTTACAGTTAAATACTAAATTTCAAGTATTTATGGATCAAAATTTTTGAGATATATCAGTTATTTTGGGATTAGAAAGTCAGTTATAGCTGGTGCTTTGCTGCCAGGCCTGTGGGGCTTTGAGTCTTTTCATTAACATGCTTATGGAATAGAACCAAGTGAGTGGAAACTTGTCATTAGTCTTTCCACTATATGTTAGATGAGTGTTGGTGTAGCCTTTTAAAGAGAGTGTAGTTTATTGCTGCCTTTGGGGCACAGGGGAAGGATGCAAGGAGACAATGGTCAGGCAAATGCTGGTGGTCAGGTGATACCAGATGTCACAGGGAAAGACTTTTGGAAGACTGAGACTGGTGAACTAATCCAAAAAAGGCCTAAAATTGGCAGACACTGGAAACTGTAAGCTATGTGCTTACAATGAGGTGCATGAAACATAAAGCAATATTAGTTTGTATTGTCACTGCTTTACAAACTACTTTGTCACAGGCACCCTGAGCTCCAGGAGGAAGCCCGTGGTCCCAGCTGGCTCATTGATCATATGCCACTAGTTGGTGCAGCACACACAATTGAATTGCTTTTCCCTCAGGGAAACAGTGTCTCCAGGTGTGCTAATAATAAAATTAATAGCTTAGAGAAACTGCTTGCCACAGCAGCTGTGGCTTTACAATGAGAGGATCGATTCTGGTGTTTAACTGTCCTAATTCCACAGTGGATACCCGACTCAGCCACCGCTGAGCTACGTTCAGGCTCACAGCTAATCAATACAGCCCTGATTTAAAACAAAGAGCCAAGATTCCGGATTAGAAGTCTTTCTGAATAAAAGGATGTAGGTTAAAACTGTCAACACCCTTCCACTACTATCTTAACATAAAAGTTAGGAGTGCTTCAGTTCGTGCCTCCGCTGGAAACAGATGTGATTCTACAGACTGTATCCCACTCATTTTGTCAAGCATTAGCTTGTAAATATTAGGATGTAAAATGGCACTTAAATCGTTCTGACCTGCCATTTTGTAGAGCTTCATGAATTCTGATTGTAATTGATAATATTACTTTAGTGTGAATAATGTATGTGGTCATACACCGTAGTTATTACTGTCATAGAACGCTGCTGTCAAGTAGCCACAGATTTGACTGCCAGCAATGTGTCTTGAGGGGCACAAATGCTTTTCATATTGGATTTTGAGAAGATCCTGATTGTGAGTGCTTATAAATGTCAAGGTTTAGCCTGTGCATGGAAGAAAATATGCATTTTTATAAGTTGATAGTGGAAAGTGAAAGAGCATTAAACATTATTGGACATGGGGCTGAAATTTCAGTGACAGCTTCTTAGTTGCAAGAGAAATGAGAAAGACGTTGAAAATCACAGCTTGTTTGCCAAAGTTGGGTAGGGTTTGTTTGCTTGTTTTATTAAACTTGCAATTTGGGCTGATCGGAGCCTTTATTGTTCTTTGTCTTGCTTATGTCTTTAGATGACAACAGTTCCACCACAGCTCCCTACCACAATTTAGCACAGCGAGGGAGGGAGCTCGGAGCCATTTCTGTCAGCCATTAAACACGGCAGTTCCCTGCAGGGAGACAGTAAATTCTCCTTCCCTCTCCCTTGGAGTCCAGTGAAAGGAATCAAAATCACCTCTCCCTATTGCATTCGATAGCACCAGAAGAGTGTGGCTTCATTTGATTCTTGCAAATTTAGGAAATCTAAAATTAATCATAAGAAGTTTGAGAGTGCTGCCCTGATCTACTGGAGGCTTTGTAGGCAATGGGCAATTGGGGGTGGTGGTACCAGACCTGAAAAAAAAAATAAAGCAGTTGGGGAAGGAAGGACTTATAAACAAATACAAGTGTTAAAATGCTGTTGCTGCCCTAGCATAACCACACCAAAACCAAGCCTCTATGCTGTGTTTCTAAGGCAGATAACTTTAGGTGGTTGCTGAGAGATATTGGGAGGAATGCTTTGTGATTTGGATTGTTTGAATAAATAAATTTGTTAGGAAGAATGTTCTTTGAGTTACTTAAATACACTGCTGGACACAGGCTTCCAACGGGGAAGCTCTTAAAGGTGCAAAAATTTCTTAAGCAGCACCCAAGTTTTCCCTACATGGGGAGCATGGCCTGCTTAGGAGGGTAGGCAGGCTGAGCCAGCCTGGGTGGGGATTTTCTGAGGCAGCAACTTGAGCTGGTTGCTGGGAGATAGATTGGTGAGCCATGGCATCATCTCCCCAAAGATCTCACCAGCACTCTCAGAGTTCAGCCGCTGTCCTTGGCAATAAGAAGACTCGGTGGGGAAAGGTGGCAATAAAAAAGCACATTTAAAAGGGACTTGAGCCACCTCCAGTGTACACCAGTGGGTAAAGCATTGCTTGTGTGGATGGGGAGCAGCAAGGAAGTGCTGGCGGTTTTTGCAGGCCTGAGATGTGCACAGTGCTCTTTGTCTCAGACCTAGTGTTCTTTGTCTCGTGACTCTGGCCTCTATTTGCATTGCTTATTCTGACAGATGTGGGAGAGGTCTGCACTTATATTTCTATCAAGTGTGTTTCAGTGACTTTGCTTTATAAAAAAATGCTTTAATTTTTTCAGCCTCTTAATGAATTAAACAATGTCCAGAGATAAAATATCTCAGGATAAATAGTTTCAAGAGAGTATCCAAGGCCACGACTCAATCTCTAATTAGTTGTTTTTTCTTTTCCTCTCCGTGTCCCAGTGCCACACGCACTTTGTACACAAAGGTTGAGGGCAAGAGATAAAGATAAATGTTAACAGCAACCATCTTTTCCTTAAATAGGGAGCATGGCCTAGTTAGGAGGGTGGGCAGGCTGAGAACGAGCCTGTGTGCTGAGTTTCTGAGGCAGGAACTTTAGAAGATTTCTGGGATGTATTGGTGGGAATCAAGGCAGACCCTTGTGGTTTTGATGGTTTGAATAAATAAATTTGTGAGGAAAAATGTGCTTTGAGTTCCTTGGATACGCTGCTGGACACAGGCTTCCAATGGGGAAGCTCTTAAAGGTGCAAATTAGAGTTTGGTCTGTTGCTTCAGTGCATTTGCAAGTGGTGGGACTGAGAGTCTGGGAAGCGTTAGGAGATCTGTAGGATTGTGTTCTGGAAGAAATCCAAGAAATTGGTTTCATCTGAAGAACAGAGTTCAGATGGGAGATTAAAGAAATCACATCTTACTACTGCATGAGGCTGTCCATCTGAACTAGAAGGCTGCATGAGGGGAGAAGCTTAGAGGTCTCAGAGAGATTTTTAAGTTTTTTTTCCAGTTGGTGTCATTGCAGGTGAAGTTTTCCACTGAGCTATGGAAAATTTGGACTACATTTCCAGTCTTTTCTTAACAGCTGTGAGCATTCAGCTCTTTATTGATAAAAAAAAAATTAATTTTCAAGAGATGAATGTATGATGCAGGGAATTTTTTTCTAAAGCTGCTTCAGGTAAAGCAAATCCTTCCAACATATGACTACAAGTTGCTTCTTCACTCCGAGTTACATGGATTTTTATTAAACAGTAATATTGTTGTTAAACCTCTTAAGCTGTTGTAAAATCTATTAAACCTCCTAGCTGTGTGAGAGTCATTTTTTGCATAAGAAAATATGATGGTAGTGTGTCAGTCACATTGCAGTAATGCCAATCCATGGTATTGGCCAAACTGGTTTTTGTTCCATTAGCAAATGCCATTGAGATTTTTATGGTGCTTTAAAATACATTCAGCTTTAAGAGAACTGGTTTTAAAGCTGCAGAGAAGCATCAGTAACTGACTAATAAAGAGACATAATTTAGTTTTCATTAATATTACACTTACAAGATTAAAACAATGAATTTTTATTAAATAGACTTGTATAAGAAGTCATTTGATTAAGACACTGTCTTCATATAATGGATGTTGGTTCCATGCAGAGTAATGGATGAATATTGCCTCTAGGAAAAAAAAAAAAAAAAAAAAAAAAGAAAAAAAAATGTGTAGAAAGAGATGAAGGCAAAGGTTTTCCTCCCTGGCTTGCCAGTACTGACAAACTTGATTGAAGATTTCTTTTGTCTGCTTTTAATTTTATGGAGTTAATAGTTGGCTTAGAGAAATTATGTATATTTAATTTTTCAAAGAGCATCTATGTTTTGCTTTAGACCTAGTAATTTTCCCTATTTTTTTTTGAAAGTAAATTTCAGCTAACTCTAGAGGGTTTTAATGTTATGGTGTAGTCTTGAAAGTTGCCAACAGTCAGTTTAAAACCACCAAAAAAATCCTGAGGAGTTTCACTGGTACATTAGGATTGAGTATGTCTGTGTGTAAATTAGAACCCATTTGTGGATGTGTTTGCAAGTTGGTCTCAAGGAAAGTCCCACAAGCACAGCCCAGTGTAGGGCACACATTTGTAGTGAACAGTGTTAGAATTCCCTGGAGTGCCTGTGTGGAGCTGCTGTGAGCCTGGCAGGAGGGGATGGGCTGGGTGCAGCTCAGGGGGTGTCTGCAGGGTCCCCCCAGGCCCCTGGGTGCTGTCTGCAGCAGCGACAGGGAGGGCAGCTGCTCCAGCTGCTGCTGCACAGCTGGGCTTCAGGAGGAGGCAGCAGCTCTGTGGGAAGTGTTTTCCTGCTGCCTCCATCTCTTTGTATCCCCTCTGCATTGCCAGGGCCTCGACTGGGGCAGCAGGGAGGGGACCTGTCTGAGAATGTTCATTTCAAATGGCCATTTTTGTCCTGATCATCTGTGTGAGCCAAGGCTGAAGGGTGCAGAGGGGAGGCAAAATTCTGTGCTAAATTCTGAAACTAAATAAGCTCTTGTAAGGGGTGTAGGCATGTTTTCTTTAACCCTTGGGCTATCTCCTTGATAAATTTCAAAGGTTTGCTGTGAGCAACAGAGGTGTTATACTTCCTAAATATCTTGTAAAATATGAAGCTAAGCCTTGAATTAAGTTGTTAAGCTTTGTACGAGTAATCTATCCTTCCTGTAGCATCCCAGTATAACTTCCCAAAATGGAAGGTTTTGGTTTGTGATGGCATTAAGATTGTGCCAAACTGTAGGGGGATAGAATATAGGAAAATAAAGATAGTGCAGAAAGTAATCTCACCCCTAAGGAGTTGCAGCTGGGCCAATTATCAAAGATTAGGAGCAGGCCTGACTTTACCAGGCCACAGCTGTAAGCAATGAGCAGCAGATGCTATAAAAGAGTGGGGTGGGTGGGTGAGAGGGGAACTGGAGTCAGTGGCTGCTTTGTGAAGAGGAAAGAGTCAGTGCTCTGAGGAGCTGCCCACGAGAAACATCAAGGAGGTATGGAACTTTTGTGATAGGAGACAGCAGTATGGAACCCCTGCAATGAGATGACAACACCAAACAAGTGCAAATCCCTGTCTCTGATTTTTATTTCAATAATTTATTTAGCAATAACCTAAGCGCCATTTTGGTGTGGAAGAACAACTGTGTTGTATAAAAGCAGAGTATTTTCTTCCATTTATAGGTTTGGGCTCTAGGAAGGTGTTGCCAGGGATTAAGTGTAATCAAATTCCAACTCTCATATCTTAAAAAGTAATTCAACAAATGAATGAAGGACGGAAAATATTTTCAGTCATTTCTGCAATATGTGGCTTTGTGTTGCATTGAAAATGCCAATAAGCTACAGTTCAAGAACAAAAGCATGGAAAAGAAATGTAAGTTCACAATAATTCAAAGGCTATGGTCTTTATTATCCTTTCAATGAATAGATGAATGGCACTGAAAGTTTTTAAGCCTTCTGTGGGTGTTTTTTTTCTCTTATACAATGACTGTTTATTCTCACTTGGCTTCAATGAAATTATATGAGGGGTAAATGTTATTGTTAGTTACAATCTACAATAACAGCTCTGTGTCATCAGTGTTGTCACTTTAGTTTTCCTGTTGTTCAGACCTATCTTGCTGGAGAATATAAGGCTATAATACTTTTATAGGGCTTTTTACTATTTTCTTTCCTGCTACATTTCTCATCCTCCACTGGTGAGCCAGAACTTTGAGAAGGAGGAGCTTCTCAGGTCTTCTCTCCATCCCTAATTTCTTTGCCAATTGTCTCACTTATTTTGTCACAGACAAATGCTATTGCTTGACTGCACATCAGAGCTTTTGTCCATCAAAATTAAAGGATGTGCAATCCATCCTGTACTGGAATACTTACAGGAGAAGCAGCACAGCCAACATGGATGCCCAAAAGGCAGAGATGGAAACTGCTGAGTGTTGCTGTACCAAGTGACTTGGAAGAGTTTTTCTTAGGCAGTTACAGAAAGTCTATAAAAATGATTTTGAAAGAATAGTAGTATTTGTTAGATAATGTACAGAAGATAAGGCTGACATGTAATTTCGTACATTTATTCCCTAGACTCATGTGGAACGTGAGCATTTTAGGAAGGGAAAACAATTTATGTAGAAGCTTTAGGTCATAAATGTGAAATAAATCCTCTATCATTAATACCAGGTGATGTCAATCACTTTTCTCTTGCAAATAATCTCTATAAATAGAGCAATTACTACAGAAGCAGTCAATTATAAACTCTTGCATTGTGAAAAAAACCCCACAGTACATTGGCTTGTTGTCATTTCCAGAAAGGCTTTAACCTTTTACTAAAAAATAAATAAGTGATTATAATTCAGTGGGAAGGAGCTAGAAGAGCTGTTAAAAGAGAAGAAGAAAGTGGTGTTACATAGGATCTCTTCCATAGGATTTAGGAACTCCAGTGTTCCTTAGTTGAGTTGTGATTATGATGATTTGGGTTGAGATGCTGGATTGAAATGCAGAGCCTTGGTCTTTGCAGGGCCGCGAGGGCCACAATTACAATTTGTGTAGTGAAGGGAAATGAGTTTTTTGAGAAAAATGTTCCCAGCTGCAGTTGAGTTTCTCGAGCCTTTTTTCTGCAGGGTGGCACAACACCAGGCATTCCAGGACTGACACAGCTCTGCAGCAGATGTGCATTGTTTACAAACCTCTTTTTGTTGCTCCTGAGTAACTTCCCCCACATGCCTTGGAAAAATTCAGGCAGTCACATACTGAGTGATGGACCACAGTTTCAGAAATTAGCATTCTTGTGTGCAAATGTTAATATGATACACCAAAATAGAACCTCCCTATTATTTAACATCTCTGTGGATTAAATTGATGTTTTGGGTAATTAGAGTCAGGGTAAGTAGTTCTTCCTGTGTTCCAGTGTAGAATTAGGTGCAGTCAAAGTGTGTTGGAAACACCCAGACTCTGGCGTTGTGGAGATATGGTTGGGCACCACAGTGTCCCTGTTCTGCACTGGAAATGCCCAGAATAAATACAATATTTAAGTATTAAAATGTGGTGTGATGTCTCTACTATTTGGAAAGAAGGAGCATGTGATACATATCTAGAACATCAAATTAATCTCCTAGAAAGGAAGGATAAGGTCATTTAGATTAAAAAAACCTGGTTTTGAGGGCTCCCCTGACATCAGATGTGTTTGCAACAGACTCAAGTTTCAGGAAGTTTATTCATTATAGTGAGGGAGCAGCCACATGCTCCTACTTTCATGTACAAGTGTCTGTGCTGTGATTTTGAGACGTCCTAATCGACCATTCTGGTTTTTTATTGAGTTGGGATTCTGTACATCTGATACCTCTTCATACATAATCAGTGATTCTTGGGGCCTTAAATGTCTGTTTCACAGTAAAAAACAAATGTGCTGTTCTTGTATCAATATTAATTACAGTGAGATCTCTTCTGCCTCCCTGTTTGGGGGTGTCTTTAAATGTGAAAGAAACCTCACTGTGTTATGCACACACACTGTGCAATATATAAGTAGTTCTTCCTGTGGAATAATGTGACTATAACTGATGTGGTTTGTTCTTATATTTATTTCTTGATCACTGTACTGAAACTTTCCCTGCCAGCTCTGTGCCATTGCTGCTTTTGCAGGAGGCTGACTTCCCTTACCTGGGACAGCTTCTGGAATTGTAGTTCAAGTGACTGTGGGAACTAAACAAGTTTTCCTTCTAGAAATAAACATTTTACAAAGTGAGACACATTCCCAAAATTCTGTCTAGGAAAATAGCTGTAGCCTTTGTTTATTTGTGGTAGGTACAAATAATTGTAACTAGTCCATGGTGAACATATAACTTGTTGAAAGCATTTAAAGGGATCAAATGGTTAAAGTAAGCTCTTCAATCAAATACATCTGGAGACAAAAGCAGACTTGGGAAGTACATACCTCAAACACCAGATAATTCTGTTTCTGAGATGCAGAGAAAAGCGAGGTCAGAACCTACACAGGAGTGGGGAATTGTGCACTACCAGAGCATGGGTGTAGTACTGCAGTCTGCCTTGTGTTTGGTGAGCTGTTCCACAGAACACTGCTGGGCTAGAACACAGCTTTATGAATAGGAAATTTAATTTTGAGACCTTTTGTGTATAAGAAATGAAGTTCTGAAGAGGTGAAAGTAAAGGGGAGAAGAGATGTGTTTGTTGCTTAAATTATTATTCAAAATGTTCGAGTTGGTTGTTTTGAAAAACGCCTGGAGTGAATGAGATGCAGGGAAGTGGTTGGTGTTTAATTACACAGGACTGCCACCTAGCATCAGCTCACAGCTCTGAGCAGCACCAGACTCGCAGCAGCAGCAGCATCACTCCTGGGTTTTCACAGCAATTCATTTTTTCTTTCCAGCCTTTATTGGAGTATAAATGTCTATGCTAAAAAAAGACAGCTCTTCCATGGTAAACCTCTGATATTAACATTAAAAGCTTTTTAATTCAGGCAAATGGAAACAGGACTAGTAAAAGCTTTTTTGTTAAATAGATAGAATTTTAGTATAGCTAATATTAATGGTTTCCAAGTTTGCCTAGGTAGATGCCGTCTTAATAAATGTTACTATTTCAGCAGCTCTCAAAAACCAAATTTTGCATTTAGTATTGTTACTGTTCTTTCAAATTCAAGCATAAACTGGAAAATGAAGAAATCTTTTCGTGGCATCAGTGCACATACCCCAGATTTAGTAATTTACATATTCCTAAAGGAAGAATATCTGTGGGATCATGATAAAGAGGACCACAGTAATCAAGACACAAGTGATTCTGTACATGTCAGCAGCTAGACAGTTTATGTTTGGAAATTTCTGAGATTTGTCAGGACATTTGATGCTGACAAAAAAAGGAAATGCCAGCTCTCAGTCATATATCCTTTTATTCTGAGTATAGCACAAAGTGAATTAATCCTTCATATTTCTCTCAAGTGCAGTGTGAAGCCAGGACACCAATCAAAAAGCTGCTTTACCTGAATCATCTGTTAGTGCTTCGTTCTATTTTCTTACACTTTATAGTAAGTAAAATATTAAAAAAGAATAAAGCTAAGAAATACAAAAATATTGCATTTAGATTGATGTTGTATTTAATGAATCCTTTATAGGATGTAATACCAAGTGTTAATCAATAGACATGCCAGAATAACTTCCAATACAACCTTGTAGAGTTTTTAAAATTAATTCTTATTAAAATTATTGACTTGTTGTGACTTACTGGGGTTGCAACTGGAGCAATTTTTCATCCTAATTAGGAGGTTAGGTTCCACTACTCAAACTGCAGATAATAGTGTAATGATTGTCATCTGGAAACATAAAAATCAATGTGAGATACTATCAAAATCTGCTGCCTGTCACAAATTATGGAAATTGCTCACGGTTTTAAAAACACTGCTAAACGGTGTTTCCTTTTATTCTTTATAACATATTCAAGCACAGCTACTCCAGAGAGTGTCTATTAACATAAAGCAAGCATCAAGTGGTGCTCAGATAGTTAGGGCCACCTCTTCATCTGTGATGTAATTTACAAATATTTAGGAGAGATATGGAATAGTCTTCTCTTTATAGTATTAAAAATCAAATATCCTATTACAAATTTTGTAGCAGGATTGTATTTTACTTAACATTGCTTTGTTTTCTGGTCAATTATATTTGTTGATGCAGTAAAGAAACAGGAATGTGAGGATAATGGCCACACACGTGGCTGTACATTTCCCTCACTGGTAACATCAGGAGAATTGGAAAATTTTAGGTCATTCTATAGATATCTATTCCATCTTTTCTTTTCCAGTCTTCACACTGCAATGTCAAGGGGCAGAAATGAGAGAAAAAGAAAAAAAGAATGTTAGTTGTCACTGAGGCTGTGCTTCAGTTAGAGGTTATTTATAGTGATTTTGTTTTTAATATTTGATGTACACAGACCTTTCCTTCTCAGTCAGGTGTAACTCTGGAAACTCCTCTGCTGTAATTGCCTTTGGAGGTCTATGGGAGGTTATAAAAACAGGATACATGCTGTTTGATTAGTCCATTATAAATTACTATATATTTTCCCATTCTATCTTCAGAATATATTCTCCCATTTTCTTATGTTCACAATGGAAAAAATAATGTTCTTCATTTGAATGTTAGCATATGTCATGTGTAAAGGGAAATGAGGAGCAGAACTTTTGGATTCAGATGGAAACTGAGCTGATGCTTTCATGCAAATATTCACCAACTTGCTGGGGTGTTGGTCCTTGTCTCTTTGGAAGTTCCTTAAAGCAACTCATTTCAAGTTCTGTGATGAAGCACTGCAAGTTCTGGGTCCAAATCTTATACCTTATTTTTCCTTTCTAATTAGTAATCTGTGTGCAGGTGTAATTACTGACAATTCTTCATAAAAGTCTTTTAAAAGAACCTGCAGCTGTAGAGATAAAAAAGCTCAGAATCACAGGCATTGAGGGATGGGGGCACACGTGTTCAGGGACGTGGAGGTTTTATTATTCACCATTGCTCAGAAATTCAGAATCCACTGATTTGTAATGTGTACTCTGCTGATTGACTGAAATTTTAAGTGCTGTATTTAAATTTTAATGCAAACAAATTTTTGACAAAACCAAGACTTTTACCAGTATGCAGCTTTGTGTTTTCACTGAAAAAGAGTTTTGAAAATCATGATCCTATCCCTGCTTGGGGCAGAAACTGGCAGAATCCCCAGCTAATGCAAATCAACATATCTCCATCAACTCAGTAGAGGTGAAGAGATTTATGGGAGCTGCAGAGATAATCCTCATTATCTTTGTGTGACGAAGATAAAACTGGTTCTGAAGATCTACACAGTAGATTATGACATTATTTGTAAAGTGTTTATTAACCTTGCACTGTTAAACAGAAAATAGCTTCTGGTATCTGATATAAGAGGAGATAAGATTTAAAACACTTGAGAGGGAAACAATAAACAGCCCATGGTGGGCTTTGGAGGCCATTCAGTTGTGTCCAAATCTGGATTCAAACCTGCAAGCTGCTGGGGTGAACTCATTGGTCAGAAACTCTTTGAGCTGCTTGGATGCTGAACCAGAATTTGTTGGAAGAAAGCCTCTTCTACAGCAGCAGTGCTATATTTCAAAATGTGAATCTCATTAAATTCCTTCTGATATGAAACAAAGAAAATTGTGAGTACAATAATTAGAAGCATAGTAAGCAGCACAAGCTGCTTTTCTCCATTAAAGTGTCAAATTCAATCCTCAATGTGAAAACAAAGCAAAATATAATTTTAGTGAAATGTTTGGGGAGTAAAAGAAGGAATATTTGTGTTTGCAGACTTCTTAGAAACAGTTAAGCATTAGCTCTGTCAAATACCAAATTATAGGTAAATTCAGTTTAAATTATGTGAACTATACGTTCTTTGAAATTTGCCTAAAAAGACTTGCTATACAACTAAAGCTGTGAAAAAGCTCTTTTCAAACTCGGTAAAGCTCCTGAACACTTTTTGTAAGTGGCTGCACATGTTTTGAAAGGATTCTAGTAATGCCTAACACCTTCCAAAGTACCTTTCAAGCAGTGAAATTCAGATTCAGCACATCTGTGTTCCTACAAGACTTGCAGTAATAATCAGATTGGTTAACTATACTTTTTTGTTAAGATTGATTTTAATGTTTTAATCGATTTGAGGCAGATAAACTCAGTTGTGTGTAAAATCTTATTTATTTGGGGACAAAAGGGAATTGAATTTTGATAGGGGTTTTTTTCCCCTTTACCTTTCAGCGAAGAAAAGTCCTTAGACTTCACTTTTTAAGGCGTGTTCAGCAGACTTAGAAATTCATTATTTTTGTCAGCATTGAATATGGAATTTACTCTATTTTAGTGTATTTTAGATCTAGATTGCAGTTACAAGTGTTGATAAATATTGTAGGTACAGGGAAAGTGTATTAGTTGTTTTTTTTTTTCATCAATCCATTTCTTCAATTGACTTTGCCTGGCTAGTAATGATTACTTCAAAGAGCTGCATTTAAATGCACACAGTAGAAACTCATTAATTTTCAGTAATTTTGGAAATGCACATGAGGAATAGATGAATTCTGAAAATCTGTGCTATTGTCTCATGCTGGATTCATTTATAAGGAGAATCGTTGCAAATGCACTGCACCTAGAAGGTGTGAAAGCAAGAGAAAAAAGGAGAGCAGTTTCTAGAAGTGCAGATGGGCTTGGGGAACAGTCAAAATTAAGAAGTTTATAAAAGCTCAGGCACAAAAATGGGTCAAAATCAAGTAGCTGAATCCCCCAAAATGTTAATGACGTTCTGATTACAAATAGGGACAAATAAAGTCTTGTAGTCTTGTCTGTTCACTGCTGTGAAATATGAGCATCATATTCCAACCTTTATTTCTTGTGGAGTTTTCAAATAAACTATTTATTTAAAATCTTCTCATTTTACCTGCTGCACTACAGATTTTGTACCTAGCTGCCCATGGGATCTGTTCTGGGCCCCTCCTGTGTTACTGGTTTTGTTACACAGCCCTGATCTGGAGCAAAGCTCTGCTGCCCCAAATACTTTTCCATTGTGGTTACTTTGTGTGTTTTTACTGTACCAGGCGCTCATGTGGATCACAGAGGTTTGGTTTAACTGTGGAGCTTGAGCACAGTGTTGGTAATCTCATGTGGGTGTGTTTTAGTAGAAATTTTAGGGGTTTTTCATGACATGATGCTTTTCCTAGTTAAATTCCTAGTGGGAATGATGAGGAAATCTGCTTTTGGTCCCTCTGATAAATGATGTTATTTAGCCAAGTGAGGATTAGCCTGGTTCTACATAGATAAGTAGACTTATCCTTAGACTTATCTAATTTCTGGAATTCTTAGGAAGTATGGACAAATCTCTCTATGGGAAGAAATAACTTCTAAAAGCATTCTGATTCTTTATTAAACAAAATCTAATTAACTGATATGTCACAATTTCATGTTGAATTACCATTTTTAAGTCACATACATTTGAAGTCCTGATCTGACCATCTGTCTGGTGATGCACTTGCACTGTATCAGAACTAACATTAGTGCAGTCTAAATGGAGGCATGGCACTGTGGACCAGTTTGTATTTCCTTCTTATTACTCAAAACTCAATTTCTAAATGGGACATTTCCTAATTCTGCTGCTGTGATTATTGGAAAATATTCCAGCAGCCTCATGTAAGTTTTTTTATACTAGCTTTAAAAAACATTTCAGATGGATAAATGACTTAAAGAAAGGCACATATCTATGATTTTTCAGCCATGCAAAAGAGAGGAGAAACTTGGCTTGTTCAGGCTAGAATTTCTAAGCTGCTTTCAAAATTTAAGCCACCCTACCTGGAAAACTGAGGAATCCATCAAGATATTATGGAAACATATAGACTTCCTTGAACATATTTCTAGGAAATGAGATATAAATACTTTATTTTATGTTTAAGAATCACTCTTTTCAGTTAAAGGTTATTCCACCTCCATAAAATCAATTGCAATTGAGGTTATTTTAGGTCTTTCTCTTGGGGAGTTGCCCCAAGCATTGAGATCTGTGTGTTGTAGAAGCTCTCCTTTGCAGATCTTCTAACATATAAATTCAATTCAAAACTGCAGAGATAACCCTACTCTGTGAGCTACTCTTAAAATTTTTTTTTACTTTCCTTTTAGTCTTTTTTTTCATTTTATTATTTTAGTTCAGGACTATGCTATCAGGCTACTTAAAAAAGTATTGAAAATTGAAGCTGAAATTTGACCAGAAGTTGAAAACTAAAACTAAATAATTCAAAATATATATATTACATGAACGAGGGTTCATGCAAAATGCTTGGTCTTTGGCAATATTTTTATGAGAATGATAAAAGGGACTCAATGCCAAACTAAATAAGTAACATGTTTATTTAAGAGAATAGCCACTGCAGAAGTTCAAACAAATTTTTAAGCTGTGTATGTGTAACAAATCTTGACTAAAACTTACTTTTCAATTAAAATTGTGAAGCTGGGCAGTCTGAAATTGCTGAAGCTTGATTTCTGTTCCCAATAGTTAACTCTTAGTGTGCTTGCTCAGTCTGGGGATTGTCTCTTTTTTTTATCTTGCCTCTCAGGAAATGGGAATGAAACTGGACAGCTGAGTGATGTAAATGGAAATCCTTTGCTCTTATGGTAGCTGAAACAAAAAATAATGAATCATGTATCTTGAATGCTGTTAGAATAGAAACCAGTATTAGTGGTTTAAGCACAGTTTGGTGTTGGTTGTTCTGGTTTTAATTGAACAAATACTTGTTTTCTTTTTCTGTTTGCAATTCCAGCTGCTTCTCAAAGCCCAGAACTCC
This sequence comes from Agelaius tricolor, assembly GCF_023055355.1. Lineage (NCBI taxonomy): Eukaryota > Metazoa > Chordata > Aves > Passeriformes > Icteridae > Agelaius > Agelaius tricolor. The sequence continues at coordinate 5,547,252 of NW_027269278.1, read as the reverse complement.
TGTCTGTAGGAAGCTGTCTGGTTCAGGGATTGCTTTTCCCTGAAGGAGCAGGAGTCACTGATGGAGGGGTGTTCACTCCTGCTGCCTAACACCCTACAGATCTTGTATCTCACCTGTAATTCTGTGTTAGAGCAAAGAGGAGCCAGCCTTGCCAAGGGCTGCTGTCCTGCAGGGAGGCTCCACGGGAGGGCTGGAGATGTCCCTGCAAGGGGCTTTGGCGATGCCACTGACCCAACACCCACACACACACACTGCTCAGTCCTGCCTGCTTTGAACAGGAGACTCTTTTTGGGAAGTCTGAGGCATCACCACCTGCCCCTGCCATGGGCTGGGCTGACAGATCCACCCTTTGGGGAGCTGCTTGTCACAGTCCCACCGCTGCTTGTGCAGAACAACGTGTGCACTTCAGCGGCAATGGCATCAACAAAGAGATTTCTTTTCTCTCCTTTATCTTTTATTTTTTATTTTAATAATTTATGAAAGTTTTCATGCAAGTTAGAATTTACTGAGGTAATTTGGGCAAATGAGCAAATTGGTAATGGTAATATAGATCATTTTACACTAGGTCTTGATATTGACCTAAAATTACAATCTGATGGCTCTTAATGTATATGAAAAGCTTTGTCAGATATCTTTTCAGTTCTGTTTGCTAGTAAATTAGGTTACAACTATTCATAGTTTATTGATTTCAGTTCGGGCTAATAAAGCATTTATAGTATTTGGTTCCAGTTTCCTTCCTGCTCTGAGAGGCACAGATACAGGAGATTCTTTTCCCACTGCCTGTATGGGAGAATGACCTATTGCTCAAGGGAGGCTTTAAACAGCAGGGCTGCTGCACTTGGCTCTCCTCTGCCTCACTGACTTTTGTACTAAAATAAGGGATTGCAGTGCTTGTCTTGGGGAAGAGAAGCAGCTCTTTAAAGGGTGGAGCAGGAGTAAAATCACTGGTGCACTGGGATGTTGCTTAGAGCGCGCTTTGTCCAGGGCACTGAGGTGCAGCTGTGACTGCTACCAGGGCCAGACCTGTGCAGGGCTGAGTTCATGAGCTTGGAAATCCAGTGTGAAATTCTGGAGAGCCCAGCATGCATGGGAACTCTCCTGGGCCACAGATGGGGAGTTACAAAGGAGGTGGTCAGTCAGGACACTTTATTGACTCTGCACATCACAACAACTACCAGCACTAATTGACATAATGGGTATCAGTACAGTATTCCTTGCTTCACAGTTTCTGCTGGCCAACTGCTCTCTCTGCTCCCAGGCCTAGTAGCTCATGTTCTCCACACTCCTGCTTTGACTTCAAGACAGCAGAAAGGCACCCACCAGCCCAGCTGAGACAAAATGCCAGTTGATTTTAGCTCATGTTGGCTAAAATCAGTGAGCCTTTTGAAGTTTGGCAGACAAAATTGTACTGGAAGAGAAAACACCGCTGACTTGTGTGGGATTGTGGGTTCACACCTACTGTCTGTGCCCTGCTCAGCAATGGAAATAGGAATTTGTTGGTAAATCACTATAACAATTTAAGTTTTGATTTCCATTAAAAAAAAAATATTTTAAAACAATCCTTAGATTTCCAGGCGGAATAATGTACCCTGTGCCTGTGTATCACACACAGATCTCAAGTTGGTCATTGACCATATATCTATAGGACAGGCCCAGATGAATGCCATACTTCCTGGGCCTCCAAACAAAAGACAAAATCTTCAGTGAAAAGAGAATAGGCCTTGTATTGATTTACATGCCACAGGAATGTGGCTCTGCTGGTGGAGAGGTGAGTGTTAGAGGTTACTATTCCTTCTCACGTGTTGTTGTCTTTAGATTTATGGTAGTGTCATCACAACATATGGCAGAGTTGTTTTCTTTTAGGTTTGTTTTCACATTTTTAAGGGACTGTTTCAAAGTTAACACTGTCAAATGACATGTTTAGAAGTGAATGAGCTTGCAGTAGTGTCTTGGGAATTGTGATAGAGCTTGTGCTTCTTTTATTAAATTGTGCTTTTAGTTCCTGTGCGTTTTCTTCACTCTAGAACTGTATTCCCTCAAAGGTCTGTGCTGTGGAACTGAAGAAGGAGCAAAACCCATTCATTTTATCCTGGTACAACACACAGTGTGGCTGAAGCAGGACCCCACTGCAGTGTCTGCTCCTCTGCAGACAGAATGCAGCCTCTGCCTTACTGTGCTCTTCAAGCTCGGAATTCAGCTTTAAACCTGCAAGCTCAGATGATTTTTTACTTGAAAAACCCCTGACTTTTTAAGCCTTCAATCTCAGCTTACAAAGCTTGCCTTGTGTGTTTGCTTTACAGGCTGCTTTCTAAAATAAATAGTTCTTTTGGTTCTTCCTATTTTTTAATGGTTATGGAACTTTTCCCAGATTAAGACCATCATAGGCACATTGAGGCTGGAGAGGACCTCTGGAGCTCACCTAATCCAAGTGTCAGTGTTGAACTGAGACTGGGCTTTGTGTAGTTGAATCTTGAAAAAGAGCAAAATTCCCCAGCCCCTGGAGCAACCTGTCCAGTGCTTATTTGTCCCAGATGGATTTTACTCACTTCATTTCTGTTCAGAGCTTCCTATACCAGTTTTGCACTGGTGGTTTGTTGCTCTGCTTTGGTTGCCCCCAGTAGAACCCATCTCCCTCTTCTTTGTGGCTTCACAGGAACAGCAAGGCCACTGCTGGCCACTTCTGCCACTGAACAAGTCCAGTTCCTTCATCTCTCCATGTAGAGCCCATGTTCCAGTCCCTTGAGACTCTGGCTTCCTTCCCTCCAATTTGCTCCAATTTGGGAACATCTTTATTGTTTAGTGGGTGAACTCTGTGCAGTATTAATGCCTTTTATAAAGTACTGCTAAAAATAATGATACCAAGAAATCATTTACCTTGGCAGGTAATACAGAATTGGAACAAAGAGAGCATTTTAAGGCTTGTGTTTAACTTACAATAAATTGGTTGCAACCACGGAGGATTCTGGTTTCACAAGGTAAATTTTGTTAAACTGCCTTATTAATTTTGTTCTTTGTACTTAACATCTAATCCTTAGAAAAAGAGCTGACTAAGCTTTGGACCTCTAGTTAATTTTCTGTTTTGAAAAACAAAGCTATAAACTTGTTCAAATTTGTCCAATATCTTTGGAGGATAGGCAGTTTTAAAATACTGTGAGTTTCATATACTGTGGATGGAGAATCAGGATGTCTGGATAACTGTACAGATCCAATAAATACTTAGTTTAAATCAAGTATCTTCACTGAGGGGATAAATTTTATTTTGCAAGAGTCAGTGATACAACTGAATGTGGTAGGTGAAAGAGAATTTGCTTTGAATGTGCTTTAAATGCTTCTTGCCAAGTTCCCTTAGGTTTGATCTCTGTCCTTGTCACAGGGAGCTGATGCTTTTGCCTGGAAGTTCGAGCGTGGCAGTTGAGGAACGTTGGGATCTCTGTGCTGGATGCGCAGCAATCCAGGCAGCAGATGGCAAAATTGTGGGGGCTGGCTCTAATGCAGGGAGCTTAGAGTTGTGAAGAAATTAGACATTGCAGCTTGGTCATTGTTCAATCTGTGAAAGGGCAACCTAAGAAAGGACCAAATGGGGTTTGCAAAGATTCCATGCGCTTTTAAGAACACTTTTAAACTTGTTTCTCCTTTCTGACTAATCCTGCTTGGTGGAACTCTGGCGCAGATGGTGGCTTGGAGAGGGTTGTTGGCATTTCTCATGTGGCAGCTTCTCCGAGATCTCCCCACGTGAGCTCCCCTGTTCTGGGCTGGTGCAGCTTCAGCCCTTGCTGTCCCCAGCTGCCTTCAGGCACCCCCTGTGGGGTGTTGGATGAGGCTGTCACACAGGGCTGAGGAGCCAGGATGGGCTCTGTGTGACAGCCCAGCCCCATGAGCAGTGACTGCTGGCAGAGGGACACTGAGGAAACCCCTCATCCACCAGCAAATGCCAGGCTTGCCTTGGAGACACCCACAGCTAGGAGGGAGGAAGCAGAACGATGATCCTGTGTAGGAAATCTGCAGTGTGAGAGTGGAGATGAGAGTACATGTTCTGTCCTGAATGATTAGGCAGATTACAGGAGATAATAATGTCTGCTGAAGCATGTGGCCTTTTCTCCAGAGAGATTTTCCTCCAGAGGGATTGGGGCCTTTTTCTTCATGATTTGAGATGGAGCAGAGGATGTAGGGATGTCTGCACAGTGACTGTACAACACTGAGATATTTGCTGCTTTTTGTGGTCTTGGATTAGTTGATTTTCTACAAGTCTGTTTTTCTTGACTGAGATTATTTTAAAAATTCCATTAATGAAGATAACCCTCAGTGTTCTCTTCTGCTATGATGATATGTGAGTAAACCTTGCACTACAGATTTGGATTCACCAGCTTTCAGGGTGGCAAAGTCTCAGTTCCATCTCTGATGACACCTTGATGTCATCAGAGATGGACCCTGGAAATTCACTTCAGATGTTTTGAGTTACAGCTGGTCATTTTCTGTAATGGTTATGTTCATTGTATCCATCACTGCAAGGTTTTATTAATTTCTATAAAGCAATTAATTGTCCTTTATTAAAAGATGGAAGAACTCTTATTAGCTGAGAATCTTCCAGTGTAACTATCTTACTTCATTATGCAAAGTTTCATTGCTGGCTGAGGTGATCTAGAATTTAAAATGTTTCAGCAAATACTTGTATGGAGGCTGTTGAGAAATAATGTCATCCGTTCTGTGTGCCTTATCACCATGTTCTGTTGTTTCCCATTCCTATTTCTTTTTTCTTTTAACTTTTTCTTCGCTTACCTTGAACCTTTTAAAACAAAGAATCACTTCAGGAAGCTGTTATTTCTGATAAAATCTATGTGTTTACAAAGGTGGAGAACTCAGAAGAAATAAGTACCAGTTCACACAAATAGAAATGCTCTCACTTTTTTTCCTCTTTTTTTCCCCCTTTTTTTCCCCCCTTTGGTTTTCTCTAATAGATACCAGAGCTTAGCTGAGTGGACTATTCACATGTGTAATTTGGGATAGTTTTACTGAAATTCTATTAAATACTATTAGGCATTTTAAAATATTGTTGATTTTCCTTACCATATAAATTCATACAGCCTTAACAGTGGTCTCTAGTCAGGCCTTCTGCAAAAAATATTTTTGTAGCTTGACACTGCTAGCAGGGAGAAAATGTATTAAAGCCTCCTGTTAATAAGCAAATGAAAATTGTTAGTATCAAATTGAGGCAAGAGAGGATCTGTGGAAGCTTTAAAGAAAGAAAGGGACTGTTTCTTAAACAGAATGAGAGAAAATGATGTAAGTGTCGACTGAAAAGCAGGTGGTGTTCTTCACTGAAATGATAAGCACCTAAACCTATAACTGCTTGCATGATTTCTGCATTTGATGAGTTTTAAGAATAGTCTTGCAGAGGTTTGAAAATAGCTGAGAAACTTCTTCAGCAGCACGATCATCTCACAGTAGGATGAGATGTGCACAGGAGCTTTGCTGATCTCAGGTTCTGGCAGAGTTCCCTGCACAGTGTATTCATCTGTAAACAAGGAATGGAAGGCACATTCCTGGTGTTTCTCTCTTGGCTGATCTTGTACCCAGTGGTACAGGTTTTGCTGCTGCCAGCAGGAGTGGAGGTGCTCAATGGGTGTAGAATTACAGAGTGTTGTAACATAAGGAAGCGAAAATAATTAGGAAGGAACTGTCTTAAAATTCTTGGCATTAGACCTTGGGTACAAGAGAAGTATAAATCCTTTGATATTTCATTTCTCCAACTTGATAGCACAGTTATGTATTTAAAATCAAAATCCTTGAGTCTAAAATGGAAGCACAGTGCCCAGGAGCTCCCAGAGACAGCTGATGGATTAGCGTGGGTGGGAAGGAAAAGGCCTGTGGATATGGACGCTATTCAAATCCATCATGGAAACTCTGGCCATAAATAAGGTTTTTGAGAAAATGAAAAGATAGAGGAGCATGACAAGAGGACAGCACACTGGAAAATGCTGGTGAATAATTAAATGAACTAATGACCCGGTAATGGTGAAAGCAAAACAGAGGGGGAATAGTTGGAGCACAACTTATGCTCCAACCTGCTTGATGTCTTGGCTCCATTGCTGGTAAGGTTGCAAATCCCATTAGGTTAATTAAAGACAGCATTTTACCTAGGATTAGAATGAAATAAGTGCATCACCCGTGGACAATTAAATAAAGCAAGTTGTCACTCCTTGTATGGGCATTTAGATCTGTCTCATTTCTATAAATGTGGATCAGTTTGATCAAAGACTTAATCAAAAGTTATTTAGACAATTACTCCCTGTTTTAAAAGTATTCTCTAGTGATAGGAAACTATTATACAGAATCATTAAAGCATGCTTAACAGCATTGTCTTAATTATACAATGATAAATTATTCTACCTTTCTTCATTAATAGCAGTTTAGCAGTAGATAATATTATTGTTTATTGTTTCTAGGCGGTGAAAGAGTAACAGTGTTCTTTAGAAAATTAGTTCTAGCAAATTTAGTCTTTGAGGTGACCAGTTTGTATTTGATCTTTAAATTGCTTTTGTGAATTTGTTCAGCTATACTAATTTTAAGTAATTATATTAATTGAGACCTTGGCTTTTTGTGTTGTTTTATTGTGGCTTGATTTTATTTATTTATTTATTTGAACCTGGCTGCATGGAGTGATGGAAGTATTTAGATAACAATTATACTGAGAGCAGGAAACCAAGCCCTGGAACTTGGGGTTTCAAATGTGCAGCAAACTCACTTTGTGACCTGGGGTGGGACTCTTATTTTCAGGGTGTTTAACCTTTGCTGTAGAATAAGAATGATACACATTTACCTCTCCTGGCTGTTCAAAAGTCTGGTAAATATCTGTAAACAGTTGTGTGTTGACAGTGGAAATATGTTATGCCTGGCTAAAATATCTTTTTTACTTTTTCTGCAATGGGGGACAGTTCAGGCCTCACCCAGAAAAGAAGGAAGGACACTCTCAAATAGGAAAAAGTTGAAAACTCTTCATGGTTTTGCTTCTGTGTATCTGGGAACATAAGATTTCAGCCCCTTTTGTATAGCTAGCAATGTTCTGCTTAGTATCACTTTGGAGTATTTATAAGCCCTTCACTGAGAAATGAGCTTTTCTCACCTCTGAGTGACTGTGACACAATCTCTTCATGGCTGTTGTAGCTTCTAGGATGGGAATCAACAGGATAGTTGATGATCAGCTACTGAATTGTGTAGTATCCCAATAATATATTAGTGAATTTGATATAATTTTCAAGAAAAATCAACTAAATATACTCTGTGGCTATTGAGGCACTAAGTGAATATTGTTTGTCAAGTTTTCTATTTCTCATGCTCTCAGAGAAGGAAAACACTTGGTTTGTAGCAGCTGAACACAAAGATTTGGGTGGTTCACATGTGTCACACTCTGCCTCGGGCCTGGGACACTGCAGATTCTTTGCTGGTAATTAAATTTTACTGGTGTGGTTTCCAAATCTGTGGTGCTCCCCAGCTTGTGCATAAACTAGAAGCCACATTTAAGACCGTTTATGACTTTGTACCTGAATTTGTCTAGCAGCTGTGAGAAACAACTGCTCACTTTGAAAATCTAAAGAAGTTTATTAAAGCTGAACAAAAATACAACAAAGAACTACCTAAGGAAAAAGCTGCAGTGCTGGGAACTGCCCCTCTTGGATACCACATGGCCAGTCCATCTTCAAGGTGGGTGCTCAGTCTTTGATACCCCTGGGGGCTGCATCAGCCAGCCCTGGCCCTTCCCAGAGTCTGTCTGTGCCATGCACAGCTCTTCTGTGCCATTTATCAGTGCAGATGCTTTCTTGGCACTGGATTGGAGCTCAGGTGTTGCTGTGCTGCACCCCCTGAGCACCCCCAGGCTTCTTTGTACCTGTCCTAGACAGCCCAGGCTGTCTGATGGTCACAGTACAGGGGAGAAAGGGAACTGTGGGGAGAACAGGGAACATCTAAACCACAATAACTTAACTATACATCACTGCAGCTTTCCTTAGCATTCACACAATAGTTATCCCTTAATTGCAAGAGCCAATCATCTCATTATCCATCGATAACAAGCTTTTCCAGCTGTGCTCTGAGGAAGAAATTCTCCATTTGTCCTTGGTGTGAGCTGTGGTTCTGAGGCCCCTGGGGACAGGAAGAGCTGGGCTCAGATCCCCCCACCTCCATTCAGGGAGGAACAAGGGGTTAATCCTCAGCAGTCAGTGAATGATGGGGCACTGTTGGAAAACTGTCTCTGGCTCCTGGGCATTTCATCCTTTCTCAATGGCATGGTGTTTTCTTAATGGAATGCTATTTTCATAATAGATTGAAACAGTTCTGGGATTTATAAGAAGTTCCTGGAGTATAGGAATCTCTGGTAACAGTCTAGAAATAAAAACATGTATATCTAAACAGATAAAAATACATATATGGGATAAATATTTAGCTCAGTGCTCGATTTTGTTGTTGTGTGTACCATTTTGACTGCCATTAGCCTGAAAATACTTCCTAGAGCTTTTATTTATGAAAAGGAAAAAAATAAACCAGTTTTTTCCTGCACTAAAGCAGAACACAGAATGCCTGTAAGCATTATGTGTCTTATGTTACTTAACTTGAATCATTCATCACAACTGTTCTGACACAGCTGTTTACCATGTCATACTAAATATATCTAATTTTCAGCTTAATACAGAGTTGCTCTCTAAAACAAGAATTCAGTATTTGGATAGAAAAAAAAAGAATTAAAAAATTCAGGAGAATAATTTGTCAACAAAAAATGAGGCTACACGAAACAGATTGTCCAAATATATTTTGGTTTTTGCTGCAAAACCAGCATACTTGTCATCAATATTACTTCATCTAACAAAGTTCACATGTTGTGGTGCACTTACTTGTAGTATTTAGTTTAAAATTTTGTTTTGTTTATTGCCTTTTTTCTAATAGACAGAGAGGATCCAGGAGTAGAGATGTTCTTTTTCACTAATATTAAAATCAGAAATAAATACAACAGTTGAGTAACCATTTTAATTTTTTGCCTGAAAATTTGCATGGCACCAAAGCTGAATTGTTGCATTTTCTCATTTCAAAAAATAGTCTTTGCATAAAATAATGAACAGCATTTGAATAGCTGAATCACAAGCCTATTTCCAATTGCTGCTCCTGAAAAGGAGTCCAGTCTTTTAAGAGACCTTTTTTTTTTTTCCTTAATGAACAGATGTACATGGTGTGCTACTTCTTTTAAATAAAAAAAAAAAAAAAAAAGAGGAGGAAAAAAGGCTGTTTCCAACACTGTCTGCAACTATTGTAATGTTTTGAGTTGTGCCAGGTGATTTGGGGGCACAATATAAATGTGAAGTTCTTTGTTTTCCCTGAACTTCCAAGTGATTCCTGGACTCTGTGTGGTGTGAGTGGCAGTTCTAATGGCCTGTACATTGTAATCATGTCAGGATCATTACAAAATGCAGCAAATAAGCCCTTACTTGAGTTAGATGAATGCATGAATCAACTTTAAATTTACAGAGAGTTTTAGCATAAGCTTCTCTAAGCCATTAAAATTCATCTTGAGCCCTCCCTCCATGCCTTGTATTGATTTGCCTGTGCTAACACAAAGAGGAGTGGTCAGTTTTTTTAAAGCCCCTAAACAAAAACCTATTTTTCATTTCTCTTCTCCTCAGCTTTTTCTCCTCTTGTCCTCTCTCTTTGTTCCCCCTTGTCTCTGTTGGCCCCGCAGGATGTGCAGTGTTTTAATGCCCTTGCACTGCCCACAGTTTAAATTATGCTCTCATTGCCCCTGCCAAAGTCATGGGCAGGTACACAGTTGCTTTATAGAACCACAATAAATCTTAGATTGGATGAATTGTGAGTCAGAATGTATTACACATGTGTAACTTGGGGCACATGGGATCTGTGTCCAGCCTGAGCTATTTATTGCTTCAGATTGACTGCTCTGGTTGGTCCAGATCAGCTGAGACTATTCCTGTGAAACTTGGCCAGCCCTTTAGCAGGACATGATAAATAATAAATATTTTCTGAATAAACACCTTTCTGAGAAAGTTAGAGCTTCTGTGTTTCTGAAATAATTAAACCAAAGCTAGAAGAGAAAAACAGTTGAAGCCACTTGTTAGTGATTGTGCTGCTTTGTAGTGTAAGTGGGTCAGGATGAGCTGTATTAGTTAAATCCTTTGAAACAAAAGAAATTATTAAATCAGTTATGATTTAGGTCAATGACTGAAAATAAACCATTCACAGAGTGCCCTTGAGACACACAAGTCAAAGAGTATCAGGAGTTCTGAACTCAAATTGCATCTCACCATTATTCTCCAAGCAAAGCTCTCACACCTTACCTTTCCAGGAATACAGTACATAAATATTTCACTGTCTAACAGCAAAGGTGTTTAGCACTGAATTGAATCAGTATTTAATCTATTTAACATAAGAACAAAAAAAAAAGTGAACTAGCTTTTCTAGGAGTATTTCACAACTTAATTGATTGTGTTTTAAGCCATGTATGGTGATACTGTAGTCTAAGTTTTGAGAATGGTTTGAGAGTGGTGTTCTGGAACTGGTTTCTGCCTGGCTGCTTTAGTTTCAAATAAATCCCCAAAGCACAGGTGAGGAGAGAATTATCCCTGAGAATATGTTGTTGTGTTCAGGTAGATGTATTTAGTCTCGGATGCTTGGGATTTGTCCTCAAGTAATGGAATAATAAGGAAAACAAAAAATAAAACTACTCTAATCAATATGAAAATGACATTGATCTAAACTTCCAATAAAAATGTTATTTTATCTATAGCATTTGAAGGACCTTCTAAAATTAGTAAAGTTCATTAATTTTTTTTAATAGTCTGGTGTCATAAAATCAAGTTATTCACCAAGTTATTCTGATGTCTGATTCTTCTAACAGGATTTTTCCTTATGAAAGATCAAAGTAAAGATCTTGGGACATGTCTGTCTTTTCTTGTGTTAGCCAGTTGGAGTTACTGTAGCACAGACATTGTGCCTCACATTCTGCATGTACAGAGGACTAAGGAATATTTCCAGGCATGCTCAGAAGTGGAACACTGTCTTACCATTTCCTTTTACATTTGTATTTGTAGGGAAATTGCACAAAACTCTAAAAAATGATGGTTATTGAGGGAACAATTTCAAAAACTCTTGTCTTCCTGAGAAGATGCTTTCATAAGCTAATGTCCTGGAAATACTCAGAAGTTTTATCTCAGTCAGAGTAAATCCTTCTTTTAACTACAGTAACAAGGAATTAAATGTTCTTTCAGAAACAATAGAAATCAGGCCAGACAGCTTTAAGTTTAGCAGTCATAAAAACAAAAAGCTGTTTGTTTATCTGAACTGACAGACAATATAGAATTCATATGGAATGACAGGCTTTTGTGTTGAACAGCATCATGAGGGCTCCCAGAGAGTAATAGGCAGGCTTTGCTCCATGCTGTATGTCTGTGTCTGTTTCTGTGTTTATAATTGTGATATATTCATATCTGGATTTGATGAGAGAGTATTAAAATGGGATCATTGTTAATCTAAATGATCATATATCTCCTGAAACTTCAAGGAACTCTTTATGCCAGCAGTGTTGAAATGCTTTGCAGTTAACATGCTTTCCAGTTCAATCAGTATTGCAGCACCAAACAGTTGAACTAAAAAATTCAGATATGGGGGAGTCAGCCACTACATCCTCAGAGAGCTGAGAAGCAGGAATGTAGATTGAATCTTTCTTTCTCTTTAATCTGAAGTTATAAAATGAACCTTAATGGTTTCAAGTGCCAAATGTCTCTGCTTTTGTTTTGGCTTTTCTGTAGGTGTTGTTTTGTGACTTTTTTTCCTCTCTGAAATGTTAAAAATAAATGAAAAAGAAGGAAAAAAGTAAGCATGTTTACAGTTCTTATTCCTCACAGATTGCAGAATACCTGTGGGTGGTTTAAAGCAGCTGTTTCTCGTGGTTACCTAACTTCTTTAAAATACAGAAAGAAAAAAAAAAAAAAAACAAAAAACCAAAAACCACAACAAGGCTAAATGTCAAATCTAAATGAAGGCAAGAAACCTTTTCTCTAGGTCACCAGCTCCTCTGGCCAAGTACATTTGTTCCCTCTTAGGCCCATAATCTGTTTCAAAAAGCAATGATGTAGCCAATGCTTGTGCCAGTGCTGTGACCTCTTCTCCTGCAGGTGCCAACAGCTGCCACAAGGAAAGGCTTGGCTGCCTTCTGCATGTTCTATCATCCTGTGCTGCAGTTTGCTCCCTTGGTGGCAGAGGTGGCACAAGGAATCTCTGCTGAAGTGCTTTGGTGGTTTCAGCCAAGCTTCTGGCCTGGGCCCATTCTGCTGGGTGGGTTTGGCAGGGGAACCTGGACTGAGAGGGGACAGGGACAAGGAAAAGCTCTTCAACTGTCCCAGCTAAATTCACCCAAAGCATCCTTCAACTTCTTAGCCATGTAGAGAAAAGCAAGATGTTTTGTTCCAATTTTTGCTTATTAGCAAATCTGAGGGTTTTTTATGTGGGAATATTTCATTTCCAGCAAAAAAAAATTGTCATGATGATTTCTCAGGACTAGCACAGACCTAGGCATAGAATGCCATGAGAAAAAGACATACATACTAATACCAGCTGGAAATAATTAGTACCCCAGTGGGTAGGATGTTTGTGCTTTTACTGTATTTCTTCTTTTCTACAGTAGCTTTCATTTTGCAGTTTTTGTATGCTAACGATGCATATATTAAAATCTATATGCCACAGTAAGGGTGTCCTAATTAAGCACACTGTAAAAAACTCTATGGTCCATTGAACAAGAGGAGATTTAGACAGTTTTCAAGAGCTCCAAGTGCTGAGTTGGATAAACTGGTCGGCTTGAGGGTTGGTGAAGAAGCTCATCCACCCACGTTCTGGGTGCACAAGAGCAGCCAAGCCCCAAGGTGTGCTCAGACACTCACAGCCACACAGGAATGTCAGGGCTGGGATGGACCTCTGGAGAGACCTCGTCCACCTTCAGAGCGGGGCCTTGGATTAATATTAACCAGGGGCCATAAAATCAGCTGCTGCTGCTTGTGAACATGTTGTTAAAGGATAATGTACAGCTGTGTGGTGCATGAACACTGAATGGGAATGGTCTCCTCTTTGGAACTCTCCTGCATGCTTCAGTCTTAATTGCAGGCCTTCCTGCAGGAAGAATGGAAATAATTAAAGCTGGTTTGAGTCTACTTTTCTTCTGTTGCATAACAGAAATAAATATTGCTCTGTCAGTTCTGTGTTGTTACCAGAGTTCATTCAAAAATCCAAAGATGACAGTGTTATTGTTATGTCATTGTTTTTTAAACTCTTTGATAAATAATTTAGATAGAATGCAATTATCTTACAGCATTTAATTTTTTTCTTTCCACCCATTCTGGTCAATTATTTCAGTTTTTTAGAGGATGCATGATGTGGGCCTTCCCTTTCTTCTCGATCTGTGCTGCATTGCTCTTCAAGGACAAGCCAGGGAAAGTAGAACACAACGAAACATCCTGGCAGCATTACTTACTCCTTTCTCATCCTTTCATGTTGCTAGGTGGCAGTGACTGACCCCAAAGAGAAGAGTGGCTCTCCTGGCAGCGCCGTGCCTGGCTCAGCAGGATGGACATCAAGGACAGGCGGCACCGCTCGCTGACGCGGGGCCGCTGCGGGAAGCAGTGCCGCTACACCAGCTCCTCGCTGGACAGCGAGGACTGCAGGGTGCCCACCCAGAAATCCTACAGCTCCAGTGAGACCCTCAAGGCCTACGACCATGACAGCAGGATGCACTATGGCAATCGAGTGTCTGACCTGGTGCACAGGGAGTCGGATGAGTTTCCAAGACAAGGTATGTTTGCAGTCAGGACTGCTTCCTGTTACGGGGCTTCTCAGCGCGCAGGCTGTTCCTTGTAAAAGCGTCTCGGTGCTACCAGGAGTTTTATGAAAGAGCTCTAGGAGAATGGATATTATCTTAGCATTATTTCCACTGCTTTGTGCTAAATTAGAAAGTTCTTTCTTTTCTCAGAATTCTGGTACTTTTGAAATCCACAATTTGTAAATGAGCAAACTGAGATTGACTGATCAAAACATCTGATAGACACAACTGCCATGACCCTTAACCAGAGGATGTCTTTTCACAGATATTGGGGTTAGCCAGTGGCCTAGCTTGGGTATCCTGCTTCCTAGGTTAATTTTGGAAATGATAATGGTATTTTTACCTAAATGTGTCTCTCTTTAACCCAGATTCTGTATTGAAAAGACAACTAAAACGCTGTTATGGTAAAAACCCATATGGCCAATATACATTCATTATTCATCAGGTGCCTTGGAAATCCTTTCCTGTTCCTGAATGCTGGGTAACGGAGCTGTGGGAATGGGAGTGGTGGTTCCTCTGACTTCATTTTGTCACTGCTCACACATATTGCTCACCCTTGACCTCATAAAAACTAAAAGGAGGAAACCCATCTAATTCCTTTCGTAATGGGCTGTAATTGAGTATTGCAGCCTACAACTAATATTTTAAATAACCTGCCTGTATGAACTTGTAAGCTAGGGGAATTAATCTCTTATTTTATAAAATGGTCCTTGCTAAGTCCAATGGATTAATGAATTAAAAATGTAAATGTTTTTACCTGAAAACCTGTTAATGTGCACTGTACTCACATAGTTTTATTGTCATTTGGGTATTTTCTTGTCTCAAGAACTTGTAAGCCTCTGTGCTGAAGCCATTCGAGAATGTTGCTTCAGAGGAACTGTGTTTAGTCATGTGGTTTACTTGCTCAAATAGCCAGGTTAAATTGGCATTCAGTCAATGATTAGATATGGCATTTGAATTACAAGCCTTGGTTTAGTGTCCGTTGAAGAACCAGATGTGGTTCATACCAGCTAAGGTACAGGCAGGCTTGAGGGATAAATGTATGGGTTTTGTGCCCTCTCAGTGGAAGGTAAACCATCAGGTACATCATTTAAGAGTACCATAAGTTAAATGCAGGAACTTTTCTGGTTTGTAGATGTGCTTGTTAAGAGCCTGTGATAGTTCTCTGCTGCACATTTCTAATGTTGTGGCTCAAGGGATGGGAAGTTACCACACTTGTGGAAATCCTGCCGTGGAAGGTCATTTCTTATAGCTGGCATCATGTCACTCATCTTGTTTCAAACACTCTGACAGCAGTTGGTGTCTGTCTTCCCCTTTCAATCAAGCTATCTAATAATTAGTGTTGATAATTAAGCCCTTGTCCAATCCCTTGTTTCTCTCACGTTTGTCTGCAGACATGTGGGAGTGTTTGCGTTGTGCTTGGTCTGTCAAACACCCAGTTCTGATTTCTGGGGTAATCTCTGTTCTTGGAGGGTCTTTCTTTGCTTCGAGATGTTTACCTAAGATGAAGCATCAAAGTGCACCTCGAACCTCTGAGCTGCTGGAGCCATTTTCACTGCAGTTTGTTCTACTTTACTGTACAGGAGTCATCTAAATATTACTTTTCCCTATCAGGATGATTGATGCTTCAGCTCAAGTGCCTCATTTTAGTTTGCAGGTCATTATTCAGCATTTCATAATGGTCTTTTTCTCTTGATTACTGATTTGATAACTGTTCATCCTCCCCCTGCTCTTAATGTGTTCTTCTCTGCCCTCTTTACAAAGGGTAATGCAAATTGTTGGTAACTGAATGGAAACACTCAGATTTTTTTTTTATTATTGTTATCTTTTCCCCCAACTAGTTTGTGTTGTTGTGTCTAAATAAATAGTGTTTATTTTAGAGAGCCAAAGTAATTTTTTTGTTAGATAATGAGCAGCAACTCCTTATTTTCCTGCTTTTGTTAAGTTTAGAAAGCAATTTTTTAGAAAAAAGTCTGTGTGATGATTCTTTGTATTTGAAAGCTGGATATCTTTCTGATTGAACACTTTTTACTGGCATGAAATTCGAGAAAATGTGACAGATCTAGATTAGGATTTGGTTGCTATTCTCACTTTCTATATTAACATTAGATGGATAAAAATGTGGTTCATATGTGGTAGTTCTGTTCATTACATCTTGTGTATCCAGTTTCCAGCTGGAGACATCTAGGAATTTATACATTTAAATTTATTCTAACTTTGAGTGGGTGTTATGATGGGATTAAATTCTGTGGGAAATAAACATCATTAAAATAGTCTTTAGAGTTTTTTTTGTTCTTCTATTAGAAAAAAAGCTTGAATGTTTTTAAGGAATTGCAGATATTTTCCTCAGTATTTTGTCTCTTCTATTAGAAAAGCTAAATACATTTGACTTACTGCAAAATATTTGGTTTGACCATGGCACTGAAACTATTCACAGCTGTTTTGATCTGCTTCTTATACATTACTGGGTTTGGAAAATCAGTTAAAATAAAGTTGCATTCATTCACTTTTTGTTTATCATGGTTTGTCAGCGAAATGCTAATAACAAAAACTACATTCAGAGCTCAGAAGTCTGAAACAGTTCTTGCTGGCTTGTTTTAGTATTTTCCTGAGAGATATGAAGGTTGTTCAGACTTGAAGGAAGGTTTTACCTGTTCACAGTGACTGATGGCTGCTACTTAGAGGCCACAGCTGCTCTAACAGGTGCTTGGGCTGACCAGACTTTGTCTCACTGCTCATACTCCCAATAGCACAAAGATGAGATCTTTGATCATCTTGTCATCAAACCTGAGTCATCCTCAACTCTTCTGTTAAAATTAATGTATCTCTTCCAAATCCAACTGAGCTTTGGCAATTACAGTTTTAATACTTCTTCTCCAGGACCTGTGACCTTTTGAAAATGAAATGTTTTGATAGATTTGGATTAAATACATTAAATAAAATTTCTGCCTAGATTGAGAGCACATTCATAGCTTTCCTTTGTCATGCAAGGTTTTTGAGTGGCATTCTGCAATCTGCTGATTTTCATTATATCTGTGCAGTTACATAATCAAAGGAAATTTGGGGTGGAGGCAAGGTGGCAGATTCTCTGACATGGAATCAGGGTGGCTTGTGTGGGAAAAGGCCTCAAGAGAGCTCTCCTCTCCTAGCCAGTGCATGTGGAACCTCCACTTCTCCTGAATCAGGGCTTACTTTGGTCTTAATGGTGACCTGAGAGAAACACCATCCCAGTGTAAAATATGTATTAGGGGGACAGAACTCTCTTCCATTTCTCCTGTCTAGAATGCATGGACTTATTGAGAAATAAAAAAATATAATTTGTGTACCTTATTTAATAAAGGAACGATGCTGAATAACACCTCCCTCCCTTACCCTCTCCCTCCCCAAATCATGATAAGGTTTTATTAAGTGATTTAAAAACCCAAAAGCACTTTTCATCTGTGCTTTCATCTGTACTGAAGTTGTTAATAATGGAGCAATGTAGCAGCATTGCTAAACTAGCAAATAAATGAAAGTAGAAACCTTTAGAGCAGCCTTCTGTCAGTATGCTTTTAAGAAAGGAGAAGGTAAGGAACTCAAACCCAAACCTAACATTCCTCCTCTGATTTATACTCGAATATCAGTCAAGTGTCCTTTTGAGCTGTAATAGCAATAGACAGGAATTAAACCAAAACTTTGTGTATATAAGATCTGAGTCACAATAACATCTAGAAGAAAATGTATTTAGAAGTGGATTTTCAGGGAGACATCATGGAATTGACCTTCTGTCTTTGGGGTGCTTTCTTTTAAATATGCGCAAATTGTTTTCTCTTGGTATTTTGGTTGTTTTTGTTGTTGTTTTGCTCTGTAATGTTTGGGGGTTTAGTTTCGTTTGTGTCTTTGTTTTCTTTTGATTTCTTTTCCTTCTGAGCAGCAAGCTCTCTGGTTCACCAGTGCTAGTTGAAATCAGTTGTGATAATCTCTCCCTTTTCACTTGCCTTACATTCCCCTTCCTATTTTCTTGGCGTTTCACCATTTTTTATCTTCATCCATTGTGAGTCCTGTGCTGGGGTGCTCAGACCTGCTGGGCTGACCCTGGGAGTCAGAGTCTGACCTGGGCTGAGCAAGGGCTCATCTTCATCTCCTCTCACCTGCTGGACAAGTTGAGCAGCCCTGATGGGAACTCCAGTAATAATTAATAACACCAGTGCTGGAAAACCCAGTACTGTTCCAATATTAATATGTATTTGTGGAATAAACAACAGCTAGACATAATGCGAGAATTCTCTGTACACAAAGTTTCTCTCAGGGAATAACTTTTTATTCTCAGCAGTTTCCCACAACTGATCATTATTAAAAATCAGCATTTGTTTACAGTTTAAATTAGAGACTCAGAATGCAGGGATTTCTGATGCAAGAATATAAATTTATATAGACTTATGCTCCTTTTTTCCTCTTTTTTGCTCCTATGTATAGCTTTCAAAAAGAACTTCTATTTTTGCTGTTTCTCTACTGGACTCCTTGTTAGGTGATGATTAAGTTAAATGAGGTTCTATTTTTTAAAACCATTTGCAAAGTTACATGCACATTGTATAAACCACGTATAAAAGGAAAGCTTCTAAAAACTGGATGTTATCAATGTGTAGTAAGCACACACTGAATAAAAGAAAAAAAAACAAACTTCAGGTCTGCTCTAAAATATGTTTAGTAACCATTTGCATGCAAAATACCTTCTCAGAAAAACTTCAAAATTAATAGGAAATATGCTTTCTATACTTCATAGTTTCAAATTTCTACTAAATAAAAGATCTTGTGCTTCAATGAAAGCCATGGTTGTTCATCTTGTAGTGCTGGGGTCTGACTGGGTGTTGAACAAAACCTTTCCTTGGTGTATTTTTTTTCCCCCTCATCCCTTTACTCTGCTATGTAATAGAATTCTAAGACTTTGGATACTGAAAATAATCATTTTTGATCCTATAAACCCTTCTCCATTTTCTCATACACACGTGAGCACACACTTTTCTAAGAACTTTGTTTACACACATCTGTGGATGCTCTGTCTCATACTAAAATCTACTCTAAAGGGAGATAATGTACTCCATGGAGATGAAATAATAGTTTTAGTTTTTAAAAAAAGATACTTTAAATGAAAACGATTTTTGATTCATTCTAATAATGAAAACAGCTCACATTTAGGAAATCTTGCAAATTTGTTCCACCTTCTGTGTCTTGTCTTCCAAAGTTCAATTGCTATTTTTTAGCATCTGGTTTTCAGCAAGATGTGTTTGGAAGGGAGGCTAATTACTTGTGAGTGTTCTCAAACTGATGGAGAGACTTAGATTTTTTTCTAATACACTTAGTAACATTGAAATGTCAGATTTGGGAAGCTTTTACATTTGATCTGGATTTGAATTGGGCGTCTCTGTATCCTAGGTGGGTTCCAGAAAATGAGTTTTTACATGTAGTCCTGAATTTGCTTTAGTGAATATAATTTTGTTTCTGTGAACTTGAGAATCCCTCTAAAGCTTTTTTTCTGGTAAAGAGCAATTAGGCCATTTTCCTTCTCCTTCTCTTTTCTTCTAATATAGGAAAAAAGAACTATTTAAATAAAATGGAGTTCAGCAAATATTTAACATGCAACAGCATTTATTTTGGATTTTACATTGATGAACTCTCCAATGCCACATGTGTTTAAGGTCTGCATCTTCAGAAAAGAAAAGGAAAGGATTTTGTTTATAGATATTTGTAATTTAGTGGAGTGTGTGGAAGATGGGTTAAGCACCAGAGGGTATTCCCTGCTCCAATGCACGAGTCAGTTTTCAGCTCAAATGCATTGGGACCAGGTTTTAGGCGTATTTTTGTTTACTCTGTAATTGTCTTTTCTGCTTTATTGTTGTCCCCCATGTTGTTTTGAAATGTCTTGCTACTGGGGACTAAATTCTCAATTCAGTGGACAGCTGTTTCATCTGTAGTGATGACTGCTCTGTTTATATTTCCTCTGTCCTCCCTGTTTGTTCTCTTAACACCTCCAATGCATTATGTGATTTCTAGAAGCTTTTAAAATATTGTGGCTGGGCCCAAATGCACACACTTCACTCAGTAAGAAAAACATAAGGAAAGTTTCAAACAAATGAAAATACCACCCAAAGCTCATTGTCTTCCTTAGAGAACCATGGAGGTTTTGGAGTTGAGTGCTGATGACCAATTCATTTAAAGCCTATAAATCAGTAGAAAAACAAAATGATAAGCAAGTATAATTGGGTAAGCAGGGCCCAGCATTTGTCCTGTTTGTTTTGTATTATTTGTCTCTGGATTCAGAGTTCCAGGTCAGAGGATCTGAAATTACCTTCCTTGGCCTGCTTTTGGGTTGCTCATTAACTTTCATCAGATTATTTCTATGTTGATCCCAGTATTCTTTCCTTGAATTAAGCACATTCTGAAGTTCTGGTAACATCAGTAGACCATGAAGCAGAAGTAGATCATGAAAATCCATGATTTCCATTGATGGGCAGTGACTGTGGGAGCTCAGCCTCCATGGTAAAAACAGATGCCAGCTTCTCTCTGGGTTTTGGAAAGTGGCTTCAGTTTTAGCCATTAGGTCTGGTGATGCTCTTTTCTGTGTTATTGGAAACCCACAGTACCCAGTGTTTTTCTGTACAGATTTAATTAGATGCTGCAGTTCATTCAGTTGTGTTCTGTGAGCTGTCTGTCAATCTAAGCAGAGCTTTTCAAGCATCTGCCTGTATAATGTTATCTTCTGTCATGAATTTTGACTTTGTGGTGGTTTCTAAACCCTTTCCTACCTTTTAGTTTGTCTCTGAGGGAACTGAAATATACCATAGCAATGCCCTCTGTATACCCCAGTGATGTGGATAAAGACAGGCTGAAGAGACAGTGACTTGTATAAAGGTGATTTTTTGACACTATTTCATGTTCGTAAATCCAACTTCAAATTAGCTTTTGCTGGTAGCAGTCACTTCCTTTTGAGGTTCCAAAATGGTTTCAGAGTCTGGATAGCTGATTAGACACAATTGCATACAGATGTCTTTATGTATTGCCTTTTTGCCTTTCTTTTTTTTTCCATGTGAGTGCTGAGCTGGAAGTGACTGGAGTGAGTGCAAAAGTACGTGTCTGTGAATGCAGACCATATTGGAAACAGAGATTTACTGTCCCAAAGTGTAATGCTTACTCAGCCATCTGATGAGATTTGAGCACTAAACAGTTTGAGAGGGATGCATAAAGCTGTTTTATTACAAGATGCTGTTATGAATTGTAGCAGCTTTCCTTATGCTATGCTGCTGTTGCCAAACAAGTTGCATGAATGTAAGCAGTTTTATTTGTAATTACTTGCTCACAGTTCCTTAGAATTGTTGGGTTATGGGTTTGTGATTCCTGCTTCTCCACTGGTGGCCCTCTCTACATCCTGTTTTATTCAGAATGAAAAGATATATTTTTAAAACTGCTTGGAGAAAAGCCTCTCTGAGGAATGCTGCTGCTAATATGGGAGGTGGAGTGAGGCTCAGATGTTTTTGTGTGTGGTAGAACCTTGTTAAAATGGATGCAGAAAGCTCAAAAAAACCAGTTGGCTGTTTCTTCGTAATGCAGTGAAAAGTAAAGAGATCTTATTTTAGCTGAATTTGAGCAAGTCCAGAAAATGGAGGAATAAATCACTCACCTAAAGAAATGTTATGGAAAATACAGTAGTTAAGACCTATTTTTTTTTTCCCCTAAACTTTGGTCAAAACCTGGATGTTACAAACTGAATTTAATACCTGAAACTGTTCTTGACAGAGCAGTGAAGGCAGTTCTGTTTTCTTGCTTGTGTGTAGCTACAATTGCTTTTGATGATGCTGCTGGACTCTGTTTTCCTTACACAGTCAAGGGTGTTCCTCATGACAATCACTACTCTCACAAAGTAACACAGTTGTTTGAAGAGGATTGCAAGAGAGGAGCAGTTTGATCATCAGTGCTGAAATGTCCCTCCAGTGTAGTTTGTCCAGTGTAATTTTGAATGTTGAGTCTTGGTCTTGTGTTGATTGCCTTGCAAGATCCTTCCTCACCTCAAAAAACCAATTTGTTTGGAAGAACTTGCCAATGTCTCTCTGTTTTATTCCTAGGATTGCTCCTTTATCCATGTTCTGAGCCCAGGTATGCCCTGCCACTCCTGGCATTGTTGGACATCTTTTAGCAACGCGTCCTCACTCTCATATTCCTTCTTTCCTTGTTGCCCAATTTATCCACTCCCAACTTGGGACTCTTGGTGCTTGCTGTTTGCTGTGTTTCTTCTCTTGGCATGTTTTTCCAAAGTCATGTGCCTCCTAAACCTTCTAGAAATTTTCTTTTACAAGGGGATGGCACCAAGCACTGCAGCTGAGGGGTTTTATTTTGCAGTTCCACCAGCACTTGTAGAATATAAAGAAATGTCTAATGCTAAGGAAATTTGAGCAGCTGGCTAATATCAGCTGTATTTTTTTTCCACTATTCCATGTGAAAACCACAGAATGGCCCATGGTCAGTTTTACCTAGAAGAGAGCAAGCTGTCTGTGGTAACAAGTGGAAATTTTGAATATGAAATTGATATTCATAATCATATTTGATTATATGAAATGGTAAAGGCTCAGTTGCAGATGACTCAGTTCAGTACAACTTTGTCTTCTCAAATACATTAATCAACTCCATTTGTTTAAATACTGAAGTAAAAATTATCAGTATTTTAGGTTTTGCTACTAAGACCAGAAGCAATGTTAGATAATTAAAAAAAAAAAGACCATCATGTAAACCAAATTGCATAAATGTTATTCCTTCAAGCAAATGGCTACTCTGTGTAGCTGGTCTAGAATTTTATATTCACTTTTAAAAATTACTTCCAGTAGAGTACTGTGTTTTAAGGTAGGCAGTTTACAATGATGTAGTAAATATTATAAATACAATAATAATTTTTTACATTATGTAGTTAGAGTACCAAAAAAACTTTTTATAGATGGCAGTCAATTTGATTTCATAGCAATATCTGATTTTCCTTTGAAGTTTTTCTATTCCTGAGATAGGCATTTGAATGATATTGAAGAAAAGCTAAAATGGTACTTAGTCTCTGTGGGGAAAGCATTACCTTTGACTAGAATTATTTTCAATATGCTAAAAGTTTACTACACAAAAAGTGATAATTTGTACTTTATTCTTGCTTAAGTTATTTTACCAAAGAGAGAGGTGGAAAGAGAAGTATTAGTCACATAGTTTCTCTTTTTGGGGGGTTGGGGTTTAGTTTCTAGTGTGTCTGCTAAACTTGCTGCAGATATATTTTGACACTAACATTAAAGTAATTACAGCAAATAAAATTTTGTGTATGACTAGGCAACCAAGTGTGTGGGCTCCTGTTAAATTTGTTTCTAAATTCTTACAAGAATAAAACTTGTAAGGCATTATTACCAGTATGTGCTTCAAGCACTGAATTTATAAAGTAGATTGTTAATAATATGAGGAATGATATATCACAGCTGTAATGCCATGTCTTCCAAAGTTAATGAATACTTAGAATTTTCATAATGAAAAATTAAGGCTAAAGTGGTTTATAAGACTGCCTACAGATCCAGCAGAAGTCTAATTAGAAGCAAGAACATTAAATTTGAGGTACTTGGAAATATATATTACCTAGTATTATATGTGGACTAAAATCCTGCACTTGTATTTAGGATTGCTCAAATGTGGACAATTCAACCAGAACACAGCACAGAAAACTGAAATGTTATTTGCTCTCTGAAATCACTGTGTACACAACAGATTGTGGGTTTAGATGTCTTCAGTACTTGAGTTATGTGAGTCTCTCTTGTTGACTCAGTGCAACAATCTCTCATCCGTGTTTGCCCGTTTCTTTACCATTTCTGGGGTAAAATGAACCTTTGTGCTTGTTTTTCCTATTACCAAAGCCTAATGAAGCTTTTGTTCCTGTGCTGGGGCAGTTTGGGGCAGCTGCCACGGAGCAGGCAAATGAGAGGGGCTGGTTTGACATCCCAAGGTGTGGTTGAAAAATGCCACTGCCCACAGCTGCTTGGTTTGGGGAGCTGCTCACAGAGCTGGGGCTCAGCTGCATGTGTGGAATTCACCCTCAAAGGAAACCCTGGGCTTCCCTGGTGATGCTCAGGGCACGAGGAGCTGCTGCTGTGCCACGTTCCACATTGGAACATGCTGTTCCACGTTCCTGCGAGGGGCAGGGGGAGAGGTGTGCGTGCTGGAAGAGGCCAAACTGCCTTCCCACAGAGAAGAGAAGCAAAAAACCTTCCTGTTTGCCCAGGCAGGAGGCTGACAGTGTAAAAAACAGAAAAAGTGAGGTGGTGTTGTGATGCTGCACCTCCCTCGACTTGTTTTTACATTTTGTGTAATGCAGAATGACTGTAATTGAGAGCATATTTGGGATAAGCTGCCTTTGTGGTTATCAAATATGTCAGCTTTGCTTTTTTATGTTTATATGTTGGGTTTGTAACTCTTATAGGCTGTTATTGCGTGACAGACTCCTCCATCTTAATTTCAGTCTCTTAAATTCATCTTCTTCCTTCATTTTTTTGACAGCATAACAATATTACACCTTGATCCCAGTGTGTCTATCCCACATGGGGTTTGCTGTGTGATGTTTTTTGTGGCCATCACTGCATGAGCAGAACAGTCCTTGTCAACAAAATTCCTCTGAAGTATTGTTTTAGAATGAATTTTTTGTTGGTCTCTCTCTTTTCTCCTTATGTCTACAGCTTGCAAAAGCATAATGGAATAGAATTTATCTCGTTTTTCTCCAGTATCTCTTTTACTCCTGAGAATCTTAGTATTCAGTTTAAGGAAGTGTATCTCAAAAAATATTTCACAAGTGTGGCAACTTATCCTCTTAACCATACAGGTGTGTTATTTATTAAAAAAACCCAAAAACTTTGGCATTTTAAGACTTGATGATGATCTGTAGAATAAGAAGGCAAAGAAAGAACTTGGAATAAGTAGAGTGACTTGATGGAATAAAGAAACCTGAAATTATTAGGTAATTTTTTTACATTTTTTACAGATGTAACATCGTGCTCTAAAATATACAAATATATAAGTGTTTTATTGTTTAGTTGTACTGATTCATTTATTGAATCTAAAGTATCCATTTGCTCAGCTGTGGAGTAGTGGGGAATAGGGTTTTAATTCAGATTCAATTTTTTCCCTGAAATTTATGATATTTCTTATTATATCATTGTTTTGAATTTTAACTTAATTTTAATTTAATTTAAATTATTTTAATTATCCCAGCATCATGGTTTCTTTATCCTCATTGTTTAAGCTATAGTTGAAGCAGTGAAATGGATAAGTTGAAGTTGATAGAGGGGTTTGGGTTGGAGGGAACATCCAAACCATCTCATTCCAAGCCCCTGCCATGGGCAGGGACACCTTCCACCAGAGCAGGCAGCTCAGACTCCATCCAGCCTAGCCCTGGAAATTTCCATGGAAGGGAACCCTCTGGGCAGCCCTTCTATTCAGATCAAAAGAGGGAGTGACCATTTCAGATAGTCAAGAAAATACATTTCTTAGTGTGTTTATCAGGCATGGGTAAGGCTTGTTTACTTGTGTTTGCAGCAGGGATCTGCAAACAAATAAATGGCTCAAACTGATAGAGATTTACCTTAGATCCTCCTCAGGTGATGGGAATAATGTGCTTCAAGAGAGGACTTATGGTTGCATATCAAAAAATGCTGTTACAGAAATGCACAGTAAATTTCCACAAATGATTAAATAAATTAAGCTCCTGGACACGTTTATGGTACTGTTTTCAAAACAGGAATTAAAATCTATGTCTCTGGAGGTCATATGACTACTTAGCAAGGAGGCAGACTCAAAGTTATTGGTACTGTCAGTGAATAGCAAACATGCTTTTTTTTTAAAAACAAGATGTATTGTACCTCGTATGTTTACTACATTTATTCCAGCAGTATAATTTACTTAATGCTCTGCAATATTCCTGGGGGGGAGGAGGGGAAAGCCAAATTGTTTGGCTTAAATTCATCTTGTTCCTATGTAAGAAAATGACTGAAGTAAGTACTTCATTTCTTGTTTGTTTTTGTAAGAGAACCTTTTACAGAGATGATGGCTCTCAAAGGCCTTTATAATTTCAGCTTTCAGGACAGAGGGTGAAGCTGGGCTAAATCTCTGCACAAACTTTACCTTTTTAGCCTGAAAATACTGAAAAGTATTTTTCTGTTGTCAGCAGCTCTAAGAAGGGAGTTCTGTGGTTTGGTTCTGCACTTGATCCTTGGCAGCCACAAACCTCCCGTGAAAGAACCAAAGGAAATCTTTTAGCAGAGTGAGCAGCTAAGGATGAAGCAGACCCTGTTGCATAAGAGGGCAAACTGTGATTTCTTATCATTTAACTTCCTCCTGTTCCACTTAAAAACATTTTCCTATGGACTATCTTCAATTTCTTATTACTCCAGGTTGTAAATTAACATATGGCATAATCTGAAATGCAGATGAGGGGAGAGAGGGCACTTGTGGAAAGTGGCTTCTTGTCTTACTGTCAAGGAGACTGTTGTGCTTGGAGTTTTATATTTCTGCTGAAATCCAGAGATATTTTTGGATATGCAGGTGGTAGAGTGTGTCTGTCAAATTTTCTATTTTTTTTTTCTCTCAATGAATTCTTTGCAAGAATCTTGGCAAAATATTTTGAATGCATTTGTGGTTTTCCCTTTTTTATCTCTATATTCACTATTCAATTACATCATTTTTTTCTGGTTTTTTAATCTCAGTGCTCTTTTCTTAAAGACTTCTAACCTGTGCAGAATGATAGTAGTAAATAAAGACTTGTAAAATCACAAAAAAAAAAAAAATCTAGTGAATTTAATAGAAGTGAGAGTATCTTTCATATTGAAAAGGTAAAGTGAATTTTCAGATATGAGGATTGATGTGGAAGAGAATGAGCAAGATGAAGAGAAGGTGAACGGGGCTGGTCAGGAACAATGCTGAAAGGGGCTAAAGAACAAAAGGTGCCAATTGTGGGCTTTAGGGTGCTAACTCTGGGCAGAAGCAGCAAGAAGAGAAAGCATTAGCAGAACTTGTGGGATGAGCTCTCATCTAAATTAATACTAAGATGTAAAAAAAAAAATGGTACTGAGGTACCTGGGTTTTCCTGAGGCAGAGTGTGTGGTGCTTTATTTTATTCACTGCTCTTCTCAAGCTCAGAACACACCAGGCAGTGTTTGCAGAGCCCTGGATGAATTTGGAATTGTGCTTGTGGTGTCATCTTTCCCCACCTAAATCTTCTTTTGTTTCCTACAGTCTGTATTTGTCAAGTGTATGACTGAACTCTGAGAGATGGAGCTTGAAGTGCTGTGCTGATAGTTCCTTTTTAAATTCTTTTTCCTTCTAATAATTAACCCTAAATAATTAATAGCCATGGTAAATCTGAGTTCTCAGTATAAAGCTGTCACTTTACTTTTTAGCATTTTCATTATGGCATTATTCATGCTTGATTACAATGATTTTGGGTCTTTTTGGCTGCCAGTACTTTGCATGGATTTGAATTCTCTTCTCCCTTTTCAGTTCTCCCGTGCTGGGGCTGTGTTCAAGCAAATGTCATTTTCCTAATGGGAGGTGAAATTTCACATCAGCAGGACAAGCGTATGCTGAGCTTGGCTTTATTTCTTGCATAAGAATGTAGTATTTAATTCTTCTAGATAGTTTCAAATATATATATATATATATATACATATCATAGTTTTATGTATATAATTGCATTTACTATTTATTTTATCCAGACATTTTTCTTACCTTCAGAAAGCAAATGTTATTGTAGTTTCTGACAACGAGCATTTATTTACTAAGAAAATAAATTTTACTTTCAGAGCTTTTCAATTAGAAAGGAAGAAAAGCAAACTGATTATTATGAACTATAAAATTATTCAGCACTGAATACCAGTAGATAATCCAGGGCACTTAAAGATGCAATTCTTTTTTCATCTATTTAACAGGCGTCTAAATGATAATGAACTTGTCTTGATGTGCATGTTAATTTGTGGTGAAAGGTAATAAATAAGAAGTTACCCAAGATTTAAAGTCCAAGAAAAACAACTTGAAATGCCTCTACTTCATCTTTTATGTAGGTAAAAATGATATAAAATGGAAGAAGACAGAGGTGAAATGCTTAAGAATGAAAAATGTATAGATTTTAAGTAATTCATAGGTTTCTTTCCTGAAGAGAACAAAAGCTGAGATTATATATGTCATTCTGATGTACCAAATCCTATTTAAATAATTGAGATGTTTGGATTTTGTTATTTTTTTGTCTTACTCTAACTCACATATTACGCCAGTGGGATAAATGATGTTGGCTCATTCCCATTTTACAGACAAAGTGCAGGAGAAAAAAGATTAAGTGAGTTGCTCAGGGGCATGAATAACATTGTGAGCTGAAAAAGGCAAAAAAATCTTTGCACTTAGATTAGTAATCCATTTTTATTTATATTAGCTAATATTTCCACTGTTGGTTTTTTACTTCCCTTTCTGTTGTCTGTGTAGCATGTATTCTTAACTACTCAGAAATTATTTTGCAAACTTCTCTGATTAGTGAAACTTCAAGCCATCCATCAAAAGGGAGAGTTCCACTTCAGTTAATTCCATGTGTCTTGTTTTCTTCTAATTTTCTGGTGTTTCTGGAAAATGCGTATTGCTTCTATCCATCACAACAACTGTAATAATAATTTAGAAAAATAAAGATTAGAGTGCTTTATTTGTTGTTAGAAAATAGAACTTAAAAATACAAAGGTGAAGTCAAAGACATGTTTTTACTGGGTTTTATTAATGTAGGAATTACTCCTGTTCAAGCAGATTTATTAATATAATTTATTTAATAAAGGTGTCTGAAATTGCTGGATTGGGGAGAAGAAAAGACAGTGAAAGAAATAGCAAAGGTAGGCATCAAGAGAGACAATAGTGGAGGCTCAGTGAGGGCTCTCACACCTTAGGAATGAGTTGTGAAGTAAAAGGGAGAAGGAGAGAAGAGGAAAAATGAGCTGAATTTGCACAATTTTCTAGGAGTAACTCATCTAACTCTGACTTTAAGTGTGAATAACATCTCAGAAGTCAGTGATCACCATTTCTTTCATTGTGAATCCAGGTTTATTATTTCCCTAGGGTGACTCCTAGAAAAATGTCACTAGGATTTGACTGAGCATGTTTGGAGACTTTGCATGTTGGCCAAACCCAGGGCTCACTATAGAGGATCTTTTCCAGAGACAGATTTTTGTGTTAATCCTGGGACTGTTACTCTGAGCATTCACCACAGGCTCCATGGCAGTGGTGCTGTGTTCCTTGGAGTGCCCTGTGCTGCCAGGAGATGGAATTTTAAATCATTTTCTGCTGGGAAAAGGCCACAGGTGGAGGGAGCCCCTGAGCAGAGCATGGATTTCCTTGTTTCCCAAGGCAAGCAAAGAGACCCTGTGCACCATGACATGGCTATGGCCCCTTCACACTGGCCAGTTCTAGCACAAGGTTTGCTGCCACTCTTGGCCTGCACCAGAGGAATTTTTGTCATAATAGTCAATGAGTTCCTTCATGGTTCACATGTACAAGAAAAATTGTGTTTGGAGTGTGCTGTTGTGGTCACTTGATTCTTTCTAATACTGTTCTTGATAACAACTTACATTGCTTGTACCAGTATAATTTGCAGTCCCAGGAGCAATTTTTATAGTGTTAAGCAAAAAAAAAAAAAAAAAAAAAAAGTAGCAGTAAACCCATCTAGCTGCTTCTAGATGGGTTTATTCAGATTGTAATATCCATCTAAGCTCTGTAAATCTTTCATTGCATTAATTAAAAAACCTGTAACAAGATGCATTTCTGGTTTCCTGAAATTCAGGGTACATCTCCCTATCAAAAATAAACATTCCTTCTAGAAAATTGTGGACCCAACCTTGATTTAAAACATGAAGTGAAAATACAGGGTTTGAGTTTGTTGTTGTCCTTCTGTCAATAATCCTTCTTTCTTCTGATCTTTAACACAGGGGTAACTTTAGGAATCTTTTCTCTGTGTGATACTTCAGTCCATTCACAAAGCATGATGTAGTTTGAATATGGCTAACCATGCATGTATGGATTATATGTGTGGTGGGCAGCCTGATCTGTCTGTTGGGAGGAGCTTCCTTATCCTTTCCTTACCCATTTCTTGAGAATGCAAGGAAATATGAGTTATCCTCAGGTAACTTTGCACCACAGGATAAAGTCTTTAGAATTCATGGAACTTTTGAAAAATGCACCCAAGAATTATTTTTAAATCCAAGTAATTTGAAATGTTCATGGTCAAACAAAACAACCCCATTCATACATAGTCTGATTAATTTAAAAATATGTTTTTAAAAGTTGAAACATTTTACATGGAGACAGTGCTTGTAATTATCAGTGCCAGCAAGAAAATTAAAGTATAGGTGTATCTAAATGAAGACACTGAGGAAAAAAAATCAAGCGGGTTTAAAATACTACTTAAACTGCATTAATTCACTCTTATTCATTATTTTACTTCAGTTTCATTAGTTGATTTTTGGAAGCCATTACATCAAAGTAAAAGCTATTACATTTCTAAAAATCTGCACTTGAGTAGGTATACTTAATAGTTTAATCTTCACTTTTTAACTTTTTGGGGTTTGTGCAGTTAAGACACAAACACAGATAATTCAGGTTTATAAAGATCCCAGCTGTCAGGCATCACAAGGCACAAGTCCCAGCACAAGTCAGGCTCCCATTGCCAGTAACAGTCATGGCTGCCAATGATGTCCAGCTTCAGAACACTGGTGTCACAGGATGGGGGCAAATATTTGTTCAGGTGCTTGCAAATAATAATGAAATATATTCTGAGTAACTAAATGTCCCATATGTAATCACCTTAATGGCAGTGCTCTATTAAGGGTGTATGTTTTGACACATTTTATGAGACATTTGTTTGGGTTTTTTTCCTATTCAGAACATATGTAACAAAACCAAGAAATCTAAGCCAGCTTCTTGGTCATGCCCATTACATTGTAACTTATCAATAATTTCTCTTCTAGCCTGAAAAATAAGCTTATTACTCTTGCAGTTTGGAGGTGCCATTAACAAATTTAGGTCCAAGGGTTGCTGCCTCTTTTCAGGTCCTGTACATGAAGCAGAAGGAGCCAGGGTACACCTGATCCAGTCCTACATCATTTAGGACTGTGTGTAATGCAGTTGTAGTTTCACAGCAGCCATCAGCCAGGAACCTGCATCCCAGGCAAGGTCAGGCTGTGGTAGGAGGGTCCAGAAGTCAGGTTTATGGTTTAATACTGACCTTCCTCTCTTTTCTGTCTTGAACCATGCCCTTCATAATATGTGGGATCATTTAAGTGCTATGTTGTGGCTTATTTTTTATGTTTCTGCTGAGCTGGACCAAAAGACTGGAATTATATACTTTATGTACATTACATGCTTTTTTTCAGTGTTTCTTAGGCTGGAGTTGTGTTTTCCTTGTGTTTACAGTTTTCTGTTTCAGTTCTGATGGACATGATGTAGCAGTTCACAAAGGGACTGTTTCTGCATCATGCTGCCTTTAAAATAGGTGTGGAACAGGCTTCTGGTTCAGAATTCAGCCTAACGGGACCTTTGAGAAAATGGTTCATCTGAGTAAAAATTAATCTAATGGATATTTTTTTCATACCAGGGTTTTTTCCATTCTAAAGCAGGAGGGAAGGATTACACAGTGCTTGGTAACTTTCCTCCCCAGTGCAGAGGATGGCAGGTTAAGTGGGAAGGGAGTGAACTCCTGCTGTCACATCCTTGCAATTTCTGCTGGACTGTTCCTGTCAGGTTATAGCAGATATTGTCATACATAAATGGATTCAAATTAAATAGAAATTACTTTAGGGTTTTGGTTTTTTTTTTTATATGAGTGTAATTCACAAAGCTGAGTCCCTATAAAATCCTATTAAATTCTGAAGTCCTTTTTTTTTTACATGTACGGATACATAGAGCATTGCAAGCCTTCGATTTTTTTTTTTAATGGGAAAATGTTTGGGGAGATAAAACCATAAGCTGTAACTGATCAAATGCTGGCAGATGAGGATTTTGTTTCCTAGTTGATTCACCTCCCTGTCCTTTTTTAAGCTTGAGAAATCACTTAGAGGTGGCTTGAGAGTAGAATATGGCTCATTGATAGGGAGGATTTCGTGGAATTTATGGTGGGAAACAGAAAATGTGTTTCAATAAGTGAGGAAAAACAAGGAGAGGAGACTGAGGTGTGGGAGCAGATGTGTTTTTACTTGAGTCCATCCAACCATTAATAAGCTCAGATTTGAGTCCTACTGGACTTAAATTAACAGCCCTCTGCTGGGAAACACAGACTGGCTAAAGCAGTGGTGAGGAATTCCAAAGAAAAAGAGCTAATCTGACAAGTATTATCTCTACAGGCATGCAGAGAAATAAATGCTTTGTTGTAAGAAATATACCATAACTCATCTGTGACCTTCCTGGCTAAAGCAACAGCCTAGGGAGGGTTTTTTTGACTCTCAAAATGAGTGCTGAACTATCATTGCTGCTGACTGTGCTGCAGCTCACAAGGCTTGGTTCCTAATGCCATTTTATGTACAGGACAAATGGATTAAGCTGTTCTTGAAGTTAGCTTCATAGAATGAAACAGATACCATGATCTGGGATTTTATAGTGTTACCAAGGTTTGCCTATACTGGGAAAAAAATCAGAATACTTGGTAATTTCATCTTGATGAAATCTCCACCACTGAGGCTTGACTAGTAAACACATACTTTATTTTTTGTAACTGAAGATGGTGTTCTGGTTGCCTGACTTTACAGCAAAAGGCAGGACTCTGGGTAGGCTATATTGACTATAACTGTGTCCTGCAAATGAGCTGAGGCAAATTTACCCCTATATGCTTATTCTTTTACAATACCTTTAAAATTCTTTTAAGAGGAGCAAAGATTGAATTTATTCTATTAAGAAATTGCGTGGTGTATTTTCTCTTTGTGCTTTCTTTTTGCAGAATATTTTCCCTGTGCTTTTTCATATTTAGAACCTGAGTTGGAAATGGAAGCCTAAAGGTTTTTCTGACAAATTGCTGAGGTCTATTAATTTGTATGGTTCGTTTGTGCTCTCCATAGTCAAACTGAATTTTCTGGTGCACACTTTGGTTGTGTAGGAAATGCAGTTCTATTTTAAAGCGTTATCTAGTCCCTGTAATATTTTTTTTTCTATCTGTGTCAATGTACTTGGAAGACTGAGTCCCTGTAAGGTTGAAAAGAGTCACTTCAGGAAATGAAAGTAAATTGTATGTGAGGAGTTTGTGAAGAGAAGCTTCAGTGGCTGGTGAAGGCTCTTACAGGAGTACTGAGGGGAGGAGAGGAGATGTTTAATGCCAGCTCTTCCTGTAGCCTGTCAATTTATTCATGCAGTGGACCTTGCAAGCCCAATCCACAGATGCTATTTTCTGCTCCTTACTGAATAAAACTCAGTGCTGGGTCCTGAGTGTAAAGATTAATTAGTCAGTGAGTGTTAAAGGTCTGTTAAAGCCATTATGGCGTGTGTCCACAGAGACAAATAGGGGCTATAAAACACTGTGTTCGAAACCTAATTTTACATGTGTATTTTTCATTAATAATAATGATGGTAGTAATAATTATGGTCTTTTCATTCTGAAAGCTCTCCAAGGACTAAATGCATAGTGCAGTGCATACTGTGTAGGAAAGATCATGCTTTCCATCACTGAAATGCAGGCTGTCAGAAAGCAGCCTCCCAGTGATGGGGAGCTCAGGCTGTTGTTGGCCATTGGCAGCTATGCAGTGCAGCTCCTCCAAGGAAGCTTCTTCTGCCCACAGCTAATTGTTTCCTGAGCTGAGGCTACTAGGAAATGTGTGTCACTGTTGAAAATGGCAAACAAAGAAATGTATATAGTGATCTCTATTTTATGATTTTTTTTTCCCAATTTGACTTCAAAACCGTATCCTTCCAATTTGTTGCCAGCTTTCAAATAAGCTTGGACTTACAAGATTGTTGAATGTTTGACTTTTTATCAGAAATTTTTAGCTAAGTTATTAATTTTTAGCAATTGGCATAAATGGGAAGAATTTGTTTGTAAATATAAGCATATGCACGAGTTGAAAATGCTCTTGCTCATTTCTTAGGACTAAGCTGCAGCTGTTCTGTGTGCACTGAAAAAGAATGTCAGCATTACCAGCACCTTCAAAACTGAAATACTCCCCTTTGCATATTTTTCAGAGTTCTGTGGGGTTTAGTGGCATTTTTGTGTATATGTTTGGTGTTTGGAACCAAAGCTGAAGGCAGCAGAGATGAGTGAACGAGCAGATAGGGCCTGTCTCTTACACTTGTGACTGTTCCAGCATGCAAAGGTGGAATTGATTATAATACTTGTAAAGGTATTCCTTCTTTTCTCAGAATGAGACTTGAGTAGGGAAGGAAGCCTTTAGAAATATTCCCAAAATTTGGATTCATTTACCCCATTATGTGCAGCTATGGGGTCTTTGTTTGATTGACACAACCCTAATTTACAAAACTGACTATAGTTAGTCTCTATCTGGTTATTAATGAAGAAAATTGTCCACATGATTGAAGGGAACTTCTGTTTCTAGTTTGGAAACTTGCTTTGTGCAGTGTTTTCATCAGAGTGCCATGCTTGGATCAGAAGATGCTGAGATGTAATAGATCAGAAATACAGAAGGAAAAAAGATGGCATTTTTCATATAAAAGCAATGGACTGTCAGGTCAGATTCCCATTGTTTTTGTCAGAATGCTTTCCAGACTCCTTGTTACACACTGACATCTTAGACAATTTAAAAAAATCTGTTGGTTCTGTCCAGGGGAGAATTCAGCAGTGTGTGCAAAGGTGGTTTGGGGTTTCTTCCTCTCCTTGAGGTTGTCTGACTCCTTAAGCTGAGGGAAGCCTTGTTCCTTCAGGAGAACAGCAAGCTCCTGATTCAGCTGTTGTGTTGATGTCAAACCTGGCAAGCACAGGAAAGAAATGCAAAGATGTTGATTTGTTGAACAGGCTTCCAGCACAAAGATGACTGAATAAAAATGGATAGAGATGATGATTCATGGTTTGGTGTCTATGTTACATGAAACTATGGTGCAGCAAGAAAGGGTTATTCTTGGAGAGAAGTTGAAGAGGGAAAAACAAAAAGAAACAACTTAGTGGCCCTTGCCACCATTAGATTTATAACTACAAATGCTAAATAACCAGTTATGTTTTGGAACCTCCATGGATAGTCGTTCTAGAGGCTTCAAGAATTCAGCACTCTCACCAAAGAAATGGAATTAATCACTCACTTTAGCAATGTATTCATATTAGCCAGTGAATGAATGAAGTCAAAGGGCTAATAGATCTAGTGAGCAAAGCTTTGCTTTCCAGCTGCAGGTCAAGCAGCAATTGCAGATCCCTGAGGAGCTCCTTTGCAGGGACAGCCTGGTTTCTGTGTGCTGGGGTGACTGACAGAGCCAGGGCTGTGAGTGGCAGCTGTGCTTGTTCCCCTCATCAGAATGCATAATGCTGCCTGAAGCCCTCCCCAAACATTTCCCATCTTGTAATGAAAGCTCAGTAACTGCGGTGTCATCTCTTCTAATAACATTAGTTTATAGAAACATGCTTTGTTCTAAGATAGTTACCATAAAAAAATGGATTTATTTTAGATTTATTTTAGGTTCTAGTTCATTTTTGAAGTACTTTTGTTAGCGTTCAAAAACACATCATCACAGAAGCGATTATACGCAGTGCTTTTTATTGAAGAGCTCTGGGAATCGGGGTGATTTCCACCCAAATCTGATTCCGACCATACATTCAAGGTGTACGTGTTTTATACTCTATCGTTATATAACTTTCATGATAGTTATCAAACTTATATTGTTCTATTGTATACACAGATTTCAGCTAAACATAGCCCCCTTTAAATTTCCAACATAGTTTCTCACGATTCTTCTTATGGTTATATAATAATTACATTTAACTACTAAACAATCATCACATCTAACAATTATATCTTTTATCATACTGCTTAGGCAGGTGCAGTGATCTGAGAAAACACAAGGCCTAATATTTTCAAAGACTATTTTTAACATTTTCCAGGGCTCCACTATCACTTTTACTGGCATGTGTAATACTGATTTTGGAGGAATTGTGAGGGCTGCAGAAGACTTGTGAAGACTGAGTAATTCAGAATATTTTGGATGCTTTATTTGCCTTTCATTTGGCAATCCATCAACACTGGAATAATACATGTGTTAAAATTAATACTTGGGTGTGACAGTTTTTTTCAGATATGTGCCAAGGTACTTGGCCATAATTCCCTAGTTCTGTGTATGGTAATCATTCTTCACAAATATTCAAAATATTACAAAAAGTTGCAATTTAGGAAAAAAAAAATGTAGTTTACATAGGGCAATCCATAATCAAAAAATTGCAAAATGGGAGAGTGCCTGTTTATAGTCATAAGCTTTGATTTAGTTCTGGGCTTTTTCAAGCACTTGCCATTTTGCTCCATATTTGCTGCAATTCATGTTGTTGTATTTTGATGTAAATCTTTATTGCTTACCAGATTAGAGAAGCCAGGGCAGGCCATTAAGACGTCTGAGAAGGAAGAGTGCTCGCAATATAGCAGGGTCAAAATGTGTTTGCAATTTGCAAATAATAAATAACAACAGTAAAAGTTTTTAACAAGAAACATTTCAGAGGGAAAAACAATGTCTGAGTAATCTCAGTGAGTGAGAAGAGGCAGTGATGTTCTTTGTAGATGGAGGGCAATACCACATTGTGGCTTTTTCATCATCTTAAGCTTCTAAATCTCCCTTTCAGCCTTTTTCTGCAAAATTAGACTTTAATGTTTCATTATTTACATGTAATATGAATGCAGTCCTCTTAATAGTTAGTCTTCTCTCCATTTCATTGTTTTACTGTGTGCTTTTTGTAGATATTAGCCTT
The DNA here is from genome assembly GCF_023055355.1 of Agelaius tricolor. Classification (NCBI taxonomy): domain Eukaryota; kingdom Metazoa; phylum Chordata; class Aves; order Passeriformes; family Icteridae; genus Agelaius; species Agelaius tricolor. Next base: position 5,510,455 of record NW_027269278.1, on the reverse strand, counting down.
TCATTTTTATTGGCAAAATAATAAAAAAAAATGGAGTGCATTTTGAACACTACAAATTAAGCTAATTTTTTACTGTTGCCTTTTAAATCTTAATGATGTATGTATTATTGTATAAATCATATGAATGGCTCATGTATAACACTAATAATAGCACTACCACTAACAAAAGAAAGCCAAGTTTTTTTGTGAGTGGTGGACCTTGTTATATAATAATCATACTTTGTGTATGGTTATTTCATAGGGAGTAGAGACAAATGAAAGCCAGTAAGGATGGATAATTTAATGGCTAGCAAATCAAGTGCCAGAAGTTGCATCTTAATTTAGGCAGATTTTTTCTGGATTCCTTGTAAAAACCTCCACAAATACTACAGAGGCAGGTTGTGAATATAACATTGTAGGGTGGCAATTTATTGCACTATAATTTTGTTTATGGCACTGCTGATCAGCGGTTTCACTGTGGTGGCTTAAAGCTTGACTTTTATTGGAATAGACATTTTGTGGAATAGCAATGACCAACAATTACATAGTTTTTGTCATTTCCATACGGGTATCATTTATTAACAGCAATATCCAAATTAGCATTTCAGAGGTTTTTTCAGGCTAGATGGTTTTAACTGCTCCTTCTCACATGAAAGTCTTAATTTCCTTCACAGCACGGACCTGTGAACTGTAGGAAATGACTGTGGGGGTCTGTACCTGATAAATCTGCCTTCTAATGAGGGTCACAGCAATGTGGAACTCCTTGGGTGGGAGCATCCCTGGCAGCCCCCAGGGGTGTGCAGAGCTGGGCAGGAGGGGCTGTGCCAGCAGGGCAGGGGCAGAGTTCTGAAGGAAAAGGGAAGGAAAAAGGAAAAAAGAAAAAGGAAAGGAAAAAAAAGAAAAAGGAAAGGGGAAAGGAAAAAGGAAAAAAGAAAAAGGAAAGGAAAGAAATGGGGAAAGGGGAAAGGAAAAAGGAAAAAGCAAAGGACATGGGAAAGGGGAAAGGAAAAAAGGAATGGAAAGAAATGGGGAAAGGAAAAAGGAAAAAGCAAAGGACATGGGAAAGGGGAAAGGAAAAAAGGAATGGAAAGAAATGGGGAAAGGAAAAAGCAAAGGACATGGGAAAGGGGAAAGGAAAAAGGAAAAAGCAAAGGACATGGGAAAGGGGAAAGGAAAAAGCAAAAAGCAAAGGACATGGGAAAGGGGAAAAGGAAAAAAGGAATGGAAAGAAATGGGGAAAGGAAAAAGGAAAAAGCAAAGGACATGGGAAAGGGGAAAAGGAAAAAAGGAATGGAAAGAAATGGGGAAAGGGGAAAGGAAAAAGGGAAAAGCAAAGGACATGGGAAAGGGGAAAAGGAAAAAAGGAATGGAAAGAAATGGGGAAAGGAAAAAGGAAAAAGCAAAGGACATGGGAAAGGGGAACAGGAAAAAAGGAATGGAAAGGAAAAAGGAAAAAGCAAAGGACATGGGAAAGGGGAACAGGAAAAAAGGAATGGAAAGAAATGGGGAAAGGGGAAAGGAAAAAGGAAAAAGCAAAGGACATGGGAAAGGGGAAAAGGAAAAAAGGAATGGAAAGAAATGGGGAAAGGGGAAAAGGAAAAAGCAAAGGACATGGGAAAGGGGAAAGGAAAAAAGAAAAAGGAGGAAAGGAAAAAGGAAAAAAGAAAAATGAGGAAAGGAAAGAGGAAAGGAAAAAGGAAAGGAAAGAAGTGCCAGGTTCCGAGGCGCAGCGGCACAAGGGCTCGCCTGTTCCTCCTGAAGCTCCAGCAGGAGCTGTTCCTGCCTGCTGGATGGAGCTGCCCGGGCTCACAGAGGGGCCCTGGGGCTGAGCACAGCGCTTGTGGCTCTGGGAGCTCCTTTGTGGCCCTGGGTCACCGTGTCGGTGATAATGAGATAGAATGGACATCTGGGATTTGGCCTCCTGTGACAGGGTTAGGTGCTGGGGCTTTGGAGTCAGTCTTTGACACGTGTCACAGTTGTTAAGGTAGGTATTAATACAAAATAATACATTTGTGTGGTGTTCAACTTTCCTGGAGCTGTCTGTCAGAAAGTTCTGAAGTGGATTTCTTTAAAGACTCCGTGTCTCCTGAGGAAAAGGGGATAAGGCAGTGTGTCCCTGGACAGGATCTATGACTCATTATGTCAATCAAATTCCACTTCAGAGGGGAATAAAGAGATTTGTATCTCAAAGCTGTGCATAACGACTTCTTGGCTTTTCATTTCATATTTATGAGCGGTTTACTTTGAAGTGTTTATCAGGCAATACGCAGAAACATGAGAGAGCATTGCCTGAAACCATGTTCAAGTGTCTAATCTGTTAAATGCTTGCTGAGCAGGCTAGTTCATCAGTGCACGCAATGCAAAAAAGAGAGGAAAAAAATAAACTTTCTGGGGTTTTGAAGCAGAATCTTTATATTAACAATATAAAAAGGATTAATAATGCCAAGCATTTTGAAATAAATGTAATATATGAAACTTACAAAAGTTGGTTATGTTCTGTGTTAAGTAGATAAATAGTTCTTTGCTTGAAAGGAACCTCGGCAGTACTTAATACCAAAACTATACAGTGCCACATCTGCTCTTAAGATGGGAGTATGCAGTATCCACAGGATTCTCACTGCTAATTTAGAGTGCTTGAGGCATTCATAAGAGCAGGCTGGTGTAGGTTTCTTTTTCCCCTCTAAAAAGGGCATTTCCTGATAACAGGAATGTTGTAGGCTAATTTAAAAAAAGCAGTGGCATTAGTCTGCTGTGGAAACAAATTTTGAGCAGAGTTACCCATTTGCTGTGTGCTGTGCCTGCAGTGGGACTCTGAAGAGGCAAGTATTGTTAAATAGGTCAAAAATTGAACCCCATAATTTTAGGTAAAATGGAAACCAAATGGCAATGTTTTTCTCATTTTCCTTTAGCTCCATTGGGTTGGTTAGAAGAGCCCATATGCCTCGTGGTGCTTGTTCCAGTTCTCTGTTCACAAATTTTCTGCTACCAGTGCTCTCAAGTCAGGCTTTACTAATTCTGGCTGGGTGTGAGGTGGGGGCACAGCCCCTGCAGCCCCAGCCTGCAAACCCCCCCCTTTGGCAGCTCTTAGGACACGTGGGCAGGGCAGTGTTTACCTGGGGGAGCCTGTGCTCCATGCTCTCTGGGCATGTTAGCCTGCATTTTATTGGAAAATAACTTCACCTCCAAGCTCATTTTCAAGCATGTTCTTACATATAAAGTAATGTTAAGAAGGTTCAACAGGAATATCACAAGTTTGGTGCTTGATTTTTACCAAAAATTCTTTAACTAAAGTATCTTTTCCCCCTACACAGAACATATTTGAATGGAAATTACTTGATTTGTGGGTTCCTGCTTTGGACTTGTTCAAGTTATCCTTAAAATAATTTAGAGGATCGCAGTTTATCTCAACTGTATACTTCTGCTTATTTTAGCTATAGAATTCTGCTGTGGGTTTCATGGTCAGAAACCCTTGGAAACTTTTGGATTTTCTCACTTTTTTGGATGGAGGGTTTTCTCTTCAGGCTTTCCTGTTCAAGGATGAAACTGTTCTCTCCTTGACTCTATATCCATGCACGTTGTTCACCAAATACCCAGTTTAAAATGAACAAGAAAAAAAACCAAAAAAAACCAAACCAAAAAAAGCTATACAAGAAAAGGACCCCAAAGCCCTATAAAACTTACTCAGTGTTCAGTTCCCATAGGAAAAGTAAGTTGTAGAAGAACTTAAATCCAAGGGTAGTTTTTTGACATGTATGCCTGTTCTCCGTTCTGAAGCCTTTAAAGAGATAACAAAAAAGAAAATAGAACAAGCAAATGCCTTTGAGAACCACAAATCTGAAATTTAAATAGAGGTGCTGGCATGCTCAGCCAAATCAGGGTTCATCAGTCTGAAAGTGATGGATAAATCTGAATATCCAGAGCCCGTCATGGTGGCTTAAGCCACCTGAGGCCACCAGCCAGCTTAGCTCATGTGCCCTGTCACACTGGTAATTAAGAACAGAATTTTTTCTGATAAGACAGTGACTGCAAGGCCACAGGCAAGAGGCATCCAACAGCACCAGGCAGTGCTGCTGTCAATATTCGAGTCATGGGTGAAGAGTCTGGCAGCAGAATGGACAAGCTCTCATCCAAAGCATCCTGAAGCAGCAGAGAGGAGAGGGTTTTTTCCCATCCCTGCTCTCTGGTGCTGTCCTTACATACTCCATACTCCCTTGCAAAGATTTTAGGTTCTGAGCTGCTTGTGATTCCCATATAACCTAAAGGGAATTATGTGAACTAGCCTAAAATGCTTCTTTACAAAATGTTGGTAGGCTGAAAAGGGTGAACTAGTGGGAGGATTAATGAATAATCCAGTCTAATCTCTCTTGCTAAATCCGAAGAGTTCTGTAATTGGAGTTTGCGAACTCAAAAATAATAATGATGATGATGATAAATAAAAAAAAAAAATAATGTAATCGTATGATGCCTAGGCATACTTGACCTTTATCAGTGAGATGTGAATTTATCATTTCACCTGATCTGCAAGGCACTTATGAAGCAAGTAAAGGCACTTAGCAATTGAGATGACGTGAGTGTTAAAAATAGTCAGATAACACAGCCTGCACAGTAACTCTCTTTCAAACCAACTGAATTTTGGTCTGATTTTGTAGTATTTTCTGTAGTATCTCTTAAAAATAATGCCTGACAAAGATTTTGGGATGAGGCTGAAAAATATTTAATGCAGAACTAAGTGACAGACAAGTGCAGTATTTTTTTAATTACATCTGGTTCTTGTGTAGAATATTTGATGTAGTGGGGGAAAACCATTCTTTTTAAAGTCAGTTTGTGAAAATCAGGGTCAACATTTTCCCATACATAAAAGATTATTTGACAAAATTGTTGTTCTAATTGAGATATCTTGATAATTCCTCTTCAGGAGATAGCACACTGCCACCTGTTAAACTTAATGCAGAGTGATGGTAGGAGCTTGACTCACTCTTTGGCACACTTGCATGTCCCTCTATTATTAACCAATAAAGTCAGTGCTGGCAGTCCTTCAAATCTGAGACAAAAGAGAAGGGGAAGGGACAACAGAAGTGCAACAACTGGCCCTGTTGTTCTAATGGAGTTTTATAGAACAAAGATGTAGTTTCAAACAGCAGAAAGTTTGAATAAATAGAATCTATAACTGTTTATTGGCACGTAAAACAAATCTTCTCTGTTCGTTGAAGAAGGGCAAAGTAATCTAAATTAAAACACTGAAATTGTAAGCCACTGAAACACAGAGAAGTGTAGATGAAATAGAGAAGCAGTTTACATTAACCAAGGGGAGTTGTGGGGCTGAGGTGGGAAGAGAACCTTGGACCAGCCCGTGCCTGCCAGCACTGCTGAGTGCAACAGGCTGGAGTGTTGGTGTTCAATGTGAGTACACAGGGACCAGGAAAACAAAATCAAACAGTGTGTTGTGACTGCCTGGAAAACACTGCAAGGTAGGGAAGGAAAAGAGGAGGAGGAGATGATATTTCTTCCTCCATAGGTCCTCAGATCCCTGGCATGACCAGCAGGCTCCAGCAGTGGAGCCGGTGGCTCTGCAGTGCTGCTGCTGCTGCAGCCCTGCAAACTCTGGGTGTGCCAGCAAAACAGATCCCTGTGTTTGTATGCTTGGGATTCCATGTGCAGTGTTCAAACAGCACTCATGGGTAGAATGAAAGAAATCCTGTATTAAGGGTTTGTATTTTGTCTGGAGCAAAGTTCAGGAGCAGTCCTCATCTGGATTGGTGCCAACTGATTCATTCATAATACCACAACTGACTGGCTGATGAAAATAACTAATTATTTAGCTAGGATTAAAAGTGAAAAGCTGAAAGCAGTTTATAATTCAGTCAAATAAATACAGGTGTTTCCTGATCTCATATAATGAAGACAATTGGTGAATAAAAGAAGATGTGGTTATTTGCAGGTAAACTTCTCAAAGTCCTTCATTTGTTTCCCTCCATATCTGATTATGAGATATTTATCTTTTACTCTAAAATTATAGTGCTCAAATGATTTTGATTTAATTATTCTCCAAGTTTGGCATGAAGTTTATGTGGATTTTTTATTTGACTTTTTCAATTGATGCGGTTCTCAGTTTAAAATGTTTATTTGGGAACCTCTTCATTTTAGGTGAATTATTCTCTCAGTCCTCAAAGTCATTCATATTGCTCTACTGATGGTGCTCCTAGTAGGATTAGGAATGCAGAGTCAAAGGCTGGTATCTCTGTCATTTCTGAAATGTGTTAGGAGCAGCATCATTCAGAATATAAACACAAGTTCTCAGCCAAATAATGGTTTAAACTTTTTATTCTACTGTACAGGTTACAATTTACATTACCCTTATTTCTAAGTGACATGGTATTTACAGTGAAGAAGCACCTTGTGACTAAAGAGCTGACAGCTGCTAGTGCTCAGAAATCTTTATATGTGCCTGGGGACCTTCATAAAATATAGAGTAGCCGTGTTCCCAGCTTGTGAAGCAAGGTAGAGAGAAACAATTAAGGTTTTGTCTGTGTTGACAGCTGATTCAGGTTTTTTGAGAGTTCCCAATTAAACAGTCATGGAAGTATGAAAGCTTATTACCATTGACTTCTGCTCTTTCTTGAGAGCACAGTTTATTTATCAAGTCATGAACAGTGGTTTATCTTTTGTCACTTTTTAAATCTTGATTTAAGATTATAAAGATAAGGAAAAGGCTTTACATTAATTCAGCAAAGTATCACCAGCTCATTTATCTACTGGTTGTTTATTACAGATTTTTGTAGAGCTTTTTCTTAATAATTGAACTTAGTTTAGTGTATCAGTGAAGATAAACAGCCATACAGTGATTTTATCAAAAAAGTACTTTATATGTGTATGTGTGTATATATATATATATATATATATAAAGAGAGAGAGAGGGGGTAGTCAACTGGAAATCAAGGAGAACTCACTGTCCTTTTCTGACACAATTGAAAATACTTTAGCAGCAGCAGACCTAAATCTTCTGAGCTAGACTAGAATGATTTTTTTTCTTTACTGGTGAAAACTGACTTTAAATTCTGTGGGACCATGGTGTAATTATTGTACTACTTTGTGCCAAATGAGCCTAAGTGTGCATTGCAAGCATGCATAGTCAATACAGGTACTAAATGGTAGCTGTCCTTTATTGGGATTGCACTTCATTCTTTCTTTATATTGTCTTTAAAACTGACTACTTTTCCAAGTTTACATTTCCCTTGGAGCTGCAGTTGTTATTCCTTCATAGGAAAATACTATGCTTGTGTGACAGGAGATATTATCAGGTGTTGAGCAGGTTGGTTAACATAACAAAACAAATGGAAAATAATTCTGTCAGTGTTCTTTATGCTAGCTATCACTTTAAGTACACAGAAAGTCCTAATATTTTCTTGCATTTTATTTAGAAATTCACTATCTCTTAAAAGGAAACAGGTATTTAACAAAATTATTCCACAGTTTGATCCATTTTGGGGCTGGGAATAGAAAATATGCACTCTTAACTCTTTTTCATAAAATTCTATTTAAAAAACCCAAATAAACAAACAATCTCAACCACCACCTCCAAAACCCACTATTACTTTGATGGTGTTTGGACCAGAGCTGGGGAGTTTTACAAGAACTTCATGATTGGCCATGAGGCTTCACTTTCTGTTCTTTCTCTGCTGCTTGTGAAGGAAAAAGTAACAGGAACTGAATTTGGGTTGGTTTGGTTGGAGACTGGACAGGGACTGGTTCTAAGATGGATGCAGGAGAAAATCCCTTGTGTTGTGTTGGTTAATCCAAGGTATCTCCATGCTTTGAATGGGAGATTCCAAGTCTGGGAATCTCCCCCCTCTCTCTCTCTCTCTCTCTGTGCATCTCTGCTGAAATCTGAGTGCACAAGTGCTGGGAGCTCTCAGGTGTGCCCAGGAGCTGCTGCTGGCCCACGAGCTCAGCTCTGAGCAGGGCTTTCCCAGCCTTCTGCTGCCAGACAGGGAGCACCAGGGGAGGCTCAGCCTGGAATTGTCTTTCTGCTGGCACTTAATCAGCAAGGGGAGGGAGGAGAAGTGCACAGAAGGAGAGCAGAGCAATTGCTTACAGAATTGCATACATCTGTCTCCCTCAGGTTTAGGAATGGTAGGAATAACACATCCCTTTGTAATAAATGAAGCTGTCGTTCTTTTACCATTCTTTAGAGCTTGGAATGGTTGGAAGATGGGCTAAGAAATTAAAGTGTTAGCCTGAAGGGTTGCATTTCAATGTGGGCTGTGTGGGGTAGATAATAAATAGTCATGTTTGCTACCTAGCTCCAGCCTTTTTTCTTCTCAAATCTGATTTTGTCTTTAATCAACATCAGCACTTGAGGAGAAAGCCACACATGTATACTTTTCTCTAAGCCAGAATATCATCAAAATCAGGTTCATCTCCATGAGGTGATGCCAGAAATGTAGCTGATGGGATAGGGAGGAAAAGAGAGTTCTTAAACCCTGACCCTGTATAAGAACTGCTCAGCAATAGCTGGAGCCTCACAGCACCAGAGGGTGCAGAGAATAAAACCAACTGTATCCCAGCCAAAAGCAGCCCAGCCTGGGCACCTCAGAGTCAGAAAGGAGCAAGGCAGTTTATAAAAGACAGGTAAAGAATTCTTCTGTCATTGATGGGAGAAGCTAGGAAATGAACTTTACATTCAAACCACACATTCCAAACATTTCTGTTTCCTGCTTCTAGTTAGTTTGCTGCAGGAGGGACCAGAGCAGACTGAATTTATAAAGAACTGAGCAAAATTAAGTGTGCATCAGAGGTTTTTTTTAAAAGAGAGGCCACTTCCAGAGATTAGACCTAAATTATGGAACTCCTGCCAGCAAAATCATTATAGCTGTGAACATAACAAAAACTTGAAAAAGGATGGACTGTCTTAAATCAATGTATTTTTTGTTATTCTTACTTTCTGTAACTGATTGTAGTAGCAAAGACTGAGTTATATTTATTCTTTTAATTTTAGACTTAGCCCAGTCTTGAACTTGATGTCGTGTTGAAGGCAAATTTATCTTATCTGTGCATTACTGGTTTCAGAGATCTTCCTCTGAGGCATCTTGTAGCGATCACAGCTGGATTTGATTAATCTTCAGAAGGGCAATTCATGCAGTTTGTGATCAGCCAAATGAGACCTTTGCCTAGGGGTTAGGTGAAAGTAACCTTTGCTTAAATGGTGATGCTTTCTAGGCTTAGCAGGGATAATGAGTACAGTAGTACATCATTGAATTCAGCACCCTGTTAATAAGTGTTTATATCCTAAATAACTGAAACAGTAAATTTCTGTACAAGGAAGTGCACTAAAGAGATAATAGAAGTAATGTCCTCATTTAAAGGAAAACATCTATTCTATTGAGAGACTATTCACAGCATGGAGATTATGGGCAATGATGATCAAGTACATAACATTATATTACACTGCTAAACTAGAACACTGCTGATCTGTTTTTGTATGAGAGATTATGTACACCTTAAGGGAGCAGCTGGGTTTAACTGCCTTCCTTTAATGAAAATCATCTAGTGGTTTCTGCAGGAGGGGATGAAGGGACTGAGGATGGAGACTGCTAAGCTCTGTTTCATGTGAAAAAGCAAAAACCTTGTGAATTTCTATTTTTGGTGCTGTGTTCTTCAAGGCAAAGGAGTTTCTTTCTTTTCCACCAATAAGGATCCGACGTTATCTATCTCTTTTCTCTAAGTGACACCAGCAAAGTAGTAGATGCTACAAGAATCTGAAAAAAAGCTTTTAGTGTGCAAGAATGGATTCTGCCTGCGCATTTCAGTTCTGCTTTGCAGGTGCCATTGCAGGGGGGGCAGTTCAGTTCCTCTCTGCTCCCTGCAAGCCCCAGGGGCAGGGGGTGCTGTCTCACATGTAAGAAGCCACCCTGGCCTGCCTGCTCGTGCTGGCATTGCAGTTTGGCTGGTGGCCCAGGGTTCTGTCTGTGGGCACACAGCAGAGCAGTCTGACTGGCCAGGGCACGGCAGGCAGTGGGGCTGCTGCCCTGCTCGTCCCCTCCGAGGTCTTGCTGTGCCCGAGCTCCACTATCACATGAAACTCCTTGAAGGAGACACTAAACCTGTACCCCAGGCCAGGCTCTGCCTGCCTTTCCTCTCTCCAGTTGATGAGTGCTGTGGTTTGTGCTGGCACTGGGGCAAGGAGGGCTGGGTTGTTCTTGCTGATCTTTGTCATTCCACATGGAGTGTTCTGGGCTGAGTGGATATGGAATGGCTTAGGTCTTTTTTCATCTTTTGTAAGACTATACTTCATCTGCCAGGTAATAGCAGGGTGCCCAAAGCGGGGCAGCCAGGATGGGGAAGGGCTTTGATGGGAAGCCATGTGAGGAGCTGCTGAGGGCCCTTGGTCCCTTGGAGAAGAGGAGAATGTGGAGAGACCGCCTTCCATATACAGCAGGGTACAGAGAGTCCCCTTTCTTGTGAGGGGAAGAGAAGGGGCAGACACTGATCTCTTCTCTAGGGTGACCCATGACAGGACTCAAGGGAATGGCCTGAAGGTGTGTCAGGAGCTTTAGGGTGGATATCAGAAAAACATTCTTCACCCAGGGGATGGTTGGGCAGAGGAAGAGGGTCCCCAGGAAAGGGGTCACAGCACCACCTGGCAGAGTTCAGGAGGGGTTTGGACAATGCTCCCAGGCACAGGGTGTGAAGGTTGGGCTGTCCTGAGCAGGGCCAGGAGCTGGACTCAATGATCCCCTTCCAACTCAGCTTATTCTGTGGATTACTGGACAAATTATTTCCAGATTTTATTTATCCTCTATGTGAATATACAAGGATGAAGATACAAGCTCTACTGGTGGTCATCTGATGGCATTGGTACCTAATGTGCAATAATGGCTGAGTAAATGAGAGAAAAATGTTAGTGGAAGCAGTTCATATGTCATTCAGGACATGTGGGCAGTTTCATCTTAGGAAAAAAAGGCATGTAGGAGAACATGGTCCAGAATAAGAAAAGGTCTAGAGAGTATAACTGTAGTATTTCCATCTTCCTTTCCTCAGATTTTACAGTAAAATAAGGGCTAGGAAAGTATCAGGAATTATAGATATCCATTTCTATGTTTTGGATGTAAAATACATATCTGAAAACCTCTTTTATATATGTATGTAAGTAGATGTTAAAAAATGATTATCCAAGTACAAATTATTCTGTCATTATATGCTGCCTTACAGAAAAGTCTCAAATAATATTTTACAGAAGCAAATGCTACAAGTTAGTATATAAAACGAATTTAAAATCTACCAGCAAAGAACATGTCTTCACTAGATGGGGAAATTTCTAGAATATTTCATGTCTACCATCAGGTCATAAGACTATAAAGGGATTTCTGAGAAGCAGCATAGAAAATCCTTTCCCAGAGGTTCAGAGGCTGATTCCATTTGTGCTCTTGATATGATCCACTTCTCAATTTTTTAAAATTTTGTCAGTTGCTGGAAAATGCCAGGTTCCCAGATAATAAAACTCAAATGGGTGAATGAGTTTTGTGAATAGTGTATTTCAGTGCCTATAGCATTTTCCTCAGACCAAGTAAGAACAGGATGCTAATCAAAGTGAAATCATCTGTGCTTGTAAGGGCTGTTAAAATCCACAGAATATCATCAAAATGTTTACTGTGTATGTACAACAGCTTAATTTAGCTAATATATACATAATTCAGACATGCCATCAGCAAACAAGAAAATTTGAAAAACTTCATTTTCATCATGAGTTTAGTAATTTTAACATGTATCTAATGTCAACATTGTTCTACCTTGGGTGGGCTACTATGATTCACTTCAGTCCATTTTTTATATTCATTTTGGTTTGATTTTGAACTTTTTATTACTAAGTCTAACCTTAGATTGCTATTATGGCTGGATCAAAACTCTAATCAATCAAACTGGTTTTGTTAAATGTCTTCTAGTGAAATTGCACATGATTAAAGTTTACATTTTCCTTAACAGTAGCTTTATCTGTCACGCTAGAACTCTTCACTTATTGAAAAAAATAAAAGGCAAAAAGACAACAACAAGCAAAAAATCTCTAGACTGCAGTGCACTTGGGAAGCTCATTTTTAGGACTGTTGAGTTCCCTGCTGTTGACTAAACCACTAAATTTCTGATCATTACATTAACTATTAGAGGGCAGATAAAAGCTGCTCCTAACTAGAAGGGTTTGGGTTAATTTGGAGCTGGCTTTTTTAATGTGAGACATTTAAAATGCTTTTTACACATTGCCACTAAATGTTCCATTCCTTGAGAAGCATTGTCTGGTGAGAAATCCTCCCCTGGCTGTGGCCACAGTGTCACTGTGGGGCTGTTTGGCCTCAGGGTGACAGAGCCACATCCCAGCCTGGTCGTTGCTGGCTGAAGATGTAGGTCAGGCTTCCAGAAGAAATCCATCCCCTTCCTTTAACAGATGACCTTCAGGAATAAATTTAAACTGGGCCCCAGTTTTGCATTTTACACGTGTGCACAGACCCCGTATCCAAAATGTGCTTTGGCAGTTATACAAGACTGGAGAGGGCTGATACAGAAAGGGGAACCAGATGGATTCAAAACTCTATGAGCTTTTCTGGGTAATGTGAGAAAGAAGTTCTAATACTTAAAAAAAAAAAAAAAATCTAGTTACCTTCTTTATTAATAGAAGACACTTATTTGTGTGTTTTATTTAGTGTTTGAATTTGCATTGTGTAGCTTCATTCTGACAAATATATAGAGGAAGAGGAAAAAATAGAAACAGATTTTGGACTAAACAAAATCACTGTTTTAGAAACACAGGCCATAGATCTGGTTTCCCTGTGAATTAAGGAATTAGTGAAATAATTGGCAGTTATATTGCCAGCAACTTCAGTCTGGTTTTTGTTTTTAACCCAATGTAATGAAGCTCAAATTACTTTGCTTTTCAAAATCTTTGAAAGCCTTAGAGACTAGTGAATATTTCCCTTTATTTTTTACTGCCCTGTTCATTACTGTAGGAAACAAGTACATAAGCAGAAATCAGGCAGCAACTCTGGACTTTGTGAGAACCCTGGGGGACTCTGAGTGCTTTAAAAATGTATAGGATTTTGTCCACTGAGTCGTTATTAACTGCTAAAGGTCACGTGTTTTGACATTGTCTCAGAAAGTTTTGCCTTTAAACCAAATGACCTCCTGATTTTGGTATTGATTTATTCTTTCTTCTGGAATATGGGGGGAAAAGAAAACAGTTAGAATGTAAGGTCTATCTTGGTTTCTTTAGCAGATATTAAATTGCCAGTTGCACTAAATGTAAGTAGAAAATTGGTGACAAAGTTCCATGTTTCCTCACTGATAGGATTGCATTCTTTCACTATCTCTGTGAATGATTTGTGTATGTGAAAATGAGCTTCATTTTAAAAAAACTTCTCTTTTTGAGTAATCAAATGCATAACTTCAAAGCTCATGCTCTGTCCTACAAAAATGAGGTTACACTAAAGCAGGTTATGTCATTAGCACTTGTCATGAGGTTTATGTTAATTAAATGATTAATTATTTGGGGCCAAAAGAGTAGCATAGAATTTAGAGACCTTTCCTACCTTTGTTTTATATATTTCATCCATTTTAGATACATTCAATATTTTCAAGGTTAAGTCTTGCTGTACCATTGCACCAGAGATTTCTCTAAGTAACTCATTGGTATACAGAACTGAGCAAAATTAAAAAGAGATCTGATATTTTCAAGCTGAAAATAAATCCCCTAGCTTTTTAAACGACTTAATTTTTTTTTTTTCCTTTATTTGTTTTTTCTAGGAACAAACTTCACCCTTGCAGAGCTGGGGATCTGCGAGCCGTCTCCGCACCGGAGCGGGTACTGCTCGGACATAGGGATCCTGCACCAGGGCTATTCCCTGAGCACGGGCTCTGACAACGACTCGGACACGGAGGGAGGGATGTCCCCGGAGCACGCCATCAGGCTCTGGGGCAGAGGCATCAAATCCAGGAGGAGCTCTGGCCTGTCCAGCCGCGAGAACTCGGCGCTCACGCTCACCGACTCCGACAACGACAACAAGTCGGACGAGGAGAACGGTAGGGTTTTGCTTCAGTGTGTTCCTAATTGCTATTCCTAACCTACTTAAAAATGCTCCACTCTGCTTTCCAAGGTGAAGTTTGCGCTTTCTCACTTTGACTAAAGCTGGTTTTTAACGTGTTTCGTGTGGCACCCACATTCTCTGAACACGATCACTTCACCCAGGGCTTTTCTCCTGGGAAGCTGAAAGGCAGCAAGAGAGGCCTCAGAGAAAAGGAAAACAGTTCTTATCTCATTTGCTTCTCCTGTTTGTGCTCCTGTGGAATGTGTTTGGAGATTGTTTACCCCCAGGTGATTGTTTCATTGGATTCTGGTGTGAGTTGTCTCCACTCTTTGGCCAGTCAGGGCCAAGCTGTGTTGGGACTCTGGAAAGAGTTTTCATTATTATCTTTTTAGCACTCAGTAAGTATCTTTTCTGTATTCTTTAGTACCGTTTAGAATATTATTCTTTAATATAATATAGTATAATAAAGTAATAAATTAGCCTTCTGATAAGATGGAGTCCTCCTTATCATTCTCTCCCCTCATTGGGGTTGCCTGCATTTACAATAGCTTTGGGTTTTTTTAGCATCACTATCAGGAAACTAGTATATGTGCATCATATGATAGATATTATGTGTGATCTTACAATTTACTTTTCATGCCATAATCTGTCACAGAAGTTTGTGCTCCGAGTATCTTAAATTATACTTAATGATGAGAAGCAGAAAGAAATTTCCAAAGAGAAATAGTTTTTATATGTAATTTTTCTACACAGCTTGAAGTAATATTAATAATCCACAATGTGCTGATAGCTGTAACAATGATGCTAATTCGTAACAATCAGATTTAATTTTAGGTATTTTTTCTGTGGTTTTGAAGTTGTAAAAACAATTCTTTTGCTCTTTTATTACTGGTATTGGGGGGGCTTTTTGAAAGCAAATCTGTGCATTGGGCTGAGGCAGAACACTTGTGTTCAGTGTAGTTTAAAGTCAAAGAAATGAGACTTTGGGCAAAGCATCAGTCACTTGTGACCAGACAGCTTGGCAGTAGAAGTAGAGTCTGAGTATCCTGTGTTCAGCACTGTCCTCTCAGGTGCACACATCCAAATTCAGGTCCTTGGTGTGGGGCACCCTTAAGTTCTTACCTGGGGAATTTTCTGGGCTTTCTTAGGTTTAAAGAACTCAAGACAGAAAACAGTAAAAAAGGATTTGCAGGAATTTGTCCTCCATCTATAGGGTGATGCAAGTGTAAACTCAGCTTAGTTAAAATGGAAACAGAGGGGTTTGGATCTTGTCGTTCTGAGGAGGTGAAGAGGAACCTCCTTAACATCATGAACCCCCAGAGCAACTGTTCCAGCAGCATGACACCAGCTCTCTTCTAGGCATATTGGGATAAAATTCTGTTTGATACATGTTGGGTGCCTCCCAGAAGAGCATTTGTGTAGGTGTTGATGTTGGGCTCCTCCCTGTACTCACTGGCAGTTGTGTTTGTTTCAGCAGAGTGGGTGTGCCTGGCCTGCAAACACAAGTAACTGCTTGTCAAAGCAAACAGGGCAAAATTACAGTTTATATGTTGATAGGAAGAAGTTCAGCATAGTGCAATTGATTTTGTTTGTAACAACAGTCTTTTTTGTTGATTTAAATTGAATCTTCAAGTAATATATCCTCTCCATTGGCATAGCAGGATACATTTCTTCATCAAAACTAAGGAGGGAATGTGCATTTACTAATAATGGTTTGTACAAGGAAGCTCATGTTTTGAAAAGAATCAGTGACTGGTTAATTGATTTTTCCTTTTAATAATACCATTCACAGAAAATATGACAACTTCCATTGATTTTAGTACAGTTTTGTTAAGGCTTCTGAGCATAATTTCAAATTAAAAACCTGACTAATAGAATTCTGCCATTATGGAATGATTGGCCTTCAGTGCTGTAGCAGGAATTCACTTCTGTGCAGGTGGTTGTCTCCATTTCAGTGGCAGCAGTGTGTCACACCTTTTGTCTAAGAAAACATAATGATCTCAGAACCCACTTTTATACACACTGTCACAGACTGATAAAAGAAGGAGTCTGTTCACTTGTTTTTCATTTTCCTCCCCATAATAAGTGAATTATTCAGTAATTGGAAATACAGTGCAGTGAATCCATTTTTCATGTTTCTAACAATGATATTAATAGGAGAAAGAACAACATGATCAAACAGCAAGCAAGTAATAAGCCAGTATGTGGAATTCATTTTGGGTTTCTGTGAGAAGGGTTTCTGTGTGTTTGGATGTTTTAAAAAAACATCACGCAAGTTTGAAGCAACTGTTGTGTACACAGAGGTGTTAGCTTCAGTAAACTTTTTAGCCTTTCTCTCTCACAAACCCTGGTTAGCTCAAAAATCAATGCTTCTTCACATCACTGATTTTATGAAGTTTTGGGATACATTATCATATAGATTGACAGTTGCCCCACTGGTTCAGCACCACAGTGTGGACACTTACAAAACCATCATTAATTTCTCACACTTGTGCCCAGCAGTGGTTTTCTACATAATAAACACTGTGTCCTTCAGAAGCAGATCAATAACCTGCTAGGTGTTCATCCTGAGAGGAAGTAACAAGAATCTATATTTCAAGAGAAATTTGTACTCTGATATGGTTTCATATTTGCAGGATACCAGCATTAAGCAAGACATTACTTGGTATGAGACTTTACCTATTTCATGCTTAGCAATATTAGAGGGAACTCATGATGCTCACACCTCTGAATTTATTGAAAGGACTGTTAAAGCTTTTTCCCCGATACAGCTCAAGGGTTATGAAAGAGTAGTTCAACTCTAAAAGATTACGATTTTTTTTTTTTTAATATTGAGATCCTATCACAATTTAAACTTTCAAAAAACCCCAAACAAAAAACCGTGCCTCTCGCAATTTTTTTGTATCAATAAATCTATTTTGTCATCTCCAAGTAGCACAGAGGAAGCTTAATTTCTAAAAATTGCTCCCATTCAAATCCATTCACAAAGCTTGTGACCATTTTCTGTGCTTGTAGATTTTGTATGATTTAATTTTATCATAAACCAGAATCCTGTGAACCTTGAAATATTAGCAGGCTTGGAATGCTTATAGATAAATTGAAATAATGGAAGCTCATTAAGTTCCATGTTTTACTTGGTATACTGAAATTCTTCCTAACAAAACACCTTACTGATATTTTTAAAACAGTCATATTTTCAGAAGTCTGATTAGGCTCTAAATTCTTACTGTATCTTGTAGTTTTTGCTGCTGTCTAAATGTGGCCATCTCTTCTTTAGACAGATCAATTCTGAATTTGTTACACAAATCTGTCATCAGATTGGTACTCAACATGATGTACTGGGTTGTGAGATTTAAGTAAATTAATTTTTTTTTGATGCATGCAAATGTGAAAGGCCAGTTAAAAATACAGATCACCTCTAATGTCATGTGCCAGCTTTGGAGAGAGAATCACCTGTGGGGATGCAAGGTGTGAGCTATGGGGGATACAGCACTGCTCCTCAATGCTTATTTTTCTTTGATTAAATCGTGTAACTATTTATTCTGAAACATCATGGCAAACTTCTCAAAAGGATTTCTTTTTTCATCAGTTGCAATGTTCTTTTCTAAGCCTACAGTATTTCTATTTCCAGAGTAAAGCTTAGGAGCTGGTCATGTTTAAGTAGTGACCTTGAAGCAACTGCTCTTTCAGGGTTGGTTTCTTCTGCTTTTTGGTTTCTTTTAAAAGTTGAACTGAAAATTATGTTCTTCTGAACAATATAAAACTTTGGAAAATAAAGTAACTTTTCGTTTAAAAATCCATGAAAACAGAATGATCGTACTTAAGGAGCATTTATGTACAGAATCTTTTTGCAACAGATCTGCAATTTTCTCTTTTCCTGCCTTCACTGTTGTTGAATGACCAGTTACAGGCTGTTAGGAAAGCAGTGAAATTCAAGTGACATAAGGCAGATGGGAGTGAAAAGCTGAACAGACCAATAACAGAGCAGAGAAGAGATAATCTTAGGTAGAGGAAAGGAGGATGGAACAGTAGGATGTAAACTCAGGGCAAATCTTGGTTTGAGTCCTGAAATGAACTCGTTGGCCCAAAGTGAACCCAGAAGGAGGATTTTCAGTTTGATATGAATCTAGATCTTGCTATTCTCCTGTTGTAAAAGAGAAAATTTAGAAATATTGTTGGTGACTCCTTTTTTTTGGGAGATGGTTGTTCCCTTGGCACTTTCTCTACTGGTCTCATTATTGTGTATAATGGATAGATAATGTGCTGCACTGATATTTTCAGGTTCAATATCCAGCAGTGTTTGCTATTGTAGACATACTGGTGGCAATGACTGATTATTTTTTTCATATTGCTTTGGTGGTGCTTTTTATTGTGGTAACTAAAAGTTGAGTATCAGACAATACCTTATGTGCATATCACTTACTAAATGAAAGACTGCCATGAATAAAGAAAATAAAGTTGGAAAAATTATAAGGTAAAATATAAAAAACTGTATTTGTGTTGTACTTCTGATTGAATCTCATGAAAAATAAGGTAAATTTTTCTTTTCTTTTTTCCCCAGGTGTGAAATTTTCAATGGCAATTTCCTACAGTAACTTCTCAAATGCATTTGTAAACTTTAAAATCAAAACCTAACCCACCTCTTAACTGACCTCATAGTTTATCATTGTTTCAGTTTTATGAGCAGTATAATCTGAGCTTTTCCTGGGATGTTGTTGAATAGCAAACTTGGAATTACAATAGAAAAGAAAAGATGTTATTGCATCAGAGGAGTTTACAAAAAGGCACCAGACAGATGACAGCCAAGGAGTTTATTTTCTTACTTCTACTGTCGTAATTTTGACATGTTGTTATCAATATTTCATTTTTTAATTTTTTTTCAGCTTTCTATTTCACACTTCATAATTTGCAGGAAAGATTATAGCAACACTGTGGTTCTACTCTTGAGACTATTTTGGGTTTGTCGTACGCATGCTAATGTGTCTGAGTTGTAAGGGAGTAGAAAGTAAAAGCTTTTTATGTTGTTGGTCCCAGAATTCTGTTTGGGTTAAACAAGTGGGAGATGCTGAAAGTTCCCCACCAAGAAATACTCACTTTGACCAACAGGAAATACTTTCCTTGTTAAAAGGGGATGTTTAAATAGTGGTGATGCAGTTGGAGCAGGTGTGGGTCATTGTCAACTGCGTGTGTGTGGGAAGCATAATATGCCCTCATAATTTTGGGATAGAGTATTGGTATTTTGGGATAAAATATCGATATTTTGGGTATAGGGAACAGCAGGGAAGATGCAGAGTTGCTCTACATGGCATAGTGGAGTGCTGGTTTCTGTAGGGAGAACTGTCTGGGAATGTTGTGCCTGTTTCTCTCCCAGAGCGACCCAGGTAGCTTGGGAACAACAGGAGGCACTGATCTGAGAGAGGAAGAGCTGTCACAGTTGTGAAATCTGTTCCTAGCTGAGAAAGTGGCCAGATGGTCCCAAGGAAATGATGGGATTGAAATGAAATGTCATAGACTCAGAAAATGGCATTGCACATGTCATACATCACCAAGGCTCCTGAAGGAGGAGAGCTGGGGAGGTGAGCTCCTGCATGGGCAGACTTCAGCTCTTCTTCAGGAAGGCTTGTAAAGTACTTTGTAAATGACAAATTTAGAAAGTCATTAAGCTCAGTATCAAAGCTCGGTTGCTTAAGTGGATCCAATTTTGATGTGCTCTCAAAACCTGAGGGCACTTCTGATAGGAAGTGGTTTCCTAATGAGGGAATTGACTAGCAGGAATGACTTTTAAAGACTTAACTACACATAAACTCAATTTGGTCCAGGTAAATGGCTTATGTATTCAGTGCAGAGAGAGTCTAGATGATGGGGTTAAGGACAAAAAGTGGATATGTGGTACTGGTAAACTTTAAAGCCTTGTGTAAGACAGGAATATGAAATGACAGTAGTAAAAAGCTTAAACATTTGTTGCAATTTTAATATAACCCAGCAAGACTGTAGTGTAGGTTGGCAGGATGATGTGATGAATTACTGCTACACTGTCTGGTATATATTGAAAGAGCTCAATAAACACTATCTGGAACAGAGTGCTTGATGATTTTCTAGAGATGAAGGATGGAGATGTGGCAGGACAGCTCTGCTTTGGTGGCCTAAAAGAGTAAACCCAGATGCTCTCTTGACATTGAGTTGCTCGTAGCTGACATTGAGCTCTTGGGCAGCCTTTAGATTTTCCATTCAGGTCAGTGTTGACCTGGGACATATGCACAGGATCTTGGGTTCCATCCTCCCAGAGATACAGGTGTTTCTAGCACTCATGATTACAGGAGGAATGGATGGAATGCTAAAACAAACAAGCAGAAAACCCATTAAAGCCCACAAAAATCTCAAACCAAACCAAAAATTCCTCCTGTATATGGTGAGGTGAGGTCTCACACCATGAATGTCCATGCTGTTCTCCCTGGTTCGTGTCAATCAGGGCTTAAGCACCTGGAAAATTTTCCATGTCCTCGGAGGTGACTGCAGTCCCACATTCTGTGCCCTGCTCTGGCACAGCATCATTGGGCTTTTTGTCCATCTCCCTTTCGAGGGCCAGCTGAAGCTGGATCCTGTTTGCAGTCTCTCTCTTCATGATATTTTTTTTTGATAATATGAATGTCCCCCTCATAATCAAATGAACTAAGGCAATCAGGAATTGAGACTGAGGAATTGAAGTCCAATATTTAGCCAGGAAACTGAGGAAAACAGAAATATGGGCTGGTGAATTAAGGCTATCAGGAAAATACTGCAGCAGCTGGGTGCAGAAACTGCTGAGGTTAGCTGGGATCTTCCTTTTTCCTGAATTCTAAGGAAAGAGCTTTTGCCTGCAGCTGTATCTACATCACTGTGTGAAGGTCACAACATGGAGAGCTTTAAAAAAAACCTCTCAAAATAACCACAAGATTTTTCAATTATTATTTAATCATGAGCCTTTCCATCTAGTAGAGAAATGATGAAACTGTTTAACAAGAACTCCATTACAGCATATTATTCAGTTTGTCAATTATTAGTTTTATAAAAGAAAACTTAGATGATATAGGTCACCCATGTAAGCAAGCAGCAGCGCCTTTGTTCAAACCATAACTGAGTTAGAATAATGCCTTTTTATTCTTTTCTCTAAAAGAGATCTGTGTCTGATAAAGTCAATCCAGCTTGGTGCTAAATGCATTGTGTGTGGCTGATGAATGATAAAACCTTTACAGGGAGGTTTGCAGGTTTGTCTGTACTTGGTGTTTAACTAAATTTAATAAAGTGAAACAAAACCTAAGTATTTTACTTGTACTTTTCCCTTGTAAACTGAAGCACAGATCGTAGGAATCCATACTCTGAATGTATTTTGTCTTGCCTTTCAAAATGAAAAATTTTACCGAAAGCTTCCTCTAAATTCATCACACCCTAGACTGGTACCTTTCCTCATGTACGGTATCCCACTATTAATAATGTCTCTAATTACAAATACTTGCATACTTCACTGATTAGTGCATAATTACATCAAGGTACACACTGCTTTTTCCAGTCAATACTTCATTTATAAAGCTCAGCCTTAGTCTGGCCAATCAGCCCAGGTGCTGCAGTGAATACCTGCTGTCACATGTGTAAAGTGATGTGTAGGTGGCTATTTAAGTGTCATTACATTTTCTAAATATTTCGTGGGATGTGCTTTGTGTTTATGCTCTGCACTCAGTTCTTTCCAAGGAATCTGTCAGCTTGTCGAAGGCAATGGGTTTGAATTGATTGTTAATGTGATGTTGAAGTGTCATGTCCTACTCAGGTAGGATAGAATTCCCCTTTGGATGGAAAATGGATAGGAAAGGTTTCAGATGTATATATTAGAATAAATAGAGATTTTTGACAATAAATTATCCCATAACTAATGAGTTTCGAAAGATATTATCCATTTTTTACTCTCTTTTATTATAAAACTTTTTTCACTTGGTTCTTAAGTAGTAAGTTATAAAAGATGCTTCCTAAGTTCTGTTCCTTAGGTCAAAGGAGAGAAAATCTAATTAATAAGCCAGATTTTGTTGGTGGTGGTGTTTGGGGTTTTTTATCCATAAGATGTTCTTTTGTGACATTTTGCAGGAGCTCCTGGCAGAATTGAATGGCTTCTGTCAGATACTATAGGAGCAACCTGAAAATTAACTTTTTTCTTTTCTTTTAATTTCCTTATATTTCACACAGGTTGAAAACAACTTTCTGCTTAATTTAAGCTTTTACAAGTCCTATGACACTCCTTCCTTGGCAGTCATAAGGGAAGTACTTTTATCTATTTGTTGAGCCTCTCTGTAGCATTTGAAATCGCTGACTCTCTTCTCTACACTCTTCCTGTAAGAAGCTCAGGGGATGATTGGCAGTGATTCAGGAAGGCTGAAGCTCTGCCTCTCAAATCAAGTGAGAGGTTTCTTGTGAGCAGCTGTTTGTCCACTTGCCTGTTCAGTCTCTGGCTCGCAGACCTCTCATCAAAGTTCTTCAACACCTCAAAAGCTGTTGGTAGCACCACAGGGACCATGCTGAAATCTTAACCATCTGTGAACAACAAACACTATCTCTGGTAAAAGTAGAGGACCATTTTTTCAATTTCTATTTTGTCTGTCTGATGGTTAAAGAACATCAGATTAGGCTAAGCCCATAAAAGAAAGATGTGATGATACTGGGGAGATGCAAGTACCTTGAAGAACTTGTCTTTTCCTAAAGTTACCTGCTCTCAAAGGCTTGTTACCATTGTTCTTGAAGTTAAACCCCTACATTTTTCAGCTTGCAGTAGGACTCCTGTCCATGTAACAGATTTATGTGAAGTTACTTTAAATGTTTTTCCCGGCCCAAATAATTGACCCCCATTAGGTGCCTCTCCTTGTCATCACAGGGTGCCATTGCTGTGATTCCATGTTGATGTGCTAAACCCACTGATTTTTGGAAGAGCCACTGCTTCTGTATGGTACCACTCCTTTTAGTTGTGTAAAGAAATGGCAAGAAAAGTGGCTTTATGGCAAAAGAGCTATGTGTAGATTGAAAAAGTAGTTGGAACAACCCAGTGCTAAAACAGGGCTGTTTTCCTGGTGTCCATTTGGGTTTCTTACATTTCCTCAGCACCACTTACACTGTAGTGGTGCACAAACTCATTTCTTACCCTGGAAATAACCACAAGTTTCTGGATGGTCAGTACTGTGCAGCAGAACAGCACAGGTGTCAGAGGAAGAGACAGTTTTATTTGTGAATAAAGTCCCAGAAGGAGCTGTAGCTACTACAAAGTAAGCTGCCAGTGTATTCCATGCTGGCTCCTGGAGGCACCTGCTCTAATACTGAATATGTGTAAGATCCTGAGACTTACAGTATGTACTATTTGTTCATTAGTCTGTGCTTTCACAGTGATTGTCCATCTGTGCTCGGGTCTGAAAGAGAGATTTACACAGGCTGGACTCTAGGAAACATGATTCCTGGAATGTATCACAAGTACAGTTCATCCCCAGAGCATATCAGACTGTATTTAGATGCAATACCAACTCATATTTACACCTTCTGTCCTTTGATATTTTCTCTGGGCTCCCAAACACATAATGCAGCAATCTGGGTAAATGAAAAAAAAAAAAAAATGAACTTATCAAGCTTGATTTCCTACAGGCTGAGATGGAAGATGCTTTGGTAGTTTTTTAGTTTTCATTTTATTAAGAAGCATGCTAATATTATTGAGGGCCTTCAAATAGCATCTCTGTTGCAGCTGAGCAGCTATTCAGTGGGAAGGATGACTTTTGTGGTTTCTGAAGTTGTTATAAATATCTCAGGAACTGCTGACTGTTGGAGTCATTCAGGCTTTTCAGTAGCACGTTGCTGATGGGAGAAGATCATCACTGAGTGGGTGAAATTGTATTTGCCTGAAAGTCCAAGGAGCCCATGGAAACCAAAACTTCCTTGCCTTGTTTGCCCTGTTGAAACTGAGATACCATCTTGTAAAAAGGCATAATATCATTCCATTACAGCAACATGCCTGTAGGCAAGGCACAATATGTGAGCATCATTTGTTTGCTCAGAGCCATGACTGTCATTCAGAAATATTGAAAGGTAGCAGTTGGATTTTTTCACACAAATGGTTAAGGGACTTTTCTCAGCATCAAATTAGCGTTCAAGAGTGAAAATATAGCTTCTGTTTCCTCAGATGCTGAGTTGTAAGAATGAGTAATCGTGATTCCTGGGGGAATTTATTTTGTTTTTTTAACTTGAGTGGCACGAGATAAATAGGTTTATCAGTTTTCCACAGAACACTTATATTTAGTAAACTTGAAATGAGATGAATTACAGTAAAGTTACTCCTCTTTCCAGTTTTCTTCAGGAGGGGAATTATTTTAAGGAGGCATGTGCTATTTATACCTCCCACATAATGCTGTACCCTGCAGCTATATCACACAGTGTGGATATGGACAAAACAAGGGATGGCTGTAATTGCTTAAGTGACTGGAGTTTGTTTTTTGTAGTTCTTTTATTTTTTTCTTCCTATTTAAACTACTTTTTCTCAGTGAAACAGGACATGACTGACTCTTGTGTTCAAAAGTAGTTTCTGATCAGTTTTGTTCAGTGCACAGAAAGCGTGGGGCAGGAAGGGTTGGGTCAAGGTTAGGACTCTGACCAGAGGGGCAAAGCCAAGAGGAGTCCAAGGAGGTTCCAGGTTTGGGGCAGCCAGTGGAACACCACATCTGTGAGGCAAGGAGCAATCTGCCATCCCAACCTGCTGCTCCCCACGTGGGCTGGGTGTGCTGCTCTGCAAAACAGCCCAGAGCAATTCAGAGAATAAGTTCTGAAAGTTAATATCTATATAAATTCTGGTTCACTTTAAAGCCTCTTTTAGTACAGCAAACTTTCCAAGCTGTATTTCTGAAGCTAATAATATATGTAAATCAGTTCGTTTCCTTCTTTCACAGAGTTCTCTACATTTTCAGTATTAAATAGTGAAATAATAATCCTTATGTGCCCAGTCCTGTCAATATATCCCTGGGCAGCTTCTCAAAGGCTCCTTGAGTCTCAATCATCTATATTCATTTGCCAGTTCTAATTTTCTGGATAATTACTGCATATTTCAAGACCACTTCTGTTGTGATACTTAGCCAGATTTAATTCTTTCAGATACTTTATTTCTTAACCTATAATTTGACTTCCCTGAGAGTATTTGAAGATGGGTATGCATATTCAGTCTAGTCCTACATTTTGGGATTGAATCACACTCCAAGTGTGTCCTCTGTCTCAATCAGGACTCCCTGTCCTGTCCCTTGAAGGCTCCCTATTTGTGAGCTGAATGTCCTTCACAGCAATAAGGACACTTTGTACATAATGGAGGCCAGCATCAGCTCTTGTGGGTGACAGAGTGCCATCTAATCTTTCCAAATGAAGGTTTCTATTCATTTAAAGCAGAATTTCTCATATGTTTTCACTTTTTTTTTTTTTTTTTTTTGTGGTGTGGTTTGAATTAATTAATTTAATTTTGCTTTTCTAGGTAGCAGGACAGATGAAGACAGTCTAGTGTGATTACAATTATGTGGGAGTTTTAGGGGTTTTTTAAAGGAAAAAAAGATTAAGAGACTTGTGATAAATGTTAGGAGACTGACCTATAACCACAGTAGGCAGACATTAATAATCAGTGTTTTCTGTGTTATCATCAGTCCAGCTGTTTTGCTAAAGATCCTGAGAAAACGCTCTGGGAACAGCCAGTACTGCAGTGCTTCAGCTTGAAGGCTGGAGCTGAGGGGGAGGATTTGGACAGAATTCTGAGGAGTTCACAGTCAGCATCATGAAGATAAACAATTCTACATGGTGAAGAGCAAAGGAGGTAGAGCAGGCATCAATATGCTTTTTCTGGCTTTGGTCAGGTCCCTGATATTTTATGTTAAAGGGTTTTTGTTTTTTACATGATACTTTTCACCATATTCTTCCCCCATAATTTTCAATCCTGGTAAAAATATTATGGCATTTGCCTGTCTTTGTCTGAAAGATAATTTATTCCACTTTCCTACATCTTTTCTAATGTAACATAGTGCCTTGAGTTTAAGACATTAATGTGGTTCCAGATAAACTCCTAGTCTTGTTTGACACGTGATGGCTTAAAAGCACTCTTTATAGAGCATAATATTACAGTATTAATGTGCAAAGTGAGGGTTATTCTCTTTCTCTACATCTGATGAATTCTTTGCATGGCTTAAAACAAATGGAGGAACAGATCATCTTATAGAAATAATGATCATCTTAGAAAAACCATCTGAAGAAATCAATATTTTTCTTTTCCTGACTTTTGTCCCTCCTTATTTGAGTCTAGTTCATGAAGTAATGGAATGTTAAAATTCTTCAGATCACTTCTGTGGTGATAAATTTTGACACTTTCGAATACTGGTTTCATATATTTCCTTTTTGTTAGCCTTCTTTGCCATATGTACTGCAATATACTCTAATTTTTTTTCTTAGCTTGAAAGAAATGTTGCTTTTTTTCTCTGCAAACAAAATCTTTTCAAACCATTTTAGATTTGAAGTATTTCTTGAGTTTCTCTGTTATGTCTCAAAGGAGTAGAACATATGTGGCAAGTTCTCCAGAAAGAACCTCTCAAAAGAACATATTAAAGATGAAATATAAGGGTTTTTAGATCAAAAGGATAATGATTTTTTTAAAATCTTTACTATATGATAAATTAATCAGAAAGTATTATAAAGATGTACAAACTTGCAGAAGGAGAGAGGAGGAAGACAGGGACTTGGAAATGAGCGTAGGCACAGAGCTGGAGACGCTCAGGAGCTGGTTGTGAACCAGAGCTGTAACTCAGGCACCTGTCAGAACCTGAGCTGGGCCACAGGGAGCAGGGTGAGGGAAATGGCTTTGAGCTCCAGCCCTCATTTTGTGAGACATGCTGCTGTGTTTGCAGTGCTGTGATAATCTGGGGCTGCTCAGAAGCCTTGGGTGCCTCTCAGGCCCTCCTGGGCACCGTGGGCTGAGCAGGGGAGCACAGTTCTGCCTTCCTGTGACTCCCCTCAAGAACACACACCCAAACTGGTGCTAAAAGCAATCAGCTAACATACATCAGGATGAACCAAAGTTGTGTATTTCTGACAGGAATTCTAACAGACTTGACTCTATAACTGTGAAAAAAAAAAAGCTATTTAATAAAACCCCAACAGATTTTCAGAGCAACTAGACATATGTATCTAAAAGAAATGCTGGACCAAAACACCTCACACTATGATAATTTCTGTTTCAGATTTCTTGTGTGAGCATGTATATGACTCATTCATGCTTTAAATGCAGTTGTGAACGCATTTATCATTTGGTTAGTTAATATTTTTTTGCATTAGAATACAACCATAATGAAACCTGTTCTAACAGAGAAGCCAGCAGCAGGAAAGGAGAGTGTATTGGAGATTCTGACATCAGATTCCTAGATAAGCCATGCCTATACCCCAAAACCAAAAATACACTGTAATGAAATTTATATTCTTTATTAAAGTCTATCTAATTTTCAAGATCTATTTTACTTATTTATGAAAGGCTGAATTCCACAACTCTCTGAGCTGTTCTGATGCTTGTGTTGTAACCACAATAGGTTGTAATCAAGTTTAGTACATCTCAACATTCAAAGGAACATTCTTGAAAATTCTTCAAGAGTTGGAAACTAAAATCTTGGTTCTGCAAGTGTCAGCTTTAATGAAACAATACTAATGGTATTTCAAAAAGGATTTTGAGAAATAATCAGAGAGCAACTTCATTATTATGATTGATCAATAATAATGAAGGAAAGTTCTGGTTTGCCTGCATAGAAACTGAATTTATGGCAATGCTACAAAAATCCGGTCATTTTAGGTCTGGAACTTGGAATAAGCCTGCACAGCTCCAGCAGTGCTCAGTGTACCACAGTGAAGTCCATACTCCATTTTTTTTGTGCCCAATAAAGCATTCACCAGTCTGGGAAATGGCTGCCAACCTGATGTATTTTGTTCTGTATCCTGATGGTCTGAAAATACTGACTTATCTTTTAAAGAGTTTCAGAAGTCTGAGGCATTAAAATGTCAGAGGCAATATTTTTTATAGACTCTTTTCTTATCTAATTGAAACATAAAGTCCAGTAAGTGAATTGTGATAATTTTGTACAGGAGCCTCTATGAAAGCTCCATCCCATTAGGTAAATGTGTTTTAGTGCTGTTCCTGAGGTGCTAATAGAGAGCCCTTGCCAAGCAACCCTTTTTAGCAGTAGCTAAAATAGCTAAATTTACATGAACTTAGCTTAAACAGCTAAATTCATGTATATTGAACAAGTGCTTGAATTCTGCTTCACAATCTGAATTAAACATTTGAAAGAAAAATCATCTCAGAGTGATTTTGTTGCCTAGGGATTATTGGTCACCCAGGTGTACTCTCACCTGGGACTGCAACAGGCAGCACCTGAAGTGTCCTCACAACAGGGGCTTGAGTCTCAGCTGAGGTGGTGTCCTGTGAGCCTCTGAGCATTGCTGCTGTCCTGGGGAGCCAGTGAGGAGCTGTGCCTGTCAGGAACAGCTTCCTGCCCTTCCTGCCTTTCCTTTCCTGCCTTTCCTGCTTGACCTCCCCTCTCCTCAGTGTTTTCCTGGTCCTTCTCCCGCAAAAGAGCAAGGATCTCATCTCCTCCCAGCATAACACATCTTCCTTTTGTCCATGTTCCTCTGGACATGTTTGCTGCTTGTTTTGCAGCTCTTAGCAGTCAGGTTTTGTTCTCACAGGTTTTCCTATGTCCTGTTTGTCCAGCTGTATCACAGCTCTGCTTTGGCCCCTCTGGGGTTATATATTATTTACATATTTCATTGAACTGCATTACAGAATGCTTCAGCCTTATTGCTGTTGGTGCCTCTTTCAAAATTAAATGTGAAAAAGTGTTCCTGTGCTGTTGGTACCTTGTGCCAGTGTTACCTGGTGTAAGGGGATAGAATATAAGAAAATAGTGTAGAAAGTAATCTCACCCCTAAGGAGTTGCAGCTGGGCCAATTATCAAAGATTAGGAACAGGCCTGACTTTACCAGGCCACAGCTGTAAGCAATGAGCAGAAGATGCTATAAAAGAGTGGGGGTGGCTGGGTGAGAGGGGAACTGGAGTCAGTGGCTGCTTTGTGAAGAGGAAAGAGTCAGTGCTCTGAGGAGCTGCCCACGAGAAACACCAAGGAGGTATGGAACTTTTGTGATAGGAAACAACAGTATGGAACCCCTGCAATAAGATCACAACAACCTAGAGCTCCTCTGGCAGAGGGCAGGCAGCCTGCCTGAGGGATACAGCAGCCCCTGCTTTGGCTGGGCTGTTCCAGCACAAAAGAAAAAAGTAGCTTAAAATGCAGTTTTAAAAACTATTTCTGTTAAATCTTTACAATCTTTATATAACCCATTTCTGTCTATGGTGTCCAGAAACGGGAGTGTCACAGGGATGGTGGCCAGGGGCACAGGGGACAGTGCCACATGGAGCTTTCACTGTTTGAGGGGCATAGGTTGGGTCAGGAGCCAGGGCTGGTTTAGGAATGATTGGATTAGGACTGAGGGCTGGGTTAGGAAGGATTGGGTTAGGAGTGAGGGCTGGTTTAGGAGTCCAGCTCTCATTCAAAAGTGCTTTGATTAATACTGGGTTGATACAGCAGGCAATTGTAGCAGTAAATCATAGGACATTGGTAATACACATAGCAATTGAATGCTGAAACATGGTTTGGTGTTTGGGGTTTTTTTTGGATTTTGTTTTGTTTGTTGTGGATTTCTGCCATGCCCATTGCTGTACATCACTGGTTTATTTTGTTCAGCTCTGTTCTGGAGTGCTGAACTCCATGTGCCCCAGAGTCAGAGCTGGGGCTGACTGTGATTTCAGAGGCAGTGTGCTCACCTGTGAGCCAGAGCCTCCCTGTGTTCCTGCAGCAGCAATGCTGAGTTATCCCCCAGCTCTGTCCCCGTGGCTGAGCAGGGACCATTAGTCCATTGATTGCTGCTCCTGGCTGCCATCCTGCTTCAGACAGGGTCTGAAACAGATACTCAGTGACTTAGCAAGTAGGTGCACAATCTGTACATTTATCAGTGGGAAGGAAAGAATCGTTTTTGTTCAGACACAGGTGAGTTACTGCTTGTGTGGGCTTGAAGGCTACTGACGAAAAAGATTTCCCTAGAAAATAACTAGACAGGAAAAATGAGCTGGGCTTCTGAGGATCTGAAGTATAAAATATGCAAATTACAAGAATTTGGCATACTGTCAGGCTTAGACTTTTTCCCTCGATATACAGAATTTGTGTGACCTGCTCAGTCAAGCATCCTATTTGCAATAGATTTTTACAATGAAATTTGCAAGTGGCTTCCTTTTTTTATTTTCTCTTCTTTTAGCGTGAGCATTTTCTGACAGAAATTCCAAGTCCAGTTTGGAGCATTATGTTATGCTTTAGACATCTGTGTCCTTAAAAGTGGAGTGAAAATACAAGATGCCTGTTTGAATAACACGGTGTCACCAGCAGAGCTCGCGAGTGATGTGAGAGGTGATGGTGCTTCCTTATGCTTCTCTCATCACACATCATGTAGTACATTTGGGCACGTTATGTGGGTAGTTCTTTGAAAATGAATAATAAACAGGTCCAAGATGTGATGTCAGATCTAGTTAATCAGTGTACTAGAAATACATTACCCTAAATCTTGGTTAGGAAAATAGTAATCAAAGTCTTGAGTTTCTTTTCATTTGGAGAGACAGATGGCATATCTGCTTAACGGCAAATATCCAAAAGAAATTTTTTTTAAATCCTATCTTTCAAAACATGGCAATCAGAATCATCTTGGAGAGGAACTATTAAATTTAATAAGCCATATGTTCAGTGAATTTGCTTATTTTGTTCAAAGATGTAGACATAGAATTCACCTCTGTGTCCTTTTGTGTAAATTAACTGCCTTACTCTATGCTACACAATTAAGGTATTTAACAAAGTTCCAAATGTGCAACGTATTATTAGCCAAACACAGCTACTAGTTTTCATGTTGCTGAAATAAATGCATTTAGGTGAACAGTCTGCAGTTTACTAGAATTCCCTCTGTGGAGTTCAGCGTGTTTGAAGATCAGATTGACTGGCAGCTTCCTTGGTATACATAAAACAGATCTAAAATTATTTCAAATAGAAATTCTCTGAGGATTCTATCATCTTTGCCGTTCTGTTGTACTGAAGATGCAGATGTGCCAGACTGTTCTGCAGGATTATAAATGCATTAGTGAAACTCTAATACACTCTCTAACAAATATATGCAGTGCAAGAGGTTTTCTTAGCCATCTTGTACCCACTCATTTTATTTATTTCATGTAATTGGCATGTTGTTCTGCTTTTATAGCTTGTTAAAATGAGATGTGAAAATGGCTGTAGCTAATGGCTGCTGGAAATCTTTTCCCATGGTAGGAAGGAGGGAAAAAAAAAAGGCATTGCAGATTTTAAAGCACAGAGCTCTCCCACTGAGAAGCAAAGATTAAAAAACATGGATATAATGCATTTCTGTGTGTGGTAGAAGAGCGTTTTAATGACCTTGGATACAGAAATGAGCATTGTAGACAATGTCCAAGCCCTGAAGTGGCACCCTGTGGCAGGGGCAGGGGCAGTGCCTGAGGCAGGGCTGCTCTGGGCTGTGGTGCTGGCACTGAGACAGGTGTGCTGGTAGTGAAGGGCTTTTCCTTCCTTCTGCAGAGCCAATGGTAAGAGAACAGGTGCAATGAGGTGTTTTCAATGCCTTCCTCTGCAAAGGGCAGGACTTGGCTCACAGAAACTTAGACAAGGTGAACGATGGGCAGAGCTCAGCTCCTCCTTCCCTGGAGTCTCAGAGCACTCCAGCCCAGTGGGTGGACATAAATTAACATGATTTTATTCTGATTTAGCAATGAACTGTTGAGGTCTGATCAGTCAGAAATCCATGGCAATGTCCAGTGTATACATCACTAGTTTTAAAAGAAAGCTTTCTCTTTTTTCTCCTGGACTACGCTGTAGATTCTGTCACATTATTTCATGTTATTTGAATTGCTGTCAGGAGAAGCACGCAGTCCATCCTGTGATTCTTAAACATTTAGTTTTTAAACTTTAGTGGCTTTAGAAAAAAGCTGAAATTACAGTGCTGCACATCATGATTTTAAATGATCGTTCCTGTCTTTATCAGCTCTTGGAACATGAAAGGATTTTAGTTCCAGGATTTGACCTGAGAAAGTGGAAGACAGCAGAGGAACTTGGCTGCATCAGTAGTCTTCTGTCTCACTAAGGGCATTGCACTGCCTTGCTATATTTAATGAAATGAGCAAACTATTTTTGTTTTTCCACCTGATCTAGGAACCTGTTGTTTGTTCCGTGGCAAGACATTAAATTGCAAATAGCAATAAAGCCAAATTTCCTCTTAAAAAAAAGCATATCTTGCAGAGCACTTGTTTTCTGCCATCTTATGCAAGAAAAAATGTATTTGGATACTTAAAAAACCAGCAAATTAAGAATTTTTTTCCATTATTAAAACATTTCAGAAGCTGCTAGTAAAGGGCTTGAGTTTTGTTCTGTACGTACATATCCATTGTTTTAAAAAATCATTTCAGTGTAGCATTAGATTTCTATACAATAGCATAGCACCTGCTAGATGTGTTCCAGAGAATGATCAAATGTTGTGTGCCTGTTCCCGTGTAAAATATTGGTAAGATGAAGTATATCAAACACATTTATCTGCTGCAAATCAGTTTGTCTCAGAAAAGACCCAGTTAAATTATATGGAGCCTAATTTTTCTACTGATACACCTTCTGAATTTTATCTGATATACTGTATTTTTCTTCCCCAATAGGTCAAATGAATCATCCTTTACTTTCTCTTTTAGAACAGACAGTAAAAGTAAATTCAGCACATGCCATTTGTGTATAACTGCCGTGATTTACTGCACGGCTGAATGTAAAATCATAAAACTTACAGGACATGGTTAATACATAACCATCAAAATAACAGAGTGCAATTCTAAATTTATGAGGCTGAACTTAACACTGAATATCAAATAAGAACCACATTGATTTCTGTAGCGCATGGCTTAAAAACACATTAGGTGGCATAACTGCAAGACAGTACATTGATTTAAGCGTAAAATGCATAGCACTCAATACTTCACCACCTAACGCTCCCCAGTAATGAACAAAGCTGTTGTATATTGATGAAAGGAAAATTATTTGTTTTGTTAGATTATGGCACTCAAGCAGATGCCTTGCTTTTAGGCTGGGTTGGCATAATTGGAGTCACTCTTAGTAACAAATGACGTTGGACACCTGAAAGGGAGGGTACACGGTGAACTCTGCATAATGTGTTTTAAGAAATATGTATTTAGTCTGGACTTAATGTAAGTCTGAATTCAGGCACCCTCGTTTCAGGGAGGGTGCTTTGGCAGGTACAGAAGATTAATTGCGTTTTGGAGGCCTCTAATTGCCTTTAAAATGTTAAACATTTGCCTTCCTGAATCATGGCCAGAGAGTAAGTCTATAAATCTCTATCACCCTTGCTCACTGAATTTTGCCAAAATTAACTCTATTTACATCAGGAAACACGCTTTTTGCCATATTTTAGGTCCCAATACATAAACTGCCTCAGCAAGTGAAGAGTTCCATTGACTTTAGTCTAAGGTCCCCAAAACATAAATTGAATTGACACTGACATTTCCTCTAGATTTAGTCTTAAGTAGAAAATTCTGTGTGGGGGTTGAAACTGGGTCTTTGGAACATGATTTTCCCACACTGCACTATATCCAGAGTGGCATCCTTGTCCTCGTAACGCTCCAATGTGCAAAGGGGACTTGAGGCAGCTCAGCCGGGAGCTTGAGGTGAGTGTGGTCCCTGGGCTGTGCTGGGAGTGGGAGCAGGCAGGAGCTGCCGTGAGTTCTGCCTTTGGTGCCTGTGTGAGAGTGCTGCTCATCAGATTGTGAGAACAGGGCAGCCAAAACACCTTGGTCTTGAAGGACTCCAACTCTTTAGAACACACAGGGGTGTCCAACAGCTCAGCTGTGCACACACACACACACACACACATTTGTGTTTTGGGTTTGCTGTACGAAGCGTGGCTGCTCCCATGTTCAGTCTGTGGCCTCTGGCAGGATGGGCCCTTCTGGGTGTGTGCATTTTGTAGCTGAAGTAATCAGATATCAGCTCCAGGTCTGTGTTGCACATTCAAAGCATTCACAGGGTGCTACGTTGATTGTGAATGTTTTAGAAGACGAATTGGATGCAGTTGTGTTCTAGTCTTGCTTGCACTTTGGGTTCCTTTTTTTTTTTATCCTGCAAAGTTTAAGTATTAGTCTTCATGACATGCAAAATGGTCTGAGATGTTGGAGAATAATGTTTTAATCATCATTGACATTTTCAGAGAAGATTAAAATTTAATAAAATTAATTGTCCATTTTTGAATGGCTCACTTTGCAGTTAATCACACACCTTTAGCTTCCCCTGCAGATGGGTATTTCTTTCCTGCAGTGTTTTTTTTTTACCTTGTAGCTCACCTGTAATTATGATAATTAATTAAGTTGTTGGTTATAATTTTTTTTCAAATTAATGGAATGTAATTTTAAGTTATGCTTAGTGTGAAATAAACTGCTTTTTAAATCTTGTTGAAAGAACCTTTTCTAAATCTGTAGAAATATTTTTTCTTTCCCTTTTAAAGGAAAATCTCCAACATACTTAAAGAATATAGCTTACTGGGGTTATATTTAATGGCAAGTATAGAATACATTGTTTTCACTGCTGTGCATCTCTAGTAATATAATTTGAAGTGCTAGGGCCCTTTGCATCCATTTCTGAATCTATTATTAGTTGATTAAATTAACTGGCTGGATCAGTACAGTGAGAAGAGACACAGTAATGATATTACAGAATTAGTATGCTATGATGAATTGTCAGGAAAAGTAACTGTGACAGCCCTGTGGCCATATGCACTTAGCCATGCAATTTATAGTCATTTGAAAAGCCAAGGACTTTTCAGTTTTGGTTAGGAAATTTGTTCTTGCTTTTGACAGAAGTTGAGGGATATGTGAGTCTTGAACAAGAGGGGGTTTCCAGTGCCAACGTGAAAAGAAACTAAAGGCTCTCCTCAACTGCTAGCATTTGGATAATTTACAAAGAACAAGCTTCAAAAAAGGATGAGTTTATTGTAGCTGTGCCAGTTCTTTTTAGATTATAATATGATAGTGCATAGTATATAATAGTGTGGTTCCTTTAGAGTTGTAGAAAATAGTATTGCTTAGGGTCAGGTAAAAGTGACTGCAATCTTGTATCACAATCTCAGTAGTTATGGAGCACCACAAATTTTGGTACAGCAGCAGTAGGGCCTTTTTAGGAGGACAGTAAATACAGCTGGCTTTTATTCTTGCAATGATTTGAGGCTATTTAAAATGCCTTATTTTGCCTTTATGCCAGTATTTGTAAGTAAAATAAAGATTGCCAAACACCATCAAAATTACTGGTAGTTACAGCAGGTAATCAGCATGTAAGAGTTGACTCAGGGCCAATGCTGTAGCAATTCCCACTCTTAACTAAGCTTACCCTGCTTAGTTGCTGGACACTTGGAATTTCAATTTAAAATCTTGCCATTTTCACATTTACTGTGTTGTGGGTTGGCTCTCTCTGTTATATTCTTAATCATTAAAGTCAATTGCACAAATATATTTTCAAAGTAGTAACAAGCGGAGCTTGAGTGTAAAAGCAAGTGGGCTAAGATAAAAGATAGCAGATTGTGTAGTAAACTCATTCTTTTGTGAGCCTAATAAATGGTTTATCAGTAGCACTATGGATCTGTAATTTTTGCTGAGCATCAGACTAAAATTCTTGTTAAACTTTATAAAGTGGAGTGTTAAGTCATTACTCTTAATATTGGTTATGTCAGTTCAGACTTTTGGAAAGAAAAGGAAAATATGAAATAGGTTTTTAGCAGTTAAGTGATAGGATGTAAGAGGAATTCTTAATCTGACAGGAAACCACTACTGTGGTGGTTACTACCCAAGTGTTGATCCCTCCTGGGACCTTTTCCTGGTCCGTGGGTGCTGGGGATGATCCTCCAGACTGCTCTGTTTGCTACCTGGTGCCCTGAGAGCAGAGCTGCTTCCGTCCTTGTGTCTGCCCCAGCAGATTTTCCTTAGCATATGTTGCTTTCAGCTTTGAGAGGAAATAAAATTTTTCATTTTCATAAAATAATTTCACTTTCTAATTTTAATTAGAGAAACGTTTCCTAGCTGCAGTCTGACGCTGACCTCTAAAGGTTACTTGGTCCATGGGTATGACATAACACTTTCTACACATGATCTGTTCACTTCCACTCCTTTCTTCCTCTGCTTTGCTTTCTTTGTCATTAGAAAGTTTCTCTTAGTGTTTGAGTCTTTTCTACCACCAGCTGAAGCCCTTTATTGCTTGTTTTTTTAAATGAAGAATGGGTTTTTCCTACTGTTTAAAATTGTATTTCTTAATTATTAGATTAATTTATAATCTTGTATTTGAATTATATTAATTTTTCAGAGTTAATACACTAATCAAAACATGTAGCATTAATGCATTCAAAAAAATAATGGTTTCATCACTGTTTTCAGTAACAAGAACCAGCAGCAGTTTTGTTATTTTACTGCTAGAAGCCCTACAATTAGAGATTAAATTACACAAAGAGTTAAATACTGCTGTTAATTCTGGTGTTAAATAACAAAATAATTTCTACAGTTCCTCAGTTTAAGCAAGTAGTCTCTTGACGTGAAAGGAAAATACCTCAAATAGTCAAAAAATTCAATGTTAATAGCTCAAATAATTAGTTTTCTAGACCTAGATGAAGGTGTTTTTCAAGCAACAAAATGTCTTGTTAGGTCTGTGTATTTGTATGGACTTACCTGAACAGAATCTTCCTTGAAGTTTAACCTAAAACTGATGATGAGGGTTGCTGGGGTTTTGTTTTGTGTTTTGCCTTTACCATAGAGCTATTTAAACCCATAGTCTGGTAAGGTAATATTTCCATAATTACTGCATTTAACCCTTCAGAGATTGATCAGCCCAGGTTTCAGTGACATTTTGCCTTGGTCTCATACTTTGTTTTTGCATTTTTGTGAGCTTTGAACTGTTACCTGCATGCAGCCTCTGTAACAAACACTGCAGTCACATTTCCTAATCTTCCTGATCTATGTATTCATAACAATTAGCACTAAGTTACTCGCATGCTTATTTGCAACAGTAAGCTCTGGGTGTTGGGAAAAAACCCCTACACAGCCAACAAAAAGCCCTGCCCCCCACACCACAGTATAACAGACAAGGCAGTATTTCTTTTGAGTTGTTCTTTTTGCCACATTTACAGCATCATTATTTCAAAATACTTTTCTTGGTGTTACTATAGAAGCAGCTTCTGAGAATAGATGATCAAAAGTTGTCCTTGCAGGCTGCTGTTGGTTTCAGTGCATGCAAGTGAGTACAAGGCTGGAGCCAAAATTTAAACTAAGTAAAATTGAAGAGAGGCCCAATATGAAAAGGATTTTATTTTTTATTTGCCCTGCTTTTTATTGCAGGGAATTTTTACAGTTAGGGTGTTTGATTTGGGGTCATGTTACACTTGGGTGAACTGAAGTGATTAAACTTTGGTTCTGATCTCTGATTCACCCAATATAGAGGC
Source organism: Agelaius tricolor (assembly GCF_023055355.1). NCBI lineage: Eukaryota > Metazoa > Chordata > Aves > Passeriformes > Icteridae > Agelaius > Agelaius tricolor. The sequence continues at coordinate 5,472,761 of NW_027269278.1, read as the reverse complement.
AGATAACCTTTTAAGATCTTGCTTGTGAGTGTGCATGCAGAAGTGCTTGGTCCTTTTTGCAGTGTGTAGTCAGACTTCAGAGTGTTTGTGTTTGGCAGTAGCTATTCACAGACAGAGATCACCATCTAGGAAAGAGCTGTGTAAAATGCCAATCGCTTGTTCTTAAAATTTTAAAAGTTTAATAGTAATCAAATGGTTATAGAAATAGTAATAGAATTAGAGTAATAATAATTTGGACAATTTGAATTAGGACAATATGAGACAGTAGAAACAAGGAGTTACAAACGTCTGGGTACCTTTTTCTGGGTAGCACAAGCCCGAAAAAGGACACGCGTTAACAGAGGATTGACCCTTAAAAGGAATAGCCTGTTGCATATTCATACCCCTCATACATGACGCATAAATTCCATTCAAACACAGGATTCTGTCTCCTCATCCTCAGCTTCTTCCTCTGAATCCTAACAGCGCCTTCGAGGCAGGAAGAAGTTCGTTTCTTCTGATAATGGGGCAATAAATTCCTTTTCTCTGAAAGATTCAGGTGTCCTGTGGCTGCTATCTCGCTGCAAGTCCTTTCTTTGAAAAAAACTATCCTACATAGCATAGTTTCTATTTTAACATTTCTTATAACCTGAAACTATATTTAACACACTACTTAAGTGAATTAATACAGCATTACTTTCTAACACTACACATATAATATTCATTTTAATATTTGCGAAAAGCCAGTCATAAAATACGCCTTTTTTCACAGAGCAAAACGTTCTTTTGTTTCGAAAGGAAACAAGAAAGAGCTTTGTTAGTAGACGCTGTTTGGGCTATGGATGTTGGGACAGGGATGTGCTCCCTGCTCGCCATGACCCAGCCAAGAGCCTCTCAGCTCCCCAGTGCCTGCACCACCGTGCCAAACGCTCCTCCGAAATAACAGCCAGTTCAGGATGCTCGGAAAAAATATTGCCCAGGATATTTTGTCACTGTGCTCTGTATTTGGAATCTAAAGAGCACTTAAACCTGAGCAGGCTGATGATAGTTGCTCTGAAGAGTCCACTCTGGCTGCCCGTGGAAATGAATGCCTTTGATGTCCGTGCACTGCAGAGAAACGCAGTAAGCAGCTAAATGCCTTAATGCATTCTGCCACCGAGCCTTCTAAAAGCTTCCCTGTGCATCGTGGAGCTTGTGCAGGAAGGTTTTCACTGTCAGCAAAGCAAAATGAATGCCTTTAGCTTTAAAGTTTAAATGCCTTGCTCAGCAGGGAGCCCAGAGAGATTTGTTCAACTGAAATGAGCTTATAATAAGGCTTTCATCCTAAGATAAGTAAGGACAACATTCAGTAGCTCTGTACTCCCTCACCAGAAAATACAAATAGCTTTCTCTATGTGTTATGATGCTGTTATTGTCTTTCATGTGATATGTTGCAATTCATGCTAATAGACATTTTCCATCGTGGGCTGAGGTAACTACATTACGTTTAGAAGTTCCAAAAGAATCAGAGTTGCAGCTTAGTATTAATTGGTTTGTTTGTTTTTCCCCCCAGAAATGAGTGCCAGGATAATATCTACAGAAGGATTTGCAATAGCAAGGTATTTCAAGCCATTTAATTGTGCTCAAAGTTTACAGAGGTTCCAAATGCATTTAGAGAGATTCATAGCAAAAGAGAATCCATCAGTGGCTATTAGACACGAAACACCATTCCTGGCTTAGGCAGTCCCAGAGTTGCAGATTGCTTGAGGCTGAGAGAGGTTGTGGGAGCTCTCCCTGTGCTTGCTGCTGCTGCTGGAGATAAGGAACTGGGCAGGCTGACCATTTGCCTGGCCGGGTGTGGCTGCTTGTGTATTCTCACCCCTCTATCTGCTGATTTTCTAGCCCCACCCCAGCCATAATTATTCCTTCTGCAATCAAGAGGCACTGTTTGATCTGCAGGTATCAGCTGGGATCATTAAAATAGCACTTATGGCTCGAGCCTCTGTCCACTCTTGTTTTTCGTGTGGTGTTTGTTACAGGGTTTCTGAGTCCCTAATAAGCTGTTAACAAGCTGTCAATTATAGTGCTCATGCAAATTAGTGAATCAGACAGTGAGGGGCTGATGTGTACAGTATGCTATCTCAGAGGAGGTAGACTAAACCCTTCTAATTTTCATCACCGTCCTTGCAAAGCCATCTTCATAACAGCTATAAAACAGGCATCTTGTCTTTTCCTTTTTATCATGTTTACAAATTGAATATAGTAGTTAAATATCAATTATTACAGGTCATATTTTGTGTTAAATACCAGGCATCTAAAAATAGAACAATGACATTTAGATCCCAAGGACTTCAATGATTCTGTCTTCATGCTGGTTTAAATGTCTTATTTACAATTTGCTGGATTTCTGGGTTCACCAGAATCATCCTGCTTTCATTTCCACCACTGCCTTTGTATTTCCTATTCACTTGTTTTCAATATATCACATTTTTGCTTGAAAATCCATTATTTCTTGGACTCTTTTTAACTCTTCCCCAAGGACTGCAAGCCAGGTATAAGTCTCTGTATACCAGTCATCAAAACTTCTCTGGCTGCTTATTTATTTTTTTTTTTCTAAGTAATTCTCAGAAATGAAGTCTCATAGCTCATACTCCTTATCTTGGTCAGGGCTCCCTCAGGAGCATACCATAAACCTAATCTCTTTCAAATTCACCATCAAAATATCAACATAAATTTATTTGTGTCCCCCTTGGTATCCATTAACTCTTGGAATACTCACCCAATGTCATTTCATAGCCTGTGTTACTCCACTTGGCTGTGTAAGCACAGATCATTTTGACCTTACTAGTTACAGTTAAAATTCAAATGCTTCTGGTTTGTGCTTACTACTGCAATTTTTTTCCTCTGTTTTGAGGAAGTGGAACAAAGTAGCAATTGGTTGACTTTGCTGTTTGACCTGTGAGAGTGAAATTATTGATGGAGTACAAGTATCCAACATCTGACTGTGATGTTTGGCAAAGTTTCTGTTTAATAAAAACCACTGGAAGATTTTAAAGGGGGTCACATAGAAAAAAACTCTTCTTTTCTGGTGAATTTTAAGGCTAAAATGATCATCAAAAGACTCCTCCTTTGTGAGTTTATCTTAGGTACATCTGTAATGATAACTGAGGAGGGCAAAAGGTAGGTAACCTGGGATACAGTTGTGAGTGGAATTAAGTCCATGCCTGATTGTTCTCATCTCAAGTGGAAGTGTAAGAATTTTAGGCGCTTGGCACTTCACAGGCAATTCTGTTTTATGGGGGACTGCATAAATAAATCAGATTTCAAAAAGCACAATTCTGGCTTTGAAAGGTCCTTTTGAACAGCCAGTTCTATTTGTGGGCTCATACTGGAGCTATGTAAATCCTTTTATTTAGTTCTGCTTTAAAAAGGCAATTGGTGTCCTTGGCTTAAGCCTGTGTTAGGGAACCACAGAGCATTTTAGTTGGGAGGAAAGGCTGGAGATCATCTGGAGGTCACTGTCTTCTTCACAGAGTCCTTTTTTCCTCCTGCCACGTGTCCCTCAGCACTGGACAGAGTGAGCCTGCAGCATGGTGACTGCAGTGCCAGGGCTGTCACCTCAGTGACAGAGTGACCTGGTCACCCTGACCCAAACCTGTCAGCAGCTGTAGGACAGCTGGATCAGAATGGAGGCATCTCCCAGCCTGTAATATTTGGCTCTTGAATTTCAAATATTGAACCCATTCTTAGGAGTGCATAGGCATTAATTTAACTAGAGTTAAATACTCTTAACTGTATTCTGCAGAAATTGAGTGGGTTATGTGCCTGCTGACTCGATTCTGCTGCATTAATATCAAGGACTGTTTTTCTTCTGTGAGCTGAATGGAATCAGGATCGAGAGCTAAGTAAAGTTAAACAGGCATTCATATTCATTCAGGAGCAGTACAAAGTATGCATTCAACTTGGTGCCATAATTTTTGTGTGATATCTGGTAAGCTTATTACTTAGCAAGAGCTATTAGATGAAGTTAGGCTCACAATTACAAGGAGACCCAATCAGGCTTTTGCTTCACAGAGCATGGATGACTGTAGGAAGCTGATTAGGATATTTGTAGGATATTAGTGGGAGGCTGAGGAGTTGTCATTCCCTTTTCTGAAAAGATGGATTTATTCAAAAAGCCATCTAATTGGATAGATAATTGATTAACTGAGAAATTATATTTTCAAAAAAAAAAAAAAAAAGCTGTCACCAGTCTGATAAAAAGCTTGTCCTTTACAGATTTTTGGAATATAGGGACAGATGTCTTCCAGTTATCATTTCCCAGCTGGAAGTCTAAGAAACGAAAGAGTTGTAAGAGCATCATACTGTCAGGATGTGTTCAAAATGACTTTTTTTTTTTTTGTAATAGTCAACAACAACTGGCTGCAGCATCTGGCATTACTGTAGAGTTTTAGAATTGTTAATTCTACCAACTTGAGGTTGGAATAGCATTACAGACTGAAAACAACACAGTTTGTCATTGCTTTTCTGTTTTTCTTGAAAACTTGTTCTATTGGTTCCAAATGTGCATTTTGTAGTTAAAACAGGAGCCTTGGAGTTATTGATTAAACACTTTGGGGCAACTGGAGGAGCCAGAGATGGTGATAGCATTGCTTGTGTGGGAATAGGCAGCAGGAATTGTGTGTCTCATCCCCTGAGGCTGCTGCAGGGAGCCGTGGCAGCGCTTTGCCCTTGGCTCACAGGAGTGCAGAGCTGCTGCTCACAGCAGGAAAACCTGCAGCTTTACCTGGCTCAGTGCTCTCTGAACATTCAAAGGCTTTCTTCTGTTCTCATGACCATGAGGTTTGGGGTGGAGTGTGTGGTTGGTTTTTAGGGTGCTGATTTCAAAGGTTTCTGCCCCTGCTAATGATTAAGATCTGTGTGTAATGCAGGACAGCCTGGAATTCAGCCTATGACTGAGTAGGCCTTCTAGTACTTCACAGTACTTCACCAAAAAAACCCCTAAATACTACTTTTTGGGGGCATTCCACTTTTCTTTTGAGTAATCTAGTCTCCAGTCCTGTTTATGGTGAGTCTCTGGGGTCTAGTGCTTCATATTCTTATATTCTATGTTACTGTAGTACCTGGCTGCTTTTCATGCACATGCTAATTCCCATTTCATATCCAGCCATCAAATGTGTGTATAGTTCAAGGCACAAAGAGAAAGGCCAAATTTGAAAGTTTGGTTTGGTTTTTGTTCTCCCTCCTGTTAAACCATCAGAGTTGAAAATTTCACAGGTAGAGTCTGAATGCTTTGCTGTAAATCAAAAATAGCTGCATTCAAATGAGCAAAGTTGTGAATGGAGATTAAGATAAGTAATAGAAAACATAAGGAATGTTCTGAAAAAATGAATATTACAAAATCTCCCTCTAATTTTGTGCAGGGAAGTACTTAGCTCTTAAGATATTAACAAAAAAAACCCCCACAAACTTAACTTGACAGCATGAGGGGTTTTTCATGTTTTACACTCCTTGAACATGGACTAAATCAGCTGTGCTAAACATACTTATTAGTATTCAATTTATTTCCCAGTGTCTTGAAGGAACCATGCTAATGTTTGGACTTCTTAGTTTGTTTTTATTTCATAGCAGGAAGTTGTATCCACATAAGTGAGCATGCACTGAACAGCAATAAATCATTATTTCTCAGATGACCACTATCAGCAGGAATCTCATACACTTCCCTGCTGGAGTTGATTTCTAAATTCATTGAATAATTATTGGTGCTGCTTTTCATATGTGACAAACATTCTTCTCTCTGATTCTTCTGTTAAGTCTTACAGTGATGTTCACACACAACCCAACGTGCAGGGATTCTTACTTTTGTGATGTGGTAAAAGGAAGAATAAGGAACCCACATACATTTTAAAATAAGATCTTATGAAATACTGGAAACTTTGTACTATGCAGCTTAAGAAAAAAAAAGAAATCTGACTCAGATTATTTTAACAAGTTTTAAAACGTTGTGGTTTATCAAAATGCAGATATTTTATTGAAATGTTCATATTAATGTAATATCATGAACTGTTTCTGTCATGAAAAATAATGTTTTCAATTCTAAATTATCATAACAAAAATGCAGTGGTACAGGGTAAAATGTCTCTATTGAATGCAAAATTCAGGGAAGCTCCCAAGGTTTTAGCAACACTTATGCAGATGGGAATGATCAATGGCTGCATGAAACTTGATCTTTTGCTGTGGCTCTAACACCACTTGTATCAGTGTCTTTTGGAGAACAGCAATTGTTTTTATAATCTGGATCAGAGGAGCAATCTGAATTCCAGCTGGGCTCTGTGTCCTGGGATTGTGTTCCAAGGCAGGGATGGGGAACTGGGGGCTCTGGGGCTGAGGAGGCTGAACTTACCCAGATCTCAGGGATGCTCCTTCACTGCAATCCAGTGAATGTCGCCCCTTCAGCACCAGCTATTGGGGAAAAGGGATTGGTTCTCAAAATGAAATTAAAAGGACAGTTCTTCACAATTTAAAAATAGATCTATTAAAAATGTTAGTTAAGTCCATAACGTCTTTGCTTGTCAGAACAGTACAACAAATTACTGCTTCATTAATCAAAGGGTTAATTGAATTTTTAAATAAAACACTGCAGAAGTTCTCTATGGAAGTGAGACATCAATTCACTAGAGGGGAGAAATCCTTTAATAGCCTGTAATTTAAATAGTTTTCCACCAAAATGAATTTATTGGGTATTGATTGGCTCCCAACTCAGTTTTGATACTGATTAAATATTGCAACTTCATTTCAACATATCTGCTAGCTCTTTTTTACCCATCCCTCTTTTTTTTTTTCTTTTTTTTTTTCTTTTTTTTTTTCATATGTGAAAACCTGGGCAATTAGGTTCAGTTAATTTTAGAAGTCATGTTTAGGAAGTCATGTTTAGAAGTCATGTTTAAGTTAAGTTCAGTGAGAAAATCCAGTCTGTTTGCAATGACTTTTCTTTCTTCCTTGTGAACTATTGTTCTTTTCTTAGCCCATGGCTTATGCCTTCCAACCAGAGAGAGCAATTCTTCAAAGATTCCCTCTTCTGGAAGCTGCTTCACTGAGAGCAATCCCATCTTTTCCCATGTATTTACCATATTATCTATTGCTGCTCTCAAAGCCAAATCCTTGCAAACCAAAGCAACGTTTCATTTTCTCAGGGCTTTTAACTGTTGTACATTTCGGGATTTGAAATTGGCTTCCATAAACTGCAATGTTGTGGATTTGATTTATCATCAGTTAATGTGTTGCCCTCCTGAGTGACAGAGGTGGAGTGTTTCAGACAGTGCTGCTCCCTGGGTTTTTTTCCCTCTTTGTATGGCCTGTATTTCTGGAATCACCTGTCTATGTGCAACTAATTCATCAGAAATAGCAGAAATCAATTGTATTTTATTTCTCAGATTCTTTAGTGAATTTCCACATGACATTTCAGTTCACTCTTTGGGAATGAAGAGAGAAAAAAGAAGGTATATCCATATATATGTTACACATCCCCACAGGTGCACACCTGTCAGCCTCAGGCAAGTTGTATCAATTAGAAAACTTGAAACTTGACTTTGCCCTCGTGTCTCCTGAAGCAGAAACGCCTGCAGTGCCCAAGAGGAGGGTTTGGTGCCCTCTCTGCAGAGCCAGACAGCACAGCCTGTGCTGCAGGAGCTGGGCAAGGAAAGCAGGGATGGGGCTGCTCTTAGTGAGACGTGTGAGAAACGAGGTTGAGTGGAGCTCTGAGGGGTTTGGTCAGGCTGGGGAACCATCCTGGCACACAGAGAATGTGTCTGCTCCCTCAAGCTTTCTTTGTGCAAATGCAGCCTCATATGAAGCACTGCTTTGGCTCTATTGTGATGGAACTGAATTTCTATTTCGTTTTTGTTGTAATCATCTGTAGAAGTCATGGAAGTATTTGTTAAGAAAAGCTGTAATTATTAAAACATTAATTAAATCACAGTTAAGAGTATTTCATTTGATGGTCTGTTAGGTTAATAATGACTCAGAATTAATGTTGTTGTTTGTTCCTTGAGCATTCAGCATAATGGGTTTTTTTTTCTTCAGTTTCAGACTCCAAGATACACTTTTCATATTGGAGGGTGGTTAAGACTTGTAGTACAGGTAAAATAAATCCTTAAATGGATGCTATGAGATAAGTTTTGTTCCTTTTGCCCACAAATGATTGACCCTCTCAGCCTGGCTCAGTGTTGCATTCCCTGAAATGCTGGAATGGTGATCAGGGGTACCCACATCACCTCTCTGGGCTGCTGAGAAGGGGAAGGAGGCAGCTGGCAGAGCCCAGAGCTAAAGCCAGGATTGAGGGTTCAGGTTTAGTGCTGGGCTGGGGTGAACAGCAGTGTTTGACACCTGTGAGTGCTGTCATTCTGTGTGACTGTCTATTCAACAAAATACTCTTGGGGCTGGATAACATGTGAAAGTTAAGGTTCTGGTTGTGATCACCAAGAGGTTTTTAAATGTGCACTTTAGAGCTATTCATGAGGTTTTAAAAATCCTCAGATAGGTGCAACATGCTTCTGCTTCAGCCCACAGTACATTGCTGAGCCCATGCTGTGAGAAACTCCTAGCTGTATATTATTTTAATAGATATAATTAAAGTATCTACAATTCTAATAACAATGGCTTATACAACTTATACCTATGCATCTTTTGTTGCTATTTTTGCCTACATTTACGTGACTCTGCATTTTTTTCCATGTAATATCTTACACCTAAATGATGTGTTGGAAAGAGCCCTGAAATAAAAGGGTCCCATAACTTCCAACACCCTACAAACATCCCTAAATAGAGCCACTTTTCCCAATCAAAGTCTGCTGCTCCTTATCCCTTTGGCCCCACAGTCATTGATAAAAATTTTCAGGGTTTTTGTTTCATTTTGATGAGGGAATGAATATTTACATCTTCCTCTCTTTCATGCAGGCAGACAAACACTCAGAATGGCATTTCTTATCTCCTTTCCATAGCGCCGTATTGCAGACTCTCAGTGTTCCTGGGATGTTCAGGTTTGTGATACTTTTGGAAATAAATTTGGCAGCATTTCTTCGTACATCTTTTCCAGTAACAGCTGCAGCTTCTTTGCCTGTTGTGTTTTCCTTCTGTGATGGGTTGCAGTCAAGTGTAGTTATGGGAGATGGCTGCTTCCGCTCGTAAGTGTCGAAGCCAAGCAAGTTTTGGCTAAGTTTTTGCTCTTCTTTCTCCTTTCTCTTTTCTTGTCATTCTCTCCTCTCTTGTGTTTTGGCAGTGTGCTGTGGAAGCAGTAGCTTCAGCAAATTTGCTACAGGGGAAAAGGCAGAAGCTGCCATTACTGAGTATTACATGGTTAATACTGATGGACTTTTTCTGACAGTCAAGAGCATTTCAGGTGTTAAATCTGCTCTGCAGCTTTAGAAACATGTGTGCTTTGTATGGATGCTGAGGGTCTATTTCATACCCCATTTTCTGGAGGTAGGACTGGGGGCCATATGGTGGATGCAGAACGATGGGACCTGTCAGATCAGAGAGTTTGGCAGGCTCCTTTCCTCACAGGGTGCCACGTTCCCTGGAAGGGCAGGGAGGCAGGAGCCAGCCTGGCTGTGCTGAAGGGCTGCAGGGGGAGCCCAGCTCCCCTCAGGATGCTGCTGGGGACAGGGGATGCTGAGCTGAGTGCCTGGGCTCAGCATGGACCGTGTGGAACCCCGGTGACCTTCAGGGGGGTACAGGGCTTGGTGGCTGGGTGGCAGTGCCTGACTTTTAGGGCAGTGTCAAGGTTGGAGGCAGGCAGTGCTGCAGATGGTGATTGCAGTCCCTGCTAGAAAGGATGCTTAAATCAAAATGTAATATCTGATGCTTTTAGCTCTGGGTGTGTGTTAATCAGCCATGTGTGTAAACCAGGATGATGACCTTCACAAACCCCTCAGCCATTAGTTAATTCAAACAAACGAAATGTTTGACCACTCACATATACCAAGGAGGTTGAATAGGTGAAGAGAAAAGAGATTAGAAGCATTATGTGTATATAAAAATCACCAAGTTGAGAATTGTAATGGTATTCAAATTATTAGTTTATATCCAGATGGAAAGATGGTTCTTTTTTTGTGCAAAAAGTTACTGTGACATAGCAATTTATGCCTGAAGGCCCAGGTGTGATGTGTAGCAGCAGGTTCATAGGGGTCTGTTGGTTTTGGTTTTGTATTTTCTCACTTAAAATACAAATGATAATAATAATAATAATGTCTTTATCAGTTACTAGGGTGTCTTTATCATGCTACATTTTTTAATCCAAGTTTTAAGAAATCCAGGCAAGTTCTTTCTGTTGCTCATGTAGTACACTTATTATGTATTTATATATATATATATTTAAATGTACTGTACCAGCAGATAAGAAATCAAGCTCACCTTCTGGTTCAGATTTAATGGTTTACGTCAAGGTAAAATTTTCACAGTACTTGAGTGAGATTTTTTACATGCCATCAGATGCAGAGAGGAATTTCAGACTCCCACTAAAATTGATCTGTTTCCAGAATGAACATTGCCAAATCATGTAGGTGCTTCAGAGCATTTTACCCTGTTCCTTCCCATATTTCATTGTTTGTGTGCAGTGACTTGCTTGAATAAATCAATTTCTGTGAATTCTTCTTTTTTCCAGAAAGGTCCCTGTCAGGGGTCTCTCTCTTGTCCTGCACCATTATTCCAGATTGTCTTCCCTCTTCCCTGCATAATCTAAATGGGGAATACCTCCCCAAAAGTGTGTCTCCAGAGCAGTTTGGATCTATCCAAGCAGCCATTCTTCCCTGTGCATGCTCTCCCTTTTTTAACCCATCTCTCAAAGGGGACAAAGCCAGCAGTCCCCCTTTTCTCTCCTGTGCACCCAGGGCTCAGCTCCCTCTGTGTGACCAGTGCAGGCTGAACTGCACCAGTGCTTCTGATCCCTCCCTCCTGAAGCATCCCAGGGGGGAAGAGCAGCAGCCCCTGCCTGCCAGCCCTCCAGGCAAACCTCGTGGGAAGGGCAGGCAGAGCCTGGCAGGAATTGGCCTTTGCTCACAGCCTTTTGAAGCTGTGCCTGGGTTACCCTGCCCAGCGACTGGGGAAAGGCTGCACAATGCAATGGACAGGGATGAAGACAGCCTGAATTTAAAACAGCAGCTTCCTTTTACCTGCACTACTTGTGAAGGTTTTGGCAATGTAGATTATCTGATTATGTGCCTTGTAGTATTTTTTTTTCTAGGGTCTAGCCCAGTGTTAAAAATTTGTCCCTGATGTCCTCGTACTTCTGCCATTTTTATTCAAAGAATTCAATTAATTAAATAAATTGTACTTCTTAAAATAGAATTTTACAGATTAACAGTCCTCTGCAACTAAATTTTAATAAACTTTAAATATCTTCTGACTTCACAAAACTAGAAGCCTAATGATAAGCAAGTACCTCAAAAAGCCTCACAGTATTTAGGAGTCTTTACATTTTTAGCAAGCTCCTTTCACTATAATGGGTAAGCTGCATTCTGCTTTTGATTTACTTTCTCTAACTACATTGATTTCCATAGCCTAATATATATTTAATTTGTAGGGATGTGATTGCAACTAATATTACAGGGCTTTTAAAGGACAATAAATTCCAGACTATGTTTTATAGATTTTTTTATTATTTTTTCTTCTCCAAATATTTTTAACCACTGAGGAAGGTACAATTTCTCATTGTTAGATTCCCATGCATTTTTTATTTATTGCAGCTTAGGTTGCATTGAGATGGAGTGGTGTGCTCACATTTTCCATTCTGCTTTCCAACGTAGTTCTCTATTCATAAACTGTTAACCTGATTTATAAACTAATTTTTTAAGGGAAATTCATGTGGATACACAGTTCCTGAAGTTCTTTATTGCTCAGTTAACTCCCAGACATTTGGGGTGTGCAGCTGATATGGCCTTTCTTTGCAGAGGAGATAAAAACTGCACAACACCTGAAAAAAAAAAAAAAAAAAGGTAGTTTGGCATGTAACCTACAAAAAGGAGTTTATTCCCAAATCTAAAGATGGACAGAGAAAAGTGGAGGCAAGGAACTGCTGTATCCAGGAGGACTGTAGCTGGGGTGGATATCCAAGGTCATTCCAGCATTCTGGACATGTGGATTGCTTTGGTACCCAGCTGTTTTCTTTAGGGTCATAATGAGGTTTCTTTGAATTTCCTTAGTTCTGCCTCATAATGCTCATTTTCAGTTTTGATGATTTCAGTCGTGGTGGATTTAACAAATGCTGTGGATATCACAGGATATAATGGCAGTTTTATAGAATTGTACTGAAATCTGCATTTTGTAATTCAGATGTCTTAGCAATAAGATAACATATGCCTTAGACTGTAGATTCCCACTGTATGGGAATTTTTATAGCTGTGTTGATTAATAGTATTGACATAGGCTGTGTCTTTCCCTAAGAAAGGATAGCCAAAAGAAAGTTAAATCTGACAGCAAGAGTGAGCTTCCATCCAGAGTGAGAAGGAAGTTTGAAAGGAGGAGATTTGTGATTCAGCACGACTAATGATTATTTGGATTTAGGAAAAGAGATGAGGAAGTTACTCAAAGCAGAGGGGCTTAACATGGCAAATAGATAAATCAGTTATTGCCAAGTATGGGAGGAAAAAAAAAAAGAAAATAAAAAAAGAAAAAGTGGCTTAGAAATTTCTTTTCCAGTCTCTGCTTATCAACATGAAACATCTGCTTCAGCAGTAGCAGCTCTCTCTGACAGCGAGCACGGACACGGGGACGCTGCTGCCCACACCTGCACACCTGAGCTGCCCTGCAGGGATTCATTGCCTGCTTCTGAGGTAGGGGAGGCTGCAGGTTAAACTGCCAAGGGTTCCAGTGAACTTGGACAAGCATCACATATGGAAATTAGCGTTGGCACAATTAATTTTTTGTTTGTTATAGTCTTAATGTTGCTAAGCTACAGAGAGAAATGGATCACGCTGAGGAAGTCTACAAGTTGCTGACTGTTTGCACAGAATCTTTTAAATATTACACTAATCCTGTGCTATAGCTTAGCTTTTATTTAGTGTAAATAAAATGGGTTCTTTATGAAAAGCCACCATCTTAGTTTTAAAATGTTCCTGTCTTTACTTGTTATGAGAAGACTTGTACCTATAAATAGCAGAACAGCTTTGCTTAGATCAGCTGCTTCATCAGAGGAGTTCTTGGTCAGACATGTACAGGCAGGAATATGATCAACTCCTCTATAGTGCCAAAGAACAATACATTTTTATTTAGGACTTGTACAAGCTGTCATTTATAGCTATAAAGGAATTTCACAAATAACACAGTCCAGGTTCAAACCCACAAATAAATACAATTGAACTATGTCATGTTAATAATATTGCTTCCCAAGATGAAGTGCTTAACTGAACTCCCCCCATGAACTCCCAGGGCAGACATGGATTATTAGAGCTTGAAATACAGGTGAGTCCTTATGGTTTCATAGGCTGATGGAACAGCCAAAAGAAGAGAGGTGAAATCTTGACCTCAGGATGGAATAGAAGCAATCTATGAATGCTCCTTTTCCCCTTCATCTCTCTTCCCCACTCTCCCACCTTAGCATAGCTTTTGATACTTTAGTAAAACTAAAAAAGGGAGCTTGATTTTTATTTTTTCTTTCTGCATTGACCATAAATTTAATTTTGATTTGCGTAATGACCCAAGCTCATTTGCTGTTGAAGATTGAAAACATTTTAGGGAGGGAGTAAAGACAGACTGTTGATGTTTCTGTTCTTGCCTAATCCTCATGTTTTGAACTCTTCATGAAATTCTTACAAAGTCTTACTATAGAGAGCAGCAATTGTCATACAATAGTAAACAAATTTCAGAGTTTGAGTCGCAGTAAATGCATCAAATGTGTGAAGTACTTTTGTTGTTTACACTTCTGAAAAAAGTAACATTAGAGCCTGAAAGTATAGTACTTGTTCTGAAAACCTCTTGCTGTTCTCCATTCAAAATGTACAGCTCTCTTGCACTGCTGACAGCAGTGTTTTTGTATTTTTCTGTGGCCTCAACTTGGCAGTGCCTTACTTTAGAGGACAAGGAGTATTCTGACCAGTCACAGAATTTTCACCTGTGTTTTCTGAATGAGTTTCCTCATTGTCTTAGAACTGTTACAAAGTCTAATGAACTAGATACGGTGTTAAACTCTATATATGTGTCATTATTGGGCTTTAATTTTACATGTTGCATCAAATATATGGGTTTCATTTCAGGGCACATTAGAGGAGATTCTTAGGTGGTATCTCCTCCAGAAGTAATTAAAATTATACTTTATATTAAAATGCTGTATTAATTATTTCTGGGCAAGGTACTTCCTTCTGAATGCATTCGTTCTTTTTAGCAGTGGAAAGCAAGTACTCAGCAAATAAGGACTTCCAGTAAACTGAGTATTTATCATATAGCAAAGTATTACAAATCAATTATTTAAACCATTGTTATATTTTACTTCTATGAATATAATATCTTCCCAGGTGATTTATTTTGTAGATGCTTAGACATGCCATTCACTATCCCATGGGAGCTGGACTCAGAATCAATTTGTGGCTCTTAAATATTAGATAATTTTCATTTCCTAGAAGGAATAAGAACCCATATGTGCTAACAAATGCATAGGTGAAGAGTCCTTGATGCTAAGGATGCGAAAAAAAAAATCAGTCCATGGTTAGCACATGAGACAGTTCAGTCAGAGCCAGTAATGAACCCACTATACACATGGCGTGGTTTCAATTACAGCTTTATGTGAGTAGACGGCATGGTGCCAGAAACAAAAGATTGAAACAATTTAAATGCTTCTCTTCATGGTTCAGGTACTTGAGCCTCCGGTTTCTGTTCCCTTATTAATGTTCACTTTTATCTGTGCAGAACTCAGGCTTGGAAAATAGGAATTCACTGCTTGAATATGTAGAATGTCATCCTGTTAAAGGACGCTGTAGTATGATCTGGTAATATATCACTTAGTTAATTATTTGCTGTGTGATAGTTGCCTTCAAGGTTTATGTGCTCAAGGTCAAGAACTATATCTAGAAATTGCTAATTTGTCCCAGTCAAAATTAGAGAAGTTCTTCTAATAGACAGTTAGCAAAATAAAGGTCGTAGTCCCCTCTTCATATAATTACTTAGCAGTTAAATCACTTGCACCTCCAGCAGTGTCATCTCTCCAGCACCTCCACAACCTGAGGGAGGGAGGGAGGCAAGTCCTGTGTCTGCAGGAAGCTCTGCAGCAGTCTCTGTTGCTCTGGTGGAGGAGTCTCAGTGCCCCCTGCTCCCTGGGAAGGAAGAGCAGTCTCTGTTTCAGGCTGAGAGACGCTCGGGGCAGCCCTGGCTCTGCTGGGTCAGGCTGCCAGCCCCACGCTGCTGGTCTGGGTCAGCAGCACCGGGGCTCCTGCTCCAGCAGGGCACTGGCCATGGCTGATGGCAGAGCCAGCTCTTGGCAGGCTCTGTGTTAGCTTGTGCAGGTTTGTGCCTCCGTGGGTGTCCAGGACACTCAGGTTGCAGAGCAGGTGTGTTTTGGCAATGCCAAGCGCTTCATGGAGACTGTGCAGAGCCACCTGTCCTGGGATGCCCAGCAAAGAGGGACCTAGTGACATTGTGACATTCCAGGGCCTGTGGACCTCTGTTCATCTCTATTACAGAGCCCGTGGCTCAGGAATGGAAAGAGAATTAATCACTTTATTAAGAGCTCTGAGATGTTTTCTAAAGATTTTGAGCACACTTTTAATGGAGCCAAGGCTTCCTAATAGCCTCAATTTATTATTTTTTTTTTAAACAAGCTGTTTAGGCATAATAGATTTTCAGTTATAAAGCTTATTAAAATGGAAGAATAACATAGTCAGGTTTCCAGTTGCCACTATGCTAAATTATTATTGTAATGATTAAACGAAGTAGGAATTGTGGAGAATTTAGTCCTTTTCTTCCAATGAAATCATTTAATGTAACTGAAGGTATGTAGCTGTGAGCAGGTTTGCCTTGATGTATAAGTTGGTAGTTGGTAAAGCTTGTTTGCTTTGTACAGCTAAAGCAAATTAATAAAAATACATTGGAAATGTAATTATCTGTCTACCTGTATTAGCATTTTACAACAACTTGCTTTATAAAATAAGCTATGTTGATGCTTATTAAATCCAGCTTGAAAAAGATTGTATTCCATCTAACTGATTTTGTCAGTCACTCAGAGTTGTTTCTGTTTAACTGCCACCATTTTTTATAAAGGACTTCAGGACTTTCTAGGAGTCACTCCTTTTTGCCATTCCAACATGCAATTTATTATCACTATTCACTGGTTTGTCTCCTCATCCAGGAGGATTTGCCTGCCACACATGACCTCTCTCACACAAACAGCTGCCATTCCTGAGCCAGCCTTCATGGCTGGGATTCATCTTAACTCCATGTGAAATGGCTCCTGCTGCTAGAAAGTATTTGTTTTTTAAAATACTTCCTTCCTCTCCCCCAAAACAGCAGTAAATTGTCATAAATGCCTGGATAAATATGGGTTTGGGGCTGCAGTCCATTGTAAATCCTAATGCTGCCAAAAATAACATCTTTTTAATATCTGATTGCCATTTTATTGTCCTTGTGAGTGTGCCTTGTCTTTAATATTGCTGTTCTTTTCTTTCTTCTTTTTTGTAAGACCAGACCATAACCCAATATCTAATTTTTTTCATTCTTGATTTCTTGTTCTCTACTTATCACAATTATTTATTCAAATCATGGTGGTTGCTTCCTTGAGCTTATTGTCTCTGCTTTCTGAATTGACACCTACCATTGTTAAGTACTGCACCTTCAATTTGATATGAATTTTCATATCTTGAAATGGAGAATCAGGATGAGAACTCTGGTTCATATTTGTACATTTAAACTAGATCCAGCTATATTTTTCTTGTTCTGATATGTAAAATATAAAATGAGTCATTTAACTATGTGGTACTTTTTTCCATAAAATAGTTTTGTCTTCTGGAAGAGGTTGAGAGTGAAAATATCTAAGTGAACTGAGTTGTGGAGGTCCTTGTGGAATGTGAAATGTGTTTGGAATTAAGGCTTACACCTTCATATCAAACTTATGTCTAAACTTTCTGCAGTAACCTTCCTTTCACTGTATTTATCACAGTCAGGCAAAAAAGTTCTGCATAAAACTCCTAATTCTCAGTTTATCTTTAACTTTGGGGAAAAAAATTACTTTTCCTTTATAAAGTGAAACATCAGTTTAATTTTTACTAGATATATCAAATTAAGATAAAATGGATTCATCTGTACTTCCTAAAACAAGAGAGGGAAATAACACAGAAACAAGTCTCTTTGTTCTGTGTGAAAGAGAATACTTAATCACACATCAGCACAGAATTAAAAAACATAGCAATACATGAAAGTATTCTTTTTTTCTTCACTGAACAAATTAATTGCCAGCAATGGAAAAGAACTACAAAGTGCTGTTTAAAAATAAAAAATACATATCTTAAATTTAATAAACAGGAGCTAGCACAGTTAAAATGAAGCTCCAAAAATCAACTAGCAACTGGCAATTGGTTTTGGGTCTCATCAGTTTGAAATACATATCAAACAGCTTTATTGCAAAAGAAAATTTGAATGGGTAATTCTACATGCACGATTTTCTGTGACAGACTCGGCACAAAAGCTGCTGTATAAAAGTCAAATGGACACTCTTCCAGCTTAATTCATTTCACAGCTGAAATCTGGCCAAACTGGTGGTCTTAAGCCAACTAGTAATATTCCTTGTAATTTTCCTCACAATATTGTTGTGCTTCTGTAAAATAGGTAGGAATAATCTTCAGTATTCACGAGGAAGTAGCATTTGTCTATTGCTAGGTATGCTGACAAGTGTAGGCAGGGGATAAAGGGAAGAAATTATCACCAAGAGAGTGACAAGGATGCAGGATAATTACCTCCTTATCCCCTTCCACTGACCTACAAGACAGCAGGCTGTAGCACAAATATAAGGGATGTGAGTTTATCTTGCAGCTGGAGGTCTCTGAGAAATTGCAACATTTATGCAGCGTGGTTGTATCCTTCTGCCTTCTTTGGGGGGTAAAATGATCTTAAACATGATATTCAAGAAATAATTTCTGGAGTTAATTCTGTCCTGCAGATACATTCCATTCAAGTCTGCTTGTAAAAAAAAATAGTGGTTTTGTTTTTTTAAGATTGCCAGTATAAAATAAAAAAATGTTTTCACGAAATGCAGGAACGTGGACAGGGTTGAAAAAGGTTCTTCAGGAAAAGAAAAGTCCTAAAACTTTCTGATGAACATGTGGCTAGTACATGCTTTACACCTCCAACTTTCCAATATTGAGAGGAGAGGATGGGTCAGGGCTGGCCTTGGAAGGATCAAATGTAAAATAACCCAAGGGAGAGCAGGGAGTTATCTGCAACTTATGGACATGAAAATTAGAATTGACTACTGAAATATTTTGGAACTTCTCCTGATTTCTGTGTCTTACTGATTATATTGGGAGTAAGTTGTCAGTCATATTTGTCTTCTGGCTGTATTCAAATGTAGAGAACATTTTTCAATCACAATAATGTGTGAGGTGCACATAAAAAGAATCTGAGCGGCTGCAAATTTTCCCCATAACACATAAATAGAGAAATGTACATTTAATTAGCTTTCTCTCCTTTTTTAAGCACTTTTTATGGCTTAAATGCTTATCTCTAGCATGGTGCTGGTATTTTTAGCAGCATAGTAAGGGGGTTTTTACTCACTGTCGTACTACACATGGTTCATCACACTGCAATAGATCAGAATAGATCAGATCTAGCTGCATGACTAAAATTTTGTGCCAGGTTAGCTTGTCTGAGATGGCAGTTTAATTGTCCTGAACCACCTTCATACTTGAAGATGGTAGTTTATTAAAGGAGAAAAAAAAAAATATGGCAAGATGGAGCTTTGTGTGTTGTTCACAGGCTGGATGACTAATGGGGATTCACCTTTCTAGTTTAATCTGTTTCTCTTCACTGAGCAACACCCATCAGCTCTCCAAAGTGTGTGCTTTTTGTGGTCTTCAGTCAATACTATTTATAGCAAATCAAAATTTTGCTGTGTGGTTTAGTTTCAAGTATTTTTTTTCAAGCTAGCAAGTGGGTTGGTTCTGACTTGCACCAGTCAGGGCTGGTGGCAATTGATGAGAAACAGATTAGATTACTGCTTAATGATGACGTCTTCAAAAGCCCTGGAGTGACTGAGGAAGATAAGTCCCAGGGAAAATCAATGGACTCAGGCTCTGGAGACAGTTAGGTGAGAAGAAAATGTTTCTGTAATGACCTAAATGGTCCCTCTCTCTCATGGTCTCTCAGTTGTAATATACAAGAGAGAATGGGTCTGTGTAAAAATATCCAGCATCTCTGACCATTTTAGGGCTGTTAAAAGTCTGAGTGCTAGATGTTTATCTGATTACAAACTCCTGCTCTTACCTAGCTTCAGCAGCAATGGACTAAAGCATTTCTGAAGTAGAAACTAAAGCATTTCTAAAGTGGGGGAAGAAACAGTCAAAAGCCAGAACAAGCCAAAACAAAAAAAAAATCCCTTCAATTGGACTATTGGCTGTGCAGGTGACAAAGAATAAGATATGTATTTAAAAACCATACACATTATTATCCAGTTCTTTGGGTTCTTGGCTTTATCAACTTTAAAAGGTTGGGGTTTGGTACTCATGCTCATTTTAGGCAAACATGTGGTGTTTGTTCACATCATACCAAAAGGACATTATTTGCTCTTACAATTTGCCAGGCACCCCAATTTTCTTATTTCTAGGTGGTGGTTTTCAGTTCACTCCCCTTAATCATTTATGTGGTTCTTAGGTTGGTTTTCTGTGAACCCTTTGAGGAATTCATTGTTCTCCTTCCTGGCCTATTAAGTATCAAGAATAAATGTTCACTGGCACAGTGATGGCTCAGCATTCAGATAATGAGGAGGAGGAGGAAGAAGGGAATTCCAGTCCTGGTAATATTTTCCAAGAGAGAAATTAAAATTTTTCAAGAGATAAGTGATCAGTCATGTGCACTATGCTGGACAGTGGTACCAGTGTTATGTTGCCTTGATGTTTATCTCTGCCTCATGAGGTTCCTTGAGTCACACTCCTGTGTTACAGAAGTTAAGCAAATAATGGCTTAGAATGTTATTTTCTGCCCTGTTATCATGTGGCACAGCACAGGAACTGTTTCCAGTCTTCCATGTTCTCCAAATTTATGCCTTTTTCTCAGTTTATTTCTTGGTACTATGTTAAGTTCCTGTCATCCATTCGAAGTTAGGGGTTTTAAGCCTATATTTAAACTCATCCTGTGGGATTTTCTTCTATTGCAATGACCCAGGAAAGCTGTGGACGGATAAAATACCAATTCCTTGGTTTCTCCATAGGATTAGAACCAAGAAGATGGAGCCCCAGCTGAGGAAGTAGCTCCACTGGAATCCTGGGATTTGCATAAAAAGAAGTGTTCATGCACTGGGTGACAGTAGTCCCTGTGGCATGGTGGTTAAATAGCATCCAAATTGATCAATGAATTTTCTTGCTACAGTATCACCTCACCCATACTGGTGAACTGGAGAGGGCGACAGAGATCTGGGAAGAGATTTGTCCAGGCTGCCTTCGGCTGGCAGTGAGCTGGAAAGGGAATTCTGGCTGTGTGCTGCTGCTCAGAGCATCTTCTGTCTTTGCACCAGACCAGCTCCATGACAGAAGGAAAAATTGTTATTTCTGATAGCGTTTTATGTATTGTTGTGCTGAACATTTTAACTGATGCTTCTAACAACAGGGGAAAGTGTGTGCAGCCTCAGAGATCCAACTGAAGGGCTTGATGCATAAATCTTATCTTAATTGCAGCTTGCTTGTCAAGGGTGGATGCTTGAAATAGAATATTCAGTGGCTGTTCAGGTGTCTTCTTTTTGTCTAGCTTGGTACATTGACCTCCTTTTTTCCTTTTGCTATGAATTCAAATTCTACTGGGATAGGAATTGTGGAGAAGATTGTGACTAATTTCATTATCTTGCCAGTAGAAATCATTCCATGTCATTGCCAAGGAATGAAAGCATCATAATTTGTGATTTTAGTCAAAGTATGAAGTCATTTGGCCACTTGAGTATTGGCTATGATAAACTTGCTGTTACTGCACTGTTGTCCTTCTATAACATTTTAAATGCTATTGTAATGAAGGTGAATGAATGAATGAATGCAGTTACAGAAATGGGCACAGAAGTGAATAAGAATTTTTTTTCTTTTTCAAAGAAATGCTTAAGACTTTTCTTTCTGTGCTAAGAATAACATTTTTAAGTTTGAGGGGACAAATTTGTTTTGGTATAACTGTAGTCTACTCTTTTAGGAGAAAAGATTGCTGGAGAATGCTTCTGGTAAAAGTAAGGATTCCTCTTAGGTGGGGAATACAAAAGCTAACATTTGTTGAAATGTAATGATTCATTTGAATGACCAATTTTCTTAATAGATTTTTGGTTTTGTTTTTTTTTTTTTTTCCAAAGATCACAAAATGATTAATAGGTTGATCCAGTCTGCATTCATATTACAGTCTAATTCTGCATTATATATTCTCCAATGTCAAAGAGCTAAAAGTTCAAATTGGACTCATTTTCATTATCAAGTTAGGGGTGGGGAACTGTGAATTATTCACCTCCACTGAGGAACCCAGATTCATAAATCTGTTCAAAGGAAAGTGAAGAAAGGTTTCTAACATGTCTAGAAGATACTAATTCATATCATAATTTCAACATGTGGAGCTGACAGCCAATAGCACTTTTCAGACTAAGGCTCAATGTCCTTTCACCATTCCCATTCCTTTCACTGGTATTAGCAAGAGATTGATTTCTTTCAGAGTAAATTACCCTAAAATGTCTAATTCTATTTTTGCTGGAAATATGGACAAACTAGGTAATTGAATAAGGGAACCAGTATGGATACTCTGTGGGTGTGAGCATGTGCTGTGATCCAGAGCAGGATCCTCTGCAATGGTGTTCCCTATGGTCCTCATATATCATGGTGATCAGGCACCTTTTTGGGCTTTTTAGATATTAAAAATATGTGTTGGGGAAGTAGTAAGAGGATGAGTCTTATTTTGACAGTTCATACATCCTTATAAAAATACCTGATATGTTTGTGGAACAGGAGAAATTAATTCAAACCACAGTTTGTGTCTGTTTTCCTTCATTTCCCTTGAAACATTTATCCTATTTTGTCATAATTTAAACATGAGTTAAATGCTCTGCATTCTTGAAAATCAAGCAAGCGAAGCATGCAGATTTGTTTCTCACCATGTACATTTTCTGACCAACTGTCATCAACACATTTAAACTGTGCTTCATGTTGGATTGAATTAGAGATTATATTCATGCATAACACTGAGATCAGTTAGGCTGTATTCTGAGCTCCAATTTTCTTCAAGTTTTGGATAACTCTGTTGATTTAATGCAGAAAACTCAGAGGAAAACATGGTCAGTTTATCTTAGACCACATGTGGATATTATGGAATCATCCCAAGCCATGTAGAGAAGATATTTAACAAAATAATAAGTTCTGAAATAAAAACAAAGCAGAAAATACCTCATAATTTTTACACACATGATGTTTTAAATGCTAGCCTATTCAGCTTTCTGTGAGTCATTTAACTGTTCTTTTCCAGCTTTGAATATCAATAATGACAAGTTTCCTGACATCTGGGTTAAGGTGAAGCTATTGGATCTGTCAGTTAACCTCCTTTTTGTCAGCCTGCCATGCTGATAATTTTGTCTATGTGGCACAGTCATTAAGGTATTCACTGTCCTCTGGCAGAATGAAAATTTCAGTTTTCCATTCAGTGTGAAGATACTTTTTATTTTCTATGAAAAATCTGTATGCTAATCTAATTCTAATCTATAAACTGTATCCTGAGCTGCCCGATGGAGGCAGAGAGAACATTCTCCCTTCCTCATCAGTGATGTAAATTTTGCAGACTTTATTGGTAAGTACAGCAGTAACTAATTATTTAGCAGATATTATCATGCAGAGTTCATTTCAGTGACAATATTAATGAGAAAAAGAAACTCTGAATGCAAAAAGTATATTGTGAGGTATTTCATAAATACATAAAATACTTGTGTCACTTTATACTTGTTTTCAACATATTTCACTTCTTTACAGCTTGCATAATAAATTAGTGACTTTTAAATGTGTTCTCCCATTGCTTGTGGCATCGTGTAGGTTATTTGGTTTAAAGTAATTATGCTTCATCACAGATTTATGTTCCAGTCAGAGATTCAAACACTGTTGAGCTCTACGGTGTATGAATGATTGCAAATTTTCAAAAGAGGAGAGTTTTTGAAGGTGTCTGTGTGTTAAGTTAAATTTTTGAATTATTAGGAACATCAAAGCTCCAGCATCTGGGTCAGAGAAGGACCTCCACAGAACTGCTGTTTGAAGCCTTTCATTCTTGACCTCCAGGACTGTAATAAACTTTTAATAATTTTCAAGGACACTTCAGATGCTCTGTCAATTAAACTGCCATGCAAGCTGTTTTCCTGTTGGCCTGTAGCCACTATTTAATACAGTCATTAAAATTTAGTTTTAGAAGATATGGTATGACACATGAAGTGTTTTCATCAAATAGATTTCCTACCAAAAAAAAAAAAATCAAAAGTAAAAAATAAAGAGAGGTAGAACAATTATTAAAAAAAAAAAATAAAAACAACCAAAATTACTGTGGTCTTTTAAAGGAGCATTTTAAAGGAATATACTTCTTGGTGGCACTCTGCTTTTGTAAATAGCTCATAGGTGGAATATGATAAAAGTAAACAATGAGCTTAGAAGGACATGTTATAAAACATAACTAAAATGGTATTCTCTTGCCATTCTGGAAATCCTCATGTAGAGCATGAAGTGCCATGGACACACTGGAGACTCAGTTGTTTTGAGATATATTTCCAATATTGAAAAGCAGAATATTGTGATGAAACCAGGATTCTTTCTTCTGGAAGAAGCTTTTGCAGGTTCTGTGTGCAGCACAGGATAGAAGGCAGTGTTGATAGAAGGCAGAGATGATAATGACCAAAGAAGAAGAGGGGGACTTGAGTGCTGTTCCTTCTTTTGTGACTCTTGTGACTTCAGGGATATTTTTAAGTCTTTTTATTTGTTTTTGCCCCTAGTCTGAGTTGTAGGGTGGCAGGACCAGCAGTGACATCTGCTGTCCCCAGGAATGCATTGGGCTGTAAGACATGGGTGTGTACATTGGTTCAGGGCCCTTCAGTGCCTGTGCTGTGCACCTGCACCCAGCTGCTGTTGGCTGTGGTTATGGTGCCAAGAATGGCTGCCCAGAGCAGAGGCTGGACATAGTTAAAAGAATAAAGTGTTTATTTATTAAAGGCCTTTAACAGATGCACCTTGGGCAGTTAAATGCCTCCCAGAGGCTATACCCAATATGGACGATGGTCATGAGTTTTTTAGACAGATATAAGTTTGGTCTATTTGCATATCAGGGGTTAATTGTGCAATTACAGCTTCAGGTAATGAAGTCACATTCCCCCAGTTTGCTTCTCTTCTCTCCTCTCAATTCAATTTTATTTATACTTCTCATGGCCTGAGGCTGTGATGGTGGCCTTGGTTGCCAGGCCTGGAAGGATTGTCTTGTCTGCCCATGCTGTGAGGAGAGCCTGCTAACACTGTATGGAGTTAGAGCTGTACACTAGTGCAGGACAGGAGCTGAAAAACATCAAAGCTCAACCTTCAGGCAGCAGTTCAAGGGCCTCAAACACATCTGCCAAGGGGGCTGAAGTGCTGGTTCCTCTCACAGGATTTCTCTGTGAGTGTAACACTCTCCAGCTCCGCTCTAGCATGAGGTATGAGTGCTTCACCTTCAGTTCAAACACTGGTGGCACTATCCAAATACAGAGGGGGAGACATCTGATTACATGTCACTGAAGTTACCTGTGCTCTCTTTTCAGCAGAAATTGAGTTTTGTTGAGGCTCCATGTTGCTTGGGCAGATAGTGTGATTTAAAGATAGACATGATACTGTCAGGAAGAGAGGGAGTGATAGGATGGCACACACAGCTGAGAGAATCTTTCAGCAGCTGGTCCTTTTGGAGCAGAGGGGAAAAACCAGCAAAATAAACAAACCCCATCAAACCAAAAAAAAACCCCAACCCATTACATTGGTACTGTCCTGTTTTCAAAGTCTGGCCTTTATTTCTGGCCACAATTGACAGCATGTATGAAGAGAATTCTTTGAAGCTTATGATGTTATGGTCTTGATATAGTTCTTTTGTTCAGCTGCATGTGTGTGTTTATGAAGGCCACAGTTTCTAAACTTTAAAATTGAAATCAATAAAGCTATTTCCTGGGTTCTGAAATAACAGCAGCTGATATCCCATTCGTTTGGGAATGGAAATCTTACTTCCCTTTTGGCTTTATGGGAGCTTTAGAGGACTCTTGAACCCCATCATGCTGATCTCCTCAGATGGCCTTCGGAGTTAATGTTTTATTCCTGTACCTCACACTTAGATTTGTTGTGCAGGATAGCAGAGGTTATACAGTCAAGTTACCAGTGTCAGGTTGTTGTGCATTGTTTCCTTCCCTCCCTCTCCTGCCCACTGAGGCTCAGATACCTGGATCCTATCTTCTGGAGTAAGTGCAACCTTCTGTCATTTGCTACACTGCAGAAAATCTGCTTTCTTCTGGACACTACCGAATTATTTTTGTTTTATTGTATTTTCTGGGTTGCTGTTTGGTCATTCAGTTGGTTGATTTTCAAAGACAATATGGAGGAGTGTGGCTTTGTCCATATGTATGTATTTATTATTGCAGGCATTAATCTCTTGCTTTGTGCAGTTTAGCTCACAGCAGCCTGCCTCTCCATGAAGTTATCTTTCCTTAAGCGATCAGGTTCTGCAATCTGCTGCTTCTTGCATCCTCAAAAGCGTGATATAAATTCAAGTCAGGGACATTGTACTCTAGTTAAGGGACTGAGAGGATCGTAAAGAAAAATGAGAGGTATAGCAAATGTGTTTCCAATCTCTGTAGTATATATAATAGAAGGTTTTATTCTGCAATTGTCAGAGAGGATCTCATTAGAGCTCAGACTTTCCTGTTCTGAAAAAGTTCTCACGTTGGGTACTTTAAAGGGAAGAGTTCACAGAGTTAAGATTTAAGGGCATAGGCTCCCTTCCAATACAGGGAACTGTGATCACAATGGACTGAAAAGTTCATAAGCTGTTTTGAAGGCACTAGTAATATGTACAGTTTGCTTTATTCAGAAGCTCCTTCATGATGCAAGTGCACCTTGCAGAGCTGCAGAAGGAAAGGAATTTTCCATTCCATTGTCATCTGCTGCCTCCAAAGGCAGCGGCCTAAAAATAATGGACTGGATCAACTTTAACTGGGTGATTTTTTATTTTTCTTTAATAAACTTTGCAAGGTGGGCTGAAAGGTTGAGGAGCACAAACCCCTCAATTTGGGTAGCCCAGTGGAGGAGGTTTTTAGCCTTTGAGGTGTGCAGAGCTGGCAGCATCCCCCATGCCCCTCTCCAGCTGCAGCTGGGGCTCTGTGCTCACCTCTGCCCCTGCAGCAGGGCCAGGCTTCCTCAGCTGCCTGAGCTCTGCTGCCCTGCACCCATCCTGGGTGCTGCAAGTATTGGTATGTTGTTATATATTTTATAAAACCAGCGACAACTAATAGAGAAATCTGAAAAACCCATCCCTTGGATCCCTTTTGGGTCCCTTTTTGTAAGCCTGACAAGTGGAATAAATCAATTATCCCCTAGAATCTGTCTCCCAGGAGTGTTTCAAAGAGAAACAGGTGTCCCCAAACAGTACAGGTTTGAGCTCTTAAATAACATACTGAAATGGAAGTAAATATAATAATTAGATATATAAACTGAGGCAGGGAAATGATGGTTGGAGTTTCTGACCCAAGTTCAAGAAGGCTTCTAACTTTAAAAATTGCATTTTTCAATTTTTATCGTTTTAGTCTACTATTTTTTTCTTGCTTTCCTTTTCCATTCCTTGTCCCTTCTATTGACCTGCTGAAATGGTTTATTCATAATATTTTTTCCTCTTTTGAGGAAAAGCCCACATGAAAGGGTTTTCCTTTTTAAAACCCTACAAATTTTTAATATTTAGAATTCTTAAAGCTCCTTGTCCCAAAGCAAAATGTCCTTTCCCAGGTGGGTGCATGTCTGTTTAGAGGGAAGATACTTTATGCTGGTGCTGTTCTTTGGAATTGGTTCACATCATAACACAGTAAAATATCAGTGACTAAGCTGAGTAGCTGGGCCTTTTTCTTTAGCCTGGCTGTTCTAAAAAGCCACTAAAGCATCATTTTTCTCCTTGCAATAGGCAACCTATTATCAGTATGGTGCTTATTTTTCTAAACTAAAAATAAAAAGGAAACCATACATTTCTGATCTGCATTTGAACTGTTCTTTCAGGTCTTACACATATTTGTGTTGATGATCTTGTTAAACCTTTTCAACAAATTAACATTATGGGAAAAAAAAGAAATGAGAACCCAAACCATGAGATTGGTCAGCTTTGGAGAGTCCCAGCTCGAGCCTGACATAGTGAACATTACCATATGTTTGATTTTAAGGAACATTTTGATAGTTTCCTATGATAGTTTCCTAAATGTATTTATTTTAATTCACAGATGGGTATCATATTTAGCCAATGTGAGAATAATCTTTGAAAAATCTGTTGCTTTTTAAAATCAAGTTTCTGAACTTGAAATATACTGACAACACATCCGACAGAATCCTGGAAGCTGATCCTGGTAGATTAGGTCACCTTGTTCTAATATGGAAAATAGTTTTAAAATTCCTAATTCGGTGTATTTTGGGATAATGATTAAGTGCTGTTTGGGCTTATAGTGATGCATGTAATTATTTACTTGGAAATCTCTTCCATATTCCTCCTAACTGCAGGATGAAGCCATTATTGCAATCATTTCTGAAGTTCTAACTTGTTTTACTAATTTATTTTAATTCCAATTTCAGGCTGTAATCCATTCAGAACAAAATCAAAATGCTTTGTGTTGGAGGAATGAGCTGGTCTGAGTTGGTTTATGGTCACAGCTACTGAGGTGAATTTTCTTGAATATGCAAAATAATATGAAATAAGACAAACTTAGCTTGGACTAGAGAGCAAATAATTGCTTCTGTTTTGTAGATGGCATCAAGGCTGGAGACTTGAGCTGGAGCAGATCCTCTGCCCATGTCCCATAAAGGTGTGAGGGTCTGCTGGGAGATGAGCTGGTTCTGGCTGAACTGGGCACCTGTGCTGGGGGCTTTCCCCATGGACAATGTCTCCATATAGATCATTTCCCATACAGACAGATATGCATGTCTGCATGCATGTAAAGATCTTTCTTGCTCCACAATACTGCATGTACTGAGTCTTGAGTAGCTACAGCATTTTAGCTAAAGAAATGAAGGCTTGGAGTGTTGCTGTAAACCTTGGACTGGTCACAAGTGTCAGACTCATTGCTATCAGAAAATACTTCTGTATGAAATGACTAAATCCAGAGAGAAGAGCCTGGACAGGGACCAGGATTGACATTTGGGTTTGATGATATAATGAGACTTTAATAAGCCAGTAACAGGCAGCCTCACAAAATGAAATGAGCAAAGATTGCAAACACAGAGATCAGTTCCTTGGATCTTAAATACAGAAATTGTATTAATCTGTATTGATAAAAATTAATTGCTTATTTTATATGGTCCAGATGTAATTATAGATCAAGATAACATTTCTTAATAAGGCAACATAGCCTTTCAAGTTTCAAACCTTGTGAACTATTGCAGCCATGGCTTTGGGAGAGCTGGAGGACAAGTTCTGTTCCTTCTTCATTCATTCTGGCTTTTCCCCTGCCCTCTCCCTCTCATGTGCTGCCTGTGCCCTTTCTGCTTTGATTCCATTTGTTCTGAGCTGCTACACTGGCTCTGGGGTCACTGTGTTTAGGCCTGAGTTAAAAGTCTCTCAGTATTGACATTTTATGTTACAGTGTTTTGATGGCCATATCAGGCCTCCAGAAACTTTTATTTTCAAATTCAAGTTCAGTAAACTAGCTTTACTGCAAGACATGTATTAGTATGCCCAGGTTTGTGGTTGGAAATTTGCTCTGCAGAGCCAGGTTTATTCAGTCCCTTGAAAGACAGTGATACTGGAATCCTTCCCCAGAGCAAGTCAATGTCACAGGGCCTTCAGTCAGCAGAAACAAGGAAAATTAAGAAGTGAAACTTTTGAAACAATGTACCATTTCTTGCCTATTAATTTCTGAAGATGGCATCTCAGGTCATTGTAATGTTATTTTATCATAGTATTTTTACTGTGAAATGTATAGGAGGACTGCAATGTGAGCTGTTAATTACTATTTTTTAATAATGCTTGATTTTTTTTTCTCATGATCTATCTATTTTTCTAATTCAGGTCCTGTTTGCTTTGTTTTTGGTTTCTCTGGACAATAACTGATGGGATTGCAGGTGAACATAGTCCTGAAAAAATGAACAGGTCTTTTTTTAAAAAAAAAAAAACCCTTCCCAAAATTTAGGTGTTAATTTATAGCAAGCAGGTCTGAGGGAAACAACAAACAGATGCCCTACACAGATCACTGAAGATCCTTTTTCCTCTCTGTTGCTCAGCTTCAATTTTCTGTGAAGTCACTGTTGCACTTCTTTTCTGATTGCCCTGGTATTTTAAGCTTTCTGCCAAAATAGGTGCTAAAGATCTTTTGTAGAACAGAATGTGAAGGAAAAATAACACTTGGAGGTACACTAAAGAAGAAAAAAGATCATAGCCAACACTTTTTACTGGCCTTGAGAAATCTCTTTTTTGTGCACATTAACCTCGCACACCCCGTGTGTGCAGGGCACGTGAGCTCTTCTGGAAGGCAGGGCCTGTTCAGAGGGCTCTGGCTGGGTATTTTTGCAGTATTTCACATGTAACCTCTGAGTTTGTGTGTTTCCTACATGTGTAAAATCTATAGCTGAAAAACAGGAAGGATAGATCTTTAAAAAAACCCCAAAAGTTACTTTAATTTGGTTTACAACATTTTATCACAAAAATTGATTTTAAAAATTCATTTTCTTAGTCACATGTTGATTTGACAGCTCTAAGACATTTTCTCTTAAAACAGTGCAGGTGTGTCAAGGAAAAATAGGGATTCTGAAAGTTGGTTTTTTTTTTAATTTGTAGAATTATTGTGTACTTTTTTTTTTCTAAAATCTTCTCAGACCTCTCTGACTTCATCAAATAAATTGAGGGGGGAAAAAAAAGGAAAACAAGGAAAATGAATAATAAAGAAGTGATGTGACACATGAGTTTTACTAGTGGGAGGAGGGCAGTTCTAAGTCACTGTTTCCACAGAGGCTTTTTGCTGTTTTTCACCCCCTGTGTCCACAGCTGTTCCTTGTCCGTGCTGTAACCAGCACTCTAAAGCTGATTGGTGACTGGAGGCAGAATCAATAATCAACTAATGCAGGAGGCTTTTAACATCATTTTAATGGTGTTAAATATGAGGAATATAAAAAACTGGGTATCTCAATGGCTGTAGTCACAAATGCATCTGTGTTGCTGCTTTCCTCGCTTTGTTTTGGTTTTGGTAAAAACTCAGCATTGTTTCTTCTTGTTAGCATGAGGTAACTGGAAAAAGTTTCATATCACTGTTCACCATTCCCACTTGCCTTGACATTTTGGTCGTTCAGATGAGGCTCTAATAACCTTCCTGAGCTCTGCTGCCTCTAATGATGTCCATTCAATAAATGAGATTTGAGCACAGCTGCCATGCTAAACAGTGTACTTGTACATAATTGCAAAAAAACCACAAAAAACAACTGCCCTGAGAATTAATATTTATCATTCTAGTCAAAAATAAAATCAAAAATGCATTTTTTTATAACAAGTACAGTTTCCTTGATAGATTTTTTTCCCCTTTGAAACTTGATTATTTTGCTGACATCCCTGTTTGTCCCTTTGTCTTAAAGTGATAGTGATTCAGAAAACTTGCTCATGTGATAATTCAGTTTCCTGTTGACATAACATTTGTCTTTGACAGTGTAAGATGTGGACCTGCAGAAAGAAGGCCCAGAGCACTGCAGAGCTTAAGGCCCATCTGGCCCTTTGGAAAAAGAAAATTAGTATATGTGAAAAATTAGTATAGAAAAAATAGGCAATCTATTGTAAAAAATGTAGATACAGTAGTCCTGCACTTTTTTTTTTTTTTTTTAGTAATTTTCACACTTTTGTTTCAATTCTTTTTCATGCTCTACTAAATGATGTTTTGAGGAAAGGCACCAAAAGATATTTTTACTGTAGGACTAAATGTGGGAAGAACCTAAGTGGTGGAGAATGCTCCTGGAGAGAAAATGAGAGAATAGATGCTCCATCTGTGAGGATTTTCTTGGTTGCCACAGCACTCTGTCAGGCCTTTTATTTCTGATGTTCTGTGTTTGTAAACTGGTAACTTTTTGCAAATCATTCAGATGGAGCAAAGAACCCTTTAGCCAATATTTGTTTCCAAACAGCAAAAGCTGCTGGTGAACATGCTGGTGACCTTTGGTGGCTCCTGGAGGTGCAGGAGCTGAGAGTGCAGTGAGTGGCAAAGGCACTGCAGTGTGCTGGGGTTGTGGTGGAATGTGTGACAGCGTGTGCTCCCAGCAGCTGAGCTGCCTGCAGAGATGGCATTTCCTGCTCCCTGTGGTGTTGTTGTTGTTGCAGGGGGAGTTGAGTGCAGAGCTCTCTTCCTTGGGGTGAGCAGGAGAAACTCAGCTCAGCTCTCACACAGCTTGGGCAATGGGGTCCCCCAAACCCACTGCCCTGTGTGCCAGGCTGCTGGAAGATGCTGTGTGAGCAGCTCTGCAGTGGGACCTGAACACGTGAGATTATTCACATTATTCTCTGGGATATAAATTATCTTCTGGTGTAAGACTGTGTGTATAAACACAGATATACACATATATAAACTGTGTATATTTATGTGTCTATAGATACACATATATATATGTATATACACACAAAATATACAGGCATATATAAACTGTGTTTATATAGTTATATGTATAGTGTATCTATGTATATATACAGATATATATATATTCACATATATATGTATGGGAGTTTATAGAGTATATAGTATATATATAGATACAGACATATATAAACTGTGTTTATATACAGTTATAGGTATAGTGTATATATTCAGATATATATTCACATATATATGTATGGGAGTTTATAGAGTATATAGTATATATACTCTATATATGAATATTTTCTCTCTCTATATATATACAGGCATATATAAACTGTGTTTATATACAGTTAAATGTATAGTGTATCTATGTATATATACAGATATATATATTCACATATATATATGGGAGTTTACAGAGTATATAGTATATATATACTGTATATATGTATATTTTCTCTCTATATATATAGATACAGGCATATATAAACTGTTTATATACAATTATAGGTATAGTGTGTCTATGTATATATACAGATATATATATTCACATATATATGTATGGGAGTTTATAGAGTATATAGTGTATATATATATACTGTATATATGTATATTTTCTCTCTCTATATAGATACAGGAATATATAAACTGTGTTTATATACAGTTATATCTATAGTGTATATATCTATATATACAGTTATATATATACACACACACACATATTTATGTATGGGAGTTTATAGATATAGAGTACATGTAGTATGTAGTGGGAGTTTATAGAGTATATATGTAGAGTATGTAAATTAGCCCTGCAATCACAAATAAGTTCTGTAAAAACTGATTTTCCTCAGATCACAAGATAAGAGAAGACAAAAACTCAAGTTCAGGAAAATGCCCCCCTGGAGATCCCATTCCTTTTCTGATATCCAGCCATGCTAGTCAATAACAGATTGATATTGGGAACACCTAGCTGGGTGAAGGTTTCCTCCATAGATTTGGCTGCACGTGGCTCTTTTGTCTCAGAATGTCTCAGTTTACATTCTCAAAGAGGAATTGGATCATATGTGTAATGATAGGAATAAACAAACTGAGTCTTGCTTCAGCAGAGTCAATGCCAAAAATTGACTGCTTTAGATTGGACCTCCCAACCTGAGGAAAAGCTCTCAGGCAGGGGGAGCCTGGCAGGGAAGAATGCTGGAAATTGTACATTGCCATGGACATGGAGGAATGCTGGAAATTGTACATTGCCATGGACATGGAGGAATGCTGGAAATTGTACATTGCCATGGACATGGAGGAATGCTGGAAATTGTACATTCCCATGGACATGGAGGAATGCTGGAAATTGTACATTGCCATGGACATGGAGGAATGCTGGAAATTGTACATTGCCATGGACATGGAGGAATGCTGGAAATTGTACATTCCCATGGACATGGAAACTTTTCCCATTCTGAGGGTCCAGGAGTAGGGAAGAACCTTCAAAGCACAGAGTCCATGAGAGGAAATAACCAGTGTGAGTGTTTTATGTGGGGTGAGCCCAAACCTGAGACCCTCTCTGTCTGCATCATCACTCTGAATTTTAGTGTGATTAATGACTTTGGTCCTTAATGGCTGTATTTGGGATAGAATTGGCACCTAACTATTTGAGCAGTTCTAGAGATCTGGCAATATTGAGACAGACCTCAGCTTGAAATGGTAAGAAGGGTTTCTTTGTAAAGACAGAGACAGACTTGG
Source organism: Agelaius tricolor (assembly GCF_023055355.1). Lineage (NCBI taxonomy): Eukaryota > Metazoa > Chordata > Aves > Passeriformes > Icteridae > Agelaius > Agelaius tricolor. The sequence continues at coordinate 5,439,091 of NW_027269278.1, read as the reverse complement.
AAGTAATTTATGTGTTTGTTTAATAGAAAAAACAAAGCATTTTTAACAGCTAGTGAATTACTGCCTTGTTTAGAAGCACAATTGTTTTTTACATCCTCTGCCTGGGCATGGCAGCAGCTTCTCCCAATGATATTTATATGTTAATAAAATAGTGAAAGAATAAAACAAAGACAAGGGTGCATTTTTAACTTAGATGGCTTGTATTAGATCCTGCTTACAGACAGTTAATGTTTTTTTCCCCTCTCCAGCTTTAAACATTGAAAAATAGTTTCAAGAATAATAAGAAGGCTTCCTAAAATTTGTTTTCAGTAAGTTATGTTCACCTTTTAAAAAAATAGTCTGTAATTTGTTAATCTCCTTTCCCTGCCAAACTGGTTGTCTTATTCAACAAGAAATTGAATACAAATCTTCCCCCAGGCAGAGAGACAGAATACCAACCCCTGAAAGTCTGGCAGCTTAATTGACATTTGGTGGTAGCCTAAGGCACAAGTTAATTTCTACCCTCTTTATATGTACACATATACTTTTCATAAAGCATGCAGGCAGCACTGCAGATAAATGAAGAGTAATTCATATTGTAGTTCCCAGGTACACACTTGTTGAACTGACATGAAGCCATTTTATTTTATGAGGGAAGGTGTTCCTCACAATTAAGCAAATCTGTCAGCCTTGCAGGAACAGTGTGTTTCCAGGCAGCTGTGTGAGGTTTGCAGAACACTATTTTTATTCAACTGCCATCGAGTGAATACAGCAATCTTGAGAAATGAAGCTCAGGGTTTCAGACCTTATTCCCAGAAGATGGCCCACCTACCTGACTGCTGCTGTTCATGACTAAGAAATGCCAGACAGGCTCTTGGGGCAAGCAGAAACTTTATTCATAAAAGAAGTTCTATTTATGCCTTACTCAAGTAAGTGCTAGTAGAGCTTCCTTAAAAATGCATAATCCACAGTCAGGTAAGAATGGCAATGCCAGGGCATTCAAAGGTTAATGGAGGATTTATTTAAAGTATTTAAACTACATTTTTAATTGTGATCTATCTCCTTTGCCTATGTAAACTGAAGTCAGGGAATGAAGTCTAAGCTCCAGTAGTAAAAGCTGAGGCTTTGCAAAGCAATTGTTTTGCTCAGTTCCAGCTGTGAAGCTGGTCCATTTCAATTCCTGTACCAGTCCTTCATCCTGTTGTGATCAAAGTTCTGGTTTGTAAGGCTAATCCACTGGAGCTGTTTGATTATACCTATCAGTGCTATAGGCAGAGAAAATGTTTGTGAAACTACTACTGCAGAGTGCAGTATTGAAATAGCTGTGCACAGCTACAGGAACAGTATCAGTCACCCTGAGAGGGTTGGGTTTTTTTTTTCCAGTCAGTAAGACTCTGTGTGCTTCTGAGTATGGGGACAATTGAAGGAAAAAATATATTTTTTCAAGTACTATAGTGTACATACCATTGAAAATCACATTCCTAAGTGACAAGCAAGCAACAGCTTTGAATTGCTCTAGTTCTTTGAGTGAACTTACTTATTCTTTTCTTTCACAATACATATTGCCTTATTTTGAAAAAATTCTATGTGGGAAAACTGTTTTGATGATACAAGTCATCAGGTACAGTAAGATTCTTTAGTAAAGAATTCATGGGGTTTGGACATTTTTTAACTATTCAGGAATGACAAGAGGCAGGTATAGCAGGAACCCTGTAGGAGCAGCACTTTTACTCAGACACAGGCACAAAGCTGGAAATCTGCTTGATGATCAGAGCTGCAAAAGTAGCAAATAATTTCTAGAGACTTGCTGCAGGCAGAGTCACAGGAAGTGGGGATGTGCTCAAAGCACGTTTGGCAGCAGTGGCATTTGAGTCTCCTGCTGAGGGCAGTGGGACCAGGTGTTGTTCCCACACAGCATCAGGATCTCGGGGGTGAAGTGGCAACTGCATCATTCCAGCAACTCACTGCAAGTTCTCCTTTAGTTCTCACTCTCTTTAACACTCCTACTCTGATTGTGATAGTGTTCATCAGCATACCTTTGACTAGTCTTGCTCAAAGATGCAAAGGAAAAGAGCTCTGTGAAGTGGCAGCTGATGAAAGAGAAGTCGGGCAGTTCCTGAGCGCGGCTGTGGCACCAGCTGTGTCCCCAGCTCTCAGGGTGTCCAGCCTTTCTCTCCGTTTCAATACAAAGAGCAGGGTGGCACACAGAGGTTCTCCTCTGAGCTGGGCTGTCAGTGGGGCTCAGTGGCTCCCCAAGGGAAGGTTGTAGCAGCATTGGCGGGTAGGGCGGTCAGGACAGAGGGACACGAGAGATCTCTGCAGCCAGGTCAGGAACTTGGGGTTTATTGCAGAGGGCCTGGGGGCAGGGCCCTGCTGGGAGCTACCAAACACAGCTGGAGCAGGCCCCAGAGAAGAGAGGGGAGAGAGGGTAAGAGAGTAAGGGAGTAAAAAAGGTAAGAGCATAAAAGGGTAAGAGAGTAAGGTTCCAGTTACAATACCATAAATCTTCTTCTGTGTTGAATATTCTAATTCTCACTAACCAATCTAGTACAAGATACAAATCTTATAGCATTTGCATACAGCCTATAAGAATTATTCTATTACCATGCTGTGTTACATTTTAAACCCTAAAAACTCCTCTTTGGGCCCCTTCTGCCGAGCTGGCAGGGTCTGCTCTGACCCTTGGGCCTGTCTGCAAGCAGAGGGTGTTGTTCCATCAAAAGGGGATTGCCTTCAGCCAGCCACGCCATTGTTTTCCAGTTGTTCAGTAGCTAAGGTATCTCAAAGCTTGCTTTCATTTCAATCTTGCTTATAGCTTCCATATTCTCAAAATCTTTTGCCAGACAATCATATTTCTAAGGCTTTCCTGTTTCATCTTCCCCAACAGAAGGTGCCAGCAGTGCCTGTTGGGCACTGAGAACTGCCCACAGGTGAGCCACAAAGCCCTCTGTGCTCTGCTGCTAAAATTAGGTCTGTGGATAATTTATTACCTACTTGTCTCTTGAATAAATTACACATACAAATGAAGACAGAAAAACTATAACAAGTGTTTCTTTTGGCTCTGGCAAACAGGCATGTGTGAATCTCTTATCAAATATCTCACAGACTGTTCTATTTAGCAACTCCTGGTTGTGAACAAGTGATTCATTCTTGTAGCTCTTGTCTTTTTAGTACAAACATTAAATATTCTTTCACTTCCATGACAATTTAGAAATTGTCTATTATATTTGGCATGTCAAAACCAACCATGATTTATAAAAACATATCAGAATTTAGTTTCAGTGAAACTGTAGCTGTGGTTAAAAAATCACAGTTATTTTGCTTTCATTTCGTATATTTTGCAACTTTTCCATGTATCTTTAACATAAAGATCTTACATATGTTGTAAGTATGATATGTGTTTACTAAGGCTTTTTCTCCAGTTTCCCCAGTTTCCTCTCAAAGAGAAATTTTGAGGTTGTTTTTGTGGTGTTTCTTTTGTCCTGCAAATATTCCTGTAGGTTCCTTAAATGTCAATAATGGAACAAAATGAAAATAAAATGTAAATGAAGGAACCAAATGAAATGAACTTTGGCAATTGCCAAGGTAATGAATGCCCCATTGATTTTGTATTAAGCTACACATGTACATTTTACAATACTGCATTAATCAATAGAGTTTTTTGCTTTTTTAAACTTTTCTAAAATCTTATTTCTCATAGATATTCACGTGCTGTCCTTGGGTTTGCTTTAAGTCCTTGGTTCTGCACTAGGTCTGTCATCCAAAGGATGAGAAACACACTGGGAATGTCTGAAATTCTAAAAGTAGATACAAGACTGGATGCTTTTCTGTGCTGAAAACTTAAAGCTTTTTTCTTTTTTTTTTGGAAGATATGTAAAATTGTTTCATTTAAAGTTTTCTTTTTTTCCATGAATTGTGGTGGCCTTTGGTATTTGGTTCAGGTATTTGGGCTCCTTTCCAGGTGTGCCAGGCTGCTGGGCTTCCCTGGGCAGGGCACTGCAAAGCTCCCAGCAGAGCTCCTGCAGCTGCTCCAGGTGCACATTAACCCTCCCATTCACTCATTTTGGTGCCAAGATGATTTTTTACCTTTTCTTTCCTTTACTTTTTATAGAACTTTTATATATCCTCAGTATTCTTAGCATCCATACTTGTAATTCCTTAAGTCTGATAACATAACCCCAATATTTTGTTAAGCCAGGAGACCAAACATCCTAAATGCCTCATAATAGGAGGCCAAAAACCCTACACTATCTTGGGAAACCAAGGTCCCCTTTAGAACATATCCTGTAAACTGGAGATTTGGCCCATCCAGGGAGGAATTCCTCCAAGGGGAGAATAACACACCATTCATCCAGGCCTCCCATTGGGGCACCCTTGGAGATGCTAATTTGGCATCTCCAATGCTAATTAGCACCCTTAGAGATGTTAATTTGTAAGGTCTATAAGTTGTACACACCACCCATCCTGGGTGTGCATTGTGGCAATTCTGCCTTGGTGAAGTGGGCACCATAAAGGTCCTTGTTAAAATACTGAGGTGAAAACCCCTTTTCCCTTAACCATTGTCTGGCTCTCAATCTTTTAAGACGAGGAAAAGGCATCAATTTCAGTCCAAAATGTCAAAAATTACAGGGAGTTTTCAAAAAAACCCACCCCTTAAGAATAATGGGCTGGGATTCTTGCTGTGGTGAGTACACAAAATTAATGGTTGGTTTCCACCAATGATCATTCTGTTAATGGAGCAGAGCAAAAACCCCTCAGCTTATCCAGCTGCAGCAAATGACCTTAGTTTAACAATGCTGATCTTCCTAAAGCACCTCATGCCATCTTTTTTTTTTTTGTTTTTTCTTGGGTTTTTTTGGTGGGTGGGAGAGAAGTGCATTTTATTTTGAGTTTTTAATTTCAATATACGTTTTATAGTATAGCTTAATTCACAAATGGAGGAGTAGATAGTACATGATAAATAATTGCAATTATTCAAAGTAAATATTTTTAGAAAAAAAAATCATAATATCTTTGGGAAAATATGTTAGGTTTCAATCTATGCAGAAAACATGAGATTTAAACATTCTGTCATAAATCATGCTTAAAAGGAATTTTATGCATTAATTATCTACAGTATCCTTTTGTCAGTACCACCTATATTCAAAGGGAAATAATGTAATTACATAGCCAGTACATCATTCTTTTATAACACATTCTCAATTACAGTGAATTTATACCATTTCTTTTCAGACTTACTAGCAGTTGGTAAAGATTCCCTAATTTGCTACATAGTAAATGTGCTATATAACATCCTCTCTCTATTGGAATTTCATAAGAGGAAAAAAACCAAAAGCGGAAAAAAAAAAAGAAAAGGTTTTTATAATGAAGAGGTTTCTATTCACTCTGCTACTGGAGTGGGGGAGACTAGCAGTCTAAAAAAATCCAATTATGTGTAATTTGTGTTATTGCTAATGTAACTGTTATGAGTAGGATTTGAAGCTGAAGCCATGCAGAATGCTACAGTAAAATACAGCTAATATATTTCTGGGAGAAAAGTATTCCAACAGTTTAAACTGTGCTGACGTTTAGAATCATAAAGTTTCTAATAAAAAAGGGTTCAGTGGGATAAAATTTCCTGAGCAGGAGTTTGTATAATATTTAGAAGTAGGGATTTGTCTGCTGAGGAATTGGTGAAGCTTCTTCTGCACTGTGGTTGTACTTCTCAAATTCATAGTAATCCACAAGTGTAGAACCAGCTAGGATTTTAATAAGACACATAATACCAGGATTAAACATTACTAGATTCCTCAAGCAATGCATTTGCAAAAACAAATCAAAGGTAACCATCTGGTAAAATTTCTAGTCAACCTAGCAATGACTGTGATCTGTCAGCCTGAATATTGGTGTGTTGTTTTTATTTTTTTTTTTTGTTCTTTTTCATGTTGATTTCAAGATGATGTAGATATAGGTAGCCAATGTTCTCCTTCCTTCCTGTAGCTTTTTAGTTTCTGTTTTAACATGGGCAGCTGAGGTATCAATCCTGTCCCTAAAAATTTCCTATCCCAAATCTTGATTGAGTTGTTCTCTCTCAGCAGTGCTCTAGGTGCTTTGCCTTCCTTTGGGATACACAGCTTTACAAAATACTAGTGCAAAAGCTACCATCAAATTTGTGCAGTTTTAGGGCTGAGAAATCAAACAGCCCAGTGTTGGAGAGGTCTAAGCTAACACACCCAGCCTTTCACTGAGGCACTGCATGTCTTGTGTACCTAGATGAGGTGTTCCTCAAGTGTCAACATTTAAGATACTTGAAACATTTATTTTGCTTCCTTCTTAATGCTACAGTAAGCATGAAAACTTTGTACTGTTTGCCTTAACTGTTGAGGCTGGTCAAAGGAGGCACAAGCAAGCCCTGTCCTTTGATTTCAGTGTTATGTTTCTGATTTGAGACTTACATATATTATATTTAGGCCAAGGGTTATGCACAGTTTTTGTAGAAATATGCTGAGGCAGTTATCCTGAATCATTTTAAGGGATGGTATCAGTTTCATGCCTGTACCATTTCTATCAGGCATCACAATGGAGAATGAAAAAATTTAAGCAAGGAAAAACTAGAAATTATGCAGTTTTTCCCCCTGAAATTCTGTTTGCTCACTTTTTCCTCCTAAATAATGTAAAAACCTCCCACTGAGAAATCCTGCAGAATGCTTTCTCTCTCTCAGGGAGCTCTTCAGGCAGGAGGCACGAGGCCTCAAACATTGGCACACTCACTGTATGTAGGTAGCTTTATATAAACCAGATTGAAAATACACTTTTAAGCCTCACAACTTCTGTTCAAGCTCTTCATAATCTGTCAGCATTAATGACATTTTCCCTTTAGATTTGGTTAGGATTGTGTTGAACGTGTTGCCCAAACGAGGCTGGGGAAATCTCTGTCCCTGCAGGCACCTGGTGCTGCCCTGGGCAGGTCAGGGCTGACCCCAGCAGCTCTTGGAGGTTATCTCTGGAGTGGTCCTGCAGTTCTCTTATCTCAGTCAGTCAGTGGAAAAGGAAGTAAGAGGAGGATTAAGTATCAACAAGAAAATAAATCAGAACCCAGATCAACTGGAAGTATTTCCATTCTTTTACAGTACTCTGATGTTAATTAATTGTTGTGTACCTGGTGAGATCTTCCCTGTTCTATCAACTTAAGCTTGAAGTTGTTCCTTTTCTAGTGCTTCTCTGTCATCTTGATGAACAAAATTTTTATGTGAAATTGGTGACCTCTGCTTTTCTACTAACCTTTATTTCTTTAGTTCAGATTTTTGTTGTACTTTAGTTGTACTTTGCACATACTTTCGTTGGTCTGTACTTCTCTTTTTCTGCTATGCCACAGGGTTTTTGAATAATACTGCTTTTCAATTCCTAGTCATGTGTCTTAATTTTACCTTTTAAAAGTCTATTCCATCATGCAAACTTAGCAACACTGGGCTTTTTGGTCACCTGTAAAGACTGTGCTGGGGAATCTCTTGACATCCTGAAGTGTCTTCTTTCTCTTTAGGCTCTGCAAGGTTTTAGAGGCAAAGAAAACAGGTTTGCACAGGACTTAACCCTGTACCCTCCTATTGAGACAACTTCATTTCCTTTACTAAGAGAAATCAAAGGAACAAATTTCAAAATGGAGTAAGTAAGATCCCCCTTCACAAGCAGCTGGTGGGTTTTTTTGATTGTTGGGGGTTTCTTTAGTTCTGAGCACACTGATATATTACTGCTGTTACAACCATCCCACAAGCTTTCCCAGTCCCTCTGCCTGTCCAGGGCAATGCTTTTAAAGGTGGATTCTTTACTCCCCAGAAGGAATCAAGATTACCCATCTCACAGCCATGCCTCTGTACTAAATTTCCTTGAACTTGTGCCACTCTGGCCCTTTGGGAGGTGCCCGGTGTGGGCTGGCATTGAGGGGCTCTGGGAGCAGTTTTCTGGGATCTCTTACCTGCATTCTGCAGTTCTTGTTCACATTTAATCACAAGCTCTGTGATACTGACATGGTGTGCTGGATGGTGTTACTTACCACGTCTTGGTGTGAAATGAATCCATTACAAGTCACTTAAGTGTATAGACCATGTAATTTGTTTTCTATTCTTGTTATCAGTTCAGGGAAAAAAAAGGACTCAGGCAAAAATGTCACAGAAAATGGGCTGTTGTTAATGACATTGCTGTCTGGTTATGGGAACTGGGAAAATGACTGATACTGGTGAATTTACTTCAATGTCTTGTGTCCAAGGTCTGGCATGATGTGTGTATGACAGATATGTCAGGAATGGAGCTCTGGTTTCTAGCATTTCTTCATGAGTTACCCTGTTCTTATGGGTTGTATCTGGGAGAAAAACCAAAAATATGGACAAGGAGGAGTGTTAATGGGAGCAAGGAGAAAGTGAAGAACAGAAAGGCAAAGGATTTAGAAGATTGGCAGAGAAAATATCGTTCTGAACAGGCGCAGAATAGAGCAGGAGATAAGGCAGAAAGGAACGTGGTCGTGAGGCTGTTGGAGGAAGGATTCATCTCACCAAAAGCAGTACAGTTTGTCACTCTCTGTGTTTGCTAAAGCTCATTCAGTATTCGTGATGATATATGGAAATAATAGTAGAGGGAAGAGGAACACTTAGAGTGTGAGACTTTTCCTTTCAGCTGTGTTTATTTCAATGAATGGGAAACCCTGCCATGTGGTAGACTTCTCAGATGAGCTTCTTACGAATTACTTAGTACTCCATAACTTAGTACTGATGCAGTAATTCTTTCTGTAAAAGCAATTATTTGTATGTATGGAAGTGTCAGCAGCCTGTGATGTATTACAGGCAAGTGCAGTGTGCTGCTAATAGAAGTTAGTCTGCCAAATTAGCGAGGCAGAGCACCATGAGAACTGGTGTGACCTATTTCTGCATTTCTTATGGGAATTCAGAGCAATGGTTGTAAGGGAATCTTAGAGCCCAGCATTGCTTTCATAATCAACTCCCAAGCAGTGGGATATATAAGATACCAGCTCACATGGGAAGAGAACAATAAACAGGATTTGTGTGTGTCACTTGTAACTGTAGCTGTCGGGAATATTCTTTCTGATTTCATTTCTGCTTCTCATTTTCAAGAGATTAAGTTGTTGCTAATATGTTGACAGCTACTCCTTTATTTATTTTATTGTAGAATTTATGCTACAAATTTCATCTCCCCTTCATTGTCTGTGTTGTCTAGAGTGAAAATAGTATTTTATGAGAGGCCTTTTTTTGTGTAATGCATTTCTGTATGGATTTCAGCCATATGACTGAAAAAGTACCTGCTTATGTAGTCTAATAGAAACTTCCATAGATGGCAGCCAAGGTAATAATAAGGTAATAACTGAATATACTGCTACTGCTGTAGCTTTTTAAGGTGTTGTCTTCAGTTGCAAAATAAGAATAAAGTACAATACTACTAAAGGTTTACAGATTTTAAAAAGCAAAGCCAAGAATATCCTAAGGCCAGGTGGAATTGTGCAGCAGGATTATCTCTTGCATTTTTATTCTGCAATGTTTCAAGGACTTTTATTTTTCCCCCTTTTCCTGTTGCAGGCTTCAGAGTAGTGAATGCTGTAGGTGGAGGTCTGGTGGCACATCTCTGACCACTTTTGTGTGTTCCTGGTGCTTGTTGGTGGTAGAGAAATGAATCAGGACATGGAAAATTCTTTGGGATTATTATGGGGTGAAAATACATTTGAAAAACATTTTAAGCATCTCTTAATTAATTGAGAACTCAAAAATAGCTGGAGAAAATGCCTTCCAATCTCCACATGATTAAATAATCCTTAATGAGAAGTAGGTCCTTCGTTAGACACTATGTCTGGCTAATTGAAGAAATCATTTCTGAATACACTCCAGAGCACAGGAATGAGTGAGCGTGGCCTATACATGAAGATGTTTGCCTTTTACTGGTATTTACAAGTTGCTAAATGAATCCTATTTAACTGGCTGTGCACAGCCAAAATAGTGTTGTGGTAATTGTACTGTATAACTTGAGGGAGTTATTCTGCTTCAATGTAAAATTTTAAAGTTCAATGTATTTTTTGACTTTATTCTCTGCAGATCATTTTTGCTGTGATTAATTCATCTGGCTACTTAGATATGTAGAATCTAAGTACTACACAACATTGATTTTCCTTTTTGTTATATTTACTGGATATGAAACTTGTCTTAGAGCTGTAAGATGAAAACTCGTGTGCATTCTGAAGGATAAAGTATTTCTTTAGCCTGGCAGTGAGCAGAACTGACTAAGGGCTCCAATACAGCACAGGATTGGAGATCCTGAAGTTAGACAAATCTGGGAAACAGCCCCAAGCACAATCTCTGGTTGAAATTGAGATTTATTTTTCTTCCATGTCCTTGCTTTTGATCAGAAGGAATTGCCTTTGGGTTTCCTTTCTCCCTTGGTTATTTTGTTTAACTGAATTCCTTATTTCTCCTTAAGATTGTGTGGATTGGAGCACACAGTATGAGGCTGAGTGTGATTTCTGTGTTCATGTCACTGTGGTTCCCCCAGTAACCAAAACCCTGCAGCTGGTGGGGAGACAATGGCTGGGCAGCAAATCCTGAGAAGTCAAAAACTGGAGAGAATGGTTTTGACATGAGTGTGTCCCTCTGCCTGTCATTTGACCACTGGGAAAAGTCCTTGGTCTGGTACAGAAATGAGAGGTTGAAGAGGAGAAGCAGTCGTTTTCCTCTGTGAGGGCTGGGATGCTCACTGAGAGTTACAGAGTTAGAGAGTACAATCACCAAGACATTGCAGGTACTGGATTCAGAACACTTGCACTAGTAATTAATAAGAAATTAAAATGTATTGGAAAAACCATCACAGAGGCTCAGAAAAATTCATAACCACCACAGGCTGTCTGGTATTTCCCTGTTGGAAAAGGATGCAGGGGTGAGATTGAGAGTTTAATATCATACAAGCAGAAGTTAAACCAAGATGCTTATTGGAATAGAAGATAATTACCCTGTTGCAACAATGCTAGAATGTAGCCTTACAAAAAGCAAAATACTGTAACACAAACAACACAAGAGAGAAAAACAAATCCAGGGGAATGCAGTGCCCGTGTTTGTCAGGCAGGGAAATTGGGCAGCAGAGCTATTTTACTTTCCTTCATTAAATTGGTGCTTGGCTGCATGTGCAGGCAAGAGAAGAGCACTGGGCAGCATCACCTGCAAGGTGCTGCCTTCCCTTGCCTGGAGGGGATTAAGCTCCTGCTGTTAATTACCTGTTAATATGCAAAGGTTCTTCCTAGAAGGAGGAATTGCCAGGCCAGTGGGACGTTGGTGCTTCCATTTCTCATGCAGCAAGGGGAAGCCCCTTTGTAGCAGCTGAAAAGGCAGCCAGAGGAGGGAGTTTCCTTCACTGAAGTGATGCCTGAGATTCTGACGGGCATTTTCTGCCCTACAGCCAATTGTCAGTTCTGGCTGGCTCCTTTCCTGCCCTCATGACCTCCCAACCTTCCCTTGGCCTGCTAATGCTGCTCCTTTTCAGGGTTCCTCCTTTGGCTTTCATGGCTCTGGCCTCTTGCATGAACTGGTGCCCTTGCTCAGAACACCAGCTCGGAGAGGAGCGTGGCCACCAGGGCTGTGTCCTGTCCCTCCTGCTCTCGTGTCCCCTGCTGGCCCCAGCAGCACCATGGCTCCAGCAGGGCTCTGGTGGGCACGAGGAGTCCTGGTACAGGCAGGTACAGGCTTGTTGTGGTGGTGCTGCTCTTTGGATTCATTTTCTGTACGTACAAGTGCTGGGTGCCTCTCTGAGGTGAGCATCCCCTAGCAAAGAAGGGCAGCAGGTGGTTCTGTGCCTCTCCTTTATACAGTGACTGGGCTCTGGTATTGCTTGGTGCTAAGAAAATACTCTGATGAACATGCATAGCAATCAAAGCAACCATTAATGTACTAATTATCTGGTGTTTTTATTGACATGCAAAGCAGAACCCTGCCTGTAGCTCCTCTCACCTTCACACACCAACAGATTTCTGTTACCATTTTTCCAGTCCAGCTCTGATACACATGGAAGTGTGAAGTACAAGCAGTGCTTTGTGAGAGTGTTGAAAAGGTTTTCCTTCAGGGATCCCAGAATAATAGGGGCACTCAGTGTTTCTGACTCCTCATTTGAATGTAGTTTTTTCAAATGTTTCATTTTGGAAATATGATCTGTGGAAATTATGTCCAGGTTCTTCTGAGATTGCTTCAAAGTATGTAAACCTGATATTTTGCATGAACTGGGGATTGCAGGAAGTATGAACCAACCAGCTGTAATTTCATAATAAGGCTGCTTTCTATTCTGAAGTGTTTTGGCAAACACTAATTTAGTTGGAAAAATAAATAAATAAACAAAAAATAATCAAGCAACTGATTTCCTGATATCAAAATTGCTTCCTATAACAAGAGTCAAGGATTCTCTTGAATACAAGGGACTTTAACGATGTCTGGCTTGGTATTAAGATAAGTGTTTATATTCAAATGCAGAAAGAAGAGTTGCTCTTAAAGCTGCCGGTTTAATGGTTTCATCTAATTGAATTCTTGTTTAATTCTTGGGATGAAGAAGTGATTGGCTTAGGTTAATTCAGAAATCGTGCAAAAGTTACTCTTTGAAACCATTTTAGGATTTTATTTTCACGTTGCTAATTAGCATTTTGAACAGTATACATGCTCTTGATTCTAAATGAACTAAAAAAATGAATGCCGAGTTGAATTTGTTTAAGTTTGGGCCTGCACCTGTTTAATCATTCAGTCAGAAGATGTACATGGGTTTTACTGCATTTAAAATCACTACTTAATTATTAATACTATTAAAATGCTATTAAAACATAGCGAGTTGCTAGCAGCCCTTTCAAAAGGTATTATTGGATCTTTAAAAAAAATGGGGTTAAGTAAAAGCAGTCAGGATTGCATTCTGCTCATTTCATTTCAGTGCACTGAAGCCTGATACTGGTTTCAGGTGGAAACATTGCTGCCCATGTCTGTAGAATTTTCTAATACTATGAGAAGATGACTGGTGATAAAGTTTCTAGTACAGTACCAAGAGCAGGGAAAGGACAGTAAGATGGTGAATTTAATTACATGTATAAATTAAACTCTTTGCTAGAGTCGTGTGATTGAAACTCATTACTCTAACTTTATTGTTTGTTGTGAGTGTAAACTACAACCCAATTAAATTAGAAAGGGTGGTTTGATGGATGCTCACAATCTGTGGCTTTTGGAAGGGGAAAAAACCCTGTCAAACAGTTCAAGATGATCTTATTGGCTGTGCTTTCTAGTCTCTAACCCAAACTAGTTAATGGATTGAACTCTGCAGCAGGAAAAAAAAAATAATTCTGTGTTGCATGGGATGGGATGCACTGAAGCCTTCAAGGAGTTCTGTCTCACTTTTGCTGTCTGCATGGAATTCTGCTGTGTGTTTTCTTATGAGTGGGTGTGATCTTCTCAGAGGATCACAGAAAATGAGTCATTTGGGATGTCCCCAAACTTCACAATGGGCAGGATCAGGTCTTTCTGTGGCACAGGAGCGTGAAGCTCTTACCCAGTATTTTCTACATGGTTGGAATGGCTATGCCTTTCTTAGATTTTTATATTTTTTGTTTGCTTGTTGTGATTTTTTTTTGGTATTCGGGATTTTTGGTTTGTTTTTTTTTTTGGTTGGTTGGTTGGGTTTTTTTTTTTTTTTTTCTGTGGCTTTTTAATGTTAACTGCTACAGAGTGATGCTGGCTTTGTTCTCAGCATGTTCATTCCACCACTGCTGAACAGGTTCCCCTGGGTGGCTCCAGGGCCACATTACACCTTGTGAGGTCCCTATTTGGACCATGGACAGGTAGGTCCTGCTCTGTATGGGTGATGTATGGTCTCTGTAGATACAACATGGGGCTTCACATGAGTATTTTCTTTGAAAAGATGCAAGATGTTGTCAAAGCCTTGTACCAGAAGTATTATGAGACACTGACATGGGCAGAGTGAGCTCCTGCCCTCCTTTCTCTTTCTCAAACCTGTGCTTGTGCTGACCCTGAGCTTGTGCCTCATCAGTCTCAGTCATTAAGATTGGTGGGAAATCACTTGAAAAAAGTTACCTCATTCCCTTACTAAATCCATTTCTAGACTCCTTCTGCTGGAGACTAATACCAATCCTTATGGTTAAAAAGGTATTTGAAGTTCAGATTTAATTCTGGTGAGAGAAAAGCATTTCTAAAAGTGTCTGCACTCAGTGATCAATCAGTTCATATGGGGTTGCTCTGCAAACAAGGGTCCTCCTTAGGGTATGATGACCATATTTTAACCTTGATCTTTGTGTCAACTCAAAATATTCATCAAAAGAAGTTGCAGAAGGTTTCCCTGGTTTTAGCCTGCCAACAATAATTGAAAAATGTAATTTGTCACTCTCCTGAATAACTTTGATACATGAACCATGTGTTTTATACGTGAGTTTTATTTGTAGTGGTTTGAATGCTGCATTAATTTGCTTGTGAAAGAAATAGTTGAGAAATAATGAACCCCAAATACTTCTATAATTGCAAAGTACTGCTGTGGCATAGACTTACTACTGGGGTCCATCTTCTCCAGCATGGCCTTATCCATGGGCCACAGTGCCTTCAGGGAAGGACCTGCTGCTCCACAGCCACAGCCAGGGATGCTTTGAGCTGGATCTGCTCTGGGCTTGGCTATGGCCACAGGCAGCCAGGGTGCCCCTGTCCCACCTGGACTCCCCCCTGCTCCTTGGACAGGAGTTCCAGAGGAGCTCCAGCCTGTCCAGCACAGGCCCAGCAGAGGTACCCTGGCCACCTGCCAGCCCAGGTGTGTGGCCATTGCTGTTATCAAACCATTCCCAGGCACAGCAGTGAGGGGATAAGAGCACAGCGCAGCAGTGAGAGCAAAACACAGCCACTAACAAGCACTGGACTCTAGCAGCCAGGCAGGAGAGCCCCATGGCAGGCACAGGAGCCTGCTGATTAATAGCCAGGCTGCAGTGACAGCCACAAATTCCACCTGGCACATCCCAATCAAATCTGTCATTATCTCCAATCCTTTGAGCACCACTTTGAGCACCAAAACCGACTGTCATAGTTTAACCCCAATTAAAAACTGAACCTCACACAGCTCTCTACCCACTGGTGGGATGGGGGAGAGGATGGGATGGGTAAAAGAGAGAAAACTTGTGGTTTGAGATAAAAGCAGTTTCACAGCAAAAGCAAAACCTGAGTGGAAGCAAAGCAAAACAAGGAATTAATTCACCACTTCCCCAGGAGAGCAGAGCCCCACAACACACTGGTGCCTTGGGAAGACAAACACCATCACTGTCAACATCCTCATTTCCTTCTTTGGGAAAGATTGATACACTGAGCATGGTTCCATCCAGTGTGGGGTTTTCCATCCCTGTGGTCACTCAGGTCAGCTGTCCCTGCTGTGTCCCCTCCCAGCTCCATGGGCACCCCCAGGCTCCTCATTGCTGGGCTGGGGTGAGGAGCAGGACTTGACTCTGTGTGAGCCCTGCCCAGCAGGGAGGAAACATCCCTGTGCTAGCAAACCATTTCCAGCACAATCCAAAACACAGCCCACACCATACTTACAGAAAATGAGCTCTACACCAGCCAAAACTAGCACAGCCATTTATGAAAAGTGTTGCATTTTATTGCTTTTTTCCAGTCTGTAAGCTTTCAAACAACTTCATTTATTTTTCTTCTAATCATGAACATTTCAGCTTCCTCAGTAGATTCATTCCTCAATCCCATAATGTAAAGTATATCCATTTAAGTAGTCTTTTAAAATATGCATTTATCTCAAGCTTATGGATGAGTTTACAAAGATGATCATCCTCATATTCTAAACAGTCTCTGTTGCCCATTGCATATTTTTAGGAATTAAATTCTCCTATATGGATTTGTTTATTTTAAGGTACCTTTGGATATGTATTTAAAAGAAATGGTTCCTAGAAATGACAACAGAATTTATAGCATCTAGTAACTGTAAATAGCTCAATATTGCAATTGTGCATCCAAGAAACCTGGGAAATAAACTAATATTTTAAATGCCAGGCCTGTTTATGCCATTGCAGGAACGATGGCAATAATTGCAGCTAAATACAGTAATAGAGCCTGTCATGGCTTTAAGGCAGCTGCAGCACAAGTGATGGCCCTAAGTGCATGATGATACTTTTGGAAACAAAGCACCATGTTTCTGTTTGGGTTTGGAGGTTTTCTGACTGATGCTAATGTAGAAAGGAAAGGACTGTGACAAACAACAGGGAAAACAACAGGGGCCTTACCCTGAGAGCATTTGTGTTCCTCAGCCAAGGTGCTGAGCTCCACAGAGGGCACTCACATGCAAGTCTTGTTTGCAGCCAAGTTGCCAGATGCTGTCATGATCAGGCCTGACTCTGGCAGAGCCATTAGCCAAACATTTCATTCAGACATCTCCCCAGACCCTCTGCAGGGCCCTGTGCACACTGAGGGCTGCTCAGGGAGCTCAGTGGGTCCATCTCCCTCACCGTGGCTCCCCTGGTCCCAAAGGATTCTCCTGGCTCATGTCCTGTGGGTGCCTGGAGTGTGTCCAGGTAGGATCTCAGTGCAGTGCTCAGTCTGCCCTGCCCAGTGCTTACCCTGGGGAGCAGCAGCTGTCCTGACATGGTCCATGCACATTGGGATGGAATTCCCTTGGCAGCTGCCTCTTTGCCTCTGGTCCTGCCATAAGGTTGGTGTGTGACCTGTCTGTGGTTTCTAAACCCACTACAGAACAGATTTACTGTTTTCAGTCTGTATGAGCCATGCAGGATCAGCTGAGCAGCAAGTTTAGGTTAGTCCTGCATATTTAGCTGTGAAATTAAGAGGCAGGAAACATCTGACACTTAGGGGGAAAAAAGGCAATATGAACCTCTGAAATCCTGCCTTCCACTGAGAGAAGGCAGAGCTCATCTTTCTTTTAACAACTTGAAAGTATTTTAATATGTATCTCTCTGAGTTTGTTCTCCTGTGTTACTTTTCTGAGTTTTCTAGGGCTGAGGAATTGTCCCTTCAGTGGAAGTAGAGGACATTAGTATGGGCTTTACAGGCCTTGTGGAGCCTCTGTAACCCAAGTGAGAACTCCAAGTTGTTGCTAAATACACAACATGCACCAGTTAACATCCTGTAAGGTCAGTTACTCCCAACTGACAGTTTTCCAGGAGAGAAGGTAGAGAGGTTTTGCTTGGTGTTAGCTGTACACAGCTGTGTGTGCTGCTGTACACCTCCAGTCACAGCCAGGTCCTATCCTCACCCAGTGCAGTGTTGGATCTCTTTACATTCTTGCTGTGTAACTTTTATTAGTCTGTTGTGCACACTTCTTCTTTAGAGTGCTGGAAAATAATGAAGTTGCTCTGATTTTGTTGCTGTGTGAGTGCTCTATCTAATCATGAAGCTGCTTCATCTTAATCTCTATTCTAAAGGGCCTTTTCTTTATAGCAACTACCCAAGGAAGACCTACATAGAATCTCTGTTGGAAGCTTGCACATCATTCCAGTGCTTCATGAAGAATTTATTAATTTTATAAAGTATGTCTAAGCAATGCATCAGTAATTTATGAAGCTTTCATCATCATTTTTGCAGACTGAGGGCATGTGGGAAATATCATTTGTGCCACTGGAATGATGCTCAGAAAACAAAAATGAATACATCCACCAGGCTGTGTTACAGCTGTTTCCTACTGCACCATTTTGGCTGCACTTCAAATATGGAAGTCCTCTGGATGATTTGTTCTTGTGAATGTAATATCTGCACAAAATGAGAGGGGTATTTTTTACATCTTGTTGAATGCATTCCTTTATTTAAGGGCAAACTGTGGTGGACTATTTAGTGCAGTAGTAACTGGAGCAGGGAGCTTTATATGCTTGCCTAGTCTGTTGGCATTCTTACACCAATGTCAATCTGCTACCTCCACCTCTTTTTCCAAGTCCCTGAAAGCCACACCAAGTGCCCTGCATGGCCAGGTGATGCTGTGCTGGGGCTTTCTCTGCTCCAAGGGGAGATTTATGGGGTCCCTGTATCCCAGCTGAGCTTTATGGGGTCCCTGTATCCCAGCTCCCACCTGCACCTCTGAGACACAGCACAAAGTCATTTTGTGTGAGAGAAGGGAAGACAGTACAGTTCTGATATCAGTTGTAAATTCATCTCTCTGGCCTGGGGCAGACTGGTTTTTACAAGGTCAGCATCTGATAAATTAGTGTTTGGAAAGAGGGTGCCATTTGTGCCATTTTCAGTGAGCAAGGGAAGAAAAGCTAAAGATCCCCTTGAGACAATTAAACATTTCTCATTAGTTAGTTGCCTGGATTAAGTCTTTGAAGGAATTGATTTATAGACATGCTCATTCACTGGTATTGCCAAGCAATCAGCTTGAAAAAAGAAAAGAAAAATGTATATGGTCCTTTTTTGCTCTGGTTCTTCTTTTATGTGCTATGGAAAACATTATTTCCTTGAAGATCTGAGCATTCTGGACTTAATTGGGGAATTGGTAAGGTGTAAACTATTAAAGTCATGGATTTTAATTTTAAAGGGCCATTGCACTACTATTGTCATTTAAATATTTCAAAAATTTTGTTTCCAAACCTGAACTTTCAGTTCCTGATTATTTGGTGTTTACTACACAAAGGCTGTAACTTATGTGCAATAATTAGAAGGTTGATTGTTCTCCAACTGAAAATTTAGGCACTTGCTTTTCATTTACTGACATTTCTTTGGCAACACTGTCAAACTCCTACCTACTCTCTGTAGGCAAGTGATAAATATGCAACGTTTACAATAGAGCTATTTTAAAATGTAACTTAAATGGTACCTATAGCAAACTAACACAAAAACTTCAGTGTTTACATGCACTGAGCCCAGGCTTCACTCCTGGAAACTTCTGTTGCTGAAGTCAGTAAGAACACATTCAACACATTTTCCATTAAACTGGGAAAGGGCTTCCTTTCCTTTATTTCACCTTGACTCTGAAAAAACAGAAACTTGGAAGAAGTTGTTGTTAGAGCAGGTTTCATTTGATCACAAGACTGAAAAAAAGTATGCATGAAAGCCATCTGTTGATAATTGAAACAGTAATATCTGTTCCTAACACTTCAGCTGGATTGTACTAATAGAGCTTTTGAGAGAACAGGCAGGTAGGTGAAACAGGTTTAGTAGCAGGGATATTTATCCAACTAAAGCAAGCTTGTAAAAGACCAGGTTTTTTAATTCATTTTTTTACATATTGAAATACAAATCCCAGTGAAAATAGATCCCATGTTAGAAAGATGTCTTTGAAGCTTCTTTTATTTTCATCAAAATAAGATATATATAAGTTATTATATAATATAAGTTCTAATGGCTCATGTGTTCTGGCTGAATGTGTGTGAATATGTGCCTTGAAAATGTCCAGAATCTGCAGGAATATCCATACAGGAACCAAAATAGCCACTCAAGCTATTCTTTAATATCTTTATAGAACATGTGTTTTGCACTAGGTTGTAAAGAGCTGACAAGCATCCACTTGGTATAGAAATCCCTAATTATACATTAAAAAGCTTAATAAGAGAAAAATTCTGAAAGTGCTTGGAGATGATCTTGTGTTCATGGCTGAATGAATATCCTTGGCACCAGTGATCTTCAGTTCACTGAAAGGGGAAATCTGGAATGCTAAATAATTAGCTAAAGGTGCTCTGCAGATTATAGATTGAATGCTTGTGATACAGATGTACCCACTGCCTGGGTTGTATTGTTAATGAGCATTGCACATAAGTCATATAAATCGTATTTTTAGCTCAGAAAGTGTGTGCAGGTCACAGGTTTTCTGCATCATGAATTATTTTGATTGTGATTGGAAGAGGTGGGTGTGTGGAATAATTTAGAGGTATTCATCCCGAGGCACTCTGGTTTTTCCAGTTTCTTGTGGTTGTGGGGTTTTTTCTTCTAAAGAAAGACCAGGATGTATGGCCAAGGAAAATGAAACTAGTCACCTTTCCCACCACCTACATGTATGCTTTAAGCTGTAATAATAGAGGCGTTTTCTGAGTGGGCTGCACTTCACTCTAAGTCAGGGTAGCTCCATTATGTTTGTACTTTCTAAGGCATTGGTGCACACATTTTTGTTTAGATCCTTTCTCTGGTTGTAGGGATGTAAACTGGAATTTCAACATGCTTGCTCTTTCAATTGCTTGTTCCCTTCTTTTAATACAATTTTTGAATTTCCTGATTTTCTTAATTAGGCTTTGCCAAGCTCTGTGTAACTTTTAAAGTTTTGATAGCAGAGAGAAGAGTAAAAATGCATAGGAAACATCCCTAAAGTTTTTATCATATTATCTAAATATGGAGAAATTTTACTTTACATAGTTCTAAAAATGTGTAAATCCATCCAGAAGAAATCCAGAACCAAAAAACTCTGACAGAAAATAACATGAAGTATACAGTTTCAAGGTTAAAGGCTTAATGAAAGGATTAGAGTCCTCCTAGGGGTATTTTGTAGGCACCTGTCCTATGTTTATGAGTTCTGCTATTGAGAAATGCACTCCAGGTTTACCCCTGCTAGGGAATATTTTGTGTTGAAGCTGATGCCTTCATTTATATACCCACAGGATTTATATTCCCACGTACATACAAATATATCACACACACATTCTTTTATGTGTTCATATGTCCACATGAGCATCAGAAGATCACAGTTTCCCCCACAGATAATGTGACTGCATTTTTCAAGGAGCTTCTGACACTTTGGGTTTCAAACCTGGCATTCTGGATTTTTACATTTCCCAGGTCCCTTGAGGACCCCAGCCAGCCAAGCCAGTAACCCTGTCATCCTGGCTTGCCCAAGGATGTCTCTCGTTCAGACTTCCTTGAAGCTCTCACCTGGCCTATTCATACATTTTCTGGAGTTCCCTCATTGTTGGGCAAAATGATTAATACCTTGTGCCACTCTACTGAAAACCAGTAGAGCCCAGTTGATCAGGCTGTTCTGCATTTTTATTGAAGACTGTAGATCCTCCTTCTGTGTTAGGGATCAGAAGATGTTGCCTATTGGTTTTACAATGGACTTTATGAAGGGAGACTGATGCTCTGTTTGTTGTTTGATTCTTATAGCTGATATTTTTAAGGTAGCACTTGCAGAAAGGAATAGCTCCTTCCCTTTGCTAATGCTCTGTCATTCCTCATCAGCTCCCAATGCCAGAAACCCAAGTGGATGTTGCTTCCAAGGCTGAGCTAAAGAAATCCTCTGTGTAGAAGTAATTTTCTATGCTCACTTTTTGGAGTTTAAAAAGTAAACAGCATATGTCCAAAAGTGTGTGGGAGGCAAAAAATGCATACGCTGAACAACTTGTGTGCTTCACAAAGCATGGAGCAGCTAGCTGCAGAACACAGTGCTGCTCCTGCTAGCATGTGCTGGGCAGGAGGAGAGGAACCTCAAGAGAGGGTGGGAATCATCAGCAGTCCAGTGGAATTATACTGAAAGAGTTAATTCATATAAAGAAAATGTCATATTTTTTTTCCCCAAAATATTGTTTCTGTATATTTTGCATCAGATTTGTATCTGATGCAGTCCTTCTACTAAAGATCCACTCCTGTATTTATTTCAGTCTTAACTTGAAGCTCACAGATACCAAAACAAACACTGTCTCAAGACCAGGTATATGTGCAAGTGCTCATTTATACTGGGTATAGAGATAAGATTTTTTTTTCCCCCCTCACCTTTGGTTTAATTATGTGAGGAAAACTGAAGAGCAATTGGTGTGGTGTCAGTTTGGGAGACCACTTTCCCTCCTTTTCATTCCCCCCACACCCCCAGATATTCTCCTGTTAGTAATGCCCAGTTTTAGTTTTAAGCCAGCAATTTTATTATCAGTCAGAGAAAACTTTCCTGACATATGGGGCTTGCAAGAATTCTTTTCTTTTTATTTCCAAACTACTTGATTCCTAAATGCCAATCCCAGGGTGTCTTTTTTTATTATCTTTTAAGGCTGTTGCAGAGGCTCTGTGCTAGCGCTGGGATGCGAGTGCTTTGGGTGGGTCTGTGCTGAGATAAGGATGCTTTCAGCTCCTGTTTTGGGAAGGTCTGAGCACGTCAGCCAGCCCACACAGAGGCTCTGTGCCATCTGTGCTCACACCGGAGGAGATGGAGATGGGGCTGCCTTAGGTGCTCAGCGGAGATTTTCTGCTGTAGTTACTGCCATGGCAGGCTGGCCCTTCGCACAGCCGAGCGCATCGTTAAGAAATTTGCATGTTTTAGCAGCAGGAGCGGGACAGATCAAAGGCAGGGATGATGAATGCCCCTTTGAACCAGGCAGCCCCACCCCTGAGGGTTTGTCCGGAGCTTCTCCTCCTCTCCCGCAGACCTCGGGCTCCGGTGCCTTACAAAACCTGACTTAATGACTTGCTGCACCGCGTTCGCTTGCTGTACATTAATGAGGATTTTTTAGTTGTGTTCCTGCTTTTTGTCTCTTTTAAGACTACTTTCAGTGTTTTAGCATCATGTTCAAAAGGCTAGTCAGATTTGTGTGCTCGCAGCCTCATTAAAATTCTGTTCTGCACATCCTCTGACTCACACTTTATAATCTATCAGAACACCTGTTTTCTTTACAATGGCCACAAGGCAGCTCAAAACACTGTGGTATTTAGCATTTAATAATGAGCACAAGATATGTATTTTTTGACACTTAAAATTTCCTTTAGAAAAGTGTATGGAAAAAATTCTGGTTTGAATGAATTATCTGAGTTTTCTTGTCCTCCCTGCCTTCCTCCCCATATTTCCTTATTTGAATTTTGACAGAACTCAGTAATTCTGTGACAAATGGAAAACTCCTGCATGACACAAGGCAGTGGTCATGAGGAACTGTGGTGGAATCTATAGAGCAATCTCCTTCCCTACGTTATTAGCAGTTTTTAAATTTCTTGGGGCAGGAAGTGATTGAGATTTGTATCTACATTTAAATAAGAGCCCTTCACAAGCAGTACATTGTAACTCTACCCCTATGAGAATGCTTAGAAGCTTAAGTATATTGTTAACATCTGTCTCTTTATCATTCCATTACTTAAATCAATAGTGAGCATTGCAAACCATTTTTCTTTTAGTTACAGGCTTTTAGAATTGTAGTATTTAGCTTAATATCAGCCATTTGATACAGAAGCTGTTTGAGGGCTCAGCATGGGGTGAAAAATGTGATCTCAAAGGGCAAAAGCCTGTCACTGTTACGTAAGTGAAGAATCATTTCCCAGTGGATATGAAATTCTCTATCTTTAGTGCTCTAATAGAGGACATACTGCAAGTTGATTATTGTAATCCTACAGTGTTATCTCATCAGTGAGTGGATTAAGGGAGTTCTTTCTGCTGAGGGGTCAGAATAAACATTTTCATTTACTCCCTGCTGTGTCACAGACAAATAGAGGTGTTAGCTAAGAACGTTTTGCCACACATGGTAAACATAAGTACAGTAACGTATCAGTGATTCTTCTTCCAGCTTTCCACTGTCATATGGAATAGAATGGATGCTGACAGTGAAGTCAAGAAATGGTCACTAGAAGGGGCACATGTATGATCACAGTTAATGTAGAAGGTTGTATTCTTCTCTAATAAATTATCTCACCTTGGTTTGGGCCAGTGAAGTTTCAGGTGTGGGATGCTGCATGTTATTTTTAGCAGGAAAGTGAGTTCACTGCCTTAGCTGGTCCAGGTATCAAGGGTGCTGTAAAGCATTTGAAAGGAGCGAGTTAAAAAGATGGGAAATAAATGTGCAGGTGGAGGAGATGAGTATCACAGGCAGCTTTAACATCCTGCCTGGTGGAGAACAAAGTTTCCAAGGAATCTCATGCTTAAGAAGGCATTATGCATAAGTTGTTTATCCTATATACTCTTCCAGGGAATTTTCATAAAATACCATAAGGAGTAGTGATTTTTCTTCTCCTGATAAACATTGTTCTTTCTAAAAACTGCTGCTCCCAGGATGAAACCTCCTTCTCTGAACAAAACCATCACAGGGTACATTTCAGTGGAGGAGCTGTTCTGGGTAAGCCAGCAGCCAAATTGTGTGTGGCATCAGAGCACTGGGAGGATCAAGGGTGGCAGCAAAAGCAAAGGGAGAACCAGAATCACATGAAAAGACCTGGAGGTGCCCAATGCAGAGGTTCCTGAGCCTTGCAAAGCAGGTGTCAGCTGAGCTCTGGTCTGAATCACTCAGCAGCTACTGCAGAGATTTCATAAATGGAGGAACCCCTCTCTTAGATGGCTATGGACTTGTTAGCTTCCAGTGATTCTTAGAATGGATTTCTTCCCTATATGGCTCATATAATCTGAAAGATATTTTTAAAATAAATGGGTAATTTTCATGGACAATACATAGAGAAAAAAGGCAACAGAACACAAAATTGCTGGGGAGTAATGCCAAGATTCCATAACCTGCAGAGTGTATACCTTTATTTCTTCAAACAGGGCAAAGTAGAGGATGGATGTCTTGATACATAGTGAATAAAGTACACAAAGGCAACCAAGCTCAAAATTGTGTGTCTGTAGAGGAAGAAATCTTGAGCAAATTCTCTTCTTTGTGGAAGGAACAGGATCCTGACCTTTCCCTCCTCAGGTGCCTGTTGAACCCCATCACCTCCCTTCCCTGCCAGCAGAGGTCTGCAGGATGATCAATTCAGCAAGGCTGGTGCGAGCCCTCCCTGCTCAGCTCCCACCCCTCCTCTCCCTCCTGTCATCCTGGAGTTGTGCAGGTGAAATTGCACAGGTGCAGTTTCCACATCAGTTTATAAACGACATAGTTTGGGGTTTCTTTGTCTTTGTTTGGGGTTTTTTTGGAGGGGGCATTTTGTTTGCTTTTTTTCCCATTTGTTTTGGGTTTTTTTCAGACTGGAGCAGTTCCCCTAAGTCAGCTCCTCAGCCCCTGTGCTTGCAGTTGTGTTTGAGCAGGGGAGAGCTGGCAGGCTGGGCAGGGATGAGTGGGTAAGAGAGGAGGGGAGGGCAGGATCTGTTTACACTGGGTTCAGCACTAGCAAAAATTACAGCATGGAACTGCACTCTCAGCAGACAATTTGATTACTGAGGCACTGCTCCAAGCACATGATTTATCCACATAGCTCAAAACAGATAGGAATAGAGCCAGTGTGCTAATGCAAAGTAAGAGTTTCAAATAGAGCTTAATCAGATGTGACAAAATAGAATGAAATATAGACAGAATTAAACAAAACATGCGAGTGTTGTATACAAGAGTGAACTTAAACCACTAAACAGAATAAAACATAAAATACTAGTTACATGACACACTAAAATCTGTTTGAATGTCGTTTGCCACATGACAGGTTTCATTATATCATTCATTTGACAAAAACAAAGAAGTTCTCTCCAGAGCCTAAAAGCAGGAGTATAAGCAAGGTCACTGTGTATTAGATTTGCCAGTGCAGCAGAGCATGGCTGGGGAAGCTCTGAGGACATCAGACACAGCTCCTGGGTGAGTGCTCAGGCTCCAGCAGTGGCTGGCACAACAGTTTGCTGGATAACTTCTGATGCAGGAATCAAAACTTCACCTAAGCTGATCCAGCTGCCAGCTCTTGGTCTTTCCAGTTCCTATCAGAGAAATGCTTATGGAGTACTGTGCTGGCATAAAACAAACCTTGTCAAGATTTCTCTGTGTGAGATTTATGCAGAGTGAAATAAAAGTGTGACATGGACACCTGATGCGTGAGTCTTCTGTATGAAGCATGACATTTGGCAAGGGAGGCAGTGCTGAGCTCTGCAGAGCTGCCAACTCGCACTCATTTGGAGTGACTCAGGCATTTTTTCTTCTTGGTTGTGTGCAGATATCCAGCTAAATAGCTCCTGAAGTTAGAGGGGGGTTTGTGCAATGAAAGATTTTCCTGAAGTATTTTTTTAGCAGTGCTTCTTTAGACATATGTTTTCCTTCTGTTCTTTAATCACAGTTAGCCTTTCCAAACATAATCTATATGGATTTTGAACATGAGTAATTAGAAGAATACATTCTGCTTTTGTGTCCTTGTCTTACAGAAGCGTAAGATGATTTGGATCATTGTTTTTTGTGTAAAGATCACTGTTTCCCTGGGGAACAGAGGACCTAGCCTGAACTCCAGCTTAGCAAGTCTTAGTTAGGGAAAAAGAGAAAGACAACCATATGTAAAGTCAAGAATTTATTGTTAATGTAACAGAGCAGGCTAATAAAAAAATTGCTGTTAAGGCCACATGTAGCTGTTACAGAAAAAGGAGGAAATGGAAGGGGAGAAAGCCTTTACACAACAAGTCTCAATAAATAAAAAAGTAATATGTAGGGGGATAGAATATAAGTAAATAAAGGTAGTATAGAAAGTAATCTTACCCCCTAAAGAGTTGCAGCTGGGTTAATATTAAAGATTAGGAGCAGGCCTGATTTTAACAGGCCACAGTTGTAGCCAAAGAGAAGAGTGTTATAAAAGAGGGGATTGGGTGGTTGAGGGGAGCTGGAGTCAGTGGCTGCTGTGAGGACAAGGAAGAGTCAGTGCCCAGAGGAGCTGCCTAGAGAAACATCAGGGAGGTGTGAGACTCTGGCAACATGGAACCCTTGCTAGAATGTCAATAGAACTCTTGCACTATAATGACAACAAATGGCCTTTATTTACTTATATTCTATCCCCCTACAGTAATACAGGTAATTAATTTAAAGTTGTTGCATATACTACTGAGCACCTACTCCTTCCTTCCTCATGTTTTGCTGCACTCCCACTGCCCCTGGGTGTGAGGGCAGTGGATTTCAGCCTGAAGGGCAGTTTTGGGGAGCCATTCCTGTTGCAGGAGGGGTATGGCACTGCTGGCCAGGGCTCATCTTGCTCTTTGCCTGGGAGAGCACCAGGCTGCTGTTGGGGCTTTTTCATCCTCCTCACTCAGGAATGTTTGGGGCTCCCATAAAGGTTCTGATGTGTTCTTGCTCCTTCTCCACAGATCTGCAGCTCTGGGTAACCTCTGCATTTTCTGTCTGGGCAGTCTGTCCTGTGTGTCACAGACTGTTCAGTGTTTGCTTCCTTGCTCTTAAAAACTCTTCTGTCCCTCCCAGGCCTGGACCTGTGGCATCTTCACAGTGCTGGTGTTTCCCATGTCACCCTGTGCCCTCCCTCTGCAGTCAGACTGGAGCTGCAGCATCACAGTAGGGTCAGAAATAGGGAATTCTGCCCGGGCTGACCACTCATCACTGCACTCTCTTTTAAAATTGTGGTTATTTTACTATACAAAGCTGAGGAACTGTAACACTAGTTAAACTTAGAATAGCACTTGGTTATTAAACAAAGTAATTATTGGAGCTAAAAGGAAAGCTCCAGTGAGACAGGACAAGGCTGGCACAGAGCCTGCTACCCCACAAACACTGCCAGAGCCTCCTCTGCCCAAACAGGTCAGCAAGAGCTCTGCTGTCTGCCTCCCACAGAACTGTGCATTGCTCCTGTCTGGCCTGTGTGCACTTATTTATACTGAGGGGGGGCTCATACTCATCCACCTGAGCATGACAGGACAGAGCAGCTCCATGGAATTCAGCTGTGTGAGATTTTCAAAGAGATGGAAAGTGAATGCATATGTTTTCTTAAACTCAAATCATTTCTGAATGGAGACTGACATTAATCCTTTGGGTGCACTGAATGTAAAAACAGCAAAGAAAAAGGAAGTTTGAAATAGCAAAAATGCTGTGAAAAATTGCTATTGATCACCAGAGTGACTCTTTCAAAATCTATCACATTGAAGTTACAAAAGGAAAATCAGTCATGTTAGGAGAAGCAGTATGTCAATACAGCTGTATTTCAGAATCCTGGTGCTGCCAGAACTGCTTTGCTCCATTGGTAGCAGTATCTAGAGCCATGCTGGCACAGCTGCTTTAGAGGCTGCTCTGTCATGCAACTTATTACCATGGGAATTTCACTGTTGGGTCAGGAGTTCAGTGTGACCAGTCAAGCTTCTCTTTCTGTTAGTCCTATGGCACTGGACTAGCAATTTTTTTTGGTAACAATTTATTTTGCAACAATATTTTGTAACAATTTTTAAAATATTTATGTATATATAATATGTAAATTTTCAAAGGGAAGAAGTGAAGCCTTGGAGAGCCATTGGTGGCAGCACAAGGATTTATAGAGTTTATTATTTTTATTTAGGTTGGATTTTAGAAAGGAATTCCTCCCTGTGAGGCGGTGAGGCCCTGGCACAGGGTGCCCAGAGCAGCTGTGGCTGCCCCTGGTAGCAATGTCCAAGGCCAGGTTGGATGGGGCTTGGAGCACCCTGGGACAGTGCAAGGTGTCCCTGCCATGGCAGGGCTGGAATGGGATCCCTTTAAGGACCCTTCCAACCCAAGCCATGCTGGGACTCCATGATATGCAGATGTGTGACTTTAATCAGGTTTTCTTTTCCTCCAGAGCAGTTCCTCCACTGACCTTGCCATGAGTGTGACAGGCCAGAACAGACTCACACTGCACAAGGTTAAACTCTGGGAGGGCAGGCCTAGAAACAGCAGCACCATGGCAGGGGCACACAGATTTGCTTAATTTCCTGAGCACAAACTTCCTGACTTTTTTTTTGTTTGCTTTTTGTTTGTTTGTTTTTTAACACATCCTCCATTTGATCCATTAGGAGGAACATTAAAGCAGAATGTTCAGCTCATTAAGTTTCAGTCATGCAAGACTTTCATTCTCGGAATAAAAGCTTATGCACTTGGAAATACTTGAAAAAAAAAGAGAATGTAGAAACTTGAACAGTTCCAAGGTACAGTGGAATTGTGTGAAAGACTAAAATTCATTTGATAAAAAATAGCAGGCTCCATGTGCCAGGAAACATTAGGAGAGCATGCAAATGCAATTGGGTTTTCAGGCTTTTCACCAAGGTGTGGAAAGATCTGTAGCTATGTGAATCCAGGCTATTAAAGACTTTTAATACCTGCTGTTATTCTTTGACAGGTGTATAAAATCAGTCTTCTGACAAATTCTTCTCCATTTTTTATTTTGATAAAAAGTTCAGTAATTAAACTTTGCCAATGAATGTCAAATTTCAGTTAGTGGAAGAGAGAGAAAATGCAGAAACAATCATTTATTCCACAATATAATACCATTTCATTTTCACAGAAAGTGAGTTTCATTATCTTAGAACTTAAGCTATTACTCTTTCTCTAGACATTTAAATGAAGAAATGTTTAGCAATATCAGAAACTGTTTTAAAAATTTGTTTTTATTTTAAGAAAGGCATATTTTTTTTTTCTTCTCTTATTTTCTCTATGTTCTCTGTGTATCTTCTTCTCTGTTAAGTAGATGAAGGATAAGAAGTTTGGCTTTCTAGAGACTCAGTTAATTCAGTATTTTGCAAGGAAACAGCAGAAATAGCACAGAAAGTGGTGAGCTGCTGCAGACAAGCCTTTTCCTAAGCATCGAGATGATGGCTCAGAAAACGACTCATATGAAAGATTCATTTTAATTAGTGGATTTTTTTAAAGCCATACAGTGAGGCTGATTAGCCCTACACTACAATTTCATACATTTGTGCTTTAAGAGTGTTGAGAAAGCAGCTGAAATTAAAAGAATTAGATACTGAATAATAAATATTTTTAATATATTAATGAAATATGCTTAACAGGTGTTAAGACCAATGTGAAACAGAAGAACACAAAGGTGCAGGTTATTAGTATGCCACCCATGAATGATGTAGGTTTTCTTTGAAGTTGCTTATTAAAAAAAGAGGGCTTGTTGCTTGAGCTACATGTTCTCAGAAAATAGATATATTCCTTTCCTTCCAAGACTTCTCCTATTTTTGCATAAGTAAAAGCAGCCTTCAGAAGGAAAGTCTGCTTTGTCCCTTGATCATCCCTGGTAAAAATGTTTCTTCGAGACAGCTTTAGGACAGCAGCTGCTCCTACTCCATCCATGATACAGTAGGTGCATTTTAGTGATGAGATAGGATCAATTCTTTTGGGACCACAGTGATTTCTGCAAGAAACAGCAACCTGTGCTTATTGAGCCTGCACGTGTGCTGACATGACTTCTCACTGGGGCTGCTGCACGACCCGACTGAATTCTGGAAGCACTGGCAAAACTTTGATCAGAAATATGCCAGCATGGACCTTTTTGGTTATTTTGTACTGCTTCAGAATGGCCAGTGATTCATTTCAGTTTTAGAAGTGATGTGTTTGAACCAGAGTCAGTTTCTGTGTTTTGTTGGAAAGATCTTCATTGTATCCAAAGCAGTGAAAAACGGGATTTTATCCCCTCTCAGAATCAGTTGTACATCCCTGAACACAGCAGCTTGTTCAAGTTCAGTGACTATTATAGTCTTTTTATTCCTAACAACTTATCCATTTGTCCAAGTACCTCAGCTTTCTTGCCTTTTATCTCCCTGGTAGATGCACCATAAATACTGTATTTGTGAGACATTTGACTCTAACCAGTCATTTATTTTACAGATCAAAGAAACAAATATGTTGTGATTCTTTTTTACTTCACAGTGTCAGCAGAGCATGAATAGATTAATATGTACAGAACTCAGAAATGTAAAATTTAATTATTTACAAGCATTTTAGCTCATGTTAATTGGCAGCTGAGTGCAAACCCTTTGTTGCCCAGCCAAACAAGTCTTGACTCTACAGGAGCAGTGACTGCACTTACCATCCAAGGACAGAACTTGGTGCTTTTTACAGTGGAGCTGCTTTTTGTGACTGCTGTCATTTCTGTCCTGGACTGGGAAGGAGCCTGAGTCCTGAGGCAGAGCTGGGGAAGGTTTGCCATGTGTAAGGGAGGGTGTAATAGGAACCTGGAACTCTTGGTGTACCAAAAACCCCTCTGGCACATGGATGTACTCTATCATGTCATATACATCTGTCTTGGCTGGTGTTTGCTGCTCTCTGTAATCCCAGGAGAGCAATCACTGTCTGTCTGTCTGTCACACTGTCTGTCCCAGGCTTCTGTCCACCTCCACAGACCGCTTGGACTCAGCTTTAATCAGAACTTTGTACCTCTGTAGCTATCTGTTACCACAGTGACCTTTAGGGTTATAAAGGGCCACATTTGTCACTATGTGAGAGAAGTTAACCCATAATGTTTGTCAAGGAGGGAGCAGTAGTTAAGGGTAGAAAGTACAGCCCTTGTAGCTGCTGTGGATGTGTTTACATCAGCAAACAAACAAATTTAAATGAAAACGGAATTTGCCCCTGAACTTCAGTGTGAAGCATTCTGTGATGCTTTAATTATTTGAAGTTAGAAAAAAGTATCAAGCTAATGTGAAGTGTAAATTACTGCCCCAGGATAAATAGATATTGAAGAGCTGATTCTTCTGTTGGATACATGAGAAGTGAAAAGCACAGTGTATTGGTAGAAAAGGTGGTTTCTATTTCAGAAACCCCTTTGGGACTGATGAACTGCCTAACTTCTATCTGAAATGAAGAATTTTCATTGACAAAAGTGAAATGCAAAATTGTAGCTTCACTTGTCATGTATTATCTTGCCTGTGTCTGTTTTATTCTTTTTCTCAGAACTTGCCTTTTATTATCGTTTTAATCACCTTGATGGGTGTTATTAGAATCACAAAATGTCAGCCTGGGGAAAGTGAGAATCTCATCATTATTTTGTTTCAATGTCACCTTTGTCAATTCATGCTTAGCTACTATTTAAAATTTTGGTGCCAATCCTGTGATTAGCTACCAGGTGTGATGTGACCAGTACTTACAGGTGAGCAGTGCTTCAGTATTCCTGTTTGGAATTCGTTTCTTCATCAGGAATTAGTCACCTTAATGATTTTTTTTCCTTTAATTTTTTTTCTTAGACCTTAATATTCTGAGAGATAAATAGTTTTGTATCATTAAACAACACAGGTAATTTGCCCTGGCAGTTTGGAACAATTTTCTATGCATGATCACAGGCAGATATTGTTCAAACATCTCTAATGCAAATTTAGAAGTTACTTTTCAAGACATTATTCTATTTTAACTATTCTAGCATTCCAAAATCTTTCCTGGAAATGATCATCACAGACAAGAATTTGATATTCTCAGCATCTGCTTAAGAAAAAAGCTATTCCATCATTTGTATTTTATTTGGGATACATTTGAAATGAGATAAGTTTGGTAAATTATTCAGAAATGTAAAGGATTACTCAATAAAGTTTTGCATTCTTAGTTTCAGTGCATTAAAGATAAACTATTAAAAAGAGGGCCCAGTTAACACAGCATAAAGATGCATGAAATGTGACATCTCTTTAACATTGAGAGAAAACACTTCCCTCCATTGAGTGCTTTACAGCTAATGCAAAATATTGACACAGCCCTATTATACCAAACAATAGACTGCTTTCAGAAAGATAATTTTATAGAAGGGGTAGTATCATGTGATCTTATTAATATTTATGAAATACGATAACAGAAAAAAGGGAATTGGGATAGCGCTGCTATCTTTATAGACCCTATCCATTTCAGCTTCAAAATGTTTTTCATTTCACACATCAGACACTAATTAGCAAATATCTAATTAGTGTTAGAAGAGTAATCGCTCATGGGAGTTGTTGAGGCTTTGAGCTTTCATGCATGCAAAAATAGTGCCACTTTAGGTACATTTGTTGAGGTACAGTAACTTTAACTTTTATTTTTCTCTGAACTGCGTGAATTAAAAATAAAAAGCAAAATTCAGCTCCAATAATTGGGGGTGGGAAAACGAATGCATTCATAAAGAGCGAGGCGAGATCCAGAAAAATTAAAATTTAGGTATTTTCAAACTTCTGCAGATGCTGGTAAATTCACTAGACCAAACAGAATATAATATTAATTTGATTTGATTCTACTTTCCAGGTGAAAGACTATCTGTGGTGTTCCTCTTTACAGAACAGATAACTATGTATACCCCAGATGAGTGGAACACAGAATGCAGCCAAGGAGGGAATAATCAAAATGCTCTCAGAATTCCACTGTTTTTAAGTTTTATAGCTCAAGTGTGTCATGGTGATAAGTTTCTTGTTATGAATATTAATTATTAAGTTATGTGGGTTTTATTTTGCATTTTCTTTTATGAGAGACATAAATTCTATACGAACAGAATCTACCTTAGCAGTTATTTTGTCACAGAGTGGATAAATACATCTTAGCTAGAAACAGTGTTCAGTGCAGAGCATTGTGCTTCTGTCAGCATCAAAATTATGATTGTGAAGGAGGAAATAAAACCAACTATTTTTCACATCTGGTTTTAGCAACACTTCTAAGTTCACTCTAAAATAATACAAGCAGGAGTCTGATTTTGAAAGTAGACAGACTGTAGGAAATGTATGAAAATAATATTAATGGTAAAATATTTAGATACCGTTTAAATATGCAACAAAATATTGAGAAATGCTGCAGGACTGAAGAATTAGTCTTTTTTGATTCTGCAGAATTTGATAGCACAACCCTTTTTTGCTCAAGTTCCTGAAAATTAAATGTCTGTCTATGGAATCTGGGTGCATTCTAATTCATATTCATAAATATTTTTCAATAACTTTTTACTACCAGCTTAATTTTAAAGATAATGTGGGTTCAAACTGTTGCTTTTAGATGGAGAAGAAGCAATTCATCTGTGATCTCCACTAAATTGATTTCCATTTCAGCAGAAATGGCTTGTCCTGAAGTTTCAACTGTCCTCAGCAGAATGTTTGCTCCTAATGATGCAATATTTGCACAGTATCAGATTGTCATAGTCTCCAGAATCTGCTTCCTAAATATTAGAGAAATGGAATATTTTGTTGAAGGAGCCAAATGGAAAACAGATATAAATAAACAGCAAAAAGGCTGGATATACTTAATTTTTCTCCTGTTCAGGCAGCCAGATCTGCATGGGGTTAACACCTATATCCCAAATTTATTAATAAAGCCACCAGTTGGTCAACAATACAAAGGAAGTGACTATCACTATCAAGTGATCATGTCAGCTTTTTAAAAATCTTACCCATGAAATGCTGAACAAAGTATTTATTCCCCCAGTCTCAATCCCAGTTGATTATTAATTACAGGCATTTTTTACCTTTTATTGCTTCTTTTAAAGCCACTGTGAATTCCTAAGCTTGGGTTACTGAGTACAGCTGAAATTTTTAAACATGTGAATAAAAATGAAGTGTGACAAACAGTGCTTAGATTACTGTGTGAGGGCTTAATAGAAATGTTGGGGGGGGAGAAAAAAAAATTTTGAAAGAGACCTCTGGAAAATGAAGGAGATGATATTCCTGTGCATTGAATCTGTGAAAATGGAAAAATGAGTGTGTTTTATAGAAGCTTCCATGCGTGGCTTAACAGCATTATTGGAAATGGACTGATTTACACTGGTATGGTCTGCTGATGTTCCTTGGAACTTAAGGGGGCATATCAGCACATTTTTTTCAAATAGTTTGCTTAATGGCAGTTTTCCATCCATTGTGACTTTTCTAATTCCTACCACTGTTGCCAGTGGTGAAGCTCAGCCCTGATCTCAGCTCAGAATTGCAAAGTGTTTCCCTGGGAAAGGTCGCTGCACCAGCCTCAGCTACAGATGAGAACATCCAAGAAGAGGCAGGAAAATTACTTGGAGCAAATGTGACAACACAACCTTCCTTTCCAAACCCCAGTCTGCTTCTCTGTTCACTTGTTCTCACTACCTCACTATCTGTTCCAGAAATTAGACTATCACTAAAATATTAAAGCATATACTGCTGGGTTGAGGTAAAAAAAAGTCTTACTTTAAAGGTTTTTCCTCTTTTTAAGGTTGTAGTTGGTCAAGAATTGCTGTAAAACAGAATACATGATGCTTTCAGCATTTTGATTTGGTTTTAATACATATTTATTTTAAATTTATTAGATGTTGGAAAATTCAACACAGGTAGGTTTTCTTCTGTTGAATAGTAATTTTCTTGTTAGGTTGTAGGGTTTATTTTTATGTTTCTTTAAACATGGGAGGAGCATTTATTTTCTTTCCTCCTCACATTTGTCAGGACAGGGCAGGTTTTGTCAGGACAAGAACTTTGTCATGTAACTTTTGGAGTTAAAATTCCACTGAAACATGAAAGAAGAACCAGCTGGTAGCAGGAATGCTGCAGGACTCTGGCTTTCTTCTTCCCTCAAAGACTGAGCTCATCATCTCTCTGTCATTTTGAGTGTCCTAATTTATAACTCAACACCCGTAGGCTCTGTTCCTGTTCCCCTTCCATGGAACTGACAAGTCAAGAAAAGTGGAAAAGCCCCCCTTCCATGGGTAACAGGGATACTGAGGCACTGCTGTTAGCCCCTCTCCACAGGATCTCTGGAAATGCCTTCAGTGCATCCACTCCTTTGTGCCATCTTCTGGTTTGTGTCAGTCCATAGCAAGGGGATGTTCTTTCATTATTTCATTTTAAACCCTTTTTTTTTTTTTTATAAGCTTGAGGTGTGCTGCATTTATCCAGACTTATTGTTCTGTATGGACTTCATGTAGCAGAAGAAGAAGCAAAATGAAAATAGTGAAAATTCTGGAATTGGTACACTGGGCAAAACAAAAATAATGATCAAGAACACCTTCATTAGTAATGTTTTTCAGCATTTGTGAGATTTCTGTTAAGTCAAGCAGATGGAATCAGGCTTGTAAACATCAATTTATGGAATATTTGCAGGTGTTTAACATCTGTCTCCAGCAGTTGATAGTACTTCCACACAGCCTAATTAGCAAGGTCAAAAATCAAAGATGTATTTATAAAGCAACAGTGACCAGATCGTAAACATGAGTCACAAGCAGATTCTTGATATCCCATGATGATTTACTGCTTGTGAAAAAAAATCTCATTTTATTTAATGTTTTTCCTATTGTAAAGATATACTAAAAAATAATGTTTGTGCTTGATGTAGTGACATAGTTAAAACAGTTAAAGCAAAACCATTTCTTTGGGGTCTTAATTTATTGTATTTCTTATATTTAGATTATGTTAACCTTGTGGGTTTAACCTTTCCCTATTACAAGAAATTACCCTGTGGAAGTGTTTCCATAAATTTCAAAACCTTTATTTAAGTCACTTCAGGGCATGGCTTCACCTGAGAAAGAACCTTCATCACTCCTTAACTCAACTTTTTGGGTTTGATTCTTGAGAAAGTTGGTTTTGAATAATCTGAATGTACTTTGACTTTTTGTACTCTGTGTTTGTTAAAGGAAAAAAAAAAAAACAAAACTTCAAAGTAAAACATTTTGTCTTCCAGAATTCATGGAGGTGTCATTAAGGTTATTCAGCTTGTAGAAATTATGTGTTGCAATGTTATATCTTAGTAAAAAAAAAAAAATTAAAATGGGACATATTCCAAATTAGGAAAAAACTGGATCTTTTGATCCAACCCAAATGCTTCCCTGAAAAAGAGTTAAAACTGAGTAGGGGTCATGAAATAACAGGTGTCTACTTACTGAAGGTGATAAACTTGATAAGGAAACTGGAGCAGATGAATGTTGTCCCTGGGTTTGCCCTTTTCAAAAGCACAGATTTTAAGTCTGGAACCAATTGCAGAAATGCCTTGGCTTGCCATGATATGTAGATCACAACGAGAGCAGGTAAATGCAATTTGTATCAGCATATAAATCAGAGAGTGTGATTTTAAGTACCCTTAAATGAATTAGATTTGTCTCATAATATCCCTGTTAAGCAGGTAAATATCACTGATCCTCATTATTTAGAGATCAGGTGGCATTAGCAAACACACATCGCATTTCAGCACCGGAGTTTCCAGCTCGTCAGCTTCAATGTAAGAATCGTTCTGAAATCGGTTGTGAGGAGTTCTCCATCTCCCATGTAATTAAATCTCTTTATTTTCTATTTCCTTTTCTGTAAAGTAAGAACAGTAACACTATGTGCAGATTCAATACAGAAATCTACAGAACAGTTTTTGCTGCTTTTGAGATCTCAAATGGATAAAGCCAATTGTGTGTGACTGTTCTGAGGAGAAATTCCCCCTGTGTAAAACTTCTTCTGCCTATAACCTAGAATATTTATTGTTATAATAAATACTATAACAATAGAATAATTATTAAATTATAAATATTATATAATATATTACATTATAATAAGCTATATAATGCTTTATAATATAATTTATTATACCATCATACTATTAATATAATTTCTAATATATGTTATATATTATAATTTATAATATAATATAAATATTATATTTATATAGTATTTATATAAAATTATATTTATATAAAATGTAGAAATATCTGTATTTATATAGAATATATAGCTATATAAAATAATTATATATATATATATTTGTATATATACACACATATATATCACATATATATACACATATATATATATATATATACACACACACACTGAAAGTCATGAAAGCACCAATGACTGAAGTCATGAAAGCACCAAAAAGGGTTTGATGGGGACTGAATCCCAAAGCTTTCAAAGACTGCTGTGCCAGCAGCACCAGCTTTAGTTAATCTGTAGTTATTTCAGTTCCTTCTACAACCAATACAGAACCACAATTAAAGTATGCACAGAGTATGACAGTATACTCAGCATACAAAGATTTGTATTTAAGACGTGCAGAACAAAATAAAAAAATCCTTGGTTCATATTTATCCATAGGGCAATTTGATTTGCAGGAATTTATTTGAGTTTTAGGAGGCCACCTTATTTATTTCTCTCATGTAAATGAATGCTTTTAACATACAGCCTCAAATAAAGCCCCCTTATTCCAGACTGAAATGTAATGACAATGTATTGGTTTGGTTATCTCTGGATGTGTTTACTTGCTTGATCTGAAGTAAAACCAGGTGGTTCCATCTTCTTACAACAATTTTACTTCCCTTTCAATGAGTGTGGCTCATTTGAAGTTTGTGAAAGGCATATCCTTATGGAATTCATAGGATTTCATGTTGTGATGCAGCAAGGAGACTTGCTAGAAATTGCCTGTTTCAGGCTGATGATGCAAAACTAGACATCTGTTAAATTAACATCTATCTAACATTTTTGCCTTTCAGTCAAATGCATTCAAAAAATTTAAATGTTTTTTAGCTGTCAAAACAATCTGTCACAAGATATTTATTTTTTTTGTATAATGGGTTACTTAAGGAAAGCAGCATATGGTTGAGTGAGCTGCACCTATGCTGCAGCTTGCCCAGCTCTGCACTACCTGTGAACTACTGGAAGATGCACAGGCTTACATGATTAATTTTTAAATTTGAAATTTAAAAAGCAGAACTTTATACTTCCTAACCTGTTGGATCACTTTATAATTTATGTTTCGAATTAAAAAAAAAAAAAATTGGTAAAGAAACCTTAGAAAATGTTGCTCTGCCTTTTTCTCTTAGAGCAGTCCTTAGGATGGTAAGTACATCCTGCAGTAAATCACAGTGGGAACAAGCCTGCATTCACCTACAGGTTTGTTTCTTTCCTTAATTTAAGCTATTCATTACTTCTCATGTAGAGGAGGATATAATAACACATTAGCAATTACAATTATGCATAATTTTAATAAAACCCTGTAATAACAGGTCCTAATAATGACCAGAACCAAAAAGCCTTTAATGCAATATATAGCACTGCATTGTGCAAGGTTCTCATTCATCAAACTACAGCTTGTGTGTCTTGTTGACATTCTGGGGCTGCTTTTATGTGCTACTTTCAGTCATGTAGCCATGTGCCCTGCCCTATCCTGCAAGAATAGCACTGAGATTTTTCCAGATTAAATTCACAATAAAATCCTGGCCTCATTGAAGTCAATGGGCTTGCTACCTCCAAGCCAGTGAAACCTAAACTGACTGCTTGCATCAGTGTTTTCTGGTAGATAGGCACACTGAAGTCCAACATTAAAGTTGTTTAAGTTATTTATTTCAGAATTTATTTGTATACATTTCTTCTAGGCAGGTTTTGATTTGCATATGCAGGGATTTTACAATGGGGGATTGTGTATCCCCCATTGTAAAATGGGGATTTGTTTTGCTTTTTTCAGTCCCAGGGCACATAAAACCTGTGTGAATGTGAGATAATTTACTCTGGGAATAGTCAGCAGCTTTGCAGAGGGGTAAGATTGAAAGTTCTGAAGATGTGATGTACTTCACCCCTAGGGAGATAAGAAATGTGTCACCCACACCACTACAGCCCTTCAGGGATCTTCTTATGTTGTTCATTCATGGTTTAATTTGGATTCAGGTTGAAGGCAGGAAGAGTATTGTATAAATGTAGGTGCAGAGTTTGTGGTGATGGGGAGTGGGGCTGGGGCCCAGCCTGATCCCTCACTGGCTGCAGCTGTGTGCTCAGGTGAATCATATTGGAGATAAGGAGGCATGGAGTGCCCAGGGGCACTGACCAATCCCACAGGGAGCAGAGGGCACACAGGTGCAGGGCATCAGCGGGAGGGGATAAAAGGCTGGGCTGGAGAGCAACAAGGGCAGACCCTTGCAGCCTTCTGAGGTGGTGTGGTGTCACTGTGTGTGGATAAATACCTGCAGCCCTCTGAGCAGGTAGGGTGTTACTGTGTGTGGATAAATACCTGCAGCCTTCTGAGCAGGTAGGGTGTTACTGTGTGTGGATAAATACCTGCAGCCTTCTGAGCAGGTAG
The DNA here is from genome assembly GCF_023055355.1 of Agelaius tricolor. Taxonomy (NCBI): domain Eukaryota; kingdom Metazoa; phylum Chordata; class Aves; order Passeriformes; family Icteridae; genus Agelaius; species Agelaius tricolor. Next base: position 5,399,604 of record NW_027269278.1, on the reverse strand, counting down.
GGTGTTACTGTGTGTGGATAAATACCTGCAGCCTTCTGAGCAGGTAGGGTGTTACTGTGTGTGGATAAATACCTGCAGCCCTCTGAGCAGGTAGGGTGTTACTGTGTGTGGGTAAATACCTGCACCCTTCTGAGCAGGTAAGGTGCTACTCTGTGTGGGCTGAAGCCTTCTGACATTGTGTGAGGGTATCTGTGTATTGTGGCCATCTCAGCTGTAACATATACAGGTATTGCAATAAGTCCCTATATCTCGTTAGTTATTAACACAGAACTGCCCCTTCTCCAGAAGGAGCTCTCTGGGCTCTGGTGTCACTGTGGTGTTTTCAGAGGCAGCATTTGAATCTGGAGAACATATGGGGACATAGACTATGGAAATCATTCACTTAAATGTCACTTCTGTCTTAGATTTGTCATCTAATTTTAATATGTTGAATGCCATGAATATGTTTGATTGTAGTTTGCTTTACAGTGAGTTGTATTTTTTTGCTACTGACTGCGGCCAAAATATGTCCATGTCAATTATAATTATGGGGGGTTTTTAAAAGCTAGTGTCTTGGTTTTTTGTTTGACAAATATGCTGTGTGTCTTAAAGGTGCAGAAACTGTTTTGGGGGATTCTGGGAAAAACTTTACTCTAGTAAAGACTTCCTTATAGTGAGGTAAATGGGTTCTAGTACTAGAGAAAATGCAAATTTTAAAGGTTATATTGTAAGCTATTGTACATTGCTAGAGCCCTGTGGACTTCAGTGGCGCTTGTAGTATTTTAGGGTTTTGGCATGTGGGAATAAAAAACCCCATCCAACCAACTGGGCATGTCCAGCTAGCAGTACCCTCTGTTCTCTCACAGCTGCTCAGGGTTTCCTCCTTTCCTCTCCCTCCTCCTGCCCCAGCTCTGTAGCTGTCCTGGCCAGATCTGATGGAACAGGCAATTCCAGGCTTGTGGCAGAGCCCTTATGGCTGTAGGGAGCTGATCTCTGCTCATTCGAGGGAGTTAGTGAGACTTGTAGGCATTTCAGAGCTTTGAGATGCACACAAGTTTGTGTGTACCCAGCTGAGTGAGTATTTCAAGGAAGGACTGATGGAGAAGCAGATTTGCTCAGAGACACAGGAAGAATGTACCAATGTTAGTTAATTCTTGATTTCTCAAGCCAGTGGTCTAGAAACTAGAACTTTGGTTGTTTTCTTTCTTGTTGCTATTCTGTCTTTACAAGTCATGAGGTGTATGATAACTTTCAAGTTATCCTAATAACTTTGATATATATGATAACTTTCAAGTATTGACATTTTTAGTCAGACTGTGACAATCTGAAGCATGAGCCTTGGCTTTTCTGGGCAGAGGTAGATTGGCAATAATCTTTAGTAGAGATGACAATAATCATTACAGCCTCAGGGCTGTACTGCAGGTCCACTACAGGAGCAGGAAGTGCAGGTATTAACAGCTTGGGTTTTTCCTGCACTGCTTAATAAAATGAGACCCGTGCTTTTGTTTGATATGCTAATAGCAGTCCCTTTAGTTTGTTAGGGAAATCCTTCCTTTGCTGCAGCTTCCTTCTGGTCTGACACACCCTGTGCTGATCAATGGCAAGTTGCTCCTAAATGTCCAAATGTCCCACCGTGCCAGTCAGTCCCCTCAGAGGGAAGGGTGACTGTCTCCAGCTCACCCTGCTCCCCCTGGGCTGCTGCTGCATCCTGGTTTTCTCTCCCCTTCCCCTCACCAGCCTCACTCAGTGCCTTCTCTTTCTGTTCTCCCTCTGCAGGGGCACTCCCTGGCCAAATACAGAGTGGGGTTTTCCAAAAACCCCTCTGGGCAATGGGGGCTGTGGGGGTTTCCCCGTGTGACATCGAGACCCTGTCATCCCCACCTCGCAGGCTGGGGGTTCTGGGGGTTTGAGGGTTTCTGCTGCTGGCCCAGTCAAAGCCAGGCAGGCAGCAGAGGCTGAGAACCTCCAGTGTTATGGAGCATGGACAAGGTACCTCCAGGCTGAGGCACAAAAAATCTGAAGAGTAAGAAAATGGTCTTTAAGTGCTTTTGCCTTAAAATGTGTTCTTGGCTTTCCCTTTATCTCTCTTCTTTCTTCTTTTTCTTAAATGAATACTGTTCTGAAGAAGCAGATTTTGGGAGCATTGTGCTGGGAACAAAAGGATTCTTTCAAAGACTTGTTGCTCAATCTTGTTTACAGGATTTTTCTTTTCCTGAAGCCTTCTAAAGTCTTCTCAATTATTCTCTTCCCTAATGTATTCATATTTGCTGGGATAAAACTTGCTCTATTTTGAGGAGGACTGCACCAAGTGCAGCTCTTCCCAGAGTTTTCTAGGTTAGCTGAGAAAACTGGCAATGACATTGCTTCCCCAGATCTCTGTGCCCTCCCTTTGTCACCACGACTCCTGCTGCTTTCTCTCTCCTTCCTCTGGGTCAGGGCTGCTGCTGCCCCTTCCTTGGCCAGCTCTGCTGGGGCTGCTGCTGCTTTCCCCTTGACCTCCCAGCTCTGCCCCTCCTGACAGCCCAGCCAGACACTCACAGTGAGTCCTGAATGCTCGAGGCTGACTCTAAACTTGGGCTTGAGAGCCTATTTTCCTTCCAGCATCTCCTGTTGGAGCATAATTTCCATGTGTGGTGACTTGTGAGGTGCCCTGCCTTTCTTGCCAGGTGTGTCACACACCTCACACCTGGGTGGCTGAGGAACAATTGCACTTGTCCATGTGGCATTAATAATAATTATGATCATAATCATCTCTGGGAATACATTAATGTTGTTTCCTTACATATGCATTAGGTTAACACTTAGCTAAATAATCATAATTAGCAACTTGAAAATTTTGTGCAAGCATTAGTTATTAAACCCTTAAATGAGTCCTGTGAGGTATCATTACCACCATTATATAAACTGAAAAAATTGACCACATCAAAGATAATTGTCTTTCCCAAGACCCAGCAATGAATCTCAAACTGAGATGTGATTTGATCTCCAAGGCTCTGTTTCAGCCATGGATTTTGCATGCTTTAAAACACTGACTCCCAGGAGTTCAATGGAACTTGTCTGAACAATAAAAAATACTGTTTACATTCTATTTTCTAGACATCATAGAAGAAATAAGTTGTCAGTACTAGCCCTGTGGTTTTTTTGGGGATCCCTACTGCAAATAAAAAAACATTTTTGGGGAATTTAGGATGGCTTCTGTATAACTCTATTAGTAGCTGTAACCTTAGGTGTTGTTTTCTACTTTGAAATAGAATTACTGAAGCAAGATATTACCTGAAAAATTACAAGCTCTGTTAGAATGCTGTTGAAAGTTAACCCAAATGGCACAGAAATGTCATACATAGCTGATTATAATCATGCTTCTGTGTGGATGTTATTTTTGTATATTGCTCTGGTCTGTTTATAACCATTAAGAAGGGAATTATGCACAGTAATGTGTCTAGATTCCAAGGAAGTTATTTGGCCTGTACATTATGATTTTTATTTGTTGCTTGGCTGCAGGACAGCATATGGAGTCATTATCCACTTAATAACTGAAATAGATGCAACCTCCCTCCCCCTGGTGAGCGTGGGGCTGGGAGGAGGCAGCATCTGTCACCTGTGCAGGCAGACTGAGAGGGGCAGGGTCACTCAGGGCTCTCATCTCTGCCTTTTCCAAGAAGAGTTCTTTGCTTGTGGGTTGTTCTGTTGGGTTTGGGTTTTTTTAGGTTGGTGGTTTTTTTTGTTTTTTGTGGGTTTTTTTTGGTGTATTTTTAGTTTTTTTGGGTTTTTATTCCTGGAACATCAATTTGCTAGGAAGGTGTAGGCTCTGCTGTGGGAATGTCTCTTTGCACTGGTACAGAGCTCACTCCTCCTGCCCTGTGTGGCCCAGCAGTGTGCCCAGGACAGCGGGACATGTTTGAGTTCTGGGCAATTTGTGTGCCAAAGTGTGAAAGATTCAGCTGGGGAGATGAGTTTGATGTACTTTGAGGCCACAGAGGAACTGGCTGAGTTAAGATTCCAAGCTACTGATTTGCTTTCAGACTGAAACAGCCACATCTGGAATGTGGTCTTTGTAGCCAGAGCAAAAGTATTTCCATGTTTGCATATTGTTCTTGGGAATATGTACTGATTCTGCATGTCCCTGTCTCCCTCTGTTGTTCAATTTCCTGCTCTTTTTTTGTGTGCTTTTTAATGGCTTTTTTTTTGGTCTTCCTGAATTGTAACTGAGTTGCTAATGGGGCAAGTAAATTTTAATAAGGTTTTTTTTGGTTATAACTTCAAGCGTTTTGCTCAGACTCATGTAAAAGGTGGCATGTTTTTTGGTTTGTTTTTTTTCTTTTTTTCATTCAGCAGCAGTGTAGCTAAAAATTCATTGGAATCCTGTGTTTAATATTGTCAATCTAAAGTGAAAACTATAGTCCTTAATTGTTCACATTGCTAGCAGCCATCAGCTGTGCTCATTTTGGGTTTTATGCATGAGCTAAGCCCATAGTTTATACCTGGGTCTCTGAGAAAATACAAGAACTGTCTCTGCAGGCACCTACAGCATCAGCCTTGTCATGCTGATGACTGTGGCGAGACAGCCCTGCCATTAGTGCTGGCCCTTTGGCATCTCTGTGATCGGTGAGCCCAGCCGGGCTGCTCAGCTATTCACCGCACATCACAGCCGCGATTCTTTCCCAAGGATCTCCGCTCTGCCCTGGCTGGAGCGGTGTCTGTGCTCAGCCGCTGTCACTTCTGCTTTGTATCTCCCGCTGCCCTCGGCTCCGCAGGGCCGGCAGGTGCTGCCCGCAGCGCTCCGGCTGCAGCGAGCGGCTCCCGGGGCGTTCAGGGGCTCTGCCGTGAGGCTGCCCCGGCCCAGGACGGCCATCATCGCCTCTGCCTCCGAAGAGAAACCGTGTGCCGGGCCCCGGGCGGGGGTACCGCCGGGCAGGTGCCGTCCTGAGCGCCCGGGTGCGGTTCGTGCATGCGGGGACAGCGCCCGCGCGTCCCCCCCGCTCCGTGCGCATCCCCTCCGGTCCGTGCGTATCCCCCGGTCCCGCGTATCCCCCGTCCCTCGGATCTCCCGCCCCGGGTGCGCATCCCCCCCGCCCTCGGTCCCTCGCATCCCCCGCTCCCGTTCCTCGCAGCTCTGCCCGGGGCCGGGAGGAGATGCAGCGAGGGAGCGGCTCCGCTTTGCTCCGCTCAGCCCTCGAGCTTCAGGGGATAAGGGGAGCTGCAACAACGATCCTTCCCTTTCCCCAGCAAAAGCAACAGAAAGTGTTCAGCTTGGGCTCGTCTAAAAGGGGGTTTGTTTGCCCAAAAGGTGGTTTCTTCTTGTCCAGCCAACAAAAGACCTCCTCAACTGGAAGGTGTGCACCTGCCCACGGGAGGGGGATTGAAATCAGATGATCTTTAAGGTCCCTTCTAGCCCAAACCACTCTGTGATTATATGAAAGAAAAAAACCAACCCGCAGCCAGAGCTCAGAATTTCTGTCTTCTCCTCACTTTTCTCTCCAGGCAGCAACTGGGCTGGGCAGGGGGAGCACAGGGTGCCTGTGTCCCACCACCTTTGTATGGGGAGGCTGGGCTGCAAAGAGCCCAGCTTTAAGCAAGTGCTGCACTGGGGACAAACGAGTGAAACCCCAGCCTTCCATCCCTCGGTGTGGATGCCACATGTCCTGCTGAGTTTGAACTCAGTTTCAATGCTTTTGGGGCATTGTGCTGTCTGTACCTGAATAGCTCAAGCAGAGGCATCTTCCTTATTTGCCGTTTCAGTAAATATCTCACCTCCTAACAAAACTTGTAACTGTGTTACAGGGTCAGTGAGTGTGCAGCTCTGGTTTGGCAGGCTCAGCCTCCCTGCTGACCCTTCTGGCAGAGGCGTGCCTCTGGGTACCTCTGAGCAGTCATCTCGGCAAGAAGAGGTTTCTCAGTGTGACACAGCAGAGTGCTTGAGTGTTGGGCTAATTCTGAGAGCTGCTTTGAGACCTGCAGGTAAAGCCCTAGAGGAGGTACTGCAGGCAGCCGTGTGCCTGGGCAGGGGCTGCCTGAGCTTCCTGATGGACACACCTGGGCAGCGGGCAAGGGCTGTGATTTCCCTGCCCAGGTGTCCCTGCACTGGAGGTGACTGCAGCCTCTGGTCAGCTCAGAGGGGCACAGCTCATGGGCCACAGGTGTGGGCACTGTGCAGCTCTCCACCCTGAGCTGGTCTGTGCAGCCCAAATGCCTTCGGGGTCACCATCACAGCCAGAGTTAGACCAGGGTGGTGTGAGGCTCCAGAAATGCAAGGCTGTCGGCTGTTTGTCCATGGATGTCATTTCAATGCTCTAAGTAAGAAAAATGCTTGTTTCTTTTGTGTTGGGTGGGTTATCCAGGACTAAAAGTTTCCTCCTGCTATCTTTATGGTAAACATTTGTTTTATCTTGTGGAGTTTAAGCATCAGCAGGTGTTGAAAGTATTTAAGTAATAGCCTTTCTCTGTTTTTAAAGGACCTCTTCATATGCATAAATAAATATTTCCATTCTGGTGAATACCAGAACCTGTGTTGGAACTATTTAGGCCTTAGATCAGACATTACTTGTGATGTTACAATGTGTTTAGCTAATTCTTAACACACTGAGGAGTGTTTTGAAATGAAATTCACAGTACTATGTGCTTCTTCACACATTTAGTTTCTTTGTCACGAACATGTATTGGTTGATGACAATTAATAGTCTGTGAATTTGGCTGACAGCAAACCTGTTAGTTGAAACAAAAACTAGGTGCTATAGTAGTGATAAGGGCAACAGAATGCTGATATTATGCTTTATGATTTATGCTTTGTCTGGCTTCACTCATATCCTTTATGCTAAAAACCCCCAAAACGGCAGCAGCATGGTATTGCTTTACATTATTATAGTTACTTTGAAACCTTAATCAGCAGAAAAATCTATAACAAATAACGTTATATAAAATTTCATCAGGGATCCACGTGTTTCTCCATTGAGTTCAACAAGCACAGTTTAACTGGAGAGGAAAAAAAAAACAAAAGAAAACAGGAAGTTCATGGAAAGAGGAAATGGAGGTTATTGGACAATTTGAAAAATTTCAACACTATAACATTTCCTGTCTGCTTTGTGGTTTGGGTTTGTTGTGTGTTTGAGAATGTTGTTGTGGTTATTTTTTGGTTTTGGGTTTTTTAACAAAATTATACCGCTTAATTGTTGTGCTTTTGGTGCTTGCTAAGATGAGCACTTTCTGGGAAGTGTTTGTGGTGACTCTGTCATGTTGTATGGTGTAGTTATTATCTATTCCTGGCAGCTTCCAGAGGGGTTTTTTTTAGGTATTCAGAACCTGAAGTTGTACCATTTTATCCCAGATTTCATAAGTAAGGGTGAGGTAATTGTCAAAGAGCGTTGGCTGTTAAGTAAAGTTTGGAATTGCGTCCGTGACTGTCACAGGATAGAGCACGTCAAAAATGACAATGCCTGTAATAAACCGGCTGGGTGAAAAATAGTAAAAGCAAAAATAGTTCTCTCTTCTTTTTGTTTTAATTACTTTTTCACTTTGTCAGAAACTGTTTGTGAGAAAGCTTTTGCTTTAATGAGTCTGTCTTCATAAAGTTGAAGAACATTTCAAATAACAGCCAGATAGTTCACCCATGCTCTTAGTCAGCTGTATGAAAGATGTGGCACAGTCTCAATTGAGTTTCCATGGAATCAAAATCTGTATATTCTTAAGAAAAAAGAAATCTAGGGGAAAAAAAAGAATGTTATTATTAAATTAGGATCATTCTTAAATATAGTATATTACTTAATATTGATGATTTTAAGAGAATTAATATATCTAAAAAGCCATACCTTGCTATTTATAATCTGATCTGGTTGCATTTCAGAACTGTGAAACAGTTAACATAAAACCAGACCTAAAATGTGCATTTAAATATTTTTTTAAGTTTTAATCATCTGTAATGTCATACTCACTTTTTTTAGCATTTTTAATATGCATATGCTTTTTTGAACACTTCTGTTATTTTTTAACAATTTACTTCAGATACTATATCTTAAAGTTCTGAAGGGTCAATCACATCAAGCTCTTGCTGTTCTCAACATTCTAATCAGCACTTCACATTGACCAATTTTAGTACCTTTTGCTTCAGTGTGCACTTTCTTAGGGGTATAGCAGGGATAAACACAGGAACAGCTTTTTGGTTCATACCATGGATTTGCCAAAACCAGTGTCCTGTGTCTGATGGGAGCTGAGGAAATGCCACATTCAGGGTGCTTTTTATGCCGTGTCAACCCTTGTTGATGGAATTTCCCTCCATGTGCTACACCAAACCAGATGGGAAGTAACCAAACTTTCTTGACCCTGCCTCCCCTTTGTCTTACCAACTCACTGGCTTGAGTCAAAGTCTAGATGCAGCATGGAGGTGTTTAATCAAAGGAGCTTTTCACTCCTATGGCAAGTTGGATTTGGTTTATGAGATAAATGGAATTTTAGGTGTTCTGTTATGGTATACAAGTCCTCTTGATCGTTACATGAAACAACTTGAAGCAGTTAATGAATTGTCAGGTGTTGCTAACAGGGTGTAGACCCAATCCTGTAAGACCTCTGTGCTATAAATATAGTGGGAAAAGTGGAGTTCTGGTACAAAAATTGTGGATCAGGACACAAGTGAACAGGAGCAAGTTAGAAAAATGCAAGGCCTTTGTTGCTGTTTTTCACTTCCTTTGTGGTGTCCTGTATTAGAGAGCCAATTTGGTGTTTTCAACTTGTAACTTTACTCTGAAAATAAAAACTTATTAATTTATAAAATAGTCATTCTGAAAATAAAAAGTTATTCCTTGCCTCCATTTTTTGGTCATCTCTTGCAGCTTTTTGGCGTCCTTGGCTCATGGCACAGATAAAACTTGGCTCCAGCAGGGCAGCAGGTCTTTGTATCCTGACATAAAAGCAAACAATTTCAAAAGGTTTATAGATGTGGTTCTGTGCTTCCACATTTTCAAGGAAATGTGCTTGTGTCAAGATCTGCTCACAAAAAAAGAGGAGTTTTTTGATTACCCTGGTTGTTAGGCAATGACAGCAGTGGCCTTCTAATTTGTTGACATCTTTCTGCTTTTTGCCATCTGTATCATAGGTGTAGCAAAGCAGTGTCTATAGAGGCTGGAATTGAATTCACAGCAGAAATAATCTCAGAATAGAAGTCAGCCTTGAATATAGGTCAAGTTAGTGCACAGGAAACCAACACATCTTCAAAGCTGTGGCTCAGAGAGTGCTCAAGGGTATACTTAAGGTATGAATGTTGCATATTAATTCAGGGGACTGGGCAGTAAAACTGGGCTTTGTTCAGTTTCCAAGTGTGTTGCCCTGTACTCTGACATAAATTGTGCACTCGGTGAATCCGTGTGCTCTGTTGTCTCAGCGTAGATTTGTATTTCATGTAGAGAACTTAAATTACGCAGTTGTGAAGAACAGGCTTTAGGAGCCTTGCAGTGCTCTCCTGGAAGCCAGCCTTTGTCTTTGCAGGCAGAACGTGCCTACAGAGCATGGAGGAGCTCTCAGCCTGTGGCAGGAAGAAATTAGGCACACCTGAACCTTGTAGGTAAATTATTCTTTGCATCCCTAATGCTAATTGAGGCACAGGAGGTTCACCTGAACTGGCTGCTGTTCAGGCACAGATGAAAGTAATGGGTTTACTGCTGGTTTAAACAATGTAAATCTTCTGTGGGAGATACTTCAGGAATTGTTTGAGCTACTGAGGATTCTTGAAAGGCCTCAGCATGTGACTATAATTGGAGAAAAATTCTAAATGGAAATGTAGGATGCAGACAACAAGTTGGTGCTACAGAAGTCTGACTCTTGAAATGTCATTTTAATGCATCTTCCTCTATGGTTTTACAAATAAATACAAGGGTGGGGTGGAATTACATGTCCTTTGAAAATTCTGTACCCAAATAGTCAAGAACATACTGATTATCTCCTATTTTAGTACTTTAGCAGAATTTATAGAAGTACTGATTTCCATTCATTCATGAAATGATTGGTTTCAAAACATATTAACACTTATTTTTTATGGAATATAGAAAACTAGAAATTAACTATGTAAATAAAATAATAACTTAGGTATTAGTTATTATCACTGACTGAGTAGACAATGATAGGAATCAAAGATTATTTTCAGTAGCCATTAAGAAATCTGCATGAGTCATTACAAGCTGCTTTTGCTGGGGTTTTCTTTTTGTTTCCTTTTCAGAACACTTGGCTATCCCTTCTATCATGTAACACAGGCAGTTGTAGATCAATTTGTTCAACCATGCATATAGTGAGTAAGGTTGTACTGTTTGGACCAAATGGAGGCCATAAACAGTTTTAATTTATAATGATGCTATCACATGTATGCAGTTATGCTCAAAAAGCAGAGTTTAAGTGGTTTTATTATTCATAGCAGCAAAAGCATCACAGTTTTTCTTCACCCTGCCAGGATGTTGTAGCTTAGGCTTGTGCAAGGTCTTTATTTTGTGCCTCTCACCACTAAAATTATGTCTGATCCTGATGCTTCTTTTACCACACCAACTGCATTTCTCATTGTAAATTGGGTGCTGGGAAGTTAAATTTAGGCAATTTAAGACACGAGGGATTTTCTTGTATGCTCTGCCTTCCTTCTAGCTCTTGTGCTCCTCCTGTATTCCCTCTGAGCAGAGAACAGATCCATTCTAGGGAGTGGAGGCTGGGGAGAGATGAAGGGCCACACAGTGCCCTTATAATTTTATAATGCTTGTGGTGTTAGAGATCCAAAGATATTATTGAAACAGGGCTTTGGGAGATGAAGGTGGTACGTTTTATTAAACCAACAGATGTAACTGAAAGAAGAAAAAAATAGATGCTCTCAGAGACAGTCTGTCTTGAGGTCTGAAACAGAGGAAACAAAATCAAAAGGCTGGAAAAATTAATGTTGTGTTTGTATCACCCAAAGAATAGATAATTGGCAAAGAAAGGCTTTGCTAGATGCAAAATAGAGAAGGATATTGCCAAGGGAAAGTGGTCATTGGCTCTTCTGCAAAACCAGAGCTTTTCCTTCAACTGCAAAGGACTTGCAGTGAGAGTTTCTGGCCAGGAGCCCCTGTGATGGGTGGGTGCTTTCCCAGTCTTTTGCCACTTTCTTTCCCCACTGTGTGCTCTGTGATGCCCCATGTGAGGCCCTGTGTTTTCCTGAGAGGTTTGTAGGGGCTGGGGCTGGATTCAGCACCATTGGAACACAGCAGTGTGGTCAATGTTCTGAAATTGTTCTGTTCCTCCAGAAGTTTGAGGTCACTGAGGGTGTGTTTGCATGTGGACTAAAACACACAGCAGAACTATCCAGATTGCTGGCAGAGTAGACAAGTGTGGTACCAAGAGGTTTTCTGTGATTAAACTCAAACCTGGCTTCTTCAGGTAAGATTGAGGGAAAAGCTCTGGTTTAGTTATTTTCTCTGTAATGGTGAAAATGTAAGAAAAGGTCTGGAAATCAGCTATTTCTATCTCTGCACAAAATGGCATTGCTAGTACATTTCTGTGTGTAGTTATTTTGTAATGGTGTGGTGCTGGTCTGCTCCTGCAGTAGCGCTTGAGGAAGCTTAAGTGGAAGCACATTTAACAGCAGTAAAATAGAGTTTTCTCACTCATCTTCATCAAAGCCTTGCCTGTCTTATGGAAATGTGGCTGATTTATAGAGTAACTTCCATAGGAGAATGACTTGCCTTGCTCACTGGAGCTGTAAGGAGTCAAGCAGTTCAGTGTCCGAACGCTTTTAGTTCGAACACAAGGTCAGTTCTTATAGAAAACAATTTATTTTCTTCAATGTATAAGCTCATGCTTGATTTTAGCCACACAGTCTTATGCCTTTCATGAAAACAAACAAGCTGCATGCATGTTTTCAAGTGTTTTGTTGACCTTGGATGCAAATGCAGCCATTTGATTCCATTGTGAATTTGTAGATAGGCCTGTGAGAGTGAATAAATACTTCTGGAAGTACGTATGTATGTGTTTGCATTTCCTGAAAGTTGTTGTCATGGATATAATCTAGTACATTGTAAGAGATGTGGAAACTTCTTATCAAGACTTGCATGAGAAAAGCAATTTACAAGTAAGGGTGAGAAAATAGAAAATGAATGGGAAACAGGAAAGATCTCTCCCCTAATTGTTCCTGTTACTCATTTTAAGCAGAGGAGCTTCTTACAGCACTTGGGACTTATTTTTGCTTGTTTTCTTTTCAGAAGGTAGTGAGGCAGCTCCTTTAGAGTATTTACTAATAATACTCTGGGAAAAAATGCAATAACTAAACTCATGCATCTGTTTCTCCCTCATCTTTGTGTCCCCCTGAAATTTCAGGTGGTGTTAATTTCCATAAAACAGGAGACCTTTAAAACAGTCTAAGCAATCTATTGGACTCCTTACAGCAGCAGAGCAGGAAGGAATTCTTGATCCATCACACAAACTGGGATGTGTTGGGTCAGCTAGTGGTGCATTGATACACATACAGAGAGATTTAAAAGCCCATTGTTCTCATGAATATTTTTGTCCTTATGGTAACTTTAAGTTCACGTGATGAAAGTTGCTTAAAAAGGTTAGTGAGAATCTGATTTTAATAGATCTGTATATAAGTCAGTGGATTCCCAGTCTCCAGGGGGAAAAAAAAAAAAGAGGTGAAATGCTGCAGAAATCACAAATTTTTCAATAGGTTAGGGCTTGCAAGTTTAAAAGAGTTGTTTTGCACATGTTGCAATACAGATGTGAAAACTGGATTCCATCTGTCCAGCTCTTACTGTGATGGTTTTTGATGAGATTCTGGAGGCAAACATTCATAGAAAAACATCAATTCTTACAAGTTTTGTGGTATAATGATATGGAATTACCCTGGGTTGAAACTGACCCCTGATTCCCTGATATTTTTTGTGAATTCCTCTTTATAACCTCCTCTCTGGAACTAGAAAACCCTTACAAAAGAGGATACCAAGTTATTTAAAGCTGTTGAAATATTCCTTTAGGCTACCTGAGTACCTTCAGACCCAGATGCCAGAATGTAGCACTGTGTGGCTTTCATGAGCACTCTTCTGCACAGTCCACAGCTAGATCCAGGTTTTTTACCTTCTTTCCTTTTCCCTAATGCAGTTGATGTGGTAGGATCCACTAGTCCAAATAGGGTGCTGCAGCAAAGAAAAATATCTGTTTTAAGGTTTCTTCCTATGTCATGTTGGCTCCATGAAAATCCTAATGTGGTTGTGGGCTTGTGTCGGTTCTGCAGACAAGGACTTTGTGTGCTTTGGGCCAGCTGACCAATTGCCAGTTGGCAAAAAGCCCATTTGCCCTGACCATGTAAAGGTAGATGGTATGAACAAAGCAAATCACAGAGGCTGCACTGATGTTACATGTTGTAGTTAGGTTCATTGGAAGGTTTTTTTTCCTAAGACCAAAACAATCTATGCACATTCCACCCCCATCTTGCATGAAAATGTACGAGGACTAAATGTGTGGATCTCTTCTAATGGGAATTCAAAGTTAAATTTGAAATTTGGGCTTTAGCTTGTTATTAATTTTTAAAAAACATTGGAAATATGAACATATGTCTGATGCATTCCTTTCAAAATGTTAGTCCTGGGTCAAGTTTCTTCTTCTCTGACCACTTTAGAGCAACTTCATCTAGAAATTCCAGGATTAATAAAATTAAGTGTCTATAATACCTTTTATAAAAACAGATTTATCCAGGCTAATATGTTTTGTTGCTATGATAACTCAGTTATCAACATTAAACATTTGTTCAGTTCATTTGTTTATCAGTGGCAGTTTGTTAGTAGTTATAAGTAGAATTCCATCTGCCAGTTAAACTAGATTGGAAATTAATGAGAAATTAGCAGCTCCCGGTTTTTTGGGGGGACAGGGGGAGGCGTCTCTCCTAATGAATATATGAAGTTAATAGCATATAAATGCATCTCCAGGAGCTGGTTGGGGGGCATCTCAGGTACGCTGCACACAAGTGTGCCAGTCAGGCGCAAACAGGCACACACTGTGATTATCTCAGTTTTCAAACCTGGAAGAGACAAGAACGTGTTGCTAAATGAGAGAGGCAGTATGTCATGCTCACTGAGATAAAAACAGAAGCTGCCAGACACTTTGGCTTTATTCTGCGAATTCTTTGCTTCGAAACTCTCCTCTTTTCTTCCGGCTGATTCTGCCTGCCGTTCTCATTCTCCCTCCTTCGCTCGCTGCTGTCGCGATCCCTCTCTCATTGTTCTCTCCCTCTTGCCCGTCTTTGATGCACATACGTTGTCACATTTCATTGACTCTCCCCTCTTCTCTGTTCTTACACTCACGCCTAGTGGTGCTTCAGCCAGAGCTCGCAGCCTCTCCGCCGAGTTTTAGTCATGTGTGAAGCTCAGTTTGATCGAGCGCTCCTTTTCTGCCTTTTCGCTCTCGCCAAAGATTAAAAGGTGGCGTCACATCGCTCCCCGGCTTTTTCCCGCAGGAGGGACTTAAAAGGGACAACAAAAACTAATCACTTTCAATAAGCGTTTTCTTGCGAAAAAGGGACTTGGCTGTGCGATTCGAGGCCGGTGCTAAGGATTGGGAAGGCTGGAGGATGCTTCATACTGCTAACAAGGGAAGGAAGCCTTCAACTGAGGCAGGTAAGAAGTGTCTGAATCCCAATGTTTTATGGAGTGCTCGCTCGGAGCGGCGGATTTCAGCCTTCGGTAACTGAGGCAGGCAACTGCAGCAAGAGGCAGCATCGGTGTGGTATCAGATTCCTTTTGTTTAACATGTAAAGTCTGTGCTGGAAATTGAATTAGAGATGGGGTTCTGAGAGCCCTGTATTCACAATGACTGCTTGTTCCCCCCCCCCCCCCCCCCCCTTTTCTCTGTGTATCAAAATAAATCAGAGAGCCAGCTTTTGTGAAAGCTGGACTTCGCTTAAGGTTAAATTCAGTGCTGAAATCTCAGTGTAAGAAAAGCTTTAGAGTCTTAGAACCCTCAGGGAGCTTGCATTCTGCAATTTGATTCCAACAGCTCAATTTAAAAAATGATTTACTTATTTACTATTTATTGTGCAAGGTAAAATCTAGCATTGAGTTTAGGTCTAGGTGAATATGGTTTGTTTGCCTGGCGTTTTGTCGGATGAATAGCTATACCCTTTCAGACATACTGTAAAACCTATTTCGTGTTTATGTTTTGTAAATTGAGATTAAGTAGCACCCTGAATGAAATACGTGACTAAAACTCATAAAATGCATCTGTGTTTAGTAAAGCAATCACCAAATTAGAATAATGGATTTATGTCAGTTGTCAAATGGAGTTAACTCTGAAAGTGCTGTCCACAAGTGCACTTGGATTACAATAAAGGGCTTTCTGTTTAACAGTTATTGAGAGGAGCTAATTTATCAGGCAAAGCCTATGAACTTAAGTCTCGTGATAATATAAAATTCTATAGCCTAAAGGGTTTGTGGTTTTGGGAAACGTACCCTTTTATTCTCTATAAAAATACATTAAGGTTTTATAGGGATTCAAAAGGCAAAAATAATTTTAGTAAGTGCTTTTTATTCACAGCTGGAATATTTAACTATTGGGACGCCTGTTTCTGTTCATCCCCGGCTTTAGTGCCTTTTTCCTCTCCCTACATTTTACAGTTGCTCTCTGTATCAGCAAACTGACTCAAAATAGGAGGAAGGGATTCTGAGCAGCAGTTCTATTCTGAATTTCATTGTCACACTGAAGAGTGAGCAGGCAGTCAAGGAGAGTTAGACCATTATTAGGGCTCGGGAAGGAAGCAAATGCTGTTGTAGTGATCAGAGTTATTTGCAAAGTGGAGCACTTGCTGGCTGGCTGTGAGCAGAGCTGGGGGAAGCTAACTTGGTAAGCTGTCATCAACATCGATGGCTGGGCGCAGTGTCGTGGTGCAGCCCTACAGATGGGCACCCTGCAGAGTGACATGGATGTGTTTGCCTGAGAACTTTGCTCCTGATGCAGGTCCCCCCAAGGCTGGGTGCTGCCCGCAGTGCCCCAGCAGGGCTGGGTGTGTGTGCGGGGCTGCCTGGGGCAGGCACCAGCTCAGGGGCACTGAGCCCCCAGGGAAGCACAGCCTCCCCTGGGCAAGGGCACTTCAAGCCCTGCTCCTTCCTTCAGTGGTAGTTAATCGTGCACTTTCATCCTCATACAAAGGCACAGATTTTATTTTTTTTTTAATTTTTTTTTTCCTGAAAGCTTGTAGTCAGAACTTGCAAATGTTTCACTGTTTTTCTGTGCATATTTTTACTTCTTAACGATGGTTTCGCTGAACTTGTTTATTTTTCGGCATTGGAATTGCCACTCCAGCTCTGTTTCACCTTTCAAAATGTTTCTATATGTTCTTCCAAGTTCTTTTTATGCTTCAGTTCTGTTTAGGCACATGTTGGGTCAAACTGAAATTAGGAGTAACTTCTCTGACAAAAATAGAAGTTCTGGATGTAATGTGGTACTTTAAATGGTATTTTGTGACTTAAAGTATATCTGAGTATAAATAGGAGATGAATTCTGGTAGGAATTAGTCATGAAGACTTAGGTCCTTATGAAATGGCAGGAAAGTGGAAGGTTGAAGCTGAGCCACCTTGATCTGCTTGAGCCCAGAATGCAGGATCTGAATTGCAGAGGATTTATCTCTGCTTTTGGCATTTGCTAACTCTGCCCTACTCGATGTTAAATGGGTGATTAATAGAAATAGCAGCATTTTACTGATGTTCCAGTAGATGTTGCTGGAGAGCAAAGTTAAGATTACTTCATCTAGAGAAAGAAATGCAGTGAGATTACAAAAACCCAAGAAAAACCTGGTAGTTCCATAATATGAGATCAATAATTTTTACATCATTATTGTAGGTGCTATTCCATCTGAAAACCTGAAGAGACACGTGCTGATATGAGGCACATGCAGATACAACCATGTGTCTTTTCTAAAGGTTTTTAGTTTTTCCTTACCTCTTCAAATTTGATCACTGTTATTGACAATGTTGGATCTGTGTTTTCTTAAAGGAAGGGCTGAAAGAACATCCCTGAAAGTTAGGGGCGTTTTTGTTTTGTTTTTTGTTTTGTTTTAAATAAAGCCACAAAATGCAGGTGTTTAATTATAAACTAAGATAATAAGATAAATAAATACATGCCACCTCAAAATTTGAGTTCTAATACCATGAAGTTGCTTTCCTTTGAGAATAGCAAGACCTTACCACATCAACACAATAAAAGACAAAAAACCCCCTCTTAATTTGTAAGATATTTTATGTGTGCTTTTTTATCTATTAACAATTGTGAGTTAGCATCATCTTATGTGATTAAATTCTGAGAGAAGCCCTATGATGAGTCTCAGATCAATAAATTGTAAGCACCTAATGGCAAATGTGTGAATAGTAAATGGTGATGTTCTATGCTAAAACTACTGGTTTAATTAATCTGATAAAATGATAAAGCAGTCCCAAAGGAGTGGAGGATTTTAGTATACAGGCACTAACTGATGCAATTTCAGGCAACCACTGACCTCTATCTGTGGGAATATTTATTTTTGGAGATGATCATCAACAGTAACTGATTTCAAATTCAAAACACTAATGTGTGTTGTGTTTCTTTAATCCTAGCTTTTCATGTAAAGCAGGATAAATATGCAAAACTTAGGCTAGTCCTGCTAAAAATATGATCTTTCTGTGTGCAACTGGTTTGTACTTCTTTGTACCTTAAATTAAAAAAGGAAAGAATTGTTTGAAGACCTTTTAGAGAAGATATCTCAGTTTTTAGAATTAAAATTACTATGTTTGACTGAATTTTATAATACATAGGAGCATGCTTTTATTTTGCATTCTGCTTAATGTGTAAGAAAATTTCAACTTTGGCTTATAATTGGGAAAAAAATGCACATAGAAAAATGGGTGGCAGATCTCTTCAGTCACCTCATGTAATTAGCATTGTATGCTATTTACTTATTGTGGCTTAGATTTAGTATTTTTATGGGGTTTGCAGATGCATGTGCCAAAATGTTTTTAATCTGAGCAGCTTTAGGTTGATTGGGGTTTTGTTGTTGTTGTTGATTGGGTTTGGGATTTTATTTCCAATATAGGTTTGCTATTGCTAATAGGGATTTCTTTAATTTATTGCTCAATTTGTGCCTGCACACAACTGTGTACATGCTAAGGTAATTCCTTAACCTTCAGAAAACTGTCTGTGTACCTGGTATGCAGAGGAAGTGAAATCTTTCTGCATTTCATGAGTATAGTTTCGGAAATGTAACACTAAATGTATTTATTGAACAGGGAGTAGTTGTTGTTTTCCAACTTAGTAGTTCCCATTGTTTTAGTGGCCATTAGCTATGGCCATTAAATGTTGTGTCTCAGTTGGCCGTGGCCAAAAGTTCATGAGCACTTTGACATTTTTAAAATTCTGTGTCATTCAGAAAAATAAGCCTGACTTTTTCCAGTGAGAACATCACCAGAATTATGTTCTCGTACCTTCCTCCCAGACTTGTCAATTCAATGAAATGGTACATAATTTAGTTTAAAAGATTGTAATATGTCACCAGTTTCTAAAGAGAATTCCCTGTTGAAAACATTGGCAAATTCAGTTTAAAGGCTTATGACACAATATAGCCCTAAGGAATAAACTTTTATCTTTGTATTTCTCAGTTCTCAAAGTCACAAGGAGAAAAGCAAGCATACTTGTATACTGGAATTTTATTTAGGATGTCTCTCCTGAAAGCTCAGAATAGCTACACAGGGTCAGTAATTCTGGCCACAATTGAGTTCAGTGCCATATTTATCAGAAGCAGCAATAGTGCATTTCTAGCTTTGTCTCTGGATGCTTTTTATATATAAACAACATCAAAAATCTGAATCGGTGTATTTTAATTTAAGCCCATTTGAAATTTAAAAATACTTACCTAGTCTCACATTATTGGAACTGAGGAGGAATATATATCTAGGAATCTGCAGTAAGTTATTGACATATAAAGCTGGGATGTGTACACAGGGAAATGTACTGCAGATAATAGTAATTTAATGACTTATTTGTGAGGCTGGCATCCATATCAGAGACTATGATAGTACCATTAAAATAGGTAAATAAAAATGTGGGAAAAAGTAATTTTAAAAACTAGAAATAGGATTTGGCAATGAAGTCATCTTAAAAATCTTCTACAAGAGGACATGGTTGTATATATTTTCCTCATTCATGATGCAGTAACTCAAAGTATGGGATGTAAGTTCTTTTAGCTGTATTGTGTAGAATATATTTAGCTAGCACAGTTCTTACTCTATGCATGCAATTTTGGAAGATACGGAGATCAGTTGCTATCTATAGCTCATATTGATTTAATAAAATTCAACCTGTAGCTCATAACTGATTCCAAATCAAATAAAATTTGGATTCTCTTATCACGTGGAATATGATTCTAACATGGTAAAACACTGCATTAGAGGGCTTTATCCCCCTGCCCTCAAAAAGAAATCATTTTTAAAAAGCAAAAAAGCTTTTTAGAGAAAGCTTTTTTAGAGCAGGACATTGGTTTTGGATTGTTCTCCTAAACTTAGCATTGTCTGTGGGATTTCAGGAATATAATCATATGAAAGTGTCTTATATGTGGGCCTTGTCTGTAAAACATTCTAAGTGTTAGAAAACCCAATATACATTTGCCAGGAATGTTGTTATGGACCTGAATACTGAGTATTTTCAGTTGGAGAATGTGCCTTTGAGTTTTCACCTGTTAATTCTGTATATATTTGTGCTAATGCCTCTTGTTGTATTTGACCACACAGTCCCACCAAGTAATGGCTCTTAACGGTGCCAGTTATTCTAACATTGTTAGGGAAGAACATAGTCTCTTCTGTTCCCCTCATTTCTCTTTGTTACTGGATTAGTGTCTATTTTGAATAGATTTGAGTTGACAAATTCAACTCCTTCAGTCCTTTCTGTTTGGTCTAAATGTCAAACCCAACACAGGCTTTTGTGGAGGACTTTTTTTCCCCTGGCAGCACAATGGGGACGAGGAATCTGCTGCAAGATGTTGTCCTTTGGTGGGGCACCAAGGCTTCTGCTGAGCTGGGAGAGACTGTCTCCTCTCCCCACACACACAGTAATACCTGTTTCTCAGTAATTCAGTGTGTCTGGCCTGTAATACTCCCTCCCCAGCAGATATTAATGCTAAATGAAACCTGGTTTATCTCAGTATTTATGTTGATATTCATAGTTGTAGCCTAATTCTGTACATAACTGATAATGTGTGGTGTGTTTGTGTTGGAAGGACACAAAGAGAAGAGGGGAGAAAAAACAACAAGAGATTTTTGCAGGAAAGATAACATTTCTGAGAACGGTGTGGGATTAAAGTCAAAACTGTAACATCAGAGACTGAATGCAGATTTCTTTTAAAGTCAACCTATTGTACTATTGCTCTGGTGTGAGTGCATGGACATAAATAATGTATATGTGCTATACATATATACATGCAGTCTCTAGAGGTCAGTAGAATGTAAGGAATGGACAGATGTTCAGTTTTCTAATATGAGACTTTGAGATGCAGCATATCAGTTGTTGCAACCTAGAAAAAGATGAATATGTTTCTAATGAAATTTGGAAGTGAAGTAATTAATCAGAGCTAACAAAGAGCTGAATGGAGGAGAATCGTGTCTGTCGTGTTGCGGAAATGAGTGTAAATTATTTGTTTTGGGCAAATTCCTGATAAATGCTCATTTGTGTTCTGAGCAACTTGACAGAGATCCAAAGCATGATTATTGTATTATAGCTCATTATATTGCATCTCCTTGCTACCTTTTTTGAGAGGATCTTGTAGAATGACTGCAATAAAATTTAAAATGGTGTTTTGAGACAGCATGTGTCAAATGCAAAGCAAATCAAGGCTCCAGCGTGGGCAATGTGTTTTCTCTTCCTGTTTACCCTGTTAGCCATGGCCAACCTCAAGAAATTGTTTCATTCTTGTTCACCACCTTCTAACATGAAATCTTCTGCATTAACTGATCACTTGTGGTTGAAGATTCTGTTTTCTTTTTAAAAACTGTTTTCACACCATCACGGAATCATTTAGGTTGCAGAAGACCTCCAAGGTCATTGAGTCCATCCTGTGAGTGATGATCCCCACTGTGACAGCCAGACCCGAGCACTGAGTGCCACACCCAGCTGTTTCCTGAGCACCTCCGGGCATGGGGATGCAGCACCTCCCTGGGCAGCCCCTTCCAGTGCCTGACCGCCCTTTTTGTGAACAAATTCTTCTTGATGCCCAACCTAAACCTCCCCTGGTGCAGCTTGAGACCATTCCTCCCTGTCCTGACGATGGCTCCCTGGGAGCAGAGCCTGCTCCTCCCCTGGCTGTCCCCTCCTGTCAGGGGTTGTTCAGAGCCAGAAGGTGCCCCTGAGCCTCCTTTTCTCCAGGATAAACACCCCCAGCTCCCTCACTGGTTTGACTCTCCAGACCCTTCTGCAGCTCCATTTCCTTGTCTGGACATGCTCCAGCAGTACATTATCCAGACTCGAAAGAAATCCTGACTCCAGAGTCAGGCTGAGTCATGATGACACATCTGTATTGTATTGTAAACAATGGGGTTAGATTTAAGTGGAGTTAGATTTTAAATTGCTATATATATATAGATCAAGGTCCTTAGAAATTAATGGTTCATATGCTCTCCATTTCTCTCCCTAAAGAAGCTTTTTGGGTGGTATTTGACATCTTTCTTCTGTTCATGTTGTAGTTCTGCTTTGCCTTGTGAAATATTGATAGGACAATCCCTGTCATGGAATTAGTTAAATTGTCAATTCCCTTTTTACTTGCCTTCTGGTTATTTTTGTTAGTTTGCCTGGAAGCTATGCTTCAAAAATCTCTGTGATCTCCCCAGATATTCTGGAAGACATCTTTCTAAGTAGTTTACACAACTTGTTTTAATGGTGAGTTAAACAGAGTCAATTGTTGCAGGAATCATTCTGGTTTCCTTTTCTCACTGTTCTTTGAGTGTATTGAAAACTTTCTATAAGAATTAGATGTGACAAAATGAAGTTGTGGAAATGGATCTCAAACATCAGTTACCTGCTTTTGCAGAAACAGGAAAACCACCAGCTCCATTTATGCTTTTAACATAACATTGTGACGGTCATAAAATATGTACTTGGGTTCATCATTAATACATTGGGATAAATAGTGAATTTGCATTGATGTTAATGAAGTCTAATAGCTCTCCACATAAACAGCACGTGAAACTTTGAAGATCAGCCTGGTTCTGGTGTGTGAAGTTGCAATATCTGATTATATGAAAACATCACCTCTGTAGATGGTGAAGAATTGGCTTCCTCAGTTTGAAATGATGGCAGGCCTTTGGGTTTAGTTGATTTATGATGATATATTTTATTTTGCTTTCCTGTTGTTTGTGTGATTAGGCACGAAATAATTATATTATAACAACAATGGTCCATATTTTTAGATACAATGGCTCTTACCTACCTGAGAACTGTGTTAATGGTTGTGGGAACAAACCTGAGTTTCAGAATCATCACTTGTAAAAAACATGTGTTATCATTGGTGTTTTCTTTCCCTCTTTTAAGAAATGTAAGCAAAAGAATAGTGCAAAGGTGGGGATTAGATCCAGCAGCACTAATGGTGGATGTGTACCTTTGGTTTCAGGAAATGGAAGGAGTGGATTGTTCTTTATATCCCCCACATAAGGGAATGGGAAATGACTGGATACAGCAAAAACAGAGATAAGATGATTTTTTTTTGCCAAGGACATTTGCCTTTCAAAAATATATAAACCAATGGTTTTAAATAATAATAAACAGCAGGCAGAGTTAGTTTGTATTGTTCGCTCTATGTTTCAAGGCATGCTACTAGGAAATGCTGGGTTCTTTTGAGTTTACAGCCTAGTAGGCAATCCAGTTGTAGGTAATCATAATATTAAAGAATTGTCTATGTAATTACCTGTGATTGTGGAGAACTTGATTTCATTACTCAGTTGGTCCCATAGTTCTTTGTTGAGTGTTTTATTTCTTTGCAAGAAGAGGTGTATGCTTAGAAAACAGGACAAAAGTTCTTGGCTTCTACAACAAACACCACAGAAGTCTGAATTATGTGCAAACTTGAGTAACCATGAGATCTGGATTTAGAGAAATATGAAATGACAGTAATAACCAGTATCACTGTAAAATTACAAATTATTTCAATTTAAGTGATTTCGTTTTTCTGCACACATTTTTAAAGTCTGTCACCGTAAGCTGTTGACTTCATCTTGAATGCATTCTGCAGTCTTGACAGTTGAGGATTTGTTAATACTAAATCAGTAATTGTTGGCTTTGAAGAGGGATCCAGCATCTTCAGCAAGAGCTTATTAAACTGTAAAATATGGATTGCCTTTACCCTAATGGCCTCTGAATCCTATTACCATCCCATTAGAGAGTGTGGGATTTTAGTAATTCTGTTGTTGTTTTCGGTGGGCAGCAAGTACAATGGGGAAGGGCAGGGGTTAATGCAATTCATCTCCTGTAATAGTGTAACAGTGAGTCCTTTATCATTCCGTGGGAGGCTTTTCCTTCCTGCAGGGAGAGTGTCTGCAGCCAGAACCAGTCCCCCACGCCCAAAAAAACCCACCAAAACCCCTGAGGTTTCCTTCATTAGCACCACTTTGTAAACACAATAGAACTAAGCTGATAAATAAGTGCCAAGTAGGCTGTGGTCTAGGAGACTTCTCAAGTGCTATCGTTGTGCCAAGAGGTATATTGAAAAACCTCTTCAGACAAGATCATTATTTTTAAATATTTAATTGCATCACTGCTGTAATATTCTGATTGGTTTCCAAATATATGAATGCACCTTATTCCTTTCCCCATAAATGCAGTGTGAAAAGTGTAAACCAAATGTAAAGTAAAGGAGAAAGGAGAGAAAACAAGTGTTTTCTCCTCTTGTAAGGAGAAAACAAGTGGTAGGGTAAAAGTGAAACTTTTGTACATAAAATAATGGTTGCTTATTTTGATCTGTGTAACCTACCTCAAATGATAGTAAGTCTTACTAGGGGAATAATTTCTTTAAAGTTTTCACTAGAAAGGAATGTGAAGCATTACCAGTTATTAAGAGGGAGTAGAAGTCATGTGCAGGGGGTTTTTCTGCCTTCAGTTGTGCATGAGGCCAATATGTAAATTTTTTGCAGTACCTGATATGATTTTCTTTTCCCCCAAGTGTTTTATGGAGATTGATTTGACAGCTAAATTCCAAATGCTAGAGGCAACTTGCCTCTGATTTCACAACAGGATCAAGAGGGGGATGATTTCAAACAGATATTGCAAGATCAGCTGAGAGGGACCTGTCAGGGTAACTTTTCTGATAAACAATATCTGATGCACTGATGTGCATACCCTGTTGAGCTGGGTTTAGTTTTTTTCATGAGATGCTTCCAGCTAATAATTTTCTTTTGAAATAGAGATAAAATGGATTGTTAGGGCAGTTACTTTACCATTATTTATTTGAGAAATTAGGAGGTATTTGTATGGATTGGAGTCTTCATAACTAGTTTTTCTTTGTTTACCCCAGTGTTTGTATTTGGTTCAACTGTTGTGTTACCCATAAATACAACAGCTTTATTATGAATAACCAGGCTCTTGTGTGCAAACAGTGAGAAGGGCCAGAGCAAAATCTGATAGAAGAGAGATGGGTGACTACTGTTTAAAGTATAATCAGTAAAGGTCATGTGAGCAGCCTTTTATGTCCTACTTGTATTTATTTGTGCCTTTTACATGTTTGGCAACAGAGCCCAAGAAAACAAAAGAGATGCATCTTGATAGAGGCAAGATCTTTGAGATCAGGGGCTCTATAAAAACGGATCAACTCATCTTTGCAGTCTTCCCTCATTGTTTGTGGGCCCCTGCAGTTGTTGCACACACACACTTCCTCCTCTGTGGCCAGATCTGTTTTCTGACACTGGTAATGCTGGGTCTTGGAGAGAATTGAGTGATTACCTCCTGGTCTTTCTGCATTCATTCCCTCCCAAAATGGAGCATCACAATTGCTCCCCCTTCCCATGAGGGCTGCAAAGAGAGAGCCTGGGTTCATCTGCTGTGGGAGTTGCACATCGATAATCTGTTCTCTTCAACTCTAAAATCAGGGACCAGCAGCCCAGTTTCTTTCCTGGGGAATAGATAGGTTCTATTTTACAGGCAGTGAAATTTAAAAGCCTGGCAGTATGCTGTACAAGTAGGTCAGTGTTATAGCTGGAACCCAGTCAACTGATTTGTCAGAAAGCTATTTTCCCTCCTGAAAGCACCCTCTTCTTGACCCTGCATTGGGTAGAGTCCATGTAGGTCAGTCTAGTTCTCCTAAGTGCTAAACAAGTCTGTGGGAAGGTATGATCTGCTTCCTGGAGTTAATAATCTAATTATAGTCTACTTACAGAAAGCTGTAGTATCTAAATATTTTAAGGGTTTTCTTCTTGCTTATGAGCAAACTTAAGCAAGATTCTGCTAGAAGAAATGTGCTTACTTTAGAAAACAGCTTTGTTCTCCAAAATCTTAGAATGAATCTTTGTTCTAATCAGTAGGACCTAGGTGATAACAATAAAATGATTGAAGATATATTGCATTTTTTTTATTTTGGGTTTGTTTTCATTTCAGAAAGGCTAAAGCCTTTCAGAGCGTCGTAAACCAAAAAATCACAAAGTAGCTGTACTGATAAAAATCCCAATTAATTTGCAGACTCTGATGTATAAAAATAGTGGGGATCAATAAACAAGGTTTTACAATAAGGGTATTCTAAAAATAATCATTGTAATCACAAAATGGTAACCAAGGGCAGTGTTGCAGTACTTCTGCTCACACTTTGGTGTAGATGAGGGAAATGTGCATCATGACCAGCAGAGGAGTGGCAGAGTTTGCTTTGTGCAGGTGCAGTGTGTGCTGGAGTGAACCAGGACCATCTGAAAAGCTCATTTTTTCAGGGATGTGATGTCCAGTAGAGCCATGAATGATCTCACTGCAGTTGCCTTCAGCCTTGCTCCGTTTGGTTAATGCTGTTCTGTGTGTCCAGCAGGGTGGTGCAGCCTCTCTGATCACTGGAGATGTGTCAGTACAAGTGTGTGGTGTGCTTCCCATACAGCCAAGTTTTAATTTGAAACCCTGATTTGATGTTGGATTATGTTTTGTAGTGCTACAGTTTGTTAGGAATATAGTTAGTAGAAGACCTTTTTCACAGGAGGCCTCTCATTGCAGCTTTTGTTTCAAACCTACACTGTTATATTTTGTTTATATGTTTTGAATTGCTGACTTAGAATGCATTGTATACTGGGAAGTGCTGGTGTGGATTTGTGGTGTTTGGGGGGTTGTTTTTCAAGTACAAGCTTTAAGTATGTTGTGATTAAACTAAAACTATATATAGGAACCAAACTTTAAGACAATTAAGTTTGTTTTAGTTGGCTTTTTGCGTCTGAAAGCTGAGCTTGTACTCTAAGTACTAAAATTAATCTGCCATCAAAATCATATTGTCTAAACATTTGACATATGCCAGAGAGGTGGAGAGGGGAAATAACAAACAAACAAAACATTTGTGCCAAAGAGCTGCTTTTTAAATTAGCAAACAACATTGATGTCTCATCCCAAATAAGAGAGCAGAATCTAATAAAGCATATGCAGTGTTTTCATTTTAATCTGTCAAGTAAAACTGGGGAAACACTCAGCAAAGGTGGAAGTAACCAAACAGAGGTTAAGAATTGCTTTGTCAGGAATGAAATAAATTTGATGCAGGTTTAGTGGTCAGTTGTTAAACCCTGGACTAATAACTTAAATGAAAGGTTGCAATCTAGTTTCTGTAATGTAATGAAAGAGTGTACTTGACTATTGAAGATCATTGATCTAATTAGTAATTGTTCTTTTGAATTGAAATTTGTTTCTCTCTGGGCTCAGTAACATTTTATTTACTTCAAATTGGCTCAAAAGGAAGATGGAAATCCAAACAAGTAGGCTGGTCCTTTCAAACCCCCTGAAAAAATCTGATTGCTGGAAGGACCTTTCTGCAGCTGATGTGATTTTTCTGTTTACTTCTGTTACTGAACAGTTCTTTGTTTCAGTGACAGAACAAAAGTCTTTCCATGGTTTCAGTTGGATGGGTTTGAAGGAAGGATGGAGGCCCAAAATGCCTGACTGCAGTGGGCAGTGCAGGGACACTGCTGCCCCCAGGTGTGTTTCAGGAGATGCCCTGTGCTCTTCTGGGTCTACCTGGCTGTGACATTTTGGCTGCAATGCACATGGAGGCTGAGCAGGATGATCTGTTGGTGTTTGGATCACAGGCTTGCTCTTGGTCACATTGGAGATAACTTCCTTCCAAGAACTAATTTGGCAAGGGTAGAGCCTTGTTATGCAAAGGCTGGGAACATGAAAGGTTGAGCTTATTATCTAAGAAACCCCCTGCAAATTAATTCTTGCTTTCAATTTTTTTATCCTGGCATACCACATGGGGGAAAAGCCAATAAGCTAATTGAGTCAGGATTATCTTTGTTCTAGCTGTAAGCCAGCAGAAATGTCTGTTATTTTTCTGAAAAGGTCTGCTAAGGTAACAGGAGGCCCAGGATTGAAAGGTGTCATCCTGCTCCTGCCTCCCTCCCCTGCTGTTTCAAACAGCAGGAGCTGCAGGTTTCACATTGATCAGTTGAAAAGTCCAACCTGAGAAGTTTGAGAGATCTTTTCCCAGGGATATCTATTTGAAATTGAGGTTTTGAAGGCAGAAGAATCATGTGCCCACCTACAATTCTATTAATAAAAAAGAAATGGTGATTAGTTCTTGAGATTTTTTTTGTGTGTTGGTGACCAGCTAACAATCTTTTCACAGAAATGTGCAAATTGGAGTTGTTCTGAGCTCAGGTTGACTGACCAGTGGGATTGGACCTTTCAGGTAGTTTGGCAAAGGACAACAATATCTGTTCTTGTTTGTCCATGTCAGACTCAAACTGATTTTATACAGGATATCTCTTTTCTGATTTATAAGAGTTTTAGCACTGTTTACCAGCCATACTTACCCAAGTTTAACTTGTTTGATTTCTTGCTTAGAATTTCTCATTAGCATGTGTAAGCATGAAGCCTTTCTGGCCTCAGAGTGGAATTTTCATTATTTTTGTATCATTCATGATACTCTGAATTCATTCAGGGTTGTGTAATGCAATATCCTCTTTGCCAAGTAGAAGTGCTTCCTATGCAATCTCAGCATTGTGTTCCAAACCCAGGCTTAGCTGCAGGTTTTGTACTATGTGTTTGCAATACCTGTATATTAAACTAGAGCTCTCCAGATATCAATAATTCTGTGTGGTGGCACATGTAGGGTGTTTTAATATTTATTCCTTCGCTGCCTTCTGATGGGAAAAAAAAACCCCTTTCAACTACATTAACACAAAGCCTGTGTGCATCAGTTGCTCTGCTTTTTAATGAAAACATTGAGTTGAATTTGTGAATGAATTTGTATTCTGGTAACTCTGGCATTTGAGAGACAAAAGTGACACTGACTGCAGCAAATTTTCTGATTCAGAGAGAAGGTTTGACTATTCTAGATGCTTCTGCCTGTGTGAAAGCCAGACATTGCATAGACTTTTATGAAATGCCAACATTCTGACCATCAGAAAGTCGAAGAGTCACTGTTGGCTTCCCCACTTTCTACTTTGAAAAGGGAAAGTGTATCTTCAGTACAAATACTGCTGTTCCTAATACATAATTGTAAAGCAATGTTCTAATATGTTCCTTTTACTTCCTCAACAAAGTTGTGAGCACGAGTCTATATTAAACACTTACAAAATCCCTCTGGATGTATATGGAAAAAGTGATACAAAGAAATTAGAAACCAGATTAAAAAAATGAGAATTTGGGGAATTGGCAATTCCTTTTCAGTCTGAGGCCTGCTGATTCAGTGTGATCATTCTGATCAGCACTATATGGAGTTAAATCCCTGTCTGGATGTTTGCATTTTCATTCTTCACTGCAATTTTGAATGCACCTTTCAACTAGTAGAGACTTAATTTGTTCTTCTGTGTGTGTGGGCATTGGGATGAGACATAGTCTTATTTTCCTGCTGTCCCATTTGCTGACTGCAAAAGAATGGAATGTACCAGTGACTAGTTTGATACCAGGAGAAGGAAAAGCTGCAGTTCTACTGTCACTGCAGTAAATTGGGAGGGAAGATGCTCTTTGTGCAGCAGAGCTGTGTTCTGGTAGAGGTTGGCATTGTTGGCTGTGTGGGACCTTGCCTCCAGGGAATGCTCCTGTGCTGCCCTGGCTTTGTCCCCAAGTCCAGGTTCAAAGTTGGAGCAGTGGTCAAGTCAGTGCTGTACCTTTGTACTGCTGCCAGTTTTTGTGTGATGTGTCGTGTATTAGCTTACAGATAGAATCCTGATAAAAGAGATGTCCCTTGTCTCTGTGACACGGTTTAGGGAAAGGGAAAAGAAATAGGGAAAAAGCAAACAAACACCCAACACAGGCATTGTTCTGCTGTGCAGCACAACTGTGGATTTTGGCATGTTGTGGTTGTAGGGAAAATCTTCATCTCATGCCTGAAATTAAGATCTAAAGGGATCTTTTTGCTCAGACTTTGTTTTCATGTGGCTTGTTTTTCATACCCCAATCCATTGACAACACTTGCCCATGCATCCAGCAAACTCTAGGACGTTGCTTTTTTGTGTGAGTAAAGTGGATTTCACCTTGAAATAATAAACACATTAGGAATTGTTTGTCTATTTAGGAAAATGTATGCTTCTAGGGTTTTAGCAGTTTTGTTCAAGGTCTTTAACATCAAATTAGCAAAAATAAAAGGTATATTAAAATCATTAGAGAGAGTGAGTTCCTGCTTTTACGTGAGCTCAATTTTCTCCTGTGCTAAGTCTCCTGAGATCTGTAGACACTCAGTGCCAAGATAACATTGGCACCATTTTCTTATTGCCATGGTGATCTTCAGCTCTGCTGAATACTCAAGGGAGACTATGGTATTTTAAAGCAAGTAGAATTTTGGTAATTAAAAAGGCTGGAAGGAAGGGTCTTTCTAAATTTTGCCAGCCTGGGTAAATAAGGATAATGAATTATGTCTGAATAGGGAAGTTATTAGTCTGCTTTTCTTGATTAGTACAGACTGTTAGCCAACTAGAAAGGCTCTGAGGGTCAGAGTGGGGCAGGTGGGGTCTCCAGGGTCCATCAGTGCTCAGGGTCTGAGCTGAGATGCTGAGCAAGGCTGCCCTTGGTGGGAGCAGGGCTGGCAGAGCAGAGCCCTGCTCTTGTCTGCACTGGGATTTAAGGGCACCAACACATTCCAGAAGATTTCCAAATTAATGCTCTTGCTCTGAAGCTGGCCTCCTCCTTTGTAGGCTGTTTTATTAAATGCCAGTTTTACACTTTACTGATGGCAGTGGATTTTTCAGGCTCTCCATCATTTCTCTGTCGTGGCCCAGTTTTCATTTCTCTCAGGCTACAGCATGAGTCAGCATTTGGGATTGTTTTATGATACTCT
The DNA here is from genome assembly GCF_023055355.1 of Agelaius tricolor. Lineage (NCBI taxonomy): Eukaryota > Metazoa > Chordata > Aves > Passeriformes > Icteridae > Agelaius > Agelaius tricolor. The sequence goes on along the minus strand of NW_027269278.1, from coordinate 5,369,192 downwards.
GATATTCCCTCCACTTTTTTTTTTCCCTTTTTCTTTTATGACCCTTTCAAGCTCAGCAGTCAGTGCACACAGGGGAGTGTAAAGCATGCAGACAGGAAGGATGGTGAGATAACTGATCTGTTGGGGTCAAAAAAAAGTTACAAAAACTCTGTACTAGCACAATTTCAACCCTTTCTTTCAGGCCAAATTTAGCCTTCAGCCATAGTAATTGTTTTTGCAAAGCTGTGTATAGTCTTGAAAAAAGACAATACAATTTGTCTTTTGCAAAATATACTTTTAGCAAGCAAATAGGCATTTAAAATGAAACTTAATTTTTTGTGTTAAATGTGAATTGTTTGTGGCTTATTGTGTCAATTCTTTTTAACTCACTCCATCATATGCTTTTACCCATTGTTATCTCTTAGTGCTGCTTGTGATTTGGGGCAGGGGGCATTCTTCAATACTTTTTTCATAATGTATGATATTTGTTACATTGCAAAGTAGAAAAAGCAAGCTGGATTCTCCTTCAGTGCCCAGTTTAGTCATGGCACACCTGAAAGCTGCCATTGCTCTTACTAAGTGTTAAGAGAGATTCCAGTCCATTCTAGGTGTTAAAAACCAATGTCCTTACCAAGCCAGATTTTAAGGTTTGCTGAAGCAAGCTGCCCTGATGACTTTAGACATGCATTCATGTGGCTCTTGCAAAACAGAATCAGTGTGCAGTTCCATCTTGATACTGTGAGATTGTGAAGAAAACTTATATTCAAGATTTGGGATTAAACGGGAAATTGGTATTTGGTATCCAAAGTGTGCATGCATATTTACAGTTTCTCTTATTTGGATGTGTCCTTAAAAATATCTGTATCCAGGGGACAGACTCTTAGTTCCTTCAGTGGTCTCCAGGCTGGAGCTCTGGAACAGCATTGCTGAGGTGGCAGCAAAGGATTGGCAGCTTTGCACAAGCTCCAGCACAGGCAGCTAATGAAAAAAACCAAAAAATATTGATGCTCTGGGGGCAGTAGACAGCAGGTGCTGTGCATGTGTGCAGGCACCCACCCTGGGCGTGCAGGCACCCACCCTGGGCGTGCAGACACCCACCCTGATCCCCCCAGCTCATCTGGGACCTCGGGGGCTGCTGCAGCCCCTGCCCACCCTGTGCCAAGGTGGGAGCAGCACAGGTCACTGCTGGAGAGGCAGCTGGGTTTGGGCAGCTCTGTGTCAGTTCCTGAGCACACAGAGCAGCTCTCCCCAAATGGTTCAGGCTCTAATTAGTGGGCACAGAGCCCTGCCAAGAAATGTATTGCTGGCAGAGCTCCACTTCCCTGAGTGAGTCGGGATTTTGCTGATTTTTATTGCTGTACTCTATATGTGATTGATTTTGTTCAATTGAATGTAATCCCCTGGTCTGTTTGTTTTGTCATATCAGCATCTGTAAACTTAATCTTTGCTGGGGTAATCTTTACATGGTTTTTTGGTTTTGTTGTTTTTTTTTAGTGGGATTTCAGTTTTTTGGTGGGCTTATGTATTTTCAAATATTATAATGGAAGCATCCATTTAGGTACATTAGAAGCTTACCAGCTTTTTTACTTATTTGGATTTGGTTTTTTATTTAAAGACCATAGTCTAACTATGCTCTAAATTTACCTTCTTTTAAAAAGGATAAACCTATTACTTGCCTGGCTCTGAGCAAGGATTACAGGAAATAAACAAGCCTAAGTCTCTATCTAGTTATTTTTAGCTTAACTGTACTACTTTTCTTCTTATTTCAGTTCAAGATGAGATGAGAACTGCAAATAGCCTAAATTAGTCTGTAGCATTTATATCTTGTTAAGTTTCCTGCTTTGGAAAATATGCAGGAAAATGATTATACGTGGTATTCATCTAGAGGCTGATGAGTTTGTTATAATTATGAAGGTAGATGTAATGAGATGAAAACATCTTTCTTTAGGCTCTCTGAGGAATTCCTTCTCTCCATATTGCTGTTGGGTTAACTGTTTTCTAACCAAAGTGTTCCTCAGCATTCACTTCTCACGTTTTGGGGTTTCCTCAGTTCCTGCTTAGGAAATTGATTGATTGGCAGCTCTGCCTTTAGCATTTATGGGTGATAACTAATTAAATTCTACATGCACCTGAGTGGATAATAAAGACCCCTTTGCATCTCATTTATTAACACAAATCTCCAGTGTAATTATCATTTTACCATTATTTAGCATGCTTAATAACTCTTTGTTGAGTAATTTTCTAGTTCCTTCCAAAAGACACCAAGATGTAAGTGTATCTAAAATCTTGTACAAAGTTCGAGGTTTGGTTCATGCTTCCTTTTAGCTTTTGGGGGGAAAAAAAAAAAGGGTTTTTTCAGCTCAATGTTTTTTAAATAACTTGATAATTCCTAAACTGTGTTCAAATATCTGATAGGAATCATGAAGCACTTAGGTGAGGAGACTGGAAGATGTGTGTGGATTCAGTTTATTGTTTCCTTTAGAGGGAATAGTGTCAGCAAGGAACTAATGAGAATGGGACTATGAATATTTACTGTTTGAGGAGTGCTGAGTTTGCTTAATATCACTGTCAGAGCAGATTAGAAATTGCTCTTTTTGTTTTGTTTGTTTTGATCATGACAATTCTTGTTTGTGTGGTGGTAATTTATTTTTTCAAGGCTGTGTCCAAAGTCCTCTTTTCCCCAAAGGATTCTACCTGAATGTTTTTTCCATATGCTTTTATTTATGTGTTAGTAAAGTGCCCGTGTGTATTTACATGCAAATGTCGAAATGTAATCTGTGCAAATTCTTATGTTTGAGAACTGATTATGATACCCATGTTTTCATGTAAGGAGAACTCTGGACAAATTAAACTGAGATTGGCAAAAATTGTCCTTCAGTAATTGATAAACTTGAAGCATTTTTATAATATGATTTGTCTGTATGTGTATATATTTCTAGAAATGCCCGTTGTTACTGTAACTTCACAAAGGTTTAGTTGACTTTTATGTGGCAATACCAATTTCTAAGGGATGCAGGGGCTGGGGGTATCTTTCTGTTATTCTTCATTTGTACTGTACCTGTAGAAGTGGCAATTTTCAGGGAGCCATGCACTGAATATTTTGGTGTCAACTTTTATAACAGCAGATAATTGTAGTTTATTCACATATATACTTCCACATCTCTTGTGAGGTGGAGGTATTGAAGATTTCAATGTAAGAAACTGCACAAATTCTTTCTTGCCAAGAAGCTGTCTTTTCCCTTAACTGTAATCCCAGACTCTGCTTTCAGTTTTCTAAAGCATCACATAAATTTGACCTAAAATAGAATTTTTTAGCTATTTAGATAGATTTTTTTTTTTATATTTATATGTGTTGATATTTAGTCATTATTCACCTTTCATGCTCATAGTAATGCCCAGCCATGTTTTCCACCAAACACAGACCTTCTGGCACAGAAGCCATGTCTACATTCTTGACAGCAAGTCGAGATCACCACCTGATCCAAATGTTTATTCAATAAACTGTCAGAAGGAAAGCAGATATTTGAAGAGAGACTAGTCAGATGTCTTGGTGGGTTTTTAACATGCTCTATATGAGACAGCCATACTTGGTCTGGACCAATTTCTAACTAAAGATAAACTAAAATCTTTTGGTGGCCAATTTAAATATAAGAGTTCACAGTTTACCTTATAACTAAAGATATAAACCTTGTCTACCTTTCTTCATTTCTTGACTTTCCCACATCCCTTTTCCTCAATCCTTGAGTCTCCCTTGATGTGATGGTATGCTATAGAAAAAGGGAGAGGGCAGTTCTGCAGCGACTAAAGCAGTAAATGTGAATTTGCTTTCCAGCCATAGAGTGAATGTCCACTCAGGCTGGGGGCAGAGCATTTACAGTGGGACAGTGTCCACTCAGGCTGGGGGCAGAGCATTTACAGTGGGACAATGTCCACTCAGGCTGGGAGAGGGGACATTTACAGCAGGTGAAGGCTTTGTCAGACACCTCAGAGCTCCCTGCACTTTAGCATGTGAGTGACTTTGCAGTAGTGGAGGCTTTCTCAGCTGTTGTCAGCTCTTACTGAGCTCTGGGGAAATGCACAGCAAAAAAGCCATGCAGCATCAACAGTTCTAAACTAGATTCTTGCTTTCATCTTTGCAATCCTTGAAAACAGAAGTAATTGCCCATAGGATTGGGGTGGATGCAGCTGTGAGAGTAACTTGGGGCAGGGCTGCCCGCCTCCCTCAGGTTTTTGTAGAAGACTGAAGATAAGTGTGGTTTGATTTCTCTCATTTTCAGTTATTACAGCTACTTTCTGCCTGTGTATCTTAGGGGGTTTTATCTTGAATGGTATTTTCTCACAGGCTTTGGGTTTTGGCAGCAAATAGTCAAGCTCTAGGAAGGAGGTGCGGGCAAGTGTGCGTGTGCTGATTGTATTCTGGCTCATGGACTAACTCGTGTTTCTTTAAGTGGAAGAGTGACTTACATATTGCATTCTGCCTTGCTCTGTATGAGACTGTTATTCAGGAGCTGTTATTTGGTACTTCACAAATGCCTTTGGCATAACCTTCCTCTCACATAGTGTGTTAAGTTCCTCAGCTAATTTCTTTAAATTATTTTGTCACTGAAGACTGTGCATTTATATAAGTGGCTGAACATAGAGAACTTATTTTCAAAATGTGTAAGCATGTAAATCTGGCTGTTGTGATTATATTTTGGGTGTTGGTGGAAAAAAAGGAAAATAATGAAAAAAAATGGAGGCTGCTAAGGCTCCTATACTGCAAAATAAAAAGTAGTTTTTAAAATGCTTTTAGATTAGATTATATTATAATAATTATAAAATATAGATTATAGATAATATAATAGACATTATAGATATATAGATTATAATAATTAGATTAATATGCTTTTAGATTTTTCTGCGATTAGTACAGAAAAAGTTACTCATTTTCTATGTTTTAAATGGTAGAGAGTAAGGATCCTACTTTTCCCTAGGTTGGTTTGTTTGTTTGTTTTTGGAAGCTCTGGTTTATTCAAAATTTCATGATGACACACAGATCTTGCAGATATGTGACTTGGGTCTTTTAATCATTGTTCAGTTTTGTTCTGCCTATATGTATTTTAAGGTGTTCTGGTGGCAAAAGTCCTTGGGATGTTAAATAATTCTCAAATTAAGTATGTCTTGTGAGAACCTGCATCTGTGAAGCTCCCAGTTCGTGCAACTTTTGTTTCCACGTGCGTTTACTTTGATCTTTTAATTCAGTTTTTGGTAGCATGGACGTTTTGCAAGAACTTGGAAGAACTTCTTGAAATAAATAGATGCTTTGAAGACCAGGCCATTTGCACCACCAGTAAGGATGAAAACTTGGTGGTGGAGCTCTCCCGTGGCTGCCAAAGTGACCTTGGTCGGGGGGAAGATGACGGAGTGCTGTGCCGGCCGCGCCTGACAGCAGCGCGATAGCGGCGCGCGTGACAAATCGCTCACATTAAAATGGGGGGCACTTTCGGCAGCACCGGCGTCCCAATCCATCAGTCCTGATTACTACACAAACGTCAGCTGTGGCACAGAGCACATTTGTCAGGGGGAGTAAAAAGCAGTTGTTAGTAGGAGCTCTCCCTGTCACGGTAATGGACTGAGGCTCGCTGTGGTGACTCGCGGCAACCGGCGCGTTTGCAAATGGCCTGAGCAGGACTTGGAGAAAACACTGTACAGTGGGACAATTAAACTGGCAGGGTGGGACACTTCACAGAAAACACTGTATTTACACTGTACAGTGGGATAATTAAACAGGCAGGATTGGACACTTCACAGAAAACACTGTATTTACACTGTACAGTGGGACAATTAAACAGGCAGGATGGACACTTCTCAGAAAACACTGTATTTACACTGTACAGTGGGATAATTAGACTGGCAGGATGGGACACTTCACAGAAAACACTGTATTTACACTGTACAGTGGGACAATTAAACAGGCAGGATGGGACACTTCACAGAAAACACTGTATTTACACTGTACAGTGGGACAATTAAACAGGCAGGATTGGACACTTCACATAGGGATGATTGAAAAGTTTCCTGAGTGCTTGATGCTGCTGAGTCCATATACAAGCAAGGCCAAAAGACAACATCAATCCCTATGAAGTATTTTATGGCAGAACTTTCCTGCTGCAGCAATGGGGGGGATCTTCACCTACAATCTTTAGTGTTAATGAAGTTGCACTTTGTCTAATTAATGATTATTTTATTTATATGTACTTTATGGATATGGTTGCTTGCCTGCTTCATCCACTTTGCATGTGCTTGATGGATTTGCATACTCATCACAGAATGCAAACAGGATCATCCATTTGCACATGGTGTATGTGGATAAATGTTTTCATTAAATTATCTGTCTGGTACAACCAGCAATATTGTGCCAAAAAGTGAAGAGACTGCCTTCATTCAAATGTCAAAAATGGAAGTTTAGGCTCATGTGATCTTTCTTACTCTAAGCCTGTATGTGTGTCTGCTTTTTCAGGCTTTCCTATTTATTTTAAAATTTCAAGGAGACAGGGCAATACTGAATGTGTCAGAGTTCAGTGCTCAAAATCAATAAGTTGTAGGGGACAAGCTCTTTCTTCAATACACTCTTTTTTTGAACAAATACTAGTAGAATCATAAAAATTTGCACACTTAGGTTTGTACATAACTTTGTTTCTTTGAAAAGAACCTCCCTTTGTCGCAGACCTCATTTTTTTGTTTGGAAAATTCACTGGTCCTTTACCTTGCCAGTGCACTTTTCATAGAGGCTGCCAGAAAGTATTGAAACAATGGACACTGTCACTGTCCAAGTCTTCTTTAGGTTTTGGTGAGAATACTGCTTGCATATCTTCAGAATTTCATGCTGTGCTCAAAATATTCCATAAATAATTATTAAACCAGGCAGAGAGAAAATTCATGAGACGTTCCAACCATCAAGAATATTCTTAAAACCATTTGCATGCTTATCCTTAGTCACACTGTATTAGTTTGCCATTTCTCTTAGCAGTGTAAGTTTATACTTTATGAACATGGTGAATTAAGGAACTTGACAATGCTTGCTTTTCCATGTAGAGGTTGACCTCTCTGATGAGGTAATAGTAAGATATTGCTTCAAGGGGATAAAGAAATAAATACTTTGTTTCTCTGTATTTTAAAATGGATGTGTATGAAAGAATTCTCTCAGTAAACTTAAAGCTGAGTGACAATTTTGCTCCATACCATTCTTGTTCAACCTTTACAGTGCATTTTGTTAAAAAAACAGCCAGAGGAGGCAAAGAGATCTTCAGACATGACAATTGCTTGAAGTGGTGTTTGCAGTGATGGAAAAGACAGCAGTTCCCCTAGGAAGGAAAAACAACCTTACAGTTATTTTATTTTCTGTATGTACACATCTGAACAGCTGTAGAGAAGCTTGACTTGGGACTCATCACTTTTGTTGATGTTTGCTTTGTCTTTTATTTATCTCTGTCTGTCTTCCAAAACAGCTGCTAACTTGCCAGTATTTTGGGTTTTGGTTTGTTTATTTTAATGACATAATATGGAACTTTTTACTTTTTTTCCCCTTCCCCATGAAATGAAAGAATTTTCAGGACAAAAGGAAATTAAATTTTGCTTGAATAGTGACGTGTTAAATATTTTACTCATCATTCCTTTGCTGTGGAATCATGGCACAGCCATGTCCTGAGCCAGCAGCGTGTCCTGGGGTGCATTGCAGCAGGTCAGGGAGGTGATCCTGCCCCTCTCCTCAGCCCTCACCTGGAATCTGTTGTCCAGCTTCATGTTCCCCAGTACAAGAGAGACCTGGAGCTCCTGGAGCAGGCCCAGCAGGAGGTTTCAAAGGTGATTAAAGGAGTGGAGCATCTGGGTTATGAGGAGAGGCTGTGAGAGTTGGCATAGCCAGGAGACCTCATCCCTGTCTGTCAGTGTGTGCAGGGAGGCATTTGGATCTGGGCGAGCAAACTGTCACCTAAGAAGACTTGAATGCCTCTTTTCTCTTTTTTGATTTCACAAATTTACAACTCAGGAAATGACACATGTTTCAAATGTGAAAGTGAGAGGTTGTTTGGCTTTGGTTTTGTTTGACATTTGATACACCAAGGAGAAATAAGGAGCAATAAAAGAGTTCAGCACAGACCTCTCTCAACATGAGCATTAGCACAACAGGGTGATGGAAGTTTTTGCAGATGTGGTGTGTTTGGTTGGGTTTGCAAACATCTAGGTAGCCATATAAAAAATCAGTTTTTCTGAACTGTTGAAAACCACAATGGCTAAGTTTAATATTAATTATATAATACATGGGGAGCTTTGGTACTAAAATCTTCTGATAGCAAATTTAAACATAAGGGTTCACAGTTTCCTTTGGTAAGAGCTGAGTCTAAGGTGGCTTGCTGCTAGCAGGGATGGCTTCACTGAGAGACCACAGTGCAGCAAGAGGGCTTCAGAGTGACTCATCTGAGACTGGGGATTCTGAAATGACACTCCTAATCCCTATGGATAAGACACTTGACAGTGCAGTTTACATATTCCCTCCTAGTAATCTGAAAAGTAGCTGTGACACTGGCTCCAGAGGGAGCAGCTTGGCAGCTTTCCCTGTGTGTGAGAGACAGAGAGAGAGAAGGTGCTGCAATTGGAGACAATAGGATCTGGAGCAGGAATACCAGGAAAAGGCTGGATTTTATTAAATTCAGTGTTTTCATCACTAGCTAAGCAACAACCCCCATGTAACACTGTGCATTAATTGTGGGGAATATTTGTTGTTCTGCCACACGCTCGCTGTGTAAATGCTGCTACCAGAATTACAGGCAGCTCTGTGTTGTGCTCAACATTGCTGTGAAATACAGCTGTGTAAAAAGAGCACAGTAAAATCTCTGCTCCTTTTATTTCTCTCCTTGATCATTTTCTTTTCTCTTTGAAGAGGAGAAAATAAGCTTGAGGCTCCTTGCTTTTCAGACGTGTGCACTGCATGTAGTTGTTCCATGTATCAAATCTCTGTTTTGAAGGGTTTGTGGGTTTTTGTTTGACTGCTTTGGGGTTTGCTTTGTTTTGGGTTTTTTTGGGGGGGAATTTGTTTTTACTTTGTGTGCTAGATTGTCCAAAGATTTTTTGTAAATAATGGTTTCCCTGACATAAGTCCTAAAAATACAGCATGATTCGTGACAAAAACTGGCAATTCTTTTTATGGTAGGAAAATAGAAATTACTTATTAGCTAATTTAGCATTAAAATATATTTGAGATTGGAGGGCTATTAAAGCTCTGATAGGGGTGTCGTTCCATGTTTGCTGAAATACTGTTTGGTTTTTGTGGTTTTAGGGTCTTTTTCTGATTTTTAAATACCAAGTTCATTTTCTAAAGTAGCATCTGCAGGGCAGGCCATGTATTTTTATGATGCTTATTTCAGTTCTCAGACTTTATAATGCTACCCAAAGGCATGCTGTGCTAACCTAGAAATTCTCTTTTTGTGTCTTGTTATGTCTGAATAACTAGATGAACCAATAATAGCCTGAAAGTACGTCCAAGGTGAGCTTAGGGTTAGTAAGATAATGGTGTCTTTGTATTTCACTTGAAAAATTTTGATTTGTGAATTAAGCACATAAATAGCAGCTGGGATGTTTGATAGCAGGAGTTATGTGAGCTTGGAATGGGCAGACTGGGTGTGCAGCACAGGAGGAGCTTTACATCTGCTGCTGTCTTCTCAGTGCAATAAGAAATGGGGCTCTCATCCTTCAGAGCAAGTGTCAGGTCTTAAACTTTGAAAGTAGCTCTCAAATTAGGCTTCTCTAGTGAAAAATAAATATAATTGAGTGCCTGATTCTGTGTGTGCATGTTCTGAATGCAGAGAGCATTATTTGCACAGGGCTAAGTACAAATGGAGACTGACAGGCTTTTTCTGTGTCCAGATGATGTTAACCAGGAGCCAAGATAGAATATATAGCAAACAACACTGAGACTTTAAACCCTGCACTTGGGGGATAACATGGCTTGCATTATATCTCTTATTTGTGTGTTAAGAATTGACTTCACTTTTCAGTCAGTCCCTTTTTTACTCCATGAGAAAACAGAGAAGGTTGTGCACGTGAAACTTGGGTGGAATTGCCTGAATTCACTTCCACACCTGCAGTTCAGTTTATGGGATTTCTCATCCAGGCCCAGGATACCATAAAAAAAGTGATATTTGACCATCACAAAGACTTCCTAAATTTGCAACAACCAGTGTAATGCAAAATAAGAACCCTTTAATGCTGTTCTCTAAGTGTAGCTACAGGTGTGGAAGGAAGTTTGTAACTAATATTGCAGGAATGATGCTGTCTATGGCTTTTGGAAGGATTCATTCCTCTTCACTTGGTCTGTTTGCAAACAATTTTTAAAAGGTGGCACATCATCTGTTTTCCTGTCATTTCAAAATAAGTTTGAGAGGTGCAGGGGAGAAGGGATTGCTTCCCTTTTTATCACATGTATTTATTAAGACTATGGCTTCCCTAGCAAGTCTCATTTTTCTTCATGTTTTTCTGAAACACTTTTTTATGCTTTTCAGCTGGAAATCTTCACTGTAAGAACTGTCATAAATAATATTTTTACAATAATCTAGTGTTGATAGAGTAGTTTTAAAATGTAGTGTAGCTTTGTGGTCTAAATGATTGAAACATAGAGCTGAATTTTATCCCCTTTGAGTTAGGTGAGATGTTTACTTGTTGATTTACTGGGTGATTTCTGAAAGACTTACTGACAGTTCTTAAAAACCTACAAAATAAAACTACATTGCGTTGTCTCTTAGGATAACCAGCTCTCAAGATTATGGTCCTGAGGGATAAAAACCCTCTACAGTGACTTTGAGGAGTGACTTGTTAGTCCTCCATCAGGCCAGGCATCTTTCCTTTGTCTTTTCATGGTAAAGATTAATTTCATCTGGTACACCATGCTGAAATCCTTTCCAAAAGTGCCAAATCCCTTTTAGCTAAAGAAGCAAATTTGAATTTGTTCTTAATTCGCTCATTACAAATTTATGTTGACTGTTCCTTATCTTCATTTCTTATCTTCACAAAACTCATGTTTGGCAATTGGTTCCATGTCATTTGATATCAGAGTTAAGCTGACAGGTCTATTAATTTCTTTTTCTTCCCCTTCTCCTCACTTTGCAAGGCAGGTATTGCTTGTGTTCCTCAGGGATGCTTCGCCTCTCCAAGTGTTCTGAGATCATCACAAATTGGTTTGAGATTTTTTTGTTGTTGTTGTTTTCTCAAATATTTTCTCAAAAGCTGTAGGCTCAACTTTTGATATTATGGATGTGAAGGTATTTGTGATGCCTTAATATTCTTTTATCCTTGATTTTAAAAAACTGTACACAGTTTTTCTTTTCATTTTAAGTTCTACTTATAATACAGTGCCTTTTTGAAGATAAAAGCAAAATCTCTGTTAAGAATTCATCCAGTTTTAGCACAACTTTGCTTCTTTTTTTTTTCTCCCTTATACTTGAAGGGTTTTTTTTTTTATTTTTCCTTTTCCTTACAGTTTCTGACTCATGTTGTGCTTTACATTTCTAATGATCAGGAATAAAAGTACAATGTATAATCTTATTCTGTTATTAACAGAATTAGCATAAAAAACCCCACAAAGAAATCATGAAAAAATTAATATAGATGTTGTCAAGATTGAAATGAAAAGCGTTTCTAACAATTAGAGTTCATAACACGCAGCATGAATGTAGCAATTGTTCTGTTATGGCAGCTGACTCGATTTGATGTATATACAATTAAAACCCTGAAGAACTAATTTTTAAACATTCTTCACATATGTGAAATACTTTGCTATCCAAAGGGCTTTTGTTTGGACTTGCTAAAAAGCTCTCATATATCATAAAAGAACTTTAATGGAAAGAAATTAAATGTAGAAATTTGTATTTTTTTTTGCCAACTGCCGAACGTGCGTATTTAATCCCCCTGTGATTAAAACACTTAAAGGTGCACTTACCTTCCTGTGTGAGTATTCCCATTCTCTGAAATGAGGCTGCTCGTGCTTAAAACCTGTAGCAAGGCCATATGAAAGAACAGGTTTTGTGCATTGTTAACTAAATAGCACTGATGACTATATTAAAATGAACATGCCTACAATATCTTTGACTATATGCCCTTATTGCTCCCATTTTTCAAATCTGAAATATTAAAAGGAAGACAAAGCTATCTGCAGCCTTTAGAGTACAGCAAAAGAAAAGAAGCCTCTCATCATAAATATCATTCCTTCAATTGCATTTTTCCACCCAACTGGGTAATTTTGAAACTCCAACTCATGCAACGGAGAGGAGTGAAAAAAGAAATCACACTTGGTCTCTCATGCCAACCATACCATAGTAGGTTTATGGTTGTATTTTATGCACATGTACTTGCTGTTTTTTAAACCTTATATTTGTAATAAAGTTTTTCATTCAGCTCCAGTGAAGTGTTGCAAGGCTCAGTTACCTGCAATACTGTACCTATTAAGAGTTGAAGGTTTTAATCCCTGTTTAGCTGTTTTTGTAAATGTATTGCTACTGTATACTTGCTGAGTTCCAGATAGGCTTTGAGACAGAATTTTTGTTATGAACTGAATAAGCATAAGTTATCATCACATCCTATGTATAATATTGTAATAATAATATGTAGTACTGATTCTATACAAAATCTTCCAGAATATTTACAAGGGAAGTGTAAATCACCTCTACTTGGTATTGGTGGCATGGTTAGACTTCTTTTAAATAGGTGCAGAGTTCTTAATATGTTTTTTTAGGTCTGCCAGTTGTTATTAATTATTATGGAAGTATAGCAATCCATGTCAAAGGTTATAAATCCAGTATCTACACCGGCACTCTCCTGAAAAAAGTTTACATATATGAATATGTTGGTAATTTCCATCTGATTTTTCCATTAATTATTATTTTGAGTTGATAGTGTTTGAAATATTTAGTATAAGTCTTGAAGTATCAGTGGCAAGAGAAGGCTCTGAGGAGATTATACCAGCAATTGTCATGTGTTTATGAATACTGGAATTTTCTATCCTTGTCTTATCGTTCTTATTATTATGTGCTTTGAAATTTTACCCCATCCAAGCCAACAACACTGTCTGATACCACATGGTGAGCTAAAGGACTGAGCTGGGGAGGTCTTTGGCTGTTTGCTAAAATCAAGTAATTTCCAGTAAGTTGTGGCTTCATATTAGCCATAATTATATGTGTGGGTTACAGATCACAGCATTAGCTTGAAAATGTTAATGTCATTCTAAGAAGTTGCTTCGTGACTATTCTTTTTAAGGAAGATAAACTCTTGAGTTTAAATATGCAACAAAGTTGCACAGACAGTAAATCTATGGTTATGCTGGTGCTTGATCTCCTCATGCTGCTATAGTCACACTTGGAAACCTTTTGGGTCTTTTTCTTGTTTTGCCATCTGCATTGTAGAAACATGTCCTTATCTAGGTGTTCCAATATCCAGCAGCTTGTGGTTAATAGCTTTATCCCATGTTTGGATCCAAAGCCTTAAACATTTTCCATCATGATTTTGATTAGGGCATGGAAGTGGATGATCTTTGAGTCCCTTCCAGCCCAAACCACTCTGTAGCTGGTTGTGTGAAAAGAAGTTCTTCCAGTTTTTGATCCTGATCTCATTTCTGTGTACATAGAATGTCAGGAAAGTGCAGGGTGAGGAAAAAGGGCTTCACTTCTTAAAACAGGTTTGCTCCCTTACTTTTTGGTGTCAACAATCAGAAATTCTTGCATGTCTAACGAGATTCAACTGGGTGGAAGAAAAGCACCACTTTTGCCATAAGATTTCCATCCCAGGTGATACCGCCCTAAACAGGATACAGCTCACAGAAGTACAGAAATGACCACAAAGTCATGTGCACATCTGTAAACCTTGCTCCTCTTTCAAACTTACAACAGGTATTCAGTGGGGAAGTAACTTGCCATGCCTGGTGAATTTTATAATCATTGTGTCATTTGGAAGAGCTCAAATGTCACTGTAAGGAAATAAACAGGAAGAGGTACTACAGAGAAGCAATATGGAATGGAAATGGGCTAAGAGGATATAAATGTAATTAGCGAAACACATTTTCATGACTAGTAAAATTAGCACCCATTTATACATGTTATACACTTGAACCCTTGTTGACACCTGAGGCTGGGAAAATATATCTGCTAATCAAAACATGTAATTATATCCTATGAAGCTGAAGTAACGCACCGAATCCTTGCTCTTCATGGTGTTAATGATTTGTGAAACTCATTTACCCAATCACCTCGGTTTGTCCTTTCTTGCTGTATTTCTGTTCCCCAAAATAGTGAGGTCGGGGACATTATAAAGCAATTAAATATTAGATCTATGGAAGTGTGAGCATTGCATAAATTGTTAGATGGTATTGATATTAGAGAAGGTGCTCTCAGTAGTGGGGGAAAATTCCCTGCTTATAAAATAAGCAAAGCAAGGTGAGTTATTAACTTGCTGGAGAGCTAAAATTCCTGTGGAGCTGTAATGTAGTTGGGATGGTTGGTAACTTGTAATTTCCCACTGGCATGACCTTACTTTGCTGTCTTCAGAGCCTATATCTGCATCTAATTGAAGAACATTAAGGTCTGACACAAACATAAAGGGGGAAAAAGTATAAATGATTGGGTTTTGAAGTGGTTTGGGCCTATACAGGAGAAGTACTGTGGAAAAATGGGATATAAAATAAGTTTACTACATTTACATCATGATAGAACAACAGATGAATTTATTTTGGTTTATAGCCAAATTCTAAAGAAGCAGTGTAGAGATGTGAGAGATGAATCATCTTAATGTAGAAGAGCAATTTATTTATTCTGGCAATAGTGAAGTGTTGCTTCAGTGAAAGGGGTGCTGCCATAGCCATGGACACAGTTCCTTTGCATCTTTTGGTTTATGTGGGTAGGTAGCCAAAGTGAGAACTGGGAGGGGGGAAGGGGGCAAGGAGGCTTTAGATAGAGTTTTTTTGTGATGAAAAGTACAACCAGAAATTAATTTATTCACAGTAGCATTAAAATCATCTTTAGCTCTTGCAGTTCAACAAAATCTTCAGGCTAGTTAAATTGTAAAGATTATTGTAAAACAGGAAATGCTTCTGCTGTAGCATGGATGTTATCCATCTTGATTAAGCAGCTCTGGCAGGTACTTTTAAATAACCAGTCCTAAATACTCTTTTTAACCACTTTGGGTTTCTATATCTTGCTGTCTTAGATGAACCAAACAAGAAGAGTTTTTATAACAATGCTGCTTTACCATTCTTCACTTGCACCAGTTTTACTGACATTGAATGGGAACATTTACTTTCTATGAAAGATAATTAAAATTTAAAGCTGAATAAATATAGTATACATAATGTTTATTAATCCTGAGTTTCTGTGAAGAACAATGTAGTATAAAAGTGAATTAACTAGTACAGATATATTAGCATACTTAGTATTAAGAGATTCCTTAGAAAACTGGAAATGAGCAGAAAATTTACTGATTCTAATATTTTGAAGGTAAATTAATTCAATGTATCATAGTTCTGTTGATATAATCTTCCTTTGTGCCCTAATTTCATGTAAGGGAAACTGTGGCAATATTTGCATGCTGTATTTGCTAAATGCAATGTAGTTACTGTCCTGAACTTCCCACTTAGAAGCATTGATCTCACAGTTTTAGATGAAGCCTCATGGAACACCACAGATGTTTTGAAAAAACACACAATTTAGGTCAACGAAATTTATTTTAGAAAACCTTCTGTACCTACCTTGAGGTAAGATTGGAGAGTCTAAATAAGTTATCAAATACATAGAACTGGTATGGTAATGCATAATTCTGCATTGGATCTGTAGAAAAGACATCTAATGCAGGAATGTTCTGTTAATTACTATTGTGCATCCTCTGGAATTGTTGTAGGTGTTCTTTCAGTTTGTTCTACTTGTGATGGGACATCTGGCAAATCCTCCAAGCTGTGATAATTACAGTAAAGGTTATTTCAATGTTGAGACTATTTTAGTTCTCCATTTGAAGTCCTTAGGTATGATTTTTTGAGTATGAATTTATAACTTGCCGTCCCTGTATACACTGCTTCCCTCAAAGCAGTGATGTGTAATGGAATCTGATTACCTGTGCAAGGAGTGGGCTGCTTGGACATTCAGAATCCAGGAGCCATGACAGAGGAATTAGGTGAAAAGTAATGGAAGCTGAGTCACAGACCCTGAGCTCTCTTCAGAGTGAATTGTTGCCTGGGCTGCACTACTCACACCTTAACACAGCCAGGGTTGTTCATGCTTAGTGACATTTAAATTTAACATTTTTCCTTCCTTTATCAATTTATATTACCCAGTCATGCAAGAACTTATTTTTTTAGGGAGGCTGGTTTTGCACTCTGTTCTGAAGATTAAAAGAGCAAAGTGTCCAACACCCAGCTTTCATCTGCTCACTTCTGTGCCCACGTGGTGCTTGGTGAAGCCATGCTGCAAGGAAGTGCTTGATTTGCCTCCTGGAGTCAGCAGAGAGTGGTAGATGCTTTTAGATATTTTCCAGAGGAAGACCATTCTGTCATGAATTCACTCATTCAAGTAAAGTGGACAAGACTTCCCTCTGAACACATCTCAGGAGTGGATATTTCTCTCACCTGGCTGTAGAGAATAGGTTTGGCTTCTCTGTAAAGAGTCTGGCCATGGTCTAAGTGCCTAATTTAGGTAAAGATCCCATCTATATGGGTTTTTAATGCATGCTGGACATGTTGACCAGCAAGTAACAGCTTAACAGGGTTTTCTCAGTGTTAGATGGTAAAAGGAAAGATCATAAAGATGAACTTTGAGATACTGGTTTGTGAAAGGGTTGAGACATTGCTCACTTGAGCCTTCCAGACGTGGTTTCACCTTGTAGTTGTCCCTTTCTGTCAAGTATCACTGTCTATGTGATTTGCCTGATGGCTTCTGTGTGCCAGATGATATCTAGGGTTTGTCATGACTGACAATTAGGATTTGATATGTGCACATTTAAAAAGTTCCAAATGCTTGTGATGGGGTAAGACCACAAAGTAACTGGGAGGGACTAGTGAAGATGTCAGAGTGCCCTTGGTTGCATGAGCAATGTTTGTGTGAATTGATGATAACCCTACTTGGTGAAATTGCTACATCCAGAGGTGAGCTGGAGAATTTGCAACTTCCCCTATGAAACAGAGGTTCTGCTCTGTCCTAGTTCCAAGCTCTGTTTGCTGTCTCCTTCAGAAGAGTGCTGTTTTTACAGCTCAGTGCTTCTCCATGTTGGAACAGGGTCAGCAGCTGTATGGATTTTCCCAGTGATAAACATAACTGTGTCCAGGAACGATCCAGGTTTAAATTCTATTTTCAAAAGCATGCCTTTGCTCCCAGATGATTGAATAGAGCTCTTGGCCACGGGTGACTGGTGGCATGTTTAATGTCCCAAGTTAATGACCCAACCTGCACCAGAGGTGTTGTGATAAAAGCAATGACAATTGGGGGATCACTGCTGGGCTGAGGCACAGCCTGTCCACTTTGAGAAAACAGGTTTCTAATGACCCTTCACTTTGACTCATCTCCTCCTGCCTTTGTGTCATCTACTCTTATTTGGCAGATATTACACAAATTGAAAGCAGAATTATTTTTTTTTCTGACTGATGTATCTTGGTCCTATGGCTAGTACTAAATAAGAAAGTCTAAAAAAATTACTGGCATGTGAAAATTCTTATTATGTTCTTAAATTTATCTCATGTCATGTTTTTACATCAGCTGGCAAAGAAGCTGTGTGCAGTATTTTATACATGAGCATGCTTGCCTTCCATCCTAATGCACCCTTTGGATCTACTGAACAACAGGGATGTTTTCAGGCTTTGTGCCCTGCACAAAGAGAAGGCAGGAGCTTGCACAGAGACTGCCATGCCAGGAGTGCAAGGAAAGGAAATGCAGCCTCTGGACAGGGCCAGCCCCTTCCCCTTCCACATTCTAAACTGAGCCCTAGTGTTTGGGCAATATCTAATCCTTGATCTAAAGGATGTGTGATGTGTCCAGTTTATTTACCTTGAAGGAATGAAATTCTCAGCTGCACCTATTTACAGTCTGAATGTATTTCTTCAGCAGAGTCCTCTGATTCCTGATCCTTGCAACTTTTGAGTTGTTTTTTTCCCAGCTCTAACAGAATTGTACCCAGTAATGTTTGTTTTCCCACCTTCTTGGCTGTCTTTTCAAGTCTTTGATTCCAGCTTTTCCTAAAGGTTTTGTAGTTTGTTGCTCCATTATGTGCAACATGGAGTGTGCAGTGGAAAACTAGCTGTGAACATGGGGTAGTTTTTGTAGGAACATCTAGACTTGAGACTCAGATTTCTGTTTACACCTAAGGTCATTCTTGTGTTACTTGTGTTTTTTATCTCTGACTTCTTCCTGTGCTCCCACTCTTGCCTCCAGCTCTGCTTCTCTCCTCTCATGCTGGGATTGGCAATGAGACACTGTGCTAAGGCAGTTTAATTGCTCCTATTCATAGCCTAATGATTTTTCTCTTATTTCTGAGATTACTCTGACCCATTTATTGCTTTGTTCTTCTTTATATGACATTTATGGACAATGATGGACACTTAAAAAATGGACAACCATTGAAAATTTTCAAATGTCAGCCGGTTTCAAATACTATTTAACACTTCTAAAGTTCAAGTCGCTACTTGGCCTTTTCTTGCTTCCTCTTTAATGAAGACTGAAACTTCTTCATTTTGTTCCCAAAAGCAGAAGCATTTGATGTAGATTAACACTGACTCTACTTTTCAGACACCCTTCTTCATCCCACAACAGATCAAATGTATAGGATCAAATGGCATCATTTTGATCAACTAAAATATTTGGAGATAAGCTGTCTGTGAACTGTCTTATGCTTTTGGCATTTCCATGGTAATATATGTGGAGGAGGAGAAAATGTGACTTATACATGTTTTCCCAGTCATGATTTGTCATTATAAGTGAAGATCCTTTTAGGTAATGTAGTCAACACAATTAAAGCTAAAAGGCAAGTTTGGCATAATCCCAGTTTTTGCCTTTCTGAAATATCATTTATACAGAATCAGATTACATGAAGTTCTTAATTGCCAGAATATGTAAGAAAATACTTCAGTAGGCACTGATATTTCACTGCATACACAATTAATTGTGTATGATGCCATAATTTTGGTTTGTGTGTGTAACAGAGGGCAGAGTGTTTTTCTGGATTTTTTTATGGGAAGTCTGGAGATGCTGTGTAATAGCACTGTCTTGTGCTATGGTTTAGATGGCTTTTATCTATCCACTAGAAGCTATTTCGGGATAAATTGACAACCTGCACTGTGTCTTTTTACTCAATCACCTCTGTGTGCAGAGTGCCAGTAGTGTTTTCAGAGCAGCACTTATGATAAGGAAAAAGTAGGCATAAATGGGCTGCTGAGAATTTATTGGGAGTCCTCATTCTGTTGATCAGGAGCTCTGCCAACACAGTGACTCCACTGCCTGTTTAGTGAGCAGGTAGAGCCTTTTCTAGCAGAGTATTTCTCCTCCTCAGAGATAAAAAGGGTAGAATGAACAGGAGCTGAGACAGCTTGTCACTGCTGAATCTTGTCCTGACAGCTGCCTTAGCAGAATGCATTTGATAAACTGTGATTGACAAAATACTTGAAAACTGCAGCTTAAAACTGAATTTCTGGAGAGTGTGAAAGTAGACAGGATAAAGTAAGAATAGTCTTGTGAGCACACAGAGCTGTCATCACGCACATAGCTCTCTCTAAATTTGAAAAATAGAAAGCTGTAGGGAAACCTAGACTGTCCTAATATAATTATCAAGATCATTACTGAAATTGAGCCTTCATTTGAAGCTAGGCCCTGTGCTTGTTTACTACACAAATTCTAATGTAATTTAATTCAGTGGTAGACAAGGGGCAAAACAAGCAAAAAGAAAATCAGTTATGGATTGCTGTGAACCTTTGGAGTCCATACATAAATTTTTAAGTTTTATGGTCCATTTTCATACTAAGAAAGAATTGGCAACCATGGACCTGATTTCCCTGACTTTACATTTGTGGTCTGAGAACAATTAGTTTCCACTTACTGCAAATTAAGCTCATCATTTCCCAAAAAGAAAACCCTTTTAATGCATCTTCTCCATGATTGGAAGCACTCAGAGGGCTCTTTTGCTTAGGTGGGTTTTCTGCTCTATTTCAAATCAATGTAATCTCCTTAATAGTCTATATAAAACATTATATGTTGTTCCACAAAACTCTGAAAATTAATTACATCACTCCTGTATAAATCCTGGGATGATTTTCTAAGTACTTCTGTGTATGTTCAGTTGCAAGCAGAAGAAGGGGAGTCACTGCCAGGACTGCAGAGGGCTGTGCCAGTGAGCAGAGCACAGGCTCTGTGGGTTGGAGTCATTTCACTGCACTACCACTTGATGCATTTGTTGGTGTTTGCTCTATTTTTCATTTGCATTTAAATTCCTGTGAAGGAAAGATAAGATAGAGGTAAACAAATGATGTTTATTTGCTCTTCAGTTGAGCTCCTACTAGACATGTGACTTAGAGAGAGAAAACATTGGGGAAAAATGCCTCGGCATCTTCTGCAAAGCATCACACCTCCATTCATTCTCCAGCAGACTTCAAAAGACACTTCCCTCAGTTTTTAATGAAAACATAAATCAACAGGGAGTAACTAAAAATACAGTTCAAGTTAACAGGAAACTAGGTCAATCACCACATGACTCAGTATTTGTAGCTTGCATGAAGAGAAAGCATTGTCTGTGTTTATTTCCTATCCCCTTTGAGTGTAATGCTTTCTCGGTAGCTGTGCACAGCATGAGGCTGTGATGTGTTTGGGTGTATCTGTCTTGTCCAGGGCAGTTTTTCTGCTTTTTGTACAAACTGGGCACTGAGGGCTCCATTCCATCAGGGAACAGATGAGTGTGTTTGCAGTCAGCCCATGGTGTGTGCGTAGGGGAGCAGCTGCCATCACGTGTGAGGTAACATATGTTGTTACAGAAAAGAGCTGCATTTATCTGGGGCTTTTTCTGAGCATTACAGACTCTTCCTGCTCTTTGTTGCTCGGTTCATGGTGCAAACTTGATTTTGGTGGTTTTTAGAATGAGCAGAAAGTACTGAACAGAATAAACAGCAAAGTACTGAAGCGATTGATTTCTGTATGGCAGTATAGTGAAAACAAAGATGTTGAAAATTTCCTGAATGATCTCACAATGTAAATGGTAGGTGTGACCAGTAGGTGAAATGGATTAATATTGAGGAACTATGATGGGCTTTGAATTGTCTATTAAGATTCAGGAAAGTTATGTTAGTACAGCAGTGGACAATCCTGTGAAAAGATATCCATGCAAGATTACAATAATGCAAACAAACATCCTAAAACAAAACTAGCAAGCAGTGGGAAGTTCATTTAAAGAAACCAGAAAATATTGTCACTGCCACTGTAGAAAGGTGTGGAAGGTCCATAAACATGGGACAATATGTTGGATTCTTGTTCTTTCATTTAAAGAATTATACAGTTGAACTGCAGAAGGTAGTGAGATGATTTATCCAATGCATAGTTGCCTTGTGAAGTATAACTTTAATATTCTTCAGTGTAAAAACCACTGGTGACATGACTGTGGTGAATGACATAAAAAATGTGAAAAAGGAATGATTGCTCACTGCCTTTTACCTGTATGGAAACTATTCAGCCTGAAATTAGCAAATGGCACATCCAAAATGAGCAAAAATCCACCTCATGTACATTCAGGGCTTCTTGTCCCTGGACGTTGTAAATACTAACAATTTACACTGGCTCAGAGCCAGACTTGGGGAACTGATGGAAGAAAAATCCAACTGCAGCTGTTGAATAAAATTTTTAGGAAAGTGGAGAAGCAAGCTCCTGGAGTTGCAGAGGATATTCTCAAGTATTACTTTGATGTATTTATTCTAGTTTTATACTTTTCCCTGGGCTAGAGAAGTGATAGAACAGCTTTGATATGATTTGCTACAGGTTGTACTTACATTCTTTATCAAAGAGTCCTGAGAATAGTTTTGTTTCAAAGCTATAGGTGATCTCATTATAGAGGCTGAACAGATATTTGGTAAAGTTTGAGGTAGAAATATTGTTCTTCACATCTTTTTCCCCAGCAAAAACCACAGTGAAGCAGTAAGCTTGTCTTCTTGAGAGTTGTGTGTCAGTTTTTAGTTCTTCAAAATTGTTTACAGGCACAGATGACAAATGAGATCTTACCAACTAAATTACCTCAAAACTGTAATTTGATTTTTTTCACTGGTAGAACTTGCTGTAGAAAGATGAGAGATCAGAAAGTAAAAGTAGGTTTAAAGGTGGTTGAGGCTCATCAATTAATTAACTTGCCATAGCAATTTAAAAACAAACAATATTTCTTAACAGTGAAGAGCATAAATGAATAATGAGGAAGACAGATGCTGAAGTTATTACTTCAAGAGCTTTGTTTTGTTTTGTGAGGCACTGCTATTGCTAGAACACTGATCTCAGTCACTTTCTTTGTGTTTTTAGGAGCTTCCTTGGTTTTAAATTAGCAGTGAGCTACAGTGTTGGAAGCAGACAGGATGTTGTAGTGTCTGTGGAATATTCAGGTTGCTGGAAAAAATCAAGAGCAGCTACCTTTTTGATTTTCCCTATGGAAGCAGGAAAGTAGTATGGTCAGACAACTTTTACTGGTTGACTTATCCTTTCTTTGCACTTTGAAGCTGAAAAATACATCTCCCACCATAAGGAGAAATAATATTTTTACAGAATTACTTCTAGGATTTAATCTGATTTTAGTCTTCTTCATAAAGTTTTTATTTATGCAGTTTTGTGTGGTGCCAAAAGTAAGGATAAAAAGCAGTGGGTGCTTTAACTGAACTGTTGAGTGGTTTTAGTACAGTGCATGTGGTCTGCTCTGCCTTCTAAATTTTGCACCTGACAGCTTCTGTGGTAAAATTTCATTCATGTGAATTCTGTCACCATATTTATGTAAGGATAACCAGTTTAGAGACTTAATTTTGTTTTTAAGAGTAGAGTTAATGGTCTTTCCAGGTGTTAAGTTTTTGATCTAAAAACATAGTCATTGGCACAGTGTAAAGAGTTATTTGTGAGAGTCTTGCATGGAAAAGGTATTAAAGAAAGAGAAAGCAACCACAGAGAACCTTCAGTTGCTGCTTGAAGCTTTTCTTAATTTTTAATAAATTATTCCTATCAGAGTTGTGACTTATATCTCCATAATTATTAAATCATGACTAGTAACTGAGTCATTGGTCTGTATGGGGGTACTGAACCATTCCTAACAGCATGAAGTAATCGTTGTTGAATTGACCTTTACTTCAAAAGGCAAAGTAAAACCAGAAGGAAAAAATGTTGGAAGTTTCAATTAGAGTTTTACTTTTTCTGTGAGTCAATGACCATGTTGAATTAAGAGGCAGTTATGAATATTTTAGGCATTAGGGCTTGGCTGTTCAGGGGAATTTGAGAAGATTTATCAAAATTACCAGATACATAGTGGCATGATCTTAATGTGATATTGTGAAATTGATTGACACTCCTGTGTAGACATAATCATTTGGACTTAATAGGGCTGTATTTAATTCTTTTGGGAGATAAGACTAATAGAAATCATTTAATTTGACTTAACTGAACCTAAATTTCAAGTAGATTTATTTAACTTTGACTTCATAGTTATAACAGACTTCTGCACAAAGAAATAGACACATCTCTGCATTTTAAGTGCTGATCTGAATTATGAATGTCACTGTGATTCTTATGCTAGAAAGACATCCCAATGCTTTTAATGCTCCATAGGAAATGAAAACAAAAAATGTAAGCATTTTTCATTTTAATTTGTGTGTTGCTGTCTGTAATGTAGCTAAATACTTGCTTTATTCTCTGCAAAAGGCATGGATAGTGCCCTTGGAAACCCTTGTACAGTAGATCTGTTGCTGGTCATACTGGTAACATTTAGGAAGTTTTAAATTGCAATGCAAGTAAAAACTTCTTCTGACTCCCATTTTATAACCTTACCTTTAGGCTGAGGAGAGGGAAAATGGTGTATTTGCTGTGGAGTTCATTGAACTAAAATACATTTTCAGATATCCTTGAACTGCACTGGAGCATTTTCCTTTGTAGTGTTTGTCAATTCTGCAGGAGCGTTGAGTGGTGTGTTAACATATTATTTTGTGGAAGTATACTCTTAAATATGTCTTGTGGGTGTTTTGCATTGGAGAATAATTGTGCTTGAGAGCTGCCAGTGCACTCTGAAGGTAGAGCTATTTGAGCCTAATTGAGTTGTTGAATGTGCTTTGGAGGAGAGAAAACCGAACACAACTTCCACAAAAGATCAAACAAAACATTGGATATAAAATGTGCAAGAGAACATAATGGAGTAATACAGCAGAGAGTAATTCTGCCAAGACAATATGGGGAAAGAAAAATTGTGTGGCCTTTTTGTTGCAGAGCAGTTCTTATTCCTACACCTTTGTGCATGACTTTTGTATTTCTGGGGTTTTTTTCCTAACTGGAGGTGGTGTGCATGGAGGTTGAGTGCTGGTTGAGCACCATCTGCCCACCAGGCATGGTCTGAAGCATTAGGGTACAATGTGATGGGGAAAAAAAATCCTGGTTTTTGAGGGCAGAGTAGAACATTGACCTGTCTGGTACTGAGTCTCCTGTCACTTGCTATGGGCTTTTTCCTGTTCCTCACTCATCATAATGATGAGCAATAATCATGGAGCAAATAGCAAGGAAAATGCACTGAGATACCAGCAGAGGAGAAAATTCTGCTCACAGAAAGTGGTCAGTAAAAAGGAAATCAGAGATATTTAGGACATCAGGATATTTAGGTCTCAGCCACACAGGTGTGACAGGAAAGGAGCAAGGCTTTGTTACCGGATGGTTTTGTGTAAATATAGGGAGGGAGGGAAAGCAGCTTGAGAAATTCAAGCTATTTATTTGTAAGGCTTTTTTTCAAGGTTTCTGAAATGCTTCTTCATAAAAATAAGCCAGCTTTTTATTGTATATTACTAGTAAAAATTGGGTTATGCCACTTTGATAAATAGAAGAGGAAAAATAAGAACAGAGCTTAGGAGGATGTTTAGGCTCTGGTCATATTTAATGTTCCACAGTCATTTTTTAGATCAGTGTTGACTGAGAGACATAAGACTTAGGGGTGGAGGAAACAACTCTTACAAAATGTAAGGAAGTTTTCATACACACAAAAACCCCCAAACAACCCAACCATAAACAATGTGCTATCATCTTACAGGGTGGAGCACATCTTACATGATTGGTTACCAGCTTTTAGTGATGCCAATTGGAAAATGCTAAACAGCAAAATGCCAGAATACCTCTGAGCTGATGAGACTGAGAATTGGTAGTGCTAGCAGGAAGCCTTCATTTAAACCATGAAGGGGAGAATTTTGAAATAAGGAAACAACTGGGGATGAGGGGAGAGGGAGTGATGCTTGTTCCTGGATTGCTGGTGGCTGTGGGTGGTTGCTAGGACAGCTCCAAAGAGGGACTAGAGCTAAGAACAAGAGGATATTTGGATATTTGACAGCCTCTTTGCTGGGACACTGACATGTCCTGTGGGGCCAGGTGTGCTCTGTGCTGGGATCCTGAGGAGCAGAACCTCTGGCTGCTGCTGTCCAGAGGTGCCTCCCAGATGTGGGAGGGAAAGTATTCCGTTCCTCAGAGTGGCAGCTGCCCTGGGGGCCTGTTGGGCTGGGAGGGAGTTTAGAGAAATATTTAAAATATGTAGAAGGCAAGGAGCTGGTCCAAACTGTGTATTCCTCATGGGAGGGCAGGTCAGGAATTGCAGTGGCTGTTTTCTCAGTTTTCAAAAGGTGCTGCCAGGATTGATGCTGGCATCAAAAATCACCTGGAAACTGGGGCTTGAGACAGCAAACCAAAAACTGCTGCTTGCTCATCTTTGAAAGGCAAGGACAGCAAACAGGTTCCTTTCTCCCTGCCAGTTACTGTGGGAGGGGTTGTGTTTTAAGGGAATGTATAAGAGGAGCACAGAAAATTCTCAGAGGTTTTGCATTTCCAGATATAACTGCGGTGTCTGATAGGGACAAAATTAACTTAATGTTCTAAAGATTTACTTACAAAAGATTTTCTTTTCTTAATTTTTGTTAAGGCCAAAGATTGTAGGTCATATTCTGGTCTTTCCTGCTGATAATTGCAAAATCCATTACCATCCCTTCAAGATGTTTTTTATAAAAGGCTGTACTAAATCTGAATAAAAGCCTAATAAGTAGATTAGTTAGAAGAATAGTCCTCCTGAGGATGGTTGATTCCAAATGTAGCTGCTAGAGATAACCCTAAATGCAATTAGGTTTAACTCCCTGTGAGTGTCAAAGGAAGGTAATACCCACGGAGAGTTCCCTTCAGATGACACTATTTTAAAAAAGTGTCTTAACATTGAAATATTCTTTCCTTTGGGCATTGGTGACAATTTGTTTGTTTGTTTTTTTTAATTTCTGGAGAAACAGTGCTTGGCAACTTGGGCTTTAGCCATTAGTTTTAGGTGCTTCCCAAAAAAGAGGGATGGTTCAGCTTCCCTGGGTGAGCAGTTTGTTGTCCTCATCTGTGTCCTTGATAAGGATAAAATATCCCAAGGTGGCCACAAGCAGGTGGAAGAGAAAATAGCAGATTCAGTAGCATACACAGGCTTAAAGGGTAATGTGATAAAATGTCAATAGATGAATTGTTGATGGATTAATTCTGGTTTCCCTCATAAAAGAGAAATGAAAGCTAAAGCTTGTATTAAAACAGAAATAGAGACATTAAAGATTTTGAAACTTTTCATATGATGGGAGGGATATAACAGAAATAGTATAATTGCAAACTACTAAAATGGTTTAATTTAGCTGTAAGTACTGCAGAAGAATTGCACTGTATTTAAGAGTTTGGTTCCATTTTCACATAGAAAAAGAAAAGGAAAAAAGCTTAGCAAAACATTTCCATTACTTCCTCTTTGATGTATTCCTGCATATGCATGTTTTTAGTTATATTTCATTTCTCCCATTTTTTTAAATATGAAAATGATATCAACTTTTAGTATTTTGTTTTCAGGGGGGAAATTGCTGGTAATACCAAAACAAGAAATTTGCAATAATTTTTTATTTATCAGCTTTTTTACATTGATATCCACAGTGCTCTGCCCTTCACATTTCTTTGCTTGACTTTGTTGTTCTTTGAATGATCTTTCTTGATAAGTGTTCCTGAAAATATTTTTCTTTTCCTTTCTTGTTTTTAAATCAGAAGTCTGTACCATAAAAGTAAAGCTGAACTAATTAAATGTGAGCCAAAGTACCCAAAAATGTCTTATAATTGTACCTTAGCAAAATTTGACTTCACGTGTGGCAGGGAGACATGGAGCCAGTTCAGCAAATTCTGCCTGGTTTTTATTGGTTGTAACTTGTCACTTGAAATTCCTTTCCTCTCAAAGCCAGAGATGTAAGACTCAGGAGCTGTCATTCTTCCACATTATTGCCCTTGAAGCAAAGCATTTTTGCTCCTAACAAATAGTTAATTTGTTTTCTAGTGTGCAAAGTGTTTGTTTTCTATTGTTTTGGTCAGCTCTTTTTTTTTTATTTGTGTCAGTGTGTTGCCTTTTTTCATTGTATATAATGAATTGCTGTGTTTAAAAAACCCATTTTCACTGTTGATTTGTTTAGCTGTTGGGTGAAAGGTTTAATTATCTTATAAATATTATGAAGGATTTGAATGTGAGATGCACCATGTAAAATTATTTTCCAGTGAAAACTTACAGACAGTGAAAAACAAGAATTAGAGTGACCATATATTAATTATTGTTCTTCTTGTCTTGCTGGTTTTTGCAAGGAAAATAATGTAAATAAATAAAATTAGGTTTTATATTTCGTGTTTACTACATCTGAAAATTTTCCTAATGTTACTATGAAATTCAATAATAGTTCTCAATTGATTTCAAGCTTTTCAAATGTAAGAGGACTCCCTGATTATGTCATGTTTTCAAAATCCAGGATTATTTTAGTTCTTTTTTTTTAGTCGAAGAGAGTAAATTCAAAAGTAAAGGGTTTTTTTGTTTTTTTTGTATGTATGTATTAAAATCTGCTTTCTTAAAGATCGAGAGTCTTTATAAGATGGAAAGAAAAAATCATCTCCTTGCAACAGTAGAGTTTCACTGGTTCCTGTCTAGTTGAGATTCAGCAGAATGAGTTTGATTATGTTGAGAGTCAATGTAAAAGTAATAATGCTGCTGCAATAAACTTGAAAGAAATTATTATTATGGCTGTAAGTGTCCATTTTCCAAATTTATCTTAGGAGTCTGTTTTTAGGGAACAAAAATTATCTTTTTCAAGGATGCAATGGTATGTGTTTGACTATAGGAGTAATGGATAGTACACTGAAAATAAGTCAGTGTGAACTTAAGTACCTCCTGTAGAGCCTGTGTGGAAACTCTGCTGGCCTTTGGATAAAATTCTACCCAAAGAGAGATTTTAGAGGGGTTTTTATGCACTCAGGCCTTTTTGTGGTTAATGATGCTGACAGTGGGTATATGGACTGCCTGCAAAGCAAGACTGCACCAAACTACTGCTACCCACTCTGCCTTTTTATGTCATTGATAACAAGATGAAAGAATTCTTAATCTCTAGCTAATGAAGAGTAATGTGTTTTACTGAGTATTGAGGAATGCTTTGGGTGGGAGGAGGTGAAACATTCTATTGGTCTGTTGTACCAAAGATGAATGGAATGGAAGAAAAGAAGAAGAGCCATCTCTAAAATGTTATTTGTTTTATTTCATTTAGATTTTCACACACACCTTTCTGAGAAATTGAAAGACAGACAGACAAGCTGGCAGCAGCTGGCTGAGACAAAGAACTCTCTAATACGTAAGGTTTTTATTTTGCTTAAACTGTATTCCTTGTAAACTTAGAACCTAGTTTAGAACTTGTGTGTTGTGCAATGCTTAATCTTGTCCTGTCTATGTTCTGTTTATTATGTGTTGTGGGATTTTGGTTGTTTTTTTTTTCTTCCTGGGAATTTATGTTCTGTTGAATAAACCTGACCTCTACTACTCATTTCTATCTCATTGTTGAGTATGACCTTCCTGCTTGGATTGAACTAATTTAGGGGTTTTTCAGTGGGAGACTGGGCTGGGTGGTGAAGGAGCTGTTTTCCCTGAGCTGATGGTGCTTTGTGGTGTGGGGCTCATCCCATGAGAAGAGGAGAGCTAAGATAGAGCCAGATATGGGTAGGCACAGGCATCATTTTAAACCAAAATGGTACCTGCACCTGTATTTTCACCAAGGCAATTGCTTATGTTGTATTCCATTGGTAAAGATTTGCATGGGACACCAGTTTGTTCAGAGATTCTTCAATCAGACTTTTGAGTGAAAGATTTAGTGATAACTCTGTGCATCTTCAGTCTTGATTTGAATTCTTTTGATCTGACTATGAGATTCAGACAGCCACACTTGATGTGCCCCTGAAGTTTTGTATCTTAGAGGCTGTGCAAGTCAGGGAGCTGTGTTGGTTTTTGTGGGTTTGTAGGAATTGTGCATTGCCAGCCAGGGGTTTTTGAAGTACCGCTGTTGCCCACACACTCACATTTTTCCTTCCTTGAGAGTAAAACTCCTTTGGGAGGAAGAGGATGTTGGGGGGAAAAAATCTGCAATGCACTTTTTTTAGAAAAAGGAAAAGTTGCCAGACTGTAGTCATATAAATCAAAAGATATCTCAAGGAATTTTAGTACAAAGGGAATGATTCAGTGGCATTGACATCTTCCTCTTGATATTTCTGGAATTCAAGAATTATTTTCATTAATTGGATGTATACATGTACACTTATACTAACTATAGTATCAGCTGGTTTTGATAAAGCCGTTTTTCCTTGACTTGGCAAACTTTACCTTGTGTTTGATTGACTAAAGAGATGAAAGATGGATTTTGTTATTTCCTTCTTTTCTTCCACTGCACCTCTGACCTAGTACATACATGAAAGATACCTTTTTGTTTTGGCTTTTTTTTTAAGCATTTAAGTAAATGCTGTGCAAGATGAAGACCCTAACCAGGAATAATACTCTGCTTGCTTAATATTCAAATGAGACATAAACAAAGGTTTTCTCATTACCCTCATTTCTGCTGTACTTCTTCCCATAATTTCTTGATTTTTGGTAAAAACTAGCAAATGGCATTTTTCTTTGAATCTCAAACATTGTCTGGACAAATACTGGAATGGTTTCTTAAATCAAATTCTGGAAAGGACTGAGCATCTGTGACCATTTCCTAGTCAGTGCAGCCCATGAGTGTTCAGTGTGTTTTCAAACAGCAGATAAGAACTGTTTGTTGTGTTTCCATGCTTCTTAGAAGGCTGGGAGCCAGAGCCTTTGGTAGAGTAATTAAATTTCCATAGTCTGATGTACAGTGCTAAAAACTGCCCAAGGTAGTGTGTGTATGGTTGGTAATAAAGAGGAAATTAATAAAGAGCAGAAGCGATCCTGTACATATCTCTGCATTTCTGAAGCATTCATGATTATTGGTGTTGCAGGAGGATTTTGGCACAGGTGAAATGAGTGGGTTATGCTATTTGGGCCGTACTAAATCTCAAAGAAAAATGCTTGAATGCATTTTCCAGGATCACAGAAAGGTTTGGCCTAACAAATTGCATCCAACTGAACAGTGTCTTTCCTCATTGAAGCTTTGAGGCTTTTCTAGAAACAAAATACTGTTTCTCCTTGTTTTGCTTCTTTTTCCATGTAACCTGATACTCTTCCTAGTTCAAACAGATTAGATTGATATATTGCTTTCAGTTTTTCGGTACTGTGTTTGTTCATGGCTCTAAAAAGTAAGAAGAATGTGAAAATGAAATGTACTAATAACTATATCACAGCTCACAAATACTTGATGCTTGCTATGGGCTTGATTTAAGATGCATTTAAGAAAATAATTGAACTGAGACAAGCAACAGGAAAGCAGTACCTTTTATGACTTTTATGAGTCTCATTTCTTGGACATGCTAAATCTGAGATGAGTAGTGAAATAGTTTTTTGAATGCTCTAAATGTGGTGAGAAAGGTGCAGTGAGTTTGCTGACCCAGATGTGCTGCCTGGTGCTATCAGCCAAATCTTTGATGTTAATAATTCCAGGGACTTGACCAAAAGCAAGCTTTATCTCTGCTGCTTTTAAACAGTGCCATAGGATTTTCTACATCAATCTGGATGCTGCCAAAACCAGACAGATGGCACTAACCTCGGTTTAAAGCCTCAGCTGGCTGAGAATGCATCCAAATAGTGTTGCAAAGCTTTCAGTGTTGTGTCAACAGGAGAGGACTCTTTGTATCACCATAAGAAGAGCCCTCAGACTTTGCATTTCAAAGGTACCCAGTTCTCATGTGTGCTCATCTAGAGCAGGGATTGCTTTGCAGTGCTCTAATAAAATGATGGGTTTCTTGATCTGCTCTGCCTTTGCTTTGCCAAGGTCAGAGATGCCACTGGTGCAGCCACAGGAAAGGAGATGAAGTGCTGAGCATGGCTGTTAGAAGGGGCAGTGGCTCAGAAGTGCAGGCAGAAGGATTGTTGTCAGATGTGTGATCTGGCTCTGGAAAGAAAGAGAATAAAATTGTCTTACAGAAAAAATATCTCCCCTCACTAGTATTTGGGGTAGTCCTAAATCTCACCATTTCTGAGTACGCCTTTTCTGGAAAAAGCAGTTTTAGTAGATTTTAAAAACTGCAACAAACAACCCACCCCAACCACCCCCAAAATCTCCAATCTATGTCAAAATAAGAATTTAGACTTAAAAACAAACAAAATAACCAGACCAGCCCTGGCTTCTTTTCGGAGCTGTAAAATAATGTAACAAAAATCCAGCTATTTATTAAAATAATTAATGTTTTTTAAGCATTCCAGGAATATGATGTTGAGTATATATGTGTGTATGTATATACATGTATTTTTATACATGCATATATATATATATATGTATATGTATATATGTATAAAAATAAAAAGAAATGTAAAAGTGTGCTGTTTGGGGTATGATGTGAATAGGACCCTGAATTAAGAGTACTAACAGGGGATTTTTAGGCTCAAATTCTAGTAGGTGTTCTTTGAAAACAACACAAGTAAGACCTAGGTTTATCATGGGATTTTAGCAGTGATTTCTTTAAATAGCCAAATCTGGGTTGTGCAGTTACTCTTCATGCAACTGTTTTGTTCAGAAACTGTCAGCTGGAGAATGCAAACCACAGAGGCAAAAGTGTGTGATAAAGTGTGATAAAAATATGGGGAGTCCTGAGGGAGAAGTAAAACTCTTGCTGAAGAAAGAGTCCTAGAAGCAGACAAGCTGACAGTGGTACCAGGTGCCTCTTTAGGGGCAAAGTTACAGAGTTTGTCTGAGCAGCACCAGTATTGGAAATAAAGGATTTGAAATTTGCTTAAGAAACAGAAGAGGTTGTGTGATGAAGGGCTGAGCTGCTGGCAAAACACTCGATCACCTCAGATTTACACAAATCGATCTCCTGTGGAATGCACCATGCCCTAAAAACTGGGAGCTACAAACAGAATAGGTTTTATTTTAAGGAGTTCTGTGACAGCTTATAAAAAGCAGCTTTTCCACTTTTTACATGAAGTTTCTACCTCAAAGATACTGATGAAATAGGTGACAATTTTTAACACAAGCAGTGACAAAATAAACACCATCTGCTAATGTTGGCTTATTCCATGGTCTTCTTATGCTGGGTGATTTTATTTCACCTTTTTTCAGAAATAGTTAATGACACATCTGCTGTGTGGTGGAGGTGCATTTTTGGTGATTAAATGTGGACATAGGATATGAGAAAACAGTAACAAAACTTTTTCAGAAAACTGAAGAAAATATTAGTGCCATAAGGCACTAATAACTAACAAACTAACTGTGTTGATAGCTTTTATTTTTTTTATTTTGACCTTGTTTATTGTTGGATCAAAAATTTCAAAATATATTTATTTATTTATTATTTATATTTATATTTATATTTATATTTATTTATTTTTATTTTATATATCTTTATTTATTTCAAAATACATATTTATCATGGAAAACTTCTCATTTGGCCTTTATTTTACCAAAGCAAAAACCTTGCCAGTATGATATTCGTACTCCTCCAAGCAAGCCTGGTTTTGTAGCACATCTTTGAGTGTGGGAGTGTGGGGTCAGAGCAGGTTTGGGTGTCCTGGGGGATCAGGGTCAGATTTGTTTACATAAAAAATATATTCTAAGGGAGCATTATGTACAGTGGGACCTGGAGAACAGAATAATGAGGTTTAGCTCCAGGTCCAGTTGAATTTTGGACAATACAAAATTGTATAAAGAGTTGTTTGCTTGTATAGAGTGTGTCTGTGTCCTTTGGAGCTCCATGAATCCATCTTCTCCCAAGCACCATGGTGGAGCAAAGTGTCCTTGTCTGAGTCCCTGCTTTGGGCAGACCAAGGTTTAATTCCTGATGTTTTCTGTCAGGCTTTGCTTTCTTCCCTTTGGCAGAGCTCGGTGGTCCTGTGGTTTGAAAATCCCTCTCGAGTGTCCCTGAAGAGCCATCTCTTCCCATCACCCCAGGATGTCCCAGTTTTCCCTCCTCTGTCAGCAAGGAGAATTCTTTGTGATGGGAATTCCGATTTAGCGCTTTGCTGCAGAGGCATTAGCATAATGATCCGCAAAATTCCGAGCAATTAGGCTGTTAAACCTGTGTTTACCCTGCCAAATCGTACGTCCCGATGCTCTTATCAGTGTGAGTAGATCTTAATAAATCCAAATAACTAAATGTCTGCATCTCCATGTGCATGGGTGGATATTTAATTTTAATTATTAATATTTAATTTTAAGATTGAGATAGAAATTAAAGCCATGGAAACTGTAAGAGGGAAAAAAACATTAAAAATTTGGTTATGTTGTTCTCTGGTAGGTGAAAAAGCAGGATGGACTGCAAGAGACATTAATTCTGACCCTGTCTAAAAGTTTCAAGTGAAAACAAAATCATTGTCTTTCCTTCCTGGGCCACCAGGGTCTGTTTAATGGTGTGAATTCCTTGTCCTCATTTTATGTCTTCATAAAACCACAAAAACTGAGTAATGTAAGTAAAGCTTTATGCAGTCCAAGAAGAAAATTACATCTGGAAAGAGAAGCCAACACACTATAAATATTTCTTTAAAGGAATTGCTTGGGGTTTTGTTTGTTTTGTTTTGTTAAGCCTTGCTTTAGCTCCTGATGAACACTGGCTAAGAAAATATTGATAGAAATATTTTTAAGGGTAAACATCTGTACCTGTAAGTATTGTTATACTGTTTTTCAAACTTCATTAAATTCATTATTTTAATAATGAATGCGTAGAAGTGCTGTGAAGTAATATGTCATTAATGTTAATTGTTCTGATAAAAGAAAAAAAGAGCAATCTGACTCTTGATTTTTTTGTCTTTACAGACTGCATAGTAATTAAAAATTGGAATGAGAATTCATGCAATTTGCTCAAGTACATTCAATAGTGAATATTTGAAGTCATCCCATGATCCTTAGCAGTGATGAACAGATTTACATCCGTTAAATACTTCCATTACAAACCTTTTGGCCTGACCTCATCTGTGTAAACATTTCATTTATGAATTATCAAACCTCTTTGAAAGACAGCCTTATGTACGTGTATTATCATTTATGTTAATCAGAAACATTTTTCAAGCTGCTGTTCATGAAGTAAGGGTGAAAAATCCCTTGCTTATTCATACCCATATGTATGCTGTGAAACTTGAATAAGGAGGGAGATAACAAGGACCGATTTAAAATATAAATTATATGTATATTTTTTTACGCTCATGCCATATTTCCATAGTTTAGATTTACTTCAATCCAGTGTAAAAGGTAAAAGTGTGGCAAGTCAGAACAGAGGTTTTTTTGATCAATATCCATAGCTTGCTTTTATCAAAATTCTTTTGTTTAGATTAGAGACTGGAAGTGAAGGTGCTTTACTCCAATCTGGGTTTGCATCTGTGGCAAAACTTTTATAGCCTCTAACAGATTATATGATATATTACAGGGTATTTTAAATATGGAGAAGCAATGAGGAAATTATGACTGCACATGGTTTTGGACTATGTTACTTGCAAACCCTTCTGCTTATTAAAGAATTTTACTTTGACAATGTGAAACTGCAGTCACAAGTTGTCAGTGGAAGGCCAAGCATTTGGATAGAAATGTAGTGGATGGTCTGATTGGATCTGAAGATTGAAATCTGTTTGGGAAATAAGCAGAGGTGAAAAGCTGACTTGCATAGGCCATGTCTTGATATCCATTTCCTTTCTGGGCTAAGTGAGCTCAGTATTTGCAACCAAATTCAAAGCATTCCTCCTGTTGGTAAGATTTACAGACACAGCTGATAAAAGTTTTTCATGCTTTTTCAAAAATTATGTCCTTAAACAGCATCATTAGGAGTTAGTATTTGATCCTGCCTGATTGTTTAGATTTTGAGCAATGGTTCAGCAGCATGGATGTGCTTCAGAGAGAGTTTTCTGTAGTGCTTTGCTCACTGTTTGCCCATGCATGATTTTACTTGGTTCCTTTTTATTTAGAAGGAAAGCTTTCTCAGTTAAAGTCTGGCATGGGAAATACTGTGCCTCAAATCCCACATGGCCTGAACTACCTGGTCCCAATTAATGAAATATTGAATGTGGTGTTCATGCCAGGAGGGCCCTGAAAGGACTTACTTCAGAAAAGGATTATATCAGTAATTTTCAGTAAAGCATGATTTTGATATTATAAAATAGCAGGTGGAAGTGGGAAATTGAGTGCATTTTGGAAAAGTAAATGAACTTCAATGAGGACAAAAAAGAATCAGGTGCCTTGTTTCTCATTACCAATCAGAAATCTTTGTTTCTTACCTATCTAGCCTGCAAAATCTTCAGCCTTTGAGCACTGTACAATATTCATTTTTAGGACAAAAGTGTACAACTGCCCTCCCTTCTCTTTCCACTTGAAGGATGGTTGGTAATTCTTAGGATCAGTTGGAGTTGTTTCCTCTGAGTCTGGGTTCTGAATTTGACTGTGTATATCCTGTGACAAGATCACCATTTAGGTGAACACCTATTGGTTCTTTTTCCAGTAGTAAAAACATCTTGTGCACCCTCCCTGGCAGCCTCTTACACAGCACAGGCTGAACAGCCACGAGCTGAGATTGAGCAAGGGCCTGCTTTAGTCTCTGGAATTGACATTTTCAGAGTAATAAAAGGCACCTCTTTGTTTTGTCACCATCACTCCTCATTGTCACAGAAAGCCTTATCAAAACAACAGCACTGCACTCATGGCAGTAAGGATTGAATTCTTCTCTTTTGGATCTGACTCAGAACTGGCTTCACTCTAGATTGGTTTCTGAACATTGTCTGATTTAAATTGTGTAAAGAGCACGTGAGCTCCGTGTCTTACGGGCTGATATCAGCATTTTTGCAGCTCAAAGTTAGGCTTTGTATCAACAGTTTCTTGAATACAGGAGGAAATTGAGACTAAACCAGGAAATCAAGGCCATAAGTGCCCTGGTTGTGCAGTACGGCTGCATGCAATAAAGGCTCTGAGATACAAAATCTGCAGAGGTAGAATTGAGATAAACATGTTTGGGGTAGATTTAGGAATAAGATGGATAAGGATAGATTTAGATAAGGAAGATAGATAGGACTGATGTGTTTTGTATTGATTTCTGCATTTTCTGAGTCACTTGTGTGATGTGCATTATTGGCGTTCCATTCCAGATGCCTCAGAGATGGCCAAGTGTGGTGTCAGGAAGCAATGGCATGTCAGGCAACTTCCCAGAGTGGTTAATACAGTGCTGCTGCTTAGGTAATGAAGCAGTAATAATGTGAAAAGCACTGCAGATGTTAACAGTTACAAAAAATTGTAAATTATATTTGCCTTCCTTTACTGTGCTCTTTCAGGTCTGTCCTTCCAAAGCCATAGTGATAGAAATCAAATTGTCTCAAAGTTAAATGTGAAGTAAGGGGAAAGGGAGAGAAATATCTCTTAGGTGTGGGTACACAAATATTTATGGAGATATGTGTGGACAATATTTGAAATCACTAAAAATCCAAGCATCTGAGCTGCTTCACATGAATCAAGAAATGTTATATAAAAATAGCTGCTGCTGTTATACAATCTTCCTAGCTCTGTTTTCTTCATCAAATTAATACAGAAAAAAGTGGTTTTGTATTCTGAATATGTGCATGTAGTTGAATTCCTTGTTCAGCTTTTAATTTAAATGAAGTTCTAAATTTGGTTCCCTGTCTAGATTTATGCTTGTGACCATTGTTTTACATGACAATCAAATTAGCATTTAGAAATTCCTTTTCCTTCATTGTTCTCAATATAAAAGTACCTGCTTTAATTCTTCTTTAGTTCTTGCTTCTTTCTAACCTGAACCTGGTGTTGAGCTGTGCTGTGTGAGCCTGTGCACAGAGAAACTCCTTGCCTTGTGTGCTTAAAGCAGAGAAACAGGCACAACTCTTGAAGTGGTTCCACTTAATAGTCACAGAATAGCATTTATTTTAGTTGGGGAGTAATGTGTAACACAACTTCAGTTTTGTTTTTCATATATATATATTATATATATATATAATATATATATTACATTCTGTATGTTTTTCTATTAGAAATTAAACAAGAAGACTTCTCTTCTTGTTTAATTTCTAATAGAAAAACATACAGAATGTAACTTTCTGAATTCCCAGAAAGACTTCAACTTTTGAACCTGATCTCTGTCAGCTTTTCTCTTTCCTCCATAGTAACTGCATGTCTCCTTTTCCTCTGTATCTTGTATGTGGCAATTATTACTGTCAGAGACATAAGGTAATTAAGCTGAATTTCATATTGAGGGATGTGGGCTAAAAATAAATAAACAATCTGATTTCATCATTTGCATCTTGATAAGCTCCAGCTATCAGAAGTCGAGGTTATTTTTTTCTGTTTCACCTTGCATTTTTTGACTCCCCAGTGACATCTCCTAGCTGGGTGCTGTGTGGCAGAGCTCAGCTGCTGCTCCTGTGCAGGCAGTGTCTCCAGGCACAGGTTTGTGAGTGTCAGCAAACCCTGGCTCTGGTTCAGTGAGTGGGTAATTCTCAGTCATTAATTTGGTGAAGCAGTGTTTGAACCGATCAGCTTAAACGTAAATCACTTCTCAGGCGTGAGGCACCAGAAGGTGCAATTAAAGAGGCAGTAAAATTAGATTGGGTTTAAACTGTTGCTTTTCCATAACTGAAGGATGCAAACACAAAGTTTTTCTTCCATTATGGGAAAAGGTTGCATGTCCAGAAATGCACTGAAGTGTTTGATGCTCAGTGTGCTTCCTAAAGAGAGCAAGGTACTTGAGAACAATGTTTTTTTCAGTTTCTTAACATTTCTGATGTGTCTTTTCAGTTCTTTGATGAATATTATGAAAATGGAGAATTCAAATAAGTTGGGCTCTTTAACAGGTGCTTTGTTGAAGGTTGGATAGGAATAAACTCTGTGGCACTTCTTTGCTAGCTGAAAACCAGCATCAGTGTGTGCTGCAAGCACGCTGACATGAAAAACAAATTCCATTAAAGAAGAGCCAAGCCGTGGTTTTAGTGAATGTGTGTTGTTAAATATGAGATGTGCATGTCCTTTATGAGTTGTTTATGCCCACCTCACAAAATCTGCTGCCTTTGCAGTGCTTTTCATTGCTCAGCATGGCTCACCTGCTCCAAGGCTGGTGTAGGGCGAGGAGATGTTGGGTGTTCCCAAATCCCATGGAAGGGCAGGCAAAGGGCCCTGAACCTGCTCTGCAGAACAAGTCCTGCTCTGCTGAGTGACCATGGCCAGCCCCAGTGTGTAGGTAATCCATGGTAAACATACACAAGATATAAACTGTGTGCTAAATGTACTCCAGCAGCTGTTTAATGCAATTCCTCCTTCAATAAACTGAAGTTTTTAAAAAGGAGTGCAGCATACACTTTGTATTGGATTCCAGTCAGCCAGTTAAGGCACTCAACAATTAATACTCTAGAGCTGAAAATGAATCAAAAGTGAACAGAACTGTGTTGAAAGAAACCAGTTTATATATATATGGATGCAAAGAGTACTGAGGTGCTAGGATTTTTTGGTGGTTTGTTTTTGTTTGATTTGGATTTTTTTTCTTGTTGTGTTTTGTGGTTTTTTCCCCTGGGAATATCATATATATGGTTCTTTTAGTTTAGTGCACAAGCCAAGCACAGAAATCATTCTCTTGGCTGCTTTTAAGGACAGCACTGGCCCTTCTTGGATAGTGCTGCCTAAAGTAGCTTTATCTACACTGGTTTTTTGCTGCTCCAGAACCCTGCAAGCATAGGATATTGATCCTTGTGAGTCTTAACTACCTGCCAGATCTTAAGTTAATCCAAGATGCTTTATTCCTGCAGCTGGGTCGGGATGGTTTTTTTCTTGGCAGAATTTTTTGTGGGTTTTGGGGTTTTGTTCTTGTTATTTTTTTTCATTTTCTATGTTGCACTGAGGTGTTCATACACTCAGCTACATTGTTGGCTGTGTAATACACTTTGAGCTTTCAAATATCCTCAGATTGTTTATTCTAGAATGTTGTTATTCAAAATACTCCTGTGAAGTTGCTTGAGTAGGCTTTTGACAGTTTAATATGTTTTGTAGAACTGGAACTTTAATTATAATTCTTCCCAATTTGTCTGTACTTAAACATCTGTAACCCTGGAGTTCCGTAGCTCTGTGAGGTTGTTCAGTCTTACTTTTAATTTTCATCTTGATGTATTATAAATTTCACCTGGCAAGTAGTAATAGGAGGGCGTATTTCAGGCACAGTGCACCTGCTGCTCTGTGTTGGTGTAAGCAGCACATATTTCAGTCATGTCATATGACAAATTACTATGGCTTCCTTTCTTTCTAAAGGAAAAAAAATCTGACCTCAAAGAAATGTCAGAATTACAATTTACAATTCCTTTTAAATGTAATAGTTCATTTTGAAAAAATGCAAGACTTGCATTTAGATACCAATAGAAAATTGAAGAGAGAATATTAGTTAATGTGCAAGAGTTGCTAAAAACATAATAAATGGAGAAGGCAAATCCTTATTTCTAACTCACACTTTTCAAAGATATTTTATTATGTGAAAATGGCGACTATTGCTTTTATATATGCTCATATTAATATATGCTCACACTTCTCTTCCTTCCCCTCCATGTGACACACAGATAGGGAGAGTCAGGATTGCTGGCAGATTTCTTGTTAGTGATAGGTGGTGACACTTCCTTTATGTTCATTAAAGGCTTTCTTCTGATGGAGATAAATGGATAAATAGATAAATGACATGCTTGGGGTTACCAGGAAGATGTGATTTCATCACTCAGTAAACAAGCTTTGAAACAGTGTTCCTGATTTACAAGAAAGTTATGATCACACCAGCTCTGACAGAGAGAAATGTTTATCCCAGTGCCTGAAGCTCTGATGCTGGAGTCACTTGAACATTGTGCCTTGCTGTCAGCTATTTCAGATGGATTTTGGTAAATAAAAAATGTCAAAGTTCTAGAAATAACCTCCATTATTCACATAAAAGCACATTGCATAATTTGTCTGAACACAGAAACATAATGTGCATAGGGTAGAACACTGATTGTTGCTCAAGTCTGCACGTGGACCCCATGTGCTTGTGCCAGCAAAATTTACACCTCTTATGTCATCAGTAGCAAAGGTGGGGGCTCTTAGCTCATCTTTCTTTCTGCTCCTATTTGAGGCACCAGAAATAAATCTCTAGGTTGCAAAATGTGGTATTCAGGGATGAGTTGAGTGAGGAGTAAACCTTACATAACTTCAAGATTGGCTTTTGGGGTCAGAGCATTCTACTGGATGACCTCAAGAGGTCCATTTCAAACTTAATTGTTCTACAAGTCTGTATTAATCATCTCTCTGTGACATGGAAAGCAGATATTAATTTGTGTGAGACCTGTAATTTGTTTCCTGAAATCCTAATAATCTTGACCTGAGTGTAGGCCCTTCTGTTACTGAGTTTTTTGATACCATTTTTGGAACTTCTCATCTGTTCAGAACCCACATCATTGCTTGGTCCATTGTAAGTGCTTCAGGTTATTCCAGCAGTGTGAGTAGCGAAAGACAGATCCACCATTCTGAAATAAATCCCAAATTTAGAGTATTTATAATACCATCAAAAAATCTCATCTGATCACTAAGTGCTGTGCTGCACATGAGACAGCAGCACTGCACCTTCTGTATTGGTCAGACATTCAGCTGTGTGAGGACTCCAGATGATGAACTGCTGGTTTTTCCCAGATGCACAGGCTGTAAAGGCAGCACTGTTGCTGTTTGTAACAAAAGGTTCACCACTGCCTCAGAAGGGGTTCCATACATAAACAGGGTTAAAAGTACTCCAATCCCTGTGTGAGTAAGTCATGAACAAGCCCTGAGTGTTCCTGTCCCTCCCACGCTGTGGTGGGGAGCACCAGCTGATGATGTCAGTGTGGTGGCACAGCTTCAGGACACGTGCAAGTGCCAGGGAAGGTCGGCAGTGACAATTGCTGGACAGACCGGCAGCCTGCCAGCACCCGAGCAACACTTCAGCCTCAGAATGTTTGATGTGAGTTTGCAGTGGAGAGTTTGGGGCTGTGCTGCATTTCACAAGGCACTAACACACAGTTTCCTTCAGTCTCTTCATGTTCTGTGCCAGAGATGTTACTTGACGTACCTGATGTGAGAGGATTGTGGCAAAGATTGTTAATTTCTTGCTATTTCTCTGACAGTAACAAGCTGGTGAATTCTCCTGTTGGTGTCCCAGCATGGATGGCCACATGCACTTTTGGGATATGTTACTGAAAAGAGGAGTAGGTCTGTGGGAAATCAAGCCAAAATGTTTTGCCAATGTTCTTTTCCCTTGCACTGGGAAGGTTTCCCTAGCTTTCAGGATTTGGTGTGGCTCTTCAGGACATATTTTATGGTTTCATTGTTATTCATAGCAATTTCTTTCCATTGAAATGAGTAGCTGTGGTTACTGGATGGCTCCTGCAGCCCCATGCAGAGAGGCTGTGAGAGGGGTTAATTGTTGGATGATGTATGTTTTCAAACTGTGGCAAGAATTCTCCAGCTTCTAGTCTGAGCCCTTATTTCTTGGGAAGATCAAATGTGATTGCATAAGTTCCATAAGCCTGCCTGAAAGAAGGGAATTTGGTAAAAGATGATGTTTTAATAATTGTGTTAAGCCCTTTGTGAAGAAGCATGTATTCTTTTTCTATATTGCATTCCATTGAAAAATGGAAGTTGTTGTAGTAAACCCTGTCACCCTGTTGCAGGTTACCATGAGAAATTGAAAACTTGCTCAAAAATGCAGCAGTGGTTAGACTACAGTGGACCAGAGTGTTTGGGAGAATTCAGATTTGTCTGATGGGGAAAAGGACTTGAAAGAAAACTGAATTAGCAGTGCCCATAAGACATTTCTCACTGCTTTTAAGCTTAAAAGATAAAATTGAATTTAAATTGTTAGGCCCATGTTCACCATAATCTAAAGCAAAACAGCTGTTATGCATCCTGTATGCAAAGGGTTTGAATCAATCCTGTGAGCTCCTGGGTTCTGTCTTATATTTTGCCTACAGAGCCAGGAGATCCATTTAAAAAGAAAATCAGGAATATTATGTAAACCACTAGGGCTCCTCTGCATTCCTTTGTGAGCAGAGCAGCAACAAACATCAGCATCCACATGGGGTGCCTGATAACACCAGATATTTCCCAGGATTAATCTTGTTCTGCCATGGGGAGTGCAGGGCTGCTGTTCTGTGCCACACAGTTCTGCAGCTCCTGTGCAAGGTGCCATGGCATGGAAACAGGGTTGAATCAGAGACCTGATGATAGCAGGGTCCTGTCTGGCTGCCAGAGCACCTTGTTGGAGCTGCAGGAGTCTACATTTAAAGCAAGGAAGTCATTACATGTTAGATGTTCAGCAAATAATTTTGGTGAATTTTGCATTTTTATAGAGTGTGTGTATACTTATAAAACTCACAATAATTTAGTTGCCTTTATGTTGTTTTTGTACATATTTCTGATTTTTGCTGAAAAAAAACCCTGAGTAGTTAGCATACATAATTACATTCTTGTTCATTCATTACTAGCTAGACAACAGCAAAAGTAAATAATGAGATTTCTCCTGATGACTATCTGTTGATTTATTGATAATCAGAAAAGCAAATATTTAAAAGCTTAATTCTTGATGAATAACCTATAGTCTAGTTTTAATGCATCAATTGATGTGTAGTGTTTTGCTGCAGGCTGCCTGATCAGTGCCTTCACTGTACATATAGTTTTTTAACCACATAGATGATGATAAGGTAAATTGAGGAAAGGAGATACAGATATGCTGAAGGGACATAAATAACATTGAGTTCAAGGGAAGGATGACTATTCAGAAGCAGAACATACTGGATGTGGGACATTTTGTCAAAGGTAACAGTTACAGCAGTTACTGAACACAAAGCTGCCTGGGACAAATAATAGAAGAGTTTTTATGGTGTTAGAAAAATCTTCCCATTAACTGAACACAATACACAGGAGCAAACATATGGATTGGTCTCATTAAGAGCAAAGACATTTGTTTGAGATAAGCCTCAAAGGGAAGAAGAGAAGTGGCATTTTTCTTTGGGAAAGACAAAAGAATAATGAGGTTAAATTAGAGCAACATCACATTATCACACTGGTGGAGCCTGGACAAAGACAGAGTACAATAGCCTCACTCTGTGTGGGGGGGGGGGAAAAAAGGATTGAGTGTTACAGGCAGAATGAAGTTTTGGTTGGTTGGTTTGCACTGTTAGAAAGCTGCTTCCAGTTTGTCTGGTGCTGTCATTCTGTGCACTTGGGGCACTCCTGGTTCCACAGTCAGGCTGTCTCACAGACTGTCCAGAAGAAATCCTGAGCATTGAGTGTAACGTTTCTCTTGCTCCTCTCAGGAATGTGCTTTTCTTTTCTTTTTTCAAACATGCTGGTTGTCAAAGCCTTTATGTAATCCTTAGTCCTGGTTCTTGGAGCTGACTTGCTCAGCTTTACTTGGTGAACTGTGGCTGCTTCCCCTTGCTCTGTTTTTAGGGACAGTAACTTGGGGATGGATGGTGGTAACCTGTGTGTGGAAATGTCTCCTGAAATCCTGTTTCTGTCCC
This sequence comes from Agelaius tricolor, assembly GCF_023055355.1. NCBI lineage: Eukaryota > Metazoa > Chordata > Aves > Passeriformes > Icteridae > Agelaius > Agelaius tricolor. The sequence continues at coordinate 5,325,038 of NW_027269278.1, read as the reverse complement.
TGATCCAAGGCATGTCACTGCAGTGTTCACATGCTGTGTAGGGAATGTGAGACCTAGAGCAGTGTTTAAGTAGCATTTTTAACATGAAGCACAAAAAAAAAATCATTTACATGTGACCATCTGAATTTCCACTGGCACTAACTCTGTGTGACCTGGTCATCCTGATGTTAGTAAATAAAACAGGGAAAAGAAGTAATAAAATGAAAATATAAGAGAAGTTTCTGTGTTGGCTTTGTCTCTTTCCCTTCAACAAGTCTGTGAGTGCTGTTCAATGCGTGTAGGGGCACAGCAGGACAGGTTTGCTGTGTCTGATCTTGGCCAGAATTTCTCAGCCAGGTAGGCTTGTGTTTTCCACATTGATCCCAGAGTCAGGCAGACAGGTGCTCTTTATCATCCTCTGGTTCCATTTAAAACAAATGCATTAGTCTCAGCTTTTCCTTCTCTGTGTTTTTAGCTCCCTTGTCAACAAGTCTGGGTATCTGATGTGCTGTGTTCCTTTCTCTTGCTGAACTCTCCAGTTCACTTCTTTCTCTCCCTCTCCCCCACAGTTGTATTCCCCTGCATCTTAAAGAGTTCATTTAAGCAGTAGCAGACTTACAGAGGAATTTTAATATGATCTCCCATTATGGAGATTTCAATCTGTTCCACAATCACGATTCAATCTGTTAGCTAGATAAGAGTTTTAAGAAATTTTTTAGGCTTTGAGAACTTTGTAACAAAATGAAGCAGTTTAATATGCAGTTACCAATAAAGTATAATATTTACAGTAATGTAATTGCAAGGGAAGATATTGCTCAAATTGAGATAATAATTTAAAGGAATCAAAGATATAACTTAAAAATTAAAAATAAATCAGTTATATTTAAGTCTTAGAGGAAATATATGCCTTAAATATTAAAAAGAAAAGAGAAGAATGGAGGAAGGGAAATTAATTCTTTGAGTTCTAAGAGTCCCGTGATGTGCAAAATCTTTCCTGTAGCTGGATACATGATGTAATAGCACAATGCAAAGTGCTGCAATATCATGCTGCATGCAGCAGGACTAGATTGTGCAAAATAAGGCAAAACTGACACCTGTGCACCAGTGTAGTGCTAGTGTGGGATCTACCACCTGGCCTGAGACTGTGACCATTGGGAGTGATAAAACTGATTGTAGTCATTTATTTATTTATTTACAGAAAGCAGTAGGATTTTTTGAGGACGTAGTAAGCACAGTAGGAGACTAATGTAATCAAAATTGATCAGAAAAAGTCTCTAAAATAACTTCACTTTTTGTCTTCTGCAATTGAAGGATACAGTTCACGTATGATAGTGTTTGAATGACCTAAGTATGTGTGAAGAGGTGAACATTTGATCATTTTGGTAGCTTCAGAATGAGTTGAATGCATGGTTACACTGTCTCCAGCACACAAACAGATTGACAAGACAGATCAGATAAATAAACTTTATTAACCTCCTCTCAGTGTTAGGATATTCACAGTCCCAGAAGTGACAGAGAACCTGGAATCAGTCAGGTATGAAAAAGTTGGTAAAAAATTAAAACTTGTGGTAAACTTTTAGAACAGGTTAATCCAGAAGGTATTTCTGAGGCAAGAAAGCAAGAATAAAAACTATGCACAATGAAGTCTAAATCCTGGTGTCTGTAGCCAAGAACAATCACAAGCTGAGTCTAGCTGGTGACTCAGAGTGGTAGTCTGGAAGGTGGGCACTTCAAAACAGGGATTGATGTACCAAACCCTGGATCCTGAGAGGGGAAAAAAGGAATTCCCCTCTTGAAGAGCTTGTCTTCAGTGTGATGCTGTCTTGGTCTTGAACCCGAGGGCAGTCTGAAGTCACTCTGTCCTCTCTCATGTTTGCTTTTCTTTCAAGGGCATTGAGCTGGATTATCTTCTCTTAAGTGGAATTATAAACTTCGTGTCTTTTATTGATTCATGAGAAATATTTTGAAATATTGTGATTTCAGTTCAAGCGAGAAATATTTTGATGACAGTGTTTGCCATGTTCCTTATAACTCTGTCAGTGTCTATTGTGAGCTAGAAGGAAAAATGAGTAGTTGTGGCTGGGTCAGATAGCAGGAATTTACAGAGAGCTTGCTGTTCTGTGTTGCATCCAACAAGGTCTGTCTTCCTTTGAAACAGGGATGACCTCTCTGACTGGATACCAAGGAGGTTCAAAACCCTCTAATTTTCCTTGAAATCTATTTTTATCATGATCAGGGACACGCAAAGTTAAAAAGTACAAGACTGACAGTTGAGTAAGGAAAAAATGTCTTTACTGAATTGTGCAGGTATTCTGTAGCAGAGTTGAAAATTCTTCTGGTGTTCTGGGCTTTGTCACTTTTATTGTGTGCAGCATGTTTCCAAGAATTCTTTATTTATTTAATTGAAAGTGTAAAAGAAATTATATTAATTAATGAAACCCACTGCAAAATCATAAAATTTGATTAGCTTCAGTGACTGTTCTGTCATTGACAATATCATAACTATTGGAAGAAAAATATATAATTAACAAGGAGAAATTATTTTCAACTTGAATTCAAAAGCCAATATAAACCACATATGTAAATGTGTGTAGGTGTATGTATGCATATTAGAATTATTTTACATGAAGCCAGGTACAGAGAAAAGGTCTCTGTTCAGGTGCCTTAGATAAAATCCCTTTGCTTGATTCACATTTCAAAGCTGAGCACTGACCTATTCTCCAGAAGCACTTGGGAAAATTCTGAGAAAAATTAATACACTGCCCATTGTGTGTAATGCCCAAAGACTTGTGGAAGGTGTGCACAAAATGTGTTCAGCAGGTGTTAGTGCTGCACTTTTGTGAATGCTGTCTGCTGCTCTAAAGAGAAATTGTTGTGGTGACTCAACTCCAGCAGCTGATGCACCAGTTCTGTGTCTGTGCCAGATCCTCTTTTAGATTTTAAAAGTTCCTAACTGGGAATTCATACTGGCATGGGGAAAAAATAGAAGTAGGGAAGAAATACCTTTAACATTTGAAAGCTTTGCTGATTTTCCCAAGGTCTCCTACTGCAAAGAATAACAACATTAAAGAAGGTAGGGTGTTAAAATATTTTCAGTGCTGCCCATGTTAAATGTGTCAATCATGTTGAGTCTTCTCAGTCTTCTCAGTTTTTCACAGTTCTGTTTGTTTGAGGAAGATCAAATTTGCACTTTTTATAGCATCCATCAACTGAAATGTACCATTGATTCCAAAAAGGTGTTTGACCCTGAAAAACCAATTACTTCTACTCAAATCAAAAGACAAATGCGGAGGTGTTTGAGTAAAACAGCATTTTAAAACATTGTAAAGTGGAGCTAAGAAGGTAGCAATAAAACCACTTTTTTTAAAAGACATATATTTTTAAGCACTTGTCAGAAACATGAACCTGGTGAGATGTGGAAATGTCAGACACATTACATGTGCAGGACGTGCATTTGGCATTTTGCTGTCAGCAGGGGAGTTCTTCTGCAGCTAATTCCTCAGGAACCACACGCTGAGTCTGTCTGCAGGGAGGAAGCAGGGCTAGGGGTAGGAGCATATATTGTTTATTTTGTGGAGGTGTTTTAACAGGATTTTTTCCTCCTTAAGAGAAGACCATGAGTTATGTCAGTCACGCTGTATGATAACTTTGTGGAGTTGGAATAAATTCCATATTTTATGCAAAACATGAGTCAAGCTGTGCAGCTCACTAGCACAGGTACAAATGGGCACTTTCCAGTGCACTGCATGTAAAGTGATTAAAAATCCTGTCTTACAAGTCACATGTGTTTAATAAATATTACCTGCTGATGAGCTGCTGTCTTTAGCGTGTATGGCAGTGTTTTATTGGGGTCCTCTCAGCCATAAGGAAGGGGTGCAGGGGCTGAATCTCTGGTTTTGCCATTTTAGTTGATTTCTCTCCTCTCCCCTCCTGTCAGTTCTGCCAAACCATAACCCTGTTTGCTGCACCATTGACGTGAGCAGGGCCTGTTGGCCCCCAGAACACGTTCAGTCCCAGCAGGGCTATTGGTGATGCTCCTGTTGTTGGCTCCAGCTGTGGGTGTTTAATCTGACACAGCTGTTACAGCACATAGCCTTAGGAGCATGGTGAGGGAAATGGGATTTAAGCATCACTGTCTGTTCAAAACCAAATTTCCTGCAGGACAGTATCGCATGAAACCAATATATGAATGAATACACAGAGTATAGGGGGTAGCTACAATTTCTTTATACACTGTTTCCCATAGAGACCTTCACAAATACACTAAAAATGCAAACAGTTATGATTTTTATCCTCTTTTAAGCTGTAAACTCTAAATGATGGAATCAATATTGTCCAAATTTAGCAGCAGTATTAAACAGAGAAGCAACAGTGAATGAAAATTCAGATTCATATCAAATAGTTTCCTTTCCTTATTGCATTTTTTTTCACAATTTTAATATTTATTACGGTTATTTCATAGAGTCGCAGTTGGCACTGATAGGCAGGTTTTTTATAACATGGTCAGAATGCAGTGAAAAAATAAGACCTTGTTTATCATAAGAAAAATTAGATATGGCATTTTAAATATTCCTTTGGTTCAGGTAGATGTGATTTTAAAGTTTAACCTGCATGAGAAAAAATTACGTAGACTTGAAAGTTGAAAAAAAAGTCTTTTTCAAGTTAGTGAGATGTTCTGTTACTAATTTTGCTCTCATTAAGACAGTGTTTTTCTTATGTGAATAAACTACAGTAATTGAGCACATCTTATGAATCCAGAGAAGGCAGAAACTGAAGGATAAAAAAAAAAATCCCTTTTTGTTTTTTTTTGGTTTTTTTTTTCCCCCAGGATTAGACCAAAATTCTGATTACTGTGCATTACAGCATCACTGACATCAAATAGATGCAAATACTGAACCAAATTTACTCCTGCAGTAATCGTTATTTGATTTTTCATGTTCTGCAGCAGGACTGTTTTTGCTGTACTTAACTGTAGTTAACTACATAGGGAAAATACAAGTAGGAGACAGTGAATTTTTTTAATATTGCCTAATAGTTCATTAGTAGACAAAGGAAAAATTCTTTGTTGCACAAGTTTTTAAAGCATCTTTAAGCAGATGCTTCAAAACATGTGTAACTTACTGGACTGCACATCATTGTCAGAGGAGGACATAAAAGCTGAATTATCCCTGTGCTGCACTTGAGACAGCATCACTGGTCCATATTAGTTAAAATATTTGACGTTCTTTGTAGAGCCACCAGGGTGTTGTCAAGCTCTGATGTTCTGAGTGCTCCTGGTCCCTGAACTCCTGATCCCAGTTCTGCCTCACCAGCGTGTGTGGAAAATAGCAGGGGTTGGGATGGGATCTGGGGCTGCTGGGTCAGCTTCTCCTTGTGGAGCTCATTCTGTCACTGCCCTGAGCATCCCTTGGGACTGCTGAGTGCAAGGACAGCACTCCCACATCCTCCAGGACATCTCTGTGCTTCATCTGTGCCACCCTTCTTCCCCCATGTGTGTGCCTTGGTGTTCTTGCTGTCACCTTGTGCAGCAGGGCCAGCAGAGGGACTGTGCCTTCTGCAGCACAGGTGACTCAAATACAAAGATTTATTTAATTTTTTTCCAGTGTTGCAGTCATAGATCTCCAAAGAGCTGAGCCAAGAGAAGCGCAGGGTGGTGAAACAGGACCATGCAGTCTGTGTAATACAATAATTGTTTGTAGCCTTGCTCTGGAGTAGAATTGGATTAATATTCTTGGGATTAGTCTTTAGTTTTCTTAAATGGAAAACAGTAACAATTATTATTACTTTTCATTTTTATGTCATGTAAGGATATAAGCCATAAAGTTAATGATTCTGCCCAAACTTTGTCACTATCTCTGAGCAGAGAAGGACGTGCAATGACATGTAAGAGAAGGTGGGGAAAAGACTTATTGCATTTTATAAATGAAATTGTCATTTCATGGAAACACATTTAATTTTTTTTTTCCTAACTTGTAATCTGCATAATTTTAGTTTGGTTTATAGTCTTTCTCAAATGAAACCTAAGCACAACTGTAAGTAGTGAACTTATTGAGGAAAAAAATTCACCAGCTGTAGTTCTTCAGTGTGCTTGGGGCTAGCCTGAGGACCTGAATGTTCCTTTGAACCATACTTTGATTCCCACTCTGTCTGTTGGGTTCAGAAATGAAAGTAATTTTGACCATTTAAACTTCTGGGTAGAGAAAAGTCTTTATTCTTTGGTGTCATAAAAGAATGAAGAGAATTTGATCATTCTGGGATGCTTCCTGAGAATTTCAGTGACACCTCAAGATCCTCACAACTTTTTTATCTTGGTGATGAAATTTTTCATTGGAATTTTAGTATTTGTTAAAATGTGCAAATATTCTTAGAGTAATATTAAGAAATAAATGGTAATGTATGGGGCTGGACTTCTTCAGTAGTTGGTTCTAGGTTCCTTTTTTTGTTTCTTATTTCTGAGAAAAACATCTAGTACTGCACCTGTAGCTATATCCTGGTAATGGATACTGAGCACCATTGAAGAGAAGGAATAAATGGAAAAGTGTTTTGAATCCTTTAATGTTTAAAAGTAGTGTCATTTTCAAAAAGCTCTCTGTAACTTTTCTGAATGATGGTCTGAGTCAGCGTTAATGGGATTTGAAGATGTGATTTCATGGTGCTCTAATTATTTCAATCCTCATTTTCAGACAATGTTTTATTAATGGCATTGTGTTAAAAGCCTGATAAGTTACTCTTAAGTGTTGGAGGAAGAGGGGCCTAATTAAAAGAAAAAAGAGAAATATTGTTTGCACAGAGGGTTTCATGGGGGGTTGGTTTTTTTAGTGGAAAACATAACCATTTAAGACATTAGGTGTAAGAAAAAGAACTTGAGTGAGCACAACTTAGCCCTAGTGCTTGATCCTTCCCTTGCTCATGTTTGTGTCTCAAGTTCTTTAATAGAATGCTGGAATGGCTGCTTTGTTCCTCCAGACTCATGGTGCTGGTATTTGTTTTTTCCTTGCTTAGTTTTGTTTTCCTTGCAACTTAGAATTTGCAGTGTTGAGCTTACCAGATGATCAGTAAATGTCAAACAAATCAAAGTGTTGCTGCCAGCAGAGCTATTGAAGTCCCTCCTTCTGAATGTGACTGTTTTTAATTGATTCCTGAGAGGTCAAAATAGAAAGTGCCAATGCAGGGGCATCAGGGATTCATGGAAACAGGCCCCAGCAGTCCAGCTTTGTTCTCCATGTACTTACCCATGTCTCCTTACCTTGAGCAGATGTGAGCTTGTGCTCAAATATAGAACCACCCTAAGAGGTGTTTAACATTGTAATACAGTTTTAATTTTGCAGGGAATTATCTCAAATCTGGGAAGACATTTTGGGAGAACATTGCCAAAAACTGAGAGGAGAAGACATTTAGCTGAGTAGCACCCATCCTTCAGAAACAGCAGGGACACGCTGCAGGCTCAGAGCTGTGACCGTGTTCACAGGGGTCTGAGGATGAGGGAAGAGATGAGGATCTGACTCCGTGTTTCAGAAGGCTTGATTTATTATTTTATGATATATATTACATTAAAATTATACTAAAAGAATAGAAGAAAGGATTTCCTCAGAAGGCTGGCTAAGAATAGAAAAAGAAAGAATGATAACAAAGGCAGCTGTCTCAGACTCTCTGTCTGAGCCAGCTCACTGTCATTGGCCATTAATTACAAACATCCAACATGGGCCAATCCCAGATCCACCTGTTGCATTCCACAGCAGCAGATAACCATTGGTTACCTTTTGTTCCTGAGGCCTCTCAGCTTCTCAGGAGGCAAAATCCTAAGGAAAGGATTTTTCATAAAAGATGTCTGTGACAGCAGAGCTACCAGCATAAGGTGCCAGTGGTGCTCCTGCTCTTCCCTCTCCTGCATTCCCCTTTCATCTCAGTGATGGCAGCTTGCTCTTTGCTCATCTGCTGGATGAGAAGGATTGAATGTGTTGCATGGGCTGTGTTTTCTTCTCCTTGCCAAGCTGGAAGTGGTTTTTTGGTAGGCCAGCTGTCAGCAGAGCACTCTGAACGTGGTGATGAGATTGCTGTGTTCCAGCCCCTGGGACTGCCAAGTGCAGTCCCAGCAGCACTGCCCAGCCAGGGGATGTGTCCTGTGAGTCACCCACTGCCCTTCTGCAAAATGTGGCATAATTATGGCTCAGCAGAGAAACAGGGGCAAGAAAAGGGTGGTATTTACTATTCTTTACATTTAGTGTCCTTTGAACTGGTGGCAAGTGGCTTCTGTGTTGGTTTTTTTTTAGTCCTTTCACGATGTAACTCCTCTGTTGGCTCTCTCTATTGTTTTTTCTCTTTTTAACTAGGCATATAATTTTGCTTTTCCCAAGATTACAAAAATATTGGTCCTAGGAAGTTTCAGTTTAAAAAGAATTTTTGATTCTCTGTGCAAAACATGGTTTTCATGTTTTGCATCTCCACTTTGCAGCCTGCCTGTAGACAGCAGATAACCATACAGTCCATCACAGCTTCCTTACTAAAAAAATGGTCAAATCAATTTAAGCTAAAAAACAACTTTTTGTGTTTTGATGCTACTTCCCACTCTGATTTATCAGAATAGTTACATTTGCATGTCAGATGTAGAAAGATGATGATCCCAAAAATCAGGCTTACTCATCTGTGTAATCATTTTTGAGCATTTTCTAATCAGAGATGCCTTCTGCATTAGCATTGGTGATTTTCAGTTGCACTGATACATTTGTTCTGTATTTGTGATTAATAAGCTGCTTGGAATATTTTTCCATTTGACTGTGTGAGTTTTCACCTGCACAAAAAAGGCATTGTTACAGAGGCTCCAGAGTATGTCCTCTGAGTGTGTGTTCTTAGTGATTTCATATTCCAAAAAAATACTTGGAATCCATGGGTTTCTGAGGGACTGTTTCAGTCCTCTTTGCTATTCTGGTCTCCACTTGCATACTGGGAGGGAATAATACATATTTATGACTGCTGGATAAATGTTCATGCTCAGTGTGTCAATGGAGAGCTCTACCAATCCTGTGCTATTTTTCCTACAACTGACTGAAATGTGCATGCAAATAGATATGTAGATGAATTCTCCAGCTCCACAGTAAACATCCACTGTGAGCTTTATCTACTACAGGCATAGAATGATAAAGCTCTGGCAGAGAAATTTCACCCCCAGCCTGAGATTGCCATCCTGGCATTTGTGCAGTGCCATGTGTGTGCCCACATTCCAGAGGTGGTGGGGAAAGGGCTGGGTTTGTATTTTTTGGTGTGGCAGAGCAGCCTTTGGGTGCAGCCCATGTGCCTTCAGTGCTCAGCAGAGTTTGGCAAGCGGGTGGAACTGTGCCTGCCAGAAGCTTCCCCACACACAAAAACAATGGAATGAAAGAATGGCCTAAAAATACCCAGAGCAGTCACTAATATGCTCTGACACTGCCAGGGAGGTTACTGGGGAGAAGAAGCCCTCATGTTTCAATGTATGATACTAGTAAGCATGCAAATGAGATGTTGGTGTTTTGTCTAGATGATTCTGTGCCTGTCATACTTCTTTCCATCAACAAGGTTAAAGTATATGTACAGTTAAATAACAGATCTAAAAATAAGAACAATTTTGAAGGGCAGGTTATGGACTAAGTCTGACAATATCAATGAGCTTATTTTCTATAAATGGATTATTTTTAGAGGCCTTTTAATTTTATGTCCTTAGGCTACACCCGCATCCTTTTTGAAAAGCCTTTTTTTGGAGTTTGGGGGATTGTAACACTGAGGCTTTCAAATAATCAGCCCCTTCTAGGAGCAGGAGCTTGAAGCAAAATACCAAATAAGGGGGTTAGTCAGAACTAACAGAACATTTGTGACTCAGTAGATGTAAATAGCACCAGATTCAACAGGCTAATAAAGACTGGCATATACTAATACATTAGAGATCAAAGGAGGTGGCACAAGTGACATGCTAAGGCAAATTACATTGTTCTGCCATTCTATAGGCTCCAAAGAACCTCTGGCCTGAGGGCTTAAGATTCTTATTACTTGAAAATAAGGAAATAAAGATAGAATTAATCTTGTCTTAATTTGCACTAATATAAACGATATGCTATTAATCAAAGTTAATCATCAGTAAAATAAGGCAAGCACAGAGTGATCCATCCTGCATGCTTCATCTTGGGATGGCATGGGAGAAATGCCCCTTCTTTGGTGTGCATCTCTGTCTGTTAACTGCAAAGGTAACTACTGGACTAGTTATGATTAGGGAACTATTTTTAAATTAGGTGAATCAGTAGAATTAGTTGAAGCTCATCCTAAACATCTGAGTTAAGACAGAAAAGCGTGTTTCATTTGGAATTCTCTCACAAGTTAATTGCTCTGCTCTGTCCTTTGGCATCAGTTGTCTTCTTGTCACCTTGCTTCTCCATGGAGGGCCCTGGGAGACCAGAGGTGCTAATTTTTTACTGCTGTCACTTGGAGGCTCTTTGGATTCATAGCCTAAATTTGGATATTCCCAAGACTTGATTCACTTTGCAGATATTCTCAGGAAACTGGACTAGAAAGAGTAACCCTACTTGCAATCTTCTGTTGACTTAGCTTTTATGGTAAATAAGTTTAACATTTGCAAACAAACAATTTTCAAAGCAACAGCATTGCTAACCTAGAAACTCATTTCTTAAAGTGAAAAACTAAAATACTTTTGGACAACAGCATTGATTGTGTTTGTCATGTAAAGATATTTTGAAACAAATCTTGACTACAGGAGCAGTATCTTGGTAGAACTTCAAGTCCTGTTCATGAGCACAGTCTCCACAGTTGTGCTTCTCAAAAGAGCACTCAGGCTAATGCGGGAGAGCTCTTCTGAAGAAATATTTGAGGCTTGAAGACAACATAGACACACATAACCATTCTTGACTTTATCTGGCAGTCTGTCCCCTGAAGTTTAGCTGAGAATTTTTGAAGAAATGTTTTGAGAGGTTTGGGGCTGCTTTGTCTTTGAGGTGTTTAGGTTTGGGGACTCAGACTGTGGTTATGGACTCGTGCTGGCTGCAGAGGCTCAGGTCATGGAATAGAGCTCTAAGAATTTCCTAGAACTAAGGAAAGTAGGCTTTGGTAGGGCTGCCAGTCAGCCCCTCCCTTCCCAGGTGGGAATTGCTGGGATTGCTCCCAGATGAGGGCCACTTTATCCCCACCTTTGTTCTTGGCAAGCCCCATCCAGTGCTGTGCATCCATCCCTGCCTTGTGCCCCCTCCCTGTGTGCCACAGCTCCTGGGCATCACCTTCAACCTCTGCCCCAGGGTGTTCTGTGCAGCAATTCCCTGGCTACACCAAAGCCTACACTCAGGAGTCCCAAATCTTTGTCCTTCCCTTCCCAGGCTTCCCCAGGATCCCAAATGTGCTCAGGATCTCTTCAAACTGATACTTGGTGCAGTCAGGTGGTATTTCCTCCCTTGCTCTTTCTCTGTAAATCAATGGCCCATTTTTCCAGTCATTCACGTCCTTCTGATCATGGCCATGTCACAGATCACTGAATTAACTTGAATTTCTGCCCAAACTCTGCACAGTAGTAGACAGACACCTGAGGAAGGTCCTGAAAACCCTTCCTTAAGGGCAGGAATGTGCAAAATGCCCCTTGTTTTCCCTCCTGTATTACTCCTCCACTTGCAGCTCCTCCTCCTTTACATTTGTTTCAGTCTGTGTTGTTTGCTTGTACCCCCGGGGCTATGTTAATATATTTACTGACAGCTACGGTAAAAATTGAGTTTTACAGATGTGCATGAGCACATATGCATGTATACCATTATACTGTATTGCTTCAGTTTTTCATTTTCAGCCTTGTATTATCTATAAACAAACACACAGCTCATACTTAGTTGCTTGACAAATTTTAGTTGCAATTATAAAGCATAAATGTAATTGTCATATAGTCTTGGCTATGAATTTTTAAGGCAGGTGTCAGGCAATGCTATTTTGCATTCCATCCCTCCACCCAAACCCTCTATAACTCTTGGGGTGAAAATGTGTATCAGAAACCATGGCAGTATTTCCAAATGCTTCTGTGTAGCCTTTTAGAACTTAGAGAAGTTTTATCACTGGAAATTAAGCTTTGAGAGGAGAAATTCTATTTTATTTGAAAGTCTTTTAGTGCATTTAAGAGTCTGGAATAATTTTTTGCCATTCAATAAAAATGAAATATCTCTGTTTTATAAACCTACTTCAGGGGTTTCTTTTGTTTGTGGGTTTTTTCCCCTCCCCAACATTCCCTTTGAAGCTTACCACTTGATAGATTAGCCCAGTGCTAAATAAAATGCCCTTTTCTTATGTATGGAAGCTTGGTAATTATTGCCAAAAGATTCTTAGTGGCTTGTAATATACATATAATCAGATTAGTCTTGAATTCTGTCTCAGCTGAGGCTGTGGGAGTAATCCAGTTGGTGCTTGTTTACCTCTGCTGTTCCTGGTGCCTCCAAGGGTGCACAGTGGCCTGGAAGGAGGGCAGCAGGGGCTGGGCTGTGGTCATGCCTTGGAGTGGCATCACCACCCAGAACAGAGGCTGGGCAGAGTTAAAAGAATCAAGTGTGTATTTATTAAAGGCCTTTCACAGATGCACCTTGGGCAGTCAAAAGCCTGGCAGAGGCTACACCCAAGATGGACAATGGTCATGAGTTTTTTAGACAGATATAAGTTTGATCTATTTGCATATCAGGGGTTAATTGTGCAATTACAGCTTCAGGGAATGGAGTCACATTCCCTCAGTTTGCTTCCACCCGGATTCACTTTTGTTGGTACTTCTCATGGCCTGAGGCTGTGATGGTGGCCTTGGTTGCCAGGCCTGGAAGGATTGTCTTGTCTGCCCATGCTGTGAGGAGAGCCTGCTAACACTGTATGGAGTTAGAGCTGTACACTAGTGCAGGACAGGAGCTGAAAAACATCAAAGCTCAACCTTCAGGCAGCAGTGGGGCCGACCCTCTGAGGGGATGTGAGAATCTGGTGTCTCTCTCAAAACTCCCAGGCCTGGCTGGGCAGTTCAGCTCTCAAGTCTCTCGCAGTTACAGTGAGAAACCCTTCCCAAAGCTGGAAAGGCGTCTCTGTCTCTGATCCCACAAGTGCATCAGTAGGACTTAAAAATGCTGCTTTTCAAGGGAAAAGTGGGCAAATGTGTGGGTGTCAAACACATCCCAGCAGAGATCAAAATGCAGGAGGTTTTGGATACTGTGTGTGTAACATGGAAACTGGAGTAAAGACCAAATCCATGGCATTTTTTTGTTTTCTAATAACACTTTTACTACTTTCCTGGGAGTTATTAGGAGTAAATATTTAGGAGATGGAGGGGAACTCAAAGGTCAGCTATAGGTTTTAAGGTATTCCATTTTCTTCTCCAGCTCTTTCAAAGGAGTCCTAGACTTCGTTGTATTTAAAAGAATTAAACAATTCTTTTAGTAATTCACTTCTTGCTCAGGCTTCATGTTTTGTTGTAGCCTCTGCTTCATCTATTGTAGCACAATGTTGATTGCTTCAGGTGCTGATCTTAGAATTAAATAAAATTAGGATTACAGCTGTAGAAAGGCAGACAGGAAATAGCCTTTTTTTTGTGCTAGCATGTATATATATAATATATTTAATGAATTCAAACTGTACATATTGGTCCTCATTAGCAATTCAATTCAGTAATAATCAAATGTACATATATTTATTAAATGTGATATGTGTGAATCCATATGCATCAGTACCTGTATGCAGTGATGTTTAATGCCTTTTGAAAGTTACATATTGGGCCTATGTTCCCATTACCTCAGAATTACATCTGAAGGAATATATTTGTAAACCTGGTTTATTTTTATAAATTTCCATTTCTAGTTTCTATGTTTCTATTTAACTAAAAAGTTTCTATGAACTTTTTAGTAAAATAAGAGTTTTCTGGCTCTGAGTGTCAGTGTGTGAGGTGTGACAATGTGGTTGGGGCAGATTACCCCAGTCCCCAAGGCCAGCACAAGTACATGTCCTAGAAAAGAGTGCAAAAAAGCAAAAATCTTCACATATCTATTTTTTAGAGTGCCTTCAACTTTAATATTAAACTTTTTAATTTTTCTTGAACAATGAGTTTTAAAACATGTAGAATTCTAGCTGCTACCAAGTGTTTGGCAGTGTAGAAACTAAAATCACAAAATGCAAAATTAAAATGTCACGGTAAATATCTGCTTCATTGTGTTTCATATTCATTAAGAGATAAAATAGGTCTTTTTCATAAGGATGAAGGGATTAATTGTTTCAGTTTACTTGTTACGCTAGCCAAAAAGAATTCAGATATTTGAAGTGTTGTTTATAACACTTGAAGAGGAATGTGTGTTTTTTGTAGTAGAACTTGGATTTTCAAACTTGGTTAGGCTTCTTGCATAATTTGAAGTTACATAAATTGGATTTTAAACAATTATTTTTAAACAAACGTTTATATTCTGTCTATATGGACTATATTTTAAAGATACCAGCACTTCAAAGGAATTTACTGCAAGGTAGCAACCTTGTATCCAGCCTAGCAAAATTGGTACAAGGTGTCCTGGGGTAATGCTAAATGAAAATGATATTTGTGATGTCAGAGCTCACAAAAGATGGTTACTAATGCATTCTTTATTTTAGGAAAGATGTAAAGGTATTTATTTCCCTTTAGGTAGGAAGTTAACAAACAGTATAATTCAGTAGATGTTTGATGGAGATACTCAGTGTAAGATTCCTGTCTGAGTGAAGATGTGCTGATTTTCAGTCTGCTGGAACTGCTGTGTTGGGCAGCAGTTTCTCTTTTAGCCATCCCAAATCTCTTTCCTTACTGGAGGATAAATTAGATCTCAGGAACAGAGGTGTATGCGTGAGCTCTGGATGTGGGAAGCATTTTGGGGGTGAGGAGTGAAGTTCTGGTTTTTTGTTTTTGTTTTTTTTTTTTTTTTTTAATGAAGCCAGAGAGATGGAGAGATCTGCTTGATAATAAAGCTTAACTTCAGTGCCAGCTCCGTGCTGTTACAGCATATTACTACACAGCAAGAAATGTGGCACAGATGTTGTGGCAGCCATATTTTACACCCTCCAAAAGGTCATGTCGCTTGTTATTACATTCAGAATCAATATTAAGTGAGCGTTCCAAATTTCAGCTGTCAGTTGAATTTATTGCTGCAAACCAAGGCTGAAAGGTTTTCAACTGTGATTCCAGCAAGCTAACAAATTAATAATACAGAAGTATGTGTGGTGGAGCAGGTGATCCATGTTCCAGCAGAAAAGGAAGTTTAATTGAAAATCATCGGAATCAGAGCTGAGATGTTCATTCCTTTGGCTGTACAAAGGGGTTTGGCTGTACAGTGTCTGTGAGGACTCCTCTGATGGCCACTGGCAGGGAGGGTTTGCAAACAGCCACTTGTGTGCTGCACAGGGAGCTAAAGCACACACTGCCTTTGTGTGTGTGGGGCCATGGAAAATATTTCCATCTCTGACATGTGGAAGTCTTTTGCATATTCCTGTGTTCTGTGCACCTGTGACAATTCTGCCTTTTTGTCTCTGGTGACAGGTCTGGGTGGGAAGGTGGTCAGTGGTGATTCAGGAGAGCTGTGAAGGCTGAGGTTGTACCTGTGCTTTCACTTGCTCCAGGATAAAGATAAAGATGTATCTTTACATTCCAACACCAGAACACTTTTTGGAACAGGAACGTTCCTGTCATTCAGTGGGGCTTGGCATAGAGGATGAGCTCTCATGAGCTTCAGCAGCCACAATGCTCACAAAACCTCTCTAGTTTGGTAGAGTGATAGAATTTTTTAAAGCTTCCAGATGTTCAGTATCTCTGGTGCTGCTTTCAGTATCGGATTCTGGGAGATCAGAATGAAGAAAATCCCTTGCAGCCTGGAATGTCTCTCTTGTTTTCAGTAGGTGTTGAAGTGACCTTAACTAGATGAACAGCACGATTTTCATCTGATCTTTCTCATTTTGTTCTTTCTTCCCTGTATTCAGATAGTTTCATTCTGCCAGTTTGCATTTGCTTTTAGACTTTTCTACAATATGTGCGGTACCTCTGTGGCTTTGTTCCTTTTCCTCCTTCTGTTCAGAAATAGTGGATTTTTCTTCACATATCTGTGAAGGATTTTCCTCCATTTTAGAGTACAACTGATCAAAATTACAGCTAATCTGCAGCAATTCTCTTACATTTTGCATAAATTTGACATTATTCATGCTACTTAATGTAAATTCTTCAGATAGAAGTTTATGGTCCTTGAAGCTCAAGATGTGAAAACAAGGAAAAATTGTTAAGGAACTGCCAAACTTAAATGAGACCAATAGGAGAGACAACATACATTCACATCTGCCTTTTGTGTACATTTTTCCCCCCACAAATTGGGGTGGGGGAGATTCATCTTTAAATTTTAAACCACTTTCTTATTTGTGCTAGTGCCAAGAAAAAAGCAACAATGCAAAAGTATAACTACCATTGTACATTTCTGGCTTTAGGGACATAAATAATCATTTATCCTAAAAGTAGTTACCTGATATAGGGAAAGCTGAATATCAGTTTATTCAGTACAGAGTTTTGAGAAATAAGGGGTTAATATGAAGGAGATCAAAGACTGAAGGGGGGAGCAATGGGGCAAATGTATTCATATGCCAAAGGTATTTTGCTGCACCACTGTGCACCACTTTGGACAAAGCATGGTTATTTAAAATTGGCTGTGAGGTTCAGAGAGCTGATTGAAGTTACCCTCAGTGTTACATGGCTTAGTGTTGCAAAACAGGGCTAGTTCCAGCCTTGCTGCTGCAGGGAAGATAATTTCTGCCACTGCCATTCTTATCCTTCTCATTGTTTCTGTTTCCTCAGTAACAACTGTAGCTATTTGCATTTGCAATGGTCTTTTGAGGCTACAAGCCCTGAAAGGATCAGGCGTTTGTAGATACCTTCAGTTGTAGTGAAATGGCATTTTCAAACCTTGGAAAAAATCCACATGCCTGTTTTCTTCTAAAATGCAGAAAGGAAGCTATGGGGACATCAAGAGACAATCAGGGTTTGGGTTTTTCCATCAGAACATCTTTATATAGATAAGAAATTTACTTCAGTGCATAAGTTTAAATGGTGAAACTGTAGCATAAACTGATTTTATCTAGTGCTGTCACTTAAATCTAGATAAAAACTTATGTCCTCTTTTTCTTCTGTGTACCTCAGTGAAGTAAATACTTTAGGTTGCATGGCAGCCAAAATCTGGTGCATTAAAATTTACAGATGGTAAAAGGCATGTCTTTTCATCTGCCATGTGTGATTCAGATAGCACAAGCAGACTTCCATCCACTTGACCGCACTAGAGTTGGCACAGCTTTCCTTCTCACTCCCTTCCCAGGCTGCTTTGGTAAAGCAAAAGCAGTGATGCTTCTGGGAGAAGAGGAGCGTAGCTTTTAGAGTTAAAGTAATTAAAAATAATCAAGAAGTATTTATAGAAAGATTAATTTTTGCGTGTTTTGAATTCTGTGTTTGCCAGGGGAGTGCATCGTGACTTGTTTGAATCGCTGTCTTTCTTAGAAGAGAATACCATCTTCTAAGTAATTGACATGTCAGAATATGAGGTCAGGTACACATTAAAGTAGATGGAACATCTTAATCCCACTAAATTAAGTCAAAATTGTAGAGCTAAAGCTATAAAAATATCAAATAATTTCATTTGTGTTAGCAGTTGATAGAATGTATGTTTAACCCTATGAGAGTAAACAGAGACTGTCGTGACATCCAATTATGAAGCTACAAAAAAAAAAGTTTGGTTGGGGTTTTTTTTAGTTGATTGCTTAAAAAATTGATAAAAATGTTATGGGAAACTTTATTGCAGTGTGGAGTTTTTGTTTGTTTAGGAAAAAAGTGTTCCTAAGCACTGGAGGGTAAGCACGTGGATTATTATAGCTCCAAAGGACTCTGCACACGGTAATGCATTCTCAGAGCCTTGGAGTTCTTTTCACAAAGGTCAATTGTTCATTCAGCAATACACATCAGTCTCTGTGGTCTGATTTGTGTAAGGAATTGAGATTTCTAAGATGTAGACTTTTATTTGATGGAGCCCAATGGGGTGCTTGTATCACGTAGAGCAGCCCTTATCAAGATTTAACAATCAGCATGCCACATGGAAAATTCAGAAGCACTTATTATGCCACCTGTAAGATTTTGATTAGTTTAATTATAAATCACTCTTGTTCTGATTTTTACTTACTTGCACACGGGCTGATTGCAGCTCACCACTAGTGTATGTAATACAGTGATATATTGTACTCTAAATTCTGATAACTACTTTTGCAAAAGGACCTGTCTGCCTCCTTTGGACAATTACATGTGTTGGTTATCGGCTCTTTCTGGTTTTCTTTTTGTTACTTCAATAGCTCTGTGATAACAATGCATTTTTATTAGATCAGAGGTGTACCTAAGTGATAGTAGGACCCTGAGCAGGAAATCTTGAGAAAATGAGGCTAAATTGAATTTAAAAGGCAAAAAAGCAAGGGGCTTGTAGCATCTGCAGTCCTGATCATGTTGAATCTAGGGGCAGCAATCAGTCCTGAGTCTTCCTCTGTTTGTAGAGTTCTTGGAGGCACAAGTGTTCTCCTTCCTCCTGCCAACCAGCTCTGCCTTCCTGCCTCTCCTCCTGGCAGAACTCTTTGATTAATCTTTGCCACTTCCCAAGCAAAACTCTCTTTTCCACCTGTTTGTACACAGCCTCAAGGCCAGTAATTCTGCTCTTTGTGACAGAGTTTGGTAGAGGTCAGTCAGTCCTTTACAGAAACCATTTGGACTGAGGAAGGAATAAACATTGGTGACTGAATTATCACTCCAAGAAACACTGGACTTGAGTTAGGGACTGGGCATCAGCAGTTGGGTTTTTTCTGTTCTTCTCTTCTAAACTTTCTCTGAAGAGAATCCAGAGATTCTTCCCACCCACCTCATTCTGGAGCAGTTTGGTTTTATAGATTTCTCTGAGGCTTTAACAGCCCAGAGGCCCATTGTTCACAGTAGCACCGACTGCTCCACGATAGCTTTACTTCAAGAATTCTGTGATTAAAGATAATCAATTCTTTAGGAAGACTTGATAAGCATGGTCCTTGTAAATATGCTCAGATTTGCACTGAGCTGTCAAAGAGGGGACCCATGCAGCTTTCACAGGAATTGTGTCATTTACTGCACACCCATGGGTTACATCCCCAGAAGCATGACAAAACAGATTTAAAACTCCACTCTTTTTTCAGTAAATGTAATCACTTGTGATTCCTTTTTAATTAGAATTTTTCATCTGTTCTGTGCTGGCAAGTTTGAGTGTTTAGGCTGATCTGCTCTAAAACTTGTGTTTCTTGAACCCTGCTCTCCTGCCATTGACTGGCGTCACTGTTACAGCAGGTGGTGAAGGGAAACCATAAATTTATGGAAAGTTGTGAACTTTCTGGGTTACCCTCTAGCTAATACATATAAATGATTGAAAAGAAAAGTTTTAACTGGATGATATCAGTGTGGAGTTCTGGAAGTTCCTGTGTACTATATTTCCCTACTAGTTTTGAATATTCTGGGTGGGGGGTGTTCAGTCTTTTCAGGTTTTTTGTTTTGTTTTCTGTTTTCCCAATTCACTCAATGTTTTCTCAACTAAATCACACAAACATTCTGCTTTTGACAGTTTAGCACTAGACATTCACCTCATTTCTTGAGGTGTTTGTAGGCAACACTCCATGCCAAGCTTCTAGCAGCCTGTGTTGTGGCAGTAGTAGTTTTGTTGCCAAAAAATTCACCACTGTCAGCCTGTCAAGAGCACGATGAGATTGCTGATGGTTCCCTGTCTGTAGGAAAGTCAAATGTCAGAGATCACTGGGAGGATTTGGAAGGAGAAAGGAAAGCAAATGTCTTTCTTTCAATTATAATGTAACATTAAAAGGATGTGAAGCAAGAAACTAGAAACAAATAACTAATTGAAAATACAGTTGTCTTTTTATGGGGGTGTAGCAATGTAGTGGTAGCTGTGACACTGCATCAGAAATGGTCAGTGACCATTGGTTGCAATTAAATAGAAAATGTAATAATGTGGTAGTAAAAATGTATACATATATAATGTACAGGGAGAGGGAAAGAAATGATCAAAACCTCTAAGAAATGTCTGGGGAAAAAATGGAAAAGAAATTAGGCTTGCTGCCAGTAATGTTATTATTCAGAGACAGTCCAAAATTCTTTCTGTCCCCAGATTGCATTAAAGGACTCATAAAAGCAATTAGCATGTAGACTATTTTTCTAAGTCACTGGAATTTTCAGCATCTAATTACCCATTATGTAATAGCTGGAAGCCAGCAGATAATCTCAAATTGTTGATGCCCTAGGATAATTTAAAGTACTTTGGTAGTAGTTGGGTTTAAAAAAAAAAAACACTAACAAAAAAACCAACCAAAGTTGTTTGTTTGTTCAGGTTTTTTTAAATGTAAGGATATTTCTTTAGCATGAATGTGTTATTTTAAAATTATTTCTTCGCAGGCTGAACATGAAATTATTCTGATTACCTTGATGTTATTGGCTTTTGATCTTGTTCTAGTGAATTAGAAAAGGGACAGGAAAAACCAGAGCTCGTTGAAGTGATATCAGAAATTATAGAAGGCAGCTGGGCAAAAATTATTCTGTCCAGTGCATTCTATTTAGTACCTGAAATGAGGTAAGAGATTTCAGTGGGTTGTTCGTGCTCTAAGTTTTAGCTTAGCTGCTCTCATTATATCATTATATGATAGGCCTTGAATCTCTGATGACTTATAAGAAACAACCTAATGACAAACTCTGTAAGTCAAACAGAAAAAATGAGAAAACTAATTTTGTGATCTTTTTCAATACTCATAGTCTGATTTTCCATAGTGTATTTTTGTTATGAAGCTGCTACTTTCCATCCTCAATAAAATATCAATTTGTTGGTTCCATTCTAAAGAGCAATTTTCATGTCAGTGGTTATAAAAAGTATTTTTGAAATAATCTATAGTTTTTCATATTTTGATTAGTGCTGCTATTGCCCTCATTCCCTGAAGTATTTATACATATTATAAATATATTCCAAAAGTTCAAGAAGTGCATACATACTTGCTGAATATGACTGAAAGCTACAATTGCTTATTAATTTATTACTTAAAAAAACCTCATCCTGAATTGCCAAGATTTCTGTTTCTTGGTTTTGATTTCTTTTTTTCCTGTTTTTTTTTTTTTTTGGTGCAATATTACAAGTTTATAAGTTCCTTTTTTCCCCCCATTAAAAGTAAAGCTTTGAAAGTAACAAAGATGAACGAGCCTGATAGTGGTAATTTATTTTCTATTTAAATCCTTTGTTTTCTTATTAGATTTCTGTCTAATAGAGTACAATGAAGAGGTTATGCTGCCCAAAGATTAAGATGCTTGTCTGGTTGTCTAAAGACATTTTCTGCCCACGTGTAAGGATCACTAATGGCATGTGGATGCATGTGGAGTGTTCCAGCACAGCCAGGGGTGTGGGAACCAGTGATGCTGATGGGTCCCTTAAATTCAGCACATTCTGATTCTGTGAGGTGCTGCCCTGCCACCTGTGCTCTCAGGCAGGAGAACTGTTAGCTTCAAATACACCATAAACATTCTTTTAATCACTCTACAAGTCAAAATTAGGAGGCTTTCAAAGAAATGGCTAATGATTTATATTTATTGTAACACTTGGTCACCCTATATTTAAAACTTTGGTGTGGTTTGGATAGTGAAGGTCAGTTCATTAAATCAGCTGTTTCCTTGCTGTTTCTTATTTCTCTTTCATCTTCACCCAAATGTCAGAATGCTAATGGAAACTTCCCCTTTTTGAAATATGTCACCCTACATGTGTGATGGCACATGCAGAGGGTCCAGAAGAGCCTCTGCAGCCTCCCTCAAGTGGGGATTCCCTAAATGTGTGAACAATGTAGTGCTTTCCTCGTAGTGCTTTCCTTGTAGTGCTTTCCTTGTAGTGCTTTCCTCGTAGTGCTTTGCTTGCTGATCCAGTGCAGTGCTGGTGGCTGTTGTGAAGGGCAGGATTGCTGCACACTTCATGTGGAGAAATACACTGAGAAGGAAGGAAGGAAAGAGGGGAATAGGATGTATTTGTCATGTCACAAAGGCATAAGTTTATAATATTACAACTTCTCATTCAGGAGCTAAGGGATAGGAATCAGTGTAAATATTGATTTATTATTTGTGTTTGAACCACTACTTCTGAAAGGTGTGATGCTCACATAGCTTCCATCTTGACTTGCTTTTTTTTATCATCTCTGCTTCATGAAGGTAACTCTGATATAAGCTCTGTAAGTGCTCCTCAGCTGTACCTTGTTTTCACCTCATGACCTTGAGAGTTTTTGCATTTCTTATTCATCCTGTATAAAGCACTAAGAGCTTTTCAGTGGCTGATCCGTGTCCTGGTGGGCTTGTGAGCCACATCAGGCACAGGACAACAAGGAAGAGGTTCTCAGACTACCTAGGAATATCTATAATTGTCTTCACTTTCATAGCAGAAGGTTTGAACGAGTTGGTTTATTTGATTCTCCATCTCTTTGGTTTTGATGGCTGTGTTTTGTAAACAGTTGTGAATAGACAAATTAAAGAACAGGATTATTTAAAAAAACCCCACAGCTATTGTGGCAAATGATTAAGATCCAGTGGAAGAAATGGCTATTCACTTTTCTGCCAGAATGTGTGTTGCTTTCTATGAAGCAGAATAATACCATTTTTTAAAAATATAAACTGCAGTTACAGTGTTGACAAAGAACATGGAGGCGTGTTCCTCGTTTGCAACCTTCTTATGAATATTAAAGTAGTTCTAACACTTTAATATTAAATTTCTTGAGTTGGATTGATTGAAGGTTATCATAGTGGTTTATGTTTTCAGGGTTTTGAGAGAACCAGGTGAATTTAGCTTAGCATTTTCTACTGCTTATAAGTTCCAGAGATTTTATTACTTCTAAAAGAAAATCCCAGTGATTCATTTTAAGCCTAGAACAGTAAACTTTTATATAATTAACAGTTTATTCAGAAATTAAATGAATCTCCATATTTAAAACATGGGACTCTATCCAACTGCAAACAGAACAGTAATTGTTCTGTGCCTTGCTGGGGCTGCAGGGTACTAGCATAGGTTAGTATATCTTAGTCACACGCGTTCACACTGACTAAAATATTATTATCAAGGTGTACACTGAGCTGTGACCTGTTTAGGGGAGGCAGTGCTGCTCCTACTGAGAAGTAAAAGAATTATGATTAAAGTACAAGAAACTTGTACTTGAGCTGGAGGCTTGTAGGGCATATGACACCAAATATGTAAGGAGAGTTTTGAGATTCAATTTTGAGTTGGTAGAGGGACGTTGCATTATGGAGGCAGCAAACATTCTGAGACATAGACTGAGAAATCTGCAAAAAAAAGAGACTAAATCCCTGGAAGCGAAATAAAATGCAGATTTGAGAAGGTTGGGGATTTCTGCATTATCCAAGCACCACGTTTACAAGTTGCTCTCCATCTGTGAGCAGTGGATGTAGGATGCAGGTCAGATCTCTGGCAGACAGCAGCTCTCAGGAGCCAGTAATCCCCTCTGTCACTCTTTTCTAAATGCTATTGTTCATCCAAACTAAAATGGTGCTAAACTGCAGCCTGCCAGCATTTCAAATATAAAGATTATCAAAAGATCTTAAGCTAAAGACTGGAGAAGATTGACAAGTGCAAAAGCACACATCATTCAGGATTCGTTCCTCCAGGCGTTCACTCATAAACTATTTTCTATTAAAAGAATGAAACATAAGCTGACAACATGAAGACAGGAAATGGCATGGGTAAGCACAACAAATGAAGCCAGAATTGCAAAGGTACATACACATCAATAATGAGATTGAGAAGAGGTGTGGCTGCATTTCTGTCTCATCTCAGAGGCCTCCAGTGAGAATATTTAGAATATTTATCAGCCTCTCTGTAAACAGATACAGAACCTGGTTTTTCTGAGTTTCAGGTCAGGATGGGGCTGTGACAGCTGGGAGGTTCTTCCACTCTTTATCATGGTTTCACCTTGAGGGAGGTGGAGAAATGTTATATTTATCTGTGCAAATCTTCTGCAATGTCAGCAAACAGCAGGGTCAGTTAAATGCAAGTTTTGGGTGAAAAACAAGTAGCATGCTGGTAGATACAGAGCGAGGCCTGAATAGAACTTATTCATTGAATAAAAAAAATAAAAAGGATGTAAGGGGATCAACAGGGCAACAAGTATCATGTGAAAGGAGGAGCAGCTCTGTGAAGCACTGTAAGGCAAAGCCCTAACTGGGTCCATTTTGGGTCTTTGTGTCTTTGTGAATTGAAATTCTTTGCTCAAGTCCTCAGCACAGAGGATGAGGGCTGTGCTCCTGCCATCTGACCAGGACCAGGATTGACTGGTAAATCTCAAGGAAGGTCAGAGACTCTTGTGAAAAGCCCTGTAATGATGGGCTATAATATGCTCTGTAGGTTAATTCCCAAATGATACAGAGCCTGGGCATTTCTAGATGCCCCAGATTGCTGCTGCTTGGAATCCACTGAAGCTTTTGGTTCAGCTTTGGGTTGTGTTTGAACTGCTTCAAGATGGGGAAGTTTTCTGCAATGGTGCCTGCACCTTGCTCAAGCTGTCTTTATTTTACATGTGCCCAGAATACTTTTACAGCCTTTATAATGCTTTACTCTAACACAAGTTTAAAGGTCCTAGTGTGGAGAATCATTTGCTGATTGATGGAAAAAGGGAAGGCAAAGAAAGGCTGAGGTTGGGCAGAGAGGGGATGTGCTGCATGATTTGTGATGGTCAGCTGTAGTCCACTTTTCCATCACCAACTGCTCCATGAGCCACAGGCATTGGAGCTGAAGGGCTCAAGGTGATACCTTCTAAATGCAGGAAATCTTTTATCCCTGCACACAGCTGTGCTGACAGCACCCCTGCAGAAACTGGCTGTGACTGGAGCACCTCTGTGGAGGTGTGCAGGGTAAAATATGTGCATATTTCTCATGATCACATTGCAGTATAAAGTCTTCTAGAGAAAAGTATGTCCTGTGGGGATTTTTTAGGACATTATGCCAGGATCTTTGAAGAATTGGGTAACTCTACTTTGTTTCCTTCCTGTCTTTCTACTAGAAATGTCTCTATGTAGTACAGGCTTCAACTGACAAAGTAGGGCTTCTCAAACAGCTCTTTGTCAAAGGTTGAACTTTGATGATTAAAGTCATCTCATTGAAATCCAAAGCTGTTTGCTTCTCCCAGAATACACAGAGTGAAATAAAATAATACTGATTTTTCATGGATTTTTTTTCCCTAGTTGTGACACTACTAACATTTTGTCATTAATACTTCTCCTAATGAAAGTATTAGGTTTAGTGTTTACAAAGGGAATTTCCTCCTGGGGGAGCCTTTCCATTATCAATTCACATACTTTTCATTATGCTTCTAACAAATCCCTGCCATTCTAAGTGTAATAGACCTGAGATTAAAATCAAATAGTCTCCCTTCTTGTGCAACTCCTTAATTTGGGAAAACTAAGAAGGAGCCACAAAAAGGCAGTAGAACTTCAGACAGATGCAGTGAAATGCTTGGTTCTCCATGTTGCCTTCCCAGTATAAACTTTGTGCAGCTGGACCCATTTCTTTCCCTGGTTTACAGCTTTGAACGAGTTTAATAATACATCTGGCCAGCTAAGAGTCCCTTTTGGAGTGTAAGCCATTCTAAATGTGAGGTTTTGCTCAACTGTGTGATGAAATCAAATACCATGCCTGCAGAAATAATGATATTCTGTGCATCCTTTGAAAATTTGATGAAACAAGATAAGTTATTTGCTGTCAGTTGCTATTGCTGTAGGAAGTCACATTTCTCCCAGGATATTGTTCAGTTTTTTGGTTTTTTTTTAGTCTGAGTACATGTATATCTGTGTGTATATATATTTATGAAGTAAAAGCAGTCATTATGGAATATTGTGATATTAGTGTCTAACTATTATTAGGATGAATTATGAAGTTAATAAGCCACACAGCACTAAAAGGATAGGAGTGGTCAGGTCTCTTTGTTCTACCATGGAGTGGTTTTACATCCTTCACTTAGTCTTTTTTCTTTTTTCTACAAAACTAAAGCAGCAAGTTTACATACTGGAGGGATACAGAAATAGCAGCACTCAAAAGACTTTTTAAGGCAGAAACAGCCTCAGTACCTTTTAAACTAAAGTACCATTCTACTGCAGATCTTCAGCTGAAGAGAGGAAAAACAGTTTTCTTTTTTTAAAATAGAAGAAGAACAACAATTTGCCTTCCTGGGTAGAGTCGGTTGGAAAGCTCAGTTGGATGAACTTTATGCTTTTGAGTAATACTGTACAATTTCTTTTCTCCTGTGTGTTTGCAAGAGTTGCAACTAAAGGGCAAAATCAATACTTTTATCTAGCATTAATTTGTTAATAATCGTGTGGAAATACTAATTAAATCCAGTCTAAATAGCTTATTTTTCATTTTGCACACATCTATCCCTTAGTGGGTTTTTTAAGGCTTCTGGTGTACAGCATGAACAAGTTCTGTGTGTGTCAGCAGAGCAGCGACCTCATCACTGGTGTGAAACTGAGTAATTGTTGCTTTGTTTATAGAACGTGTTTCTGTTTGCAGCTTTCCTGGCAGAAATATATTGGCCTTGTTATGCTTTGACCATAAAACCCCAGATAATTGTTAGGTAATGAGAAAATTAGAAATAATATGAACCCCACCACACACACACACACAAAGCAACTGCTGTAACATGGTTTTGTGAGTGCTGTTGTGTCATGTCCTTGACAAAAGCCAGGTTTGATGGATTTGACATTGGATTGATGCGGAGCTTTCATCATCCAACCAAGAAATGCCTTGCAGATATTCACATTTGCATTCCTTTGAGCTTTCTGGCTCTTGGAAAGCTGGGATATGGAGAGCTATCCATGCACCTGGTATTGGGGTGTTCTGCTGTGAGAGGTCACGAAGGCAGCGCTGCCCAACTTAAACCAGAATTTGTGCCATAAACGTAGGGCTCGCAGCCAAGACATGCTCATTGCAGCTCATTTTGGAAGCATCTTCCCACATCTAGACTTTTTAACATGCCTCACTGGCATGGCAGAACACGGTGCATTTTGCAGAAAAGCTGCCCATGATATCCTCTAACAGAAACTTCTTGCAAAGGAGAATTTTAAGTTACTGAGATGAAGAAAACAGGTGACACCAAAGACAGATAGCAAATGGATCTGGTGTGTACAAGCTCTTCCTTCCCAGTCATGCCACCTCTCTTTAATTTTGACCAGCATTAGCACGATTCTAGATTATGCAAAGAGTGTAGCAATTAGTTTAAAAAATGAAAATTTTCCTCCTTGAAAATCAGGTTTGAGACATCCTTTCCAAGAACGGGAGTGGTTACATTTATTCAGTGGTGGTTTGCAGAGGCATCTGGAGGAGCACCATGTTCCTCCTTCCTAGTTCCAGAGGATTTTCTGTGAGCAAAGTGTGGTATAACTTTAATTTACTTCAGTCAGCTTTATAGATACAGAATGAGATATCTAAATCTCAGGGGTGGTAAATATCTGCAGAAATGTGAAAGATAATTTATTGTTGTATCTTAATTAAAACTATAATTAACAAATAAACATTTTGCTAATAACATGCTAACAAATTTTCTGAAAGGTAATATAATCACAGACTTGATTCCTATTTTTCCTTCACAGTCATGTGTTTCCATTGGCATAGATTACAAGACTTCTAGTTTTGGATTTGAGTTTTTTACTTGATATTATTATAGTTAGACTCTGGATCAGAATTTCTAATTAAAGATCTGAAAGTTTCTTGGACCTGGAGGAACTGTTGGCTTTTTTGCTCTCCAGTGTGTCTTTTGAATGAGTAGTAAATGTTCTGTGAGCAGCCTAAAGTCAGAATGGAGCCTTTTAACGTACTTTGAACAGAAATAGAAGCAATGGGTGACTGTTCTGCACTACAGTAACAGTAGGAAGTATAAAAATAAAATATTTCAAGTGGCTCAGTCAACTGACAATTGGAAATTAGCAGTCCTTTACAAAAAAATGGAAGGGGGTATATTCTAAGATATTTTTACATAAATTATATTTTGAAACAGTGGAAGACTTGGACTAAATGGTGCATTTGTACACTGGCTGCAGAAACAAGTTGGTAAATCAGATTTTTTTTAATAGTACACTATTATCTGATTTTCACAGATTATTCAGTTTTAAAAATACAATTGTTCAATTAAGCCACTTAGAACTGTTTATTTTGAAAATCTTTTACATGTGTAAATGGCTTTGTGATTCTAAGCAAATTTGAGCTCTGGGAATGTAATGCATATTTATTAAATGTTTTGGCCTGTAGAAAATGTTTTCAAAGGCCTTGTTCTCCCACAACATTCTGAGAGTACACACCAACAAAAGAGCATCAGCCTCTGCCTGTGTGAATCTAAGAAAAGAATTGACCTGAAGGAATTAGAAGAGGTGATAGAAGGACATATTTTGGCTGGCAAAGTCAGGGCTTCATGTTTAATTTACAAAAACATTCAACTTTTCATGTTTAATTGAAAGGAACAGTAGAATGTTGGGATTTCCAATCCCAGTGCTGCTCTGTCAGAGCCACACGGTGGTGGCACGGCTGCTGTTCGGGCTGCAGATGTATAGAAACATTT
This sequence comes from Agelaius tricolor, assembly GCF_023055355.1. Lineage (NCBI taxonomy): Eukaryota > Metazoa > Chordata > Aves > Passeriformes > Icteridae > Agelaius > Agelaius tricolor. The sequence continues at coordinate 5,296,406 of NW_027269278.1, read as the reverse complement.
TCCTAAAAATGCCTTTATTTTTGTTTCTGAGGGGAAAAAAAAGGGGAAAACAGCTAAGGCAGCAACAACAAAAACAACACATTAGGCATGCACTACTAGTCTGGCTAATTCTAGCAGTGCTATTAGCAGACATTTAGGCAAATCTATTAACATTTAGCATCAGCACAAATGCATTCGACTTCTCCTCTTTCTGCCAAAATATGCACAGCCATTCAAGGGAGAAAAAGGATTTTGGAGCTGTTTCTTAGGTAGTACAGCCTGGATGGGGACAGAGGGTTTAGGAAATTGTGGCTTTGAAAAAGAAACTTCACTCAAAGCTGTTACTTGAAAAGGGAGAGATGTCCTAAGGAATAATGCTGATCAGGTGTTTGTTTGGCATGTTCTGAGCATCACCCCTGGTTTTAATTTTTAAACAGGTTTTCAGCTTTCAACTTTTCTAAGTCTTTTTTTTTTTTTTTTATACTTGGAATTTGGGAATACCTTTTCCAGCTGTAAACAAAGCTTTTTAACAGTCAGGTTTTTTTATGCAGTCTTTTTTAACTGCATCCATGGTGCAGTTTAAGTTAAAAATATTTTTTTTTAAAGTTGATTTTCTAAGATATACCAGACAACCATACAGCACAACAGGCTGAATGGGTAGCTGCAATAATTGTCTGATTTTTGACAGTGACAAAGGGCAAATGCTTTATTATAAGTCATAAAAAAATCTATGAAGTACACATATTGTAATGTGATGCTGTAAATGGGAAAATTCTAATGCTAGCTGAGGTGTTTTGTGGGTTGACTGACATCAAAAGTTAGATGTGAGAAAATTCCTCTTAAACTTTACAATTAAAGGAAAATATTTTGAAAAAAAGTTGTCATGAATTCTAAGTATTACAATTATTTCTTTAAGGACTGAAGTGCATTCCTTTTAGTCAAGGGCTCCACATTTTTTAAATGGCTGGCAGTGAAGCCCTTATGAATTTATCATCAGTGAAATTACATTTCCTGTTTAACAAGGAAAACAAGCAAATAATTATTATTCCACTGTTGCTATTTTAATAATTTCAGTTTGCATTTTGTTGGTTGTCTTGTTCTTTGAGCTGCCCAGCTGGCCACTTGACATCAGGAAGGAGAATTTGTGAGCCAAAACAGAGGATTTCCTGTGTGTACTGAATTCTTACAGATATTTCTGTGTCCTGCTCTCCCTGCTCCTCTCCTCAGTGCCCGTGGCTGGTGTCAATTCACTGTGACCTCCTGCTCTTTTGGAGACCCCAGGGCTCCCAGGGACATCCATAAATCTTGGTGCCTGCTCAGGCCCTCTCATTTTTCCAGCTGTGTAAAGCATGAATTTATCAAGAAAAGATTTCTGACCAAGTGCATTTTTTTTCCTGTAGTGAGAGTACTCTAGATTAATTTCTGCTATTTTTCTCTGTCTCCTACTCCACTATGTGGGCAGGCCTGATTTTCCTCTTCATTTCAGTTCTTTATATTGAGTGTAATTGGTGGAGGTGCAGCAAATGAAATACCAGGTCTTGTCTGGGTTTTTTATTATGTTGATTAAGGAACAGATTGTGTTGTAGGACTATGCTGTTAGAATGTCTGATGTCTACTATAGCAGAAAATCATGGATTTTGACTCATTTTACAACTCCACACTTCTGTTTTGTCCTTTTCACCTTTTCTACTGTGGTTTGCAACTCTCTCCCTAACCCAAGACCCCTTTGCATCCTTCAGCCCCAAGGAAGGTTTTATGTTCCAGGGCAGCCCAGGGCTGTCACCTGGAGGTGCCTGTGGGGAGGGATGGAGGGAGGGATGGAGGGAGGGATGGAGGGAGGGATGGAGGGAGGGATGGAGGGAGGGATGGAGGGAGGGATGGAGGGACGGATGGAGGGAGGGACGGAGGGAGGGACGGACGGAGGGACGGACGGAGGGACGGACGGATGGACGGATGGAGGGAGGGAGGGATGGATGGAGGGAGGGATGGATGGATGGATGGATGGATGGATGGATGGATGGATCCCTTTGGTGCTCTGCATCCCTGGGCTGCCTGCTCTTGTCCCACCCTGCAGGGCTCCACTGGGACCCAGCTGCAGCAGGAGGGGCTGGTGCCCCATGGGGAAAAGGGAGCAAAGCTCAGGGATGTCCTTGTGAGCCCGTGGGCTCTGGAATTCCTGCAAGCACAGAAGGGTTCCAGGCTCATGGCAGCTGGAAGGGGAGGAAGTGCAGAGTTTCTGGGGCTGTGCACTCTCTGCATCTTCCTTCACCGACTGCTCTCCAGATGAGCCTTTGGCTTAGGTCCTTATTCACCTTTTTATACTTTTATTATTAAAATTCTGTGTGACTCATGGGTATAAGATGCTGTATCCATTCTAATTTTTTTTCAGTAAATATACTGCTTTTGCTTGTTTAGCAATTCGATTCCTCAAGCCATTGCTTTGTTTTATAATTTTTTAATAGTTTATTCTCTTGAAGTGAGAAAGGCAAGAATCACATTTATATGAACCAGATACTTTGTTATGCTAACACATATTTTGTACTTAACAAGTACAGATTTAAGTGATTATTTATATAAAACGTGTGAGAATAAATTCTTTCTCTCTTATCTCTTGAGACTGAAATTCACGATTCTGAGTTTTTCTACATCTAGCAGCTAATGATTTAATTTGTATTGGTGGCAGTTTAAATCCTGTCACTGCTCAAATGGCATTGACTGCTGCTACAAAAATACACAACCATCAAATTATCCCAGATTGTTGTTGAAAAAAAAAGTAAAGAATCAAATACTTAATTTCTCAATTAGATATTATTCTTGTAAAGTGAACTATTTAAAAGTAAAAAAAGAGTAAATAAATTATTCTTCTACAGAATCCTTCAATGTATTTCAAAAGTCAAATTTGTTCTGCATTGCTAATGTTATATTTCTGGGTTTCAGAGGATTTGGGACCTTTTAAGCTGTCTTACATTTTATCTGTTACCTTTTGACACATTTTGGAAAGGCATAATGAACTTCTGTTGAAGGCAGCAGAATTTGAAAGTGTTCAGCAGTGTCAAGCATGATGCCAGAAAGAGTGTAAAGTCTTTTAAGTCATCATAACACAAGTTGATCTAGAAGTCCCCTCAAAGTTTTCTGAATTATTTTTTGGACTCATATTTCACATAGGAGCTGATTTTCTTCCAGCACATTGTAATGTATTTCAGGGATTGTTCTGACACCATCATGGACACCCCAGAAATTGAAGCCCACCTCAGAGCTTAGAATGAAGTTATTACTGGTTTTAAAACATTTGACAAAGAGGAGATTTTGGGGAAGAATGTTTATTCTAGTGAGAGAGCCGTGCCTGCACACCGCTGAATCCCCACGCCCAGTTCAGCCTCTGCTTGTGGGGTGATCATGGGCAGAGGCAGCAGCAGCTGGAGTTACCTCAGTAATGGCTTTTAGCTGCTCCTCTGAACCTGCTTGTTGTGTCTACAGGCAAAAAAACCCTAAAGTTAAACCAGTAATTTTCCTCTGAAAGATCTCAATGTATAGAATTTTAACCACATGGAAAGTTGGAAATGTTGATGGGACCCCGTTGTTCCGCTCAGTCAGGCTGGAGCAGACCCAGCTCTGCTGGGGTTCCCCCGTGCTGTAGCTGCTCTCTTCAGGGTGCCCAGGCCCTGGAACGTCTTCCTGGAGATTCCCAGGCCTGGCAGTGCCCGGGGCATGGGGACAGTGCCTGAGCAAGGGGCTGGTACTCCTGAGTCCCCGGGCAGCTGGAGCAGAGGGGCACCGAGGTCCCTGCCCAAGGAATGGTCCAGAATGCTCCTTTGTGGTATTCAGGTGCCCTCTGGGCAGAGAGCAGCAGAGAAAAGGGTGACCAAAGCAATTCTTAGCTAATTTGCTGCCCCAGTGTTTGTGCCCATGTGGAATGTGTGCTGGGGATTGTTCACCCAAGGTGACCAGTTGGATCCAGGTGTGTGGGTCGGGACTCTCAGGCTGGCAGTCACGAGTTTTTCAGTAGTTAGTTGGAAGCTAGGAGTAGGTATGATGTAGTATACTATCTATCTCTCTTTTATATAGTTTAATGTCATGTAATGGAGTTTTAATAAAGTGAGCATCCAGCATTCCGAAGCCATGGAGTCAGATGCCAATGATTCCGAGCTGGGGTCACCTGGATTTTCAATAGTTTTTTCTCTTTGGGTCACCTTGCTGACAGTGACAAGGCAATGGCTCACCTGTGCTGCATCCTGCTTTTTATTGCTGTCCAGAAGCAACAGCAATGAGCAGGTTATTGCAGAAAGGCATGCCTTGTTACTGCTAGGTTGGGGAAAAGCTGTGTTTTCCTGCCTTGTTCCAGGAAAACATGGCAAATTTTCACCTGTTTGTGGAGATATTTCAATTTGAATGCTGCTCTGTTAGAGGCTGATGGAACAAACTGAGCTTTGAGTTACATGAGAGGCAAACTCTGGCTGAATGTTAGCAATCCAAATATGAGAACAGTTCTGCAATCACAGCTGTCAGCTTTCCCTCAGTGATGTATCTGTACCATTAAACATCATTGTAAGAATAAAGCCTCTTTTCTGCCCGCTGTCTTTGAGCTGGCTGCTCTCCTGCTCTGTATGGTGGTGGCAGAAGCTGAATATGCATGGCTAAGTTTTAATAATATCAGGCAAGGAATGAGCTGAATACTACAAACATTTTCTGTCCTAATAATTTCTGTAGATAGGAAGGCCATAGCTATTGATGCAGTTGTTAATTACTTTGGGGTTTTTAAACCCATATCAGGGGTATAGTTACTTTAACAAATCTTAATCTAACTCTTTCAGTGGCAATATTGAATTTTAAAAGTAGTAGTTACTGGTTGCAGCATGACTTCGTTAGTATACAGGAGAATCATTCCTTGGTGATTAACATCTATTCACATCTTGGAATGCATTATGGGCTCTAAATTATCATAGAAATTAATGCAATCTTCCTAAAAGGGTTTAAAATATGGTAATAGATACAGCATACCAGCACCTGCAGCTCAAGGTTCCAAAGTTATTTAAGTTGGATATAATTATATTTATTTTGCAAGCATCTAAATGAGGGGAGAATAAGACACAGAGTTTAATAAAAATTGAAAATATAGGCACTCAATTAGAGGTCAAGACTTTTAAAAATTCTCCTTTATTTAACCAAAATATTGCTATTCCTCCTGATGCATATGAACCACTTTGTCCATTTTAAAGTTTGAAACTTGTGGCAGAATTGTGACATTCCTTGCACTGACTTCATACTAGTGAATTCAGTCAACTGGGTTTCTTTTCACTACTAAATCAAGAAGGAAAATTTATTACATGAGTTTAATTTTTCAAGGCCGCTGCTTCTCACCTGTGCACTGTACTCATATTGTTTTTAAGGGTCATTTGCAGATTAATTTTCCAGCAGTCTAAAAGGACAGGATGTATGAAAAAGAAAATAGGGCTTGAAACTGAGCTTCTGGTTTCTCCTGTTGGAGTAGCAGGGAGCCAACAGTGGTACCCTTAAATGAGCAGGTACAATTAACCTGGGGCTGATGTCCTGTGGAGATGTGGTAGATGGATGCATAACTTGATCTAAACTTGCCTTCAACTCCCATTCTACAATTAAATTTACAGAGCTAGCCAGGAAATAATAGTGAGGGAATTTTGCAAATGAATATGATTATATCCATCGTGTAAAAGGAAAAAAATATACATAAATATGTGTGTATGTGTGTTTCTGCTAAATATCTGTGACATAATAAATAAATATCTCCTTATTCTGTATCTCCTTACTCTCTAGATGGTTCATTGAGTGAATCCCTGCCTATCTTTAAGATAACAAGAAGACATGCTGACATTTGATGGCAATGTTCATTGTGCATAAAGTGGAGCGTGTACAGCACATTAAGTGCAGAGTTGGAATGCCAAGAGAGATTTACAGATAACAGAAATTAGCAGAAAATGTTTCTTATTACCAGTGGAGAAAAGCTGTATTTAAAATGACAGCCAGATGCTTGTTTACTGTGATTATAATGTAATGGTAATGTTCTGTTCTGTGGGCATGGCAGCCACTGAGGGTGTGGGCATTTCAGGGACACTTCAACCCCAGCCTATTTTCTTTTATTTTTACTTTTTCTGAAGCAAAATGATGAACTCCTGCTCTCTGTGCCAACCAGTAAGAAGTAACATAAAAATTGTAGCTGTTTAATGACAGGTTTTGGCTTTTGGTGGAGGGAGTGTTGGGATATGTGTGTTTTGGTAGATCTAGTACAGAAAAGTAAAATCTTTGCAGTATCATTAGATTACCATTCATAAGTACTTCTGTTTCAATTTTCTCAACATTTCCTTGAGCACTAGAGGCTTTTAAGCATCTGTTGATATTGTATGATGATCTTAATGAGATAGAAAAACAAGTGTTTTCTGCATAGGAATGAGTTCAGAATATTTCTGTCCCATTTGGAATGAAGTTTGAATTACAATGTAGTCCTTATGTAGATATCTTTGTCCAGCTGTAACACTTGAGATTTACTTTAGCTGTAAGTTGGAGACTAAAAGTGAGAGAAGTAAAAGAGAAAAGGGAGTAAAAATGAAGGGATTAAAAAATGCCAACACACCACATCCTACAACAAAACAAAAAACAAGTAAGGTCAATAAAGAGTCTAATTACTAACTCATTCAGAAATTGAAGTATTTTTTTTTTAAAGATAGATGGCTAAAACAAATAACTAACAGTTCATGAGAGCAATTTTACTAGTACTTGTATCTCTTTTATTTGGTTTTAACCTTTCCCTTTGTGTGGAGCTATTAAAAATTAAGGGAGAGAATACTTAGAGATTCAGATTTGTGTTAAATCATGGTTTGCACTGTTTTAATGAGGCCAAAGCAATAAAGACTCTCAACAGATCCTGGGGTCTGGATGATGAATGGTTCTCTTCCACTGATGAATTATTGTGTCATGCTTCAATCTTTGAGTTGCTGTTTAAATATGAAAATATTAATTTCTACAGTTAGAAACTATTCTCGAATGACTTACTTGTTCTCAGTAATATGTGTGCAAATGTATTTGAATAAAAATCAAAGAAGTTTTTCTTCTTGGCAGGAGGAAGGTTGAAGTGGCTGAATTAGAGAAAATGTTTTTAAGGTGTCATTGATTTGGAAAGAAATAAATAAAACAAATGCACACATGTGTTCGAATACAGATACTCAGGTAGTTCAGGCATGTCCCCAGAACGTTGATCATTAATCATATGTAGTAAAGTTACAATGAGAACTTAGCAGTTTGCAGCTGTGCTATTTCCCTAATGCAAGGTTAAACATGTGGTGGACAAGCAAGTGCTACTTTTAGTGAAGTGTGGATAGTAATTATCACCAATTGATCTTTCCTTAATGGCTTCATTTTGTTTTATTTGTTTTACTTGATTTGGTAGAAATCTATTGTGAATCAAGCTCATAATTGAAAGATGGTGCTTAGGGTTTACCATTTCATGATCCTCAAGATTTCTGATTTTAGGCCTTCATTTTTCCATTTTGGCCATTTTATTTCCTTGAAGAATATGTGAAATAGCAATCTGAAAGTGGGCAAGCATGATGCCTCTGGTTCACATCCACATATGCATTAAAGTTTCTATTGTGAGCTGTAGGATATAAAAATAGAATTGGTAAAGACATGTATGATTGCTGATGTATTCCTAAGGGAAACTGAAGTTGCTCAAGAAAGAAATATCATTCCTCTTCCACTCAGGAGCACTGAGAGAAACAAATCCCAGGTAGTTACCCTCCCTTCGCTCACAATTCACATATTATTCACAAGGGAAAAACCACCATCAAAATAAAATAAGTACTACTTTCTGTGACACATACAGCTACATGGTTGGTCTGAAAGTTTTATTAACAACTCACATTTATATATTTTTATGATACTTTTAAAATAGTGAATTATGAACGATTGAAAATACCCTCCAGCTTAATTGAGAACCATTATGTCTAGTAATTGCCAGTGATTTCAGAAACAGCCGTTGTTCTCTGGCCTATTAACATAATTTGAATTTTTTATTGCACTTCATAATTATCTGTTGGAGTTAAAAAACAGGTCCATTTACTGAAGTGTTTAAGAACAAAAGCCCCAAATGGGCTGGATAGTGATGTATTATTTCTATTAACCAACCTTGCTGGAACCGTTTTGTACATCAGTTTCTGATGGGGTCATGACTTCTGATGGAAGAGGAGGGTGGATTCTCTAGTTTTCATTTCACTAAGTGTAGGTAAAATGGCATCTTTTAAAATTGTCTTTGACTCTTTCTTACATATCTACTCCACTTATTTCTCAATCCCACTTTTATATGATCTCCATGGTAGCTGAGAGAAGCATTATTTCAGCCTTAGACACTTAACAAATTTCATCTTTCACCATGGCAAGTTAGCAAGGACCGAAGAAACTTGGCCCCTTCTTAGTTCATAATAGTTTGAGATCAAGACTTTATTTCAGATCTGTGAGTTGTAGTGAAAACAAGCTCCTTATCTATCACCCTTCTGTGTACTGCAATAAAATAAATCATTGAATCCTGCTGTGTTATTACTGGTTTTCCCAACACATGAGAACATACAGCATGCTCTCATTTGTGATTGCAAAACCCTGCACTGACAGGAAGATTTCCTTGTTGTTCCTATTTCTGTCAGCATTCTTTGTAGAAATTGTTTTAAGCAGGTTTTTCTTTCTGGAGCATTTAGACCTCAAGCCTTCAGGTAATCTTCTCAATTAGTCCCTGGGGCTGTAGAGACAGGAAAATGAAGTTCTCTTAGCAGGTAAAATTGCAGGTTCTTGTTAAAATCAAGGTTTTAAGCAATCTGGTATTGGAGGAGAAAATAAAAAAGAGGGTAGGAACAGATGAAAGTCCTGGACTTGTGTCTAATGGTAAGGATGGTGAAATATGTGATCCCCTTTTCGGAGAGGATGGTAACTAACTCTGTAACCCTCTGGCAGTGAACACTGCTTCTCTCTATATTGAGCCTCTCTGTCTTGCTAACTTCATCTACATTCCCTAAAATCCATCAAACCTTGTGTTCAGCCTTTGTAGGGCCCCAGTGGAAAGCCTGAGAAGATTTGGAGGATATTGGAGAAGGGGCTGGGCAGAGAGGGGACAGGCTGGGAATTGCTCTGACCTGAGCCAGTTGCTTATTTAGGGCATTCAGTTAATAAATAACTGAATCACCCATCACCTGTTGCTTCCTTCTGAGGCAGAAACATCTTATATTGCCTTTTATATTCATAGTCAGAAAGCACATACCAGAAAATTGGTACAACATGTTGGGGAAAATGCTACTGATGAGAAGACAGGCTTTGCTGTGAGCTAGAGAAACACTTCCTAGGCAGGTGTAGGGGGTTGTTTGTTGTGTTTGAGTTTATTTTGGAGGAAATGCTTTTCCAATAGCTTGACTGAGCCCAGCTGTAAACCTGAATTCCAGACATGAGCTTTCTGCAAACTCTGAGTAGCATCCAGGTAGCTGAGAGGATTTGAAAAATCTCATGCATACCTTGGCCTGTGGCAAAATTTAAATCCAAAGAAGCCCAGAGATTTCTGAAGATTTTTCTCTAGGTATGTTTTAGATAGGTGCAGAGAAATGAAAGGGAAATTTTGTGATAGAAGTGGTCTCCTATCACTGAAAATCACTGAAAATTCTAAAATAAGTGTTATATGAGTGTGTGGTTCTTTATGCTTTAGTGTAGGAGGCATCTTTTGGAAGACAGCAGAGAAATCACCCTTAATTAAAACTGGCAATCTGGAATTATTACTTTTATGATAGTTTTTACTGTGGGCTCCTGGCTATTGTTACTGAAGCAGAACTTAGATCATATTGGCATAAATCAGGCTAACTGGTTTTGCCTTGCAGGACAGACTTTTTAATACCTCCAGCTTGCTGGTTTGTTGATTTTGGGTTTGCTGTTTGTTTTGTTTGTTTTGTTTTAGTGACATCAATGTCAAGTAAAACACATAACTTCCTTCTCATGGCTAATGAGATTTTTTTTTCTGAAAATAACTCAAAGATCAACTCTTGGCAGTGTTAGGACCCCACATATCCCAGTGTGCATACACACATATATTTGTGTGTGTGTCTATACTTGGATGTGTCTATAAAACATCCATATAGATGATATACCCCTAACTCTTATATATTCACTGAATTTTGGTTTTCGTATTTGTTTGGGTTTTTGGGGTTTTTTTGTGGTTTTTCTTTTTTTTTTTTGGGGGGGGGGGGTGCGGGGTTGTGGGGTTTTTTTCACCTATTACTTGCAGCAGAGTAAAGGAAGATCCTTTCATTGGGGCCTGCCTGGGAAGGGTTACCTACAGTAGCCCCTGGGGAGGATAAACATGAGAGGTTTTTCCTTCCTTTAATAAGGAAGGAAATTTATTAATAATGAATAGTTTAATAATAATAAATAATTTATTAATAATAAATTTAACATTTATTTTTTCATAATTAATCTGGAGATCTGGAGCATTCTTTACCCAAAGATATGAAATGCATCCCATTTGAGTTGTAGTGTTTGTTATGCTGGCATAATTTTTTAAATACACTGCTCAAGATGGGACTAGTGGTTGTATATGCCTTGTAATACACTTGTTTTTATTTTTCACTTTTTCTGTTTCAGGCATTTTATCTATTTTCTTCTGTGTGCTATGGATGAAAAATATATTTGATCTCATAAGAAAGTATAAGCAAATGACCAGGAATCTTCTTGTCATTAAATTTTACTAGGTGTTAATTACAGGCAATTTGGGTGTTGTTGCAAATTTGTAAGTTGTTGACCAGAGAAGAAACTGAGGATTTTTTCTCTTTCAATGACCACTCATTTTCTAACATAAAGAGAGTCATGTATTGACTCTCTTATGTGTCTACATATAATATCTAAAATAATGTATATTTCATGTATGCTAACATGTATATGTGATTAAGCTTGTGGGGGTTTTGAATGTCTTGCACTTTTGTGTCTTTATTTAATTAAGGGCAGGATTGGATCATCTCACTAGTAACAGTAACATAGTCACCTTCTTTCTATTTGTCATTAAAGGAATATATTCTTTATATCTATATATAAATATAGATATATATTTATATGTAGATAGATATAAATATATATAAATATATATAAATATATTATGTATATTATATATATTTATATTTTATATATATATATATCTTTATATTCTTTATATATATATATCTATATTCCTTCATTAAAGGAATATATGTGTTATCCATAAGGGATTTCTACTTTGGGGATCTTAGGGCCTGGCCTGACTTGGATTTTCTTTTGTTGCTCTTGTACATATGGGGATATAATAAATGATGGTGTTAAGCTTAATAAATGGATGCCAGTCTCTGTAGTTATGGCACCTAAAAGTACCTGCAGCACCTAGCAGGTGTTAAATGGCTGCTCCAGCTCAGCAGACAGTAGTTCTGTGTGCCACTGGTGTGAATTGTTGTGGGCTTAATCCTGCAGTCCATGGTGAACCTAAAAACTGAAACTGCACTGAGCACAGTAGAGAGGTTCTGTAGGTGTTGATTGTAAAACCAAGTTTCTGTGCTGAAAGTTTGGAAGATGTCAAGTGTTGCATACTGTAATTGGACGTTGTTTCACCTGTATACCTGTAAAATTACATGGTGCAAAGGATGTTCTTCTGCCCTGTTTCTCTGCCTCACTGCTGCCAGGTGATGCCAAGGTAGTGCCAAAATCAGCTGTGGTGTGTCCTGGGATTGTTCTGCAATTGTTTCATCTGAATGTGAGAGGAAGCTGCTGTGTTTAATGTGGGATCAAGTTCTAGTTGGGAGAATTGACTTTCTTCAAACATTTATTTGTAACATGCAGCTAGCTATAAATGCAGTAGTTGAGCCCCTCTTACCCTAAAATACCAGCATAAATGAATATTTGAAATATTTATCCAGAGTTAGGAAATTGAGACAAGTTAGAAGTTGTTTTTTTCTGGTGTGGAGACCTGACTTCAAGCAAGGGTAAAAAAGAAACAATCCCAGATTATTTAAGTACTTTTTAATGTTGTCTGTCTCCATTGATAGCCTGAATTTTTGACAGCAAAAGCATTTACAGTTCTATGCAGTTCATCTTCCTTGACTGATTTCTCCATAAGCCTTTGACTGAGTTTAGCTATGACTTATAGCTTGAGCATGGCATTTGGGAAAAACAGAAAAGTAGTATAAATGTAAATGTGAAGAGCTACAGCTCATTCTGTTTTTGAAATTGTTGGTGTGAAAAGAACTCAACAGTGTTTTATTTAAACAAGGTCTGCTTCAACCTTGATTGACTTGCAGTAAATTGCCTGGTACGAGAGGCAAAAGGAAGTGGATAGAAAAATGGCAATCAACACCAAATGTTTCACATATTGATTGACAAGCACCAGAGATGTGCTAGAGTAAGATAAATTGGCTAACAGAGCCCATCTTGACAGCTCCTGAGATGGGAAAATTGTTCCTGTTAATTTGCTGCTGGGACCTTGTCATTTATGGGGATATATATTTGAGTGCCTTCTAATGGTGTAAACAAACTTTGGATTCCTAAGTAGCATATTTCAGCTTCAGTTGCTTTAATTTCTCTTTGTCCATGTATTTCTGGGCTGTAGTTTTAAAGTGCTTTAAGACTGAAAAGATGAGAGAAACTGTCATTGTTTTAAAAATACAGCTTGTACTGAAATACAGAATGATACATTCAAGCTATTCTGTAGCCTGTTTGATTTTCAGTGGGGTTTTTGCTTTACCAAAAAGCATGGAACAGAGCCCATTTGTTGCAGGGGAAGAACATGTATCTTTATTCCTTCATTCTGGCAACTTTAAGTGTAACTACAATGAAAAAGAAATCTTGTGATTTCTTACCTTTTTAACACATCTAGTTCTGTGCTTCCAAATGCCTTTTAATCAGGTTACAGGTTATTTTAGTACTGCAGAATCAAGATCCATTTTTCATATAGTGGCCTTTCATGTCTGCAATTTCTTTTCATTAAAAGGAAATTTTAATTTCCTGTATTGGTCTCACGGAGTGCCATTAATTATGGGGATACACAGCAGTGGTAAAATAATTAATGGTCTGATCACTGTTGTGTTGTAGTCTGCCACTCAGGTTTTATTTTGGCTAAATCTTTCCACATAAAGGGAAATTTGACACAAACCTTCTCACTTCAGAATAAATAGTTTTCAGTTTTCATGTAAGAAAAGTGAGCAGATTCCAGTCTTCAGCTAAGGTGTGGTCTGTAGACTGTAGTTTATATTCTGCTTCTTTATTTGGGTCTACTTCCCAAACTCTGAACTAGAAATCACGTTTACAAAGATGGAATTATTTCAAACCTTATTCAGTACTAGGTGAGAACAAAATTTTATCTGCTTATTTGTAAGTGTTTTGGTAGGTTGTCCATAATCCTGTGCTGGGGTACTTTGTGTATTCCTTACCATCTTCAGGCTCTAGCTAGATCTACCAGAAAACATCAGAGAGATTCTAAAGGGTTAGTTAGGCCTAGCTCACCCTATGTGATGGCATTTCACTTCCCCTTAGATGTTAAAGTGCACTTTGGGTGCAGGCTGTGTTCCTAGACCTGAGCACAGAGCATTATCCTGCATTCAATGAGCACAGCAGCCTGGTATTGAGCCAGGAAAAGGCTGCAGCTGGGGGAGCATTCAGGGCTGCAGACAACTGCAGAAACCCTGGCTGTGCTGAAGGCAAAAACAGAGTTTGCATTGAGTGACGTGGAGGTTTCACTGTGCTTTGCTGTGAAATGCTGGGATGGGTGTTCAGCCTCGAAGGAGGATGTGTTACAGGTGTGGTAACTTCAGCAGGGGCACACAGGAGTCCAGTGTAAAATATTGCAACAATCTTACACATCTGCAGCACCGGTTAAATGTTTAAGTTAAATTCTGATATGCTTTTGTGCTTTGGAAAATCCCACCAGTGACAGAGAGGACTGGAAAGTCAAACTTTTACTTTGCTTGTACACCCAAAACTCCTGCTCAGTCAATATAAATGGTGTAAATGCAAGGCTGGATGTTGAGAGGAGAAACCAAATGAAGCAAGGAAAATGTAAATCTCAAGATTATGTCATGTAAATTCAACTATCAAGAATAATGGAAGAATAATTCCCATCATTCTGCTGCTGTCCTGACTGCACCTCCCTATCTGCCAGCACTAAAATAAAAACACCTCTAGAGTTTGTCACAGCAGTGGGATAGCACTAATTCAGAACTGTGTTCACCACACATTTAGAAAGCAAATAGCAACACCATATTTTAACTGTAGGTGGAACCAGGAAAAGTAGTCTTTAATAGCCTGAAGCAGAATCAGCCAGAATATAGCACTGGCACATGACAGAGCAGATTTTAAGCATATTATTTAAATTATTTGACCATTTACATAATGTGGGTCATGTGAAGCCTTGTTTTCATTTCTCATTTTTCCTCCAGAAAATGGAGCTGCTTTTTTTAGTAGGCTGCAAAGAGTTAACACAAATCCCATAATCCTTTTCCAACTCCCAGCAGTTAGTACTGACTAGGTACCACTCTCACAGAGTTGTTAAATAATTACAGGTTGGAGTTTCCTCATGTTTGTTCGAGATATTGTTATTTATCCCACCTATTAGTGACTCCAGGCACTTGAAATGCTGAGAGTTGCAACATCCCTGGAAATAAATTCCTGTAATAGACATAAAGCCAACATTCAGGGGTATATGCAGTGCAGATGGTGTGAGTGGTTGTTTAACAGTACTCAGAATTTCACTAAAATAAGGTGAAGGTAAACAGAAGGTGTTTGGATAGTGGAAACAAGTTTGTAGCCCAGCTCAGTCTGAACTCCTGGTGTCCCTGAATGAAGATGAAATCAAGTAATTCTAGATTGAACTGAGAGGGAAGATTTCACAGGGTGCCTGCTAATTACCTACCCAGAGCCTAATTACCACCCCTTTGTTAGTGGAATACCCTGACATCAATGTTTAGCTGGTAAGATTGATAAACAGGGAATTTTCTTTCTTCCCAATTTGTAAAAGCTGCAGATATTATTAAGTTAGCATAAAGTTCATTCACATATGGTTGTGGATCTTCCAATAAGTTTCTTCTAAATACATTCCTAATCTTAGATTGTTATTTTTGTCCCACAAGGAACAGGCAGCTGATAAGTTGTTACAATTTAATGTTAGTTATAGTTAGTTCAGTAGAACCTTTTTTAGGGAAGTTAAATTAATTCTGCTTGGTGTGAGTTTTCCTCCCATGGATTTGTCTCTGGTTTTCCTGGCTGAATCAGAGGTAGGATAATATTAGAAGAGACATTTTGACTTTATGAGTGATGGGAAAAAATCATTGAAACAAATTACTGTTTTCCAGCTATGAAGGTATCAAACATATGCCAAGTAATCAGCTTGTGAGTGTAATAGGTTCATGAAGGAAAAGGGTTTTCTAATCTTATTCACTGATGTTTTTCCCGAGACAGCAACAGCTTTTATAAAATGAGGCTTGTAACTTCTCATTACAGAATCTAATCTGCCCAGAAGACATTGAACAGCTGCAGAACCCTAACATCATCTAGCTGTAAATTGCTTTTATTATTTATCTTTGTTTAACTAAAAAAGAAGGGGGCATCAGATGATTTAACAAGACAAGAATTAAGTGACATTAGCTTTTGACAGCAGCAAATTATTCCTTTACATACTGAATTGGTTTAGATAATTCTGAAGTCATGACTGTCTCCTTATTTTTAATATCCAAATTTCATAAAACTGATACATTTTTAGATGGATTGCTTAGAAAAAATAATTTAACTTCAGCACTGGAAGTCAGAAGTGATTGATTTCCAAGTTAGTCTCATTCTCCTGCAGAGTTTTTGCAATGATAATATCTTCTGTTGGTACAGTGATTTTCATATTCAAAGATTACACATGTGCAGTACTGCAGAAAATATTAATCATGTACAGAGGTCAAATGGTTTAAGGAAGATAACAAAGCTTAAACAGGCTTCTAGAATGGATCTGTAATAAAAAAAGCAGGGATCAGGACTTGCTGGTGGTTCTTCATCTTTCCCTTTTCTATTATCTGCAGTTCTCAGACTGTATTCCTGGTTGTGCAGTAATGGTTTTACTTCAGAGGAGAGGGAGAAGAAATACATTAAATATGGATATATTTCCATGGTTTGTAGTTTTGCTTTTTGTAAAATAAATAATTAATTGTTTTTGAACAAATGTTGAGAAAACTAAGCAAGATGTAGGGAGTTACTAATTTTGTTAAATGGGAAAAACACAAACCCGTGGTACTAAAATTGCCTTTGCTGATTCACTGTGGTATAAATCACAGATGATGACTTACTGTGTCTAAATCTCTCTTTTGCTATTCTCTTTTAATTGTCTCAGCACCATTTTCTCTTTGCCTGGTATGATATGATGGCATCAGCTGCATCCTTACTGGCCCTTACTGTCTGTTGTGGTGCAGAAAAATACCTGGACACATCAGAAACAGGTGTGGGCTTTTGGAAACATCATGTTTTCTCCTTTGACTTTTGTGAAATAGACTCTGTGAAAATCTTTTTCTTAGCTTGGCTGGTTTTGTGCCTGTTTGCTTTCGGAGATAGGAGCTTCAGGAGGACTGGAAGTACTTTTCTTCACTGATAACTCTCTGTCATCCAAATCCTGATTTATATCTTTATCTTTTGCTCTTTTTGAATCCTGTTTGCCCTAGAGAAGAAGTGCAGCAGTTTAGGCAAGAGGAAACAACTTGGAGCTGAAGAAAATGATCACAGACTGTTTGATTCCTTTCCCTCTTTTTCTCACATAGTTCATTTGGGGCTTTTGTTTTGTCTCTCCCCCTTGTGATGCCTTAAGTTTCAGTTTTCATGTTTTTCAGATTCTGTGCTGCTTTTGTGTGTAGCTCTAAGCTTCACAGTAAATGTAGTGAGTTCTCTCCACAGGGTGGGTAAACATAACAATCCTTCTCCAGCTTGACCAAGGACAACTGTTACAAGCTCCAGGCCCAGAAAGTATAACCACAGAGAAAATAGTATTGTAAATAAATGCTCAATTCAAGAGAGAAAAACAAGGAGGATGAGGATGGAACTTCATAACCTAAAGCTATAGTTGGAATATTAACTCCAATATGCAAATGGACCAGAACTTATAAAAGTGAGAGACTTAATGACTGGTTGTGCAGGGGTCTTAGGATGAGGGAAGAGATGAGGAACTGACTCCATGTTTCAGAAGGCTTGATTTATTATTTTATGATATATATTATATTAAAACTATACTAAAAAAATAGAAGAAAGGATTTCATCAGAAGGCTGGCTAAGAATAGAAAAGGAATTAAATTATAACAAAAGCTTGTGGCTCAGACTCTCTGTCCAAGCCAGCTGACTGTGATTGGCCATTAATTAGAAACAACCACATGAGCCCAATCCCAGATGCACCTGTTGCATTCCACAGCAGCAGATAACCATTGGTTACATTTTGTTCCTGAGGCGCCTCAGCTTCTCAGGAGGAAAAACCCTAAGGAAAGGATTTTTCATAAAATGTCATGGCTACAACTGGTCACGCATTTTGTGAGCATTTTGGGTTCATCTTGGGTGTAGCCCTGGCTGGGCTCTTGTGCTGCCCAAGGTGGATCCATTGATTTTTAATAAATCCCTGCTTAACTTTTTTACTCTGCCTAGCTCTGTTCTAGGTCAGCCTTCTCAAGGCAGCACTTGAAGTGCAGTCTGCAGTCAGGGGTTAAGGGAATGCTCTGCACAGCTGGCTGGGCATGGCTGCTTGCCCCTGGCTAACCCCTGGCAGCTCCTGCCTCTCCTGGGAGCAGGCAGCACAGCCTGCTTGCCTCTGGGGGAAGAACTTCCTCCCCTGGGCAGAGCTTTTCCTGCTGGGGCTCTGCTGGCCCCCAGTGCATAGAAGCACAGATGCCAGTTGAGCTACAAAAATCACACATGCTGCTGCTCCCCACCCATGTCAGTTAACTGTGCTAATTCACCAAGTACAAAATATTGATGTTCCTTGTGCCACTTAGGACAATATATATTTGGTTTATTAAATATAACTCTACTTGAGAGGGCCCAAGGCAGTGGTGAGCAGTGCTGTGCATACATATTAGAAGGAGATATTTGTCTTCTTCTGCAGAAGGCAATTTTTCTGGGGAGGAAGAGGAGAGTCTGCTGAATGTGCCGTACCTCAGGAAAGTTTCACTTTCATCAGCTACCTGCTTAATTTATAGTGCTTTGCACTGCAAAAATGTACACCTTACTTATCTAATTGTTTCCTGACACATTTAGCAGCTTTTCTCACTCTTTACAGTGAACTTAGCAATGCTGACAATGTAGGTGCTCTAGTTTAGGCTGACTTGAAAACGTAGTGTGAATGTGTTAGGTGGAGGAGGCTGTGAGCTGTTACAGGTCCTGCCTGTGGTCCTTGTTCTGATTCTGTCCAGCTTTCCTGATGGAAGGGGGCAAAGGAGGCCAAGATCTGATCCTTCTCTTTTATCACCTCCGGTTAACATCCCCCCATTCCATTGCTAGATGGCCCTCTGTGTATAATTTTGGTGTAAATGAGCAATGCAGCAACTGCAGTTAATGATCCTGTCCATCAAATAAGTCACTAACATAATTTTATGGGATTACTTTGCACAGGGTCCTATACTTTGTATTGGTGTCACATGAATATCAGCAACTTCAATCAGTAAATGTCAAAATCTTAATTGCCAATTAAGTATTTTACACAGTGTTTCTGATGCCATCAGTTATGGAGAAACAAGTCTTCTGCTCTCACTCTGCCTCCTCAGCTTCCTGCATTAACACTTGCATGCCACTACATCTTCCCAAGAGCTGGTTTTTAAAAACAATTACCTAAAGTTTCCCTTCTTTGTGCAATCTAACCTGCCAAGGACTGCACAGGGAGATGTTGGCTTGTGTCCACCTTTTCTACCTGAGCCCTGGTCCTTCTGACCAGAGCTGTAGAACAAAGGGGCTTTATTGATAGCAATATATGTGACTAATTTAGCTTTTACAGGGCATTCATGTTTATTAGCTGCTTCACTGGCAGATATCCTTAGAGAAGAACAGAACAATTATATTATAACCCCTTGTCTGTGAAAATTAACAGCTGTTGAAAGTTTTGAAAGCTGATCTTACTTATAAAAGCCTCTACATATAGGACGATTTTCTCTCCTAAATGTCATTTATCACTATGCTGCTTAGGTATAGGACATTGATGCTGAAATGCATGGGGTTGAACACTCTACACAGATGTTTGCTACACATGTCTCACCTTAGAAGAGAGGTTCTGCTAGTGGAAAAAGCTTGAGAATTCCATTACAGATACAAGAAGCTTTGACATCAGTATTTACCACCCCTGGGACTCTGGGGTGGTAAATGACAGGATTTACTGAAATGAGTAACTTAAGAGTGTGAGATGGCAACACACGGGTTGTGATCTTCCCTCCTGTCCAAATTAATGGCAAAATAGATATTTAAGGAGTCTGGATTCATCTTTAAAATAATGTATGCTTTTGGATATTATGCTTGTATATCTAGAGTTGTGGGGGTAACAATACTTCATTATATAAATAAGTATATAAATATGTGCACACACATTTGGGAATGCATATTTCCATGATTGCCGCACAAAATTGTTAAATTCCAGGGGTTTTTTTGGTTCCCTGTTTCCTGTCATGCACCATGGTGTAATATAGAGGCCAGGGTTTTACACACACAGGGACTTTATTTATCCACAAAACCCCACAGGTCCTTTAAAGGCAGAAGAAGAACAGAGAGTATGAAAAGTGTATCTCAAATATCCTTCAGTAACTGATGAGCAGCTTGCATCTCTTCTTTGATTGTGTCTCTTATTTATGTATATTCATGCTGGGAGTGATTGCAGGCAGTCTATGTTTTTTTCCTTTGTATTATTTTTTTTTGTCCTTCTGGTGATGGTGTGGTCTTTCAGGCTAATAGCAACTGAAGTATCTCTTTTCCCAATGTGTTATTGTGATTGAGATGAACAGGACTCTCCTTCCCTGTCTGGGCTTGAGACATTACCAGCTGTGAGCATGGCCTGATTTCTGAATGTAGGTTCTACAGCAGATTTTAAGCATTAGGGACTTAAAGTGTACCAGTAATTGAAGAATGGTTTCATAAAAATTCCTGGGCTGGTGAAGAAACATGAGCCTGATTTAAAAGGAAAATGGAATATAAGTGAAAAGGTAAAGAAGGCCCTTGCAGACTGAGGTGCTGTGTAGTGTGGAAGCCCAAAGCAAGCCCAAATCTGAATGAAGAGTTACCACATTTCTTCCTTCACTCTCGAAAAGGAAGATAAGAGAAATGACAGGAGAAAGGGGTGGGAGGAGAGGAAATTTGTTTTTTCTTCTTGGCTGCTTGCTTTTTGAAAAATGCCTTAGGAATGCTGTATTCAGTATCTGTACGAGTCTTTGTCATGCATGAGTATATGCAGTATGAGCATGCATATGAACAGATATTGGGGAAAGAACTGATACAATTCCCTTTTGAAAATGTAATATAGCAGCTTTAAGCCTGCTTCCCTTTCTAGCATTTGTATCTGGTTTATGTTTCTTTGACTGTGTTACACAATTACATTATTGCTGTCACTGTAAGTATCCATTACATAGGATTCTGTCAATGCTCACCTAGATAAAAAACTTATTCAGAGAAGCTTTAATATATTACTATATGAAGGCAAATTGTAGGAACTCCTATTATGATTTAACTTTTGAAAACAGCAGTGTAATAGAATATGATGTTATCGTATGTCACAGTATTTTTATAGACTGTAGGGTATAGCAAATCCCATTGAGAAGCAATGGAAACTTGGAATATTTTAAAGAGCTGGGAAATTTCAAAATATGACTGTTGGGATGCCTGCAGACACATGAATGGGTCTGACAGGTTTATAGAACCTGCAAAGCTTACTGTGTTCTTTTAAATGTTACATTGAACTTATTTGACCAAGATATTAATGTAAGTATAAATCAAACCCCTTATTTCTCACTTAAGAGTGTATAGTAACAAATAAATTACATGTATCATGCTCTTTATAGCCTAACTGCATCCCCACACTTTGGGATTTTCACAAGCCATTCTCTTGACTGTGGTACTACAGATAGTTGCCCCTTAGATTAAAGCAAAAAAGCTCTTTCTGTTCCTGTTCAGTAATTTTTCAATTAATTTCCCACCAAATTTTACAAAAGGCTGGGTGTCTTGAGAGATCCCATGTGTTTCAGGGGCTGAGAGTGGAGAGAGAGAGAAAATGTTCTTTAAGAGTCCCTCAAAGAGGGTAGGTAAGGCTGTAGGGGGAGTTTAATGTTTAGTAGATGCAAA
The DNA here is from genome assembly GCF_023055355.1 of Agelaius tricolor. Taxonomy (NCBI): domain Eukaryota; kingdom Metazoa; phylum Chordata; class Aves; order Passeriformes; family Icteridae; genus Agelaius; species Agelaius tricolor. The sequence continues at coordinate 5,275,094 of NW_027269278.1, read as the reverse complement.
AAACTCAACGTGATAGACCAAGAATGTCCCAACATGAAAAGTTGGAATTAAATTTGGCTATTTATTGGGTGAGGCTGGGCTGGCAGTGGGTTCTGTGGCTCACAGGCATCTCTGTTTTGCCATTATTGTGTGATTATGGGCAGATCTTCCTCAAGAGCCAACCTCCCACCAAAGTGATGCCCCATTTTAACAGCTTCATACCTTCTGATTCCTCCCAGCTACAAGCATAGCTGCAGTAATTAGACGTTTTGCCTTTTCTTCAGGGATTTGGGCTGTATTATTTCATGATGGTAACAATGTCATTAGCATTCCTGACATAAGAATTCTCAAGGTTTGAGGCTTTTTTTCATTTCTCAATGTATTCTGCAAAATTGTACCTAAATTGCTCTAAAATACCATATGTAGTTTCCACAAAAGGAAAAAAAATCTTTTCCTTCATCTCATACCCTCACACATCCAACAGTTTTATAGTATAGTAATATATTTCCATATGATACATGCAGCCAGTGCAGATTTAGAATTTATAAAGCTGCTTCTTTCAACTTCACAGTTTTGAAGCAGAGCCAGAATATGTGAAAATGAAATGCACACAGTGGGCACGAGTGTCACGTTCCTGTCAGAGGTGTGTCAAACCTCAGCCTCTCTGCTTCCTTCTGCACATTGCAAAGAAATAATTAGAAGCTGGTTTTGCTCAATCACATCCCTGGAATGTTTAGGATATTCATGGTTGTATTTCATAAGAACAGCATAATCATGAAGAATAACAGTAATTATTCCTATCATCAATGTTAGAATTATTTCCTCACAAATGCAAGTCCACAATGAAAATATTCAATGCATATTGAATTTTCTGCAGCATAAAAGATTGCAGGTGGGAGTTACTATGGAGTAGCTTAAATCCATTTCTGTCATATAATATCTTGGTCATTCAGTCTTAACAATTTATCCAGGGCTAAAAATATAATAACAAATAATCATAAAATTCACTTGCCTGTGTTCTGGTATTTGTTTCATTTCAAAAGTTTTTGAAGGGAAGAAAGTATTTCATGTTATTTGCTGGTACCAGGCAGTGCAAAGTTGGTGGTTTTCAGTATCTATGTGTGCCTTTGGTTAATTGCTGTATCCCAAATAAAATTTGTACATGGGAACTGGAACTTTTCATTTTCTTGGTTTTGTTTTTCCTCCCCTCATTTGGAATTTCGTATGTGATTCCATATATTTACTTAATGGTACAAACCTTAGGGCAATTCATATAAAGTGAGGGGTCCTTGATTCAAGAAAATGAAGGTATAGCTAGTGAGAAAATCAGTGTGTCTTTTCTCTCTACTGTTTCTTTAAGAATGATGGAAATAAAGATATACCATTTTATGTAGTTTTCCTGTGTTTCAACATTTGTAGCAGATCTCTGCCTTACAGACTTTGGCAGTATCACAAAGGTCATATTTTCTTACATTTAAATTATTCATGAAGAATTTCTTCAATGCACTAGATAAACTTGGAATGAAAAAAAAAAAAAACCACAATAAAAAAAACCTGTCTTCATCTGTGTGCATTTGATGGAATGGATTCATGTAAAGTTATGGGAGTTTTCACAAAAGAATAGGATGCATAATTATGAACATTTTTGTTGTTGAACTGATGTCACTGCTTTGTGTGACCAAGACCATATTGTTGCTGTGGGCTGAAGTATTTCATACCCATTAAGGATTGGGCTTCAGGATTGGAATTTACCTGGCTGGGCAGGAAATTGTGCTCCTACAGCTCTGGTGAAGAAAGCAATGGGAGAGCAAGGACAGCAGAGCTGAGAATTGCCAGCCCAGATTCCAGTTGAGCCCATCTCTAAAGTGGAATAATTGCCTTTCAGTCCTGCTGTCCCCTCCTGTCACATCTCTCAGTGGGATCTGGGAAGGTTCACAGCATTCCTGGCTTGAAGAAAGCCTTTGCAGGACTGTTTCCTGCCTCTGAGAGATTCCTGTGCTGAATCAATTTTCCTGCTTAAAAAACCAAAAAACCAATCAGCAAACTACTATTATTTTAAGAGATGGAGAGATGTGATGCAATTTCAGGAAATGTGGTACAAAGGGCCAGGCTGGTACCAGTGGGGAGGCTGGGGGGCTGAGCATGGCAGCACTGGAGTGTAACCCTGGAAGGTTACAGTGCCAGGCCTTGGCTGCTGGGGTTTTTCCATTGCACTCATGGCTGATCTTGGATCCCTCTGTCCTCTTTCCCAGGTCGTCCCATCCCACCCACATCCTCGTCCAGCCTCCTCCCATCTGCCCAGCTGCCCAGCTCTCATAACCCTCCACCAGTCAGCTGCCAGATGCCATTGCTAGACAGCAACACGTCCCATCAAATCATGGACACCAACCCTGACGAGGAGTTCTCTCCTAATTCTTATCTGCTGAGAGCGTGTTCAGGGCCACAGCAGCCTTCCAGCAGTGGTAAGAAAATTGCAAACATATGGAGTTTGTTTGTGACATGTTTGTGCCAGTTTTATGCCTTCTTTTTGACTGTGTGCAAATGTGTTCTTGCATCAGCAGAAAATCAAGAGCATCTACGGAAATGGGGCAAAGAAAATCTTACTGGTTTATTTAATGGAAAATTCCTGGAAATGCAATCCATCATAGATGGTGTTCCTTCATTTTACTATAGAGGGATTTTTAGTTTGAAGTATGGTAGGAGCTGTGTAAGAAATATTATTGAATTCTTGTCATCAGAGGGATTTATTTTTCAAAGTAGGTTTTCTGCTCCTTGTTGCATCTGGTAGGAGAGAAATGTACACACAATGGTTCTTTATTCTGCATGGGCTAATGTAATATATCATTTGGTGATGAGGTTTTGTATCTAAAAATGCATGTTGCTTCTGCCAGTCTGTGTCTGTTCTTGTTTCTGAATCTGTCTGGTCCTGTACTTACAATGTCACATTTAACTAAGATCTGCTATTTTTCAGCAAATTAATTCTTGTCTTTCAGGCCACTGTTTTAAAACATTTGCAGCTCTATCAGTCATGGAATCTGTAGTGCCTAGGGTTTTCTTTCTTCTTTTTTCCCCTCTTTTCATTTTTTAAATTTTAATTTTTATTAGTAGGTGCTGACTTTTCATTTTGACAGCCAAAAACTGAGGAATGAAGATGCAGTCCCTTTTTAGAAATACAGACAAATCAAAAGAAGCTATTCTGGCACGTTTTTTTATTTTTAGAGGTACATGTTGTGTGTTATTTAACTGAACACAGTAGGTGTGGAGCTCCTATGCAGTTTCTGGTCTGCCCAAGGGGTACATTTGCTGTAATGAGGCAGCTCTGAGCAGCACTGGAGGTTCTGTGTGGTGAGGGACTGTGGGGTGCACACCTGAACACCCTCTTTAATAGGGGCTGGGTGTGGTGGGAGGGTGAGCAGGGAGCAGAATCTGAAACAGAACATTCAGAGTAGACATTAGGGATAATTTTTTCCCTAAAGCATTGGGTTAGAGCAGGTGGCCCTGGGAGCCTGTCCAGCCTCTGTCCTTGGAGCTTTTCAAGAACACGTTGGCTGAAATCCTGAGCTACTTGCTCTGACCTCAGAGCTGTCTTTGCTTGGCAGGACACTGGGCTGGGCACCTGCAGGCACAGAGTTTGTGGTGATTGGGATGGGCTGGCCCAGCCCCATCCCCATGGGCACAGCTGTGAGCAGCAGGTGAGCAGCACTGCCAGCAATGAGCCATGGAGTGCCCAGGGGCACTGAGCAACCACCAAAGGGAGCAGAGGGCACACAGGGGCAGGGCATCAACAGGAGGGGATACAAGGTTGGGCTGAAGAATAAGAAGGGCAAGTGGTTGAAGCCTTCTGATATGGTATGATGATACTCTGTGTATAGTGGCTGTCTCAGCTGCAACATGTGCTGCACCTCCTGGGGCTCCTTCCATCCTAAGTTATCCTTTAACCCTGTTCAGGTAGGTTAAAATATCCTTGCACAAAGAAATAACAATTGTAGGGGGATAGCATATAAGAGAATAAAGATAGTGTAGAAATCTTTAGAAGCTGCAACTCCTTAGGGGTAAGTAATCTTACTCCTAAGGAGTTGCAGCTGGGCCAATTATCAAAGATTAGGAACAGGCCTGAGTTTAACAGGCCACAGCTGTAAGCAATGAGCAGAAGATGCTATAAAAGAGTGGGGGTGGCTGGGTGAGAGGGGAACTGGAGTCAGTGGCTGCTTTGTGAGGAGGAAAGAGTCAGTGCTCTGAGGAGATGCCCATGAGAAACATCAAGGAGGTATGGAACCCTTCCAATGTGGAGACAACAGTATGGAACCCCTGCAATATAATGACAACAAATAATTCAGAAACTGGGTGTGCTTCCTTGCTCCTTGAGTGTATTGGAAAATATGATGCCACTTTTGAGGGGTTTTTAAGAGTTTCTAGGTGATCTGGGAGCTGCAGGTCTCAAAGTCTATAATGGGCAACTCTGTAGAAGCCATGGAAATGGGGAGGTGGTCGGGAATTGGGTGTAATTCATCTTTGAGTCAGTGTAGTTTCATGCCTTAGAAACATTCAAGAGGGTTTTGCAGGGCTCAGCCATTTCTGAAAAAGGGTGATCCAGCTATCTGAAGGGTCTTTAGCTTTTCAAAAGGGTCACAGCAAAATCTGTCACTAAATGCCTTCAAGGCAGCATTTAACCTAGCAGAGGCTAAGAGGGAAGGTTCCTGCATGGTGAGCAGTTCTTTGAAAGACAGTGAGCAGAAGCTGGAGCTCCCTAATGAATTTTCACAGGACATTAAAATACTCAGAGAAGATGGTGGGGTAGGAAAGTGGGTGATGGCAGGGTGCTAAGAACAAGGTCAGCTTGTGGAGATTCACAAAAGCACCTGTGAGTCCAACAGGGAAATAAAATGACAGGGGACCTTAGGGCAGAGAAACATAAAGGGATATTCATGGGAAAAGCAGCTCTGGTTCCTGGGTTGGTGATGGATCAGTTCCTGTGTGCAGGGGGGAATGCTTGCCTGTCTCAGAGCTGAGGACAGGGAATGCTCTCAGCTGAAGGAAGGAATCAAGGGTGAGAGAACACTGTCTGAAAGGTGTGGTGGATCAAGCAGTTGATGAGATTTTAAAGGGGAATGGAAAAAGTAAATGGGAGAGGGATGAAATAAGGAGAAGAAAATCAAGGTCAGGGAATGTGAGCTAAAAAAAGAGACTTGGTGGATACTTGAGTAATTACAGCCACTGCTGGGACTGAGGGGACCAGCATGGCTTTTCTTAGGAAGCCAAAGGAAGTGGCAGTAAAAAAAGTCACAAAATTTGATGTAAGAGCTCTTTATGTTTCATTTTAAATCATAATTGCTGTTTCTTTGTATCCTGAAAAGCTTTGTGTTTGACAGTTGTTTCTGTGGGCTGATCCAAGGAACCTTTCTGGCATCCTCTGATTGGCTTTGCTTTGTTTCTTCTACATTTTAACACTTTTCCCTGCATATCCCATTTACTTCTTTAATAAACAGTAATATAATATATAAAACATTACTTTTAATTTTCATGGTATAAGATGCAGGTGTCCTTTTAAATTTTTTTTACCATGCACACATGCATAATGGCCTGATCACCACAGAGTGCTTTGTAGCATGAGTTATTCTGGACTTAATGGATCCTCTGGAAAATAATGAGCATTTCCTAGTGGTGTCACTTTTTTTCTGTAGTTCTCACAATGTTTCTTTTTAGAGCTTATAAGAAAATACGACAGATAATGACTTGTACATTAAATTGGAGAAAGTTACTACTTTTTGTGGCTTATCATTAGCCTTGAAAGATTTTCAGAGTGGCTTTTACTATCTACATGACAAGAAAATGTTGATCATGCTCTGGTTGTGGGGTTTTTTTTCAATTTTCTTTTTAAATTATTTTAGTATATTTTTTTTAGTTCCTTTGGGAACCTAGCAATATAGATCCAGACATTTGAATTTGAGAGACAGTAATTAAATGTAAATATTTTGCTTAAATTTGGGCTTGGGTTAAAAAGGAAGACTTGTAGATGCTTATATGTAAGGCTTAGATCCCAGACAATTGTCAATCATTCATAAATTTTCTCTAGCATTTTCTAGCTGCTTCTTTAAATATTTCTATCCTGGTCTTCAAAGTACATGTTGAATATGAAATATTTGAAATATTCATATTGAATAAGAATACACTATATGAAATAGTGTAATCTACTAATGACACTATAGAAGCTTCCTCTTGTTGGTCTGATTGGATATTTCTCTTGCTTCAAGCCCTGTAATTACAGGTGGCTCCTCAACAGGTTTAAGATGAACCTTTTTGGATATGAGGGGCCACTCATCCCCTTGTGTTGCCCTGTGCCCTTCACAAGAGCCATGCTTAATATATATGGAAAAAAAAATCATTTCCATGAAAAAACTACCTAATCAAATATTCTATCAAATGAGCAATCTATTGTTGATATTATGAAGGCCTTTAATCTACAATAAATCTTTGTTAGAACTCATCAGAACTCCCAGTTTGAGAGAAATGTGATTATAACACTCTTAGAATGACATTACATCATCGGGGTGATTGGTTTATCATTTGGAGAAGCAACATCAATCATAGCTAGCATAACCACACAGTAAATGAATTCAACCTTTCTACTGCAGAACAATGACACAATAATTGCTCAAAATCAAACTTGAAATGAAATCAGAAAATGCACTTTCTTTAACTATGATGTTAACCTAATGGAATATATTATTAAAAATCATGTTTGAGGAAGTTCTATGTAATTAAAAATATGTGAAAATGTATTCCTTTTTTCTCTCATTAGAACCTGTTTCAGTTGCAGGATCATTTTCTATGCAACGAGATATTATGCTGGTTTTAATTGAACTCCCATCACTTACATTCCTCTGCTTGTACTTCTTAATATAATATGCAGCACAATTATATGTGATGAAGGACAAGAGGTTTTTGAAATCTGGTGCACCTGCTGATAGTATTTGGAAAAACACAAACATTGTAGAAGGAAATGAGACCTTTTAGCCATGAAAAGTTAGTGGTTTTTTGTTATTTTTCCTTTTAAAAGAAGGTCAGTTCCTGCCATACCATTTCCTGAGATGGTTTCTTACAGGTAACAATAGGACAGGTTTAGTTCTTTTTCTTGTATGTGTTTAATATAATTTTTTTGGTAATATAACTCAGCTTGTTGAAATGGCATTTTAATGGCTTCGGTCAAAAAACAGTATAACAGGCTGGTTTTCAACCTTCTGTGGAAGAAAGAGAAGGGTTTGTGTTTGCACTTTTGCCTTTACTAGAGAGGATTTATTGCTGTTAAACCAAATTTTGAACTCGCAGCACAAAAACAATTTGTTTGTTTGTTTCTTCATTGTTCATTCTGAATAAAAGACACAGGATAGACCTACTCACACATTAGGTTTTCATATAATGGAGCTGTAATTGACACCTTCATCAGCTTCAACCACTCAAACAATGAGAAAGAGAAGCAGAATGATGCCTGGAATATTTTGCTTTGGGGGAAAATTCCAAACTGTGGTTTAGATACTGTCATGATTGCTGTCAAGAACTTGCTGAAGTTGAACTGCAAGGAGGGATGGTGCCCATATTTTTGGTGTTAATGTGTCTTTTTGGCTCAGAAACAGTGCTACAAAGCATTTGGCTCAGTGTAACAATATCTGCCCACGGAAGTAGTTTGGACACTGCTTAGAAGACAGGGCTTGCTTTGATTTTTTCACAAGCAGTTTTTGGCAGCAAGGAGAGAAGGAAAGAGAAACAGGTTGGCTTGAAGGAAATAATTGTTCTTTAATGTTGTCTTTTAGTTAGAGTTGGAATAAAGAGTAAGACTCCTTTTGCTTATGAGCCTGTTGTGTGGAAATATCATATAAAATATCAATATTCATTATTTTTAGTATAAATATCTAGATGGATCTCCTGTGTTCCACAGATACTACCTGTCTATAGAATTTCATTATTATTAATGTGTAATTTCCACCACCTCCATGCAGTTTAATCTAGTTTGTAAAAATCTTTTCTGAAAGAAGCCAGAACTTTCATTAATGCACTGATATACTCATATTAGATTCTCTGCTGAGAGTGCTTGGAAGTCTTTGTTTTATAGCCCTCTTACAATCTGGCATCAAATAAAGAAGAATTTCCAGTTTCTACTCTATAATGCAAACCAAAATGCAGAACTATTGTCATCTTTAAGAAATAAATGAGTCCTATAGAAAAATTACTACACCCCTTCAGATGATTAAGCATCACCCCCTACTGAATGGAAACCTCAATTTTCTGTACCTGTCAGCCTACAGGACAGAAAATACATTGGCAGCCACAAATGCTGAGAATCCATAGCTTTATTTATTTCCTTATTTTAATCCTCATCAACAATTGCCTTTGTTTCACTTAAGAGAATAAATAAAATAATTTGGATAGCTCAGTAGGTGATGGGGGAGAAAAGGAATTGGAATCTTCCTCCCCTTATTGATACAGCAGCTGGGGCCAGGACAGAGGGTGTTGTTTTACTCTGCTGCTTGTTGTTTGTTCTTGTGTTTGTGTACTTTTGCTTTGGTTTTGTTTGATCTCTGTGCATCACTTCTGAGGTCAGGTAGGGAGGAACAGTAATCAGAAAGAAAATTTTGGCCTCCTCCACCATCACTTTCCTGTCCTACCTGCTGTACTTGATTAAGATTTCAGCAGCATCTTTTGGAACATCTTTCAGAATATTCCATTGTAGAATTTGTCAAGTTATGCTTAGGGCAGCAAGAGTTAAAATCAGTTAAGGTTCCAGGCTTGGGGTTCCTAAATTATTTCCCATGCTGTGGGAAATATTATTTCCTATAACTGTGTCCAAAAGGCAGCCCTGCACTGCAGCTGTGTATACAAGGGTGGCTCTTACTCAATATATTCATAAGGAAATGCCATAAGGAACTTTGTTCTGATGTTTTACAGCAATGCAGAAAAAGGGTGATAGACTGATCATTTTTGCTTCTGGTTCCAAATTAAAGGTAAATTATGTGTTTGTTTCTGCTATGGAGCCAGGCCTAGCTTTGAGGCTGTAAAGCAGGAATGTCTTCGTACATGTATTGTTTAAACAGTGTGTGGATGTAGCAGCAAGGCCTTCAAACAAATGATTTTTTTTTTTTCAAAATTTGTTTCTAATACTTTTTTAACTCCTTAATGACCAGTTACATTCCCATTTTGTTGCATCTCTTGAGCAGAGTCTAATTGTAGAGCTTAGATCTGGAATTAGAAATGGAGGGAACAGCATGAACAAGGTTTTCCCACCAAAACTGAAGGGTGTACGTTTTCTAAAGTATCAGCTCCATGTTGCTGCAACTATTACTGATATTATTGCTGCTGCTAATCTCTCTACCCTGTGTTGATGATGCCTGCAGATGTCTGAATTTCTGCCTGAAGACGTGATTCTAGATATTAAGATATGGCAGAAACATTTGATTTATTAATTTATGAATTCGTAATAACAGCAATCGAATCTCAAACAGAAGGTTCTATGGTAATAAAAATGATAATGAATTACAAAAAGCTGTAGAATTGAGAACAGACTTGAATTCTGTTGTTTACGGGGGTTTTTTAAGCTCACCATGGTTTTGAGAGTTGGAGATAGATATATATATATGTATATATATATGTGTATATATATATATATGTATATTTAGCTGCTTTTGATTGTTTAAGGTTTGTAAATGTGTTGAACTGGGAACCCCTGTAGCAAAAAAGCCCCCCCAGCAATCAGCTGCAGCACAGACTTCCCAAGTTTCCATTTCTGTGTATTGCTGTTTGCTGCCAGCTTCCCTGATGGCTGGGACACACCTCAGGGGCTGTGGCCTTTTCTCATTACCAATGCTTATTCTGTCTCGTGCAGCTTCTCAGACATCACCAATAACTGGGAAACTTGGGAAAGCTGTCGAAGCTTTTGAAGCTTAAAGGCTTGATGTTGTTGCTCAGTGTCATTGCACCAAGAAAATCAGTGCCTAGACTTGGTACCTCACTTGAAAACTGAAAGGCACTGAGGATACTGTAATTATAAGCAGAAAATCTTTTTTTTTTTCTTCCCTTTCTTTTGTATGCTGAGTCCAGATGCCGTTTGTGTGTTTTTCCTTTGTGTGTAGAAAAGGCTAAAAATGTTCTTGCTAACAGTCCCTGCTGTAAGTGATGCTGTGTGGGAAGAACTTTTCAGGCTTTCAATAATTTTGTCTTTTGATACAGAGTTTTAAATCTTCTGAACTGCATCTCCCTTTCACTGGCAGTGGCACAGTCCTGACAACTTCCACAGTGGATAGTTCTGCTGTTTATGTGGAAAGGCAACATTTAGAAAACATTTCATGCTTTTAGCAGCCTACCAACACAATTTGGTAGCTGACTGAAAGTGAGGAGTTGAGCATATACAAATTGCTTGCACTTCATGGGCTACACAGTAGAGAACCTAAAATTTAGGGTGTCATTTTTTCAAAATATTTTGCAATATTTGTATACAGAAGGTTCTGTGGATGGCTTGATTGGTTGGTTTTGTACCAGCAGAAAGTTTAATAACTTCCTTCTTTCGCCCTATAAATCCAAATAAGTGTCATTATAAACACTTCAAAGCAAGGAGACACTTTTCATCTGAGTCAATATCTTGTCTTATGGATTTTCTGATTTTGATATGCCATACACTTCTGGTTTATTTAAATGATAAATTGTGCATTTATGTAGTGCTTAATTATTACTCCTAGTTATAAAATTACATTAATGGATTTACAGTTTTGATACCTGTTTCTAATATGATTATACATATTAGCATCTTATCAGGCAAACTGTAAATATATGTCACCTATTTATCATATTACCATCTCCACAAACTGAGTTTGTCTTCATATAAAGCATGATTAAATCAATCAAAATTAGGACTATTTTCCTTCAGAAGATACTCAGTCTTATTTTAAAAAGTACAGGAGATGGGAAACTTCAGCACATCACTGGAGAAACTGATCAGTGGTTACTAATTATTCTCAGTGTTATTTTTTTTCTTGCCCTATTAATGCCTTCCTCTTTGCCTGGCAGTTCTCCCATGCATGTCTGCAACATCCCTTCAGCATAAACAGACAGAAATCTGGACTCTGTCATTTTACTCTGAATATTTTTCCCTTTGTGTTTCCCTGCCACAGCCCTGCTGCCCTCTGGGAGCACGTGCCCTAAAAGAGTTTGCACATACAGCTTGATTGGTGAAAACAGCTGAAAAACAGAGCTCAGCCAAGCAAATTATCCTTTCCTGTTGCTTCCTAACCCAGCTCTTCAAATGCATAAGCCATGTTGTAAGGATGGCCCCTGTCTTCTGCTGCTCAATGCTTCTGCTGACCAGGGTTTTGTCTTTCTCACAGTCTCAACTTCAGCTGCCTTGTGCAGACACTGCTATGGTGGGAATGTAATAAAAATCTGTGCTTCCTCCACTAAACAGCTGCTTCATTTTAGTGCATTTTTTACAGAGATTTCTCCTGGGAGAAGCAGCAGATGCTCAGCTGGGCTGCACTCAGAGCTGAGTGTGCTGTTGGAAGGGGCTCTCTGGTGATGCTCTGTGCTCTCACCGTGCCCGCCCTGGTGTGGCTGTGCACAGCTGACACTGCAAGGAGTCAGGAAATCCAGGGCAAGTCTTGAACTGATCCACTTCCTGTGGAGTCTGTAAATTCCTGTGGAGTCTGAAATGATTGCAGACTAAAACCACAGATGAGGGGTTTTTTTCTCAAGGAAGGAAATCAACCAAACATTGCCTTTTTTATTACATTGCAAATATGCATAATTCATGTTTCTGGCAGATTGTTACACAGAAAGCCGAGGACTTTGAATGTTTGTGGAAGTTAATTACTGGCCTGAGTAAATGCTTAATTTTCAGATCATTTCACATCAAGGCATAGAGAGAATCTTGTTCCATTTTATCAGCTCCCAAAATGATTCCACAGCTCGTTCTGTCACATCTGCACGTGAAGGAAATTTTGTCTCTTGCTCTGTTCCATTTGTTTGGATTTTGTGTTTTCTTCCAGTCTTGTAGCAAAGCTCCACTTGCTCCCAGTTCCCCAGGTTGCTTTTATTGCAGTGACCTTTTCCAGCCATGTAGGATGCTATTTGTCACTCCTCTCTCCTTGGATCCCTGCCTCTCCCCACCAAGGTGTTGCCTCACACGTTGCTCCTGTACAATGGTTCCTTTCTGTCTAATGCACTTGTGCTGGGTGTCATGGGGCTGCAACAGTGGGATCTTCAGAAACTGAGCTTTTCTCTCCTTTTATTCATGTCAGGGGTAATGGTTTGTGAAATAAATAAATAAATGCGCACCTACAAGCAGAACCAAAACAGCATCCCTACAACTGTAATGATAACTGGTGCTTATCTTGCATAGTTTGGATCTGAAAAAAAAAACAACCTAGTAAATCAAAAGGAAGGAAAATTGGCAGCTTGGTATGGAAATGGGGTTGTTTTGAAAAGACTCCTTGTACCTGATGCCCTGCTAATTTAGGAGCAATAGCTAGAACACTGCAGAAAATGAGAGTGACTTTTAATAAATGATAAAAGTTAATATGTGGGCATAGAAACGTTTACACCCCAAACCCCTGAAAGTTGGGCCTCATACTGTGCTGACAGATCTTTGAAAATCTGCAAAAGAGGGATTGGTTTGCTGTGGACTGCCATGCCCCAAAAACTCCATTGTAATAACAGAAAAGTTCACTATTGTCTAAATACTCCCTAAGAAAAAGATTTCTGACCCTCTTATTTTGAAAGGTCCCTCTTGGTCTTCAGACCTGGAGAACAGTTGTTAGTATGGCATGAAATGGGAAGTCCTAACTGCAAATCCACCTGGTTCAGGAAGAACTCAGAAGCCTGCACTTTAATATTGTATATTTAATTAATTAAATCTGTAATGTATATGACATGATAATTATTTTGGGGCATACTAATAGCTTATTCTACTGCAGTGAGCAGGAATTCTGTACACTGAACACCAGGCTAACTCCACAGTTAAGTAATGAGGTGTGAAATGTTCTACCTAACAAAGCAGTGTTGAGCATGTTTGTTAATACTTTTTTCCTGCAAACAGGTGGATAATTGTTTTACTTGACAGAAACCTGTCAATTATAGGCACTAGCAAATATGGAAAGGTGTAAAATCTTTGTTAGCTTGTGGGCTTCAGGTTTCTGAAAAATAATTTTAATTTAAGTAATTTTAAAAAGTAAAATCATTATAATAATTGGTGAAAGTTAAGAGGAGAGAGTCTGGTGAGCTGGAGCTCAAGTGGTAGCGGATGGCTCTGAGTGATTCTCTCAGGGGCTGAGACTGAGGACAGGGACTGGGCAAATAAAACCTTTGTGCCTCTGCCATGAAGGTTCCATCAACTCCTGGCACCTTCATTTCCAGCTAACCCTGAAAAAACTTGCTGCAGAACTATAAAGGGGTAACATGGAGGCCAAACAAATAAAAATGTAATTTATAAGACTTAGGAGGGATGAAGGAAAAAATTTGGGCTTTTCCAATCAGTAAATTTGGTTAGGAAAAGCAATATGAAACACTCCAATCTACAGGACAATGTGGGTTAGATTTTATCTTGCTCTAAGTTTCAACCTTTGTGTTTTATTTTTCAGTGTGGGTTAAAAAAAACCGAAAAACACCTAAATTGTCAAAATGAAAGGTGAAAACATTGATTTAAAAATGAAATGGTTCTGAATTTCAAAAACTAAGTCCTTATTGTTTCTTCATTTTCCAAGTCTGTCTCTTCATTCTTTATCTTTTTTCCAGCTAAAAATGTAGCAAGATTCAATTAGATATTTGTAAATAGTTTGTCTCCTTGTGGTCTGAAGCAGGCACTAAGCAGAAACCAGCTATTTATTGGAAAATCCATTAACTTAGTAGACATGTTAAGGCTAGTCAGTTATACTTTTGAGTGCCATCTGCAGCTGGAGAAGATGGTAAAGAGAACAACAGGGTGCCTTGAAGAAATTGAGGCATTTCCAAGACTTAAATTTTTAGTTTGAGACTGGCTTGAAATCATGATGGGATTAGGAGCTTGTGGACAGTGGAGTGCATGAGCAGGCAGAGAACTGGAGGTTCTGCTACTGCAGAAAGGCTGGTGAGGGACTGTCCTTACAGAACTAAACTAAGGCCAAGACTCAAGACTGGCTGCCAGCTCCCTTTGCCCAAGTGCCCTGCCAGCATCTGAAGGCCTGCCCATGTCCCAGGGGCCACAGCCGTCCTTCCAGTCATTTACAGGAGAAAGGGAATAATACAAATCACTAGCAGTTGTCATCCAGGTGTACATAGATGGCCACAAAACCTGGTTCTTCCTTTGCTTTCCAACTACAGGCCAGTTCTAAATATCTTTTTCCTCTCTTTATTTTTGTTGTTGGCTGCTGGAAGCATTCCACAGCCTGGATTCCTCGGTTCCTCTGAGATCATGCCAGAAGCGCAAATGCGTTCGAGACTCTTGTTTCAATTTCTTTTTTTGGAACAATTTCCATTAATATCCTGCTGTCACAAAGGAACTGGTGCTGTTTCACAGCTCTTTATCAAGGCAGTTTTTATTGTGGGGAGCTCCAGCAATTGCTCATTGAGAGCAGGAACCCCCCAGTGCAGCCGACTCTCGCGGGGAGCACCGAGCGGCCACGCTGGCTTCAGCTGGTGCCAACTGCTTGGTGTTTAACATCTCCATGTCTTTGAGCAAATTAGTGCTGCTGGATCCTGCTGCATCAGCAGCCTCTGCATCCAGTGCTTTCTTTACAGCACAGCATAGATTGGTGTTTTCTTTATAGAACAGGCACATTCAATTCAAATTTCCAAATTCCTAAGGGATATAGAGGCACAAATTCAAAATTTGGATGGCTGGTTTGATGCTTGTTTGGTTTGGGGAGAAGGGTAGGATACCCTGGAGGTTTGTGTTGGGTTCTTGGGGGATGTTTGGATATTCACCTTAAATACTACCTCTTCTCTTTAAGAATCTTAACTTTTGAACTGTTTTTTAATAACTAATCTGTTTGGTTCATTCGATTAACAAAAAAAGTGTTTATTAACAAAAAAGTCTGTCTTTGTAGGCTTATATTGAGAGGATCTACAGAAATATGATCATTAGGTTTAAATCTGAGTAAAAATTTTGCTGTTCAATTATTTCTCACTTCCACAAAATGCTCAGGCGGTTTTATGAGAAAGCATCTAAAAAGTTTGAGCACTGTACTGAAATTGTATTATTTCAGATGGTGGTTTCAATGTAGTATTGTGAAAAAAACAGAAAAATAATAAGTAAAGAGAAGGTAAAAAGGAGGACTTCCCTCTCTAGTTTTTCTAAACCCCTCATGTGTTTTCTAACTAAAACACTCTGCATCTCCCCCTGTTAGTCTCCAGTCTGAGCTGCTGTTAGATTTGTGCTCCTTTGTCTAGGCTGGTTTTTGTTTTCTCACTGCAGGGCAAACACTGAGTAAATATCCTGGTGATGCCTGAAGTTTGAGCTTTGATGTTTTTCAGCTCCTGCACTAGTGTACAGCTCTAACTCCATACAGTGTTAGCAGGCTCTCCTCACAGTTTGGTCAGGCCTGGGAACCAAGGCCACCATCACAGCCTCAGCCCCTGAGAAGTACAAACAAAAGTGAACTGGGGGGGAGAAGCAAACTGAGGGAATGTGACTTCATTCCCTGAATCTGTAATGGGACAATTAACCCCTGATATGCAAATAGACCAAACTTATATCTGTCTAAAAAACTCATAACCATCGTCCATCTTGGGTGTAGCCCCTGGGAGGCTTTTGACTGCCCAAGGTGTATCTGTTAAAGGCCTTTAATAAATAAAAACTTTATTCTTTTAGCTCTGTCCAGTCTCTGTTCTGGGCAGCCATTCCAAACATCACTGGGTGGGAGCAGTGGGAGCTTCCCACAGCAGCCCAGCCATGAGAGTGGCTCTCCAGGCCACCGTGCTCCTGTAGAAACTGCTCACTTCATGTTTTCTTAAGATTTAATGCTTTCTTCCACCTTTGCTTTGCACTTTGGGATCTGTTGTAGGTAGGAGACGTGGTTAATTTAATAGTTTAACAACAGTATGTGAATGCTGCTGAATATTCCCATGAGTGGAGCTCGCAGGGATGGAGAAGGTTCAGAGCAGACACTGAGCAAATTCCTCAGATGGGGAAGAAGCTGTGCCTGGGCTCTGCCTGCTCTGACAGGCTCCATACAATGAAAGGGAACTGATTTTCTTACAGCTCTCCCAGCTGCTTTTATTAATCTGTGTTATTAGATGATGGTTAAAGGCTCTCTAATGATTTCTTGTTTGCGCCCTATTCATCAAAATTCACATAATGAAGCTGCTCGCCTGCTTTTATTTGTTCTTAAATCTTGTTTGAGCCTCTAACTCGGTGCCTAGTGCTCCTTTTGGCACTTTTTCATGTGCCAGTCTGCATTGAAAGGATTCTCCATAGCTGAATTCTCACTGCTAAGCAATGTGATGTAAGGATATTAAACCCACTTATATTTGCAGGTGATGCATATCAGAATACGGATTGTTTTTGTGTTTTCTTGATGGAAACCTTAAGATTTTTCTCTATATATTTTTATGTCACTTTTTTTAGCTGAAAGTGTTAAAAGATTATTACAGGATCTAAAAACGAATAGAGAAGCAAGGTTGAAATAGCAGATTTACTGACTGGTCCACTGCAAATATTATGTATTGGTCTGGACAGTATCATGAAGTTTTTGAATTTAGAAGCAAACTTCAGGTTCCTGCACTTGTGTTGAGCTGGTTGAATCCTTTTCATGAGATATTAGACATTCAATATTGATGAATATTGAATCACTAGGGGGGAAAAATGTTGCATTTTCTCTAAGATGAGACAAAAAAAAGAAATTTAATCCTGTTGTTTTTAATGACAGTGAAGCTAGGTCCCTTTTTTGAATATTGGAAAAGCTCCTAAATAGCCATTGGAACCTATTCTGGGAATACTTAAATGTCAATGGCTCAGAGCAACATAGAGTTCTGCTGTGTCATTATAGAGGATTGTTATAGATGAACATAATCCCCATGGTCATGTTCTCCTTCCCATCCATACAGGTAAATAAATGCTGTTGCCCAGAGTGGGAGAAACACATTCCACTGCACAGTTTATTTATCCTGTGCTTTGTCAGTGCCCAGCAGATGGTCGAGACTGTACGTCTCAAGTTAATGGGAACAAAAATTGCATGAGAAATGCTATGTCCAGAGGAATAAGTCACGTAAACTTAAAAAAAAAATCAATTAATGTGAGCCAAGAAATGATGGAAAGGTGGGTGATGACAGACATTAGTGATGGCAGGACTTTGAGGCATTCTTTAAAATTATATTCTGTGCCAGATTTCTCATGACTTGCAGCTGTCATTTAATCACTCAAATCAGCTTTTAGAGTTTCAGAGGGTCAGAGGAGAGAGAGTTGTAGTTCATTTTGAAAATGTGCTCATTGTTCAGGCAATTGCTCTTAAAAAAACCTTACTCCACAGTACTGAATAAGCTGAGATTTGCAATTTTCATATTTTTGCCTGAAATCATCTTTGTAGGAGTTTTACTTTAGTCTTATGTTGCTTTTTATTGAAGGGAATAAGGAGTCACGTAAAGTTGTCCCCAGATCTTTTCCTGTCAGAAATGATGGGAAAGCATTTCATACATGCTTTATTCCCCGTCTGATGCTGGCCAGAAATTCTATCTTACACTTGGAAATATAACCTTGAAATTCATTAGTCTGGTAGCTGGGAAATGTACAGATGGTGGGGTTTGGCAAGCCAGGGAATTTGGTAAAGGTCTTCTCTGTTTGAAGTCAGCGATTTGATCGTTGATTTATTTATCACTGGTTTAGTGTAATTTAAATGAAAACTTAATTAAGCGAGCGTTGATTAAAATTCCATATGAAGAATGTAAATGGTAAATGATAATTAAGCTCAGAATTGCTAAAGTATTGAAAATAACAGAATGTCTCCCATTACCTGTCTGGCTGCTTTTTTTTTTTTTTTTTTAGCAGTACCTCTCCAACTCCTCTGCTGTGTTTTTTCCAAAAGCATTTTTATGTAATAGTGGTCTGTCCTACCAAATTATAGACTGGTTTAATTACAAGCAGCTCTTCAAAACCCCAGAGTGAGCCTCAAATTTTCACAATTATATATATTAGTTCTTCGGCATTTCTGCTGTTGTCATTTATGAAGGGCTTGAGCTCATTCAGCACCAATAAACAGAAACCAGTCTGTAAATGGTGGGAGTTGATATTTAGGTTTAATGATGGAAATGTGAGCAGGAGGCTTAAGGGCAGAGAGCCAAAGCCCTTGAGTTTATTAAAGAGGGAGGGTGAGCAGAAATAAGGGAATGTTCTTTGGGGCAGTGTGGGGCTGAATTAGAAATGCTGCAGAGTGCATTTGAAATGCATTTGGAGTTTCAATCACTGAGTCAAATCCTGGCTCAGAGTGAGCACTTGGTGGTCTTTGCATTTATAGCTGCAGTTGACTGAACCTGGATGAACTGTAAATTAAATTATCTCTGCATGTGTTGGTGTGCCTGCCCACATCTGTCCATGCTCACACATTGTGAGTATATAATGTACAATAGATATTTACTAACTATAGACAAAAATATATATATATATAAATATATTAGAATGTGTTTAAGGAAAATGAAGGTGGAGAAATCAATTTGTTGGGCTTTTTTTTTTTTTTTTTAAATTAGGAAGAGTCTGTGTATTTGGGAAATTTTTCTGGACCAAGCAAGGAAAAAGGGCATTATCTGTAATTAGAAATAATAATCTATAATTGGTTCATTTGCCATATTTCTACAGTTCTGATTTAGTTGAACAATGTGATCATTATGCCACCAGTTTTCAATAGAGGTGTCACAATGAAAAATAATTGCAATATCCCACAATATTAACTGTACCCTAATTGCAAAAGTTTTGAAATATAATTACCATGAAAGCTAATGCGACAGGGAACATTAAGCATAATTAGTGTATTTTAAAAAAGGGGAAAACTGTTAGAAGCTTGTTATTGTCTCATAAGGTAGCTTCAAATTAGCTGGATGCAGAGCACTTTCATCTAGGTTTTCTATAATTTTGGTTATTAGCACAGACTGCAATAAATTTGTTTGACATAGCCCACACCTGCTAACCCTGCAGGAAGGAATTTCTAATGTGCACGGGACCCAGGTTTCTCATAGAATCTGTCACAATTTCTGGGAGACAGCACTGGGTAAGACTTGGGGGGGTTGGCTGTGGGGGTGTTGTTGTCAGGTTTGTTTTTTTCATATACACAGTCAGCTACGCTGCTCAAATTTCACTGTGTTTTAGGAAATTTTCTGCAAAAGACTCATTAAAATGCTGTTACGAAGCACTTTAAACAAAACATTCATTACACATCAAAAATGTGCTCTGAAAAGATACATCATCTATTACTTATCTGTTTTCTCGACAAAACAACTACATGTTTTTACACAGAGCATGAATGTTCACCCATATAATTAGAATTTATTTTTTGAAGTAAAGAAAAACAATATATCACAGCACTTGTGTAGAAATGTTTTTGTGCCCATATAGCAGGGGAGAGGATCCAAGCCATAAGAAGCAGTGCTGCCTTTCTGTAAGATGAAATTTTCTCTAAGAAACATCTCAGAGATTTTCCTGTGTTTTTTTGGTAACATTTTCCATGTAGAAACTCAGTGTTTTTCTGGTTTTGCTGTGTTTCAAAATTATTGAAACTGTTTTGAGAATAAGCTAGATACAAACAGAAATATGGAGAGAAACACCATTACTTTTAGTGGACACTGTTTGAAGAAACACTTCTGTTGCTCGTTCTTAAATTATTATTAAGCATTGAGGTTAATTTTATCATCTTTATTTGTGGTTATTGCAGATATGTAACAGATTTCTTATTAGAAGGAAATTATGTCATAAATAAAGTTTTGGATTGGATAGTGGAAAAACAAATTTCCCTACAATCTTCTCAAATTAGAATCTGATACTAATTTTTGGAAGTGTAATTTATGGAAAAGTTTTATTTTCAGTTTAACTCAAATGACTTTTAATTTCTTCAGTGTCTATCAACAGCAAGTGCTCTAACATTTCTTCTAGAGCATTTAAGATCTTATGAAAACTTGTAAGAAAGGTTCTTGGTGGGTTTTTTTTTTTTCCTCAGAAGTAATTTTCATTTAATTTAAGCCTTAGACAAAGCTTGTTTCTGTGGAAGTAATGGAAAGTTTAAAACTGAGAAAAGGTGTGGAAATCCAGGTGGTGTCTATAGACAGTATTCTGGAAGTCAGCCATATGAAAGCAAGGAGGGAGACCAGAAACCTCTTTCCAGAAGTTAAACTGATTGATTTATTCAGCCTGACCCCATTTTCTGTCATTTTCTTTTCTACAAGGTGGGTTTTTTTCAAGTTCTGTTCAACTGTGGCCGTGGAAGTCTGCAGATATTTCTGAGTAGCCATTTGGTGTCTGTGTTCTGGAGGTTAGAAAGTGTGGCTGGAGCTCTTGCAGCTGGGAAACAGCAGAGCAGAGCTGTCAAAGCAGGGCCAGGCTCTGAGTGAGGGGTTGGGAGTGTGTGATCTAACACTCAGAACTGATAAATTCAGTCAGGTAATAGTAGGGAGCATGCTGTGTTCTCACGTAGATCAATTGAATTTACTTTAATAGAGCAGATTACAGAGTGGTCAGTGTTGTGCTTAAAGAAATCCAGTCAAAAGTTGTAATTTATATTAAAAGGCAGCAAAAAGCCTACCTGAGCTACAGAAGAGTGTGCTCACATTTTCTAGAAGGAAAAACATTTTTTCCCTCTTTAACCTTTTTCCCTTCATTTAACTGGCTATAAACCCATTTTGTTTTATTTCATTTTGTTACTGTGACCTTTCCTCTTTCCCTCAGCCTGCAGGAGCACAGCCCTGCTGCAGAGGTGCCTCCCCACCCTGCTCAGCCCCTGCTCCCTCCTGCCCAGAAGCTGAGATGCTTCAGCATGGAGATGCACTCAGGCTCATCAGTGGTGCTGACAAGCAGCAAACCTCAGATCCAGGCTTTTCCACAAAGTCCCCCTTTTCCAAGAGTCTCAGTAATGATGCCTACATTGAGAGTTTTTGCTTTTGATTATTCACCAGAGCTGAGACTTGTGGGCAAAACATTGCCTTCATTTGGCAGCTCAAGTCAGCCCTGCCTTAGCTCAAGCTGAGCTCCTTGCTGTGAGCAGCCATGGCTGAACAGCCCTGTCCCTCCCAAAAAGGAGTGACTGATGTCATTTCCACAGGAGACTGACAGCTCTGACTTTAAATGAATTCATGTTTAGAAAGGACCTCGTTCTCATCAAAGGGCTGCACAGCTTCATGGGGTTGTACCTGTATGTGTGTGTCACCTGCCAAAATGCAGGACAGACTTGGCCAAAAATGATGTTTGGTAAAGGTAATCTTTTTGAGTACTCAGAGTGCCACAGGCAGCTGTGGAAGAGTTCATTCCTGTGCAGAGGCTGGCACAGCCTTAGGTTGGTGTCTGATTTTCATCCCTGGCTGCCATCAGCCCAACCCTGAGCTGCCTTCCCTGCCCCTGGCTCCAGGCTCTGCCTCCCTTGGTGCCAGCTCCAGCAGCTCAGTGTTTGTGTCCTCAGAGCCCCTGCCTGGCAGCTCAGCCAGCCTGGGGACAGGGTTTGGTCCCATGGAGGGCTGGTGTCACCCAGAGGACACTGCTGCTGTCACCTGCCCACAGCAAGGGAGGGGCTGGGCTGGAGGGCTGCGCTCCTCTTTGGGCAGCACTCTGCACTTTGTCCAAACAGCTGGAAAGCTGCACTCTTTGAGATATTGGTGTGAAGATGAGGTTCTCATGAGCTCTGCTTGGGATCCACTGTCAGTGTCTCCTTTGGAGAATGTCCTGCTGTTCCTTCTCCTCTTCATGTGTGAGTCCAAACTGCTTCTCCTTGCTGACCTCTCTGGAGCACCTGCCTCACTGTGCCTCCTGCTGGTCCTTTCTCTGATGAGGAACTCTGCACTTTGCTCTATCTCTTCTACTTTTTGCCTTTCTGTGCTGGTTTTGGTTTTTTCTTTCTTCTCACCTCCTATTATTCTTCCTTTTTCCAGTTATCAGTAGATGGTTCAGTTCTTACTGCAGCCATGGCAGAATCACAGGGCCTTCTGCCAGCAGATGTAGAGTAGGAGAGATCACCCTTCCCAAGTAACTTAGGGCTCTGCTTCCTTTTCAAAGATCAAATCTGATGTATTTCTTTTGCAAACAACTTTAAGCTATGTGCCAGACTTGCATTGATTCATTATTTAGTGCTTACTGTTAACTCCTTGGCTCAATTCCCCTGTTATTTATTATATAAAACATTATTTCATTAATTAGATTGAAACAGATGAGAGTGGAGAGCAGAGCTCTGTCAGACAAATTTAAATGAGTATCCAATATCCAAAATCAACCTTTAGATTTTCATGAATTAATCTCCATTTAAGCTCCCTCTTTTTACCTTCACTCTTAAACATGTATGCAACCATTCATGCATACAAAGCAACAATTGAATACTGAAAAGTGCAGATTTTTTCTTTTTAAATAGAGCATTTTTAAGTAGAAAAGGCTTTTAATGGAAAAGGAGCCTCAGGACCACCACAATAAACATTTGTTTTTGCTACTGCTCAGCACATCTACCTATGAGATGCACCTTCTTTCCTGTTGAAATTGTCTCTGAAAGTGAACATTCTCAACTGTGGTGCTCAGAGTTTGTGGTTTTGGAAGGATTGCTGTGGTGTGAGCCTCAGCCTGGAGCTGCTGTGCCCGCAGGAGCACTCACAGCACTTCTGAATGTTCCTGCAATCCCTATTGGAGCATTTCTGGGTAAAGGGAGAAAAAAAATTATTCTTAAGTTATTTGGGGTGGGTTGTGGGTCTTTAACTCACCATAACTCAGTTTTCTCAATGGTTTGGAACAATAGAGAACGGACTGATGAAGAGAAAAAATAATGCATTAGGTCTTGAGACAGGCACCTAGACCTGCCATTGCCCACAAAACCTTTGCACTGGGTCACTGGGGACGTTCTTCAGTCCCCTTGGAGCTCACCCTGTGCCCCCACTGTTTGTAGCAGAAGTCAGCATTTGAATCTTCTTCCATTTTCCCTTTCCTTTGTCCTATTCCAACAGAGTTTACTGTGAGAGAGTATTAAGATGCCAAACCCTTGCTTCACTCTCTTCATTGAGCAGGGGGGATGCCTTTGTTCATTATCTGGAGAATTAGTTTTGTTGTTACCCTTAGCTCCTAAAACACACAGGTCCAAGGGAATATCAGTAACTAATTTGTGTTCTGTGCTTCACAGTGTGTAGGAATGCACCATCCTCTTCTCCTTAAATTTTCTACTTATTTTTCATGTGGGTTTCAGGACATTTCCTGGTGGGATTTTCAGCCATAAATAGCTGTCCATTTTTTATTCCCACCAGCTGTGCATTTGAGGAGCAGGCAGCAAAGTTTATGAATCACTTCTCCCTGACAGATAGCACCAACCACAATATTCTGCCACAAAACTCTGCTCAGTAATTAAACATTAAGCCTCTGATGGCTATAATCATTCACTGCCAAGATCCTTTACAATCCAGGTTTGCTATGTTCAGGTAATGATATTAGAGATGATCATTTGTTCTGGAAATGTAGCTCTCTGAGAAGAATGAATTTGCTGAAATCAGAATTTCATTTATGAGCTGGCTTTTCAGGACTTTTCTACTAATGCTGACAGTCACCACACACGAATATTTATTTAGTTAAAAAACACTCTGAACGTAGGATAATTGACAAAGAGTGATGAAAAGAACAATATTTAAAACTGTGGCATTAGCAGCAGTGTGTAATATAATGCAGAAATCTGCCTTCATTCAGTAAGGACAAATGATCCAAGAGCACTTCAAGCTTTGGGCATCATTTCCAAGTTAATCTGCTCTGCTTTGGTGTCAACATAAAATTGAGATCAAGTCTAGCTAACAAAGCAGCTCTGGAAACTTCAAATAAAAATTCAAACTTGTAACACATACAGCACTGTTGACAGAAACTGTGAAGTCTGTCTTCCATCAGTGTATGTACATAGCTCATTTAATGTTATTGTGATGAGAAATAATAAGAATAACTCCCAAATAAATTAATAGCTATGTGTTGTTTGGAAGCAGCCACAGCTCCTGCTCACTAGTTGAAGCTGTCAGTCTCTGCTCACTGGGAGTAATTTTCTATTTTACAACAAAATGGCCAAAGAAAATAAAACACATAGAACTTGAGAGGATCTGAAGCCTAAGCTGCAGAATCAAGCCTGGAGAAGGCTCTGATTTTCAGAAATAAGATTGGCTGTGCCCAAGCTGTTCCTCTGTGGTGCATTGTGCCAGAAGCTGCAGCTCTGCTCTGCCCCCAGTCCCAGCAGCTTTTGGCCAGCCTGGGAATGCACCTCCCACCCTTGTCCTGGTGCTCCTTGTCCAGCTTGGCTGGTTAGCCAGGGCACATTCTGCTCCTCTGTCTAATCCTAATGCTCATTTCCCTTGCCCATCTTCTAGTGATTCTCATAAACTGAATTCCACCCTTAGGTTTGTCTGGCTCTGGGTCAGGTTTTTCTGTTTGGGTTTTTGTCTCACCTTCCTCAATAGTTTTTAGTCCTTCCTTCCTCCTCTGGGAACCAAATATCTCTTTTCTCCCTTCTGTCAGGTCTGCCTTTGTGTCTTGTTTCTCTCAGAACCTTGATGTGTTCTCTGGTTGGCTCCATCCCCCTGACTGACAGCTTTCCATTTCCCAGCTCCTCATCCTCAATCTTTTTTAGCTCTCAGACCTTGGCTCCCTCCTTTCATGACTAATAAATGGCACCATCAGCCAGCCTGAGATCCTCAGGCATTCAGGTGATTCTCCCTGCTGCAGTGGATGGAGAAGAAGGACTGCAGCTCTCTGAGGTGTAGTGCTGCCACATTTCTCTTCACAGAGAAAAGCAAGGCACAATTCTTCCCAAGGATTTCTGAGATTGACATTCTCTGAACCTCAGAGAAGGGGAAAACACAATTCTCATCACTTGCTGTGCCTGTGTTGTGCAGAAGTAGAATGCAGTATCAAGATTGTTTGCCCAAAGTGAGGATGTTTTGTTTCCTTGGCCTGTCAGGACCAAGTGTGTGTGTGGGGACTGTCAGGGGACAGTCACAAGATTCAGGGCAGTGTGAGCAGTTGAGTGCTTGGCAGATTCAGTTTAGATGAAATGTATATAGTATAGTACAATAAAGTAATTAATTGGCCTTCTGATATCCATGGAGTCCTCCTCATCATTCTCTCCCCTTGGTTGGAGTTGCCTTTGATTTACAATAGTGCAGCACAAAGTTAACCCCTTGCAGGCTTTCCTGCTATTCCATCACCCCTGCAGGTCTTTGGGGGTGATTCTATCACCAGTCCCTGGAGCAGAGGCAGCCAGGGGAGAGCATGAGGCTGCTGCTCAGTATCTTGTTTGCATTTGTTCTCAGGTGCCCTGGACAATGTGATATTTGTGGGTTTGTGTTGTTGCCTGTCCCAGGCAGGGTTTAGAGGAGCAGCCCCCATGGCAGGGCAGAGAGGAGAGCCTGGCTGCAGAGTGTTTGGAAATGTGGAATTTGGGCAGCCAGATGGAGCTGGGGTGCCCATGGACCCAGGCATGGCAGGGAGCATTTCACCAGTGCTCACTGCACCTCCACAGCCCTGTCTGTGCTGCTCACACACCATGTTCCTCCCTTTTCCCAAGCAAGGCAAAGCAGAGCATTCCTGCTGCCTGTCTGCCAGGAAAACCCCTTGCCTGGCACTTCCCAAAGCAAGACCAGGCCACTTTCTGTAAAACAGTGACCAGGTTGTTAGGGGTGTTCTGAGGGAGAAAACCAGAATATTCACAGGAAAGATTCATAAATGGTGGAATTTTTAGTGTATGAGGTGTAGGTACAGATGGAAAATTGCCCAAATATTGGTAGACATGTAAATTAATATATTCCTTTGTCATTCAGATTCTTTTATCAGTTTTACTAATCTTCAGAAAAATGACAGAGGAACAGCTACATTGAAATTAATCTTTATTTACATCTTTAAAAATAAGACAAGTATTAAAAATTCCCTATGCAGAAAATAATAGAATGCTTACAAAATAAATATACATTTTCCCTTGGAATGATGATGAACAGATGCAGTATTTCAAACAGCCCTATTGCATATTTAAATCTCTTTTTAATATATTTCTAGGATAGAAGCAAAAATTAAAACACTGAAAATACAAAGAATCAGTGTTGTTTGTTTGTAAATAAAAACAAAGTTGACATTAGTAGAATACAGAGTAGTTGTGAATTGAAACCTTAGATTAGAAGACAGATTTGGCAGCTCATATTTCTGAAAAGAATACTTGAAAGGAAAATATTATGTCTTTCATAAAATGAGATTAACACAGCTAATTCTTAATGCCCGAAAGTGAGATTGCCTTGCAAGATGTTAGATGTCAGGCAGTATAATTGCCTCATGACAGAGTTTTGAACAGTAACTTCCCCTAGTTATAGAGAGCCTCCTGAAGGACTCAAACACAGCAGCAGTAATGCCATATTTTATTAATCTAAAATTATTCACCTAATGTTTGGGGACTGTATTTCAAATAGGAATTGCATGAGGAATAAAATGTGTGTTTTCATTTTCCTGCACCTCCTCTCATCTCCAAATGTTTGAAGGCAAGGGTGTGAGATGTTAAACTCGGGAGGGGCTGTGTTGGCAGGGATGGCTGATGGCCACTGTTACCATCCCTTACTGCAGGCTGAGCGTGGCACCACCTCAGGCACCGGGGCTGCATCATTATTGAAATGTGGTGCAGCATCACCTGGGGCACAGCTGCTGTGTGCCTGCACTGCTGGGGGTGGTTGTGCCGAGATCTGGGTGCCTGAATATGCACTTTTTTTGGTTAATTTGGTTTTGTGATGGTTTGTGCTCCCATCAAGAAATTGCTGTTGACAGGTGGATGGGACAACCCCAGACACGGGTCCAAACCTCAAATGGGTTTTCTCCCAGTTTAGTGGCACTGTGGAAGCCTTTTTGTGTACAGTGCTGTGCTTTTCACACTGATTTCTACATGTAGCCCTTGATAATTTCCTTTGTATTTGTGGCCTTTTTTCATTAAGTTAAACTCAAACTTCTTCCCATAACAAAATAAACGTTTAGTTCCTCCAACAGTATCAGGTAGACTGTGATAAGTAAATCTTGGGTAGGTCTTTTAACTGATCTAATTGTGACCGGTTATTAGGTCACAGTTTGGATGAAACTATTTGGATTTTTTTTTCACCAGGGCTAGAATAGGCATAAGATTATTTGAATGAGCTTTGAAACCTTATAGTTCATCTGGCAAACTGCTGTAGGGGACTAGAAAACATGAAGGGAACAGAGAGAGGAAATTCTGAAAGCAATTAGAGAACCCTTCTGACAGTTCTTTCAGCAGATAAAAAGCCAGCTTCTTGGGAGAAAGGAAAGGATCTCCTGGCATTGGTTTGTGTCTCATGGACAGTTGTGTCATTAATATGCAAATGTAGAATGTAGAGGAAAGCATGTGTTGAGGCACTTGCAGATTATTCAAAATTTAAATAAAATTACCAGGAGTATGAATAAGATTTTTTTTTTCTTCAAATCTAGCAGTCAAACTTTTTAAAGATGGTTCAGTATTTTGCTTTAAAATCTAGCTACTTTAGCCATCAATCCAGTGATCTGAATTCTTCCATATGCATATTCATGCCTGTGTTTACATATTTGTTTGTTTATTGCATCTGGTACTTGGGTAATGTGTAATTTCTATTTCTCCCTTTTGTCTGGGGGCCTCTCATATTACATTTAGATTGTATCCTTTATCATTCCAAATTGACATTTATGCTTTTACTGCTATTGTTTGCCTAGCTCCTCTCTGGTAGGGATCAACAATTAGTTTTAATCTGTGTCACTTCCCTTATCTCGCCGTGCCCAGAGCTGCAGCCACACACGGGGATCGTGTTACAGCTGCCCCCGCCCCAAATCCCGGCAATCTTAATTGCTTTTCCAGTTCGTTTATAAGAGCACAGAGACAACAGTCTGTGAGAGCCCAGCTTTGACAAAAGTAATGTATGCCAGTGCCTATGAATAAATAAATGCCATTTACATAGAGGAATACTGTGGCAGCAGAAGGGGAGTCGCAGAATGAAAGCTAATGATGGTTTAAGAACATTATTCCTTTTTCTTAGCAGGGAGCTGAGTGAAGTCCAGAGAGCTGCAGAGCATGGGCTGCTCTACAGGTGCTCTCTTTGTGAGCAATAGGTTTTGTTTTAATTTCCTCACTTGACTGGCTTGAAAACTTCTTGGTATAAATGGGAATTAAACAAGAAATGTTTAAATTTCCAGTGGCCTCAGGAAGCTGTGATGCTCCCTGTGGATTCTTTGCTTTCTAATAATCATTTTAAAAGTTTGTGTTCCATTCCTTCCCTCTATTCCTTCCCCTGTTCATTAAAGCTGTGATGTCAAACAGTTTAGGAGGGAAGAAATAGTGGCATAATCTGTGTGTGGTGACAGGTTTGGAGCTGTAAGCAAAGGGCTGGAGAGAGTCAGTTTTCTGCATGGAGCAATGAATCCCTCTCTGTTGGGAAGAGGAATAATGAGGGCAGTCAGAGCAGGCATGCAAAGGGGCTCTGCAGCTCCACACAGATCAATTCAGGTGTGCAGGCTGATCATGGGAGCCCAATAAAATAATCAGAGGTAGAAATGAGATGGCTGGGGCACCTGGCTGCTCCCTTTTGCTGTGTGCAGCCCGCAGAGCCTCCCCAAGGCGCCTCAGTGACCCTTCTGTTCTGCTTGGGGTAAATTCCATGCACCACAAGTTCACCATTTGTCACAAGCTCTGATGGTGGCACACGCTGCCCCTTGCAGAAGAGCTTGGTGTGGGAGGAAAAAGCTGTTTGCATTCCTCTATATCCCAGGATAAATGCCAGCTGATTAGAAGGTGACAGTCACTAGC
Organism: Agelaius tricolor; assembly: GCF_023055355.1. Lineage (NCBI taxonomy): Eukaryota > Metazoa > Chordata > Aves > Passeriformes > Icteridae > Agelaius > Agelaius tricolor. The sequence goes on along the minus strand of NW_027269278.1, from coordinate 5,246,160 downwards.
CTGGGAGGACACAGTGCTGATGGATATGTTTAGGAAGGAAGAAATCTGTGTCAAAATTTGAAGGAGTAATTGGAGAAATGTCATGAGGAAGTGCTGTGTGCATTTAAACTGTTTATTGAGTTACTGATGATGGCAGTGGGATATATATATATATATATATATATATATATATATATATATATATATATATATGCATATATGTATATAAAGACAAAGATAATAATCACTTGCCTTGTTCAGGTCTGCAAGCTCTACCAGTGTGAGCATCAAAGCAAGTGAATACATTTTGTGTGTTTCTTTCAGCAGTGTGTCTCAGTGGCAGTCTTTCCACTTCCATCTCCTTCCCTTTTGTTTCCCCTCTTTTCTCATGTAACCATTATTGTTGGTTTTACTTCAAGAAAAAATAAATATGGTTTTGGCAAGTACATGACATTTAGAAAGAACATCAGAAAGGAAATAGATTGTCCTTTTTCAAAGGTGTCCTGCTCTGTGGGGTGGGAGTGAAGGTGGCCCAGCAGTGTGCCTGTGCAGGCCTGACAGCACACAGATAATTCAGGGACCACAAATAAATGATAAGCGATTTCTAGCTCTTCCAAATCATGAGATTCTTTTTTCTTTCCCACATCCCCCATGGAACTGAGGCAGACAGTGTGCCTGTCTCTTGCAGCCTTCTTAAATGTGAATAAACAATGCCTGTAACACTGTAGCTCTTTAATTTTTGATCTTGAGAAGCTTTATTCTATTTTTGTTGTGCTGTCTCCTTGACCAGCAGCTTTGCTTGCAGTGCACTGGGCTTGTAATTGCTTGGAGTAAAAAAAAATCAGATGTGTAAACTAATAATATTTGAAGAACAAATGTGTTCTAATTGTTTGTGAACTGCTTACTAGGAGCTTTGTGAATTATCAAGGAATGAGAACAGAAGAGTATTGTCTCTTTGACTGAAAAGTTATGAAATGCTAGAAAATTGAAGACAATGTATTATTGTTTATCAATTATGACAGAAGTATCAGTACTGAGGCTGTGCCTAAGTGATGGCTTTGTTATTATTTTGCTCTGATGATGCTGCAGTTCATTTGAGCAATATCCAGCAATAACTGGCTTGACTCACAAGTGAAAAGAATAATTTGTATCATTCACAGTAGCTGGATTGAAGAGGAAGCTGCTCCATTTCAGTGCAGTTTATGTCCAAGTATAAACTGTGCTTAGAACATGAACACAGGACCCCTGCACTTGGGGATGGAGGTACCTCATTCCCTTGACAGCTCAGGGATCCTTTGGGGTGAACCAGTGGGGAACTGAGCCCCAGATGCCTGCACCCCCTGTAGGGCTCAGGGTGTCCCAGGCTGGCCTCTGCCCTCTCCCCTGGCACTGCATCTTCAGCAGATGGAGCACATGGGAAAGGCCATGGAGTGGGAGGTGCTGTCAGACACAGCTTCAGGAAATGTGGCCGTGCTCGCAGGGGGCTGAGGATGAGGGAAGAGATGAGGATCTGACTCCATGCTTCAGAAGGCTGATTTATTATTTTATGATATATATTATATTAAAACTATACTAAAAGAATAGAAGAAAGGATTTCATCAGAAGGCTGGCTAAGAATAGAAAAGGAATGAAATGATAACAAAAGTTTGTGTCTTGGACAGAGAGTCCAAGCCAGCTGACTGTGATTGGCCATTAATTAGAAACAACCCCATGAGCCCAATCCCAGATGAACCTGTTGCATTCCACAGCAGCAGATAACCATTGGTTACCTTTTGTTCCTGAGGCCTCTCAGCTTCTCAGGAGAAAAAATCCTAAGGAAAGGATTTTTCATAAGATATCATGGCTACACAGGAAATGCTTCCAAGACAGCTGGGAAGCATCCAGGCAGGAATCTGATCCTGCACAGGAGGTGTGCACTCAGCCTTTTGGAAACAGCTCTGCACACTTAGGAAATTACACATTGGGCTTGATAAACAGGTTATTGGAACCTGGTTTCTGGATTTCCACACAATTTTGGATATATGCCAGTAGAGAGGTGTGGTTGTGTGTGTTTGGCAGCACAGGTGTTCTCCCAAGGGAAATGCTGGGCTGTGATGGCTGGAAGAGCACCTGTCCTGAGCAGGAGCAGTGCACCTGTGTCAGGTCTGAAACCACTGATGGTATTCATGGCTGTGGCTGGGGAGTCAGTCACAAGCCACCTTTTGGCTGCCTGACCTTTTGAGCAGGTTTATTTTCTTTATTAGTCCAAGGCATATCAGAATCTGGCCAAATTCTGTGCTTGCCATCCAATGCTGACATTACAGTAAGTGCCTGCTCCCTGCTGCCTTAGTCAGATAGGCCCAGGTGTCTTGCTAAAACACCAGTGAAAGAAAGCACTGAAGAGATTATTGACTGATTTTGAAACACTGACTTCACTCAGCTGAGACTCGAGCAACCACTCTGTGTGTCTGCACACATTGTAGTTTTTTCAATTCTTAGCTTTCTAACAGAAAAAGATTTCTTATCCGAGTCCACATTAAGACAGAGGGCAAACTTTTCAGGGGCATAGTCAGTCAAGGAATACTGGGATTGTGCTCTGTGAGGCCCAATTGCAAATGCAGAGCTCTCAGAGTTTTGGGGAACGTTTTTTGCTGTGTCCCTGGATCCTAGCAGGGTGTGTGTGTGTGTTAAGGTCCTTGGAAATTCTGTGTTTCCTGTGCTCCCAGAGAGCCCAGCCCAGCTCTGTCTGCAGGGGGACACTGGCAGGTTCCCAGGATAAATCCAGGTTTTCAGCAGCAGTTGTGTTACAGAGACACTTGGCTGCTTCTCTCAAGGCTGAGCAGGAGCGAGGCAGGAGGGGTAGCACAGATCACCTTTCAGACAGTGGCAGTAAGGCTGTGTTTCCCACTTTGGCTCATTTCTGATGTTTGCACAAGGCATGTTGGAAGTGAGGCCCTGGTTGTCTTTCTCTTCTGTAGCAGGATACAGCAGTTGATGTCCTGGCATAGCACATACACTGCATTTTTATTTCCCTCCATTGTTATGCATTGAGAATGTTATCCTGGCAGATTCACTGCATTATGCTTTTTTCCTTGGTCTGCTCACATAAATTCATCCTTCCACACCTTTTCCTTCTTGGTGTTCATGTCAGTAATCAGCATTTAGTAGAAGAATTTTAAGTTGCTTTTGCATTTGTCAACACTGAATTGCATCTTCTGTCCCACCACCTGTTACATAGCTCTGCTTCCCTTTGAGGGACAGCCTAGTGCATTGTATTTTAATTGTTTTTAAGAAAATGTGGTTGCTTTTATACTTAGCGAGATTTGTTTCCTTTATATCTTCTCAGTTTTCAAGACCTTTTGTTAAGTATTCTCTACTAGAGTTTTTCCATTCCTTAGACATATTCCATATCAAAATGTTGAATTCACTGCCTGGTTATTACCTTTTTCTTTAACAGCTATCTATTCCTATTGTAAATTCCTGATCTACATGTTTGAATCTAATTTTGTTTGCCATTACAACTCATATATCAGTACAGAAGAGCTCCTTGATCTCCAAAATACCTACTTTTTCATTTTTTATATGCTAATGCATGTAATATAGCTCTGCCCTGTGATACTGTAGTGGTTTTTAATTAAGCAATCCTTAATTCTTATTCTTTGAGCAGCTTAGCCATCTTGTTCTCAAACTTATTCAATATTCTTGGTTTTTACATTGTGTAGGTCTTTGACATCCTTCTCAAACTGGCAGTGCTATACCTGCTGTGTTCTCTGCTCTAGCTTAGGTTTTGATGTGTCTTGAGTTTGTCTTTATTTCTGCTATTTAAAAGAAAAGGTGGATTCAATAATATGATACCTAGTATTTTCTGAAAGTGTTAGCAGCTGGTGGCTTTCCTTTTTCCCTGTCTCTGCTGAGGGAGAAGAAACATTTGAACAAGTCATTGAAGTTAGTGATTGCAGTTGTCACATTCCTTGATCATGGTATTGTTTCCTTATGATTAAATTCATTGACTTGCTCATGCCTGTCAAATATATGAATTTACAAACCTGTATTTCTTGGCCTTCTGATACAAAACCTAATTTGGAACCTGGAGTCCCTACTGGATGTATTTTCCACAATATTTAACCTGATTTACTTGTGATGTGGAACAATCTCGTGCTGTTCCTTGCATGTTTGACCTGTCATTTAGAGCTGCTGTATCACCAGCACAAACAAAATCTGATATTGACTCTTGGACCATGAAATATTTCTGTTGTTCCAATCTACAATTTCTTCTCCTAATGAAGCAATGGCACTAACAAACCAGAGAAGAGATTGCATTCTCAGTTTGACACCAGCAGCTGTATCAGACTCTTTGCTTAAGTTTGCATTTTCTTTAACCAGCAAAGCCATACCTTGAAATACAGTTAGGTAAATTTAATTATTTTTGCCTGCTTCCTGTAATATCTCAAGATATGTGAAAATGAATCACAATGGGGGTTATCATCTGCTTTCCTATAATCTATAAAGTTTATAATGGGTAGATATTGCTTTATTGCATTACACAATTTCTTAGATTCTTTTCACATTGTAAGTTCTTTTATTTCTTTCATTTTGACTTGAAAAGCTCTGCCCAGCTTGAATTATTTTATTTAAATCTTACATTTTTGCCTTCATCAGAGTTATCGTTATTTCTTTGTTCCCACTAAAAAGTTTGGATTGTTAAGAGCTTGATTGACACCACCCATTTTGGGTTGCAGAGGGACATGTGCAAACACAGTCCCATCCAGGGAATCCTTTTTGGGATTGGGTACACTGAGAAAGCTGAAAAAGCAGACAAACTGCAGGGACATGAAGCACTGAGTGCTGCAGGATAGAGATCCCAGCCACTCTTTACAGCTGCCATCAACTTGATGTGAAATCATGTTCAGATGTCTTAAAGGAAAAATAGGAGCTCCATATGTGCAGCCTTATAGAAAGGTAATTTCTGGAGAGAAGAAGAGAAAAGAAGAAATGCATTTTTACCATAGGGAACCTTTTCTGTATAATGCCATACAAAAAAACCTGCAAGGGATTTTGCAGCCCTACAGAGTGGAATTCTCTTTGATGGGAGCACAGGCCCTTGAATGGGGAACACAGATTGCACACTGGGAAAGGAGAGAACCAAGCAAGTCTTGTTAATCCTCATCAGAAACATGCAGCCATGAGCAAGCAAAACACTGAAGGCATATGTGCTATTCATAGTTTGCCCCATTGATGCAGTTTTTGCATTCACTTCTCAAGAAAATTTATTTTACTATCCAATTAGTTTTTATTTTACTTCTAGTGAAGTTGTGTAATATTAATTACCAACATAAAAACAAAGATGCAGTGCGCTGAAACAAATGGATGCTTTTTTACACTTAGATTAAAACATTACTTTTAATTGTTTACAGTGAAATCTCCTTGCTGTCATGCTGGTCTTGACAGGGTTATAAACTTCTAAGTTCTTAGAAAGAAACACAGAAGTATATTATCATCCAGCTATGGTGTAATCCACCATTAATTACCCAAATATTGCTGCATTTATACTGTATCATGTACTTATCAAACATCTACATGACTCCTTAACTATTTCCAAAACAAGAGTCATTATTTACCCACTGTGAAAATAGCCTTGTGTTAGTGGTATTAGAAATCATTAGCTCTATTAAGTCCGTTATCAGCTCTGCTAGCAGCTGGAAATATCCTGCAGCTCAGGAGGGCTCCAAAATGTTCCCCACTCATTATATTCTAGATCACTTTGTTTTCTTGTACACTGGAAACAGATTATAATCACATTCAGCCACGGGCAAAAATAGAAGCTGACAACAGTGGTAGGAAAAAAAAGATTTATGGAACTTTTCATTGCTTGGGGCAGTGTTTTGAACACGATAGCAGTGTTGTCCCTTAGATAGTGAACAGTTCAGCTATGTCTTTCTATCATCTTGGTGTTCCATGTCTCAAAATGACAATTATCACACCATAAATACAGCCCAAAGCATTACAGATGTCTATAAGCAGAATCCATATTAATTGTTAGTGCATAAAAAAGAGATGGCTCAGTTTGTTAGCTTAGGAAATAAGAGTCTGGGTTTTTACAAGTATAGAATAGCACATAGAAATATTAATTTTGTCTTTTTGTTGGTTGCTTTGAATAGGATTGACTCAAAAAATGATATCTTGAAGTGTTTGGGGTTCAAAGGATTCCTTTATTAGTCTTTTCTCCTTAGAATGAGGCTGGGCCTCAAACAAAATGTGTTAGGTTGCAGAATTTAAATCATCTCTTTAACATGCCTTAAGATCATGGGTTTGGTTTTTTTTTTTTCCCTTAACAGAAACACTGTTTGCAAAAACTGTTCCTTCTTGAGAAAGAATTTACTTTTGCAAAAGCTATGGTGGTGAAAGAATAAGGATGTCTCAATGCAAGTATCTTTTATAGGTGCACAGCTATGGACTCCCTATTTTCTCAGTCCCCTGAGATAGTACTGGGGTTTAAGAAGGATTTGTCTTAGGAGCTTGCAGTCATGTGTCTGAAGTAGGAAACAAGATGGTACTGCTGGGCTGAGGGCAGGTTTGTGTAACACAGACTGCTCACATCTAACACTAACCAGAAAGGAATGGATTTGTATCTGTAATTAATTACAGATATAGATGAGTCTACAGCTGGCTCTGTGTGATCAGGTGTGCCCAAAGTGGGGAGCAGAGTTTACCCTGCTCAATTCTGCCTTCCTCCTGCCCATGCACTTTCCTTGTGCTGTCCTTCACAGCTCTCCTGGTTGTTTCACTCTCCTTTTTTTTTTTTTTTTCTTTTTTTTTTACTCTAAATCTTGCCTAAAGAAAAATGCAACTGTCTTGGAGCTCTGCACCATTTTATTTCCTTCTTTTCCACCTCTCCTGCTCTGCCCTCGTGGTTGTGTCCCTTTGTAGCTCCCTCTCAGCTGAGGAAGGTGCAGCCATGGATCCACCCCACTCCTCTCCCCAGCCACATTCCTGCTAATTCCTCTTCCCTCCCCTCTGGCTCTGGGCTGAGAGGGCTCTGCCTGCCCCAAGAGCCCAGTCTGGCCCCACCAGGAGCCCCATGCAGGATTCTTTGCTTCACCTGCTCATCATTTGTTCCTCTTTTTGTACATCAGAGGGTTGCCCTGTGTGTAGCTGTATGCCCAGCTGTGAATGTCCAGGTACCTCTGTGTACCTGATACATTTTACTGTGATAGGTATAAATCCCATCACTTCACAAATTCTGTTTTAGCTATGCTCTCCTTCTTGTTGATCACCTGGGGTAAATTAGTGTAAGTCCAAACCAAACTGAAGCTGTAACTCTCCCTGTTGTTCATGTGAAGAGCTGAAATCTGCATCACTGTTTCTGTCTGAGCATCATCTGAAGTATTTATAACCAAGGCTCTAAAAATGTTACAAGGATAGTAGCATGCCATTTCTCTTTATGCAAAACCCACTTTGCTATGACATATCTGGAGCAGAGAAAAGGCTAACATGCTTATTTTGCCAGCTAACCTAAGTGAACAAATAGGTACAGAAAGATTGGAGTGGGAATTGTCATATTTTATGTGATCAATCAGGTTTTGAAGCAGGCTGAGAGTAATTTGGTGTTGTGCAGGGATGTCAGAATTTCTGCCAGTTTTGCAAGATGCTTGAATCTTTGCAAGAATGGAAGTAACCATTTTAAGCAGAATTATTTGATTAGGAATCAACCTGTTGTGTCTTTCTGCTTTCAGCTGTAGCAATACTTCACACATGGGGAAATACAGGAAAGAGAATGGCATTAAGGGAGGAGAACTCCTACCCATTTTTTATCTAACTAGGGAGTAAGTTTGTCCAAAATTAAGATGGAGCAAAAAATTATAGACCTTGATGTTATTTGAAGAAATTCCTCAAACATCTAGAACAAGGCATGCCAGTGAGTGGGGATTTCATATGTCAGCAGATGCTACAGAAATGTTTGGGCTTTTTGGTTTTTTTGGGGTTTTTTTTGCTGTGGACATATTTTAAGGATACTATATTTAAAAAAAGACAGATCACTATGTATTTCAGCAATGGAATCATAAGAAGTCCTTTGTGTTTCTGTGGGTGAGAGCTGGTTTATCAGGGTTTTTTTGTTTGACTGAGTGTTTGAGGTGGATGATCCTGGAGGATGGATTTTAAGAGGTGAGGAGCCAAGGGGCAAATCTCCTGAACTATTGATGGCAGGACAGGCAAAGAATTAAAACCACAGAAGGGAAGTATGGAGAAAAAACACAATCCTAAAAGTAGTAGGTATGAGTAGTAGAGGGGTGAGAAGGAAAGGAGCAATGGGATTTCAGGAAGAGTTTTTCAGACCCCCTGAGAGCTCTGGCCCTGCTCCAGCCTGTTGTTCCTTTGCATACAGTGCTTCAACTTTATAAAAAACCTTGCACCAAAGTGCTGTGTCTTCCCTTTCTCGCTCCCTGTCCTTCTCTTCTCCACCTCTGAAAGACTCTGTGTGTCTCGAACACGATCCAGTTCCTTTTTAGCACTGCACCATCGCAGCCTCAGAGGTGGAATTTCCGCTCCTGCCCTCGGGGGGTTGTGCTCACTGTGCAGATGGACATGGCTCATGTTCAGCACATCCTGCACATTCCTGCCCTGCTGGGGAAACCCCAGGATGTGCTGGCCCAGTGCCCCTTTGGGGTCTGCAGCTTTGCTGTTCGATGAGCAAGGGATGTGAGGCAGGAGCTCAGGGTGCCTCAGTGACCCCAGCACCATCCTCTCCACTGGACTCTGTGCTCAGCTCTTGGCTGATTTGGTACAAAGAACGTCTTTCCTTGAGTTTTAAGTTAATTTCTTTGTAGTCTGGTGCAGGAGCACCAAGTGGCTGAGGCAGCTTCCATGTCATGGGGTGGCTCCAAAGCACAATGCAGTCACCTCAGCCCTGTGCCAGGGGGAGTATGGCTGGCACCAGCCCCCTGCTGCTGCCCAGAGTGCCCCACCTTGCTCTTCACATCAGCCTGTCTTTGTCGCTTGCTCCTAAATTTGACTCAGAGGCTGCTTTAGCAGCAGGTTCCCTCTGTTCAGAGGGTATTTTGCTGCCAAAACATACTTTTAATGAGAAGACCAGCTGTTCTCCCTCAGGACCAAGCTTCCACTTGCTCCTTAGTTTGCTTCTTAATTGTCTTATCACTGATGAATAATTTAATAATTTCTCTTCAGTATTTCATAAATTTAGAGTCTCAGTTAATAAAAATATAATGTACAGCAACAGAGAGTTGGTTCTCTTCCCTTCCATTTGTGGCACAGCTTGTCATATTTCCCTGAGCAGTATCAAACAATATGCAGCTAAATTGAAATAGTGAAACCAGATCAAGATGTCTATCAGCATCCTACACTGATGTGCAGTTTGGGTTTTATTCCAGACTATTTTATGATGCAGAAAATCTGCATAGATCAGTCTTCAAGCTTTAAGGATGACTGGCTTGCATGCCCTGTAGAGAGTAGTTATTGCTTTTGTATCTCTCTTAAAATATGCTAACTTAATACATTAGCTTGGAAATCTAAACCTGCCCCATGGGTGGGACTTGTGTTGTGTATCAAATGGAAAAATCTCTGATCAGCTGTGTGGTGTTGGTTTGGGGGTTTTGTTGTTGTTTTTAACAGGTGTAAGAGATCTGGCAGAACAATCCTGCATTTCTAGATCTTCATCCAGTGTAGGGGTTTCCTCATTTGTTTCTGAGGTGTAATTGAAATATTCTGCTTTTAAAAAACAAACTAACACCCAAACCAAACCTGTTTGAAGCAATAGTTAAACATGGGACACTTTCTGTTAGCACCCACTGGAATTTATTTTCACGTGTTTTAGTTGGTTGTGACTGGACAAACATGTCAGATGTTGAAGGTCTGTTGGAAGAAGAAAAAGACCTGGGTGAAACTGGTTGGACCAGGGTTTGGTCACACAGTTCCCTGTGAGTGCTCTGCTCTCTGTTTCAGTTTGTAACATCAAATTCCAATAACATCCTTTCCTTACTGGGTTTGTTTGTGAAGCACATGAAAAGAACAGCAGCAGATCCTGTAGAGAACCTGAGGTGTTATCACTATTGTTGCATTCTGTTGTTGGCAGTGATCATTTCCATTTGTGTGTCATTGACTGCAGTCACCTTTGAGATAAAAACTCCACAGTCAACGTTGCCACAGTACAACATGGTTTGGTTTAAGATCCCTTTCTCTACCATGTTTAACTGGCCAGTTTAATGTCTCCTCTGCCCTCCCATGTTTGTGAATATTTCTTTCAGGTGCATTCATTTGAAATGAAATCTTTTCCATGTGGGTGTCATATTCCTTTAGTACTGTATAAGAAAACCCTATTTTTTAAGAATTGTGTTAGAAAATGATACTTGTTCCTGATCCAGGTGCCGTGTGCATGTACCCACCTTCTGATAACCTTCTAAAAGTGCAGTTTGATTTTTTATTATCAAAATGAGTTCCTCCATTAGTGAAGTTGTCTGAGTTGATAAATGAGTGTAAATTAAAATCTTTCACACAGAACAGACAAAAAAAAAAATTAGTAAAAATGAATGGATATCTTAATTTTTTTTTAATTTGCAAGGTAACTTTTGTTGGTGTGGAGTCGCAGCTACCCAACAGCAATAATTTAATCAAATAACTTTATTTTTTCAAGTAATTTGATTTTTGTTCATTTCATAAGTATGGACACCTAGTAAGTATCCCACTACCTAAAACCATAGATATCTGTAATTTATTGGTAACAATATAACAAAAACAACTTTCACTTTAAAGACTACACATGTTTAGGGGAAAGAAGTCCTCTTTGCTTTGGGATTTCTTAAGCTTGAGAACACATCTGTTTCTAAATATTCCTCTGACATTGTGGTTCATAGAAGGTCTGTGAAGAAAAGTGTTGATGTACTAAGTGTATCTCTATGGAAGATTTAACACAGAGTTTTCTTGCATATTAATTTAGAAATAGGAAGATTGTGTGCTGTCATTATGTATCCTGGTTGTGATATCAAATTAAAATAATGTTATTGGATTTTTCATATATAGAATTGCAATTTAATATCTTCTGTATTAGAAGTGTTGACAAATTAATGAAAATGGGCTCCTTCTTCTAGTGGGCTCCTGAGAGGTGGAAAGAACAATGGCTCCCTGAGACTGCTTCAAAGCTTGTGGAGGGGAAGACTCTTGTTCCAAGCCTGTCAGACTAAATCTGATCCAGATTTACTGCCCCACACTGTCCAAACATTATCTGGTACAGGCCAGGGTGTCAATGAGCATCAAAAGCTTCATTTCTCGGTGGGAGAAGCTTCTGTAAGAGCTCTTAGGACACATTTATTTTGTGTCTTTTTTGCTTCTCTTCTTCTGCCCATATCTCAAAGAAGTGGAATTGTCTGACTGGTTGCAGAATGCTCATCTTTGCTCCTCTGCCATCATTTCACAAGCCAACTTCAGTGTCAAAAACTTTTTTTCCTTGGTCTGTGGGTTTGCTGAAATTCATCTATTATATTATGGCTTTACCTGCCCTGAGCCTTTTATGTCCAAGGGATTCCTGCAATCCACACTTAGGGTAAAACAGAGATTTCAGGCACAGGTTTTGATAGTTTCACATCATTAGAAAGAGCTGGTAGCAATTTTTGCAGAGTCACAGAGGTTTTACCCAAATTGCTATCTTGATTTTTAACTACTCTCTAGTCTCCCATGTCTTTAGTTGGATAAAATATTGTGGTCATCCTCTTTTTCCATTTTTAAATTCTTCTTTAGTGTTGCCACTGTCATGATTATCAATACAGCATGGCACTTGAGAGGTGTGTGGCCCTTGTGGGCTGTTTCCTTTCTGCTGTGCTACAGAGTGAGGGGTTTTTTTCACTTTCTTTTTGCAGTGTTAAACACTACTTAGCTCTGTGGCAGCCTCAGACATTCTGAAGGAAGAAACAGTATGTAATGCAAATATGATAGCTACTTTTTACATCTTAACTAAGAAGTGGAATCTGTTCCCTCCTTTCTCAATTAATACCATATTTCTGTGGCTTTTACTTTGCATTGCTGGGCTCAGAAAAATAAAGCCATGGCCTTGAGATGAGCCAGGCCTGTGGAGCTGGTGCTGGGGTGAGGCTGTGCTGTAGAAATGTGTTCAGTGCAGTGATGGTAGGGCTGTGCTGATCCCACTCCCCTCCACGCTGGGAACAAGCAGCATTGCTGGAAGGCATTTCAGTTCCCTGCCTCCTGTTTGCTCTGGTAATGTGGGGACACTCCAGTGTTTGGTATCTGCCAGGATGATTCCACAGCCTCTTCAGGCTGGCAATTGGATTGCCCTCCCCATGCTGAGAGGGGAGAGCAGGGCATGTCTGGAGTGGCAGCCCAGAGCACACTGCACTGCAGTGCTGCTGGGGGACACAAGCTGGGGAGCTGGGCAGGGGTGGCAGCAGCAGCACAGCCCCAGCAGATGAGAAGTGATGGTGTTTCCCATTTCACTAATTGTAAGCAATTAGATGGGTCTTATTTGGGTTTTTTTTGGTTTTTTTTTTTTTTTAATGGAAAAGATCCATAGCCTATCCATGCAGGACAGCCCCCAGCCAGGGAATAATGTGCTCTGACTCCACAATTCAGAAGGCTGAACAATTGCTGTATTAATATTATAATAATATAATATATTATTATTAATATATATATACTATAACTATACTATATTACATTAAGATATATTACATACTAATACTAAAGTATACTACTGAAGTACTAAAGAAAAACCTGTGACCCCTTACCAGGCAGTCCCAACACAGCTTTGACCTAATTGGTCAGTCAGTCCAAACAACCATCAGCAGCATTTGTCCAATTAACAAATCACTCTTCATTAAACAATCTCCATAACACATTCCACATGTGCCAAACAGGGGCAGCAAGTAGAGATAAGAATTGTTTTCTCTTCTCTCTCTGAGCTTTCTCACTGCTGTCCCCAGGAAAAATCCTGGGAGAGAGAATTATGTCTCTCAGTTCAGAGTATGTGAATACCACAATAGCCTTGTTCTGAGAGTCTCTTCAAGCTCCCTTAATGGAGAATTGCATGGAGGTTTAATGTCTTGGTAAGGATTGAGTCTCTCTGCAAGATGTTAGTAATGCTATTTAGAGAAGAAAACACTTGATATTTTCTACCTAGACAAAGTTCTCAGTGGGCTGTTTCCTTTCTGCTGTGCTACAGAGTGAGTTTCTAGCTTGCAGGAGATTTTTCCACGGTAAATGCAGTGGTAGGGAAGTATTTGCTGCAGTGCTCCTGAGAGAATTGCTGGCCAGCACAAGCTCCATGGGTGCCTCATCTGAGTGCTAAATTGTGTGAGGCCTTTCATACAGCACTTTACAATTAATTACAAATTAATTACAATTAATTTACTTTACAATAAAATGCTTTTCTGTATTTTATTCATTAGCCCTTGGTTTCACCTGAGTAACGGAATCTTTTACTACTTGTAGCTGAAGATAACATCTCTGGTACCTTGAAAAGTCAGGAAACTTAAACAGGACTTCTTATCTGAATGGTTTGTGACTTTCCTTCTTTAGTCCAATAACAACCAATAAAGAATTCAAATGAAATCTCACTGCCTGTGAAAGAAATGCCAGTCATGTAGTATTGCAGCTTGCAGTTCCCTGGAGGCAGACAAATCCTTGTTTCTGTCTTGTACATCCTTGTATCTTGCCTGCTTTTAAAAAGAGAAATAACCCATTGAAAAGCCTGATCCAGGGCATCATGCACATTGCATTATATTTGCTTTTCTTTACTCTAGAATTATGCAACATTCCTCTTACTTTTTCCACATATTCCACACAAATTATTTTTACCTGTTGTGCATGTTGAGAAACAGATGGTCCAGGTAGTAAATAACTGGCTTCCCAGGAGCTATGAAATTGAATTCTCCCAGGTAGCTCCTCCAGGAACACTCTATTTGCTGGTATATGTCAGTGAGCCTTCATGTTAATGATGCTTATATATCAGTGTTTATTTCCATCAGTTGATTATCAGTTGGTTCAGCCTAAAAGTAAAACTGTTTTTAATTATTATTTTCAAGCTTTTTGAGGGCCAAAGGGGTTATATTGTAAGTATTTCTGGGAAAAAATGGTCAAACCCTGAAAACCCATTGAAGAACATTGTTGCAAGATGGAAGTTGTTGGGGTTTTTTTCCTTTTAGACAAGAAAAATACTATATTTTTGTTGATCCTGCTGTTGAACTAAAGAAAAAAAGTCTAGATTGGTGTGCACTGTGCATTATGGTGAGTTGTCCTAAGGCAGTAGTATAAGATGGAATAAGAAAAAAAAATTCAGAAGTTGAAAAATTTAGTGCTGCTGGGAAGAGATAATACTGCCTCAGAAACAGAGAAATTACGTGATGCTGAAAGCCTGGTTCAATATATTTCGTTTCATTTGTAGTTCAGCTGCCAAACTTCTCAGTGGTGCAACTTGACCTTACAGATTCTTCAAACAGCAGAAAGATTCCAAATCATTACTCTGCTGATAGACCATTCCTTCTCTCAAAGAGCTGCAGCACCTAGAAGGCTGGTTTATTAAAAAGCTGTTTCCTAGTAGATCTTCTTTCTGACATAATTACTTTAGAAATTTGTTTTGAGAGACTCTTTCTGGTATAAATTTTTTAAGAGATTGGGTTGAACAAAAAAAAGAGTGTTTTGGACACTGTGTAATACCTTCTGTGACACTTCTGAAATAATCAAGGTCGTGCATTGCATTAAACCACCCGTGGCTGGCATTTCTTGTGCCCCTTGGAAACCAAAAGAGTTCCAGCTCACTGGGTGATGCAAGATCCTCAGTGCTGCTGTAACAGCTTCAGGGATGACTTTCTATTGCACCTGACTTGGGACTCACAATGAACTGGAAATTATGGCACAGTTATTCTTACATCACCATGACAATTTTCAGGGTCCCCCGTAGGCCAGTCAAAGAAGCAGCAGCTTTTAGGCCATAATCCTGTCAGGAAAATGTCACCAGGTTCCACTGCTGGCCTAAATATTCCTGTTCAGAAATTTCTGTCTGTTGTTCAGAAAAATCTGTGTCTTCATTTTCACTTTGGTGTGATTCCCAGTGCTTCAAATTGTTTGAGCTCAGGCAAGAATTTGTCTGAGTCTTTAGACAGGGTCCAGCTCTTTCCCATTCTGCAGAGCCAAGCCTAGAGAGCAACATTTACCTTTCTGCACTAAAATGTTCCACAGTAATGATGACAGTAAAAATGAGCTTCATTGCTTAGAAATAGACCTGCCTGCTTTTCTTTTTTAGTTCTTCTTACTTCAGTGCCTTCTTCAAACAATGGTGTGAATAGTGCTCATGTACCTGAGCTGAAGAACATAAATACATCCTTAAACTCTCTGAAATATGTTTCATATTTATATCAGTATTGGGAAACTCAGTTAAAAGATAGATTGAAAAAAATGTGGGATCATTCTTTTTCAATTAGAAAGAAGAAAACTCCGACTTCTCTTTCAAAATTTGAAATAGTGTGCCTACCTTTTCATATATGTGTAACATACATATACATATGGTAAAGTCCCACAGGACACTGAGGCTGTATAAACAGTATTATTGAACTGATGTGATTGCCACTGACCAGACATTATTTCATGCAGCCCATGCACCTCACGCAGTGTGATAATGAATATTTAAGTGATGTATTTCAACAAATATAATTAGTACATGGTGTCTCAGGGAATACTATCTTGTAGAGCAGTGAGTTTGAACATTTTTGCAGGTGACCCTCAGTTGAAAGAGGTGGTTATAGGACTGGAATCCCTTAGGTTTGACTCCTGCTGAAGGGTCCAGTTTTGCTTTTGCTTGTATGACTGTGCACACTGGATATTGTAGGCAAGAAATGGGGTATTTCTGCTTTGGTGGTTTTTTGGTTGGTTTGGGGTTTTTGTGGTTTTTTTTTGTTTGTTTGTTTGTTTTTTTTGTCAGAGCAACATTTAATTTTGTACTGTAATATTGTGCTGAGGCCATGGCTGCAATGCACTGGCAGACACTGATAAGTGACTTACTGTTTCATATCACACATTTACTGAATTTTCAGTTTGAAATGTACAGTCTGGGATGACAGCCAGTCATTCAACCTATTCTTGCCTCAAAGAGTGTAAAAAAACCAGGCAGACAAAAGAAGGAACACCTGGCAAATGTCTTGGGTTTCAAACAACACGAGAGAGAGGTAATGGTATCCATGGTTAGGAGTGAGATAACTTTCTTCTTTACACCATGTGTTGAAAACATTTTCAAAACATTGAGATGCCATTTAGGAAGGGCCTAGCACAAAACAATGCAGAGAATGAAGCAAACAAACAGGAGAACTGAAGCAGAGACAGCACAAAGCCCAGCCTGTGAATGCTGGGCACAGCAGCCCCTGTGCCACTGCCACACTCCTGCTCTCCCTGACTCAGAGTCATGGCAGCTGCCTTGGAAGGTGGATCTGCCTTGGAAGGTGGCCCTGTGGCTCTGTGAAACAGCCCTTACTCACTGTGGTGGGATGATGTGGTTTCCTTGGGAAAACAAGTGGCAGAGGGATTTGAATAAAGAGCCAGCTGTGCTGCAGACAAGGTTTCTAATGCTGGCTGACAAGGGTTGTCTGTGGGTTTTTTTAATTGTTTTCTTTCAATTCATCAGCTTCAGTTTTGGGCTTTTTTTTTGTTCAGTATTTGCATTGTTTAAAGCATAAGGAAATAGTTGTGTCATTGTTCATTTCAGAAAAATGATACATGTTTGGGTTTTCCCTTTTAGTTCTTTTGTGAAAAGGAATGATGAGGAGGTGTAATGTCTCTTTAGCCTTTAATAATGTCTGAGAAGGTAATTCAGCACAACTGAGATACAATCTCCATTACTTTTTGAGGCAGTATTGACAAAGGACTGGATGGCTTCCCCAACTGCTTTAGGGAAGCAATTGTTTTGCTTAGATTAAGGATGCTGCTTTTCCTGCTTTGTGTTTCATCTCTGTGATGGGAGATCAACTTGTTCTCCTCAGATCATTGTGTTGCTTGGATTTAGTGCATGAGTTGAGTGTACCAAAGCCTGGGAAGAGCTATGAAAAACTATTTTGACCATGTTAAACCAGATCTGAATTTTCTGTTGTATTTTAGTCAGCATTTGGATTGTAAAAAGCCAAGCAGTGATTGGGAGTGTGTGCTCAGGAGCTCTCAGCCATCACTGATGTACCTGTAATTCTGGGACATCCAGGGGCTGTCTGTGACCCCTGGGGCTGCCAGGCTGTGCCACAACAGCACTGCTATCCTGCTTTGTTTAAATGTTTCACCAGGTAAAAGAATGAAGTGGGAAAAAATATTTATTTATTTATTTATTTTTAGATTTTTGTTCTGATTAAACCAAACTAAGTCAATTGGGTAGCTTATGATTGCCTCAAAGCTACACAGATCAGACTTTGTATTCTCAGATTACTTAATTACAACACAATTTACCCTCACTCAGCTTCTAATTTGAAATGAGTGCTGCTGATATTCTTGACTCCGGGAGAATCTCTTGAAGAATGACATGTTGATTATGTGGACACCAGGCCGTGATTTTTTGAAAATGCTCATACAATCAATGTGTAATAAAATTGATTGGAATTAGATATGTTGTCTGTTTGTGAATTTAAATGAGAAATTTAAAAATATTTAAAAGCCTAAGTGTGGAGAGTACCAGTATTCCAGATTTCAAGGTCTTTGACTTTCCCTATGGTTTTAAAAGATTTTTCCTTAAATTCTAAATGTTTGAGCTTGTATAGTGTATCCTGGTGAAATGACTAATTCAGCTACTAAATGAGAAAAGGCATCATTTCCTCAGTATTGTCCCCCAGACCAATACTGGCTACTGCTATACCAAAAATAAAATCCATTTCCTGATGTAAAAAGCCAGATGTACTCCATCAAGACACTCATTGTGTTTAAGCTTCCAAATCAAAGGCAATTTCCAGGGGCCAGAGCGTGTCATGTCATGGGATCCATGGGGCCAATCCCTCTGGATCCTTTATTATGGGACAAGTGATTTCCTGCTCTGGACTGCAGAGCTCAGCAGATTTGCAGGTACTGCTGGTGAAGTTTTAATTTAGGCAAAGATGCTCTCAGAGAAGTGCTCAGATGTGAATCCAATTTTATATCCCTGGCAAGTTGAACAGTGTTGGGCTCCTGCTTTTGGTTCATTTGAACAGGTTTATGAAGAAGCAGCACATTAAGCTTTTATCTCTCTCATATATACACAAGTGTGTGCATGTCCCTAGTTAGTACTTTTTATATATATAAGCTTTTATGCATTTTAATAGAAGCTATATAATATTTATATGATGTTAATATTGGTATTTGTTTATTTTTCTGTATTAAATGCTACATTTGTCTTGCACCAGATTTCGGAGTTTTTGCAGCTGCAATGTGTGTTCAGTTTCCTCTGCACAGCTCATTTTGCAAAGTATCTTACATTTACTGTGTGGGAGCTGAATCTTGAGGCAGATTAAATAATCTGTGGTAATTTGATTTCAGCTCTTTTTTAGTCTTACAGAAATGCTGTTCATTCTCATTGATGTGCACTTGGCTCACTTTTAAGAGCAGCCTCCATGTATTGTGGTGACAGGATTCAGAGTCTGTATTTAACTGGTGCTACTGTGGCTCTCAGAGCAAAACTGGTTTGTTTATGTGGGTATGACTTTTTTGTACTTATCCTTGAGAAGGAAAAGCTGCATCTAAAGTAAGTTGAGAAAACATGATGCACATGAGTCTTTTGAAGTAACTTTTAACACAAGGGCACAGTTTTGTATTTTATCACTCATAAATATTCACTTATTGAAATCCAAGCATGCTTTGTTTAAAGTCAGAACACAGACTAGGAGAGTAATTCCACTTAAGCTTCTGTGCATGTGGATATTGTCCAAACACATTTTCTTCCTGCTGTGTCTTGCTCTGCGTGCTGTTGTGGAATGGCACAGGACCTAGCACAGATTACAGATTTGATGTTCTTGGAGGTCCAAATGGGGGTTTTAAACATCAAACTTTATTGGCTAAACAGTGTCTTTTATGCTTAGATAAGACATAGCCAAGGATAGTGAGGAGAGCTGCACATATGATGGCCTTAAAATTTAGGATGTGTTCATAAAAGGTGCCTTTGTATTTCAAGCAGCTGACATTCCCACAGGGGGCACGTTCTGGCAACAGACCTTCAAAAAAGATAAAGAAACTGCTGTGTAGATTTAAGGCAACATGGGGAGGATGCAGAATTTATTATAATTGATTTCCTAAAGTTTCTTGTCAGAGGAGAAGTTATACTTGCCTTGTGTAAGCCCCAGTACACCTGGCTCTGTTCCTCAGCAGCCTGTGCTTGCCCAGCCCTCAGAATGCAGAACATGAACAGCCTCTGTCCAAACCTCTGCACTCTCTGCTCCCTGCCTGTGCTGCTGTTGGGAAGAGGCTTTGTCCCTGCCTCTCCCTGCCCTGCAGAGCAGTGCCAGCAGAGAGCTGCCCCTGGGCTCTTGGAGAACCCTGGCTCAGGTTGGAAAATGTTCTGAGATCCTCGAGTCTGACCCCAGCCCAGCCCTGGCAGGCCACCCCAGCCATGTCCCTGAGTGCTGCTGCAGCTCAGGGTCCATGCTGGGGAAATACCCTCCTGCTGCTTTGGGGATGCAGTGTCATTTTGTGTCTATTTTGGTTTTTATAAATATTGGCCTTCCTTAAGTTACAGTAATTACTCAGTTTAGCAGCTTTTCTAGACTTCTTTGTTTCATGTGACAAAGATCAGTCTTGCTGCAAATGATGTTTTGTGATGTTTTCTTTTTATTATTTGATTCATTAAGTACAATGAAGTACTTTGCTTCAGTCTCTAAAAACAAACATGCATCATTAGAATTATCATTTCTCTAGTATTACTGATTAATGTTCACTAGAAAACAACTTGATACAATGTCTAAAGCATACAGTTCATTATAGTGTTTGTTTTCTTCATTCTCTTTTGCTGTTTTGCCGTTTTTATTAGACACAAATTATTGTAATGTGTAGAATTGCACATGAACTTATTTACCAGTCTACATTTATGTTTAGAAAAGTGAAAATGTTACAATGACACCCGCTTATCAGATTTTCTTTTCATGTGCTGTTATTTTAATCCATTTGCCTTAATGATTAGAAAAAAATATTTTTCACTATCAATGCAAACATATCAGTACTCAAAGAATGAGAAAAGTTTATATCCTTCTTTATCCCTAAAAAATATCATCTGTCATTTTTCAATGAAAGAGTCTGAAAGAGTTACATAATTTCCAGATCTTGCTGTGTGTTTGTGGCGTTTGTAAATAGAAAAATACAGGCCAAATCCTGATCACATGGAATAACATGAAAGATACCATCTCTGCCTTGCTGCTCTCCTTTCATATTTGGAGTTTAATCTTCTTGTGCTGGCACAAATCCTGTTCATTTGAAGCTGATTGGTAAAATACAGTGAATGAAAGAAGATTGATTTCTCTGATTAAGTTTTATAGGGACCTAAAGACCATATTCTCAAAGGCTATTTTTAATCCATCAAAGCTCATCTGCTCAAAGATGAGCAGATAGAAACAGAGGGGGTGAATTTTCTCCTGGTAGATGTAGGGAATGGTCCAGCTAGGCTGCTGTCCTGGCTGCTCCACTGAGGAGACTTTCTCCAGGGAGAATGCATGAAGAAGTATTTTCAAATTTAAATAGAGTCCTTGTCAACATGCCAGCTGTGCAGGCTGGAAGCACTGTTTTGTGTTGCTCTCCAATAATCACTGCTCTGATTTGCCCACAGCTCCAAGAGGCACAGTCTCTTTTCCCAGGCAGTGACCCCTTGAAAATGCCGAGGAGAGCGGTGCCACCACACACATTTGTGATTTGTTTCTCTTTTCTGTTGTAGGCCCTTCAAATCATCACAGCCAATCAACGCTGAGGCCACCTCTCCCTCCTCCTCACAACCATTCCCTGTCCCATCACCATTCCTCTGCCAACTCCCTCAACAGGAACTCGCTCACCAACCGCCGCAACCAGATCCACACGCCCGCGCCGGCGCCCAACGACCTGGCCACCACGCCCGAGTCCGTGCAGCTCCAGGACAGCTGGGTGCTCAACAGCAACGTCCCCCTCGAGACCAGGTGGGTGCTTGGGGCATTCACTTTCTCTGAACGTGGTCCTTTCACCCAGGGCTTTTCTCCTGGGAAGCTGAAAAGGCAGCTAGAGAAGCCTCAGAGAAAAGGAGAACAATTCTCTTAGCTCATTTGCTTTTCCTGTGTTGTTATGTGGAATGTGTTTGGGGATTGTTTATCCAAGGTGATTGTTTCATTGGGTTCTGGTGTGAGTTGTTTTGACTCATGGTCAAATTAGGGCCAAGCTGTGTCAGGACTCTGGAAAGAATCACAAGTTTTCATTATTATCTTTTTAGCATTCAGTATCTCTTCTGTATTCTTTAGTATAGGATAGTATTCTACATAGTATAGTAGTATAGTATAGTATTCTGTATTCTTTAGCATAGTACTCTTTAATATAATACAGTATAATAAAGTAATAAATTAGCCTCCTGACCACATGGAGCCAGATGCATTGTTCCTCCCTGCCACGAGGCTCGCCGTGCATTGACAGCAGGTGGTGGGGATGGACACCTGGAGGATGCCACTGGTGATCCTCCAAAGCACACAGAGACCACCCTTGGTTTGCTGGGAGCTGTTTTTGGTGTTCTCTGTGTCAGGGGTGGTTTTTCTGACACAGCATGGGGAGTGAGTGGCATTAGAAGACCCAGCAGTCCCAGTCTGCTTTGCACTGGAAGGTGCACAGTGAATATCGCTGCTCACATCCCATTTTAAAGCCTTTTATTGACTTGGACCTTCCTTGCATACACAACTCTTGCTATTAATACAGCATATTTATATCACAGGCTCAGGGACAACTTAGAATTCATATTGGCTGTGCTGCTGAAAAATTATACATTTTTCCTTTCCTGAAGCAACAAACAGAGGCTCACTTGACATTATGCATTTTGGGAGACTTTGAGAAACAATCCGAGATTCATGACTGACAGTACTATAATTTTAATTTATACCTCATCCAGCATGCAAGTTCATTTTAATCTCTTCTGTACATGTTAACAGCTTGATGCCTGTGGGGCAAACAGCAGCATATAAATGAAAAGGTGCAGCACTTAGGCCTGACAGAGAAATAAATAAATAAATGCCTGACATGCTGCTGGTCTAAATATTCTGGTTTGTTGTCATTTGGGGTATGGAATGTCAAACATATTTAACTTGCACTTTAAATAGCAGAGTTGGCAGAGCTGATCTCTCAGAATTTAAAATTAGCTATTGTGGTGCTGAATCAAGTGCTTGGAAGAGCAGGGTGGTGTTGCTTGCCCGGAGAGTGACAAACACAGGAGCAGGTGGAGGAGCTGGGCTGCTGGGAGCACTGGCTCCTGCCTGGGTTTCAGCTGCTCGCTTGCCACAGCCTCTGGGATGCTGTGTTTGGTTTGCAGCCTCCCAGGGTTTTCAAGGGGCTCTGCTGGGTCACAGCCTGAGGAGCCACATCTTGGGGGTGTTACACCCCCAGCCCAGCCCCTCCAACACTTGATTCAAGACTGTCCCTCTGGTGTGGAGCTCTGGGAGGAGCTGGCGTGGCTGGGCTGGAGCTGGCAACACTGAGGCTGGTGTTACTCAGGGGTTGATCAGTGGTGGGTTGCAGCTCCATGGGGAGGAAAGGAGCCTGTAAGGGGCAGGGAGTCTGTGCCAGTCTGTGCTGGGCTGGGGTGTGCACAGGGGGCTGCCCTCGCTTTGTCCTGCTCTGCTAAAGTGGGAACGTGGCTGCCATGAAGAAGTGGAAAGCGAATTCAGGTTATCTGAAGTCAAGATGGCCAAAAAAGGAAAGGAAGGGATTCTTGCTTACTGAAGGTTTGGAGCTAACTTTGGCCAAATTAAAAAAAAAAAAAAAAAATCCCAAAAACCCTTGACTCTGAACTGCTGCTTTTGTGAGAACCTCTGCTATTTTATAGAACTTAGATTGGACATCCTGAATTTGTTATTTATTGCTAAGAATTACGAGATAGAAGTGTTGGTCCTGTTCAGCCAGACTGGTTCTTGCAGTGTGGTTCATTGCCCAGTGTTAGTACCTACTTTTAATTCTGGTGTAGAGTGGCCATGTTCCTGGTCTGCCTCTTCCCATATGGAATTGTTCTTGGGTACAACAATACCTGAAATGTGTCATTTCTGAAGGCTCAAGACTGTCCCAATTTACCAATCACTTTAGCTGGAGGGAATTCCTTGGGATATTCACAAAAGGACTCTGCCATCATCCTGGCACCCCTGAGCCACAGCAGTGGGCATTTGTCTGGCTGGGTTTTTTTAGTGTCTGATTTTGTACCTATTCCCAGCCAGAGGTGACTGTGAATGCCTTTACTGACTTTGGTTCTTCTCTTTTTTCTCTTATCCTGCAACCTCTGGCAGTGTGTGTGTACATGACAAAGGTTACTTTGTGAATGCTGTTATTTCTGGAGCTTGCAGGATGCCCGACAGTTAATTGGAGCTTTTTGGAAGACAGGTTTGTCACAGGCAAGCATTAAGCTATTAGAAAATGTCCTGGCAGAATTGCTGTCTTCCAAAACTATTCCAGAGCTGCTTCAGGATCGATTTTAGTTCTTCTCTGAAATTACACACCTGACAGGGCTTGATGACAAGTTTCATCATAAGAATATTAACTCAAAAATGACTGAAACTGATGCTTGTGAAGTCATTGAGACTTTCAGAATTAGCCTGTAATTCTTCCCCCTTAAAACTGGTGTTTCATCTACATTGATACCAATAGCTACAAAAAAAAATAAGGTGTATTTTTGGTAACTTTTTACTTCAGCCTTTTTACTTTAAAGCTTTAGCTTGTTGCAGAACACTGACCCCTCTCATTCTGCCTCTTCATAGCGCACAACTCTAATTTTTTTATCTTGTTATCTGTTTATTAATCTCAGTAGAGGAGCGCTCAGGAGGCCAAGCCAGCACTGACAGCACCTGCTTTATCAAGAGAGGGTTTCATAACTCTCAGTTTTCATCTTTCAGTTACCTTCAGTAGATTCGGCTCTCTACTGAAAATGATGTGCAAGTGGTCACGTTACTGATTATGAAACAAAAGGCAGCACCTGAGCTGTCTGAAGGGAATGCTTTGTGTCAGCACGACAAAACTCAGATCACAATTTAGATTCCAGATGTCTCTTTATCTAACAGTACCAAGTGCTGAAATCATTGAATAATACAACACGCGTCTGCATGTTGCTTTTTTTTTTCTGGTAAGAATATTTTAACCTTCCCTTTGTTCCTGTGTTGTCCTAGGCAGTTTGGGCTAAATTCAGACTGTTTGGAGACATCGCATTTTCCAAATATATCCTTTCTCTATCTCTTGTTTCAGTATTGATTGGAGGTTATTAATCACATTTGCTTTATTTTCATTGTGGGAAGCTTTTACTGCTTGCACATATTTTAATGTGGCCTGTTCAGGCAACTGTGCCCAAATCTTTGTGGATCCTTTGTGGTGCTGTGTTTGTTACATAATTACATTTATCTGTATTGCAGCAGCTCATTGCTTCTAGTGGAGTACTGAGTTTGCAACATGCCTGTGCAGAGTTCCTAATTGTACTTATTTAGAGTTGTAGAATGGTTTGGGTTGGAAAGAGCTTAAGGATCATCATGGGCAAGGCCACCTTCCACTAGTTGAGGTTGCTCAAAGCCCTGGCGAACCTCCCCTGGGACATTTCCAGTGATGTGTGCTTGATTTTAGGGTGGTGTTCCTGGTTCAGGTAAACAAACAGGGGCTGTGCCTTCCCTTTCCTGCTTTATGGCTGCATCAGGCTCCCAGCCTGGCTACATGATCACTCTGTTTTCTTTGAAATAAGGGTCTGTAATGGAAGGGTTGAAATATCTCTAAGTAAGGACACAGTAATGCATGGCTGTAGCATTTTTATGGTGCTATTTTTATGGTTCATTTCTGCAGTATTTAGCTGCTTTACCTTTAGGCTCGGAGCTGCTGTTTAATGCTCTTTAACTTTTATTGTCCTCTTGCAGTGTGTTTCAAAGCATCTCCTCCTCCTCCTAACAAAGTGCTGGTTTCTACCTTCTCCAGTTGAGAGGTGTTCCTTTATTGTTGCTTTAATCATTGCTTCCCAGGGGGATGTGTGATGAAAATACTGCCTTTGAACAGCCCAGGGTGGGTCTCATTCCTGACAGCCAGAGGGGCAGAGCTCTGCTGAAAGCTGGGAATGCTTTGAGGGCACAGGGAGAAAGGCATGGCTTGGCAGGGAGGTTCCTGTGGCTCCTCACACAGCAGGAATCCTCTGGGATGAGAACCCCACATGGGCACTGGGATGACTGGTGAGGGAGGAGAGCAGAGGAGCTGCCATGGATTCATGTTTCACTGAGATTGTCTGATTTATTAATGCCTCTTTCAGTACTTTATATTGATGTATCACTAATAATACTTAATTCAGGAGAAAAAGAAAAAAGGATAGAATTAAATAGAAATTACTCTTATTCTTCAGTTCTCATAATTAGTCTCGTAATTTGAAATATTTTCAGTCCAAATCTTTCAGTTGCAAAGATAATTTTCTACCTATGTCTATAATTTCTTTGTGCTTGCTCAGGAGGATGTGATGCTAGGCTTTAAGGAAGGCTGTAACTTCCTAATGTTTCTTCTGTGTTTCAGGGGAAGGGATGGTGGCCACCCTTCTGGTGATTATGAAATGGGTTTCTTTAGATCTTGTGGGCTGTAGTATAAGACCAATGGTCCAAATATGAGGTTCATGCCAAGATCAGTTTAAAGATTGAGAAATCTAAAAATTTAACCTGAAAAGAATTGCTATGAACCTTTAAAAGAACTCTTCAAAATATTTGCCTTTTCCTGGGGTTCAAGCTGCATTTGTTACTTTGCCAGTCTGATTCCAGCACAGTCACTCAGGTGAGCCTGAGGACAGCAGTGGGAGCATAAAGGATGGAGCAGCAATGTGAGCTGATCCCAGTGTGCACCATGCAGTGCTTGAACTCAAAATCATGGGGTAGCACAGCTGGGAAACATCTGCACCCAGTGCTCCAGCTCAGTGCAGTGCAGGAATGGACACAGTGCACTGGGCCTGGGCACAGCCTGTGGCAGTCAGGGCAAAAAGGCCAAGAACAGGGCACTGAGCAGAGAGATTTAACAGTGGGGGAAAGCAATATTAACTTTGTAAAGAAAGAAATTAAGTATCTGAAATGTCATTAATACCACATTCACATTTTTTACCATCTTGGGGTGTCAAGATCAGCTGCAGAACTTTGAACTGAATATGTAAACTCGAAGTTTCTGAATGTGTTGAAGTTCCAAGCTACAACTGCTCTCTGCAATTGTCTGCCTATTTTCAATGATGTCTCAATATTTTGATATCTTTGTACATGATGCAAAATGTTCTGGAACAGAACAGTGAAACAAAATTTCCTTTCCTTTTGTTAATGTGATTTCCTAGGATATATTTGGCATAACAAACAACTACTTGGAGCAGTGAAATGAGTCCTCACTCTCATTTTGCTTTGTCTTTTGTGACTTTCTCTTACCATTTACTTGCAGCTACAGGTTCATATGCTAGAGCAGGTTCTTCCTCTGAGACTGAAGGCTCAGGCAAGAACTGACTCCTTCATTGTCTTGTTCCTGCAGGGGAAGGTTGCAGAAAGGCTGTGGGGACTTTCCAAATAATTGCAATCTGCATAGATGGATTCTGGGCCTGTCTAAAAATCAAAAGCACTTTAAAGAGTCAAGGAAAGCACAGTCAAAAGAATCCCCAAGGACTTTACACACATTTGAGCCATGTACTTGGAGGATTCCAAAAGCACTGTAAAAAGGTCGTTTTTAGCAGGCTCCTGGAGTATCATTTTCATAACAAATACAGGCATGAGTAGGAGGGAGAAAAGGGGGAAGGGAACACTACAAAAGCAGGATACATAATGATGATTCAGAAAATCGATCTGGATGTACTCCCACTCACGTACACATAAGCTCAGAGAAGTTTTTACTGATTGCAGATAATTGCATGTTTTCATGATCTTGTCATTTGCATTTTTAACTTCTGGGTTGTGCAGAGTGAGCAGGCAATGTGAGTGACTGCACAGGAAGAGACAGGCATGTTTAGGGTCTTTATGAAGAAAAGTCTAGAATTATGTGATTTTAGTTCCTCTTTATTTAAGCTTATGTGTTGACTGATAAATTTCTCTGAGTTTTATTCTTATGTTCTATGACTTACAGAATTGAAGTAGCCCTGTTAGTACTTTTTCTTTTTTTCTTGTTAAGTGAGTAGTTGAATGAAGAGATAGCGGAGAGCTTACATGTATGCTTTTTAAAATAGAAGTGTTTTGAAATTATGTTCATTAATTGATGTAGAAAGTTAAAACTGCATGGACCCATTGAAATGCAAAACACTGTTATCATAATCCTCACCACTGCAATAACAAATGGAGGCATTTTTGCACTTCATTTGGCACTATGCAACAACTACTCAGAACCTATAGCAAAAAAAGACAAAAGGTTTTCTGATGAAGAAGAGAAACTTCCTGTAGCTGAGTTGATTCAGAACTCCTAAATGTTCCTGGATCTGCTGACTGATCCTTCTATAATTTCATGTACATACACATGCAAAGACCCTGATTTTTTGTGTTTGTGTCTGTACTGTGCCTGTTAGTCTTTGCTAGGCATTAACCAGCAGTTTGATTGCTCTGTTCCTGGGGAATAAACACTAGTGCAAGAAGGAGATTGATAATTTTAAAGGGCAAAGCTGGCTATTGAATGAGTAACTCCCACAAAAGCTGAGTAGGATTCAGGCAGACAGGCTGAATGGGTGGGCTCACACCTTTTGCAGAGTACCTGGAATCTTTTTAGACCACAGAGCCACCAGTCAGGAGGGTGATGGGTGCCCCTGGAGCTCCCTGGAGCTGCTGAGCTGCCATGTGCATGTTCCCCTTCTGGATTTTATGCCTTTCCAAGTTGGTGTTCTCCATCTCAAACTCTTGAGCTGCTCGTGATCCCCAGTTCAGCAGTCTATATATTCTGTATAGATCTATCTCTCTATATTTTCCACCTCACCTTTCTCCAGCCTCTCTCACAGCTCAGCAGCCTCTGAGCACCTGGGGCAGGGCTGTGGGGACAATCCAGAGCCAGGGGCACGTGGTGAGAGCCCCCAGAGAACCCTCCAGGGGTCAGCTCACAGTGGGATTAGAAGAGAAGTTTATAGAAGTGGATCCAAGAGGATCTCAGCTTGCAGATGCAGAGCAGGTGTCCTGTGCAGAGGTGCCCACGCCGAGCCATCGCTGCTGCTGTCTCACTGTGCAGGTGTTCTGCCTCTGTGCCTTTGTGAGCAATGCCTGCTTGCTTTTGTTTCACAAAATGACAGATCAAGGTGCCCAAAGGCTGGCACCTGCCTTTCTGTGCACCACCCTGCCCAGCTGTCAGGCAGTGTTCAATTACTGTGCTTCACGTGTCCAGCTGTGCCTTTGGTGCAGGGTGGCAGTGGTGACAGGCCAGCCAGGCTCTCAGCAGCCTCTGTGACACTGCTCTGCTCTCTGCAGTCTTTAGAGCCATTTGCCTGGGGATGTGGAGAGCCCAGCCTGAAGGAATCAGCAAGGGTTTTAAGGAGCTGGAGCTGCTCTGGGGGCTGCTGCAGGGGTCAGGAGGATGCAGTGACACTGAGCTGTTCATCCTGAATTACTCTTCAGTGTAGTAACTTCCTTTTTTTCCTATTACTCTTCCTTAGTTCTGTATCAGTATCTGCAGCAGGCTGAAAATCACTCAAATAGTGTCATGAGGACTGTCCTCTGTTTCCACAGGCATTTATTTGGGTGTGGGGTGCACAACACCCAGGTGTGAAAATGGCCATTGGGTTTATACAGATGTGTATTTAAACAGCTTTCCACTGGAAAAACTGCTTTACTGAGTTTAGCCTGTGGATTTGACATGATTGAGACAGCTTTTGTAACTGTACAATTTAAACACAAATAGATAACACTTGTTAGGCTTTATTGATGGCTTTAGAGTTCTAGGGTAGAAACTTCTGTGCAGTTTTGCCCCATCAGCCCTCAGCTGTGGAAATGTGGCTGATGGTCCCGTGTTTTCTGCAAAAACCTGAGAGAATATACAAATAAATCTCATTTGGGGAAAGACTGAGACACAGGTAACCAAAGCTTGCACTAGTCTACCCCTCAGAGTTCATTTTTTCATAACAGGCATGAGAACAGCTCATGGTTTTCTTCAGGCTTGGTTTCTTTTTGTTTGGAAGTCAGAAATGTTCCATAAAACTTCACTGTCTGAATTTGGCAGCCACTTTGAGGCTTCCACTGACATAAAATGATTCATGGCTACTTTTCTGGGAGACTTTGAAAAGTGCAGAAGGTTTTTTTTTTAATCACAATGAAAGCCAGTATATTATGTTCTATATCCCATTGTTTTCTGCTAAGAATAAATGTCCAATAAAATGATAGACAGATGTGATTTTACCACAGCTTGAAGATATTTTTAAGTCCTAGAACAACTAAATTGAGCTGTTACTATTCTCTTGACCTGTAGCTTTTCTATTTATTAATTACTATTAAAAACCCTGTAAAATATAAAAAAGACAATTTAAGCATTACAATTCTCTGTATGCCTTTTTATTCTTTTTTCCTACAGAATAAGTTTAGGACAGTATGAGGAGGGGAAAAAAAGGCAATTTATGTTAGAAAATGTCTTTTTCTTCCTTTCTATTACAGTTTTTCATCGCAAAACCAATTTTTTTTCCTCCACTCATTCTTGCAGTGTGCTGCCATGACAATCTGTCCAGAAAGGAGGGGGGAAAAGCTGATTGTTCTCTCAAAGAATATGGAAGTTAATACAGTCCCTGTCAGACCACTGTTCCCTGAACACCACAGGTCCTTTTGACCTGTGGGAAAGCACATGCTAGGGAGGGCTCTGAATTAATGAAGGAGGCAAAACAGAGCTTTTGCCATTTGCCATGAGTGCACAGGGCAGTGCTCAAATGTCCCCTGGCAAGCTCAGCTTTCCCAGATGTCACCTTTGGGGTGACCCCACAGCAGCAGTGCTGGAAACAGAGGGGGAGAATCCTGCATCCTGGAGAATCCTGCATCCTGGAGAATCCTGCATCCTGGAGAATCCTGAATCCTGGAGAATCCTGAATCCTGGAGAATCCTGAATCCTGGAGAATCCTGCATCCTGGAGAATCCTGCATCCTGGAGAATCCTGAATCCTGCAGCCAGAGCCTGGGAGAGGAGAGCAGAGCCCAGACTTGAGTTGCAGGGTTAATTTCTCTTCTGTGGGCAGCACCCAAGCTCCTTCCACAGCTTTTCAAGGTCACTGAAATAACAGAATCACTGTAGGCTGGCAAGCATTTTTTGTGAATTTTGCAGTGTGGAATTGTCGTAGTGATCCACAGAAATTAGGGAGACTGGGCTGAGAGTTAGCAAATTTATTCCCATGTTTTCAAAATAGAAAATTAGTCCCAGTCTAATTCAAATTGCTAATGCTGAATTGTGAGGTAGAAAATGTGTTTTTCATAATTTGTTTGATAGGTGAACAGGTAAGACAGAGAATACAATTTTTTAATTCTTATGTGGAGTGTATTTGAAATTAAGTGAACTGGTACAAATCAGATCATTTCTTTTCATAAGCAGACATTGTAAAATGCTCCCAGCCTTGCCACTGTGAGGCTGTAATTAATGTTGATAAATGCTCATGTTCTCTCTGTGCAGCTTCAGCCCACAGACAATTGGTTGTACCAGAGCATGTCAAATCTCACATAAAAATATGGCTATAGATCATTGGGTTTAGGGATAGAGTTGAGACAAGTCAATTTATTTCCATTATTAGCTGAATCTAGTTTTAAAACTCTGGCGGTCCAACTGTTTTGTCCATTATGTTCCCAGTCTTTCTGGTGTGCTTTGCTGTGGTTTAAGGTTCATCTGCTAACCTGGCCCCCAGCTTTGGAATGCACTGCCAGTTTTCCAAAGTGCCCTGGGGACATTTAACACATCTTAGTTAAACATCTTTTTTAACTTTTGAAGGCAGAACTTGTGCACTTTCAGGTGGTGTGATGTCTGATAGCTGCCACTTTGTCAGGTGTCCTCATAATTGAGACAGTGAACATTCATCTTTCAAAATGCCTGGGTAGGGCAAAATGTGACAAAATTCAGGGTTTATCCAATGACATTCTTTCTTTTTTGCTTTGAGAATGACACCTTCTCCTTTTCAGTCGGCTTTTTTTGCTTCTACCAAGTCCTGATTAGTTTTAACAATATCATAGAGATCCTGTTTGCCTGGATAAGTGTTTTGGTTTTCTTTATATACTTTATGTATCTCAAAGTGGATCACAGTGGAGCTGCTTTTTTGTTCTACTTTTTTTGTCTTCTCACATGCAACAGGATGTGATTGACATGTTCTATTAAAGCATATCTGGATATTCATTAATTCAATTTTAATGGGAGCAGAGTTTCATTATATATCTGAGTTTACTTTAACAATGCTTTATATTAAAATTTCTGTTGGTGCTGTAGCTGCCTTCTCAGCTAAAGAGGACATAAAATTCCTGGGTTTAAAGGCATTTCAGATAAAGACACTTCCAAGGACTGTAATTTCGAGTTTGGTTCTGAAAGATCTGCTGTGGGGCAGGGAAAGGGTAAGAACTGTCTGTTATGGACCCTTCTGTGCAAGCCTAAGAGGGTCATTGCTGACCTGAGGATTCAGAGGAGAAGGGGCTGAGGCAGAGGAAGAATGATCCTGGATGAGAGAGGAGCTTTCCTGCCTGCCTTGGTCCCACTGGGTCTCTCTTCCTTCTGGCTCCCCCTGCTCCTCGTGCTCGGTGTCATTTCAGTCCCTGGATCCAACCATGGCAGTGGTCTTGTCCTCCCCACCCTGGAGAGCAGCTAGGAAGGACCAAACCTGCTTCTCTTGACCACTTCATCAGGCTCTACCCAGACAGAAGGAGCAGAAGAGTCAATAGATCTGGTGTGGCACAACCAGCCCCACTACATCATTTTCCCATCAGTTACTTGAATTGTACTGTTGCAAAGTAAAGATTAAAATGAAGGATTCAAGACATCAGACTTCCATTATTTCTTGCTTTCTTTTAGCTGAAAGGTGTTTTTCATAATTTAAAAGGCTGGTAATTTTAAGGGGAAGTCTTTTAGCATTTGCCTTTATTGCTTTTTTCCGTAGATCACCTATGACGTGCACAAAAGGATTCTATCCTCTAACGTCCCTCACTGATAAAGAAAAAAGAAGGGTGGCTTTATTTGTTAAAAAACCCAATATTTCTATGAAGTAGCTTGTTAGAATTAACCTGTTTGAGTTTGATTGCATATCTGAAGTCTTCAAAGCACAAAGAAAGAGTTGTGACAGTGGATAGATACTGCCACTGTTTTTGTGTATTTTCCACAACAAACTAGATTTTGGTCACTGTGGAAAGGGATGTACAAGGCCACTTGAAGTTTAAAAATCAATAGCAAAGGCAATGTCAAAGTGATTTTTCGTGTTCATTAATAGAGTTTATAATTGATTTATTAAAAAAAAAAACCACAAAAACATATTTTCAGAGGTTTTCTTCAAATGGAAATGTTTAATCAGAAATCTGGGGAGCCTAGCCAGCCTTCCTTTTACTGTCTTTTACCTGTATACAAGTTCTGTGCAATCTCTTATGCCCTGGGCTTTATTTCAAAACAAATATTTCAAAAAAATGCCTTTAAAATCACTACTGGTGTTCTGTAGAATAGGTATAAACTAATCTATGCTTGACAGTAGGCACATTCATGATGGTGGGCTGGAAAGCATACTTGGGAAACACATTTCAGCCTCCAACTTCCAAATTGTTGTTGTCAGTGAGTGACATGGATTTTAAAGCTCTAACAGGTGGTTTGAGAGTGACATACTGGATTGTATCTGAATAAAAATGCTCAACATATTTTACATTGGAAGTTAGACCCGGGTTATTTTAGGCTGTGATTTTGATTTTGGAGATTACTGAGTGTCTTCATTCTGTTTGATTCCAAGAAGCACTTGTTTTTCAGAGCTGTGAAGGGAGAGGGTATGGAGCAAGTCTTCAGAGCTCTCTGTCTTAAACCAAGTGACTTTCTGTAAGACCACAGTCTTTATTGTGTGCTTCTCTTTTTATTGATTACTGGGAGCATGTTTGTAGTCAGTTCTTCCTGATTGTGAGAAGTTAATGTAAAGAAATCAGTCTTCCAGTTTGCTTTCTCCATTTCCTCTGTCTGGAATATGTTGACAGCATTTTCTGAGATTAATTTGAGTGTATTCTATTATTTTCTTCCTAACCAATGTATGGGCAGCTGAAATCCTGGTTTTATCTGCTGAGTCATGTGCTGTTGGTAATTGTCTTAGCTGTTCAAACCAAACCCGTGTTCTGTTAAAGCACAAAATCATGGTTAATTCTCATTCTGGCAAGATCATTTCCTACAGGACTATGGGTTTTGCTCAGTATGTTCTTAGTGGTTTTGCTGGGAGCTTTTGCCAAGAGTGTGAATGAGACTTAGAGTGTGGTTTTCTTAAGTCATTTTTTGAGTGGTGGATTCCAGGGGGAACTCCCAGACATGGGTCATGCTGGTGTTTTAGCTGGTATGTGGTCAAGTGGCATCTAATTACAGAAAAGATGAAGAAAGATATCCTGACACTGTATTTCAGTGCCAGTTGTTAAGATCTGGTAGCAAAAAAAAGGAGAATTTTCATTTCTCTGTTTCTTTTACAAAATCCTTTTTGGTTGAATTTACCAGGCTGTGACAGCTGGAATGGTACAGGAGTAGGAGATGTTCTCTCTTAACTACAGGACTTGCCATTTTCAACTCTGTTCCATTTTATGTTTTTCAGGCATTTCTTGTTTAAGACATCTTCTGGAACTACTCCACTGTTCAGTAGTTCTTCCCCTGGTTACCCGCTGACCTCAGGAACAGTTTACACTCCACCTCCCAGGCTGTTACCTAGAAATACATTCTCCAGGAATGCATTCAAGCTGAAAAAGCCCTCCAAGTACTGTAGCTGGAAATGTGCTGCTTTGTCTGCAATTGCTGCTGCAGTCCTGCTTGCCATCTTGCTAGCATATTTCATAGGTAAGGCTGTGTTTCCTCTCTCCAATCACATGGCTGTGTCACAAAATGAAAGTTCAGCAGATGAAAGGATGCTCAACGTGTTTCAAAAATGTGTGCTCGCAGTGAGCAAAGAATATTATTATTCCTTATACTGATTAATGAGGAAAAATCACATGTTCCAGTCACGTTCACTGTTGTAAGAGCAGTGGAAGCAAGAAATTGATTCAGGATTCTCAATGTGCAGTGTTAACTTTAGGTGTCAGATATGCACATCTCAGAAATGGTCCAAACAGAGGGATTTAATGACTTTTTGATGTAGTGCCATATGTTTAAAAAGTATTTAGAAAAAAAAAAAGTGATAGGTGGTGAATTCATATAAGTAACAGAAGCCAGTGGCATTTGAATTCAAATATTACCATCACATTCTGCCTTTAGATTAAAAAAACCAAAATTGTTTTGATTACTAGTTCTCGGTCTATATTGGTCTGTGTGCCTAAATCCTGGTGGTGTTACATTTGAATCATTAGGTGGTTCCATTTTGCATGCAGTCCTTTTCCATATTCCACTCATCCTTAGCATTTTGTAAGGAAAAATATAGAAACCTGAATGTTGTGTTTATTTCCCGTGATTCATAGGTTCATAGTGACCACACTGTGTTCTAATCCTTTCTGTGGGTTTTTGAGATGTTTTTAACATGCTGCTGAGATTTTGTCTCTCTTAATTAAATTAACTTCATTAATTTCTGACTTCCTCCCCCTCCCTTGGTCTCTCTCATTCTGTGTTGTTGTAGAGGTCTTTTTTTAGGTGTCTGTACAAACTACCAGTGTATTTTGTACCTTTTAAAGTGCCTTTAACAATATGCTGATGACAGTGAAGTGCTGCACACTCTTTAGGCTCTGTGAGTAAATGGCAGAATTATGGCAGCTTGACAATATTTTCTGTTAATACTTTCCAGACCTATTCTTTGTGGGATTTATTTCCTCTCTGAAACTATTCTCACATATAGCACTCAAAAGATCTATATAAAGATGTGCTGAATTTTCTCTCTTTTTTCTTTTTTTTTTTTTGATCCTATATAACCTGACTCTTCAGGATAGACACCATTTTCTAAGAAAACCCCATTTTTCATACTAATGAGCTTCCATATATGATTAATTTATACAATAGTAGGAGAGAACTGTCTGCCCATCCCTGCTGTCTGTTTAGTCCAGACCTACATCCCAGCACACTGAGTACTACAGATCTACCCATCTTTCTGTATTTCCCCTGTAGAAAGCCTCAGAAGAATAACAAGCTTAGTTTGGTGTATAAATGAAAAGATTGGAAAGCACATAATTCATTGAAGTTGACAGTTATCATACAGCAGCTCCCTGTTAGAGTGATTATGCACATGGGAAATGATATACTGCAAGTTGAACATTTTAATCATGTGCATAACTTTGAAGTGATGGATTATGAAATGTGGTTTTTCCTTGGTATTTAGGTTGCTGTAATCTTAAGCAGAGCTTTGCAACGTGGTTATTGCTTTTTACACTTCCATTTTTAAGACAAGAGAGAATGTAAGGCAATGTATTGACTCTTAATAATTGATGAATGATCTATCATTTCAAGTAACGACATAACTGATCCATTTTGACAGAAGTTTTTGAGGTCTTCTTTCCAGCTGAAAGAATGATGAGCACAATAGAGCTGGTAGTGAACACAACAAAGCAGGGTTTAGGAGAGAGTGTTAGCTCAAGGTTTAAATAATGAGAAGTTACCTGACAAGCTTCGTCCCATACATAGGAAAGAATAAGTACATGTCACAACCAGAAAATAGCTGAAATTAATCCTATGAATAAACTTGATAGATCCACTTTGATCATCATTTAAAGTGATGGAAGAGAGAGAAAAGAAAAAACAAAAAAGCAGTGATGTAGCCTTAGATGCACGAGAAGAAAAGAAAGGTAAAAGTGAAGTGCTTTTGGTAGGCCATTTATTAAATTAATTCCTTCACTCTCAGCAGAAAATCATACAATTCATTGCACATGACAAAGAGCAGGAGTAAGACCATCAGCTATAAACTAACCCTTGCTGTCCTCCAAGAGTGTGACTTAGGGTGCTAAATCATCTCCTGATTTGAAAAAAGGAAAGGCTTTGAAGGTGCTGCTATTGTATTTCTGCCTTACACGTCCACAAAGAAAATTTCTTGCTCTCTACCATAGCAGAGCTTCCATCAGTGGGGTTACATTAACTAAAAGTAAGAGTTATGGAAAAATTCATCCAAATTTGCAGCCAATGGTTCTGCTCCTTAGGTTTGTCAGGGTATCTGTGGGAATGTGACTGGGTCAGTGCTGGTCCAGACTCTTGTAGGACCAAATGCAGAAGGCAGTGATGGCAAATATGGGGTAAATTATATTCAAAGAGTACTTTGAAGTTCTTATACTCCTCAGGATTTCTAAATGAATTGTCTTATCATAAAAGAGATGGGAGAATTGATATAGGTGGGTCATTGAAAAAATGATGTACATGGGTTTAAACATGGGGCTTTGAGATTACAAAAGATTATGGCTGGCATGAAAAAAAATTATAATGAGGGTGATTTAAAGAGAGAAGCAACAAAAAAAAAATCATGACTGATGGAAAAGAAAAAATATTTTTAAAATTATTAGGCATTCCTATTGCCTTTCCTCCAACACACAACTAAAAATACAATGAATGAAATGAAAAGGCTGCGTGTTTAATGCTCTAAAAATAAATTCATAGTGCATAAATAACCTTTGGAACTTTTTGCCACACTACATAATTGATGTTAAATAAAGATACTGCTGAGA
Source organism: Agelaius tricolor (assembly GCF_023055355.1). NCBI lineage: Eukaryota > Metazoa > Chordata > Aves > Passeriformes > Icteridae > Agelaius > Agelaius tricolor. The sequence continues at coordinate 5,209,319 of NW_027269278.1, read as the reverse complement.
TTTTAAGTTAAACATTTGTCAAAATAATGGCAATATGCCTTGTTAGAAGGTAACTTAAGGTTTTATTTTCTCTTTTAAAATACATATAGATTGATGGTTTATATCATAGTATGTCAAAGTCTGGCTATTTAGATAGACTCTTCCTTTTTAGGCCAGTCAGTACCACTGTTATCTGAAATTTTCTAAATCTTCCTCTGCAAATTACCCTGACTGATGTCTGGGAGAAAATTCTGGAGGTCTGCAGTGGTGCAGTGTGCTAGGGCACCCATTTGTGCAGAATAGATTGGGTTCTGTGTGCAGACATTTTCCCTCTCAGACAAACTGTTCTGTGTCTGAATTCCTTGACACTGGCAGGGTTTCTGCAGAAACTTTAACACAGATCAAATTCACCAGGTTGGAAATAAATCAGGTGACTTTTGGTCTTGTTAAAGGACTAGACAGAAAAAAAAAGTGTAGATGGGGTGTGTGAAAGAGCACTTAAAGATTTTTCTATGGGCAATTGTTGTACTATTTTTAATAGGAGAGAATAGGGAAAAAGTCACTTCAATTAACTTTTCCATTACATGGCATACAGAGGGCTGGCTGCACATTTAAAGCCAAGTTTGTCACTGCTCCCTGTTTCATCAATAGCCAGATGTGAGCAAAATTCAGAATATCAGTTGCTAGTATTGCACAACCTTCTGGTAAACTCCAGCATGCAGAATGGAAATGAAATTGTCCCAAGTCCTCTCTGAGTCTCCTGTGCCATTTCCCAGAGCCCAGGAGTTATTCCTATTATCCAGGGGTGACATATGAAGAATGTAGAACCAGCCATTCAAATTAGGACATGCTGGAGATATTGGGCTGGTGGTAAAACCCAGTTACAAGAAAGTAATTTATAAAGTGTCAAAAGGAAAGCATATACCACACATATTGTCTTTGTCAGAGTGTTCACTTCAGAGGTTAAGGGAGTGATGAAAGCATTTGTCATGTTAAATTAGTTTTTAGCTCTTTTGATTCATGCCAAAGTTGGAGGAGAAAAATATAAAAAAGAAGAAAGAAGGAGCGTAAAAAGAGTCACCTTGGATTTTTCACAAAGTAATTGCTGCCAAACATAAATACCACATTTTTGTAAGCCCCTATGCTGCTCTGATTTCTGCCAATCTATCTTTGAGCATCAAAGAACATCTGACCATCAACATGTCAGTACATTAAAAATATGGTAATTTAAATATTTAGACTTTCCTGGAGGGAAAAAAACCAAAACCCTGGACTGTTATTTCCTGTGGAAATTAAAATCTGTGATGGGTTTAAAGATGCTTCACTTGAAAATAGTGTCCTGATACTCACACTGAAACTTAGAGATATTGATGCTATTTTTATCTGCTGTCATATGCAAGAAGATATGAGAAAAATTAAAGAAAAATGACATAGACCATGAGAGCAGCATGCTTGCACCACACCTTCAGTGCCTATGTTGCACATGAAAGTATTATTAGTCATTTATTCCTCACTGTTATTTGACCTTAAAGACACATGAGGTTTAAGATAAATTTCAGGTTTCTGCATAAACTTGAAATAATATATTCACTTCAGTGCCACAGAAAGGACTGAATTGCCAAAGGGTCTGGCAGTTAATTAAGCAAATGAAAATGTCCTTCTTTTAGAGTTTGAAATAAGAACCTGAAAAATAGTTATTCTGAGACTGTAAGATATATGGTTAATTTATGTCGTTTTTCCACTTGTACCACAGAAGTTTTCCTTTGTTTGTGTGAGAGTCAGACAAAAAAATCTAGGAGGATTTCTGACTTGGAAGTACAAGTCACATCTTTGCCTCAACTATCTGTACATGATACAGTTTACATAAAATTTTATCCTTCAGGTGTTGATATCAACTTATTTTATTCCCACAAATTAGTCAGTATTTTTGCCAATGTAGGTGCTTGGATGAATTTTGTTGTTCACTCATGTTTGTAAGTTCTTCCATTCCTAAGCCAGGTTGTCTTTTTTACTCTGATTCCATAGATGAGGATTCATCAAAATAAGTTCCTGAAGTGCCTGTCTAATGTAACCATTGATTTTTTTTTTCTCTCTCTCTCTCTGAGTTGTACTTTACAAACAGGAGCTTCCATTTCATTTGATTTTTTTATCTTGCATTTGTTTATTACTTGTGCAGTCAGAAAACTACAGCCTTTGTCTTGTCCAGACTTCACTGAAATCAAATTTGCTAGACATTTTGGAAAGCAAGACTGAAAAAGGGAAAATCATGCATGGCTGGAACCTCTGAGAGGCAGAGGGCATCTGGCTGCCAATCACTGCAATCAGATTCACTTGAAATCAATGCAAACCCAGGGAATGCTGCATCTTGCAAGATTAGCTGATGACAGAAGGTTCTGTTCTTAAATTTGCATTAAAAATAGGTGTCAGTTAGGGGCAATAATTAAATTTTAGAATATGCCTGTCATATTTTAAATGTCACACATTCAGTGATTCTTATTGACTGCTTTCAGTCAATCTGAGTGAGAAAAGCGTGGTAGTAGCTCAATGAGCTTGTCTGATGCTACCTCTGAGGAGTTTTGGGAAAAACAATCTGGCTTCATTCCATAAAAAACTAGGTGCCAGGATTGGGAATTTTGGTGCCTGTGTCCAGGAAATTCAGATGTGGCTTTTTAGCCTAGCAGGTGTCCCTTCCCTGCTCCACAGTCCAAAGGTGTGAGATTCATTATGTTACCAGGACAGTTCTCCTGGAGACAAGCTGCTCCAGCTGCACTGTGTGCTTCATGCTACAAAAAGGGCACTCTGACATGAAATTCCTTGGGTATGGTTTTCCTGGGCTTGTCCTGAGTCAAAAGGCAAAGCTTGATCTGCAGATCTGTTCCAGGAAAAGCCAAAGTACTCCTGTTTTGCCTAGCAAAGGTTTGGGGAGAAGGAGAGGAGGAGGATTTCAGTGTGGAGGGGCAGGCTCACAGCCTGGGCAGCTCTGTCTGTGGGACATGTTCATATCATGAAACTCAGCAATGCAAACTGGAGTGAGCCCAATGTTCCCATGACTCCCAAAGTGCTGCCATGTGCTCAGCTTAGCTCCTGCACTTGAAAACCTTTCTTGCTCAGCTACCAGGCTGAGCACACTCTGAAGCCTTGGCAGGAGACAGGGGACAGAGAGGATCACAGAATGTTTTCTTCCATGTGTCACTGGAGTTGTGTTTTCAGGGCACGTTTTGGGTTGTTAATGCAAATTGCACAGCACAATCTAGGATGGGTCTGAGGAAATGTGTTTTCACACATGCTGGTAGTGCTCCCCAGGAGCTGTTAAAGTATATTGCTTTCAACTTGAGTAAAGAAACACAACTGCCTGGCCAGTGCTCACTGTCCTGGCTGCTCAAAACATCTGCTTGGCCAAGGTTAGTGCCAAGGAAATGAGCACTGTGATGTGACAGGACAGAAATGGCCAACCCAGATATTACAGAGATGCTGTTTACAATTAGTAATTTATTAGTACAGTCATTATTTATATGACAGAAACTTTGGGGTTTTTAATCATAGCTGCAAGAATGGCTTCCTCAGAGGTGCTTTCTCTTTTGTCTCAGTTGTGAAGGACAGGTTGTACTTCACATGCCCTTGCCATCCTCCCATGCACAATCTAGAAAATACGCTGGATTTCATGATGGCTGTGTGACAGAGCCTATTCTCACTGTCATCAGTGCAAATACCTAATACTATGAATGTTTTAGTGGTCTAGGATTTAATCCCAGAACACAGCTTTGTCAGGGCAAAGATACAGCAGAGATAAGTAGATGCAGAATGAGAGTTGCAGGAAGCCAGGGGGGGAAATGATGAAAAAACGTTGAGATATTTTAGTGAGACATGCTTTATAACCCAGCCCAGCAAACTGAGCTGAGGCCATTTTTCAGGGAAAGGGTAAGCATAAGGGATATTGAAGATTAAATAATGCCAAGTCAGAGATACCTATCAAATAAACCTGTGGTCATTCTCTCTGAAAAGTCAATGTTCAATACCAGGGTAAAATGTCTCATTTCTTCCTAGGGAAGCATTGCTCTCTTAGCAGTTATTTAGATTGAGATCACCAGTTGATCATTTATAGATTCATTTATATTGATTATTTGTTGCTGTGTTTCTTTGTTGACTCACTGTGTTGTTTTGCACTCAGTGAGCTTATGGATTTTATTTATTTAAGTATAGCAGTACATATTTGCCTTTAGGAATAGAATTATTGCTCTGTGGGCTCATAGAGTCTTGAAAGATTTGACATGGATTTTCTAAGTGTGGCTAATGTAGCTCTTAAAGCAGCATTATGAATGCCATGAAGAAAAAAACCCCACAAACAAAAAATACTTAAGGGTACTATAAAGACAAGAGAATACTCAAAGAATATTCAAAGAACTTGAAGGAAGATAAAATAAAGAATTGGAATGAAATTCAGTTTGTGAAAATAAGAAGACATGGTAACAGAGTAGGGAACTTATGGAGCAAAAGAAGTTGAACAAATTGGAAGAGAAATGACATATCACAGAAAACTTTACTCATTGAGTAAAGCTTGAGCACAGTGATTTAAAAGCTGTTTGAGAAACAGTTTCCAGGTTTATTTCAGTTTTTGCTTATTCGGGGTTTAATTTTATGTAGTGTTGCATCAGCCTTTGACCTGCCTTCTCATGTCACTGCCCAGATCCCAGCCATCATATATATTCTGTATGTCCAGAAATAAAGTCATTGACTTGCCAAGGTCAGACAGTTTGAACAGCTAATACACCAAATTGGTGCGATGCTGTGCCTTGTTATTCATTCCTTACAAGATAGCCTTGGAGCTATAAACAGGAAAAATGACATCCTCTGTGACAACCTGCCTGACCCCCAGGACAAATTTTGCACTCCAGATTTGGGTTTGCAAGGTTATAGGATGATTTGTGTTGGAAGGGACCTCTGGATGTCTCTTCTGCTCCAAATGGGTCATCTCTTATGTCCTCTCTGCTCCTGAAGACCCCCAAGGACAGAGACTGTGTGTGGCTTGATCTTCTTCATGACCTGGAGGTTCCAACAGGCTGTTTTGAATGGGTAGAGGCAGGCCAAAAATCATTTTATTTAATTATTTTATTTATTAGAGCAGTGTGCATAGGAAGGACAGGCTCTCTTTTGGACTGGTGGATGTATTCTTTATAGTCAGCAAACTCTCTCTGAATTTCTCATAATCATTTCTGACATCAGAAGCTTGGATTACAATGCCAAAGTGAAGAATGTAGTTGGTTAGAAAAATCATGTTTTGACTTGTATGTTGAGCAGATTTGATAATGAGAGAATCATTATTGAACCCCACTGTGTGATTATAAAACACTCTTAATGTCTTTATCTTGGCTATTACTAAATAATTACTAGGAAAGGCAAGCATTTGTATTAATGCAGCTCCTGAATGGAAAAGGAATTTCATTCTCTAATGTTGATCTAACAGAACCTTACCTAAAACTGTAAATATGCTCTAGGTTTAGTTTGTTTTCTTCTCTGGGGTGTCCAGATTTATCCCTCTGTGTCATATTTAATTTTTAAAATGTACTATACATAATGCATAACAGTGCTGCAGTTAATTGCATTCCAAGCTTTATTTTAATTTGCTGGTTGGTTGATCAGCTGATTTCCTCCAACATTTTTCTTACTAAACACTTTCTGAGAAAAGCACAGAATAGAAAATGTTTTCCCATGCTGCTGCCAGCCAGTGTGGCAGAGCAGGTTCCCCACGTGCTGGATAACAAGGTGTGTCTGTGGCACTCACTTGCCTTGCAGGAGCCAGCCTGGAGTAGCCAAGACTCTTGGAAAGGTCAGACAGTCCATAGATGCTGCTCATCCCTGCATGTTAACAGCTCTTTTGTTTAAATTCGGGTGTAGTGCACCATCCCTGCAGCTCTCTTTTGTAGTTTCTGTGTATTTGCATCTTCTTCCAATTCACTTATTTCTCCTGCAAGAGGCTTCCACATTCTGCAAGGTGCAGGTGGCTGCAGGTCTCTAATCAAGGAGGAATGAGCTGGGGGTGCAGGGGCTGCTCAGAGGGCCCCATCCATGCTGGCTGCAGCAGTGCCAGGGACCCACTGCTGCTGCTCAGGATCCCAGCTTCACACAAAAAACTGACTTACAGTTGTGCAGTTGTACTCACAGCACCTCCAAAACCATCAAGAGATTTCATTTCTCAATTTGGATCTTTATTGCTACAAGTTCCTAAATGTGGAAGCCATGAAACCCATCTGTAATTCCAGGGGAGCCAGTGCAATCCAAGGCAGGTGGGTTCTCAACAACCTCAGGTTCTGCTCCTCACAGTTGGCATTGGAGTTGTAAGGGTAATATTTTCTTTTGCAGAAGGAAGAGACTCCTTCTGTCAGACTGTACTGTCACTAGAGGATTTCTGTGTTCAGTTATTAAAAGCTTTAAAAGAGAGGTAAATAGTGCTTGATATGCTGAGAAAATTAATGAATGCTAGGAAAATGTCAGAAGTACACAGTGAGTATCCCAAGGTAATATAAGAGTAGATATGAACTTGTGACATTTTTGCTGGTCTGTGGAAAATGCAAAAGGACCTTAGACTGAAAGAGAAGTGAAGCAATTTCACAGCAGGCACACTAAAATTACCAGAGCTGGGAAATGGAGCACCAAAGCCCTGCATAGCTCATGGTGATGGGTTACTGTGCCTTTAGCATCCAAGCCTTTTCCAAGGAGAGACCTGTGCCTGTTGGTAACAATGTGGTGCAGGGATGGGACCTGAAAATAGAGAATCCTGTTAAAACTGGCCACAAGGTAGCAGAGGGCAGCAAGAGGAAAGAGATGCAATTTAGGTTCATCTGATTTATTAAGCCAAAAATTTATTTTACCTGTTGTTTCTTTCTTCATACATATCCCCCTTTTACATCATGCAAATCTATTAATCACTGAAATGCAAAACTCCAGCCACATGAGAAAAGAGAGACCATAATAAAGTCTGTTCATTAAGAAAAACTCAGGGATCTGATTAGTCTTACTCTTGCAGGGGTAGTTTGACTTTTTTTAAAAAAACATTTTAATGTAGCTTTAACTGTTAGCATGTTGTCTTCATGGCCAGAATCTGAACCTTAAAAGCATCAAAGTTCTTATGCAAGTGTTTAGGGATTTGGTGCTTGGTTCATGAGCAGTATTAGTCTTCTCCAACCAGCAGAATTTTTCTGCACCTCTCAAGGCTTCCTGAAAATCCTAAAACAAATAATAGAAAAATAGTGATTTAAAACCTAATTTCTAATACAAACCAGCTCTGGCTGTCTAGATGAAGAATAAGCTTCAATAAATGGGAGACAGACGCAGCCTCTTTAGTATGAAGAGTAGCGAGGATGCAGAAATAGAAATAGGTTTTTCATTACTTGAGGGATTATGCTTGGGCCAGAAATGCCAAATATTCTGTGGACCACAGCTGCACTTCCAGTCTGCTCTTGTATTAGCTGGTAATAGTAAAACAATGATGTGGTGCTAGAGACAGCTATTTGTTCTCAGAAATACAGAAAACTTGTTTTCCCTTTCTTTGCTTGGATTGCCATCTTGTCCTCCATGGCATGTCCTAAGCTTCTGTCCTATTGCAGTAAATGGGCTACAAATTAAAATGTACATTCTCCTTGAGCACCACCTGAGGATGCTCCTCCAGCTGCCAATGTGCTCCCTTAGCCAATTTTTTCTTCTGTCCTTGTGACATTCCTTAGTCAATTCAGGGGCTCTTTATTTCCTTGCACAACTGGGTCAGGGCAATTGCCTGAGCAGCAATGTGCCATCCATTAGACCTGCAGCAAGGAGGGGAAGGGGCTGCTGTCCCTGGGAGCAGGGAGTTCAGAGATGTTCAGGAAAGCAGCAGGACCCATCCTGCTCCTCCACTATTTTTCTGTCGCTTGATCAGCACTGCTCACTTTCATATTAACAGAGAGACTGGAAATAGTTTTGTTTTCAGGATGTAGCTCGGTGGAGGCTTTCACTCAATCTCATCTGAGAATATTTGTAAAGGGGAATTACTTAAGTTAAAAAGCCGTGGTTTTCATCTCTTTAGATTTTTTTCTCTTAGATATCTAACAGAATGAGTTTTATTTTTTGCTTTAGGCCAAATAAAGGTTTAACAACATTTAACACCGTTCTCTTTATCTTTAGATTTTTTTTCCCTGTCAAAAATCTATGCATTTCCTGTCTATAAAAGCCACCATGAAAGTGGTCTGCCTAACTCCATTTCCCCATGCTATGAAGCATTGTTTTAATATGTTGTTTGACTTTTTACACTGAGCAGTTATAAATCATTCATCTTTTCTCCCATATTTACCATTAGAAAACTGTAAACAGCTAGAACAGAAAAAGGCTTTTAAACACAGTGCAATTTGCTCAACTTTGCTTTGGCACTCCTGGAGTAACAAATGTACAGCAGGTACCTTAGCAGTGGGAGTTTTCTCTGCTTTGCCTGTGTATTTCAATGTAAAGATTCCTGTGTTGCCCATGGTTTGAGAAGCCAATATTCAGTACAGAATTCACTGTTTCAGTGAATTTGGAATTCCTGGAATTTGTAATTTCAATGAATTTGGAATACCATTTCAATTCATGTCTGAAGGAGGAGACCTTTGAGTAGCTAGTATTAGCAGGCTGGTGGAGTTTTGAGGTGAGGAGTTGAGTGCAGTGCAGCTGAGGGGTTCAGCCCACCAGGCAGAGCAGCCTGCCAGGACAATCCATGCATTCCTAGGTTCATTCTGGAACTCCTTCTCCAGGGCCCCAGTGTCACAGGAGAAGCATAAACTACAGGTTGTGGATTGTGCTGCAAGTCTGCTCTGGCAGCTCTGCTGCTGGGACCTTGGATTTCCAGTGTGCCCAGTGGGTGCCTTTCCTGGGAGCAGTGTGGGTCCCTGATGATGATTTGTACCCCAGGGATGGGGCAGCACAAGGCCTTGTGTTGCCTTCATAAAATCCATCTTATTTGTTACCTTTTGAGGATGGAGCCTTACTCTGAGCACAGATCTTTCTTTTGCTAATAGATAAGTCCAAACCAAAGCTCAGGGCCCGAAGCTTAGGAATTCTCTTAACAATTCTCTTAACATATTTCCATTTTTCAGCTGTAAGCTATCCTTTACATACTTTCAGCAGATTTGGTTTTAAATGCTCTCCATTAAGAGTTTCTGCTGAGTGCTACAACTTGTATACTCTGACAATCCCAGAGCAGTTTGCAAAAGAGGTAATGGCTGCATGTACTGCACACCTTGCTTTTTCTTGACTATAGTGGTGACTCTGGAATCGTCAATATTTTTTATAGCTGTAAAAAGCAGTTTCCTTAGCTCAGTGTTCAGGGATTGGACACGTGGGTAAATTACTGAACACAATAGGTCACCAGTAAGCATCTGTGTGAATGCTGCTAGGCAAAATTTGTGATTTTTTTTTAAATTCAGTTTTATTGTGCGACCCCAAATCTTTCTGTTTTCAGAGACAAAGATTTTTATAATTTCTTGCAAGGCAAAACAGGCCTCAAACACCAAATGTTAAGATTTGGGGGTTTGGAGATAGCAGAAATGCCGTCTTTCACTTGGCTTAGTAACATTGCTCATGAGAATCTTCTGATGAAAGAGTAACTTATCCAGAGGACAGGAGCATGGCTGTGAAGGCAGTTTGGCTCTTTTGAGCAGTCACTCCTCAGCTGCTCTCAGTTCCAGTGCTCAGGCCCATGACACTGGTAGGGAAGGGGAAGGTTTGCCATTGTGTGCAAGGGAACGGGGAATCTTTGTTTCCTTTGGCTGGAAGTTTAAAACCAGTCATGTCCTTTCTTGGCTGAAGGAAAACACCAATCCTAGATGCTTCCTCCTCACTTGGAGGATCTGTAAGACTGTGGGGCTTCTTCCCAGCCTCCTCTGCTGGGGTGTCCTTTGTTAGATGTGATTTACGCCAAGGTACAGGGTGAGCTCAGTCTTTACTAAGTCACTAAATTTAGTGATTTATCAGTGCCAGCTCTGGGCTGGGGAGGCCTCTGAAAGCCATGAGTGTCACCTCCATGAAAATATCCCCTCTGTCAACTCAAGAACTGGGAATCCTGCAGTCATTAATCCCTGGTTTTCAGTTGTATAAATGCCCCACGTGCCATTTACGAATGGAGACGTTCTTGCTGAGCATGAAATGCCATTTCAGTTTGAACTCTCTGACTGGTCTGCTAAGATAAAGATAATGTTATTCTATGGTAGTTTTACCTTTCAAAGCTTTTTCTAAATATAAGCAGTTTTTCCCTAAAGCCTTTTTGTGCAAGTCAAAGGTCTGGATTGAAATGGCAAGATCATAATAGAGTTTGGGCTGCAGATTATGAAAAGGCCAAATTTGTAGTAGACAGAATTATATTTTACATGTCTCTAGCTTGCTCATTGTGTTTTTGTGTACAAATATGTACAAATTGAACTGATTTCTCTATAGATTTTACTGATTTATTTCCCCTGCTTTTTTTTGTGTGCTACTAGATGCTCTTAAGTCATATCCACATAATATTTTGTGATGTACTGAAAGTAAATATAATTATAGTGAGCTGACAGAAACTATGAGCATATTTCCCCTACTTTTTAGCTGGCTTATTTCATGTATTTCTTCAGAGTTTTACCCCAGGCCCATTCTCGAAAATTGTCCCTGTGTACTGTTCTGAAGTTTGTTAGAAATTCACATGTAAGTAAAGTCAGGAATGGGAAAATTATCATAGTCTGTCTAAACTTTTCTGCAGCAGGGGAGAAGTTTACAAAAATAGCTGTGACAGTAACTGGAAATAGTTTTATTTTCTTTTGTGAAATTTACAGTATCTTGAAGCATTCAGTATTTTGGAGGAATCTAGTCTCTATTGCCACCAATACTTGTAATGAATAATAAAATTGGACTCTTTTATGAGGAGAGTGTTCCTCAGACCCTTTGTTGCTGCTTTGGGTAAGTTGAAGTGTGGCTTGGGGTCACTGAGCACTAAATCCAGACTCTCCCAGCAGATGTGCAGATCAACTGGGTCTGCACAAAGCCACCCTTCCCTCTGCAGGCTGCTGTGGAAGAGGGCACCAGGGAAGGTCTTTAAGCACAAGATATTTAGGACAAAAGCAGTCTCTCACCTTGACAGAATGGGTTTAAAACCAGAAAAACTCGAGCTGAAAGTATTCTTGGACACCTCTGAAGCTCTGAAGGCAAGTGCTCTGTTCCCTGGCTGAAGGTCAGATCAGCCTCCCACGAGGCTGGGGTGGGGAAGGCAGGAGGCAGAGCAGATTTGTCACTCCCTCCTGCTCTGGATGTGACTGTCCCTGCCTGCCCTTGGCACCACTGCCTGGTGTCTCCCTGGCACCATCAATCTGCTCTGTTCCCTGGCTGGGATGCCATGGAGGAAAACAAATAGCACTGCTCTCCCAGCCAAGGACTAACAGATGGGGCCAGTTCTGCTGTCCTCTCCTGAAATCCAGCTAGAAAATGGATAACCAGCTTTTCCAACTGAAGCTGAAATAAGGGAGGCCCAGATCTGCAAAAGGGATTCTGTGTACCACTCCATAGCACTTGCCTTAAAGTTGATAGATTTCTCTTAATCATTTTTTTTTTTCCTTCCTGTACCCCTGCCCCAGATTGTATTTCCTTATGTGTGTTTTAATTCTTAGCAGTCTGGATGTCCTGATCACCCAGCTATTGCTATTTCCTTTACAAAAATGCGGTTTTATTTATACCCTTTGATTTTATTGAGCAAAAGCCCACATTCTGTGGTGCTCTCATAATTAAACAAAATTCTGTGTAGAAGCCAGTATTGTAAATTTTGTTTTCCTTAAGAAAAGAAAAAAAATAGCATCTGATTTAAGAGCGGTAAAAAATTTTGTAAGTTTTATTTATTTGTAAAGCGATAGCTGCTGTGATTGAAATTAAACATGGTATCATGCTGCTTCTGATTAATTCTAGCACAGAGGAGCCAAAAAATAACTTGATTTTTCTGTAAATAGGCTAAATTAGCATCTGGTAAATAATGATAGTTGGAGGAATTGAAAAGAAAGGCAAAAGTTTTATTTTCTGCTCAATGAAATTACTTAGTCATTTAAAAAAAAAATAATGCTTGAAGTTAAGGTTATGATTCACTGTTTTGCAGAATTGAGATGAATAATAGTTAATGCTAATTTAGCTTAGAAGCATTTTACTGTGGGGAAAGGAAATGTTATTATTCCTGCACTCCAGATGGCTAAACTGAGTTTCAGTGATGTATATATTTTACATTACTATAAAAAATGGATCTTAGGTCTGCTGGTTTTGAGTGTCTTTTGAGGAGTATCAGCCTCTATATTCTGGTATTTAAAAGTATCATAAGAACTAAATGTAAGGAAGAGCATTGCATTTCAGAAAGAAATGACAGCCCAAGGTGGTGAAGTGTGATAGACAATGGGTGCCTATTGAGACAGCAAAGCATGACAGGCAATTCCTGGCTGTTCCAGGCAGCTCAGGAGGAGGGATCTGTGTGTGTGTGGATAATGGAGAGATTTCTTCACCAAGTGCTGGAATGATAACATGAGCTGCACTATACTCACTCCCCAAAGAACCCTACGTGTTCACATCCCATTTGGAGCAACGTTTTCACAGGGTTTTCCCTCATAGTAGGCAAAATCATTTGTTCTGGCTAGCATCTCAACACCTTTACTGTGAATAGTTAACACTCTGCAGTTATTTTATTGAAGAACACCAGTATATACTTTTTGAGTTCTGGTGTTCTGTTAAAACTTAAGGTGAGGTGTTGCAGACACATTTTATGAAAAATCCTTTCCTTAGGATTTTTTCTCCTGAGAAGCTGAGCAGCCTCAGATGAAAACAATGATTATCTGCTGCTATGGAATGCAACAGGTGCATCTTTGATTGGTCTCATGTGGTTGTTTCTAATTAATGACCAATCACAGTCCAGCTGTCTCAGACTCTCGGTCAGTCACAAGATTTTGTTATCATTCCATTCCACTTCTTTCCTTTGAAACCTTCTGATGAAATCCCTTCTTCTATTCTTTTAGTATAGTTTTAGTATATCATTTTCTTTTAATATAATATATATCATAAAATAATAAATCAGCTTTCAGAAACATGGAGTCAGATTCTCGTCTCCTCTCTCGTCCTGGGACCCCTGCAAACACCACCACAGTGAGGGTCAGCAGAAGTTTGGGGATCTGTGTGTCAGAATTCTTTGCCCACTCTCCTGCTCTGCCTTGTTCCCAGCTTGTTTGATTTTCCCAGGTAGCTGTGCAAGGAGAGGGCTGCAGCCTTGGGTGGTAACAAATCAGTTAAAATCTTCCTCTGGTCTCTCAGGATGCAGGACTTGCTCTCCAAGCACAACCTTGTTTATCCAGTTTTATTTCAGGACCCCAAGTTACTGTCTGGTGGGGCAAGTTGTTGTTCTTCAGGCTGTTTTCTGGGGAATTCTGCTTCTTGTGGAAGTGCAGCTGTTACTGCATCATTTTCCTTCTGTGAGCTGAGCAGAGGGGAAGTAGAAATCAGCCCTGCTCACTTCTGAGCTGGTTCTGCTGAGCAGAGCAAAGCCCCTGGCTTTCAGTGAATTCTTTCTGCCAGAATATCAGGTGTGACACCCTTGGCCCACACTCAGTGTTAAGTCACTTTTTACTATTGTTTTAGCTGAGTTATATCCTTTATAAGTAGAAAGCAGCAATTTTTTCAGAGTAGGAGTGAAGCTGGACAACTTGAGGAACCATTCAGTGCTATTCCTATTCTGAGAATAAATGCCAATTATCAGGTTCTGGGACCATCAGTCCAGTGTCTTTTATTAGTAGAATGGTCAACTTAAAAAAATAAGAAGAGTTAAAGTGTAACCTAATGTGGCAGAAGGTGAAAAAATAATAAAATATTTTACATTAATGCTCCAATCTGAAGGGAAGAGGAAAAGCTTTACTCTGTTTTCTGTACAACCTGATGAAGTTCACAGAACAAGGACCACAGAACAAGGAGCACCAACCATGTGTTATTTCTGTTCTCTGGTTTTCTTTTCAGATCCCAACCCCCTAGTAAAGCTTTCAAAATTACTCTGCTTGAACAGTAATCTGCTTTTTCCCACCTTTGGTTTACTCATCTATCTTCCAATGCCAATACTCCACACTCCTCCTTTCAGTGCTGTCAGGTGTAGGAGCAGTTGTGCTTTGTGTTTGTGCTACTGTTAGTGATGATAACGTGTTTTCTCATTTAAGAATCTGCAGGAATCTTCATTCTGATTCCAAGGAAAGCAATTTGTACGTTACTACAGGGAAAAAAAAATTAGGACTTGAAAAAGAAAGATAAAATATAATGAGATGTGAGTGTTAGCAGTACCTGTTTGAGTGTGATGTCGACAACTCTGTCAACATTCCCAAATTGCTTTTAAAAATTTTAATAGTTTTTTTGTGGAAAAGAAGTGAGTATTTTGATCTTGACAATACAATTGTGATTTCCTCCAAACCTGATACAGATTAAGCTGAAGAGACATTGCAAAGGTGCTTTAAATCACTTCTGTTTCCCTGATGCAGATTAATAAAACTAGGTTTATTTTTCTTGATCGCTAGTGTTTGTAGAACTTTATTCAGTTTCTTGATAGCTTTTTATTATTTGATTTCTCTGTGGAATTAGTGTAAAAATTACATGTTTCCTTGTTGATGTATATGAATGGAAACACAGCTGGGTATGTTTTATTTTAGTGCTTTGAAGATTGCTCTTTAAGTGCTTGTGTTCTGGTGCCACAGCAAAGTTATGCAGTGAATTGTGCTGCTGAAAAATTCAATAGCTTCAATCTACAGCATTTGTGTGCCTCTGCCTGAGCCTTTCTGCCGGTAGGTCGCATGTGCAAAGATAGTCAGAGTCCTCCTCCTTCTTCTCTTTCCTCATCCTCTCCCCAGGTTCCATAAATTCTGTCAGTTGTCACCACAGCAGGTGTCTTATGGCAGATATAGTCCCCAAAAATGTGAATGAAGTAGCACATAATTTAATGATTGATTTACAAAGCGAGCGCTGAAGGGAAAAATGCTTCTCCCTCTGATACCAGCGGGCAACCACTAAATCATCAGCCCTCACAAAGGTGTAGTGCAGCCATCCACAAGGAGAATTTAAGGCAAGCTAAGGTAAGCAGCATGCTGTGGCTTGCAGCTGGGAGCTGGCAGAGGAGGGTGATGGAGCAGAGGCGGCTTCTGCACCTGAGCAATCCCAGGCTCTGGGGCAGGACCACATTCAGCCATCCCTGCCCTCCCCAGCACGCTGGCTTTGCATCTCTGCCACAGCCACTGTCCTTCACAGTGCTTGTGCCAAAAAAACTTCTCACTAATGGCAAATTCATATGATTCTTCTAGAAAAACAGGGTTTTCATGCTTTATTGCATAACTTTCTGCCACCTCAGTCTCCAGGGTGCCAGTGCACCTGGGCCGCTGAGAACTGTTCAGATTTTTGGCTGCAGCATTTGTCAGTGTTTCTGATGAACCCAACACGAGGACATGTAACAGGAGCCATTGCTAAAATCATGTTTTGCATCTGCTGCATTGATATTTACATTGGCTGAACATTTGCACTGCTTCCCAAGTTTATTTGATGGGGTTTGGTCACATTTCTGGAGTGGCAGGGCCCACGTGTCTCCCGTTTTTTAGGGAATAGGCAGCTCTGGCAGGGCTTCAGGCAGTGCAGAGAAACCCACACTGTGCCAGTGCCCTGCCAGGCAGGGGCTGAGCAGCAAGGGAGTAACCCTGAGTAACAAGAGCAGGGGTTGTAACTGATTTCTTACTTCAGTCTCGTATCAATTGGACACAGCCCTGGTGACTCTGCTCTCCTCGTGTCCCACAGCTGGCAGTGCTTGTGCCTTCCTGGGCAGAGCTGAGCTGCTGCTTGCCTTCTCATGGCAAAACTGCAGGCTGCTTTAGTGTAAACCAGTTTTCCATACAGTATTAAGGCTTGATTTCCATCTAACACATGGCTAGGGCTGGTGCAGACCAGCTCCTCTGGTTTTCTTACAGCCCCTTTGCATTTTCCTATGGGGATTTAAGTTTCCCTTCCCCATCCTGCAGTGCAGCACCATTCTTGGCTCACACAGGATCATTAAGGTTAGAAAAGGTCTCTAAAATCCTTGAGTCCAACCCTAGCCCAGCACTGCCACGTTCCCACTAAAGCAAGTCCAAACAAACTTGGTTATGCCCCATTTTGGCAAGGAAGGAACTGGATGGCTTTCAGCCCAATTCTCACAATAGCACTGGGAATAATGGGAAGCTCCATTTAAAATTATTTTTTAAATCATGTATATATATATTTTAGGTTAAAATGAAGCATTTATTTGACCACTGAGTTTCATTTATTTTCAAGCATCTCTATGAGTGGAGAGAAAAAGCAGACTTTGATGAACATGGACTCATTAATAAGAGGGTGTATTAGGAAACCCAGAAACAAACATCTAGCAGGTTGAAGCCACTTAGTGCCATCCAATTCTTCTAGCAAGCAGAGGCAAAAGAGCAAATTCCCCATCCAGCAGTTTTCCACAGCCATGGGCCCTCTCAATATGCCTGATGGACAGGTACAAGCTGAAGGTGTTGTGTGTGTGCAGGGCTGCTCCCAGAGCATGAAGCTGGTGCTGGAAGTGCCACAGGGCACGTCCTTTCCTGCAGCTCAGGACAGTGAAATCACTGGAAACCATGGAATGTGTGACCATGGAAAACTTCAGATATTGAAGGATACTTTCTTTTGGTATCTCCTGTAATGAAACCTTAATATCCTTTCCATTGAATTTACATGACAGATCTAGCAAATAGCCTAGAAAATGCTGCCATTAATAAAGGAATCCCATAAGGACTGGGTGCAGATACAGGAAAATGTGTGTTATGGCACCATTCAGCAAAATTTATTCTTGCAATTATGGCCCTCAATGCTGGCACACCTATTCTTAAAAGTCAAGCCTGCATTTGTAGACTTCAGAGGTTTGTTTCCAGCATTCTCATATTGCAAAGGTTGCTAAGTTGCTAAGATACAGGCAGAAAGGTAAGTTTATTTAATACATTTTGTTGAATGAATTTTATAAAATATGACTGTGATCTGTGGTTCACTAGGTTATATCTGAGGCTATGCTCAAGTGGAATTGTCATGAAAAATAGTATGGACTTGATTCATGATTGCATTATTCCTCTTCCACACTGATATAGCTACACTGAAAATAATTGACTTAAACCAATGGGGCATGAAAAAGATGCAGGGATGGATTTGGCTCTGTTTCTCGAAATGAAATATGTGTCATTTTCTGTTCGGCGTTTGCTGTACCTTAAGAAAAATCATAAGGCAAATTACATCAAATCACACTATTAAAGGAGGAAGCATTTTCTTGTTCTGTGCAGTAGAACAGACCTGAAACATTTATGTGTTCAGAATTTTCTCAAAAGCACACTCTTTATCCTTGCCCTGTATTTAAAAATTGATAACCAAGGGGAAAAGCTGTTGAGGTATAAAAACAGGGGATTTTTTTTCTTGTAATTGTGTCATCTTCTGCTAAAACATAACTGAACTCAAGGTTTGCATTTGCAAATGACCTTGACTGAAGTTTTGCAATTCAAAGAATTCATGCAATGACTTGTACGATCTGGAATTTCAGAATCCCTTCATGGGGCAAAAACTGTGTTTTGCTCCTAGTGAAGACCCTGTGTTTGAGAAAGAAGCTCTTTCTGCCTCTCATGGGATGATTTTTGACTCTGTTTGCAGAGAAATTCAGTAGAGGAAAGCAGTTCAGAGAGGCTGAATGATCTTGGGAGTCTTGTTCCCACCTGTGGCTCAAAGAACCAGCTTGTAAACTCTGTGGGGGTACCTGCCTTGCTTGTGGGGGTGTTCTGGAGCCAGTAGCCCTTCACTGGCCACAGCTCTGGGAATAATCTTCACTCCACTGCTTTCTGCATATGGAGACTGCTTTACGTCACGGGGATGACATTGCTGGGTTTATGGATGCTGCATCTTCCAAGCACTGAAATGGTCCCTACAAGGGCAGAGATGGAGCATGTGTGCCTGGGCACAGAATTCCCTGGCTCACACCACTGTGCTGCCTTGGAAAGAATAAATTATGTATTTCTGCCTGTCAGTCCCCTTTGCTCCCTCCTGTCTTCTTTCTCCCTGAAGGGAAGGCTGCAGGCTTAGATTTTCTCCTTGATTCAAGTTTTTAAACTTTATTGGAAATTTCTGAATGCAAGAGGAGGGAGAAGAATGAGAGAATGATTACATACCTTTAAGGGCCTGAAGGTGAAAATCCTCAGTCTTAATTTCTCACCTTTAAGCCACTATTCATTTTCTTCTTGAGTTAATGTTTTCCCAGAAGCATTAGTGACAAAAGCAGCTGCATGTGTGGATGTCCCCTTGTGTGCCTTGGGTCCCATCCCAGGGGTGCTCACCCAGATGTGGATCACATGCTGCCTCAGGAGAGGGACTGTTCCCTGCACATCTGAACTACAATCACAAGTTGATTGGAATATATGTTGTTCTTTCCAGCCAGTTCTTTACAGTTTATTCTTTAGGGATCTTTATAAAGGCACAAATCATTGCCTTATGATTGCTATTCAGAGTGAGCTGCCTGGCTGTATCTGACAGTGCCCTTCCCCAGATTCCCCTCTTCTGTCTCCAGCTCCCTCACCAAGCTCTATGTTCCTGTGAATGTACTCAGCTAGGACAACAGAAGGAGAAGAAAATTACAAAAATAATGTATCTCTTTAAGAATACTGATCCCCAGGTAGGACAGTTCCTTGTACAAACAACATGGGTGCTGTTAAAACCCACGGGCAGGAGAAGGAGGCACTGGTTATCTGCTCTGTCACTGCTCCTGCCAGGGCTCTCTCTACAGACACAGGAGAAGAAAAGGACACAAGGACCACAACCACCTCCAGAGTTCTTGCTTCTTTCTTTCAGAGTTCTTGCTGCTTTCTGCAGCCCATTGAGAACAAGAGGGCTTTGGCTGTCAGGCTCTGCTTCCTCTGCCTGAGGCTCTGGCTCTGGTATTTGTCCCAGTAGTTTTTCAGCTTGTACCTGTCCATCAGGCATATTGAGAGGGCCCATGGCTGTGGAAAACTGCTGGATGGGGACTTGGCTCTTTTGCTTCTTCTTCCTGGAAGAATTGGATGGCACTAAGCGGCTTCAACCTGCTAGATGTTTGTTTCTGGGTTTCCTAAAACACCCTCTTATTAATGAGTCCATGTTCATCAAAGTCTGCTTTTTCTCTCCACTCATAGAGATGCTTGAAAATAAATGAAACTCAGTGGTCAAATAAATGCTTCATTTTAACCTAAAAAATATATATACATGATTTAAAAATTAATTTTAGATGGAGTTTTCCATTATTCTCAGTGCTATTGTGAGAATTGGGCTGAAAGCCATCCAGTTCCTTCCTTGCCAAAATGGGGCATAACCAAGTTTGTTTAGCAGGCTTTTCATGAGAGTCAGTCCTTACAGTGAAAGCTCCTATCCTGTCACCTGTTTTTAAATGCTTCAAATGTAGGAAGCCTGCTGCAGGTGGTATCAGTAGTTTTACTGATCTGAGGCCTTGGGCAAATTCATCTGAATTGCTTTGAAACTGCATATTCAAAATTCAATAAAATAAGAGGGTCTGATGGTGCAGCTGCAGCATATCCCCTCCAGCTGGGTTAGCTGAGATGTTTCAAGGCCCTGGACTAGCAAAGCCTGGGTGTGATGTACAGATTATACAGATAGCTGCCAGGGAAGAGGTTTTGGCAGGCTGGGTACAGCAATGCCCCCTGCCAGAAGACTTGGGAGTGAGTAACAGTGGATTTCATGCTACATGGCATCTTTTGCTGGCTTTCCTGGACAGAGATTTGTTGGTGCAATAGTGGCAGCAGGCCAGGGGGAGGGGACTGCCTCAAGGGTAAAGGGATGGAATGTAGGAAAAAATAAACCCAAAAAGCTCCAGTTGTTTTGAAAGTGACTGGCTATACTGAATGCCTTGGTCTGGCTCCAAAATGAGCTGTTCTGTGGGCGGGTTTTGTTAAATTGCATTCAGAAATCATATTTGCCCTTGGGCAGATACCCTTGCTTTTATGCACAGTAGGCAAGTCACATGCACTAAAATGGAATTCACATGGTGCTTTAGTCAAAAAGCTAATGTCAGTGATCATACCTTTTATGCATATCCAGTCCCTTGGTTCTTTATGCCCATTTAAATATGCAGAAGTGCTTTTTATTATTACACTGCCTCTAGAGTATGGAGATAGAGATATATAGGCCATGTAATTTATTGCAGTGTAGACTCTTCTCTGCATATGTATTCATCACATAAATTAAAATCATGGGCATAAAACATTTTGGTCGGTGGGTTCTGATTTTCTCCGATTTCTGCTGTTAGACAGTGGAAGTAATTCCTTTATGTGCCGTGCATCCACGCTTTCCAAATGACTCCTTCAGCAGCAGTACAGGGCTTATCTTTGTAGCATTGTAATGCTGGTATCCTTGTGAGCATCACAGTGCTGGCACAACCAGCACAGGGCCCAGAGGTGAGACAATCAGAGGATACACGCAGGGACCTTATTGGAGCACCAGCTCGTTGGACTGCACAGTATGTCCCTCATTATTGAAAGGGCTACCATGAAATTTAATTTAGGATTTTACTGACACATTTTGAATTGGAAATCTCTGTAATAACTTTCCCTTTGCTCAGCCTTTTAACTGTGAAATTCAGTTGGGGAGTTTTGAAGCAGCAGGTAGTGTCTCAGCACTCTAGAGGGATTTCGCCAGGATTCAGCTAAAGTGCTTGCAAGTGTCATTTCCATATTTAACTAATTTCAGTTTTTAATTAGCTCCATGTGAAAAATGAGAGTTCACGCTGAGCTAAGCTGTCAGCACAGAGGCTTGTTTCCTTTCTAGCCTCTCAGGACAATTACTGCAGCATCCCCTGGTTTTTTCAATGAGAGTGCTTAGCCACTGCACGCTCCGGCCCTCCCTTGTTCCCTGCCAGGAGCCGGGGAGTGTGTTGTGTCTAGCTTGCTAAAATGGAGAAGATAACTTCTGACAATCTTTCACATGTGAAATTGGCTCAGCAAAGGTTCAAAGAACTTCAGAGGTCTGGCTCTGAACCATCCAGCAGCACGGAGTGCTCAGAGCTCCCTGGCACTGTGCAGTCGGTGCCATTGTTGGAGCAGTGTCTGATCCTTCCAGCTCCAGCCCTTGGCACCGCTGCCTTCCAGCCAGCACAGAGGGACAGCAGCTTTTCCTGCTCCTCCCTGGGCTTTCTGCAGCCCCCTGTGAGCAGTGCAGTGTCCCAGAGGCTGGGGGGCCTCCAGGACAAAAGAGTTGCCTTGGTGTAGGCATGGAAATTTGGTAATTCTGCATCTCTGCTCAAAACTTCCCTGCGAGGACCTGAATGCAAATATAAAAATAGTTCTTGAGAGCTAAGTGAGAGGTGCAGTTCATGTAGACTCTGCAAAGCCATGGGATGTGAAGAGATTTCTTAAATAATTTTATTAACTGACAGCAATCCTGAGTTCCATTTTCATGCCAGTCACATAATGCCATTGCTATTTTTTAAAGAATGCAGTCATTAAATTTTTTTAATTACATTTAAATGGGAAAATTGGTGTAGATGTTACCTCAGGGCTGGTTTTGAGTCGTTTCTGTTTTTTTAAAACTGTCCTATAAGGTGAGATTTTTAAAGATTTATGAATATGAAATATTATATGATAGTATCTTCATTTTCATTTTTGTTTATATCCTAGCAAAATCGAGGTTGTGTGTATTTTATTCTTCACTAATTAGCACGGACAGTCACTTCCAGTAGGCAGAAGCAGATTTTTTCTACTAGACCACAAAAACAAATGCATCTTTTTCAAATCAGGATGGATGAGGAAAAAAAGATTCGGCTGTGGTACTTTTTGTGCTCCTAATGTTCGTAGTTCTGTGAAAGAAGGTAAATACATTGCAGAAACTTGTCAGGTACAGTGACACTGAGGAGTTCCTAGTCATTTTTCTTTTAAGATGCTGAGGAGCTGCTTTGATACTTGCTTTCAAGCTGAAGCAAATTCTTAAAAAGGAAAAAAAAAAAAGGTAAATAAATTTCATAGTGAAAAGTGAAGCTGAAATACTAGATAGATTTTCAATGTAGTTCAAGTTTTGGGGTTTCTTTAAAATATAGTATTTACTGTTTCATCCATCAAAGAAAAAAATAAAGATATATAATCCTAGTTTGATTGCCAGCCAACTGGGTGTAACAGACATGAAGGAGAACTTGAGTATTAGCAATGAAGTACCTGTGTGTAATGCTAGCTACCACATATATATATTATTTTTTGCCCCTTGTAGTTGTGAGTGATCTTCTCTTTGAAGGAAAATTCCTGGTTATTTTATTGG
The DNA here is from genome assembly GCF_023055355.1 of Agelaius tricolor. NCBI lineage: Eukaryota > Metazoa > Chordata > Aves > Passeriformes > Icteridae > Agelaius > Agelaius tricolor. Next base: position 5,187,011 of record NW_027269278.1, on the reverse strand, counting down.
TATTACAAAGTAAAGCTGTTACATATATTATGATTGTATTAATCATTTAACATAACTCAGTTATGCCTTACAAATTGCATGTAATTGAAGGCAAAGGTTTCTGAGGGTGTGTAATCTAGCTTGTATTTTATTCCATGATGCTTTAATTAGTTGTATACAGTGATGCATGTGCTAATGCATTACAGCTCATGTCCAATTCACCCTGCAGGTCAAACCATTGAGTTTTTGATGGCTTGCCTTGCTGTTGCCTGTAGTAAACACTGGTTTTTTTCACTGTTATGATACCTGCAGTCTCAAATACTTCAAATAGAGCAGTTCTGAGGTGGAGCTGTCCCCCCCTGAAGTCAGTGACAGTTTTGACCTTGGTTCCAATGGGCCTTGATTTCAACCAGCCCTAAATGGGCTGATGAGGAGCATCCTGCACTGCTGACCTCAGACAGGGCAGAGGCTCCTGCAGCATTTCCTATGCAAGACAGAAAGCTTCATTAAAGTGATCAGGTATCAGATGCTCCCTACATTAAACTGGCATCATTTTTCTGTTGTGGACAGCAGCTCCATCTGTAGCAGTGATTTCTGCAATCTCTGCAGTGGTTAGTTTTGATATGCCAAGATGATCTAATTGAGCCAGTCTTAAAACCCCATCTTCTAAATGGCAATTTGAGACATAAGAGATAAAGAAAATTAATACAAATATTAATATTTAATTGTATATTTGATGTTCCTTAGATTAATCAGGATGTAGGTGTCCAAATTAAATAAAAATGTTTTCCATTATTCATGGTGCACAGTGCTTGGAGTGGACTTAGACTCTGGTGTGCTGTCAAGGTGTCTCCTGGGATTTCAGATGCACAGGCCAGCTCCTGTTCCTGTATTGGCTGATGAAATTGTGTAACAGATGTTTTGGTGATGCAACTCATAATCATATATGAGCACACACACACAGAGGAATTCCTTGTGAAATGCCTATTGCTGCAGTCTGAAAATTTGCAGCTCTGGCACTTCAAAATAAGGCAGTGATCTGAAATTAAAATCCTGGCACCATGAAATCCTTCACTGATTTCTCGTGTGCTTCCATATTGGTGTGATCACACAGAAATCCTTCCTCACTTGCAGCTTGCATTCCCTTAGCAGCTCTGCAGTTCTAGAGGAGAAGGCACAGATGCAGGAGGGCCAGCTTTTAGTCTCTGAAAGCTGTAAAATTTTGCTCTAAAACTTTTTTTTTTCCTTTTTCCTTTGAAGGTTACACGAGCAAACTTTAGAATAAGACAGGTAAAAGGCTGGAAACAGATACAGTAAACCCATTATGGGAAATGATTAACAGGAATCATGTAAGGACAATGGAAAAAAAAATTCTCAAAAATGTAACTAAAGTCCAATTTGATAATTGCTTATTTCTTTCAAAATTGCCACTAAAAAAACAACCCACACAAAAGAATATGAGTTATAAGGCTGTAACTGATTTACTATGTAAGATACTTATCAAATTTGTACATTTTATTTTCATAGGTTTCTATTCTGGCTCCATAGGACATCTAAATCACAATACATTAATAATGGCAGCCTTTCAAGGCTTATAGAAAGTCTCAATCTGCTTAGATGCTAAATATAATCTGTACCTTCATGTCAGTATCAAGATATGGTTTAGGCTAGGTTTATATATACACCTTTTGAAGCACATTGTGAAAGAAATATAAACAGCTTATAGTGTTGAAAATGAATTAGAGGCTTTGGGGGAAGAAATCATATTTGCTTTTCATCTTTGGATTTATTTCCTCTTTGTAATGAACTTTTAACTCCAATAATTACTTTGCATAGAGAGTAGAACCTTAAACGTTATCATTCATGCAGTGTTTTAAATTGTGATTTTATCAGGTGATCACATTAGGCCATTCTGTATCATTTCTATTAAGAGAAGAATATACTTTATGATTAGAAATTACACTTTTTTTGTACTGAGGACAGAAATTTGGCCACTCAGTAATGCAGTTTCATTCAGTATATGCAAAGGAGTAATAAAACTGAAAACTGTTTTCTTAGCAGCGTGGCTAACAGAGGTTGAGTCAAGGTCTGAATGCTTTGGAACAGTGAGATTATTAAAATCTTGTTCAACATGTTTGTAGAAATTAGGGCAGTTGCAGTTTCAGAAGACGAACGTAGTTGAATAAATGTTTGACGTGATATCCCTCAGGTTTATGATCAGTATTAAAAGTAAAGCAGTTATTTTAATTCTTGTAAGTTCAGGCCTCAGTGATTTTCAAGAGTATTTGTGCCTATATGCCTTGAAACACCAGTTTCAAGTCTCATCTAGGTTCTTCCTCCTCTTGGAAACAGAATAAAGACAAGCTGGGTACTTTGTTCATGATAATGGCGTCTTTTAGGTGTGAAATTAAAATTGGATTCAATTTGCTTTGTATTAACACTGAATGCTCACAATTGCTCAAAAATAGAGCAAAATTGAGTTAAGAGCATCCCTTTCTGCTCTTCTAAGCCTGTTGCAAAAGTGGCAGTGTTTTGGCAAGGCTGGTAAAGTGGATATTGTATAATGTCATCTGGGATCCTCCAGGCTGAAAGATGCTGTATTGGGTAAATAAAAATATATACACTTTTCTTATTAGTTACAGTCATCTAGTTCAGATGCAAGACCAAAAAGATTGCAGCCTTGACTCTTGAAATTGCCATAAGAAGTGAATTCACGTTACACAGTCTCAGGAACTGATTAATCGTGTGCCAGTTCTCTGCACTCTGTACAATCTAAAGCCTGTCATGAGAATAAATGAGCAGTGCACTGTATTCTGCTTCTCTTTTAAGGTCTTTGTCATGAGATTCCAGATTCTGAAGGCAGCACGCAATGCTGTTACCCTTCTCGTGACAAAAAGATTGCTCAAAGTGGCACAAAATCAAAACATTTCAGTAAAGAGGAGTGAGAGGAGCAAAGTGGAGGCCTGAGCCAGGGATCCTTCCTATCCCATCACGGTGGGGACTGGGGAACAAACGCCCAGCCAAGGTACAGCTCGTGTTCCTGGGCTGGAACTCTGCTTACCCAGCTTTACCCTGGGATTTGGGCACATCTTCCACTTCTCCCTGTCCCCAAAGGAGCTGCAAGTGTGTGTAAGCTTTTCAACTATTTTTGGAAGTAGAAAAACTGAAGATGGAAATAGAGGAATGAACTTTCAAAGCATTGCATGGCAGATAAGCACACAAATCACATTACTCCTAATGGGATTTGTGGGTATATCTTTCATGCTGTGCTTTGAAAATCCATTCCATTCAGTTTATTGACATGCACAGGGAAATAAATCAGTCAGCTTGGAGGGGGGTGATCAATTTGAAAAAAAATACCCAAACTTTTTTTGGGTCCCCCTATTTCTTCTGTGTGAATGCAGTGACAGTGAAGCATCTTAGAGCCCTTCTTCCATCTCCTTTTAAATCTTAAATAACATTTATTCAAAAGAAAGCAATTAATTCCTAGCAGAAGTTTTCCTGCTGCTGACAACAATACACTCACTCATAGATCCTTTCTGGTAATTCTATAAAACATTTCTTGGCCTGGATGCTTTAGAGCAAACTTCTTGTTTTAAACAGTTTATTGTCTAAAAGAGTTTACATGCTGAGGGTGAAATTATGCTCAGGGATTTCTTTCTTCTGTTTAAGATAGTGTCAAGTCAGCTCTGCTTTCCCTCGTGTTTTCCAATGGTTCCTGCATTTCCCTGCTGAGCAGAGGGAGCACAGCTGATACTGAGCTCATCCCCCTTCCACAGCAAGGACTGTCCTAAGCTGAGGGTCTGCCTCCCTTCCCTTGGCTCCTGTCCCAGAAATTTGGCTGCTGGAATTCCCATTTCCCGTGTCTGTGTTTAGAGGAATTCTCTGGGTGAGAGAAGCCCAGAGCTGGGTTCTCCCTGCAGCAGTGAGGAGGCCAGAGGGAATGGCAGCCCGAGGTCCCTTACACTGATTTTTTATGAACAATCCTCACAGCTTTCCTCCTGAAGCCAGAAAATACGCTTTCTGTTTCAAAAGTTACAAAATGTTGCTGCTGTTGTTGTTGGTTTTTTAAGTATGAAACTATTGCAGATGTCAGGCACAATTAACAAGAGTATAAACCTGTGGCTGGGTAACCTATAGAAGCTTGTACATGGGTAACAATATGAGCTTAATTCAATTGATAGAGAAGTGGAAAAAAAAACATGCCACAAGATATAAAAATACACAGCAGTGCCATTATAGTTAATGGAATTTTCCATTTTCAGCATTGTAAACTGCAAAAAGTGACTCTGAGAAGTGAGAGGCCTTGTTCAATGTTATAGGCAGGATAAAGAACACAGCAAAATGGTTCTTTATTGTGCTCTCTAGGTGCAATACAGGCAAGCCTATTGTTTTAATGAAAATAGTGGTATCTGTAAATTCTGTAATTGAAGTTGTGGATTTTGATAATGCTTTATATGGAGTTCCCAAATGAACTTTTAATTTAGATTTATTACAAAAACGTAGTGCATAGCAAATAGCATACTGATGATTAAGATGAATTGCTGAGAATGAATGACCTTGAAAGTAAGCCATCTATTTGTTGTTGAATTTCAATGGTCACAGTCAATAAGCAGGACTTTTTGCATATATTCCACAAAATAAGTAATAAATTTACATCAAATCGTCTGTTTTTGAAATGCTACTTTAACCTTGCCTACAAACAATTGAGTGGTCACAAGTAGAAGAGGCAATATAATCAAGAATGCATCCAAATGTTTTATATGGGCTCTGTAGGATTATAAGTCATTAATATTAAAACACAGGTTCATAAATACCCTAAGTACTGGTAGTCCAAAGAATGATGCATTTTTTTAAGCTGATCTTTGATCTCTGCTGTCAACCTTGTACAAGTTAAATCCTTATCTGCTGTGGCCCTGAGATCTCCAACAAAATATTTTGAAAATGCATCTCTCATAACTATAACTGACTCTGCTGTGCTATTAATTAGAGTATTTCCCATTGTCCTGATGAACAGCTACACTGGGTTGTGACACCTGCACAAAAGTTGTGGCATATCAGCAATTGCCATTTATGTACTGCATTCTCTGCCTAAAATCGTGCTGCTTCTAGGAAATGCTTTATGGCATGAAAATCCCAGGGTTTACCTGTGCCAAGTCCTACTAAACACTCCCTAGATTGCCAGGCCTGGTGGATAGGTAGGCATTGATAATGCAGCATCAACTTGTATCAAACACTTCCAGAAACACTGGGACTGCTGGATCCACTCCAGAGTGTTGTGTATGTGTTCAGCAGCTGTGTTGGGTTAGATGTAAGTCAAGTTATCCATTCGTGCCCAGCACCCAAAAATGGTTGGCTTGTAAGAAGGACAAATCGTGTATGAACTTTGTCCTACTCATTCTCCAACCTCTGCTCATTCTAGGTCTTTTCTGAGAGGAGAGGTGGTAGCATAACAATATTCCTTGCTTTGTTTACTCTTCCCATAATGATTTGATGTTTGGCTTACTTGAGATTATGATCTAGCCCAAAATTTTCCTTGATATTTTATATCAGTCAGCTCAGAAGTAATTATTTTACATTTTCCTTATTTATTATTATTATTATTGTTTATCATATTTACATTTTCCTTGATCCTTTGATATTAGTCAGCTCAGAATTCATTATTTTACATGTGGAGTTAAAATTACTCCTCTCCAGCATACTTTTATTTTACGTGTTTGAATTTCATCTGCCAGTTTCTGGCCCAGTTGCTCAGTTATTTTATGTCCTTGTGCAGTTCTCGGTCAGGTCTCTTCTTGAATAATGCATTCTCAGCAGCAGACTGTGCCCCCTTCCCTGCATGGCCTGTTTTCTATTTGGAATTCTATCATAGCTATGATAGGTTTGTAGTTTTTAAAGTAGTACTTTAGACATTCCTGTAGATAATATGACAAAAGTGGCAGATGTCCACCCAGCAAGCCATGTGGCTTTTGTTTTGTTTTAGAGAAAGGCGTGGGAATGTGATCAATTTTTGTGACATCTCTTGGATACCCTCAGGAGAACTCTGGCACTCTTGTCACAGTCACATGAGGTATTCAAGGAAGAATAGAAAGTTCTGACACTTCTGAATTTCAGGAGAGACGTCACTGTTCCTCTAGCAAGGAGAGGTGCTACTTGCTCACGTTGTTTATTTTAAGACTGCTCTTTTTAAGCAGCTAGACTCATGTTCTTTGATAATGATATTTCAAGCACTTTAATATATGTTTAACAGGTGGATTGCAGGTTAGAGCTCCTGGAGACACTGTCCCTTTCTGCCAGTATCAGAATATGAAAGGGCCTGAATATAATTGTGAGCTTTCTTTGACACACCTTCCTCAGCCCTTGTAAAGGACTCCTATCCCATCCCAGCTTCATCCTGACAGGGCTTGTACTGCTCCTGCTGTAAACATGGCTGAAGGCTGGCCAACAAAACTATTGAGCAGAGGGTGGTGCCAGCCTCTTTAAATCATCTGTGATTTATTGAAATCCTTGTCTGGCATACGTGATGCCAAGTCCAGTTTTTGTGGGAGAGGACTTTTGCAGGCTGTCCCCAAAAGGAACATGTGCAGTGCTGCCCATCCAACAGAGCCTCCCTGTCCTCTGTTCAGTGCCTGTTCATTGTAAGGTACATTAGCAAGGTACCTTAGCATGGATCTCAACTGAGATTTAGTTCAGCAAATTCTGTCATTTGTGTGTTTGGGAACTGTCTTTCAACCTCTTCAGACATGAGGAGCTGGGAAAGGCTTCTTACTTCTCTTGTCACAGCAACCGAGAGCCCGTGCTCCTCAGCAGAGCTCTGAAAGCTCTGGTCAGAAGCGAGTGGAGAGCTGGCAGCACTGTGCAAGTTTTCCCCATACAGTTCCCCCATTGCTCCTTCCTGACTTTCAGCCCCCTGCTATTCCTGTCTCGGGCATCTCTTGAGGAGAGCTTGTCAGCTGTGATGGATTGTGCATTCATTCTGTAATGGGGGCAAGTAATCACTGGGGAATAGGCCTAATGCACTCGTTTCACTTGTGACTTGGGTTGAACTTGAACCTCTTTCTCCAGAGGAATAATAAAACTTTAAATTACTATGTTTCTAATCTTTTAAGTAACTGTTATTTTGTGAATAATAATTGAGATCAGTAAGATCAATTTCTGGTATTCCTTAAGTTCTCCTGCAGGATCAAGAAGTAGTAGCTAATAAAGGACCATGAGTCTCATCTTAGTAAGATTTAATACAAGTAAGCATGCAATAATGTTTAATTGTTTTTCAGTTTTTTGGGGGAATACATTTATTCTTTTCAGGTTGTTTGGGTACCCATCTATATGCACCCAGAAGTGCAAAATACTAGATATCCTTTGCTTCATACAAACATTGTAGTGAATTAAAACAATGTTCAAATCATAGGAAATAAAAAATAGATGTGCAAATAGGTCTTTGAATATAGATGCTATGAAATTACCATTATGCCAAGATTTATTAGGTACCTTTTGTTTCGTCATGTCTGTGATTCATTAGACCTGGCTTGGAAATTAATTTGATGTTGCCGAAAACTACATAATAAATAACAAGAGTTGCATCATCATTCACCTCATGAGTGGATGGAAAGGAAACTCTGAACATTTCTGCTCCTATAACACAATGGCCTTCAAACAGAAAATGGGCTTTTAGAGTATGTTTGTTCTTGTTGTTTGTGATATAATGGAATGATCTCTTGTTCATGTGAAAAGAGGTTGTCCTGCTCCAGACAGACACTGGATATATCCTGACAAAGCCATGACTGATGGGTTCATTGTGGATGATGATAATTCAGGGGTTAATAAGCATGATAGTTGGAAATTAAAGTATGGAAACATCCTTAATTCTCTTCAATTGTATAATCTTCCCATCTTTTTCAGTTGCTCAGGGAATACTGAATTTTCCAACAAGGAAGCAGTGTGTATTTTACAGACCCTAACTGGGAGGATGCAGTAGGAATGGGGGAGATGATGGATCATTAGTCTGCATATTTCTCCCTTTAAGAAATCAAGGAAAGGGATAAATGAAAATCCTCATTGTGCTCTGCCTATTGGCAGACATTGAGCTGCACTACAGGGAGATCTCCAGCTCCCAAAGACACCAGAGCTCTCTCCTTTTAGAAGTACAAGGTCAAGAGTGACAAGAGCATAAAGACAGAGCTTCCTGAGCTTGGGAACCATTGTCCTTCAGACAAAACTGACTGCAGTGGGTTCATGGCCAGAATGAGAGAAGACAAAAGAAAGAGGAATGTGTTTAGAGAATCTCTCCACTGAGTTTAGAGAATCTCAAGATAATTTGCATGTTAGTTTTATCAGTTTCCTGTGGATCTGTGTACCTTTTGGGACTTCTTAAAATAATATGTGATTCACTATAGCAACCTGTATCTTATGTAAGTCTTAGACTGATCCTTGGCAGCTCTGCCACCTGGAGTGATGAGCCAGGTCTCTGCTTTTGTTCTTGCTGGGCATGCAGGTTTAGCTTCCAGGTGCTTTTGCTCTCTGTATGTGTATGGTGCTAGAGTGGGAGTGAGAGGATGATTATTATTTTTTACTTAAACCTCAAAGGTTTTTCTTCAAAATTTATTGTTCCTGAATTCTCAAGTCTTAAAGAATATAAATACACTATTCTGAATTACTAGATATTAGTGTTAAATGAACCCTATAAATTCTGACAAGCTTAGTGTTTGAAAATCAAGCATAATAGAGAAGAACTTTGAAAATATGCTTAAATGTTGAGGGAGAGGAAAGCAAACACCCAAAATTAATACCTGTAAGTGCTCTGCAAAATATAATTTGTGGATACACAAATTGCTATTGGGAAAAAAAAAAAAACAAAGTCAGTTTCAAACTAGAAAAGAAAAGCAGAAAAACCAGCAAACAGGCACAAATTGACTAGCCCAAATTTCTCCTCTGAGACACATGCACTCAACTTCTGCGTGGATCCCCACATTTCTAATTAAACGGGCTTCTACTTATTCCTTTGCTGGAGGCATTTTGTTTGATTAACAGAAGGAAAGGTTAATCATATAAATTTGCCATCTCACAGCGTTGTGAAGCAGCAGAGAGAAGGTTTCCCCTTGTTCCCCCTGCTCAGCTCTGCTCAGTGCAATGCAGACACAGAGCTTTCCCCTCAGGCCCCTGACACACTTTTCTCCACTCATTCCTGGTGGAAGGGGAACGTTCCTCGTGTTTGTGACTGCAGCTGTCTTAGAAAAAGTTTGCAGATCACCTCATGGGTGTGGGAGCTGTGCAGGAGATTCTCAGCCTCCACCAGGGATGGAGCAGACCTGCAAATCCCTGCCCCATTAGGAAGGAGCTCTAATTGCTCCTACCTAACATGCATCCATGATTAAAACACAGTTATTAATGAAACCATGGTGTGCTTGGAAGCAGATGGATCACAGGTATTTTTTAATACCATGTTAATAAGATCTTTTATAATTCCCTGTCTGAATTTACCTGGTAATTATAAAGTAGCAACTATAATTTTCTTGGACAGACTATTAGTTGTGATTTTTTTATCTCTCTGTTGTAAGGGCTGGTTCACACTTGAAGCAGCAGGCTTTCATCTCTGCAAGTGACCTACATTTATGGTTATGCTCACAATAAAATAAAAAAAAAAAAGGCAACTTTGAATAGACACACTGAGAGTATAAAACACAAAAGTCTGATTCTCCTCTGTGACTTGTTTGCATTGTGGGGCTTTGAAATTCACTTAATCTTTTTGCACTCTTGGCTTTCGGGGCTGGTGCAGCAGAATCTGGTGCCTGTGCAGGGAGTGGGAATTGCTGAGAGCACAAACACATCCTGAGCTGTTCTCTGCTGTCCCAGCCTCAGCACAGCTGCCTCTGCTCAGTGGGGCAGTGGGGATAAGCTGCACTTGGGCAGGGTTTGAGGCTTGTGAATAATTTTTCAGTTTCATTTGCCATCCTCAAGGAAAAAAAAATTTGGTTGCTTGAGATTATACTGAAAAAGCCTTTCGAAATGTTTGTTTTTGGTAAGACAAGTTGTGAGTGAATAAATCATTTGATCCCACATCAATTTCTTGTATCTTTTCCAAGGATTCTTAAACATTCTGTAGAGATAATTTTTGAGTAGTTTCTTTGCAAAACATCCTTTTCAGGTTCATGTCTGGTATTTAACATACCAGGGGTTTTAAGGTATTTTTGTTTGGTTTTGTGAGCTATTTTGACATAATAGAAACAAAACTTGCAAATTCAGCATGAATATGAAATCTGGCAGCTGCCCTCTTCACAGAAAAGGTCTCCTGATTTTAGTTACTATTTTTAGATATCTGCTTAGACATTAGCCATAGGATGTCCAGGGGAAGATGGTGTTAGGAAAGATGTCTTGCTCCCCTGCTGCTTTTGTCAAAAATACAGAGGTTAAACTCTGCATAGATTGCGTGCTGAGAGATTTCCAGGGCTTGGGATGGATTCTGGGGGTGGTGGGGGATGCTTTTTGTTTTCTCGGGGCTTCAGAATGCACATGTGAATCACTCACATCTAAATGGATTCTGAGGTTATCTGGGTGGTGGCTCCAGCACTGTAAATGGCAGTTTCTGTGACAAGTATTTTGTCTCTCCTATTGCTAAGATTTAGTCTTTGAACAGAGTGTGTGGCCACTGCTGGGCCATTTGTAACCACTATAATCACTTTGAATTGGATGCAAAATATCTGATAATCTCCTATGGATCTGACACTGCAGAAGAGAACAATTCTAAGGGTGCCCATAATATTTTTTTTTCCTGCCTCCAAATTGACAGTGAATCCTCTCAAACACCTTTTGACATAACTGGAAACACTGTTCTCTGTGGTATATAGGTTTACATACATCCTGTGTAGGCAGAAAGATGCAAAGAAAAGGAAAGCAGCAGCTTGGTGGGCTTTATCCCTCACCACTGCTCTACGGTACTGGAGTGCCATGGGGATAATGTGATGAGAGTATGCAGGTAGCTGTGTTTATACAAGGTGAAGATGCACATAAATCCACTGGCTGAATGATTCAGACCTGTCAAGTCTCATGCATTATGCACAGGACTTATTCAATTAGCCCTGCCACAGTGCCTATAACTCAGGCACTTGTGCGGGGCGTGCTTGGCCTCGCTCCCGCTGCTCAGCTCGAGTTGCAGGTGCAGCTGCACAGCCTCTGACACGGACACACGGACCTGTCCCTGGCACAGGGATGGCTGCAGAGCCCGTGGCTGTGAGCAGGCAAGCCTTCCCTGCCCGGGGCTGTGCAGGGCTTGGGGCAGTGGGGTCAAAAATCTGCGAGGTGAAAGGATTGGCACAGCCCTGCCTTGGTCAGGGAAGCTCGATCTGCAAAATGAAGATAGAGGCTCTATAATGGCTCCGCAGTGAGAGAGAGTAGGGGCAGGTTGGGTGTTGGGAAGAAATTCATCCCTGTGAGGGTGGTGAGGCCCTGGCACAGGTTGCCCAGGTGAACTGGGGATGCCCCAGCTCTGGAAGTGTTCAAGGGGAAGTTGGACAAGGCTTGGAGCAACCTGGGACAGTGGAAGGTGTCCCTGCCCAAGGCAGGGAATTGGAGCTGGATGATCTTGCAGGTTCCTTTCAGCCCAAACCATTCTGTGATTCTATTATCCTAATGTATTGATTTAAATAAGTTGTACTAAACACAGAATAATTGCATTACCAAGTCACTACTTTACAGAGGGCTAAAGCCAATTTTATAATCAACATATAAATTACCACCTATAATTTAAACTCGGAGCTGGTACTTGCAGCAAGTGCTTTGTTTCCCGAGATGTGTCCCGCACACTGTGGGAGTGGGGAACGCGGCCGGCTCTGCCCAGAGCTGTGAGCATTTTGCTTTTGTATTTCAGTGCCACACAGATGCGCGTGAATCACCAGGGATCGCTTTTGTTTATTTACTGTGGGGGAAGGGGGTGGTTTTTTTGCCGCTCTTGCCGGTTCTTTTAGCACATCCCCATCTCTGCGAGCCGAGTCGCACGGGGTGGTGTTCCCGCGGGGCGCTCGGGTGTCCGCGGCCGCGCTGACCGGTGTCTGTGTCCCTGTGTCCGCTGTCTGTGTCCCTGTGTCCGCGCTGACCGCTGTGTGTGTCCCTGTGTCCGCGCTGACCGCTGTCTGTCCCTGTGTCCGCAGCCATGCACCTGCTGGGCCTCAACTGGCAGCTGCAGCCGGCCGAGCCGCCGACCTTCAGCAACGGCCTGCGCCCGCCCGGCGACGACGGCCCGCCCGCGCCCCCTGCCGGCAGAGGTGGGTCCGCGCCGCGCCCCCACACGAACCGGCCCGGCCCGGTCGGACGCCACAAACTGCCCCAAACCTCAGCTGAGCTGCCATAAAAACTGCCCCAAACCTCAGCTGAGCTGCCATAAACTGCCCCAAAACGCCACAGAACTGCCGTAAACTGCCCCAAACCTCAGCTGAGCTACCATAAACTGCCCCAAAACGCCACCGAACTGCCGTAAACTGCCCCAGCTGAACCGCCACAAACAGCCCCAAACCCCAACTGAACTGCCCCAAAACCCCAGCTGAACTGCCACAAACTGCTCCAAAACCCCAGCTGAACTGCCCCAAACCCCAGTTGAATTGCCACAAACCACCCCAAATCCCACCCAAACAGCCACGAACCACCCCAAACACCAGCTGAACTGCCCCAAACCCCAGGCTGAACTGCCCCAAACCTCAGCTGAACGGCCATAAACTGCCCCAAAACCCCAACTAAACTGCCTCAATCCACCCAAAACGCCACCCGAACTGCCCCAAAACCTGAACCACCACAGTGCCCCAAACCCCCAGCTGAACTTCCACGAAGTGCCCCAAAATGCCACCAAACCACCCCAAAATGCTGCCAGACCCCTACAATCCTCCCCAAAATGCTGGCCAACAGCCCCAAAACACCACCAAACCCCTAGAGATTACCCCAAAACGCTGCCAGACCACCCCAAAATGCCACCCATTGTCTTCCTCCCGTGGCTCTCAGCACGCCCCATGCTCACACTAAATCCTGCAGGTTCTGGTCTATCACCAGTGAAGTTGTGCTGCCGAGGGCACTGGGGGAGTGCTCTCAGAAATGTGCTGTGTTTACTGGCTACTGTGCTCTTTTCCAGGCATAGCTTAGGGGTCCCAAAGAAAGAGGAGGCTGAGGGAGCTGGGGCTGTTCAGCTTGCAGAGGTGGTGACTGAGAGGGAGCTCATTGATTGTGTAAATATCTGCAGGTAGGGCTCAGAGCATGGACCAGGCTCTCCACAGTGGTCCCAGCCAGCAGAACAGGAGGCAGCGGGCAGGAACTGATGCTCAGGAAGCTCCACCTGACCATGAGGCAGAACTCCTGTGCAGGGACCAAGCACTGGATCATACTGGCCCAATCTCCCTCACTGGGGATATTCCAGAACATTCAGGACACAATCCTGTGCCCTGTGCTCTGGGATGACCCTTCTGGAGCACGGGGGCTGGACCACGTTGACCTACTGTGATCCTTTCCAACCTGATCTGTTCTGGGATTCTGTGAAAAGCTTTAGTAGAAGCAAGCATTGTAGTGCTTGAGAGAATTCAAGAACTGGCTTGCAGCCAGGACCACATCCCCGGTTCTTCTTTCTCAGTGAATTCTAATAGCAAACACCAAGGACAGCAGAATTTGACCCATGGTAAATGGTCTGTCCTGTGATATTAATGTGAGAAATTAGACAACAAATGGTTTCTTTTTCTCTTAAAGAAAAACTGTGTTCCAGAGGAGGATGACAGAGACATGGCAGGTGAAAGAAAAAATAAGTAAAACCTAGAACCAGAAACACTTTATTAAACTGAGAAAACCTGTGCTAAAAACACAGAGAAGTTACATGTCACAAAAAGGATTTTAATAATTTAAATTGAATGTTTTGTACTGGTGAGGTTCAGAGGTTTTCTTTGCTACATCACAGTAAGGTCTTCTCTGGTTATTATAAAAATTATGGGGAGAAGGCAGAACAGAATGTTACAATCAGACAAAGCACCTCCCACGCTTTAGTGGGCTGGGATGGTGGATGGCATGACTGGAACAGGAGAAGTCTGAGCACTTGATTTTTGTCAGCTGAAGAATTCTGTTCAGAGGCTGAGCACTGCCTTGCACTCAGGACCTGTGTCTCATGTGAAACTTGGTAATTGCCAAAGCAAGTGTTAGAAGCAAATGCTGACACAGGATACTTGAATTGGGAAAACAATCAGTTAAAATAGACTTGGGAAAGGAAACTGAATTGTTCTTTTATGAGCTTGATCATTTAATGGATTTGCTTCTTTCTTTCAATAAATGCTGCTGCACCTCAGCTTCTCCATGTTTTCCACGGTGGATCTAGTTTTTACTTCCTCCTTGTCATGAAATCCTACACCCTGATAGTGCCAAAAACCTGAAAATTTTTAGACAAGTGTTCATTGGTTTGGCTTTCATCTCTGACTGGCTGTAGGTCAAAGTGCATGAGCAGCACATCCCTGAGTGCAAGGCAGAACGTTTTCATTGCTGCTGAACTGCCTCCAGGTTGGGCACAGGTGAGAGACTCTGTGGTTTTGGGCAGGAACCCGAAGAGCTCAGGTCGGCAATTATGGTCATTTAGCAGACAACTGCAGGGCTTTAACACCTTTCCCGATTCCCTCCCTGCAGCTTTTTGTTGCCATCTCTGTGCAAATATAGGGCAGCAGGACTGCAGAATTGGAATGGGCTCACCTGCCTGGGGCACTTCAGTGCAAATTCTGGCAGTTTATCCCAGCCCCACTCTAATTAGCTTTGCACATTTGAAGAGGCTGAGATGCTGTTTTGGGAGTGGTAACCTCCTGTAGAGGAGACAAGGAGACAGAACTGCTGGTTATGTCTTAAATTGCTGCAGTTAGCTTTCCTCAGAGCACGTTGGAAAAGTTTACTTGTTCTTCTGACATTTTGTAGAAGGTTGCTGAAATGCTGATAAGGTGGGGGAAGGAGGAAGAACAATATTTCAGCAAGTAATCTTCCACAGTGGAATAAAATGAATGACAGGTTTGGGTGAACACAAGGAATTTCGAGAAGACAAATTCCTAGAGCAGGGAAAGGTGAAAAGTTTTTCTACCTCACCTTTCTTTTTATGTCCAAGTTAAAATTGCTATCCCAGCAGTTTTTAGGAAAGCCTCTGACAGCTTTTAACACAACAACCATTTCAGGGCTCTGGCTGTGGAGAGTGACCTTTCTATAATTGACACAACTCAGGATGAAGCCATTCTTTTCAAAACACGGGTCTCCCAAAGAAACCTTTAACCCCTACTCTGAGAAGGGCCACTTAAACACAAGCTGTGCCTACTCAGCAAGCAAAGCATTTTAAAGTAGAGCAATTTGAAAGGAGGAAAAAAAAAAAAAAAAAAGCAGGTATTCAATTTGATCTGCCTGTTCCTTATTAAGAGACTAAATTCTAGGTAGGAAATAATAAAACTGCAATTTAAGGGGAATGTAAATTACTTTATTACTGCATTTTCCTATCTGAATGGAAACAAAATTCACTATTAAGATAACACAGTTTCAGGTTTTTTGTAATTACACACTACATCTCACTAATAGTGGGTATGTCTGAAAGGAGGAGGCAAGTGCAATGGGCAGAAAAATCCCCAGTGCTGCTTTAAAACTGCAAGTGAAGTCCACCATGCTGTGAAAGTTGTGTTCAAGTAGGGATTTAAATTAGAAGACAAAAATTCCCTTCCTAATACAGATCATAAGGCAGTAACCCTTCATAGTGCATAAAACCTCAAAAATTGATATTGCCTTGGCATTTCTATGGGGATGAGATAGATTATTATGACATTAAAAAACTTTCTGAGAGTAAAGCCCATTTAGCTCTTATGTTGCATAAGGATAACGTTAGAATTTGGGTGTAATAAATCTGAATTAAGGGGGAAAGTGGGGGAAAAGAAAAGAGGCATGTTTGGGAATAATTGCTTCTTCAAAAAGCAGTGAAATAGATGACCTTATGGGATTTATCTGTATCTAAATTCTATTCATCTATGCCAAAAGTTTTCTAGATTTAAAATTATGTGGTGGGCTAGACACACATTTCCATAAAATCTGTGACCGTGTGCTGTTTCCTTTCTATTTGACAGAATACACCTACACTAACCCCAGCTGAAACCCCATATAAAGAATGCTTTGGTGTCAACTTCTTTGTTTAGGACATACTGTCTTTGATGTGCTCACAAATTTAGCAAATTTTATAGTAATTCAAAAATGACTTAGTACTTTTTATCTTGATTGTTTGCTATAGTAATGCTCTAGAAAGCTGAAAAACACAGGAAGATATTGTGATCTCTGATTCTAGAACCTCCCATTTTAAAAGACACCAAAAGTAATTGTGGACAATTGTGGAAAGATCACTTTAGGCACAATGAATGCACTGACTAGTTGGAAAAAGTTGATATGAATTTGTGTTTTGATACTCACATAATCCAGGGTTTGCATCTCTTTGGATGAACCAACCTGATCCAAGCTCATGCTCAGTTTGAGATATTTCATGAAGTCTACCACAGTGTATGTGGATTTCAGAAAGACTTTTTTCAAAAACATTGCAGTTATTAAATATTAAAGTACTGAAGTGTCATGAAAAATACTTGTTTCCAGATATCAAATTCAGAATTGCAAATATAATGTCAATAATGAAACGAAGAAAGTTTAATTAGCTGTTAAATTTGGCACCACCTCACTTGCTTGAGCTGAGAGAGAGGAAAACCAGATTTCTACTGACGTAGCAGAAATTGTCCTTGGATGGATGTGGGAAGCTGAGCTCAGCAGTCGTTGTGGAGCTGTACAGGTTGTCTCAGCTCTCTCCAAATGATGCTGAGAGCTCTGCCAGATGCTGCAGCTGCGAGTCACATTTTGGGTTGCACACAAACTGATTTCTAAGAGTTAAGATATTTTATTATCAATGCAGCACACAGGCAATGCTAAAGGAGTGACAAAATTCTGAAATGGGAGGATCTGCCATCCTGCCAGAGGGATGAGCTGGGCTTCAGATGCCAACAGAGCAGCTCCTGACTCAGTGCCCGAGGCAGCAGTGCTACCCCCGACTGTGCTCCTGCTGAAACCCACCCAGCACACGGTGCAAGGCTCAGCAGCAGCTGCAGGGAACTCTCTGTCGCCTTGTAAAAGATAAACTCATCCCTCATTAACAATGTAAACAACATGAATCTCCCGGTTCCTGCTATTTCCTGTCAGACGCTTTGAAACAGACGATCAGAATGTAATAACAGTCAGTGTGTTTTAAATGTCACTTCTCTTACCTTCCTTCAGTTTAATCAAGACAAGCCATCATTTTCCAGGTGGATTAATCTTATTAAGTATTTATGTGGCTAATGTAATGTAGATCTTAATTAACACGTTGGCAAGCAGAACTGTTAAGATGGAGGCTATGAAGGCTAGGAGATGTGGTCTCCTAAAAATACAGCAGACTTAAGGGCTATCTCAGAAAAGCAAAGGATTTGGCTAAATTCAACAGGAGTTTTAGATTTGTGGGTGTGTTAATGGTGATAGCATGAGTTGCTCTGTTCAAAGTTAGGTGATGAAGTTTGGTAAATGTAGCAGGATGGAATATAAGAAAATAAAGATGGTGTAGAAAGTAACCTCACCCCTAAGGAGTTGCAGCTGGGCCAATTATCAAAGATTAGGAACAGGCCTGAGTTTAACAGGCCACAGCTGTAAGCAATGAGCAGAAGATGCTATAAAAGAGTGGGGGTGGCTGGGTGA
This sequence comes from Agelaius tricolor, assembly GCF_023055355.1. Taxonomy (NCBI): domain Eukaryota; kingdom Metazoa; phylum Chordata; class Aves; order Passeriformes; family Icteridae; genus Agelaius; species Agelaius tricolor. Next base: position 5,169,308 of record NW_027269278.1, on the reverse strand, counting down.
GAGGGGAACTGGAGTCAGTGGCTGCTTTGTGAAGAGGAAAGAGTCAGTGCTCTGAGGAGATGCCCATGAGAAACACCAAGGAGGTATGGAACTTTTGTGATAAAGAGACAGCAGTATGGAACCCCTGCAATAAGATCACAGCAACTTAATGCTGTGTCCAAGGTTCCAGTTTCCAGAAGTCCTCAGTTCTCACTCAGGCACCAAAGAGATGAACAATCAGAGGTGACTGTTGTCCTGATTTAGAAATCCATATTAGTATGTATTTGCTCTTTGAGAAATGCAGTGTACCAACAGATCTTAATTTTATTTTGGTTATAATTTGCTTTTGATTCTGAAAGCAATGTCTCTTCTGAAGCCATGCTCACATGAATGTCAAGATGTGCCTAAATTTTTAGATGTATCAGGTGTGTTGTATTTTGGTAAAAGCAAACTGCTTCATTTCCCTGCCCATTGATTGGCTGCAGCTGAGCCAGAGGTTTTGTGCAGACTCTGCCTTTGAAGATTTTCTTTCCTCTTGTCACAATAGAATTTAGGATGCTGACTAGACAACCTGAGGTTTTGGTTTTGTACCAGAAGCTGTTTTTCTGGACTTCTGAAAGCTCATTCACTCAGAAGCTTCCTTCCTCCTCCTTCCCAAAACAGAGTCCATTGGTGCCTCAGCATCTTCAGTGTACCTGAAGTTGAAATGTGCCACAGCAGCTCCTGCAGACAAACTCTCATTGCCTGGCTTTTTAGCTCATTGCAGCTGAGGGAATTTGTTTTGCAGTAGCAGTCAATCTATTGTACACATTCCAGAGATAATCTGTTCTCACCTGAGTCCTAGGGCACTTAGGTGATAGTAGATAATTTGAAGTGTAAGTTCATACAGGGAGTTGTCAGTATGGTAACAGTGCATAGCACTGTTTTTTCCACTGAAGGTATTTGTATGGAAAAGGCATTTTCTACTTTATTTTATTTGCCTTACTGGAACAATAAGACATGTCTGGCCATATAAGTAGCAAATTTACTTAAGGAAAAAAGTTAAACTATCGTGCAGAACCATAGTAATTCTCACACGGTCTCTTTTGGCAAAAAGTCAGTGGAGTCTATTTTTATATTGAATGGTTTCCTTTACACAGCTGTACCATAAATTTCTTCAGAATTCCAAGTCATCTGTGAAAATCCCTGGCTATATAAAAAGAACAGCAGAACAATAAGCTAGATAAAAAGATAAGATAAGCTATGTCTGCAGCAGCGATTTATAAAAAATATAGAATTACAGGAAAAGAAGGTAAAGAGAATTTAACCAACCCTGTATTTAATTTGAGGTTGTCCACATTATCTTGGTAGTTCATTTCAGATCCTCTGGAATGGTTGTTCTGCCAGATATTTTTCAAGAGTGCCATCAAGATGCAATTTGCAGTCATCCCCATGATAGAGGCACACGGCCACAGCACTGGAGTTAATTGCTGTTTAAATGTGATGTCTGTAGTGTGACACTGCTGGTAGCCAGATTTCATTTTTATTTTTAATTTTAGCTACAGTGTAGGATACTGTAGTTATAAATAATCAGGTATATCTGGTTGCAGTGTAAATACAGCTCTGCCTGCGTGGCTGACACTGCTTGACATCAGTTAAATTAAAGGCTGACTGGGCATGTCCCATCCACTGCCACCTTGAATCTGACCTCCAGCTCACAGATGAGACCTGCTGACAGCTTAGCAGGGGGAGTTTGCATTGCTCTTGTCATGGATTGCCTGTCTGATAGCTTCAAAGGCAAATACACTTGAATGCTAAAAACAGTCTTTTCAAATGTATATGCCAAAATAGTAATTCAGCTGGGTAAATAAAACAGCAGTTTAAATGAATAAGTGTTATTTAGTTGATGAATATATGTTTGACTGAGTGATTGAAATGGCTCCCCTGGGTAAGATGAAGAAGTATGCTTTTAAAACTCTTTTGTAGATGTTTATAGAGAGAAAATGACAGGGGAAAAAAAAATCAAGTATCTATGGGGTTATGAGATAAACATAGAACTTCACAACAGTCGCCCACAACAGAGAGAATGATCTTGGGATTCATTTGTTCACAGCAGTATGAGTAGTTTGGGTTGGTCTTTCTTCACAGATTTGTCAGTTTGTCACATCTGTACCTTCACTTAAATGCAGTTGATGCTCTTTGAATGTGATCTGCAATGGTCCATCAAATGGAAAAGCTTCTAAAAATAGCTGGAGGGGAGTGAGTCAGGTGGCAAGATACATTCTCTGCATTAGGAGGTGAGGACTGAAGGGAGCTATAAAAAAGCTGGAGTCTCTAGTGACAGGCTTTGCCAGGGAAGCTGTTAGTGCAGAAAAAGGCATTGCAAGTACCAAAGTTAGGATGATGGTCTGCTTTTCAGATTTAAAAAAAAATTCAACCTTAGCCTATTAAGTGAGGTAGATTCAGTGGTCATATCTACGTTGCATTCCTCTCTGTATTTATATCCTGGGAGGAAGGAATATGAAGAGGCCAGTACTGAGACACCTCCTGTAATATTTATATTTACTCTGCCTTACATTATTGCTCTGCCTTCCTCATCCTCAAGGTGAGAACTGTTAATAATTCTGTCATTGTTAACAATTCTGTTTTACAAGTAGGCATCTGAGAGCAGCAAGATCATGACCAACCCAGGTGCATTGACAGTATCAGAGCAAGGAGCAGAACCAAGTTGCTGTCACTGGTTTTGTGTCTCATACCAACAAGGATAATTCAGCAGGAATTTATGAGAGCATGATTCAATAATGCATAATCTTTAGAGTTTATTGATATCTTGTGGGACTTAAAACTTTATAAGTTGTTAGCTAAGCTTGCAAATATGAAACCTAGATTTTAGTATAACTTCAAGCATTTCTAAATTTTGTTATTACAGCATTGTGATGTAGCTCCATAAAAACAGGAAGCCATGATTTAAATTCTTAAAAGCAAAAGGAAAGGATCCTTTCAGCATGCCAGAGGTGAGGCAGCAGCTGTTCCTTGCAGATGTGGCACAGGCTGGGTATAGAGCATTCTGAAATACTCTGAAGCACTACAGAAATACAGACTGAAAAGAGTCACCCATCTGCCCCATTCTCTGCTGCAGGTTAAATATACCTTGATCACTTCTGAGAGCTGATCATCTAACGTGCTCTTAAAGTCCTCTGCTGGGGTGAACCCCTGTCACAATTCCCTTCCCAGGGAAATTTTCCTAAGATGTTCCAGGAGGAGTGGTTTGGAGAGCTAGAAACCAGGTCATTTGTGTTGTAGACCAAAATAAAAGTGTATCTGTGGGGAGATGCTTCCAAGGACAATATCAAACTGAACAGAATCATTTCAGTGTTAGGTAAACCTGAATCAAGTCTCTGGGCTCAGTAATAACTACAAATTCAATTGTCTTATCTGCAGTTTTTACCAATTTTTATTTCACCATGATAACTTCAACATTCTGATGAGAAATTCAGAGGAATTGTCTTCTAGTAATTTTTTGGAGGAAAATCTGACATCCAATATATTTTTTTACCTTTGCATGCTGAAGTAGTATGAGTGTAACTCTGGTTTTCCCCATGGCTGAAATTTTATTATTTTAGCTTAATTGATATATTTGAGGATCCTTGAGTCCTGAAAAATGCTCTTTTCCACAGAGAAATGCAAAGCAGAATTTTGGATATCCAAAGGAAACTGAGGCTAAATTTATCCAGAAATACCAGAACTTTATCCTCCATTGGAATTAAATTTATTTACAAAGTTACAATTCTAGAGAATATATACATAATTAGCAAAAGCCATTGACAGTTTTGGAGTTTCTTTAATAGCCAGTGAAACTATAACTGCCAACAGAGACTATTTTGGCCTCTGTACATTTGCTGCACTGGATAATAATAATAATAATTCCTGGAAATAGCTTTTTCTTTGACTGGTTGGCCATGGATATCTTGCTCCTGAAGAAGAATGTTCTTTAGAGTGTGTCAAGGAGCCTTTTTCAGATTAGATACAGTTGATGTTCATTAAAGAATGCTTCCAAAGAAATTATTTACAGCCTGCTTTTTAATATTGAAAAAATATTCATCATTTATTACCATATGTTGGAATTGTGAAATAAATGTAATATCCTCAAAGGAGGTGAAGGTGCCTGCAGTCTTTTGCTGACTTGGCAGCTCTGCCAGTGATAGTATAACATGCCACAGGTGATTTTTGGTGTGTTCTCTGCCCCTGGTTTTCCTCTCCATGTAGGTGGGTAAGAACTAATTTAAATTCTAGTGAGGTGGTGCCTGCCTTCATTGAGATAGGGACCTTGAGATATCCTCTGTGGCAGTAATCCATTAGAAATGAAATCCTGTAGTTTCCATGAAGCAGGATGTGTTTGGATCTGGTTGTTCTCTGTGGCTCTAAGGGCACATTGCTGGACACTCTCAGCCATTTTTCCTTCCTTTTCAGCCTCTTGTTGCAGCTTCTCCTGCTTTCTCTTTCTCTTTCAGTCATGTTACTGTAGACCCATTAACATAGAAAATGAAAAAACAAACAAGTTTTGAAAAACTGTAGAGCAGTTGGTATTCAGAGCATTCTTTTACCATTTCAAAACACTGCCAACATAGTATCTGTTTCATTATGTACAAGTGTAAGAGCTGCTAACATAGATAATTTAGAATCTATAATTGAAACCGTGCTTTTGCTGCTCTCTCAATTAAAGATAGTCAAGACAGAAAAGCTGTTAGGTACTTACCTGCTGGAATTATATGTTGTTGTTCTGTGCCATCCCATTACATTCATACAGTGCTGGAATGTATTTCAAGAGTAACTTGCCCTTTACTGAAAATAGCAAGAAAAATCCTCATGAAGTAAACAGAAAAACCCCAATGAAGTAAACACTTTTTACAAATGCTGTCAGGTTTTATCAGATAAAATTTCTTTTAATTTCTGTGATTGTCAACAGATATTTTCTGTGGTTGTCTGATTTATTATAGTGTCTTTGTAAGAATTTTTAAATGGATTTCTCACCATGTTGTTTGGGAATACAGAACACAAAACCAAGCATTGCTGCGAATTGTAGCTTAAAAACACTGCTAACTCCATGTTCTGCACTCCATGTTTAAAATATGTGTAGCCTCAGAACCTGTTCAGTTGAGAACAGAAGGGATTTGCACCACATTTTAAGAGTTGACTATTTCATGGGCTGGAAGCCAGAGCACTCAACCAGAAAGGCCTTGTATCTTGTCTTCAATAATGCATGCTGGAAAACCAACAAATGATGGATTTTAACTAACCGGAGCACAAGGGAAGAAGACTTGTAGATAGACCCTGCTTCAGGCAGAGAGAGCTTCAAAGGCACTGCACTGAGCTGTGCTAACTCTGTTTCAAGGAGAAGATGCATGTTAGAGTACAGACATTGTCCTCTAAACCCTTTTGTGTGCATTTCATTTCTTCTGTCAACTCTCTATTCTGTGACCTAAAGTCTATTGGACTACTTCAGTGAAGAAAACAGTAGTAATAAAAATTTGCAATCAGCTCATTTAGATTGAAGTTACCCTTCAGTTCACCTTTCTGGCAATTTTTTATACCCCAGTTGTGTACAAGATGCAACTGAAAAGAGCACAGAGAGATTCACATGTGTTTAATTGACTCTGCTGTTGCTGTTTGATCAGTGAGGAGCAATCACAGAATTAAAGGGTTTGAGGTATGAGAAGATTGCTGATGCTCTATGGGAAAAAAAAAGGTTTGCTGTGTTTTTGCTTTAAATAGAAGGGCCAAATTCTTACTTACTGATTGAAACAGCAGGCAGATTGCATCAGAATAAGAAAGTTACCATTTGATTTAAGAGGTGTCACTGTCACAGATGTTAATCTTGAATGAATAAAACTGCGTGTATTTAAACCAGTTCTCTCATTTGATTTATGTTTGCTTTGTTTTATAGGACCATGGGTCACTAGGAATAGCAGCATAGATAGTGGAGAAACAGAAGTTGGCCACAGGGTCACCCAGGAGGTGCCCCCCGGAGTTTTTTGGAGGTCTCAGATCCATATCAGCCAGCCACAGTTCCTGAAGTTCAACATATCCTTAGGGAAGGATGCTCTTTTTGGTGTTTATATAAGAAGAGGACTCCCACCATCACATGCCCAGGTACTTTATCAATGTTTTTGTTGGCTTTGAATGTCAGAATGCAAAACTTTGGTCATCTTTGTTAGGTTTATGTTGGAGTTTACAGAATTCAAGTTTAGGGATTTCCTGAATTCCTTCATTTGTCATATTTGACTGAACCACCCTCATCTTAACATTTTTAGATTGTTCAGCAATACATTTATAAAATAAATTATGCTTCAGCAATACATTTATATATTATTATAAAAGAATAATGCTTCAGCAATACATTTATAAAATAAATTATGTCTTTGCCATTCAGATGAGGTTTTAATTCTCTGGTATAATCTTGGCACAAACTGGGATAAAACTATCCAGTTATCTATGAGACAAAACTGATGATTTGAGGACCAAAATCTTTGATTAAACTTGGGAGTAAAGGAGTGAGGAGCTTGATTTGGGTTTATTACCTCTGCTTCTAAGAATTTGTGCAGAAGGAGCTTTGGCTGTGCAAAATTCATCAGCTTTCTGTAGTAAGCTGTTTTCCAGTGTTCTGTGAGTTACTGAATGGGTGTGTTTGAGTGGTAAGAAATCAGGATCAGCAGTGCACAGCCCAAGGAGGGGAGGACGTGGTCAGTTTTCCATATTAGCATACAGTGTCCTGAAATTTGATACAAAGACTGAAAAAATTGGGAAATTGCAGAGGGCTACTGACTGATTTTCTGTCATTTCCAGCCATCCAGACAACACAAAAAATACATCTTCAGAGAATGTGTTCCAGGGCGGGAGCCTTTCTTAAGAATGTTTTGATTTTGGCTGTAAGGCTTCATTCAATATGCTGTCTTGAGGGTGAAATTCTGTCTGTGGATCTTCATCTGTTCCAGCGAGGTCATGGCATAATTCATCCCTCATGTCTCGTTTAATTCAGAATTTTAGAGCTCACTTCCCCTATTCCATCATGAATAAAATGGGAGTTTATTTGAGGAAAACAAACAAAAGTGTAAATCATTAAATGAAGATTACTTAGGGCAACCAAAGCTCTGAAGCAATCATCGAAGTTTGCTATAAATACAGGTTAATTTTAATTTTTTGACTAAGACGTGAGGGAGGTATGCCTGTATCTTTTACAAGAATTCCAATTGGAAGTAGTTGGTAGTACAAAATATTTTCTTTTAATTCAGGATGAACTTTATTTTGCTGTATGATCAGATGTATTTGTTCTAGGTTTCATTAGATGTTCTCATCTGAGAAGGCTGTGATCGGGCAGTTTTCTCCTTTCACTCCACCTCACATGAATAGAATAGAAATTTTGTGACCTTTCTGTTAAATTAAATAATGAGAAATATCATCTGTGTTTTCCTGTTGAGCTGAATTCCTCCTCAGGGTACCAGCTTTCCTGTCTTCAGAGGAAGATCTGAACCTCTTCATAAGTGGGGTTAATGAAACACACTGTGTATAAACTAATATAGATCTGGTCTGAATCTGCAATATGAGCCAGCGTAAACTTCCCACATTCAGGCAGGGTCTGGGTGCTACAGCAGGAGGTTACACGGCAGTTTTGCCCGGCAATCAAAATTCAGTCAAGCTGCTACCAAAAGAAATTATTTTAGAATAAGAAATGCAAGCTGTTACAGACCTGAGTTAGTGAAAGGAAGCCTTGTTCTGACAGAAAGGAGCACAATACTTTTGTATGAATGAAAACAGTCTGAAGTTGACACCAGACGATATTTTAAAATTGAAATTTAAAATCCTTGTTTCTGTAGGTTAGGGACATGAGCTCTAAAGCAGTGAACAGCTTGACAGTTCATCACTGATCAGTGCTCGTATGTCAAGCCGAGTAAAATCCTTTGTGGGAACAAGTCAATAATCAGCAAATTAGGTACATGATTAACCTGAGACAACAAGATGCAGTTCCTGTCTGAGAGCCCTGCTGAGATTTAACCTTCTCAGTATTACTGTTTAGCAAATATTCCAAGTGCCTGGTTTAGTCAGTCAAACTGATGTAGCTGTAAACTTGTCTGGATGCAGCCTGTGTGCTGTGTGCAGGGGGAGTGGAGCTCGGAGGAGAGGCAGAAATGCAGTTTGGAGTGGCAAGCAGAGTACAAACAGGAATGCAGTGCTTTTGGGCAAAATCCCTCCAACCTGTGTAGTGCCATGCAGAAATAACAAAATGCACATTGCAGGCTTGAATGATCAATAGGAATTTAGCAAAAGAGAGTCATATTAATAGAATTGATAATGTATAGAAAACGAACTGTAAATATCAAGTAATGCATGAAGTGACTCTGCAGAGTTTACAGCAATTGTGGTGTTGCTACATGCTGGTAGCACATTCCAAATGATGCATGAAATGAGGTAACCTGAGAGGAGCTTTCCTGCAATGTCTGGAGAAGGCAATGTGTGGGGCTGTATTGTTTTCATTTCCAGCAGCGTGGCTTATACTTATAAATGTTTCATGTCAAAATGAAAACTCTTTTCATTCAGACCAGGAAATGGCTTTATTTGAAAAAATACTTGGAGAGCAGGGGAGCATCAGCGTTCCCTTGGTTTTTTAGCAGGTGCTCAGACACTTTTAGGTGCTCAGAGCACCTCAGAGTTGCCTGGTGAGGCTGGCCTGAACTGGCTGGATTGTGGCACATCCAAATGTGGGAGCAAACCGCTTGGTTGGCTGCCATCGTGGGTGTCAGATGTTTCGTGGCTGTGCTTTAATGAATAATTACCAACTGGATTTTATGAAGAACTAATTTTAGAGCACTTTGCAAACAAGTTTCCCTGCCATATGTTTTCCTGGCTGCTTAGATCCTACAGGGCTTTGGCATAAAGGCGAATGCTGGCCGCCACCCGAGGCGTGCTCCCCTTCTCCTGTTGGATATGCATCCCTCATTGAGATAAGAGCTCTAGGAGATCATTCTTTTCAATTCCTAATCTCCAAAACTCCTAGGCATTTTGTGGAGGTATGCAAATTGTTTTAAATCTAAGACAATCCCTGAAGATTATGGCAGCTCTCTGCATTTCCAGTCCTGAGCCCTGCGAGCTCCCTCAGCTCCACAGTGGTCACAAGTGGTTCCTTTCCTCTGTGTGTGGCTGGGCTTGGTGGCTTTGTGCAGTGCTGGAGTCACAGCCATAGGTGTGAAGTTCCCAAACTGTTCTGCTGACTCCCCGTGGTTACCAGAAAAAAAAAAGCCTTTATTAGCCCATTAATAAAATGCATCAGAGGGTAGAAAGCCCTGAATGGAGAAATTATAAAAACAAATTGCTCAGAAAGAACTTAGCATGAGATTTTAGGTTTGTAAATAAAAGTAAGCAGTAGGATTTCAGTATGCTGGGTAGTAAAAATAAACAAACTCACCTAGAGAGTGAATTTGGAATTTGTTTAGCGATGTAGGCTGGCAAGTCACTTGCTTATATTGGGCTTTAATCATAGTAAGTACTCCCTGCTGCAAAATTGAGCTCTGATGTAGTCATTTGGGATTTCTGCTGCATGTTGTTCCTGAGCTGTTTTAGCCATTTTTGTGACTTTCAGTATGAAGCCATAAACTATAAAGGATCATAAAAAAAGAAAACAAAAAAGCCAAAAGTCAGTGAAACTTCCAAATTACTTCCATGATTTAATTTGGTTTGACATGTCCATTCCCTAATTCATGTGATTTAGTGGCCTCTTCCTTAGCAGTTGTGTGTGTGTGTGTTAGATTAAGGATTCCACAGTTGCTTTTTAATGATCATGAAATTACTTGCCTCCTTTTCCTAGATGGGTTTTCTAATCTATTCATATATGCCAATAAGTAGCTTTAAAGCAAGAGTGATATCTTCAGCACAACATTATGTAAAAGTAATTAATCATGCAAGGGTGGTAAATCAGAAAATCAACAGGGCCGTGAAAAGCAAAATGGTGATTCAGCCAAGCATGTGAAGAATCTTATCTGCTTATGAGTTCCCAGTGTCATCTTGGTGACCCTTCAGTCAGGGATTTTCAATTTTGGGGCACAAATACCTCGTCCTTACTGACATACTAAGATTAATATACCCAGGGAACCACCAGCAGATACATTAATTTCCTTCTTTCTTTTTTTTTTTCCTCAGTCCTTAGAAATCCAAAGAGGTATAAAAATGTAATATTGTTTTCTGTATCACTTTGCACCAGTACTTCAGCATTCACGGAGTTATCCAGATTCAGTCATTTTGCTTTTGCCTGGGCATTAAACTATTTGTCCTGGTTTGATTAAAGAGGGGCAATACCACTGCTAACTGTACCAAAGTTAAAATCACCATGCCAAGGGACCTGCTCTCACTAGGTCACACCCCATCATCATGAAAAGAGATTCTGCAGCTAAAACTACTTCAAGCAGCTTCAGGCTGAAAACTCTTCCCCTTCGATCTGGCCAACTGCTGAGCCTTCTCTGCTATATGAGGTAGAATCAGCATCAAACAGGGGGAGGCAGAGGAACCTGCCAGCACAAGCAGAGAGGAACAGCATGTTGCCAGTGAGAAATGTCAGCTTTTATTGCTGCTTCCCCAGTTGACCCTTTTTTGAACAATTGTTCTGAAGAGCACAATTTCTTTTTCCCAAGATGTTGCCCAAGTAATAACATTTCCCAAGGAGGTGATGAGTCTGTCCTTAACCTCTGACTGTTAGACAATGGCTTTTAGCAATCTTCCCAAATGCCATTGATTTCAGAGATAGATATATGTGTGTTTGGTACCTCACATATGCTGAAAGTTCCTGGCATGCCAGAATTCTCTACATCTCTGGCATGCTTTGCCTGAGTTTTACTAATTTATCTGATTTACCTTTTCCCATTTAAATCATATGTGGAAAAAGGCTCAAGTGGATGGCAGTCTGATATTGAGTGAAACTTTTTATTCCACTTCTCTTACTTTGTTCCTCATTTAAAAGCATAGAATCATAGGTAGAGTGCATAATGCACTCAGTATGATGATAGCTCTCAACATTAGTAGATTGGGGCTCAAATTTCTCCCTGCCCTGGATTTCCTTTGTGGAAAGGCTGCAGGTCGGTGTCACTTCCACAGTTTACCAGGAAGACAATAGTTCTGGCAGACATTTCCCTTTGTTGTAAGGCTCAGCATACCAGGGCTCTGTAATGCTGGTACATAAGAGGTTTTCAGCTAGAAAGGTGAGGCTTTATACCCCAGTTTTGGGTAGATGTGATGGCACTAGAGTGTTAAATTTGTCTGTCTTCCACTAATAGGGAGAATCTTCATTATTTTATCACAAATCGTGAATAATTTACTAGGGCTCATAGATCCTGAGTGGAATACAGTGTGCAAGACAGTGTGTGTGTCCTTCTCTGGATGTTTTTTCTATTTGGGAGGTAAGGTTACAGTTTTCAGTTTAAACTGGAAGTAGGGGAAGGTGGATGTTTTCTCATAGCTGTTGTGGGCACAGCCTGGAAGTGTTAGAGATAACAGAGGGAAATGTAATGAAGCTACTGGCAAGCAAGCACATACTATTACTGTATTTTATTGAACACATGCATCTTTCTTTAGACATGTCTATTTATCTCTACCTACTCCTACACAGATAAATGTGTCTAAAACAAGATGTGTTTTCATAGGGGACTTGTTATACAGCTATCAAAAGATTAGATAGATTGTTTTTGGTGTTTCTTAAGGGCTTCCCTTAGATAGGGACTACAAGATCTACTCAGTTGAGCTTGAGAGCTCCAGAATCCCAGACATTAATGACAGAAAAAAGCCTATTAGGACAGCTATCCCAGCTGCTTTGTTATGCAGAGTTATTCCCTGTTGTAGACTAACCAATATTTCTTCCAGTCTTGCTTAATTGTGGCATCTCCATTGGGAGGCTATTTACTGAGCTTAATAGATGGGAAGCTTATCTAACATTCATCTTAAATTTCTTTCTTTCTTTTTTTAGTTTCATGCCATTAATGGTGCCATCACTCTTATGTTGTAAATAATCACTTGCTCTGTTTGATCCCTTTTCCAAAGATTAATGCAATGTTCTACCTTCTTTGGAAACCATCCAAACAGAAATTCTGTTTTCCTTAATATAAGTTCAATTCCCTTATTTGTGTTATTCCTTTCCATGCTTCCTCTGGTTTTTGTATCACACTTGCCCTGATTGTTCCTCATACAACCTCAGGTAAGCAACTTTTACTTTGTGATGTAAAACTTGTGCAGTGTATTTTTATCTGGTCATGAGTTACATTAGATAAACACATTTCCTATTCCTCTTTCACATTCTGGGGGCTTCCATTCAACAATATGTCTGGAGTTACACCTCAGATATCTGTTCCTGTTTCAAAAAGAATTTATTGCAGGCAATTGCTTAGAAAAGGGCGTGGGTCTCCTGAGTCTCTGAAAGCTGTGTAGGAACCTAAAATTAATAGGTCAAATAATAGATTTCAAACTGTTTCTCAAAAATCATCCTGTCAATTGGTACATTTTATGATCACCTATGCAGAGGAAAGATGCATAATTCTAGGTCACTGTTTAAGAAAGAATAAAAGTCACAGAATCTCTTTGTGATCCATGGTCAGCTAGTAAATGTTAGTTTCCCATTTCTTCCAGAAATACCATTTCATAACAAGGTAGAGGAGAAAATAGAGAGGCAGATTTTTGAGCTGAACCATTCTGTATTCAGGTCTGTTTGTTTGGGATTTTGTTTGTTTGTGTTCTCTTTTTTTTCCCCCCTTGTTTTTGGTGTTTTCCCTCCCGCAGTATGATTTCATGGAGCGTTTGGATGGCAAGGAGAAGTGGAGCGTGGTGGAGTCGCCGCGGGAGCGCCGGAGCGTCCAGACCCTGGTGCAGAACGAGGCCGTGTTCGTGCAGTACCTGGACGTGGGCTTGTGGCACCTGGCCTTCTACAATGATGGCAAGGACAAGGAGGTGGTCTCCTTCAGCACAGTCATTTTGGGTAGGTACTCCACCAGCTGGGTGTTTTTCCTCTCTGTTTATACCCTCCCTTCCCCAAAGCTGGAATATTTTTTGTCCTTATGTGATGCTGTGCGTTTTTTTCCTCAACACTGCTCTGGCAAAGAGTCAGTAATGGCGTGTGCTGACTTTAATTCCCTCATTTTTCCTCTTAATATTTTAGCATTCCCCTAGATCTTGAGTTTAGTCTTGGAAAACAAGGCTCAGAAAATTCAGTGTGGTTTGAAGCATTCCCCAGTTAATATTCCCCTCCCTTATCTCACAGCATTTTGATACTTTTTATTTGCTTCTCTGAAGATGCTTCTTTGCACCCAGGTGGAATAGTATCCAACAGGAGAGCTGTTTAATCTTGGTGGAAAGACAGCTCAAGAAAATGACACCTGCAAATGAGATTGTTGTTTGCAGCCATCCTAGAGATTGAGACCGTTAATTAGCTGTGTGTTGCTTTACAGCTTACCAGTCACCTAGCAGTGAGTCGTCTCCTCAATGTGGTGGAAGAACATCCAGCTGCGGTTTTGTTAGAATAGGATTACATTCAGTTGAGAATCAAACTGAGTCTAAATTCTCCAAGCTTTATTAGATTTGTTGTCCTTTGAAGCTCTTAATGAACTTTGCTGACTATCTTTTCACTGTGGTGTAACAAATTCTGAGGTATCCTTTGTGATATTCTGTCCTGGCTGGGGAAGTCTGAAATGGCCCTGTGTTGTAAAAATCTGTAATTCCTCTAAGTTAGGGATACTATAAAAAGTAAAAATGAGGTTTTAGATTTAATAGTCAGAGGTGGTTTCTAGTCTTGCCTTATTAATAATATGTAGCTTAGGTTTTTTTCCTTTTACATTAGTATAGCATTCATTTTGTTGGCCTAAGTCCCAAAGGGTGTAGGTGAATAATCAGTACTGTCATTAAGTACAAACATAATTGTTTCTCTTACCCTGAATTAAGATGAAAAAAGTAGTTTTCTATGAATCTTAAAAAATTGATATATACATGGAGTGGTTCCACAAACTATCAATTACACAAAAAGCTTTTGTATCACTTCTCTAAATTCCTCCCCTGCCAAACCATGAAATTATATAATTTTTCCCCCATATTTCCCATCGAAGGCTTTTTCCACTTCTCTAAAAACAAGAATATTTGTGCTCATATCTTGTTATGCCCCTGTTGTGCTTAGAAAACCTTAGGATATTATAAGCTGCCCTTTACAGGCTTTCCTGGTCAAGGCTATAGCTTTCAAGAGCATCAAAGGTGTAATAGCCAGGTAGGCTACTTGATAGAGCAATGATAGTGATTGAAATGAAATCTGGAGAAAAATATGGTGTTTTATCTGGTTCTACACACCTTGTATCAGATGCTTCATAATGAAAGGCTCTGAGACAGCTGAACATCTCTCTGGTGTGGAAGAGGAGGAAGAATAACAGAAATTATGTTAACTTTAAATACTAAATTGACCATGATTTTGAATACATAGTAAATGCTTTTGTGTGCCATGAAGCAAAATAATGAATAAATCTATAAACAAGCTTCTTCATGAGACAAATTGATATCTTTGAGCATTACATTTCAATTTTTTCTTTCTATTGTTTATATGACTCATTTCAAGAGTCTGACATCTCTTTAAAAATTTGCTTTAGACATTTTGTATTTGGTGTCCTGTAACTGTGAAATTAGATTTAAAGTTCTACTTGAATCCTTTTCTTCTTTGCAGTTTAATGTGACAAATAAAAATACTCTCCATAGTTCTGTTAGTTCCAAATCCAAATTCTCTTTCCTGTGTTGTCCAGCAGCTTGATTTGGTGCCTGGGGCTGACAGAACCATTTAGTTTGGAACCACAGGTCCCACAACAACAGGTAGTGATAGTGAAGAGTAATATTCCAATTAGATTTTTGTTCCAATAATTCACTGTTGAAAATATGTTCTGCTGAAATCCAACAGCTTTCAAATTAAAATCATTTTAAGAATTAATTTCAAAACTGGAATTTTATTTTTAGATTGTTATTATGCAAACTAGTGTATGCTTTATCCAAATGCTAACAGAAATTGTGGAAAATAAGTATTTTGGTGCAGCTGAAATATTATCAGGCTTTTGTGTCTACTCTTTTCATGTTATTGAGGTCATCAACATTTCAGTCACTCACTCAAACTCTGATATTAAACTTTGTCCTGTGTTTTTACAAAACTCTTCTTCATCCTCTTGCACAGCCACCTGCATCTTTTTATTCATTTCTTTAAGGATCGAGTAGATTTGCCAGAACAAAAGAGCTCCTCTTTATTATGTTCAGCAGATATTTTGTCCCCTTAATTAATGAGGCTTTAAATGCCTGTAGAAGGAAAAGAAGAGCGAGTCCTTGGGGTGATCAGTTTGCCATGGCAGAGTGGCTGAGCTAGAAGAGTGTCATTGCAAAAGGGAGAGTGTTGATTTTCCTGAGGAAGCATTGTGTTTGCTGCACTGTATAAACTCCAGCATGGCTGTGGAGGTCCTAAGACCTCCTGCCTATTTTTGGAACAGAGCATTTGAGTGCCATCAGAAGACCTTGGGTTCTAATAAAGCCCAGAACTTAATATGTGACTTTAGTGTGTCACTAGATCTCTACGTGTACTCATGCTCTCATGGCTCTCAGTGCATTCTGCCTCACCTGAACCTTGTGCTGCTAATGTTGTTAGGGGTTGTACTTCTAAGTATCGAGGACAAATTAAAATGGAGAAAAAATAAACAAAAAATCTGTAGCCTAAGTAGGCACCAACCAATTAATGTGCTTGTGATGCTTTAATTTCAGACTCAGTGCAAGACTGCCCACGTCATTGCCATGGGAATGGCGAGTGTGTCTCAGGTGTCTGCCACTGTTTTCCAGGATTTCATGGAGCAGATTGTGCTAAAGGTATCATTTTCCCCATATTTACAAATAACCACAGTGTGTGTCTGTCATCTATTGATCTACAGTGCCTGCTAGCTAGCATGGGTCTGAGCTAGATTCAAATAGAACAATTTGCTTTTTTTATTCTTAGATGTTGAGTTAAATATGTTCAAGAGAAAGTATTGCCACATTTCCAATGAGCTTGCATAGCTACAGCCTTTTTTTGTGGCAAAGGCAGTAGACAGAAATGGCAGAAAATATTTATTTTCTGGAAAAGTGGATGAATTATCAATGCTTTCTGATAATCATTAGCTGGTCTGGAAGAAAAGACTGGTTGTCTTCATTGATAGAGTCTAGTACATATTCTGGCTTGCCTGAGCCTTACTTTTAGTACAAAGCATCTTTCTTGCATATAAAATTACTCTTTGACCAAAGGAACTTTGCCTTTTGTAGAAAAATAGGTAGGACCTGATAAAATCTTAAAATAAACATTTTGTGAAATGTCAATTGTAAATTTAACAACTAAAACTGGGAAATACACTGCTATCAAGGATTAAGTAGAAATCTAAATGACATCTATGGATTGGCAGTATGTGTTCATTAAGTTTTTCTGAGAGTTTTGGATAGCAGTGGTAGGGAAAGGATTCACAAAGAAGGACCTCTTTAGTTTGTACAGCCAGTAGCAGATGTGTTGTATAAATTTAGTGGCCTGGTTGCATTCCCCTCTGCTCCTGAGCACACTCGGAACATTTTATAGTTTGCTTCCTTCTTAATTTGTGTGAGATTTAGGCACACTATCAATATCATGCTTACAATTATTTTCCAGGGGGTTTTTAGTGTTCCAAGAGGGAAAGCCTGGTGTTTGAAAGCTTTTTAAACTTGAAGGGCCTTAGAAATTTGCTCCTTTCTTCTTGGACTCCTGATGCAGTCATGAGGAGAGTTCATTGTGTGCCTCCTCTCTCACTGCTGTGGCACATCCACGTGTCTATGAAATACTCCTTGAGTAGCTGCTATAGTTGTACTGGAGTGAGTAATTTCTGGGTTTTGTTTCCACACTTGGCTCTTGAAGGTGCCCCAGTAAAAAAAAAAAAAAAAAAAAAAAAAGGAGAAATAGAGAACCCAAGGGCCTTGAAAAGCTAAGACTGCCGTTTCAGCATTCACCTTGCTCATTTTACAGAACATTCAACTAGTTGTTTGATTACCTGAGAAATTAAGACAGCTGGTAAATCTGGAGAGGAGCTATCTGTAGTGCACAAAGTGAATGGTGTGATAATGTGAGCTATAAATACAGACTGACAGCTCTGTGCATTTCTGTGGTGTTAACCTGTGAAAGTATGCATGCAGTGACTGTGTGCTTCACTGCCACCCTTCACACATACATGGCCATTATATCAACTCATTTGCATTTTGAGTTGTGCAGCAATCCTGCATTGTCTACTGAACCTCTGTGTAGCCCTGTATGCTGTGTTAGTGCTAGAAAACACTTCGTTCAGGCTGTGACAGATAAATAGCTTTTGAATAGGGTGCTTGTCAAACTATTTGTCAGGCTTCTCCTGCCCCTCAGTGCATTTCCTCTGCTTCCTGCTTTGTCCTTTCTGTGTTGTCTCTTTCCCCTCAAAAGCAGAAATGGTTTCATGGAAGCTTCCTTCAACTCTGGTACTGTTTTCTTGTCAGACATCATGGTATTTCTAAAGAACAAAGAAGCCTGAAAAACTGCACAAGATGAGAACATGGGTGTGTTGACAGAGCTGGTGTTTCTGTGCTGGAACAGCTGCACAGCGTTACCCTGAGAGCTGGGTGTAAGGGCTTTTTGCCTCACCTCTTTCATGCCTGTTCTCACAGCCACAGGCTTTTCTGCTTACTTGAATGCTTTTCATATGTGAGAGCAGTTTCAGAACACAGAAGTCAAAATTGGAATATTCTATGTAGGGTAAAACACAGTAAAATGAGATAGAGAATTACATCTTTTCCATCATACTACGTGTATGGACACATGTTTAATGTAAATTTATATTTGAACTGTCACAAATATGGAAGGTTAATGTTTTTTTTTTCAATTTGATTTTTTTCAATTATTATTTCCTTAGCAATGCATCTTTCAATATCTCATTTCTCCACCATAAAATAAGTTGAGTCAAGACTCAAATGTGGAGAAAATGTGAACAAGCTCCTCAGATGGCTTTTAGAACTTGGTCCATGGAGTAACAGCAGTCTGAGAGCTTCCCTTTGTGTGAACTCCAAGTCTGACAGATACAAAACACAATCCTTCATCCCAGGGCTGATCCTGAGGCCATCAGAGGCAGTGAGACATCAGGGGAGTCTCTGCAAACCATTTGCAGGCAGTGCACAGGGAGCCCCCCATCCATGTGGTTCTAAAAGATAAAAATGAGGGAAAGCTGTGAGACACAGCACAGATTTGACTTCAGATCCATTCGCTTCAAGAAAAACTATGAAAATTATTGGAAAGAGATGAACTTTTGGCCCAACCCACAGGGTGTAACGCACTTTCGTACCCAGATTGAAATAGAACGAACTTCACCCTCTCAAACACTCCTGCCAAACCCTGTGTGGGGTATTTCTCATTCTGTGGAAATAGCTTATTATCTGGTATTCAGTATCAGCAGATTTACACCATTCTTGCTTAGGCAAAATTCCCTTTGGAGTTTATCCTTATTAAGGTTAAAGAATTTCATCTAACATACAAAAAAGGTAATGATACGTTTTGATCTCATGTGGATAAGATATGGCATACAAAGAAAAAGAAAATCTGATAATCAAAGGATAATTCCATGCAGAGATGTGTCCTGATAAAGCAAGTGTGTACAGTTAAAGCCAGTGGAAGATTTGCTGTGAATTGAACTGCACTGTGAGTAACCTCTTGTCCACAATTACGTGTAGGAGCTATTGGTGAAAAGTGATTCTCTGGCCAAGGATCAATTAAAGAATCAGACATGCAGCTGTGATTATTGTAATTTTTTGGTGTGTTGCACCTTTTTCTATTCATTTCTATTTTTCTGTAAGCTCTGTGATAAAACCACTGAAGTATATCAAGAAGTCCTTCCTGCTTAGAATTGTTGCTGTTTATGCCTGATCCTAGTTTGGATTTTCAAGGTCTGTGGTGAATCTGCAGCAGGCATCCTTCAGCCTGTCCTGCCTTTCACCACTTGGGAATGGAGTTCAGTGCTGCAATGAGTTGAGTTCTAGAAGTCACTCAGACTTGGCTATAATTTCATTTCATCTCATAAAGTATTTGAAGGGCATGCAACTCTTCCACTCCTTTAACAAAACCACTTCCAAAGACTCTGTCAAATACTGTTTTGCAACTGTGAGCAGAGCCTCCTTTAATTTTACATTTTAAAATACTTGGATTTGCATCATAAGCATCTTTAGCTAATCTGAAAAGGTGAACAATGCATCATCACACAGGATTTCTACATTGATATGATGAGCATAGCCTGCTAAGAGATGGTGTCCAATTTGTGAAAGAAGGACAAAAATGGAGTCAAGTAGCTTATGTCAACTGCCATGAAGTTGCCATTTAGCAGATACTTCTAGTTGATTATGCAATGTAATTAGAAACATGTTTAATATTTTAATCTAAATGAAATGAAGGCTTTTGGATTTTTTTTTAACCAGAAATTTGTGCGATGTTTGATCAGTTGACTTTTTAATCTGATTTTAAGAACTCTAATTATTCAGATTTATGTTATTCGCAATTTCTTTTCCTGTTCTCCTTGTGTGGGTTTTTCATTATTTTATTTTCATTCTGTTTGTTTTTGGCTTACTGGCAAAGGACGGCGCCACTTTAATAAGTATAAAAAGAAGGGTAGGTTTTTTTAAAATTTCTTTTTATTTCTTTTGCAACATCTATTTAGTTTGAAATAGTTACAAAGCTGTAACGTGTAGTCTCTCTCTCTCTTTAAATATATTCTAATGGATTTGCTGTTTGCACCACAGTAAGAATTCCTACCATTGCCATTTTCTTTGTTATGTGTGGGCTATTAATCTCTGTATAAAAAATGTAAAAAGCTGTCAATTATTAGGTAAGTAAGGGTATAATTACTAGAAGTAGCAACTCTTGCATTTTTGTAGTTGTTCTCTAATTTCAGTTGTTTGAGACTCATCTTGCTCTGAGGCTTTTCAGAGGCTTCTTGCTTTGACAACAGTGCATAAAGTAATGTTTTTTCATCCATGGAACACACTGCTTGAAACTGCTGTCTTTGTGCCATCTCCAGAATGCTCCCAGTGGCATACAATGTTCTGGGAGTGATTGCAATGGGGACAACATTAAATTTTGGGGTGCATCCTGCAGAATAACTCAGTATTTGGTTCATTGCTGTAGAGCACATGGCCCACAGGAATGAATGATGTCCAGCTGTTCATGTCTGGGAGTGCACATCTCCTCTCTGTGTGACTCAGGGAAACACTATTTGTCATCAGAACTTGAGCTGAAGTTTTAGGAACTGGAAATTGCTTAAGCAGACAGAAGCTGCCTGGACTCTGAAGGAAAAGGTGAGGGGATGCTGAATCCCCTTTTTCCTCTGCCTGCCCTGCACATGGCCATGGCCTCACGGAGGAGATGGAAGCTGAGGTGAGGCAGCACTTTGGGCCTTTGGTGGCACAATCAAACTGGGGAAAGGGTATTGAACTATTGAACTATTCAAGTGGCTCCCTGCAAATGCAAGAGCAGGTTATGGATCAGAGAAATGAGGGAGGGTAGATCAAACAGAGTGATGCCATCCCCAGATGGGCTTGCAGAGCAAACATCTGGAGAGGAACACAAGTATGAAAAGTGCCAGGTTTGTGGCATTATTACAATGTTGTCCTGAGCCATAATAGAAGTTAAAGGTGACCTGTTGTGGTTAATCCTTTACACACAAAGCAAACAAATAAAAGCAGCACCTGACTCCAGCGATGCACCACCTCAATGCAAGTTGAAAGGGGATGAATGGGAACCAATTGACAGATAGGAAGATACAGGAAAAAACGGTGAAAATGCAGGGTTATAAACACGCCAGCAGTGTGACTGTCATCATCTTGGGGCAGCACTGATAAAGGCAGTTTTGCAGAGGGGAGATGGGGCAGATAACATCTTTGTGGATTATGGAGGGAAATGGGGCCTTCGGAGGAGAGACTGAGCAGTCTGAAACAGTTAAAAAAAAAAAAAGCAGTTAAAAATTTTCACTTTCAAAAGCATCCTATCCTAAGTTCTAGAAAGGTTGAAGTCAGAATTCAAGCAGTGAGCAGTGTGGGCTGACGGGGATCTGTAAATGAAGTTAGAGCATGAAGTTCATGTTCCATAAGATAAGAGACCTGAAACAAGACTGGCAAAGAAGAACCACACAGCTGAAGGTTAGATTAATAAATTAACAATATAATTAGTGAAGCAGTGTTGCACATAAACATGACTGAAGAAGACTGGATTTATCAGTGGGGAGAAAAAGGTGTTCATTTAATGTAGATTTTATTTACTGGAAGCCAGGGCAGAATTCTGACCTAGAGATGCAATTCAGAATAAAGTCCATAAAAACTGTCAAAGCTGAATGTGAGGTGAGGAAAAAAAAAAATAATCCAGGCTATGAACCTTAATGAAAAGTAGAATGACTGTATTTTCCACTTTGATAGAGTAAGAATGCAGGGTAGGTCTGAGAAAAAGTGAGATAGAGAAAAAAAGGTGACTCAAAGAAATAACTACTGGTAAGCATTTTAGATGTTCATAATCATAGCATGTATCATCTTACACTTACACTGTACCATTGAAGGAAGAAAAAAAATGTGTGCTTTTCTCTGGAAATGCTGCATTCCTGACTTGTCACCCACACATATCTCACATCCTTTCTTGCAGTTGACAGAATCCAGCATGTTCAGCTTCTCTCTTTGTATCTCTTTCTGGGTGGGTTTGTTTTTGGGGTTTGTGTATTTATGTGTGTGTGTGTGCCAACTTCTGTGCGTGCTGCAGCAGCAGCACAGCCCTGGCTTGTCACTCAAATCTTCTCTCCCAGTGGGTGGAAGCATCATTTTGATACTTGAACAGACAAGGCTGCCTTTGGCAGTGTTCCCCACCAGCAGTTCCCACCTCTCTGACTCAGTACCTTAAAGTGCCTTCGTTATAAATTTTCTTCTTGTTTTCCCAGTCTCGCATTTTATTAGCAGGCTATTTTCATTTCTTGCTAACTGGTCATGTCCTCAGTTGCCTTCAAGGCTTTTATGTGCAGGGCAGTGATTGCCTGCCTGCCCTTGTTTTTCTTGGTTTTACAGAACTACATTACACTCTAAAAAGGAGCTTGTGCCATTAACTCTGGCTAATATTAATTACAGAATAAATAAATAGGCATGCAGCCTATTTTGACAATGACTGACAGGCATTGCTGTCTATCAGCTGCTACCTGGCCTGCATGAAATAAGATAGTAGCTTTGATCCAGTGTCAGGCAGACAAGGAGAGCCAACACAAAATCCATCACTGCAGCTCTTTCTAATTGGCAATTTAAGCAGGAGCCAAGGGCTGAAGGGGTCACAGGCTGAATTCTTTCAGATTGTGAGTGCTCATGGCTCCAGAAGGGGCTCAGGGCAATAGGAGCCATCGTGTCTGGTCTGAGCTTCCTTAGCCATCCTCAGGGATCCTCCTGGAGATTGGAAGTAAGAACAGGGGGCTGGATGGAGGGGCTGGGCTCTGGAGTTCTACAGCAGATACCTTGTTAAATTTCTGTTAGAACACAAGGCATTTAACACATAACATTTCACTGCTGCCTAGGAATGTGTACCTGTCCCTCCAGTACAGTGCAGATTGAGCAGGAGGATTAGCAGTGCTCAGACTGCTCCCTTTTCTGCACCAGGCTGGATCTGGTGCTCATACCCTCTGCATTCTTTGTAAGAGAATATTTGCAAAGTTGAAATAGCACCCAGGAGCTGCTTGTAGCATTGGGAATACTTGAGTATATAATACTTCAGGTATCTGGGTATATAATGAAGTATTTGAGTATATAATACTTTAAGAATATAAATTTCAACATGCAAAATATTAACTTCACATTGTTCTTAAAGTTTCTACAGCTTCTGCTGATTCCAGCATTGAATTTAGGGTTATAAAGAAATAATCTGGAAAAGATCTTGTCCTGAATCGTTTTAAGTGGGGATTCCCCTGTTGTTTAGAAGTACATCCTTCATTCTTTTTGTTATGGTTGGGCCTCTACAGGGAAACAAAAATGCTTTAAATTTTTTAAAGAAATGTATTTAAAGTTGATAAATACACCTAATAGTTGCATCTCATGTGGCAATTTATTAGCATGTTTTCTGTATTAAAGTACCAGTAAACATACAGGCGAATTTCTCTATGTGAATTACATTGTCCTTTCAGATATTTCTGAGTTCATGCTGTAGCCTATGAACTTGAAATTATGCATGATTCCTTTTCCCAAAGAGCTTGTAGAATAGTGGTGCAGCTAAGAAGGCAGATTTATTCTGCAGGAGAAGATTTTAGACAAAGCTGAAAGGATTAAGAAAAAAAATAATGGGTAATGCTGAGGAATTCAGTAATGGAGGAAGAAGAAAATAATTGACTGATGCCAGTGATGGACAAATTATCATAGGTGGAAAGTGGACATGTAAGGAATTATAATTCTCTAATTTCAGCAAACACTTGGGTATTTTTGTGTGGTCATTCACTACCCCACCTGGAGAAACTCAGGGACTAAAGAGAGCCACAGGCAGCAAGTACTGGAGCTGAGCTGGAACCAAATTTTATTGGCTTAGTATTATGAGAAAGTTTGCTTTGCTTATGTTCAAGATGGAAAGCACATGGAAACACAGTAAAATCTTCTAAATGGTTTTTTCTTTAACAGCATTATGTAATATTTTCATACTTAATAAAACCTGGGTACATTCATTTGATCTTTCACAGCTGCCTTTGAAGACTGCTGTGTTATCAGTTACTTCTCTTTCTTCCCTTCTTAAACCTGTGCAGCACAAACACATCCACTTGCACCAATATCTTCTGTTTCAATGGAGTTCCAATAAGTAGAATGTTTCAAAAGGTTCTGAGGAAGTGGACATCCATATAAATACACGCAGGACAAAAACCATTGTGCAGCTTAGTTCTGGCAAGCCAAAAAGCTTTTCTTCCTTCCTAATACTTCCATTGGTGGCCAAGAATTTCTCTTCTCCCATTCTGTTCTGCTGAGCTGAATTGTGCTCTCTGTGCTGTATGCCTTGTAATTTGTTTTTGTGCTTAATTGGTTAGCTTATCTAATTGTATTGCAATCTACATTTTGGTTTTATTTTGCTTTGTCTCCCTGGAATTGTACTGGTGTTTGTTCATTTCATTAAGTTCTAAGGGTTCATCCTGGCAGTTGTATTGGGATCATCTTGGAGTCCTTGTGATGATGGTAAATGTCATTGAAGTGACTATGATTAAGCAGTACTGTAAATCACATTATAGAAATACAGCTGTTGTCAGACATCCTTAGACATTTGCCATCCCTGAATAACAGAAACAGCCCTGAATCACAGCCTCAGATTTCAGCATGCATGACTTTTTTCACACCTACACTATATCTGGATTCAAAACTGTAATTTAGATATTTTCTATATTTAGTTCTTACTTCAGTAAGATTAAATTCAGTTAACTGTCATCCCCCTTCTCTTTCTCAAACAAACAAAAAAATCTCTAATTCAAATGTAGAAAAATGTTTAAATATCTGCAGCTAATGTGGAACTGTGCAGTTAAACATGTTATGATTTAACTTTTCTGGTAAATTTAACAAGGCAAATAATAGTAACTGAAATGAAACCAAACCAGCCTGCATTTTAAATACCCTGAATGCTGCAGGCTATGGGTGCAGTTCTGCATCTACTGCACTGCTGTTTAGCCAGAGCTAAGCCACTACCACAGGAGGAATAATTTTTGCACCATTCACTGGCAATGGTGTAAAATTTACCAAAAATAATGGAAGAAATATTTCACTTTTTTTTGTTCCTTTTTCTAGAAGCATGAGTGACTTTGTGCAGTTAGTGCTTTTCAGTTGTGGATCACAGCACTTAGGTTTGGAAGGGAATTTCTGGTATCTGATGTTTGTCCTTACTGCTGCTGTTTGTGAGCATCATCTCACTGCTGCTTTTTTCAAGCATCATCTCTTTGACTCCTCACTGACTCTTTCCAATGAGATGGCAACTGAACACTCTGAAATAGTTTAGTTCTGCCTTCCTCCACAGTTTTCCTAGTGATGAAGTTATCAAAACATAGGAATGAATATCTACATGCCTGTCTATGACAGTAGCTGATTTCAACATCTGCTGGTTCCCATCTGTTGGTAGGAAGTAAAACTTGTTTCTCTGCGTGGTCTTGTAGCAACTTCACTGCTTTTATCTAAAGCAGGAATTTCACAGCTCTGATTCTGTGTTACTCACAGAAAAGGAGTTGGTTTGGTTGCTTTGGCTTTTTTCCTTCCTTTTCAAAGGCATAAAATAAGTGGCAAACTGATCAGTCTCATTCTTCTGTGTTAAGTCAGAGCCAGAGCAAGGGAACTTCCATTTCCTTGAATGCATTGATGCATATGAAAAAGAGATTGAACTGTGCTGCTCTTTAAGGGTGCAGCAGAGAGGCAGGACCTGATGTGGATTGGCTGCAAATCACCTTCTGCACTGTGTGGGGAACTGCACTCTTAGCACAGGCAGTGACAGTGCAGACCTTCTGCCAAGGTGGAGAAAGCAGCAACCAGGCTGACCAAGAGCTGAATCCAGAGTGTACTGACAGAACCAAGTCCTCAAGACATTTGACCCCTGGCACAGCTAGCTGATTTATCAAGTGTCAGTACACTCAAATGTCCTCCTTTTTCTCCATCTCCAATTTGCAGTTTGTTTTATGCCACTTGAAATTCTTTTTTTTTATGTGCAGCTGTGCCTTCTCCGGTGGCACAGAACAGTGGTCTCTTTCCCTCCCCTGAAGCACTCCAAAATCTTCATCTAAGATCCTTGTTGGTGGTTAGTGAGATTGTCTAAGCTCATCTTCACAAAAGCAGTAATGGGGCTGCAGTCCTCTCAATCTACCATTAAAATAGTTCTGAGGTATTTGATCTTGGCTTAGTTTTGATTTCCTTATTCTTATGGACTGCATTATTGTTACTGCAAATATTACAGGGGTTAAATAATCAAGCAAAATTTACTTGTACCAACAGAGCAACCTCAAAGAGACTGTTCAAAAAAATTGTTGCATTTCTGGAAATTGGTTCTAGTGTGGGAAGACACATTTGTATTTCCTACATAGATTTTTTGGTAACAGTTGTTAAGCTAAGCAATTATCTAATGGAAACAGGTACTTTGTGCAATGGTAGAGGGGGGAACAGCAAGTGTTTTCTTTTTGATGGATAGGCTCACACTGAAGGCATGAGAAAAAATATGACCTTTGTGATAAATTTGGGCCAAAGCAAGTTTGCTGAGTGTTCAGAAGAATGTAAATATTAATTGTGCAGTTAATGCTGTCCAGTCACTTCTATAAAAATCATCCCATTTTTTTTGTAGAAGAGCTTAAGTACTTATTGATTGAGAACTTCTATAACTCCCAAAATGGAGGCATCCCCATATCTCTACAGGTATTTTAAATGAATTGAATTAATCATAGGCTTAAAAGTCTCTAGTGATCTTCGTTAAGTTTGCCGGGTTTAATTAAAACATCTGTGCAGTTTTAATTTATCGATTCATCCAACTCATATGTCATGTTTTTAACACACCCCAGCATGCTCTGCATCATTTTTAACCCGATTTCCACTTAACTAAAGCAATTAAATTCACCCCGGATTAATTAAAGCATCCATACTTTAGTGCTTAAGTCAGCGTGTGCTGCTTTCCCCAAATGGTTTCTGAATGTCAGAGATTTGACACACCTGATGGGTTTTTTGTCCTTCTGGAAATTCTTCTGTGGGTTTCCCCCTTGCTTGCTAATGTGCATTTTGGCAGAGCTTGGGAGCTTGGTGGGGCTGGTGTTGGGCACCTGAGGCAGGGAGAGCAGAGCTTGACTGCTGGGAGAGACTTTGCTTCTTGATGCTGACCTGGTGCCAGCCAGGGCAGGACAGCTCTACTGTTAAACCATTTCAATTAGTTCTGTGTTCTGCACTCCAAGCATTCCATGGAGTAACTGCTGAACCACCTCATGCCAGTGACAGTTGTTCACAGTTGTTTGTTCTCCTGCTTCTGGATGAGTTTCTAGATTATTTCTGCTTGGAAGAGCACATGCTCTTAGAGCAACCTAAAAAAGACTTTGCAGATCGTTCTAATTGTCACTGTTGTTAAGAATGTTTCAGCCTGATGGGAGTTAGTGAATTTAGTGATCTCTGAAGAGCACCAGACTAGCTAAACACCATTCTTCCTGACTGTGCAAATAGCACATTTGTGGGACACAAAGAGCAGGTGAGAGAACACAGTCCTGGATTCATTCAGTTTCCCATTCCAGAATTATTTTCCTGGGCATGATTTTGCTAGGGTGGAGCAGCTTATCCCAATGCAAGTAGCATAAAATTAGCATAAACTAGTAAAAAGAAACAACATAAACCATGAAGTGGTCTTAGAAGTTATTTCAGATTTTCATATCCTCAAATGAATTTCAGTAAAAAGTACGAAGTTTGCAGACAAGTAGTGAAATATGCTGCCAACTGATTGAAATAGGTTTAAACAGAACATATGAAGGGAAGTGTTCTCAAACAACACCATTGTATTTTCAGACTACAACTAATAGATTTATATGTTTTCTAATTTTTTAGAAATGTCTATGGGCAAATACTTGGTGTAACAAGGGGTATGATAATTAAGGGCAAATATTTGGTGTAATATGGGATGTATAATAAAACAAGGGATGTCTCAATTCTTTTTTGTGTATAATATTAATGCAAAGTCTGGAGCCAACATTTTGGATCAAGTTGACAGCAATTAATTTTTTTAATAACTGGGCTGATTTTCTAAAATGCAAATGCTTTTGATTCCTTTGGGTATAGTGATTTTGTTGATTTTAGGCCATTTAGATTAAGATTGTTCATACATAAATAGGTATGACTTCATTTTAGGAGAACGGGAACTTGATTGTAGCTTTTGCAGTGAATCTAAAATTATTTGGAGCTTTGGTTGACAGTTGTAGGATTCAACTCTTGCATCAGTAAAACAGAACTTCATCTGCTTACTTATTAATCTAATTTGTCCATTGAAGAGAAATTATTATGTGTAGTCTAAATACTGCATATGCATCACCAACATAAAGACCAAAAAGAGAAAAATGCCAGTAAGTACAGTGTGACTCTGCTCTGATCTATCACGTTAGGAACCAGGCAGCTGTACACAACATTTGTCTTGGCTCTTTCCTCTATTTCTGCTCCAGTTTGGAGCTGACCTGGAGTGCATTTATAGGCTTCAGATTAGACTGTCAAAAACTGGAATCCATCTTCTTTATGAGTTGGCAAAATCATGCATAATCTCTCAGCAGTAGCAGCCTAATCTCTGCTAAAAGGAAGTCCAAGTGTGAGGTATTACAGAGTCTGAATTAATTATCCCCTAGAGGAACTGCACCCAGAAGGGTCCCTGGTAGGGCTCAGTGCTAAGAAGTTTGACCTACATCTGTCTTCAATTCAATTCCTGGTGGTCAGTGTAAAAAAAGACAACTTCAGTTTCATTATGCAAGCGTGCTTGCATTATCCACTCCTTTATATAACAATGAATTTGTGCAATTCCATCTCCAAAGAGCATAGCAAGGCTGCCCAAATCAGTTCAGTGAATTTTTGTGACTGAAATTTACTCCCTCCTCCTAATCAGGAGCACCTACAGATAAAAATAAATATATTTCTTAAGTGTGGCAAAATTCTGTACAGTTCAACAATGACTGAACGTATCTTACATTGGAGTATAAATAGTGTCTCTTCAGAATGCTCTTTTTCTGAGTGTGTTTATTTGTTTAGAGGGAAGTAAAGCTCTAATGGCTGAGACCAAAATTCCATTTCACCCAGGATTTCAGTTGTGATGGTGACATACAGCAGATAGCTGAGGGAGAGTAAAAGTTTTATAGTTTTATTTGTCTTGGTTGCTTCTCCATTAAATTCTTCTGGTTCCAGAGGTAGCATGTGCTGGGACATTCTACAACAGACCAAGCCTCTTTGTGTTCAGTAGCCTTTGCAGATTTTCATTCCATGAATTTGTTGAAATTCTATGATCAATCACAGAATGTTCTTCTATGAGTTTTAACTTGTCATTTAATCTTGTTAAAATTGTTTGATGGAACAGCCAGCAGTGCTCAGGCACTGTAGATAATTCCCAAGTGCTCTTTTAGTTCAGTCTTAAGGTCATACTTGAACACTCAGTCCTGATTTTCCATACTATTTACACGGTGAACAAACAGCCAAGCTCATCTTTTTTGCACTCCAGCTTGGGGTAAGAAAAATGTGGTTTCTGTGCAAGATTGGGGCTTGCAAGCATTATGGATACAACCATTCTGGCCCTTACCCAAATGCCATCTCTTGGTGCAGTTTTGTCATGGGCATCTCAGCACAAAATTCTGTGATACACACATTAAAAAATTAGATGGGACCAAAAATTATATTCTTCCTCTACCATGTTTTAAAATTTACATTGGAATGAAAAACTGAGCTGCTTGCAAAATAAGAAAAATATAAGGGCATTGCTTTTGACCTGGTCCAGGACAGGGAAGCATTGTAGATGCAAATTCAAAAACCTTTTCAGTCTGCATATATTTGTGCCCAGAGACTCAAATAATTTTGAAGAGAAATATACCAATTTGTCTATTTTCTGAGGAGGAACTGAAAAAAGTCTGCAGTAGAGAACTGACAGCCTAGATCCTAGTGGTACAGGACTCTCTGCACCAGGGTAATGTTTGCTCTACAGCAAGAGAAACCAAGCCAGAGCTCTGCCTTCCCATCCTGTTTGGAGCTTCAAGTAGCAGGGGAAAGCCTCTCAGCCCAGCAGCTGTGTAACTAATCCAAGTTCTTCAACAGCCTGCAAGCGTTTGTCTCCTCAGATATCCTTTGCTGGTTTCTTGCCATGCTTTAGAAGAGCTGCTCTGGTGAGTATGTGTGTGTGGACACTGGAGGGGGTGCAAGGAGTGTGTGCACAGACTGCAGCTGGGACACAAGAGCTGGTGGCTTGTGGTGCCAGACACTTTGGGCATTATCCCCTGGCCATCTCTGCTCCTCATCTGTGTGTAACAGGCTGTTACCAAATCACCTTTCCTCATGCATCAGGGACTATGAACATTGCTCCAAAATATCCTTTAGAGAGAGAACTTTTAGAGGGATGCTTGGCTTGTCTTTCCTGCTCCATCAGTGTTCTCAAATACATGCAGGACTCGGGGGTCTGCAGTGTCTGTTCATCAGCTGAGCCCTGTGTTAAAATTTTCATCTGATTTTGTTCAAATCCAAGTAAAGGGCATCATCCCATAACCAAAGAACATTAAAGGTTAATAGCTGTTGTGCTCATCCAGACCTCACTCAGGACATACACCTTTGGGCCTAAGTTGCCTGAGTGTCGCCATAGCTACTCCTGAAGATCTCTGTCCACCTTTTACCAGTGCTGGTGTAAGCTACACAGTCAATCTCTCCACAGAAATGAGATGGAGCTTGGTTGTTCCTTTACATAAACCACCTTCCTCCACATTGCTTCATCAGACTTTGAGCAATCAGTTCTGTCCTGGACCAGGAGCTGCCCACTTCCCATGGGGAAACACAAAAGTCCTAGATAACAAGAAATCCAGAATATTATTGAGGAGTTTGCACATCAGCTGAAGCTGCCAGGATGTAAAACGAAGGTGGACTGGTTTGGGTCTCATCCTGCAGCAATATGATCTAGGAAATAGGCATAGCAGAACTCTGTCTAGGCTACCTGCTCCTGTTCTCTAGAGAAAAGCAGCTTGATTCTCTCTCCTCCTCACAAAGGACAGAATATAAACCCATAGCAAAAACAGTCATGAAGAGCTGTTCAGTACAGCAGTGACAAGCCAGCTTCTTGTAATAACCTAGACCTTCTTGAATTCTTGCTAACGTGTTTCTCCTGCAATCTTAGTGACATGGCAGTCTGGGAAATGCTAAAATCTGTCCCAGAATCTGTCGTTTTTCTTATTCTCAAATTGATATTCCTATAGTTTGCAGAATAACTCCAGCAGAGGGTTGTAGATTAAACTATGGCTTTAAGTTGCAAGGGCCTTAATCTTAACTGTATCCACTTCATCCCTAGGGTTAAGTGACAGATTCTCTTGTTTGTCCAGAGTCAGTTCTGGTGTCACTGGCACTGTGACTGCCCTGGCAAACCCCTGAGGGCAGTTTGCTGTTCAACTTACAGACAAGCTGCACAAGGACTGAACAGATCCATGAACCACAGCAAGACCTTTGACCTGATAGATACATGAAGAGAGGAATGAAAAGCTGTGACATGGCTTTCAGCTTTTCTTAAATTCCTGAAGCACCATAGCAAAGTCAGGGAGCGCTGACAAAACTGCTGTGGGAGCTCTTCAGCCCAAGAGCCAGCACCATCCAGTAACCTTTCTTCTGCAGTGCCAGGCTCTGGTATCCCAGAAGCTGAACCATGCAGATCCAGGTCAAAAGCAGGAGATATAAGAATGGTTTCCCCCCAGACAAGTTCCAAATAGAAGATACCCATCACCTTTAACTGGACTGCAGTTACCCATTGCTTAATGAGACTTGGGGACAAAGCGAGCAGAGAAGTGATCTTACAGCAGGTGTCCGGAACAGAATTACAGGTCCAGACCACTCTAGCTGGGTCTAGACTGGTCATAGTTGAGTAGCTTGGATGTTTTTGTTGTTTTGTTTTCTCTTTTATTTATTTTTAAAATGGGTTATTTCTGCTCAGTCCCTCTTTCAAGGTAGTGTGCTGTTTAAATAGAGTTATTGTCTTTATTTGAGTTTTCATGCTAGAGGAGAGGTTTGCAGAATAGAATTCCTTTCAGGAGTTGATTCACATGTTGGTCTGTAAAACAAAACAAGAAGAGCTGTTCCTCACTTGTATCCAGCTTGTGAGTCAGCTTTAAGTTTTTATCCTTATAACTACTTGAACAAATGTGGTTTCTCCAAAGAAACTGCCTATTACTTATCAGATTGTCCAAAGAAACTGCCCACAGATTCATTTATCCTTCCTGGGACCTGTTCTTTCCACCAGCTTTATCACAGTGTGGTGAGGAGCTGGGTGGGCTCAGCAAGTGTGTCCAGTGCAGTTGGGGAATCCACACTGAGAAACCATCAGCAGTGACAGCTCTGAGTCTGTGCAGTGCCATGGAAACATGGAGAGGATTCACATCCAGCAATATTTACTTCCTTCTGTGGTGGACTTCACCAAAGGGACTGCAGGCTTAACCACCATATACAGGAGCCTTGTCCTAGAGAGAGAGATTTTTTTTGTGTTAAAGTGAGTTCCAATTAAAAGACCAGGGTCTGTACAGTGTTTCAGGGTGTGCAAGATGACACCAAGAAACTCGACACTCATGATCACTCCAGATCTTCAGGACAGGCTGCATTGTGATCACTTGTCCAAAATCCTCTACACCGTGCAAAGAGAGCAGGACAGAAATTATTACCTTCCTTATACTGATTTGAGAAAATGTATCAATGTCAGCCCAAAACAAGCCTTTAAATTGCAGTGAAATGGAGAGTTATGGACAAAGGAATTGTGCCCCCAGATCTTCATAGCCAAAAAGGGGAGTTGGTGCCAGGTTGATCCCTTTCCTTCTGGCTCACCTGGTGACTTGCAGGAGGTGCACACCTGATCAGGGAAAGGCTGTGCTGGGAGCTGAGCCAGGCTCCTCAGGGGAGCATGCAGCCAGGAGGAATAGTCATACAGCATTCAAGTTGCTGTTAGTTCAGTGTGTGGTATATCATGGAAAGGTGTTTGATGCTGAGGTGCAAAAAGATGCAGGATAGACTGTCCTGGAGTGCAGTGTGGGGACAATTTGTCTGTGTGGTGTTTCAGTACAGCTGGCTGAGTAAACTTAGCTCAGAAACCAGCAGAAATTTATCAACTTTTTCACTGAACTCAGTAAAGCACGTGTGAACATAGATCACATCTGAAATGAAAATGTTGCTTGTTGCAGCAGACCTCTCTGTCATTAGGGTAGAGATGAGCCAAGACACAGACTCTCATTTAACAACATGAAAAGGGTCCCAGTTTATTCTCCTGTATAGTTCAGCCATCCTGACTCCGACCCCAGCAAGCTCCTACTCTTGGCTCCTCTGCCAGCCCCTGACTGCTGGCTGTTCCTGCTGGAATGTGACTGCAAGTGTTTCCTTGCTCCCTCTGCCCACAGAGGCTCAACTGGGACTGCAGGCTCCAGCAGCATCTCTAACTCCATCAGACCCAGACAGGTCTTCTGCAGCAGCACCTCTTTTCCTTGTTCTGTTCTTCTTTGTGTCTCTGGATCTTTCCTTCTTCCTCAGGGCTCCTCTACCCCCAGGCTCTCCCTGACCAGCCAGCCCACCCCTTCTATCACACTTATCTTTATTAGTCACAGCTGTGACCCATTAAGGGCAAGGCTGTTCTTCTTCTCTGGTAATTAGTACAGCTGTGAATTACCAGGGGTGAGGTCAGTTGTAATTCCTTCTGCTACACCTACAGTTGCTGATGGAAATTGTATTTTGTTCAAATTTCTGTTCATTTTTGCATAAAAAAGCATCTGGACGAAACTTACAGTAAGAGAGAACACCAGGAATGAAGTAGAATGAAGTCCTGTTGCTACCAAAGGATGGATAATATGGATCTAAGACATAGGAGCAGCAGCAAACCCCAAACTTCAGCATACTGACTTTGAAATTGTTCTATTCTAGAAGAAAAATAGGCCAAAAAACATTATACATGTCATATTCTGTGACATGCAGCCCATTAATCTGTAGTTTTATTTGAAATAATTCTCAGCACTCTAAATTTTAGTTAACATTTCAGGTTAGAAATCTGAATTTTATTTTTTCTGATCAATTTTTTCACCTATCATATAAGAAAATTCACAAAAAAATCTGTCCTGAAATGTGTTTTTGCAGCAGATCAATGAGACAGCTAAGATTAATAAGGATTGCAGGGCTGAACAATGGAGAAGTTGAATAACTGGACCATTGCACATTTCTTTGTAGGAAATCAATTACTTGGGTTCTTCTTGATCATTGGGGTTAAAGGGATAATAGAAGCCAAGAAGGCATTAGGACCTTTTAATGATTAATAGTAGCTTTTGAGTATATTTTTGGCACTGTAACACCGGGTGTTCATTTCTAATTACTTTGAAGAGGGAAAAGACAGGGAAATACTTTTCTGTCTTTATCAAACTGCATCAGAGAGAAGAGCACAAAAGTGCTCCAAGCTTTTCTTAAAGACTCACTTCATTACTCCCATTTTCTGTTATTTCTCTGGGGTTTTTTCCATTTCTCTGGCTAGTGCCCACACAGCCAGTCTTTGACAGGCCCAGAAGTTCACAGATTGCCATGTTCCCAAGGGAGACATGAGGACACAGGAGTGAATATGACTTAGGGAAACATTTATGTGCACCTGGGTTTTAATTAACCACTTGTTTCTTTCCATTGCTCTGCATATGTACAACATCTGATTCCTGGCACCCAAGACCTACTGACTACTTTTATTATTCATAGCTTCACTTTATTTGCATAAATGAATATTTGCTGAGAATGTCTTACCCCCTTAATAACACAGTAGTGAGGGGTAAGGGTTAATGGTGCTTTCTTGCCAGTGCACACAGGGTAAAAGCTGTCACTGGGATTCAGGGAAACCAGGCTCAGCAGGGATAGTGGTGCCAAGGTGCATTTGTAGTAGCTGAAAGCTTGTGTCATTCTTGTGTTCAAGGTTCTTACTGAAGAGCAAAGGGTCTAAAGAAGTTTGGGGACATTACAATAAAGAAGTGTTATGGTAAAAGAAAGATGCCATATAATAAGCTGTTGTGGGGACTGAATGTTTTGTGTTCTATCTGTGAAAATTGGATGTTACCTAGAGAAACAAAGCAGAGTAATGTCAAACTCAAATCTGTTCACATTACCCCATTAGTTATCCCAAACATTATCAGCGTTCTCCAAAGAATAGGGGTTGTATTCTCAGAATGCCCAACACATATGTGCTTTATTAAATAGCAATCAAATGATTTGTTTGGGAAATGAAGACTGAGCCACCACGAATTATCTCAGATTTTTTTTTCCCCAGTAACTGAACATGTTTGAGTGTGTGTGATAGTGAATTTTTAGTGCACTTTTACATGACTACATGCATGACCCTGTGCGTTGTTTTCCTTCCCTTCCGTTTTCCAGCTGCCTGCCCCGTTCTGTGCAGTGGCAATGGTCAGTACTCCAAAGGCACCTGCCTGTGCTACAGTGGCTGGAAAGGTCCAGAGTGTGATGTGCCCATCAGCCAGTGCATTGACCCCTCATGTGGAGGTCATGGCTCCTGCATCGAGGGCAACTGCGTCTGTTCTGTGGGCTATAAAGGAGAAAACTGTGAGGAAGGTAGGATATTTATTTTCTCTGTTGTTAGTTTGTTTTCTGGGTTTGGGAGCTATTTAATGGCTAGCAAAAAAGGAAAGAATGGAATAAAAATCTCAGCATAAAACTACTGTAGCAGGTAAAAGAGGGTAAAAACATAGTCCACCACAATTTTACTGATTTATCAGAGTTCAGACCAAACTTCAGGCCTTCTGCATACATTGCTTTGCAGTGTTAAGAGTGTCTGCCAAAAGTAAACCTGAATAATTCCTTTGTTGAAGAGCAAAGAAAAATCTTTTCTTATGGACTATGTTTACCGAACAATTTAGATGGGAAATGCAGAGGAAAAAGGAGCAGTGGTGGACAAAATTGTATAGCTTCAACTTCACACAAAGCACATATCAATCACTATTAAGACAGAAACTGATGAAAAATATTAAAAATATTTGAAAGACTTGGATATCCATGCTACTTACAGACTTAATCAGGGGCAAATTGCTCCTGTTGGCTGCAATCATATGGGATTAAGGAAAGGTGGATGGCACACACGAACAATAACTGTCCTTTAAATGCAGAAAAGCTTTTCAGATTCAAAGCATCCAATTCCTTGAGTATGTAGAATGAACAAATTTTTTAAAATAGCCCATGCAGAATGTGGTCATAGATTAAGCTCAATAATGGCTGTTTTCTGTTAGAATGCACAATGTAAATTGGACTGCTTTTCTTTTTAAAATATATTACTGTGCTCCAGGGTTTATTAATCCTCCAAAGAGAGAAGCAGCTTGAGTACTGAAGTGGTAGGGCTGGGATGTCATGGTGTTAGGGCTGAGGAGTCTCTCTGGATTATTCTGAATTGGTTGCAGAGCTGTATTGATACTGTGTGTATTAATTTTCATCTTACTCTATAGTAAACAGCTGTCTCTCCTATCAGAAAAGAAAGGGAAGAAAACTCTGGATAAAGAAACCACTAAGAGTTTTATTGTCATCACCTTTAGGACAGTCATCACCTTTAGATCTGGTATTAGTCTGAGTGAACTTGTGGTAACAGGAAAAAAACAAAGAAACCAAGGATCCTCAGTGGTGGGACTGCAATTGTTTGTTCAGTTCATTCCTGTCACCTTCTTCCACTAAACCCTCTCAACACTGCTTGTTAGAGCTTTTCTCCAGAATTCAGTTGAAGCCAAGAGTTTTTACATTGCTTTTAATGGATTATGTTTTAAACTAAATCCAGAAAATGCTGTAATATCTTTTTTTTTTTCCCCTTAGAATTTGTAGTTCTCAGTTCACCTGAGTGCGTGATATTAGGAGATTTTCAAAAATTATCTCAAATGCCTTGCTGTAATTATCATTCTCATGAAAATCAAAGTGAAAAAGGCTGTCTTTAACATGCTCTACAACACCCAATCTGTTCCCCAGGACTGCAGAACCTCTCTTTCTGGGACTAAATGCAATTGTTTGCTTGGTCTCATTAAGTTTTATACATTTCATTGTATTTTCTGTTGTTGTATAAATGCTTGTGTTATTAGAGAGATTATGGTAGATAGCCTAAAATTATCTTTGTTTCATTTAATTCAGGAAATTTTACCTTGCAAGCCATTCCTCCCTCACTTTTATTGTAATTTTCAGGTACTTGCATGGAATTCTCTCTCTGCCTTCAGTTCTCTAGAATGGCTGTAGTCTGTCTGGGCCATGGATCCCCATGGATCTATCTGCCTTGGATCCCCAAACTTCTGTGAGAGAAATAGGCTCCTGTAGTGCTTAATCCATTTTATCCTCAGGTGAATGTTTGGAATGGTGAAGCAGAGACATCAGCAGCTCCAGAGAAGTAGAAAAAGCCAGTGCAGGCCTTTTTGCAAAGGTATTGGGTTAACTCCAGCCAAAATTGGGAGCACAACAAATCTGTCAGTCAACAGAGCTTTTTGGGAGGTGAATGGCTGTGTGAGATGAAGGGATATACATTATTTAATCAACACTGTGCTTGGAAGGATATGTTTCTTCCTAAAAAGATAAATGAATTACAAAGGTAGGAGGTATTGATTACAAACTTGGAAGGGGCGAATAACATGACAAGAAAGGTTAAAGCAACCTTTTGCATATATGATTGGGCAATAAATAAGTCAATGAATTAATTTGCAAATAAATAAAAATCAACCACCATGTTTCTACTCTAAAATTCCATTTCTTTTGTACGCATTTCTCGCATCAATTCGAGTGCTATGGGAGAAAGGGTACACTGTGAAGTGGTGTCTGTCTAATTAATCATCTAGTCTTACTTAAAGTTTTTGCATTAATAGAAATTTTACACTTTTAATGGTAGAATGATAGAAATAATATTTCTGTATTTCTATATAATATATGAAATCTCCTCTATTGATTTGAACTTCCAAAAGGAATGGCAAAGGTTGATTCATTTGCCATTTTCCAACTAGGATATTGAATTAGAATAAGTGGGTCAGCGTTTTTTTTTTTTTTCCTTCCCAATAGCTTTTTATTTCTGATATTCATCATGGTTATATTGTTCAAACAATTTACCTGAAATGAAAGTGACACCAAAATCAATATTTTTGATGCACAATTTTTGCAGCATAAACACTGTTTTTCTATTAACAAATTTGCACAGAAGATGAAGTGGGGTATTTGTCAGGCTTCATTCAGTCTACTTTAGGGGGGACACAAGTGAAATTGCCAAATTAGGTTAAGTTAGGGTGGTTTTCTTGTCACTTTCCTGGTCGAGTCATTTTTCAATGACATTTAACTTCATAAGTGTAATTCATGGCTCTTTGGGGACTTCATGGTACATATTGTTTGAAAAACTCCTTGACCTCCTTTTTGTCCTTAAGGATATAAATTGCTTTCAGTACCTTTTTTTGTCAAATCTACAGAGGGCCCAATACTAAATGAGCTCTAATGATCTGAGCTGCCAGGGGGCTGAGAGTTCCAAGCCTAACATACTTGCTAAGGTGCATTCTCCTTTGTTTAAACACCAAAGAGGGTCTGTGGATAAATCCTGATTAAATACCATTGTAAACCCTGCTACACCTCAGGGCCAGAACCTCTGCAACACAAGCCAGTGCAGTTCTGTTGCAGGTAATCACATTATGCTAATTTCAGCAGCGAGGATCTGGCCTGAGATGATAACTCTGAGTATGTATTAAAATAGAACAAGATTGGAGCTCAGAGTAAAAACTCTGCTCAGTTTAAACTTTGAAAGCTGCTACTTACCCAGATGATAGAACAAAACAGCTGTAAAGCACATTTGTCTGGAACAAAGGACAAAGGTGTTTAGTGTGTTATCCTGTAAAACAAGGGAAATTGGGGGCTTAGGGCATTGATAGGCTCATTCCGTAGAAATAACTCAAAGTTGCATGAGCACTGTAATTCAGGATAGAGGGAAGACAGTTAATTTATGTAGCAGAAGGTGGTGTTTTTCATATGCTCCACATTCCTTTCATTAGTGCTTTCATTTGAGAAGGAAGATGATACATTCCTGACAAGGAGAGTACATTATGAGTTATCATTATCTCCTAAAGTTAGCTGTCCTATAACGATGTTATACACGTACTACCCTTCTACATTTTCTGTTAAAATATATATCCTAAAAAAACCCAGAACAGACCAAATGCAGGAGGAAAGTAACCTTCATCTTTAAAGTAGATTGACCTAAGTTTTTGTGTACTTTACTTCTTTATTCAATCAGACTGTTTTATCACAGCTCTGTGTCCATTGAGTTCAACAGCAGTTGTACAAAAGATGCATTGTAAACTTCAGACAGGTTATAACTGGCTAAGCACAAAGAAGGAGTAACAATAGAGGACAAGCACTCTGTGTAATTTAAAACAGTTTATGAATTTATCAACTTTGAGGTGAACCATAAGTCAATCATGGTTTACCTATAAATATGAAATTGCATTATATTTTCATGTCCAATTGACTTGGCTTTAAATCTGAAAGTAAAAAAGGAAAAGCAAACCCAAAATGATAGCCAATGTCATCATTAAAATGAAAATCTTGTAAGAAATTTTACAGTCATTTCTTCCTGTACTACTGTATTCTGAATTCTATACTATTGTATCTCGATAACTTCTTTTATTGCATCTCTAAATGCACCTGTCTCAATCCTCTGCCTGTATCTAATCTATATACTTGCTTTAAATGTTCTACAACTAAATAAAATAGTTTGACAGGGTTCTATGTTTATAGAAAAGTTGAGATTTGAAAGATCGAGTATTGTTCGCATCAGGTGGAGTGAAAATGTCTCTGCCTTAATTTGGAAGGATCAGTTTGGAAAAGATGAGAGATAAATCACTTTCATTATAAACTCAGATCTTCCTGGAGCAGCGAGAGAGCATGCAAATCATTCTTGGTCCTGCTGTTGTGAGCTAATATATACCAGTCATGAGATGAATTCAAGTTATTTAAGACATGAATTTGACCTTGACCTTCAATTCCACAGTAAAAGGTACTTGGTGAAGCCTCCATGTGGGTATTGGCAGTAAAGCACAGTATTGCTATACAGATTCATGATAAAGGATAAAAATTTGGAAACTCATAATGTTACTGATAAAGTTCATTTGAAAGACAGCTTGTAACATTCCTTTATAGGACTGAAATAGCAACTGAAATTCCATTGCATCATTTTCCATCATAACTGTTTTCACATTGTTGTTTCTGGGTTGAATTCCATATCTGTATCTGGTTTTGCTTCTTTAAGAGAAACAATCTCCTGGTTTAGAATATGTGTTGAAGTAACAAGGGCTCTCAGTTTCACAGCTCAGCTACTAATGGACCATGGATCAGACATTCAGAAGTGCCTGAATGATTAAGAGTCTAAATGAAGCTGAAAGCCACTGACATTCTGACGTCTGTGTACTTGAAGAGGCTGTCCTAATGTTCAAACAGTGCTCTAATGTTTTAATAGTAATAATAGCAGTTTTTATAAAGATCCTCCAAATAAAAAATTCTTTATAACTGCAAATTATTTTGTACTTGAAATACAGTACATGAGTCATTGGCGCTTCAATGTGTTTCAGAAGAAATGTCTCCAGGTTTACGTGTGGAACTCTGACTATATGTATTTATATTTAAGTGCTATTTTTAAGTCTTTATGCTTCTCCAGCACAGCGTTCCTGCAGTAAACTGTCATTGCACAGTCAAACCCTGTTTGATTTATTTAATATAAAATGTAAATTCCTCACTTTCCCATTCTCAGACCAGGTATTAATATGACTTGGACAGCTCCCTCAGTTTGCTCTATTTATCACCCTGTCCAGACTTTGCAGAGCACATTTTCCAAACACCCCCTGGTGTGAAGTGACCCTTGTGCACACGTTTTTTGTTTTCCCCTGCAGTGGACTGCCTGGACCCGACGTGCTCCAACCACGGGGTGTGTGTGAACGGGGAGTGCCTGTGCAGCCCGGGCTGGGGCGGCGCGAGCTGCGAGCTGCCGCGCGCGCAGTGCCCCGAGCAGTGCAGCGGCCACGGCTCCTACCTGCCCGACACGGGGCTCTGCACCTGTGACCCCAACTGGATGGGCCCCGACTGCTCCGTTGGTAAGATCTCGCTCTGGCACCGCCAATGGCACAGGAACAGGAGGGAGGCAGTCCTGCAGAAAGAGCAAAGAGGGCTTTATTCGAGAGAACCGCGCGGTTTTTATAGAGTGATGCAATGCATTCTATTTGATTGGCTAGTTAACAAAAACACCTTCCTCATACACCCTCCTTGAGAAGAACAGAAAGTCAAAGCAGAAAAACACCACCTGCAGATTGTTTATACTTAACAAGTTATCACATCCTTACAACTCCCTAAAATTTCTCACAAGCTGCTGTGAGAAACGCTTGCCGTTCCTCTCTCTCTGTCCCTTGGCCGTTCCTCTCTCTCTGTCCCTTGGCCGTTCCTCTCCCTCTGTCCCTTGGCCGTTCCTCTCTCTCTGTCCCTTGGCCATTTCCTCTCCCTCTGTCCCTTGGCCGTTCCTCTCCCTCTGTCCCATGGCCATTTCCTCTCTCTCTGTCCCATGGCCCTTTCCTCTCTCTCTGTCCCTTGGCCGTTCCTCTCTCTCTGTCCCTTGGCCGTTCCTCTTCTCTCTCTCTGTCCCTTGGCATCCACAGTAAGACAGAGGTTTTTTTCCCCTAATTTTGCAATCATGTTGCTGTTTTGTTCAAAGGTTAATACCTATGGTGAGTTTGAAATGCAGTAATAATCGAGAAAGTTGTCTTTGTTACATGATTGGGCTTGTTTCATTTTGTTGGGAAAAACTGTGAATGTACTTCTATATATATTTTCATGACATTCTTAATTTGGTTAGGCGTTTGTGTTTTGTTCTAACACTGATTCTCTTTTAGACTGAAAAAGTTACATAAGTGTACTTCGGTTTCCCGGCTGTAAATGAAAATGTCCCAATGTTTCTATTTCTGGGGAAAAGAATACAGGGAATTTTGCTTTTACATTTTCCGTTGAACCTTGAGATGGTGCTGTAGGTCAAAACCAAGTGTCTCAAAACACTGGAGACAAATGGAGACAAATATTTACATTTTTCACAGTAATTCAGTTATTTCCTAAGGTTAATCAGCTGGAATACCCTACCAGTGACATGAATATCAAGATGTGTTTTCTGCTTTATGGATAGGCAGTCAGAAAAATTCAAGAATGAGAGTTTTGCTGCCACTTTCTTTGGTGATGCATGGGGCAAAAGGCCCTTCTGCTTATCTGAAACTTCAGCTGGCAGAGAGCAGTAGAATTTTTGGAGTGAGACACCAGATAACTGACCATGTTAGTAATATGAATACAAAATCTCTCCTTGGAAAGTGACTTTTACCCATCATTCTAAATGACCCTGAATTGCTGCCATTCTCTGCCAAATGAATTTTAGGTGAGTTTCAGTCTCAATTCTTAGCAAATCAATATCTGTCAAAATCACTCAAGGTCCAGGTTTGAGTAGGGCAGAGCCACCTGCTCACCTCCTTTGCTGTTGGGGACAGCACCTCTGACATGTTTGTGTCTGCGTGGGGGACGCAGCTCTGCAGCTCTGTGCAGTGCACATTAGCAGGTTTTTTTAAACTGATGCCTTGGAGTGCCTACCTAGAACAGAGGCTAGACAAGGTTAAGAGAATGAAGTGGGTATTTATTAATATTAAAGACCTTCTGTAGAGGCACCTTGGGCAGTCAAAATCCTCCGAGAGAGACTACACCCAGGATGGACGATCGTCATGAGTTTTTCAGACAATTTTAGGTTAGGTCTATTTACATATCAAGGGTTATAGCTTCAGGTAATAAAGTCATATTCCCTCAGTTTGCTCCCCCCCAATTCACTTTTGCTTGTACTTTTCATGGCCTGAGGCTCTAGGGTGTCCCTGAGTTTGCAGGCCCAGAGGAATTGTTTCATCTGACCGAAATGTGTAGACAGCAGCTAACACTTTACATGGAGTTTAGAGTTATGTACCAATGCAGTACAGGATTTGAAAAATATAAAGGCATTTATATTAATAAAATATAAAGGCATTTAGATTAAAAAAATTTAAAATATAAATCTCAGAATCTCTGCTGGTCAGAGTGACTCTGAGATACGTACAAGTCTCTCTTTCCCAGCCCAGCAGATGAAGAAGGAGTCAGGATTCTTCTGTTCTTGTTCTCAAGGTTGTTTATTATTTCTTATCTATTACATTCTTTCTCCAACCCACTGAGGTCTGTCTGGCAGGTTGGATTGAGGCACACCCCACCCTCAGGGCAGGATTGTCTTTTTATACTAAAAACTACGTGTACATTATTTACCATAACTTCCCAATACCTATCACCTATGTTAGACAGTGAGTTTCTACCTTAAACCAATCCAAAAGTGCCAACATCACCCAGAAGATGGAGGCCAAGAAGAAGAACAGAGTACGCCCAAATTCCTCCATCTTGGGACCCCGAGCCCCCATTCTAAAAACCCAAAATTCTACTTTTCACCCTGTGACAAATTAACTATCATTCTACTTAAACTTTCGTGGCTTGTAAATCCTCATATAAGGTTGGTAATTTTTTCCATGGGTCAAGATCAAAGTCACAGGTGTCTGGCTCTGTGCCAAGGTCTCTGAGCCTGCTGGCAGGAGCTCGAGCCATCCAGGACAGTCAGAAGAATTTCCTGGGTTCTGATATATAAAGGCATTTATATTAAAAAATATAAAAATCTAAAGGCATTTGAAAAACCTTAAGGTATCAAAGCAACTTTTAATTTAGTTTTCTTTTAAACAAAAATTCAATGCCGGCTTTGATCGGACTGTGAGCGGGCCAGCTTTTGCGTGAGCGTAGTTTCGAGCAGAGGCGCTGCTGTGGTGCTCCCTTGTCCCTGAGGCTGGCTGTGACTGCTGTTCTCTCTCCTAGAAGTGTGCTCGGTGGACTGTGGCACGCACGGCGTGTGCATCGGCGGGGCCTGTCGCTGCGAGGAGGGCTGGACGGGAGCGGGCTGTGACCAGCGTGTGTGCCACCCCCGCTGCACCGAGCACGGGACTTGTAAAGATGGGAAGTGTGAATGCAGAGAGGGCTGGAATGGGGAGCACTGCACCATTGGTAGGCAAACGACAGGCACCGAAACAGGCACATATTGCTTTCTTTTCATAAATCGTAGAGACATAGTTACTGTCGTGGACTGTAATGGGCTGTTCCCTTAAGGACCCAGGTGCTCTCAGGTATCAACCCCGACTCAAAATGTGTCGGGGGAAATGCAGGTGGACTCTTGGAATCATTTCAAATCAGTAACAATGATTTTTATAGATTTTTTTTCTTTTTATAGAGGACAAAAACAGCACAACAACAAATTCCACATTAATAAGTAAAGATGGAAAAAATGGTACCATGTGTGATATTAACAAATAGAATGCTTGGTACTATGGATGATATCGTACTATCATCTGAGCCTGAATGATTTTCAAACCTAACTCTCATTCCTTTGTGTGAATGGCCTCTTTTTTAATTTCCCAGTCTGACCCATCCGTGCTCTCCTGCTGTTGTACATCTCATGTGAAACAGAGCCCGCAGCAGCACCTGGAGCAGGGGTCAGTGCTGGGGAATGTGTGTTCCTGCTGCTGCAGGAGCAGCTCCCTGGCATTCTGCCCTGCTGTGCTGGGACAGGGGCCCTGCTGTTTGCATGGAGACAATGCCAGCCCATGAGCCCCTTCCCTGAGAGCCTGCAGCTCACTGCAGCATCAGCATCACAATCTCAGCTGGGCTCTGCCAGCCTGGGAAGCTCAAAAAGGTCATCCTTACACAAAGCAATGATGTCCTCTCCTCTCAATTACTATGCTTGAAAATTTACTTGAAAGAGGAATTAATTGTTCCTAAGTTCTTTATTTTGTCTCTACAAGCAGTCAGGCACTCTATTTGAATTGTTTTGAAAATTTACTCAAAGAGAAAACTGTTATTTTCTCTGAGCTATAATCAAAAATGGGAAATTCTCAGTGA
The DNA here is from genome assembly GCF_023055355.1 of Agelaius tricolor. Taxonomy (NCBI): domain Eukaryota; kingdom Metazoa; phylum Chordata; class Aves; order Passeriformes; family Icteridae; genus Agelaius; species Agelaius tricolor. The sequence goes on along the minus strand of NW_027269278.1, from coordinate 5,124,587 downwards.
TCACATCACTTCCAAGAAGTCTGAGCAGATTTATCTGAACAAGAGTATCTCATCTACTGAGACTGTGAGGTTCAGGTGAGTGTGTTTTTCTCCAGAGAATTTTTGGAGAACTGAAGTATGCCTTAGAAGAAATCTGATGAGTCCAAATCCAGAGTCATGTTGTTTTCATTACCTTAAGGTGGTGAATTTAAGAAAGAAAAGGGTAGGACACTTGAGATTTTTGTGGCAGTCAGGGACCCTAATGGGACAGTCCTATTACAAGTGGATTGTTATTTCTTTACTTAAACGTATGGTGAGATTCTTGCATCCCTCAAGCTGTTTTTCTTTTTCATTCCCCTCTGATTTCTCTTTGGATATACAAACCATTTCCAACACAGGAGTTGGAAACTAAAAGTATACTCCTATTGGAGACATGAAAAAAAAAAAAAAAAAAGAAAAATCGATACATATTTTCAGGGCATATCCTTTGATGTTGTGGTGCTGCATGCTTCCTCCACACTGTGCTAATATGATTTAAATCAAAGCTTTTATGACTGAACACTTTGTGACCAGCACAGATGCAGAGTGTTTTTTTCATAATTGCTTTCAGACTTCCATCATATCAACATACCTCTGCTAGATTAATCCAGGCATTTTGTTTTCAAAGTTCTTCCCAGATCTTTACAAAAATGCCTAGTATATAATTTTTTCATTAAATTCTGTAATATTTGCTTATTTCAGAAGTTGATGCTTCGCACAAAATTTGTTTTGCTTTATAATCTCTTAGTAATGTGCCGATGTTTAGAAGTAATTAGTGTATGTAAAGTCTTCATTACTGTGCAGACAAAAAGATGCCTTTTACCAAGATCTCAAAGTAGGCTGAAAACTGCAAGCTGCACTAGTGAACTCTGAAGTGAGATTTTAAACCTAGTTTTCAGAGCTTTGAACTAGATATCTTCCTTATTACTGATGTGTATAATCAATTCTTTCCAGAGGAAGGGTGATATTTCTAAAGTGATTAAAATATGCGTAAGCTTTTCTTGTTTGGTGTGTATTACACAGATTTCCTTGAAACTTAATGTGGTCCTGCCTGTGGCAAAGATGAGACTTAGTGCAAAAAATTCAGGTATGCCCTTCTAGTTATGTTGGATGAAGTTTGTGCAGTCAGAAGTTGTCTGTTGCATGCAGACAGGGATTCTTGTGACAGGCCTGTATCAGTAAGAATTTTCACATGGTTATGTCCTGAGGCCATTTACAAAAGCACAAAGGCTGATGCCAGGAATGGGATTGAGTTCAGAGGGACAGCTCAGTGTGCCCCCACTGGTTCGTGTTACAGGGAGCTGAAACACAGAGTTCAGAGGAAAAGGATGGTAAAAGGGATTTTTGTCAGTATTGGTAAGAAATTTCTAGAAGTTACACTGGAAAATTTGTGCTTAGAGTGAATTGATGCTTTGGTACCATGATGAGTTGCTCAAGATGTTTTAGAATTGGTGTGAAGAAGTAAAGTGCACTTAAATTTTACAGAAACTCGCTGTCAGAGAACTGCCTTTATGGTTTCAGCTGAAAGTTTGACACACCATTTAATGTCAGAACAACTGAGGAGTGTCTGCCAAAAAAGATGCCACCAATTAGGCCTTTCTGGAAGGTACTTGAAAACTGCACAGGCTGTTTGTCCTAAGACAGGAAATGCAAATCCTGTAGGAGAGGTTATTTATCCTGAATTTCCATTTTTGCTACACCTAGTCTGAAATGAAGTCAGCAGAAAAACTTGCTTTGATTCCAGCGACTTTAGTCCAAGTCCACTTAGAACAAATTGATCTGTGAGGAAGAAAAGGAGATTTCTATATAAAAACCATTTTCTTTTTTTTTCTTTTTGTGTTTCTTTACCAGTTTCTTTGTGCTATATTTACATGGTAGTGGAAAAGAAATCATCATAGTAACCTACAAGTATCCAAGTTCATCCAGGATATTTTATCCTATTTAATATCAAATGAGGCTTTAATAGATGCTTGACAGAATGCACACTCCTTGTCATTTCATTGTTGAGTATCTAAGCTCAAAAGTTTTAATAGAAATACATTTTTTTCTCTGTTTTACCTGGTTTAAGAAAATCACTCAGAAAATCCTCCCAGAACAGCAGTGTGAGCTCAGTGTTAGCACAGTGTTTGTGCAAAGCAGCTTATGCCTGTGTGCAATAGAATTATGTGTAAGAATCAATGCAAATAAAAATGCATGCAGGTTCCAAGTTACTCAGATTTTGATAAATCTATATCCAAATAATATAAAAGTGAAAGGAGTCTGGTCTTGCTCAGCTGCTTTTTGAAGCAGAGCAGAACTTCAGTTCACTTTGCTACTTCAGGTAAGAAAAGAAATTGCTTACTGGAGTGGTGATAAAGAAAATTAATCTTTTCCCTGTGCAAAAATAGACCTGTCAGGATATGTTTATTAAGTGATTACTATTCATTGATTGCAATTATGGAGGAAGTTATAACTAAATAATAGAGGGTAATCTAGATGAAAAAAAATATTGGAAAACTAATAACAAAGTGAAAGTAAGGTATAGAAGTTGTTAATCTTGAACCCATTTCATGACAGAAATTTAAGATGGAGGATTCAGCTTTTCCTTAAATTATCTGAATGTTTTTTAAAACATGCTGTTATAAAACAGATCTGTTACTTTCACTGAAAATATTATCTGGATGTTTAAAACTGTTGTTTTTAAATGCTTGCAGAGGATGTTCTGCATATAAACTGTCAAGATAGCATTCCAAGGACAGTGTGATATATATGGAGATCTTATGAAACAGTCAGAAATACCATTTTAAAAGTGTAATTCCATCTGTAATTCATATCCCTAAAGCATGGTCTCTTATTAAGTTATTGGTAAAAATCTCACTGGGAGACCAGTGAAAGCAGGATTTAATCCTAAATATTTACAAGTAAAATTTAAATGTCTGCAAATGGATCTTTTAAGGTGAGCTCTGACCAGAAAGTGATATGTGAAGTTTTCTTTGGGGCTGCCATCATATTTCCAAGCCTTGCCCTTGTGTGCTCATGTCCTCCATTAGAGGTAGGTTAAGCACTCTTTTTCAGACAGAAAGTGGGGAAAAAAAATGTACTTAAGGCTATTTGGTAACATGGATACTCTGCTGCAGATTTTGATCCAAAAAGTTCTTATCTCTCATGTTCTTTTTTTAAATTATTTTTATGCAAATGAGCTATACCCCTGGTACAGACACTGAAGCTGAGCCTTTGCCTGCCTGCCAAAACACAAGCAGGTGATGAGTCCATCTCTTCAGGCTCTGCTTGGGTTCATTTAGCTTAGAAAAGACCCTTAAGATCATCAAGTCCAGCCACAAACCTGACACTGTTCTGGCCTGGGTAGTGCTTTCTGAAATCCAACTCCAGAGTTGGGAATCGGCAATTTCTCCCACTGGGTCCTTGGCCCTAAAACTGTCAAAATTGGCAAGCAAGTTCCTCGGTGAAGTAGGGGTTTGGAAATCTGTATTAGCTCTCTATCTTATCTTCTATGTTTTCAAGGCCTTGGATAAAGGAGAAGGATTTGAAAATAACCTAATACTTTCACATGCATAAAAATGTACGGAAAAAAAAGAAAGGACTTTGTATCTAGGACGATTGAGAAGTTTAAGTTATAGTACAAGATATTTGTGTTAGGAAAAAACATGTTGCCAAAAAATGAAAAACTGAAGGAGGTTGTCCAAGCAAATTGTGAATTCCTCATCAATGGAGTTTTTAGGAACCATTTAGACAAACACTTGTCAGGAATAACAGAGGTAATTCATCCTGCCCTGGGGCAGCAGCCTTACCAGAAATCATTGAACTCTATGAGCTCTCTTCCAGTCTTCTTTTAAATGAGCTCAGGAGGAAGCATTCCTTCGAAGGAGTTTATTTTAAATGGCCTACCTGAAGAGCTGTACTGTCATTCCCTTTAAGAATCCAATGCCACTGTTGGAAGTAGAATTGATAATTTATCCAGCCAGGGAGACTGATCTATGTGTTCTGTATTTGCAGAACAATGGGTTGTCAATGTGGCTATTGAGCCACTCTGAAACATCCACACAAACTCACCCCCAGTAGGGAAATACTTTAAATACTCTCCCTTTAAAGGGGAACACTATATGGACCATATTCCAGCTCTGGTTCTAATAAAAAATTGTTTACTAAAAACTTTTCCCCCCTGAGTGCTTTGGGATGACCTTTCCAGCTTTGACACATGTTTATATTTTCTATCAGCTGGATGGAATACCACGAGTAAAGTGTAAAGATTTAGTTCTTTACCTCATCATGGACTCAATAATCAATGGAAACATTAATAATGTGGCATTGTGTTATCTTTGGATATAGCAAGATATTTCTGTCCCCTGATAATGCTCTTTGTGTCAAAGATTTTTTTTCTTCTACTACTGATTTCTCTTGTTGTAATTACAAGGGTAATGATTCAAAGATGAGGCAATTTTCAGGAGAGATGGAAAGTGTGTGGGAGGAGGCAGTGGAAAGCCATCGTATCTGACAAAGAGCAATTTAGAAGGAGCTAGATATATTAGACTTCTCCAATGGATTTCTAACTTAAAATTAATCTGTAACAGTTTATAACCTATCAAGGCATAAAAAACCCTCTAAGAATGATGACAGGAATTTAGATTGCATGCTCTGAGGAGAGAGGAACACTTTTTTTTTCATTTTATTTGAAAAATGCATAGAATATTTAGGTCATGACCACTTTTCATTACTGCAGATGTTGAAATATGTTGGTAATATATGTATGATGACATGACCAAAACTGTTGGAGACGTTGGCTGTTCCTGAATGTGCAGTTTCCAGTTCATCACCTGTATCACACAGTTATCCCACTGTTTTATACCTGGAAGCAGATTTCTCCTGATGCATTCTTTGGAGTTTAAGAGTTGCTCCCCCTGTGCCTCCTCAGCAAAGCAGAGGAGCAGCAGGTACCTCATGAGGCAAGCTAAGAGATTCTCAATTATTTCTGTCACTCACTGCACATCATTCACATTTTCACTTCCATCATTCAAAGACAGAGACTCAAAAGGTAGAAATCTTCCTTATAGGGTGGAATTTTGGGAGCATATGTTATGTCATGTTCCATTTTATAATCAAAGCCGAGGAGATGTTCTCGTCACTTGGATAAATATGTGCTCATCTAGTGCAGCATCTCTGTGCTTCAGTCAAGGTCTGAGTTCCTGGTAAATAAATATCTGGTAAATAAATTTCTTCCTGGGAAGCTGATGCTTCTTATCTTTCCCAGCTGCATTTGCTATCGAGGTGCTTTGTTGGTTGCCTTTGTCATCTTTTATTTCTGAGTAAAATCTCTTGGCTGTAGAGTCCCCAGATTCCATCTTATGTAGATGGCTCTTGCTTGGGATTTCTAGTTTGTAACTTTGCAAATTCCTATGCTGAAAGCTGAAATATACCAGCTATTTTTGTGGATCAGAGATGAGTAAACTTTGGAAATAATTTCTGTAGCACTAAGGAATCCAGAACTGCAATATGCATCCACCTAATTTTATCATAGCTGAGCAAGGTAGCTGATTATGAGCTTGGAAAGAAGCATTCTGTGTAGAGATTTATGTATAGTGAGAGTGGTTTGACTTTCAAGGAGTTGAGAAAAAGAATTCCTTTTCATTTACAGAATTTACAGGGGGCAGCTGGGGATCTTTTTTGGCTGAAAGGCAAGCTTATTCATGAGGAAGAACTTTCCTGTTTGCATTCTTTGCTGAGGGCTTCCTGTAAATGATTGAAACATGTCACAGCTCAGTGTCAGAACACTTGAGTAGCTTTTTTCTTTCTCTTTTTACAGGATATTTGCAGAACATGACCTTATTTCTTTCCTTTCTAGCCCAAAAAATTTAATGAGTATGTTTTCAGCTAAACTTCCTGCATTTTGTCTGATACTTCAAAGGTGCACCCAGAAGATCCTGGTGAATACTTTCCCAAACTAAAACCACATTTCTTTTTTTTCCTTTTGGAGCGGTTTTTCATGAGTTATATTGATTTTCTAGCCAATTCTTGAACTCTTGAAAGACCACAAAAAGTGAGGGAGGGCAATCAATCAGGGAGCTGATCTAACTTTTGAAAGGGCAGAGCCGATTATGCTGTTCCTAGCAGTATTCTAGGAGCCAGACAATCTTCTCTTCTCCTGCAGATAATATTTTCTGTATTATTTTGTACCCTGTGGTGTCAAGCAGAGCTTCAGCAAGGGAGTGAATTACACAATGTTGCTGGAAACAAAACAACAAAGCCACGGGAATGCTTGTGAGAGGTCAGTGGCATGGATTGTACGGAGACAGAAAGGTAGAGCTGGACCCTGAGAAACAGACATGTATATACATATATATAATATTTATACTTACTAAGAAAGAAATACAAAAGAGAACAATAGCTGTCCGTGCTTTTGAGACCTGCTGTTCGTATTCCTGTTAAAGATACCTTTTATTCTTGCTTATACATTCTCAAGGTATCATTCCTGTGTCTTCAGTATCAGTTTCACATAACCTTTCATGCTTGAAGATGCAAATAAAGTCAAATGTGTTTTGCCTGACTGCTGCAAACTCGGTGGAATGATATTTCAGATGCAAAGCTTTGAAAAGGGTTTTGTTGTTGTTTTTTTTTTCAGCTTCTTGCCAATTTAGTATCAAATTAATAGTAGGATGCATTATAAGTTGGAGACTTGTCTTCCGAAGATATTTGATGCTTTTGAAATTCTCTACTCAATATTTTCTTAGTTTAATGTTGTATTAAAAATATTAATGTCAGAAATAAAAAGGAAAAAATGGTCTCTGTAGAACCTCTGAGGTGTCAGTTCAGGATTTTGCTGTGTGATCTATTTAGGGCTTCGGGGAAAAATGAAACTATTGAAAGGCTTCTCTTTAAGCTGTCAGCTCTCTCTTGTGCAGTAACTACTCACTGAGGATGAATACACACTGATGCTGAATATTGATACATCCTTCTTTCACTAAAAGCCCTTACTTAGACAGTTTTTTAACAGATCTTAAGGAATGAATATGGGGACTTGTTCAGAGCACAAGTTACGAGGTATCATGAGCCATTCTTATTGAAGAAAGTTTTTACAAAATTTATGTTATCCAGCTCTTTTCTCTTGTTCCTTCTTTCTTTCCAGCCCTGTTCTGACCTGCTTATGAAATGCTCAATAGGATAACGATGCTTCTGGAGATTATTCCTGTGTGTAGCCTCAACCTATTTCATTTTACATATAGGCTTTCTGTACATATAAAAAGAAGCAAAGTTTGCTGTCCTACAGAAATCATCATATAATATAATATATCTCATTTGCCCAAAGAAATTGCAAACGTAATTTGGGTTACTGAAATGTAAGAGCTGAATACAAACTTGAGTATTCTTAAAGGCATTTGGGTCTGATGCTTTAGTCCATTTTCATCTCTTCATGTTGAAAGTGAAAATAATTGGAATAATCCTGAGGTTGCTATTACCTGATTTATAGCTGCCAAGAAATTGTGTCCAACTGAGTAGATTTCTACAATTTCCAGCACATTCTACTGTCATGTTTTCAGTGAGGTAGTGTTGATTGACATATTACTGTCCATCTCAGGCTGTCAGTTGTCTTCAAAACACATCCATGCTGGGATAGATGGAGACAAAGCAGTGCTGGTGCCTCATTAATCAGCAGTTCAGAGCCAGGCTGCTGAAAGCCAGAGGAAAAGCAGGACATGATATATTGAGGTTGCTGTGTTTGTCATCATCCCCTCTTCATTCACTAACGGGATTAGAGCAGAAAGGATTCATGGCCCAGCTGTTCCCTGAGGATTTTCAACTCTCAGAGCTGACCCTGAGCACTGCACACTTAAATATTTCACTCAAAAAGAGTACCTCTCTTAAACAGTTAAGCAGTTTTCATGGAAAAGTAGCAAGTTTGCTTTCATGAAGGATTTGCTGTGACATGGATCAAAACATTATCCTTAATGAAAATTTAGGCAGGGGAGACATGGCTGTCTGCTTATCCACATAAAGCTTTTCTCCCTCTCACTCTACTACTCTTAAAAGATATTTTTACTCCTGCCTTACTGTGATCAGCCAGCTGTGTGGCCCATGAGTGGTGTCTGACATCTGGGATGGATTTTCTTGTGGTGGCTCTCTGGTTTTTGGGAGCTGGGCTATGAGTCCCTGTGAGTCCCAGCTGTTCAAGTGTCAAACAGGCTCTGGGGTCTCTCAAAGGTGGTTTGCAAAGCAGCCCCCAAGTCCTGCCCCCCTCACTTGCCTTCCTCTCTTCCATAGTCCCTCTTCCAAGGTGTCCTGCATTCTGGAACTGGGGAGCCATCATTTGACAAACAACCATCTAAGTTTATTGCTTTTTTCCTGATCCCACTGTATCTTTAGTTTCTATTTGTAGTTTTTAACAGTCCAGGGCAAAGCAGTTTGATCAAACTCAGCATCAATAGATTGTATCCTGCTTTTAAAACAAGATACCATCAAAATAGCTGCAAGAAAAGGTTTAGAGATTTCTTTTTAAATGTTCAGGCTTGATTAGGGTAGATTGAACTACATGAGCTAATAGTTAATTGTTCATATATTTGAAAGGTATAAACACTCCTAATATTTCAGTATATTTTTACATGAACCCATATGAAGATTAATTTCTTCTCTGTTTAATTATAAAATTTCAGATGAGTATTTTTTTAGGTAGGTGTTGGAAGACTAAAGTTGTTCAAGAGTTTGAAAAATAACTAAGATTCATAATTCATCTGGACCATCTATGTTTTAGTTTTCCTTCAAATAGTTTTCAATAGCATTGAACAACTGAGCTAAAGAACCACGATGCATCAAGGTGCAGTCCCTGTTCTGAAGAGAATTAGTAAGGATAATAACTTTGGTGTCCAAGAAGTAAATATAAGGATGCAATTGTGATTAAAACCATTCTTTTTAATTAAAAACTAAATCAGTTTGTAGTGGAGAATATTACTAGGTTGCTAGGTTGTGATTTTAGGTTAGAAGCAATACTAAGAGGACAATTATCCAAAAGCACAAATTAACAACAACAAAAAAAAAATCTGTTTAGGAATAGAATTTTTTTGCCTGGATCATGATGGTTTATTGATTTTGAAAGTGGTGCTGCTTCAAATACTGTGATTTTCCAATTGTTAGGAATCATAAGGCATTGCTGAGTTTCTTGTGGAAGGAGCTCCTCAAGGATAGCACTGAAGCTATTTTTGTAACTTCAGCATGTACAAACACAAACCCCTGAATGTCCCAGAAGATGCTGATTCTCCTAGAAACAGAGACACATTAGTACAGATGAGAGAACTGACTTTTTGTTTAAACCACTGGGAGTTCCAGAGAGTAGAACTGAGTCTCTGCTGTAGCATGCTGCCATCCACCTTTCAGCACAGTTTAGATGGAAACTGTTCTGATGCTTTCCATTCCATAAAGCAAGGCAAAATGTGTGTATGCTGGCTTACAGACCACTTATCTCTCAAACTAAGAGGAATTAGCATTATAGCATCCACTCCTACAATGGAAGATAATGTGCTCAGAATGAAGTAGTTCTATTTTAAAAGGGTGTTTCTCTTCCCCTTCCGTGTTTTATTTTCAAATTGCAGAATCCCTTGCATTTGGACCATAAAGGTATTGCTGTAAGCAGAAAGCCATGAATCATTATTTGTTGTTGAAAAGTGAATGCATTTGTTAAAATGTTTGCAGGTTCTGATTAATCCTTACTTTTTTTTTTTTAATAGTTTTATAACAGTGCAGGAAAAGCAGTAGCAATGTGCCTTTTCTTGTTTCAGAAGCAATTGAAAAGATGCTTTAGGCTTAAGACAGAAAATCACTGCATAGAGTTTGTTAGGATTCTGAAATGAAGGTTAACATTGCTCCCATGTGGCACAATTCATCTTTTTATTGGCTTTGGAATAGGGGTAAAACTGCTTTTTTGTTACCGTCTCCCTTGGATCATTATTAATTGATTCTTTATCATGAAACCAATCCATATATATCTTCAGTGTGTCCTGTGAATGTTTGAAACTTTTTTTTTCCAAAATAAGTCAGAAATATTGATTTAGAATGGAGAAGGCTTGCCATATTTAGAGAACAGGGCATCAAAGTCAAGGTCACCCTGTTTGTGAAGGCTGAATGGACACTGGCTGATTTTTTGTTGGAATCTTTCGTTGTATATTCCATAACAATTTTGATTGCTTGTATGCTGAGAAAAAATGTGAATTAAAGTCCCTCAGATCCACCCTTAATTATAAACAGTACTTCATATACTTAATCAAAAGTGTTAATTAGCAGTAAAATATCACTCAGCAGACTTTTTGGATACACTGAAATGTCTCTTAAATTTGTTAATATTTCCATTCCACATGAAAGTTGTTTTTTTTTTTAATACAATTAAGACAATGCTTATTACAATCTAATTATATCCCCATTCCTTTTAATATTTCAATCTTCTGTACACAAAAAATATGCTAAGTACAATCTGTCATCTTTGACCAGTATTTGTGTTTCTAGTTACCATGAAATTCCTAAGATCCTCCTTAACCAATTTAAAAGCTTTTACTGCATTAAAATTTTAAAGTATGAGATGTTTTGTAAAGGGAAGTATTTATTCAACAGAACTGGGAGGATTTAACATGTGTGCCTTCCATTGAAGACTGCATCTATTTACTCAATTTTTATAGTTACAGTTTCCCCTACTTATTAAGGATTTTTGTCAGAAATTCTGATGTTAAACATTGCAGTTTTAAAAATTCCTAGCAAGTTGTATATAATGTTTCTGATTTCTGAAGTGAGCATTCCCATTGATACTAAATGGGAGATTTAATAAAGTTATTTGCAGAATATGTCCCCAGTTCTTAATTATTTATTTCCTGTATTTTAATGCTTGAGATAAAAACATGATGAAATGTGAGGAGGGATGTCACTCAAAAGTGAATAAATGACAGTGAAGTGAAAAGGAAAATGTCAGTTCTCATCAGTATTGCTTCTGAATTTTTGTCCTATGACTAAAGAGTATAGGTTTATTAAAGATGAACTTCCACAGGGCTACTGCTGCTGATCCCTTACATGAATTAGGTAACTTGAGCCCAGCCTAGGAAATAATTGCAGTTGGTAAGTGGTTTCCTCCATGGTGAGAAGCAGGTGAGCATGCTGGAGAACCAACATACAAGTTTTGGCAGATTTCTACCTTGAGGAGCCAGGCTGTGTCACTAAACTGCAGGAGAGCTTTTCCAGTGAGTGACACTGTTAAAAAGGATTTTTGCAGAAACTTCCTGAGTGCTTAAAGCAGTTATTAGAGTAAATTGGATATGCACTGTGCCTGATTAAGCATATTCCCATATATGTGTTTACCCTGAAAGCCAGAGCTGTCCCCAGGTTCTCTTTGCAGGGTTGTGATCTGTGAGATCTGAGAGAGTCAGACTGCACCAAACCTTGGGGACCGTTCTGGTGTCACCTTGGCAGTGCTGGTGGCACACCAGTGGAACCTGCTGGAACTGCTCTGCAGCCTGAGCCCAGCAGGACTGTCCTGGTGCTGAGCAGGGCAAAGGGCTGCACTCTGCTCAGGTTCACAGCTCTGAACAAATGGCCATCAGCTAAAGGAAAGCCTGATTAACATGGTTCTAACATGCTCCTTGAAAGGTGGTGGCAGCTGAGCTATCAGCAAGGGACAGTGACACCACACCCCACTGAAATGGTGGGAAACAGGCAGAGTGGGGAAACCTAAATTCTGATTTTATTTGAACGCTGAGGATCAATAATGCTGATCTTTAGGGCAGTCTCATACCCTGGTACCATTCCCCTGGAACTTTTCTAACAAAAGTGATAACCTGGGGAGAAAAATCTCTTTGATATCAGTGTTGTGCTTAGAGATACTATGAGCTACTAATATGTTTTCAGCATTGCAAAGAAAGAGTTAATTACACAAAACTTTACATTAATAATGTACAAAATGTAATGTAACTACACAAAGTTATCTTTTAGATGTCCCTTGCATAGACCATAGATTTTCTTTATTATTATCATTATTATTATTACTACCACTACTATTATTTGTTATTGGAAATTCCTTTTTAACTGATCTTTGTTTCTGCTTTTCCTTGTTTGGTTGGATTTTTTAAACTAAAGCAAATAGCCTGACAATACATAGCTCTCCACTTTTTTGCTTGACATGAATCAGTGATTGGAGTTTATTAATTCAATATACTGATTGTCCTAGTCACACAGTCCTGTTGGAGCTGGGGCAGAGTGGTCTCCAGATTTCTTGGCTTCATCTCCCACTCCCTTACCTTGTGTTTCCCTTCCTAAATTCTCCTGGCAAACAGTCCCAGTGGAAGAAGTGACAACCTGCCTGCCCTGAGATGGCCTAAAAACTGTCAAATATAGATGCAAGGCAATCAAATTAACAGTCTCATTGGTGATTCTGATGGCTTCTACAGGGAAATGGAAAATAAATGCTCTGCCCAGCAGCAGAAAGACTTAAGTATTCGTTCCAGAGAATTAAGGACACTTGTGGTGAGGCGAGGGGAGGAGCAGAGCCATCAGTTGCCTGGTAGTAAATATGTTTAATGTAAAGCAAGCAGAGCTTAAAGAGCTCGTTTGTCTTCCAAATTTCTTCCAAGTGCAGATTAAATACTCTCGGCTTTCTTGGGGGTGAGATGGAGAAGATGAGCTCCCTTGTAGATCAAAATCACTTTCACAGATTTATTTAGTGTTTAAATATCAAAGCAACTGGCTAGATCCAAAGGATTAGGATGTTTCTTGCTTTGCCACGTAAACAGATAAAAAAGGAACAGAAAGATAACTGTTTTATGCATGCAGGACTTAAAGCAGTTCATTTGTGAACACCACATTTTTATTTCTGTGGCTTTTATTAGTTATTTGTGCAGTTGGTAGATATAAAAATTGGAAAATGGTTTGATATTTGTGAGGCTTATGTATATTGACAAGGGATGCAGAATGGTGCCTTGCACTTTAGAATTAAAGGGATGTTTATAAAGTATATTTTATGTACTGAAATATTCATCCTCTATCCTATATCTGCCAAATAACTCAGCATACACAAACACTCACATAACTCAGAATGCTTTGCTTATCTATTTTAATTTGTTTTGCATACACTGCCCATGTGGTGGAATACTGCTCCTAGGTCATGAGCATTATTTCATACTTTGTATTTGTTTATATTCAAACTCCATAAATTCTAGCCTTACAGACATGTGAGATATATTAATTTTAATATTCAAATACCCATTATTTTTGGCCACTTGTAATCATATTTTAATGTCACGAAGATGTAGGACTGCTGCAAGCCAGAAGGCATGAAACATTTAGTGCATTGCTAGTATTTTTCATTCCAAACTATTCCACAAAACTTCACAAAAACTTCTGGTTTATTCTCTGGCATTTTCTTTGGGTTTTTCTTTTGGACAATTGGAATGTTGGAACTCTGAAATCCAAACCCATGCAGTGTGCAGCCATTTATTGGAATCCATGGGATTAATACTTTAAGAAGATCAACTGCAAAATATAATGCACATGTCTAAATAGTGGTTTTCATCCTGAAGGGATTCCAAAGTTCTGTACCAAATTTGAGGGACAGAAGGTACTAATCTGCCACACAGTAAGAGAGGAAACTGCCTGCTTCTGTTAAGGCTCATATTTATTCTTCTGCTAGAGATAACCTGCACACTTACACGGGATCAGCATTTGCATACCTGAAAGTTAATTGCTAAATTATAAATTCTATGCAGGCATTAATATCTAATGAATAGCAAGCAATTATATTTTAATAGTGCCTGAGAAAACTGGGATTCCCTGCCCTGAGAATTATGAAATATAAAGCTCTAGAACTAAAGGGATGGTAGATAATTCAGTTTAGGAGGGATGTCAGCAGGTCAACTGGTCCAAGCTCTCCTTCAGAGTGGGGTGGTTTTGAGGTCAGACACCAGACTTGGACCCATAAATTTTGGGGCAGGCTCTCTCCAATCCCCCTAGAGGCTGTTACCCCTCAGTGCTGTGCATCTTCTGCAGTGGATTGAGCTGCTTAAGCAGTTGATAACACCTGCTTGTTCTCACTGCAGCTCCCTGCTCATGTATCCATGTGTGTGTGCACAAATCCCACTCCCTCACATTACTGAATTCAAATTGAATTTGAAATGCTGATGAAAACTACTATTAAGTAGCACTGACAGAAGGGGAGCAGTTCTGTTAGGTCACTCTAAATGCTAACTTGGCTTACTGGGCATTTTGATTGACTCAAACTCCTCAATTTGGTAAAGTTTTTTTTGTACACTAAAGGAGTTATGGTCAAAGAAATGCAATTAGCATTTCTGAACATGATTTTTAACATGATTTTTATTTTTTATCTTATGTGGAGGTTCTCTAAGGAGGAAAGGAATTCATTCCTCTTCTATGTAATATGTGGAGGATTTGTGAAGTGAAAAAAGTATTTTGAAGCTAATGACTGAACTGAGAATGTCTTCCTACAAAAATCCTAAATTACATTAAGTCTAGATTGCATTGTAATTAGGTTAGCCATTCTTTCAAACATGAAGTCAGTGTTTTGCATGTTGCCCTTCAATTGACTGAATTTATACATCCTGTCTGATAGGTCACTTTATCATTATGCTGCCACAAAACTCTTTAAATAGACGTTATTTTAGAGATAAATTCAGCTTGAGAAGGCTTCTTTCTCAGAAAGGATATTACATATTACAAAGGATGATGCCAGTGCTTGTATGTGATATCAGAAACATTAATACAATAAAAGATTATGGTTTTGGTACTAGTTTTATGAATGCAATTTCACCTGGAATTATATTCTAAATGGATTTTGTTACAGTAAGATTAATTTGAAAGACCCAGCTATCTTAAATACAAATTTTTACTGCATCTTTTATATATCTTTTTATTGGGTATATGAATAGGAGGTGGATATGAGTCTTGTTTGAAAAGAATACACTGTGTAACTCAAATATGCTGCTAGGGTCAAATTTTAGCTCCTGCTCAAAATTTCAGCAAATAACCTGCTTGGTCTCTGGAAGGAGCTGTGTGGCTGGGCTGCAGCAGTTTCTTGACTTATATTTCACATAATGTCTTTGCTCATGCTGTTTGTTGTGCTTAGAGATACTATGAGCTACTAATATGTTTTCAGCATCGCAAAGAAAGAGTTAATTACGCAAAACTTTACATTAATCATGTACAAAATGTAAAGTAACTACACAAAGTTATCTTTTAGATGTCCCTTGCATAGACCATAGATTTTCTTTATTATTATCATTATTACTACCACTACTATAATTTGTTATTGGAAATTCCTTTTTAACTGATCTTTGTTTCTGCTTTTCCTTGTTTTGTTGGATTTTTTAAACTAAAGCAAATAGCCTGACAATACATAGCTCTCCACTTTTTTGCTTGACATGAATCAATGATTGGAGTTTATTAATTCAATATACTGATTGTCCTGGTCACACAGTCCTGTTGGAGCTGGGGCAGAGTGGTCTCCAGATTTCTTGGCTTCATCTCCCACTCCCTTACCTTGTGTTTCCCTTCCTAAATTCTCCTGGCAAACAGTCCTGGCTCAGTTGAACTCACCCCCTGACGCTGGTAAAGCCATGGTGTTGGGCTCTGTGCAGGAGGAGAGGTGACTTTGTGCTCACATTTACAATTTTGGGGTGCAGAGAGAGCCCTGCCTGGCTATCACAGAGCACTGGGACTGCAGCATTGCAGAGGCTCCTCAGTCTGATGTCTGACCTTCCCAAAAGGCAGTCTCCCTTCCTTCTGGAAACTGTGTATAAGGAGCCCAAATTCTGGGCTCAGCTGAAGCTCTGTGTGTGTATTCACCATTCTGAGCAGACATGGACCTTTGATTGGTTTCTGTTTGGTTTCCCCAAGTCTCAGGACGGTGTAGCGCAATCTGTCCCCCTGCCCAGCTGTTGGCAGCTTGGAGGGGTCGCACCAAAGCTGGTGGCAGAGAGCTCTGTTGGTTGTGCACAAGAGGGACACCTCGAGGGTATCTCCCCCTGAGTCACAGGAGCCCCTTTGCCTGAGTCACTGAACATGAACTTGGGTAATATGGAAAGTTCTGGCAGCAATCCCTTGTTAACAATGTGCGAAGCTCTTGCACCCCTGAGGTTTTCTTCAATCTCAAATTTTTGTGTCCTCTACTGTAACATAAGTTTCCCTCTCTTTTTGTTTGTGTGTGTGTCTCTGTATCTTCTTTTTGTTCTTTTCCTCCAGAAAGATGCAAGTGACTGTACTTGAGACTTTTTTCCCTTTTGTGTGATCTTTATTTCTCTTCTAAACAGTCACACGTTTTTCTCCTATTTCTCTGTTTTGTTTGGAGAGTTCAGTGTTCCCCGAGTTCCTGCCCTTATGTGAGAAAGACTGGAATTGCAGGATAGATAATTCTGTTATGAAATACATATCCCAGGCAATTTAAGAAATGTTACTTAAATTTCCTAATTGTTTATCTGCACAGGAGGTATTGGATTGGAGGATTTCAGGGCTCTTTAAACATACTTTTTGGCCTTTCTTATTTTTTTCAGCCAGTCCAATAAACACAATTGTAGTCTGTAGTTCTAACTCAGGCATGTATTTATCTGCACAGCACATCTGCAAGTAGATATTTATTCTTTATTTCTTTGTTTGATGTGTAGCTTAAAGAAATACTTAGGCTGTTGAGCAGTTTTAAACAAAACGTTTTCTCTAAAAAAACAAGAGCAGCCAGGCAGTCAGTGAGAGTATGCTGGTGACAAACACTTGAGTGCCAGGGAGAGGCCCCTGCTGTGTCTGAGCCCTCTGTGGAAGCAGCAGCTCTGCTGTGGTACGTGGCAGTGGCTCTGTGCTGCACTGAAGCCTGGCTTCATTCTCAGCAATTTGTCAATCAGTGTCACTGCCCTGCCTCAGAGCCCTGGCTGGTGCCTCTGCATGGCTCCAGCCTGTTCTGGAACTGTCAAAACTCAGTCACAGGGGCCTCACCTCCCACTCAACCAACACTCTGGTTTACTGACATGTGTTTCATTCCGTGTTTGGGGTTTATTTCAGTTGAAGTATTACTCTGTAGAAAATGACTTGTGCCTGTGCCTACCATAACACTGTGTCATTTTTATTTGTATGCCCTTTCTTTGGCTTTAACTAAGCCCTGAAGGCTTTGGAATTGAAGGATTAAAAAATAACAATAGCAAATAAAAAGCATGATTTTATTTTCAATGTTGCTAGGTACCTCATTCTCATTTATTATTAGATAGCTGTAGGCATACCAGCAGCTCACCGAAGGAATGAACAGAAAATATGGAAACAGTGATTATCCTCTAAAATCCAAATTAAACAGGCTATTGTCATTACTGCTTTTATGTCATTTCTCTAAATTCTTTAGGTACCATCATATCCCAGACTACTTTTATTTGCTCCAGTTCTGTAGTTAACAGCTTTAATGAGAAGATGAGAATTGAAATGTAATTTAAATGTTCCCCTTGAAACTCGTGTGCATCCTGTGAGTGAGGAAACACTGTGGGTAGAACATGCTCTTCACTGCAGGGCTTCTTCACCCACAGGAGCACCTGATCCAGCCCCAGCTGAAGTCACTGGAAAGGCTCCAGTGAGTGCCAGCAGGCTTTGGATCAGGGTGTGTGAAATGAGGTCATGTGGAAAGATAAACAGCAGATATCACATTCCAGATGTAGCTGTGCCCATGTGCACTAAGTGGGGAGAGCTGCTGGGAGCTCACTCTGCTGGGAGATGCTGTTTGGAGAATAAATGGCTGATGGCACAGGAGCAGAAGGACTCAAAAGACACAAGCTCTTGATTTACTTCTGTTTTTCCATGTACAAACTGACCAGAGGCTAAAAGCATAATGCTTTTCTCTAAGTAGCTCTGAGATACACTTAGATTTCTTTTTCCCTTCACCTCTCCTATTCTTTTTTTTTCTTTTTCATTATACTAAGAGGCTACCTCTTCCATCAGAGTTTGGAAACTTATAAAGAGAAAGGTTTCTCTAACTTCTCTTTCCCTGGCTGCCCTTTCCCTTCCTTTTTTTGGAGAAAGATTTGCCCCACCATAAGTGGGAGTTCTGATGATTCTGACTGAAACCACAAATTTGTTAGGCAGACTTTAGTTTGGTTTATTTTACTTAAATGGTTTAGTTTACTTAAAATGTTTGTTTTGGAGTTTAAAGTAGTTTATGCAAGGGAAAATCCATATATGTGTGGGAAACTGGACATGTGTACTTGTATACCTGAAGGTTGGGAATACCAGAGTAAAAAGGAAGTCTGTGCAGAATTTATCCAAAATTGAATTAGAATTCTTAATGTACTGCCTGGATACTGGAAATTATTTTGTTGAGTTCAAATATGAACTAATCACCATACAATTGAATCTCAGAATAATTTCACTGTAGATGAAAGCTGGGAGTATTCTCTTGTAAATATATCCAGCACCCTCCATTTTTGAACCAAGCACAGTCCATATTATGGTGTTTGCTTTCTGATATCTCTCATATCCTTGTCACAAATTCCTGATGCAACACTGAAAAATCTTTCTGAAATATTTCTTGCTGTTTTAATTGTGAATTCATATGTATTTGTAGTAAAGTTTTCAGCTTCCAATTCCACAGGCAGGCTGGAGATAGAGAGGAGGGAGGCTGCATTAGTGTTTCACCTTCAGCAGCAGCTAGAAAAGTGTGAGACACTCGAACTGCTGTTGCCTGTACTCTGCCTGCTCTCTGAATAAATAGGTTGTCAATCTAGCACTTTAAACAAGCACTTTCTTCTTTTTTAACCTTGCTTCTTGACATTTTCCATTAAGCATACTGTAATGGAAAAGATGAGGAGAATTTCTCTGCACACCAGGAATAGCAACCTGTCTGCTTAGCACCAAGGGCCCTTTGCTGAGTGGTGAGTGAGAGCTCCATCCCTCACTGGATTGCTTCTTGAGATGAGATGCTGATAGCCCTTGCCTGTGTGACTCTGGGAGAATTCCCCAGGCAGGCAGGAGGCAGCACACTGCAGCGTGTGGCTGTGAATGCAGGCAGGCTCTGCCACAGCAGGGAGAGCTGGGTGTGCTGCCTGCCTGCCTGCAGGGAGCCTGGCCAGCAAAGGCCATCTGTCCAGCTGTGCCACTGAGCCTGGGCTCTCAAGGCTCCTCAGGCTGGCACTTGGTCACCTTGTCCACTCTCCAAACCCCTTGGTGGCCACCAAGCCTGTGAGATCTGTGGAAATCCTGTGTGTGCAGAAGATGTTCATCAGTAATAATCACTGCTCATGTGCACTGGTAGGAAGATTTAAACAGAGATAGGCAGTGCAATTCCTAAATATAAGCCTTTTTTAGAAGAAAATTGTTATTACTGCATCATAATGGAGCTCTGTTTTCGGGTTGGTCTAACAGACTAGAATGCTATACAGATACTTGCTTGAAGACAGGCAAAACCAGAAATCCACAGATGCACACAGGCATGTACAGAGACATAACCATGCAAAACACCTAATTAGTTGTCCATTACTGAAATCTGTTTCAAAGCTAATTCATCATTAACTAAATAGATCTTTTAAGGAAGACATTATTGTCCAAGCACTTAGATCTTATTGTAGTGTAGTGCTGTTCCTTCCCTTCCTTCTGATATTTATGCTACTCAAACCCCAGCTCTGTCTTTGGAAGGCTGCAGTTAAATGAGCTCTGTGGAGGTAGCATCGTGTTTCCTAGCAACACCATGTCTGTGGCACTGATGCTGCCTTCCCTCTCTTCTCTAAACGCAAAGTCATGTCCATTAATCCCCAGCTGCACTTAAAACTTTTCAGGGATTTTGCTAGCTCCCCACTGTTCATGTTTTCATTTTGCTCAGATGCTGCAAGGCAAACTGCTTCAGTGATTTAATTCTTGTCAGTGCCTCAGTAGAAAACCAACCACATGGGTATATTCACAATTACTGTTTGGTTTTCATTTAAAACAAATAATTTGTCCTACACCGGGATGCCTCCCCTCAAACGTTATCATTTTGGCCATTCAAACAACCTGAAAAATGGAAGAGATAAACTAAATGTCTTGAAAATCTATTACCTGTGCTGCCAAAGTAACTGATTTTTTTAAGCTAAGATATGTAGTGGCAAAATAACCCTAAATTTAAGTGAAAGAGGCTTTTTTTTTTCTTAATACACAAAAACGTTGAAATAAAACTTGTAGGACTTGTTTCTACCTGCCAACAGCTTTCTGTGTAACATGAACTGAATAGTCTTTGACCTCTTGTGATGCCAGCTGTGAGCTCCAGGGGTATCACTTTGTTGTATGGGAAGCTCCTGCAGCATTGTAAGAATGAGTCTGGGGTCAGAGAAGCTGCTCTCTGACTTCACCTGGCTGCAGCCAAGGAGCTGGGAGGAGCAGGACGAGCCAAACTCAGAGCTGTGGCTTTCTGAGCAGGTTTGTAAAAGCACACACCTGTTGGCAGGCAACACAGCCTCCCTCCTGCTCAAAGAGATGCTCTGAGAGGTTGGCCTCAAATCTTCTGTCACCCCACAGACAAATAGCTGTGCTTGTGTGGATTGGGTGTTGAGGGATCTGGTTGTATTTACCAAGGCTGCAGTTTGGTTTTCTTACCTTTTTTCCATAATGAATATTCAGTGAGATACTGTGATGTCTCCTGAGACTCATTTACTTCCAGGAGAAAGGAGTTGAGGTATTCTATCACCTATGGACATTTGTTAGAACATGTAAGTAGCTTAGCTAATTAATATTTTTGTTCCTAATTTAGCTCTTGCTATACAATAAGTCATGTCATATTCATAATCAATTCAAAACACTCATCTTTGAGGGGATATCTCTTCTAATATGTTTTTCAGAAAGTGTAAGATGTGGCACCAAAATATAAGGAAACTTAGTGTTAGATAAATAGATATTCTAAAATTACCATCAATGAAGGAAAGTATTAATTAATTTATTTAAATAGATAAAAGCATTTATTTAAACTTTGTGTTTAGACACAAAGTTTAAATAAATTATTCTGGAGAATAATGCAACACTCAGTACAAAAAGTCCTCTGAGCACTGACGAGCTTGTTGAAGAAGATGTGTACACACATACAGATGGAAAAATAAGAGACAGATTTGTCAGCAGACTGTCATTTCTATCAGTTCGAGGTCTGGACCTTTAGAGGGTTCCTAAAACAAGTGTTAGAGCAGTAGGGCTCCTGTGCTAGATCCCCATTTCTGCAGGGTGTCCCCTTCCTTCACCGAGCGTTCCCGCCGGTGGCAGGACCGAGCCTTTTTGTCTGCACAGTAGCACGGCCTGAGCGCAGCGGGGTGGGGGTGCCCGGGGCTCACCTTGTCCGTTTGTCCTCGCAGATGGCTGTCCGGACCTGTGCAATGGCAACGGGAGGTGCACGCTGGGCCAGAACAGCTGGCAGTGCGTCTGCCAGAGCGGCTGGAGGGGCCCGGGCTGCAGCGTGGCCATGGAAACCGCCTGCGCCGACAGCAAGGACAACGAGGGAGGTGAGCGGGGCCGCCCTCAGTGCCGGCGGGCAGAGCGCCTCGGGAGGCACTGTCCTGCCTGTCCTGCCTGTCCCGCGCTGCTGGCAGGTGTCGCATTGCTCTCCAGCAAAGGACAGGAGCTGTGGCCGTGCGGGACCCGCTCGGAGCCCGGCTCGGGGCCAGCCCAGCCCGGCTGGGAGCACGGCCCGAGCGGAGCTGCTGCTGCTGAGGCACCGGCACGGAGCGCCCTGTGCCCCTCGGAGCAGCCACAGAGCCACCGTGCTGGCCTTGTCCCCTGCTTGCTGTGCACGGCCCTGCCAGGCTGCCCCTTGGTGTCACAGTGCACAGTCCCTGCCAGGCTGTCCCTTGGTGTCACACAGCCCTGCCAGGCTGTCCCTTGGTGTCACAGTGCACAGTCCCCGTGCCCGGCTGTCCCTTGGTGTCCCACAGCCCCTGCCAGGCTGTCCCTTGGTGTCACAGTGCACATTCCCCCTGCCAGGCTGTCCCTTACTGTCCCACAGCCCTGCCAGGCTGTCCCTTGCTGTCCCTTGGTGTCCCACAGCCCCTGCCAGGCTGTCCCTTGCTGTCCCTTGGTGTCCCACAGCCCTGCTAGGCTGTCCCTTGCTGTCACACTGCACAGTCCCCATGCCAGGCTGTCCCTTGGTGTCCCACAGCCCTGCTAGGCTGTCCCTTGGTGTCCCTTGCTGTCACAGTGCACAGTCCCCATGCAAGGCTGTCCCTTGGTGTCCCACAACCCTGCCAGGCTGTCCCTTGCTGTCACACTGCCCAGTCCCCGTGCCAGGCTCTGCAGGGCTGGGTGAGGTTTGCTCAGTGGGCATGTAGGGCTGACATCCCTGCTCTGCTCTCCCTGCCCTGTGTCAGACATATCGCTATTAAATATAGGTTGTGTCCTGTGTTTCCCTTCAAAGATGTTTTTTGGGTTTTGTTGAGCCTTCCATGGTGGCCTGAAAGCAGTTCTGAGATGTGGTGCTTTCTCAACAAGATTGGTTAATTTGCTGCTTCATTTACAGGAACTTTCTTATTAACTTTCAATGTAATGTCTTTAGAAAGTCACATAGATTCTTTTTCATATGCTTCTGCTGTCTGCTATAAACCAAGCATCAGACACAGCTTTTTTTCCTTGAGACTCCTTCCCTTTCCTTTGGCCAATAATTAATCTAAAGAAAACATCCGCTGTTTGCTGATTAATAAATATTTTATAAATGTATTTCCTAAAACTGCAAAGCAACATTGGGCTGTATCAAGGGTAAAATTGTCATTAGGCTGAGTGCTTTAATTTAAGTAAGTCCCAAACTGAGGAACAGGTGTATTTGGTTTTGATTACATGATATTAACCACAGCTGAATATCATCAACTTGTTTTAATTTGTAAATCCTCCCTTAGTTCCTTGGTTTCACATGCTCAGTGCTTACAAAAGTATTTTAGAAGTTCAAAAGCTATTTCAGTTTCAGAGAACTAGAACTTGCTTTATAGCTGTTACTGAATTATGGAAAGCAGAATCTAACTGCCAGAGTACATTAATTGGCTTTTAAGTATACAACAAAACCCACTAAACTTGTGTTAATATTCAGTGTAAGAAACTAAAAGGTGAAATGCTTAGGTTTGCACTTTTTACATGCTTTGAAGATTATAAAGGGAAATTTGAAAACAGATGTATTATTAGAATTTCCTCAAAGAAAGGAAAAAGGTTGGAAATGTTATTAAAAAAAATTGAATAAGAGGTTTATTTATTTATCCAGGACATTATTTTGCACTTGTAAAACAGACAGGCAAGCAGGGGAAAAAATGACCAGTGACACTATTCTGCTGCTCATTCTGATGAAAAACTGTAGAATTGTAAAACTTATTCAAGGAGGGTAAACAGGAGCTCATCATAAGCAAAGAATACAGGCAGAATTGCCATACAACAGATACATAATATTATGAATTAATAATTAATGCAGAATTGTATATTCCATTATCATGTGAGTTGCATGGATTTTGGTTTACCATAGTAAAGCACCTGAAAGAAAATTAGTTGGTTTAGCTGAAGGCTAGAAAGGCTTAGGGGAGAATTCTCCAGATGTTCTCAGTGTTTGCATTTTAAGTAATTTTTTTCCAGAGACTAGAAAGGTTACTGGTCACTGGTTCTTGTGAGTGTAAATAGTTTGAAAATTTAAGCTTGATCCAAGATCCAAACAACCTGAGAAGTCCCTTTGACCCCCATGTTTTCACATGGGGTTTAGGTGAAAATTAGTCTCAGCAATTTAATTCAATGATCATTCCTGCTCTTATAGTCTCATCCTTATTAATTCCCATAGAATGTTTGTATAAGGGAGCTCAACACCTGTTAAGCTGCTGTTTCTCCTCAAGCTTTCCAGGCTTTCCTAAAAAAACAGAGGCGCTTTGAGCTCTGCTGTGTTTCCTGCACACAGCTCCCCTCAGGCTGTGCCACTGCAGTGCTCTCAGTCTCTCCCATGCCTTGGTGGTTTGTCTGCAGTTTGCTCCATCATATTTTGGGGGTCAGGTTCCTCTGAGATGTCCTGGGGTTCTGTCCCATCTAAGCTGTGAGCACAGAGGCATTTTCCTGACCACCAGTTTGTCAAATTCGCAAGAACTACAACAAAACTCAAACACCAATATAATGATTAATCCCTTCATGATTAATATCTCAGAATGCAGCCCTGCCTTTGCCTGAGATGCACTGCTCTGTACATGTTTGGTTCTGCACACCTGGCCAGGAGTCTGTGCTCTGAGCTGTGTTCATAGGGGAGTTTGCAGGAAAGGAGAGGCTGGAAGGGCTGTGTGTGTTCTGTGCTTCAAACTGCACCTTTATGTAATTGTGACTCTCTGTAGAAAGGAACAGATAAAATTAAGTTTTGTCATTAGACAAAGCTGAAAAGTGTACTATGGGAATCAATAGCAAGGATCCAGCTAGTTACCAGAATGCCAAGTTTCACATAAAATGCAAGTTTATTGGAAGTTAAAGAAATTGCCTCTTCTCCCAGTCACTCTTTTCATTTGAAACTCAGCTGAGTTTATTTGCAGCAAAGTGTTGAACTCATTTGCTGCTCCATTACCAACATTGCTCTGTTAACATAAGCAAGTAGTTCTGGGCTAGTACAGAACACACAAGCTGTTCTTTTGGAAGGCAGTAGGGTAGCTAAAAATACTTTTTTTTTTCCTTTTTCCTAAATGAGGTCTTTTCTGGACAGTTGAGCCTCCTTCCTTTCTGTCCATCTCTGCATATTGTTAAAATACAATTCCTTCAGCATGTCACTGAAAGGGAACTATCATTTCCTATCTTCTGTGGCAGCAGATTTAACATATCTTGGAGCTTTTTCCCTGTTCAGCCATTCTTATTGCAATTGTATCTCACAATCAGATTCAAATGCCTTGGGCCAAGTCTTCATTTTATAGATGTCAGGGAGAGCATTGCCACTGACTCCAGAGGGTTTCCCATTTGTCCTGCTTTGTTTTATTATCTGCCACAATGCAAACTCCATACCATGGTTCAAAAAGAGAAAAATGAAAGATTATACTTAATATTTTCTTTCCATTTTAGATTAATGTCCTTTCCTTGGTTTATTCCTAGAAGAGGCAGATGAGTCCCCCTCTCTTTTAGACTTACAAATCTTCATTTTAAATGAGATGTCAGTGTGGATTACTGGCATGAATAAAATGTGATTCCAGAGCCGTGAGAGGGGAGAGTCTCCAAAGCTGCTTTCTCCTCTTAGGGCTGTGCAGGGTGAATGATCTGAGGTAACACTGGGAAATTCACCTGCTTTTGCCTTTTGCCCTCACCATCACATAACAAATCAAGGAATGGGCTTAACTGGGTCTGGCAGTGCCCAAGGCTGGTTTGGAGGGGCTTGGAGCAGCCTGGGACAGTGGAAGGTGTCCCTGCCCATGGCAGGGCTGGCACTGGATCAGCTTTAAGGTCCCTTCCAACCCAAGGCAGCCTGTGGTTCTGTGATTGATAATGAACATGTTCAGGGTTACCATGGTGCACAGGCTACTTTGCTGAAAAAACTTGAAAGTCTCTTATTTATCTTTTTGGGGGGGTTTTTGCTGATATTTTTTTTTTTTTTTTTTTTTTTTTTTTTTTTTTTTGGGTTTGTTGTTTTTTGGGTTTTTTTCATTTCTCTGTAAGGACAAAGCCTAACTGAAAAGTAAGGGGATTCTGGCATGGACTCACTTTTAACATCTCTCTAAACTGCAAAGTGCTTCTGTTTTCCAAACCATGTTTGGATTACATAATTTGCTCACTGTGGCTGCTTCTAAAGCTAATATCTTCCTTTAATCAGTCCCTCAGTAATCTAATCATTATTAAGCATCTTTTGGAGGGATTAGAAATAGCTTTATTTTAAGACCTGTAATTGTGATTACAATATATAATCCCCCTAATAGACACATATAACCTATTTAATTCACCATGGGCTTATTTTAGGAAATTAAGGCATTACTGATGGTATTTTGAGGAATGGGAGAAGATATGCTACTTTTTACATTCCTATTTCTTTTGGCATATTGCACAAGGAAATCACTGCTGTGGCTGTTTATACCCATCATTTTGCAATGACTATTTTATAATAATTTGCTTGTTCCTAAATAGAAAAATGTTTTTAGTCTCCATAAATTACTTCAGTTTAACTAAATTTCACCTTAGACTTTGCAGCACTTCCAGCTGCATAAGACAATGGGATACACAGCAAAACTCAGATGTCTTTCCTAAATTATAGTTTCACTAAATGTTGGATGCAGTTGATATCCATCACATTTAGGAATCTTTGTCCTGAGTGTCTTGGGATATTTTGGGAGAGAGATTTAAGAGTCCTGTCCTCTTCAGAGGCAGCCTTGGCACGAGCCCATATTGCCCACTGGGGCTGCTCCTTTTAGGCTTTTCTCTTCCTTCTTTCTCTCTTCTCCCACCTTTTGCATCTGTTCAAATTTCCTCATTTTTGTCGTTTTTATTGGCAAGAGAGTTAAAATATGTAGTCTCAGAGAAAGAAAAACAGGAAATAAGCAAAGTTTTGCTAAATTTGTTTCATATTTGATCAGGATGGAGAGGGCAGGTGCAGGCAGGTTAAAAAGAAATAAATTTTTAAAAAAGCTTAAAAGCAATCACTGCTTCTATCACTTCCCAGATCACATTTCTCCTCACAATGTAATTATCTGGACTAAAATTGGTAGGAGAAGGAAAGGAAGCAACCCCTAGCAGTATAGAATATTAAGCCAAACAGAAATGAGGAATTTCTTATTTGTTATGCAAAGTGGCACATTCTTTTTAAAATACATTTTAATTTTTTTTCCGCTTGGCTTTCCAAAGAGAGATGTGCATCTCTCAGAAGGTAAATTTTGCCCTTCAATTTGTTACTCTATATCTTTAACCCCACCAGGAAGTACAGTTGGTGGTAATTCTGTTTGGCACAATACATTAAGGATAATGAATTAGAGAAAGCTAACTAGCTGCTCCAGTATGAAATCTCTTCAATTCACAAGAAAAATGCCTTTCTAGTGAAGTTCACTGTCAGGACAGTGCACTTGACTGATTGAAAGGCTGTTTATTTGAGTTGTTTTAGAAAACTCATCTCTGAAATTAGACAGAAGGAAAATAGAAAGAAAAGAGAAGTGTCTTCCTGCAATAAACATTTAGAAAAAAATTGCTTTTAGAAAATTACAAATCCTGTGACTTGATACTGCATCAGGCTCGTGACATTTAAGATAATACAAGTATTTCACAGCACAAAAGCAAATCATGTAATTTAGCTTGCCTCAACAAGCATTGCCTCAGCAGGGGTCTCTAATTCAGCACAGACAAAAGATTTTATGAAGTTCTCAATATAAATACCCAGAATACTCTTGGCACAGAAAATACTTTCCCAGAGCCTGTACAATAGTCAGTTGTGGAACATTAAATGCAATCAGGAGCTGAAATCTGTAGTGGATGGGGGCCAGAGTGAGTCACGTAGGCTCAGGTATAAAATCTGTATCAAAAGTAGGCACTCAAATTTTGACAAGAGCTAATGAGTGTGCTTGTATGTGATTGTGTTACAGCTCCATGTCAGCCTCTGATCGCCTTCACACACATTGGCCAGCTTATCCCTGTCCCCCTTGGGATGTGGTCTGCAATACCTCACTCTAACAACTGAGGAGAAAGGAAAGCAAGGAGCTTAGAGCCTGCAAATTCCATGGTTTGAAAAGGCACCTGCACCCCTGTGGGTGTCCATGTACACTGGAGCTGGGCAAACACTGTTTTTCAAGGTTCATTGTTTTTCAGTGCAGCCCTTTGGGTCAGCCTGGCTCTGATCAAGGAGTGGCTTGGGCTTAGGGCATCAATTACCCCCAGGCTGGAGCTACCCCTGCAGTGGGTTCCTGCAGCTGCTGCTCTCAGGAATGAGGCTTTTCCTTCCTGCCAGAGCCCCAGCAGCACAGGGATCCTGAGTGGGCCAGGGAAATGGGGTGGGTGCTTCCCCACTCTCATCCTCCAGGGTACTTTAAAACCTCATTGGGAAAATTTTTAGGTATTCAAAGGCACAACCAATCTCCAGGTTCATTCTACTTTACCACAATTGGGGATTTACAATCCAGCTTGTCCTGAAAGACAGTTTGGGTTACAAAAATACTCTGTTGTGCTCACAATTAGATACAAAAGCCAATGTTGCAATGAATGTCCTGATGGGTTACAGGGACCATCTTTACAGGGCTGAAGCAGAAATAGAAGCATTCCCTTTCTTGTGAGCACCAGGAACTTCTGAAGAATTATTTTGAATGATACATGCCAATATAGATAACAGTAATTAGATCAAGCTACAAAAGTGTGAAAAATTGGGTTAAATATTAGATAAACTTCCTGGTAATAAGATATACTGGGCTGTGGCATAGCCTGCCTGTGGAAGCAGTTTTGCATGCAGTTTTAGAGCTCAATTAATATATTTCTGTGTTGGCAGAGAAGGCCTACTCTTTTGATAATCTGATAGAGCATCTCTAATTCTTTCACCTTGGGTATATTAATACTGCACATAATTAAAATCGGTTCATGATAAATTAACTAATTTGCCCTTAGAGTGATCAAAGACCCTTTTGCCCTCAGGGTTTATAGTAGCTGCTGTTCCCCCCCTCCCCACCTCCATTTTAATCATCAGTCTGAAATGTTTATGGGAAAAAGAAAAATTTCCAGGAATTAGGCTCTGCAAGTCCCCAGCTCCTGCAGCTAGTGAAGTGTAAGGATGCCCTCTGCTGAGCGTGGGCTCAGGAGTTTTGGGTTGGAAGCAGAACCGTCCCTGGCTGGGTACAGAAAGCATTGGCTGAGCAAGTTGGATGTCAGGTCAAAGTTCACTCATTCTGATGTGCATTGTGAATTGAACCCAAAGCACAACCTGCAGGTATTGGAAGAAGTGTGGAAACTGTAGAGCATTTACTCTTTGGGATTTAAAAACCCCAATAGCTCAAGCATCAGCTTTCTGCAGAAATAGGTAGCGCCTTTCTAATTCTGCAATCCAGTAACCTGGACATGGTGAGAAATATATTCAGTGATGCTGGAACACTGGTGCTGAGAGGTTCTAAACACATTAGAACAGTAATGTGGTAAAATATATCACTGTTCCTCCTGAGAGCTTTTTTAGTCCTTCTGATGATGGTCAAGAGCAACACAATAATAAGGCAGTCATAAATATGACATGCATCAGTAGGTTAATCTACTTTCAAGTATTTCTTTGAAGTTTTCTCTGTGCTGTGTAGTGAAGTCTGCCAAAAAGCTTGTGGAACAGTTCACAGTCAGTTGAGAAATGTGTGGATCCATTAGCCAAGTGAACTCTTCAAGAGGGATACCATGTCACTTGCTTCATTTCTGAAAAGATTTGGGAATTCAGAAAAACCACGAACAGCAATGGAGAGCTAATCCTGTGCTGCCAGTTTGAATCAGATCAAAATTTCCTATTTCTTTCATCTCACTTAAGGCCAAGTCAGGACTTGTGTTGGTCTCAGATTGTTGGAGGAGGTTCAGCACCATCTCAGCTCCCTGTCCAGTCTCCCCCCTTTAGCATGCAGAGTATCAGAGAAGTCACTGCCCATTTGAAACTCAGCTGTGTGTGCCATGAAAAGCAGCAATATTTTGGTGAGGCAAATGGTGAGAGTTTGTCATTGAATTAACCAGATAAATAATTCAGCATACCTGAGGAAATTTGGAGGATGACAAGCTCTGAAATATATATTAAAACCCACAGTACTGAATTCTAATTAAAATTTATGGTAATAGCAGAATTTTCTTTTACAGAAGGTACCTTTTTTTCTAGCTCTGGTTTTAATCAGATGAGTCTAATGCAAATAAATGATTCTGTAACAATTTACTTCATATATAACAGTACAGTATGGATGGGGAAATGGGCTGAGAGAAACCTCATGAAGTGCAAGGTCCTGCACCTGAGGAGGAGCAACCCCAGGCACAAATGTCACTTGTGTCACTCCTTTGTCCAGTGACTGAGCACTGGAGCAGTGAGGCTGTGGAGTTTCCATCCTTGAAGACATTTCAAAAGCTGTGTGGGCAACCTTGGCAACCAGCATCTGGTAGCCTTGCTTGAGCAATTGGCCAGAGCTGATCACCTCCAGAGCTCCTTGCCAATCTCAGCCATTCTGTGATAATAGTAGTCCAGATAGCAAATTAGGCAAACATGGGCTAAAAGCAGATATATTCTGACAGTAACCACTACTCTTTCATGCATGGAGGCAGATATTTCAGAGCAGCAGCTGTGGATGTGAGCAGCACAGGGATGTGTAAGCCTTTGATACCGAGCAGCAGTGCCCAGGGCCTGGCTGTGTGTGCTGAACAGACCCAGAGTTTGCTGCTGTTGTTGCAAACAAGCTGGATCAGCTAGTTCACATGAGGTGAAAATATCCTAAATCCTGAAGCTTGCCATCTGAGGATAAATTACTACAGGGAAATAGAGCCATATAAGTAATAAAGTTAGAAAAAATAAATTGTGTTATGCTCTATGCCTGTCTTTTTTAAATATTGTTTTAAGATGCATCTGAGTCTAACTTCACAGAACTGCAGCAAAAGCTTCTTACATGGAAGGAATCACAGGCAGGTTTTTCCCTGCTGTTGAATGGAGATGTTTGCAGCCTCCCAGGTCCTGAACTGGCAATTCAGAGCAGTTTGATTGCCTGCTTGATTGTTTGTGAGATAACGGTGAGATTGGCAGTGGCAGGGTAATTTACTGAAGATTGCAATGTCAGACAATATCCAAGGGGGCTCGTGAGCATAGAGATGTGATTCACATGACTGACAGGAGCCTGAGGGATTGATATGCCCATTCCAAGTTCAGGGTGTCATCACAAGTGTTTGGCTGCAGCATCCCATAATCAGCTGCATGATGAGGTCATTACAGGCAGAACTTCTGCTCACCTCTTATAACACCTACGCCAAAATATGATGCAGCTCGAATAGGTAAATGTAAATTTGTCAGAGGGAGGAATTTATATCCTCTGTTATTTCTAGTGTGTTGGTAGGGTTTCCTTGCCTGGTGGTCATCTGAGAACTGGGTGGGCTAAACAGAGGGCAAGGTTCAGTTCAGAGTTGGAGAGGTCTCACAGAATGAGGGAGAAGCTGAGGAATTCTCAGAGCTTAGTAGGAAAACTGCCTTGAGTTATACCCTGAAGCTAATGATGTCCTCAGAATGATTATATAAAGTGGGGAGGAAATTAGATGTAGCAAAACAGAAGGATCCTGCAGCCTTGTAGGAGAGAATTTTAAGATGAATGGAGCTCTTAATGTGAATAGGCGAGTGACCTTAAAGCAACATATAGCTCTCACAACAAGGTAGTTTGTCTGACTTAAATCTCCTTAGAGGCCTGAATGAAACATTGTCAGCATAACTTGGCAATTTTGTTTTTAAATCAGGTCAGGCACGGTCATTTCAGGCACACAAAATGGGTTGGAAATAAAGGCTAATTGTAAAATAAGAAAGTTTTTTGTAGTTTTAGATTGGTTTTTTCCTTTAGGTTGTTGTTTTTCCAGTTATCACTGTGCTGGTCTGTTGTGCACTTGAAAATCCTGAAAATGCACGAGTCATGATCTTACCCTAAGGTACTTTTGTCTGCTTCCATACTGGAATGCTCTCTCTTGTGTATGATTTTGAATGCATGTCCAGGCCATATTTGCATTCAAAAATCAGATTGATACACCTTGAGAAGTTTTACATAAGTAAAGACATAAGACATAAGTAGATTGCTGATTGAACTCCTGATTCTTGCCAGAGTAGATGAACAAATGTTTGTAAATTGTTAGAGATGATAATATTTCAAAGCAAATGGTTAATAATTTCTAAATCATAGTAGAGCTCCATTGAGAGAACATATTTCAGTTAAATAATGATACCAAATGAAGAGATGATGATAGAATTGTTACAGTATGTGCTAAAATTGTTATTTATCTAAGTATACAGATTGATCTCTCCCTTGATTCCCTTTTAATTTCTGGTGTTAAAATTCTCTTTTTTCTTAAAAATGCATCTTAAAAAAATTCATGATAGATAACCTAATCTGTAAATGATGACTGAACCCACCAATTTTGTGACTGATCTTCTTGTCCAGGCATGCACACAAGTTGTGAGCCAGATACCCATGGGAGGTGGGAGTTCCAGCAGCCCTTCCCTGGGAACTGCCAAAATGGCTACAGTGTAATTTGTGTTTTACTTAGGTAATGATGGCTTTGTCTTCTCCATCTCCTCTTGATTCCTCAAATAGAACAAATAAAATCAAATCAAAATCAATCATAATTCTCAAGACAAAAAAAAAAACCCAAAAAAACAACAAAAATGACCAAACAAGCAAATAACTTAAAACAGAAATCCTTTATTGTTTCCACTTCCTTTTGCCTAATTTCAGCCCTTGACAGATTTATTGAGATTTATCCTCATCTAACCCTGGTTTACATTAATTGTAGTGGTTTTTAAGGAGAGTTCTCCAAAGCCTCATCCTCAGGGCACTGCTGGCTGAATTACCAGGTTTGGGGCATGGGGATGCTATGAAGAGTGAACTTTAACCATTTTTCCCAGTGCCTTAAGCTTTCCATGGGTGTTACTGCTCCACAGCTCCGTGCTGGATCTCAGTGGTGCCTGTTACCTTTCAGATGGCCTGGTGGACTGCCTGGACCCTGACTGCTGCCTGCAGGCCACGTGCCAGAACAGCCTGCTGTGCCGGGGCTCGCGGGACCCGCTGGACATCATCCAGCAGAGCCATGGCGCCGCGCCCGCCGTCCGCTCCTTCTACGACCGCATCAAGCTGCTCGTGGGGAAGGACAGCACCCACATCATCCCTGGGGAGAACCCCTTCAACAGCAGGTGAGAAAACCTCTCCAACAGCAGGTGAGAGAACCCCTTCAACAGCAGGTGAGAAATCCCCTTCAACTGCAGGGAGCAGCTGGCAGTGTGACACCTGTCTTGGTTTGAAAGGACAGGTGTCTGCTAAGGAAGGCAGGAGCCTCCCCTGAAATGGCAAATGTAACCCCCCTGCCTCTGAATTGTTATAATTCTGAAATTAAAAGGCTCTCAGGCAAAGATATGGGAGCAGGAATAATAGCTCTTTCCTAGGAAAACTAGAAATACAAATGTAATAGTACAAACAACAAAAAAACCACAGGGTCAGATCAGGCCCTGTCCCCCGTGTGTCAGGGGGTGGCACAGCCCCATCCCATGGGGGCTCAGCCCTCCTGCAGTGCCAGCTGTGGCTCTGCTGGAGCAGGGATCCTGCACAAGGGGGGAGTTTTCCTCTGCAGCTCCAGGGCTGCTGGAGATGGGCCTGGGCTCCCTCTGGCCATGCAGGGCAGCAGAAGCTGCTCCTCTGGCAATGCACTGGGCAGAGGCTGCTGTGCTGTGCCAGGCTCAGATTGGACCCAGGGAGGAATGCTTGGCTCCTCCCCTGGGCAATGCAGCATCTCCCCATGGGATGATGGGATTGGATCAGCCCTGCAGGGACACTCAGTGGCCATGAACAGAAGATAATTAATAATTAATGGCCCATTAACAGAAGACATCTCCTGGAGCGAGGATTGGCTGTGGCAGAGATAAAGAAAACTGCCCAATGAACAGCAGAGAACTGCCTCAGCTCTCACAGATGGGAATAGAATACACACCCCCATTTCCAACCTAAGACACACCAGATCTGTGCATTGCATGGGAAAATTTGTGCCAGTGATTCTGTTTGTGGTTTAACAGGAGCTGCTGCTTGCAGGTGCTTCATCTCAGGCATTGATCACACTGAGGCCACGCTGGTGCAGTTTATGATGTGGCCTCTATTTTATAACAGAGGTTTATTAGCATTTCAACAGTCTGGCAATGCCCAGAAGAAGGTTTCTTCCACTGAGTAGGAGCTTCTGAGGTTTATATTTTATGAAGACTGCAGTCTAGAGAAAGGGAAAACACTAACTAGTTTCCAATTCATTTTTAATATAGTGCCATTAGCACAAATTTCAATAATGGAATAACATTTCAAATAATTTTAAAAATCCATTGATTTATGGAGTTTTATTATTTATTCTTTATATAAAACCATTTTACTTGTAGCATTGATCCACTTGACTGGGTTTACTTTTTCTTCTTGTTTTTTTTCTTTTTCTATGCATGTTTTCTAAGACTATTAATTATATATTTGCAATGAATCTAAAAGCCAGCACATCATTAATTAATATTTGATGCCATTGTATGCTTACAAGAAGATTGGTATTTATCAATATTATATAAATAGGTCTCCATGGAAAGATGCTAAGAAATTGATGAGTATATTATTTATGTTCATATCACCAAAGTTAAAACTGAAGAAAGAGCTTCATTTGAGATAACACCCAAAGGATTGCACTTCATTACAGGAAGTTTTCTCAGTCAGAATTCCATTACAGGCTTAGTGGGTGATGTAGAGCATGTCCCTAAATATTTGTCTGTGAAGAGAGGATCATAATGTTTCTGGATACACCAGGCAGGTCCCCATTGTACTCACCCCTATGCTGTGCACAATCATTTCCATATTCCATCAGGAAACCCCTGGGATCCTGATGGAATATGGATCCTACTCTATGCAATATAGATTTTATGCTATTCTATAAAATACTCCATGCATACACACATGGAGTTGTCAAAAAAAATAGAAAAGAAATTGTTCTTCTTACACCTTTTTTAATCCTGGAAGTGTTTAAGGCCAGGTTGGACAGGGATTGGAGCAGCCTGATCTATTGGGAAATGACCCTGGCCATGGCAGGAGGTTGGAACAAAATGATCTTTAAAGTCCCCTCAGACCCATTCTATGATTCTATGAATTGGTGCTCTAAACTAAACAGGAGCTGAGCAGTTCAATCCTGAGGCTTCTTTAAAAAAAAAGAACTCATTGGAAACTTTAGTTTTGGGGTTTTTTTAATGTTCCTCATGGTAGGACTCTTAGTTCTGTTTTATTCATCTGAGCTACACTGCAGATTTTAACACATCTTTGCAAATGACCTGTTAATGATGTTAAAATTGGCCTTCACCTCTAAGTTCTGAAGGTAATTCTGATAATTCTATGGCTCAACTGCTATTTTTGGTACCAATTTTAGGAAAATCTACTGTATAGTGTCAAATTGTAAGTTTTAGAACTGATGGGTTTGTCATTTAAAAGTGCCACAAAGTTGAACTCCCAACTTTTTCGTATACTAAAGTTGCCATTGTCTCAAAAAGTAGCTCCTGTGTTTGTAAGCTGTTTGCTGAGCTCAGTCTGTCATTCCATTGAAAGACATGAAAAAGTGGGACAAAATAAGGGTTTGGGGTTTTTTTTCCAGTTTTAGTTTAAGAAAAAAAAAGTTATTTCCTACTATAAAGGAATAAATAACAAAATGTATTGATTGCTAAAATAGGTACATCTCAATGATTTTTTTTCTGTGCAGAAACAAGATTAAATGATGTTTCCAGGGGGAAAAAAAAAGCTATGTGTTTTTACACATTTAAATTCCTTGGTATAAAAAAATATATATAATTCCTGTATCAGTTCAGTTTTTCTGTTACACTTTTAGAAAATTACCAAAGAAAGGTGATTGTATGTGTGACTATTAGTCAAAACATTGCTTCTTATAAATCCATATATTAGCTACATTGTAGCTTATTCTAATATCTATTGTCTTCCTTATTTAAAATTTTAGAAATAAAAAGGAATATTATTGACTAAAATATTTTATTCAAATTATTTCCTAAAATATTAAAATTGAAGGTAGAAAAAATTAAGTCATGGGCATTATTAGTTTTCTTCTGCCATCTGACAATTTCTTTCTAAATCTACTTTCTGCACAGTTTCCCTAGAGAAGCTTGAGTGACTTTTTTCCTGCAACTATTTCTGTGTGTTTGTCACATAAAATAATTCAAGCAAAATGAATAATGCCAAGACAATTATCTTGGTCCAATGTGTTCCCAAGCAAATTTTTCTCAACAGGTTTCAATTTCTATTAAATTCCACATTCTGTTACAAAATGTTGATTTAGCAAATTAAAAATTGACCTGACAGGTCAAGAAGCACTTGAAAGTCCTAAAAGAAAAGTAACAGAAATGGCTCGTTTTTATTAATTAGATGTTTTTTATGTAATACTGAAGAAAACATTGCACCCTGTTTGGAATAAAAATATGAAGAAATAGCTGTTAAATAGCCAATATAATACAGTTAGAAATGTACCTCCCAGCCCCTGCACATCTGAGAGTGGGCAGAAAAGAGCTGCAAACCATCCCTGGTGTGACTGATGCAAGGAGCTGTCCTGTGCCAGGGGCCCATTGTCAGTGCCCAGGCAAGCTCAGCTCAGCCCAGGTTAGTCCCCCAGTCCAGCTCAGACATGCCTGGCTCAGGGTGCCGTGCCTGGAGCCTGCTGAGCTCTGGGAGCAGCCCCAGTCCTGCTGGAAGGGCTCCTCATCCCCCTTCTGTCAGCAGAGCAGAGCTGGGGGCTCATGCTGGAGGCACACACTGGTGAATATATAAATCTTTTCACCCATGACTACAGCAAAGTGCAATTTTACAATCCCTGAGATTGTGGGTTAAGAGGAGTTCACTCTCCCTGTTTTCACCTTCTCCAGTTTTCACGTTTCCAGTGTAGCAATGGAAGCCATCTACAAAGAGCTTTTCCTTTTCCATTGCCCTTTTACCAAACAGCTTCTCCCTCCCCAATCTGCTTCTCTCAGGGCTCAGGGAAGGTGGAAGGGAAAGGAGCCAGGGGCTGGGAACTCCTCTCCAGCTGGGAGCAGCAGCACTTTGTGCCTGCTGTGCACTTAGCAGCAGCAGAGCACTTGCCATAGAGAAAAATCTGACTGTGCCTCTTAGAGGAATAGCTCATCTTCATCTCCCTTAGGGTAAACAAAGCTGCTTGTCCTGCTGGCCAAAGAAATGCTTTGTCTTGCCTGTGTGTGAAGCTGGACTTTAAACCAAATCCTCCTTTTGGCAAAGTGCAAGCAAGGGTTCCAAACCAGGCTGGAATGCAGTGTACAGGTATCAGTCATTCCCTGAGATGAGGGAATTTGAACCTTGATGTGAAGAATTGGTGATACAAAACAGAGATGTGGCATTGCTCCATTTTGTCAAGTGTGTCAGGGACCCACAGGAGTGGTACTGTGCCCTGCAGGGAGGTCCTGGAGTTTCAGTGGCTGCAGGAGCACAGCTTTGGCCTGGCTGAATGGGAGGGAGCTTTGTACCCTGCAAAGCCTCGTTAGACAATGAGGCAAACCCTTGTTAGGCAAGGAAAGCACTGATTGCCATTCTGTGTGCACTTCTCACTGCATAAACAAGCATTTTCTTGATTTAGGTGTGTAGAGGGAGCTGGGCAATATTGTGGTCCTTCAGTATTCTAAAAACCTTTGGAGTAAACTGTATTTAGAGTAAATGAGGTACAGGTGTTCCACTACTTCACTTATAAATGACATAACCTCCCTTTGTAATTAGCTTCAATACCTTTAATTCTCTTTCTTTTCCAGTCTTGTGTCTCTCATAAGAGGCCAAGTGGTGACTACAGATGGGACTCCTCTAGTTGGGGTCAACGTGTCGTTTGTCAAGTATCCAAAGTACGGCTACACCATCACTCGCCAGGATGGCACGTGAGTGTCCCTGCTCCCCTGAGCCCCTGTGTGCTCTGCAGTGGCTCTGCTGATTAACAGATGGTGTGATCTAATGGAACCATGTGGCACCAGGCATTGCCTTCCTCCCAGGGCAAAGAGCTATTAAGTAAACACAAAAGTAATTTTTCACATGGCGTTTTGAATACTAACTGCATGTAAATACGGACAGGCTGACTTCTGATAATGACGTGTTAGCAGGCACACTCCTTTCAAATAAATTGCTCTGTATCTATGAAAACATTCGTGGGCTACAGCAATATCCAGCTGAGGCAAGAAATATTTTGTTTTAAAATAAAGAGCAGGCTAACACTTCTAGGAAAAAAAGAAAGCATCATTATAGAACAGTATATTTTGTTAAAATTTCCCTTCTGTTTCTCTTTGCTTTTGAAGAGACACTCTCTTTTGAGTTTCTTCAGGGTAGAATGTAATCAAAAGATTCTAATTGAATATATTTAGACAATTTCCTGCTGTGCAAAAAAGTGCTTTTCCCCCCTTGTATCAGCTTATTTGAAATGCACACAAATTCAGATAAACAAAAGTCATTGTGTCATGGTTTATCTGGTTTACTGGCTGGGGCAACTAAAACAGTTTATCTGACACAGGCATTGTAAGCATTTGCCATTTTATCTTGATCTTGCATAAAAAAAATGGAATTTATATAATTAATAGGAGTCAACTGATCTATAGGGAGTATTTAAGTTCCATACTTTCCAGAATATTAATCTGTTATAATAAAAGTATAATGTTGATTTCAGTGGTTTTAAATTGCAGTAAATGGTGAGCTGAACTATATTTAAATCTGCATAGATTATTGATGTCATTGAGTAATTTGTTCCGTTGCCAGCATTTACATAAAACAACTGATACCTGTTTCTGTTGTCAGAACAACCTGGAAGCATTTCTCATTTAAGCCAGGTTTGAAATGCCTGTGCAGCTCCACATTACTGCTGTGATTGTGTAGGGGGTTGGAAGTAAACACCTAATTTCTGTGAAAAATGATAGATCAGTTATCTTGGGGACAGGAATTCTTACTTGCAGAACACTTCTCATTACTATTCTCTTATTGCCATGTGTCCCATTTTATGTTTGAGGGACAGGATCTTTTAGGAAAGGGATAATTCAGTGTCCTGCTCAGAATGCACTTGGCTTCTCTGCTGTTTCTATATAAAGGTGACTTGTAATAATAAATGTGGTGGTTTGTTTGTTGGGTATTTTTTAAATTATTTAATACAGAATTTATAATTTTATCGGAATGAGCTTTGTCCAAGTGACTTCAAATCATTGCTTGTCTTGGCTGGTTTTCAGCAGTTTAGTTGCCAGAGGTTCACATCCCATTACTGATCATTGGAACCATGGCATTTAAAACAATCATGGTCTGCTCACTCTCCTCACCTCCAGTGGTGGGGGGAGAGAATCACAAGAGTGAGAGCAAGAAAAATCTTGCATTGAGATAAAAACAGTTTAATAACTGGAATAATAATTATAGAAACTCTGGTAAAAAGGAAAATAACAGAAAGATAAGTTAATTCCCAGCCAGGTTCTGAGCAGCTTTTCCCCTAGTTTATATAATGGCAATTATATATCACTGTATATTACTATATCACTGTATGATCTGAGATATCCCTCGGTTCAGTTGGGGTCAACTCTCCCAGCTGTGTCCCCTCCTGACTCTCATTCTGCTCCCTGGTGGGATGGGGTGAGGAGGAAGAAAGGCCCTGACTCTGTGCTCTGCTATAATAAAAGCACCCCTGTGTTATCAGCATTATATCCTGAATCCAAAACTCTGCTCTCCACCAGCTGCTAGGAAGAAAATTAACTCTATCCCAGCCAAAACCAGACAAATACCCATCACTGTTGGTATGCCTCTGTAGCTGTCTCATTAGCCAGGAATGTGATTACTGGAATTTCTCAGTCTTGCCACTTCTAAAGGCCACACTTTTCTAGGTTTGACTTGGTTGCAAATGGTGGAGCATCCCTGACGCTGCACTTTGAACGGGCCCCATTCATGAGCCAGGAAAGGACAGTGTGGCTGCCATGGAACAGCTTCTATGCCATGGACACCCTTGTGATGAAGACAGAGGAGAACTCCATTCCCAGCTGTGATCTGAGTGGCTTTGTCCGTCCTGACCCAGTCATCATTTCATCACCACTTTCAACTTTCTTTAGTGACGCTCCCAGCCGCAATCCCATTGTGCCAGAAACCCAGGTAAGAGCAGTGAGTGAGCAGGGTGGGGAAATCAGTGGGCAGGTGACAGTTCTGATCCAAGCACAGGGCCACCATGTGTCCCCTGCAATTGCTACAGCAAATGTGTCTGCAGAGCTGCATTTGTTCTGACAGGTACCAGGTTTTCTAATGAGGGCTGCAGGAGATATCCCAGGTTTATGGCACCCAGACACATTTGTCTTTGATCACCTTGCAGCCTCCCATTATCATACAACATATCAAGTATATTTGTGTGTATCAGTTGCCAGCTTAGGTGTTTCAAGAGAATTTTGCAAAGTCTTGGCATGTGGTGCTGACCACAGACTGTTTCCTTATTTCTTACTTAGGACAAGGGCAAACTCTACTGGTGCTGTTTTTTCACTGCTGTATTCAGTTAGGCTTTATACTGGTAGTGGAAGCTGTGGGCTCCTATGATATTTCTTATGTTTCCTTTGCATATAACTTGCAGTAAAAAAATATTTGTGCTTATTTGCCCTTTTGCCAGCAGTGGGCTCTTAAAAAGATGTGTACACAGACACCAAATAATTATTGTCAGAAATGTCAGCTTAACTGTGTTGGTTTGAGGACATCTGCTCCCAGTAGGAGAAAGACATAAGCTCATAAGAATACACAAGGTGAAACATTTAAAAAAAGCCATTAATGTAAAGTGTTTGATGTCTTTCCTTCCCAGGTTCTTCATGAAGAAATTGAGATCCCTGGCTCTAGTATAAAGCTCAGCTACCTGAGTTCCCGCACTGCTGGATACAAATCCTTACTGAAGATCATCATGACTCAGACACTGGTGCCACTCAATCTGATCAAAGTTCATTTGATGGTAGCAGTAGAAGGGCATTTGTTCCAAAAATCATTTCAGGCATCTCCCAACTTGGCATATACATTTATCTGGGACAAAACAGATGCCTATGGTCAGAAGGTTTATGGGTTGTCAGATGCTGTAGGTAAGTCAGCATATAAAAGCTCCAAGACTTTCCAAGCAACATCTATAATTCTAAATAAGAAAACTGCAAACTTCCTTATGGAGGAGCACATCTTGTCTCCCTGACACAATTTATCTTTGTATTATGGTTATTTTACACATTAAAGATCATGTTCAGAGGGTCTAAACTCCATCAACGTGCCTGGGTTTCCTGCTCAGTACCTGACTTAGAACGTTTAGACCAGGCAATAGGAAAAACTGGCCACAGGAACTTAGGGGAAACCTAATCCATCATTATAATTTTGTTTTCTTCAGTTATAAAATGATCCTTGTGCTGGGCTGGCTGGCAGTCTACAGTGCATTTGGGTTTTCACACAACCCTTATTGTAGTCTCTTGTGGTATAACACATTTGAAATGAAAATGCTGTTCCTCTAATGCTGTTCAGTCTTGTAGTTCTACAGCTATTTTTAGTTAGCTTGGT
Organism: Agelaius tricolor; assembly: GCF_023055355.1. NCBI lineage: Eukaryota > Metazoa > Chordata > Aves > Passeriformes > Icteridae > Agelaius > Agelaius tricolor. The sequence goes on along the minus strand of NW_027269278.1, from coordinate 5,083,419 downwards.
TCTAGTGGGTGGGAAGAAGAGTGATCATCATAATATTTTTCAGTTTTCATTGACTGTCTGAATAATTTTAATACATCAGTGTTAAAAATGAGCATCAGAGCTGTGCCAGTGTGGAAAGAGCAGCTTTTTTTTTTTTTTTTTTTAATCTAAATTATTTTCTATAATTTCTAAATTCTTCTTTGCTATAGTTTCACTTTCTTATGTTATTGCATGGGATATTGCTTTCCTGTGTAATTGTGCTTAAATGCACACAAAGTTTTTACTGCCCTTTGGTATATAGTATGTAAAATGAATATGCTAAATAAATGCTGTGAACATCTGGCAAATTAAGAATTTATCTTGTCCTGCTATCTGATAGTTTTAATTATTCAATAAAATTTTACTATATTTTAAAAATTTTATTTCTCACTCTCCTCTCAGCAAACCCATCACTTCCCAGTGTGAGCTTTTAAAATAGAAGTGATCAGGTCCCTGCAGAGTACATGTGAATGAAGTTTTAAATTTGTGTCTAGTCAAAGATCTGAATATAATATTGTAGAATAAAAGTGAGGAATATAATCACTCCATCTTCTTGAGGGGGCTGGGGGACTGGAATACTCATGCTCTGGACATTTAATTCAGTGTTTGTTCAGCAAGTATATATTAGATTTTATTTCATTTCAGTGTCTGTGGGGTTTGAATATGAGACTTGTCCCAGTCTCATTTTATGGGAGAAGAGGACAGCACTGCTGCAAGGATTTGAACTGGATCCCTCAAACTTAGGAGGATGGTCTCTGGATAAACATCATGTACTTAATGTCAAGAGTGGTGAGTTAGTTCATTCCTTGTGTTTTTCTGTCCTACATGGAGTTTTTATTTGCATAATACTTACACTCCCCAAAATGTGTTTTCCCCACTCTTTTTATTTCATCTTTAGTTCACTAAGCTGTGAGGCATATTTCAGTTGTCAGAAAATTTCTGTAGAATTTTAACACATTTTTTACTGTTCTGCACAGGCTGAATTTCTTAAAGTCCAATTTCTTAAAGTCCAAAATCTTTATCCTCTATTCTATTTTTCATTTATTCCCCTGTAATATCTTTCTGTCTTCCCTGTTTTTCTCACGTTGACCACATCTATTCCTGGTTCCTTTTGCTTGAGCTCCTTTTCCCCCTAACCTGAAATGCAGCTTACAAGGAGTACAAGTCTGTGACAAGATACTAAGTCTCCTTTGCCTTTCTCATTAGTCACCTCTTTGGTTTTTCCTCACTTCTTTTTGTCTTCCCATATCCTGAGCTGAATCTTGGTGATCTTTGTATTTTACCAACAACTCTTTGGGAGCTGAATGCTCAGAATACATTTTATTTGTTCCCTGCAAAGTGTCGTTTGCAGCCTTCCTGCTGCTCATTACCAATTAAAAAAAAATGTATTTATGCTTAATAAATCTAAATTATTGTTCAGAATTGGCAAGATCAGGCTATTTGAACTCACTTCCAGTGCTGGGCAGTGGATCCACATTTGGGTAGTACATGCCAACAGAGAGTGTTGCCACCAGTGGGGAGCCAGTTATGTTAGGGTCATACAGCTTCATTCCCACAAGAGCATGAGGCTGAAAGTTTCCAGCCAGATTTCCACAGTTTTTGATGACACAGAATATGGTCTCACTGTCAGAAAATCCACTCCCTTCTTGGAGCAGGGGTCTGCTCTTTGAACAAATATTTTGAAGATAAATCCTATCTTGAAGGTATTTTCTTGAAGTCTAATAGAGATCTGTACCACCAGCTTCCCTCTTGCCTTTTATCATTGATCCTTAGCAGCCCTTCTGGGAGTTTGATCTTTCTCCTATCTTTTCATTTTCTGAGCTATCATTTTCTCTGGTTCCTCCATTTCTCATTTTTCATTTTCCATTAAAAAAGTGTGAAGGACTGAGAGGTGGAAAGAGAACAGTAAGGTTGGCACAGAATTCCAAACAAAACATGATACAGGAAACTGGAGTGAGACACAAATAAGGAGCTGCTCTTCTCCACCCACTCAGAAACCTAAACCACAGTCCCAGGCCAGAGCTGTGGCAGGGTTTTCTTTCATAATGAATACCAAAGGACTCTTGAGTGTAGGTTTGGGTCTGTGGGTGTGTATGTGTGTGGATTTTAACGCTGAATCTTCATTACACCTTTATTTTTACAACTGCAAAATCCTCCTGCTCTTTTTGCACCATTGAAAAACCGAACGCCAGAGTCATTTCAATGTACAGTCCTTAACAGCAGCTGTTGAGAAGAAAACAGCCTCAAGTCCCCTACAATGAACAGTGGTAATAACCACTTCTTCTCCTCTCTGTCCTTAGGTATATTGCACAAAGGCAACGGAGAAAATCAGTTTCTCACTCAGCAGCCAGCTGTGATAACCAGCATTATGGGGAACGGGCGCCGCAGAAGCATTTCCTGTCCCAGCTGCAATGGCCTGGCAGAAGGAAATAAGCTCTTGGCCCCTGTGGCACTGGCAGTGGGTATTGATGGAAGTCTCTTTGTTGGGGATTTTAACTACATCCGGCGTATCTTCCCCTCCAGGAATGTCACCAGCATACTGGAGCTGAGGTAAGGCTTCACCTCAGTGCTTCGCTTCTGGAGCCTGTGCTCAAATCAGCCTTTACCATTACTTCTTATAATTTTGAAAAACATTGTCACTTTCAACCTATTTAAATTCCAGTGGAGAAATGGGGCACAGAAATGCACAGTTCAAAGTCTGTAACTTACCCGAGCAGTGACTAAAGCGAAGGACTTAAGAGCAGAAATTAACTTGTGCAGAAAGTACAAAACATCTCTTTCTGTCTCCTTAGTAATCACTGATGCTGCCCTCCCTCAGTGCATCTTTTAGTTTTGTTTGAAAAGTCTAGAATGGACTGCCCTTGGGTACTGAGCCACAGTGACAGGCAGAGGTGTAACAATCTCATGAGGTCAGAGGGAAGCTTCTCCTGCCAGTGCTTTTGAGATCCACTTTCACATTTCTTCTCCATGCTCGTGAGTCTATTTCTGTAGGTTAACAAGTGCAGTTCAGGTTGACATACAGATTCATTTTGCATTATCAGAACTCTTTTTAAGATTTTAACTCTTTCCCCCTGTCCTGTGCCCTGCTCCAAGCTTAAGATTTGATCACTTAATAGGGAAGGCATGAGTGTAGAATGTACCACTTCACCCATTTCTGTTCCATCTCCTTTTTTCATTTTTCCAGGAGAGGCAAGAGCTATTGCTTCAAACCCTAACTCATGTAACTGACCTTATACCTACAGCACTACTGAGTATTTGCAGAAAAATGAGGAAAAATAGCATGCCCTGGCTGTCTGCTGCCCCTCCTGGACCCCACTCAGGCAGCAGCATTGGTGCTCCTGGAAATTGGATAGAACTGCAAAGTACATTGAGTGAATTTAGGTCACAAGTCTTTTTTGGTGATATGACCAATAAGCAATTCCTCTGCTTCCACATTTAGTTTTTAATTAGTGGGAAAAAGTGCAAAATGATTGGACTGTTAAAGAATAGGAGGCCTAGCTCTATTTTGCACCTCTCTTCCATTCATGTCATTCTGTTGATGTCACTATTGTGAATTCTGATTCTATAGAAAAGAAAAGAGATCTGATTCAGGCCAATTCAACTCTGAAATCACTCTCTGACACCTACCTCATACACCATCAGGCTGCCTCATTATTTTTTTTTTTTTAAAGTCATGGATCATCCAGTGCTTTCTGCTAGCAGCTCAGTTTAAACCACAGAAGGTAGCTGGCATGGAAGTGTGACCTGCTATAAATATTTATGTCAATATGCACTCTAACTCTGCATTATACAGAATATGCTAATTGTTTTTTTCTAAGTTGTTCAGATCTTTTTAGCTTTCTGGTAAATACAACTACAGCTTTATAGGTGAGGAGAAATATTTTCAGATTAGACTATCTCTCATAATGCATTTTTATGTACCTCACTTACCAATATCAGCCAGTGATAGTTTCCTAGCCCACCTTATGTTGGAAAATGTTGCCTCAAAATTTACAACAGTATTAGTGTGAGTACTTTGCTTCCTCTCTCTGTGAGAGAGATTGTGAAGGGAACTTGGGTTTTCATCATGTGTGAGGGAAAATTGGGAAGGACATCAGTAAAGAAATAGAAGATGGATTTTTATCTGCTGTTGTCCACTTCCTCCTTTATGAAAGTCTGTTTTCCATAGCACAGTTTCTTTAGCTTCTGTTATAACTAGAAGCAATTAACAATGAAGCTGATGCATTGTCAGTGCTGTTGGACAGCTGCAAAGGACTTGACATACAGATTTTTAGGATTTGCAGACTTTAGGATTACATTATGATGTCTTTTACCCCCCGTTCCTCTAAAGGGAATTAAGGTCCATTCCAGCACACATAATCTATAGCAGTAATTGTGATTAATTGCTCATCTTGAAATCTGCATGAGTTACATGGGTAAGAGTTTGAAGATTTGAGCCATTTAAGTGTGAATGAGAGCAGAGTCTTCAGCTCATATCAAGTAATTTGCATTATGTTGCAATCAGTACATCCTCAAATATTACAAAGCAAAAACATGGCTTTGTTTAGATTTCACAGCTGATGTCCTTTTGGTTTCACATAAGCCCCTATAAATCTTGAGTGCCTTTATATGTCAGAATATCCCAGTGTGCATATTTCCTTCACACTGTGCTCTGGGAAGGTGCCTGCTTGGAATGGCCAGCAGGAATTTGGGCTCCAGCACTGCACGTGGGGCTGCAAGCTGGGGGCTGTGCCTGGAGTGCTGCAGCTCAGGAGTCACAAACCTCCTTGCTCTGTTCAGTGCATATTCCTGAATGGAAATTACATCAACACAGTGAAATGCTGTGTGAGTGCAGAGTGTGTTCATTTTCTTGTGGGAAGTAGAGAGCACTTTTCCTTGGGCTTTGTGTCTGGGCAGTAAGCTGTGGATCAGTTAATGCTGTTTATCTCCCATTGTACTGTAACTTACTGCTCCCTTAGAAGGGGCCTTTTTACCCTGACATTGGCTCTGATAGGCTTAAACAGACACCAAGGAGCATCCAAACTTGTTTTAAGCAATTATTTTAGAGACTAGGAGGAGAGAAAAACAAACTGCATAGTAAGAATGTGTCTAGAAATAGCCTGTTGGAAAACTGTTTTGATTAAAGAGGTTGCCTCCAACTGGCAGACAATGTCCAAAACCAGTGCTTCCCCCTGCCCAGTTCTGTATTCAGAGAACTGCCAGTTTCTCTCACTCCTAGCCCCCAAGCTACACATATTTCCATGGGAAAATTCTTTCAGTGGTTCAGAAATTTTCCTAAATATGAGGGGAGGGGGGTGGGGGCAGGGGTGTCATATAGGGAATTAGCTTGCAGCTCTACCCCTCCCAGTCACTCTTCGTCTGGAAACTAAGCTAAGGCTAGTGCTGAAAAGAGATATCTTCTCCTGTGTCCTTTTGTAAAATAAAACAAATACTATGTTTGCTTTACCATCTATTCTTCAGCTAACTGTTTGTTCTTTTTTCTTCTGTTCCCTTTCTATAAAGAAATAAAGAGTTTAAACATAGGTAAGACATGAGCTCTTTCCCATATAATTTGATATGGTTTGTTTGCTTCATTGTGTTTGCTTTTTGTGTTGTGCTTCTTGTGTAATGTTATGTTCTTCATGTACCATATATAGAAACATTTTTGTGTGCTAATTGTGTGTTATGAATATGATAAGCATTAGCAATTACAAAATGCAGTCAAAAAGCAGCCAATAAGTCCTGACAGTAATTAGAAATTTCTAGTAGAATGCAAGTATAATGAACCCCAAGCTAACTTCCAGATAAACACCTCTCCCTGCTGTCTATAATTGGTCTAAATGGTCAAGGTAAACTACAACAGCATTTTCACAAATGCCAGAAAGGTTCACAAAAGCACTAATGACTGCATATAGGTCAAAAACTCATTTTCTGGTCATTAATGATTTTCTGAACCCGCTTTCTTTTGCCATAATTTAGTTTCTATTTCTTTTTTCAAACCCATTTAATAGCCAGCCTGTGGGGCTGGCTGTGTGCAACCACTAGAAGCAGTCACTGTGAGATTCAGGAGGGAGGCCTGACCCTCCTGGATGTCAGGAGGAGAGCACTAGGTCTTCTGGATGGCTGCAGCATAGGAAACACTTGTGCCTCCTGACATGCCACACCTGGGACAGGGAGGATGTTCACCCTGGAGAAAATCAAGGGCAAGAACAAGAAGAGCTCTTGTAAACTGTTTCATAGTGTCCTGTGCATTACCCTTTTTAAACCATACTTTCCATTTCTGTGATACAAGTTGATGGAATAGATGGTCTGGACTAAACAGGATCATTTCCCCTTAACAATGTATTTTGGCATAGTGACACCCCTAACTGTTCTTATCTGGGTGAATTCATTCACAATTTGCTGATGATTATTGGTGATGCTGGAGGCTCCTCATTTGCTTAAACTAAGCCTAGTTAATTTTCCATCTGCTTAGAGATTTGCTCTGGACAGCTTCTCTTTAGGGTAAGCTTAAAGAAAAGCTGCTGTTGAAACAGAATTTGATGCACCTGTGAGAAGAACAGGGAGAATGAGCTGCACTTGCTGCTGGGTCCCAGGCTCCCTCAGAGAGCAGAGTGAGGCTGCAGGTGGTGGTGACCACACATTCACTCAGGGCTGGAGGCACAGACGTTATTGGCAGGGGCCTCTGAGCAGCACTGAATGCCATGGAAAATCTTTTAAAGCAAGTTACAATCCTTGGCCTCCTATAATTCAAGTGAAAGATTGCAAGGATGCAGAGAAAAGAGAGGCAGAGGTCTTTAATTGCTTGGATGCCAGTTTGAGAAATATTGAGTACTCATTTATAAAACAAATCCCGGTTTGAGGTACTAGTCTCATTGATTCTTTGGGAGCACAGTGAGTGCATGTTACCTTCCAGCAGTCATTTTCTGTCAAATTCCCTCAAAAATTTGCTTTGAGTTTTCCACTATCTGTTCCCTGACCTAGTTCAGGAAAGAGGGGAGGAGTATGGAACAGGTCTGCAGCTCCAGTGAGCTGCTCTCTGATCTGGAACCAAAGCTTGTGACTGACCCCTGGCACAGCTGCCCTGGGGGAGATTCCAGAGGAGAAAGGCAGGGTGAGCTCCAGGGATGCACCATGACTGCAGGAGAGGAGAGGGAATATTCCCATATCCCATGTTCTGCCATTGCTCTTTACCCTGACTCATGTCTTATCCCATCCTGGGCACACCTAGGTCTGGCTAAGGGCAGAGGGGAGGCAGGGGTGGGCACAGCCTGGCAAAGTCATGTGTAAAACAAAACAGAGCCTTCCATTCCTGCAGGGTGGCAGCTGCTCCCCTGGGCACCGTGTGAGCAGCTCTGTCTCACCACTGAGCCCAGCAGGACCCTCCCTTCCAGGTGCAAGCAGCAGTGTCTGTGCCCAGCTCCAGCCTGTGCCCAGCTCCTGGAGGTGCCCATTTGGCCAGGGTGGGGGATGTGCCTTGTTTCACAAGGGCCATGCAAAAGGCACCAGCTGCAGGGCAGCCTTGAGCTAAGTCTGGGTGTGTTTGTGAGGAGCAGCACAACACCAGTGACACAGCAGAGTGTTCTTCAGTGTGAGGGGAAAGCATGGTGGGAGAACAGAGCAGAGTTTGGAAAGAGTTTGGAAGCAATGATAAACATGCAGGTGTTTGTATGGCTCAGGTACCTGGGAGACTGGAGGAATCTCTGAAGTGGAAAGAACTATTTTTCTATGTTGCAAAGAAGGTTGAGCATTTTTTTGGAGGGATGAGAAGGAATGTTGTAAGGGTGTAGTGAAGAGGTGCAGTCTGCTGCTGAAGATAAGGAGATGAACTTGGGGAATAATGAGATTGTCCTCTAATCTCAAGCATGTCACTAGTTTCCCTGCATAACTTTGTCTACACCACTTAACCTCTCTGTGCCTCAGTTTCCTCCTCTGTAAAATGGGTGCTACACCCATCTTTTTAAAGTACTCTGAGATCCATGCATGAAATAAACCTGCCAAGTATTTTTTTTTTGTTTATTGTATTTCTTCATCTCTAATTTCTACACTCCTAGACTTCAGCAGATGGTATTGCCTCTGCCTACTGAATTGAGATCCAACCAATCTCCTTCCTGCTTTCTACAGTCTTAGAACAAACCATTATTGACCTAAACCCATGGCATGTCAAAGACTGGCATAAAGGAAAATAACTGTAGAAAGTGATATTTTGGGGCCTCCTCATTCCTCCAAATCTGGTCATGACCACATGGCCACAGTTATCTTGGTGTGCCGATGGATCCATCTGCCGAAAGTGGCTTTATGATAGTTTCAGCGATTCTGCTCAAGAAATGGCTTATGTCCATCATAGCTTACCTCTGTGTATCCTCACTCTTGGAGATGGGCACTTTTGCCACATGAAACTAGGAGTGTGGATATTTGGAGGCAAATATCTCTGGTTACTGGTAAGTAACCTTCATTTTTTTTCTTCCCGTCTTCATTCGTCTTCTATGCTTTGAAACCACCATTGACCTTATTTACGCTCACCCATAGGCTCCAAAGGCTGGAAAATTCACATCATGCTTAAAATCCAAATAAACTGAGTAAAACTAGCCAGGCAAGATTTTGAAAATATTTCTGCACTGCAGTTCTGTGTGTGTGAATGTATATATATTGTGAAGATTGACATTTCTCAATTTGCAGATGATTTGCTAAAGTAGTTCCAAAATGTGACAAGCTGTCAAAAAACATATATTTCAGAAGAGAAGTAGCTTTCCATATGAGCGCCCATTCCAATCACAAACTGAGGACCAGTTTTTCAATAACAGAAGGTTTGGAGTTAAAGTCAGACACTTGGGGATCTCTGGTTTTAGTTATATAACCAACTTCATCTGCTGTAAATGAGATTCTTGATAAGAATGAATGAGAACAAATTTGCTTTAGAAATAAATTTGTTATGCCTCTGCCTCCTATTTATACAAGACCTCACAAATCTTGTGGCGTAATCTAAGTAACTCAGAAGCTGATTCTTTGATCCTACTCCTATGACTTCTGCTTCCAAAGGAAGTTAAACAAGGTAGCGGGAGGGGGGAAACAGATAAGCCAAAGAGAATTGACCTGGAGCAGATCTAAAGGGCTAAAGAGATCAAGAGGAAAAGACTGCTGTGCAGCTCTGGCTTATTGGGCTCTGCTGTGCAAGGTTCAGTGTAGAAGGATGAGTGAGATTTAAAATTACAATCCCTCTGAACACTGACCAGGCCCTAATCAAGTCAGGTCCTCAGGTGATGGTCCTTTAGACCTCACCTCCGTACAACGGTGTCAGACTTTCTTTCCAGATCTTTCTGTGCCTGATGAGTATCCAAGCTCTGAAAGCCTGTGAAGTTTCTAGACTGCTCAGCTGTTTCTGTTTTATGCTTTCTTTTTCTCTAAAGCAACAATCCTGCTCATAAATACTATCTGGCCGTGGACCCTGTTTCAGGCTCCCTCTACGTGTCGGACACCAATAGCCGACGGATTTATAGAGTCAAGTCCCTCACGGGCACGAAGGACCTTGCTGGTAACTCTGAAGTGGTGGCAGGGACAGGAGAGCAGTGCCTGCCCTTCGATGAAGCCAGATGTGGGGATGGAGGAAAGGCAGTGGATGCAACCCTAATGAGCCCTCGAGGTAAAGGAGGAAAAGAAGCCGGGAGAATGGCTGCGTGCAGCTAGGCTGGATGTGGAAATAATTATCTGGCAATTAAATCACTCCTTGCTCGGTGATTTTTATTCTAGGCTTTAATTACAGTGGATTGGCAAGTGTTCGTGCTTTGTTTAGTTAAAGCAAACTTTATTACCCCGGCACTGAGTGCTGCAAAAGGAGAACAGAACACAAATTAGCAGGGTACCGCTCACTCCAAGAAGCCAGCGTGTGAACTGGGAAACTGATTACTGTTTGAGATGCAGTCTTTGGGGAGAGAAATTGCTTGCTGTGGCTTTTCTCTGAGTTTTTCCTCCATGTATCTCCTTTTTCTTCAGAGTCAGAGAAAAAAATAAAAGGATTTTTGCCCTTTCTAGTTTCTAATTTTTGACAAAAGGTTTTCAAGATGATATAGAGATTTAGGGATGTGTTTCTTTTTAAGGCTTTTTTTTTTCTCTGTTGTTTCATCTTAATTGTAAGGATGAATTAATCAGGTGTATTGCCATGTGTTTCAAACATCTTTGGGTTTTTTCAGTGGCTGAAAATAACTAGATGATCATAAAGGTACACAGAAATGGAAATTCCAGTTTCTTTATATAGGAAGTAGTTTCAGTTAAAATGTAGAAATTAAAAAGATGATGCTGTATCTTCTCTCACTGCCCAGTGGGATGAGCACTGCAACCACTTGAGGACAGAATTTTTTTAGATCAATATTTTATTTTCAGCCTGAGAAATGGACAAGGCAGTGCACCAAATCAAAGCAGGAAAGAAAGGCAAGTGAGAAAAAGGCTGCCCTTCTGCCCAACAGGCAGCAGCGTCTGTCTGTTCTTCCAAGGGAGCACCCTTCCATTCTGTGCCTTTCCTCTCTAAGGACTCAAAGTGTGACAGGCATTGAACCTTCCCTTTTTTTATAGGCTGGCAACCCCTGTGTCTTCATCTGGAAACACCAGAGGTTCTTTCTGTATTTCCACTGCAACAGGTCAAAGAATTAAAAAAAACATCCAGAAATAATACGTCCTCTTAGTTGTCAAAGAAAAATTGGAGGTGTTTTAAAAGATTTCTAAAAAATTCTTCATCCTCATTAGATTCTTCAGATTAAGAAAGGAATGCCTCAAATTTCTGAGTAAAATTAGGAGATAATTTTTTTAATTGGGTTTATGTAATATATCAGAGAGTTTGAATCTAGAAATAAGCTGATGCGTTCTGCTGGGTCTGTGGCATATTTGGGGATTTCTGTGGTTTTCTTTAAAGCCTTGAGGGATAAACCTGCTTGATGCCATTTCTGTGGCAGAACTATGGGTTGTTGGAGGGTTCCAGGACCTGTACTTAGGTTGGGAGGGAGGAAGGAAAAGGAGAAGTGAACGAAATTCACCATCTTGTAAACAAGACAAAGCCCGCCTTGAAGCCAGGAGCCTCACTGCTGCCCTGATGCCTGGGTTTTATATTTGCAGGAATTGCAGTGGATAAGTATGGACTCATGTATTTTGTTGATGCCACTATGATTAGAAAAGTGGATCAGAATGGAATTATATCGACCCTGCTGGGCTCCAATGACCTAACTGCTGTTCGACCTCTCAGCTGTGATTCCAGCATGGATGTCACCCAGGTAGATTCTTACTGCATTTATTTTCCTCTCTGCCTTAGAAGAGATGGGCATCTATTTTGGATGACTGCCTGGCCACTTAAGAAATACATTATGCAGCACAAGATGATAACATAGTTGATTTGTTACTGAAATGAGTGAACCATCTTTTTTACTGTGGCTAACACAGTTTATTTATGCAACTATAGAGAAATAAGGTTGAGATAATGGGAGTTATTGTCTTAATTGCCTGTTTTTCTGTAATTATTGTAGAGCTTCCACAATGTAGCATTCATTCTTGCACAGAAACACAATTAGCCAAAGTTACAACTGCACGTAGCTTTAATATTTCCGAAAAACAAAATCATTGTTTGAAATAGTTGCCGTTCATGACTTGGTTTCATGATTTACACTGATAAACCCCTCACTAATTTGCTGTTGTTACACGTGGAATTTTAAACACTAGGAGTGTACTTTTCAGTTTCGAGTTTTACAGTAATAATTTGTGCAACTCATAGGTACGGCTGGAGTGGCCTACTGATCTCGCTGTCAATCCCATGGACAACTCCCTTTATGTCCTAGAGAACAATGTTATTTTACGGATCACAGAAAACCATCAAGTTAGCATTATTGCTGGACGCCCCATGCACTGCCAGGTTCCTGGTATAGACTACTCTCTTAGCAAACTGGCTATTCATTCTGCACTTGAATCAGCCAGTGCCATTGCCATCTCACACACAGGAGTTCTTTACATCAGTGAGACAGATGAAAAAAAAATTAATCGGCTACGCCAGGTAACTACCAATGGAGAAATATGCCTTCTTGCAGGGGCAGCTTCAGACTGTGATTGCAAAAATGATGTCAACTGTAATTGCTATGCTGGGGATGATGGGTATGCCACTGATGCCATCTTAAATTCACCATCTTCCTTAGCTGTGGCCCCAGATGGTACCATCTACATAGCTGATCTCGGCAATATCCGCATTAGGGCTGTCAGTAAAAACAGGCCCGTTCTTAATTCCTTTAACCAATATGAAGCTGCATCTCCAGGAGAACAGGAGCTGTATGTCTTCAATGCTGATGGGATTCACCAGTACACTCTGAGCCTCGTTACTGGGGAGTACTTGTACAATTTCACCTATAGCAGCGATAACGATGTCACGGAGGTGATGGACAACAACGGCAACTCGCTGAAGGTGCGCCGGGACGCCAGCGGGATGCCCCGCCACCTGCTGATGCCGGACAATCAGATTGTCACCCTGGCTGTTGGCACCAATGGGGGACTCAAGCTGGTCTCAACACAGACCCTGGAGCTCGGATTAATGACATATAATGGAAACAGTGGTCTCTTAGCAACGAAGAGTGATGAAACAGGATGGACAACGTTTTATGAGTAAGAATGTTTTTGGATATATTAAGCGTACGTTTATTTTTTCAAATGGTAGTGAGTAGGCCCTAGGCTGACCCTGCTGCAATTTGTTGTAGGTTTTTCAATGATGCTGAGTAAGGCCGTTGCAGCTCAGTCCAGAGTGATGCTGGAAATGGTTAAGTGGCTTTGTGATGGCCTCCTTTGGGTGGGTGCTGATCCCTCTAAATCCCTGCCTGGGGTTTGAGTTTGGGGCAGCTCATCCCCGCCCAGCACAGGGAGGACCCTGTGGCATGGCCAGAACCCTGGCTTAGTTAAGCTGCTGCTCATGGTCAGCACAGCTGCCCACAGCCAGAGCAGCCCAGCACTCCCCCTGCAGCTCCCACAGAGCTGCTCTCTCTAGGAGCCCTCATGCTGCAGCTTCTTCTGGAACTCAAATTATCTCTCTTCTGTTCAGCCTCATATATTACTCATGGTTGTTAAAATGTTGATTAACTTCAATGATTGTTCATTCCTGAGACAAGTGAGGAAATTAGATCCCCAGCTATCTGTCAGACCCCTGGTGTAACTTCCATAATTTGTAGATAACCCAAAAGCACACTGGTGTTCATGAGCATATAGATTAAATAGACAGAACTTCCTCTTTAAATGAAGTTCATCAGAAGAGATGAGGTTCAGAAGTATATTAAAAATCTAGAAAAACTAGTCCAATTTTATTAATATTTATCCTGTTCTTAGTAGTCTCATTGCCATTTTTTGATCAAAAAAATATTAAAAAGAGAAGCTAAATGACATATTGAAAAATATATTTAAGTATGGCAAATATGATGCCATATATTTTGTCTGAATTAGTTAATGATTAAAAAATATCATTTCCCAAATGAGTGAGTAGAAAATAGGAATAAGCTTTATATATAATTTTAAATGGCAGGCTTATTTTCAAGTCACAGCCTAGCAATGGCACACACCTCTTAGTTTATTGATGCATTCAGCTTGGCCACCTGTTTCCTCTGTTCAGAGAAAATGTAAGAAATGCAGGAATGGAGGGAGCTGTGCTCAGTGTGCTGGGAATGCCTGCCCTGCACAGCAGGGATGCTGCACAGTTCCCTTTGGAAGGAAAGCAGTGCCCTCTCGTGGGAACCTGCGTGCCCAGCTGCTCACTGTTCTCCTCCAGCCCGGGCCTTCACCTGGGCAGGGGCTTCTTTGTCCTTCATATTTGGCAAAAATTATTTCTTCACCACAAATAGTTCAGTTACATGACCACATGAAGGTATTACCTGCTGATTATAAGCTCAATTAAAAGCTCACTTGACTAGACAGAATAAATTTCATATTGTTGCTGATGAGATGTGGATGCCCTTCTAAGAAGGTTTTTTGGTTTTTTTTCCTGAATAGGTAGCTCAAGATGCAGTCATATAAATTAGGTTTTTCTCAAAACACCAAAAACTAAATAGTGAATTAATTTAAAACTCTATGTGAAAATCCATGAAACATTAAAAAATGTCATCAGAGAGTAACTGGTTACAAAACTGGCATAACTGATGTCTGAGAGTCACACCAAGTGCTAAGTTAAAATGGTTTATTAGAAAAATTCTATTATGATTCCTAAGGAAATACAGAAGGTAAGGGCTTTGATGTCTTACTGAGATCAGCTGAAAATATCATTTAATGTGTACATAGTGCTGCAGATTTTTTTCCAAGATCAAAGAAGAAAAGATGCACAACCTTTGCCTCAGGTCAGTGGAAGTTAAATACCATCTTTAGATCTAAATATTACAGCGTGAGGTACTGTCTTAGATAATTAGTAACTTTGATGAGGCAGCAGAAATAACTCATTTCTCCCAGATTTGTACATACATTCTCATAAGCATAGAGCCCATAGATGTGAGAACCACAAAGACATTATTTAAAATGAATATATTATTTAATTGAATATACAAACCTAAACAATCACAGTCCACAGTCCCTCAGCACTGGTTTCTGGTTTTTGTTTTTTTCTTTGAAACAGCTCCTAAGAGAAAATTCTTTATTCATCATTCTGAAATTTTTTTGGTAGCTATAACTTAATACCAATTGAAGATGAAAGAAGTATTCAGCCAATGAGAGTTTATAAGGACAATAAAATAGTTTTCTGTGCAGTTACATTCATGCATTCATACAGACATAATCAGCAGTCAAAATTGTTAATATGGCAGCAGAACTGGAAAAGAACAGAGGTCTTTTAGTGGTAAAGTACTACATGAGCTAAAGTTCTTATGAAAAATTTATGTCAGTGCCTTTATATCAACCAGGCGCTGAAGTGCTGTGTTATCTTATTGGGTATATTCCTCTCAATTTTAAATTTTAAAATTTCAACTTTACCCTGAAAATGCTCTCGGAATTAAATTTGTACAGTTAATCTAGGTGTGCATCTGCATCAGCAGAGAGTTGCAGACACAGGCTGGTTTGTGTGTGTGCACACTCCATATGTGAATTCTATAGATAGCATCTGTGCACGTGCATGCAGCTCATTTGCAGCAGGAACAGCCAAGGCTCTTCAATAATAGAACAGCTACCAGCAGGCTCACATGGGGTAATTTAAGCTTGGCTTGGGCTTGAAGCACAGATCTTTGAAGCAGCTCCCAGTGGTATTCCTCTCAGTCTAGGGAGCATCCTGAGACAGTGCTGCAGTTTTTTTCTGGAATCAGTTTTAAAAGGGAGAGAAAACAGGGGTGTGTGTAAATGTATATGGGTCTGTGCCTTGCCCAGCTCTGTGTTAAGTCAGAAGCTGCTGTTCCTCCTCTCTGCAGTGCTGGATATGGCCCTGCCCTTCCTGTTCCACCCACGAGCTGTCAGGAGCACGACTCAAACCTGAGGCTGAGATGCTGCTCATAAAAATTGCCTGAGAAATAGAAGTGTCACAGCGGTGGCCAGGGGACAGCAGCCCTCAGGGCACTGTCACAAGCCCACTGAAGAGATGCACAGATGTTTGTAGCTACCTGAGAAGGTGCCAGGTGCTCAGCCATGGCCAAGGCTGAGCTATAGGTATGGCCATGGGCAGCTCAGAGCCACCAGGCTGCAGAGACAGCCACCAGCTCTGTGCCTCTGTCACCCAGAGCTGTCCTGGGAAAGCTTTGCCTGCTGGCAGGGGCGTCTTGGTCACAGTTAGCAAAGAGTTGGTGAGGTAGCAGTGGGAAGATGCTGTTTGTTGTTTTTTAAGACACTGGGATAAAGAAAGGTTGTTTGCCCTTGTGATGTTATTAGTAGAAAAACTTGGGATGAAGCCTTACTGTAAGTGAAGTCAGTAAGAAAAGCTCAGGAATTTCAGAGTACCCAGAGGCCACCTCAGTTGAAAATGTAAAGGTTGCCTTCTCAGACCTGATTGATCCAGGCTGATGCTGTGTTACACACTGCAATAGGTAGAGACTGCTTCTGCAGAAGACACCAGGTCAATTAATATATTTTTCATTGTAAATTTTGGGTTTTCTACTTCATTAGACCCAGGTTCATGACATGAAGAAGAGAAGTACATAATCATTTAATGAATATATAGTTTATTCTTATTATTCAGATAAATGTCTGGGTGTTGTATTCCACTGAGCATTTGCTCTCATATAATACGTAAATTCTAAAAAACCTCAGGAATATGTCACTTAAATTTTGTGGTAGATAAAAGGTTTCTGTTATATTAATTTTATTTTTCTTACCTTTAAAGTATTTTTTAAAATAAGATTTTATTTTGATACAATGGACAGAGTAGAAATGCCTTCTTTATATTGGTATCAGAGTGTGTGTATATATCATTTAAGTAGTGAATTTTTTCTATATCTCGCTCTTAATCTAAATGGTCTGCATATCTTCAATGAGAGTACTTTTGTATGTATTTTTTTAAGTGTATTCATCACTTGCTTATAAACCCTTTTAATCTGTACTGTTGCTGCTTTCAAAGCTGTGACCAGCACTGGGGAACACACCCCATAGCAGGGGTAAAACAATCATTTCTTGAAATAGAACTGGAATATATTCATTTTTCTCCTTCAATCTCTGTACATCCACATCCATATTTACTTTTTAGACTGCCCTTACACTTTGAATAGAGATTTCCAGTGAGTAGCCCACAGCAATCCCCAGGAATTTTTCCTAGGTTAATTAAAAACCCAGCAATGTGAATGAAAACTTTAAATTAATGTCTCATTTGCATTGCCTAAAATATATTTGCTGATGGGGAATTTCACCATCCATTTTTCTGGAAGTTCACCGAGTACTGCAGAGTCACACTGGAGACACTCATAGTTTTTTCTAGTTTGTCCTAAATAACACTGTCTGTACTGTAAGATTTGACATCCAAGTGCTCTCTTCCTCACTCTGCTCATCATGAAACACCCCACATACAGACTCTTAAGGGGCCTTATTAACCTTTAAAATTTTTGAAATTGTCCATTTTTTGTACTTTTTATTTTCCCCTGCAAGACAGATGCTTGGCTGGATCAAGTTCTTCCTTTAGCTATTCTTTTGGAGTGCTTTTCAATACTATTTGTGAAGACCTCAATAAAGACTTAACCCACTTTCATAGATTATCTCAACATATTATCTTTTTTTTCAGTATCTTGCTGATATGATAATATATCTATATATAAATATATATATATATCTGTGGTGAGAAACTTGTGACTATATTGAGGAAAATCATGCTGCTTAATCTTTCTTTGATCCTGAAGCACTTAAATGAACACAATGTATTATTGGTCCCTTTTAGGTCCCACGATGCTTTGTTTTATTGATTTCCTTCTTTGCCTAATACTTCCATTGGTTCTGGTAAGGTTTGTTGCTCCACAGGTGATTTTTTCCTTCCTCCTCAATATTCAGTGAATGGGTGCAACCATTTGCAATGGATTTGAAAGTCATATATTTTGTTCATTTTAACTGAGGAGCCAATCTGTGTCTTAATTTTTTCGATATGCTGTACAGTTCAGGTGGCCTAGTCTGAGGTTTCTGAGTGTTTTAATTGTAAAGCCATTTTGAAAGCTCTGATTTTGTTTTCATCTTTACAGCTAACCACAGCCTGCAATGAACTGAGCTAGCTCCATGGTACTAAACGTGCTCCTCTTCTCTTCTGTTACTCTCAGGCAGTGCAATGGATTTACCAGTTCTCTTCCAGGCTTCCTGCTCCCTGCATCTCTACCTCCCAAGGACAACCAGTTGGTTTCAATCTCTGCCTAAACTTTTCCCTTTATCTACACAGGACATTTTTTCTTGCCTTTCTGCTCTCTAGAAGCACCTGTGCTTTGGTAGCGGCTGGGTGAGAGACTTGTACCAGTAGAGAATTGCAGCAAGCAGAGTGTCAGACTGGAATGCTGATTTTGTTTCAGGTCCCCATTTCTTGCCCCTAAGATCCAAGGGATTGCTTCTTTAGCAAATGTATGCACACAGTTAGAGCATACTGCAGGAAAGGGGGAAAGGGTATGATTTGACTTCCAGCAGCTTTCCTTCTTTCCCCCCTCCTCAGGCTTTATACCTCTAAAGAAATTTAACTCTGTAAAATCATGGAAAGCTTTTTTTTCTTTTTTTCTTTTTTTTTTCTTTTTTTTTCTCTTTTTTTCTATATCTTTATGCCTCTGGCACATTTAAATAATTTTCTAAGGTCTGTTCTGAGTGCTGACTGCTGCCCTTTATGCTTTTCATCTTTCATCTTTATGATCCAAAATACTGACCCCAAAATGCAGTTCAATACCACAGATAAGATCTAAATGAAATTATAATGTTGTCAAGCTGATGTATATTTTAATAATTTATGGCAAGTTTATTCCTTGATCTGTCACTCAAGACTATACTTAGTTTCCACTAGGTATTCAAAAGCAAATGTGCAGTTTATGCAATTGTTTATTGCAGTGTCTATCAGAAGTCCACTTCCTTAGAGTGAAATGCAACTATTAAAATGCAGACTAATTTACTAGTTAGAATTGTTTGAGCCAAATATCACTCCGTATATTCATAATAATTTAATTAATTAAATAATTCAAAATATGCTAGCCTGGATTTGCACCCATGTAGTTGAGATCAGTATCTAAAAAATATTATTTCCTCATTAGAGACTCTTTCAAGAACAGAGAAATAGATATGGCCAGGATGTTCTTGAAAATCTGTTTCAGTCTGGGTTTTTTGCACAAATGTGCTGCATTATTAATACATTGGGTATTGAAATGAACATATATCCTCATGCTTTTTTGCTCTCACTAACTTTTCTATTAGCTATGATCATGAAGGGCGTCTGACCAATGTAACACGTCCCACTGGAGTGGTAACTAGCCTTCATCGGGAAATGGAAAAGTCCATTACCATCGACATTGAGAATTCTAATCGGGATGACGATGTCACGGTCATCACAAATCTCTCCTCTGTGGAGGCTTCCTATACAGTTGTTCAAGGTACCAAAGCACACTTCTCAGCACACTCCTAACCACACACACAGCCTGAGAAAGCAATTCACTCATGATTTGTGTCATTAGTACACTCATGAGCAGGGGGAAACCGTGTAAGGTTTGCAAGAAAAACTCCCATAAAGCTCATTCCTAAAATGACAGGTCTTCAGGACAGGTAAGAGCCGTTTTGCAGTCCTGCTTTGTGTCAAGTACATATGGTCACTGTCTGCTGGGGAAAGTTAGTCCTGCCGCTGCCTCCTGGTGCAGGGTCACTTCACCCACTTGCATATTTCTCTGTACTTCCCTGCAAAATTGGTTCTGACTTCTGTGCCACAGACATGCAACCTGACTGCTGGGGGAAATTCTTCTGGAGAGGCTCAGGAAGCCTTCTAGTAGAAGGAATCTTTTAATTTATACACTGCCATTAATTAGAGTGTAGAACAGTCAGGGCAGTGATGGCGTGGTGGCAGAGATGGCCCTCCCAAGAGCAGGGTTACAGCCCGAGGGTGGCAGGAGGCAGCAGCAGCACAGGCTCAGAGTTTGTGTAGAGCATTCCAGCACCACCAGGCATTGGATCTGATGGAGTAGGGTCAGTTATCAAATACAGACTGAAAGGGATTTGGTGAGTGATGGGGCTTTTTAATTAAGATATAATGTCACTGGAATGAGAATATCACCATCAAACAATAGTCTCCTCCTGACATAAATGTCAACATTTGTAGACTATTATACCGTGACAGGTCTGGTTACAAAGACTTAATTTCTCTTATAGCAGATGATTAATTACGTAGATGCTGTCCCTCTGTCAGGCAAATATTGATGTGTTGCTGACAGCTGCACACTCTGGCACTCCAGCCTGGCTGAGAGGGGACTTGGCAGTGTCAAACAGCTGGAGAACAGCATGGCCAGAGAAGCACGGGCTTGTTTCTGTAACTCCTTTCCAACCGGGGCCAGATGTGCACATCAGGCCAGTGTGGGGAGGCAGGGAGGCAGGAGAGGGAGCCACTGTGGCTGCCAGCTTGCACTGCTGGAGCCTCACACCTTGAGGATTTAAAGCCACGCTGTAATTCTGTACAAGGCCTCTGCTTGGAGACAGTTTTTAAACAGAGGGAAACAAAAAAGAAGAGGCACTTACTTCTTCCTACTTGTAAAGAGTCCAGCAATCATCATCTTTTTCTTTTTGTCCTGGAGTTTAATGCTTTGTTGTTTATCCAGCAGTTCAGTTTTCAGGAGTTTTTGTTCATATCAGAAATAAATTACGTGGTTCAACACATATCACTGTGCATTTTGATTCACAATTAAGACTGAAGGGAAAAGATAATGAAATAAACACAGTATCTCTCTGCAGGCTCACTGTTACACTACTGTTCTTTACATGAATCAGTAACATCTGTAATTTCCACCATAGTACCATGTAAATGGTAATTGCAGGCTGACTTCATTTAACATCAACAGGAGTGCAATAAAAAACCAATCAAATTAAGCTATATGTTTTCTTTATGACTGGAGTAGCTAAATTATTTTCTTTTCATTATTGCTGTAGATCAAGTGAGGAACAGCTACCAGCTCTGTAATAATGGTACTTTGAGAGTGATGTATGCCAATGGCATGAGCATTAGCTTTCACAGCGAGCCTCATGTCCTGGCTGGGACTGTGACTCCCACCATAGGACGCTGTAATATTTCTCTGCCCATGGAAAATGGTTTAAACTCAATTGAATGGCGCCTGAGGAAGGAGCAGATTAAAGGCAAAGTGACGGTGTTTGGAAGAAAACTCAGGGTAAGTAGAACCTGTTGTTACAGTAATCACCTTTTCCTCTTTGGGCAGAAAATGATTTTGTTTTTATTTTGAAGGATGTTACTTTTACTTGTTAAAAATGTACAGCTCTGGGATTGTCTTTGGTGTGACACTGTTGGAGAGCTCAGTTGGCTGCATGGGATCATCTGCTGCAATCGGCTATAGAGCTTTGCTACTAAAAGTATTCCAAAAGAGATTGGTAAAAATACCTAAAATATTACAGAATCACAGAATCATCAATGTTAGAATAGACCTTCCAGATCATGCAGTCCAGTCATTGCCCCAGCCCCACTGTAATTGCCTCAAACCATATCCCCAAATGCCATATCCCAATGCCTTTGGAACACATCCAGAGATGGTGACCCCACCACCTTCCTGGGCAACATACTCCAATGCATGAGCACTCTTTCAGTGAGAAAAGTTTTTCAAATATCTAATCTGAACCTCCCCTGGTGCAACTTCAGGCCATTTCCTCTTGTCCTTTCATTAGAGATATGGTAGAAAAGACCGAGCCCCATCTTGCTAATTCCTTTCAGGGATTTGTAGAGAGCAATTAGGTACCCCCAAACCAACTTTTCTGCAGATTAAACACCCCCAGCTCCCTCAGCCATCCCTCTAAAGGTGTTTTCTAGAGCCTCCCCCAGCTTCATTGCCCAGTTGCTGCAAAACTCTCTGCCTCTCAATGGGGTGGGAATCTGAGCACTCACCACTTGTAAAACTGCCAGGACAGACTTACCCCAGCTCGTGCTGGGGAGCAAACACAACTACAGCATTCTGCTGCTGTAAAATCCCCCTACAGACTCACTGAGACAGGCATGTTGTGTTTGTTCCCTTTCCCAAATGGCAGATTGGAAAATAATTGCCATAATTACAAAATCGTGAGCACAGGATAAGGAAGACAGTCAGGTCATGTAATCCGTCCCCTGCCAAATTAAAGATCTGCTGCAGCTGGATTAATCCCATTCTGTGCTTTGCTGGCCTGATTTTTGCTGATTTTTTTTGACTGGACTACTTCAGTATGTGCAGTTTAGGAAAGGATTTGAGATACTGGGCAGAAAACAAATGTAGTGCTGATCAAGTCCTCGCTCTTTTAGCAATTTTTTCAACATTGCTGAACACAAAATACAGTTCAGTGTGTTCAAGATCACATAGCAAATATGCAAGCAATTATGTAGTGATTTACTAAAAAGAAGAGGCTTGGATGTTAATTTTTTTATATTTTCCTATTACTAGCATCTAATTCCCAGTGTTGAGTTGACAAATCTTTCCTTACTCTCACAAATGCTCAGAATGTACTTATTTGGGAGAGGGGGAAGGTTGGACAAAAAAATTGAATGAGATTAGCAGCTAATCCTTAATGACTAAATTTCATGTCTGTGTAATTGATTTTTGATGTGCTGACCTGCAGCAGTTGATTGGAAGTGGGAAAGAGATCAGCTCTACATTTTGACTAGGTGTTGTTCAAAATAAAAATAGGATGCTGAAATGAAATTGCAGTAATCCTAATTCTCAATACTAAAAATTTAATAGAGGTACTTGTGGTAATTAGCTGAAGTTAAGCACATCTTAGTGCTGAAACCTTGCCTGAGATAGGTTTTCTGAGATAGGTTTTCTTGCATCATGTTTATGCAAATCAAAACAATGCTTTATCTAGCAACACCTCAACATTTAATTGTCTGGTGTTAGTTCCTGTAACAATAATCACATATCCATTTAGCTCTTTTAAATGAAAATCACTATGAGATTATCACAGGTTGAGTGGACTGAAAATGAAATTTGAAAACGAGGGAGAAAGCATAGAATTTATTTGCATCTCATTTATTCTAATTCATCTTTACAAATTGTTCAGTGAACGAAGCAGAGCAAGTGTGTTGGAATGCTGTGGGGAGCAGGTGGCACACAGTGACACAGAGCACCAGGGCCACCTCCTGGAGCCCTGGTTCACAATCAGTGTGACTGGAGGGGTGGGCATTCTTTGTGATTCACCTCCTGCCTGAGTACGTCACCTCACAGTACTCTGGGCAATATTTGCTGGAGCCCACAGCCCTGTGCTTCTTAAAGGGGGCTTATAAAAAGATGGGGAGAGACTTTGTTTTAGGGTCTTTTGTGATAGGGTAAGGTGTGGCAGCTTTATCTAAAAGAGGGTAGATTTAAAGTAGTGATACAGAAGCTTTTTATGGTGATGTGGTTGAGGCACTGGCGCAGGGTGCCCAGAGCAGTGGTAGGGGCCCCATTCCTGGAAGCACTGAGGGTGAGGTTGGCAGGGCTCTGCACAGCTGGTCCAGCTGAAGATGTCCCTGCTCAGTGCAGAGGGGCTGTTCTGGGTGATTCACAGGTGACTCCCAACCCAAAGTGTTGGCTGGTTGTATGAGCCCTCAGGCAGTGGTGCTGCCTGAGCCCAGGCTCTGCCCTCCCTGCTTTAGGCACATCCCAGCCACACCTGTTGGAATCTGCACACCTGCCTGGGCACATTTCAGCAACCTGAGAAAGGGACTGCACCTTTATCTTGCCCCACTCACTGTGTGCTGCTGTGTGATGCACCACACTTCAGTGTCTGGCTGTAGTTTCAGATCAAGTCCTGCTGAGATTGCTGTCTGAAGAGTTTTGATTATGGAGCAGCATCCTGGAAGTGATTCCTGTGGCCAAACCTTTCCAGGTCACAAAGGGCTCGTCCCTACGGCCACTTCAGCAGCAGCCAAGGGAAAACCAGATTAGTGAACAAAAGAGAAAGTCAAGTAATGTGCAGTTGTGATACTTGGGACTGCTCTCAGTGTTCTCAGGGTGGGAATTATCAGCCTGTTTGGGTTCCTATATAATTAATATGATACTGCAATTACAGTCTCTGGTTTTACTCATTTTACAAATGCAAATGAAGGTACTGAATTATCCAAGCAGGTGATGTTTGTGTGTGCATCTCCAAGTGATATTTGTGTGTGTGCATGGCTCTTGTGTGTGTAATCATTTTTAAAAACCTAATAATTTTGTTTTCTATGGCAAAACCAAATAACTGTTAAAATGTTTTTGAGAAAAGAGAGGATACCTGCAGTCAGACTTTCCTTTGTGCAGATTGCTATTGCAGTTACTGTAATGGAGGGAGCAAAACCCAGAAATCCTGACTGATTTATGAAGCTTCAGAAGTTACAAAAAACCTAAACAAACAAAACCCCCAAAGCTAAAATTCAATTCATAATCTTTCTGAAAGACATTTTTTTTCTTTTTAGAAAATCTACTTACCCTTAAGAAATTGGGCTATTTCAGTCATACACTAACCCTTTAATTCTACAGCTAAATGTTTTTGAGAGGTCAAAGCTCTCTTCTGCTCATGAAAAGGGTTTTTTTTTAAATGTATCTGCCATCAGGGTTGATCCTACAAAACAAGAGTAACCAGCTGAGAAACTACTGATGCTGAGTTTGGCTTCCCTGGCTTTATTTTCATTGCAATGGGAAAGCAGAATATGACTTGTTTTGCCCCAAGGTGTTTTAAGAAAAATACTCTGTCTTTTCTGTGAATCACAGGGCAAGTTGTTGCTGGGATAACCTTTGGGAAAACCTACAGAAAAGAGCTTTTTTTTCCCTAGTAATTGCCCACTGAGGAAATGCAAACTGTTAAAGAGATTAATTTCATTAATGGAAAAAATTAGGATAATGAGCAATAATTTGAAATAATTATTTCTTTACAAACACGAAACTGTATTAATTTTAAATGTGTCTGTATAACTGAATTTCTACTGAGTTGGTTGGGGTGGGAATTGGGTTTACCCCTGCCGGTGAACATATCTCAGAATAATTTTTATATCCTCAAGAAAGGCTCAGGGTTAATTTACATATTGTTTGATGTACAGTTTAATTTTGGATAAGAGGAAATGTTGCATTATCAAAGCCACTGTAAAATATAAGCTAAAGAACAAATTCCCAGAAATTGATGAATACTGTTAAAGTAGTCATTGCTCTGAAATTATATCTAATTTTAAAACTTCTACTTTATTAATGACACATCTACAATTAAATTACTTAAGAAGCTCTATCAAATTCCAGCATTAACCTGAATTCGTTAGCTTACCCCCCAGTGAATATATTTATATATCTCTCATTATAACACTCTCCCTAGAAGCATCCCCATTTGGCATTCTTATTCCCCTTTGCCTCTGTTTTGCTTTTTTATTTTAAATAAATAAATAAATAAATCTGCCACTGAAACACTTCATGCTGTACTTTGAATGAAAATTATAACAAAAAAAAGGAGAGCAAGGGGAAGAAAAATATTTAACCTAATTATTTAGCACCTTTGTTTTCCACACTCGAAATCCATCTTTCCCAGCCAGTATGATCAGGATTTTTAAGCCCATCCCAAGTGAGGGGTCTATTGAATATTTGGAAAGTAAATGAAGAAAACAATAAATTAATGATTTCTAAGCAGGGTGTTGCAATTATAGAAGTGGCTAAACCTCAATAAAGACATCAAAATTTCTTCTGTTGTTCTTAGAGCGATTGTAGGGGGAAAGGCAAAAAAAAATTTATGGTGGAAGTAAAAAAACAAAAGAAAAATAGTAGAAAATAGAAAAATAGAACAGGTAGAAAAATATTCCAGGCAAAATAATTTGTTTCTCTGCACTTTAAGACCTCAGTGTGGAGAATGTCTGTCTGTTCTGACCATAACATAAAAATAGAAAAATAGAATAGATAGAAAAATATTCCATGCAAAATAATTTGTTTCTCTGAACTTTAAGACCTCGATGTGCAGAATGTCTGTCTGTTCTGAACATAATGGATTTTACTGTAGGATATCACCTCTTATAGTGCAGTGAGATGGGAAATACCCCAGTAAGACCCCAAATTATTTCAATATATACCACCAAATAGAAGGCAAAAGCCAGTTGACAGGAGCCCTACACTTCTCACAGGATTTCCCTGTTTTACACCACAAACCACATAAAACAATGATGCACTAACAAGCCAACCAGCATTATAATTGCCATCTTAACCACCATGTCCGTCATCCTCCTTCCTATATCCCCTGTAATCCTTACCACCATCTAAGAAATATAGGATTACCTAAACTGAAGGCCTTCAAGGCCTTAAACAAGAGTTAAACCCTGTTAATTTCTGCTAAAGTCCGCAGGCCATTACCCTGCATCCCCTAAATGCAACTCCTAGGGTAGGACCTTCCAAGGTTTACTGGGCAGATGGGCTTTGATGCCATGATACTACAAAGGCATCCCCTTTCCCCGCTGTAAGCTGGGTGTGCCCAGCTCTGGCTGAGCTCAGCCTCCTTCCCTGGCGCAGGTGCACGGCAGGAACTTGCTGTCCATCGACTACGACCGCAACATCCGCACCGAGAAGATCTACGACGACCACCGCAAGTTCACCCTGCGCATCATCTACGACCAGCTGGGCCGGCCCTTCCTCTGGCTGCCCAGCAGCGGCCTGGCCGCCGTCAACGTCTCCTACTTCCTCAACGGGCGCCTGGCCGGGCTGCAGCGCGGGGCCATGAGCGAGAGGACCGACATCGACAAGCAGGGCAGGATCGTGTCGCGCATGTTCGCCGACGGCAAAGTGTGGAGCTACACCTACCTGGAAAACGTAGGTGGTGTTGTGTGATTGTGTTCTCAGGGGTCCCAGGGTGAGGGAAGAGATGGGAATCTTGACTTTTGGAAGGCTGATTTATTATTTTATGATAGATATTATATTAAAAGAAAATGATATGTTAAAACTATACTAAAAGAATAGAAGAAAAGATTTCATCAGAAGGCTAGGAATGGAATGGAATGGAATGGAATGGAATGGAATGGAATGGAATGGAATGGAATGGAATGGAATGGAATGATGATAAAATCTTGTGACTGCTCACAGCCTCAACACAGGAGGCTGTCATTGGTCATTAAGTAAAAACAATTTCACATTCTGGATAAGCAGTTCTCCAAATCATATTCCAAAGCAGCAAAACATGGAGAAGCTGAGGAGGAGAAAAGATCCTAACGAAAGGATTTTTCAGAAAATATGTCTGTGACAGTGTCACCTCCTGGCACAAGCTGGAAGGACACAAAGTTCTGTTTGGCTTCATGGCACATAAATCACACACACCCGCTAGCTAAGATTTGGTGTATGCCAGCTGTTAGTCATCCCTGGTCTCAAAATTCCTTATTTTGGTGTATCCTAGCTGTTAGCCATCCCTGGTCTCAAAATTCCTTATTTTGGTGTATCCCAGCTCTTAGCCATCCCTGGTCTCAAAATTCCTTATTTTGGTGTATCCCAGCTCTTAGCCATCCCTGGTCTCAAAATTCCTTATTTTTCATTTAGTCAGCTGAATATGACTAATTCTTAATGGGAAATATTTTGTTCATGTTTCTGTCTTTTGATATTTTCCTGCCATAGAATGGCAGTAAATTAACACAATGTATTGTGCTTAATTAAGCCCAAAAATGCATGACTAAACCTGACAAAAGGTTCATGTAGAAATAGGTAATTCATCTCTAATTGTTACTTATTAAATGAAAGTATGGTTGTGCATACTTAGCCTAATTAGCACACTTCAGTCATAAAAGTGTCTTAAATACTGCAAAACTGCATATTGTTTTCCCTTTCCCTTCTTGTTGTTCCAAGTTAACCAGAGCTGATGTTCTCTGCTTAGTTTCTCACATATTTCACAGTAACAGTTGTGAATTACAACTGCTGGCAGAAAGATAAATCAAGTTATTTATCTAACTCCTCTGCATCCCTCAGGAAAAAAAAAGGAAAATAAAAAAAAGTCCTCCTACAGGGAGGACAGCTCACAGGTTGCTAACCTACAATTTCTCTGGAGTGTCAGCCTATTGATTTCCAAGGAGCAGATCCTCTCATCTGGCAACCTGACAATATTCCTGAGCAGCTCTGTGCCCCTGACTAATGTATCTGATGCTCTTTGTACTCATTTTACATTAGTGCCTCTCCAGTAAACTTTTCTTCAGCTCCCTCTCTCGGGCCACATGCTGATAGCTTTGTTGTTGTTTCCCCTGCAGTCGATGGTGCTGCTGCTGCAGAGCCAGCGCCAGTACATCTTCGAGTTCGACTCCTCGGAGCGCCTGCACGCCGTCACCATGCCCAGCGTGGCCCGGCACAGCATGTCCACCCACACCTCCGTGGGCTACATCAGGAACATCTACAACCCCCCCGAGAGCAACGCCTCCGTCATTTTTGATTACAGCGACGACGGCAGGATTCTGAAAACATCGTTTTTAGGTACCGGCCGTCAAGTCTTCTACAAGTATGGAAAGCTGTCCAAGCTGTCTGAAATTGTTTATGACAGCACGGCGGTTACTTTTGGGTACGACGAAACTACAGGTGTCTTAAAAATGGTAAATTTACAAAGTGGAGGGTTTTCTTGTACGATTCGCTATAGGAAAATTGGTCCTCTTGTTGACAAACAAATCTACAGGTTCTCTGAAGAAGGAATGGTCAATGCAAGGTTTGATTATACATATCATGACAACAGCTT
The DNA here is from genome assembly GCF_023055355.1 of Agelaius tricolor. NCBI lineage: Eukaryota > Metazoa > Chordata > Aves > Passeriformes > Icteridae > Agelaius > Agelaius tricolor. The sequence goes on along the minus strand of NW_027269278.1, from coordinate 5,055,156 downwards.
CCGAATCGCAAGCATCAAACCCATCATTAGTGAGACGCCTCTTCCAGTTGACCTTTACCGTTACGATGAGATTTCTGGCAAAGTCGAGCATTTTGGCAAATTTGGAGTTATTTATTACGATATTAACCAAATTATCACCACGGCGGTTATGACACTGAGCAAGCACTTTGACACCCATGGGCGCATTAAGGAAGTGCAGTACGAAATGTTCCGGTCCCTGATGTACTGGATGACCGTGCAGTACGACAGCATGGGAAGGGTGACCAAAAGAGAGCTCAAACTCGGTCCCTATGCCAACACCACCAAGTACACCTATGACTATGATGGAGATGGGCAGCTGCAGAGCGTGGCAGTCAACGACAGGCCCACGTGGCGCTACAGCTACGACCTGAACGGGAACCTGCACCTCCTGAATCCTGGGAACAGCGTCCGACTGATGCCGCTGCGCTACGACCTCAGGGACAGGATCACGCGCCTGGGTGACATCCCCTACAAGATTGATGATGATGGGTTCCTGTGGCAGCGGGGTGCAGATGTGTTTGAGTACAACTCCAAAGGGCTCCTGACCAGAGCTTACAACAAAGCCAATGGGTGGAGTGTTCAGTACCGCTACGACGGACTGGGCCGAAGGGCTTCCTGCAAGACCAACCTGGGGCATCATCTGCAGTACTTTTATGCTGATCTTCACAATCCAACAAGGGTAACTCATGTCTACAATCATTCCAACTCTGAAATTACCTCTTTGTACTACGATCTGCAAGGGCACCTCTTTGCAATGGAGAGCAGCAATGGGGAAGAGTATTACGTGGCCTCTGATAACACAGGCACTCCGTTAGCTGTGTTCAGCATCAATGGCCTCATGATCAAGCAGCTCCAGTACACGGCCTATGGGGAGATCTATTATGACTCCAACCCAGATTTCCAGCTGGTCATTGGGTTCCATGGAGGGCTCTATGATCCTTTAACCAAACTCGTGCATTTTACCCAAAGGGACTACGATGTCCTGGCTGGGCGCTGGACATCTCCTGATTACACCATGTGGAAAAATATTGGCAAAGAACCCTCTCCTTTCAATCTGTACATGTTCAAGAGTAACAACCCTCTCAGCAATGAACTGGATCTAAAGAATTATGTAACAGGTGAGACTTCTTCACATTTATAATGCATAACACTACAGCTTGGAAGCTGATTTGGGAAGGAAACCCAGCTTCTCCTTACGAGCCCTTTGCTCAATCCTCACATCAAGTTCGGGCCATTTTCTTCTTTTGGCTACGAAAAGAAGTGGCTATTTCTGATTCCTTGGTACTGCTCTTCCCTGAACAAAGGGCTCTGAGAGAGAAGCCATGATGAATTATGAAGGGAAAAAATAAATATAAGTTTGCGTGAATAGAAAATTTCAGCACAGCCATAGTGCTCTTCCTGTTGAACTACTACCAGTACTAGTAAAAAGAAGTGTTCATTCTAACTCTGTCCCAAGAAAAGTGAAGTCATGTATAGGAATCACTGGCAGGTTGGTTCAGAATCACAAACCAGAACTGTTCAGATCTTTTTCTTTCAGGTCTACTTTCAAAATTAACTACAGTCTGAGCTCATGGGCACATTAAGAATTAGCACCAAGAATGGATTTAATTAGGCCTCTTTTCCCCATTTAACTTTTAATATGCAAACAGTCTTTAGTCTTTAAAATTAAATCCTTGATGTTTTTTAAGATTATTTCATCCTGAAAGACTAATAAATGTTATGGATTTTGTAGAGCTGAGAAACAAAAGTAGTTTTGATCACATATGTTAGAATTGGGTAAAACTTGTAACCCTTTCTTAATTAGGAATAATTTTTCACTTAGTAACATCACACAGTACTTGAACTAGCTGCTGGCAGTTTCTAAAAGGAAAGGTAATTAATATGTCCTCAGGAAAAGCTTTTTTTTTCAGAATTGAATATGCAGTACACAATAATTAGAGTAGTGATACCATTTTTAAAAGGAATTATCTTAATTTTAGGAGTAATTTGAATTTCAAGAAAAGTGTGCACTTCCTTCAAAGAAAATCACAGCATGTTTCATTAGTACTTTGCAACCTAATAGTAGGTGTAACACACCAGAGGTTCTAGTGGAGCAACTTTGCAATTAGGAAATAATGTGATTTGTATCTGATAGTGTGAAAATACTGGTGACTAAAATTACCTCGTTCTCGTAAATTCAACAAAAGTCCTATTTTCATCCACTACCCTTTGATTTTGATTTTCAACATCATCTTACTATGCTTTTCTACATTCTGAAATTGTATTTATTTAATCTATCCACTGGATGAAATCGAATAAGATAAATTGCATTTAGGGACACCACACACCTTGTACTCTGTAAAAATACTTCATCAGTGATGCAAATATTTTTTGCTGTAGGACTGAACAGATTATCTTAGACAAAAAGTGATTATGGTGTCACCTTTGTTGTCATAGTGAAAAAAAAAAAAAGAGAACAAAACAGAACACCAAAAACTCTTTCCCTGCAGTCCATTCTTACTGTTAACCCCTGACACAGGAGTTTATTCACAGGTTTTGCTGAAAACAAATTCCTGTAGCAAATGCAGTGCTGCAAAGCACATTAGCTCAGCAAAATTGCAACTGTTTTGTATATAGGTCCTGCCCTGGTTTCTGTGGAATTGGAGCAGCTGAAGTGAACTGTTCAGGAGATACCATTTTACCATAAAATAAAATTGAAGCCTTATGAGGAGCAGTAACCCTGTGCTGTCCAAGGGTTCATGAAAAATACAGGAGGCACTGTGTGATGGGAGATGGTATAGATACCTCATAGAGGCAGAGTATTTTACTACTCATTTTAGAGTCAAAATGGCTAAGAAAAAAGATACTTCTGGGGAAGACAGGCTTTGCAACAGCTCAGCTCACAGAAGTGGAGCCAGTGTAGGCCAGCAAGGAGAGATGGCCACTGGGAAAGACAGGAGAGATTTTTAAGCAAAAATTATCATGAATTTAGGAAACAGGAAATGTAAAATGGGGTAATGGATTCTTTTTTTGTTAAAAGAGTTATCATTTGGATAACTAAAATACATAATTAGTTCTTAATACCCGCAGAGTGAGAATTACTGTTATTAACTTAGTTTCTTAGCTTTTACAGCTAGATCTGAGGATAGAGTTTTTGTGGTTGATCCCACATCTGGAACTTGCTGAGGCTCACCTCAGAGCTGAGCTGTAACACTCTCACACAGCTCCTACTTTCCCTGGAGGGATGGGGAGGATATTTTTGTTGCCTAAATTTAGACATGTGATTTACAAATCTAGCTTCTCACTGCTTTTAATGGAGCCTCCTGAGACCTGATGACAGCTGATGGAAGTAGGACATAGAAGAGAAGCCATATCTTTCCCCAAAGGACTTTTGCAGATGTTTTTAGAGTGTTAACCTAATAATATATCATTATACAATACAATTTATAGGTTACATATAGTAGCCATATCAGAAGGTGTCAGAGATGGAACAAGTACTGTAAACTGTAAAATATTTGGATAATTCATGTGCTCTAATGGAAAATAATGAAAGAGCTGGTATATCCCTGATGATTTATTTAGGGTAAATTTAATGCAGTGTTTCCTGTACCTTTTCATAGTGGATTGCTACAGTACTGTAAAGTTGCACACAATAATAAAAATTGTGACTTCAGTTGCTACTTGAAATTGAGGATGTCAAAGATGGATTTCCTAATTTTCTTATTTTCTCTATTTGTTAAACACATGTATTACTCACTTAAGTGCTTTCTTTCAAATTTCAGATGTCAAGAGCTGGTTGGTGATGTTTGGATTTCAGCTTAGCAACATCATTCCTGGTTTCCCTAGAGCAAAAATGTACTTTGTGTCACCACCATACGAGCTGTCTGAGAGTCAAGCATGTGAAAATGGACAGGTAGGCAGAAAGATTAAATTACTTTTTTTTTTATAAATTTGCCCCACTCTAAGGATAGAATCACTGGCTCTTCTGTAGTTACAGCAGAAGGCCAAGGCATTTAATTCAGTGTAAAGTGAAGTGAGTATAGCTACATTTTATACTAATGAACATATGCCTTTCTTGCCAGCCTTCGTTGTTATCATAATTACAGTGTCATTAGTTTGTCTTTTATTGAGTTATTCCTTGATTAACAAGTTGTAACTCGATTAACTTGATTAGCAATGACAAAGGGAGACTTTGTCAGGGTAATTTATCATCTGTTGTACCTTTGGTAAAACCATCCTAATAATGTGTTCCAATAAACTTAGGTTGGTACTTGTTTTACTGGTAAAAAAGGGTTCTACTTCTCACCCTGCAAGAGGTTTTCTTACCATTTTTTTGTCATTTTTCTAGTTAGAGGTTTTGATTTGCTATTCCATTTAACCTCAGTTACAGTGTTCGTACTTGTCAGGTTAATGGTGAACAGTATATGGGTTTAACTTTCATAATAAATTCCAGCCCATTTAATAAACCTCAGAAGAGTACTAGGCCAATTCCAATCATACTCTTTGCTAGGCTTATTTCATCTTTGTGGTAATACAACAAAAATAATCATATAAACCTAAACTTACCACTTTCCCAGGCTTCCAAGTCATTTGAGAGTCTAAACCCCCTCTTCAGGAATTGCTTTGGTGCTTTTGGGCCCAAATTTCATCTATGTACAAAAAAGCTTATATTCATAAGCCTTTTAGTTATATTTACTGGTTGAAATCTCTGGGAAAAGTGTCCACGAGTTAAGTGCCACCTTTTAAATACATTGGATTCTATTTGTTTTCAGCTCTGATTAAAATTGTGCCAGACTTGGGCCTTTCTTATTCTTCTACTGGGCATTATATGATTGGCCAAAATTGAAATGTGTAGTGCATATATGCTACTGAGAATGATAAGTACTTTATTTGGTCTTACAGATGGCAAAAATGATTTGCTGAATGAGTATTTACTTGATTCTGAACAAGATGTGGATGGATGGATGGAGGGATGGAATGATGGATCAATGGAATCATGGATGGATGGAATCGTGGGTGGATGGATGGATGGATGGATGGATGGATGGATGGATGGATGGATGGAATAATGTATAAAATGATGGATGGATGGATGGATGGATGGATGGAGGGATGGAATGATGGATGGATGGATGGATGGAATCGTGGGTGGATGGATGGATGGATGGATGGATGGATGGATGGATGGATGGATGGATGGAATAATGTATAAAATGATGGATGGATGGATGGATGGATGGATGGATGGATGGATGGATGGATGGAATCGTGGATGGATGGATGGATGGATGGATGGATGGATGGATGGATGGATGGATAACTGAGGGTGGTCTTTCGAAGTGTAGAATTTTTCTTTGCCTGTCTTTCCTTTAAAAAAGCAAAGCAAAGCTCATTATTGGTCTCTGAAATGAGTATGTTCAGACCTGCATCTTCTTTGGTGTTTTTTTTTTGTTCTGTTCTGCTTTCCCCAGCTAATTACAGGAGTGCAGCAGACGACAGAACGACACAACCAGGCTTTCATGGCTCTGGAGGGACAGGTCATATCTAAACGATTACATGCCAAAATTAGAGAAAAAGCAGGCCACTGGTTTGCCACAAGCACTCCCATCGTGGGGAAAGGAATCATGTTTGCCGTGAAGGAAGGCCGTGTCACCACCGGTGTTTCCAGCATCGCCACGGACGACAGCAGGAAGATCGCCTCGGTCCTGAACGGCGCTCACTACCTGGAGAAGATGCACTACAGCATCGAGGGCAAGGACACCCACTACTTTGTGAAGGTGGGCTCGGCCGACAGCGACCTGGTCACCCTGGCCATGACCAGCGGGAGGAAGGTGCTGGACAGCGGCATCAACGTCACCGTGTCGCAGCCCACGCTCCTCGTCAGCGGCAGGACTCGAAGGTTTACGAACGTTGAGTTCCAGCATTCCACGCTGCTGATCAACATCCGCTACGGGCTGAGCGCCGACACGCTGGACGAGGAGAAGGCCAGGGTGCTGGAGCAGGCTCGGCAGCGAGCCCTGGCCGCAGCCTGGGCCAAGGAGCAGCAGAAGGCGCGGGACGGACGCGAGGGCAGCCGCGTATGGACAGACGGAGAGAGGCAGCAGCTCCTCAGCACGGGAAGGGTTCAAGGTTACGAGGGATATTATGTCCTGCCCGTGGAGCAGTACCCAGAGCTAGCAGACAGTAGCAGCAACATCCAGTTTTTAAGACAGAATGAAATGGGAAAGAGGTAACAAATTAACCTGCTGTCATCCTTTGCTGGATGAATCAGTAGTCATAACTGTTATCTCCTCTCCTAAGGAGATGAAGACCTAAATGGGGGCACTAGGCTGAGCTACTCTGGGATAGTAAGTGGCAAAAAAGCTCATATTTTTTGAGTTAAATGCTACTGTTCAAGTGATTAAAAACCACATCCTGAAGTGGACTAAAGCCAGACTGAAAACTCTTAACCGTACAAATTAAAAAGTACCCCTGAAATATTACCCACTTGTTCTGGGTCTAAAGAAAAACAAAAAGAAGGCCTCGTATTGTATTACCTCACTCCATTCACACGTGAGCAAACTAAGAAATCCAAGTGGGCCACTTTCACTAACCAGCTGATGAAACACAGATGATTCAGACTGCTTGTTTGATAAATATCCAAGAGGTTTTCATTTAAAGCAAAATACAGATGCATTTAAAACATGACTTTGGGGTGATTTGTGTGTAGCGAATGGAGGACAAATGAAATGCAAGTGAGAGCGCACTGGAAATAGGAAAGGAAAATATATTTAAAAGTAACAAAACCACACTTGCACTCTGACCCTCCACTTGTCTGGCCTGAAGCTTAACTTATTCAAAGAGGGCAGAGTGTAAAGTTACATTCAAAACGGTGGCTATAAATCACTACAGATAAATTTCATACTCTGTTTGTCTTTGAAGATTTCCATTGTGGACAGTATAACACAGTTACAGGGTGTAGTCTGTTTAGATTCAGTAGTTTGTTGGTATCAGTTCCAGTAGAGCTGTGGGCATTGTGTTACACTATTGCAAATGGGCACCACGTCAGATCACCCTGTACATACATCAGCCAGAAGGCACAATCACTGTTTCAGATTTAAAAATTATTAGTGTGTTTGTTTGGTCGAGAAACTGAGACAATCACATTACGGTCACCACAAAAAAAAAAAAGAAAAAAAAAAGTCTAATAAGAACTTTGGTACAAGAACTTTTTTGTAATATACATGTATGAATTGTTCATTGAGTTTTTATATTAATTTTAATTTGCTGCTAAGCAAAGACTAGAGACAGGCAAAGATAATTTATGGCAAAGTGTTTAAATTGTTTATACATAAATAAAGTCTCTAAAACTCCTGTGAATTAGTTGTCTTCCATTGCAAAATCTTGTAAAAGCGATTCTTGTCTGGCTGTTTCTAATGCACACAGCATTTTGTATGTGGAATGACTTCCTGTGGTTCAATGGATCCTGCAGGGGGCTGCTCCTTTGATCTCTGGGTAAGCAAAGTCCTTCACATACATCACCCAAAAATCTGCTTAGGACACAGGAGAAAATTGGTAAATGCTTTAGGAATGCCCTCCCTCTCTGCACCTCATGGCTAGCAGTCCTCAAACTGCTGTGTTTCAGTTCTGGAATTAGTTTAATTGCACTGAAGTAACCTCTAAACAGTTTGAAAATGTAGTAACATAATATTAAGTGGAACATGCAAGGCTGTGCTGTGAGCCAGGAAGTCTCCATGAAATCTGTCTTCTTTGGGAGATTGCTTATTTCTACCACATTTAAAATGGGAGGTAAGATCAAAGAGCCTCTCCTAAGCAAACAGTCACTCCTGGTGATGATAAAAGGGAGCCATCCATCACCCAGAGCCCTGCCGCTTTTATCTCATTTAAGGATGTAGCTGGGGAGCTCTACTTAATTTTGAGAACAGTTTTGCTTTTGGGGTTGCAAATGAGGTTTTTAATGATTCATGATAGCAGCAGAGATGCTCGAGTTGATTATGGGCATAAATTGACTCCAGGGCGTTTTTAAAGCCGAGCAGTTGGGTGCCTGTGTGGTGCAGCACCTGGAGCTCTCACAAGCCATGTCTCATTTTTCTGTGCAAACGAGAGCCACCCCACTCTGGCTGGGAGTTACACACCTACCTGGCACCCCATGGGCACCCCCAGCCCTGCCACTCAGCCTCTGAAGATGAAGTCTGGCTGCATTTTTAGATAAAGTTCTGACTGTCCATCACTGCAGATGTTTTTCTTTGCTGAAGGACTCAGAATGCTGTTACATTATTATTTTGTTCTTTACAAGTGAAATCTCTTAAGGAAGTGGTGTTTTTTTAATAGGGGAATAAAACATGAAATCACAAAGTAGAGACACTTTGCATTATTGCAGTCTGTCTAGATTACCTGGCCTTGTCCTGGTAAGCTGCTTAGTTCATTTTTTGGGATAGAATCTTTTTGCAGTTTGAGAATGTTGAAATGAGAACCTGTCACACAGTCCCCAGTGTCCCTCATTCTGTTACCATTCTCCTAAAGCTGAAACTCTTCAGAACTGGAGATTCTGCTACTTCAAAAGGGAACTCAGTTAAGCTAAAAGGGAAGCATCCTTTGAATATTAATGACTGTCAGAGGAGATGTAACAAATTCCAGGGGATGCACTCCCTACTCATCTCCTTTGCAACTAACACACACCATCAGGATGTTCTTAAACAGAGTTTTGGGAGATGGTGCTAAATTCTCACCAGAGATCACTGCCCCAGGGCTAGCTGCAGTTTCCAAAGCCAGTGTGCAGCACAGGTTGTGTGCAAAGCCCCAGCAACACACCTGAGCTCTTAGGCCCAGCTTAGCATCGTGCTGGACCTGAGCAAGGTCATTCCCAGCTCTGCCCCTTGGCTCTGCCCCTTCCCTTTCCCTGTGTTCCCACACAGAGCCCCAGCCCCACTCCCATCCACATGGACTACCCAGCCTGTCCTCTGGGCGAGTAAACTGTGTCCAGTGACTTAGGGAACCTTGTGTGGTGCACCAAAGAGATTGGAAGAGTGTCTGTATTTTTTGTAATTATGACAAAAGACCTAAATTTTCTCATGTCTGAAAAAAACAGCTGGTAGAGACCATTCTAAAGAGTTTTCATTTAAATGAGGCAGATAACTGGACTGGTGTGGTCATGGCCAGCTCTCTTGTGGTCCCATCTGGGTCTCCCATTTCTTGAAGCATCTGTTTCTCCCTTTTTCTTTCCACAACCTTCCCTTTCCCCACCTCAGACTGGTATCTCCCATTCCTCTCAAAGCTTTTGCTTTTCCTCTCTTTTCCTTGCTACGCTTTTCCATATGGAATAGATGCTTAACCTAAAGCACTGTCAAGGAGATGTGAACTGGATTCTTCTTATGAGGGAGTAGTTAAGTGGTGGCTTTAAGAGTGACATTGTGTCTGTGTCCCCAGTAGCACTGTGAGCAGGACAGAGCAAGGGCACCAGCCAAAGGACCTGGCCTGGAAAGCACTCCTGGCTCTGGGAAGGCACAGAGCACGAGCTCAGGCCAGCCTGAGTACCATGAGCAGGGGTTTGCCCTCCCAGCTCACCTGAGTGCAAGCTGACTTGTTTGTAGAGAGAGCAGAAATCCAAGAATAGGCTGCTTCTGTTTGATGCAAAAACCAGATGGAAAATCAGCATTAGAGTACATTTCCTTTTTTTTTTTCTTCCTATTGGATTGCTGTAACTGTAGGAATTTGGTGTTTATAACTTTGCATTTCAGCTTGGAAAAAAACATCTTGTTTGCTGACTTATCCCAAAGAGTGGACTGGCTGTGGGTGAGCCATGTGTCCCAGCACAGCCTGCTCCTCTCCACCGTGGGTGTTCTGCCTCTCCAGGTGGCACCTGTGGCATTTTGGCCACATGATGGCAGATCTGCCAAGGAGACGTCAGAGCTGCCAGCTTTGCCTGCTGGCACTGCCTTGCCCACAGCAGTCCCAGCAGTGCCCTGGCACTTCCTTAGGGGCTGGTTCTCTCAGACTGAGGCACACACAGACATTCCTCCCAAAGCTGGGCCAGACCAGTGCATCCACAAAACTCTCATGGGAATGAATAAAGGGAAGGAACCACTTAGGCTTTTTTTGGGGGGCGTTTGTGGTGTTTTTTTGGTTTTTGGGTTTTGGTTTTTGTTATGGTTCGGTTTGGTTTGATTTTTTTTTTTGCTATCTGTAGTGCAGTGGCTGACACCAGAGCACACACTGGGCCCTGAGAGTGCACAGATCCAGACTGAAACCTGCCTGGGAGCCTGGCTCTGGCACTTCCAGTTTTCACCTCCCATCCCTTGGGAAATGCAGCCTCTCAGAAACTTCCTGATAGAAGGGATTGTGCCAACCCCTCTGTAAGCCATCCCTGATCTTCATGTATCTTCATCACTGTTGTAAGAACAGGAGAGCCAGGTATCCCTCACCTGCCCTGAACAGAACCATGGCACTGCCTTCCAAGACTCTTCATGTTTGTTGGTCATTTCCTGTTTAAGAGTCCAAGAAAACCTCATCAGGATTGAATGCCATTGAATAATTTGCATTAAGTGCTTTGTGCTGTAATTTCTGTAAGGTTCAGCCCTTTGACAACAGTTCTCAAATAAGCACACAATAATGATCAAACATGGGAGCATGTTCAACACACAGCCTTGAGGGTACAGCCCTAGAAAACTCCAAATGTAAAGGTTTCAGTCACTGAATTGCACTGTCCTGTGTTCATCTGGTGACCTTGCATGAGAACCCCACATGAAGGTCAGTCATAAACTCAGGGGACCTCTGAACTGTGACTCAGTTCAAAGGGGAGATTTTACCTTACAAATTAAGGCAGGTGTAATGAAGTGGTAACCAGGACCTCCCTGCTTCTGAGCTGCCTCTGAACTTTTCTGCCAACCATAAAAGTTCCTTCCCAGCATCTTCCAGCACAGCCTGCAGCATAAAAGTTCTTTATTTACAAGGATTACTTAGTTTAAACAGTACTCACTGCATTTGAAACCTGTGACTCCTCTGGAACCAAACTCAGTTCTCTACCTCTGTGTTCTAAGGGCTGTGCTACAGGAGAGGGTCAGCTTCCAACACATTACAGGTGCTGACACAGCTGCAAAAGGTGCTTTACTCTGCACATTCTGAATTGGCAGCAAGATCTCAGAGCCTTAGAGCCACTTTGGGCCCACAGAAAGCAGTGAAGGAGCCTGGGCAGGTGGCTCCACTGGGCAGGGTCTGTCTCTGAAGGCTCTGCTGCTGCTGGTACCAATACACAGACCAATATTGTGTGCTGGAACTGCTTGGTCAGTCAGTAATACCAGAACAATTCTGTCTTCCTCCCCCTGTATGTCTGTCATCTCCCCAGTGAGCACAGCAACAACTGAGCATGACTAAGAGCTCTAGGAAGGCAAATACCAGTGCCAAAGCACCAACTCCCCTGTGTTCACAGAGCCTTTTCTGCTTCTGCATAACCCAGCACAAATGGGTTAAAACCAGCACAGTGCTGGGCACAGCTGGAGCTGTGCTCATGAGCTGTGTGTCTACAGCAGCAACACCTGAGCAAGTGGCATTTAACAAGGAGCTGAGAGTGGGTCACACAGATACAGATACAGATACAGATACAGATACAGATACAGATACAGATACAGATACAGATACAGAATGCTTTGGAGCACCCTCACAGGGCACCCATCACACTCAGGGGTTAAGTTGGTAATTTTAATCTCAGCTGACTGACAGCTCCCTGTATTAGCTCAGCCTCCCCACCACAATCACCAAAAATAAGCAAAGCCCCAGAGGTGGAGGCACCTGTGTGATGTGCTCAGGTACCAAGCCAGGCATGCAGCCAGGTGACCAGCAAGAAAGCAGCTTGGCAGGGAGGGCAGGGACTGACCCTGCCAGCCTCCCCCTCACACAGTCTGGGGTCTGCCTTCTCCACCAGCAGCCCCAGGAGCCTCTTCCAACCTGCTGAGAGTGGGGTTTGCACCAGGGGCAAGAGGCAGAGCCCAGCAGGTGCCCTGCACCCTCCCACATGCCACCAGCCCTGCCCAGCCTTCCCCACACCTCCTGCAGCAGGAATGGGGTGCTGCTCCTCAAAACACACATCTCATGTCTCAGGTTGGTCTTCCCCTCCTTTCCTTGCTCGTTAAAATACTTGGGTAGCATCTTAGGAGGATTTAATGGTTACAGTCAGGCTACTTCTGAGCCAAGGAGGCAGACAAAAAAAAGCAAGTAATAAAGCAAAATGTGGTAAAAACACCACGGGAGAGAGCTGTGTGCCAACTTTCAGACAAGCAAATGAATGCAGCCAATTTATAAATCCTTAACAAATAGGATTTACAATGGAAGTGGCAGTTAAGCCATCATGAGTACCAAAGGTGGCAGGCAGGGCTCTGTAATGCTGTCTGTGCTCTGCAGCAGCAGCTCAGCAGCATTGCTATTGGAGAAATTGTATTTACAGAAGTTTTTCATCTTTAGATGACAGCTCTTGGCAGGCTTTAGTCTAATTTGGTGGTTGCATACAAAAGGAAAATCGGCCAGCAGGACTCTGGGCTGTACCACTGACTATGCTGCTGAAACCCAGGCCTTGTGACTGTGTCAAATGCCTCTCTGTCCTCAAACTCCACTAGCTGCAACCATCACATAAATGAAAGTAAAATATTAAGAAATATTAGTGTTATAAATCAGTAATTCACCTATCTTGTTTTTGGTTGTTTGCAATAGTTACTGACTCAATAGGCACTACTTGATAAATCAGACTTTTTTATCTGTCAGAAGTTCTCTGTAGAGATAAAAACCAGATTCCTGCTTGCCTGTGAAGGCTGAGTGATCTTTTAGAAAACATCCCCATCTCAATGCCTTGGTCTGTGCCCAGGTGGGGAAGGCAGGTTGTTACAAACCTTGGAACAAAGCACATGAGAGGAGAGTTCTCACACTTAGCACAGGGCCCATATTGAAAAGCAGGGTTGGTGTGGGTGGAGGCTGCTGGAGGGCCTGAAGTCCAGCTCTTCCTTTGGTTCCAGAGTGTCCCAGGACAGGTAAGGATAACCCAATTTTAAGAGCATGTCCAGCTGAGATAAGAATATCTTCAAGGCTGGCGCCAGCAACCTATTGAGTGCTCAGTCAGCCTTACAGCAAAATTAGGATGTCTTATGTTTAACCAGAACTCTCTGTATCTCTTCCTTTGCCTTTTTCCTTTGCCCTGTCACTGGGCCCCACTGAGACAATCCTGGCTCTCTTGTCAGTACTCCTCCCTGCAGATACTGGTACACCACTGTTAGATCACTCCTCTCCAGGCTGAACAGCCTCAGCTCCCTCAGCCTGCCCTGTTTCAGGTGCTCCTGTCCCTTCACCACCTCACTGCCCTTTGCTGGGCTCTCTCCAGCACGTTCCTGTCTTGTGCACTCTGCTCACTCAGGAGCAGACTCAGCACCCCAGCCACTGAGCAGAGGGCAGGGATCACCTCCTCAGCCCCTCGGTGATGTCCTGGCAAACCCAGCCCAAGGTGCTGCTACAGGAACGTAGTGCTGGCTCAGGATCAACTCCTTGTCCTGCAGGTCCTTTTCTGGAAAGCTCCTGTACACCTGGCTGGCCTCCAGCTCCTACTGGTGCTTGGGCTTGTTCCTCCCCAGGTACAGGACTCTGACCTTCCCTTTGCTGATCCCATGAGGCTCCCTTAACCCCCTTTCTCCAGCCTGTGCCCCTGGGTGGCAGAAGACCCTCTGGTTCATCAGCTGCTCTGCCTCCAACCTCCCCAGCTGCCATGGCACTTCAGGCCAGCAGGGAACAGCCTGGCAGTGCCATCCTCCAGCTCCCAGGGCTGCATCCCCGCAGCTCACAGGGATGTCACAGGGATGTCACAGGGATGTCACAGGGATGTCACAGGGATGCCCATGTTCCTTTTGCTGCTCCCGGACCTGACCCTGCTCCACCGACCCCGGGAAGGGCAGGATGCTGTGCCCTGCCCTCGGCAGCCGCAGACAGCTGGACAGATTGCCAGGCAGCAGGACAGGCTGCCCAGGGAACAGCAGAGGCTCCGCCGTGAGTCCCACCTGCAGCCGCAGCGTGAGGGGAGCCGCACTCGAGAGAAAAACCCATCTGCGGGTGAGAAACACAAACTGTGCAGGCAAAGCCGAGTGTCCCTGCCCGCCCTGCCCTGGCTCCGCACACCGCGCTGGCTGCGCCGCTCCCCGCACCCATCCCCGCTGGGCTGCGGACGCACCGCGGTGGCACCGGGGCCTCTCTGCAGCTCAGGAGCGTCACCAGGGCCACCGCAATGGGCGCGTTTCTGTCACAAGCTGCCCCCGAGCAGGAATGCCCCTCCTGTCACGCTCGGTGTGATGGATGCGCTGCGTGCCCTGTGCGTGTCCCGCTATCCCGCCCGGGTGCCAGGGGACGCTGGCACGGACAGACACACGGACAGACACAGGGCAGGGGTGTCCGGACAGACGCACGGACAGACACACGGCAGGGGTGTCCGGACAGACACACGGACAGACACAGGGCAGAGGTGTCCGGACAGACGCACGGACAGACACACGGCAGGGGTGTCCGCACAGACACACGGCATGGGTGTCCGGACAGACACACGGACAGACACACGGCAGGGGTGTCCGGACAGACACACGGACAGACACAGGGCAGAGGTGTCCGGACAGACACACGGACAGACACACGTGCTGCTGCCAGGAATGCCAAAGTTCTCGTTCGCAGGGCAGAAAGGTGGAGGCTCGGGAGCTCACGTGTGATCAGGATAATCCCGCTGGTGGGAGTTCTCCCTGACTTCTGAGCAAATAATGAGCCAGTGATAACAGCAATATATACCAAACCAATTCATTTTTCTGCCAGACGTGATCTCCATGACAGCTTGATGGGAATTTATTAACCATTATCTTTAAACTTTTATAACAAGCAGTGAGTGTCTGGCCCCGTTCCTCACTCCCATCTCAGGGCCAGGCCCGGCAGCCGAGGGCAGAGCTGCCTCTGCCTCTGCTGAGGAGCTCAGTGCCAGCCCCGTGGCCACTCCTGAGGGCTGGGTGACACCTGGGTGACACCTGGGTGACACCTGGGTGACACCTGTGGGGCAGCTGCTGAGAGCTGCTGATGCCCGCAGGGGACAGCTCCAGTTTCATCTCCCAGATGGGTCCAGCAGTTCCCAGTTACTGCAAGGGAGAAGATTCACAGACACACTCAGCTCCCAGAGCCTGTGACAAGGCATATCCACACACTATGGGAACACAGACACCTGCACTTCCCAGCAATGTCGAGGGATGATGGCAGTGCTTCCAGTGGGCACAAAAGGGCTTAATAAAGCAAGAGAGAAGAGTTATTTTGGGGTAAAAATGCACCTCTTACTGTTTTGTTCATGGGTGAAAAAACATCTGAGCACCCAAAGGTCATAGTCAGGAATTTATTCCCTCGCTGCAGGCTTGTTTGCTGAAAGATAAAGATCTTGATGCAGGTGTACAAAGTGCCAAGGACTGGGAAGGCAGCACAGAGTAAACCCGCAGCCAAGTGATGTGTTTGTGACAGGAGTCACAAGAGCTGTCACAGGTGTCCTGCAATGTGTCCTGTCCTTCTGGGGCAGAGCTCAGCTGACAGAGGTTTCCTGCCCTGTTAAGGATGCTGGCAAGGATTTTGCCCTGCTAGAGCCAGCCTTGCCCATGGCAGGGGATGGCCTGAACACTTGCACCAGTGTAAATATTGCCCCGTGGCTTGGCAGAGCCCTGAGGCAGGGGTGGCTGGGGCCTGTCCCACAGGCTGCAGTATGACCCCAGGCCATAACAGCCCCGTGGAATGGCCCCACCGCTGGGGACTTGAGCACCTTAAGGGTCTTTTCCAGCCTCAGTGAATCTGTGTGGTTCTATTGCATCATGATTGGCGAACAAACTAGTCAGAAACCTCTTATGAAGAGGACAAAATCCAGCCAGCAGGTTTCCTGGTGTCCTGGGACACCCAGCTGCGGCACAGCTCCTGTTTAATGGCCACTCTTTAATGGCCACCTGGCCACAGGGAGCTGTGACCCTCCCCATCCCTCACATCCCTCCCCGGCCACACTGCCCAGTGTGGGGCAGCCCTGTGCCAACGTTCCCTGTGCCCTGAACAGGGACACACGGACACACGGACACAGGGACAGATGGAACAAAGGGTGCCAGGACCAGGGGACACCCGGCACAGTGCAGCCAGCACCTGCCTCACCAACAGGATGGCTTTGTGGCTATCAGCTGCCTTTTCTTTTTATTTAAGGCCTCCAGCAATGGGTCTTTTAAGGAGCAGCTTGAAAGAAAACAATGAGGTGGCTTTTGTTTACAGAAAATCCCTTTCATGTTGGTACTGAAAGTACAGCAGGTTGTGTGCACTCTTCCCTGCCTCCTGGGCACCTCTGCTCCTCCTGCTGGGCTGGAAACGGCTTCTGAAAGCAGGAAGGCTTCGGGTTACTTCCACAACGAAAGGTTCCATTGCTCCAAACCGGGTTTCAACCATTCTAAAAAAATAAAATTCCATTTGGAAAGGGAAAAATATTGACACCCAGTTTGGGGGTGGGCAGGATAGGGAAGAGGCTTTCTAGAACAGTAAGGGAGGTCTCCACAGAAATGATACTGTGTTTCAAGTTGAAAAATACTGGAGGTTTTTAAATAAAATGTAGCATTTTGGTTACATGTAATTGCTTCCTGGTAATTGAATTTAAACCCATTTTTCCTCTTATTTCAGTTCAGATATCTGAAGGTGTTGGTTAAGAGACCAATACTGTGCCTCAGCCACTTTTCACCTTTGAGTTTTTGTTATTTGCACTCAATTAAGAACAGAGCTTCAGGTGTCAAGTACAAAATTAGAGACTTTTGAATGTATTAGGAAAAAAGAAACCTGAGTATCAAGCAGCCAGCTCCTCTAGAACAGAGGCCAGCCGCAGGTAAAGGCAGCTCCTGTTACTGAGCAGTTTGTAAGCAGCCTGTTGTGGGCTCCGGTGGGATTGGGGGCGCAGCACATGAGGTCATGCTGGAGATGCTGACCCCAGGGCAAAAACAATTCGTTTTCTGCAGACTTTGTTCTCTGCTCTGCTCTTCCTTTTCACATAGCTAAGAGCTTACCTACGAACCAAACCTTCCTCTTCTTTGCTCATGAGAAAACAATCACCTGTTTGTTTATTGTTTTACAGTTCAAACAGACTCTGATAACGCTGAATTCCTTTGTTGTGAATGTAAGTGGTAAAAGGGAGTGAGTTACACATGCACATTCCTGATTACATTTATAAATTCATATGGTTCAATGACAGGTTGGGTTTTTTCTGGTTTAATAAATAAAGAGGAGTGGACAAATAAAATCTTTTGACTTGAGTCAGAACTACCTGCAAATATTTTCTGAGGTATTTATTTCAAAAGCAATTATGTTTAAAAAATGTACACAATTACTTTCTTCCTAAATAGAGTTGATGACGTCTGGAAAAGCAAGGGTATTTGGACAGATTCTTTACATACAGACTTTTGCTATATGCTCTAAATATGCTCTGAAAATTTGAAAAAAAAATCTTTAAAATAAACATGCCTTTTGGAAGTGCTGGGACACAGGACCACAAATACAGGACCATGGAAATACACAATAATTTGTTATCACTTTGCTGTTTACTTCTCTTGTAATATTTAAAAACATTGGTTGCTGCTGATTTTTTTTCCTATTTCCACATTTACCCTTTTGAAATGTTTTGAGCACTTTACTGAGCTCTTTACAAAGAGAGAAACACCATTATCCACAAAATTAAAAGCAGAAAAGAGAAACTAAGAGCTGCAGTGAATATCCCAGTGCCCTGCAGAAATGAAGTGCCCTCAGCTGGCACGGGGCCAGTGCTGCCAGGGTCTGCTTGCTGGAACAGCACTGCTCCAGTGCTCCCAGTGCTCCCCATGTTCCAGTGCTCCCAGTGCTCCCAGTGCTCCCAGTGCTCCCCATGCTCCCAGTGCTCCCAGTGCTCCCAGTGCTCCCCATGCTCCCAGTGCTCCCAGTGCTCCCAGTGCTCCCAGTCAAAAGAAATCACAAGTCCCACTTAGAGTTGTGGACAGAAACAGTGTTTATTCATTTAGTTTTCACTTTTTATTAATTTAAAAGCCTTGTGGATAGCGCTGTTCATAAAGGCAACTTATTTAGTGGCCCACACAAAGTCTGGCTTCAGATAAAATGGGGTTAAACCAGGCTATTTTCCAAATGCCTCACTTTCAGTTTTCCTTGTCTTCATTTTCTTCCCTGCTCAACCACTTCATCAGCCAACTGCTACCACAGTCTGTTTCGGCCTCCAGAGAATTAGCAGCTCTGACTCCCAACAGGCTGTCAGAAAGCCTGGTAGAAAAAAATCCCACAAAAGTGGGATGGCACAAAAAGTGAGACGTTATTTCTAATTGTCTTTTTCACTTTTACTTTTCTTCAGCCCTTCGAGGCTCCCCTCTTCCCATCCTCCAGTTTCCTTTTGCTCCCCTGTGCTTGGCAGGGATCCCTGCTCCATTCTGCTGTTTCAATAGCTGCAGCTCTACACAAGTCTCGCTTTCCCCCGCCCTCGGCAGCAGGACCCCGGCGCTGGCTGGTGCTCAGCCGGGAAAGTGCCACCTCTCACAGAGCTGCCCTCACGCCACGCTGGGCACCTGCTGTCACCCTGGGGTCACCCGCCTCGGCTCACGGCCCCATCGCGTGTCACTGCATGAGCTCTTACTGTGACATTTTGTCATGGGCTGGCTGTTCAAGCCGAAATGACTGAAATGTGGGGAGAGCAGGCTGTGTTGGGCACGTCCTCACAGCTGGCTCCACGCTGCAGGGCACTGGCAGCGGCTGCCCAGGAAGGGTCGCTGCCCGTGGGGTGGGCACCATCACTCTCCCTGCGGGTGCGGCTCTACCGGGGCTGTCTGTGCCATCCCAACTACTTTGACAACCCGGCTTCTCCATGGTCCGAGTGTATCCAGGTTCCAGCTGCCACCAGCGTTCCCTCTGGAACCCACAGAAAGTCACCCCTGTCACTCCCTGGGCCGCTCCGATGGCTCCTGGCTCCCCGCCACCTCCTGCGGGGCGCCAACCGCGGCTGGGCCGGGCCACCCGAGGGCAGCGCACCGGGGCAGGGCCACCTCCTGCTGCTGCCGGTCCGTGCGCTGCCAGCACCGGCACCGGCCGTGTCCTCCAGGGCACCGAGCAGCCCGACCCGCTCCCCGCCACCCGCGCTGTGCCCTCGGCGTTGCAGCGCTTCTGGCGGCTGTCCCCGGCCCCGGCCCGGTGCTCTGGCCCTGCGGGGCCCCCGAGCCCCAAGGCTGGCACCGTCCCGAGCCCCGAGGCTGGCACCGTCCCGGGCACCAAGGCTGGCACCGTCCCGGGCCCCAAGGCTGGCACCGTCCCGGGCCCCGAGGCTGGCACCGTCCCGGCCCCGCCGCCACGGGGCGCTCGGGGGCGCGCAGCGCGGGGGCGCGCAGCTCGGGGGGCCCGGGGCCAGAGCGCGGCCGTGGGTGTCCCCGGGGGGCGTGGCCGTGGGTGTCCCCTGGGGGCGTGGCCGTGGGTGTCCCCGGGGGCGTGGCCGTAGGTGGTGACACGCGGTGGGTGTGCCCGGGGGCGGTGCCGGGGCGGGGGCGGTGCCGCCGCGGGACTCTCGGGGCGGCCGCTGGCGGAGCAGGAAATGGAGGCGTGAGCGGGTGGAGCGGCCGGGGCTCCGCGCCCAGCGCTGACCGCGGGCTCGCCGCCGCCGCCCTCCCCCTGCACCGCTCCGCGCCGCCCCCGCCGCGGGGCCGGCATGTGAGGCTGCCCGGCGGCGGCGCCTCCCTGCGCGGCTGGGCCGGCGCGGCCCCCGCACCGCTGCGCGCCGCCCGCGGGAGGGGAGCCCCGGCGCGGCCCCCGGAGCGCAGCGCGGCGGTGCATGGGGCGGCGCGGCCGGCGGTGCGGACCATGCCGCGGAAGGAGCTGCCGCTGCCCGAGGGCTGGGAGGAGGCGCGGGACTACGACGGGAAGGTGTATTACATCGACCACGGCAGCCGCACCACCAGCTGGGTCGACCCCCGCGACAGGTGGGCGGTGGCGGGCGGGGACCCCGCGGTGTGCGGGCAGAGCCCGGCCGGTCCTGCTGCCGTCCCCCGGCTCCGCTCGGGCTCCGCGGCACGGAGGGCAGGGCGGGACGGCGGTGGCGCTACCTGCGGCCCTGGCCGGGCAGTGGCGCCTGGGAGCGGAGGGATGGAGGGGGCTCAGCGAGTTGTGTTGCCGCCGTTCGGGGCTCCCCTTGGCCGGCCCCGGCCGTGCTGCGGAGCCGCAGCGCACGCCGCGATCGGCGCAGCCATGCGGCCCTTGCGGGGGGAGCCGCGGTGGCTCGGTGCGGTGCGGAGGGACAGGCTGGGCTCGCAGGGCCCTGTCCTGCATCGTGGCCCACCTCTGCGGGCAGCTACGTGGCCTTACCGAGCTTCGCCATCGCGGAGGTCACGGACTTCAGGGTGTGTCTCTGATCGCCCCTCTTTGCCGCCTTCTTCCCTGCGGTATCCCTTTGCTCCTGCTTGCTCTGAGTTGTTCTTTTCCTGCAGCGCTCACTTAGAAAAGTAAGATAAACAGAAGACAGGGTGCTGCTCAATACCGGGGTCATTTCCAAGCAACACTCTGTCCTAGCTTGTTGTAGTTCCATGCTTGAGGCAATCATGGTGAGCCAGAGCACGGGAGCTTGGACGTGCAGCAAGCTCAGCTACTGGATCACCACTGAAATTAGAAGTTTTTAACTTTCTCGTTTAATGCCTTGTTAGCTGAAGTTCCCAGAAACAGGAACTCAAAAATCCATCCTAGTGGATTTCCCAGTTGGAAATTCCAGCAACCTGAACTGTGCAGTTTGTTGTCGATCAGTTTCACACACTTCCCCGTCTGACAGTGAGCGTTTTCCTTGTTGTGGGGCAGAAAGGGCAATTTCTGAATCTGTGTTCCTTTCTTCCCCTTGCTCCAGCCATCAATTCAAGGGGCTCCCATTCTTGGTGGGATGTCAGGACTTTGCCTTCGCTCCGTTTACTTAGATGGGGTTTTTCTTATGCATGGAAGTGAATGATTGTCCAGTTTTACAAGATTTCAAGGAGTGTTCTGCATTCCAGGAATAATCCTTGTGTGTACTGTACACAAATGTAACCTGCTGCCAGCCAGAGCCTTGGAATTCGTCTTGGGGTTCAGTTTTAGGAATGTGGCTGAGAAGGGCCAGTAACAGAGTTGTTCCAAGGTGTTTCTTTAACCTTCATAAAAGTCAATGGAAGCTTAAATTAGAAATGCTTTCCTGGCATCCTTATTCTGTTCAGAGGATGAAGATGAGTGAGAAATCTAATAGGCCTAATGCAGGCTTATAAAAATTCCTGTGTGTCCTTGGCTAGTGATTCGAGAATGACAGAAATGACTAAATGGGTGCCTTATTTAGCCATGTGTACTGAGCTGTCACAGAATCATTACCTGCTTACCACTGCTAGAGGAGAATAATCAAACACATTCTGATAACTCTTATCGCATGACACTTGTTGTGCACATAGAAATACACCTGAATACACGTGGCCCTGACGAGCTTTGTGTCTGAGTCATCTTCCAGTAGTGCTACCAAGGAAACTGCCCCTTGTGAAAATCCACAAGGTTTTGAACAGTCTCCTGGTCCACAGTAGAACTACTATGTGGCACAACACTTACCCATCATCTGTGAGCTTGTATGAGCTGAAATTTTCATCTGCCATACAGGAACGAAGTTTCTCTGCCAAGTGATTACCACTGCCTGTGAAACCCAGTTGATGGGGGATTTCTCATCAGCTCAGGTCATAAGATGCCTGTTCCCTGCAGGGGAGTGAACTTGGATTTACACACTGAGCATTGAACTTTATCACTTTAAAATAAAGTTTAAATGATTGAAAGGTTAGCCTTTTACAAGTCATATTTAAAATTGCTGCAGCTGAGATGTGGGTTTGTGAATTTGCTACAGTGCTCTGTGTGCTGTGCTTACACATTCTGTCTGTAACCCAGCAAAAAGCAACAGACAGTGGGTAACATGGCTGTGGAAATGCAAGTTTGAGGAATGTGGAGGAAGAAGTGTGTGTTAGGGCTCACTCTGAACCCAGTGTCAGTGGGGACCTTTGTAAACCTGATCAGCGAGTAGCAACTGGTAGTGAAAGATAGAACACAGGTTTTTAAACCTTCCCTAAATCTTTCATTCTAGCCTAATTTAGTGGAAGTAAACATGAGCAGGGATACCATCTAGCTGCAGGGCATGGGCCATCCCACTGTTCAGTGACAGCAGGTTTGCAGTCCTGCTGAGGTTGGTTTAGCATGCTGCCAGGGAAGCAGCCCTGGCTGTGGGCACACGGGCTCTGCAGCAGGATGGGTGAAAGGTGGCACCTCAGCTGGGCCTGGGCTGTCAAATCAGAAGCTGGGCTGGTGCTTTTCCAGTTCTTGTTTAACACATGGCTCCAGTTCAGCTGATGGGCTGGTGGACTTTGCCAGGAGGAGATCCCTGGCACCTGGTGGCACCTCACTGTCCTCTAGAGCTGACCCCAGTGATGCTCAGGTGCCTGCAGCCCTGGCTGCAGCAGCTGCATAGCAGAGCACCTTGCACCTTTTAAGACTCAGGGTAGTCCTGAGAAACCTGTGGATGTTGGAACATTTTGGGAAATCATCTAAGGTTGGATAATCTGAAGAATTTTGTGATTTAACTGTTGCTGTCCCTGTGGTGTGATGTAACAGAAAGGAATCAAGGTACTTTGTGTTACAGGAATTTCAGGTTAAAAAGCTCTAAGGCAATTCTTCTGAACAAGTGGGGGGAAAACCAAAACTCTGCTGTGTTTTCCCTTTTGTAAGAGAAAGCTCACATAGCTGCCTTTTTTGGTAGATCTGCTGGAAATGAAATAATTCAGGAATTGAATACAGTGTGACAGGAGATCAAACCTTATTGACCTGGGGGAGAAAATTTATCATTCATGGTTTCAAACCTAAGCACAACCTTTCAGGTCTGCACCAGTACATACCAGTTGGTAAAGCATGGTGGAGTACAAGTTGGTAAAGCATGCCAGAGAGCTGTCTCAGCTGCTTTCTTAACACAGAGGGTGCATCTGCTTTGGAAGCTGCTGTGCTGGTGGCCAAACAGAAAATAGCAGTGGTGTCTCAAAAGTTCAGCACCAGCTGCTGCCTGTTCTTAGGCATCAGCATGAGCAGCACTTGAGCCACAGAGTGCCCTGAGTGACATTTCAGCTTTCCTCAATAGTGAGGATTAGAGAGGGGAATCTCTGTTCCAGTGCTGTGCTGTCCTTGGGCTCTTTACACCCTCCTTCAGACTGTCTTGCAAGAGGATAAATTTTTTAACTTCTCCTTGCCTTTCAGCACAGAAGCTTCAGGATGCACTGAAATTTTGGCCATGCCTGATAATCCATCCCACTCTTCAATATTTGTTGTCCTCTCCTACTGGCCTGGTGGTGTAAGCAGGTTTTTCTGGGTTATTTTAGATGGAGCTGACTGAACTTCTCATTTCACTTCTATCACTGGACTCCTGTTGAGAATAAAAGCTATTGAAATAGGAGCAATTGTTGCTTAAATTTGGTGAAATTACTAAACAGCATCAGATATTTTGGGAGGCAGCAGTGCCTTAGTTGATGGCCCTTCATTTTTTGAAGGCTCTTGTTGCCTGTGTGGGGCTGGGAGATGTTCATTAAATAAAAGCCCAGATTCTGCATTTGCTACCTAAATTCCCTTCCTACTCCACATGGAGGTTTTTCCAGTATGAACCTCCAGAACAGAGCTTTGGTAGAGAGATTTGCCAAGGTTGAGGGCCCGTGCATGTGGTGTCACGTGTAAGATCTTGACGATTTTTAATGTTAGGGCTACCTGTTTACTCAGGAAGATTCAGCTTTGCTGAGCCTGAGGATTTCAGAGCAGAAAAGCCAGGCATGTAATATGGAGAGCACCATCATCTAGCCATGCCCTTCTAGGCTCTATGAGAAGTGCTGCAGAGTATTGTCTCCTCTGCATTATTCTGATCT
Organism: Agelaius tricolor; assembly: GCF_023055355.1. NCBI lineage: Eukaryota > Metazoa > Chordata > Aves > Passeriformes > Icteridae > Agelaius > Agelaius tricolor. The sequence continues at coordinate 5,031,199 of NW_027269278.1, read as the reverse complement.
TTAAGCTTTTCATCCCCAGCCTGCTCTGCACACTTGGTCTACAAACTGCCTTTATTAAAGATTTAGAAATGTGAGCATTGTGCTGAAAATTCGTATGTAACTGTCTCCTCCTTGGATTACTTGCTTAAATGTGGAATAACTTTAATGACTGGAATAAAGCTGCTGTAGCTAACTTAAGTGTGAGAATCCTTCAAAATAAAAGGGCTGGAAGAAGGGAGGGCAATGAAAGGCAGCAGGAAAGACTTTGTGCTCTTCTGTAGATGAAAATCAGTAAGCATAAGGAGATGAGAGGAAAATTGTCCAAAATAGAAGAACCAGGGGAGAGAAATGCTCTTTGATCAGTGCCAGTGGCATAGGTCATGCAGCTGAAGGCTTGCTAGTTTGATGTCTCTTGTTGCCTTTGTTTGCTGATATCTAGCTAAGCACCCTGTCATATATATGTGAATCTGCTGCTTTCTCCTGTTTGCATTCCCCAAAATAGCTGACAGCTTTGTAAGGAACAGGAGCTTAGTGTGTGCCCATAGAAACTGCTGATGACCATTTTCCACGAGTGCAGAGGGGAGTGCCAAAAATGCAGTCTTCAAAGTCATCCAAATGCCACCTCTCAGAACAGGTGTCCTAACGTGTCGGATTTGTGCTGTTCTCACTTTTTGCCATAATGATTGGTTTAAGTGAGTGCTAATATATAAGGAGACAAGGATAGCAAGTAAGATTATTGTGACACTTGAAGCTATTTTAATTTATTAATATCACTCCTGTCCTTGCAAGATGAGTTAGCTCAGAATGCACCTGTAGATTGGAAAAGTGGGTTGGAGCTGAAATCCATCACACTGCTTCAGTTATAAAAGATCAGACTTTTTTATTTTGGGGGGGGGTTTGGGGTTGATTTTTTTCCCCTCCCTGCACTCCCCAGACAAGCCTGGATGTTTTGGAGACTGCAGGGGCTGCCTTCAGAGCCAGAGTGCATCCTGAGTAGTGTAAGCTCACCTCACACTGGGGAGGGAACTGAAAACAGCAGGTGTGCTGCTTTTAACAAGGGCATTACTGCTAAAGGTGTGCTATGCACACGTGTGTAGAGACAGAGGATGTTTGCAGTGACATTAGAATGACAAAAAGCATTATTTTATCTTGCTTCCCTATGGAACATGAAAAAAAAAAAAGAAATGTGAGGCTTTGTTCAGCTCAGCAGCTTTTTAATGAATCTTGGGGAATTCTGAGTCTTAAAGGATCAGGAATGCTTTTGAAGAAATCTCCGTACATCACATTGTTTAGAAATATGTAGGCTGAGCTTCATCTTCTGCTCTGGCAAGGTCATCTTGCTCACAAGTTCACTCCTTTAATTTTGCCTCAAAAACTGACAGCGTGTGAAGTTAGAAGTTGCCACTGACTGGAAACTTATTTGGCAGCAGAATCAACAATTCCATCCCTATGTAGGTCATATATTTTCATATCAGCGCAGTTATCTTGATCTCCATCCAGTGGAATGGCAGGAGATTGGCTAGTAAATTCCAGAAGATGTGGGTATGACAGGAGAGGTGGCTGCAGTGTTGGGCATCTGGGGCAGCTGCTGGGTGCTGTTGTTTTTTGGGGCACCTTAAGCTGCTATTTCTGCCAGGGTAAAATTCTGTATCAGTGCAGGGAGTGAGGTCTGGAAGCTGGTCTGGCTGAAAAATGTCCTTTTGCTGTCTGGGTTCATTTACAGAAACAGTTGATCCAGGTTGTGTATGCTTGTGCAGAGCTGGGGCTGAGCTGGGAGGAGTGGGCGTGGGGCTGGCTCTGGTGGCAACCCAGGAATGCTGCTGAGGGTGCACTTGTGAAACTGTCCCCAGGCACCTGACCTGGCCAGGCTCTCTGCCAGCCCAGCTGAGGAGCTGTTCCCAGGTGCTTAGCTCTGCCCCATGATTTCTGATTGAGTTTTACAGGAAGAATGCATTCACTTGTCAGAGCCCATGTGAAACCAGCAATGAGGCAGAGCATCTCCTAAAGATGTTCTTTAGGAGAAAGGGCAGTTTCATAGCTAGCACAGTTAGGGGAAGATGAGTTTGCAGCAAAATTTTCCATGTCTGAATCTGATTTAAATTTCTCTAGACTGTGCCAGAAAATTTATTGGAAGGCATGGGAAGATTTGTCCAAAGGAGTTTAATGAAACCACTTGTATGTAAAGAAGTGATGTTTGCTAGGTGGCTCAGGGGGGTCCTGTCACTGACTCCACCTTTTGGGACTGGCTGTAGTCTCAGTTGCTGGAGGAGTCTGTTAGGAAATGATGGCTGCTGTGTGCTCCTGGAGGTGGCTGCAGGCTGCCAAGGCTGTCCCTGCTCTGTGCTCAGCACTGCCAGCAGCGTTCCTGCAGCACGGACATGGCTGAGCTCACCTGGGACAGCAGGGACGTGTCCTGGGCTGGCCTTGGCTCTCACTTGTGTCCTGTGGGACACCTTCAAACCTTTCTCAGAGACAGAGAGAGACCATACAGCTGGCTGGGAAAGCCTTGCTGGTCTCCCTGTGCCAGGGCTGGCTGAACTGGTGGCCTTGAGTGCTGCACCAGCAGGGCAAGTGTTAGCTGGAATAATTAATCAATAAAGAGGGGTGGCAGCAGCTTGGCAGAGTCAGCTGGAGTTATGTAGACTAGTGCTACTGCATGCACCTGTAGGAGAGCTATGCAGATTGACCACTTCCTTGGAGAGAAATACTTTTCATGCTGGCTGCTTGCCATTTGTGAGACCTGTTTAGTAAGGTTACTTGCTTTGCTTGTGGTAATGAGGACTTGGCTTTATTTGAGCAGTTTAAGCTCAGTTCTTGTTCACAGAGCCTAAGGTTACTGTTCCCTCCTCCCTTTAAAGTTACATGCATAGATAATTGGCTGAACAAACAGTGGGCAAAACTGCTCCCTGCAGAAAAATAACTGCTTTTCACTGCCACTCATTCAGTGAAGTGGCATCTGGAAGACTCTCCAGATAGTCACAGGAGGTTTGGTGTGTAACAGGAAGATGCAAAGAAGCCAAATCCTACAGCTGTCAGTGTTCTCTGTTTTTTTCATGCTCTTGGAAGGGTTCTCCTGGCTTGGTTTGTTCTCAGTTTGTGCTGCTACTTACGGCTTCCACCCCAGCCACGATGTTCTGCAGCATAAGTACCCAACACATTTAAAAAACAGATGAATTGCTTTCTCAATCTCATGGAGGTGCTGTAGGGATTAATTAGTTCTGACAAAGTGCTGTCTGGCTGAGATGTCAAACTGACATTTCAGGACTAATGGTATTGTTTAGTGAAACTGTTTGGTTCTCCTCAAATGCCTCATTACTATTTTAGAAGAATGTACTCTGTGGAGGGAAGCTTTATTGATTTAAAGCACGCAATAAACAGTATTGCTTTCAAGAGGCAGCCATTCATATCTGCTCTGTGCAGAGTTGAGATGTAAGGTGGTCACACAGCTACTTTGAACCAAAGTGTAAGTGAAGCTATTGCTTAAACAACCCTGCAGCAGCTTGCAGATTTCTCATATGTGACTTTCAACTGCCTTAATAGCCTTGTACTGAGAACAAGGGCGATCCCCTGCCAAGCAGAGGGCTCTCTGCTATTTCATCCTTCACAGCCCTGCCCCACAGGGAGGATGGCCTGCAGAGGAACAGCAGTGGGTAAAATAACCTTCTGGACCCTTCAGGCAGCACAGGAAAATGTAGGTAACCCCAGAAGTGCTGTGTGAAACCGTACTGTGGATAATTTAGTGGTTAATTTTGCTTGTGCTAAGCACAGCTTTGGATGCCATGAGCCAGCTGAGCCTCTAGAAGCAGCCACTGGAAGACATGCTGGTGGCACACTGCACAGGCTGTCCCCTTGGCCATGCAGCCTCTGGGCCACCAGGTGCATAAATCCCATGGGACACCTTTGAGGGGCTCAGGCCGATGGGCACCATGGCTCGGCACCAGAAACCTCTCACACCACAGCGCCTGAGTGAAGAGGAGGAGTCATCTCCTGACATCCTCATCCTGGACACGGGCACCATTGTTGGACTGTTTGAAACATTGAGTATATATTTGAGCTGCTTATGCAAATTATCTCAAAGGGGATTTGGGTGGGGATGATAATGGAAAGTATTTGGCTGTCATGTGTGATGCAGCTCTTTGAATTATCCAGCTTGTTTCCTGTGAGGTATCTCAGGCTGATGGCCTGTCTTGGGTGGTGCTGGGTATTTTTAGAAAAAAATAGTAAGACCTATGTAAATTCTGATGACCTGTACTGTATCTAATTCCAGGTGATCTTTTCATATTGATTTTTTTTTTAATAAATATTCTTAGCATGAATAACATTTGGTATTGTAGAGTTTTTGGTATGGTTCAACTTGAAATTAAGTAATTACTTTGAACAGGCTTTTTTGTTGGGATGTGGATGTGGTGATGCTCAGGTGTGTTTGATTAGTGGTGTGTTAACCCTGCAGGGAATAAGGAGGTTAAACTCTCCCATTCAGTGTATTATTCAACATTTCTCAACATCTGGTCTCTCCACCTCAGCTGTCAGTTGACCCACTTGTTGAGATTTTGCTGAAATTCCTTGAAGTCATCTCCACATCCAGCTAACCTGAACAGCTTGTCAGCCAGCAAGGCAGTAAGCCAGGTTTGATATTTGTCTTTTCTTATGTCACACCACAAGGTTTAATTATCAGAGTTACCACAAGTTATTGCCTTGATGGGACTGTTGAATTCCTGTATGGACACATACATCGAAGGCTGTTTAACAGTTCTCAAAAAGTTTTCCAGTATTCTAGACATGGACAGATTTGTCTGGCAAAGAGATCAGTGAGTGTTATTCTGTCTTATTTTAATCTGTATGTGGAGGGAGGGGAAATGTCATGGCTTCTGCCATGTCCCGTGGTTTTCTGTGGCACTAAAGCTTTGTAAGATGTCTTAGACTTCTTAACTTTTCCATGTTTTGCTTTTTAAATTTGGATGTGAAAACTCAGGTGAGTTAGTCTATAATTCTGAGTAAAGGTAGATATATTGTCATCCATCAGTTAATTATTCATTGACTGCTGTGTGGCAGCCATGGTGAGTTTCTCATACAACTAGTTTACTGATAATTCAGTTTGGAATGTATCTGCCATCATCAGCCTGATGCTAATGAAAGCATAACCTGCATGTGAATACTTTCTTAAAGCACATCTCATTTGCTTCTCTTGTATTCCTTGGGCAGTACTCCTCACTTCCTTTTTAAGATTTCTTTTCAGGAGAAGATTGTAGGGAAGGAAGGGGAGAGGTGCATGGCAGGAGCCTGGAGTGGTCATTTGCAAAAGGGTTGCATGGATAAAAATCTTAGTTTGCAAAGATTTGCAACTGAGCTGGTCACACATAGTCTTCCACTCAGGCTTGTTTTCACACATCTTTTGTAAATGCCACTCTTATCCCTAAAGTAAATGTTCTGTGTTGAATTTTCTCATCTTTATTCTCTATTTGTCCAGTAGTGTGTAGCTAATATCCCAGAGTGTTTCTGGGTTTGTTTTCTATCTGTTTCCCAGATGCAGGCTCCTGCAGTTTTGGGTGGTAACCTCTGACAAATTGTGTTGCATCTTCAGTAGCTTGGCTGGGCTGGGGTCCCTTCCAGTGCAGTCACTGGGGTTTGCCTCAGGTGCTGTGGTTTCCTTCCTGTCAGGAAAAGATCTCTGGATGGGTGGAGGACACCTGAGTGCTGCTGAGCGTGCTGCAGTTCACAGCCAGGTTTAGACCTGGGAGGATTTGTTCTTGTGTCAGACCCTGTCCCATGGTGTCTCTGTGGCTGCTGCCACAGCCCCAGGCAGCAAGGTGGGTCTGGAGGCTGCTCTGGGCTTCTGACCAGAGCCAGGTGGCACCAGGTCCTTGAGAGAAGGTGGCCCTTGGTGCAGTCAGCTCCTGGTGCTGGGGTTTTGCTGTGTGTAGTAACAAGAATGAGAGCAGCCCAAGGGGTGCAGGTAGCTCCTGGTGCTGGGGTTTTGCTGTGTGTAGTAACAAGAATGAGAGCAGCCCAAGGGGTATTCACACCTGTAAACCTTCAGCTTGGAAATCTGCTTGTGGCACTTGCTTCTGATGGAGTGTGGCACATTGTAAGTGTTCCTTTGCAGTCAGATTTAATACTGAGCAGAATTGTAGTGAAATAACCAAAGTTGAATAATTTTAACAACTCTGAATGACAGTACTGCCTCTTACCTGTCTTTTTTGAAGACAGGCTGGAATGCTGCTTTGGTCCAGCTGCTTTGTGACCAGCCTAGATGCCTGTTCAAAGGTGTGGGGAATAATGAGGTTATGTCAGTATGAATTAGGGATTTCACAACAACAATTTTATTATTTATGTTGCATTCTCAATATTTATGGAGGGTTTACTCCCCCCTAGCTAGTGGCTATGCAGTCAAGGGCAAGCTGTTGACCTGTCATTTTGTACTTCTGTGTTCCCAGCTCTGGTGCACTCCTTTTTCCAGTGATTGTTGCTTCAACTTTTCCTCTCCCAAGCCATATAACACTGCTGCTTATTTCCCTTATGGCCATGCTTACAGGGTCTTTAAAGCCTTTTATAAGTAAGCACTTTGCCTGATGGGAGAAGAAGGTTTGTGGAGTTAAAAAAAAAAAAGGCAAGAAATACGCTGTAGGTAATAGATTCCAAAAATGCAAATTTGTTTAAGCAACTTCTTAAAAAGGAGGGAGGGAGGAAGGAATTGAAGATTAAAACCTGTGTTTATATACATGTAGAAGCTGGAGGCAAAGCAATCCATTCATAAATATACAATAGGATTTATGTCATGGTGAGAAGTGCTACATGCATATTCATGTGTAATTTGCAAATCCTTTGGTGATTAAATACTTTACTCCAAACTCAAGAACTAAATAACCTTCTTGTTGAAATGAGATGTCCAAAGGCTCTAATGCTGCTCCAGTGGAGGGGAAAGGCTGGGTGGTGTAATAGATCCGATACTTTAATTTTGACTCTATTAATAAAGATTTTTGGTGTGCTTTGGGCATTATTTTATTAGTATAATCAGGAAGTTTTGAACAAAGCATGAAGCAGAGAATTGCAAGACATATTGTAAAACCTGTCATGCTAAGAAAAGCAAATAGGCATAGGAACTTGTTAGGATGTTTTTCTCAACTGATTTTAATGTCATATCCCACAGGTAAGCACAGAGTCAAACTAGTAACAGCTTGGAGTGCAGCTGTCTTAAAAAAGTAGCTTTGTGCAAGTGGAAGTGAATTGCCTTTAAAGAATGTAGCCTCAGTTCTTCACTAGGAGATGGAGATGAATGCACTATTGCCAATGCTTTAGGTTTTCAGAAGTCTGTAAGTACTGTAGGTGAAGTGCATCCTTTCTAACACCATGAGCAGGGCATAACGCTGCTGTGGAGTAACTGTTTCCTGCTGCTGGTGGTGTTGCATGCAGGAGGTGAGTGCTCAGTGACAGTGCTGCGTTCCTGGGCAGGGTGTGGTGATGCAACTGGTTTATCCTGCCTGTCAGTCATCACACTGAATGGTACTGGGAAATGGGACAGCAACTGCCAGGCATCCTGCTGAGAAAACAGCTCGGCCTGTGCCTCCAGCATCTGTGGTAAGGTGGGGTTGGGACTTGTGGTGCGGTTCTGTGCCTGTTCTCGCCTTCCTCAGGATCCTGTCACAGCTGGAAGTGGCAGCCACCACACAGTGTCCCCTCCACAGCCACCAGCTGCTCTGCTTGTGCAGTGGAGTGGTGGCCCCGTGGCACTGGGCTTCTGTTGTTCTTGGTGTTTATGTATTGCTATGGGCAATCACTAATGAACCAGAACTCCTCTTCTTCTCACTTCCTAAAACTGCATCTGGTCAGTTCCATCTAGGTCAATTCCCTGTGTGCCCTTTGGGAAGGCTGTGGTTTATCCTTGTATCTGGACACCATAAAGTGTTTCTTACTGTGCTATCCTGGTGTTCCTGATTGCTCATCTTGGAATTGCTCCTTTTTTGGCTTATTTTGGAATTGCTCCTTTTTGTAGCTTTATGAGCTCTTTATCCTTTTTGCATAGTTTTGTGTTGGGAGAATATAAAGTAGATTGATGCTGGATGGGAGAAGCCAGCAGAGTTCTCGTGTTCTTTCTTCACCACTGAGGTTAGTCCCTCTTTGAAAGTTGTGTTGTCTGATTTAGTTTTCCTGCTCCTGTTCTGTAACAGCTCACCTGTGGGATGCTTTGATTGAGCTGAACAAGAAGACAGAGCAGTGCACTCAACTCACTAAGGACTATAAATGCATTTTTCTGGCTGGCACAGGTGTAGCAAATTGCCCTTTTAGTCCTGTTTACTTGTTTTTCTCATGCAGTCACAGGCAGGTTCTGCTCCTTGGGCATCAGAGAAGAGCCCTGGATCCCCTGCTGCTGTCTTGTGCTGTGATCAGGGGGCATGTGGCAGAGGCACTGTGGCACTGTCCCTCCCGTGCCTGGGGGCTCTGCTGTACAAAGCTGTGCTTCAGCTGATTTGAAAGAATGTTTCCAGGTAACTGTGAAAAGCTGCTGCTTTTACAATGAGCACTGAGAATTTGTATCATCTGCCATGTCAGAGCTGCAGCGTGTCCAAGCTGGTGGCTGGTCACACAGGGGTGTGAAGATACAGCACTGAGTCCTTGAAGAATATGAATTGGTGTAGTTCTCTAAGAGGCACAAAACTGAGCTAAACAAACCCAGTTCTCCTTAAGCTGAGTCCTGACTTGGTGACTTCTTGGCTTTATAGGGTGGTCACTTCACCCATCAAGCAGTTCAGATGCACACAGGGGAATAGCTGGTGTGTGAGCTGTGGTGTTTCTGATTACTTAGACCAGATGTATGAGCTGGTTTTATGCCAGTATTTTTTATTATATGTTGATGAGGAAAGCTAGAAGAGGTAAAGTTATTAACAAATCCCATGTTTTAAAAGAGTGCTATACAGGTAGAGGCTGGATGGGAGGTGAATTTGATTTCCCTCCTGTTTTAGGTTGCCTCTGGATCGATCTCAGAAGGGCGCAGTGAACCATTGCTTACAGTATTGTAACCACTTGCAATTTTGCTGGTGGAAGAAGTAAAAAATCTTTGCCCTGGGGGTTGTTTCTGGCTGTGGGCCTGAGCAGAAGCCCCAGTGGCAGGGCTGGAGCAGGCTGAGGAGCCACTGAGCCATCCTGCTGTGGGAGGTGGCCATTCCTTTGGCTCAGGTGCCCATCTGACTCCTCACTGATTTTGCTGGCATGCAGAAAACTGCTCCCTCTCTTTTGGGGCACAGTTTCTGCTGCTGCAGTAAGTTGGAACAGCCCAAGGACTGTCTGGCAGCAGTGACAAGTTGAGGTGGGAGTGACCTTCCTGCCAAGCATGGTTCCCCTGGAAGTCACAGCTCACTCCTGAGCTGCTGTCAGTGCAGTTGTGCTGTGCTTGCCTGGCACCACGGGTGGTGAGTGTGGGTTCAGCCAGGCAGCTGTGTCACTTGTAGTTTGTCTTTCAAAGCAGACAGCTTAAATATCAGATGGATGCTTCCTCAGCGCTGCGCTGCGGGCTGTAATTCCATCTGCTGCGACAAGGTGACACCTGGAAAGGTATGTGCTGCTTCCTGCATGTCCTCCCTGTACCTTCTGCATGCACAACTGCATGAAACACCATTTCACCTGCTTGCTGGCCTTGCTCACCTTGTGTGGTTGCTTGGGAGTCTAGAAAAACACTCAATATTTTCTCTGAGTGCTGCTGGAATTTCAGTGTCATATTTTCATTCATCCTGACCACTGCAGTTTCTGTAGCATCACCACCCTTTGTCTTCACTGCTTTGGAGCAGTAGAAGTGTCTGTTTATGCCATTGATTTGGCAATTATTAGAAGGACATTGAACAAAGGGCATTATTAGTGGAAAGCAGGAGTGTTCAAACACCTCTGCCCAAAGGACTGTGTTTTTAATAGTTCTGCAGATTCATCACTGATTTTGGAACTTGATAGCAAGTTGGCTCTCTGGATCAGTCTGTAGATCAGATTAAAGTTACTAGACAAGGGCAGCAGGAGTACTTTGTTCCTCAGAGAATTTCATCTTGATCTTTGCAGGTGAGCTGAACTGTGGATAATGATTTATTTAGCTGAACTGGTGGGAGTAAGTTAATATGCATGTTGTGAATTCTGCATTGGTGCTGTAGATCAGCATTTGGGTAAAAATGAATAAAAAGGGTAACAGTGAAAATGCTGAAAAAAATACTGGCATGGGAATTGCATTTCATTCAGGTGCTGGTGGTGAAGTAGTAGTGAGTTAAGCAGCAAATTTCAAACCTGTAAGCTCTCCTGATGGCTTGCTTAATAGCAGGTGTACAGTACTGTAAGGCACAGTGTCAGATCCATTAAACACAGCTTTGACGTAAGGATGGAAATGAATAGCTGAGATATTTTAGGTAATTGCCTTGAGCAACAGTGATGGTTGTATTGGAGCAGCTTCAGTGAGTTATAAACAAGCTTCAGCTGAGGCCAGATCAAGCAACTGATGATTTGCAGAGTGTCTGGTGTGGTTTGCCTGGAGAGCAGCACACATGGTATGTGCAGGCTGTACTCCTGAATTCCTCCTTTTCTGTGCCCACAGAGGAGTGGGTGTTCAGATAACACTTTCACCTCCCCAGCTGCTTTAGTTTTACCTCAAGTGTCTTGCAACAAATACTGATTTAGACTGAGGGAGACTGACTCATTCAGCTGCTTCTTATCCCTTGGCATATATAAAGGCTGCAAAACCTGATAGTGATGGAGAAAAAGTGTTACTGAGGGATCTTGGCAAGAAATACTACTCTACACTGTCTGGAAAAAAAAAAACCAAACCCAGCTTTTTCTTTTTTTTATTTGGATGGAAGAAGAGAAAGCACAACTGAGGTAAGCTGGACAGGAATGTCTTTCTAAGTGTTATCTATAAAAAATTTGGATTATCCATGGAGAAGACTGGCTTTGAGGTAGCTTGTTTTTCAGAACCTTGCTTTCTAAATTCAGGGGAAGGTACTAGTGACCTGGGGTATTCCAGGCTTCACAAGAAAATCTCAGGAGTGAAATGTCTTGTGCCCTAAAGCACCTGCAGATCCTGTAGCTTGTTTGCTAGGCTGCTTTACAAAGAGAGCTTATTTTTGTGAAGAGAGCATAGGTGTAGCTCACCATCTTCTTTTCGTGACTACATCCCCTGAAAACGGAGAGAAAGAAAATACCTTGTTACTGATCAGCAGGAGCTGGGACTTGATATGACACAATAAAAAAAAAAGTGATTTTCTACTGTGACAGGTTTGTGTGGCCTCTACTAGACTTTAAGAGCTTATTTTGATCAACTTGTATTTTCCAAGACAAAGCTGGAACTCTTACAGATTCATGCCTTCTGCTGCTTCCTTCAACTTGCAGGGAAGAAAAACATGTGAAAATGGAGGTGGTTTGGCTTGACTTGTTGCAAAACTCCAAAATAATATTCTGTGCGTTCTGCACCAAATGCTTAAAATCCTATTTTGGAGTTCACATTAAATAATAGGCAATTAAAAATGGAAAATCCAGTCCAAAATACATCCTTTTGAAAGTATAGCAGAAGCTGTAGGTATGTGATTGCTTAGGATGGGGCTGTCCATAGGATGTAGCCATGCCACGTGCATGAAGCCACCTGGAGTGGTTAGAGCATGTTATGTCAGATATTTAGAGATTTGGGAACCTGAATTGAAATCCTCAGCAGAAGAAATTCAAGAATTGCCAGAAAAATAATATAATCTATGAAAAACACAGCTGTTGCTTTTTTCAGTTTTTGCATTAAAAGCCCCTGGATGGTTTGGCCGCGTGCAGCGTGGAGGGGAGCCCTGGTCAGATCCGCAGACCTGGGGTGCTCTGGGGAGAGCTGCTGCCTTGCAGAGCAAAACCGGGCACCAGTGAATGAACTGGTGATGGCTGAAGGGAGCAGACATCCCTGGTGTGCTGCAGCATGCTCTGTCTGGCAGACACCTAGCACAGGGCTCTCCATCTGGCGTGGGCTCTGCCCTGGAGGAGCGGCTGCTGCCATAGGAACCACGATCCCCTTCTGCCGGGATGAACCCGGGACAGCCCCGCTCTGGGCTCCCACGTCGGGCTCTTTGTCCTCACAACCCATCACCTGCCCTGCTGCCGTGTCCTCCCGAACACCCCTCCTAACAGTTTCAGGATATAGCTTCATCATTCTGCTGCAGCCTGCTGCCAGATGCTCAGAGTGATAAAAGAGGGAGTGAGGATTTTAGCCCTCTTTGGGGAAGGGATATGTGCAACCGAGGGTCACAGCAGCCAGTCTGAGCCTCGCAGGGCTCAGCTTTGTATTCAGATGCGCTGGCCTGCGAGCTGCAGACATTCCAGATACTTGTGTTCCTTTTGGCTGTATCCAGGCACGCACTCACAAAGAGCAAGATGCGTGCAGTGAAGTATAAATCCCGTCCTCTAATGACTCAAAGCACTGTTGTGTGCTCATACATGCTTAACAGATTGTATAATTAGCTGGCTTTGTAAGCTGGCAGCATGTATGACTCTCCAGTAGCCCCCTAAAAACCCTGTGTGGTGCAGGGAGTGTATGCAGGTCCTTAAGCTGCTTGTATCCATGCAGCGATGACTGCTGGGCACAAGAGCAGGGCTGCATGCCCTGTGCCCAAGAAAGGCTTCCCAGGCCCAGTGCCACCACCTCTGCCTGTCCCTGAGCTGCCAGCAGCTCTTTTCCCCTTGTTTGTTGCTGCTCTGGGGACAGGGCTGTCCCCAAGGCAGTGCCCAGGCAGTGCCCTTGAAGGCAGGTTCGGCAGATGGTGCGGCCAAGCGCCTCAGTGGAGCCCGTCACTTCGATGGATGAGGCATCGGCCTAGGCTGGAACCGGATTTTATTTGCGGTGTTTAATGGAGGAGTGTTGCTCGCGGAGGTGGCGAGGCTCGCTGCAGAGCTCTCCCGGCCCTGCAGCACAGGCACGGAGGCGTTGCTGGGCCCGGAGCACGGCGGTGCCGGCAGAGCAGAGCAGGGCTGGGCTGGGCTGCCTGCCCGGAGGAACGCGACAGGTTGTGCCGGTGTCCGGGAGCAGCACCGGGGCCCAGGGCTGCGTGCTTGGGATTTCATTGGAGCCGGGGAGGAGCCGGCAGCAGGGGAGCGAGCATGACCTTGAAAATCCTTATCGAGATGAAAAGGTGCAGTGAGGGAGCGAATTCCCCGCGCACAGCGCCCGGCCGGCCGGGCTGGCAGCGAGCGCTGCGGCCTCGGTGCCGGGAGGTGCCTTCCCACAGCCCGGCTGTCCCCTCAGGGCTCAGGCTCTGTGAATCCAAGGGATCGGCTTCTGCAGTTGACTGTTTCCATGCATTTATAAGTAATAATGAGCCTGAAGGCAGTAGCAAGGCGAGCTGTGGCAGCTGGAGAAGATGGGCCACTTGAGAGGAGCAGGTTTAATTATGATTCCGTGGCAGGTGAAGCTCATCTGTGAGTTTGGTGCTCAGAAATCGGGTGAGCAGCCAGACAGCTCATCCCTACCAGCAGGGGGGTTGTGATTCTCCCCACAAAAACCCCACATTTATGTGCTCCTGTTCCTGACACTCTTCTGTCCCTGGCATGCTCTGGACTGCTGGGTCCCCCTAACCCAGCTGGAGGTGCCCTGGTCAGAAGGGTCTGGGTGCTGCTCTGCTCTGTTCCTGAGCACAAACAGTTCCTGGGAGGGCTTGGAGAGCTGCTGGTCTGGGGAGAGGAGCAAGGAAAAGCTGTGTAGAGATGCTTTTTACAGGAGCAACAAACCCTTAGCCTGGCTCAGTTGCTGATGTCTTTGTGCTGTGGATCCAACACGATTCTCCTTCTCTCCCCTGCAGTAACACGTGCACTTGTACAGTCACATGCTAATTCAGGTTAAATAACTGCATCTCCTAGAAATCGATCCTTTTCTAAGATGCTTTTTGGGCGCTTCTAATCCTGAAGCATGTCCCAGGAAAGTGACACTGCACAGATAAAGCAGCCCTTGCTGTGTAAAAAAGTAATCAACACTTGCTACTATGAATATGTGCTGTGAAATGAAAAATGCTGCATTCCTGAAGACATCTAAGTATTGTTACAGCTTGACTGTGGCACTTCTGTTGCTGAGGCTGCACTGCAGCTTGGAAGCAGATACTTAAAATTCATTGGTTTGTGGTGGTTTTTTTTTCCTCCCGACAAGGACAGAATAAAACCTGTCTTTCTCCATAGGAGAAAGACATATAGGAACATACCCTTGTGTGTTTTTTGTTGGAGGTATTCAGGCATTTATTGATATCTTCGATAATTCCTTTCTGAATGCTTAGCTTAGAGCATTTGCATAAAATCTTATCTTACTTAACAAATTCAGATTTTTTTCAGTTTTAGAAGATCTAGGAATTTGGATGTGTACTAATGACCTTGGGACATTTGTTTTTAGGTCTTGTGGAATGGGGTGGCCTCAGCCCAAGGGAGGCTGGAACTCACCCAAGGGAGGTGGAACTTGCCCCTGCTGATGGAGAAAGTCCTGTTGCTGCAGTAGATGAGGACTTGTTTCCCTGTTGCATAGCTGGATCAGCTTGCTGAGGAGTGACATGAGTAGCCATGCCACCAGCTCTGGTGCTCCTGTGGAATCAGTGCTTGGTCATGTTGAGTTGGCAGGGTTGGTACAGGCTGTGCTGTATCCTGTGGGATTACAGAGGATGTGCTGCATGTCCAGAGCCTGCTTCTGAGCAAAGCACAGAATGGTGTGAACACACTTCTTCTGTCAAAGCTGGTGGCCTTGCTGGCCAGCTCCTTCATTGCTCTGAGCTTCATGCCATGCCTTCAGCTTTTGTTTGCCACCATACCTAAGACAAATCTGGCATCTCTGGCCTTTTTGGGGTTGTCTGGCTGGTAAAGCTGGGATGAAATGCACCCTGTTTGTTGGGATTCACCTCTTCATTTTGCAGTGTGGAACAGCCAGGATGGTGGTAGTGATGCTGGGTCTCTGCTGTTAGACAAGCCAGGAGCTTCACTGAAGTACATACCTACTGCATAGGTGTGGGAAAAGTGGGAGTGCAGAGACAGCAAAAAGACACAAACAGTCTGTGAGTTTAGCCACCTTCACCAGGGTATACTGGAAAGAGGAAGATTGTTCCTTCGGAAGGAGGTTCCTGTGCTCTTGGTCATAAACTAAAGTAAAAGAGTAGCTAAATATTAATAATGAGACTATGTAAGGTGTGTCTCTGGCACATACCTGGAGCATGAAGTGTGAGCAGCAGTGATAAAGTGATATGTGTGCTGAGTCTGCCTAGTGGAAAGAAATGCTGTCTGATTTGAACTGAGGAGTAACTGAAAAACCAAACCCTCAGCTGGCTTGTGCCATATCTGAGCTGGCAGAAGGACTGGTAAGTGGGCTTTAAACTACCCAAGATAGATGGGAAAGAGGAATGCAAGAGAGCAAGTGGCATTATAACTTCCATGTTAACACAAATTTGATCTGTTGGCAAAATATATTCATAGTGGATCATTAAAAATAAACGATGTTTGTGAGAGTAAATCAATCAAACTCACTTGGTGATGCAAATCTCACTTTTGCTGTCCTCAGATGCGTGAGCAGCCTTCAATAGTTGTTGATTTGTATCGACTCCCTTGCAAAGTGTGAAGTACTGAGCTATGTTTAGTGCTTTGTACAGTTCTGCCTATAAACACAGTTTGGCATGATTTTTTTTGTGGCTTAACTACATGGTAAATCAAGGCTTTGTTACTTTGGATGAAAAAGATACTAAACCTATTAATTTTATACTCTTACCTTCTAACTCTGCATCTCCTAAAGCTTTACTCTTAGGAGTTTGTTCTGGAAATTTGTTCTTATTCTGACATTCCTGTTCATTTTTATACAGTATGGCTTTTCAGGATCTGAAAAACACATTGCCTCAACACTTACAGCAGCAGTAGTAGATTGTAAAGCTCATATTGTGAATTCTAAGTGCTGCATTCATGAGCTGAGGGCTGTGCAACCTGTGCTTTGGATGAGAATTGAGTTACCATGCTTTCATTTCCAAAGGCTGTCCTCAGTGCTCACTCATGAGGTTGAGTCTGCTGAAATAGTTTTGGTTTGCCACTCTTGAAGGAATGGCAGGGATTGCAGTCTGCAGGGCTATGCTTGTGCTTGGGTGAGTGTTCTGTATCTGGAATTCACAGCTGCTTTGCAAGCAGAAGGATTTTTGTTCTCCTGTGTTCTCCACTGTTCTGACATCATCTCAACCAGGCATCTGCTCTGATTCTTGCAGGCAGCCAGAAATACTCCTGTGCATACCTGGTACTGAAATACTCCTGTCCATACTTGGTACTGCTGAGTTTACAACGGCATTGAGGGAGCCCTGTGGGTGCCCTGAGGCCCCTTAGGGGTTCATGTGGCTTGGTAGTTTGCTCTGTGTAGCAGGGTTCTGCTCTGTCTGGCCAGATTTCCTAGGTGGCAGGCTGATGTCAGATCAGAGCCATGCAGTAATGTTTTCAGACACTGCAGAAGAGCTGAGTGCCTGCAGCTGATGTGGCTCAGGGCAAGGAGCAGAAGATGCTCTGGTAATGCCCTGCTGCTTGCCTAGAACTGTGTTCTGCAAGGGGTGCAGACCAGGGAGCCTGCCAGTGTTGCTGTTGGACATTGGGACCATCAGATAGCTCTAGAACTTGCTCAGAACATTTATCATACAAACATAGCAAGCAGGCAGCCCTACCAAAGCTGCTGTATGGATGAGCAATTAGCCCAGTGCTAGCAGGAGGTGAACCAGGGAGCAGCATGCCAACCATGTGCATGTAAAACCAACTCCTGTGCTTCCCTTGTCCTTTCTAAATAAGGTTTCATACTAGCAAGGCTTGTTTTCTACACTGGGGAGATGAGATGAGTCCAGTGAGGCCACCCTGGGGTTGTCTATCTTCCCATTTCAAATGTCATTGAGTAAAGGGCACAGGAGCTGACAAGAGGCAGCTGTTTCAGGAGGCATTTGCTGTTCACAGATGCTGGTTAGAAGTACAGCACCATGCTTTACTTCTGAAAGAATTCAGGTTTGTAATCACTGTACATGAAGTGTAAATTCAGTGTCTGAAGCCCAGTTGTCCCAAATCTCTTGCCCATCATTCCTGCCTGGATGGTCAGCCCAGTGCTCACTGCACTGCACGTGTTCCTGATGCTGAGGTAGGGCAATTATTCCATGCTTGCCTCCTTGCTGAGATCTCAAATATTTATTTTTTTCTGACAGTAGCTATTGGTTCCCTGCTCTAGGAGCTGTACTGTGGGGGGAGTTTGTCCTATACACCTCCTTATCTCGAGGCATCTTGCCAATATAAACTGCTGCCACCCACACTAGGCAGCCTTTCAGGGAAGCAGGAATGCAGGCTGTAGGAGCAGAGACAGAGCCTTCCAGTTCATAATCTCCCAAATATGTCAGGGAACTTGTCTGACTACTATGGATGCTTGCTAGGCAATTTACCCCATACTCTGAAGTGACCAGTCCTCTCATTCAAGAACAGTTGAGCTTCCAAGTGAAGAGAAAGCTGACTTAGTTTTAGTTAATCTGCTCAGGCTATGCTTGTGGCAAGGCTGCTTTTCATCCTAGAAGAACTGAAAGCAAACTTAAAAACCAATGTCAGCTATTTAAAATTAAAGATGTTTGAATTACTTGCATGGTTAAATTCCAACTCCTGCATCCTTTTAATTCAGTAGTGTTGTACTGTTCTCATCAAGTTGTACCTTACACTTTCATATCTTTTCTGCTTAATTGGTTCAGGAAAGCATGCAGGATATAGAGGCTGGCAGGCAAGTTAATGTTGTGAGAAGCCTCATCTCCCATTTCTTGACTTTTTAACCTTGAACTATCCCAGGAATTTTTGCATTTGAGTGATTAAGAAGGTATGACTGACCTCCTGCTTGCAGAACCGGTTTGTTAATCACTGGGAATGATCTAAAATCTGCAAGTGCTTTTTGATAGCCTTCTCCTTGCAAATAACTTCGTTGTTCTTTGCTTCCAGAGGTAAATGATCTGCACTGAAGAGACATGCACAGGCAAACAGACTGTCAGTGTGTGCAGAGTAGGGCTTGTAAACATGCAGGCCTTTGCAGAAGTGGATAGAACAAGCAGACAGCTGACTGCACTGGTGCTCTAGGCATACTTTTTGTGCCTGATGGGGTCATAAGCAATGTATTATATAGATTAATGCTTCTGTGAATCTGTTTGACTAATAGAAATGAATAAATGCATTTCTGTTCAGAATACCTGAAGTACAGACTGGTGCCTGACTTTTAGTGTCTTTGGTCTCTCCTGATCTCTTTTGTGGAGAATCTACTTGGGCAGTATGTGACTAATTTCTGTATAAAAGAAGAATTTAAGTGTTACCTGCACATGTGAAAGCACTAAAGGGTCTAATTGGCAATTACACACAGCTCAAGATCACCTTAACAAGGTACAGAGGTTACCCTCATGGCCTGGCCAGAAAACATCACTGAGTTCTTGAGTGTCCCTAAAAATGTATAAAATTAGGATAGCTTGGAAAATAAACTCTGAGAATAGATGTTGGACTTGCTTATCCTAGAGGTGGCCCAGTGCATGAAGCATCAGGGGCCAGGAGGAAATACAAGGGGAAAGAGGCCTTCAGGAGGCTGAGAAGATGCACAATAACCACAGCAATGAAAAGAACCACTTCTGAATAGCAAACAGCTCTGCAGTTTGACTTGCTTGAGATGTGTGGTTTATTTTAAGCCATTTCTCTTGGTAATATTTATGTTGTAGTTTAAGCAAATTTGTTTGGTTTACACTAACAGCTTCAAATATTTTTTTTTCCTCAGAGTTGACCCCATTTTATTATAAGAGTGTAATTCTGTTCCCAGTTATCCTTTATCACAGCAAGACCAGGACCACACACTGGCAGTCACTGAAATGACATATGTTTGAGGTGACCAAAGTTTAAGGTGACTGGGCCTTTGTGTGGGTTTTGGCATAATGTCTCCCTTCCAAACTTTGAAATGTTGTGTTTGATCTCTCATAACTATACTACTCTCCTTGGAGTGTAGTTAAGAAGCTTCTGAAATCTGTTACCACTTTTTAAAAGCTTCTCCTTGTTACCTGGCAAGCACATTGGTGTTCATGGTTCCCCTCTGCTAATGGTAGTCCTGAATTGGGCCTTTCTGCTCCTCTGGGTGGTGAGGTCTCCCCCTCCAGCTCCCCTGCAGGTGGTGAGGCTTTGGTGCCACTGAGGTGTCACTTGGCTTGGAGCTGCCTGCTGTGTCACTGCTGTGTCCCTGCTGAGGATGCTGTTGGGGATGAGCTGTTCCCATTCCCTGTTTCCTAAACTGCTGTTGGAGTGGGAGTCCAGGGGAGCATTTCATGGAGCACAGGTGTGTGGAGATGGGGTGAGAAAAGCTTTGCCAGCAAGATCATCAAACATTCACAGCCACACCTGCAGCCTCCAAGGCAATCCTCCCTGCAGTGAGAGAAGATGCTCCCAGGGAAAATAGTTACTATAGTGACGAATGGCCCTGGTGTGTTTGAGGGCTGGATCACCAAGTTGAGTAATAAATGTGTAGGTGTCTATTTTTAAAAGCTTTTGTGAGGAGGAGATTGCAGACAAATTTTCTAGGACTACAGCAAAGTGATAGGTTTTTCTGTGCTGAAGTTTAAAAATAATCATCGTCTGTCTTGAGAATGAGATGACCTCATTAAGAACAAAGAAGCTTGTATGTCATCCTGTGGAGCCTCCTGGCAGTGATTCTTGCAGCAGCCTTCTGAGTTCCAGCAGCAGCTCTGCTGGAAGTTTGAGTTCCTCAAAACTCCGTGTGCACAGCAAGCCCAGGGTCACAGCTGGAACTGAGGTGCCTTTAGCTCATCCTGGTCTGTGTAGCACATCCTGGCACATAATGAGCAGTGAGTTTTATTCAAACAAGAAATGAGGATATGCTGTGTAAAAAATAAATAACTAAACAGAAGCCATTGAAAATAAAACCTAACCACAAGCTTCTCCTGTAAAATGCTGGGTTGAAAAGCTGTTTGGTTTTGTAAGAGAAATAGCATGAGTGGAAGTATCTGCCACAATTCATTACTGTGTCCTCTGGCTTGGCTTCTTGCCCAAGGGCTTTTCTGCCTCACACCTGCTGTGTACCTGTGAGTGCAGGAGGGAAGGGGAGAGCTCAGCAGGGCTGGTAGGGTGTTTGTCAGGCTTTGGTGGCTCAGGCTGTAGCTGTAAGAGGAGCTGACTGGAGGATCCTGGGTGATCCAGGTGCTGCCTTTTTCCCTGCTGCAGTGAGCTGCTGCTGTGGGTGCAGCAAAGTGCAGGAAATCCTCTGAGCTGTCCTCTCACCACAGAGCCATGAAGGATTTCATACCAGGCCATGTGATCTGTGCTGAACTGATTACAGTAAGGCTCTCCTGTTTAAATGGCTTTGCTTTGTTAGGGGCTCTGAGGAGCCCTGCAAACACAGGGATTAAGTGGGTTTATGCATGCTGTGGAAGCCTGGCCCTGGCTGTTGGTTTATGAACCTTCCCTTCTCGCTGGCCCAAGCATGGTGTTTGCTAAGTGCACATCACCTGTGTGCACTTCCATCCTCGTGGCTCTGAGCCTCACCAGGAGCTGCTGGTGGTTTGCTGCTGGAGGCCCCCAGTTGATACCAAAATGCAGTAATTACAGAAATAACATTTCCTGGTTTAGGCAGTTCAGAATTGATTACTGTTACCACTGCAGTATTAACTGCAGATTTGTGAGTGGCACAGGTCACCCATCTCCAGCTCCTGCTAGGAATCTCTGTACAGCCATGTTTAACAAACCTTCTGTCAATCAAAAATTGGTTATACAAGGATTATTTGCCTTCAGTTTCCCATGTAATGAGGTTTTTGATTGACAACAGTGGAGTTCAAGAATATAGAAAGGCTTTCTGAATCTAAGATGAGCAAGTTTTCATTTAATACTGTTTGCACATGATAACATTGGCTTCCAGTTTTATCTGTGATAGAAACTGAAGGTGATCAAAAATCAGAAATATAGAAACCCTTCTCATTTTAAAGTAATGTGAATTAGAAAATAGAGGTAGGAAGCTAACTTTGAATTTTGTGCTGTGGGAGTGGGATTTGGACATCATTTGCTGTACAAATAGTTGAGCTACTGTGGGCAAACATTTTGCAAAGATGGAAGTGTCTCAGGATGTTCAGCATGGCTGGTGGGAGCAGTGGCTTTACCCTCTGCCTGAAGACTGTCAGATGCTCCTCAGATTAGGAAGTTGGATGATGCTGTTCTTGTAGCTCTGTTACCAGGATTAGTTTCTGAACAGCCACCTTGACCTGCTGTGTGTGGTGGTTGCTGTGGGTGCCTGTTTTCCAGGTGTCCTAATGAGGAATTGCACAATTCAAGTTCAAGTAAATTTGTATTTCTTGAATGAAACGAAATATAAAAATTGCATACTGAAGGCTAAGAAAATATCATGGAAATGGATAAACGTAGGTTGATATGTCTTTTTCAAAATACTAATTATTCCTAATAATGACCCCAATTGAAACATACCTATGGGGGAATGGCAGCCACAGGTATGATGAATGTGAGATATGGCTGAGTTCCTATGAGGTGAACGTATGGGTTACTTTTGGATGAGCTAGAAGGCCAGAGTTAGGCTATGATTTACAAATATCTTCTCTAGCTCAGGCTAGTTTCTCTTGTAGAGCTCCTACACCAAGCTCAGCCTCCAGCTTAGAAGCAGATGAAGCACTTGAGGAATAGTTCAGACCTAACTGATGTCTGATGGGTGTCAGAGCAAAGGGAGCATGGCTGGGAGATGCAAACAAACTCCTGTCCAAGCATCATCTCTTTTAACTAGGCCAGTTTGGGTTTCTTAAAAAGTGCTACCTTAATTTTGCCCCTTGGTTCCCTCTTTGTGGCTGGAGATCAGAAGTCATAGACTCAGGATTTTCTGAACTTTTGGATGCATTGCTTTCGTGTGCAAACTGAGTGAATGCATCTGAAGGTTTCCCTTAGGAAGGAGGGTAAGGAATGCACAAACCACTTTGCAGGTGTCCTTCCTTAGTTACAGGCAGGTGGTGAGAGGGGTACATTTTTGTGCTTTGCTGCTTTGAGTCCAGCTCCAGGGAGAACCTGTTGTGTGGTAATGTGGTTTGCCTGAGCTGATGAGATGTTTTTCAAGGCAGCTAGGAAGCTTTGTGAATTGAAAAGGAGAGGTTTCAAAGGAATAGTCCTGCAGATGTGTCCTAGCTTTAACTTCCCACATGCAGAGGAACAGTCCTGTTTTATGCAGCAGTAATGCACTAACTAAATCATGTCCTGCTGGGAGAAAGAAGCTTCTCCTTTTGCACTTTAATCCATCATTGTGAGTATGCTTGGGGAAACACTGCATTTTTGGATCCCTTCTGGAAAATTGGTTTATTTTAGTCTTCATAACAACCCCTAAAATCATATCTTATAACAAGGAAATAATCTCTTTTTTTCTTTTTATGCTGTATTCAGAGTCTTGCTACGCAACATATTACATGTCTTTCATCTAATTGCTACTTTGATTTATGACAGTTTTCCCCATAACAGCTAGGGAAAGGAGCTTAGAAAAGTAAGTAATATGGTTATGAAGCTGCAGTTACTTGGGGAAATAGCTATTTTGTCTATAACAAGTGGAATTACACTCTTAGTTATAAAACTAATAATTATTCTGTTTGCTAGTTGAATGGCAGAGTTCTCTGTACAAATGGGATAGTTGGAAGCTTTGGGCAGCCAGGAAGGAGGGCATTAGTCTGTGCTTGGTGATGGGTGCTCCTTGTGAGATATGCTGACAATATCAGTCTCAAAAGTGAAATAATTGTCTGTTTCTGAGCCCTAGTAACTGGCAAGTCTCCAGTTGGCTTGTGTCATTGCTATAGCAGACTGATCCTGCCTTGCTTTTTTCTTCCTTTTTCCAAAACTCTAACTGAAAGAACTGGCTGGATGTAGTTCATGCATTGCATTTCATATGGAAAATAGGAATAAGCATCCTTCAGTTGCTTGATCCTGGATTCCTATTGAGTCTGACAGTTTCTGAGCACTTTTATAAGGAATTCAGCTGCTCATAACAAAATAAGACTGGACAAAAGCTGAACAGAAGCTTTATAAGTTTGGTGTCACACTTTGGAGCACCAAAGTTGGCACTACAGTGCCATTCCCTGATGAAAGTATTCCAGAGACCTAGGGCTGGTAGTGCAGCTCCACACTGGTGTTTGTTTTTTACCAAGACAGGGTTTAATATTAATGTTAGAGGTGATTTCTGAGGAGAATTCTGCAAGGAACTCCACTCCATGTAACACAATTTAGCGAGGTGTGTTTTATGTCTGCAGCACACCCTCACCTAATGTACTTTAAGTATGGGTTTAATTACTGCTCTGTGTTGAGGGATTCTTGCTTGGATCCCTCACCAAAGCTGTTGAGCAGTGTAGCTGGGACATGGGAGATGCATGACTCCTGGTTTAATCACTCTGCAGGGCTGGATGGAGCTGGTGTGCAATGCCAGGGACTGCACACCCAGGGTGGAATTGCACATCTTCTACAGCAGTGGCAGAGCAGCAATCATGCCACCAATCCCCTGCAGTATTTAGTGTGTTACTAACCAAGTGATGCACTGGAGAAAACCCTTGGGACTCCTGTGCCTTGCAGCCCCTCTTCGATTCCTGGGGGTGGCTGTGGGCACCACAATATAAACAAAGACATTGAACCATCAGAGAGCATCCAGAGGATGGTGAGGGGTCTGGAGGGGGAGCTGCATGAGGAGTGGCTGAGGACACTTGGTTTGCTCAGCCTGGAGAAGAGGAGACAGAGAGGAGACCTCATTGTGGTCTGCAGCTTCCTCCTGAGGGGAAGCAGAGGGCAGTGACATCTGTACCATGAGCATGACAGGACTTGAGGAAACAGCTGAGGCTGAGCCTGGACGTTTAGGTTGGACAGAGGTGGAAGTTTTTTCAGCCAGAGGGTGGTGGGCACTGCCCAGGCTCCCCTGGGAATGGTTATGGGGTGGTGGGCACTGCCCAGGCTCCCCTGGGAATGGTTATGGGGTGGTGGGCACTGCCCAGGCTCCCCTGGGAATGGTTATGGGGTGGTGGGCACTGCCCAGGCTCCCCTGGGAATGGTTATGGGCCCAAGGCTGCCAGAGCTCCCTCCAGGAGTGTTTGGACAATGCTCTCAGGGATGCACAGAGTGGGATTGTTGGGGTGTCTGTGCAGGGCCAGGGGATGGACTGGATGATCCCTGTGGGTCCCTTCCAGCCCAGTGTATTCTATGGTTCTGTGGGGATCTTGGGGATGGGAGCAGCTCCATCTAGTTCAGCATTTAGCTCTGTGCCCTCCCTCTCCCCTACCTGTGCTGCTTCCACATGAACCACTATGGTTAAATAAAAGCAGATGCCATTTTCAGAGAGGGGGGAAAGTGTTAACCCTGGTGTTTCACTTAACATTGCCAACACGTTTGCTACAGCACTTTCATCTCTGGTATCTCCAGAGAGTGGCTTGTATCTGACCTTGCTCTGCATTTTTACCCTTGTGCATCTTTGATTTGATCAACTCAGAGCAGCACATATTGGGTACTCAGGCTGAGGAAACAGCTTGATCCACAGGGAAGAGCATGGCATAAGGGATAGCAATCATAAGCATTGAGATTCTATTTTATTTTCAGGTAATCTCTGTTTTCTATACAAACACACATTTGGTACACAGTCTAGATTAAGAGCTGTAAAAATAAACCCTGCAGTGAAACTTTATTGAGAAAGTGTCACAGTTCCATGTTGTGAAGCTCTGAGTTCTTTTGCACAGCAGAGCTTTAAATTAAATTGAAGTTTTCTGAGAGAATGGTGATTGAAACTCTGCTTTATATGGCATAGGCAATGCATTGAAAGGGAAATGCAACAGCAGGTAAATTAGAGGTGTTAGTGGCTTACATGGCTTTTACAAAAATGTTCCCACCCCATTCTTACTGCATACCAGACTTATAGGTCATATTTAGGGGGAATTACATTAGTTGTTAAATGTTGATTTTATGTTGAAGGCTTATATATAAGTTGAAGGTTATATCTTCTGGCTGAAGGCTTTTTTCCTAAAATTCCTCTTAACAATGAGTGACTGTAAGATGTTAATATGGGTGTACCAGCTGGTTCTCAGTGCCTCCAGATGACATCTGCTCAGAACTGAGTAAAACTTGTCTGTCAGCCCTCCTTAATTACCTTTGGATAGGGAAAGCAAGTCTTGGTTATGGGTGCTCCTTGTGAGATATGCTGAAAATACCAGTCTCAAAAGTGAAATAATGGTCTGTAGTTGTCTGTCCAGTCTCTTGCAGTGGGTTGCAGAGCTGCTCTGTGTCCCCCTTTGTGCTGCTTGTGTGTGGCAGAGTTGGGTGCAGCTCTGCAGGTGTTTGCTCACCCCTTTGCTCTCAGTGTGTGCCTGCCTGGAGGAACTGTGGTGTTGTACAGTGTGTCCTGTGCTCTCTGCCACAAGGGCTTCTCTGGGAGGGAACACTCAGCCTCCATCCATCCATCCATCCATCCATCCATCCATCCATCCATCCATCCATCCACCACACAGAGCGCTGGGCTTGTGTGATGGATCTCTGGGCCTCTGGCACATTGTGCTTTTGGCAGCTGGGGGTGTGAGGCACCTGCAGAATTAATTCCTCCTGCCTTGTGCCTCCCTGCAGTGCTGTTTGGTTTGTAGTTTTGTTGGTGCAAGCTGAACCTCATTAACTCCGAGTGAAAGGGAGGAAAGGGACGAGGTTTTGGTGATTAAAATCTGTGTGGCCACTCAAGGAGTGGGTACTCTCAGCTTTGTGTTTGGCCATACAGGCCTTCAGAGTGTTGCTGGCTGTGCTCTGTAATAGAAAAACTCCTCAGAGCAGTGCTGTGGAAATACTTCCTTGTTCAGACAGAGTGAGTTACACGTTTTCTGATACTGAGAAACTAATCTTGTTTGTCATTAATGAAACAGAGCATATTGCAATGCAAATGAGAGAAGTTGCATGACAAGTGGTCCCACAGTCCTCAGCACTTGCTATTGATTGTTCAGCCTTACTTATTCATGCTATGCAAATTGCATTTCTCATCTTGCTCCTTCTTGTCTACATGTTTTTGGTACAGGACTTGCCTGCAAACAGTCTTGTTCTTTCACTGGAGAGGCAGGAATTGTTTCTGGCAAAGTTCTTAATGTTCCTTTGTCGAGTGAGTACTGGCTGAGCTGGGCAAGGCTCTGGAGCTCTGTCAGAATGAATTCATCTTGCTCTAACTTCAGATGGAGAAAGGGAAGAGCTGGTGGTGTATTATTTTATAGGAACAAAGGCTTTAAAATGGTTTTCATTTTACAGAGAAACTTTCATTTCTCTGTGGTTTTGATACTGAAGCCCTTGTGGCAATTGTTTTCTGGTCAGTTGTTTGGAACAGGCATGTGGGAGTGTTCTTTTATTCATGCTAAGTATTATTTTGCATTTCAGGTATACTAAACCACTGACCTTTGCTGACTGCATCAGTGATGAGCTGCCCTTAGGATGGGAAGAAGCTTATGACCCTCAGGTTGGAGTCTATTACATAGACCACAACACCAGTAAGTGACATGCTACTGTGTTTTTGCAGAGTGATTTGTGCCTCTATTAAAGTTTACTGAACACAAAACCACAGAGTTGCTAACAGCATGTTTTAGAGTCAATGGCATCTGCAGCTCGTGAAATCAGACCCTGTCCTTCTCCATCCTACAAAGTACTTCCCTCTCTGAGCAGGAATTTGACACCTTTGGGGTTGCAATCTTCAAACTGGCAGCCACGTTCAAGCCAATGGTATGGACACACCTCTGTCAGATTTGGTTCTGCTGAGGAGTCCAACTGGGTAGCAGTGATCTGGAGTTTGTTCTACGCCTGGAATTTGTCCCTGTGGCAAGAGCATCAGAAACAGTGCAAAGGTCTTGTGTTGATTCCCCTGGCAGGGGTGAACTGAATGAGCTCCCTTGGCTGCAGGAGCTCACACTGCCTTTGCTGGAGACAAAACCCTCAAGCTTGGGATGTCCTGTTCAGGCTTGGGGTGTCTTTATCCTGTGCCCTCAAACTAAGCCACTGCTTATACCCTTTGCTAGATGGCTTGATAGACCAAAAGAGTTAATTTTGTAAGTTCATTTATTATAAAAATTATAAAATATATATATATATAAGAATTATAAAAAAATACAGCATTTGTTATATCATCGCAGACATTATAGAATAACTGTAATGGGTTATGCTAGAACAAATCCCCTGGAAAAGTAATAAGCAAAACAAATCAGTGACTTTGATTCTCTTTGCAGAAGAGCTCCAGCTGCAGCCCAGAAATTCACAGCAGAGCCATGCCCAGACCCTTTTAGGGGAGCTTGCAACTCATACTGAGAGAAACTTTTAGAAGACAAAAGTGCCTGGAAGTGCTTTTAAGTTGTGGGTTTTTTAAATCTACTTCTAGGACTTCAACTGAGAACTTAAACTTTTTTTTTAAAATACATTATTTTTTTTTAAATAAAAAATGTGGAATTCTGGTGCATTTTTTTCCTTGGTGGATTTTTTTCCCCCCTTGGATATCTTCATCTTCACACCCTTCCCTTTTTCAAAACTTCCACAACTTCACCTGGCCTGAGACTGCACCCTCCAAGCTTTAGCAACTTCTCTTGGGTGTTAAAAATGCAGAATGAAAAAAACCTATTCCCATAAGCTCTAACTGACCCCCAATATACAATACAAAGATCATAAGTTTCCAGATGTAAAGGTGACACAAATATTTTTATTTAGAACTTATGTAAATCCTGTGATTTTGGGATGACATATCTTTAAATGGCTTCATCCTAACTATTTTCTGTGAGGTAGGGGATGTTGATTTTTTTTTTTAATTGGGAAGTTTGAAAGGGTAGGCAAGTCTACAGGATCACACAAAGGAGATCTGCTGGGGAGAGGAGTGGACAAACTTTTGCTTTAGAAGGTGCTAAGTTGCGAGGCTCAAATTTGGATCTCCTACAGGTCTGTAAGACCAGGTCTGGTGTCCATTTCACAGTCTGGGAATGGGAAAATAGCCTTGACTTGAAGCTGTGGGACATGGAAGCCTGTTGGACCCCTGGAGTGTTTCAGTTAGCAGAAACTCCAGCATTGTTAAGTTTGAGGTTGGACTCAGTGGTCCTAAAGGCCTTTTCCAGCCTGAATAGTTGAATGCAGTTGGGACAAACCACACATGTTTTATTTATCCATTGGAGTTGGTGCAGGGTGAACATGCAAAGGTCTGGGGCAGTTGCCCCTGGTCTGTGTACTCACAGGCACCACAGGATTCAGGGGCATGCAGAGAAGCCTTCCAGCTGTGCTGACACCTGCTTAGTAACAGTGCCTTTTAAAAACTTCCACTTGTGTGGGATGTCAGAGGCCTCAATATTTAAAGAAGAATTCCAGCTAAAAACTTAAAAAGAAGAGGAACAAACTCATGACGTATTTCTTGTGCCAGCTCTAATCCAGTTCACGACAGAGCAGAACACATCCATTTACCTTAACCTAATCAAGCAGCTCAGCTTTGTGGTTCATGTTGAAGTATCCTCTGGAGAGTGTCCAAAACCTTCTTCCTCTCCAAGGTCTCTGGCAGATTCCCTGGCAGGAAGGAACTGCTGAGGGTGGGAAGGGGATGGAGCCATGTTGGGTCTTGCTCGTACTGCACAAGTATTTGAGACTATCAGAAATGAGCCCAAGAATAGACTTAAATGAAATCTAAAGGCCAGCCATTAAAAGAAGCAAGGTGGAGAACAATTGTAACCACCTCTCAGAGGGAAAATAAATACAATTAAATTGAATTGAGTACCCAGAATATTCCTAATAAAGTATTAATGCAGAGCCTTGAGTGTGCCTCTCTGGGAGAACTTTGGAGTGTGATTTGCTCAAAGAAATGATGCTGATGCAAGCATTGTAAACCTACATTCCTCCAACATGAAGCAAGCGGATTTATTTATGACAAGCTCAACATTAAATTAGGAATTCACAAGACAACAAATGATGTAATAGCCTGCATTTCTATAGTTCTTTCATCTCACTCCTGAATGTATTATGCATTTCTCAGTAGCTGGGCTCAGTGAGAGCCCTTGGCCAACACTTTTGTTGATTGGTTATTACATGTTTGAAAACCAAAGCTCAGGGCTGCAATCAAGGGGTTACTGTTAGTGCTTTGATTACTGAAAAGGTTAAGGTGAATATTTAGAATAAATCTGGACACAAAGCATTTCAATACCTCAGTGTGTTGTCCATCCTCTCTGTGAGCTGTTCTGCTGGGCATTCCCTGGGTCAGATTGTGGATGGGCTTGGAGCACTGGCAGTGCTTCACCACCTCACAGAGGTGTTCAGGATTAGAGGCTTTTGCAGTCTTCCTCCTCATTGCTCATAATGGAGGAATTTTCCTGCAGCAGCTTCTACCACCCTTCTTGGGATTCTAGGAAGAATGGGCTGCTAGTCTAAGGAAAAACTGGAAATAACCAGGCTTGAAGACTTATGCTGAGGTAGACTTACAATCCAGTGTCCAGCATCAGACTTCAAGAGCCACAGGCACTTTGCCAACATAACTTTTTATGCTGGAAAGTAGAGAGCCCTAAGTCTCAGTTGCTGGTGATTGTCCAGGGAAGTTGCATGTCTGGGGATGTGGGGGCAGCTCCCTGGGTAACAGCAGACTTTCCCCTTGTGGTTCAGCTGTGGAGAAAAGGGTTACTTCATCTGGGTGTGGGTGATGGTTGTCTGGAAAATGGGATTTGAGGGCAGGAATCGAGGCAGGAGCATGGGGATGTCAGAGTCTTACAGGTTCTGTGCCCTCCTGATCTTTCTTTTGCTCCCTCCAAGACCACAGTGCTATCCATGAGGGCCCCTACAGCTGGTACAAGCAGCTGCTTTTCCCTCATATTCTTTTGGGGTAGTTTTTCAGGTCCAGGTCTAGCTTTAATATTATATCAGCTGAAATATTGCTTCTGCTAGCAGGAGCTGTAAAGGTCCATATAAATGCTTCTACAAACTATACTGGGTTTTTTGATGCATTTTGTGCCTTCTCCAAGTTTTGCCATGTAATTTGAAGTGCCATGTGCTCTTTTGGGTCTTGAGATATTGTTAGAAACAACTTACTGCTGGAGTAGCCCATTAATTTTCTCCTCAGCATGATCATGGACAGCTTGTGAGAAGGATTGAGTGTCCATCCCTTGGGTAAACCCTTTATTTCTAGTTGTGCTGCTAAGAATATTGTCTAACTTCTCTTCCCCACATCCTGTGTACTGCTGTGTTAGTCTTATGCCCAACTCACTTAAGAGCTGCTCATACCTTCCACTCTGGCAGCTTTTACTAAATATTTAAAGAGGCTCTTAAGATATGCAGATTAGATTCCCACTGATAGTTTCAAGCAAGTCCTTTCTATTAATTATTCATTATGTGGTAACTAGGCATCCTTATTCAAGCATGTTAGTTTAGACAGTTCAGAGCACTTGATCAACTAAATATTGGAACCTGCTCCAAACAAGAACATGTAATAGCCTTGAAATAGAAATGAAAAATGTTTTGGGCACTTCTTCACAAAACAGGGACAAACACTGACAATAAATTTACCTCGTTAGTATTAGGAGTAGCTGCATGTCTGTGACCTTACCCCTTTTTCATGATTAGAAACCTGGAATGTATTGGTTGTGTTGGGGTAATGGAGATGGAAGTGCTGTAACTGCTGCATTCCCTATGTTACCCTGAATCCCACCTCCCATATCCTTCAGTCATTTACTGCTGTGCCTGCTTTCCCTAAAGAAAGTGTTTGCTCCTCTCTGAGATGCTGTTCATATAATATCATTTAAGATGATTTCACAAATCTGTGATTTTATCAGACTTTATTTTTACTTGCCTCTGGAATCTGAGTGAGCAGGTTTTCTTTTCCCCCTGCAATAAAAGCCATTTGGCAGCCAAAGAGGATGGGCAGATTTAGAATTGCTTTCATGTTGTCAGGTGCAGTATACTGCAGTTATGGGGCAATGATATTTTCTAAAAGTTTTATCAGTGAAATAGTAGAGCCATTATATTAGTAATGTTATAAAGCAGTTGCCATAAAGATAAGTATAACAGTCAATGTCAGTATCGTACAACTGTGTATGCATATTCTTGTTTTTAAGAGCCAGAACCAGGGCAGCTTCAGCAGCAGAGGAGTTGGAGAGTTATATGACAGTTTTGTTGTGAATGATTCTATTCAGCATGGCAGAACTCATTGGAATTCATTGTGGATCAAAAGTCACCTCCTTAGAAAAAAAGGAAAATGTCTTTAGTCAACTGTTTTATCACAGGGATGGGGCAAGAGACTATTTTAAAATGTCATAAACAGTGGAACTTTTCCAAGAAGCAGAACGAACTTGCATTCTGTTGATCCTGCTTTCTTCTGCTTTGTCTCCAAGAAACGACTCAGATCGAGGACCCCCGGGTGCAATGGAGGCGGGAGCAGGAGCACATGCTGAAGGATTACCTTGTCCTGGCCCAGGAGGCCATTGCTGCCCAGAAGGAGATCTACCAAGTGAAACAGCAGAGGCTTGAGCTGGCCCAGCAGGAGTATCGGCAGCTGCACGACGTTTGGGAGCACAAACTGGGCTCTCAGACCAGCTGTGAGTACTTTGTGAGCTCTGAACCAGCTCTTTGCCCAGCTGTACACCTGTAGGACAGCAACAGGCATGAAACTGCTCCTTGGATGGAGCACTGGGATGGTGTGCCATGGCACTCTCATCTTTGATCAGTTTGTTTCAGGCATGGTGTCTGCCCAGCACCTGTTTGGTAAAGGCTGATTGTTGTGAGACACTCCTGTGTGGGGCTCAGTCACTGCAGTCAATGTGCAGATTTTCTGCATGGGCTTCAATAAATGCTACAATTGTGGTGGTTGGCTCAGTGTGAAAAAGTTAACTTACATGGTGTTTTCCTTGATTTCCCTGTTTAAAGTACAGAAACACGGTGAGAAGGTCCATTTTGGATAGTATTTCCAGGCCCTTTTGTAGTTTTATATCCCAGGTATTTGAGTGATGTTTAGGGGAGCTGAGGGTCTGTATTTTATGCCATGTTCCAAGTCACCACTGCTGGATTGCCTCTCTGTGAGTGCAGAACAGAGCAGCAGTTTGTGCTCCATATTCTGTGTCACAACACATCAATACCAATGTCACTTCAATATTTGGTGCAGAAATCTTCATAGAATGCTGTATTTCCTCCTTACTCCTAGTTAGGAGCTGGAAAATGTCCAGAACAGGGTTTATTTCCTGCATGTATTCCAGAATTTTTGTTATAATCCTCAGTATTGCAGATTTTCTGTGTTCTTGCCAGCCAAGAACCTCCCCCTGTTTCGCTCTTGTGAGTTATGTGTGATGGTGGAGAATTCCACTGGCTAATCCTGTGCCTGGTGTTAACATTTTTAAGTAGTTTTCTGTCAACTGAAGGATTCTTGTTTGACAAGGAGGCAGTCCCTCATCTCTAAAGAACTGAGTTTGCTCTTTTCTTAGGAGTACTCTACCCAGAGCAATGCACTGACAACATGACTTACATGGGCGAGATGGGATCTGTCTTGAAAAATACAACCAAACAGAAATAACTAGAAATGCTTTCCCATGTTTTATAGGGCATAAACTGATGGCTGCAAGGATCAGAATATCTCCCTTGCCTACAGCTACCTCTAACAACATTGCACATTGGGGAGCTTCTGTACCTTCTGAGGCAGAAGGGTTTAACTGCTGCTGAGAAGAGAGTTCTGCTCTTAATGGGACATTGATTTAATCTGGTGTGACACATTGTATGGTTGGTCATGTCCTCAAGGCTGTGAAAAGGCTTGCATCACATTTTTCAGTTTCTTCTGATTCTTTTCTTTTCTTTGTTTCTAAACATTCAGTGGATTGTTTGCTCAATGAGGAAGTCTGAAAAAAAAAATTAAGTAAACCTTCCTGCAATGCCTGTCCCTTCAGTTCTGTTAAATGCCTTTGGAAATGCAGGAAGCCACACCACTGAATGGAGTGAATGTGTTTGGGAGTTTGAGTTAAGTGTGTTAACCTGGAACAAATCCAGACTTTGGAGATGCAGGACATGCTTTGGCCCCTTCAGTCTGCACTTTTTGTGGAGTACTTGACTGCACTATTGCCTTGCCCTGTCTTTGAGCAGTGGAAATTGGGTAACAGACCCAATGTGTGGAGGTCTGAGTGTGCAGGAGTGATGGGAGATCTCTGTCTGTGGTGGGGCTGGTAAAAGTGCAGGGAGGAAGGCAGAGCTGCTGAACTGGCTCTGTGTTTGTTCCAGTGCTTTCTGGCTCCTCGTCAAGTTCCAAGTATGACCCCGAGATCCTCAAAGCAGAGATTGCTACTACAAAATCCAGGGTGAGTAGTACAAATGGACCTTTGCTTGCCATGAGTAATGTTTAGGTATTTCCAGACCTCATGGCAAATTCTGAAAGGAGATGCCAAAGCAGCTGGGAGAGCTAATGTTGTAATTTAGGAGGTCGTTTATCACAATTTTCTAACGTTGCAGTCTTAGGAATTTAAAACAGCTTTTTTTCTTTCCCTCTTAGACTTCAGCCTGGCTTGGCAGCTGGCAGTGCAGGATGGCTGTGGGATGTGGAGCTGCATGCTGGCTCCTGCAGGGCTGGAGAGCTGGGGTCCTCCCCCGGGACTGGCAGCTGCTCTGTGCAGGGCTTAGTGCAGGCTGTCAGCAGGGGAGGGTGTGCTCTCATGCAGAGCTCACTTTGGGAGGAAGAAAGGACTAAAGCAAAGTAGGTCAGTGTGGCCTCTGTGGAGGAATATAAAACAGCAAGCTGTAGGGTCAGTGCATTTACAGTATGGATTATCATCCTGCTGAGTTACTTGTGCAGTGGGGCCTTTTCTCTGGGGAGCTTGGAGGGTGGCTTCAGGTGCTGCAGGGTAACTCCTGTCCTGATGCTGGGGATAATGACTGAGAAGGTTTTAAACATTTCTGAGCAAAGTTGCCATGTGTTTCATTGCTGTCTTTTTTGAATTTTTCTCAATTTTTCCACTTACATGGCTGGAACTTCCCTTGAGGCCCTTGTTAAGAGGTGTGATAGCAGCTACTGGATATAGCCCTGCCAGTGATAAAGTCCTGATGAGGAGGCAGTCAGGGCTGTTTCCTGCTCCTGGCATGAGCTGATTGCCTGGAAACTTTGTTTAGAGTACTGTCTACACTGAAAAAGTTTTGAACTGAATGGGTAGCATTGTACCTAAATACTCATATAAAATAGCATTCTAAAAATGTGACACCTTGCTGCAGGTTAATAAACTCAAGAGAGAAGTAGCTCACATGAAGCAAGAGCTCCAGTACAAAGAGCATGGATTTCAAACCCTGAAGAAGTAAGTGTGTTCTCAAGATCTTTTTTTTCAGAACATCTCTGGCTTGCAATGCTTCCCCCACTACATTTATAAATAGCTGCCTAATAACAAGCTGAAATATGCTGCTGATGATATCTTCAGGCTGAAAGCAGTACACAGCCATGGGGGAGTTCTCTCAAATCAGTGCCTGTGTGGGATTGACCACGTTAGAACTGACTTCATGGCAAAGAGGTTTTGAACCATGATCTCATCAGTTAACTGATATTCTGTTTTACTCAGTACTGCTCAATATGGATGACACTACAGCTCATTGTCTTAATTATAAGAGTCACTGATTTAGGGCACTGAGGAAAGACTGGAGGTGGAGTGCAGGGGGAGGAAAAGTTTCAGGTACTTGCCTTTGTGTGAACAAACATCTGGCATCTTTCAGATGAATATTTATTATAAGGGTCAACCCTGGTAGAATTCCTTTGAGGAAAGGGAAGGATGAAGTGGCTTGTAATTAAATTGTGCAAGCAAATACATCTGTGCATGTTAGTCTGTGCCTGGTTTTTGAAATCATGACTGAAGATAAGGTAATTTTCATAGATGGCTAAGCTGATCCTCTCTAGGTTAGGAACAAGGCAGCTAGCAGCAGTCTGCCCTAACACACTGTCTGGGGGGTTTGTATGCACCTTTGTCCTCCCTAAGGAGTCAAAGAGATGATGATATTGCTGAAATGAGAGCTCTAGCTTAATGTACTGCTGAGTGGAGTAACTTAGGCAGTGGGGAGTGGGGTCTTTTGTTCCTTCTGCTGTCCTTGTTATAGTTTGGAGTGTTTTTTTGTAAAAATCCCTGTCAAGACACATGCATCTAGGATGATTCAATTAACTGGATGTTATTAAGTGTTAGCTTACTGTTTTTTTAAAATTTCTATACAGAATTGACATGAAAATGTCTGATACTCAAGGTGGCTACAAACTTGATGAGGCACAAGCCATTTTAAGTGAAATGAAAGCTCTCAAGAAGGCCATCACATCAGGGGAGAAGGAAAAACAAGACCTCATTCAGGTATTGAAACAAGATGACTTTATAGTATTTTGTGTCACCATTGCTAGAAGATTGAATTTCTGAGAAGTAATTTAAGTATTTTGCATTTCAGATACATAACTGAGGTTTTTATTAAACTAGTTTTTTGTTGGGGTTGGACCACAGTCTCTGCAGTTCTTCAGATGGTAGAAATGAGAAGTATAAAATGCAGTCCAGCCATGCCTGACCTCGAGTTTGCAGAGTCTGAGTGGGCACAGCAGACATGGTCAGATCTGAGTCATGGGGTTAGGCTGAAGTTATGTAGCTGCTGAGGTACTTGGGGCAGAAATGAGCTCACCTCATGATTTTTTTTTTTTTTGTGGTTTTAGAGCTTAGCCAGGTTAAAAGACAGCTTTGTGAATGACAGAGGATCCCAGTCAGACCTGTGGGCCAGCAGTGTGTCTGTGGAGAGCTCCAGCCCTCTGCTACCCCGGCAGTACCTGGATGTCAGCTCCCAGACAGATGTTTCAGGAAATGTGAGTAATGTGTGAGAATGGAGACATTCCTCTGAACTGTCTGTAGAGCTACCTCACCATGAGTTTCCAAGCATGGACAAGTTTCTGTAAAATCATAACTTCTGGTTTAAACTGGTGTGGCTTTGTTTCTGTGTGCAGTGTTAATGTATCTCTAAGGGCAACCTGGTGTTTCCCCACACTGTCTCTATCAGAGAAACCCAGGTAGGAATAAAAGGGAAGGAAGTTTGATTTTGCCTGTAGGTGTAGCTTCTTGTGATACAAACATTCCTTTAGCTCTTTATAGCAATAACTTATGAGACAAGACACATTGAGCAGGTCTGTATGGGCTAAGCTCCAATGAGGACCCTTCCCCTTAGGGTGTCCAAACCCTTTCACTGGGTTACAAGTGACAACAACAGCTTATTTGCAGCTATTTTGATGCCACCAAAGTTGTAGTGCTCATAAACTTTCAGTCCCACATGTGCCAGGAGATCAGAAGTGTCAGGTTGGTCCCAGCCTTGGTAAGGACTCAGGCAGTGCTGGGGGTACATCTTATTTCTCACAGGACAGCACAGAGCCTCTCCTGTGAGCCTTTACTTAAAGGTTTGCAGCCACTTGCAGTCAGGGCCACACATGTTAGTAAAGATCTGCAGATTTGGGCATGATGGGATGTCCCTTGTCTTTAAGACTTTACAGCCAAAGCAAGATGTCATCCAAACCAAACTGCAGTGCAGCACTAAAGGATGCAAAGAGGATTTAAGAAGGAGGATTGCAAAAGTATTTGTGTGTTCATAGAAATAGAAGCCCAAGAGAGATGTGGTGGGTTTTGTCTTCTTTCTAGGTCAGAAAGGGCCTTTGAATCTTGTTGGGGTTTAAGTATTTGAAGAAATAATGAAAAATGTATTTAAGTGCAGCATGTTCCTGTGTTATGATTGGTTTAACTAGGAAATGACTAAGATCAAGTGTCACTTGTAAGAGTGTCAAGGAAATATCACAGGAGGAGTGGTTGCTCAGTTGCTGATGTGGTGTTTTTGTCTCAGTTTGTGGGCAGCAGCAGTAACCAGCTGGCCGAGAAGGTGCGACTGCGGCTGCAGTATGAAGAGGCGAAGAGAAGGTAATCCTTTGGCCCATTGCCCTCTTCATTGTCACACAGCTCATTCTGAGGAGAAGTTTCACTAGAAGAGGTGCCACCAGTCTGAAACCCAGCATTGCTGCTTGGTAAATGTGGTCATTTTGGAGCCAGTGAGACAATAGGCTTTTTGGGCCAGTGTTATCTTTCAAGAAATAAATAACCATCCTAGAAATTACTAAGGCCTGACTAATGCATAAAGAATTCAGTCTGGCCACACCTATGGGGACATAAGTGGTTCTGCTACCTGTTGCCAGTGCTTCCCCATTCCTAATAAGGAGACTGTACTGCAAGGCATCTCCTTACCTTGTTTGAAATGAATGAATGCTTGCGTGCCTAAGTGTGATAAGGAGAAATGTATATTGTGTTAACACCTCACATCAAAATATGGCCAATGCTGCAATTCCAGAGCTTATCTGTAAGAATGTAAGTTTTCACCTTTGCCCTCTGATCTCAAATGAATGAAGAATAGATGAAAAAATATTCTATCTACTTAACAGGCCAATTTAATCAAAAGCTTTCCAGGATTTACTTCTTAATAGATAATAGCTAACACAACTGCATAGTTAAATGAAAAACCACCAAGAATTATTACTTAGACTTTGGCTGGCCTAGTCTTTGTTCAGTGATGTAACCATTGCTGGTGGTGACCTTCTTCGCTTTTAACTGCTCTAGAGGGACTTTGCAAC
Organism: Agelaius tricolor; assembly: GCF_023055355.1. Taxonomy (NCBI): domain Eukaryota; kingdom Metazoa; phylum Chordata; class Aves; order Passeriformes; family Icteridae; genus Agelaius; species Agelaius tricolor. Next base: position 4,993,635 of record NW_027269278.1, on the reverse strand, counting down.
TCCAGAATAACAAAGTTCAGATGTGTGGTACAATCTGTGCTTGGGATATATGCAAAGAGAAGGCTTTTTCTCCAGCCTCTGGTTAGAAGTAACCAGAGCCTTCAGGCTGAGGTTACTCATAATTCTCTCATTTTGGTGTTCTGGAGTAGCCAGTAGGCCATGCTTCTCAGTGGCATAAAATTTGATCTGTGTGTGTGGCAGTTGTCAAAAACTGTGTGCCCAACTGCTTCTGACACAAATTTGTATTTCTTTTCTTAGGTGGAGCAATTTTATCAGAACTGTTTATTTTGCCAGTCCAAGATTTGCCAAACCACCTTGACATTCAAATGATTCAGTGACTTTTAAAAGCAACATTAAAAATACCATTCCAGATGCAGTGGTTAATTTGGCATGTTAAAATTGCCTTTTACTTTTAAGCTTTGCTGAAGGCTTCAGTTTAATTCACACTGACTTTACACACTCAGATTGAAGAGGAATACTCTTGCTTTATCCTGTACCTTTTCCAAGGAGGGGCAAGTGAATAATGACAAGCTTGCTCTTTTAATATGCTCTTTATAAAGAGAGAGAACTTTATTAAGGCAGCACAGTGGTTCATTTGAAGTGGTGATGAGGGGCATAAAAACACCTTGCAGTTAAAGAATACTTGCTGCTCATACCCCATATTTTTCTTAGGTTATCTATAGGTTTTTCTCAAAGTTTAAAAAACATTTTCATGAGGAAACATGACTCTAAATGGTCACGAATAGTTGATGCTAAAATGGAAAGATCTCCAGCTATAAAAGTACCATGGTTTTGGCACAGTATTTAGTAGGAGCTGCAGAAACAAGTACCTCGACTGGTTTAAAGCTGGAACAATACTATGGATATAGTGACTCACAAGGAACCTTCTGTTCCTGTGAAAATTCTTCCTTGTGATGTTTGAAGTGTTTCCTGTCCCCACAGCAGCATTAAAATGTTCCAAAAACACAATAGAGGACTAAGTACTTTGCCCACGCACGAACTGTGAAGGAGCCAAGTGATGGAAATACATGTGTTTTATTAGCTCTGTGGTATCTGGAAAGCTAAAACTTAAGGTTTGAAATCAAGATGGTCCCATATTACTTAGTTTAGAACTACTAGATCTGTAAGGGGCTGGTGCTTTAGAAAGGCTCTGGCAGACACTGTTTGCACCATTACTGTGTACCAGACTAAAAGCTCAGCTGTGGGTGAATATCTGACTGAACTTCACCACCAGAGCTTCCAGGACCCAGTTCCCTTCCCCACCACTAATTCCTTTCCTGTCCCAGCTCAGGCAGAGAGCAGATAATATAAAACCCAAAAAAAACCACAGGGCAGCTACAGAGACAAACCTTTGGCTTAATCATATTCAAAACTGAGAATGGCATCATGTCAAAAAGGTTGTCATTGCTACATCTCAGCAAGGAGATAGCTGCTGCAGCATAAATGTAATCAGAGATGCAATTAAATTATTCTGTACAATTTCAGACACATAGCAGTACCTCAATTGTGTAGCACTTGCACCCTGCACTCTTCTGATTTCTTCAGCAGTTAAACTTTTAGCTTGGGTTCTGTGTGACTGGTGGTAACTCAGGGATTTTAGAAGTATGTTTTTTTAATCTCCTAAAATGAAATACTTTAATGTCACATTAAGCAACATTACAACAATGGTGGATATTTGACTGGTCAGTTTTTAAACCACACCTCCCACTTAGTTTGTGGTTTTTTTCTCAAGAACAGAAGCTTATCTGGTACAGGATTGTTAATTACCAGTTGTAGAGACACATCTTGTGCTCCTGTGGAGATGCATGTGCTCTGAACAATTTCTAGAGACACTAAAAATGTTATGTGCTATGCCTGTGTTGTATAATAATAGAAAGTAGTAACTTTCCCTAATTAACAAAAAAAAGAGCCTTGTTTTGACAATGAATAAATCATCTCACTGCCTTTTCTAGGTAGAAAGAGAACAATAAAATAAAACTTGAGCTTCCTGTTGTGTATGTTCTGTCTGGTGGCCATTCAGAAAGGTGGTGTGACCTGAGCCAGCATTGCAAGCCCAGCCTGGCTCAGCACTGGTTCATCAGACTCAGGCAGTGAATGCTGAAGGGCTGGACTGTTCAGCCAAGTGCAGACCTTCTGCAACGTGTTTCTTTAGTGATGGTGCTGTTTCATTGGAAAAATAAAATAATAAACCTCATTTTAACTGAGAAGGGGGAAAATAATGATCATGTACCAAAGGTAAAACTGGATGTTAGTTTAACAAAGCTTTTAGACTCGGAAATGCATAGAGAACAAATTCCAGTGGAAAAGCCATATGCATGCAAATGTATGCCAAAAGTGATCAGATTTATGCCAGCCAATCCTCTTAGACTCATATCCCTTCAAAATGCACTGAGGAATTCTTGGATTATGAATTAATGCCACTTAATTCTTTGTTGGAGCACAGTATTGCACTTAATCAGGCACTCAAAAACAAAACAGCTCTTAAGACGACCTAAAAATAGTTGAGCTGAATATCTATCAGTTGTGGAACTTTTATTAGAGTAAGCAACCTGCTGTGGGAAATGGGTTTACAGAAAGTGATGCTTCTCTTCAGAAGGGTGATCTCATGTCTGTCTCCTGTGGTGGTGGAGGCAGGTCAGTGTCTGTGAGTCTAATCCTTCCCAGGCTCTCTTGGGCTCAGGATCCTCTTGGCCTCTGGAGCTTGGAAGACAAAGCTTTATTCTTCAAGGCTATTCAGGAGCCTTGTAGCTGCTGCTGCCTAGATCTGCATCTTATTGCTTACTCCACACACTTTGATTTTGCTGGTTGGCACTGAATTTGCTCTGAGCCTGCCTGTGTGCTGGTTGGCTGCAGGAAACACACACCAACCTTGGCACTTCTGCAGCATAAATCAAATTCTACAGAGGTGAATCCACATCAGTACCTGCAACTATTTGCTGTGCCTGATTTAAGTTCAGTAAGTCTGTCACCAGATCACAAAGCCCTTTTCAAAGAGAGAAGCATATTGGACATTCATTTTACATGTCACTTCCATTTCTTATGTATTTGCTAAACCCAAGTAAGGGATTAACCTGACTTCCTTACATGAAGAGGCACATATGCCTTGCCTCTCTTATGTTCAGTCAGGTGAATTTTTTTTTGCAAATATCTTGCAAAATACTTTTTTCTCCTTGTTTGCCTTCTAAGTTTTGCAGATTTTTTTTCATCCCAGCACATTCTGTCCTTCCCGTTCTCTGCTTCCCACTTGATTTTTTGGATTGTGTGAGTTCAGAATCACAGATCCTTGGTAATTCTAATTCAGATTTATCTGTACTATTGTTTCTCATCAAACTACCATGATCAGCCTGTCAGGTCTTGAAGAGTTGCAGGTTAGTGAATACAAAGGAGAGAGCTTCCTTTGGGAAGACTGGCATTACTGCCCTTGGTTCTGGATCCTGGCCTGCTGCTGGTTTTCTGCTTCTCTCTGTGTGTTTGCATTGCAAAGCTGATCATTTGTGGACCTAACTGAGCAGGTCAGATATTTGGGAAATTGGGAACAGGCAGATATTTGGAGTGAGCAGCCTCCTTGCCTGCCACAAGCTGTGCTCTCCTCCTCTGTCAGTCAAAGCTCTTGCTAAATTCTGCATCTGTATTGCTGCTGCTTTTAGTCATTATCTTCCTCCCTGAGCTGATGTGGTGTGGTGCTGAAGGACTGGTGATACAGGCTTTCACCTGAAATCTGGAATGATACCTCTAATGAAAATAGGCTTTGATTCTGATGCAGAAATGCAGCTCTGGATTTTGGTAGGATCACATTGCCTCTCCAACTCCTCACATCCTCAAGTGCAGATTGCACCAGAAGTAGCTCCTTAAAGTGTCCAGAGTGCTTACTGTTGAATCACAGGTGGATTCTTGCACTAGCAGCATGGAGATATGATTCATTTCCTCATTGTAAAGACAAAATGTTTCTAAGCTTTCGACTAACCACTGAACTTTATCTGAATCATACATGGGGAGAACACAGTTATTTCCATAAAAGTGATTAAAGAGTAGGTAATTATCACATCATACCCTCCACCCAAACTACTCTGAGGTCACAGCTGTAATGCATATGAAACACCTATAGTATATCTGATCACCTTTTCTGACATCCAGAATTTTTGTTGTATTATTTCCTGACTGGTGGACACTGCATATTAGCCAGAAAGTTCATTTTCTATTGTGAACAAATGTGAGTTAAAATCCCATTCTGCATGTCCACATCCCAGCACTTGGCACCATTCTGGTCAGGGGGACCTGAGGGTGTTTGTCCTGGACTGAGAGCCTTCCTCAGGGCTCTGGAAGATGTGGTTGGTCTGGAGCAGGAGGTCAGGCACTCCTCAGGGAATAACTGCATTTTTTTTCCCCCTGCAGAATAGCAAACCTGAAAATCCAGCTGGCTAAGCTTGACAGCGAGGCCTGGCCTGGCGTGCTGGACTCTGAGCGGGACCGTCTGATCCTGATTAATGAGAAGGAGGAGCTCTTGAAAGAAATGAGATTTATCAGCCCCAGAAAATGGACTCGAGGAGAAGTGGAGAGACTGGAGACAGAGAGGAGGCGCCTGGAGGAAGACCTTCAGGCTGCTAGAGACACTCAGAGCAAAGCTCTCACTGAGAGGTGGGTTAGTGGGCACAGGGCAGGGCCTTTTTGGACAAGAGGTGACTGGGAGCAAATGCCAGCATCCCCTGGCTGAGAGCCCACAGCAGTGCCCTCACATTCCCAGGACACTCCACTCAGAGAGCTTCTCAACTCATCTCCCAAACAACCCATCTGCAAGGCTTCCTGTGCCACTGGGGAAAGGTTGCTGTTCCTACAATGGATCCTTTATGGGAATGTAAAGAGTGCTCAAAATAGCCCAGTGTAGTGTTGCTGTAGTGTAACATTTCTGTATGCAGCCAGCACCTCACAGCAGCTTCCACATTTGCTGTGCAGTCTGGGCCTTGGTAAATGTCAGCAGATGGAATTTTAAATTCCTAAATTTGCTGTTTGTTCTGAGCATCCTTGTATGTGATTCCTGTAGGATCTGGTATTTGACAGGGCTGTGGGGCTTGCAGGGAATATCCTGTGAATCTAAACTAGCTGAAAAAAATGCCAACTTTCTTCCCTAATTTTACCTGTGTTGCAGGGGGAGATCTCAGGGGAATGTACAGTGAGGATGAATACTGCATGAGGCATTGCCTACAGGTGTTTCACAGTCTGGATGCATTAATGAGGGTGGCTCAGCAGTGTTTCTGGCAGCTGCAGTCTCTTGAACATATATGGAATAGGCACATTACATTCACTCTCTCCTTGGCTCCATACTTTCATTTTTTCTAGGTGGTCATTGTCCAGCTGACACTAATTTTCTGCATAGGCCTTTCATGGTTTTATCATGCTGGAAAAAATGTAAATGTCTTGACCATGAGACTTTTACCTGCCTGAAGTATCTATGGTTTGACAAATGGTTCTGGTCTTGCCCTAAGGTATACCCCTTCATTTGGGATTTTTGAGAATATGATCACATTCTAGAATGCCAAAGACACAACACATGCATGGGGAAGGATTTTGTGTCCAGAGGCCTGTTCAGTTAGGGTGTGAGCACCCACGTGCACATGTGTTTGTCTCACACCAGTTCAGGTGGGCAATAAAGCTGAGATGCTGCTAAAGCCAATAATGTAAAGCTGTAATGAGATGGTTAATAACTATATCAGGTAACCCTTGATGGTCCATAGACTTTAGTGGAAGGAAATGAAGACATTTATACTTTATTAACACAGGAACTATAGGAATGCAATAGTGTATAGTGAGTAAAATCTGCCCAGCTCTTTTCAGGCCTCATCCTAGAAACATTAACTTCTGTGGTACCAGCTATAATTATTTTGTGTTGTTGTGAATGTTTTCAGGACTGAGTTCTGCATTTTCTAATGTTGGTAAACACTTACACATCCTGACCAAATTCTTTCCTGGGTATTCCTATCAACTTTTGCAGGATTTCACAGCAAAAAAGTAGATTTTTCCTTTACTCCTTATTTAAAATATTAAATGCTGCTTTAGCTTGTCTTTTTCTTTGATCTTCTCTTAGATTGAAGTTGAACAGCAAAAGAAATCAGCTTGTCCGAGAGCTGGAGGAAACCACGCGCTTGGTGGCCATGCTGCACACCCAGCTCAAGAGGTAGGTGACCCTTCCAGCAGCTGGGGTTGCTTTTGCTGCACATGGTGCCACTGCCTTTCTCTGCTCACAATCCCAGCTCCCAGCTGAGGGCTGAAAGGCCTTTCAGGAGTGGCCTCAGGCCCCTGTGTAGTCAGGGGAAGGAGAAGCTTTGGGATCATAGGTCAGTTTAGATGGGCACTTTTCAACCTCCTGGTGGTGCCTCTGTCTCACAGCAGGAGTTTGCACAGTCCCTTCTATTTCAGTAATATTCAGATGACCAGGGAGAGCTGAGATTTATTCACTAAAGTTTGAATTACTGAAGTATTACATGAATAAAGTATGCTAAAGACATCTTGACAGCAAGTGGAGTGAATCTCACTAATGCAACTACAAATTAATGGATGAATGATCATATTTCTCTAATTCCAAGTGTGCTGTGGCTTGTAATGTGGCCAATATATAGAGATATCCCTGATTCTCTTGTGGTTCATATGGTGTAAGGAATGGCTTCTAGTTCAGGCTGTAGTTTTGGAAGAACACAGGATTGCTATGTCCAGACTAATGCATGACTGCAGGCACTAAGGCCAAATCATTTTGCTAAAAGTATATTGTTATCATTCTGATAGCCAGGAAGGTTTGGTGGGATTTTTGTTTGGTTGAGGTTTTTTCCTACCAGTGTGTACTGAATTTACTCTGTTTGTAGCTTCTGCTCCACTTGGATTCTGTTTCATTTTGTGAAGATGACACCGAAAAGACTGGAAAGAAATCATAGTGCAAGACTGACATGTAAATAAGCCAGCATGGAGAATAGCTATCTGTGAGGCTTTTATGCAGTGGAAATGCATCACATTTTCATTTCACCTAGCTGATTAGGGATCTTTTGAGGTGACCAAGAAGCATGTGAAACTAATTTCTTCCTAACTGTGTGCCCAGTGTTCTTGGCATGCTCCTTCATAAGAATAAGTGTTTGTTATTAACCCCATAATGCAAAATGTCTGGCATTCAAGGGCATATACAAAAGGAAATTGAGCCCAGTTTTTTGACAGGGAAAAGATTAATTTCAAATCCTTCCCTTTTCATAGGAAAGTACACTGAAAAGCTGTAAATTCATTAGGCTTCAACAGATGTGTATATACTGCCAATATGCAAAAACATCTATCAGAAGCTTTTTTGAGCAAATGTGCTGCAGAGCACATCTGTCAGAAGACATTTTCTGCCAAAATTATACTAAATACAGCATACTTGCCTTTTTCTCAAAAGGTCATGGACATAATTATACAAATGTAGCTTCCAGCTTTTACCCTATAAATAATAAATAAGGGATTATTATAGGCTTATTAATATCTCACTGTTTTTCAGTGGGGCAACATAAGGCACTTTTACATATTCAGAATTTTTTCAATAGCTAATCCGCATCTGAAGTGAGGGTCAGTAATAACCAAGGTCTTCAATATGCAGAGCAGGAGTCTTGGCTTAAATGGAATTTCTAGAGATGGTACATGTTGTAGTCACTACTGGAATACTTGCTGGGTCTCCTGAGCAGAAAACTTTGCTGTGGTGTCTGGACTTTCTCATCTGGACAGACTTCTATACAGCACCTGCTTAAAATTAATTTTGTTGTCAGTTATGTTCTGAACCTAGAACTCTAGGGATAAATAAGGCGTGTGAATTGATTTCACAGCCCAGCCCCAGCTTTTTCCCTTGCTCTCTTGGCCCTGGATTCCATGTAGCAGTCTTTCACATGGATAGATCCTGCCAGCTTCCTGGGAACTGCTGGCTGCTGTGATCTCTGAGGGCCAGTTCCAGGCAGCTGTGATATTGCCTTTTGGCTGCAGCTCCAAGATTGAGGCAAATGGAAGGAAATTTCCAGATGGTCAGACAGTTCATTGCAATAACTTCATCTTCTTGCATGGGCCTTGCTGGTTTTTGCAGTCTGCTTTGGAGATTAACAGGAGCCATAGATACCTTCCAGAGAGATGTGGGAGGAGGGGGGTGGCACTAATTTTAATTGGTTTGAAACTGTTCATTAGAGTTGTTTTGGCTAAACAAGGACTCTCAGGAGTCTGAGATGGTGAGTAGAAAAATGTGTATGATGGATAGTGTTTCACTGAGCAGTGCCCCAGTGTTCCTGCTGTGCAGACTGTGGTTCTGGGTTGCTCTGGGGACTAATGCGTGTGGCCTGAGCTAACAAAGCAGCACCTGTGGGCTGAGAGATGTGGTGACATTGCAGTGCTTTCATGAGAAATCAGAAGATACAGTGTCATGGTTTTCTGACTTGTTTCCTTCAGTCTCTCCACCAGCATGCTTTCCCTCTCCTCGAGCAGCAGCCCTGGTTCTCTTGCATCTAGCAGAGGATCTCTTGCCACCTCCAGCCAGGATTCGTCCACCTCAGCCAGTTTCACTGATCTCTACTACGAGCACCTGGAGCAGCTGGAGCAGTTGGACTCAGAATATCAAAACAAGCTTGACTTGCTCTTAGAAGGAGCCACTGGGTTTAGGCCATCAGGCTGTATCACCACTATTCATGAGAATGAAGTAGCAAAAACTCAAAAAGCAGATAGCACGAGTCGCATGCAGGCTCTGAGGTCCTTGTCTGGTACTCCCAAATCCATGACATCACTGTCCCCAAGGTCATCTCTCTCTTCTCCATCCCCACCTTGCTCTCCACTGGTGATAGACCCACTCCTAACTGGTGATGCCTTTTCAAGCCATATGGATTTTGATGATGCAGAGATAAGTGCAAATCTGTCAGAACTCACCCTAAACACTGGGAGTGGCAGCTGTAGACTGGAAGAGCCTCGAGCAGGAGATAAACATCTAGGTCAAGGTATGGTAAGAAAAGATTTGCATGCACTGCATGCATTTATATTTAATGTAGTTCATAAAGCATTGAGAAGCAAGTGTTTCAGAAGCTGTCTGTCATCTTGTTATCTTTATGCTGAAAAATGTTTTCAGCTCTGTGTTCTGTCTTGTTTGGGAGGGAGGTTTGGTATTTTAATTTGTACACAAAAATACTGATCTAATGAGTCTTGCAGGAGACTGATTTAGGTGTGTTTTTATTGTACACAGATGCATGTGTACACAAATCACAGGGATTTCATGTGCAAATAGAGATGGTCATGGTGGGATTCCTGGTTTGATTTGGCACTGAACTATTCAGAATGTCATGTATTGTTTTGGGTCTTGGAGACACACAGTGCCACATTGATGCAAAGTTTTTGACCAAGCTTTTGAGGAGGGCTGGAAAAGCCATTTAGCTTAATAGTTAACAAATTATAATAGTAATAATAATAATAATAATAATAATCCTTCCCCACCACCTCAGTATGCATAAAATGCTGCTCTGGTTCCCAGTAAATCAGTGGCAATGAATTTATTAATTTCAGCTGAGCAGACATACCAAGGCTGTGCTCGAATTCTGCTGTTTTGGTCTCTTAGCAACAAAAACGTGTTTAGATTGTAAGCATGATAAAATAAGACATTTAGAGATAGTGGATGTTCTCATATATGCATATGGCTTGTTGGTGGGTAGGAAGGGTTCATCCTTTTTTGGAATGGATGGGCTGAAGAAGTTGGCACAGCCAGGGCACAGTGCTAGGGCCTGTCTGAAGCCCTTGTGACTGTAGTTGGGTTAAATCCAACAAGGATTGAGTGAAAGGACTGGATTTGTAGCTGCAGTGAGGAAGAGCTTTAAAGGCAATATAAACTTGCAAGCTACAGTCCTGTGAACCAGCAGTACAGTTTGTTTCTGCTTTTCGTGGGATTATTGAACAGCCTGTGTGAATAAAGGGAGCTAGTACCATGTTATCACCACCTTCTGCATTAAGAAGGTTGACACTATTTAAAACACAATAAAAAACACAAGTGCAAATCTTCCCTTTGAGCTGCCATTTTCCTACAAGCAAGAGGTATTATGCATTTGAGTAGGAAACACTAATTATTCTTATTAGAACTGGATGCTGATTAGTTTTAACCTTTTTAGCTCTTCAAGATTTGCCAAGGCTGTTAAAGTGAAAGCTCAGGTGTTAAGCAGATTAAGTGATTACTGCTGTTAGCCAGTCAGCAGACAAAATAATCACCATAAGTAGTTTATTTCAGGGCAATAACGAGATGAGATTCTGCTCCTGAGGCATTTTGGGGGGTGGGGGCTCAGTGTAACCCAAAATGCAGGGGCTGGCTCTGGGGTGGTCAGCCCTGGGCAAAGCACGCTCACGTGTCCTGGAGGCAGAGCTGAGCACTGTATCTGAGGGCTCTGCTGCTGCCTTCTGCTAGGGCAGAACCTCCTCTAGCTTTGAAACTGAAATAAGGTTGCCTTTCTCACCTGAAGAACACCTGAGCGATTATGGGGAAATTAATAGCAAAACCTGGGATCTGGCAGAGTCCAGCATTCTGTGATTAAATGGTCTGGATGTGAGGACAGTGCATGGCCGGGCTCTTCAAGGCCCATTGCAGGAAGAGAAGAGCAAACTTTAAATTCTTGATGTGAGTGAAAAAAACCATGAAACACCACAGGTAGTGTTATCCACCTGCTTGGGAAAATGGAGGAGAGTTGAGTCAGTTCTGAACTCTTCCATAAACTTTCTTATTAGTGTGATATCTCTTCAGAGACTTGAGGCTAAAAGCTGAAAGTCCAAATCTTTTGTTAATTAGCTGCATGAAAAGGCTGAGCTTTCCAAGTCTTTTGCAAAACCAGTAAGGAAAGGGGTGACTGGAATTGTTGTCAGGGAAGCATTCATCTTTATTCAGCTTTACACTGTAGCACCCTGCTGCACAGAGCTCACTTCACTGTTGTGCACTTTGTGTATTCACCCCCTTGGCCCTGAGGGGCTGGGGGAGGTGGTCAAGAATGAGGCTTTCTGTGTTGGAAAGGCTCCATGGCACTGGGAACTGAGGGAGAAAGAGAGCTTTGGTGTGTGGAGGCCAACCTGCAGTGCCTTTCCCAGGGAGCCAGTCCCATGGAAAGGGACTCCCAGAGCAGCATTTGGGGTGTAAAACTCCAAGAATCAGATTTAGGAAGCCAGCCAGTGGAGATAAAGTTACTTTCCTATTAAAACCATGGACTAGAAGGTATGAAGGAGAATTGAGGAAAGAAGTTTTGACCCTGCCCGTGTACCTCTAGCACAACCTGTGATCCACAGCACTGCAGGAGCCTGGTCCTGGCAGGTGGCTGGATGGAGGATGGATTAAACTGGGAATGCCAGGGTTAAATGGATCCCTTGGTTTCAGTTAATGACTGATACATTGTGTTACAGGTGCTAGCTTCTATTCATGTGGATTGGCCTATGGGGAAAAGCTCTGGACATTCCATTTCTGTCCAGTGGCTCCATGGGAGTACCAAGATGAGAAGTGCCATTTTTTGGTGTCAAAAAATCCATGGATAAATGGACCCAAAATGGCACAGGTGTCTCAAAGGATTGGGGTTACCTGTAGCACCCTCTACTGTTGGCTTACAAGTCCTTATGTCCTTACAAGTCCTTATGGCATTCCATAAGCCTTGCACACTTTTCCACCCCTTTATTCAAAGCTGGATTTAATTCCTTAAGTGGCTTTGTGAGACTGAGAAGAATACAACACAAAATCTGAAAAAAAACAAACTCAAACCCCAGAAAACCAACCAGAACCCAAACTTGCTTTGTAATAAAGACATGCATTGGAACTATATATTGGCCTGGGGGCATGTGCTTATCTAAGTCTATGGGAAAGAAGGATCACTTCTGAGAAACAAAAGCCCGTTGGAGAGGAGTGTGCTGCTCTGCTGCTCTGGGGCTCCAGCTGCTCCCAGGGTGCCACATGGCACCTCCTCACTCTTGGAGCAGGTCTCCCACATCCCTGAGAATGAGAGCCAAGAGCTGGGTAGAGCCCAGCACTCGTTAGCCACATTGGCAGATGGAGCTCTCCAGACTCTTGGCTGCAGCTCCTCTCCACTGAAATGTTGAAAGATGCAGAATTTGCAGGTTTCCAGGGAGAATCTTTCTGTGTTTTAAAGCACAAGAAATCTATGTCAGATAACAACTCTGAGCAAAACTTGTTTCACCTTCTTTGGTTTCTCTTCCCTATCTCCTTTTCCCTGTATTCCTGCATATGACTGCTCTTTTGAATCCTATAAATCTCTTTCCGTGTTCATCTTTTGGTCTTTCTGGACCTGTCTTTTGTCTTGTGTACACAAACATTTGGGTTTGGGTGGTGTTTTTTTGCTGTTCCCCTCTTGGTATGAGCTCTCCAGGTGGGAAATGCAGCTCCACATGATGCATACCTGGCCAGAGCCTGCTCAGCAGTGCTTGCCCAGCTCTTGCTCTCTGGAATGATTGCTGCCTGCCTAAGGGTGCCTTGCAGTAGGAGCTGGTTTGTTGGTCCATATTTATAAGTTCACTAGAATTTAGAAGTCCTGCTGTTTCTGACTGCTGCTCATCAGGTCATGGGTACCTCCCTGCCTTTCCAGGGCTTTGGAAGCCTCTCCTGGCATCTCCTGCAAGGACCCATGCCCAGAGAGGTGCCAGGGCAAGCAGCTGTAACACACGTGTGTGTAATCTCAGCCCTCACACTGCTGCAGGGCTCAGGGGACAAATGGGCACTCATTGTGCAATGAATCCCTCCCTCCACACAGTCTATTCCTCCTGTTTTCCTGGGACTTTTTGTTCTTCAGGGCAGTTTGGCACATTCCCTCACTTCAAGGCCACCTTTGAGCTCAGCCTGCCCTACCTGTGTCCCCTGAGTCTCCAGAAATGTGCTGTTGCTTAACAATACCTGGCAGGGGAAAAAAATGCAATTCAAGGGGAGGATAAGAAGAAAAGCTGCTGCTTATCCAGACAGTTCATTTTCATTAACACCTGCTTTTGGTTTTCCTCTGTGCTTTCCTAGGTATAAACACAGCTGGAGGGACACCTCTGAAGGTGGCAGGTGTGTCAGCTGCAGTGTCTGATGAATCTGTTGCTGGAGACAGCGGGGTGTACGAGGCATCTGTACAAAGGTAGACATCAGATCTCTCTCCAGGACAAGCCAATGACTCAGCTTTGCCAAAAGTCAGCTGCAATACTACTGGTTATGACCTTTGTAATTTGATGGCTAAAGTTCTCACTCTCAGGTTTCTTAAGACTTCTGAAAAAACTATAAGCAGGTTGAATTGGATTATGAAAATGACCATAATAGAAGCAGCTGAAAGGAAGCTCACAGAGAGCTGTTTGAACAGCCAGCCTGTTTGTGGAGGTGCTGGTCAGCTGTGGGTGCTGCCTTGGCAGGGGGAAGTGGAGCCATCTGGTAGGGGGAAAGCTCCCCTCCTCTCAGTCAGTGACAGCCCTCAGCCAACTCTGGAATGTTTAAGGAAGCACCTTGAAGTGCCCGATTGATGTGATGGAGTTCCCAAGTGCATGGAGCAAGAGCAGGATGTGATGCCCACAAGACTTCTCCCACTGAGGGCACAGCAGGGAGTCACTGCTCTTCTGGCTTTCTGGATTGTCTCTGGGGGCTTTGTCAAAATGTTCCCTGGAAGGCACTGATCATATTGGTACCTGCATCTCATGTGGGTTTTCCTACTGCTTTTATTAGCATTTAGGTGAATTAGAGGGTCTTTAGTTGCAAAACACAGCTGTAGAGGTGAAATATCACTCATCTCAGAGTCCCCCTGTTGATTAGTAATCTTCATTAATTCTCTAGACAAATTAGTAATTTTTATGTTTACAGCACAATTCACTTTGACAATGGAGTGCAGTGCTTCAGTAAATTGATCTCCTGGGCCCAAGCAGTCAGAGTTGGGTGTCCCAGGTCCCTGTGTCCCTTCTGGGGTAGGGAGCTCTGGAGAGGGGAGTGGGACAGTCACAGGAGGCATCCCATGCACACTGCCACTGCTGATGCTAATATTGTTTGGGTTATCAGCTTGCCAGCCCCTGTGGTGCCTACAGTGTCATTTTGGTGCCTGTCCAAGTGGTGAGGGTGGGATGAGCCACCCTCTGCAGCTGAAATGTAACAAAATGCAAGAGAGTGCTGAGCAGTAATATGGAAAGCACCTAGAAGAGAAGAATGCTAATCCTGTTTTCATGTGCTACAGCATAGCCTCTTGGGGCAATTAGACAATGAATGTAGTTTTGGGGACTTTCAGTGCATAAAACTTGGGAGGAGGAATACATTGGGAGGGAAATGGTGCAGAATAGCTGTTTCCAGCAAGGCCAGTCAGTGTACTCTGTCACTTTTAATGTGCTTAAGAAAGCTTGATTTCTTAAAGAAACAAAGGAATTACTTAAATCTAATAAAAGTTGAGAATTTTTGCTGTCATGATGCAGGACAGGATTGGAGTTGTTAAGTCACATTTCTCTTGCAGGGCAGTCAGCCGTTTTTGCTAAAAACCAGTCAAGGGAACCCTTTAAAAATCCCCCACTGCCTTATTTTTGCAGTCTTTTGTGTGGCTTTTTTTTCCTTTTGGCAGTGAAGAGGGAAGACATATGACTTTCTGCTGATAAGCACTGTAATACATACCTCTAAGGCTGATTGCACTTACTTCTTAAATGGGCTTTCTTTTACCTGCTAATTTTACAAAATCCATATACCAAACCACTGAATGGAAGGGAAAAGATCTTGTATCACCTAAATGCAAACACTTGAATAAGAGGCAAATCAAATCCTTCATTGTTGTTGGTTCCTTTCAGACCGTGTGTGTCAGAAGTGATGGTGTTTGACAGTGATGATGCAGAAGCAGCTGGAACAGCCAAAGTGCAAATTGCAATGAGGTATGTGCAACATATTTTACTGGATTTGCCTTCCAGTGGGAAGGATGATAAATGGGATAGTGCTTTCTGTGCTGTTTTCTTCTCGAGTCCTATTACTATTAACTGATGCCCTTTTTTAGTGGAATTTAGAATTACACTTGACTCCAGGAGGTTCTTGGTTGCCCTCTTTCATTTCAGTGGAAATCATCTGATGATATTGTGGTAAAAGGGTGCAAACCAGTAATGGGAGCACTGGCAGTGCTGGGCTGGAGAGAGCCTTTGGCTGGATTGCAGAATCCTTAAAGTGCAGCTTGGGTGGGTAAAACTGCTGAGAATAAGTGGCAGTGACAATCCCTGACCTCATGTGGACCCCACAGTAGTGGGTAAGGTGTAGGAGGGCAGGCACAGAGGCATCCTCCATAAGTGACTTCTTGGAAGTTAAGTGGGATTTGAGGAAAAGAAGTAGTACAAAACTCATTTGTTATGGCCATCCAAAGGAAAAGGCTACTCATTACATCCTCTGTTGCACTTCAAGTTTTTTTACTTAAAAGTTTTCCATATTGCAGCCATTAAGGCCTCTCAAAAAATTGTAGCTACAATGCAGCAATCTAACTAGACCCCAGGAAAAGCAATGTGTCAAATTGACAGTCCATTGTATCTGAACCCTTAAGTTCTGGATGTTCTGGACTGTTCTATATTCTGGATGTTCTGGTAGCAAAACTTGATGTAATAGGAAACTGGTTTTGTTTTAAACTGTGGGCGAGTCACGGTCACATTATAGTGTTGTCTTGTTTGTAAAATTTTTGTATTCTTTGTGTGAAATACTCAGCCACAGAGTCCAAGGAAGAATTCTCTAATAAAAATGCTTTTCTGTGTGTTTCTGATTCAGATACGATGACAAAAATAAACAATTTGCCATACTGGTCATCCAGCTGAGTAATGTTCCAGCACTGCTGTTACAACAAGATCAAAAAGTGTAAGTGGGTGAAACAAACACACTTGATATATTTGAGTTGGATCCCAAAGAGAATGAAAGTGAGATTGGCGTATGAGTTTTCACACTCTTAAAAATTTACCTTTCCTGAAACGTTTCTATACATCATGTGGTGACACTTACAAACTAATAAACCTGTAGTCTGAAATAAGGTGCAGTTACTTCCTCAAAGGTCTGTATGTACTAGGGAAGGACTTGCCTGGAATTACCACTGGCTAGTGAGGTTCTTAATTGTAGCAATGCCTTGAGCATTTGTCCTGCTTCAGAACTCATTGGACACCTGTACAGGATTGGGAAAATGTGCAGCTAGACTGCTAGACTCATTCCAAGCACAAGGTCTTTAAACTCAGCTGTGTGCTGAATTAGCTGACAAAAATTGGATTCATTTTTGCTGTTCCTACCCACAGAAGGATGTGATCAGTGTGACAGGGTGCACAGATGTAAACAGCCATGTAAAACAGGATCCTATGATGTCTGAGTACGAGGTTCAGAAGGATGAAGTCTGTGGCAGCTTGTCCCACGTCACATCTCTGACACTGTGACAAGATGTTCCTTTCTTCTCAGTTGACTGCAGCTCCAGAGAATAGGAAAGCACAGCTGTGGGGGTACCACTTGTAGGTTTCTCTGGGTCTGGACTGAAGGCACTCGAGACAGTAGTTCATGTTGGGACTCAGGTGTTTATTATTTCTTATCATAAAACAGTCCCACTAGTGTGAGTTTGGCAGCCTTTCATTAGAAGGCACAAAATGGCCAACAATCTCTGGTTACAAGGTCTTTTAAGACTAAACTATCCAATTAAGAGCTGACACCTGGATTATTTTCCCTTTTAACCCAATAACTGATCACACAGAGCCCACAATGCAGACTTTTCTGCCCAATTACAAAATGCCACCCAAACCCATGGAGAAGAAGGAAGAAGAAGGAAGAAGAAGAAACCCAGGAACACACCCTGTGCCCTCCATCTTGCTTCCATCCACAACCTACTAAAAATCCCAAAACCTCAGTTTCTCACCAAGTGACACACCTACACTACTCTCTATAATCTATTTCACACTTTTGTGGATTCCAGTCTATCTTGAATCTGGGAAACTTTCTCCATGGATGAGGGTCAAAGTCAGTGCTGCCCTGGGGGTCAGGGCAGACAGAGAAATATTCCCTGTGTGCTCTGGGTTTGCACAGAGAGCAGGCTGACTCTCAGTGAGGGGTTTTGGGAGCTGCAGAGGTGCAGGGAGGGCAGAGCTGAGTGCAGTGTGTCCCACAGGAACATCCGTGTGGCGGTGCTGCCCTGCTCGGAGAGCACGAGCTGCCTGTTCCGCACCCGGCCCGTGGAGGCTGCCGACAGCCTGGTGTACAACGAGCTCTTCTGGGTCTCCATCTCCTACCCAGCGCTGCGCCAGAAGACTTTAAGAGTTGATGTTTGCACTGTAGATAAGTCTCACCTTGAAGAATGTTTGGTGAGTATCCAGCTCTGTTTCAATAACTCTGTGTTTGTTTCCTCTTTTTAATTAGACACGACGTTAGACTCTTGAGGTATGGCAATTTCTGTGAAAGCCTTCCTGATAATCTTTAGCTATGTGGTCTCTCCCCCACAGCGTTCTTTGCAGTGACAATTTCCATCAGGAAAAACAATTACGAGATAAATGTTTTGTTACAGAACTACCTTGTCAGACCACTATATATTTCTTCTTCATGATCTGATGTCAAACTATAACTAGTTTTCTTCCTTTTGGAAACATTTATGGTATTGCAATTGAGAACCAATTACTGTGATTGTGGATACATCAGGTTGTGTGCTAAATGCAATGTATTAAAAAATGACAAGGCAGATGAAGAGAAACGGGATATACAAAGCTAAAACATCCTGGCAGTGATTTTTGTCAGCCTTGCAAATTTCTTGAAAGAGAGTCATCCTCTCCTGTTCCTTTCTCTTTCTCTTTGAAGCTCTGGCTGTAATTTCTCCCTCCTGCATAGCACTGTTTGTACTTCTGGATTCCTTGTTACAGTGGAGCTCTAGTGAAACACTTGCTACTTACATTGGAAGCCCTCAGCAATGCTGAAAATAATTAAACATAAAGCATTACTAGTGGTGTTGAAACGGGATAAACAGGCAATTTTACTTTTTGTTGAATTTGCCAAAATTAAGCGGTCCTAGGTTTTCACTCTGATTTTTTCTGACTGGTGTGGTAGCTGTTAATTTTAGTATTACACTAAAACTGTGGTTTTGCTCTCAATAGGGTGGAGCACAAATTAGCCTTGCTGAAATATGCAGATCCGGAGAGAAATCAACCCGTTGGTATAACCTCCTTAGCTATAAATATCAGCAGAAGCAAAACAGGAAAAGTAAACAAGGAAACAACCACTCTGAAGTACCCTGCACTGAAAAAACAGTAAGAACAGCTGCTTAAATGGAGCAGATCTCTTCTAAATAGGACTAACACGAGGGTTTGTGTGGCTGTTACTATAGAGAAGTGAAGGCTGCTGTGTTTATATTTACAACTAGAATGTGTTGTTAAGTGCAGCAAAATAAGTAATTGTTGATTCCAGATCTGCCCTTGTCCTGGGCTAAATACTTACTGAAATCTCTGCTCAGGAAGCTGAGGGATGTGTAAGTGATGTGTGGCCTCCAGCCTTCCTGCAGTGCTGCCATGAACTGGCTGGGCAAATCAAGGCAGAGTTTGCACATGCAGGGCACAGAGGGTGCTCAGCCTGGAGCTGCACACCTGCACAGGCTGGGGGAGCCAGCTGTGCCCACAGCGCTGCTCTGGGGCTGCTCTGGGGCTCTTCTCACCACACAGGCTGGGCACTCTGCACTCTCTGAGAGTCATTTCTTCACCAAAAGCCTCTTTCTCTCCTCAGGACTCTGTCTCAGCGCTCTTGGAGCAGACAGCTGTTGAACTGGAAGCTGTGGAGAAGAAACTGGAGGAAAGCAGAAGCACTTTAACTAGCGGAGAGAGCTGGTAGGTGCCATCCCACCATCTTGTTGGGGAGCTATCAGAGCATTTGGGTGCAGAGGAAAAAGCAGATTATACTGAGCTGTGGGAGGCTTCTTCTTTTGCTGTTTTGGTGAAAAATCCTGTTTCTTCTGTTCTGGAGGTTGTCTTAGAAAATGAGAACAAAACTGATAAATGTTGAAAATTGTCAGTAGCACTATGCTAATTTTGTTATTTGTACAGTCTGCTATGGATGCCCTGAAAACTCCCCTCTGTGGTGCAAGGCTTTGCTTGAATTTTAATGTGGCTGTTCTTTATATGGTTCAGATTCAGATTTCCTTAGAGAAGTCCAACATTTGAAATAGAAAGCAAGCCTGACCAATGGGATTGATGGAGCAGCCTGCTGTGAGTTCAAGGCAGCTGAAAAGGGTGTTAAAACAGTGCTTCAATTTTGTCCAGTAACACTTTTTAACTCAGATTAATGGCATCCTGAGAGCTCCCCTCAAGATGCACTTGCCTTAAACTTAGACCACATGGCTGAACCCTCATCTTGCTTCTTTTGAAGCCAGATCAGGATGAAGTTTTTGGCAGTAATGTGGTCTTCTGGTGCAGCTTCTCCTTTCTAAGGCTGTGTTTGTGTAATCTCAGTGTCTGCAGGGCCTGTCAGGTACCTGGCTGCCTTGGGGACGTGTTTAGAGTATTGTCCACAACAGGCCAGTTCAATAACAAAGCTGTTCTTTTCAGGCAAGATGAAGAGGTTCCTGACCTGGAAGAACAGGATGAGATCAGTGAAAATGAAGCAGAGGAGGAGGAAGAATTCTGTGCTGGAAAATTGCTGTGGGATACAGAAGAAAGTCTGAATTCCCAGCTGCACACAGAGATAGCAGTGAAGGTACAGTCAGAAAGATGATTGAGCTTTTGAACAGAAAGATGATTTAAGCTTCCCATTGCTCAGCTGACTGGGTTGTTGCTGAGCTGAGCAAGGCTACAGCAGTTATTTGAAAGTTACCATTGATGATTAAATGTTTATCTACCTGAAATCTTTGTAAATAACTCTATGTGACCATTTTGTCCCACAGTTAGTACACCACCGTTTCATGCCTTCTCTTTGCTGCTCATGAAAACTGTTTTAATTAATGTGACAGTAGTTTTGACCTTGTTTAATTCTGAGTGTAACTGTAGTCAAACAAGGGTGTGCTGTATTCAGCTCTCTCTGTGCATTGATTTGGATCTTTGCTGCAGATGCACAACCAGTAAGATAATGGTCTTTAAAATCCTACCTGCTCTCTGTGGGATTACCAGGTCACAGTGATGTGTGGATGCACAGGCAAAGGCCATTGGAATCACTTGTGTTGTACAGCAGAGCTCTTAGGGAGCAATCCAGTTAATGCAGCAGAGCTCCAGGAGTGAGGTGTCAGGGAATGCTGCATGAGAGGGGCTAAAGAATGCCTGGGTTTGAATGCAGCAAGCACAGACGTGGCACAGGCGGCTGTCACACAGCCCTGGGGGTGTCCTGGGCACATGGAAAGCTGGCATTTACCCTGCACTGTGTCTCTTTCAGGTGGATAAAGAGACCAACACAGAGAGCCTTGCACAGTCCTCGACTGTAGTTCGTCCAAAAGACAAAAGAGCAGCAAATCCACCCCAAAGTCAGTTTGTCAGGGGCAGCACCATCATCCGCTCCAAAACATTTTCCCCAGGACCACAGAGTCAGTACGTGTGTCGGGTAAGGAGAGTGAAACCCTGAGCTTCTCAGTGCTTGTCTTCACTCACTCTGTATTTCTCACAGAAACCCAACAGTGCTTTCTTCTCTCCCCCTCTGACTCCAGAATTTGCTCTGTCCTCACCTCCTAGGCAGTATCTTGCCTAACAGCATTAAGCACAAATTTATCAGATATGTGTGTGCACATATATTTGTGGCACATGCAGCTTGTTGAGATGCCCTGTCCTATCTGGAAGGGCTGCTGTAAGACAGTGATGAATAAGCTGCATATTAAACAGTTTCCTGCTGCTTGAAGTGTTCTGTGCTAACTCAGTTAGCTCTGTCCATCTGATGAGGTGAACATAAACCTTTGATAGAAATGGAAAGGTAAGTACCTGATAATATCAGCAAAAAAACTGTGGAAACCTGAAAGTCACCAGTGTGCCTTGTATGAAGGTAACTGAACAGGCCATGTGTTGGGTCAGATGTCCCTTCCCCTGCTTTGAAATGTTTGTTCACAATTATTTCCTGAATTGAGGGTCAGAATAAGCTATAAATATCTCATCTTTTAAGTGGAACTGGCAAACAAGCAAGCACTGTCTTTTACCACATATGACGTGTCCCCAGTGGGCAAGCCATTAATACAGCGGGGCCAGATTTGCTGTGTGGGCTCTCCCTGGTTCAGCAGCAGGTGCTTCCAGAGGAACAAACCTTACTCATTCTGCAGTGCTGGAGTGGTACAGATGCTGTGTCCCCGTGCCTCTTCCCCTCCTCCCCCAGCTTTGAGAAGGGAATTAAAATTAAAGCCTGCTTGAGCTGAACTCTTTGTAAGGATCTACAGAAAACCAAAAATCAAGGCAGGCTGTGTGTAACATGGCAACTCTTCAGCTGATAAACCCAGGGGGAAAGCTTTCAGGTAAACTTGCCTCTTCCACCACTAGCTTAAAACACAGGTTATAGAAAAATACAGATTAGAGAAAACAGAAATTTCTAATAAAATAGTCCCATGCTTTACATAGGCTAGGAAATACTATTGTTTATTATTATATTATTATTACTACTTACAGCTGATTTTTCTGGGCTGTTTTGCCCAGCCTAGTTACTTGCTCAGGAGAAGAGCAGTGGGGCAGAGTCCCATATCATAGCCTAACTTAGTGTCTCTCTGCTCACAGCCTATTTCCAAAAAGGGACAGAGTTGGAGGCTTGTGGCAGGGTCTGGCTGTGCCAGTGCATGTTGTGTACTCAGACTGGGGTGACAGCTGCCTGCATTTCACAAAACTTATAGTTCTGCTTACAGCAACCTCTGGTCTTGCTGGCAGTGTGTGTATGCACTGCTTGTATTTCTTTCATGAAAGATTTGTGGTTTTCACCTTCCTTTTCAGCTGAATCGCAGTGACAGTGACAGTTCCACACTATCCAAAAAGCCTCCCTTTGTGCGGAATGCGATGGAGAGACGAAGTGTCAGAGTGAAACGGGTAAGAACATCACCACTTTTCTTTTCCTCTAACACAGACACGTGCAAAAATCATAAAACTGTTTTGAAAGGAAAATTTGCAAACGTTAATCAGTTGCCACGTGTTTTCATTCACAACCTTTTCTTTGTGTGCAAGAAGCCTCTCAAGGATTCTTTGAAATATCAGATTATGACTGGAACATTTAAGCTAGAACTCAATTAAAACATTTAATGTAGGAAAATGGTTCCTGGTATTTTCCATCTTGTCAGAGAAGTAGCACAAACAGTTTTGCTGTGTTTATTGTTGTGAGATTCTTAAGTATTTAAATAAATTTGAGGAGCTGAAAAAGAAGCTGAGAATGATGTCTCAGGTGACCCTGTTGTAGCAATGCCTTGGCACACAATAAACCCCTGTGCCCATTGTGATGGCAATCACTAAGATTCCCCCAGGATATTGACACTGAACTCCTGAGGAGATGGTTTTCTTGGGACAGCTTGTGTTTGAAACTAGCAGAAGGCAATATGTTACTGGAAAAAGGAATCACAGGTTTTTCTGCATCACTGTGGATTCATCTGAAGATGAGACATTAAACTTAGGAGGAAGGTGTGCAAGCAAGACTTGTTCAGTTGGCAACGCTGCCAAGGGAGAACTTGAGTGGAAGCACAGAAATGAAAACACTTATCTATAGAAATGAAAACACTTATCTATAAGAATTCCTTGAGTTTGTGGTATGTCTCAAGACAGACTGGAAAGCAGGATCAATGGAGATGGTTTGTGTGAAGAGAAGCATTAGAAGGATGGGTCTCACGATGTGTTTGGCACCTTGTGGGTGGAGTGGTTGGGACAGTTCTCCTCAGTGTGCTAACAAACCCCTTCTCCCCCAGCCTTCAATCAAGGCCTTCGGTACAGAGCGCCTGATCCGCACCTCGCTGGACCTGGAGCTGGACCTGCAGGCTTCAAAAACCTGGCACGACCAGCTGGTTCAGGAGATCTCAGTGCTGAGGGAACTAAAGGAACAGCTGGAACAAGCTCAAAGTCAGGGTGAAAAAGAGTTGCCACAGTGGGTGAAGGATGATGAAAGGTTTCGACTGCTGCTGAGGCTTGTGGAGAAACGAGTGAGTCATACCTGCCTTGATTGGGGTTTTGTTGCACTCAGTGGAGAAATTTTGGGAACAGGGGACTTTGGACAGTCAGTAAATGAAGCCTGAGCACTGTTAGTCACTCCTGTCTGCCACATACAGCTCTATCAAGCTGTTAGTCCTGAGCCCTTCCATTCACCAGCAGAGAGATTTGCTGCCCTAGCAGAGGTGTGAATACAACAAGTCACAAATGCCATCTGTTGTGCCAATTGTGTGCCCCCAGTCTGCAGGAGGTGTGGTGTGTGGTGGTTGGCACTTACCTTACTCTACATCACACCCTCCCCCATGCACAGGGCTCCTTCTCAGCTTCTGGGATTTCTCAGCACCTCTGCTGGCACCAGGCAGAGACCAAGCCATGCTGGCACCAGGTGTAGGAGGCAGTTGGTGTGAGGTGCTCTGTGGGGTGCTGTGTGTGCTGATCTTCTGCCTTAAAAGAAGATCAAGATCTTTGTATCAAGAAGATACAAGAGAAAACTGACAGAAGCCATTATTCTTACCACAGGCAGGAAGGACACCTTACAAACAGCTCTCTCCCTTAGAATGGTTACTTGTCAAGCTGCAGTTTAGCTTCTGTGGCTTGTGACTTCCAGAGTCAACAGTTTCCAGACCCCTCAGACCTGCAGCTGAAATGGAGGTCAGTTAGGATAAGATAATTCCTCCTGGAAACACAAACAATTCTTCTCCGTTATTCATTTAGGTGCAAAATCCAGAGCACAAGTGTGAGCTCAAGGCTGATAAAATGATGAGAGCTGCTGCCAAGGATGTCCACAGGCTGCGAGGGCAGAGTCGAAAGGAGCCTCTGGAAGTGCAGTCATTCAGGTAATCCTAGGTAAAGGGGAGGAAAAATGGACTACTACCATGATTTTTCTGTGGGTGACTGAGATGCTGATGAGGAAGACTGATCTCTGCAGAAGTAGTTAACTGTTCTGCTTAAATAAGAGCTTCTGTATTTTTATATCCAAGTATAAGATCTGACTCAGGGGAATTAGTTGCAGGACTGCACATGGTCAAAGCAAGCAGCATTCTCCAAGTCATTCCCCACCTGGCAACAAATTCTGTAACACAGAAGCAGCCCTTTGCTTCCCTAAGTAACAGACCCAGAAAAGAAAAAGCCCTGAGCCTTTCTGAAATGGCTTTTGGTAAGGTCAGTATTGTGGCTTTAACTCGTGTCTGATAAATAAATAAAAAGTGTAGGTTGTGTACATCTGCTCCCTGTGGGGACAGCTGGTGGGGTAAATTCTCCTGTGGATGCTGGACATTTCTGGCAGGATTTCTGTTGCATTAACAACTGATCATCTTTTTTCAGAGAGAAAATGGCGTTTTTCACACGGCCAAGAATAAACATCCCAACACTCTCTGCGGACGATGTGTGATCACCATAAAGTATTTGCTTTCTGGACAATTCTACAAATGCAGATTGGGTTTTGAAGTTATTTATGTGGTATTATGAAGGTACCAAGGCATTTGTATATTAGAGCTTTTGTCAGTATGTGGATGTTTTGAAGATTTTTAGGTTAAAGTTATATCATCACAGAAACCAGCATTAAAGTGACAAGATTGTATAGTTTGTATATTTAGGAATGTATTTTTGGGAAATAGAATTTTAAATAAGAACAAAATGCAGCGTAAGGTGCTGTTATTCTTAAATAATGCTGTTTAGACTTTTTGTACAGCTCTACCTTTTAGAGGTTTTACTGCAATAAAATAAATTTGAAGGAACCTCACCCCTACCTTCTATGATGTTCTGCATCGGACTCTCCTCTGAGTGATGTATTTTGTACCCTGTGGGGAATGCTGGGAGCCAGCTGGGGCTCCCAAGTGCTGTGAACGAATTCTCTGTGAGCTGTGAAGCATTTGTGTTTCCTGCCAGGTCATAAAAGTAGGTGTGAAGTTCAGAATACTTGCACTTTTAACGTTTGTACTACAGCTCATGTCTGTAATGGGTCTGTTAAGGTAACGTGGGGAGCCCATTGAAACCACTGCTGTGGGAGGAGGGCTGCAGGTTTAAAGTCCATTTTAGGTTTTTCCAATAAAGTGACCTTTCTGGACAAACCTGTCTTCTTGTTTTTTGTCTTGAGTGAATCTTCTCATCCCCTGGCACCTAATATGGGGTTCTCTTGTGTTGCCAGCTGGCAGCATATAGCTTTTCACATCTTGTCACAGGAGATGCTGTAATGGACTCATTTCATATCATCATGGAATATCCTGAGCTGGAAGGGACACACAGGGATCATCCAGCCCTATCCCTGCACAGACACCCCAACAATCCCACCCTGGGCATCCCTGGCAGCGCTGTCCAAAGCTCCTCTGGCCGTGCCCATTCCCTGGGAGCCCGGGCAGTGCCAGCACCCTCTGGGGAGCCAGAACCTTCCCCGATCTCCAGCCTCAACCTCCCTGACACAGCTCCGGCCGTTCCCTCGGGTACTCGCTGGTTTTCCTCCCTGCTGGACATTCCCTGTGCCCATTTTGTACCCACCTGCTGGGGAGGGGACACAATTCAAAGTGCTGGGTTGGTAACATGGAATGCGGGGCTTTGAGGGTGCTATTCCCTCTTCCCTATCCCTATCCCTATTCCCTCTTTCCCTTTCCCCTTTCCCTATCCCTATTCCCTCTTTCCCTTTCCTTCTTCCTTTCCCTTTCCCATTCCCTTTCCCTTTCCATCACTTTCCCCTTTTCTTATCCTTATCCTTATCTCTATCCCTATTCCCCCTTTCCCTTTCCCTTTCCCTTTCCCCTTTCCCTTTCCTTATTCCCTCTTCCCCTATCCCTATTCCCTCTTTCCCGTTCCCGTTCCGCTCCCGCCGCAGGTGTCCAGGCCGCCCCCGTTCCCAGGGCAGCACTCCCGGCCGCTCCGGCCCCGCCGGGGTCCTCCCCGCCGCCCGGGGGCGCTGCAGCCGCGGCCGCGCCGCTCCCGCCGCTTTCCGGTTCCCACGTTGCCGGTCCCGGTTCCGGCCGCCCGAGGATGGAGGCGCGCGTGGCGCAGTCCGCGGCGAGGCTGGCGCGGCAGGTGCGGGGCCGGGCCGGGCGGGACGGGACGGGACGGGACAGGACAGCCGGGCACGGCACCGCACGGACCGGGACAGCCCCGACCGGCACAGCTGTGGGACTCCACGGGGCGCAGGGGACGGGCGAGCACCAGGAGCGCTCCCCGGTACCGATGCCCGCGCAGTGCCGGCAGCCCCGGGCGGGTGGCTGGGCCCCGCGGGAGCGGGAGCTCTGTCTGGGAAGGGAAGGCGGAGAGCGGGCAGGGCTGAAGCGCTTCCTGGGCTGCTCCCGTCGGTGCCGGACTGAGGGCAGGGCTCCATTGCTGCCCCGTCTCACACCCAGGGCGGGATCGCGGCCGCGTTCCGAAAACGCTTCCCGACCGTCAGCGGAACCGGGTGTCACCGCCCCCGTGCCGTGTGGGGCGTGCTCTGGCCGGGCGGGGATCCCCCGGCGGATCCGGGAGCGCTGGGCAGCCGGGGAGGGATGCGCCTCCTGTGTGCTGGCACGCTGGTGAACAGCTTTACTGCAGCCACAAGGTGCTCAGGTTGGGAAAAGGTGGTGACAACCCTCTGCCTTTTCAGTGACGATAATAATAGAAAATAGAACTGCCAGGTCTGGCCTGGTCCATGACCGGTACTGCCAGTGAGTGCAGAGGCAGCTTCAGGAAGGCTTTGACCCCTCCAGAGTCACTTCTCATGCCTTGCCCATTGCTCAGGAGCATCCAGCTGAGAGCTCCTGGACTTTGGCCTTTGGGATTTGCCTGCCATACTTGTGTGCTCTTTAGCAACTTTTGAGCGTGTTTCCTGCTCACAACTTAAATATATGACAGGCAATGAGATCATAAATATGGCAGTTGAATCTCTGCACTCCTTCTTGCCTTTGATTTTCCCTTTCTCCATTGTTGCTGCTAGGAGATGAAGGACATCTCAGGTGTTCTGGCGAGGTGGCTCTCCCTTTGCTGTCCCTGCTCTTTGGTCAGTTGTCCCAAAGCAGATTCCAGGCACTGGAAGCAGAGCAGGAGGGAGCAGGAGTGTTCAGCTCCAACTCCAGGAGGCCGTGCAGAATTACTGAGCCTCACTCTGCCTGTCACTCCCAGCCACATGCTCCATGTTTCCAGCTGCAGCATGCCCTGGAGCCTGTGGGGAGCCAGCCTGAAGGAAAATAACCCAACAAAGAGCAAGCAGTGCTCAGCTGGCTCAGCAGGGCTTGGCAGAGTAGGAGTAGAGATAAAACTGAGCAGGAGGCAAGGAGAGGAAGGAAGAGTGGTGTTCTGCTCCCTTTGCCATGCTTTCTAAGGCCATTTTCTCTCCTTTATGATTTTTTTCTTTTGATGGAGAGAAGCTCTGTCATTAAAGCCCAGAGACAGAAGCCTGTGCAAGTTTCCTGTTACCCAGCTGCTCAGTTAGGGTTCTTGGAAGACAGTCTTACGTGCTAAGGGAAAATGTAAGGATGATTTTGGTCCTCTGAAAAAGCTGTAGTTTTTTTGTATTCACAGGTGAGGGGAAGATTTCAGGTACTGAGCTGAGCAAAGAGCCCTTGGAGATGTCAGCATGGCCTCATGTAATTCCCACAGCTCCTCATGAGGTGGTCATCAGGTATGACCCTTTACTGACAAGTTGTGCAAGACAGTGCAGGTAGAATAAACCAGGAAGGGACACCTCCTGACCTGAACAGCAGTTTTCCCCTTCCTTTTCTCAGTCACCCATCTTTTAGATCAGAGATGTGTTGGCATTGTCTCCCTTCCTCACTTGGATGGTACCATGAGAGAGGAGTTGTTACAAGGCTTAGCTGTAGTTTGTAGAGTGGTTTGTTTTTTAGGAAGAATGCAGCATTCATAATGTCCTTTCAATAACATGTAGCATTCACAGATCTTTGCTGGAGAATTAACTCTGTCACAGGGTGCTGTGTTAAGAGGCATTTCTGATGTAAACATCTGAAGACCTTTTTTCCAGGCAAGATCAGGAACATGGTTATGGGTGTAGGGGTCACAGACTCATGGCATACCTCAAGTAGGAAGAGATCCATGGATCACCAAGTCCACCTCTCCACTCCTCACAGGACTACCTAAAACTAAACCATATTGTTAAGAGCATATTCCAGATGCTCCTTGAAACCTGACAGGTTTGGTGCCACAACCACTTCCCAGGAGAGCTGTTTCAGTGCACCAGCACTCTCCCAGTGAAGAACCTTTCTGAACCAGTCTGACACAGCTTAATTTCATTTTCCTGTCTCCTGTTGCTGCTCACCAGAGAGAGGAGAGTGGTGAGTGGTGTTCCCAGAGCAGGGGTGTCCCCATTGCCAGTCTAGAGATGGAAGCTGTGCTCAGCTGTGTGGCTGTCCCAGCCCAGCTGCTGAGATCTCAGCCCCATCAGTTCTGGAACCCAGTGTAAGCATTGCTGAGTTCAGGCTTTTCTGCTGGGTCCTTTTGAATGAAAACTTCATTTCATCATCTGTTTAAGCTGTTGATGAGCACAATAAAAGGGAGACTGAAATGGCAGCAGCAGCACTGGGCCACCATGGTGAACCCTTTTGCTTTCAGTTCACACTCGAATAACAACTTAAAGACTGCTGCTGGAAATGTCTGAAGAAGGGGAGCACTAAACAGGAGAGACAAATGTGACAGTCTGGGCTTGGCCACATCTGAAATGGGGCCATCCTAAATGCCTCCAGGTGCCAGTGCTGGGAATTTGCTGGTTTGATGCAGTCATGGGAAATAAGTAGATGAGACTTGCTGAACTGTGGCAGTATTTTAGAGTTTTTTATCTCCTGGCCAAATCCAAGTGATTACAGTCACCCTGTGAAAGAGCTCTTTGGGCCAGATGTCTGCCCAGGGGTAGGTGATTTGGGCACTGTGGTTCTGGCTTCTGACCCTGCACATGGATAAACCTCTTTCCTTGTCCTCACCTGTAGTGTACCAATGTGGGAAGAAGCTCCAGTTGGTTACTGGTCATGTCACCTCCTGTGAGTCTTCTCTTGGGTGGCCAAAGGTGTTTGTGATTATGTAGGAAAATCCAACTCATATTCCTCTTTGGTAAAGCTTGTCAGTGGTACTGAAATAACCCAGTTATAACTTGGAGGGAATCTTTTAATGCAGGAAGAATACTTGGGAGCTGCTTGTTGTCTTAGACCTGCAGAGATTTTAGTTTCAAAAGCAAAACGGGATTTTCTGGTTCTGGAGAATGTTTGCCTTCGATGCAGAACTCCCCTTGGGGTCTTGGAGGCCTGTCCTGAAGCTGGTGACTTCACTAGAGGCAAGATAATACTGTGTGGACACAGAATTTACAGATTGTGGGATATTAGGGACTGAAGATACCTTTGCACTTATGTTTAAAGCACATTCTAGGCTTGGGAGATGAGTTATGTATGTCACTGCTCTGATGTTTATAGCAATAATGGCACTGAAACTTACAGTGACACAGCTGTGAAAACACAGAGAAATCTCCTGTGCTGTTTTTTAACTTGAAGTATAGAAGATTTTACAAATGGGTCTATAAATTATGTGAAATGCTACCAAATCAGGCCAGGAAGAAAAGTTGAAAATAAACAAATCTATTTGCTGATGCTTATATGGGGGAAGGTTTGTGTTTGTATGTAAATGAGAGAAAAACTGATTTTTGGAACGCCTGCCTTGGGTTTTGAAAAGAAAAGCTGAAATGGGACTATTTGAAGTGAGTTGCTTATAAGGTACAGTTGTGCTGTTCAGTGATTTTAGTTGTGTAAATGCCAAACCAGAGGATTTGGTATAGGTTTGGGTTTTTTTCCTCAAAGCCCTGTTTCTTCACATCCAAACTGCAGGAAGCAGCATTGTGTTCTCCTCTGTAGCAGAGGAGACCTTGAGGTTGTAACAGAAGTGTGCCATAAACTGAAGCACAACTGAAGAATGACCTCAAAAGTACTGATTTTCAGCTTGGCCCACAAATAGGCCAATCTTGAGATTGTTTTGCCTCAGCCTAGGTTTTTGAGCATGTGCAGTTAGTTACAGCAGCATTCCTGGGAGCTGTTGTTCAGGTGGACATACAAGACCAAGAGATGGCCCAATTTTTTTCCTAATTAAATAGTCTGATTGTTTGAAGAGCAGCAAAGTAAATGAGCCCTTTTTGATAAGATTTGGTGGCCTACAATAACAGCCTGTGCTGTGTCCTGCTGTGGAAGTGCTGGCAGAGGAGAGCCTGGCTGAGGGAGCCAAGGGGGTGCCAAGCCAGGGTGAGCAGTGCTCACTGCCTCCCTCCATAGCAGCAGCAAGGCCCTCAAACCTGCAGTAGCCTCCAGGATTCTGTGTCAGAGCCAGCTTTGTGGCTCAGAGCACAAAGCCTGTTATGGGGAGGACAAGAGATGGGCAACAGAGATGAAACTTCAGCTGTTTGGTTTCTTTAGGGTGTGGGGTGAGGAAGATTCCTGCTCCTTGCAGCAGCTCTGAACCTTCTTGCTGCTGACAAATTGGTCTGAGTTGGGGCTGTGAAGTCTGGTGGACACAGGGAAGTGTGTTTGGAACATAGAGGCCCTCCTGAAGTTCCCAAGTGCTCCTGAATGCCTTGTGTCAGTTCTAAGGGAGAAGACATACATTTCCTTCCTGGCCAGGGCAGGAAAGGTTGTGTGGCCAGGTGGAAGTGAGTGCAGCCTGCAGAAATGCCCCTGTGGAGCAGCACACTACTTCTGGCATTCCTGTCTCTAGGTGGGGTTTGAGCTTGTGTTTCCTCCTCTGAAGCTGTGCCCTGTGAGATGGTGAAACAGGCTAAAGGGAGTTTTGAGTCAAATAATTTGATATCTTTGTTAAAGCTGGAGAAAGTGCTTATTTGGGGACCATCTCATTAGCATGTCCTGTTGTCTTTCTTGTACTTCTGTCTTGATATTAGTGAGACTATTTTCTTTATGAAAGAGTATTTCAGAATCCTTGTTTTTCACACAACTAGAAACAATCTTGAAATATTGTTTGGAATGATTCAGCTTACATGTCATTGCTGTTACCTTTAGAAGGCAAACTAGCACTGGTGCCTGAGATCTTCCAGCTCCTCACCTCCTGTCCCCTCTCCAGGAATTACTGTGTGACAACTCAATTTTCTTTTCAGGAAAACGAGATCAAGCTGCTAAGTGCAGAAATTGAGCGTCTGAAGAACTTTGGGAGCTTGGGAGTCTCTCCAAGTTTGGAAGGGTTGCGAGACGAAAACGCAAAACTCAAGTACCGATTAAACTTCCTTAAGAAGGTAAGAAAATTAAAAATCATTGCTGGACCTTGTGGGTTTTTTTGTTGTCTTTAGGACAAGCTAAATAAATGGTGTGAGTTTGTTACAGCTCTGATGTGTGACAGCTCTGCATTCTGACACCTTAATTGGTGGCACATCAGATATTTCTTGGTTCTTTAAACAGGAATCTGTTTTATGGAAGATGTCAATAGGTCAGTAAGCCCACATGGTCATGTCTGGGGCAGTTTTTGACCAGGTGGCCCAGATGAGGTCTGTCCCAGGCTCACCAGCACAGGTGTGAGAAGTAATGCAGCCCTGCAGTCAGGGGAAGGTTTGTGCTGGGAGGTTCAGCAGGAGAATCATGGGATTTTTATGTTGTATACATTGCTCCTGTGCCTGGAGGTGTCAGCCAAATCTGTCAGCTGTGCTTTGCCAAGGAGAAAAGTGGGATGTAACAGCTCCTCAGATGTTGGGAATTTAGCCTTTTGGATTTTGGTGGTTTTCTTTTTCAGAGCCTTCAAGAGGAAAGAAGTAAATCAACCAAAAGCATGATTAATATCAACAGCTGTCTCCAGGAGATCTTTGGAGCTGCCATTCAGGCTGCCTACCCAGACTTAGAAAACCCTCCTCTGGTGGTGACACCAAGTCAGCAGCCCAAATTTGGGGACTACCAGTGTAACAGTGCCATGGGCATCTCACAGGTAAATGATTCAAACAATGTCAACAAAGAAGCAAAAATGGGGATGTTGTCTGTTGGAAGCTAAGGGATAGACAGCACAGTGAGAGTTGCAATATGGGACTTGTTCTGGGCTGAGAATTGAGTGAGTATTGAATGGCATTTTAAGGGAAGCATTGGCCTTTACAGAGCTGGCCTTTAAACCTCTGTTCAGGTGCCTGGTATGAGGGAGTTAATATGTGTGGCACAGAAAATCTGCTTGGTTCATGGGATCTAAATCAAATCAAGATTTAAGTGCTGCATCGATTTACTAATGATGTGCAATTAACTACCAATTAGTGAGTTGTATGTTTGGAAGTGAAAACAGCAAAACAATAAATCATGATTCTAGAGAATTGCAGAATCTTGAGAAACACCTGCATATCTCTAACTGCTCTTCTCTATTGCCAGGAAATATCCCCACATGTTTGTGTGCACATACCCCCTTCTCACAGGGCAGGTGACAAAGGGGCATCTCCAGCTTCCCCTCTTGGCTCACACCTCCCATTGCTGTGATTTCCTCCTGCCCACAGACACACATGGCAGAGCAAAGGGGCCCAGGTGCTGCCCTGTGCTCTGTTGAGTCTGTGTCTAACATCCCAAACTGCCCTCCCTGAGCTCCAGCCAGAAGGCACTGGGCATTGTCAGGCCTGGGTGTGCTCAGGAAGTGCCTTCTCAGAGCTCAGCCAGGTGTGGATTGCTGCTCAGGCACTAACCCCTCATACTCCTCTGGCTCAGTCCTTTGTTTAGCATCTCTTGTTAATTCCCTGGGTACAGGGAGTTGGACCAAAGAGAACCTAAAGAGAATCAGATACACTTCAGCAGTTGCTCAGCCTGCTCAGTGGGCTGGGACTGTGCTGAAGTAAATCCAGGAGGTGTGGGAGAAAGAAAGGCAGTGTGTTCTAGCTTAGGTGCTGAAACACCCAAACTTTCAGTGCATTGATGCCTTTGGGTGACTAAGTAGACACTTTGTAATTACAGATCTTTTATTTGGCAATCTAAACAGAAACAACTCCTCTTTTTACACCTCCTGTTGTTAACACCACCATTAGACTGGCAGTTTTGACACTGAACTTGCCCTGCCACTCGTGGAACTCTGCTGGCCCAGGTTGTCCCCCCTGTGCAGTGAGCATGGCTGGGGCAGCAGGGGCACCATACGTGCCAGGCAGCAGGCTCTGGGCTGCAGTGCCAGGCAGAACTGCCCTCCCAGATCCCGTGTCTCCCCTCAGTCTCATTAGCACGTTGTCACTGTGTGCCACCCTGGGTGACTGCACTGCCACTTCCTGACCGCCGCCTTACCCCAATTAACTCGCGGTCGGGATTCTCGAGCAGCCCAGGCTTCCCAGCACGACGTGGCTCACATAAGTGGGTGTCTGAACAGTCCCCCTCCAGCCAGGGTTTGAGTTGCAGGCTGTCAGCTGTGCTGGTGAATAAGGGTTCCTAGTGTGGCCTTGGCTGAGGAGTTTGTTCCTGGGCAGGCAGGCAGTGTGCTGGGGCTGGAGCTGTGCTCACACAGGCAGTGTGTCAGCACGGCAGAGCCAGGGGCTGGGAGCAGCACGCTGGGGACTTTGTGTCAGCCTGTTTTAGGGGCTTGGCTGTGGTGCAGGTCTTCACAGGGTGTCCCTGGGCAGAGCTGGAACACGGGTCAGGGTCACTGGGACTGCCAGCAGAGTGGGAAGTGCCCTGACTGGGGCAGCACTGGTACGTGCCAGGCAGCAGCCTCTCTCTGCAGGCTGCTGATGTGGAAAGGACCCTCACAAATGCCTATTGTCTTCCTGGGAGCTCATTAGCATATTAATGCTTGGGGTTTCAGCCAGGAGCTCCAACAGGAGTGTGGTAACCATTTCTGGAATGGTTGACATAAGGTGCCTGTAATCTGGTGTAACATGCCTAATCTGGGTTTGTATTTATTTTTCCTGTAGTTTACACTTTGAGTAACACTAAAGCTACTGAGGTTTGCTTTTCTTGCCCTTTTTAAGCCTTTACCATCTTGTAAGAATCCTGTGTATGACAGGTTAAATAGAAAACTGAAACTTTAGTAGAAATACATTTTAGAGCAGACTGTAAATTAGCAAATACAAGCAGTGAGTGTAAATTCTGAGTTGACAAAGAGGTACATCATCTTTGTGGCCTCAGTGGAGTTGTTTTCAAACACATCACAGTAATACTGGAAAATCACGTGCCCAGAAACAAATACTTGTGGTCATTTTATACAAGTGTGAATGTAGTGTTTGGCATGGGATGGGTTGAGCTAGCTGACAGAATCCTCCTAAAGGGTGTTTTTGTAAGATTTGCAAAAAGCTATGTGAGAAGGTGCTTTGGGAATGGACAGGGAAGTTGTGTAGTTGGACTAGATGATCTTCAAAGGTCTGTTCCAACTCAGACCACTCTGATACTATCATTGTATGTAAGCCTGTGTCCTGTTCTTTGAGTTCCTCACAGTGGGCTGCTCATGTCTCCAAGGGAAAAGGAGAGCTACTTTAACAGCAGTTTTTCTGATGCTCTTTGAAGAAAATTGGGTAGTGCTGGGATTATCTTTGTTTGCTTGGGTTGTTGGATTTTATTTATTTATTCACTTATTAATCTATTCACTTATTTATTTATTTATTAAGCTTGAGACTAAGACAGGACTGAAGGCAGTTTGCTTTGGTTGTGTTTAATCATAAATAAACAGATCTGCTCTGAAACCACACTCAGCATCTGCTGGAGGCACAGTTCAGAACTTCAAATGTGAATGCTGGCAGAGCTGAGGACACCCATGAGACTGATCAACAGGATTGTGAAGCATTGAAGGACTGTGCCAGCTATGTTGATTTTTAAAGGGTTTGTCCCTTTTACTAGCTTAGAAAAATACAAATTTACCAAACCACTTAGCAGGTTTTGTAAAATAGCCTGGGAGATTTTCTTCTGACATAGGGGCTGCTCTGAGCAGGAGGAGGTGAACGTGTTGGGTCCAGTCAGGCTTGTGCTGTGGAGAACTGATCCAGTCTGTAAAATTGGCTAGAGATGTTTCTCTTTGTGTGTATCTCTGGAGCTGAAGTGCTTCAGTATCTGTGCTCTCTGTTTTGCTCTCTAGAATGTTTCAGAGGACTGAATTTTCCTTGATCTTTACTGTGTTCCAGATACTGCTCAAAACCAGGGAACAGAAGGTCAGCCCACGAGAAATTGCAGAGAGAATAGTAAAAAACATTCCTGCCAATGAATGCATTGAGAAGGTCGAAATTGCTGGTCCTGGTAAGATAGTTTCATTTTACACACTTTGTATATCTTAAAGCAAAAAGGGCAGTTATATTGTGAAAAGGAAGCTGAGTTGAGTTCTACTGTTTTGTGCTTTAAAACTGCAGTTTCACAGTGGATTAGCTTCTTCTATCTTGGTGAGCTTTGTAGCACTCAGACTTGTGCAGCAGCAGAGAATCTACTTCTGTATTAGAATTGGTAGGTATGATCATGAGCCCTTTAATAAGCAGTTTTTCCACTGATCCTTAAGGGAGCAGCTTTTCCTCTTTCAATATTGGTGATGGGAATCAAGCCACAGTCAGGAAATCACAGCAAAAATGGAGAGCCCTTTTTGCTGTTGCTTGCAGGGTGAGGAGATCTTGTCCTCTCAGAACTGAGAAGCTGGAGTCTCATGGAGGTTATTAATTGCTGCATTTATTTTGTTCCTGTGACCCAGGGAAAAATACAAGGACTCATATTCCTTAGGGCTTCAGCATAAACACAAAAATCCCATGGCACAGCCTTTTAGGGCTAGAGCTTGTTCATTGGCTCTGTGAAGCAGGAGAAGTAAGACAGTGTCATACCCTGAACATAAATTATCCCAAATAAAACTATATGTTTTAGGATATTAATTTTTAATAAAAGATAAAGCAGGATTGGGTTTTGCATTCTGGAAACCACATTACTTATTTTCTCACCAAAAATGTTTCTATAAATTCATTATTGAGTGACAGTGTACAAAAAGGAGTTATGTCAATGGTGTAGCTTGCAGCATCTGACTCCTGCAGTAAAGGCTGTAGTGATGTGAACAGACTCTTCTAATCTGGGAACAGAAATTGTCTTCAAGTGACAGCTTTGTTGTCCTGTGACTGAAAAATGTTTTGTCAAGCTGACTTCATGTGCTCTTGTGCTTGATGCATGAAAAGAGAAATCCAGGGGGGAAGGAAACAAAAAACAATCTGAGGCATTTCTGCAGCCCCAGCACTCACTGCTGGCTTTTTTCCTGCAAAGGTTTTATCAATGTCCACTTGAGAAAGGATTTTGTGTCGAAGCAGCTGAGCAGTTTATTGATCAATGGAGTTCAACCACCAGCTATTGGCAAAAGGAAAAAGGTACAGCAGTAAGCACACAGCCATCTTGCTACAGGGGAGATGTTCTGAACTGCAGTATCTTTGAAACTGCCCCCTGAAGGGATGTGCTGAGCAGATGTCCATGTCAGCAGGCTGTTAGAGCAGAGTATGTGGGATGTGGCAGAGGAATGGGGGCCATGGGGTAGATCACTTGCACTTGCTGTGGTCTCTGGTGGCTGAGGGCCAGGGCTCCCTGGGGATGGGGGTTGTGCCCAGGTCACGCTGGGAGTGGTCCCTGACCCTCAGCTGGGCTGCATAGCACTCACTCTGATGTTCCTGCTGAGGGTCAGCAGGGGTGATTCTCCTTCCCACTGCTGCCCCTAACAAAACCCAGATCAAACACATGAAGGTGTGGGAATGGCCTTTTATTCCTGTGTTCCTTTGGTTCTGTGCCCAAGGTGGTGGTGGATTTTTCATCCCCCAACATTGCAAAGGAGATGCACGTTGGCCACCTGCGCTCCACCATCATCGGGGAGAGCATGTGCCGCCTCTTCGAGTTCGTGGGTTATGATGTTCTCAGGTGAGGCTCTGGCTGGTGTGGTGGGCTTGCTGGGCTGTTTGTGCAGCCCCTGGCTCTCTGTTCTGCTCTGTATTGGTCTTAGTTTCTAGCAAATAACCCTTTATGGGTAGTAGATACTAAGCAGAGCAAGTGTAGCAGGGTTAGGAATCACAGCAGCTTCAGTGCAGTGGAACTGGGGATCTTGCCTGGGCTGGGTTTCTGGTATTATGTGTGTTTCTTTTAGAATATATATTTTTAAAATGTGTGTATTTTAAAGCCTATGTTTAAGAGATTATTATTATTATTGTCCTCTTCAATTGCTCCAAGGTTGAACCATTTAGGAGATTGGGGCACCCAGTTTGGAATGCTCATTGCTCACCTCCAGGACAAATTTCCAGATTACTTAAGTGTTTCTCCTCCCATTGGGGATCTCCAAGCTTTTTACAAGGTATGTGTAGCAAAGCAGATTGAGAAGTTTTACAAATTGCAGTGTAGTTTTGGAGAAATGAAAGAATTAAGTCACTGTTAATAGATTATTGTGATAACCAGCCATGGGGTGATGAATTGTGGCATCTGGTATTGAACTGTCTGTGTGGGGCATTGATCAAAGGCCTTTGTAAGCACACAGCCTTTCTGTCTTGAGATGAGCATACTTGGAGAGCCTGTTCTGTGTGGTGGTGTGTTTCAGGGGAGAAAGCAGTGCTTTTCCATGTGTTTCCCTGCAGGAATCCAAGCAGAGGTTTGACACAGAGGAGGAGTTTAAGAAGCGAGCTTACCAATGTGTGGTGCTGCTGCAGAGCAAAAACCCTGACTTCATTAAAGCCTGGAATCTCATCTGTGACGTGTCACGCAGAGGTGACTTCACACATCTGGAATCATGTCTCAGCTCTACAACAGTGTGGCTTTCCTCACTTTATGTCTGAGCACACCCTTCTGTTTTCCCTTGAAAATCACTGCCACACTGCTAAGAGCAGCTGAAAGCAAAAGCCAGTACAACCAAAGTACTGGGCTGTCTTAAGTGGAGACTTTCAGCTAAATCTTTTGTCTCCTGAGTCCTAGTCTGATGCCTTGACCAAGAGGTGGATAATGCTTTTTCAGCCTTGCTGTACCCACTGCTAAATATGCCACTGGTGGTTCCCACTATGTGCCTTTAATGTAAGTATTATGTTCTGTTTCCCTCAAGAATTCCAGAAAATCTACAACTGTTTGGACATCACAATCATAGAGAGAGGGGAATCCTTCTACCATGAGATGATGAAAGACATTGTGAAAGAATTTGAAGATAAAGGTGAGGCTTTTGGTCTTGGATCAGAAGTTCTGCAGCTGTGAGGATGAGCATGGTGACCTCAATCCTATTCAGCAGGGCTCAGGGCTGATGCTTTTCAAGTTGCATCTTCCCCACGTTTGCTTTTTTTCTCAGCCACATTTCCTAAGAGGACATTTTATGGCTTTTCCTCATTCCAGAAGGCCTGAATCTTGCTGATATCAAAAGCAGTTTGTGTGTGATATTTGTAAGCAGTAGCACAGGGTACTACTGGAATTTATTGTATTCTGAGTAAACAGTCAAGGAGCAATATATGACAGACTTCCAGTCTTAGTGTTGTGACTGTGGGGACTTTGTTTGAGAAATCTCTGTGAAGTCAGTGGGATTTTGGGATCATGTTGACTTTGAAACAGGCAAGAAGCCAAATGCAGCATAAGAAGTCTCTGGTTTTATGTGTTCCTGTCTGGATTTTGCAGTTCTTGAGTCTCACCATCTGAAGTGACTGACTGTCTCACCTCAGAAAGACTCTGTGCAGAGTCCTCATCATACCTCTGCAGAGTTTCTGTTGCCTTTAATGTCATATTTTGTGATGGCTTTGTGGCTGTACAGGCAGATCTGGATGCAAGTGATGGGAGTTTTTGAATTAGGTCTTTCCTGGTAAGGCCACATTTGTGCAGATCTGCTTCCTTGTGCATAGTTCTGGAAGTGCTGTACAGAATAGGACTTGTGTTGACAAGGTGGTTCTCATTTTCCTATTTTTGATTATGTGAGTGTGTGGCCTTTTCTTCCTGGTGGCAGCAGGGAGGGGAGGTGTTGCTGCTGGCCCAGAAGCTCCCTGCTGTGGTTCAGCACAGGATGTTTTCCATGCTTTGGCAGGGTTTGTCCAGGTTGATGATGGCCGGAAGGTTGTGTTTGTGCCGGGCTTCCCTGTCCCGCTGACAATCATGAAATCAGATGGAGGTTACACCTATGACACATCAGACCTGGCTGCTCTGAAGCACAGGCTGTGTGAAGAGAAGGGTGACATCCTCATCTATGTTGTTGATAGTGGCCAGGTGAGTTCAGCACCCTCTGCTGTAACTGTTGGGGCTGGTCAGCACAAAGTATGTGAAATGATGGATGCAACAGTAACACAGGTAGAACACCTCAGGGTCTTCAGTGTGATTGGGATATTTGCTCCTTATCTGAGCAGTCACGGGAATCTGCCAGTTGCTGCTTCTGTAGAGCTGGAAAACTCTTGGAAAGGTTGAAGAATTCAAAGCAGAATTTGTCTGTGGGGTTGGAAACACTTTTAAGTCTTATTGTGAGAGCATCATTGTGAGTAGGATAAAGCTATGAAGAAACTGCACCTAGAGGAGTGGATTGAGAACCAGTTGTTGCTGTTTTATTTCCTTGCAGTCTGTGCATCTCCAAACAGTGTTTGCAGCTGGACAGATGATTGGCTGGTATGATCCCAAAGTCACCAGAGTGGCCCATGCTGCCTTTGGAGTGGTGCTGGGAGAAGACAAGTAAGTGTCTGGGTGTACCTTTTCCTCTGTCTGTACCTTGGAGAGAAAGTTTGAGTGAATGCAGGAGATTTGCTCTCATTCATTGACAAGTATGTATGTGGCACACCAAAAAAATCCCAAAAGAAAGCACTGGTTCCTGTGCTGTTACCCATAACTGTGTCATGGTGTTGTGTGTCATTGTCCTTGATCCTCAGTCACTGCTGCTGTGGTCACATTCCCTCTCGAGCCTGGCTCCTGCTGCCTGGCACTTGGATTGGCTGGTGGAAGCTCATGTGGCACTGGGAGATGGCAGTGGTAAAGGCCATGATTTTCATTACTTTCTACCTCCATGGTAGATGAAACAAAAATTGGGAAAACTGGTTCTGGTATTGTGTGCTGCCCAATGCCTGGAACTGGACAGTTCTCACTGTTGAGTCCTTCTGGCCATTCCTGCTGACCATGCTGTGGGTACTCTCTCACTTTTGGAGCTGTCCATGTGATGGCAATTCCTTCAATACAAAAGGATTTGCCATGTGCTTTTTTCCTAAGCTTGCTGGGCAGTAGGCAGAGGGTGGAAGTGTTTTTCCTGTTCTGCAGGTGGTGATTTTGGCTGTGTGTTTTCAGGAAGAAGTTCAAAACTCGTTCAGGGGACACGGTGCGTCTCATAGACCTGCTGGAGGAAGGACTGAAACGAGCCATGGACAAGCTGAAAGACAAGGAACGGGACAAGGTGGTTGTGACAGAGTGCTTGTCTTTTCTGAGAACTTCCCAGATGAGTTCACAGACTTATGGTCTCTGCATTGCTTAATGAGATTCCTGTCTGTCTTGCTGCCTGCAGAGAACTGGATAGTGTGGGACATGGAATGTAACAGAAAGACCAAACTCTGTCCAAGCACAGTGTGAGGCAGTGAAATTGGGAAGGGTAGTGTAGGGGGAAGGGAAAAGGCCCTTTTTAAACAGGAACACCAGGAAGCAAGGAATAAAAAAACCCTTGAGAATCTCAAAAGGGCTCATAGGAGTCAGGCACTAAGTGCTTTGCCCTGCTGGCACTGTTCCATCAGAGAGGGGTTTGTAAGTGTTTGGCTTGACCAAAATGCTCCGTAAGAGTAGGAGGACTAACATTTTTTCTATGTACATGTAAGAAGCAGGAGCAGAGCACATCACACCTGGCTGGGGGCACAGAGGTCCTGTGGGCTGTCAGAAGAGGGAGTCAGCCCTAACCTGGGCAGGGCTGTGGTGCCAGTGGATTGCAGGAGAAGTGAGGAGTGGGTGTGGGGTTTTCTGGTGTAGAAAACCCCACACCTTCTCTACTTCTTTCCTGAAGTAGAGAAGTTTGTGTGAACTGAGCACCAGGTGGATAAATGCCCTCAGCAGCCTGGGCTCTCCTCCTGAGCCCTGCTGACAGGCCAGGGCTGTGCACTGTGCTTCATTCTTCCTCTTGACTCTTGTCTGTTTGCAAATTGCACCAGGTCCTGACGCCAGAAGAGCTGAAAGCTGCCCAGACATCAGTGGCTTT
Organism: Agelaius tricolor; assembly: GCF_023055355.1. Taxonomy (NCBI): domain Eukaryota; kingdom Metazoa; phylum Chordata; class Aves; order Passeriformes; family Icteridae; genus Agelaius; species Agelaius tricolor. The sequence goes on along the minus strand of NW_027269278.1, from coordinate 4,952,580 downwards.
TGGATGCATTAAATATGCAGATCTGTCCCACAACAGGCTCAATGATTACGTGTTCTCCTTTGACAAGATGCTGGATGACCGAGGGAACACCGCTGCCTATCTGCTCTACGCCTTCACACGCATCAGGTGAGATGCAGGAGTTGGTGCTCTCTGCAGCTGTGTCACACAGGGACACATGGGCAAAGAGGTGACAGTCACATCAGTGCTCTTGGGGGTGTTTGTAAGAGAAGCCAGCTACACTGGGATGCACCATGGACAAGATTTTATTTGTCATTGCACATGATGTGTCCAGTGCCACCCGGAATGGCTCCTCTGTGTGACACAGCCCAGGGGCGAACTGTGGGAGTTCCTGGGAAGCAGAGGATTTAGGTGGTTGGAAAAGGATGCATCTGTGTTCCAGCAGCTGCTCAGCTCACATATTGCCACACCCCAGTTTTTCTGGCACCCTGAGCCCTGGTTTGCTTGGCAGTATCAGCTGTCCTTGCTGATGCAGGTCCCTAGAGCCCATCCCTCCCTGTTCCTCTGCAGTGCCCTCCTGGATCGAGAGCTGACTGTCCTCTTTGTGCCCTGGTCACCCAGGACTGGGCAAGGGAGGCCATCAGCCCTGAGGCCAGACAGGTGGGCAGGCTGGGCAGTGGGACCCTCACAAGCAGCCTCTGTTCTGGACCATTCCAGGGCCATTGCTCGCCTGGCCAACATCGATGAGCAGATGCTGCGGAAGGCAGCCAGGGAGGAGGTGCTTGTCCTTGACCATGAGAAGGAGTGGAAATTGGGCAAGTGCATCCTGAGGTTTCCTGAGATCCTGCAGAAGATCCTGGAGGACTTGTTATTGCACACACTCTGTGACTACCTGTATGAGCTGGCCACCACCTTCACTGAGTTCTATGACAGCTGCTACTGCGTGGAGAAGGACAGGCAGACTGGTGAGTGTTGGCCAGGGGGTGCTGTGTGTGCCTGTGTCACATCCTGTGGTTACATCCAGCTCCAAGGTGTTGCCCTGTGTTGGAAAGGCTGTTGTTACACTTCTGTGTCCATGTGGGAGGATTGACAGAGACTGGAAAGTCCGTGTTATGACTGAGCAGGAAGGTTGAGTAGAGCTGGGAGCAGCCAGGCACCTGGGAGCAGGAGGGGTGGTCAGTCTGCCTGGCTTGGGGAAAGCAGGAAGGGTTCCATGTGCCAGTGCAGGGCCTGGTTTTGGGAGCAGGGGCTTCCCCTGGGGAAGGCAGTGTTGTTCTGAGCAGCTACTCCAGCTCCTCTGTCTGTGTTTTCCAGGCCAGATCGTGAAGGTGAACATGTGGAGGCTGCTGCTGTGCGAAGCCACTGCCACCGTCATGGCCAAAGGATTCGACATCCTGGGCATTAAGCCTGTGCAGAGGATGTAGCAGTTCCCTGTGGAATGACAATAAAGGGACTAAACAACTGCAGTTCTCTCTGTCTGTTGGAGTAGGGTTGTGGTAAGGGAAAAAAAAGCAGAGGTGGGAGGGAGAAGGAGAGAAAAGGTGTGTGGCTTCAGAGCTGCAGATACAGAGGCAGATAAGTGGCTGTGAGCACAGCTCAGAGCAATTCTCAGTGCAGGAGCCAAAGCCCTTGAACTCAGAACACCCAAAGGTACCTCCAGGAAACCCTCCACCCACCCACACTCCCAGATCCAACAATACTCTGATCCATACTCCCTCCATCCACTTTACCTTAGGTGCCAGGTGTGAGCAGGTCACCCAGCCTTTGATGTCATCTGTGATGGTGCGGGGAGGCAGGCAGCAGCTTTACCTGGAGGAGCAGGAAGCCCAGGGGAGGAGCAGATCAGTTAAACTACATTCCCTCTGAGGAAAACACAAGGGAAATGCCTTTCCCCTCAGCAGCAATGTTTAGAATCCCTACAGAGTTGCAAACCTCTTTGTGCAGTGCATATCAATTGTGGGGAAATACAAGGAGCCACAGCTCCTGCCTTTGCCTTGGGGTTTGTTGGAGGCTCTGCTGTGAGCCTCCTAAGAAAACTTGCAGAGTCCTAAAGCAGCACAAAAATGCAGGTGTGGTACCACTGGAGAGAAGGTGTTGCATTGATGCAGATGCTCTCTGACATCTGCATGTGTGTATATGTATGTACATATGTGTATGTACATATATATCTGTATATAGAGATCTCTATCAGGTTCTTCATGTGCAGAGTGCTGGGGAGGGCTCAGCTCTTACAGCTGCTCAGTGTCCAGCACCTCATGGGGTGGGCACCAGCTGGCACTTCACCAAGTGCAGACCTGTGCAAACATTCTCCCTGTGGCTGAGCACTGCCCACAAACCCCCCAGGCGTGGCGCTGGTGCCAGCAGGGTGACAGCCATGCATGTCACCAGCTGCCCAGCCCTGTGCTGTGCTCCCTGTCCCCCACCCGTGCCATGGAGCTCTCCCTGCCCCCGGGGCTCAAGCCAGGCCCCTCCTGCCCTACCTGTGCCAGCTGGCAGGCTGGGTGGCAGCGGTGACAGCCGGGTCCTGCTCGCGGGGCCACCTCAGTGGCAGAAGTCCAGCGGTGGCCACAGTGACCAGTCCAGCTCTGGGTCCAGAGCAGCAGACCCAGGTGTTCCTCCAGGCACAGGCATGGCAGAGGCTGCCACGCTCAGCTGTGGCCTCCAGCAGAAGGGGGACAGCCCTCTCCAGGCAATCCCTGAGTCTCAGCACCCCGGGGCAAGGGGCAGCCCCACAGCTCAGGGCTGGGTCAGCAATGGTCACAGCAGGGCTGGGTGCAGTGTCCATGTGTGCAGGGGTAGCTCAGAGCTCCCAGGGGCTATTCCATGGGGCCATGCAGCCAGAACAGGGCTGTGCTGCCAGGGCTGACCAGAGGGTGCAGGGCAGGAGTGTCAGGGCACCCCAAGGGGCCTCAGAGCTGGGCACAGGGGTTCAGGCCACTGCTGGGCAAACAGGGGCCATGGTTGGGCTGGGGGTGGAGGGGGCACTTAGGAGCCCTGTCTGGGCTGGAGACTGAGGCATGCAGGGATCAGACCCCGGGGACCCTCAGCTGTCCTGGGCTGGGGTGGCACTCAGAGGCCAGGCACTGGCTGTGGAATCAGTGCTGGGGGAGCCCTGGGGCAGGGCCATGTGTCAGTGCAGGGGGCCATGGGGCAGTGTCCCCTGCCCAGACAAACAGCTGGAGCAGAGCATTAGAAGGTCTGAGCTGACTGTTGGAGCGTGGACAGCACCCCTGAGGGAAAGGGGCCAGGGACCAGGGGGACAACAGGGCTGGCAGGGCAGCTGCCCTGTCCCACACTGCCAGGGCTGAGCCAGAGGTGGCAGTCAGGGTCAGCCAAGAGTAAAGAGCATCAGACACATCCATCAGACACATCCATCAGACACATCCATCAGACGCATCCATCAGACGCATCCATCAGACGCATCCATCAGACGCATCCATCAGACGCATCCATCAGACACATCCACGGCGACGAGGTCCGAGGTGGAGCCAGGAAAGTGAGCCAGCCAGGAAGGGAGGTCAGGATCAGGTCCAGGGACAGCAACCAGGGTCAGCCACAGTCTAAGGATCACTAGGCAAGTCCATAATGACAGCAAAGGCTGCGGTCAGGCTGGGAAGTCAGTCTGTGGGCCAAGGTCCAGGGTCAGATTACTGGGGTCAATGGCCAGGCACAGGCATGGCTGTTGCTCTGGCCAGGCCCCAGCAGTGGAACTTCAACCCACTCTCCAGCAGGGATGGCCAGGGCCTCCCTGCCAGGGTACACAGCAGCCACTGCCCCACAGGTGCTCTCTAAGCTGTCCCCAAGCCCATGGAGGGAAGCCCCATCGTGCAGGGGATGGAGGAGTGCAATAATGACACTCATTTTCTCTTTGGAGGCAGCAGCAGGATGCCCATCTGTCACAGGCAGAGCAGCAGCTGGGCTGGCAGGGACATTGCCCTGCTGCTGCTCCAACCAGCCTCCCCCCAGGATGCCCAGAGCTTTAGCTGGGTGACAGTGAGGGACGTACCTGGAAGAGCCTGTTGCACTCCATTATCATGTGGGCCAAGCCCTGCGTTGCTGCCAGGTTCTCATTCAGCTCCCTCTGGTCTGGCTTCCCCAGGCTGCACTTCCTCTGGCTGGATCTAGGAGAGGGGAAGGTGAGAGGAAGGCTGAGTGAGCAAAGTGCTGGGAACCACACAAAACACACTGCACTGTGCCATGCAGGGCTCATGCAATGTGGCCACTGAAGGTCAATTCCCTCCCAGCACATCCCAAAGGTGCCCAGGGCACTACTGACCAGTAGTAATGGGCACCCAAGAAAGACAAGTCAAGGAATTTATTCCCCAAACACATCATCACACACTTGGCCAAGAACAACAATGACCCCAAGCTTATTTACATCAATATCAAGCTCCTTTGAGATCTGCAAAGCCCACGTAGAACCTTTTAAATCCTTTGGCCCATACCACACCCAACACATTTCAAAACTAGTCCCCTCTTTTAATTCATGCTAGTGGTATTACATCATTAGTCCTGGCTTCTGAAACTTTTATCTATGTACATTCCTGCCAAAGGGCTTGAAAATTGGGTGGAAGATAATAGTCCTGAGTGCTGCTCCTCAGAGTCAGACCTGTCAGCTGGAACCCTTTGAAGTGGGAACCCTGCACCAAGGCATTAATGCACAGTTACAGCAGAGCTACAGCTTCAAAGCATCCTGCCTTCTAAACACTGACAACAAAGAGAAAACCCCATTGCTATCTTTGGTGCTAATATTTGAGAGCAGCGTTGATGTAAAGCAAAGAGGAGCAAGTCCCAGAGTGTGGTTCCCAGGAGCTCAGACAGCCCAGCAATGCAGCAGGACCTGCTGCCACCACTGCATCCCTGCCCCAGGTGCCCCTCAGTGGCTCCCCTGTGTGCCAGCTCAGCACAGGCATGCCTGAGGCATTTTCTGATGCTCTGTGACATTGAAAAGAAAATCCTCAGTGTTTTCTTTCCCAGAGCCTGCAAGATGCCAACAGCACATCTGACAGCTTTGCTTTGGGACAGTCCTCCCCGCAGATCCCCAGGTGAGGTGCTCAGCTTGCTATGCTGCTGGGGGCACGATGCTTCCTGCACAGCCAGCTGAGCTCCCCTGCCCTGGCCTGGCTGTCCACAGCCCAGGAGCACCAGCAGAGCAAACAGCCCTGCCTCAGGAGGCCAGATAAGGCATGAATGCTCTCAGAGATTATTTGTCTACTTTGGCCCAAGGGCACCTTCCTCCCTGCACGTACAGACAGGGGGTGTTATGCAACCCAGATACTTTTACTTATTAAGATAAATTTACAGAATCCCCTGGCTCAATTTGGCAGGAATGATCCCCTTATCACCCAGCAGAACCAGCTGCCTCAATCTGCCAGGTATCTGCAGGTCCTTGAGGCCACACCTGGGCTCAGATGGCCAGTGCAGGAGCACATTTCCAATGGTCAGCACCACTTAAATGGTAGCAGTGAGGCACATGCTGGGCTCCTGGGCAGCCAGGGGTGGGACACACACACACAGACTGGTCAGGAGCACAGCAATGGGGCCTGAGCACAGCCCTCTGCACTGAGCAGTGACCACATTGCTCCATGCACTGCAGGCGGCTCCTGCTGCTCATCAGCAACCAGATTTAAGGCAAACCCATGGCACACACAGTCTATTTGCCCCTCAAAATCAGACACTGAGCCTAGGCCAGCTACAGAAAGCACTGCTCCAGCAAGAGCACTGTGGACAGCAGCAGTGCCAATACCTGGTGGAGGAGGAGGAACTGTCCCGCCTCAGGGTGTTGAGGTGAAACAAAGAAGGTGCCAGACAGACAGCAATGTTGGTTGGGGTCATCTGGTTTTCCTCAACAAAAGCCACCACGTCTCGCAGGAAGAACAGGAGGATTTTCAAAGCTTCTCTGTTTTCCTTTGGGAGAAGGAGAATAGCAGCCTGGACAGCCTGAAACTGCTCGTCCTTGGGCACGTCTGAAAACACAAACCGTGACAAAAATCCTGCAAACACAAACCATGACAAAAATCCTGCAAACACAAACCATCACAAAAACCCCTCGTGACCTGCAGAAGGAGCATCCATCAGCAGGGTCCCAGGCAGGGCCCTGAGCCTGTAGGTTCATCCATGTCCTTGTCCCAGGCTCACAGCAGACAAGGAAAGGCCATTATCCCATCAAACATGAACCATTTCTCCTGCTGCCTGTCAGCTGCATGTTCACACCCAGGGATGCTGCTGCCTGACTTGCAATTTATCTTGAACACCATGCTAATGAACACATCCTGAACTGAGTTACAATCCAAATAAGCACCTGTCTCCCCATAAAATATTTCTCTGCAGTGATACTTTGGAGCTGCTCTACTGTCTTTTCCTTTCAGCTTCAAGCACGAAGAGAACAGATGCTCTGAGATAATTCAGAGTCCAGTGTTTTGCCAACAGATTTTAATTCACACTAAGCCCCACTGAGAGTGTCTGGCCAAACAGCTCTGGCAGGAGGGTGGGTCTGGTTCATCCTACCATGCATCCCCAGCACAAGGATTTCTCCTATAAACAAACACCACTGCAAAGGGCAGAAGATCACTTCTCCTTCTCTTCAGATAGAAGCACATACATAGAACACACAAAACACACTTCCTGGTGAAAGCAGCACCAAAATCTCCAAAAGAGTAATTTAATCTGTGCCCTTGCTCCAGAAGATGGGTAAGTGGGGTGAATAGAATTTGGGCATTTGCTGTTTCTCTCCCAAAACAAGAGACAGGAGGTAGACAGTGGCCAGATTACAGTAATAGGAAGAAATCTTCTGGACATGGGAATTGTAGACCTCCTTACCAAGGAGGATTTGTGAATGCAAGAAGAAAACTCATTTCAAACAAATAAGTAATTTTCAGACAAAATCTTAAAACCTTGGCAGGTGATGAAATAAAACCCAACAGAACCTCCATGAACCTACACTGTACACAGAACAGCAGCTGCTCAGTGACTTAGGTCAATAAAAGCCACATGGGCTAGGCTGCAATACCAGTCCTCTCAGAAACCTCACAATTTGTCTTTCAAAACCTTTTCTCAGAAGCAGAAGAAACTTGTCTGTCCCAACAACATTATTAGCCCTACTTCAAGCTCCTTCCCCAATCCATCTGCTTTTTCAAAGTGAACTCCTTGAGGGCAAAGTGCTGGAAATAGAACCTGTTTAAACTGTATTAAATGCAATATTTCAGCTCTGTGTTTCCTTGGTTTCTGGGTTGAGTCTCAAGGACAGTAACAGTGTGAGCACAGGCAGAAAGCTGCTGGCATTTCCCAGCTGTTTCACAACAACTGTTCTTGGGCACCTTAATAAAGAAATATATCAATATATCAGGTCATCTTGCTCAAGGAGTTATGCCATGCCATGAACAAGGGGACCAGGTTATTTCTTAATTTTGCATGAGGAAATGACTGTTTAAAAGCACTGTTTAAAGGGGCTGCTGTAGCATTTCCTTACCCTTATCCTTGAGGGAAGGGAACCAGCTGGTTCATAGGATGGAGAAGGGAAGCTCCCAGGTCCAGAGCCACAGGAACTCGTCAGAAATGTCCTGCCTGACTTGTCCCCTCTGACTGCAGGGGACTTGGCACTAGTCCTGTCTGGCCACCGCCTCCTACAGCTGAATATTAAGATATCCAAGGCACTGGAAAACGCCAGTCTTAGGTATAGGGGACAGGAAAGAAGATGACATATAGACTCTATAATTCAGAAGGCTAATTCTTTTTTATGAAGAAACCCATTGCTTTTTTTATACCCTAGTTCACCACAGGTGGGCTTGATTGGTCCTTTAATTAAAACACCATCACCATTGGTTAATTAAGAAACCACCCTTTGGAAAACAAATCTCCATAACCCATCCCACGTGTTCACAACAGCAGGTGCAGCAAGTTAGGATAAGAATTGTTTCTCATTCTTTTCTCTGACCTTCTCACAGCCTTTTCCAGGAGAGTGCCTGGGAAAGTTGTGTGTTATTCCCTGTGACCAGAGAGCTGCCAGCCCAGGGAAATGCCAGCTTTGGGTACCTACACTGGTAGATGTGCAGGAAGGATTCACAGAGCCTGCTGGTGAAGATGGGCTCGGGGAGGTCTCGGAAATACTGCTTCACCATATCTGCCACGTCAAACGCCGACTGCCCCTCGTAACAGACGTTGTGTGGGCTGGTTTCATTCATTTCTCTCAAAGACAGGATCCTGGATTTAACGCCGGATTTTCGGAACAGGCCAACCTGTGGGTAAAAGAAATTATTAGAGACAAAGAGAGGAGTCACTGGGAATCAAAATTTTGACAAATAAGTGATCCTTCACCTTTCTTCTCATAGCAAATATCCTGTGGCATTGATAGTGGGATTGAACACCAAAGTACTTTTGTATCATTGATTGAACACCAAAATATTTTCGTATCATTAGAAGCACATGGACGTTTCTCTGAGGCAAGCCGTGCCTGGTACCCACAGAATCAGCTGTGACATACTAATTTTCATCTTTGTTTGGCTTTTATTTCATACAAAAGTAGTCATTTTGCCTTTTAAAATCACTGCCATTGACATATGTCCGTTCTCTTGGGCAGGCTGTGGTCACACATGGCAACTCTAAGTTTCAAATTCAACAATGTGTGTCCACCAAACACAAACATACATCAGGTGCTGGCTTACACAAATTGACTGTGAGATCCACAAGGCTCCTTGTAACACCTGATATACCTAATTCTTCTACAGGCTGGCGAAGGCCAGATGCCATTTTGAGGGAAATTTTGGTGTTCTTTTTAGTGTGATTGTCAACTCAGTGAGATTTAGGAGTTTCCTGTGAGCTCGACCCACCAAAACTTCTGGTGACAGTTTTACTCTGTGCCACTGAGACAGTATTTACACTCTCTGGTTTATTTATATGAACTAAATGGATACCATAACCTCAAAATGAAAATCACTTGCATTGTCACTTCACAGCAGTGAAGTCACACACTTTTGCACTTTGGCATCATATAACACATCTAGACAATGGCAAAGCACAGGAAGAAAAGTCCTGTCTTTAACTAATACATCTCATGTCACAAGGTCTTAATTTCTGCAGCTATGCTGTGAAAATACCATACACAGCATCTTCCCACCTTCCTCTGCCATCTCCACTCGGGATAAATACACAGCTGAACTCCAGAAAAAGTTGTAACAGGCACTGCTGTAATGTTTTCTCTCTGCTTAGTGGTGCCTTTCAGCTGAAACAAGACTAATTCTCACATTAGCTCTGGCACTACCAGCAGCCACAGAACAGAGGGAACAATGACATTGTCTGGCAGATTTGCCTCCCTGGGGAGCAGAGACATGAGACCTCCCCAGGCAAAGACAGCCTGGCTGCCTGCACCAGGGGGTTTCACTGAGGGAAGGCACAAAAACACAGCACAGGGCTAAAGGCATTCCCAGAGGGGATCAGCACTGGCATTTCTGCTCAGAGCTACACCCTTCTGCCTATGCAGAGCCTTAGGGGTAAAAAAGTCCTTCACAAAAGTATAAAAGAGAGTCTGCTGCCCTGGAGCAGATCTGCTCATGGCCCAGAGCTCCTCTGGGCTGCCTTGAGTTCATACCTGGTCAAGAAAGTGGCTTCTCAGGTACTCCAGGGCTTGCAGGATGCCATTGGGCAGGGGGTGGCTTGTTCGCTGCACGTTCAGCAGTAAAGGAACCCCAAACACATTTTTGTCCTTGTAGTCTGAGGCTTTTGGTTTTTTAATGAACTTTGGTATGGTCCTGGAAATGAAAACCAGTAGATGCAGCTTACTGGGTGTCCAGCACATTGCACCTGCTGCTGTACACTCATCAGAAAGGGCTGAGCTGCTCCTTGTCACAGCCCCAAATACACACAGCACCAGGAGGGAGAGAAAATCAGCAAAGGAAATTACAGGGATGACTTCCTCATTTCATTGCTGAAATTAACGTTAATAAAGCATCCTCATGGGAAATACATTCCATAGGACTGCAGGGTTTTTTCAGTCTTTCTATAGTCAAGTACCAGCTCCCAGTCACAAAATGTATGTAAGACCTCTGAGTGTCTGAATTTGTCACTGGTTTAGCTCAAACAGACACTCAGTGCTGAAGGGCTGGATTCTCACCTCAGGTCACACAGTCCCTGGGATGGTCCCCTGAAAAAGCCCTGCAATTGGGCAAATTTAAAGAGAAACTGTGATGTGCCTTAAAATCAATAACAGCAGCAAGGGGGCAAAGTACAGCCCACAGCAGAGGAAATCCTGGAGCCATGGAAATAACCACAAAGTTGCTGGCAATTTAATAGGATGAAATTCTTCATCCTGAACATGTGCAATGTAGGCAGACAAGGAAATTCACATGCTTACATCAACTCCTCTCTTTCCAGCTCAGGTTGTTTTAATATCACACAACTTACCAGTTCCAGCCCTGCTTACTGGAAGGGGAATATCTGTCCATTAAAGCTGTGAGCTTCAGCAATGCCAGCTTTTGTGTGCGGGCCAGCTGGGCAGCTGACTGGCCATCAGTCTGCAGGGAAAGGCTTTCCAGGTTCTCTTCCACACACCAGTGCTGCTTCCCGTGCCTATGGGACAAATATTGCTCAACCTCAGGACCATTTCCACCATCCCTGTTTCCTACCTGCATCTGTGAAGCACCTGTCTCTAAATGACCTGCAGTTTTTGTACTTAAACAAGGTACTTCCCACCCAGGAGGGGCTCTGGCAATACAAACTGTTTCCCTGCTTCCAGTGCCTGAGTGCTCATGCAGATTATGAGTGTCCTACTTCCAGCAAAGGTCAGACATTGGTACCTGTGGAGCAGTACCTGCCACCAGCAGGGCAGACCCTGCTACCTAGGACAGACTTTGTTTTAGCAAACCAATTCTATTTTGAGTGGACAGAATCAAAGGCAAACCCAAGGATGGCTGACCTGTTGGTGTTCTTAGAGTCTGTGATGTATGCCAGGTCTGCAGAACCAATCTCCTTGCCCAGGCCACAGTTGCTCTGTCCCCCAGCCTCCCCTGCTGTCTTATCTTCTGAGCCCTCTGTTTCAGCAGAGCTTTCTTTAGGGGAGGGGGGACACAAAGAGGCCAAGTCACTGGCAAAGTCAGAATCCCCATCATCTGAGAATTTCTCTGTCCACTGATCAACCAGCTTTTTGAGGCCATTGACATCTGCAATGACACTGTTCAGCTCTGAGAAAACGTCGTCGTCGCCGAGCTGCTCCAGGCCCTGCAGCTCAGGGCTGGGCATGTTGTCATACACACTCAGCCTCTGATCCCTGCCCAGCACGGGGCTCCTGGCACCCCTGGAACTGCTCCTGCTCCTCCTGCACCCGTGGAAGCTCCCAGTTCTCCAGCTGACAGAAGAGCTGTCTGCAGACAGGGAGCTATCTGTGAGCACTGTGGGGAAAGTGCCAGGTTTATGGCCTTGTGGTATTTGAAACATCTGGCTCTTTTGTAAAGTCGTGTCATTTTTTAGGTTTTGCTGGGATAGATCATTCCCCAGCAGCAGCTTGCTGGTGTCCATGTGCTCTGCATGCATCCTCCTTCCTTCACAGGGGCTGCCTGGTTTTATAGGAGGGCTTGCAGAGCTCCCTGTGCTGCTGTTTACAGACTGATTGCTGCTCTTGCAGCTCTGGGGAGAAAAGGAAGAATTGTTCTTTGTTCGGATGCCAGAGAGGTCAGAAATATTTACACAGTTCAGCATCTTCATCTTTTCTTCATTAAGTCCTTCCAGAAGAACAGGTTCACTTATTATGGGTTTGGCCTTTGACTGACCACTCCTTAAATTGCAGCTCCTTAAGTGCAGCTTCTCCATTTTCTTTAGAAGGCTCTTCCTCTTTTTAGATGGTGACTTATCCAAAAGCTTCTCCTCACTGGTGATATTTAAAAATTCACTGGGGGGAGTAGAACAACTAAAAGCAGAGTCCAGTGAAGGTACCTTAACTGAGGAACATCTTGAGGAGCTCGTGCTGGTTTCCACATCTTCGAAAGGTTTTTGGGAGTTAACAATGTCACTGTCAGCACTGCTGGTGCTGTGAATTGAGGACACATCGTGCTTCTCACTGTGATCCAGACAGACACTGTCCTCATTATTGATGATCTTCACCCCTGGAGTGCCTGGAGCTCCAGCCCCCTGCTCTGCTGGGAAAGCTGCCAGGCTCCCGATGCAAGACCAGCGCTGGCTGCACCTCTCGTAAGCCCATCTGTCACTGATTGCACAGGGCTCTTCATCCTCAGAGTCATCACTCTTGGAAGGAGAAAAAAAACAACACCAGTTCAAGGGCAGAGTTTGGCAAATTTTAAATTACAAAAGGCAGTTTAAGATAAAAAGTAGACTTTAATTTGCTGCCGACTTCCGAAACCCCCACGACCAACACAGGGAAATGTGACCACTCAGACACTGAAGATCTGCCCTAAGTTAGTTGAAAAACATGCTGACAAATGATGCCCAAGCATGCTGACAAATGTGGGAAGCTGATCACAGGAAAAAGTGACAGATTTGTTCTGAGGGTGAAAAATCCTGTTTTGTGGCAAATCCAAGGGTTTTGAAAGATGATTGTATTGGGTTTACACTGCCTTTCCTAAAGTCAAACAAATCAAGCACCTCTGTGACCAAAACTCATCCATTTTCAGGTAAAGAAGTGTTTAGCTGTGGGACTGTGGCAGCATCAGTATCTGTGCACCCTTTTGGAGCCCTCAGCCTCCCTTGCCCCCTGCACCAGGTGCCCTTTGCTGGATTGTCCCCCCTCTGAGGGAGCACTGGGACAGTGGAATGTTGGAGAGATGGGAGCCACCTGTCTCCTCTCTCTGGGCTCTCCTGCCCCATTCTGCCCCAAGAGTGAGCAGAACTCTCCAAACCCAGACATTTTTCCAGAATTTTGCATTATTTTCTCCTAGTCCTTCGGTTAATCCACGGTGGCTCAGAGGCTTGGCAGAGCTGGTGCTGCCAGCCAAGCTGTGGCCACCACTCTGATTTAGCTGCAGTGGCAGAGCACAAAGACAGCACAGCTAAAACCCACCCAGTTTGGATGGGCTGAGCATTTGGATTGCCCTTTGAATTTCTTTGTGTAGTTAACAGGAGTGAAATTTCACTTTCAGCACTTAAATAAGGTGGGAAACGACTTAGGAAAGCAATGATAGCCATGCTGAGATGGGGCTTTGGGGCAACTTCTCCTCCTCCCAGTGAATTTTTGGACAGTAATGTGTGTCAAGTCAAATTTTAAAAGTGTTTCAAAAGTCACCCCTAACCTACCTTGCAAAGTTTCAAACATTATGATGTAGCAGCAATCTCCATCCCTATGTTTTCTCAACATGACATGCAAATAGCAGAGCTTTGTGGGGTGGAATAGAAAGTTCAGGAATTGCTAATCCTTCATGCACTTTTGAACCCAGGTGTTTGACAGAACAGCTCAACACATCTTTAATTAGAACAGGAACTGTATGTTACAGACATACCCGTTTCCTGTCACGGCTTATTTCCACTTTCATTGATGCATACTTGTTCAATGTGTTCAACCTTCTAGGGTTTGAGAAAAAACACAGGAGTTTTACATTTCAACTATTTTATTGCTTGAAAACAAACATGCACCAAACCAGTTGTGATCATTTACCAGGGAGTCTTCACTATTGTCAAAGAGTGACATTCTGTTAGAGGCTCCCATACACTGGCCCCCAAAACCAGCACTAAACACCATGATATTCACACTTCCAGTTCTGCCATCTTAAAACTAGAGAAGACAACCATAATCAATCCTTTAATTTAAAAAAAAATCGTATTATTAGTGATAATGATTGTGAAGAACTTCATATTGATTTAAGATTTTGAAAATAAACAAACTCTGCGTGAGCTTCTTGAAAAAAAAAAATTAAAATCAAGATTTTAACCTGTATCCCTGGAAGGACTGCATTATCTATAATTTTAATTAAAGCTTGTGGAATCAGTAAGGTCCCCAAACTAGTCAATCACTTAGATGTCAAACAGTAAGTGGCATCAACAGGAGGCACACTGAGAGTCTCCAAGGAACACTCAGGACAGAAGTGACACCAAGAAACAAAATATACCCAAAGCTCTCTAATATCTGCTGTGCTTCAGAGATGGGTGTGTGAACAACTCCTCTTGGTGCCCTGGTGCTGGCAGAGCAGGAGCTCAGGTGACCTGACAGCTCAGAAAAGGACCTGAACACCTCGCCAGGAGAGGAACTTCACAGTGCCCTAAGTGTTAGAAATCATCATTTCTGCTGAAGAAACTCTGCTGAACAATCCTCCTGAGCAGGCTGCAGTAACTGCAGCAGCAACTGAAGCAGGAGCCTCACACTGTCCTGGCTCTGTTCCATGGGGAAATTCCACAGGGCCCTGAGTCTGACCTGGCACTGCCAGTGCAGGTTCACTGGTGTGCTCTGAACAGCTGTGGCAAAGCAATAAGTTCAAACCAGTACCTTTGCTTCTCACCCAAAAAATATTCAGGAAAACAGAGCAGATCTCGTGCAGATAATTTTTTCCTATCTGCTGGAACAGGAGTTGGAGGAAATTCCTGCACTCCATTGCACATGATCCTAGAGAGCAGCCTGCCATGGTTGCAGGGAACTGGTTATTTTTAATCAGCTTGCAGCCATTTCACATCACAAAAAAGATATTTAATGCTCAGTGTAACATCCCTGAGAGCTTGGCTAAAGAGGGAGTGCAGACATGTGCTTACTTTAGCTTTTAATTCCTAAAACAACCAACTTCAGTGGCACTAAACTGTGTGCTGAAGTGATTTCCTTCAGTCACAGATTTGGTGACTTTGTTCCTCTCTGACAAAAGCAGAGGCATGAAAAGATGAGTAACAAGTAACTGAGGGGCTGGGGGTACCAAAGATGATCCATGATTAATGTTTACCTGAACAATGATTCAATTGCATCTCCATCTAAAAACTCATGATCTCTCCTCACAGTTTTTACATCAATGGGAAACTGCATATCTGTGAACAAAGAAGTTGAATCTGAAATCTGAGCTGTAATTGCAAAGACTTTAAGTTTTGCAGCTTATTTATCAGAGGTGAAATGAAACTACTTCTATTTCTATAGCTGTGCATTCATGCAAACATCCTTCCAGCAAGTGAGGATCAGCTCCTTAGGGCAAGTGGGGGAATAAATGCAGAGATCTGCTTGCTGCTGTTGTTCAGGTGGACAAACCCTTCTGCATTTCCAGGAGCTGGCAGTCACTGAGTGCCATAGACAAGAAACACAGAATAACCTTTAGATTTGCTTTGGTTCTCTGCACCTTCTGCAGGATAGAGCAGGGATTGTTTTACATGAGCCTTTGCCATGGTGAGGTGCAATGCAGCACATGAGAAACACTCTCTGAGCTCCAGGGAGCCTGACACATCCTGCTGGGCTGGGAGCTGAAGAGTTCAGTGTTTCAGCTCCTGAGATTTAGCCTGGCACATGAGGGAACCCCTAAGGTCCATATGTATTTTCTTAGCTTATTTTATAAGCTTTATTTTCCTAGCCAGGTCAGGACACTGCATAAGCAGCAAGGTAATGCAGGGGATTCATTTTCCAGAAGCATGGCAATGCACATTTCCAACAAACAGCCTATAGAACACAATCTGCTGTGGGCAGACAGGGAGCATTTCCAGCTTTCATGGAATACAGCTTTCAAACCCAGCTCTACAGGCTTCACTTCAAATCTTCAATTTTGCAGTGACTAGGAGAGGGGGGAATGAGAGCAGTTAATGTTCTTTTAACTGTAGTTCTTTGATAAAATCTTTCTTAAAAATAGGTTAGCTTTTGTTATTTTCAATGTTTGTAACAAAAAAATGATATTTTAAAGAATTACAGTTTTAAGATATATGCACAAGTGTGGCCTGAAAACTTTTACAAGCTCTCAACAAATCCATGCCTCCTCCCAAGAAATAAGCCCACTTTGTAGTTTTAACAACATGGAAACATGCTGAAATTGCATTTTTGACTGGCTGGCTGCTGCTGAATATTCCTCCTGAACACTTATGATTGCAAGATGATTTTTTTCCAGCATTCTGTTTCAAAACACCAATAAAGCAATCTCACTCAGATCACAGGCTGGAGAGCCTCAGAGGAGTTTTGGTTGCAATCAGTGGTTGGAAACATCACTTCCAGCACCCAAGGAAAAAGAGCCTGAAAAAGTGTAAGCAACTAAAAATAACAAAAGCAGAAATTTGACTGAGTTACAGTCTAACAATAGGAAAAGAAAAAGATTTGGTCCTTTAAAGAATTGTACTGAGTCCCTGCTGAGATGTCCCTTCTGCAAGAAAACACACCAGGTCACTACTTTCCTCCAGGTTGGCATGAAGATATAACAGAATTTGGAAGTGCTTCCATCAGAAGTGTCAGGTTTTAAAATATATTATTTATGTGAACAATTCCACTCAAATTCAGTGTCAGCTGCTTGGCAAGTCTTTGTGATCATACCTTCAAACAGCTGAGCATACTGGGGAAATCCAGCAGCTCTCAGCCAGTCGCAGGCTTCTCTGGCTTCAATTTCTGCAATGAGAACACACAGTGGTTCATGGACAGTGCTCAGCAGAGGCAGTGAGAAGCTAATTTCACCTGGCACAATCTCTGAAATCTTGTGTATTAATGTTTTGTTAGGGTACTGCTAAAAAGGAATAAATCCTTGTCTCCAATGCACATAGCTCTGCAGTACTCATTCATACTACTGAGATAAGCAAATATAGGATTGATGGATTTGAACACACACTTGGGATGTCACACAGGGTGGGTAAATCAGCTGTCCCTGAGCTGGGGGCAGTGGAGCATCTGCTGCCAGTAGAAATGAGTGACCAGAGCAGGGTGTGGGGCTCACATCTGTGCCCTCACATGGCAAAGCCTGCTCATGCATTCCAGCACTGAGAGACAGTGATAAGACACAAACAAATCCTATAAATAAACTCAAAATGCTCTCACAACTTCAATAACACTGGCCACGGCCTAAGCATTCCCAGAACAGGAGTTCTCAGGAGTACCTGTTGCTAGGCTCTATCAATATTTATTTCCTTGCCAACTAGCTCCAGCCCTTGGCAGGCAGTGAGCACAGCAGATGTCAGAACTCGCTGCTCACGCTGTGACAGCTGGGCAAGGCTGTGGCCAGCACTGCTGGAACACTCACTCAGGCAGAGCAGAGCCCAGCTCACAGAATCACACACCAGGCTCCTCAAACACAGGCAGGTCAGCATGGCTACGTGCCCCCAGCTCTGATCTCTGAGCACTGGAAGTGTCTGGGGCTGTGGAAGAGGAGAGAATCCCCAAATACATTTCTGCAGGTCTGTGTGCACCCGGTGTGTGCTGCACCAGGCACCAACCTATGAACCTATGAACCAACCTATTCCTTTCTTTGAAAGGAACATTGTTGAGCTACCTTAAAATCCAGCATGCTCAGTAGAGAGAAATGTTTTTAAAGCACCTTAAGGAGTAGCATGATAGGCCAGAGGAACTATTTTCTTTACACATACACTCACAGATTAGGATTCCAGGGCACTTCACATTCATACCTGTTCAAATTCACTGCTTGCTTTGCTCAGGCTTCTCAATTGTAAGTCATCAGTGCAATCAGACACTAACCAAAAATATCATACAACTTCCAGGATTTTATTTTTCTACTTTAAAACTTAAAATTGTTTCCATTATCACTTAATCAAATTGGACAATGCTGTTCTAACAGAGGCTTCCCTGCACAAAACTGTATGGCTTTTTCATCTGAGAATAAAGTGATACCACAGGAAGACCAGGATATTTTTACACAAAACAGATGGGTGAAACTCTTTTTTCCTACTGCAGAACATAAACTAATTTCTTCTACAACAGCCTATATACACTATGCCTATATTTATTGCTATACTTAGTGCCATCATTTATCATAATCTTTACCACAACACAGCATTTACTGGAGACAATAAAAGACATTTTATTCACAGGTAAAAGAGGAAAAGAAAAGCTATTTGTAGGAAAGAGCCAGGAGGATGACCAGCCTAACACTGAATGTTTTCACCAAGTGATTTTCATGTAGAGAACCCCAGTAGATCCACTCAGCCATCTCAGCTGTGGAGGAAGTGTGGCTGCTGTCCTCATTCAGACCTCAGCCTGAGCACAGCAATCCTGAGCTCAGACAGGGACTCTTGAGGGGCTGAAGCCTCCCCAGTTCCCAGCACATTAAAAGCACAACTCCATTTTTAGACCAAACCAAGCCATGAAAAGTGATGCAAAATAGAAAAGAAAAAACAAGGCAGGAAAATATTGTGCACCTATGAGGCTATTTTCATTGAATATGGCTGAAAATACACACTTACAGTTGGCTTCTTCCATAGAACAAGGACAGAGGAGCTGGGGGAGTTTTCTTTGCTGATGGAAATCTCCAGGCCTTTTTACATACCTTTGCACACTCACAGGGCATGTTTGGATTAGATATTAGGAAGAAATTCCTCCCTGTGAGGGTGGTGAGGCCCTGGCACAGGGTGCCCAGAGCAGCTGTGGCTGCCCCATCCCTGGAAATGTTTAAGGCCAGGCAGGACAGGGCTTGGAGTAACCTGGCCTAGACCAGAGGATGACAATTTTTAACATCTTTTGGGTGCTATCTGCACAACTGAAATAGCAGAGTGACCTAAATGTGCCACCTCCCTCTCCTGAACTGATTTCATAATTAAGCAGATGGGGAAAAAAAATCCTGCAAAACTTAATATTCCTAGTTTAGAGGCTGCCAGCAGCTCCTCCATGCCAAGGCAGCTATTTCCCCATGGGCTAGGGGTGGTAGGTTACTACCAGATGTTTATGAGAAACAACCCAGAGCACACAGCCTGTGCCACCCTTTGGCTGTGCTGTGTCCCACAGGTACATCCTGTGCTGGGGGCTCAGCCCAGTGCCCAGCACAGAGCACTCAGAGCCCTGCCTGTGCCCCAGCCCTGCCCCTTCCCCTGCACCCTCCTCCCTGGAGCCCCAGGGCCTCCACCAGGGCTGGGACACCTCTCCTGCAGCCACTGGGGCTGAGAAGCTGTGTGTCCCATCCTGAGAGCACACTGCACCTCTCCTGCAGCCACTGGGGCTGAGAAGCTGTGTGTCCCATCTCAGCACTGTCGTGAGTGCAGAGTGCCCCTCTCCTGGGCTGAGAAGCTGTGTGTCCCATCCTGAGAGCACACTGCACCTCTCCTGCCCCTCTCCTGGGCTGAGAAGCTGTGTGTCCCATCTGAGCACTGTCCTGAGTGCAGCCTGCAGGACCCACACTCCTCCCCAGGTACCTGCAAGGCAGGTGCTGCAGTGTGAATTAAATCCCTACCAGAATGAACAGCACTGCTAACCAGTGTTTGCAGCAAAGGAAAGACATCTGTGCTGAGATTTGGGCTCTGTCTCTGGGATGCTCTCCTGACAAGAAGCACTTTCCTGACAAGGAGGCAGAGGCAGCAACCCAAACCAGTGACAGCAGAGTATCCAACAGGCCAGGCAGCCTTACTGTGAGGTGAGCAAACTTCAGCTAAAGAAGAACATCAAAGTGTACTTGAAACTTTAACATACTCTAAATAAAATGGGAGAATATCAGTTTCTTTTTGAAAGCACAGCACAGTGAACCTTGCTGCCAGGATGCTGCAAGTGTGACTTTCAGCTGCTGCCAAAGCAGGAGACCTCTTCCATTGCCCAGCTGTGAGCTCCTACTCCTCACTGCCACCCTGAGCTGATGCCAGCAGGTCCTGTCAGCCAAACTGGCAGGAAATGAGTCACTTTAGTTTGGCAAGATGAGATTTAAGAAGTTTTAGCTTTCTGAATTGGCTACCACATGTTCTGATAGGTTCCAGTGGCAGGACAAGGGCAGTGGTGGGTCCAGGCCAGGGAGCTCAGCCTCCTGTGAAACCTTTGCCTAAATGTATTGTTTTTCACAGAGGTGTCTCATTGGAGGTCTTTTCCAAAGCAATTGTTAAACAGATTTTTTAAATGAATGGTAGATGCATTACTTCTATCTCTATCCAAAATAGTTTTCCAGTTTCAACAGGTAGGAATCAAATGGTGATCAGGACTTCCTTAATTAAAGGGATTTAAATCTGAACACCTTGCAAAACCATGGCAGGAAGAAGAACAGTTGGAGAGGTTTTCTTGCTGTTTGCAGCACTCCTGCATTAGTTACTGCAGGACCCTCTTTCTGTCCCCTTTTCTGTAGGATGTGAGTGAGGTGCTTGTGGCAAAGAAAGGATTTCTCAACAAGCCCAGCAGAGAGCAGAACAGAACAGAGGGTAGGACTGACTCCTCACTGACTGGCATTGCACCACTCTGGAATGAAACAGAAACAATCCCAAAGGATTTTGCTCCTTCCCAACCTCTCTCATTATACACAAGACCTTTTTTTCTCTCTCTAAATGGCAATGATCCTCCTCAGCAGCCACAGCCACATAGGTGCCAGGGTCCCCAGCTTCCAGCCTGCCTGATGTGCCCGCAGGGGAACGCTGCTGCCTCCCCTCCTCTCTGACACCCCAGACTGCCATCCCCAGCCCCCAGAACTGCAGGCACACAGGCAGCCTCATCCCAAACTCTGCCACTCATTTTCCTGCAGCTCAGGAGCCCTGGGCTGGGAACTGGCAGGTCCCTCACAGCCTGACTTAGATCCTGCCCTTGCTGCTGCTGCTGCCTGTGCTGGCAGTGACAAGGGGTTTTCAGGTTCCATTTGAACATCAAAGGATGAGTTTCCCATCACATCTTTCTGGTTTGTGCATCTTCCTAGGGCTGTAAGAATTGATGTAACTTCCCTGTGACTTACAGCTGCTAATGAGGCATTTCATGTTACACACACCCTGTGAAAAATGCATTTGCTGTGCTGGAGCTCTGATTTCTGGACGTTCAGAACTGCATTTTACCTGTGACAGGATTTTTAATGACTGTTTTTATTTACATTATATCCTTTTACTTAAAAAGAGAGTGGGAACATGATGTCTGCTCCATGCTGAAGGCTCAAAAGCCATGCTTTCAAAGTAGGGTGTTTGCATTGACCAAGATAAGCAGCCAGGGACTTGTGAAACTGTCCAACTCTCCAAGAGCTAAGATGGATCATAAATAAGTGGAAATGTTTATTGTGTTTTCTCTTGTGCAATGCAAAATATCAAAGCTTAATTGTACTTTACTAACCCACTCGAGGAAGAAGGGGGAAAAAAAAGAGATTATAGCTTGGAATTTAGCCAGGATAATTTAGGCTCCATGCAGATAGTGAACATAAATGTCTGGAAAATGAAAAGGCCAAGATATTTGTCCTTTCATTCCTACTTTACTATCACGCTGGTGTTTTGGAACTGCAGCCAACTCTTCAGTTATCACAGCTGGGAACTGCAATGTATCCCAGAACTTTGTGGCAACCTTAATTGCATCTTTATCCAGCTCCTTGGCATCAGCTCCCAGGCTGATTACCAGGACTCCCAAGCTGATAGTAAAGCCTTTACTCAGGTCCTTGTCATTTTCCTCCCCTGTTGGTTCCTAGGACCCAGACAAGTTTAAGGTTGTTTGTTTTTTTTTTTGTAAACCACATTAAGTGGCTTGTCAGTGCTGCCTGATCTTTTATTGCTTCTGAGTGTGTTAGAGAAGGCAGTGTTTGCTCTATGGGAATTTTGAAGGGCTCGAGGAAAGTTGGTACCTAATTCCCATCAACTTCAGGAGAAATGGGACTGTTACTCTCTAATTTCCAATCCACACTGGAAGATCTTTATCCAAGTAAGTAAGGGATGTATCTCCCTGCAATCTAATCCCAGATATGTTGCTTCACTGTGCTTCAGCCCTGCTGGCTGCAATGCAGGAACAGATCCCACATTTCTCTGAGGCCGAAGCTCCTTATGGATGTTTTTTCACAGGACCCTTGTACATGATTGAGAAAAATTGATGCAAGATTTCTGGGAGGAACTGTAGCAGGGAGGGCACTGCTTGCTGCCACTAGAGCCAATATCAATAAACATATATATATATATGTTTATAATAATATAATGTAGCACAGAAGTAACAAATAAATATAGCCCAGAAGTAACAAACCCCAAAACAAGTGAACTGTCTGTGCTCTTTCACTGCATAGCACTAAGTTTTCTTTACTTATACAAAATGCCACAGCGTGTGATACAGGTCCAACCTACATGTAAGTAACTATTTAACCCAACAGAAACTGCCCAGTAAGTGGTTGTAACTAAAATCAAGCTGGATTATTGCCCCTGCTAAGGCAGTGCTGAGCCTGCTGAGCCCAGGGCAGTGGACAAACTTTTACAGGGTCACTCTGCCCTTATGGAGCTTGTTGATATTTGAAGATATGCAACAAAATCAGACAACCTACCTGGAACTTTCCAAGCGCATCCAACAAGTCAGCAAAAGCAGCAGCTACTGGAAGAGCATGATCCAAAGTGTTGACAGCTGGAGAGCTGCTGTCATACTAACAATGCAGTGATGGAAACAGCAGCACACACTGGATCCTCCCTGGGAATGTCATCTGCCATAGCACCCATGGGATCCTCACTCAGGGATGTCATCAGCCACAGCACTGACCTGGATCCTCACCTGGGGCTGTCATCAGCCACAGCACCCATGGCATCCTCACCTGGGGATGTCACTGACCTGGATCCTCACCTGGGGATGTCATCTGCCACAGCACCCATGGTATCCTCACCTGGGGCTGTCACTGACCTGGATCCTCACCTGGGGATGTCATCTGCCGCAGCACTAACCTGGATCTTCACCTGGGGCTGCCATCAGCCACAGCACCCACGGGACGCTTACCTGGAGCTGCCATCAGCCACAGCGCCCATGGGATTCTCACCTGGGGCTGCCATCAGCCACAGCACCCACGGGATGCTCTCCCTGGTCCGTCATGTGCCGCAGCCCCCGTGCCCCGCCGGCGCTGCCTCCGCTGCCTCCGCCCTTCCCCGGCCGAGCCCCGCCCGGCCCCGCTCCCTGCCCCGGGAGGGCTGGCCCGGCTCCCTGCCCCGCTCCCTGCCCGGCTCCCTGCCCCGCTCCCTGTCCCGCTCCCTGCCCCGCTCCCTGCCCGGCTCCCTGCCCCGCTCCCTGTCCCGCTCCCTGTCCCGCTCCCTTCCCCGCTCCCTGCCCCGGGAGGGCTGGCCCTGCTCCCTGCCCCGCTCCCTGCCCCGCTCCCTGTCCCGCTCCCTGCCCGGCTCCCTGTCCCGCTCCCTGTCCCGCTCCCTGCCCCGCTCCCTGTCCCGCTCCCTGCCCGGCCCTGCCGGGTGTCCCTGTCTGTCCCGGCCCTGCTCGTTCAGAGCCGCTGTCCCGCACCCGCACTCGTTCAGATCAAGGCAAACCGAAATCCCCTGGTTCCCTCGCTGGCTTACCTCCAGTTACCTCCTTACCTACCTTTAAAGTTTTGCCAATTCCTCAAAGTTTTACAAGATCAGCTCCTTTTTGTTCCCTTTCCCAACACACAGAACTCTCCTGCCCAAACACACGGGCCCGACGCCGCATCCCGACAGGAGCCGCTGTGCCCAGCGGCACGGGAGGAACGGAGCGGGGCTGGGACTGGGGATCCATCCCTAAAGCCGAGCCCTCATCCCCGGTACCCAGCGTGCCCCGGCTCACGGGGTTCTGCAGTGCAGGTCCCTCGCCACAGTGCTTTTCATGGATCAGACACAACCTGGGCTTTATTTGGCTTATATGGACTTGGTCTGGACTAAAAAGGGTTAAAGGGTTTGTGGTCTGGAAAGCTCCCATGCAGTTGAGCAATGAATCTGGGTGCTGAAATCATATTGGCATATTTTTCAACCTCTGCAAGAGACTCGACTTTTTTGCATTTGCTGTAGTTCATTGCTGCTGTGATTTGACTTTATTCTTTTAATGAAGTGGTAAAAAAATCTAATAAAAAACCATGATCAGTCTTTGCAGACTGAACAACCACCAACAGGTACAGAGTGGCATGTAGGCTGGTCTCAGAAGAACATATCAAAAGTTTAAAATTATTTCACTAGAGGTTAACTTTAAATCCCTAATAATTTTATATCTGCTGGATTGTCAGGCATTACAGTTCAATAGGGCAGATGGAAGGATGGGATGCTGTTAATTTACAGAGGTTGAAAGATAATTCAGACTCTGTGAACAACTCCAGGAAGCCAGACCAGGCTCTAAATTTCTGTAGAACAACTTTGTGCAGGGTTTAGGTTCTTAAGAGTTTGGAGCCTAAAATACAGCAGGGAAAATAAGAACTTGAATGAAATGGATAAGCAAAAATTTTTAATTAAAATAAGAATTCTTATAGATGAAGAAATCTTCTTTTTCCCAATCTCATTTAGGAATATTATACCGTAATGAAGTTATAATTTATAGGTGTGTTTCATTATCACTAGCTTTCTGTATAACAACCAAATGCAAAATTTGCACACACCTATGATTTATTTTTGTGCAATTGCTTCCTAAATGGGCAATTTGTATGGCACAATGAAAAAGATGTTTGATATTGGCACTGGGTGACACAATACTAAAGAAATTAGGGTAGTGTGATATATGGCATTAGCCTTGATTACCTAAGAAAATGCTTTTTGCCAGACCCACCCAAAGCCATATAAAAAGAACACACCCTGCTCTGATTAAATTTGCAGCTATGTGCTTGGATTAGGAAGACAGAATGGATCATTTAAATCTGGGGATAACATCAGCAGACTGCTCCCATCCCATAGAAATGAAATGCTCCAACCAGAGCCTGCAGTTTCTCTTTCCCATCCATTTTCCTTTGGGCATTTCCCATGAGATGACAGTGCATAACACCAGCTAAAATGCTCATTTTCTCCCTTTTTAACAACAAACTACCATCAATCTCCCTAGTTTTGTGTGGGTTACCAGCCATGGAAAGACCCTCATAAAATCTTAGGGGTGAACCCCTTCAGTCCAGCACAGCATTGAGTGAGGAATTTCTGAAGGCTCTCCAGGAAGGAATCACATTCCTCCTTTTTGATCATTTTATATATCCTATAGGAAAACAAAGACAGGGAATCCAGGCATCTGCCTCTCACTAGAAGAGGTCCAGCCCACACACAGGAGGCTTCCATGCTGGAGTAAAAGGTGTTTGCAATAAGGATGTCTCATCTTCAGAAGCGGCATTTGGGTTTTTCACAGCCTGTCAAACCCTCCACATCCAGCTGCCTGGATGATGATTTGTGGGGCTGCTGCTGGAGGTTCCCAAGCTCAGAGAGACAAGAAAAGGTTTCCTGCTCACCTGGGTTCCCAGGTTTCTGCTCACCTTTTCAGTTCCCAGCTCTGCAGCTCTCCAAGGAGCACAATAACATCACCAGAGCCTCAAAGCTTCTGCCATTGTTTGGGACTGACACCTGGAAAATGGGATCATTCTACCCAAATGGTCCTTGTTGCTTGATTTCCTGTTTTCTGGACCTGCCTATCCTCACTGAAGGCTCTCCAGAACTTTTCTGAGGGGTTTCCTTCCAAGCCTTGGCCAAACCCCTGACTGTAGTCAGCTCATGCAGGGATTCTCCCCACAGCAGCTCCAAACCACTCACATTCCACCTCCCTCAAATGTGGTGAAAACATCCCTAGAGAGGGTCCTTTTAAACAACTTCACAAAGCACTGCATGACCAAAATGAATTGTTTTTAGAAATGAGCCTGCTGTGCTGAATCCCCCACTCGTGCTTTACCAAAACTCTGCAGAACCCCAAGGCACCAAAGCTGTTTCAGACACTCACTGTGCCAAGCAATGGGGTCACTTCCCATTACAGCCAAGCTCCCTGCATATTTTAATTCCTGTAAATGTAAGGAAAATACTCACTGGAATATTTCCCTTACATTTACAAGAGATCACCTCACTTCTTTCTTCCCCTCTCTCCCTTTTACCACCTCCCTCAACACTTTCCATGAATCAAAGCTGAGTGATATTTCACTGCTAACTTTCTCCTGGTAAGATCCCAGAGTAATTGTTTTCTGTTTTCTTCTCTGATCATCTTGAGTTAACACAGGAGATCAAGGAACCTAACTGCAGCTGTGACTATACTAGGAGGCATCAAGAAAGATATTTCTATGGAAACAAGTTGTTCAGAGAGAAGCCAAATGATTAATTAACAAGTTAGATCAATTGGGAGGAAAAATGCAGAATAAAATATAGGCAATACATTGAGACAGTTAAAAGAGAGGGATGTTAAAGGTGGTGGGGAATAACTGTCAGTTAGAAAAGAAAATTAATGAGCTCACTAGAAAAGGATTTAAAATTGAAAAGAATTGAATTAAATTAAATTAAGGGGAAAAAATAGGTTTGCAAAACCAAAAATTCCCAACAAGGAACTCCATTGGTTGAAAAGTATTTTTCCAGGGGCAAAGACTGAAACTTTATAATCTATGATGCAAGAGAGGTTGGACAAACTGCACATACTTGTATTGCAGGGGGAAAGATGTATGAGCAGAAACACTGTGTCACTATTTTTCCTCTCTTGTGACAAGAGTAAGCTGAATAAAGTCTTTAAGCTTTTTTAAAAAGAGGAAAATAATATTGTTAAATACAGACTCTTGGATATGCTGAAATGCTGTTGAGGTGAGGTCAAAACTTAAACCCACCATATTATAGAAGTGGCATTTGTTACCACTCTGATCTTCCTCTCAGAAAGCAGCTGTGTGAGAACAGAAGTAGGGGAAAATAAGCACATTCAGTGCCCCCTGAAATTAACAATAGTTTTGGGTTTTTTGCTGAAAGTCAAGATAAAATGGTTTGGGTCCAAATAATTCAAAAAG
The DNA here is from genome assembly GCF_023055355.1 of Agelaius tricolor. Lineage (NCBI taxonomy): Eukaryota > Metazoa > Chordata > Aves > Passeriformes > Icteridae > Agelaius > Agelaius tricolor. The sequence continues at coordinate 4,925,950 of NW_027269278.1, read as the reverse complement.
CTCTTGGATTACAGGAAGCCTATTCTCTTGGTTTGTCCCTCTGCAGTCATTCAAAACCATTTAGACCTGATTTTCCAGGCTTCACCATCAAAATCTTAAAACATGATAAAAACTTCCAAATGGTTTTCATGTTATTTTCTCCACCTCCCAATGAACTTTGCTTGGCTGCTTGCACTGGGACATTCCAGTGAAACCTGCAGCAGATAAAGCATTATCCCATTTCCAAGCTTACTTTCACAGAGCTGAACTCTAGAAAATGCTGCTATGTATCCTAAAAGGATCAGGTCATCATTAATTCTAATTTTTATATCTTCCTTTCTAAGCCCAGCCTTCCATTATAGGGTCACAACAACACAAAATGGTTTTAGGAATTACCTGTACCCTACCCTCCCTTACCTCTTCTGGAAATTCCTGCAAAATAAAGCCCAGGGAGAATTCCCCTTCTAATACCAGAAAACAACTGAGATTCAAAGAAAAGCCCTTTTTAAAATGGAAATGTAAAATGTCCTGGTTATTCCTGTATCCCTGAGAAGTCAATGCCTTTATATGTCTGTTTACCTGCTCCTATGATAATCACAATGCTGTTATGAAAGGAAATATTGTGGAATTGTTGCTCCTGGAAAACAACACGATGTTGCCTCAGCCAGCAGGTGTCAATTGATTTGATCTTTCCTCCTTTAAGTTCTGATGCTTCCATTAAAATTGTGTAATCTGTTTCTCATTAGAGCAGGTCAAATCTCAAGCTTTAGCCTTCTGTTGTTAAAAGTTAAGCATTTTTTAGAGAGGAAAACACTATGCTATCCTGATGAATTCCAGGGATTTTCTCAGGAACTTTTAGGGTTAGACTAAACAAATTGAAGAATTCTTTCAGAACTATTGAAGTTCCTAAAATGTGGGTGAGAGAATGCTGGCAACAAAAACCGTAACTTCTTGTTTCATAGATTCACAGAGACCATTTAACATGAAAAAGCTCAGGAGAAATGCAGTGAGTGCATGGGGCTGTAAATCTCTGTCCAATGTCCAGGTCTAGGAGCAGAGCATGGGGGAGTTTGAGCAGTGCAGGGAATGGGGCACCCAGAGCAGAATCACAGCTCTGAGCCCCTGCCAGCCACAAACACGAGCAGAGTAAGCACTTGGATTTTCTCATCACTGAACTACTTCTATCTCAAGAGCCACTTTAAAGCAGAGGTGACATTGAAGGCAGAGCCACGGACACTTCTGAAGTCTCTAGATGAAAGTTTGAGCTGCAGAGCCTTGGCCAGGGCTCTGGAGGAGCAGAGCAGAATCTGTGCTCCAACCAGACCTGCCTAAGGAGGGAAAGCCCTGATCGACAGTGCAGCCTTGGAGGCTTCTTTCAGCTCTTTCTTCCAAAATCTAGTCCATGCTTTGGATAAATAGAACTGGATTGAAAGCATTCTGCAAAAAAAGTTCAAGTTAAAGTCAACATCTGACTGCCCAAGCTGAAAAAAACAGTTCTGCCTGGGTTGCAGAAAAAATAAAATGTTGCTTGTAATCTCTTACATTTCCTACTCCCAGTATTTTCACTAAAGGGTTTTGTCATCTCTGTTATTAAGATGCATTTCTAGAATCATAACAGAACTTGTGCTTGGTTTATTTACACTCCAGCAAGAGCAGGCTCTTCATAGAGGAATGAATAAGCTCCTGAAATGGTCCTGAGGAGGCTTTTAGATTGCACCTGCTTATATTTGGACCAGAGATATTTGGGAATAGATGACTCTTACCTCTGTGCACCACACACAGAAGCACTGTCAGTAATGCTGGTTTTTTTAATCAAAGTAACATCATTTCAGACATGATAAAATGTTTTTTTTCAAGCAAAGCAGTCCAGCTAGAATCTGCTACTCTCCAGAGTAAATTTTGGAGACTAATGTTCCTTAGAAGGAAGCTCTTGAGGGTTTCATGTGAGGAACAAATCCAAAAGAGTGAGTCCCCACATAACCAGCACGTGTCCCAGGCATCAGTGAACACAGTGTCCTGCCTTGGACAGTGGAGGTCATTGCCAAAGACATTACATGGTATGGGAGAGCCAGACAAACACAGGGGAGCAGGCAGAACATCACAAAATGGCTGGAGTTCCTCTACACAATATGTGTGGAACTGTATGGAAAAGAAAAGTATCTTCTTTCAAGTGCTCCCACACACGGATTTGGATTCACAGAGCCCTGTTCCACAGCCCTCTGCCTGCTGGGGGTGACCTGGATGGGAGTTCCACCAGCCCTCACTGCTGCTGTCCAACAGGGATATTTTACATGGAGGGAGAAATCTGGGACAGAAGCAGCTCACCTCTGTCTCAGCCCTGAGACACAACCTGCAGTCCCTGATGTCCTCTGTCTCCTGGAGGGGTTCTGCAGGCTGGGCACACCTGGGAGCTCATTCCTGCTCAGAGGGATTGTCAGTTCAGCAGCTCACAGACAACAAACTCACCAGGACATTTTCAGCTGTTTAAATAAATAAACCCAGACTGCACTCTATGTCTTAGCTGGCATGAATGGGTGATCCATTCTAAAAACAACACTTGAGAAATAAAACTCTTGCCATACAATAACCAACAGGAACCACTTCTGTGCTGCTGTGTCCCTCTGGGCAGGTGTGAAGTTGTTCACAAACCCACACTGAGCTGTTCCCTTCTCCAGCCTTGGCACAAACAGGAGCCCTCCCCTGGTGCAGCCCCACCATTTCACCAGGGTTTGAGTTTGGTTTGCAGGGAAACAGAGAGAAATTCCTCAAGAAACTGCAGCGTGCGCCATCCCTGGCTGAGGGGGTGATGTGACACAGAGAGGGACAGCTCAGCCCTCCCCTGGAGATGAGACATTGCTGTGGACCAAGACTGAGTGAGATGGGATCTGTGTCCAAGCCTGCATCCTCTTTCAGTCATGCCTCTTGAAAAACAGTGCTTTCTTGCCTGACCAGAAAAGCAGAACATTTCCTAGTGCTTACCTTTCTTCGTATCTTCATTATATCCCAGCAAAGTGGTGGGACAGGGGATTCTTCAAAGGCCCAGTGGATGCTCATTCCAGCAACAAATCAAAGCAGCTGGACAAGTCCATTTTTTGCCTATCAGCCTAATTTTAGCAGATTGATTTTGCACATGAAAACACTGTTTCTGTTTCTAAAAATACGTGTTAACAGCTCAGGAAGCAGCAACAGGCAAGTGGCATCTCAGAGCAAAGACTGTCCTGAGTTTATCTGTGCCTGCAGTCAGATCTGCAAATCCCCTGAGAACAGGTTTGCTTGTGAGTGTTTCCAAGAAATCCTTGCTTTTGAGCTAAATAGGTGCCAGAGCAATAAAGAAATTTGAATATCAGAGCTTGGGTCCTGAGTTATTACCAGTGGTGTGGCATTGCCATCAGTGTGAGCAATGGGAGGCAAGGGAACATGAAGGGTTTTATTATTAAAGAGCAATGCATGGTGACTCGTGTATAAGAAGCACTAGAATGTATAAACTATGGAAATTTTGGCAATTTATTGGTGAAATTGAATTATAGAATAGGAAAACCTGAAAGGTAATCAGGATTTTGATAAAATAATGATTAAAAAGATGTAACAAATACTGGCTTGAGTGCTCCACAGTTTGGCCACGGTCACATCCTTGCTTCATTATTTGCAAAGCCATAATTTTGTCCAGATGAATAACTGGGGACCAAAAAATCTTACCTACAGTTTTGCTCTTTGTTATGAGCTACAAATACCACAGTGACCCTGTCCAGTTTGCATCCCCCATAAGCTGAAGCTATTTGCAAAGGTATTTGTCAAGCATTAACCAATCTGTTTCCAGGAATGTGACAATAACAGAGAAAGAAAAAGTAATGGTGGTCAATTTGAGCCAAATAAATGATTTTATGATACACTTGCTCTTTTCTGGCTCAAATTTATCATCATCAAATAATTCCTTGAAATCTTTGAGACCCTCCCAGAAAACACCTCCGTTCTATTTCTGTGGGGTTTTTTATATGTGCTCATTTCTATGACGCATGCTTAAGTTTTTCATTTGAATCACTAATGTTAGGCCAGTGGTAAACTTCTGAAAATGCAATTGTTGCTTGGGAGAAATAACAGCCAAAAGATTTTGATAAATAGCCTCAACAGATTCCATAAATATATGTATCATTTTCATCTGAAAAGCAGCAGAGCTCATATCTGGACCTCAGAGAAACTGAGACTCATTTTGGCTTTTCACTCTGGCACTTTAAATGAGAAGATGTCAAAGGGAACATGAATAAAGCAACCAATGAGGAGGGAAAAAAAAAAAAAAAAAAAGGAAACTGCAGATCAGTATCTGTAAGGCAAAGCGTAAAATTGCAGGAGCAACTTTCAAATCCATTTTCTGAGTGTACAAGACCTGCTGTCTAGTCAGGGAGCTACAGAGGAGCTCTCCTTGCAGCCCTTCCATGGATTGTGACCAGAGCCAAGGAACAGGTCAATATTCTGAGTACTTTAAAAATAATTTCCTTTGCATCAGATCTAAAAAGTGGAAATACCTTGGAAAGATGACAGTGTTGCTTTAATCATGTATCTCATTTTTACAATAGCCCTGGAATTGATGTCAAATCAATTTAAAGGCAACATAAAAGCAGATTCATATGCTATAGTAGGCTTAGCCTCCTTAATAGACTACAGTGTATCTCAGCAATGTCTGGGAGCTTGTTTTATTCTTTGCATGATAACTGTTTACTGAAAGATGAGAATAAAGTTGACCTATAAAACCAGCTTTTAAAATATTTTAGGAGGATATTAGAGCTCTGGAGATAAATATTTAACATAATAAATAGACAATATCCAGCTCTCTTGTCTATCACAGGAACTGATTTCCCCTCTTTCCAGCACCCACCTGTACTGACCTAAAATGCTCTGCCTACTGAAGTCTTTCAGTATTTTCTTCTTAGTATTATACTGAGGAGAAAATACTGAAAGACTTCAGTCATGGCTGGATGGAAAATTCACTCCCCCTTCCTAAAATTTAGGTCTCTAAATACACAGATGGGCACAGCAGGGGAGACAATACCGTCTCTACTATCAAGAGAGCCTAACCAGCTCAGAGTGGGATGGGATGCTGGCACAGATTTCCTGTCCTCCAGGTCCCAGAAAGCATTTCTGCTTCCACACCCAGCTGTCCCAGCTGCTGGGAAGCAGGGCATGGCCAAGCCCCAGGTGGGGCAGCAGCTCCTGTCCCAGGCATGGCCGTGCTGGAGCCAGAGCACAGGACTGACTGCAGGCACCGAGCAGCGCTGCCCTCCCTGCTCAGGGCTTCAGGGAGGCTTCCAGCAGGCTCTGTGATGGTAAATAGGATGAAATGTGTGCCATGGGTGCAGAGTGTCTCTCATCAGAGCCTGACTTGTGTACATAACTGGTGCTGACCTCCCCTGTCCCCAGCGAGGCACTCCTCGAGCCAGGGATCTGTCGGGCGTCACCAGGCCGCTCATTTGACGCACTATTTTTAAATAACTCACAAATATTTAAACAACATTTCTGTCAGCATTACATGTTTAGGAGACGTCCAGGAATGTCAAGAGTACCCGAGCTGGCTGGCCCACTTTGAGCAGAGCCCAGCAGCAGTGCTGAGCTGAGGAGTGGCCTGCAGCTCACACTGCGCACAGCCCTGGCAAGCGGCGCAGAGCTTTCAGCACCCCCGAGAGAGGGCTCTGTGAAACAGGCTGGGAATGCACTGTGGGACTGCCTCAGACACCAACCCTGCTGCTGGCTTACTTGTGATTTCATTTGGGGGATAACAAAGAGCCCAGAGGCATTGCTGAAGACATCAATACCCAATTTTTGGTCCTTTCATCTCTGCGACGTCTCTCGACTGCTCGCAGATCCTCTCCTGGAGGAGCTGGGCAGCATCATTCTGCTAACAAAGCTTTGCTGGTTCTGAGAAAGGCTGGCAGCACCCATTCTGACTAACAAAGCTTTGCTGGTTCTGAGAGAGACCAACTTCACTTCAGATTTCAGCAGCACTCGGTCCTTGACTAGGACTGGAGCAAAGCTTGGTGCCAGTCTACCTGTGAAGGGAGGCTGCATCCATTCTCATGTGTGTCCAGGCACAGCACAACCCTTTATGGAGCCAAACAATTTTTCCTTGGAATGCTTGGCTGTGTAGGTTTGTAGAGGACATGGAGCTGACAGTCTGGAGAATAACTGAGCCAGTGCTCCTGTCACCCAGCAGTGTGAAGACAAAAGTCAGTTGGATTTTAGCCCTAATTTAATGCACATTTAGGATACATGGCTTGTATTTTCCATAACATCACCACTATCAGGTGATGGGTATAAAGGCATCCACAATCCAGGCAATACTGCAAACCAATTTAATAATCAATTTCTGCTTGAAAAAGGAGCAAGACCAGTAAAGCTTGGTTTTAAGACCTGAAAGCCTTTGTGTTGGTTATTTTACTGCTGTTATATCTGGCTCTAACAGACTTTCAGAACTCAACAGAAGAGTATTTCACACATTCTGAATTTGAAGAAGATTGCTGCTAAGATGTTCAAAATAGAAACACGGACACTGAAGCACCCAAACCAATAAAACCTGTTCATAAAAGCACTTCACATCAAAAGACATTGATGTGCTTTGGCTCACTTCAGATTTCAGCAGCACTCAGTCCTTGCCTAAGAGTGGAGAAAGCATCATGCCAGTAGGTTATTAGGGAACATGGAACTGACAAATTTGTTGTCATCTTATTGCAGGGGTTCCATACTGTTGTCTCCCATCACAAAAGTTCCAAGAAAGAGCACTGACTCTTTCTTCTTCACAAAGCAGCCACTGACTCCAATTCCCCTCTCACCCTGCCACCCCACTCTTGTATAGCATCTTCTGCTCATTGCTTACAGCTGTGGCCTGGTAAAGTCAGGCCTGTTCCTAATCTTTGATAATTGGCCCAGCTGCAACTCCTTAGGGGTGATTACTTTTTGCACTATCTTTATTTTCTTATATTCTATCCCCCCACACAAATTTGCATTCCCTCTGTAAAAGGCTTTAGAAGGACCAAGAAAAAAAGCACGTTTTCCTGTCAATATTAGGATGCCAGCACACATAAACACCTGTGAGTTGTGCCCTGCAGAAAAGCAATTTCTCAATTTCTGCAAAACATCTTCATCTAATATTTTGCATACTTGAAGGCCATCTCAGTAAGATCGAAATCTCTTTTGCAGAGAAGACACCATCCCTGTGTCTGTCACTGGCAGAGAAGTGAAAGGACTCCAAACACCCTTCCCAACACATTGCCAATACATACAAAGTAGGAACCCAGACTCAGCCACGCCAGAGGCTGGATGTGCCCTTTTCTGTGGGTCTAAACCCTCCAGAAATGCATGGGTAGGTGTGTGCTGCAGTTCATGTGTTGCTAAGTTTAGGGACATTTACCTTTGCCCACAAAGCACTGCCACATATTTCTGTGACAGGAGGCTTTGCCTTGTCTCCCCACATTCAAGAATAACTATTGCTGTCAGGTTCCAGCTGGACACAGGAATGCTGTGCAGTTTCTGCTGTGGCATTCACACAGTCCTTACCTCTGATAATGGAGAGTGAGGGAGTGCCTGGGCTGACAGGACCTGATGGATTGGTTTACATCAGCATCACTCACTCAACTGCACTGTAACTTTTTGCAGTTCTTCTAAAGGAGGTGGTATAGAAAAAGAAAATATTCATACACAGCATCTTTGCTCCTCTCCACAGATGCCCCACTTCATCTTTAAGAAATAAAAAGAGCAAAAGGGAAACAAAACAAAAAGGAAAGGACCCTGCTCTGTTGCAACATCAGGCCAATGTAAGCAGTGACAGCACCCACATGAAATATTTTACCATTAATGGCTCCAATAGAAATCTTTCTGAATGATCTATGGAAGCTCTGTAATCAGAAATAGTCCAAGCTTTGCTCAGGCCCATTTCAAAATCATGGTTCTCTGATGAGAGGGGAGTTGCCCTCACATGTACCATCAAATTTAGAAATCCATTTAAGTCCTTTTGATGTTATTTGAATGATCACTTCTGAAAGGTTATAAAACAAAATGCAGCTAAGCCATATTTGTTTTTTCTGCAAGGTTTGGAAAGTGTAAACACTTAAATCATCAACAAAGTGCATATCATTCATATTCACCATACCTTTTAAAAGCATACTTAGCATACCGCTGAGAAAGATTACTCTGCTGACAAAAATCAAGTGTCTGGATTAATTTAAAGGAGTGCATTTCACAATCCATCATTCCAGAATAAGAGAACAAGGAACTGCTCAGTTAAATTAAATTGTGAGTTACTCTGGAACAAATTAAAGGAAATTAATCTCTGCACTGTGTCTAGTCCAGACGTGTAATTCGGGGCTGATGCCATTAAAAGCCAAATGGTCTAGCTGAGTTTCATAAAGACTGAATAATTTTACAACTAATATTTGTTTGCACTCTTGCACAACATGAGAAGCAGCAGGATTTGTGGCCTGTAAGATGAGCTGGCAGTTTCAGGCCAGTGCTCTTCAAGGACTTTTTGAAGGACAGCAGGTGTGGGAAAGCAGCCTGGGAATGGTGGGGCAGAATAAAGAGGTCAGCAAAGAGAGAGGATGCTCCTGGCTCCCACCATGGCATGTTTGAACAGCAGGGCCTCCCCAGGACACTTTGGTGGTCACCAGGGCTGGATTTGGTCCATGTGGGTCAGTTCAAGGGCTCTGTGTCAAACCCTGCCAGCCCCAGCTGCTTCAGGGGGCCCTTCTGGGCTGCAAGGGGTTTGCTCTCTGAGAAAAGGATTTTATCTGATAAGCCCAGAGCCCACATGGAGACAAAGTCCAGCTCAGCAGAACAGAGGATCTCCTGAGGAGACTCTAAAAAAACCAGAGTGAATGAAGAAACTTAATAGAAGAGTGTAATAAAGGGTAACAATCAGTTTTAGCTTTGCACGTGTTACCCAAAGCCCACTTCTCTAAGTGTACTTTCACTCTTTTCCTTCTCTCCTTCCCCCCCACGCACAATCTTTAAATAACCATTTACTATCAACTGTCTCCTTCATTTTCACTTTACATTTTCAGTTTGTTTTCCTTTTCTTTTCTCCCCTCCCCTCCATCTTTAAATAACCATTTATTATCAACTGCCTCCTTCATTTTCACTTTAAATTTTCAGTTTCTTTTCTCCCTGGCTTTGTATAGATATATTTAATCTGAACTTTTCATAGCAGAAGAAAGAGTAGTTTGAAAAACAATGTTCCAATGGGATGAAAACCCCTTTATAACCAGTTAGCCTTAAAAAGTAAAGCAGAATATTATCCTCATATACCTGACAGCATTCCAGGGAAAGCATGAGCATATTTAATTTACATTAATTGCCCCAGCTAGGTCGTTTAGGCAGTGGTGGCTGTGGCCAGTGGAGGAGCCAGCTGAGCACTGAGAACCTGAAATGTTTAGTGCCCTGGAAGGTTTAATGGCACAGCAGGACTTCAGTCAGTGTGAAGCATTTCAGAAATCTCATTGTTCCAGGTGGGGCAGACACTGGAGGGAGAGTGAAGCTGTGTCTTTGGGCTGGAGCTGCAAGGAGACCTGCAGAGAGGCAGCAGTGCTGCTCAGGCTTCTCACCTGCAGCCTGAGGTTGTGTAACTCAGAAATGCATTGCCTGCAGGCTGCTGTGCTGGGCCTGGCTCCTCTGAGCTCAGGAGCAGCTGTGAGTCAGCCCCACAGCCCCACAGCCATGCAGGGGCAGCCACAAGCTGGGACCTGAAGCTGGTTCAGCAAACAGGACAAGAGGATTTCATCCCTGGCAGCAACAGCTCGTTCCTGTCTTGTGCCCAGCCTGATGTGGTTATCCCTGGTTGGTAAATCCTCAGCTTGGGAGTTAATATCTCCATAAATTCTGATTTCCAATGTGCTGTACTTCCCCATAGCAGAAGAGGCATTTTGGTGCCCCAGGTTCTACCTGCACACTCCAGAAAGGACCACAATACAAGGGAAGGTGTTCCTCTGAAGAGCTCTGCTGTCCCCAGCTTTACAGGGGAGGAATCTTCACCTTCTTCTCAAGCAGTGAGAAGCACACTGCAAATCTTCACCTCCTTCTCAAAGCAGTGAGAAGCACACTGCAAATCTTCACCTCCTTCTCAAGCAGTGAGAAGCACACTGCAAATCTTCACCTTCTTCTCAAGCAGTGAGAAGCACACTGCAAATCTTCACCTCCTTCTCAAAGCAGTGAGAAGCACACTGCAAATCTTCACCTCCTTCTCAAAGCAGTGGTGGCTAAAGGGGGCTAAGTCAGCCTGGTGGCAAACACACAGGCATTTGCTTTGCTTGCCAAGTATCCCCAACATCACTTGGGAGGAATGCCATAGGCTGGAGCAGAGTTAGGTTTGGAAGGAGCAAGGTACATATCAGCTACATGGGCAAGGTGACAAGTCAAGTTTGCATTCCCTGTGTTAAATGCTTTAGAAGGACCAAGAAAAAAGCATATTTCACTGTCAATATTAGGATGCCAGCACACATAAACACCTGTGAGTTGTGCCCTGCAGAAAAGCAATTTCTCAATTTCTGCAAAACATCTTCATCTAATATTTTGCATACTTGAAGGCCATCTCAGTAAGATCGAAATCTTTTTTGCAGAGAAGACACCATCCCTGTGTCTGTCACTGGCAGAGAAGTGAAAGGACTCCAAACACCCTTCCCAACACATTGCCAATACATACAAAGTAGGAGCCAGACCTCAGCCAGGCCAGGGGTTGGATGTGCCCTTTTCTGTGGGTCTAAACCTACAGAAGGCAAAGTGAGAGAGGAGATTTGCACAAGGTCATGCAGCAGGGGAATTAATGGGCAAATCCAAATTACAACAGCCCTTCCAGGACCTCACCCTTCAGGCCAGCCACACACTGTCTCTGCTGAAATCAGGAAAAATGAGCATGGGAGAGAATTTCCATCATCTTAGTGTGATTAATCCCACTGTGCTGTAACTGCTGAAATACCAACCATTTGTTTTTATACATTTGGCAAAACACCTTTCCCTTTTATTGCCTCGGTCAAATCAGCCCAATTTTTCAGGCTGATTGGGCATTTGGCAGTAATGCACCTCAATGTCTGTGCTGCTGCAGGATGGCCAAAGCCTGGCACGGGGAGATTGATAGCCCTGAGCCCCAGGTAAGGCTGCTCTATTTCCCTGCAGACTGATTAGCACTGTCTATTCCAGCCATTTAAGTGTTTTTTCAAAGAACACATTTGAAGAGCTGAAATGGATACACACTGTCAGCTCCTGGCAGTTTAAGTGCAAACAGCTGCCCTGAAAGCTCTGTGCAGCACCACAAAGAGATGAGCCTCTATGAAAGCTAGTCAATCAAAGAAGATAAATCTTTGTGTCAGTTCCAATTATTGAGATACTCCAGTTAACTCAGAGAATCACAGACATTAGACTGGCTTTAAATGCCCACGTGGTTGAGACTGTACCATTGCTCCTGGGAGGCAATTTCACTGTCTGACAGATCAAGAGGCTTTTCTCAGCTAGTTAATTCCAATTAAGTTTTTTCCTCTCAATTTCATCCTACTATCCATTATCCTCAGTCAGCTACCCTTCACAATTCCTCTCCTGCCGTGCTGCTCGTGCCAAGACTTCTGGAAATAGTGACATTATCACAAGTACCTGGTGATGACACCCATGAGGCCTCCCACTGCCTGCCAGGCCTTGGAAAAAAGATGGTTTCTGTCTTAAAGAGCTTTTCCCCAGCTTCTACAGCCTTTAAATAAAGCTCTACACTTTAATTTAGGTATGTCAGTAACCTCCCCTCCTTGTGCTTTGCCTCTTGCCCTCTGATAAACTTTGTTTCTCCTGGCTGCCCTGACTTCAGGTAGCAATCAGAGTGTCCTGGAAGGTGTCGTGAGAATAGATAACAAAACACAAAAGATTACACTGCTGCCTCATGAGCTTTATATAAAGCAAAATTAAAGTAAATAATTCCTTTCCTTCCTCCTCCAAAAAGTAATGGGAATGGCTGTGCCCTTCAAAGTGGATGGGACTCATCAGTGGCTTGTCTCTGGTATCAAAGGAGGCTGCTCACACAGCACAGCTCCCCTTCCTCAGCCACACTCAGGAAGACAAATGGAATTAAAAAATCTGTAAACATACTCTTCCAGCTCAGGAAGGTCAAGGGGTTTGCAAGTTTATTTCAAGAGACAAGAGGAATTTAGCCCTTTATTGAACACAGCATCAAAGGCTGGTGAGCTCCTCTGAGGAGCAGGTCCCTCACCCCAGGGCAGGGCTGCCAGGGGTGAGGAGTGTGCATGGCCAGGGCAGGCTGGAGCTCCAGCCCAGATTTACACCAGTGTAAAGGAAAGCACTCCCCAGCCCAGTATTTACATTATTCAGGCCAAGGAAAAAATGTAGTGGCAGCTGTGAACAGCCCTGGTAGGAGGACCTTCATGCAGGGGTTTCATTTGTTGTTGCAGCTGACTCTCTGCATCTCCTTCATCTTTTTTCTTTCCCCCCCTTCTTTTCAGAGATGGTTGACCTTAAATGCAAAAGGATAACGTGGGTCAGGAGGAGTGTTTATTATGTATGAGTTATTTTCTTTCATGTTAGCAAAATCCTTTTGTAGAAGTTGGCAGAAGTCCCTGTTACAGCTAAATTTTGGACCCATGGGTGATCTGGAATTCAAGATTATTTATGTCTCAGTATAAAAAAAGCAGCGGAAAGGAAGCAAATTCAAAGAAAATAATCAGAGCATAGCTGAAGTCTGTAGCTTTACTTGTTTCAAGCATTCAAGTCTATCACTGATGTTGGGTGACTGTTTCAGTGGTTTCAGGCTTGTGTGTAGAAGCTGGAGCATGTGTAGGAATTACCCACCACTATTTCAGTGTTGTTTCACAAGGCAAGGAGCACGAAGCACTCACAGATTCCAAGATCTGACTTGCCCAGCAGAGCTGTGGGTACAGGTGTGCTGACATTACCTGCAGCTCCTTTAAGCTCCTTGACTGCAGGTCCAGAGAGGAAGAGCAGGAGGGGAGCAGGTCCTGCTGCTGCTGTCACTCTGTCCCCTGTCCCCAGGCCATGGCTCTCACTGGGCTGGGTGACAGGCAGCCAGACCCTGCTCTCTGGGTCCTCAGCAAATCTCCCCTGGCTCCAGGGAGCTGTTTGCCCTGTAAAAAGGAACTGCTAAGAGTGAACCAGAGCTGAAGCTCATCCCTGGTCTGCCAGGGCTCTCCAGGCTGGGGTCATTGCAGGGAAGATCATTCCTGAAGGGTGGGGCTGGAAAGAACATTTTTAGGAAAGGGTTATTTTTGTGTGCTCATTCCCAGAATGGTCCCAGGGTAAATCCACACTGGCTGCTTTTCCAAGCCTCATTTACTCCTAATCAACATTCACACAAAACTGAGGCAAAAGTTCTTCAAATACTCAGAAAGCAGCTTTGCTCCTTGACCATGCTGTTTCACAGCCATCTCCAGCAAAGGCAAAGAGAAAACCACAGCTGCTCCTCATACAAACATGCACAAGAGAAAACTCTCCAAACCTTGAACCATCAGAGTCAGGGGCAGGAAAAGCTCTGCCCACACTTCTCCTTTGCTCTCTGCAGACAGACAGACGGACACCATTCCTTGATCCCACAGCCCACCCCTCCTGTGCTGTTCATTTCCAGGAGTATCCACAGAGCTCAGGGAAGGAGAGAAGCGGTGCCCAAGGCTCTCTCAAGCCCTCTGGCAGTGGGACAGGGAGGGAACCACCCTGCAGAGCCCCCTGCCCTGGGCTCTGCCTGCAGGGCCGTCATGGCCACGCTCCAGATGCAGCTCCTTGCTGGTGCAAATCAAAAGCTGACACACCTGAGGGTGAGGGGACAGAAAAAGAGTGAGAAACCCCCAACAAGTGAAAGGAAACCTGGGGCCCTGCATGTGTCTGTGCCCACAGGTTGCTCCTGCAGGGTGAAAGCAGCACCCCCAGCCCCTCCAAACTGTGCCCAGCAGCCAGGGCTGGCTGCTCCTGCTCAGGCCGAGGTGGAGCAGACCTGTGTGAGCTTTGGAGAGCACATTGGAATGCACAGTTTGAGGTGTTCTCCCCCCAGAGCACAGCAGCCATTCAATGGGTGCATGTTGAATGCTCTGGAGCAGCAGGGGGAGCTCAGTGAGTGATTCAGGTGTCTGTGGATGCCAGAGCCTGCAGGTACAGCTGGGGTGACATTTTCAGAACTATCTACACTTCTTAGGCTCTTCAAGCTCCATTGAAACTTGCTTGAGGTGAATTTGAATGGAACATAGGCCCCCAGATCTCTTTTGTAGTTTAGGTTAGCTTCTATCCTTAAATTTTGCAATAAATAACAAACAAACACTGCTTGGAAAGTTGGGAGCAGAGCAGGAGTTTGAATAGCATGATCATGGGCATAAATGAGCAAAATTCCTTTGAATATTGAGAGTTTATTTAATGTGGTGCTCAAGGTCACACAGCAAATCAATGGGCAGAACTGAAGCACAGCCCTGAGGGCATAAAACCTGCAATCAGATACAGGAGTAACTGAGTGATTGCACAGCCTCAGAAGCAGCATCACATCAACTCAACATCTGGCTAGGAAGGGGCTTGGGGAGCCTCAGTGATTTGCTGAAGGGGAGAGAGAGTCAAGAGCAGGGCTGGCATTAGGTTTGAGCAGCTAACATCACACAGGCAGCCTGGCACAGGGAAGTCTGCTGCCATTTAAACTCCATTAAAATTCTCATTTTAGTGCCTTAGTTTTCAGTATATCCACTGCTGGAAACATGAGGAGTTCTCCACTTTAAGGACACATCTTGCTGGCTGTTGGCACTGTGTTGGGAGAGCCTGAGGTGAGACACCCAGTGGCTTGGCCCTGGCACCTGGCATGGCACTGCTGTCCCAGAGAGAACCTGTCCCTGGGCTGCTGAGCCTGCTCCCAGCTGCTGGCCCAGCTGCTGGCCCAGCAGCACCTCCACCAGCCCTCCCAGGCAACCACTTGCTTCTCCTTTCAGCTGTCAAAATTCTATTTATTCTAGTGCAGCATTTCCTGTTTCCTAATTTGGATGGTTCCCTCAGTCATTTTTCCACTCAAATGCTTCAGCATTTTTTTGCAAACATCTAAACAGGAAGAGACCTGACCTCTCCTCCCTGAACATGGTGTGCTCCCTGCTCCTGGCAGCAGCAGATCCCTCCTGTGCCAGCTGCTGTGGACACTCCAGGGCAGGCTGAGGGTGGATCCCATACTTGGGCTGCACTCAGGGCTTGCCTTGAAAGGCTCAGCAGTTTTGGGATCCCAGACTTGGCTCCTGCTCACACCCTGCTGGCCCCCAGTGCAGCTCCCTGCCTGTGCAGGGGATGCCAGGCTCTGGCCATCCCCAAAAAGGAGCAATGCCCATTGACTCACAGGGTTTGATGGTGAGCCACACACCTCAGGCAGGCACTGGGCAGCTCCTCCCTGTGCCCTTTCCTTGGGACAGGATGGCTGGGAGGGTTTTCCTCCTTGGGACACTGCAAGAGCGTCAGGGGTAGCACGGTCGGGACAGAGGGACACGAGAGATCTCTGCAGCCAGGTCAGGAACTTGGGTTTATTGCAAAGGGCCAAGTGCAGGGCCCTGCTGGGAGCTGCCAGGCACAGCTGGAGCAGGCCTGAGAGAAGAGAGGGGAGAGAGGATGAGAGGGTGAGAGAGTAAAAGGGTAAGAGAGTAAAAGGCAAGAAGCAAGAGAGTGAAGTTCCCATTACAATGCAATAAATATTCTTCTGTGTTGAATATTCTGACTCTCACTGACCAATCTAGTACAAGATACAAATCCTATAGCATTTACATACAGCCTGTAAGAATCACTACATTACCACACTGTGTTACATTTTAAACCCTAAAAACTCCTCTTTGGGCCCCTTCTGCCAAGCTGGCAGGGTCTGCTCAGACCCTTGGGCCTGCCTGCAAGCAGAGGGTGTTGTTTCATCAACCTTCAGCCAGCCATGCCATTGTTTACCAGTTGTTCAGTAACTGAGGTATCTCGAAGCTTGCTTTCATCTCAATCTCACTTATAGTTTCTATATTCTCAAAATCTTTTGCCAGGCAATCATATTTGTAAGGCTTTCCTGTTTCATCTTCCCCAACAGGGCATCCCTCATCACTGCCCCTCAAATGGAAAATGCAGCCCCTGGGGCAGAGCCATCCCAATCCCCACCTCCAGCTGCTTCCAGGGAGGAATTTCTCTTTCCCTGAGCTGGACAAGCTCTGCACCCCAGGATCTGGGTCTGTGCTTGCCCTCCCTTGCCATTGGGATGCTGGAGGATGCCCAGCCCCACTGCAGGACCCAGGGACATTTGGGGTGCTGGGATGGGGCCCCAGGGCACTGCCAGGCTCCAGCTCCTGAGCAGTGCTGCTCTCAAAGCCCCCGGGGGTTTGGACAGACAGACTGCCTGATGCTGAGTGGGGCAGGCCCAGAGCAGGGGGGAGCTTCTTTCCTCACTGCTGGCAGGGCAGAGCCCCCTGGCACTGGCACATCCCAGCTCTGGGGCACTGCACCCAGCCCTGGCAGCCTGTGCTGCATTCCCAACCAACAGGGGACTGGGATAAAGGGGGAAAAGTCAGCTCTGCCTTCAGGAGGTGGAGAAGCCAATGCTCTTCATTTCCAGGAGTATCCACAGAGCTCAGGCAAGGAGAGAAGCGGTGCCCAAGGCTCTCTCAAGCCCTCTGGCTGTGGGAGAGGGAGGGAACCACCCTGCAGCCCCTCTGCCCTGGGCTCTGCCTGCAGGGCTGTCATGGCCAGGCTCCAGATGCAGCTCCTTGCTGGTGCAAATCAAAAGCTGACACACCTGAGGGTGAGGGGACAGAAAAAGAGTGAGAAAACCCTAACAAGTGAAAGGAAACTTGGGGCCCTGCATGTGTCTGTGCCCACAGGTTGCTCCTTGGGCAGCTGCCTGCCTGCACACCCTTATCTGCACCCTCCTCCAGGAGCCCTCAGTGTCTGGAAATCACATTCAGTGCATGCACTGGGACATATTTAACATACTAGTGTGGGGCCTTGCAGCAGTTTGGTCATGCTGAGAATTAAGCTGAGATTGGTGATAACTGCAGAAAATTAGATTTATGTTAATTTTTTTAACATTGGAGGTTTTTATCTCAAAAATTTGCTGTTCCAAATCCCAGCTCTGTCCTCCAGCAGTGAATCTGAAATGCCACCCTCCTGTGCCACAGGAAGGAGCACTCTGAGGTGTCCTTGGGGCTTGGGCAGGTGGCTCACCTGGCACTGGCTGCTTGGAGCAGGAGTGTCACAGACATCTTTTATGAAAAACCTTTTCTTTTGGATTTTTCCTCCAGAGAAGCTGAGAGGCCTCAGGAACAAAATGTAAGCAATGGTTATCTGCTGCTGTGGAATGCAACAGGTAGATCTTTGATTAGCCCATGTTAGTTGTTTCTAATTAATGGCCAATCACAGTCAGCTGGCTCAGAGAGTCCGAGACACAAGCCTTTGTTATCATTCTTTCTTTTTCTATTCTTATCCAGCCTTCTGGTGAAATCCTTTCTTCTATTCTTTTAGTATAGTTTTAATATAATATATATCATAAAATAATAAATCAAGCCTTCTGAAACACGGAGTCAGATCCTCATCTCTTCCCTCATCCTGAACAGTGTCACACAGGAGCCAGGCTGTGGCTGTGTTTTTATGCAATGCTGTGAGGCTGCACCCCTTCCCCAGAGCTGGAGCTGGGCTCCAGCACCCAGCACAGCAAATCCTTCTTCTCCCAGCTCTGCTCAAGCACCTTCTGCAGGGGCATGGGAATGGCTGTGCTCAGCTCTCGTTCTCTAAGGAAAGAGCAGCACATGGAGCATTTCAGGAGGCTCCTGATCCTGAGGCACAGTCACTGTCAGAATTCAGGACATGCCTCTGGCTGTCCTGGATTTCAGGACCCCTGCCAGGGGGCTCAGAGACCCTGGCACAGAGTCCAGGATGCCCCTGTGGTTTTGGTTATGACCCATGGAGCAAATTACCAGCCTTAGATGAAGATCTGCAAGCCACAAGAGTTTAAGTAGAATAATAGTGAATTTATCACAGGGTGAAAAATAGATTTTTGGGGTTTTTGGTATGGGGGTTCAGAGGGCAAGATGGAGGGATCTGGGCATGTCCAGCCTTTCTCCTTCTTCTTGGCCTCCATCTTCTGGGTGATGTTGGCACTTTTAGATTGGTTTAGAGTAGAAGCTCACTGTCTAACATAGGTGATAGGTATTGGAAAGGAATTGTAAATATTGTACAGGTAGTTTTTAGTATAAAAAGATAACACTGCCCCAGGGGCAGGCAGAGTGCCTGGAGTGTCTTGCTGAACGGACAAGAGAAAGAATTTTATAGATAAGGAACAATAAACAACCTTGAGACCAAGAACTGAAGAGCTCTGACTCCTTTAAGCACTGGGCTGGGAAAAGAGACTTTCTGACACATCTGGGGGTCACTGTGAGCAGCAGAGAGCTGAGAAGTCACTCCCTGTGGCTGAGCAGGACTGGGAGATATTCTGGGCTGGTGCCAAGGCAGGGTCAAAGGCAATCCCAGAGAAAGGAAAGCAATGCTGTGTTAGTGGTGAGGAAGATTCATGTGCTGAGCATTAACAGCAGCAGCACGGGCCCATCCATCCTGTCTGTGGCAGGGAGCTCACCCTGCTCCATTCACAGCTCTCCAGTGCAGGGTACAGGCACACACAGGGCACAGCCCTGCTCCCCTCACTCTGTGTGCCCAGGGAGCTGCAGGGGAGCACAGCATCCCTGCCCTGCTCTCTCTGACCTCAGCAGCAGAGAGAGCACAAGGAAAGCATCCCACTGTACACCCCTGGCTGTGTTTGTTAATCTTAGACTGGGAAAGCTGTGCTTGATTTTGGTGGCAAATGAAAGCCACAAGGATGCCATCATTAATTCAACAGCCACACTTCACCCCAGAGCTGCAGTGGCTGGGGTGGCCTCCCCAGTCTGGGTCTGTTCATAAACCACTTCAAACAGGAGGCTGTAAATGCTGGCACTGCTTTAGTACTCAGCAAATGCTTCTCACTCTTATACACCCCTAGTCTTTTAATAATATAACAAGTTTGTTACAGAGCTGTACCAAGTGCAGAAGGTGACAGAGGGTGACTTGCCTGCCCCATCACCAGCCTGCCCAAAGCTGACCACACACACATTCTACCCCTGCACAATGCTCTGTGGAAAAACACCCACAATTAATGCTGCCTATTAAAGGGAGCCCATTAAGGATTCAGCTTGGATGGGAGAGGAAGTGCAGGGTCCAGCAGGGTTTCCTGTGTGCTATAAACAGCCACTGGATGCTTTAGGCAGAGGTCAGCCCCAGGCAGCTGCACAGGGCTGGCCTCCTTTGCCTTGTGCTGCTGGAGTGACAAAACCTGTCCCCATTAGAGCAAGAAAGAGCTCTGGGACACAGAGAGAGCTCCTGCTGCAGCACCTGATGTTAGTCACAGTCTGACATTTGCTGCAGGGGGAGCAGGGCCACTGATCCCTGCAGGGCAGGGGTCCCAGCAGGGTCACCCCCCTGGGCTGGCACCCTGGGAACCTCTCCAGTCACCTGTTGGTCTCTCAGGCTTTGCTGAGTGACACATGAAACCTAGAAATGTTTCCAAAAATGCTCTAGAAGACAAAAAGAGACACAAAAAGATGCTGTTTGTGTGCTTTGGTCCAGCAAAGGGACTTTGGGGAGCAGTTTTTGGTGGGGGTCCCCAGCACAAGTGGCACTCCTGGTGCCTGCAAACCCAAGCCCACTGTGACATCTAGTGGCAAGTTACCCCAGAGCCCAGGAAAGCTGTGTGTGACAGGCCCTTCCCAGAGCTCCAGGACAGCCAGCCCAGACAGCTTTGCTTTGTCACAGGCTCCTGAGGTGCCTCTGTAGCCCTAAACCTGTATTTCTGTGTGACACTGAGAGCTGCATGCCTGTGTGAGTAGGTGTGAGAGTGTGACAGCTCCTTGCTCAGGCTCAGTGTGCAGGTGACAGGGATCATGTTTGGTGAGCTTGGGCCATTTGTGACATGAATTTCAACCTGTGTCCCCCAGCAGTGACCAGTGCTGGTGTTTGACCAGCTCAGGGGGCCTTGCCAACACTTTCCAGAAGCCAGGGGCACACAGATCAGAGAGGTGGAGCAGCAGACAGGGCACCCTGCTCCCTTCCTGCACACTCCTCCCCATCCTTTGGCGAGGTTTATTTAATATTTCACCCTTTTTTGCAGACTCTGTTCAATTTCCTGCACCACCATCAGTGACATATTCCATATTAGCTGAATAATGATACAGAAATTAAATCAATAGGCTTTTCCTAACAAGTAGAAAGGCCCCATCATGCACGTCAGGGCAGCATGAGTCAGGGATGTCATCTGATTACTGGGCTGCTTTGTGAAAGAAGGGACAAACAGATACCAAATATGGGGAGTAAAACTGAGAAAAAAGGTCACATTTCAAGAAGATCCTCATTCCTTGAGAGAGCTCAGGGCTGGGCAGCAAAGTGGGAAGCTGCTGTGCAGCACACGAGCAGCAGCCTCTGCACACAAGCCCCCACCACAGACCTGCCCCCACAAACTCCCTGCTCTGGAGGATGATGGAAACAGCAGCAAAATCTGCAGGGTCAGAGCCCTGGGAAGTGAAACCAGGGTGGGCAGCACCAGCCCTGCCTCAGGGGCTTCAGGTGTCTGAGCAGGCTGAGACCCACGAGTGCTGCCAGGCTCCAGAGGATGTCAGGCACCACAGCAAAACCTCCCAGCCCCTCTGCTTTGTATCTGCCTTTCATAAAGCTTTGTTTAATGCACAGAATGGGTTCTATATGATTTATTCACCAGAGAAGCCAAGTTCCCTTCCCACACAAGCATTCCTTCCGCCAGCTCCAGCTCCTGCCTTTTCCCAGGAGCACTGAGGGAAGCAGGATGGGGTGGAGGAGGGCTGGGAACAGCAGGCAGTGTGTGTGCTCAGCCCCCTGCTGCACAAGGCTTGCTGGACCAGTTTTTGGCAGGTGTCAGATTTTTTGGAAATCCAGATTTTTGGCAGATGTCAGATAACCCTGGAAGTGTGAACCCTGGAAATGGTGAACTTCAGAAGCTGAAACAGCATATTTATCCCAAAAAGAACAGCAACCCATACAAAAACACTCCCACAAACAGCTGCCCATTTCTTAACAGCTGCTGCTGTTGAGAAATAGGGATCACAGGGCTGGTGCTGGGGACAGGGGGACCTTGCTGCCAGCCAGAAGTGCTGACCCCAGCAGCTTCCTCAGCACTGCACAGCCCCCCTGGGCACTGCTGGACCTGGCTGCTCCCACCCTGCTGCCCCCCTCGGGCTGGGCTCCATGCCTGGTGCTCCTGCTGGCTCTGTCCCCAGGGAATGAGCCCACGGATGGACGGTGGATGGTGGCTGCTCCCTGCCCAGCAGCCCCTGGCACAGCAGCCATGGCTGAAGGAGGGTTCCTCCCTGGGGCACAGCCCTCCCTGACCTCCAGTGACCCTCTGGTCCCTTCCCACTGTGGTGACTGCAGCAGCACTCCAGGGCAGAATGCTCCTATGGGAGCACCTGGCCACACAACCCATTCCTGTCTCACGACTCTCAGCTTATGTTAACAATTTATTCATTTCCAAAACACAAGTAATTTTCTACCTTAAAAAAAGTACACCTCTACTGCTGCCTGGGACCTGTGTGAAGCAGCAGATGGATGCTCAGGCCTGGCCTGAAATGCAGCAAACTGATTTGTGTTTGTCCCCAGCTCTCGTGCTCGGCACATTGCCAGGGTGACGCAGAGCAACGAGGAATAAATTGACTCAGAACTTGGCCAGAGAGCATCAGCAAACAGAGGGTTGAAAACTCAGCTTGATTTATTCTATAGAGAGGCAAAGGACAAGAAATGCAGCACTATTCCCAGTTGTGGTTCTGGCAGACAGATCCATGTGAGAGCAGAGCTGCTGGTGAGGCTGGGCAGCCCCAGCAGGGTCTGTCTGACAGGGGAGCATGGCTGGGAAGGGGCATGACACTAATTCCCTTTCTGAAAACCTTCACTGCCACCCTTGCCTCCCCTGCCCAGAGAATACAAAGTGTTTTACATGAAGCAATAAAGCAAAGGCCACGTTCTGACATGCAGATGCTTAATACCCTCCTACAGAGCTGTTTGAGTTGCTGTAGGATTTTTTGGGCATTACAAACAAGCCTTTGGCAAAGGCAGGAGCTGGGGCTGGCCCAGTTGATGGCCAGAGAAATGCCAGGACTGCCCAGCTCCTGCTGTCAGAGAGCTCCAGCCCTGGCAAAGGGATGTGGCACAGCAGGAATGGGGCAAGAGAGGATCTGAGAGCTGAGGCAGCTGAGACAGAAACACCCTGGGGACATGGCAGGGACATGGGAGCACAGCTGAGCACGGAGGCCTGGAGCAGCAGCAGTGTCCCCCTGCAGCCCCAGGGTGACAGCACACACTGCTGCAGGCTCAGGCACCCGCCCCAAGGTCCCCTCTCGCCTTCCTTCCTCCCAGAAAACAGAACAACAAAACGCCAAACAGATCCCTTCTGCTTTGCAGGAAAAATGCATGATTGCTCAGGGTGACCTCCTCTGATGCTGGAGGCCTGACATGCCGTCCCCACAGTGAGTGTCTCTGCTGCTGCCGTGTCCCCAGCCCTGCCACCCCACTTGGTCCCTATGGGGAAGCCATTCCCTGCCCTGGCTGTGCTCACAGCACAGGGATGAGCCTCCCTGGGAGCACGGAGGGTCCTGGGGCTCCCTGGGGGTGGCAGCAGGATGGGTGGCTGGTCCCCTCCAGAGGACAAACCTTTGCCAGGCAGGGACCTTGTGCCACTCTGCCTCTCTGCAGGGCAGCTGTGCTGTGCCCCCTGCATTCAGGACTTGCAGATGCTGAAGTGTTCGATCTCAAAATTCCTAGGAACTAAATTTTTTTTCTTTTGAATTCTAAACAAAATATATAATGGAAAAAACTGTCTGTTTTCTGTAAAATGAGCCCAAATAAAAGCAGCACATCCCAGCAGTGAACAGCCAGACCCACACCTTTGCCATTCCCTCCCGAGTTCCTGCCTTGTTTTCTGGTTTGATTGCCGGTTTAAAAACCTTACAGAAATAGAGTAACCGAGGAAAGAAAACAAACCTCTCCTACCTTCCATGGGGAGAGGCAGCTGCAGTGGGTCCCTGTCCTGTGCAGGAGCAAATCCCGTGTCCCTGCTCAGCAAGCCCTGCCTGGGGCAGCTGAGCTGCAAGTCCATCTGCTCGGCTTTAAGCAGGACAGCCGAGATCCCACCCAGGACGGGGTGGAGAATCCTCCCTGGGAAAGAGCAGCTCGGTCACAGCTCCCAGAGCCGCTCCTGCATCCTGCCGGGGCTCTGGCACGGCCCTGCCTCCTCTGCCCCTCGGGATCCTGCAGAGCCTCTCCCACTGCCAGCCCAGCCTGCCCCAGGGACCCTGCTGGAGTGCCCGGGCTCTGGGGGGCATGGGTGCCACCAAGGAATGCTGGCAGGATGAGTACAGGATGCACAGGGGTGGGATCTGTGCAGGATGGAGGGGATGGAGCTCACAGAGGCACTGGAGGCAGGGATGGAGCTCACAGAGGCACTCGGGGCAGGGATGGAGCTCACAGAGGCACTGGAGGCAGGGATGGAGCACACAGAGGCACTCGATGGAGGGGATGGAGCACACAGAGGCACTCGAGGCAGGGATGGAGCACAGAGAGGCACTCATGGCAGGGATGGAGCTCACAGAGGCACTCATGGCAGGGATGGAGCTCACAGAGGCACTCAGGGCAGGGATGGAGCTCACAGAGGCACTCGAGGCAGGGATGGAGCTCACAGAGGCACTGGAGGCAGGGATGGAGCTCACAGAGGCACTCAGGGCAGGGATGGAGCTCACAGAGGCACTCGAGGGGCAGGGATGGAGCACACAGAGGCAGGGATGGAGCTCACAGAGGCAGGGATGGAGCTCACAGAGGCACTCAGGGCAGGGATGGAGCTCACAGAGGCACTCGGGGCAGGGATGGAGCTCACAGAGGCACTCGAGGCACTGCAGTTACATCAGTGAGGAGCCCTCGAGGAACTGGAGCAGGGCCCAGAGGGTGAGCTCAGTGCAAAGCCCACTGCTGAGTGCTCCACTGCAGGCACCACCCTGACACTGCTCCAGCTCTGCCAGAGGCGATGGGAAAAACAACTTACATCCATCCATGTTACATCCACTGCTTTTGCACCAAAGTCCTTTAGGCTGAATCCCTTTGGCACAGCAAAGGTAATTTTCATTAAAACAAAGTCTCTGTGGAGTTCATTGTGCCTGGAGCCGAGGCAACTGAGCATGGTTTGAGTTTCCCTTGCAGTGAGCAGAGGTGCAGGGAAGGCAGCACCCACCTTCATGCCAGCTCAGAGAGTGCTCTGTGCCTTGGAGCTCCTGGGGCTGGGGACAGCCTACTGCTGTGGCTGGGCTTTAAGGTGCTATTGCCCATCACAGGCATTTATTCAGCCCTGCATGAATTCCCTTTTTGTCTGTGGCTGAAGTGCCCAGCAGCAGCAGCTCCCACAGCCCAGCCCTGGCTCCCACTGCCACAGCTCTCACAGGGGCCACAGCTCACACAGGGGACACCTGCATTTACATTGCAGGGCAGAGATGGAGAGAGCAGATAAGGTACAACAGCAGAGACACAGCTGTCATTGCTGCCAGAGCACTGCTGGGCCCTGCTCTGTGTTTTCAGCACTCACAGCACACAAAGGATGCCTGAGAGGTGCTCATTGCTGATTCACCCTGTGAGGCCACACAGCCTCACACCAGCTAACAGGGTTAAGCACTAATGAAGCAAAATATAAGAATATTCCAAGTGTTAATGCCTATAACACGTATGATTCAAACTGAAATTTGCTACCACTGATGAGGTTTCTGGTTGGAACTGGCTTCTGTGTCACTGGAGGGGGACATTCAGATTCAGGTCCTGGTCACTCTGACCAGGGTGAGGTTAGGATAGTCACATCCCTTAAGGAGGTACATGAGAACAGAAATTAGCTTTTGATGCCTCCTGGAATTGGATGTCTGAAGGAATAGGCTTTCCTGACTTCCTTTCCCAGAGGATTTGGACACACAAGGCTCACACAGGGCACCCTCAGCAAAGGGGCCCAGCAGACTGGGGTGGCAGTGCCTGGAGAAGCCAGCACTCTGCAGGACTCTGCATCACCATACCTAGCACAGAAACTGAGTAGGAAAGACAAAAAATTCCTCTTCAAAAGAGGAGCACAAAGCCCTGGAGCGTTCCAAGTTCACCATGAACACTAATCTGAGGAGACCTGGCACTGCTGGCTCACTGGGGCAGTGCAGCAGGACAGGGGGACAGCAGGACAGGGGGACAGCAGGGCAGGGGGACAGCAGGACAGCAGTGCAGCAGGACAGGGGGACAGCAGGCCAGCAGGACAGCAGTGCAGCAGTGCAGCAGGGCAGCAGGACAGGGGGACAGCAGGACAGGGGGACAGCAGTGCAGCAGTGCAGCAGGGCAGCAGGGCAGCAGCAGTGCTGGGCTGATGAGCTGTCTGTCTGTCTGTCCTTGCAGCCAGCCCCTCTGTGGCTCTGTGCCTCGTGTGACGCCGCTCCCCAGGGCCCGCCTGACCCCGGCTTCCTTCCCAGCCTCTCTGAACTCCAGGCCTCTCCGAGCAGCAGCACCAGGGTATTTTTAGCCTGTTTACAAAGACACAGCAGGACGTTTGTGTGCAGCCTGCAGGGAGGGAGCACAAGCCATGCAGGCAGCTGGGCAGCAGTGTGGAGGGGGCAAAGGATGGCTTCAGAGATGGGGAGAGAACCAGAAGGAGCACCAGGAAAACATCACCATTTTGCCTTTCCTTTGATTAGCATTTGATAAATTTCCCTTATTAAAAATTTAGTAAATTTTAAAGCCCTTCTTCTGGGGCTCCTTCCAGCGCTGAGAGCTTCAGCACCCACCCAAGTGGCAGCCCAGTGCAGAAGCACCACAGGCTCTGCTGCTCCCTGTGTCATTGTTGGTCACCACGTGGCCAGAAGGAATCCCAGGGATCCACCAGCTGATCTGTTATGCAGTCTCCAGTGGAAGCATTATCCACTGCAGCAATTTCTTTCCTGAACTGTGGTGTTTGAGCTGAGGACAGCAGTCCAGGAGCAATGGCATCAGTTGTCAAAAAAGCAGCCAACCTTTGCCAGCTCCTCCAGGAAGCCACCTGGATTTGGTGCACACAGCTCACATCAGCATTTGGGGTGTCCTGGCACCTCACAGAACGTGTGGCAAACCAAGAAGCAGCTGTGTTACAGCTCCTGCACCTGGTGCAGGGTGGCAAATGCCACCCACAGCTCTGTCCTTTCTACTTATAAAAATATATCCACACTGCTTTCTCACAGCTCAAAGGGCTCCCTGATGCTGCTGAGCCTTCTCCATCCACACCATCTGGAGAGAAGAGCTGCAATCTGAGCTCTGGCTGCTGTTTTGCAGAAGAAAGAGAGCAGAAGTTGTGAGACTCAGCTCCTCAGTAATGGCCATGCCTGCCTGACACTCCTCCTGACCAGCACATCCCCTACAGCATGTGATGAAACCCCCTCTGCCTGCAGGGGATTCTGGTGCTGCTCTGCCGGAATGGGCTCCACAATGCCAGCAGTGACTGGGTTTGTGCTGCTCTTCAGCCCAGCTCAAAAGCCCAGGGGCATGACCAGCACACTCAAATTAAATCTAGGATTTTCAAAGTGGTTCGAGGACCTTGGAGGCACAAAAATCCTAGATCTTGTACACAAAAGCAATTCCCAACATCCTGTTCCCCCACGGAAAGTCCCCAGTTAATCTGACAGCCTCTTTGCTCCATCCTGGTTGTGAACTGAGACAACCTCAGCCCAAAGGGTAACTTGGCTCTTGCTTTGACAGAGGAACAGGGATGTTTACAATAACAATCCAGCCCCTTGGCACCTCTGAAAGCTCTGCTTATAACAAGTGAAGAGCTTGTGGGCTTGGGGAAAAGAGAAATACCTTTACTCATTTTGAGCTCTCTCTCAGGGATGAGGAGAGGGACACCCACCTGGCCAGAATCAAAATGCTACAAGAAAACCTCCCGTCTCTGTGAGATGAACACAGGCCCCAGGAGGAAAGATTTATACACAGCCCACCGAGCTGCTTGATAGAAAAAGAACCTAGAAAGCCATTTTCAGTGACTGGAGCAGTTATTGCTCCTGCCCTGGTGGGGATGCTGCCAGATCCCTGCTGGGCACCCCCGAGCAGGAGCAGCCCTGTGTGCAGTGCTCACCACGGGGTCCCTGCACAGCCCCTCACCTGCCCCCAGCCCATCTCCATCCCCACCCAGCCCCAGGGTCTGCTCTGGCCTCCTCTGCACCTGCTAATGCACAGCTGGAGAGCTGGGGCTGCAAGGCTTGGGGAAGGGTGGCTGGAAACTGAGGAGGATTATTTCTGACACCCTAGAAAGGCTTCCTGAAAAACCACACAGGTTCAAGCTCACAAGTTTCTGTAAGCACCAAAAATGAAGGTTTAAAAGTGGCTCAGGTCACTTTTGGGCACTGCAGTTGTTGGCACCGGGTGGCTGACTGACACTGTCATGCTTTAAAGTGTCTACAAAACTCCAGCCAAACAAAAAGGATAAAATGAAATTCTATAGAAATCTGAGTATTTCCAGCTCTGAGTACAAATCATCAGCTCAAAATACCCACGTGGTCCCAGCAGTGAAAGAGCAGCCTGGGCAAAGGCAGCTCTGTGGTGCGACAGAAAATGCAGCAGCGTTAGAGGAGCGCCAAACAAGTAAAGGTATTTTACCTCCTTGCTCAATGCCTGAATGACACCAGTGTGGGGTTACAGCTGCCCTTGGACTGACCTGCAAGGCGTTTTTCCCTGGCTCTTCTCCAGAAGCCATCCCAGGCCCAGCTGCTGGAGCCCCCGGGGTGGTCGCTGAGGCACCTCCTGAGCTGGGGCCTCGGCCCCGCCATCCTCATCCTCAGCACGGCCTTGGCACTGCAGGCACAGCTCAGGACCAAGGCAAACCCACCCTCTCAGCCCCTGCCTCTCGAGGAGCAGCCTGCAGGTGACTGCTGCCCATGGCTGTGGCAGGAGCAGGAGGGGCAGCAGCCCCAGCAGGTCCCAGCACGGAGCACAGCCCTGCCAGGCTCAGCTCCCAGCTCCTGTAAACACAGCTGTTCCTCCCATAGGCAGGATAAATAAGGAGCTGAGGAGAGAGGCCATGCACATCCCGGGAGCTCTGCACTGCTGCATTCCCAAGCCCTGTGTCAGCTGTCTGCACACAGCTCCTCATCACACAGGGAGGCAATGCTTGCGCTTGGGGTTTTTATTTTGGTTCATTTTGAACAGAGCAGCACAGTCTAGAAGCAGAATAGGATGCTTCTCCTGTGTTAGGGGATTTACCTGAGTGATTTTTTGTGCAGAGACCATTCTGTTCGAAAAGGACTTGGATTAAACATTCTCCAAAGACAAACTCCACTCCAAAGGCCCTTCTTTCCTGTGCTGTCCACTCTCTAAGCAGCAAGGGGGTATAAAAAGTCCTCTGCCACTTTCCTGTTCAGTTACATGCCTGGAAATAATGCCCACACAAGTATGTTCTCCCCAGCACATACAACCATTAATTTAGGTTTCCTCCCCATTTGGGATGTGAGAATGAAACATCTTTACAGTGCGAGTGTGTATGTACAAAAAGCAAATACCAGTACATCTTTACAGTGCAAGTGTGTATGTACAAAAAGCAAATCCCTGGCTCCTAGCTCAGCACTGGTGAAGCTGCTTGGCAAAACCAGTGCTGGAAAAGAGCAGGAATCAGTGGGGAGGTGACTGGAATGGCAGGTGGCTGCAGGTGGCAGCTGCTGTTACATGTCACACAGCACCACTCCTAGTGCTGCAGCAGGTTTGGGTCAGTGTCTCACAGGATGGTTCCAGTGGGGTTTGCTGAGGGGAGTTCAGCACACAGCAGAGGACACAAGCTGCTGCAGCACACACATCACTGCCACACACATGTCCCTGACACACACATCAGTGACATACATGTCCTGACACACACACATCACTGCCACACTGCTGTCACTGACACACACATCACTGACACACACACACACATGTCCCTTACACACACACATGTCCCTGACACACACATCACTGACACACACATGTCCCTGACACACACATGTCCCTGACACACACATCACTGACATACATGTCCTGACACACACACATCACTGCCACACTGCTGTCCCTGCCACACACACATATCACTGACACACACATGTCCCTGACACACACACACACATCACTCACACACACATGTCCCTGACACACAGCTGTCCCTGACACACACACATATCACTGACACACACACACATCACTGACACACACACACACACATGTCCCTGACACACAGCTGTCCCTGACACACACACCAGTGCCACGCTCACCCCTGGCCCAGCTGGTTGATCAGCAGCCCCCAGAGCTGCATGGATGCTCCTCACCGAGCACACCCTGCACCCAGGAGAGCTCTGAGAGCACCCTGGGAGTCCCTACAGCTGATTCCTTGTGCTGGGGACTGATGCTGCAAGCCTGCATCCTGATTAAGATAACTTAATTAATGTCTCCCAGAGGAGGGAAACCCAGGGCTGACAGGCACAGTGGCTGCTCTGAGCTGGGAGCTGCAGCACTGAGCATCCCCTGCTCAGAGCCCTGGGGGACAGGAGCCCTCCTCAGAGACCTGCAGAGCACACCTGGTACCTCTCAGCCACACGTGATGCATTTCAGACAACAAACTGGCATGTGGGACTGGTTTTTTTCTGTAACACCTGGAGTTAGTATCAGGATGAGGAGAAAGCATTAAGGATTTGTTCCATTAGAGAAAGTTCTCTGGGTTTGGACAAATGCCATGCCCAGCTCTCCCTGCAGGAGTGCCCAGGCCATGCAAGCAGCCATTCCCCACTCCTCCTTGGCTGGTCCCTTGGGAATGCTCAGGGCAGGCATTGTCCTGCACAGGGTGACACATCCAGGATGAGACTTAACATGACAAAGGCATTTAGGTTTGAAAAATTACATAAATGTCCTCCTGAGCTCCAATGGCAGACACACAAATGGAAGAGGCTGTTTTCCACCCCAGTGAGCCACAAGGGGGGACATGGGGACAAGCTGAACCCCAAAAGGGCAAAGCAGAGCTCCTTGGCAGGGCCATGGCAGCTGGGGATATCTCACAGCCCTTGGACATGGCTGCTGCTCAGGGGGAGAGAAAAGCACCAGGAGAAGCTGGGATTGAGACAGCACAGTAACAATATTATGCTCATTTTTGTTCATTTTGGGACACTAAATGCTTAATCCCTTTAGTGTCACCTCCCACTGTAGTTATGCTGACAGAACCCAGGGCATTTTGGTTCTAAAAGCAGTGAAATGCATTCTGTGCCTCCTGCAGGGCCCTGCTGTGAGCCTGGCCCCAGGGCAGTGCAGGTCCCCTTGTGCTGATGAGAAAAGGGCAGGAAGGAGCCACCAGAGGCTCAGGGGCCAGGGCTGAGCTCCCTCCTCCCTGGCAGCTTTTCTCCAGCCTCTGCTCTCCCCTGGGCACTGGGCACGTGCCCCTGCCTGTCCCAGCTGGCACCTTCCATGTGGGGACAGCAAGGGTGAGCTCCAGGACTGGAGCCTCTCAGAGCACAAATTCTTCATTTTACTTTTTACCTGATGAGCCCAGTGAGTCTGTGGCCATCACCTACAACTTCATGGAGCTATCACAGGTGTAAAGAAGCAAATCTGTTTCGTGGAGCCAAAAAAAAATCAATGTACAGTCAGGCTGCTCATAGAAAGGAGTTAAAGCACCTCCTGTTGTTTCCCAGCCATGGCCCTTAAACATGAGGAGTGCTAAAAATAAAGCTGTGCTAGGAAAAAGCAGCAAAGAGCTCCACATTCCTAGAGGCTTCTCACACTCACATCTCTGCCCTGGGACTCCTGTGAGGCCCAAAACATTTCCCCAAACATCAGGCCATTTCAAGATGAAGCAAACATCCTCCCTCAGCAGATGTGTTTCAGTAATGTTGGCATTTTTAATTGTCCAGAATGGTAAAACAACATACATAAAAAAGAAAAAAACAAAAAAAAACCCCTAGCAACTGGTCATTAGGGTTCCTGCAAAAATCATCTGAATATGTCCATAGCATTAAAGGCCAAAAAACAACTGGGTTTATGCACAATTTAGCATTTCCCTTGTGGAGAACTCAAGTGTTTGGGCATCTGGATTTCATCTGCACCTGAAGAGACCGTGGGTGTGATGCTTTAAGTGCTGGCTGCAGCTGGTGACCATGTGTTTGGACACTGCCACTCTCTCTCAGGAAGATTTAAAGGAGTGTGTGATCATGTGCATACTGTTAAAAAAAGATAAAGAACAACCTTAACAGCTAAGCTTGAACTCGAGTCATTCTTTTGCCCAAAAAGACATCTTTATTAGCTAGCACAGAGGAGTATTTATTCAGAGTAAAATAAAAATGGATGGGTTGAAGATAAGCAGCTTATCAGTGAGCCAAAGGCCTCTGGCAGCACTCATGGCACACTGTTAGAGCCAGCCCAGGGGTGCCCTGTGCTTCTGCCATGGCAGAATGTGCTGAAAGGCTGGGGGAAAAGGCATTTCTGATTTTTCTGTACATGCAGAGTTTGGCCATTTCAACTGCTAGAAACCAACAAGAGGGATTTCCTTCCCCTCTAGTCATCATTTCCCAAGGGAGAGGTTTCCCTGGCAGGGGGAGGCTGTCACTGCTCAGATATCCCCAGTTAATGCCCTCAGAGCAAACCTGCTGTCTGCTGTCCAGAACCCCAGCTACAGCCACACAGCAGTAAAAGCAGCCCAGGTCGCAGCCCCAGCCACATTCCTCTGTTACAAATAACCCAGAGATCACTTTTCCCCTGCTCCAAAGGAGTTTTTGACCAAGACTTTAAGGTTATTTATACAAGGCAGGACGAGCAGCACTGTGAGACTGCAGACAGGTACCTTGGCCATCATTCTCTTGGGCAAGTCCTCTGTCCCCTGTGAGGGACCAGCCTCCCACTGTCTCACAGGGACTGGCACTTCCCACCCCTGGGCAGGCTCTGGGTGGTGGGACAGGGCTGGGGAACTGCTCCATGTGTCACAGAATCACAGAATCCCAGAATCACTGGGCTGGAAGAGACCTCCAAGATCATAGAGTCCAACCCAGCCCCAACACCTCAACTCAACCCTGGCCCCCAGTGCCACATCCAGGCTTTGTTAAACACACCCAGGCATGGGGACTCCACCACCTCCCTGGGCAGCCATTCCAGAACTTTATCACTCTTTCTGTAAAAAACCTTTTCCTGCTATCCAACCTGTATTTCCCTTGGTGCAGTTCGAGGCTGTGTGCTCTGGTTGTGTCAGTGCTGCTGGAGAAAGAGCCCAGCCCCAGCTGAGCACAGGCACCTTTCAGGAGCTGTGAGAGTGATGAGGGCAGCCCTGAGTCTCCTTTCCTCCAGGCTAATCCTGTTTTGGATGCATTGCTGCCCAGAACCCCAGAGCAGAGCGTGGAAGCAGCAGCAGAGGGGCTGCAGGAGCTGTGGTACCTCCCAGGGTCCTGGCAGGGCAGGCTGGGGCAGCAGTGTCACACAGGGTCCTGGCAGGGCAGTGTCACACAGGGTCCTGGCAGGGCAGGCTGGGGCAGTGTCACACAGGGTCCTGGCAGGGCAGGCTGGGGCAGCAGTGTCACACAGGGTCCTGGCAGGGCAGTGTCACACAGGTCCTGGCAGGGCAGGCTGGGGCAGTGTCACACAGGTCCTGGCAGGGCAGTGCTCACACAGGTCCTGGCAGGGCAGTGTCACACAGGTCCTGGCAGGGCAGTGTGACACAGGTCCTGGCAGGGCAGTGTGACACAGGGTCCTGGCAGGGCAGGCTGGGGCAGTGTCACACAGGTCCTGGCAGGGCAGGCTGGGGCAGCAGTGTCACACGGGGTCCTGGCAGGGCAGTGTCACACAGGTCCTGGCAGGGCAGGCTGGGGCAGTGTCACACAGGTCCTGGCAGGGCAGGATGGGGCAGTGTCACACAGGGTCCTGGCAGGGCAGGCTGGGGCAGTGCTCACACAGGTCCTGGCAGGGCAGTGTCACACAGGTCCTGGCAGGGCAGGATGGGGCAGTGTCACACAGGTCCTGGCAGGGCAGTGCTCACACAGGCCCTGGCAGGGCAGTGTCACACAGGCCCTGGCAGGGCAGGCTGGGGCAGTGTCACACAGGTCCTGGCAGGGCAGTGTCACACAGGTCCTGGCAGGGCAGTGTGACACAGGGTCCTGGCAGGGCAGTGTCACACAGGGTCCTGGCAGGGCAGGCTGGGGCAGTGTCACACAAGGTCCTGGCAGGGCAGTGTCACACAGGGTCCTGGCAGGGCAGGCTGGGGCAGTGTCACACAAGGTCCTGGCAGGGCAGTGTCACACAGGTCCTGGCAGGGCAGTGTCACACAGGTCCTGGCAGGGCAGGATGGGGCAGTGTCACACAGGTCCTGGCGGGGCAGTGTCACACAGGTCCTGGCAGGGCAGTGTCACACAGGTCCTGGCGGGGCAGTGTCACACAGGTCCTGGCAGGGCAGGCTGGGGCAGTGCTCACACACAGCCACTGCTCCCCTTGCTCCCAATCAAACACAGGCTCCTTGCTGGCCAGGGTGAGACCTGCAGGGCTCAGGGAGTCCCAGGGTACCCAGGGCTCAGGCAGAGAGCCAAGGGGTACCCAGGGCTGCAGCCACAGCCCTCTAGTTTGGTACCTGAGCAGGGAGCAGCTCCCAGCAGGGACCTGCTGTAGCTTTAGCCTAAGGAACACAGCCTGGAGCAGCAGCTGGAAGAATGGAGCCCTGAACAAACCCAAGCCAGGGCTGATAAAATGAGGGGTGGGCTCAGCCTGACTGGGTGAGAAGCCCTTGCCAAGGCTCATCTGCCTGGCCCAGGATGAACTCCCAGAGCTGAGCTGCAGGCAGCAAACACTCAGCTGCTCCTGAAACCCTGGTTCCCCCTTCCTTCACTCAGGAAAGTTTACATTACACGTTCCAGGAACATGCAGAACCTGGAAATAGTGTAGCTATTTGTAGTTTATACAAAAAGAGTGTCATTTAATACCTTTAAAAGTTGTGGAAATCGATGGTGATCCTATCATGGAACACTCTGCAGCCAAGGTGCTCATTTCTGCACACCTGGTTGCTCATCAAACCTGATTTTTACATTAGCTTGTTATTCTGACACCCTTAAGCTATGGATTTCCTTTTAAATGATAACTGCCACATAGCATTGCTCATTTAAAACTTTGGTCTTCCATAATTGTTCCCTGGAACATATGAAACTTCCACACCAGGAGAACAGCAGACAGCCTTCCAATAAGGCTGGGAGCCTGTGCCAGCACAGGGATTTTCAGGCTATTTTAAGCATTTACAAGTTGTCTCAAGCCTTAAACGATAAAAACATCGAGTAGTGAGAGTGCACTGAACTCAATATTTTGCTGTTTGAGGCAGCCTAGTGGGAACGTGCTAGAGCAAACATTTGAATGTAAGCACCAGCTGGAGGCTCTTCCTGCAGCCCTGCCACCAGGAGCTGGTGTGAGAACAGAAGCCCTGGCCCTGAGCAGGAGCTGCTGCCCTAGAAGGAAAGGGATCAGCTCTGGGAGGTGCTGAGGGAGCACAGCCACATCAGTGACAGCAACGGGCTCAAGGTGGCAATAGACGACTTAGAAGGAGCTTGTGGGAGCAGCTTAGAGCCTTAAGGGAGATTCTGTAAGGCTCAGGCATGAATGAAAACCTGTTGGAGCAGGTTGATTCATCACCCATCAAGGTGTGGGGAGGGGAGGTGCCCAGGCTCACAAAGCCCAGCACATCTGCTCCCTTCACACACATCCTGCAGGCTCACAGGGCTTTGCTGGGTTACCAAAGCCCAAATCTCCTCTGCTCTCCTTACACACACATCCTGCAGGCTCACAGGGCTTTGCTGGGTTACCAAAGCCCAAATCTCCTCTCCTTTCACACACATCCTGCAGGCTTACAGGGCTTTGCTGGGTTACCAAAGCCCAGCACATCTCTGCTCTCCTTACACACATCCTGCAGGCTCACAAGGGCACCTTGGCACAAAGAACTCCCTGTGTGTGACAGAAGCACAGCTGGCCCAGGCACAGGGGGCACCCAGGGGTGTTTGGTGCCAGCAGAACCAGCTGGCCCAGGTGCACAGCACACCTGTGTGTCACAGACATGCTTTATGAAAAATCCTTTCCTTAGGATCTTTTCTCCTGAGAAGCTGAGAGGCCTCAGAAATGAAATCTAAACAATAATTTCCTGCTGCTGTGGAATGCAACAGCTGCTTTGATTGGTCTCATGTGGTTGTTTTTAATTAATGGCCAATCACAGTCCAGCTGTCTCACACTGTCTGGTCAGTCACAAGATTTTATTATGATTTCTCTTTGTTAAATATGTTATAATATATATTCTCTTTATGATATCTCTTTATTATGATTCCATTCCTTTCTATTGCTTGCCAGCCTTCTGATGAAATCCTTTCTTCTATTCTTTTAGTATAGTTTTAATATAGCATGATATATCTATCAATATCTTTCTTTTGATATAAGATATATCATAAAATAATAACTCAGCCTTCTGAAACATGGAGTCAAGATTCCCATCTCTTCCCTCCTCCTGGGACCCCTGTGAACAGAACCCCACCCCTGTGCCCAGCCTGGCTCTGAGGGCACCATGGGGGCTGCTGAGAGGGGCTCTGGGCTCCAGCAGGGCCAGGTCTGAGCTCAGAGCCCCGGTGAGCACTGGCACCTGTGTCCTGCCAAGCCAGAAATGCAGAGCTGCAGGCACTCAGGAGCAGCTGCAGCCAGCAATGGCAAAGTGCTGCAGTGCTCAGCAGCCCCAGAGCAGCAGCTCTGCCCTCCAGGAAGGGCTGGGACACACTGGGGAGAGGCTGTGCCCTGCAGAGCTGCTCCACCAGGGCACGAGGGAGGCACCTGACAAACAAACCCCAGCACCTGTTTAATGAAAAGGGATGGTAAAATAATATTTTAAGAATGAAGGCGTGTTTTCCAGTAATCTACACAAATATTATCCATAGCCAAATAGCAGGGAAGAGTCCACAGCTGAAGGAGTGATTTTATTTTTAAAATAAGATGCACTCAGTTTCCCATGAAATCCTCTGAAAGGAAAACATTGTGCAAAAAACCCCAACACACTTCAGTGTTCAGAGCCTCAGAACAGTACAGTTAGAAGCATACACGAGGCTAAAAATTGGCAGCCCAAGAGGATCACGCCTCTGAAGACAGAGAAGCAGGAGCCAAGCAGCACATTGTTAGAGACTGAAAGAGATCCTCCCTCTGAATGAAATTCTGTTCTTGGAGGCGTGGGAGCTGGAGAGGACAGGACAGCAGTCTCCTGTTTCTTCAGGGAACAGAGGCATCTGAATGAAATCATGAATGATACTCTGAATGAGAATCATATTTCAAACAAACATGTAAGTGACAAGTGTTATTTCAACATGTCTAGTTTTGTATCTGCTGAAAGGGCTGTTAGGAAATCTCTCTAAAAATGCTGGAATTTTTTTTTACTCCAGCAACACTTGCCATCAGCGTGAGCTGCAGCAACTGGGAGGGAGGCTCCAAGTGTGATGTTTATCTCAGTATTTTGTTGACACACTCTGATTCAAAAAAATATGTTCCAATAATTACAGTGACTAGAGATTAGAGATGTGTTAATTAAATATTGTGAGGAGTGACCCAAAGCCTTGCTGTGCCATCAAATTGCATTGTAACACGTTTTTGAGGTTAAACAGCACATCCTAGGCACAAGAGCCCACAAAGTGTGAGACCCACCTTTGCCTCTCATGAGCAAATGTGGTGTTGAAGGAAATGCCTGAGCCAGATGCACCTTCCAGCAGCCAGGCTCAGCTTTCCCTGAGCTGTGTGCGCTGGGCTGTGCAGGGCTGGCTGCCAGCAGGAGCAGCAGCACAGGTCACCCCTGCTCACACGGCCCAGGGGCTGCCCCAGCCTGCC
The DNA here is from genome assembly GCF_023055355.1 of Agelaius tricolor. NCBI lineage: Eukaryota > Metazoa > Chordata > Aves > Passeriformes > Icteridae > Agelaius > Agelaius tricolor. The sequence goes on along the minus strand of NW_027269278.1, from coordinate 4,889,056 downwards.
CCAAGAGAGCCCCAAGGTGTTGCTGGGTCATTCCTGAGCAGGGATGGTGCAGGTGGGAAAGGCTCCCCAGGGCAGTGCAAGGGGCAGCCCCTCTGTGCCCTCAGCTGCTCTGGGCACACCCCAGGGATGCCCCAACCCCCAGTGTCCTGGGAAATGTTCCCAGATCAAGCCCAGAGTACCCAGAGAACTGTCTAGCTTGGGTAAAACTTAGCAAAAAGATTTTAAAATAACCTTAGAACGGTCCTGAGATAGGTTCAGTTCTTCAGTGGCTTCTGCCTTCCAGCAAAGCTCACCTGGAACAAACCAGAGGTGCAGAATTCAGCATTAACTTACAGGTGATCTCTGAGGTGGGGGTCAAGGCAAATTGGGGTTCCCTTGCTCCAGAAGAGCCACAACAACTCCTGCAAGTGCAGCCAGGGATGTGCCAGTTTTCAGGCACAACTCTAGACCTGGGGCTACAGCTGTGACTCCTTTTGCAAACACATTGCTTGGATTAACACAGTCCTGCTTATCAAGAAACATTGAGTATTTTTTCTGCACAACATATTTAATAATTCTCCATGAAAATTACAGGAACATTTGTGGAGGAGCTGGTGACTCAAAGGGACCCCCACAAGCAGGAGCTGCAGGTGACCCAGCCTGGGCTCAGTTTAAGTCAGCATCACACATTTGCAGGCCCATGTCCCCAGTATGGGTCACTACCTGCAAAGGTGATGAAAACTCTCAAAGCAAAAGCAAGAAAACTCTAGGAGAGCTGGGGGGATTATTAGGAGTCATGTATGTTTACTGGGCTGGGTAAACAACCTCCCAGTTTTGATGTGAGAGTTTGCTTTCAAAAATGTGTTTTGGTCAAAGCTTAAATGCCTCTAATGGCTGGCACATGAAATTAATAATGGAGATGATGGTAAGGAGATGCAGACTTGGAAAAGGGCACCTAAGTGTACCAGGAAGGGGGGTTTAGGTCTCACACAAAGCATCCTGGGTTGCAGGGGATCATTGTATATTTTTAACATCTATGGTTAGATTTCTTCTAGCAGATGTGCTAGAGCTATATTAGAAATACATAGCTGTTGTCATCTTATTGCAAAGTTTCATACCTTCTCAGGGATTTCTCATGGGCATCTCCTTGTAGCACTGACTCCTTCTTCTTCACAGCACAGCCAACCAACTCCATCTCCCTCCTCTCCCAGCTAACCCACTCTTCTGTAGCACTCTTCTTCTTATTGGACACAGCTGTGGCCTGTTAAGGGCAGGCCTGTTCCTAATCTTTGGTGATCAGTGCAGCTGCAACTCCTCAGGTGTGAGATTGCCTTCTGCACTATCTTTATTTTCATACATTCTATCCCTCCACACACAGCAGATGTGCTAGAGCTAAATTAGAAATACATGTGGATTATCTCTGAATAGAAATACTCTGGATTATCAAGTCCAACCACTGACTCAGCACTGCCAAGCCCATCAGTGAACCATGTCCCCAAGTGCCACCTCTGTGTGACACAAAACCATATGGGGGGAGCTTCCAGTGTCACTGTCCTGGGCTACAGGCAGGAGGGGACTCCCACCTACCCAGACAGGTCCCAGATGAAATATGGGGGAAATCATGGCTCTGGGGCAGAGCCTCTAGCGCCCTGGGGGAAAATGAGCAGTTATTTTCATGTCAAGATTAATCTTGGGTTTGTTAGTTGTTGCAGAGGAAATGGACACGGAGCTGAAGTGCAGCCAGAGCCAGTGAACTGTCACCAGTCAGGCTAAAATAAATACCCCATTAATGTCTGAGGCTGTGGAACATGCTGTGGGGGTTCTGTAACCATATCTGTGAGCTCAGGGAGCCTCCTGTATCCTGCAATGTTTGCCTAAAGCTCCTCTCTTGGTCTGGCAGCTGAGCTGTTTGCATTGGCATCTCTGTCCCTCTTCAAGGTCCCAGTGTGAGGAGAAAAGCAGCTGAAAACGGAGAACTTGAAATCACACCCCTCTTATGAGATCCCCAGAGGTCCCATTCTCACCCTTCAGAGCAAAGAGCAGCAGTACTTGGTGTGAAAGATGCTTATACCATCTCTAACACATTCCTGCTGGGAGCTGGAACACATTTTTTACAACTGCCCTGTAGCAGGACTGAGGATCTGTTTGTCTGAAGGTTTTTTCTCACTGTCCTTCTCCTATGTTGTCTGTTTTCCTGTGGTAGCAGAATCAAACCCTAATCCTCAGAGGATATGAGAACTTCAGGACCAAAGTGTTCTCCTGTCTCATGCAGGTCTGTTTGAGCTGACAAACACCCCAAAAATACCAGAAACAGCTGGGGTGCTTACCCAGAGATAAACAGATGAATTGGGAAAAGCTGAGAGCAGCCCCAGCTGTCAGCAACACCTCATGCAGAGGCTGCAAAGGATCAGCTGGTCCCTTCTATAAGCAGAAGGTCTCAGGCTCTTGGAATTTTCACCTTTCCTGATGTTGCCTCAGCCTAAAACAGCAGCTGTGGCCCTGCCTGTGGGCTTGGGAAAGGCAGTGGTGGAAAGTGCTGGTTTCCAGAGAATGGGCAATGTCTTCATAAATACCCAGAAATGGCCAGAAAAGAGATCAGTTTATCAGGTGCTGCACACTTGCAATTCAGCTTATAAAACATGTGGGGGTTCCAGTGTTGGTCTGGGTTGTACTTTCCCCCCTTACCTTCTGTGCTCTGCTCCCAGGTGTTTGTGCACACCAGCAGCTCAGCAATGTGCATTTCTTGGAGGGCAAATCCTTCCCTGAAGTTTCTGCTTGACCAGGGGACAAAGGAGAAACAGCACCTGGGTGGAAAGCAGGGATGGAGGCATCCAGGGGGAGTCCAGAGCAGCAGCACTGCCCACACCCTGTGCAGCTCTCCAGCAGGGACCTGAGAAGAGAGGCCTTTCCCTCAAATTACTGCTCTAAACCCTTGTGCACCCTACAAGGGAATTGTCCCTGGAAGTTTTATTGTCTGCTATCAATGCTATCAGTAACTGTCCACAAACCAGCCCAAAGCCTGGGATATGGAAAGTGCATGAACAGCTTTCGTTAGAGGCAGCTCAGTGATTTACATATCTGGACACATCTGGGTTATGAAAGACTCCACCTTTGATCCATTTAACACAGCCCCTGCAGGGAAGTGAGCACACACATCAGTCAGGGATTGCACAGGCTCTCCAGGCACCCACAAATCTGTGGATTTTGGTTAACACATGCCTGCTCCCTCCAGCACAGCAGAGCCAACCCTGGCACTCCTGACACTTCTGTACTGTACCCCAAAATGGCACAAAGAGGATATATTTATAAAACACTTGTAGACAGACAGGCCTTTAGAGCAGGGGGTTCCAGTCCAGGATTTAAAGGCCAACTTAATTTTTAATCTGCATTTCTAAAAATAGGGAAGTTACAAGTATTATTAAATTAGAGGTTTTCATTTTTTGAGTCCAGCAAAAATTCAAATACAGCTGGCTTGAGTAGTCTTACAGTAAGAGGAAGTCACTTGTTTCATACAAACTTTAAAAAAAATAGATCACCAGCTAAGAAGTAAATGAAGCTTAAAGTCATTCCTGTCCCCTCAGCTTGCACATGGGCTGCACCAGAAGCAGTTAAGGACCCCAGATGAAATGCAGACCAGCTTCCACTGCAATTCCCTCCACAAGGCAAACTGAACAAATCAGAACTCCCTAAACTTGTAAAGAATTTGTGTTCCCCTAAAGAACATCGCCGTGGTGCAGAGCTCATTGGAGACACAACACAGGAAGGACTTTTCATTTCTGGTGGTTTAGAGCAAATCTCTGTGGTTTGGATGGCTAAAACATTTGCAGAGAAGCCTGAAGGACCATGTCTGCCACAGCAAGCTTGTCTCAAGCTGCAGTGCCAGGATGCTGCTGTGGCTCACACTCCCCTCCTCTCAGCTTCCTGCCCACTGGGACCCACTTAGGACAACTTCAGGATGACAGAGTTTGGCATTTCAAAACATAAGCAAAGGCAATTCCAAGAGAGGGGTGATTTATATATGCAGTCTGCACTTGGCACATGAAGGTTTTATTCAGTAAAACGTGACACTGAGCTCCCCATGCCTGTGCAGGGAGCAGCAGGTGCTCCCAGGTGGATTTGGAAGGGAAAGCTTTGAATGCTTCTAGAGCACACTTGACTCTTCAACACTGCAAACCAGGCACATCCAGTGTTTCTGAAAACTGCACCTGAATCCAAGAGCTGTGAATTATCAGCTTATGAGAGGAAGAAAAGAGCACGAAACCACAGCAGTCACAGATATTCTGCCACAACCCCCAGTATCAAATGTTGCAGAAATTTACAATGCCAAAAGAAAAGAACACACCCAGAAATCCCTCCCACAAAACCCACAAATGCAGGCCAACAATGAACAATCTCAAATTATTTATTAGGAAAAGACAAAGTACTGTTTCAACATTCGTACAGAACAAATGGCAATAAAACCAGGAAAATAAACTGTAAAAAGTAGGCCCATGACAGAGGAGTTGGTTTATGATAAAGCAAATGAAATCCAAACTTCACTCATGCAAACAAGCAGTAAAGAATTATTTACAGTTTTGATGGGATGAATTACAGCATTGTCCATATTTGGGCCCAAATCAAATTACTCAGTGACATATTAAAGGGATCTAATCTGTACATTCAATAACGAGAATCTATAAAAAGAAAAATAATTTAAACAATTTACAAGAGCTGTATTACAGATGGCATAAAGGCATCATTTACAAGAGCTGTTTAACAGGTGACACAAAGGTATTCATGAGTAATTTATGATGAAAAATTTGTAGCACATATTTTTACATCACATCTTCAGTGTCTGAACAGTAAACAAGAAAGCAGAGACATACCATGAGTGCAATGTAATAGAATAAGGCAACTTAACCAAATGGCTCTTCAGAGAACTTCCATCCTACCAGGGTTTACAAGTTACAGATTTGCCTCTCTGCTTTGCTAACTAAAACAAATACTTGAAGACAGCATCTGGTGATTACAAGGCCTGCATATGATGAGACAATAAATGGAAAATTAAATGTTTGTTTGGTAAAATGCCAAAACTCAAGAATGTAAAAGTGCAGGTTATCTAAAGCCCTCTATACCCTAACACAAACACATTAATTTTCACGTTCTAGGTGCTGTAATTTAATGTCTCAAAATACTAATTCACTAGTCTTTCATAATGCACAATCTGAAACTAATACACCTCCTCCCAAAGCTTGTATTTACAATTTCTTAAACTGATGCCAGAAATTTAAATTGTGAAATGCCAGCAATTTATAGCAAAGGTTAGCAACCAGCACTCTATATTCCAGTTCAGTTTATAGGCGACACTAATTAGCACATTTAGATTTTAAAATTACTTTAAATGGGTATTTCTGACTTTTCAACAGCTTTCCTAAACACTTTCAGTAGTGGCTAACATTCTTGGAAGTTTTAGCAGAGAACAAATGCCAATTGTGTTCTACTTGACACAAATTTGTGCAAAGAGCTACAGTAACAAAACAAGATGAAGATTAACATGGAAATGCAGCTATGAAAACCCATCTGTCTCCTGATGTGCCACGGGCCTCACATAAAGCAGCACAGGAAGCCACACCTGCCAATGACTTGCCACATTAACACACACAGTCCACACAGTCAAAAAAAAAACCAAACCCAAAAGGGAAACTCAAAATAAGGCCAAAGAGTATTGGCAAATGATAAAATTTAAGTCTGTCAAAAAGACCAGGCCATAAATATTTTATTTACAATTTCTATTTAGAATCTTTATTTTCAACAAATGATTTAGCACCAGCAGGAATATGCAAAGTAGCATTACTGTGCTCCCCAGGCAGAAGACCTTGAGGCCAAATCTTGCTCATTAGTTTAAAAGAATGATTTACTGAAGTAACTACACAGTGAGCAGGATTTGGCACTCAGTTATGCAAACTGAGATTGCTCAAACATATTCCATTAGCACATTAATAATTACAGACATATTACAGCATCATCTGAGATGTTTTCAAAAGTGTGTTTTTAAGAATACTTAATATGCTTTCCATGTGTGATGCAAATGAAACTAATAAAACAGGTTTCTTTGCAGACTTTTGTTAACTTAGAGAATTACTAATTTTACCACAGTTGACAAAATACTGGTGATGTATTTTGGAATACATCAGTAAGATTTTAAAGAACTTTGAGCAGGAATTATTCTTCTACACTGTATTTTTTTAATCTCCCATGGTCATGTCTGAGGACTAAATTCTCCCATTTTATTCACAGTGATTGTGAAACCCACCAGCTGTGACTGTGCATTAATGGGAAGTGAAAGAATTACCACACCCAAACAGAAACTGTGTGTCCCCAGCTCTGCACTGGGACCTACAGGCCTTGCTCAAACACTTCCAGCCTGACCCACAGATGTTTGTTCACTTTTTAACCTCAGCAAAGCTCTGTTACCTATTATATGGTTTTTAAGCCTACATAAAAAGATGTAGATAAGAAAAAAAGAAGTGACAAAGGAAAGAATTAGTCTTGTTCTAACTAGAACTGACCAGAACTAGCTCCACAGAACCACACTGACCTCCACCTCTGCTCTGAAGTCACTTCCTCAGGATTACAGTGGTACCCAGAATGTCCACAATGAAAGTGATATTTAAAAACAAGTTGACTGCAAATTTATTCATTAATGAAAATTATTACCTTGATGTGAAAGACACCATCTAATCTTTATCTAGCAGAGATCTATTCTAGATAAAAGACCCTTTAATTAGTTCCAAATGTTAAAACCCCATTGCTATTTTGAAATACTTAGAAATAGTAAGTTATTTCAATAGATCTGGAAACAGGTGTTTCCTGAAAATCTGTATTGGGTCTTGGTCTTTGTCTCTACAAAGAGTATTACAGCCCTCACAGGCACCTTGCATCTATACTGACTCAAGTGCAAGCAGGAATGTCACAGTAGCACTGAAGGAGCAGATGATCCATCAGGAGAAGGCAGAGCTTTTGATTATACAGCTGAGGCCAAGTGGGGCAATGTGGGTGGTTTCTCTTCTTTCTATCCTGAAACTCTCAGTTATGAGCACCTGCTGGCAGAACCACACAAGTGCTTGAGGGAGTTAAACATCTTCAAAAGGCAGGGCAGACACCTGAACACACTTTGGAACTCTTGAGCAAACTAAGACACAGAGTGCATCACTGCAGCTTCTCTCTGAATTCCTAAATGTATCAAGACTTTACTAAAAAGAATGAAAAATTGTTTGTATTTAAACCTCTGCTCAGTTCAGTGAAGAACACTGAGGATGTTTTAATTCCAGCCTGTTAAATATTCAAGATGTATTGTAAGAGTTCCCCTTTCATTCAAACTGCAATTACCCAAGTAGACTTAGAAAGGTCAAAGTGGTTATGTTTAATAGCTTGGAATAACTTCACCTAAGATTGAACTTCTCTACCCAGAAATAAACAGCACTTATCTCATTATAAACTTGCATGATTTTTAGGGAGATAATGATTCAATGAAACTGTGCATAATACTTGAAAGGACCAAGCTGGAGGGATAAGACCAAGAAATGCAAAATCCTTACCCCAAGACTAAGGGCTACAGGGATAGGAAGCCAGAAACCTGATGATTTTTTCCTGGTATCTCCTGCTACACTGGATTAAAGGGATCATCTCCATGGCCAATAAAATTACCTGCCATTTCTCTGGTAAGTATATTGGTTAGGAAACCTCATGGAAAAAGTCCCAGTACCATAAAATTGGCATTATATGAAAAACTCAAAAGGCACTGACATGGCTGACTGAGCTGCAAATGATTACACATTCAAAATGGGTCTTACAATTTACTTTCAAGAACTATCACAGAACTTTCCTCTAGAAAGTGGTTCCACTTGAGAAGACCACAGTAGTCCTGAGAAAACTCCACATTTTCTCTACTGTAGTACATCACACTGAATCAATTCACCCTAAAGCTGCTGCAACCCATTAGCTCTGAGGAAAAGAAATGGCAAGGGTGAAAGTAAAAACAGACTCTACCAGGAAAAAGCAACTTACTTCAGTGACTCATATAAAAGAGACAAGCATTTTCAACCTGTTTACAAGAGAATTTAGAAGAAAAGACATTAAGGCTTATCTTGCAACTATTTGTGATGCCTATCATTTCTCCTGGTGGTAGAGTCACTCTTTGGAGACTCTAGTAACAAGTTCTAAGCTGACAGAAAATGAGATGAAACCCAAAGATGTGGCTTAAACACAGGACCCCTGGGCTTTACAGTAGGGCTTGACAACTGCTGTGGTTGCTCTTGTAATGAAGTAACAATTGTGCTGATAGAATTAGCAACAGAAAGCCAATTTTTTTAGAAGCTCAAGGGAAATAAAACAGAGGTAGGGCATACTTTTTGATTCTCACAGTAGTTTCTATACAGTACAGCTATTCAAGAATTACTCCATTTGCTTATTTTGTAACTCTGTACAGTTTACTTTAAAAAATGTATGTTAGGTGACATCAACTTCAATTGGTTTAATGAACTATGGGTATTAGGTAATCATCTTCTATATGTGCTTTTGGTTAAATATACAATAGCTTCTAACTACTGCTTCAAGAGGACTGAGTATCACAAATGAAGGAGCAATAAACATGGACTAAAGGAACTGTTTCTAATGGAGCTGTAGTATGTCTCCTAAAGCACCCTTTGCAAGTAAAATATGCAGTTAGTTTGCAAAATTTTCAGCAGGCTGCCAGAACATTCAGAAAATTCAGTTTATACACAGTTTTATAACCAAATAAAGGTTACTTTTGATAGTCAATCCTAACTCAAAAGAACAGTTTACAGCATGTATAAAGACATTCTAGAAAAACTGTATTCACTTATTTTCTGAAGTGCTCTGATTTAGCATTAGATCAGCTGAACTGTGAGTGTAATTTTTAGTTGTTTATGTCTATAGTGAAACATCAAAGCAAGCACAATGGAAATGTAGTACAGGTACCAGGAAAAGCAACAATAAATGGAACTGCATTTGTGATTAGCATTGCACTTAATGAGTTGCCTACTCTAAGGTACTGTACTCTTAAAGGACCACAGAGAATTTTAAAAGCAAAAACCTGTGATGTTAGTTTGGGGCTGTGAATTTTGAGAAAGAGAAGAGTGAAAATAGCACAGGGGTTTCTAACACAAGGGGGATGTATCTGTAAATACAACACAGCCATGCTGTGGAATACTCGAGCAATCAGTTTTAAAAACCTTAAACCCCAAGATATGAACGTGTTTGGGTCTGGCTGCTCCTCATGCACTTACAGGAAATAAATTTAACAGGAAAATATCACAAAATTGGGTAGATTTAGTCCACAAAAAGTCATATAGCTACTGACTGTATAATAGTCCTGTAAGTTTAAGATCTCATGCCCTGGCTTCAGGACTGAAGTTACTGTAATAATCACAACTGTAAATTTAAAAATCTACAGAAAACCCCAAAAACCAGTTCCAGAGTATGGATTTTATCCCAAGGCCACAATTTGATGAATGGTTCCATATTGCAAGTGCATTAAATATTGGTCCATTTGCTGCTGCAATACAAACTCTGATGTCCTCAACTTCCCAAAACAAACTTCCAAATTCAAAAGTAACCTTTCAACTTCAACATCTGCTTGAATTCTGATCAACTCTTACAAAATTACAGGGAAATCACAACTGCAAATCACTCAGATGGGGCAAAAACTTTTCCAAACCCCTACAGAAATAAGCCAAAGCATCAGAATTATGAGGTCCCATAATTAATCTATTTTATAAGGATTTAGGGTACCTTTACAAATGATGATTCATGATGGCAGAATTTATGAGGCCAAAAAAACAAACAAAAAAAGTAATCCAGAAGGCATTTTGGAAGTCATGTCCTCAAAAAGAAAAAAAATTTAAAAAATCTTCCTCCCAAAACCTGCCTTTATTAATCACTGAACTCGTTTCTAAATCCAATAAAAGACAGAGGAATCTTCCCAAAATACCAGCTGAAGCTTCCAATAAATGAAGGTATCTTCATGAAACGTTCAAAATATCAACTGCTTAATCTGCTGCTTTGGCTGATTCTCTGTGTTTCTATTCTTCCCACTGGAAATTAAAGAATTAATATTACACATAAAAATAAAATAATTATTATGTTCACTGTGGGAAGCAATTGTCTACAGTTTCCTCATCTTGTCAATAGTACCTTGCTGTCTTTTGTTTTCTGTAAGTACACATAAAATTGTGCTCATAATAACAGTATAACTAATGAAAATAATTTTTTAGTCATCAATTCTATATATAAACTGATGGGGGCTAAACCTGCAATATTTGCATCCTGAGCACTTAAGGGTTTGGCATTCCTTCTTCTGGAATTTCTGGAAAGTTGTTTTCAGAGGATGTATTGCATATTAGAAGTTCACTACTGGCTACACGTACCAAAGAACATAAATTATAGCCACAAACAGTTCACTTGCCAATGCCCAGCAGAGTGAAACCCCGTTCCTTACAACAGCAATACTCAGTAGCTTCATCACTTCTTAAAAAGAGTTACAGAAAATCAGCTATTTTCATCTCCCCTCCCCAGATTTAGTTCCCATCGACATAAACAAGTGTCATTCAGGTGGAGAATAGTTCAGTGTAGTGACATCTGGGATCTCAACTGAAATTTGGCAGCCCAAGCAGAGCACCAACAGCTCCAAAGTATCCCTGTAAAAAAAAAAAAAATCAACTTTAGGTAGGGTATTAAATTCTGCAGTAATCACATTTTAGTGACAACAATCATCTGATGGATCAATGCTACAGAAAGAACATGATACACTTTTAATATCTAATGTTTCACAGTAATTAAGGCTTTGTGGAACAAACATTTTATCCTTCTTATCTAGCTTGACTTTAGGAGGTTTCCTGCCTCACCATACACTGCAGGATCACTGGGACAGGTATCAGTGACTCCTAAAGCATGGAAATCAGGTTTGGCTTTTTCTTCCTAGAGAAGCTGCATCTTTTGCTTACTGAAACATCTTCAATTATTCCTAAAGTAAAAGTGAAAAATTCCTCCAATTATATCCTTACATCACATTTTTGGACTGTCTATCTACCTGCATGCAAAGAACCATGTTCTCATGTTGAATTATTTTTCCCCTGTGGACTGAAATCTTCCCCCTCCCTATAACTAAGAAGTATTCAAGTGTTTAGAATATACACTTGATCAAATGTGAGTTTAAAATTTACCCAAGAAAAATCTGAAGAGGGCAGAACTAACAAGGAACCATTCCACTGCTACTGTGGCCATCAGAACAGACTGTCAGCCTTGGGATAAACAATAAAGGAAAAGAGTTGTGAAAATCAACTGAAGGGAATAGATGCAATGCTGTCATATTTTCAGACCAAGAAACTGAGGACAAAAATTCCCAACCCACTGCCCAGAAGCTGCAAGTCAGCAACTGTTGCACCTGGAACTAATACTGATTGCTCATATTTCAACCAAACCAGGTCAAAGCTCTCAATACTGCATACTGAGACAGCAGAAGCTGCCCAAAAGCAGGTTATTCTCAAAGCATAAAATCACTACAACAGCTCTGAGGGGTCTGTTGTGGAATGAAAACAGGCCTTGTCAAAGCAGTCTTGACTTTCAAGACATTGCTCAAGCTCAGCTGAGAACAATGCAAGTGTTTCAGAGGGCCAAGCTTTACATTTCTGCACTCTTTGAAACACAATACTTACTGTTGTTTCCACCCAAACCCAAGGAAGACTGCTGACCCTTAGCACAGAGTTTAACGTCTTGCTGTCCCTCTCCAGAGATCCACAGCATGAACTGAGAAACCCCAAAGTGACTGAAGTACTTCCCTGGCAGAAAACTGTTCCCAGAGAACCAATTCAGCAAGACAAACCTCCTGTTATTTCTAATATTTACTGAGCACTTGGTGCCTCAGGATATCACACATGAGAGCCACTCAGTAGAGGCATTTCTGATTTATGGTGAAACAGTACACACGGATAAATGAGCCACAGCATACCTCATGTTCTAGGAACAAGGCCTTCAGCTGACCTTTTGACCAGTAATCCAGTGCATATGCAAGAAGCTTCATTGACAAAGTATTCACACGCAAAAAGTTGCCAACAAACACAACTCTGTTTATTTTCTAAAAAAAAAAAAAAGAAAAACAGCAAAGGATTAAGTCTTTTCACTGTTTAACACGGCTTTGAAAATTAAGCTATGAAACAGAAGACTGTCTTAAGCAAGGAAAAAACCACAGAAAAACCAAACAACCCACAATTAAAGCATGGTTCCAAAATTTAAAACATGGCATACTTGGGGAGAAGGAAAAATGGTGCAACCCTTGAGAATTAAAGGACTGAATTTACAGACAAGTAGCATTTGTGTTTCAAATTAAGTGAGCATTTTCAGCAATTACACCAAAGAAAGAAGCCAGCTAAGAAAGAAATGAAATGAAAGATACTTCTGTTTGGTAGAGAAGACTCAATGCCTTCATAGCCCTGTACAATGCTGCTTGATCCATATGCAACAAGGCAGCACTGTAAAGAAGCCGAAGGCAGTAAGACATGACAGATGTTCCTTTCATCTCCAGCCCTCACTATACCTCAAGCCTGGCATCACACTAAGAGCACTTGAATATTACCAGTGAGCTGTGAATTTTAATCCAGTCAAATGTAAAAAAGTGAAAATCACTTAATATTCCTCATTAACTGCAGTAAATCCAGCAGTAAGTGAAAACATTAAACACTGGTTTAATGACCCGAGAGAAAGAGCCAAAGAAAATGTAATTGTGTTAGTCCTTAGCACAGTGCTTTAAAAAGCACTTAATTGCAGTAAATAAATGGTCATTTCTAAGTTATTACAATAACTAATATGACAATTCAACCTGTAGTCAAATGGACCATATGCAACTGTTTTTTAACCATCTTGATTAGTTCCCACTGAAGACAAATTAGACACATAGTTAAGACACAAAAGCGTAATTCTGCTCTGCTGCAAGAAATCAAAATAATTACATTTATTTCATCTTTAGACATCAGTTTAAGGAACTACTTTGTGTATCCCCATTTGCTATTTCTTATGGTTTGTAGTTCTGTGACATAGCTGGAATTAGACCAAAACCCACTCAGAATAAAGGTAGTTTGTGCAGTTTACAAGTTCTGATTTGTCCTCATTTACTCCCACCCTTAAATAGAAATTGCATAATTTGCTTAAGACATGTGGAATGTACTTTCCACTTCATCCTCATTTTAACTCTTTTGTTATTTAGCTTTGCCACAAAGCAAAAAGCCAAAATTAACACTCACAAAATTACCTTCCTTCTCCAAGACAGACACGAGAGAAAGATAATGAAACTGAGGGAGAAGTTACAATATTAAAACCAGAAAATATAATTAATCTGGCTTCTAAGCAAAAGGAGGATTACTGCAGCTAACAGGGCTGTTGATACTTCTGACACAATCACATGCAAAGATTTGAAGTAGAACTCTAAATTCAGTTGCCCAGAGTCTTCTCCAAGAAAGCTATTACTAAACCTCATTTTATCCCAAGTTTGTTGATAATGAAGGAAGAAATCCCTGCTGCTCAGACTCTCATGTCTTCTATGCCTAAAGTCAGTATTCTTCCACAGCTTTTTGGCTGTCCACACTAATACTGAACCAATACTGGTTCTTTTTTGAACTTTGAGAACCAGAAGATGGCAGGAAACCTTCTCTGTACCAACCAGCAAGATGAGAGGTGTCAAAGCAATTTTAAAGTCTCAAGAGCTAGAAAAAATTAAAAATAATGTTTATCTAGAAACAAGGCTTTGATCAGAGGATAATTTCAGCTTGGAGAAACTGCTGGAGGCCATCATTATGCACTGTTTAAAGCAGGACTTTCAGCAGCTTACATGCTGCAGTTGCTCAAGTCGTGTATTTTGAAACCTGCAAGCACAGAGTTTGTCTCTCAGAGTCCATGTCTCAGGGCTGGATGCATTCCCTGGGTGATCCTGCCTTGGCAGGGGAGCTGGACTACATCATCTCCAGGAGTCCTTGGCAACCCCAGCTGCTCTGTGGTTAAAGCACTAGGAATTGCTGCAGAATATTTTGACTGTCTCTGGAGAAGTGGGACAAGGATGTCTTGGCCAAAGGGGAGGGTACCTGATGAGGAGCTTTGTTAAAGAATGCAGCCCAAAACCTGCAGGTAAGCACAGGATTTTGTGTGTGGTGATGAAGGACCCGAAGTCCCCTTGCTAAAGCAGAGTGATTGCAGGCCCAGCTCGAAGCTACTACATGCATTTCCTCATTTCATTTGAGAATGTATTAAAAGGTTTAAAATTATACACCATTTTAGCAGTCATTTCATGTGAAGACAAATAACAGAGCTGTAGATAGATCATTTCCTGGTCAGGTTTTACCTCATTTACTGCACACATCCGGGCAATAGAGCCAATGTTATTGGTGATGGTGACCAGTATGGCTCTAGCAAGATCTTCTTTACTGACAGACTCCCTCTTCTCTTTGTAGATCATATTCCCAAAACTACAACAGGAGAAATGGCCATGAGTTACAAAGTGATTCATGTGCATTTGAAATCATTTCAAAATAGATGTTTTCATGCTGTAACAAAACCTGTGTCTCATGTTTCCTCTTTGAGGAACTTGCTTTTTAAGTTTGTATTAAATACAGCAATTTCACACTACAGCTCTATTTATTCCTTCACAGGAATCAGTAAATTGTGTTACAATAACAGCCCCCCAGCAAATTATTTTTGTTCAGATTGCTGACTTCCATGAAGAACCACCTACAGTAAAACAATTTTATTCTTCACAGAAGACTACTCTGCAAATCTAGTCACTGTAAATTATGTCCCTGCTTGATGGGTAAATCCTCCACTTCTCATGTTTGCTTCCTCACAAACACCTATACAATCTTTTATTCTCAAAGTAGAAGAAAACTATGAATTGAACAATTTTATGATGGAACACAACCCTCTGAAACAAAATGAGCAGTGACAGAATGCAATTTAGGTTGCATAAATGAAGAGTTCTGGATCAGAAGGGCACTTCCCTTACCATGCCCAGCACAAAAGAAAAGACAAGAATTCATAGCTACGTGTGATATTTTACCAGCAAGGACTCTGAGCCAGATCTAAGTCAGTTTGGAGAGCAAGAATCCTGATTATTGCAGAGCTCAAAAAGCCATTAAAGCTCTTAAGGATCTTAAAAAGCAAATGAGAACAGAAAGTACCAACATAAAGCAAGGTAAAACGTTATTGACTGAAGAGTAAAGTTCACACATATTAAAACCTCTCAGCACATGGGCTCTCAAGAGGCCTGGACTCAGGTGGCTGGAGAGGGAGAACAATTAAGTTGCCATGAATTATGATTCCCTATGGAATAACAGCAAAGATTTAATGAACACTCTTATGTACATATTAGTTTCGCTTGCAGAGTTTATTTTTCTTATCTTTTGTAAGGGCAGTGAAGCTGTAATATCATTGATGATATTCCCCAATGGAAATAATGTGTGCAGCTGTGACAAAAGTCCTCTGTTGATGACAATGACATTCTCATGGTGCAAACTGTTTGTGTTCAACAGCCCTCTTCAGTGAGAAAAGTAGTTAAAACATTACATCAGGTGTCTGTTGTGACAACCACATTTCCAAAAAAAATTAGGAATTGCTCCACTGTAAGAGCAACATAAAAGCCATCTCCCACTCACCTTCCCTCTAGACAATGGCTCTACTAAAAGACTCTAGGTAATATAAAAAGAAATTTGCACTTTTTCCCCTCTCTTCTACTGATTTTGACTGGGACAAAATTCATTTTCTTCCTAGTAGCTGTGTGCTGGTTTTAGCTGGGATAGTTAATTCTCTTCATTGTAGCTACCATGGAGCTGTGTTTTGGATTTGTGCTGGAAACTGTTGATAACACAGGGATGTTTTTGTTATGCTGAGCAGTCAAGGCCTTTTCTGCTCCTCACTGCACCCCACCAGTGAGCACAATGGGGGTGCACAAAGAGTGGGGAGGAGACCATTCTGTTCTGTTCCATTTCTGTCCTGCTCAACATTCTATCTAACAGTTTTATTTTTTTCCTCCCAGTTCTCTCCCCCATCTCACTGGAGGGAGTGCCTGAGTGGCTGTGTGGTGTTTAAATACCTGCTGGGTTACAGCACACCATCTCTGCACTCTGTTCCTGCTATCACCTCGTGTTCCTTCTGACTCACACAAAGCTGTGCATGAAATACCTCAGGAGGTTTCTTCAATATTGACCTAGCAGGCACCTGCACTTGCACATGGCTTTAAACCAGCAGGAAAGCTGAGGATACATACTTTTAGGATAAAAATGTAACTTGACCACAATAAAACCATGCAGAAAAGCAGTTCTTTCTGCATGAATAGTTTAAGCCTTGTTTTTGAAGCTCCACAAACCAAGAGAAGAATCCACAAAGAGACTCCTGCTTACCTGGATGCTACAGCCCAGCCTGGTAAACCAAATCTTTCATAGTCTCCTCCATAAATGTCCCGAACCAGCTTGTCAGCATGTGTGCTGTCTCCTTTGGATGCCATCTCCAGAGCTTCTTCAAAACTTTCACAGCCTGTCAACAAACTGCACAACCCAAGGAAGGTCCCTCCACCTAGACTAAGGACAGAGAAAACCATTGCTTTTAAACAGCATTTCCTCTCATGAAAGATCCCTGTGTCATTGCCCCATGCAGTAAGAACCCCAACATAGGTTTTTAAATTACCTTGTTCCAGTTACTCTTTTATAGTTGTCTTTGGAATGGACTGATAAAATACTGACTCCTGAACCAATGTTAACAACCAGCAATGGGTATGGATCATCCAGGTTAAAAGGCATCTTTTGGCATCTCTCGGGATCTGAGGCATTTTCAAAATAATAGCACTCTGCCTGGCCATTGAAGCTGACAGAGTCTATGTACAATAAGCCTTTGACAAGGCAGTCAAGCTCATCCAGTTTGTGCAGCTGGAGGTTTCCAATCTGTGTTAAGAAAGAAAAAAAGACTGTGGCAACATGTTCTAACATTGCACAAATGTGCTACAAATTTAGGACTATATTTGTACTGCCCAACTTTAAGAAGTTATCTCACGTGACTAATTCAGGAATTTCAATGCCAACAAAGAATTCAGATCTAAATTCTTAATACAAAAACTTAAACTAGCAAGTTAATCTGAGTGTAAATCCAGATCTCAGACCTGAATCAAGAAGAGAGACGCAGTATAAGTATCTGCTTCAGTAAGCTCAAAGATCACTTTTGAATACTAAGACATGACTCCATTGAAAAATTAACAATATTTTTCATCAATTTAAATCAATAAAAAGGTCATCAAATATCCTAGAGGCCCCACTGAGTGTCATCTTGGTTGAACTCATATCTGAAAATCTGTTCAAGGTTTGTTGGGTTGCTCCCCCACCTCACAAGTCAAAACAGTAATTTCTAAGCTATCAGCATATAAAAAGCTCAATGGCATTGTACTAACTATCCTTGCAACTTCATTAACACTCCAAGGATCACAGGAAAACCACAGGTCAGAAATTCTGCAGGGCTTAAGGCTCTCTACAGTTCTGCATGTGATATTTAAGCTGCCGTTCTCTCATAAAGCACAAAGACAACTAACTGGTGCTGTGGATTCCAGGAAGGCTGGAACTCCTCACCATACTAAAATTAGTACTAAAATATATTAGAGCTCTCCAGTTTTTCAAGCTACAGGTTATTTTAACAGGTTATTTTCAAACTACAGGTTATTTTCACAGGTTATTTTCAAACTACAGGTTATTTTAACCCATCAGCTTCAGGCAGAGGCAGGGCAGGCTACCTACTGTGCGAAAATCTTCCTCGAACTTGTAGGCGCCACCGCCGGTGGCACAGAGCACCGTGTGTAGTGTTGAGAAGTTTTTGTTTCTTCCCATTTGGATAAAGGTAGGCAAATCATGAGTTGGGAACCGAATAAAGTGCAAGTTTCCTCTTCGAGCAAAAATGGTTAAGTCTTTCAGCTCCAGGTGGACGTCCCGAATGCCAGTGGATCCGTAGGCGACGTTGGAGGTCAGGTATTTGCGGATGCTCTTCAGGCTTTCCACCTCCTCCTGCTCCTCCTCTGCAGTGATGTCAATAGGTTCAAAATAGGCCAGTTTGACCAAGGTTCCCCCAATGTCCATGCCAAACCATGGGAAAGCTGTGAAGATACAAGAATGAGCCATTAGGTTTGTGGAAGAGCAAAAGCCACACATGGAGTTTAAGACTAACCCGGGTTGTACTTTTCAACAAGACAGACATTAACAAGAAAGGAAAAAGGAACAGGAAAAAGAATTTTTTTCCTCACAGGAAAAAAGAACTAGTGCTCATTTCAATTACCTGACCTTAAATATCTCTCTGGCTTCATGTAAAAATAGAAAAACGAGCAACGCTACACATTTAAATGCTGTAAGGTGCTCAGAAAGCTCAACTAAAAACTCTTCAAACTATACCCTATCTTTCATAAACAAAATTCAACCACTTTTTTTTTTTTATTGAGAATAAAGGATTAAAATAACCTTCACTTCTAAAATAACAGCTCTGGCATAGTTCAGCACAAAGACTGCAATGCACACTTGAAGAAAGCAGGTTACATATTACAGCTTACAACAGGGGCAGCCCAGGTACTCCTCCTCTAGCAGTCCCTCACATAATGTGGTTGTTGAGAGGACATTTATTTGCATGCACTTTAAAACTTGACACAGTTAAGATGCCCAATTTCTATCTCTTGAAGTCAAAGGGATGACAAATCGTCCTATTAAAAAGTGCAAGCAAAGAGAAAATTAATATTACTGATTTTAGGTTCCAGGTTTTGGTTTCTTTCCTTTTTTTTGGTGCCTTGGCTAGGAAGGGGGAATTTCTAACAGCACTAAACTACAAGTGCTTTGCCTTTATCCCTTATGTGGGATGACTGCAGTTCCTAAAAGGGATTTTGTTTATGACATGTATGACCAAAGTTTGAACATGCCTGTATCAATAAATATTCCTAACTAAGTGCAGTGAAACAGATACTTAGAAACCCTACAGCAAAAAGACAACATCTTCAACTGAGAGCTTTCCCACTGTCATTTCCCAGAAACAGTTTAAAAAAGATCCTGGATATCCAGCTAGGAAGATCATATTCTATTTCCTAATTGATACTGTACTTGGTTTTGCCTCCTCTTTTTTAGGGTTCCAATTTATCTCTTCAGATGTAATTTATATCTGACAGAAGCATGAAACTCAGGAACAAAACCAGAAAGATGTTAATATGCTGATCATGAGCAAGATGCAATTACACTGTATTTACATTACCAGTGGGATCTATGCTTGAGAAGAATGACCTACCAAAATATTGTAGTGTATTCAGGCAAGGCTGGCTGTGTGTCCATTTATTTATTGAGTGCTAAACTTAAGAAGGAAATGAAACTTCAACTTTCAGAAATGGGCATCAAGAGAATATTGTCAGATATTAACTAAAAAAAAATCAGTTGGTTATCTTACCTTGATAAACTAAATTTAAATACAAAGGTAAATTCTGTGAGGAAAATGTAGTTTGAAGTAGAAATGAAGAAGTTCTATAAACCTGGTTATCTTTTCTATAAAGCTGAGGACTAAGCATAAGACTGAGCATAGAGACACACATGAATGGAGTCTGTGACTGCATGCCAGCCTTCTTCACCCTGAGACTCTGGACATAAGAAAATCTGTCATCTTACTGTTTGACCACAGTTAGCTGAGGATTTATTAAGTGACCTCACCAAGTTTCAACCCCTTGCCATAAACAGTGCCACAAGAACAAAACTGAAGAAGGGCACTTGGTTCACCCAGCAGACCAGAAAGTGCCTGAAGGAGTCAATCCAACCATGCAGAATTTAACTAGGACACCCCAAGCCAAGCACTACCTGGATTCCACCTAGTGAATAACTGAGATCTTGTTCTCCAAAACAGGAAAGAGGGGGGAACAGCTGGAAGTTCATGTGATGAGTTTAAGGATGATTTGGTGCAAGTCATGCCTGTTTGTCAGAAGATCCACTCCATCCCATGTTAAATGATCCAAAAAGCTTTTGCAAATACAGCATTAGTCACGCCTCTCTAAGTCCTAAGGTTTAAGGATCTTGTACACCAAGTAAAAACAAGAACAGCTGAACTGTACATTTATTCCGTAATTTAAATGAGAATACGTTTTATGCTGAAAAATGGGATCATGCTGTACAAGATCAGTTTTCTGGGTTAACTGAGTGATCTTAACATCCATTTACAGACTCTGAAACTGAAGAAATAGGTCAGCTTTCACCCGTGGCAAACCCCAGGAAGTTTTACATTTTTCTATTGAAAATTTGTGAAGATTTGGCTGGCAATACATTGCTCAAGTTTCATTTGCAAGGTGGAGGAGTTCTGACAAGCAACTGGGCCCACGTACTGTTAACTTAGTCCTTATAGCAGCAAGAAGGTGTTACACAAGGATTCCTGTGCATGCAAGCCACTCTTGATTGATTTCTATGGATTTTATTACAGGTGCAGCCAGGAGAATGAAAGGCATTTTGGTTTCCAAACACAGGAGGGGATCTACATACACACAAATGGCAAGGGCACAATCAGTTGGGACTGCAAGGATACAAGATTTATCTATGCCTGAGCTGTCTTTAAATTATAGAAATACACTGATTCTACTGAATTTGAATGTAACTGTACATGGAAACTGTACATGGACACAACATGGAAACCTCATGAACCTTCCTCTTACTGCTGCAGGTTTGCTTAGGGTAGATCTTGGCTCAGGATCCATCATATCTGGATGCAGGGATACATAAATGACTCTACAAAAGGTATTTTTTTACTTCTATTTGTGGGTCAGGCTTCTCTGAGAGATTTAAGAACAGAATGGCAGCAGCAAAACCTTTAGAAAAAAATATCCCCAGCCATCAGCTTGATCCTTTCAGCAGTCACAGTTACAGAAGCATGTCAAGATGAGGCCAATGCCAATCACACAACCTTTTTTTTCAAGCTTACAGGTCTGCAGATACTAGGTTTGAAGACTTGCACAACTGTAACCATCATTCCACAGCTTCAATCCATAAGGAGAGTCAATTCCCCTGCACTAAAGCTGGACTTTTTTCCACAGCTCTGTGGGGATTAGATAATTAAAAGATTTTTTTAGCTCTTCCTCTTGACTGTTACTCCCAGGAATATTCCACAAAAAGTGATGCACAGCTCAGAGATATTCCTTGCTGAGAATTTAACTGCTATTCACAGAACAAATCCAGGGCCCAACTTTTCAAAGTTCACCTCCTCTCTGCAGTGGTCAGTCACAATTTGAAAAAAGGAAAGGTAAGAATCCAGCTTTTTATTTAACAAGCCCAACTGCTTGCATAAACTATATAAAATTCTTTCACCCATTTTGCTTTTAGGAAGTGAGGCCAGGCTCTACTTAAGAATACACAAAATACAGATCTATACTATCCAAGAAGAGACAGATATATGAAGTAGAACACTAACTGGGAAGTCAAAACCCATAAGGTGTTTAATGTGATACTTCACACCAAATTTAACTATCTTCAGGACACCAAGTGGAATACCATAACATACAACCTCCTTAATTACAAATCCAGATTTGCTTTCACTCCCCAGCTCTGCCAGGAGCCACTGTGGTCCCTACCTAGACACAGCAACTAGAAGCCCTTGCAATAAAGCAATAGATTGCTCAGTACATGCTGTGAAGACAGCTCTGAGGGACAACCTGCTCAGAATTAAAAAAAACCCCATGATCTTTAAAAGGATTCCCTAGAGCTGCTTCCTGCAATTAGAAAAGTACTTCCCGCAAGGGAAGAGTGCTGTGGTCATGTAATGATGGAGCAGTTGTGCTGAGTAAGAAAACCCATGCTGGTGTGGCTGCTGCTTGTTATTTAAACCTTAATCATCTTTGGAGATAGCACAGGGAAGCCTCATTCTCTTGTGTCTGCACTTCTCAAGTTCATGCTGTACACAGTCACAGGCAGCAGTCTTAAGGTTACTTATATCTTATCATATAAGGTCTTTATATGCCAAATGAAATAATTACAGTGCATGTCTTGTTTGTGCCAATGCAAGCACAAAGGCTGAAGTGTTTTCCTTCTTCATGGGTTTTTCAGGGGACCTTTGAAGCTTTCCACCCAGACCATACACTTGTATTCTGATTTGTACTCCCATTCTGGATCCAAAGCTGCAGGAAGTACACACTCAAAGACTTAACTACACCCCCCTTATTCAGTCAAGCCTCAGATTCCTCAGTTTAATGTTCTATTTGTATTTTGCTTTTAAACACCTTTAATACTTCACTTTCCCTGTAAGATAAAGTAACACTCTGGGTGAATCCTGTATAAATTTAACAAGAACCAACCTTCAAAGAAGAGTAGCTAACTCCTAATTCAAGCTGGGAGCTTGACACCATGGGGAAAAAAAATTCACAGCTGTCAGTGACAGCAAAGAACAGCCTACCACATCTTGTGTCATCTCTGTAAGAAAGCTTATGCATTATTAAGAAATAAGACTGTTGCACTCCAAGTACAAACACAGCTTGGGGAACAGCTGCCAAAGGGTGCCGAAGTTCATGATAATGTACAGCCTTCAAATACAACAAAGGAAAATGATCATGAAATCCACAAAAACTTAAACTTACTCCTGCCAGCACTGCAATAGTTCTTTATGGAAGTAAGCAGTATCATCAGTTCTGATGCCCAAAACTTATCTAATTCAGCCTAGTACGTAGCCTTTGGTACCAAAACTAACCTTGATCCCATTCTTATCTGAATACTGACAAGGCAAGCAACTTTTTAAAAGTTCTACTGAACTATTACACAGTTAGTGTTTATAAACACATAAACTAAATGCATTTTGCAGATTCTCCAAATACATTTTCTTATGTGTATGTGCATCCATTCTTATACTTCCAGCATTTCCCTACATCAGTAAGCAGCAAAGTACAACCTGATGGCAAATTTTAAATCAGCTGGGTGCCTAAGGCAGCTAATGTGAGCTATGAGACAAGCTAAGAGAAAACATACCAAAGCTTGCTGAACTGTGAAATTAAATTAAATTAACCTGAGGGCTGGACAGCAAAATGCCTTTGCTGTGCCCATGAACACCAATCTACATGGCCTATGAGCCTCTACAGAGCAAAACTGCACTTAAGTGTCCTTAGTCCTTGAGACACTGGAGACCTTCTCTCCTTAACAAGTTGTGTTACAGGTTTTTGGTTCAAATATCCCAAGTCCAGCTCAAAATACATATGGGCTGGACAGAATTAACATGCAAATTAAATGTATCTGACACACCCTGGCACATCCTCCCATTTTCCTTGTGGGAAAACTCCATCACGCTCTGCAAACTCCCACTCAGGCAGCTCTGATCACGCTGCAGAACAGCCCCGTTCACAGTGGGAGGACAGGTGCTAATGGGCAATTACTGGAACTGCTCTTCATGGGCTCTATCGCTGCTACGAGTGGGTACCACATAAAGCTTAATACAAGACAAAATATCGCTGCTTTCAGCTTCTCCCTCCTTGCTCATTCTGGTAATTTTGTTGACATTTCAGCAGCCATCTCTTTGGGGATAGGTGTTATTATGGTGAGATACAGAATGCAGAGGCATAATTTAACACTTAAAGATGCACTGTGTATAACACTTTTAGTGTACACTGTTCCTGGCAGTATTAATCCATTGTTAGAAATACATTTTTCAACTGCAATCAAATGAGAGCCTCTAACATCTGCGATGGGCTAATAATCAGCTTTCAAGGACCAATAAGAAAATGCTAGGATACTAAAAAACTATGCAGCAAATTCCATGGGAAAAAAAATCCATCTATTTATACAGGATTCTCCATCAGTCCAAATAGATTTTTCATCAATTTTACTACACTAATCCTCCACGTGTCCACAATTACATGCTTCCACAGAACCACACTGGAGAAAATAAACTTGAAATTTTCATCTTTCCTTTATATTGATGCAGGATTTTGCAAATCTCTGCAATGTACATTCATATATTAGCGTGTCTCAACTCGCCTCAAGGGAAATACAGGCATTTGTTGTCAAACTCTTTTCAATAAACAATCCAAAGGAACAAACTGCAAAAAGTAACACACACAGAGTGTATCAAGTACTGGAAGTCTCTGCCTTTCCTCCAGCACTGGGTCACACTCAGGGCCAAGGGGAAGGGCTCCAGCTCCCCTGGAGAGCACAGCACGCTGGCCCAGCGCTCTGCCTGCCCCTGCCAATGTGCACGGCTCTCTGAATGAGCTCCTGCTCCCTTCCCTTTGGGCAGATCCCACACAGCAGCAGCTCTGCAACACTTGCTGCTCTCACATTTGTCATCTCAACCCACAAATAACCTTTGGAAATCTCCTTGAAAATTGCCAGCCCTTCTTCCCCATGGGCATTTCCTCAGAAGAGCTATCACGCAACTGCTGCTTGGAAGGTTCCTCTGGAGGTCATCTGCTCTGACCTCTCTTACACCAGCAGGAAAACTGCCAACAGCCAGATGAGGTCAGCTACAGCTTTGTCCAGTCACCACTTTGAGCCTCAGAAGTTTTCCAAGAATCCTCCAAGAATGGAGACTCCATAACCTCTCCAGCTCCCACTGCTACGTTGACTTTAGTAGAAGGTTTTCCTGATCTGAATTTCTCTTATCTTCCTTTAAAATGCTTGACTCCTCTCATCATCAGCACATGAGATTTAAATGGCCCTTTACTAGCCTCTTTCAAGACAGCCAATCTCAGAAGCTGTGTTCCATAAATTCTGCTGTGTTTCTCACAGCTTTTACTCCATCAAATTAGTGACAGCACTGGTCAGGTGAAGATCTGGAAGGGAGGGCCACACAAGCATGTGCAGGCAGGGTACCCACATCAGGAACTCTGAACTGGTTTGGTCTTTCCATTTTACCCTCACCTCTCTCATGCCAACCACTGCATTCAGGCCTTCCTTCCTGATGCTGAACATCACAGACAAAAGTACAGGTAGACTAAAGCAACCTGCTCAATTCGACCCTGCAGGTTCTTAAGTTAAGTAACAATTATCCATTTTCCCCAGCACCACATCTGGCTCCATCACAGATGATTAGGTACTCACTTGGTCTGAGGAATGAACACCCAACAATTGTGCTCAAAAGTGTCTACAAGTGCCTTAGCCAAATGATTTGTAAACAGCCTGTAAGTGGTATTTTGAGCCCAACTCAGCTTTCATGTCCATGTGAGCATTTAAGCCAAACTGAAAGCAGTATTTGGGTACCAGAGACCCTGAACATCAATTTCCACCTTCAGGGCTTCTGTAGACCCGGTCCTCTTCAAACATTCAGCTGCTCTCTCAGAGTGACTAACCATGAGTAAAAATCTGCAGACTGAGTCTAAAGTTCACTGCCTAAGAAACTCTGTGCTATTATCTTTTAAAAAGCCACCAGCTCCAAAGCGTGTTCAAAAGTCAAGAAGAAATAACGTAGTTTGACACTGTATCCCGCCCCTCCTACTTATGTAGTTCCAACTGTTTCTAATTCCCATCATGAAAACAACATCAAAGTTCAAATTCAAGACCTGGAAGAGTGTAAGTACAACTGCAGCATATTTGAGCAGTTAAAATTTCTTGGTAGCATTTGCACTGTTATTTAACCATGAGGCTTAAATCCACCACTACAAAAAACAAAGGCTTTGAGGTCCAGCAGAGACAGTCCTGAAATTAGCAGGTTTCTACAGCAGGAGCAGCCATAGTCTCCCCATTCCAATTATCAAACCACTATAACATTTTGCAGCCAGCTACTGCTGTCTTGATGAGATTTCTTAATATTATACCAGGGGAAAACAATGTTGCCTGAACTTTACTCTTCATAAACATTATTACAGTCAATTCAGCAATTTCCACACACTGGCACTAACAAGAGGGGATGGCTACTTGTGTGCTACAAGATAGGTATTTAGGGTTTCCCCACCAGACCACAGGAAACAACCTACTTTCAAAGCCTTTTTAGTTATTTCTAGAGCTATGCTAATACTTCCTGTGTTAAATATGTGTTTGGTGATTTTCTTCTTCTTGGGCTGCTGAAAAAATAAATTTAAGACCTCACCTTCCAATATCCTGTCTTGGTTGTATGCTGTTCATTAGCCAGTCACGCTGTATGAACCACACGAGGCCTAGAAATTTGGGACTAGGCACTTTCTCTACAGTAACTCATCCTGAAAGTAAGTCCTTAAGTGTGATGGCAAAGAAAAAGATGCTAAACCCAGTGGAGCAAAACCTGCATCCCTTTCAGCTAAGGCACACCTGTATGAGCTTGACAGGTGTGTTGCCTTGCACAGCTGTGCATCTGTTACACTGAGAGCACATCAACTGCATACAGATCAACCATATTCAACCCAAATCTCTCTTTCCAAGAAGTAGCTGTAATCTTAAGACGTTTTGTTTATATTCACCTGAGTCTGAATCACGTTCACACTCTCCAAAACAAACACGGCACTCCAGAATAACACATAGCAAGAAATATTATTACAACTGTGATTATTAAAGGGGAGAATTCAGAATTTTAGTACAAGAGTTATATCTAAATATTAGTAAATAGTCTAAAAAGAATTAAAATTGATTAAAAAACCAAAACTGTAGCAACAGCAGCCACCTGCGCAGATGCTCAGCACAGCGGTTAAGTGGTTCATCAAAAAGAGCACCCATCCCCAAGAAACTGATTATATGACTTTCTATTCTAGTCCTTCCGAAGCCAGCACTGAGGATCACCTGAACCCCGACACCTCGCTCAGAGGGACGCACAGGAGCGAGACGCGTCTCTGCGGGCATCTCCCGGCTCCATGGATGGGCACCGCCCGCCGCGCGGCCCCGCGCCCCCTCCCCCGGCCCGGCCTTACACGGCTTCTTGGCATCCTTGATCTTCATGGCGCTGCGGCGGCGGCCCGGCTCGCTGCCGGCCGGGGCGGGTCTCCTGCCGCTCGCCTGATGGGGCGGGCAGCGGCGGCGGCGGCTCCGCGGGGCCGGGCCTCGCTCTCCTGATGCTCCTCGCCCGCCGGGCGCCCGCCTCCCGGGGAGCGGCGCTGGCCGCGCCCGCCGCTACGCCCGCGGCCCGGGCAGGGGCCGCTCCAGCGGCGGCATCGGCGCTCGGGCTGGGGCGGGGAGACGGGGCGGGGCGGCCGCGCTCCGCTCGCGAGGCGCCGAGTGGAGGGAGCCGAGCGGCAGCCGCGGGACGGGCCCCGGGCGGGGGAGCGCGGCGAGACTCCGCTCGGCCGCTCCGTGCAGGAGCGCGGCCCCGGCGCTGCCCCGCGGAACCCCGGCGGACACGGGCCCGGCCGGCACAAGATGGCGGCGGCGCCGGAGCCGCGGCCGCGCACACAAAGGGGCCGGGGCGGCTCCGCGCCCGCCCCGCCGCTGCCGCAGCGCTGCCCCCGCCCGGCGCGGGGCGCGCCGGGAGCCGCAGTCCGGCCGCGCCTACAGCTCCCGGCGGTCCCCGCGCCCTCACAGCAGGGCCCGGGGCCAATGGCCTCGCCTGGGCCGCGGGCACTGGGACACGGGCACTGACAGGGCACGGGCAGCGGGACACGGGCAGCGGGACACGGGCAGCGGGACACGGGCAGCGGGACACGGGCAGCGGGCACTGACAGGGCACGGGCAGCGGGACACGGGCAGTGGGACACGGGCACTGACAGGGCACGGGCCCCGCGCCGCTCTGACACCCTCAGTCGCAGCCGCGCTCCGGTGTTCGCGCTCTGCGGGTTGCCAGAGCCACGCGAATGTTGTGAAGTGAACGGGCAGTTGGCGTTTGCTTTCATTTCCCCTCGCTCGGACTGAAGTGCTCTCACAATTAAGCACCGGAGCAGTTTGGGAAGTGGCTTCTTTCCTGTGCCTGGACTCCAATGATGGCACCAGTAACTTTATTTCCCCGGAAACTTTGCCTCACCTGCTGCAGCAGGCTGATGTTTAATCACACTATCAGGTGGAAAGCAGCTCTGAGATCACTGAGTCCAGCCTAGCACCGAACACCGCTGTGTTACCTAGAGCAGAGCACCGAGTGCCGTGTCCAGTCTTCCCTTAAACACCTTCAGGGACAGTGACTCCACCACCTCCTCGGACAGCCCATTCCAATATCTAATCACCCTTTCTGTGAAGAAATTCCTCCTGATACCCAACCTTCCCTGGTCAGGTTGAGGTTGTTCCCTCTCCTGTCCCTGTTCCCTGGAGCGCAGCCCGACCCTCCCCGGCTGTCCCCTCCTGTCAGGAGCTGGGCAGAGCCACAAGGTTCCCCCAGTCCCCCTTTTCTCCAGGCTGAGCCCCTTCCCAGCTCCCTCAGCTGCTCCTGCTGCTCCGGACCCATCCCCAGCTCCATTCCCTTCTCTAAACTCGCTCCAGCTCCTCCATGTCCTTCCTGAACTGAGGTGCCCCTGCCCAGTGCCTGCCCTGGTCCTGTTGGTCACACTGATCCTGGCACAGGCCAGCGTGTCACTGGGCACTGCCGGTGGCACAACACGCTGAGGTCTCCCACCGACTGCTCACAACCCTGGCTTTCCAGCCAGGATCATAATGGGCTTTTTCCACTTTCTCCCCTCTCCTTTGTGAGAAAGTGCTCTGTAATTATAGATCAGTTACTGTGACCCAGGATGAACCCAAAAGCTCTGGTCTGGGAGGAGGATTTGGGCATAATCTCTGTCTTGGAAACTGAAGTTTCTTTGTGTCTGGAGTTTAGCTTTGGCATAAGTTTCTTCTGAAATAACTGTTCACAAACCAAAGACTGAATGCTCAGCTTCCTGGGCATGAGGTTTACTCACAAACCTGTTGTGTAAGAACAGGAGCCTTGTCTTTTCACCCTCCATTCCCCCACTGCTCCTAAACATGTAAAACCTGTCATATATTTCTTGTTCATTTTAATCCAGAATCTTTCATTAAAAAGCCAAAATTCTCTTGTGGATGCCCTTTCCCATTTATCATGTTTCGTTTCTGAAATATCTGTATTTGGAAAACTTACTCTGAAGTCTTCCAAGTGTTCTTTTTTCATCCTTTAAAGGAAGTTCAGGGTGTATTAGCAAGGCTGCAGAACTTCTCTCTTTCTGTAAGTGACGTGTAATTGTGGAAATTCCCGTGTGTTACTCTTAAAGGGAGGAAATTTTGGTGTGGTTTTGTGGTTTCTCACTGCAATGTAGTTTACTATTGAAACATTAAATCCAACCATTTACATACATGTTAGGGAATACAAGATTTAGCTGCTACCTGGAAGTTAGCTTGCTCATAAATATACAGAGTGATTGAAAAAGAGTCTTTAATTTCCTGCCTGTCACCAGACTGTGCAGTGTGGAATGTTTGGTGTAAAATGAGCTATCCGGTGTCTTGCAGACATCTCTGGTGGGGATGTGGAAAACAGATCTGCAGGGAGATTTTTTATTACCTTAATTCTGAGGCATTTTTTTCCCAGCACTGACACTGGCTGTTTCCTACACACCTTCTAACTCTAGAGGAAATGAAATACCATCCCTGGGAAGTGCTGTTAATAAATATATACATGCAGAAAAATAAGAAAAACCAGAGTGTACAGCCTGACAGCTGTCTGATTCCTGCTGTCTTGAAACAGGCAGAGAAGTTCCTGACCCAGCTTTCACTGAGGAAATGATAACTCTCCCTTTCCAGCAATGCAGATTCACTGACTGCTTTCCCAGCCTTGGACTCTATCAGGGACAAAAATGCACATTTTGTGCATTTAGGAGCAAGTTCTGAATTTTTTATACATTGGATGCCCACTTTACCTATTGTGTCAAGCAAACCCTCTTAACTCATCTCCCCATGTGAAAAATTGGAACAGATAAAGGCTCTGTGATAATGAATGAGCTAAGGGCTGTTCAGTTAAAAACAAGGTCAGCAAATCTGAAGTTTCAGTTTCTTCACAATAAGCTGCAGAATTTTACCTGAATGTTGCAGCTAAGACAGAATATGTGAAATAAAACCCCAAAAAATGAAACTGAGATCAATGCTCAGCTATCTTTAGTCCATCTCAGATCTGAGGTTTAGATCAAACTGGAAATTTAACACAGGTCTGAGAGAGGCTCAGAATGTTCACTAATTTTCAGAGCAATTGATTTATTAGTTATGAGCATTTTTAGATTGGAGTTATTTGTATGTCAGTCAACACATTGCTTGGAAAAGCCCCTAAGTAAGAATAAATCAATCTGAAGGTGAATATATGATCAGCTATATAAATACAAATGTGTGTATGTATATTTAAAAATTATATATGTACATATTATATATATATGTATATATTATATATATATATACACACACACTTAACTACTAAAGTACTATGCAGTATCTTTGGGTAATGAAACCAGATGAGAGGATTCTATATAAATGATATACCTGAAGGCAAGGACTTTTTAAAAAATCAGTTATTAGTGGGGTGAAATGAAAATTGTTTCATTGCTATATAAGAATTTCATTTATTTATTGGTGTGACCAACTTAGTCTGTGTCTTGGTCCCATAAATTGTACTTTGGTGTTTACCTCAACATAGTAAATATATTTAGAAAATATAAGAAAAATATTAAATCTCCCTCCCCCCCAACAGTTCAATGAGTGCTTTACCAGGAGAAACTAGGGAAGGTTAAGAGATGCAAAATATGCTGGTGTGTAATTAAGGAAGCGTAAGCTGCTTTATAAAAACTGCCTGTTGTGCCTGCTCTTATCACATGCTAGGTGAAAGCCTGATCTTATCTCGTGTGCTGCAAAGTCCCCACCTAAATTACCTTGTGGTATTTGGTTCCTGTAACCTTGCTCTGCAAGAAGTGTCAAAGGCTGAGCTGAGGCTTTTGCCTGTCGAGGTTTAACCCCAGTCAGCAGTCAAACCCCTCCCAGCCACTCCCTCACTGCCCTGTCAGCAGCGTTGGGAAGGGAACTGGAAGGGTAAAAGGGAGAGAACTCTTGGAATGAGTTCAGTTGGGAAAGTAAAAGGTGTGCATGCGAGAAAAGCAAAGCAAGGAATGAATTCACTGCTTCCCATGGGTGGGTGGGTGTTCAGCCATCTCCAGGGGACCAGCCATCTCCATCCCATGGGAAGGTGAGCACCTCTGAACATCTCCCCTTCCTCCAGCGCAGGAGCTGGTTGAATGCTGCTGGTGGAAGATTAGCTGGAGGGCTGGACCACTCAAAATGGCCTGATTCCTGTCAGTTTTGAGCTATCCCCTGAACACTCATTTACCTGCTTTCCTCCCTCCTACACCTCAGAGGCAGGATGTGCACTTTTCCTCCCCAGACAAGACACAGCCTTGTAAAAGGTTATTTTTACAGAAAAGGAGTGATCCCTGTGCCGTGGGGACAAACCTCATAGACAATTCAGAGAAGGCACTGTCATCCCCAGAGTACCTTGAGCATCACTGTACTTTGAAAGCTCAGGAGCCCTGGGAAAGGAGAAGGTCAAGAGATCACACATGAACAAGACACAAAGCTGTGCAAGTCTCACAGCCAGCTCTGTTTGAGACTGCAGGGTGCCCCCTGCACCACGGGCAAGTGAAGGTGCTCACACTGACAGCTACTGCTTGTACTGCCTGCATGCTCTGTTCCATGCCCCAGGAGTTTCTTGCTGCCTGCAGGGCTCTCAGAGTGTGAGGGTGCTTGGAGGAGCAGCTGTGCTTTCTTCAGAGACCAGAGGTGTCACAGGCTGTGGGGTGTGTGCCTGCCAGCTTGGACACCCTGCTGGGTAACGAACTCTGCAGGCACACAGTGCTTTTCCCTCAGTGTGTGTGAGCAAACAGCAGCAGAATTGGGGTAGAAACAGCAAAATCAGTTGTTATTCCATAAGGTGCTAACATGGAAATAATCAACATCAACAGCAGCTGTGTGACACTGACTTCAGACCTCTGGGCACAGGCTGTCCCATATGCCAGCACATGGAGCCCTTGTCCTGCTGCCAGGGATGGTGCTGAAGAAGTGTTGGAGCCCCCCAGGTCTCACATGCTCTCCTGGGGCTCAGCAGGCCTGTCCTGCTGGCAGTTCAGGCACTTTCCTGGGGTATAGCCACGATGATCCATGCCATGGTGAGGGGACAGCAGGGACACCTGTCATCACAGCTGAACAATGCTAAGAGGTTGATGGCTCAGGATCAATAAAAGCCAAGAAGTTATTATTTAAAACTTCCCAGAAAATCTGTGTATCACATGTACATGTACTCCTGTGATGAGCAGCTGAGAACTCTGGGCTTGTCCAGTTTGGAGGGAGGGAGGCTGAGGGGTGACCTCATTGCACTCTGCACTCTCCCTCCTGTGAGGACACACGGAGAGGGAAGTGCTGAGCTTTTCTCCCCAGGATCCAGACAGCAGGCATGGGAAAGACTCAGTGCTGCACCGGGGAGGTTTATACAGAACATCAGGGAGCATTTTTTGTGGAAAGCCTAGAACAGGCTTCTTGGAGAGGCAGTCATACCCCAGGCCTGGCAGTGCTTGAGGCATTTGGACAGTGCCTTCAACAACGGGCGGTGACCCCGTCAGCCCTGAGTTGCTCAGATGGCTATTATGGGTCCTTTTCCACAGAAATATTCCGTCCCGTCCCATCCCATCCCGTCCTGTTCCGTCCTGTCCCGTCCCATCCCATTCCCGTCCTGTTCCGTCCCATCCCATCCCATTCCATTCCGTCCCCCCGGAGCGGCACGGGCCGCCCTATGGCGCCACCTGCTGGCGGACCCCGCTCACCTCCGCTGTCCTCGAACGCTGCGGGGCCCGTTCTGTGTAATATCTGGAAAACATCAGGGAACATCCTAAAGCGCACACAGAACGAAACCGGACTGGCACCCATTGTAACATCTCCGCTGGGCCTTAAACCAAGGCATCGGGAGTGCCTGGGGCTCGGCAGAGCTGAGCCAACTCCGCCTGTCCTGCCCGCTGAACCGCGGGGCTGCCTGCAGTGAGCTGGAGCAGAAATGGGGAGGTAACTCCTAAAAGAGGTCACAGAGACACAAAGCGACAGAGACCTAAGAGAACCCAAACCCCGCAGCCAACCACCGTGCAAGCAGCAGCTCCATCCAACCATTCCCTGCCGACTGGAGAGCACAAAGATAAAGGAAGGTGGGACAGACAGCTTCCAGCACTGTGTGCCTCGTACCACGGCTGGTAAACAGCACCTGGGCAGTGCAAGGAGAAGCACAAACAGGAGCTTTGCATCCTCAGGCTGCAGCTCCTTGAGCTCAGCCAACCCCCAAGCTGCATAGCCACGAGCAATGCAAATAAACTGTTGAACAGAGCAGCCTCTACCCAGCCATTTTTGAACACTTCCCTGCTAGCTTTTTTAGTGGGCTCAGCTGGGTTTGCTTTAGGTGAAAATGCTGCCATCTGCTACAATTATGTAATTAACCTTCATAGTTCAGACTTAATGATGCTCATTAAGGTTGAGTGTTTTTATTGGCTAACTGCTGCCACCAGTTTTGCATGGAACTGCAAAGGCAACTCTTAGGAACCATAGTTTGAAGCATAATTAGCAATATGTGAGTGTTGCACAGGGGCATGGGTGAGGGAAGGCAGAGGACTAGGGAGGGCTTTATTTTATTCTATGCTGAGGCTGGAATGCAATGAACAGCAGAAGTCTGTTGCTGCTGGGTCACTAATATTAAATAATCATCTACAGCAGTGTGGCAGCATATATGGAGTGCATGTGTGCCAGGAAATCACAAGATCCCTTCCATCCACAGTTGGCTGTGACTTCCATTTCCTCAGCCCTACCTCCTCCAGCTCCATTCCCAGTATTTCTTCATTTATTCTAACAGTAATTAATGAGTGCGATTTTGCTGCAGGTCTTTATCAAACAGTTAAAAAATGTACCAAATAAAGATTTTAATTAAGGAAAATGCCCAGGATAAAAAACTATGTGACTTAATTTGCCTGTGCATGTAAGACTCCTAAAATACTAGGCTGTGATGCCATAAAAATTGGTAACTAGTGTAAATACCACCTTTAATTACAGCTGTTCTTTGACTTTGTCCAAGTGGAATGGCTGTAGTTCCCCCATCATTTCCTGTGCACACTGAAGGTTAGACTCAATACCTCAAATACACAGAGAAATAATCTGAATCACAAGGTGTTACAATCTTCCATAACCCAACAATTTATTTAAACTTACATCACAATGAGAATCTAATAATAAAATACATCAGTTCACACGAGTCTGCATTGCCATTTTTAAAGGGTAAGCATCTTTCTTCACTTTATATTAAAATTTTCTGGAGGTAAAAACTACTGCATTGTACCCACAGTTCTTGAAATCGATTGTAACATTAGGCAGGTTACAAAGGAACTTTCAGAGCTAATTACACTTCAGTTAACCACACATTTTTGGCACATCTGAATGCTTTTTTTATTTTCTTAAAATAATTCTATAGCAAGTCAGAGAATCATGGACATAAAGCATCACTCTCCAGTGGCAGGTGCTGCCTAAAAGCATACAAAAATTGCATCATTTGGTTACAAAATAGATATTTTCTTAGTTCTTTATCCTGACACTTAACACCGAAGTGCCGTGATAGAGAAGGGCTAAGAACAGGGCCGGCCTTGCTGAGCTGTTGCTGGTCCCTTTGCTGCAAGGCTTGGCTTAAGTAAATCCCAGAGAGATGTGTTAACAAGATGTTGATGGCTTTTGCCTTGCCAGGCCTTTGCTTTCAGAGCAGGTGTGAGGCCACCCGCGAATGTCACCCTGTTTGTCACCGCGCTGCTGCTCAGGCGACAGAGTGGGCACAGCTCTGGACAGGTTCAAGGGGGGCCGTGTTCCTGCAGGCCTGGGCAGTCCAGAGTGGCTACAACAAATCTGAGCCACTGCCAGGCTGGATTTCTTCTGCCTGACACCACAGCAGCTGCTTCTTCAGGAATTCAAATGTTTTTAAGCAGGAATGAATCATTAATGGTAGTAGTGTGCTGGGCACATATTTGTACAAGTGTTTGCAGACACTCACATGAATTTTTAAAACATGTGGGTTGTGGTTTAGGTGATTTTTGTCCTACATCACAAACCCCAGCTGCTATGAGCTGCTGATGTTATGTTAAAAATAAAAAGCAGTCCACAGTACTTGCAACCAGGGTTAGTTTTTCCCTGGCTTTTGAGCTGTACTGTATCAATCAGAGTCTGGCACATTAAGTAGTGATTGTTTTATGTGTCACTGATTGTCAGCTCCATGTACTGATATTTATTTTGATGATTTTTTTGAGATGCCTGTTAAATTGGTTATGTCCCTTCTGCTCACATTGTTCTGGTCATAAGAGAGAAATATGAATGAACTGCTGCAGTTAAGGAGAGACTGACATAGCAGAAGCACAACAAGCATCTTACAGCTTTCTGGCTGTATTATAGCTAGATGGTCTCTCTGCTTTAGTGGGAAATAAACCCTGTCATGGCAGGGCTGCATTCTTCCAAAGCCCAAATCAAAGCTGTCCCATTTTCTTGATTCAACTTTCCTACTCATCCTTTGCTGACTCCCCTGATCTGAAAGCCTTTTGGTGAGACCAGTGAGCGTTCCCAGAAGGACTTTATGGCTGCTAGGAAGCATCTCTGACTACTTTCCTCAGAGACAGAGAACTTAAAGAAAGGATCAAAATACTTACTCCATTAGAGAAAGAAAGAAACTATACAGGTAATAGAACAGTTGTTGATGGGCAGGTTTGAAACTTACAGTAAGAGAAAATTCAAGGTATCCATGGTGCTCTTTGCATGTATGTCCTGACCCTGAAAGGCAGCCCTGACAAAAACCCTTCAAAAATCAAACTCACTCCCAGAGTCAATTTTTTCCTCACATCCACACTGAGAATTCATCCCTGCATTGATTTCCAATTCCTACTCAGCAGTTGCTCTGAACACAGCTCAGGTGAGTGGGGGTCCTTGGGGAGGCACGAGTGCAGGTGGAGGAGCTTTGGTGAGCAGGTCAGGCTGCACTGGGCAGAGCTGTGACACCTCTCCCTGCAGGACAGGTGCCAGCTGAACACCTTCACATGGATTTAGTGCAACTTCTGCTCGCCTGGAGAGCCGTGGAGAGGCAGGCAGCTGCTCAGAGCCAGCGTGAGGCTGAACAGCAGCCACGGCCCAGCTCACACCCCGGCTCAAGTGACAGTGGCAGTAAAAGCTGATAGGTTGCAGGTACCTTCTGGCACCTGCAGTATTTTCATGCTCTTTACAACCTTTGCAAGTTAAAGTGTCAAGGTGTGATAAACTATGTAGCAGTGCATTCCTTACATTTCATATACAAAAAAGGGCTCAAGACTGGGAGCAAGAAGGCACAAACTTGGGAAATAACATAGCTGAGGAGTTTACACAAAAGTACTATGTCATTTATTAGGCATCACTTAGCACTTATTTCACATTTTTGCCCCCAAATTACCCAAAGCAACATAAATTTCTCCACTTCCTTTCCCTTTGCACCCTTCTTTTGGATAAAGCTGCCTGTGCTCTATAGATACAGTTGCCGCAGAATATAACATGAACACAGATAAATACAACATACACAGCAAAAAATGTATTATTATAGTATTACAATAGTCAAATAATGTAATTAGCCTCAAGCTATGGCAGTGCCTGTGTGCTCCAGGGAACCAGTTCATGGACAGCAAGCGGGGCCACTGTACAGGAGCAATGTTGGCAGTGTTGGGAAGAGAAGGGGCTGAGGAGGCTCTTCAGGTGCCTGGATGCAGTCAGTCACGGGGATCTGCTCACCTGGAACTCCCAGCCAGGGCCTTGGAGCTTTCTTCAGCCCAAATCAGTCTGGCTGTGGGTCCTTGGAACACCTTTACGTCTGTTCATTGTGCATACACATAAAGTCACCCCACATTTCTCCTGTTAGGCTATGTTTTCTTTATATATATAATTTTTTTTTAACCTTTTAGCTTTTGAAATTTTTTTTCTTACAACTGTTAAAAAAGTTTCATGGTAAAAATAGCTCACTATATGATACATATACCCAAAGTGGTGCGATACTTTATATAATAAAAGATGAAAATAGTCACTTTCCATAATAAAAATAAGTTCTATTTTTTGCTTATTTTACAATATACTTAATAATTCTTTTCTTCTTCTTCACTCTGCAAGTAAACAGGTCCCGTTTCCATAACGCTTCTGAGTCGATTAAAGTGGCGAGAGACCCAAGGATGGCTTACGAGCACTTTGAGCAGCCGCACTCCACGTGTCTCTCCAGTTCCTCCGTGAAGGTGGAGCCATCCAGGCACTGGAAGAAGTATTTCCTCCTCTTGCTGCGCAGGGGCACGCAGCAGTGCCCGCTGCCGCCGCAGCCCCCGCGGCACTCCAGCCGCGGCACCTTGGAGGCTGTGGCGCACGAGGTGTAGCCCTGCTGCTTGCGCACCACCTCCCGGATGACGTCTCCTTGGCACAGGCTCTCTGCTGGGACAACAGGGGGGCAAGGAGTCAGAAATGGGGTAACTCTTCTGGTTGTGGTAATGTGGTAACTTGGCTGGCCACGGGGAGCAATGCACAGCTTTCCCCAGGTATTGTGCTGGGGAAGGCTGTGAGAACATCAGAGAGAAGAATGACCATTCTTATCCTCACTTGCTGCAACTGTTGTTGTGAACATGTGGAATGTGTTAT
Source organism: Agelaius tricolor (assembly GCF_023055355.1). Classification (NCBI taxonomy): domain Eukaryota; kingdom Metazoa; phylum Chordata; class Aves; order Passeriformes; family Icteridae; genus Agelaius; species Agelaius tricolor. The sequence continues at coordinate 4,851,521 of NW_027269278.1, read as the reverse complement.
GGAGATTTGTTTACCAAAGGGTGGTTTCTTAATTGGCCAATGGTGATGCTGATAGATTGAAAGACCAATTGGGTTCCCCTGTGTCGTGACTGTCTGTCAGGGCGATGGGTTTCTTAAGTATAGGATAATAAAAAGATGGATCAGCCTTCTGAGAATCATGGAGTCAATGCTAATTATTACCCAGCTGGGGATGCCCAGCTATGACAGTAACTATTGGCCACAGGGAGCAACGCAGAGCTTTCCCCAGGCATTGTCCTGGGGAAGGCTGTGAGAAGACCAGAGAGAAGAATGAGAAACAATTCTTATCCTCACTTGCTGTGCCTGGTGTTGTGAACATGTGGCATGTGTTATAGAGATTTGTTTACCAAAGGGTGGTTTCTTAATTGGCCAATGGTGATGCTGATAGATTGAAGGACCAATTGGGTCCACCTGTGTCGTGACTGTCTGTAAGGACCACTTGTGCAGCACTTCCCAAATGATGTCTCCTTGGCACAGGTTCTCTGCTGGGACAACAGGGGTGGCAAGGAGTCAGAAAGGCGGTGACTTGTGGCAGCAGCTCTCTGGTCACAGGGAGCAATGCACAGCTTTCCCCAGGTATTGTCCTGGGGAAGGCTGTGAGAACATCAGAGAGAAGAATGATCATTCTTATCTTCATATGCTGCACCTGTTGTTGTGCACATGTGGAATGTGTTATGGAGATCTGTTTACCAAAGGGTGATTTGGTAAACAAATCTTTCTTAATTGGCCAATGGTGATGGTGTTTTAATTAAAGGACCAATTGGGTCCACCTGTGTCATGACTGTCTGTAAGGGAGATGGGTTTCTCAGCAAGTATAGTATAATAAAGAGATGGATCAGCCTTCTGAGAATCATGGAGTCAATGCTAATTATTATCCATGTCAATGGATAGCCCACCTGTACAGATCTGCCAGCTATCAGCACTCACTGGCTGAAGGCAATGTAGGCCAGGGCCCAAAAACTGGAGGTGATATGAATGGACTAAAATCACAACCAGGGAATTTGCATGCTCTAAAAAGGAGGATCCAAGGAGGAGCCAGGCTAAACAATTCTTGGAACATGTAAACTAGTTGGGAAAAGTTTACTTTGCATAAGAGTCTATGAATATGCTGATGTAAGGGAAAAGGTGTTTAAGGGGTATCCCCACAGATAACAGTGTGCTCTTAGCTGAGTGCCAAGCTGCACCTGGCTGTAGCAACCTTTGCTCTATGGTCCTTGTCTCCTATTGTCCTTTATTAAACTTTTAAAATGTTCACAGGAGAGTGAATGTGTTTTTCACACTGGATATTCCCCACACATCAGTGAGCAGCCCTGGGTTCATGATGTGATTCAAGACAAACAGATGGAATGAGAAGAACCTTAATCTTTTACTGCTTTGTACCTGCCACCAAAACAGAGCATGTCTACGCAAATGTGTAATATCCTGTGCAAGGCTGGGGCCAAGCAGGCCTGCTGGCTTTGATCAGCAGCCTGGAAGTGTTTTAATGAGTGCTGAGTGTTGAGTCCTGCAACACTCCTGCAAAATAGGAATTAGTTTTACCATGTCTGCTTCTCTGGAGCAAAGGTCAGCCTGCTCTGTGTGACACTAGTGGTCTGGGATACCTGAAAGTGTCTGTGCTGTTCTGCAGTCCCTGTGCAGCAGCCAGATACATTTGATGATGGGCATGTGTAAAATTTGGAAAGTCTGTGGTTCATGCACAGGAAAGGGACAACGGAAAAAAAATAATATAATCCAGCTCCTTCCTTCTGGACAAGAACAAAAAAAGGCAGAAAGAATGCAGTTAAAACTCAGTGAGTTTCCAGGGAGTCTTTTCAGGTCAGGCAGAAGAGTTGGGCCTCTGCCCTCGTAGGAAAGTCCAGCATGATCTGTGGGATTCCCCTGGAAACCTGCCCAAGCTGAAGGAGGAGAATCTTTCATGCCACTTCAGATGAGTGGTTCTTCTTGCAAGACCTCCCTTCCCAGCAGTGCAAATCCCTGCTTGCTGAGGGTACACCTCACAACAAGCTCTTTAAACGTCCCACCCAAATCCTGGGAGCAGCAAAGGATTCAGGAGACAGAGAATAAAACATGTTCACTCCATGTACCCATTTCTCTATGTGATAGCAGCTACCTAGTGTTATATGACTCTGTTCTCCTTGTACTGCTCTGCAGAGGCTGGCTTAACTTAATCTTCTATTTGCCATTCCTCCCCATGTTGGAGTGGCAGGGAAGAGAGGAGTAAAGCAGGTGTAAATGAGGTGTAAAGCAGGAATGCAGCAGCACAAGCCTACCTCTGTCACAGAGCTCTCCGCTGTAGCCCGGGTCACATTCACAGTAGGGCTCCCCGTGCTCCGAGACCTTGCACTGCCCGTGGCTGCATTTCAAAGTCCTGCAGGGGTTTGAGGAATTGTTCTTCTTGTCACAGTAGAGGCCCGTGTAGCCCTCCATGCACTTACAGGTGTAAGCAGCACCAGCAGCTGTGCACTTGCCATGCAGACACCTGGAGAAACAGAAGCATTTAGAGCTGGTCTTTGCTGGATGTGAAAGTTCCTTTTCCCAGAAATGTTTGATTTTAGCATTTCTGCCCATTTAATTCCAGGATACTAATCCAAAAACAGCAGCTCAGTGTCAAACACTCTGGAGAAAACCGTGTGGGTTTTCAGTGAATACTGGATAACATTCAGAGAATACATTTAGAATTTGTGAACCTAGAGTAGAAAACATTCAGCTCTTCGTGAGCACAGACCAAGGCTTGGCACCCACATGAGACAGCTCACATTTACAGCAGCAGCACGTGCAACTAAGTGCCAACAATCAAGCTGCATGCCCAGGCTTCCTGAGCAGAGTCGCTGCACAAATAATATCAGGTGATGAAAACCAATGTGATAAATGAAGGTGCTGGTGGCAAAGCTATGCACAGACTTATCAGCAGGCAGCTGTACTTGAGGGTTCCCTGGCTCCTGGGGTTTGCAGCGAGCTTTGGCATTTCCAGGGAACACCACAGGGTGGGGTGGTGATCCTGAGCAAGTTCTCTGACACTGTCCCCACTTCTGGCACAGGGGCAGACTTGGCATGGCTGAGAATAGCGAGGAAAGCAACTCTTTCCAGCCAAGGAAAAACTTTGGCATAACCTAACTTGATATAAGCCCATGTCTCTCATTTCTATTTTCTTTCTAGTACTTCAAAATTATTCCCTGTTTATGTTGAATTTTTGTACATTTAATTTTTAAGCTTTGAACTAAAAAGGACAGATTACATGTGAGCTCCAGACATGCAAAATACTGTAATGAAGGGAGTCACAGTCTGTAGAGAGCAGTGTTTTCTGCCCAACAAACCTAATCTTTGAGGTGCATTTCCTCAGTGAAGTTAACCTCTGTGTGTTGGAGCAGACACCTGCCAGCAGGGCTCCACACTCCCCTGGATACACTGGGCAGGGCTTTAGGGAGCCAGCTCCAAAAGGCTGAACTGATTTAGGAAAGGTGAGACAGTGTGTGAGCATTAAAAATATACACAGCTACTTCCCTTAGCAAGGGACTGTGTTCATAATTGCCTCATCCTCCCTGGACTATGAGAGAAACAATCCCTCATCATGTAAACATCTGGAACTCCCTTATTTTTCTCTGTCCAACCACAACAGCTTTGTGTTGACATTAGAAATTCAAGGAAACATTTGGGTCTTCATACCTTTGGTTTGTAAACTGTCAGGTGCTTTTCAACACCTCCAGACTTCAGTACTTTGCAGAATTAGAACCAGAAGCAAGTTTCAAATGGTACCTTTGCCACGTTAAATCTCTGAGAGTGATTATTCACTGCATCAATTTACCTGTCAAAAGTATGTGCTCGTGAAAAGCGCCTTCCAAGACAGCAACTGAAGGAACTTCTAAAACAAAAGTACTTCCATCTGCTTATGAAACAACACTGAAATATGCAGCCTGCTGCTCTGCACGAGACTGTTTCCTGTGTATTGGCCATAAGAAAGCTATTCATCCTGTGTTTCTGATGGAGATGTGGTTATTGAGCCTTTGAACTGCAAATACTTTACACTCATGCTCCCTTCACATGCAACACCACGCTATCCTTTAAACTTGCACTTTAAAGAGCTGTTTCCAAGTGTAATATTTAAGTCAGCTATTTGGGAAATTTAAAACTGCTCACACTGGAGTGCGTAATGGTCTTCAGGGAGTAAGTTTGAAGACGGGGCTCAGTGCTGCAGGGAGAAAACCCCTGAAATGTGTACCTCTCCCTCACAGGCTGCTCTGCTCTGGATCCGTGCAGGCTCTCGCCTCCTGGGGTTAAGCCATGCCCATTAACAGGAGGTTTTGTATTTTAGTGTGTCGAGTCACAGCTGAAGGTGTGACCTGCAGCATTAACACCTGAGCTCCTGCAGGACCATGAGCTCCTTTGGTGAGTCAGCAAGGTCTGAACAAGAAGTGGAAATTGAGAGCTGCCACAAATGCAGACTCACAACTGTCAATAACCTCGTGTGGGGACCCAGCACCTCCAAAACCAGTCAGATGTGGTTTTGCAAGATGAAATGTGAAATATGCCTTAGCTGTAAAACTTTTGCTCTCCAGTCAGCATTGGTTTGAGCTTACTTGTGGTTAAGACAAGGATCTCCAATTTCCTGGTCACACAGAGGGCCCGTCCAGCCGGGGTGACATTCACAAATCACACTGGTTTTCTCCAGGGAGCGGCAGATCCCGTGCTTGCAGATGTTACAGGATTTGCAGCCAGGAAGGACTCCCAGGGACTGCTGGGGTAAATCCTTGAAATCCTGCAGCTCGTTGTTGATCCTGACATCGTGAATGCAGCCATGAAAACCATTTGGTGTCTTGTCTGCACCCTGGCGCAGGGATGATAATCCAGTGGAGGTTGGGATCCCTTCAGATAAAAGGAAAAAGGGAAGGTTCAATTACAGTTACAATTATAAATTATGATGGTAATTTACATAATTTTATATATATAATATAATAGATAAAACAATATATATAATATGTAAAATAATATAAATTATATCTATTTATATATAATTATAATTATACTTGTAATTTATATATAATGTACATTTTATATATTTATAAATAATATAAATTATAAGTTATAATTGCTAAAGCTTCTTTTGTCACAGCCCCTTAAAATCTTTGAATAACTAATTTGCATAGGACCTTTGTAAGGTAGCACCATCTCCCTGTCCTCATTCTGGAAATGGAAAGGAAAAAAAATAAACTCACTTGCCCATTCTTCTGTAAGAGGTACATGACCCCCCAAAAAAAAAAAAAGAAGAAGAAAAACCAAACTATTTTTTTTGCCTGGTGGCTCTGTGTTCCTATCCTTAGATAATGTTCCTTCTCTCTACAGTTTAATAGCAATTATTCTTCTGAAAGGTTTGAGAATGCCTTCATTTGTCAGCCCGTAGCATCCACCTCTGGGATGCAACAAGACAGTTTGGCTTTACTGGGTCACAGTGTTAAGAGAGGGAGTGCTAAGAGTGCATCCCCTGGAAATTAGTGCAGGAGAGCTCTAAAGACAGGGAACAGCACTTCAAGGGCCAGGCCAAGGCTTTGTGGTGAGCCCCTCCTTTCTTGTTCAAGCGCTTGGAAGAGTTCACATGGTTGGTTCACCAGCAGGTTCTTTGGGATGTTGTTTTGTGCCTTCCCCACTGATGCCAGCTTGGATGTACAGCTGCATTAGCACAGGCAAGTGCTTCCTTCTTCAGCCATGTGAGGCCTCTGAACTCACTGTCTGTAAGCAATGCCACTGTTAAAGGTGCTCCTAAAACAAATCCAGCACCTGTTTCACTGTGTGTTAGGGGGAAAGTTGCTAGAACAGGTGATGTGGTTGTGAGATGGACAAAACTCTGGGCAGCTGAAGGTTCAGGTCTGTGTTAACCTTACTGTAGGTCAGGAACAATTGCTCTGGGGTAATTCAGGCAGCTACTTTGGCTAAACCACCTGCAGAGGAAGGGCAGCTGGCTCCATGGGAGGGCTGCACACAAAGAGGTGGCACATGAAGAACAGGAAGGGTTTAGAAAGAAGCAAAAAGAATTTTAATAGGCAACAGCAAAAGTCTTTACTGAGGCCAGGGATCCTGGTATCCAACCAGACTTCAGGTTTTTCCTGAGAATTTTTAGGTACCTTTGGAGAATTAGTATTGATCCACAATGCTCATCCATTAGCAAAACTTTTCCACAGGATTAGTTCCCAAGTCCCCTGTGTATAAACTGCTGCAGGATTGTGCTGTGCTAAAGGGAGGAATTGAGATGGCCTCTGCACCAGTAGATTATCTTTGATGCACAATACCCTTTAATAGCCTGTGACATTCTTAATAGGAGCCAATTATAAAAGTTCAGCTCTGTACAAAGCAAGATCAGCCAGTTTTCTGTTTTACAAGGGCAATATTCAGGGTTCTTTTAAAAAAGTGTTATTAAAGAAAATTATTTAGAAAAGCCTTGACCAGCACCAACTGAATTTGGTAAGAGTTTCTACTATTGGCTTCAATTATCTCATTAGAAAAGGCTCAAAGACTTCCTATTACCATTCTGCTGACTTTTTTATTTGAAATAGGCTGACTAAAAATTCAAGAACTCTGTGTCACTGAGAGAGAGATTTCAACATTCAGTCCAGAACAGAACTAGGGGGGTTCTGGCAAAAACAATCCATTGGGCAGAGACCAGCCTTTGTTCTGTCTCTTGTAACCAGACACCTAATCAGTGGTATAGTCATTATTCTGGGCATTGTTCCCCATCCCATTTGGTCTTTTCCCTCCAGATTCAGTACTTAATGGGAAAAAAATTTCTTAACTGAGGTTTGGGCAATTCTAATATCTGTCTAAAACTGTGGCTTCAGTTTCCAATGAGAAGACTATTAACCAAGGTGTTCTTAGCTTGTGTGTTAATATGGTTTTGCATCACACACCTTTTTCCCCACAATTTTTAGACCTCTCTAATAAAACTTCCAGCAGAAATACTGCTCAGTTATGGTATATTTAAACCAACTAACTATTGATTTGCTTTTTTGCCATGCCAATTTGTGATACTCCTACTGACACTTCCACTTCAGCCACCACAGCTTGGTGCCAGCCAGTTCTGGGAGCTGCTGAAACACCAAGCAGGCTGTTCCTGTGGGGGCTGTGTGAGAGCTCTCTCCACAGGATGGAAGATGCTTTGCTTCTGAGAAAACATGTTAAAACTTCAATTCTAGAACAACTCACAGTACCTCCAATGTAGAGGGGTGTGTTGAGGCTGACAGAAGACTGCTTCTGGAGCTTTCCCAGACTCTTGGGAGCCCCCTTGTCCACCACCAGGTTCAGAGTTTGATTCAGCATCACGAGTTCCACACTATGAAACTGCCCATCATTTATTGTTTCCACACTAAAAAGTAAGAGAAAAAGAAAATAATTAGAAGATGAACAAGGAGCAGCCTCTGCCTCAGTGACATCCTGTGTCCCTGTGGTAGCACAGCACAGCTCTGGGGTGCTCTGGAGCTTTCAATCAGGGTGTTCTCAGCATTTCCTCCAGCAGGGAGGCACACACTGACCCTCAGCTGATCCTGGGCAGGCAGCACTGACACATGTGCAATGCTTCAGAGGCCAGCTAATCAGGAGAGCAGCCACTCCAGTTGCTTTTTCCAGGGCAGAAAAGCAAGAGTGTAGCTACAAGATACACTGGCTTTGGGGACAAAACTACCACAAAATCCCATTCTGAGCTCTCAGCCACGGCTTGCTGCCCTCTGTCACACTGCTTGGTGCTCATGCTGCAGGCTGGATCCTGAAATAATTTCTTCTCCTATGGGTAGTTTAAACTCAAATGATCTCACAGGGGTCAGGAGAGATTCCATTTTGGGGTGAGACAGCAGCAGCCTCTGAAACCAGCATCTCCTCACAGCACAAGTGTCTTGGAACTGTGTATCAAGGAATAAGGACAGACTGAGGTTCTCAAAGCCAGAGAAGGAATTCAGGAAGTTTTGGCTTATAAATGACCACTGTGCTTTGTTCAATATCAGACAATCCCACCTGAACACAAGGTGTTCTACTCCTTTAGGGAAACATTAAGGTGTAGATTGAAGCTTGAGGATAAAACAGCAGGAGTTGTTGGGTGGTGGGGCAGGGAGCAGGCAGCCATCTGAGCAGATAAGATGGTAAAGTAGTGTGTATTTATTGCTTTGTTTATAGCACTGAGTTTTCACATGCATGAAGCCTGCAGCAAGCTCCTAGTCTGCACCTCACACAATCTTCACCTTCATCTCCTGTTCACTCCCCCAGCCATTAAAAGGTGCAGTGATAGAATTCCATTTGCATCATGCTATCATATTTTTATTTTCAGGGCAGCTTCAGCTCTCTACCCTTAGTGCTGCATGGTGAAATTCCCTAAAACAACCCCAGGGTTTCATGCACTCTGCAGGCAGGCAGGGGCAAGGGTGGGATTACCTGCTCTTGAGCAAAGAGTTTCCAATCAGGGTGGTAGTTAGATCTGATGGGATTTCCCCACTGCTGTAGGTGTAATTAAAAGGCACAGTATCTCATGTGCACTCAGATGCACACAGGAACACAGTAAGAATGTGGTAACAGGAGTGGTTGTTCTGGAATCAGCCTGTGGGCTCTGTGAATTGCCCACATGCACAGATGCCCTTTCCCAGATTCCTCCCTTCAGGCTGGGGCTGCTGTTATGTGTGGATAATGACAGAACACACCAGCTTTGGGCATCCTGAGACACTGCCTGGACAACAGCCTGGATTGGGGATTGCTGCACATGTGGTGCACACCACAGCACAGCATCAAAGTTTGGGCTTCTGCTCATTCCAAAGGCCCAGCATCCTTTCACAGGAGGTTAAAAATTCACAGGTCAGGTTCCTTTCAGGTGATTTGTAAATTTGCAAGGTGAATGTCTCTGAGCTATTTACCCACACTTTCTTCACAGGCAGTGGAGAGGAAGAGACACACTCATCTCTGAGGGTGAATCACCTTTTAGATGTGACCAGCTCTCAGCCTAGATGAGATGCTGCCCATCCTTAGTGCCCAGCCCTGCAGAGCTGATGTGTAAGGCTATTGCAGCAAGGAAATAGGGCCTCAACTTCACAAACAAATTACATGCCTTGGAGATTACTGGAATTCAGCTGTTGCTGGAAGAAGTTTCATTTTTATAGTGTTTTATGGTAGACCTGACACAAGCAATTGTACTTGAGCAATGTCAGGCAGCCAGTCAGCACTGCAGGCATTTCTGGGAATGTGCTGGTGGAGAAGAGCACACTGGGGCTGATGTGCCTCTGCAGGGCTGCTCTGCTCTCCCCACAGGTTTTTGGGATGAATCACCAACACACAGGCCTTCAAAAGGTCATGTAAGGTTACACAGGTCATAAGGTAACAGAGATCAGTGAATGAGCACCTTTACAGTGTGGCTTTACATCAATAAGTGAGATGGTTCTGCCACAGAAAGGTTCCCAGGAAAGCTCTGCTGGCTCAATCACACATTCCTGACCTGCTTTACATAAATGAGATGGTTCTGCCACAGAAAGGTTCCCAGGAAAGCTCTGCTGGCACAATCACTCATTCCTGACCTACAGGGAAGCCCTGGGCTGTGGCTGCTGCCCAGGCAAGATGGTGACAGAGCCCTGGGGAGAACTCAAGAACCTGGAGCTGATGCTACAGTTCAAAGTGTTTTAAAGAAAACACATAAAGGCTTGACAGTGAACAAAAATGCAGATCCAGCTGGTCCAGCAGACACTCTGGGTCAGAGCTGTTATAGCAGGGCCCTGGCAGGGTTGTGTGGGGCAGGGTAAGAGGCAGAGGATGTGCTGGACTCCCTGCCCAAGGGGCTGAGCCTGTGGCTCTGGGAAGGGCAGGACTGTCCCCACTGCACCCCAGGGCACTGCAGCAACTCAAGTGAGTTTGGAAACAGCTGCTCTGAACTTTGTGTTTGGATACTCAGGAATTCTGCTAAGTGTCTGCTGCGTTACAAGGAGCAGCTGTGCTACAGCAAGGCCGACTGGGTGATCCCTCTGTGCTCCCTGCTTATCTCAGTGCTCTCTGCAGTGCCTGATTCTCGGGGGGAAGCACTTGGACTTCAGCTGGAAGGTGTGAGATAAATGGAAATGCACATGTGTAATTGTTAGTCTGTGCAGAAGTGCCAGTGAAAGGGAGAAGTGGAGCCAAACCCCATGGGCTGTGAGAGCTGAGCACTGTGGAGGTGGGAGGGATGGCTGCAGGATAGGGAGCCCTTCCCCAGCAGGATCAATAGCTGGAGCTAGCACACAAACCCCATGGTTATCTGCACAAGGCCAAGCTACGGCCATTTGTCAGAGGACAACATTATCACATCTGGCAGGACTGGCTCTTCCCAGAGCCAGGATTTCACAGGCATTCATCACCTACTCTCCACAGGGTGTGCTTTGTCCAGATTATGCTTTGACTAGCAGGCAAACAAAAATCTGTGAGTCCTGGGGATGGAAGCAGCCACCCCACATGGTGCTCATGCCTTTCAGCATACCCAGTGCTGGTACTTTTTGTTGGAAAGGGAGTGAGAGGTCCCAGTCTACAGGAATACGTGGATGAGCATTACTCTGTTCTGATTCCTTCACTTTTTAACCCGGAATTAAAATAATCTTTGCCTGAACTTGGAGAAACAAAGTAACTCACAGCCATCACCCAACACTGCAGTTTTGTAAAGCAGATAAAGTTAGAACAGGCAAAGCACTCATTTGCTGTTTGAGAAGACACAGAGATATGATAGAGAAGCTGAACGTGGACAGGCAGGATGACAGGAAATCCCCAGCCAGCAGAGCCTCGTGTGAGAGAGAGCACGCACTTAGTGCCGTGCTGACGGAAAGGCATTCAGGCGCCTTGGGGTTCTGAGATGGAGACAACCGCGGGGGAGAGACCAGTGCTGAGAGAAAAGCGGCACGAACTCTCCTCAGAGCCTCTTGTGCAGCCCAGCCGGGCCTTTAGGAGCCCCGGCAATCGTCGGAGACAGCTGGAGACAGTGGCTTGGCCGGGGATGAAGGGCGGCGGCCGCAGCGCCGAGCAGCGCACGCTGCGCTCTGCGCCAGCCCCGCCGCTCCCGTTAAAGGGTCCCGTTAAAACCCCCCGTGAATTCCCTATTCCCTGAAATAGGGCATCAGGTGCTCCCACAGGGCGCTTCCTTCTGGAGCTGCCCGCGGGATGGAGGTACCCGCCTCCAGTCAGTCGGGATTGATGGAGATCTTCGGGCAAACCCCGCTCCGAGCGCGGCGGGGGTAGGCCGGGAATGCGGGGTATGGGAAAGAGGGATGGGAGCCGGGACTGCGGGATATGGGCAGGGAAAACGGGATGGGAGCCGGGACTGCGGGATATGGGCAGGGAAAGCAGGATGGGAGCCCGGACTGCGGGATATGGGCAGGGAGTGCGGGGTGAGAGCGGGGAATGCGGGATACAGACCGGGAGTGCGGGATACGAGCAAGGAAAGAGGGATGAGAGCGGGGAAGGCGGGCCGGGCATGCGGGGTGATAGGAGAGAAAACGGGATGAGAGCTGGGAATGTGGGATACGGGCCGGGAACAGGACGAGAACCGGGAATGCGGGATGAGAGTCAGGAATGCGGGATTCTGGCCGGGAATTCAGGGTGAGAGCCGAAATGCGGGATGAGAGCCGGGAATGAGGGATGAGAGCCGGGAATGAGGGATACTGGCCGGGAATTCAGGGTGAGAGCCGAAATGCGGGATAAGAGCCGGGAATGCGGGATACTGGAATTCAGGGTGAGAGCCGGGAATGCGGGATATTGGCTGGGAATTCAGAAAGAGAGCCGGAATGCGGGACGAGAGCCGGGAGCGCGGTGCAGCGGCGCGGATGGGCAGCAGAGGGCGCCGTGGCACCGTGAGCCGAGCAGGGGACAGCGCCGGCCCCGCTCCCGGGCCTGATCCCGGCCCCGTTCCCTGCTCCCGCTCCCGGGCCTGATCCCGGCCCCGCTCCCTGCTCCTGATCCCGGCCCCGCTCCCTGCTCCTGGGCCCACTCCCGGCCCCGCTCCCTGCTCCTGATCCCGGCCCCGCTCCCTGCTCCCGCTCCCGGGCCCACTCCCGGCCCCGCTCCCTGCTCCTGATCCCGCTCCCGGCTCCCGCTCTGCGTCCCGGTGAAACCGAATCAAGCGGTGCGAGCACAAGGAGGGACATCCTTGAAAGGTGCGGCAGGAAGAGCCCCAGGGCCGTGCAACAGTCAGGGAATTTTAGCTGGCTTCCAGCCGCAGCACTTCGTGCCACTGCCATTGGATATTGTATAGTTTTGTATAAATTCTTGTTGAAAAAAAAGTGAGGAATTATGATTAAAGAGTAAAGACTTAAAGTGTAAGCAAGGACTTCCAGGAATTTAATAATTAAACTTACTGAAAAGTAAGCAGCAAAGGGAATAAAAAGTTTGCCATGACACAAAGTGATTGCTCAGGAGCCAGGCACTGCTGCTCGGGGCTGTGGTTGGCACCTGGTCAGGCATTCATTCCCCCACTGTGCTCAGTCTCTGGAGCATCCCTCCACTCTCTCTTCTCCATCACACTCCTCTTTTCACAGCCCACCTCACATGCCTTGCACAGTCCAGCACATTGCTCTCACCGAGATTACCCGCACATGGGACCTGATCAAATGTGGCCAAAAAAGAGGAAAATGCTGGGATGTGAGGAGAGCTCAGCTTCCAAAGCCCTGGACCCAGCACCTTCTATTCCCTTGGAGCTGCCCTCACAGGGAAGGGAGGCCACTAGAGAGGGTTCTATGGAAGAGAAATTAAAATTTCCTGTGGGAGGGAGCTGCTCCAGCAAGGTGAGCCAGGGGAGCCACTGCACAAGGCACTGCACACAGTGCACATGGCCTCTCCTAGGAGCTCAGGCTCCAGGACACAAAGAACTGAAGGGAAAGGGATGTGTATTAAACATAAAACCTCAGGGAATATATGAAAGAACTGATTTCTACTCTTATTTTTCAGCTATTTCTCTTCTCCCTCATATATTTTCTTTCCCCTGTACTCCAGCCCCAAGCACACACAGATGTTTGAAGCACTGACTCCCCTTGCTCTAACACCCATGAGAGATTTAGAGCTGAGCCACTATAAATATGCCAGTGAACAGAAATGCATTAAAGGATTAAAGCATTCAGTTGGAACCTGTAAAATTTGGGCTTTGGGGTCAGATTTTTTTTCACTGTCTAGTAATACACCATCATTGTAGACAGCAGAGAACAGCAGGGCAGAGGAGTCAAAACCAAAAATAGCTTTAAGTATCACAGCAAACCATGTCACTGAGGAGATATATAACCATCAATTATGCAAATGAGAACATTAATTCATTAGCTACAGTCTCCAGATTTTCCTGACCTCTGTCTTAATGGGGACATGCCTCATTTGACACACAAAACAAAGGAAACACAAGGATGGCAAGAGAGGGGATTGAAGGCCATGGGGAACACTGAACATAGATAATCTTTGAGAACATTTTAAGTAGAAGGGAATAAACAACAATACGTGTCCAAAAGAGCTTAAGGAGCTTACAACACCAGAAAAGAGGTACCAAAATCAAAAACTCAAGGTGAGAGCTGCAGGGAACTGCGCTGAGATGTCAGACATTTGGGAGCTGTGAAACTCACACTGTGCTGGGCTGACTGTGGCTATCAGCAGTGATGGGTTTTCACCTTTCCAAGCTACACTTACCTCCTACCCTTAGTTCCAGCTATAATCAGTCCTTGGCCTAAAATAGATTTAAACTTCTCCATGGCAACAAAGGCAAAATCATAATTGGAGTGGTGTTTGTGCTACCTCCACAATAACACATCACTTCAAGCACTATCATCTTCAGGAGCTGAATAAAAACCACATGTTGAGAAAAAAGTATGAAAAATGCTAATGAAACACAGGACTGGGGAAATAAGAGGTGAAAGGAATATTAAAGCACTCAAGTTCACTTTCAGCTTGAAATACACTCTTTTGTTATGTTCAATCCTGTCTTACATGACTTGAGTGTTAGGTCTGTTAGGCTGAGAGTACTCAACATTAAGAGTTTTTTCCTTGATACCTCCATTTGAATTTGCTTGGTTTTATACCTTTTCTCCTACTTACAACTTTGTAGACCACCCAAATAAACCATCTTTCTCTTCCTGGTGTTTACAGCCCTTGAACACTGGCAGCTGATTACCATATCTCCCTTAATGATCGTTTGGCCAGGCTATGCATATCTAATTTCCAGCCATAATTCAATTCCTGCAGCACCCCTGCCAGCAGTGAAAGTCATTGTGTTACAGACCTTCTAAGGGAAAGGCAAGGACCTTTTTTACACCCCTGCAACATGCAATTAACACAATCCTGATACTTTTCCCTAGATGATTCATAAAAGGGTCAGACACCCAGCCAGGGCAAACATCGCTTGTTTGCAGTGAGTTCTCACAGACCTGGGTGAGGCTCCACAGCTCCCTCCAGCCCCACTGCTGGGAGCAGAAATTGGTGGGAGCAGAAATTGGTGGACACCTCATTCTGCTGAGAATCTGTTAAAGCAAGTGCCACGGCAGTAAAAGCAGCTGGAATGCACTCCTCAAGTCCAGGGCCTCTCCTGAGTGACAGATGAGAGCGTTGCTCCCTGCCCACCCTCTCCACCACGATGCCTTGGCTCCTCACTGTGGTGTCACGAGCTGCCGTGTCCTGCTGTCCTCACAGTGACAAGCATCAGACAAAATAACAAACCCACAAAATACAGAGTGCAAAAAAAAGAATCAGAGATTCTGCAGTGCTGTTGGGTCGGTGTGAAGTCTGGTGACCTTATGAAAATGACACTGCAAAAAGCAGAGGAGAAGGCAGGCACTGGCACAGCAGCAGGGTGGTAGCAGCCTGAGTGCCACATCCTCCCCTGCACTGTGTGGGTACAGCTGAGTGTCACACACCAGGACAGGCTGTGACACAGCCCCTGGCCCCACCAGGGCTTGGAACAGAGCAGGGTGCATGGGGTCACCTTCTAGGAAAACAGCTCTGCCAGTCAGGTGGTTATCAAATCACAGGTTCTGATGAGAAAATCCACCAGGTGCCTTCTCAGAGTTGTTACACCAGGCAATACTTGGCACCATCTATCCCCTTTTCAGCTCTGGAAAATATGCAGGTATCTGCCTGTTAGCAGCAGGGAGCAGGGCCTCTACAGAATACAATTAACAGGGCATCCAGCCAGACTGACAGAGAATGATGGGCTTTACCTGAAATTGGAGGCGAAACCCCAAGAAAAAAGAAGTCATATCTATTTAGAAATTGTTATAGCAACATACCAATAGCTGGATCCTCTCCTTGACAGAAATCATGTTTGATTTCCAAACCCATCATGTTTGACAGCCACCAGAGCAGCTGCCATGCCCACCTTCCCCCCAGCACTGGGGCATGTGCTGAGCTGTGGGTGCCATCCCATACTGGGAAGGAGCACTGGAATAACCAGGCACAGACCCCTCCTGCCCCTCTACCAGCTCCCTCAGCTCCAGGTCTGCGTGTGCTGCTTCCAACAGAGGCTGCCTTGACTGCATCAGAGCCAGCTCAGCACTTGGGATGGATGGGACATGAATCTATCACACATGGCACACATCTAAACTTTGTGTTACTCATCATGTTCACAAGAAATTTACAGGCAGGAAAAAATAAACATATTAGCTTGCTACATGTTGTTGTAAGGCAAAACCCCTCACAATTCAAGACATGAGCCAGTCATAAGTGCACAGGAAGTTTATAAAGTCATTTTGACTATGATTAGGTTTATTCCATCACTGTCTGTTATGCAAACACTTCAACCTTCCTCTGATGCAATCACAATTAGCCAACTTTGGCAATGTTCTATGGACCAATGACCCATGGTATAGCAGGAAAATGCCTTTAAAACATATTTGCAACCTTTCTCCAGCCTGGCCTCTGCTGACAGGGGATGCCTGAGTGCAGCTCAGACCCACAGCTCCAGATTTTGGCCCCTGAATAAGGTGCCCTGGGACTCAGAGAAGGTAACTTTTATTTTTGTCATTACCCAGAACAAGTGGCTTTAGATGACCCATTCCTAACCATACCTGGTACCACAGACAGACCAGCACTGGCTCACTTTGTGAAAGGTTTTGCTTTCTTCTGGTGAAAAGGTCACTCTGAAACACCCTACACATGTGTGAGACATGAAGTGAGGGTCTGCAGCTTCTGGGTACTTGGACACTGAACTGAAGGGAATGAGCTGGGTTCTCACAGGGGGAGGAGATGAGAAACTGTCATTCTGCAAGAGGTACTGGACAGATTTACAAAGAAAAAAATTAATTCAGCTTAACAAGATTTTGCCTGCTAAGTCCTTCAGCAGCCTGAAGGACAAAACTTTACCCTTCCTAAGCTTCAGCTCAGCAGGAAAAAGGAAAAAATTTCCATATTTCATGAAAGCAAATATTGGATTCTGAATCTAATGATAAATGTTAAATGATATTTTAAGGTCTTGACCTTACATTTTCACTGTCCTATTGCAAAAAAAACCAGGAAAAACTAGGGAAATGCAATGTTTGTAGCTTGACAAGTACTCACACACTTGCCATTTTTTTTCTTATTTAAGCATTCCAGAGCCCTTTATAAAGGTAAGAAAAACCCAAAAACTCAGCTGTCCTTTGCCTTGGCTCATGCAAGATGTCCAAGTACATTCAAATTTTACAATTTTTCTTATGCAGGTCAGACACTACTGCCAGTTTCTTTCATTATATTTGATACAGAATCCCTAAGGGGTACCTGAAAAAATAAGAGTGTGTGATAGAATAAAATGAATTGCAAATATTCAGAATTATAAAGAGCTCAGTGATGCCTCACAGAAATGACTGAAAAACAGTCCATTTAGAGCCCATCCAGAGTATCAAACAGGCATCCCACCAGGGATGGGCACAGCATGGGCTGCAGACTGTGAAGGTGTTAGGAAGAACAGGAGCAGTCATGCAGTGCACTCTGCAAAGACACTTTTTACCAAAAACTGAGTTTGACAAGCTCTAATAATGATCCTAAGAATAATTAATGTTCTCACTCCTCCAGCACATTCCTCCCCAGAAGGCAGAGAATTAATGGTGAAGCCTCCCAGGCTTTTCTGCAGATAAGCAACTCCAGCTAAAGAGACAAGGGCACAAAATCCCTCTCTGTGGAAGGTGTGGATGTTCCACCACCAAAGCAACTGTTCAACTTCAGCACCAGCAGAAACTTGAGCGGAGGACCACAGTTCTTGGGGAGCAGCACATCCCTCCAGCAGGGGCCTGGCCAGGGACAGTGCTGGACATTGGGCTCCAGCAGCTCCCAGGCTCCAGAGCCACGGGCAGAGCCTGAAGGAGTGGAAGGACACAGGAGCTTGCAGATGCCACCAGCATAAAGAACCCTGTGCTGTTCCACAGCCTGGAGGGACAGGGGAGCAGGAACCTCACCCTGCAGAGACCTGCAGCACATTTCTGAAACACCTTTTCTGTTATTCATTCTCGACTTTTCAGTGTGCACAGGGAACCAGATTTAATTTGTCGTCTTGCAGTCATCACATGTGAAGGAGATACAGCAGGAATGTAAGCTCCTTTATTTCAGGCCTTTTGCTTTAATCACAAGAACATCCATCTATGCTGTGTAAGAGTCAGCCAGACCATGAGAACTGCATGATACCATCTACAAGGAATATTTTTAATGATGTAGCATTTTTGAAAGCAGATTATGCAAGGATACTTTTAAAAGGAATTAAAATGTAATTTGGGTGTATCTCTACAGAAAGACAAATATAATTCATTCTTATCTTTCCCTAACTGCCTCCTTTTTCACTGCTGTCAGGAATCTTGCATGAAAACATATGACTTTACACCAACAACGCCTGCATCTTGCTCTTCACCAGATATAACAGTCTGTATGCAACATGGCAATCTGGGAACTCTGGAGGGAATTACATCAGCAGTTTGTGTCAAAGTTCTGTTTTCCATTTGTATTAGGAAGGATTATTTCAGCATCCAAATCAATATGACTGTGTGGCAGCATAAAATCTATTGGAGAAAAGTTTACAAGTAAGGTCTTATCTCTGGCTCAAGGAACAGATGTGGGAAAAAAGACTGAAAATAGGGAGTTCTCCCTATAGAATACAGTTAAATGGATAGCAGTGTCATTGGCTGAATGCTGGAACTATGGAATTAACTGCTCTTTGTTAATTCAAACTTTTAACAATTGGATTGTGGCAGTAAGCAAAAGCAGCATGTTCCTTACCAGTTGGCATCTTTAAATTAAGGTACAGCATCTGTGTAAAAGATATACTTCATTTCTAGAACTCACTGTTGGAGTGGCACCAAGCACTGTCATGGCATGGAAGAGTAACTCTGAGCAGTGCAGAAACCAGGAGGGCAATAAAGCATTCAGAAAAAAAGATTCCTATTCTCATTTGTCCATTAAATAGAATAAAAGAAACAATAACTTTTGAATCCTGATTCAAAAATGGATCTCTTACTCTGATGTCCAGAAAACCATTTTTCTGCAGCTCACAAGTGACAGGTTCCAGTAAAAGATGAGTCAGATTTTCTTTTAAAGGGTGAGTTCTGTCACTGCATTATATTATATTACTGCATTAACTTGTATTTCTCTCTAACTTGATGAAAAATGACAGGGAATTTTAGGTAGTCATTTCCACTGGACATGTGCTGACCTTTACCTGACTAGAATGAAAGAGAAGCCCAATGTCAACTTTAACCTTTCTATCCCAACTACCAAATGGACAAACACATGTTAAGCAAACCTGAATGTACAGCCAATTATCTTGGGCTTTTCCAGACTGACTTTGTGAAGCAGTTCTGGTTCAATCTGCTCAGAGGAGCGACTAAAACACAGGAACAGGTTCCCTGTGGTAGCCAGGGGCACCCTGCCTTCCCAAAGGAGTTGGAAATCTCTTTCCTGGCAGTCCCCTCCTGTGGCACATCCCTGCCCTGCAATGCCCTCAGCAGCTCTGCAGCAGAGCCAGGCTCAGAGCTCACAGCCAGCTGAGAGCACCCCCTGTGCCTGCTGCAAACCTTCCCCCAGCTTTGTGCAATACCATGGAAAAATACCACCAAGTGTGACTGACTCACTGCTGGCTTCCCAACCAACAGCTTTTATCTCATCCCTACAGGATATCACCTGTAGTAGCCAAGTTCTTTGCTAATTTTACTGTTTGTAAGTACTATTAATAAATCTTATCATGGAGACACTGATGAGGAATTACAGATCATGTGGTTGGCCAATGACTTCCCACATCCCATCCTGAGAGTACCTGAAATAGCCAGCAAAGCATCTCAGTTACAGCCCAGGACCAGGTCAGGGACAGATTTCCTGCAGCTGTAGCTGGCACAGCTCCCACCAGGCAGCATTTTAAGGCCTCCTCCTCTTCTGGCAGACTCTTCTGGGGAAAAACCAAGGGCCAAAGCCCTGCTCATCTAGTCCAAAAAGTGGACTGCTTTGGAGGGGAGCAGAATGTGATATTGACTGTGAAAATTAATCTCACTCTTTCAACAGAGCTTTGCAAAGGCAAACAGTCCACTTTTGCTGAGATTGAAACTGAAATGAGGCATCAAAACAAGACAGCAGGGACAAAGCAACAGGGAAGGCAAACTGTTTTAGCAATGGTGAGGTCAGGATATTACAGGTTCTCCTGGCAACCTTGTTTTTAATGACAAATGAAAATGGTAGAAGTTGAAGAAAGGAATTTCCCAAATTCTTCAGGTTGTGATACAATGCATCACACTGAACCAGCCATTCATTTCATCAAAATGCAGATGAGGAGAAAATGCAAATAAAAGTCCAGATAAACTCATGGGAATCAGGTCCAGGTATAAGTAGATTTTAATTTCCCTTGAGAAAGCCTCTAAACAATCCAGAAGATATTAGTGACACAACTTAGAAATGATGGCCAATGCCTGGATAATGGAAATAATTGACCATTGTCCAAGCTAAAAGGAAATGGGGGATTTTCTGTTATTTGGTGTTTTCCTGTCAAAACTCTGTGCCAAGCTGGAAGTCATGTGCTAGGCCAAACAGAGCACATGCCTTAGCTAAAAGCCAAACAGAGAGGTCAAACCTGATCCACTTATGCCTTCTACCCTTAAATCCTATGTTTGCAAGGGGACAAGCAGGTTTTCCTGTTCCTCCTTCAGCCTTTAAAGAAAACAAGACTTTTAATCTATTTAGAGGCCCTTTCTGACATTCTTTAGCTGCAGTTTTTCTCAATCAACCTAATCTTTTCCCATCGAGCTCCATGCTAATCCCATTTTGCTTCCCTCCTTAAACTAATAAAAGATTAGAGTGACATTTCAGAAAGGGCACCGTATTAAGCAGCTTCTTTCCCATCTCAGCAGACCAGGGTGCACAAAATGCAGTGAACAGGCCATTAATCTCATGGTAATGAGGTGTCAGTGTGAATGGAGCCCTCCTCCCTGATCCCTGGGAAGGGTGGGGACAAGGAGGACACTGCACCCACCCAGGGGGCAGCAGACCCAAGGAGTGTTGTTTGTGTGCTGGTGGCAGCAGATCCTGTGCCCACTGTGCCATGGTGACCATGGCCAGCAAACATCCACATGGACCTGTCACCCCTGACACAAACCCAGCTTTGCCTCCGTTCTAATTAGCAGCATTAAACTGTTTATCAGCCCCAGCTTTGCTCTCACAGCTGATCAATTAGCATCAGCTGCCACACACAGAGATGTTTTTCACACCTATCCATCCAGCTGGTGAAAACCATGGGCAAACTACTTCCTTCATTCCTACAGGGGACAAGCCAGTGCTCTTCCTGGCAGCATGTCTGCATTGGTATTATCCACTTTGCTTTAATACAGAAAGAATGTTTTCATTTTCTTAAAAATGTCACCATTCCCCTAAAGAAAAGTCCCTGGGAGGCTCAAATGTTAGCAAGTGCCGAGAAAACTTTCTGAGAGAAGTCTGAGGTGGGTGATGTGTGGTGACATCCGTGCTGTCCCCTGCTCCAGCAGGATGCTCTCCCCACAGCGTGAGCTGGGCTGGGAATTGCAGCTCTGCTGCACACACAGTGCCAGGAGCCTCTGCTCAGCCCAAAATCCTCTGTGTGGTCACCAGTGCATCTGGGCTCAGAGCAAACTGGAGCAACAGGGTTTGAAAATAACAACCAGGGGAGAGGGATGCTGAAGGAACCGTGGAGGAAAAGGGCAGCACATCCTACAGAAATGTCTCTATGCATGGATTTCACTTGTGCATTTGCTTTTCTTTCTTGTGAATAGTGAATTAAACCTGTGGATTTCATATCCTCAAAAGCCAAGTGTATGAAAGTCAAACTATTCCACAAATTACTTTTGTAATTTGTTCCTTTTTATGGTTGTGTAGGTACTACTAATACAGGCAAGAATTGCCTTAAAAATATTCACCCCATAGAAGAGTTCAACCCTCCTCCTGCTGTTTGAGGCAGTCTAACCCTGCAGTTGCAAACTCACTGTTCTGTCTTGGTACAGTCACTTAATGCTAGACATCAGCAAAGAAACTGATTAATTGGAACTATTTCAAGGAGAAAATTCACCAGAAGCTGAAACTTTACAGTAGATTAGAAAATGCATTTTTCTACAATTACAGGAGGACACAGCATCACTGGTATTGCCAATA
This sequence comes from Agelaius tricolor, assembly GCF_023055355.1. Classification (NCBI taxonomy): domain Eukaryota; kingdom Metazoa; phylum Chordata; class Aves; order Passeriformes; family Icteridae; genus Agelaius; species Agelaius tricolor. The sequence goes on along the minus strand of NW_027269278.1, from coordinate 4,829,945 downwards.
AATGTCAATTTTTACCCATGCAGCCTCCAGCTAAGTCTTCATTCTGACTTTCTCATCTAATTACATGCATAAAAGAGATACCTTGAAGTAAAATAAAAGGTTTTTCTCCAATGCACATTGCTTAGAAAAATTCTACCTCTCCTCCACCAGTTTTGGAAGTCAACTGTCTTGGCAGAGCTTAGCCTCTTACCTGTATACTGTGGTGGGTGGGGAGCTCAGGGTGTCATAGATGAGCCTCACATGTCCTTGGTACAGCTCCAGAGCCAAAGGATCATTGTCTCCTTTGTACAGTAAGATGCCATTGTCCTTGTCTGTGGCTACCTGTGAAACATTCATAACCACATGAGGATGCTTGAGAATGATTAATAAAAGGAATAAACCTGTATTTAAAATCAAACCAAAATCATACATGCAATTCAAATATGCTTTAATACATCATATATGTGAGCAGCAATGAGAGCAAGAGCCAGGAGGCACAGAAAGCTCTTGGTGCCCTTGGGTGGGCTCACACACAAAAGTCAACTTCCCATTTCACATGAGAACCAGTTTCCAGTTGTCTTCTGAACCTTGGACCGGTATCAAAATCCCAGGCCTCCTGTCTGCTGAATAAGAAAAATATTGTCCAGAGAGGCCATTCAGAGCAGCCTGCTTTAAGAAGCACTGAACACCAAGCTGTACAGGATAAAACACAGTGCTGTAGGAAGAATCAGTAGGAAGACACAGAGCGCTCCTGAATCATCCCTGGCTGTGTTGCCAGTGTGGGAATCGGAGTCTGGAGGGATTCTGGAGCAGCATGTGTGCCCACAAAGGTACACCGGTGCCTCGGTCACTCCTTCACATTTCACTGATTTTAGACCACACAAGTGGCTCACAATTTTTTCCAGGACTTTGGCCACCAGGCCTGGTTCCATCAGCATAGGATACATGCATGTTACAGGCTAAATGTCAAAATGCATGGATTTCACTTGTACATTTGCTTTTCTTTCTTGTGACTAGGGCATTAAACCTGTGGATTTCATATCCTCAAAAGCCAAGTGTCTGAAGGTCAAACCGTTCTACAGCTTACCTTTGTCATTTGGGTTTTTTTGTGGTTGTGTAGTTCCTAATGATACAGACAAGAGATTCCTTAAAAATATTCACCCCACAGAAGAGTTCACCCCTCCTCCTTCTATTTGAGGCAGTCTGACCCTGCAGTTGCATATTTGCCACTGTTAAGTCACAACTGACACAGAGACAGTCAGAAGTAGCATAAGCACTCTGTCCTTACTGAAACTGCTTCTTTTATACACTGCTCTGGTACAGGTGGGCCTGATTGGTCATTTAATCAATACATTTCACCTGACTGGTTAATTAACAAGACACTCATTTGTAAACAATCTTACGAGAAAAACAAGAAAACAGATATTAGAAAAACACGACCTGCGGGTTGTTTTAATAATTGGCTATCACTGTTTATCTCCAGCTCCCTAAAGTCTCCTGGGCTGATTCTGGGGAACCTTATCTAGCTTTCTCTCTCTTTGGCCAGGCTGTCATTATCCAACACATTCACTCTTCTGTCTTGGTACAGTCGCTTAATGCTAGATGTCAACAAAGAAACTGATTAATTGGAACTATTACAAGCAGAAAATTCACCAGAAACTGAAACTTTACAGTTGTGAGTGTACCAGTTGTGGGTTTCTCTGGGTCTGGATTGAAGGCACTTGAGACAGTAGTTCATGTTCAGACCCAGGTGTTTATTATTTCTTATCAGTAAAACAGTCCCACTACTGTGAGTTCGGCAGCTTTTCATTAGAAGGCACAAAATGGCCAACAATCTCTGGTTACAAGGTCTTTTAAGACTAAACTATCCAATCAAGAACTGACACCTGGATTATTTTCCCTTTTAACCCAATAATAATCCCAAAGAGCCCACAATGCAGACTTTTCTGCCCAATTAGAAAATGCCACCCAAACCCATGGAGAAGAAGGAAGAAGAAGCATGAAGAAGAAACCCAGGATGACACCCTGTGCCCTCCATCTTGCTTCCATCCACAACATACTAAAAATCCTGAAGCCTAAATTTCTCACCAAGTGATACACCTACACTACTCTCTGTAATCTATTTCACACTTTTGTAGATTCCAGTCTATCTTGAATCTGGGAAACTTTCTCCATGGATGAGGGTCAAAGTCATGACTCCCATGGAGGTCAGGGCACCCCAGAGCAGGGAGAGAAATATTCCCAGTTCCCTGAGTTTCCACAACAGCAGATTAGAAAATGCATTCTCCTCCAATTACAGGAGGACACAGCATCACCAACAAACATCACTTTCCCCCCCGTGCAGCCTCCAGCTAAGCCTTTACTGCGACAAACCTGCAGGGAGATGTTGGCCTGGGGGCGGATTTTGGCGGGGGGCAGCTCCACGTAGGAGTCCTTGCCCACGAAGTTGACGGTGATGAGCTTCTCGCAGCGCTGCCCCGCGAAGCCGGCCAGGCAGCGGCACACGGGCTCGTGCTGCGCCACCACGCACTGCGCGCCGTGCTGGCACTCGTAATTGTCACACGGACTCGTCTGCAGCAGCACCATGGGCGGCGGCGTCTCGCAGAACAGGCCACTGCAAAGGGAAGGAAAGTTCAGCCTCAGTCACCGGCACTTTATTGGTTTTGTGTCAGGTGCTGCTGATGCCTTGGAGTGGTTGCCTAAAATAGAGGCTGGACAGAATTAAGAGAATAAAAGCAGAAGGTTCTTAATAAATACTCGTGTTGCGTTGTGATTTCAGGGTTTAGCTCAGAACCTTGGGTCCCTCCCTCCTGATAATTCCCTCCCAGGTGTGTCAGTCACCTCTCCTTTCCCCTCCCAGCACTGTCTGTCAATCCTGGCATTCCAGAAGGGCCTTGAGTGATTGGCAGATCCAAAGGATGCCCTCTACCCCTGGGGACATTGGGCCATCCAGGTGTCCTTTGTCCCTTTGTCCCTCCCCTCCTGTCCCTGCTTGGTGGCTCCCTGCCCCTTCCCTGCCCCTCTCCCCGGGGTTAAAGGAGCAGCAGCCACGGGCTCAGGGAGTTCTGTTGGAGCTGGTGCTGCATTCAGAGGCCTGAGGGCCAGAATAAAGCTCTGGATCCAAACCCTCCATCAGAACCGACTCCTTTCCTTCACCATCACCTTAAAGCTTCTCCACAGAGGGAAACCTGAGGAGCAGCCCCTGTTATGGGGGGAAGCTCCATCCCAGCAGCACCAGAGCTCCTGCAGGCCTGGACTTGTCCCCACGTGCCAACCGCAGCACCCAACCAGGCAAAAGTGTCTGTGGGGTGAAACACCACACACCCAGCCAGCCAAAAGTGTCTGTGGGGTGAAACACCACACACCCAGCCAGCCAAAAGTGTCTGTGGGGTGAAACACCACACACCCAGCCAGCCAAAAGTGTCTGTGGGGTGAAACACCACACACCCAGCCAGCCAAAAGTGTCTGTGGGGTGAAACACCACACACCCAGCCAGCCAAAAGTGTCTGTGGGGTGAAACACCACACACCCAGCTGGCCAAGGGTGTCTGTAGGGTGAAACACCACACACCCAGCCAGCCAAGGGTGTCTGTGGGGTGAAACACCACAGTGCTGCTGTTTGGTTCAGCACCAAGGGCCAGACAAGCTCAGGCATGTCCCATCTGCAATATTGGTAACATTCCAATAGACTCACTTTTACTCTCTTAATCTTGTCTAGCCTCTGTTTTAGGTGGCCACTCTGAGAGGAATAGAGGATTTGTCTTTACAAACCAGCTCTGGGTCTGCTGGTGGATGAAACCAGCACTGGGAGATAAAAGAAACAATGGAAGGATTCCACTGATTGATGTATGGAGAAAGATATTTGCTTTTACAAATAAACTTTAGGTTTGCTGATAAATGAAATTAGACATTGAAAGATGAAAGAAACAATGCGGAAGAAAAACCCCTAAATTCTGTAAGAATTAAAAATTAAAAGGGAGGGTTATACATTAGAGGGAAATCTTTGGTATCAGACATTCTGGGAAGTCTGAACCTCTCAAGTACCTCAGCCAATGGGGAAAGAGAGCAGGGAAATGTGGCCGGGAAATTGGGATAAAAGGAGGCTGCATCCTCCAAAAATTGGAGACCCCAGGGGAATGCACCCATGGCCTCTCCCTTTATTCAAATAAAGTCAAAGGACTCCTCTGTCTCCTTTTTGGATATAAACCTCTGGTGTTTGTGGATGAATTTTCCTAACAAACTCCAAGACATCAGTTCTGGTGACCCAGGTGGGATGATGGTCACGAGGTTTTCAGGTAATTGTGAGTTTGGTCCATTTACATCTCAGGGGTTAATTCTCCAATTACATTTTCAGGTAATGAAGTCATTTACTTCAAGTTATTCCCCCAAATTCACTGTTGTTTACATCTCTGGGGCCTGAGACAGTGAGGTGTCCTTGAGTTCCAGGCCTAGAGAGGAATTGTTTTATCTCAATGAAACGGGAAAACAGCAGCTGACAGGCCATGGAGTTTCAGAGCTATACACTAAAGCAGTGCAGGATCTGAAAAATAGAAAAGCTGAAATCCTAGGGCATCACTGCCCTTCTGCTTTGGAGCAGTGGCTCTGAGGTCCAGGCACCTGCTGTGTGCCTGCTGTGAAAGGAGCCCAGCTGAGTGCTGGCAGGGATCCTGAGCTGGGTGTGAACAAGGCAGTGCAGACACTGAGAGCAGCCTGAAGTGCCCTTTGCTCGGGTTCTACAGCTCTGCAAGGCACTGCAGCCTGCCTGAAACAGCTTCCACCCCTACTGTGCCCTGCAGAGCTTCCCAGTGAAGCCTGTGAGCCATTCAAACCTGAGACCTCCCCATCCTACATCTGTGATTTGAGTCTACTCTGCAAACAAGGGAATCCCTTTCCAGAGGTACCAGCAGAACAGAGCACTGCTATCCCAGCCTGTGAGCTCCATTCTACCTAATGCCCATTGTTTTGTTTTGTCTTTGGCAGCAAGTAGGAAACAGAAGGAAAATCAGTGCGTATAATTTTAATGTTTTGGAAGTTAAAAATAATCATAATAAAAAATCCACGTGACCCACAACAGCCTCCACTAACAGAAAGCAAATGTTGGAAGAAGCCAGAGTGTCTGTGCTTAGTGTGCTCTGAAAGATTCCCCAAGCTCCTGCTATGGCTCCTGCACACCCTTGCTTGTTGTGAAACCCCCCTGGTGTGTGGCTTTACCAGGGCAGCTCTCCTGATACTGGCACCTAGAACTTACATTAGTGACAGCTCTGTCAAGGCCCTTTCCTTTATAATTTTAAACATTTTTTATAAGTATATATTTAGAAATAATTAATAAGATTTATTTCCCCAGCAGTGGAAATGTGGAACACAGCCTGACTCCCTTCCATAGCTTGGCCAAGTCCATTCTGCCTGGTACAATCTCATTTATTTAAATAATCACTGTGAGTTCCTTGCAGGAGCCTGTCCCAGTGGAGAGCTCAGAAGCATCTGCAGCACAGAGGAGCAGTGCTTCCATCAGGCTCTGCAGATAATGTGTGCTTCCCCACCAGAGCAGCATTTATCAGGCAGCACTTCTGTGAGGCTGATTGCTGGAGGGAAGCTCGGAGAACTCGGGGTTTATTCAGCAGCACTCACAAATTCTCTAAAATGTTTTCATCTGCAGGGGGCAAATGAGTGCTTTTTGGGAAGAAAACACTGAAAACTTTTCAGGAGGAAAGCAGATTCTGCAGCTGGGAGAAGTTGGTGAGTGCTAAGGAAAGGTGCTGCAAGGAGCACAGCTACACCTGACCAGTGAATGGGAAGTGATGAAATAGGAGAGTGAGCGTGTGCATGGTGGCACTATTGATTTTTGGGGCTGTCATGAGAGCCTCACTGTGCATGAGGCCCTACCTACACTGCTCAGAAGTACCCAATGCCATTTGTTCAGCTGTGTGAGGATGGAAGTTTTAACATCTTTTTAATGTGTGGCTTTGACACACAGTGTAGTGACAACCATAAAATCATTACAGGTCTGTGCTTTTATTACAACAGCATAAGCTCTGGATAATTGGGAGGGCACTCTGCAAACTCACTGCTGGGAAATGATTCCTGATACTCTGCCAAAAAACTTTATTAATCATCATCTTAGGTCTCCTAGTTACCTTTGTTGGGCCACCCCTCGTGTTTTCTCCTTTTCATCAACACTTGCAGCCTTCAAACACGTGCACAGTTATCTCCTTGTCACACATCCCCGTGCCCAAGGCAGCTGTGAGGACAGGGGAGTCTGCAACCCTGAACATCAGAAGGCTGAGCTCTGTCAATCACCATATTTGCATTTGTAATCTTAACAGGAAAAAAGCCCAAACCTCAGAACCCCCTTCAGAGCAGCAGGCCTTTAAACTACAAAAGGCTTGAGTCATGGGAAGAATAATGAGATCATATTTTGTTAGCAGAATTTTAATCCTGCAATCAAACAAGATCAGGGACTGTTCTGCATGGGGAACACATGGGGCTCCATCTTGCTGTCTGCCTTGGCAGAGGGAGTGTAGTAGTGCTCAGTGTGAGGTTTTCCTCCCCAAAGACCCTTGTCTTCCTTGCATCTTGCACAGGAAATTTAAGGAAGTGGCATGGACTAGTGGAAAAAAGAAAGCCAACAGGAGAACTGAAGTTAATCCTGGCTGTGCTGTTGACAGGCAGTGGAGTTGCTTTGCTTGCCCATGGTTGCCCTGGGCTGTGAAGTGCTGTCTAAGCTGGTAGTTGAGTTTTGGAGCTTAGTGTAGAAAGATTCCTCCTCTACTTGGAGGACTGTTAGTGCAATGAGAGCCCCTCATCTGATCAAGAGAGGAGACTGGACTGCTCCAGGTCCTGCTCTTGATGCCCCTGGTGTGAGACCAGGCAACCTGGGGCACTGCCTAAATTGCCAGTAGAGCTCTTTGGTACATGGGAAGGGACCAGACCAACCTCCCACCTACCCCTGCTGCTTCACCCAGCTGTGTCAACTCAGAACATCTCTGACCAACACTGTGACTCTGCTTTCCCAGAAAAAAACCCTCACATTCATCACTGCCTAGTGCTTACAGGCCTTAAAAATCAGAGGGCCTGCAGCAAAAGTCTCCCAGTCAGCCCCATGTGATGACAGGCTGGAGTTAGCCTTGACTCCAGATGTGGCTTTGCAATCCCATTTCTCAGCTCTAACAATTGGCTAACACTGAGGATTTACATCCCACAGTCACGTTAGCCTCACCAGTCACCAATCTGCAGGATCCCTAAGGCCATCAAATGGACTGGAGCAGAGAGTGAAACATGGAGAGAATTTTGAAATTCAGAGGATATCTGATAGCTTGTAAATAACAAGCCTGATTCTGTGAAACCATGGGCTGACATCATGTTGTATATCAATGCCTGTTCAGGGAAGGCTGTCTGCTTTGCAACAGAAACGTGTGTTGGGAGGGAAGGGAAAAAACCCCAAACCAGCAAGGATGAAAGCAAGAAGAATGAAAACAGTTGCAGATACAAAGCAGAGAAGATGATTTATAAGTGTTCATGCAATTTCTGCTTTGTCAAGACTGATCATTTCAGGTACTCCTTCTTTGTCTCATGTGTGTATTTCAAACACAGAAAAGGTTTAGCTGGAAGGAAGCCAGTATCCAGCCCCAGGCAATGATTAGTGAATCCATTTGGAGGAGCACACTTATCTTTGACAGACAGAGATTTCCAGGAGTCAGATATATTGGCAGCTGTCAGAATGAGAGGCTGGAAATTTACAGCCTGAATCAAACTGAGCTCGTCCAAGAGGCACAGAGACACTGCCACAAAATCTTCAGACTCACGTTTTCCTTGCAGCCAGTTGGGAGGGTTCATAAACACAATTTTATTTTCCTTTGCTCACTCTGCACATGCAGGGTTTATCTCCATATAACTTAGGTGGGTGTGTTAGGTGGTGTGCTTAGTGTGTGAGCAGGGATGGCTGGGGCAGGCACACTCACACAGCACTGCCCCAAAATCGCTGCTTTCCAAGCAAAAAATATCCAGTTAACTTGTTAAAACCTCCTTTAAGCAGGGACAGGCACCTGTTCACAGGGGGATGTCAGATCAGGGCTGGGAGAGGATGATGAGGATGTCAGATCAGGGCTGGGAGAGGATGATGAGGATGTCAGATCAGGGCTGGGTTAGAGGATGGTGGGGATGGGAGATCAGGGCTGGGTTAGAGGCTCATGGGGATGTCAGATCAGGGCTGGGTTAGAGGCTGATGGGGATGGGAGATCAGTGCAGGGTTAGAGGCTGGTGAGGATGGGAGATCAGGGCTGAGTTAGGGGCTGATGGGGATGTCAGATCAGTGCAGGGTTAGAGGCTGATGGGGATGTCAGATCAGGGCTGGGTTAGGGGCTGATGGGGATGTCAGATCAGGGCTGGGTTAGGGGCTGATGGGGATGTCAGATCAGGGCTGGGTTAGAGGCTGATGGGGATGTCAGATCAGGGCTGGGTTAGGGGCTGATGGGGATGTCAGATCAGGGCTGGGTTAGGGGCTGATGGGGATGTCAGATCAGGGCTGGGTTAGGGGCTGATGGGGATGTCAGATCAGGGCTGGGTTAGGGGCTGATGGGGATGTCAGATCAGGGCTGGGTTAGGGGCTGATGGGGATGTCAGATCAGGGCTGGGTTAGGGGCTGATGGGGATGTCAGGGCTGGGTTAGAGGATGATGGGGATGTCAGGGCTGGGTTAGGGGCTAATGAGGGTATCAGATCAGGGCTGTTAGAGGCTGGTGAGGATGGGAGATCAGGGCTGGGTTAGGGGCTGATAGGGATGTCAGATCAGTGCAGGGTTAGAGGCTGATGGGGATGTCAGGGCTGGGTTAGAGGCTGATGGGGATGTCAGGGCTGGGTTAGAGGCTGATGAAGGTATCAGATCAGTGCTGTTAGAGGCTGGCTCGGATGGGGGTGAGCCCTGCCGTACCTGAAGCCCTGCGGGCACACGCAGGTGTAGCCATTGACCGCGTCCACGCAGGCGGCTCCATGGCGGCACTTGTGGCCCACGCAGTCATCATCATCCACTTCACAGTGCTTGCCGCTGTAGCCCGGCAGGCACTCGCATCTGAAAGGCAGAACATCCCTGTTAATGGCTCCTTTCACACCGGCAGCTCGCTCAGGCAGCCCAGCACCTGGTGGATGTGGGTGGGGACATGTTTGCAATTATTGCTGGCAGCATCAAGCACAGCTCCCGCCCAGGTCCCTCCTGGCTGCCTGCATTTGAGCTTCTGCAACCTGCTGAAATTCCAGTCTAGCAAAGCACCACCATCCCACAGCTTCTCCTCAGCTGAGTCTGTGAGAGGGGTGTTCACCCTACAGAGTCCCAGCTGTGCTAAAGGCGGCAATCCCCTCCCTGACCCTACAGAATAAGGGACAATATTCTGCAAGGGCAGTGTCATACCCCACAATATGATTTTGCCAGTGCCTGCACACTGCTGGGTAATTGAGCTTGGCCCTGTACACAGGAAGGGTCCACCTTCCAAAACAGTCTGTGAACAAGCCATAAACCTCAGCAAATTCAGAGAGAAAGACCAAATTTTGAGACCACCACCTGCTTTCCATTCATTGGCAAAATTCATTTCCATTCAAAACGCTGCTGCAGCAGTGGAAAGTTGTCTGTGCAGCATGTCTTTTGCCATGGTGACACTGCACCTTCTGCTGTGGGGTGACACCGTGGGATGGAGCACAGTGGGATGTACCCAGACCTGCAGACGTTGCCTGTTGGTTTTATTTTGTACAATTTTCAAGTCTGCTATACGAAGGCTGAATCAGCATTTCTATTTATAAGTCTTGCAGAAGTGTATAACCTGACAATAGAAAATGCATCCCAAAGTCTCTGACTTGGATCAGATCTTTTGGGATTGCTGAGCAGCCTTTTTTTGAATCTATACTGTAGGCAATGTTTAGTCATGAACACTCTTTAGTCCATAAAACACATTTTAGTCCTCCCAGCTGGATGTTGCACATCTGGAAAACAAAAGGCATACCACTTCAAGCAAATCAGGAGAAGAGCTGCAGAGAATTTCAGCACTAAAAGAGAGGTTTGTGCTCTTGCTAGAGCCTGTGGTTGGACCCAACGTGCTAGTCACTGAGAGCTGGAAGAGGAGACACATTATAAAGCTGAGGATGTGGCATCAGGAGAGAGGCTACTGCTCCATCAATCTGTTCAGCTGGCCTCCTCCTCCTTCTCCCTGCCAGCAGCCTGGTGGGGTAAATGCAGGGGGAACCTTGTGGAAAACCTCTTCAGAGGAACTGGACACACAGGAGTGATGAGGAAACACCACTTCCACTTCCCAGGCAGCATCCTTGTGCTGGCTGCTGTCCCCAGTGACAGCAGGTGGCTCCTGGCTGCTCCCAGGGCTGAGCTGGGTGACTCTGCAGGATCAACAGCGTCACCTGTGAGTGCCAGTGGCCAGGAGAGGCTGCAGGGTGACAGCAGCCACCCCACCCAGGGGTCACTCACAGAGAATGTGAGCTCCAGGCCCTTGCAGAGCATGGCCTGACTGCCTGAAGGAGGAAATGGGGCACAGCCTGTTCTGTCCCTGGGCAGGGGTGGGGGCATGCAGAACCCTCCTTCCCTGCAGGACAGCCCCAGCACCACCTGGCAGCCACAGGAGGGTCCATCTCCCACCTCTGCACGTGTGCATTGCTATTTTACACCTTGCTGCCTCAGGGAATACTGTGGTTAACATAATGGAGATGACAAATCAGAGCAAAGAGCAAAAAACAAGAGGTGTTCCTGCCCCAAACCCTAAGAAATGGGCAGCATTTTCTGGCAGCATTGCAGACACACCTGCAAGGAAATAGTGTCAATCAAAAGACTTTGTGAGGGGAACTGGCAGCATTTAATCCTGTTGTTTTTTATTGATCCCTGCAGTCCTAATATAAAGTGATGTAATAATGAACAATGTGCAGTTCCTTATTCAGGGCTGCCATGCATCACTTTTATGATGTGTATTGGCTATCTCAGTAATGACAGAACCGCCACTTTTCTCTGCGGGGCTGCATTAAATCAGCATTTTAAGCTGTCAGGTAATAATTCCAAGCTTTAGAATAATAAAGTATATTTATATCATGCTCCAACATCAATACAGTGAATGGAAAAACATGCTCCTTTCTTGAAGTTATTTTTTGGAAGTAATTTCATTGTGTTAAAGGCTGTTTTTTTTGTTTTGTTTTCTGGCATATAGAAAGCTACTCTTCTTCTATACAGTAACAGCATACTAAAGATGTGGAGGCTGGAAGGGAGGAAAGCCACCTGCATATTTAACTCCAAAAGCAAAGAGCTCTGTGCAGCCAAAGACACACTGAAATATCCAGTTTGCTTCCAAGCTTGGCTTTAGAAGCATGGAATTCCTTTTGGGTCAGTCTCCTCTGAGCTCTTGGTGTGTCACATCTAAGCTGAAGCTACCAAAAAATGCCTGCCTGATGTCCAGGAGGGGAGAAATTCAGCCCCATGAGTTCCTCATCTGGACTCCTCCTAGAAACCCAGGGTCTGTGCCATCAGGGAATGAGGCATGGTAACTCCATCCTTATCCCACAATCCCAGACATGCCAGCAAGGGACTGAGGGTCAGTCAGTAAAATCTGATGTTAAGAAGTAAAGAAGGTGGCAAAGAAACCTTCATGTTCTGATCCTGGCAAGAGAGTATTTTACACAATTAGATATCTCATTTCCCAGTGACCATCTGACACCACTACAGTTCAAATCTTGTTTTCTCCTACAGCCTTGTAGTGATGGCAACATTCCCAGTATCACAGAGAGCCTAAAACATGTCCAGTGGTATTTAAATTGTTGGCCTATCTGAGGGGATTTGCATCTGCATGCACTCAATGTCTGTTGTATTCAAGCAGTGAATCACAGCTTCTATGGCAGGGCCAGAATGGAATTTCCCTCCCCACCTCAATAAATAACTTGGCTTCCTATTTTTTTTTCCTCTTGTCATCTCTTCTTGCCTCTGCAGGGCTGCAGACTGACCAGAGCTGACAGTCAGGCTCTGTGCCCTGGGCATCTGAGCAGGACAGACAGACTGCTGTGTCCTGCTCACATGCCCAGGGCACTCCTGCCATTGACACCCTCTGCCTCTGAAGCAGACAGACAGACAGACAGACAGGAGCCAGACTCCTCCTGCAGGAGCCTCATCCTGCACCACAGGAGCTCAGGGGATCATCTCCAGCACAGGAGCACAGGCTGCTGGTTTCAGAGCCCCAGCAGCATCCAGACATCTCTGCACAACTGCTGAGGGCTCATTTCTGAATGGTCTGGGGCCACCAAAGTATGAAAGAAATAGCAATGCTTGGACACCTCTACATTCAAGGCTCCTTCACTTCTCAAGTTTGGCTGCTAGGAAGCCAATGGGACAGAAGGAGTAAAGAAATAATGGATTTTTCTGTATTGTTCTGTGGCTGTGTTCACAGGGGTCCGAGGATGAGGGAAGAGACGAGGATCTGACTCCATGTTTCAGAAGGCTGATTTATTATTTTATTATATATATTATATTAAAGCTATACTAAAAGAATAGAAGAAAGGATTTCATCAGAAGGCTGGCTAAGAATAGAAAAAGAATCGATAACAAAGGTTTGTGTCTCAGACAGAGAGTCCAAGCCAGCTGACTGTGATTGGCCATTAATTAGAAACATGAGCCCAATCCCAGATGCACCTGTTGCATTCCACAGCAGCAGATAACCATTGTTTGCATTTTGTACCTGAGGCCTCTCAGCTTCTCAGGAGGAAAAATCCTAAGGAAAGAATTTTTCATAAAAGATGTCTGTGACGGTGTTCTATGAATAGTGGGAAGAATAACACAACAAAGAGTAGCAAAAAATACTTAAAAGCAGTTATTTAGCTCCCCTCAAGGGCTAGTGGCCCTACTGTGAAGAACACTTTTCTAGCAAGATTGTGAGAAAATGTATCTTGTTTACTCAAATTGTTTGGGTGCAGGTATGACAATGCTTCCAGAAATGGGAAAACCATTCAGGGCCACAGCTGCCTGCACCCCTTCATGCTCTAAAAGAAAGCAGTTTGAGTCACTAGCCTTCACCTCAAAACATGATGTAGCTACTGAATTAACCAAAGGTGCTGGATTAACCAAATGATGGATTAATTGGGAATGAATCCTGGAAAGAACATCAGGGACTATTTATGCACTGGCACACACCTCCTTGTCTGGTGCCTACCCATCAGTTCAGGAACCATCCTCATCATTTAATAGCTTCATCTTCTTCAAGATTTGGAAACATTTCTGTCTGGAGGCTTTTCACCCAAAAGAAAGGCTGGTGTTGTACTGCCTGTCTAGCAGAGAGCCAGCTGCCCTTGAGATAGCCACCCTCTCTAAGATTTTGGTTCCTTTCCTTCTAACTCTCCTGAAATGTCCTGTGTGTCAGTTCACACTGTTCTGACATGCTGGCTGCTTCACAGGACACAATGTGACCTCAGCTGGAAGTTGCCAGGAGGAACAAAGCCTGTCACCTTCCCTGTCCTGGGAGAGGACAGAGCCCCAGGAGGGGATCAGTGAGCACCCAGGGCTGCACTGTGAGCACACCTCAGGGAAGGTGCAGACAGCAGCTCCCTCTGCACTGAACTCTCCTGCATTTGTCTCCAGAGATCTTTTCCTGAGAAGGATTTCACAGAGCTGGACTGTCCAGCTGACTGTCTCTGTTTGCTAAATTGCTCTCCACACAAGCCATGAACACTGTGCACCTCTCCAAGTCCCCAGGCCCAAAGCTCCTGGTGCTTTGCTGCCATCCAGAACACAAGGCTTTGTCTCACCCCTGTGACACAGCCAGTGTCATTCCCAACAGGAAAATGCAAACACAGACATCACCAAAGCCCAGATGAGCCAAGCAAGGCCAATGGGAAAGGCAGCTCCTGAGCTGGAGCCACCCAGCTCTGGATCTGTTCAGGCTCCTGTTACACTGTTTGAATTTATAAGTGCCCTAAGGGTCACACAAGGAAGCTGTCTTTGGTTTGTGATGTAGGATAAGGTGCTTTGCAGTGACTGTTCCATAAATTCTCCTATTGCCATGCTCTATTCCAGAATAATTCCTCTGCTCTGGGGGTACATCCATTATTTTCAGTAAACCACAGAAAGCTAGAAAAGTATGTATGGATGCATTAAAGTTAAAATGTGGCACAGACAAATGAAATGTATATAGTCTTGCATAATTTGTGTTAATTTTGGAGATTTTTGCTCCCCACTCATTGCCAGTACAACCCCAGTCAAGCCAATGGATGAAAGTGCCCTCTGTGGAGAGACCAAGAGATGTATGGATGGATTAAAGTTAAAATATGGCACAGACAACTGAAATGTACATAGCCTTGCATAATTTGTGTTAATTTTGGAGATTTTTGTCCCCACTCATTGCCAGTACAACCCCAGTGAAGCCAATGGATGAAAGTGCCCTCTGTGCAGAGACCAGCACACACACACACACACACACACACACACTCTCTTACCTGGTTCCTTTGTCCAGGGGAACACATTTGGACTCATGCTGGCAGGGATTTAGATCAGGAACACAGTGGTTAATCACCTCATCACACAGTTCACCTGAGGCAAAGGAAAAGCAAAAAAGCTGTGACACAGTTTGAACAATGTTGAACACCCATGATGTCCAGGGATGGCCAATCTCCCCAAGTGGAGACAGCTCAGTAGTTCAGCAGGAAGTGACAAAATTGCTTGTTGAGGGCATGTGAGACTTCATTAAATCAGCTCCTTTGACCTACAGTGACCACACTGTTCCTATCACAGGGGTTTGAAAGCCTGATATCAAAGCACTGATGTATGAACTCCACTTGGAGACAGACAAGGGATCAAATGGGCAGCTCCTGACCCAGAACCTCTTATTTCAAAGCAAGAAAGTGACACAAAAGTGAAGTTGCTCATTAGACCCCAACATTTTCACACGGGCACATATTTCAGCCATGGTTAATACACTGCCAAAGAAGCTGATTGGACATCATTCTGGGAAAGAACAACAACCCACAAACCCTCCCCCCAAAACCTCTGTGACTCTCCATAATAGGAACCAGCTTTAGGACTGCATGCAATTATAAAACATTCACTATTTATAAGAGAAGTACTAGCTCTATTGTGCTCACAGGAGATGATGTCTTTTCAGAAAAAATCTACCTCATGTAAGCCCAGCTCAGCTGTTTCTAGGTCTGGTGTATAAAATGCCATGAGCCTCCCTGGATTTGTATAAGTTTTAATAATTAATAGCTGTAGAACATTCAAGCCGTGATAGTTTATTTAAAGACAATCCTTCTCTGAGTTCTGAATTATTAGGTCACACTTCAGTACCCCAGGCTTTGAGATCCAGCCAAAGACCACAGAGATCTTTGCCTTCCCTAGAATCACACAGAAACCTATCCCACACCTCCCAAAGCCTTGCAGGGAAAGCAAAGGTCAGGTAATCTCAGCATGGAACCCCCCAAAATCTACAGTCCCAAAGCCCCCCTGTGCAGCTCCACCAGAGGAGCACATCTGCAGGCTTTCAAGGGTACACATATTTTCTGTCCCTGTGCATGGTACACACCATCACATAAGGAACAGGCCATGGGAATGCTGGGGAAAAAGGATAATGTGGGAGGCACTGGTGGGCTGGCACTGTTCTGGAAGGTTTTCATGGAGCTGCAGCTCCACCTGTCCTGGGAGAAATGCCATTTTCAAAAATCCTTACATTTCTCTACACTCTAGTGGTTACAGAGAAACACTTGAAAACACAAGCCAAGCAAACCACAAAGATCAAAATTCAGATGGAAAATGCAAATCAGAACCATCCATCTTTTATCAGTTCTGTGATCTGGTGAGCTGGCTGAGAGCACAGTTTTGAGGATTATTCTGGTGCTGATAGGTGTGGTTTGTTAACTCCCCCAGGTGCTACTGCTCTGTCAGGTTATTCCTCCCACTTGTGGAAGCACAAGTGTCCACACATCTTGTGTGCAGTACAAGATACACAGATCTTGATATGACTCTTCCTCTTAGAATGGAAGTATAATATGTGTTTGCCAAAACTACTCAATTGTTTTTCTGTGTTTCAAACATGAACGTGTCCTAAATCTGCTTTTGAGAGCTGTCTAATGTAAATGAGAGCAGGAACACAACCCATGGGAGGTGGCACTGCCAGCACAAACCCCATCCTCGTGGGCCATACACACCCTCCTGGCTTTTTTACAAACCCTCCTGGCCTGGTGCTGGGCTGGCACTGCCAGGGGAGTCTGCCTTGGCATCCTGCAGTTTATTGTGCACAGAAGTTACAGGACAGGCAATTCCACCTGGAGCCAAGGGATCCCAGGCAGCCACCACTGTTAAAGGCTACTGTCACAAACACATTTTATGAGAAATCCTTTCCTTAGGATTTTTTCTCCTGAGAAGCTGAGAGGCCTCAGGAACAAAATGTAACCAATGGTTATCTGCTGCTGTGGAATGCAACAGGTGCATCTGGGATTGGTCTCATGTGGTTGTTTCTAATCAATGCCCAATCACAGTCAGCTGGCTCAGACTCTCTGTCCAAGACACAAGCTTTTGTTATCATTTCATTCCTTTTCTATTCTTAGCCAGCCTTCTGATGAAATCCTTTCTTCTATTCTTTTAGTATAGCTTTTATATAATATATATCATAAAACAATAAATCAGCCTTCTGAAACATGGAGTCAGATCCTCATCTCTTCCCTCATCCTCAGCCCCCTGTGAGCACGGTCACAGGCTACCAAATCTTTTTACAGCCCTGGACAAACCCTGTGCAAATATAATGAAAATATCCAGCTGAGGAAAGGGAATGTGCCCAAGAAACTGAATACTGGAGATCCATGGGAACCAGGGAACAGATCTGGGCTTGGGGTTGGCCACTGCACTTTGCTGCCCCTCAAAAGCAATGAGAGATGTTCAGTTCCTATAGCTGTGAACACTGCTGACACCTTCTGAGGTGGCAGAACTGGGACAGGTCTGTTTACTGCCATCCCCAAGCCCACAGGCCACCAACCCTCCCAAAATCTAACAAAGGCACTCCCTCAGACCTGAACATCAGCAGGTCACACCTTGCTACAAAGCTTGGAGAGCTGCCAGTTTGTCATCTCGGTATTCCCCATGTCCCTCATGTGCTATGGATCTCATGGGAAAATAAACATCTAAATTTAACTGGCTGGTGACATGAAAAGAGCTCAAATGAGCTAAAGCTGGAAATAATTTTGGAAGGCCATCTAAGAAATGAAGAGAGTGTGGATAGATGCCTTCAACTGCCCTTTCACTAAAAATGGTCAATACATACTTCTGAAGTTTCTATTTTTTCTTTTGTTTTGTTTTGAAGCAAAGGAAACAGGCCCTAAAAAAATATGAACAGTATCAAAACTCTCAAAGGAAACCATAATTCTTCTTAAAGTATTCTTCTGAACAGTCATGACAAGTGCTTAGAGATCCAGTAAAAATCTCCCCAAATGTCAAATATTATGACTCACTGTGTCATTCTGAAGACACCACTATCAAAATGTAGGAGAATTCTAGGCTAGGTACCAAACACAGCATCCAAAAAAATGATATTTTTCATGCAAAACTTGGAACATTTAAGGATCCTTCTTGTTATTTTTCCCATCTATCACTCATTAGGGAGCTCACTTGGGAATGCCTTGCAACTAGAGCAGCCTCATCTCAGGAAGAAAATACCTCTTGGTCATTATTTCAGGCTCCACCAATGTTCAGTAGAAAGCATGCCAGGGAAATAAAACACTTTTTGAAAAGCAAAGCCCAAGGCACCAGCTACACAATGTCTTTCTCATATTTTATTCACTCAGAAAATTATCTGGGCCAAAAAATCTGCCCTCAGACCTGAGAGCTCAATATTCATTGGTTGCTTTAATGTCAGTATCAGAGGAAAAATGTGATCCTCTTTTTTTTTTTTTTTTTTTTTGGAGTGACACAGGGCTGCTTCTCTGTGCAGCAATTAAAGGTCTAGTCCAAATTTCTCACTGGATAGTTATGTGAACCTAAAAACAGACTGGACATTCATCTTAGGCCAACTCCTAGCAGCACTGCTTCTCTTTGTGAAGGATATTTGATCATGCTAAAACAAGAGAGAACTTCAGTGTAATGCTTTCTCAAGTGTAGAAAACCATCCAACCTCCCCATTTTCCTCTCTCTACATGTTCTCAAATCCCAGCTCCAGTTTGGGTTTCTGAAGTGCTTCTATAAAACAGAGAGGAAAACCACAGCTACATTTATTTTATCATCAGTTACACATCTTTTTTAATCCCAAATAATGCTTTTGTTCCATCAAGGCACACTTACTCTCTTTAATCAAAGCTAAAGAGAATAGGTAACATGCAAGCAGATGCTGGACAGATGAAGAGAGAGAGAGCAGTCTGATATACCACAAATTATTGCAGTTTTCAGATTAGAACCAAGTTATAGTGACAGGTGGAACTTTAACAGGTGGATCTCCTTTGCTGCTAACTCATGAAAAAATAACAAAAAAGGAAAAAAAAGAAGGAAAAAAATAGAGAGAGAAAAAAAATCCCTGAAAAATATCCAAGGAATTCTGCTCCTTCAAAACCACCTCTCTTGTCACCTTTACTGACATTGTCTTAAAGAAACACTACTTTTTTTTTTTTTTTTTTGCCTCTTGCAACATTTTCCTGGCCTTATTTTTCAACAGAATCATGAATTTCATGGGGCTTTCCACAGGGCTCATTGCTTATGAAGAGCTGCCAAGAAACATGCTCAGGCTTTTCTGAGCCTTCCCCACGTCTCAGAGCGAAGCCAAAACAACAATAGGGCAATAAAGATGACTTTTACACACAGTTTAATAATCATCTATCTTTTTTCCGTTCTGTACTGTCATGAGAGCTATTTATTTCATGCCCCATTAGACTTTTAAAACCAGGATCCAAGCTCCACTATTCCTCCCTAATCAGTAAAAGAGAAGCTGGATGCAGTAAAAGTATTTTACTTATTTATCTTTAAGTGAAACTGCAGTTCTGAAAAGACAATGTACAGCACCAATTTGCAACCAATGAGTTCAACGATTTTTCTTTTGTTCCATGTGTCAGTTGGGTGATACTTTGTTGTAATATACTGACAAAACAACACAGAAAATATCCCCATCCTTAATGCACGAGAAGCTTTAGTAGGGCCTGCAGGACTGGCAGTAAATGTGCTGCTGAGAATTCCACAATATGACTTGAGAAAAGGAACGTGCTTATGGTGAGGGAAGGATGGAGAAAGCCTGGCCTGCATCCACAGCAGGGAAACTTTTCCAGGCTGCACAGGGTGAGTGCTTAAATGGTGTGGTGCAACATTCTGAACTCTGCCACGTAAGTCTGAGTGGAACTCGTCTCCCTGCTGCTAATAAAAAACACTGTGCTGTTCTCCTCATAGGAGATTACTCATTTTATATCTAATAAATTGTATTGGAAGAAATGTTTGCTGTTGTTTTGTTTTCCCCTTCTCTCCGTTCAGGCATTAAAAAGAAGTCAGTGCCAATTGGAAGTTTCAGAACACTGAACCTAAAAATGGTTGGGTGGAACAGACAGGGTGTTCCTCCAAGGAAGTAATTCAGTAAGGAATGTTGTTGATTTTTGATGAAAATGATTTGAGGCACATCTAAGAAAATAATAAAAAAAAATTTACTTCCAAACTATTTCAACTTGCAATGAATAAATGAGAAACTCTGTGAAAATCCTTTAGGAGCAAATGCTATTATGTTAGATACAAAAACATAAAAGAAATCACCTGAAATGCACTGTAGCAGAGTAAATTCTGCATGATCACTGAAGTTTCCTCTTGCTTGACAAACACTGCCCACAGTATTTAGCAGGCAAAGAGTTACTTTATGCTTTTTATCCTGTCTTAATTGTTAAAAACTCCCAAGTTTTCACTTACCAGGTTTTGACCTGCTAAGTGGGAACCCTTAAGTTTGATTCCACGCTGGGATTCCCACAGTGGTTTTTTTTTCTCAGATTTCAGGAGCAATTCTCCCTAAGCTTAAGGTTCAACAAAGGGAGCATGGGTAAAACCAGATCTGGGCAGGGAAATAATGATCCTTTCAGTGTTTCAGAATCTCCAAAAAGGAATGTGTTCTATGCACTGCTGAAGTATGAAAAACCATATTCAACATGCCAAGTTGCACACAATGCAGTGTGTGAAACATGAACTGAACCAGACAATTTCCAGTGCCCCTTCAAGGTGGTGACCTGCCTAAAGCACTGCTCCTCAGAACCACAGTGTCTGGGAAAGATCTTCTTTTGCTGGACACCCTAAGTTTTTGAGCTGTATTTATTCATATGGATGGAATCATCTGAGGATCAGTTCAGCTATCCACACAATCTAGTGCAGCAGGTGACACCTGAGATGCCACACATTGTCTGAGATGCTCCTCCTGGGCTGGCAGAGAGGACACCCTGTGGATTCCTGCTGGTCTGAGCAGGGAATGGGGCTGGAGCCTGTCAAAAATGCTTTGTCTCCAACACTCCTTGCTCCTGACTCTGCTCCCTGCTCCAGAACTCCCATGGGATACTGCAGCAGTGTGCCCAGTCCTTCATGGACTCCTCCAAGGTGGCTCCTTCCCTCAGGCTGCAGCTCTCCCAGAACTGCTCCAGCCTGGCTCCCCTGCCCAGCACACAGTTCCTCAGGAGCTGCCTGATTTCCTTGTTTCCCACTGTGTTTCTTGACAGACTGGATTGGATTTAATGACTCTCAGACCCCATTTGAGGATGAATTCACTCTGCTCATCCTACAGGACAGCAGTAGCTGACATTCCACTTTCTTGCAGACATGCTGTGTCCTGCTGAACAAGGAGGAATTCTCTGGTATATTTTATTGCACAAACATGACATTTTACATTTGGGAGAGGGGAGTTTGACCAGAGAAGATGCTGGAGCACTCCAGCACAGCAGGACACCCACACTGAGGCTGAAGACAGGCTGCAGCCCTGCCAGCTGCTGTGCTATTTCCTCCCAGAGGGTCAGATAAGAGTCCAATCTGATAGCAATGACATGTGGTTCTCTCTTCATAAAACAGGGCTGGGAATGGGCTTAGGCTCTTGAACAAAGCCCAAACCTTCCAGGTCTTCCAGCACTTGTCATTCCCAGTTACACAACTGGGAAATGTGGGTGCCTTTTTGTGTTTCATGCAGAAAGGGAGTACACTTCACATCTGCCAAGTAACTAAAACTGAGAGACTTCCATGTAAGGCAGAACTCCTTCAAACAAAAAGGAAGAAAACACACTAAACTCTGACCACAATTTTCTCTGTCTTGAGGAAATTATGGCTGAAGTTCCAAAATTTAAAAGGAGTTGATAGCTAAGTACTTGTTTGTTTAAGCCTTCAGCATTTATTAGGCAGCCCAGATCCCTGTGGAGCCACAAGCTGAACCATACCACCTCAAACCTCCTTGCTCCTGTAGCAAAAATTTGGGGGGAAAAAGCAGCTTCAGTGCCATGACCCCCCTCAGCCTGCGCAGGGGTGGCTTGGGGACAGAGCCACACCTGTCACAGCAGCCAGCCATGGAGGGCTCCAGGACACAGGGACAGACACGGGCCCCACTCAGCTGCAGCTGTCTGGATGCACTGGTGCTGCTCTCCCTGCAGCTGTCTGCCTGCACTGGTGCTGCTCTCTCTGCAGCTGCCTGCACTGGTGCTGCTCTCTCTGCAGCTGCCTGCACTGGTGCTGCTCCCTGCAGCTGTCTGGCTGCACTGGTGCTGCTCTCCCTGCAGCTGTCTGGCTGCACTGGTGCTGCTCCCTGCAGCTGTCTGGCTGCACTGGAGCTGCTCTCCCTGCAGCTGTCTGCCTGCACTGGTGCTGCTCTCTGCAGCTGTCTGCCTGCACTGGTGCTGCTCTCTGCAGCTGTCTGCCTGCACTGGAGCAGCTCTCCCTGCAGCTGTCTGGCTGCACTGGTGCTGCTCTCCCTGCAGCTGTCTGCCTGCACTGGTGCTGCTCCCTGCAGCTCTCTGCCTGCACTGGTGCTGCTCTCTGCAGCTCTCTGCCTGCACTGGAGCAGCTCCCTGCAGCTGTCTGCCTGCACTGGTGCTGCTCTCCCTGCACTGGTGCTGCTCTCCCTGCAGCTGTCTGCCTGCACTGGTGCTGCTCTCCCTGCAGCTGTCTGCCTGCACTGGTGCTGCTCTCCCTGCACTGGTGCTGCTCTCCCTGCAGCTGTCTGCCTGCACTGGTGCTGCTCTCCCTGCACTGGTGCTGCTCTCCCTGCAGCTGTCTGCCTGCACTGGTGCTGCTCTACCTGCAGCTGTCTGGCTGCATTCTTGCAGCTCTCCCTGCAGCTGTCTGCCTGCACTGGTGCTGGGCTTTGGCCAGACAGAGTCACCTCAGTGGGACACTCCAGGAAAAGGGCCCCTAATCACTAACAGGGACTGTTAGAGCTCAGAACTCTCAGATACCATCTACAGGACACCACAGGGTCCCCTAAGGTAAAACAGATCTTAGCCTTCTCTTCCAAACACATCAAACCAGAAATAGTTCCTAGCTTTATTTTATTACTATTTATTTTGAGAGTGATTTTTTTTTTCAGTGATACAAACTGCTTGCAGTTTTTTCCCATGGAAGCAAACTATTTTAAAACACTTGCTCCTGCCCTCTCTCTGCCATGGGTTACTGGGTATTTTAGTAAAGACCTATTTTCAGTAGTGGAAGCCACTAATAATTTTTTTTTTAGGTTTCAGAACAAAGAAGTAAGGGCATTGTTGAGGCTTTTTAGGATCTTTGGCAAATAGGAATATATTTCCTGGGTTTTTTTTTTTTTTTTTTTTTTTGGTGTGTAAGTGCTACATGTTTCTGCTTCTGCTAAAATCAGACAGGAGGAGGAAAAGTCACAGCAAACAACAAAACCAAATAAAGCAGCAGGCAAAGCACCAAAGCATTGGAAGCACTCAGGGCATGTTTGGTGCAGCCCAATTGTTCCTCTGTGCATGTCTGGACCCCTCTTCATGCAGAGGCACAGAGGGCAGAGAGGCTGAGGACAGATCTCTTTGGAGGGATGAGATTCTGTGCTTGAGGACTATTCTAGGAGTATGAGCAAAGCAGTGATGGGCTGAAGGAGATCTGTAACAGAAGTGAACAGGAAAAGGAAGGGAAGGGAAAACTCTCTGAATTTTGCCCCACATTCCTACACCACAAAGCTGAAGGGAAAACACAATATTTGTATCAATGGCTGGAGACAGACCATGCTACAGCCAAGAAGGCAGAGATGAGGAAAACACAAAAAGGGCAAGAACCAGGGTGACTGATCTAATGCACATCCTTCTCTTTTGATGTCCCTATGGATGTTTCTTTTTGAAGGGAAGGAGATCCTGCAGAACTGCAAGGAGGAGCTGTAAACCACCCAAGTCCCAGCAGGTAAAACAGCCCCAGACTCCTCAGAGCTGGCTGGGTTTGGGTACATGATTGTCCTGGAGGAATTACATGTTTATAATTCAGCTTCAGGATTAAAATAACCAGTGGGCCAGAGGAAAAATAAGACATCAGCAGACAATTAAAGCCATCAGGATCTGCTACACAGCACCAGGATTGGTTTGGTTATTTAAATACAGGCAACAAATATTTAAAATATTGATTTTAAGAATGGTGGGGAAACCTGGTGATGATGGGTTCAGCTTTGAAGCTTTTTTAAGGCATTCAGCTGTTTCCCTCCTCTCAGTCTTTTTAAACTTGCATTTACTACTTCATGGAATCCATTTGTAATTCCACATTGTTTTAAAGTTAATAGATGGAAAAGAACTAGGAAGGAGGTTATTGTGTGAGCGTGGGCTGCTTTTTGGTGTGTTTTTTAAAATTTTTTTAAATGAAAGTGAAATGGGGCTGGAGTGTGGGAAATTCCTTCCTCAGCAGTCACTTAACAAATTGGCCATTTTTCATCTACTCTGAGTCGGGGGAAAGACTGTCAAAGAATGTTAAAAGAAAACACTGCAAAATCTTATTAATTGAAGAAAGATTTTTGGCCTTCATTTTTCCAACCAATGAAAGCAAAATTCATGCATCATAATTTGGGATATTGTTCCCTAAAAAGGCTATAATAAGTAAAACCAGGCAGACAGCAGATAGAGCAGGAACACACTAAGGTATGGAAAAAACCAAAGCCTGGATACTGTGACTCTGTCAATAGTCAAAAATTTCAACACATTCATTTTTAATTTGTATTTCATTTAGGAACATAAGATTTATTATCATGATTTAACCATTACTCAACTAAGCCAAGGGGGACCCCAACTATTTCTTACAGAACAACAGACAGACACACTCTTGGATCTTCTTCCCTGCATCCAGACTGTTTTCTGTATTACAGCATCCATTTGTTCTATAAATGCAGAGTTTACTGAAGCATCACTGCACTGTTACCAGCATTGTGTCATCCAAGAGCACAGGGGTGATGAGGGATTCAGGCTCCCTGCTTGGCAGGGGAGAAAAGCAGGAATCTGAGTAACTGAGCTGGGCACCTCTAAGCTCAGGTTACTGCAAACATGCCAGGCTGTCAGGGCAGAAACAGCTCCAGTGCCAGACAGACCACTCCTGACTGAACATGGGGGTTAACTACAGCTGAGAAATCCCATTTGTACATAGAACCCACAACTCTTGCATAATCACACTGATAAAAATGGACAGTCTGGATTTGTTCAGCCATAAAACCCAGCCAGTCAACCTTCCAAAGAAATTTCTGTTTTCCATACAAGTGTTGGTGAGGAAAAAAAGGCAAATAAAAGCTCACTCTGTCTGCCTGTCTGTTAACAACAGAACTAAGGATAATATTTGGGTACAACATAAAGAGATATCACCTACATTTTCTGTCCTGCTAGATACAGCCTGGCTGTGGATGTTTGTGCCCTTTGAGAGCTCACTGTCCCCCAGCCTACTTCAGAGGAAAACTCCTTCCCTGGACTGTACACCCTGCCTTTCTTGCTGAAAGAAATAGATCAAATCCATACACCTGGCAAAGCTGGAGCACACAGAGTTTGGTAACTCAACATTTAGCACCAGAGAGAGGCAGGTACCTCAAAACACAGTTCTGAGCACAGGAATAAGCACTCCTGACCCCTGGCGTGAACTGCTTTCTCTGTGAACTCTTGGCCTTCATACTCTCCCATACTGAACTCATCTGCACCTACCTTTTTTTGTTGTTTTTAATAGATACTGCCATAGCAGTGTCAGATATTCCTTCAAAAAGGAATATTCCTGCCATAGCAGTGTCA
Source organism: Agelaius tricolor (assembly GCF_023055355.1). Lineage (NCBI taxonomy): Eukaryota > Metazoa > Chordata > Aves > Passeriformes > Icteridae > Agelaius > Agelaius tricolor. Next base: position 4,804,786 of record NW_027269278.1, on the reverse strand, counting down.
GATATTCCTTCAGTACAAAAAGGTTCATCTCAAGAGAATATACCTAGAGATGCCCTGGGTGTCACAGGAGACTTCAGTCAAACTCTTTGGCCAGCAGCTCCCTCTCCTTCAGGTCAGACACACAAACCATTCCAAGGTGTGCTGTCATGACTTCCCTCTGTGCTTCCATGGCATTTCCTACACTTTTGTTCAGTCAGCAATTTCACATGATTCCCCATTCCTTGTTAGGATTCAACTCATAAGGACCCTCAAAACCATTGCTCAGGTTAGCTTGGCTTGTGTGTGCTTTTGTTTGGCTGATGGCTTCAACTCTCCCAGCCATTTTATGCTGCTCCCTGTCCTGCTCTGAGGCCAGGGGCAGCTCTGAGGGACATTTCAGCCCAGGCAGCTGCACTGCAGTCAGTCCTGCCAGGTGACTGAGCAGGTTTGATGAAATATCCCTCTCCAAAATGGAGGTAAAGCAGGTTAAGGCAATTTTGGTATCACAGTTCACCAAACTCTTCCTATTTTAGGCAACATAAACTATGGTAACCCTTCATATTCTAATTTAAGAAACACTCCTATTTTTGCAACCTTTTCCACCTATGATTCATATTGTATTTTCTGGAAGTATTTCCTTATTTTCTTCAATAATTAATTTTTACATTTTCTGTGTCTGTATATTACCCACATGGCAACATTGAGCTCTGGTATTTGACAAACTCCTGCTAATCAGCAGAGGCATAGCACAGACAACATTCAGATTAAAAAAAACCCCAAAAAACAAACAAAAAAACCGAAACAAAAAAACAAAGCCAAAAATCAACAAAACAAAACCCACTGGAAGTTGAGTAAAAATTTTTCTAAAGTATCACATGAGTTCCCTAGCCATTATCCAGATGGCCATTGGAGAAGAAATCCCAGTCTAGCTCTGTCCTACCTTGATTGTCTGGGAAAAAAAAAAAAAGATTCTGCAATAATCCTGTGGAGAGGAAAGTGCATTTACATATATGCTGGATTCAGTTCCTTACTGGATATGTCTTTTCTTGGCTGGTCAAATCCATTTCCTGTTGTAAATGTAAAGACTCTGCCTCCTTGCATTGAGCTCTGCTAGAAACCACCCAAGAGTAGCTGACATAAATAGTGCACAAGTAAGCACAATGGGCTCAACATCCTACAAGCAAAACTCTTTACTCTGCTAAGCTGAATTTTTTTTTAGGTTTTGGCAGAAATATCATTTTAGAGACCCAATAAATGTACATTTGAGTCATAAGGCTTTTCTCAGCTGAAGATTTACCATGGGCCTCCTTTGTATCAGCCACAAAAGTATTTTAAGAGTTTGGAAATTCTAGAAGCTTTCCTCCTGCCTTACTCAGCCACTCAAGCTTGATCCTCATTAAATCCCCTGACATGTAATATATTCCAGCATACAAGAAGCCCTTCATTGCTTCTCCAAGTTCAGGAGGCAATAACCCCGTTTCAAAGGCTGGAGCAGGAACTCCTGCAGGTGTTTCCTCACCCTCCATGCTGAGCCAGGAGGGCTGGGCTGTGTCAATGACTCCACACAATGCTCCAGAAGGCCTTGAGCAAAACCATTTTTAGATTCCACTCAGGAGAGTCTCTGCTCTCTGTCTTAGGTTGGAAATGGGTGGGTGTAATCTATTCCTATTGTGGAGCAGTTCTCTGCTGTTCATGGGGCAGTTTTTTCTTTATCTCTCCCCCAGCCCATCCTCCCTGCAGGAGATCTCTGCTGTCCATGGCCACTGAGTGTCCCTGCAGGGCTGATCCAATCCCATCATCCCATGGGGAGATGCTGCATTGCCCAGGGGAGGAGCCAAGCATTCCTACCTGGATCCAATCTGAGCCTGGCACAGCCCAGCAGCCTTTGCCCAGTGCATTGCCAGAGGAGCAGCTTCTGCTGCCCTGCATGGCCAGAGGGAGCCCAGGCCCATCTCCAGCAGCCCTGGAGCTGCAGAGGAAAACTCCCCCCTTGTGCAGGATCCCTGCTCCAGCAGAGCCACAGCTGGCACTGCAGGAGGGCTGAGCCCCCATGGGATGGGGCTGTGCCACCCCCTGACACACAGGGGGACAGGGCATGGTCTGACTCTGGCAATGTTGTTTTGTATTACTGCATTTTTTAAAAAAAAAATTCTTCCCTAGTAAAGAACTGTTATTCCTGCTCCCGTATCTTTGCCTGAGAGCCCCTTAATTTCAAAATTATAATAGTTTGGAGGGAGTGGGTTTACATTTTCCATTTCAGGGGAGGCTCCTGCCTTCCTTATCAGACACCTGGCTTTTCAAACCCAGACACTCTTGCAGAAGGTTTAGGAGGGAATTTATCTACAATGCAAGACATTTCTGACTCCATCTGACTCCATTTCATCCCATTTCTGACTCCATCCCCAAGCCCTGTGACCACAGACCCAGCAGCTGCCCCTGCTCCCTGACCTGGCTCACACTGGAGACAACACCTGAGCCTGCAGCCTCTTACAGAGCCTTTGCTCACCCACCTGTGAAATGGAGATCAGGAATTTAGCAGGCTCACTGTATTTAACACATGCAGAGCCCTGAGACCTCAAGCCAAGGTGGGTATCAGGCTCAGCTCAGTACTGAAAATGTGCACACTGAAGTAGACACTTCTCTGATCCCTTAAATACTGTTTTTTAATGTATTTTACAATGAGGCATCAGTCTTTTGTCTCAGAAAAGTGGCCATGTTTGTGAGCACATATACTGCAATATTAGTAACATTAACATTTTTCCAGGAAGAGATTCAGATTGTTCAGAAGGGGACTAGATTTTCAATTCATTATTTGCTCATGCACTAAATAAACATTATTTAGTTTGGACCCTTCCCTTCAGGCACTCCTTATGGATTCTTGTTCTGTGTTGTGGCCCTTTCTTACCTGTGTAATTAGGAGGGCAGAGACACACATAGTTGTTGATCCCATCCACACATGTAGAGTTATTCTCACAGTCATTATCTTCACAGTCATCTGGGTTTATTTCACACCTCTCCCCCTCATACCCAAGAGGACAAGAGCAGCTTTGGAGAAAGAAAAACAAAACAAAAAAAATGTTAGCATGGATCTAAAGGGTACAGGAGGTTTGAGGTATAAAACTGAAATTAAAACATAAAAGTCAGTTGGAGCCAAATTCACTGCTGCTGTGAGGCATAGAGCAATTTAACCCCAAGAGTTTGGTGAAAGATGCAGTCTGATGGCTCCTGGGGTCATGTAATTATTTACAGGAGACAAAACTCATTCTCAGGAGCCAGCCTCTGCCATGCTCCCTTCGCTGCTTTATTGGGAACTCTGGCCCTTAGCTGGAGTAAGCAACTCCAGGGCAGGAGAGTAAACATTCATCACAATACTCAAATCCTTGGCCTCCCTGTTGATGTTTTTGTGAGAATGTGGACATCTGCCTGCTGAGGACTGCACAGTCCCTTGGCAGCTCTCAGATACCTCAGCCTCTTCAAAGAACAGCAGCTTGAGTTGAGTTTACAGACATGAGCATTTTCTTCTCATTACTGCTTTGTCACTTGTCCAAATAAGAAATGTTTGGGAATGATTGCTTTTACAAGTGCTGTAAGATTTCAGCTCCCTCAATAACTATTTGGAGAAGAGCTGATGATGCCCAGATAATTCAACTAAAACACAGAGCATGGCACAGCCAGTAATGGCTCTGTGAGGATGTGGACACTAGTGAAGAATAATTGCACTAGACATTTTATCTCACAGGAGTGTGATGTATGGTCCCTAGAGGGAAGATAGAAAACTAAATGGCTGAAGAATGGCTTGATTTTTTTAAATCTCCATTTCCTCTCTACATCTAGAAGCTACAGTTACAAACAGAACCTTTATATTTTAAACTATCTGTAAGTGATGAAGAGGTGGAGGGCAGAGTTTCCAAAAGGAGAGTCTAAAAACAGGAGTTAAGTGCTCCAGTAATATCAGGGGCTTCTGAGAAGCCAGCAATGATATGTGAAATGTCAGTTTTGAAGTGCTAGCATTGCTGTTCAGTAGTCACAGAAAGGGCTGCTTGGAGCCCCAGTCCAAACTACACATTCACTCTGCTGTTCATTTCCTTTCTTATGCAGGCTCTGGTGGCAGAAAAGAAACTGAGCAAATAAAAAGCACTACTGATTGATGAGGATGAAAACCAGAAAGCACTACAGCAGTCTCACTAATTGCCATGCAGTGCTTTTGGAAACCAGGAGGATTTCCAAGGCAGACGTGGCTGCAGGGTGCTGTTTCCAGCTCTGACAGGCAAAGAGAGCCTGAGGTGGTTATCCTGCTTTATGCAGGAGATGGGGAAAGCCCTGGGGAAAAAGGAGCTCTTCAGGATCCATGAAAAAAGCTGAAGGATTTTCCCTTCCCTTCCTGCTGTGTGCCACAGTCTGAGCAGAGTGCAGAGAGTCCCAAGGGAGGGATGGCACAAAGCTCTGCATCCACCTCAGGAGTCCCAGGCTGGATCATCCAGGCTGGGTTAGATTCCTCATGATGTGCAATCTCAGGAAGGAGTCATAAAGAGGAGGAAAAATGGGAAGGGAATGTGTCTTGAGCCACCACAACAGGAAGATCTCCCAGATGGGTACAGAAGAGGGACACTGGTCACATTCAGAGTCATCTTCATTCTGCAGGGACCATCCACAGGTCATGAGGGTTAGAAAACCTTCACCATGAATAACCAAAACCAAACTGCTCCAATAAATTCAATTTAGGCCACAATAAATCAATAAGGAATATTTTGTTTTCCTGTCTCAAGCTCATTATTGCTAATAAAACATGCCCTCTTGCTGACCCAGAGCCAGAGGATCACAGGAGGCAGAAAGAAGAGCTGGCACACCATCTTTTGTGGCAATGCAAGTGTCAGGGAGGGGGTTAAAGATATCTAATTAAATACAGTGATACATTCATCATGTCTTGATTTTTGATTACAAAACCCCATTTTCAGGGGTTTGTAACTCGGTCATACAAATATGCTCCAGGCTGCAACTTGGAAGACAAGGTCTCAGTTTGGGAACAGAAATTTTTGTCTCCATGTAAAGAAAAGCAACAAGAGTGGCTTTGTGCTGGTGATTTTTTATGTGAACATAACACCATTTTCCTTGCACAAAAGGATTGGGACAGCTTGGGTGTATGCAATTAAAAATGACATTATTAAACACTATCACAGTAATGGTTCACAGTGGAGATACCATTAGTAACAATTCATTTGGGATTGTTAACATAAATTGCCCAGTATTAGGACACATTCCATACTCAGGGAAATGTCAGAATAATTGATGACATTTGGCTACTGGTCCTTATGTAGTATAGGGAGTCTTTACATTATTGCTTACGTACAGTTCTTTATTTTGATTTGCATTTAAATGTCCCAGATATGAGGCCTGAAATGAAAAGATAAAACATACAACTTGGGACCTGGATTGAACCACATGTTGAAAGAATTGCAGTTTGGGACTGTTTGTATGTACTATCCAAAAAAAAGCTAAGAAGAATAATGAAGTCTGCTGAGTGACTGGAAGGTCATCAAACTTGGGTTCCAGCTGACCGAGGGAGAAAATGAATTCCAGAGACAATGATGAAAACTTTGCAGTGACTCAGTAGTGAAGCAGTGTGAGACAGCATTTCATTTGCATGTTGGAAACAATGGAGCCATGCAGGAAACAACTGTGTTTTAATAAAAGTCCAAATTCCCTATTCCTCCTGTTCAGGAATTGATGTTGTGTTTTCCTATAAAGAATTACATAACATCCCATTATCCTCATGAAGTTTCAAGGGAACACAAATGGCAACACTTTGGGGTAAACTTTTGGACCCAAAGCATTTTGTAAGTTTTTTTTCAAGCTGGCAATTTTAAATTTTGCTGTACTAGATTTTTTTTTTAATAAACTCTAATGAAACAATTTAGCATCTGTTTATTAAAATAGATATCCATACAGTGTGTCAAGTTTCAAAAACGCTTTTAAATAGATATAGTAAATTCTTTCAGGAATATTACATGGTAAAGATGCCTTTTATGTCTAGATCCCAATGGAGTAGCCTGAAAGTCTGGAAGTGCAATGTTTTTCCTTGAACTAGGCAGAATTAACACTAGGCAGTTAATCAGTTCCAGGATTTTACATTTATGAGGGCACTTACAGTTTGTGGAAAATGCTAAAAAAAGCGATCTGGGAACCGGAGGGGGTTTTATATGGAGAAAAGTTAAAATAACCCAGAGCCTTTGTGTCCCAGCACCGCAGGTTAGCAGGGATCAGCTGCTGCCTGTGACAGCTCTGCTCCTGCCAAAGCCTCCCCTCCACGTGTGCTGAACCACCAGGACATGTCTCACTGGCCATCTCTCTCATCAGCCTTAATAAGTGACTTTTTGGGCAACCTTCTGTCACATCAGGCACAGATTAGATTAGAATCAGCAATTCAAAGGGAGGAAGAATGTCACCATCATATTTTCTGAAAAATCCCCTTGCCCGGGATTCTCCTCCTGGGTAGCTGAGAAGCCTCAGAGGAAAAGGAAAACAATATTATCTCATTTGCTTCTCCTGTGTTTTGCTGCTTTGGAATGTAGTTTGGAGATTGTTTATCCAACAGGTGGCTGTTTGATTGGTTTCATGTGAATTGTTTTAACTTAATGACCAATCACGGTCAGGCTGTGTTGGGAATCTGGAAGGAGTCACGAGTTTTTCATTATTTTCTTTTAGCCCTCTGTCTGTATCCATTTTCTATTCTTTAGTATAGTTTTAGTATAGCATTCTTTAATATAGTATGATATCATAAAATAATAAATTAGCCTTCTAAGAACATGGAGTCAGATTCATAATTTCCTTCCAACAATGGGGACCCCAGAAAATACCACGAAAGAACTTCACATTTCCACTCCTCTGAGCCACACCATGTCACCTATCTATTCCTCAACACAGAGGTCACCCCTACTTGAAGGAAGAGAATATGAAAATGACTCAGGATTGAAAAAGTGCAAGCGTAAAAGAGGAGGGAGTAACTGCAGCTGAACCTTTGCCCTTGGCTGTCCCACCAGGATCTGCCATTCCAGCGAACCTGAGTGCCTCAGCCCCTGCTGCTGACAGCCCTTGTGGGCACCAGGCACAGCGGGGGCGTTGGGCTGGAATCTCAGTCATAACTAAGAGCTTCCTGTCTTTGGGGGGAACATCAGCACCTTAGCATTATTTCAAATGGTAATTTTCTTGTCTAAGGCCACAGAAACTTGAGAGTTAAAGCAGCTTGGCATTTCACAGGGAGAGAACTTTGGCTTAAGTTTCCTTCTTACAAGAGTAAAGATTTGACAAGTTTGGCAGCAGGGCTTGTGTATGAATATATTTCCCTAGGGAAGAGAATATACAGAAGATATAATTTCTTTTACAGGCCACACAACAAAAAAAAATCCAAGGAGGCCTCTCATGAAAATGTTTCTGACATCCGCTTCCTCACATAACACAGGGCAGCGTTTTCCCATCCTGGTGACCACAATTTATATGCACATAACTCTGACTGCTGCCATCCACTGGAGAGATTTCCCACCAAAAAACCCCAACCCAACCAACCAAGTTCAATCCTGAAAGGTTTCTGTATCTTCCTTGTCACTGACTGCTCCATCTCCACACCACATTTCCCGAAGCCATGCTAAAGCTCCACAGCCCTGCAGAGCCACAGAGGTTATGGACTGACTGAATTAAAAACAAGGGGAAAATGGAGCAATGCACATGCTGAACATTCAATTTCATGCAGCAGGGTTTTGATGAGATATGGTTTTATGTGTCTTTTATTAGACCAACTGAAACTATATAAATAACTATAAAAAGCAGAATCCTTCCCTATAAAGCCTCGAATGTTGTTCAGCAACAAAACTACCCCTGCAGTTTTATAAAGGATCTCAAAAACAATGCTCATTTGGAACTGAGGCAAAGCCTCAGAAATTGTAAAATTCATTCAATTCAGGAGAGAAATGCAGAAGTAGCTCTCAATTCAGGTCATTCAAAACTCTTTATCTGCTGCCACAAACAAAATGCTAAAGAAAAACCCGATCCAAAATATATGTGGAAGGCTCTCATTCTAGCATTATGGATATTATAAAATGTTTTACTACTGCAATTTTAGTATCAGCTATATTTTTGAAAAATGGGTACTGAGTGACAAACTCCAGATATTCTAATGTGGTGCAGTTTTACATTGGCACAAGCTGGAAAAAGCTATTTACATGAGTGACCAGAAAGGAAAATGGACTGAAGTCCACCAGACCATTAAGCAGAAACTGAACGTGAACTTTTACTCCAAAAATTGCTGGACCTGCTAAAATCAGAATCAAGAGAGGGTAGATCAGACCAGAGGAGTGGTTTCTCCAGAATCTATGGAGTCTGCTGAGCAGCAGGACCACCTGGACACACTGTGACCTGCTGAGCCTCCCCCTCCTCTCCCAACACCATCACCCTGCTGACACATCTTGGCTCAGGAGACTCCTCTGCCCTGCTCAGGGGCTGCCACAGGTGCTCCAGGTGAGCCTTGAGCTGATGGAGATGGGGCCATGCCTGCTCCTGGTCTCCATGCTGGAAACTCCTGCTGCTGTTCATTACAGAGCCTACAGTGTCTCTTCACCCCCATCCACCTGTGCTTTTCCACTGTAACATCAGCAGTGTCCTCTCTCCTGTCATGTGCTGCATCTGCTTCTGGAAGCAGGGAATTCATGAGGGTGGGCACAGAGAGAAGCACTGGGGCATTTCTTCTGTTTACTGCTTCTTCTTTTGCAAGAAACAGCACAAACATGGAGGAGCAAATCTATGAGAATTCTAGAAGCTCTTTTTAAAAAAGAAACTTTCTATCAATTTGAATGACAACGAATGACCAAAGCCTCAAACTTGTATTTTCTTAGCTGTGAAGTAGTGCCTGCAGCAGTGCAGATCTCCCATCTCCTATCTCATTAAAATTTCTGGACTTCTCTCAGAGCATCCCCACCTATGCTACATTTTTGTAATCTGGGCAAACTGAAATCCACAATATCCAGCTGCAGAGGTTATTCTCTTGCAGGCACAATGCTTAAGATGTGGCAATCTCCCTGTGCTTTTTAATTGTTTCTTTAAAGCCTGTTTGTCTGCAAGATTCTTCAGTATGAAAACATTTTGGATCTGGCTGTCAAGCAACAGATGCTCACTTTACAAATACAAAAACAGCTTAGATGTGAGCCTGAAATGCCCCAAGGAAAATTAGGATACAGATAACACAATGCAGAACATAGAGACTGCTCAAAAGCTCTTAAATGTATATTGCATTATGAGGAAATAAGGAGGCCTGTTTCACAGGAAATGATATGTCACACCAAGGAAACCAAAGCAATAGTTTAGTATGGCAAATGGAAATGCCACATGCAGCAGTTTCTATAAAGGAGCCATTACAGTTCATTAATGCAAAGCAGAAACACATTAAATTTTATCATCTCATTTTAAATGAACTTTGTGCTACTACCTGAATCCATCTTTATTTGCTTCTGTGAGGTGGCAGGTCCCTCCATTCTGACATGGATTCTGAATGCAGGAATTAATGGGCACACTGCAGTCTCGACCCTATTTGGGAAAATTCAAAAGAAACAATGTTAGTAAGGCTCATGTTATCAGTGTCTCTTGTTCCTTCACTCTGCTTGTGGCACCACTTACAAGAGGTCTGTGGTCTTCAGACCCACAACATCCCTTAATGTTCTTTATTGATGATCAGATTTATTCATGACTTCAGTGAGAATTTGCCAGGGCAGCTGCTTTGTCCAATGGGACTGGTGGGCATCTCAGTATTACTTCAGGTTCAAGACTGTAATGAACTCTTTCACTGGAGTGTTTTAAGGAAACAGCTGGTTTCACTACCATTCCAGCACACTTTAATGTTAGTTACAATGAAGAGAATGACTCAGGACCAAAGGTAAGCAGAAGGCCACACACAGTGAGCACAAGCCCACGTGGAGTCAGCACTCACCAAGTGCACTCACCAGGCTCTCAGTTAAACCCTGCAGCAGCACAGGCTGCTCATTACCAGAGTCAGAACCACAGGGGAGAGGCCCTTTGTGTGCTCAGAGCTGAGCTTGAATTTCTGCACACAACACACCAAGAGTTCATCGTTGACTGTTCCCTTCTTTAAGGTTTCCCTAGAATACACCTCAGTTCTGACTGAACCTCACCAGCCTGAGACACCTCCACTGCTACTGACTTTTTACTGCCCCTTCAAGGCATAAACATATTTCTCTGTTCATTATATTCTGCTGATAAGGACAAGCTATTTGTAAAACTGGCAAATACATTGAACAGCTTGGTTTTGCTTTTCAGTTGCTGACACAGTGGGGTGGAGTAAAGCCACCCAAAAGCCTCAATCCTCAAAGGATCTGAGCAATCACAAGAAGTTCAAGAGATCACTCTGCTCTTCCTGCTGAAGGTCCTGCTAGCAGTGGACCTCTGCCAGCTCATCTGCTGGAAAGCTGGTAGATTACTTCAGACAAGAGGAGAAAAATATCTTGGGAGATACAAGAATTCAGTTCAGGTAGCTGGTTTTTTGTCTTAATTTGTCTCTAGAATGCGTATCTTGAAATTGGTGCATTTTTAAGCCTAACCAAGGCATAAAAAACCCAAAACAGCTTAGCATAAAAAACCCAAAACAGCTTATGAGTGTGAACTTTAGTAAAGGGTTCAATTGATCTGGTCTGTCCACTGCTGGTGCTTGGCTCTTGCTCACACATCCTATGGTCAGTCCTCCAAATACCACTGAAATCTTCAGTACTTTGCAGCAGGCAGGACATGTGGCCATCATGTGAAGAGCAGAGAAGTCATTGTGAAGAAGTGAGGCACACTGATTATCACAGAATCACTGGGCTGGAAAAGACCTTCAGGATGGAACCCACCCTTTGGCTGATCCCACCGTGACAACGAGACCAGAGCACCAAGTGCCACACCCAGCTGTTTTTGGAGCACCTCCAGAGATCATCACTCCATCCCCTGCCTAGGCAGCTCATTCCAGTGCTAGCAACCATTTTAGTGAAGAAGTTTTTTCCCGATAATCCAACCTGAACCTTCCCTGGCACAGCTTGAGGCCATTTCCTCTTGTCCCATTGCCAGCTGCCAGGGAGCAGAGCCTGACCCCCATCTGGCTGCACCCTCCTGTCAGGGACTTGTGGAGAGTGAACAGGTCCCCCCTGAGCCTCCTTTTATCCAGGCTGAGCTCTCTCAGCCACTCCTTGGGACTGTCCAGACCCTTCCCCAGCTCTGTTCCCTTCTCTGGACAAGCTCCAGCCCCTCAATGTCTTGCAGTGATGGTGGCCTCACCAGTGCTGAGTACAGGGGGACAATCTATTTCTGGTACAAGCCACTTGCCCACCTGGGCACACGGGGTCATTTTCAGCCTCTGGAGACCAGCAGCTCCTGGTTCTTTCTTGCCTGGCAGCTTTCCAGGCCCTCTGCCCTCAGCCTGGAGCTGCAGGGCCTGTTGTGCCCCAAGGACAGGCCCCAGCACTTGACCTTATTGAGCCTCGTACTGTTGGCCTCCAGCAATATGTAGATACATACATGTATTATACATTTTATATTATAATTTCATCCAACACCACAGAGGAGTTTTGTTAACAAAGCTGTATTTCCTGAGGCTCTGTCTCCAGTATTCCCCAGAGCGAGGAGACGCAGCTTTGCATTTTCAAATTCCTGCAAATACAAGAGGGACAGACTTCTCCATGGCTGTATCAGGAGAGAAACACTTCCAAAGGCCACCAGAGAGCCCTGGCCAGGGTGGCTGGCAGTGAGTTCATCCCCCAAAGGCCAGCAGAGAGCCCTGGGCAGGGTGGCTGGCAGTGAGTTCATCTCCCAAAGGCCACCAGAGAGCCCTGGCCACCATGGCTGGCAGTGAGTTCATCCCCCAAAGGCCAGCAGAGAGCCTGGCCAGGGTGGCTGGCAGTGAGTTCATCCTCCAAAGGCCTGGCCAGGGTGGCTGGCAGTGAGTTCATCCTCCAAAGGCCTGGCCAGGGTGGCTGGCAGTGAGTTCATCCTCCAAAGGCCTGGCCAGGGTGGCTGGCAGTGAGTTCATCCCCGCACAGCAGTGCCGGCAGCACGCACGGCGCTCGCCCAAGGCCTGGCACAGAGGCTCTCTGCTCCATCCGTGCCCCGTGTGCCAAGCAGCCTGTCCTCCTCCATCTGAGATCCCAAATGTCTCAGGCAGGGATTGGGATGGAGCTGAGGGAAGCTCCTGCAGGTTTTATTTTGGCACCATGTGGCCCGCGGCGCTTTGCGGATGCGACCGTGGAACGGTGACACTGATCACCCTGCTCCAGCACTGCCATCCCTCCTCCATCTGTGCCCTGAGCCCTGGCTGTTCACTGGGGTGTTGTGAGATCCCCAGGATGAGGTGAGAGATGAGAATCTGACTCCAAGTTGTCAGAAGGCTGATTTATTATCCTATCCTATCCTATCCTATCCTATCCTATCCTATCCTATCCTATCCTATCCTATCCTATCCTATGAAATGATATACTAAAACTATACTAAAAGAAAGAGAAAGGATACTTCAGAAAGCTAAACAAGAATGATACTGAAAGCTCCTGACTGACTCCTCAGAGTCTGACACAGCTGATGGTGATTGGTCATTCATTAAAAACAATTTCCATGGAACCAATCAAAGATGCACCTGTTGGTAAACGATTTCCAGACCACATTCCAAGCAATCAGATAATTATTGTTTTCATTCTTTTCTGAGGCTTCTCAGCTTCCCAGGAGAAGAAATCCTGGCAAAGGGATTTTTCAGAAAATATCATAATGACAGTTCACCACCTTCTTGTAGTGAAGCTGGAAGCTTCACTTTTATACTTTTCCTGTGTCCCTGGAGCTACTTCTATTTCATGCAAACTCTTCACCCCTGTATCATTAAAATATTAAACCCTTGGCAGCCAAGTGGAGCAAGCAGCAAAGCATCTGTTTTTCTGAAGGTTTTTGTCGCAGCTGAAACCATGTAAAACAGGCCCATCACTTCCACTATAATTATTCAGATTAATTTGAATGTTCTTGTAAAAATTTAATAAAGATAAATGTTAAAATGAGAGCAAGGCCCCTTCAGTCTCTTGCACTGGCACATGAAGTTTTGCATGACAAATTCTGCTCTCATTTCTGTACTGAACATGGCTGAATTATTGGCTTTTTGGGCCTCAGGCAGCATGGAAACCCATTAGAATGTGCTGCTGAACCAGACAATTGCAACAATGGGTTGCTGTGTGACTTTAAGAAAATTAGAGTCTTTCTGACTCAGTTTACTCATTGTAATAAATGGGCAAACAACATTTAATCCTTCTCTGAGGATTATCTTCTCAGAGCTGACTTTATCAATAGCAAGCCCACAAAAGAAGCACAACTTCTCTAACAAGGAAGACTTTGGAAAACAAGGAACTCTGAGAGGAGAGAAGCTGCAGAAAATAGTGGTACTAATAAATCTACAGCAAAGCAAGGCCATTTCATTTCTGTATGAGACTGTCACTACCCAGAAGAGCCTAAAGACATTCTAGAAACATCTTTCAAATGAATAACGCAATTCTCCAGTCTCAATTTACTGTAAGACTTCTTACTGGAAAAATGGAATTGCTGTCAAGCATCACTAAAATTAATTTATCTGCGAGTTGGGAAATACTCCTTGAGTTATATTGCCTGGAAATAACTATTGTTACAAAGGAGAATATTGTCTATTTGCTTCAAGACTAAAGAGCCTTTTAATGAGGTCTGAAGCAGAAATAGAGGTGCAGACTTGTTTCAAGGACAGGCAAGAAGATAGAACTGTCTCAGCAATTCACAGAAAGAGGATGAAGGTCCCTCTGTGTGCAATATTTTACTTCTAGAGCTTTTTTAGGATACAATAAATTTTTGTCTAGTCTGATAGGAAGGCATCAGCTCCAAAACACTTTTATGTATTTTCTCTAATTTTCTGCAGGAGTGGAAAGGTTTAGGCATTGAAACAGGAAATTTCTGCAACTTATTAGAAGATGTATCTCAGAGTCCAGCTGTCCTTTTGAACCTCAAGAACCTCAGCTGGTCCAGACTTAATCTGGGCTGCTCCAGCTCCACGTTTCAGAGAATGAGAACAGAACTAGTCACCATACCTAGAAAGAATCATTTTTTTGTTTGAAATTACCCATACTGGGCATTGCTATATCTACAAGCTGTTCCTCAGCACTGCTGTGCCAAATTCCAGCTTTTACAAGGATCCAATACTGGGAACATTATATCATGATCAATAAAACACCCAATAACAAGTAGCAAAACCTAATAAGAACCCTCAGCAGGAAGAACAAGGGATAATAGAGTAAAAAAAGCACTCATTTGCCTTGACACTGTTTCAACCACTGCAATATTTTTTTCAATTAATTTCAATTTTTCAATTTTTCCAATTTTTTCAATTATCAGCATTGTCTGTGTAGACCAAGAGTTTCATTCACACCCACGTGGCAGAGGTTTGAACTCTCTCCATCCCAATGTGATCCTTCTCCTGTTTTATCAACAGCAGGGCACAGATAAGGGGTGGAAACACCACCACAGCACAGGCAGAAGGTGGAAAGCTCCTGGTGTATAAAAGCATCACTGCTGACTGCAGGAGAAACACGACCCAGGCAGCCAGGGAGACACCTGCAGACAGGCAGGAATCTGCCCAGCCTCACTGGTTTGTGAACAGGGAGACCCCATTGCAGCTAATTACAGCCCTGTTCAATGACTACAGTGTTTCACAGCATGCTGGAAAAATGAGCTCTACAACAGAAATACCAAAGTTTATTCGACTTGTTAACAACATCCAATGTGCTCATAATAAATTTTAGTTAGATGGTATATGTGGAGAACAGATGGTAGCATTCATGTGTTTAGCAAAAATACTAAATGAAGACAAATATAGTTGATAGAGACTTTAAATTAAGAACCAGGAAATTTTCATAAACAACTTAATTATCAAGGTCTAAATACAGCTAAAGCTTTTAGGGAAAACAGACAAAATTACATCTACAAAGACACTGAATTGCACACTCTGTCCTTTACATTCCTAATTGTGGGAGTGATGCATCCACATCCAAGTCTCAGTCTCACAAACATTTAAACACTTGTCTTATGGGTTTCCTGGTCAGAAGTTAATAAGAAACCATTACATTAAAGGAAAAGGCTTAGTAAATCTTCCACTTCATGACAGGCTGGAAGGAAAATGCACAGGAAGATAACAGAGAAGAACACTGTGTTTGTTCCATGAGCATCCCCAGGAATGTTATTCCAGCCTACAAGTATCTGCCAGCTTTAACATTTCAACCTCCTAATCCTGGGAAATGGAGAATAAATGGACACTTGCAGCCACTTTGCTGAGCTGTGCTCTGCTCCCACAGTGTGGCAAGGATTTTATCATTTTCTGTATTATTCTGATTGAGGTTGATGCCCACACCTGAGTGTTGCTGCACCTGGATATGCCAGTGGGACTTCTCCTTAAATTCAGACCTGCAAGGTCCCAAAGCAGAGGGAAGGGACAAATGTGGTGTGGAACAGTGATTTCCTGAGGCTTTGTATGAAAAAAATGATGGGCAACAGGTAAGGAGAGGGGGAAAAATCCAGAAGCAGTAGAAGACACAGGCACCCAGCACAGAGAGAGAATTCAGTCTGAACTTCTGAATGCAACTTTTTCCTTTGAGTTTTACTTCTTTCATGCTTAGTAAAGTGAGAACTGTGATCAAAGGTTTTCCTGAAGGTGTGCCATGCAGCTATCCAATAAGGTATAAACTGATGCTAATTTTGACCTAATAGCATGTTTTACCAGTGACTTCTTTCACCACTTATCCCTCTGCCAAAAATAGTCAAAATTGGAGGATAAATTGAAATTTTCCAGGGCATGAAGGGAATGTGATGTCTCATGAACAAAGTTTTATCACATAAACTTCAGTTCCACTAGAAAATTAAGCTGGGAAAAAAGAATGAGGCATTCAGCAGTTTTCCCTGTAATAAACACATTCAGCAGCAATAAATACAAAGAAGAAACAAGAAGAATTTTGCATAATTGACCAAGGGAACATGATACCATAAATTCAGCCTCACAGCCAACATGCTAAGTTACAAGTTTGGTAGGAAAAATTCTCTCAAGTTCTATTCATGGTTGTATATTTCAGAGCCTTTCAAGGCAGGGAAACCCAGTATTTGCTATAATGGGATCATAAAAAGAAGTTTTACATGAACTGCAAGGCTGACAGCAGTTATGGAAGCAAGCAGGGCATGTGGTGCTAACTGCAGCATGAGGGACTTGATGGATCCCTGCAAACACAGCCTGGGGAAGGGAATGCTACCAAATAATTAGAAATGTTGTAAACTGTGTGAAGAATGGAACCAACTTCCAAATATAAAATTGACTTAAATTCTATTAAAAGAAGGGCTAAACAGCACAGCATTGGGAAGGAGTGTTACTTTAGCAGTGAGTTTCAAATATAATTTGAAACTGATACTCAGAGGCAGATATCTGATATTCAGATCCATGCAGACAGCTGACACCCTGCTGTCCACACCCAGCAGTGGGAAGCTCTTCAGCAGATCCAGGTGAAACTCTTTTCCTTGTTTATGCTCTTTCTGGCCATGGACACAGTGGCTAAGCCTCAGTCTGGAAAAGATGCATCTGATGCTCACTGGCAAGGTCAAACAAGCAGAGGAGCTGGCAGGGCCTGTGTTAGATCCATCTGCTCAGGCATATATACAAATTATTTGGCAAGGCATGGGAAATATCACAGCAATTTTGGATCAGACTGCTTTCAGATTGCCAGGTGGAAGTTGAGAGATTTTGATCATCTGTTGTTCACAAAAATCTTGTGACTCCTCCTTCTGAGCACAGCCCTTGCTACAGAGACCCACACCTTGGGGATGCTTCCCCACTCACACTGGGGATGGATTAATTCTTTCTCTTCAGCCTCCCATCCCAATGGGTAATAAAAATGTGCCTTCTGAGGATTGCTGTTCAGAAGCCAATTAATTTAACATGAAATAACAATTTATTTCATCCACCTCTAGTTTGGAATAAAAGTTTTTTAATAGAAATCTGAGTTTACCTAGAACAATCTGAATTATTTTTTCAGTTCAGCATCTCTGTTTATTCAGGTGTACTTACACTGACACAACCATACTACAACAGAGTTGCCTGCTGCTCATAAACATGAAAAATACTATTTGCTAAATGGCACAGAAGGCAGGTTATGAAAAGAAGAGACCCTGATATTTTTCTTGTGCTGCCCCTCCCATCTTTCAGCCAATTTAGCTCCCCCTGCAAACTTTCTCAGTGTTACTATCAGAAGTAAAAATACACACAATATTTAAAACCCATTATAAAGTTACATCCTATGCCAGTCTAGCTTCATCTGGCATCTGATTAAACAATGATTGGCCATGGCAGCAGCACTTCTTAGTGACTTCCTTGTCCTTGTTAATAAATCACAATTGTCAATTTATAGTAAATTAGGCAAACTCTGCTCTCTTAAGCCTCATTTTATTTCAATCAGAAAGATTTATGACCCTCCAGGGTATAACACACCTTCCATTACCTCTCCAGCTAGTAATCAAGAATATGCCTGTCAAAGTCAAAGTGCAAGGATTCATCATTTTATTTTTTAAAAACTCTGGTTCTTTTCCTATGAGCATGGAATTTAATTCTCTGTGGACATTTGAGGTTTATTTTGTAATTATATTAATTACCATGCAAATCCTGATTGCCCTTCCAAACCTCTCCTTACATGAGCACTTTGGGATTCAATGGTCTTTTAGGCTTTTAATCAATGACAGGAGATATGTCATTAATCCATCAGCAGTCAATTCACACAGCACATGTCTGAAATGAGTCCAGAGGTGCCAAACTGGATGGGACAGGTGCTCTAGAGCTCCCAAGGTTACAACTGACTGATCCATACCATTGTGTGAACATTTTGGGAGATGCAGAAGGAAATTAGGGACACTGAAAATAGTTAATTTTGCTGAGGGTTGATTCTATACATAAAATACAACCCAATATATTTGATGTAAATCCAACACTGAATACTTCCTATGTAGTCTCTAATTAAACCAGTTCATGAATGAGAACAGTGTTTTTAGTACCTTCAAAATATTTAAGTGCCTATTTATTTTGCAGTGACAATAAAACTTTTCCTTTCAGGCTATCCAAAGTGAGTGCCTCTTTTTCAATGTGAACTCTGTAGAGTAAGTTATAAAGTCTGGACATTTGTATAGATAGCAAAAATACTATCAATGATATGATTTAAGAAATAGAAATAACATATAATTGTTGTATTTTAGATTAACTATGCCTAATACTTAAGCTATTGAACAGCCTGCCTGGAGAGGAGCACACATTACAAACAGAACCCCAATGAAGCCTAACATGAGGCAGAGATTATGTGATTAAAAAATCTCTCCAAAAAGCTCACTGGGTTTCTGAAATAAATAGAGCTGAGGATGCTGGAAGAGCCCCAGTCCCTTGGAAGAACCTTCTGCTGGCACATCCCTGTTTGTTAAGGATGCAGGCATTTGGTTTGCAACTGATGAAAGGTCTCCCACTGAAATACACACTATTTCAGCAGAAATGTCAGTGTAATCTGTTTTGCTTGTGGAAGATCTGCAAAGCTTCCCCTGCAAGGTTTCCCATCTCAGAGACACCAGCAATCCTTTGTGAAATCCATCTGATAGTGGGCTGGACTGGCAGGTTCAGTGATTTCAGAATCAAATGTGCACATGAATTTTGCAGACTTCTAAACAAGTGAAGCATGCCCCCCGTGTGAGGCAAGAGCACAACAGTTATTTCAGAGGTTGTCAGCAGGATGAGGAGGGGACCCCAGGGACCAAGGGGGCCAGAGAGCTTTGGGACAACCTTACCTGCAATGTTTATGCATTTACCCCAAACACTAATCTAATCCCAATCTAATTCCCAAACGAGCCTGGCATTAGATCATTTCTATTAACAGGAGGGGCTTTAGTCTTCTTTTCATCTTAGCCTGCTTATAGCAACTTCATCAATTCCATCACCTCCAAAGGAAAGGAGAAAATAAGGCAATCAACCTCCCAGGACAATCTCTGCTCATGTTCTTGGACAACAAAAGAAACCCAAAAGTCATTTCATGGAGTGCACTCAGAGCCAAGAAAGCCTCAAGGATAACAGATGACAGAAAATCACAAGGGAATTTACAATAAGGATTTTCAGCTGTGGCCAACTATTTCAACTGGTTCAATCATGCAGAAATGGTGGGATGCAGAAAATTAAGATCTGGTTAAACAGAACTTGATTAAGCAGAGTTATAGGAACCAGCAATCACCTGAAAGGCAGAAAAACCACAGAGGAAGAAAGAATTTTATTTCGTGTAACAGGACCAGGCAAACATAAGAACAAGAGCCTGAAATTCAGACTAAATGCCAATAAAAACTTCTCCTTTACCCTGGGAAAAGAAAGATTGGAAGTCTGGTCACTCATTTAGAACTAGACCAGGAAAACAGTAGTAAAACCACAGTGAGGGAGAATAATCCCCACTGACAAGAGAATGAATGTGTCAGTGCCCACCTGTGGGTGCAGCTCCCCATCCCTGCACTGCTCAAACGCAGGGAATGCCTGAAGCTGCTCAACATCTGCTTTCTTGCTGGCCCCACAAAAATCAAAATACTTCTTCAGAGCTGGCTTTATTGTTAGGAGCCCTCATTAGGGCCTGCCACACTACATGAGTGGGTTTTTACAGGGCCTGTGGTGGGTGTGCTCCTGCCTCGATGCCTTCAGCCAGCAACTGGGGCAGTAATCCCTCCCTAAGCCTCTCATTTTATGCTCTTCTACATGTAAATCTCTGTTTTCTTTACACCTACTACAACAGAAAGGGCAAAAAGCAGGTAACACAAGTCTGACTGCTGCATGGTAAATTTTACAGAAAAAGCATGTGGAAGAAAATATTGTGATTTCTGCATTTTTTCTGCCCTAGGAGTTCTATATGAAATTATAATCACTTGCTGCTTACACTGCTGTTTGCCCTAAAAATCCACACATAAATACAGATCTACTCATTTTATGTGGCCACCCATTACCTCTCATCCCTGAAGGCCTTCTCTTTTATTTAACTATGAGTGGAAAATACTTCTTTGACACTCATTAATAGGCATTTTCAGTACGGCTATCAAACAATCAAACAAAAATAAAACACCACAGATCACATAAACACACACTCCAGGAGAATTTATTAAAGTAAAAGCTCAAGGCAGAACCACCTCACACAAACAGCATTTTGCTGCACTGATTTCTTCTACACCAAATCTTGGCATGGAGCTGACATTGCAATGCCTGTGCCCTGACCCTGGGAGAGAAGGGAGGCCAGGGCACAGCAACACATGCAGGCAGAGAGAGGAGTTTGCTCTCCTGGATCCTGTGGGTGAGGCCAGGCTGCTGAGAGTCCCTTCCAATTCCTTCTCCCTTTGCAGCTCCAGCTTGGGGATTTATTTATTGCTGAGGGATGCACATGGGGTGTTGCAATGTGCACACAAGGGACTGGCCATAGTGTGCACCAGCCAGCCTGCTTCTAAGTTTGTTAGCAAAGCCTCAAGAATTCATCAAGATTACTGAAACAGAAATTGTGCTAAATTAAGAAAGAAGAGGGTGACAAACCAAATGCCAAGACCACAAGAACTGGATAACAGAGGACTGTGAAACACCTGGACTGTAACCAGTCATTACTCTGAGAAATGCAGGCAGAAAACAAGTGAACAAGACAAAGGCACCAACCAAGAAGTGTGCACTTAGTAGTTTGTAGAATCTATAAATATGTGTGTAATGTAAACAATGAATAGCTTCTGCTTAATCATATTAGTCAGTTCTTCAGGAGTCCTAAATTTCCCACAATAATGGGGACCCAAGTGTGTGTTAATAGAGCCAAGGAAACAAAAGCACAGAGCTACATCTGCCCACAGGATCAGCCTGACCAACCAGGCACAGCAAAAGCCAAACTCTGCACTGGGTTACAGCCACCCAACCCCACCCAAGCCAGCATCACTGAGAACTTGCCCTGTTGGAACAGATGAGCAAACACCCCCAGAGCCATGCTGAGCTCTGGGCTGAATCCTCTCCCCAGGCTGTCCCTGCTGCAGGGCTCTCACAGATTATTGGTGTAAGGCTGCAAAAGCTCGCTGTGGTGAAGTGCAAATTTATCTAAAATAATAAAAGTGCAAATTTATTTAAATAAATTTATTATTATATATTATCAATATATATTTTATAATATTAATATATAATATCATCATATAATAATATATATTTATAATATATAATATATTACATACTTAATATAATACATTTACATATAATAAAATATGATAATTATAATATATTATAATTATATATTATTTATTTATTTATTTAAATAAATAAATAAATAAATAGATAAATAAATAAATAAATAACCCCTGCTCCAAGCACAGCAGGGCCAGTGCACCCCAGGAGCCAGGGGTACAGCCAGGGCAGCACCTGTGGCATGGGGACAGTGCTGAGAAAATCTCCTGTCAGCCTCATGCTCAGCAGCCACAGCTCCTGCTCAGCTGCACTGACCCCCTCAAGGGCTGGCACTGAATTTTTATCAGTGCACAACATGGGATTTGTGTGAATGCCCCATTTCCCAGAGACATCCTGCTCTGGGACCCTCCACTTCTAAACTTGTTTCCAGGGACAAAAACCAGGCGTGGGGGGTGTGGGGAGGGGGAAGAGCCAGATTCCTAGCAGAAATTTGGAGCCAGCTTCCTCACTAAATATCATTCTGGCTTCACTGTAATGCCTCCCACCACAAGAGTCTGGCTGCAAAGAATGCTGTCTCTCCAAAGCCCAAGAGCTTTACCCAGGATTTTTCCAATTGTATCTGTCATTCTGGATGATTGGTGAAATTGCCTGAACCCTCAAGACACCCCAGGTCTGCAGGAAAAGTCAGGACACTGGCTGAACTCAACAGGGAGGTGAAGAGATTTGGATAAAATTTAGAGCAACTCTAGCACAGACATGCATCAGCATCTGGTGCCTGGAGTGAGGGATGTGAGCTGTGCCAATTTTACCCATCTTCACTTTCCATTTCAGACAGCTTTCAGTGACAGCAGGACCCAGAGGTGACAAACATCTGCTTTCCAGCAGCTCTGGCTCCTTTACCTGAGCAATCAGAGGACATTCCTAGGCAGGCACTGCACTTCCTATTCTGGCTTGGCAATGTTCTTTCATTTCAAGCAAAACAAAAATGTATTTTAGACTATTTCCCCAGTTCTACAAGTAATTCTATTTGAAAGTAAGCAAATTATTCTTTATTTGTTGCTACTGCAATTTTAAGAAAAAGAAAGTATAAAAGACAAAAATCAGCCAAAAAACCCCAAAAGGGCATATTCAGAGTAAAGCAATGACAAAATACATGGAGTGTTGGTTTCAGTCACTTTAGTTTTTGCTACAGTTATTCAAGTGAAGTTTTTTCCAATAGCTTATTGATTGCAAGCTTGATTAATCTCTTGAATTCCAACACCCATGGACTCAGTTTTGCAGTATCAGTGGGAATACTTACAAGCCACAGACTCTACAGAATCAATGAACTGGTAGGTTCCTGTTATCTGTTTCCCAGCCCCAGCTGCACTCACACTCACTGCCTTTTGCAGGTGGCCAGCAGCATTTCCAGCAGGAGAAATCTCCATCTCTCCACTTACAATCAGACTTTACAATCTAAACCACACATATTATTTAAATCATCATTCAAAGAATGCTATGGAGAAGAGAAAAAACCCCAACCCACTGGAAAATGACCCCTATGCCTGTGTTTAATATGAAAACATGAGGTTAATAACATGGAGAACCAGCTCCTGCCAGCACTGCTGGCACCCTGGAGCTCCTGCCAGATGCTGGAGGTGCCAAGAAAGCCTCCCTGGGGCTTTCTCCCCAAAGCACAGCCACAACAGCACTGTGTCAGCCATGGTTTATCTCCAACAAGCACTTTGATCACCCATTTTAAGGCAAGAGCAGCAGCAGAGATCATTATCAGCTCAGCCTTGCCCCTCGCAGCTCAGGTGGTCCATGACTTATCTCACTTTGAGTTTACCCAAACCATCAAGGGCAGCACTGAAATTGCTAAAAGCCCCACAAAGTATACATTCAATAGCCAAAACCTCTCTGTGAGCAGGAAAAGTAAGAGATGGAACTGCCATCAGTGTGACAGCAAAAACCAGACCACAAGCTTGGAGAATGCAGATAACTGGGGGAATGTCCTGATCCATCAGGCCCCACTCTGGCAGCTGGTAACTGAGGGGACTTTCTGTGTTTTTCTGAAGGCTGGCATGAGCACAGGAACCCCAGAAAGCCTCTTGTATTGCCTGCCCCTTCGCAGGGAACATTACGGAGCCGTCAGCTTAAATTTGGGAAAAGGGTGGGTTTTTCACTTTATTGATGCACTCTTCCACAGAGGATTTTTTTAAAATCTACATCAAACAAGGAAAAACAAATGCTGAGAGGGCAGATTTAGGGCAATTTATCAAGGTCTGGGAAATAGCTTCCAGATGGATGGAGCTGTTTGGTGCTGGCTGGTGAGAAGGAAGCAAGGTATTGTTATTGAATTAGCATGAATCTCTGGTGGAGAACTGCGTGGTAGATAGAGTGCTCCTTTCATATGGTTTGCATTTGGAACCTGTCATATTTCATTTTTATTCAAAAACCTGTGGTAAAGACACACAGTTCATTTTTTGCTTATTCAATTTCCACCAATTCTCCCTGAACTGTTGGCCAGTATTTTTAAACCCTGCTCCCAGTGCCATGCCCAGTCTGTTTGCTCTTTGCCACGCTTGGCTGGCAGCTTGGAGCTTACAAGCTCACAGTGGTTTTGGGTTTTGCATTCACACACTGATGTCACCTAAGAGTGTGTGAGAGAGGAGAAAAGCTGGATGCTCTGTGAGATGTTTAAACTGAGCCACATCAAGCATTTACCAAAACCCCTCCAAGGGAAACAACGCATCCTGGGTTTCATGCACACTACAATGTGCTGATAAACTGGAGGCTTATTCTGGATTTTTCTTTTTAGTTAATCTTCCCTTCATAAACATGTCTTTTAGCACTATAAATGCATTTATACCAGTAACTTTTTATCTAATCTATCCCAGTGAATAAGGGATACTGCAAAAAAACCAAAAACAACCAGCAAACAAAAATCTGAGGGCCAAAAAGAGAAGGTAAGCTCATAACACAGTTTTACTTAGAATAACCTGGATGCCTGCTCCATGATACATGTCTTAAAGAGTAAGGTATATGCAAAGACTTATGTGTTCACCTGCTAGTTCTGAAATAATTTACTTTTCAAGTTCCCATCTGAAGAATTCAACGTAATTTATTGTAAAAATGAAATTAAAATGACCATTTTCTTATTGACTTGAGGATTGTTATCAAGTAGCTTCAGGTAAACAGATTTTGGACAATATGGTCCTTTAAATCCTAGAAAAGTTTCTGGTATGCCACTGGGTAGAAAGATTTCTAATGACAGAAAATCTCCAATGCTTTTTCAATTGTTTAGGAGAACTGTTATTATTCTTGAGTAGGACACTGGGGTGAAATAGAAGAAATAAGCTTTATATTTTCTCTTTCCCAATATTTCAGGGATCTGTCAATTACCCTGGGATGCATCCCAGGAAAACAGAGAAGGGACATGGTGATATCATCAGAACCAATTAATTCCTAAATC
Organism: Agelaius tricolor; assembly: GCF_023055355.1. Lineage (NCBI taxonomy): Eukaryota > Metazoa > Chordata > Aves > Passeriformes > Icteridae > Agelaius > Agelaius tricolor. Next base: position 4,780,094 of record NW_027269278.1, on the reverse strand, counting down.
CTACCTGAAATGTAACACACAGATACTTGTGCTGACTTCCCACATGAATGTCTGCTTTTGCCCTCCTTTTTCCCCTATAATTCTTATTATTTTGTGTTTTATGAGCATCTGTTTCAACTGACCAGGACTGTAAGAAGTATCCAAAGAGGACAATAATAAAATCCCAATCTGCAGGATGCATCCTATGCTGGCCATAGCACCTGAAACCCCCCAGGCTGTGAACAGATCATATTTATTACTCATTTATTACTTAGTCCTTCAGCTACTGACTCCTGAGGTGGATTTCCAGCTACATCAGCTCTGGGACAGTGCCCTGGTGTCCTGAAGCTCTCACAGTGAACAAGGGGAGTTATCCATCACTGCTGAAGAAACTGCTTTACTCAGATACTTTCCCCATTTCCCATTGTGTTTTCAGGAAGCGCCCAATGGGAATCCACAGGATTCATATTTGCAGATCCCTCTGTGGACTTTAGTGCTCTGAATTCAGAGACAGCAGATTTAGGGGTTGTGTCTGGTCAGGGGTCACCCTTCTGCTCATCAGTCTGTGGAAGGTGGGTGTAAATTACCAGGTGTCAACATTCTGTCACCATGGACCAACCTGGCCCTGAATTGTCACCTGAACTGCCTTTCCTTTGTCTGGGAGCCTGTGAAATGGTGATCTGGTTGCTGGCAGAAAACAAGAAACTAAAAGCAGGATAAAACCAACTTGGCATTTTATATGGAGATCTACATCCCAGAATCAGAGCATGCCCATGGCTGGAAGGGACCTCTGGAGGTTCTACAGCCCAACCACCCTGCTCAAAACTGGAGCACCCACAGCAAATTTCCCAGGATGGTCTGTGCAGTCACAGCACAAAGCAAAGCCCTTCCAACTGCACAGGATGAAATTTGTGGCAGGGCACAGCTGAAAAGTCACACACAACCTGCTTGAGCAAGGAACCTTGGAGCCCAGTGCTTGTAAAATCAGCTCCTCACAGGACAACCACTACAGAACCACAAGTGATGGGGAGCAGCTCCTTGCTCCTCATGTAGTTCCTTGGAGCCATACCTTGAACCCAAAAGGGCAGGTGCACTGGTAGAGCTCCACGGGGTCACTGCTGCATGTCCCATTGTTCTTGCAGGGGCTGGAGAGGCAGGGGTTGCACTTGGACACCACACTGAGATCCACGGGCTCTGTAGAGGCAGACACAGAGTTAGTGATGGTGTCTCTGGTGTGGAGATCACCCCAAGGTGGGAAAGCCCCTTTTTCCCAGCCCTGAGAGCAAAGAAGAAGGCAGAATTCCTTGGCTCTGGCTCTCAAGGTTGTTTATTTGCTCTTATCTAATACACTGTCTGTCTGACCTGCTGAGGTCTGTCCAGCAGGTCAGTTTGAGGCACTCTGACTGCTCTCAGGGTGGTATTGTCTTTTTATACTAAAAACCACCTGTACTTTATTTACAATAATTTTCCAATACCTATCACCTATGTTAGACAGTCTGTCTCTACTCTAAACCGATCCAAAAGTGCCAACATCACAGCAGAAGATGGAGGCCAAGAAGAAGAAGGAGAAAGACAGAACACGCTGAGATTCCTCCATCTTGCCTCTTGAATTCATTCTAAATCCCCAAAATTCTACTTTTTCACCCTGTGGTAAATTCACTATCATTCTACTCAAACCCTTGTAGCTTGTAACTCCTCACACAAAGTTGGGAATGGTTTCCATGGGCTAAAATCAAAGGCACAGGTGTTTTTGACTCTGTGCCAAGGTCTCTGAGGCCCCTGCCAGGGTCTGGAGTCCTCCAGGGCAGTCAGAGGAACATCCTGGGTCCCAACATGTTAGCAGAGAGCTGGATTGCAGAATTAACACCCCCCATGCACACACAAACACTTTCCCCCAAGCACTGGCACAAATGCACATGCTGCAGGTGCACTGGGATTCCCAGGGACCAGAGAGGCTTTAAGTGCTTAAATCAAGTGCTAGGCAAGTCTCAATGATGCTCATATTCTCCTGAAGATGCAAACATATGCTCTGAAAAAAGCATGTTGGGAACCTCCAGGGAGTGGGTTATATATATATATGGCTTTCAGCAATTTTTCCTCTTCTCAGTTCTGGAAATCCTGCAACAGCAGCCCCAGGGAACTGTAACCTGACATTTCTATGGCTGATAACAAGAATGAAAGTGCAGATGCAACAACATAAATAAAAACCATGTACAAGACAGATTTAGTTAGAGGCTTATGGGAATATTTAGGTGCAAAGTGCTCTACCATCCTTAATTTAACATTAGAGTTTGAAACTTATTTTCTTCCCTTTCTGCCCAGAAGAAGGATCAACACTGACCTATCTCATCAAAGTGCAATAAAGGCAAATATGCAAATATGTAAATGTATGCAAGTAAATAACAGGGCCATATTTAAACCATGTAAAAAACCTCATATTTGTAGCAGAAATCTTCCAGAGAAGTAGTGAAGCTTGTAGGTGAGCAGGAAGATAAACACAGACTAAAACAACACTAATTACATTTGGGGTCCCAAGTCAATCAATACTTTATGGTTGAGACTTTACAGAAAGCTAATTTAGGCAGTTATATTCCCAGTTATATTCACAGTTAAATAAAATATGGTGATTTTTTAAATGGCTACATTTCAAATAATAATAAGTATTAACTCATTGGCTTTTATATGTAAAAAATGAAACCTAGCACTTTAAAGTGGCTTAAATTATATCAGGCAGTAAAGACCCTAAAGTAATTTTATTTCATTTTCAAGGAAATACCTTTAAAAATAATTTAAAATTGGTCTTGTACTAATCAAAAGTGGGCATAGAGCTTTTGTTACTGCATGATAAATGGTAGGAGTAAATTGTGAAACATCCTGAAAGTGAAGAAAAGAAGCTTAAATTTGATGTTCAAGAGAAGATGGAGCTCCAGAGTCACCAGAACTAGGGATGAAAAAATCCCTTCTAGCCAGGGATTTGCTTTGAATTGTCCTGCATGAGTTATGAATGTTCACTGTGAATGCTTGCAGAGCACCAGCAGGGGTAAGAACATGGCAGAAGTGGGGGCTGAAGGGTCTCAGGTGGCAGCACTGGGCTGTGTCCGGCTCCTGTAGTGATGGTGGTGCCACCAGGGACTGATGGGAGTGCACAGACAGCACTGAGGGAAAAATACACAGGAAGAAAAAATTCTAAAAATTAAATGAAGGACTGTTGTCATCCTATTTTATGTCTAAACACAAAGCCATGCATGTTTTTACCTTGGAAGAGGACATCACACCTAAATTCCTGGCTCTGACAGGGGCTGGAACGTGACATACCTGAGTTACACTTGTCTTCATGGTAAAATAAACAAAGAATAAACAAAGGTGGCTCCTCTGAGAGCTCATGAAACAGGCAGCAGTGTTGCTCTTTTAGATTTAGAGGTCAGTAAGCCAGAATTTGTTCTACTATTTATTTCATAATACGTGTACATTTTCCATTTATTTCTACGGCATAGATCAAAGCTAATCAATGTAGGAGCTAATAAGAACAGTGTTAGTTCCTAGCAGTTAAGTAGTTCATTACTTTGCCCTTGTGGATTTGATTTATAAATCCATACAGCAAAATGCCCTCAGCCCAGCACATTCCTTTCCTCCACTGCATAGCTGGGAGGGCAAGTTAATAAAAAGCAGAGCTGAGTTTGCATGACTTGCACATAACACACTTTTATTTCCTTGGCTCTGCTGAGACATAACCTCCTGCTCAGGCACGGGCTAAAAACATATTTTTTAACAAGAAAAAGTTCAACTACTTTTTACATTATTTACTAATGTGAAAGTTCCTGGAGGTCACAGAGGACATCTGAGCACGACCTTGCTGCAGCAGCTCAAGGTGCCCAGCCCAGCATGGGCCAACCCTTGGTGGGCACCCAGGGTTTTGGGGGTCAGGGCTCAGCACTCCCTGCAATGGGAACAGGGGGCAGTGAGACTGCCAGACCATGCCCTGGCTTTCAAAATATTTGTATTTTCATGAGCAAAGGTGAATTTGTCAAGGGCTTAGAGCTTCTTGAACTTTCCTGCCACTTGTCCAGACCATCAGCTGTTTCTGCTTGTGCAAACACCAACTCCAAATCAACACATTATTTTCTCCTTTTCTGTTCAGATAAAGCAAGCTAGGGGGACGTTTGGGATATTAGAAAGAACATGAGCTTTCTAGTGGACCAATCTAATATTTACATAGAAAGCATACAACTACATCTAATATCCTGGATCACAGATGTACTGATCTTTTGCCTAAGAGTTGCTTGTTTAGTTCAGAGAGAAAATGAGCACAACTCTTGATATATCACAGGTTCAGAATGAAGAAGACAGCCAGTCTCTTTCTGGTTTAATTTTCAGATCCTGTGTAGTATACAAAATCAATTATTTTCTTTGGTTCACTTCATGGGAGCAAGTGCATTATTTGCTATTTTTAGTACTTATATTTCTACTTCACATTTGAGACACTATTGTAAAGTCTCTGGTTTGATAATTATGGTCAGAGTTCTGATAGTTTTGAGACTGACATTTCAAAGTAATTAAATTATAAGGTTACAGTTATTAAAGATACATTTGAAAGGACATAAAATTCCACTCAGCCTTGGGAACCTGTGTTTTAAACTCACCCCAACACCACCATTTGTTTGTTCAGCAGTTTAATTCCAGCACCTATAAAATCACCCTGCCAAGCAGTGCTGTAAATGGGCATGGTACTCTGAGAGACATAAAAACAGGCTTTATGCCCTCATTTCCATTTCTAAGAGAGGCTACTGATACATCTTTTCCGCTATAAATATAGATCCATCTTCAAGTTCCTGCTGGTAAGCAAAGCAAAACTCTGAAACTCTTTTTTTATGAGAACATGCAGATATGTCTTAATCTCCACCAGTCACTAATGAGCTACTTATTTCATCCACAGAAAAGTGGATAATCTGAGTGCCCTCTAAAGCAGTACACTCCTGCCACTGAGCACCCTGAATTGTTCAGAGCTGCCCCCCAACCCTCTTCTGAATAAATGCACACTGAATTCAAACACGACACGTTTTCTGTAATCTACAGTTTCTGAATCGCCACTGATTGGAACGGTTTGCAGATCTGCAGATGAAAATGTACTTCTTGGTAAATATTTGCTTTAAGAATTCTCTGTTTCTCCATTTTCAAGTAAATGTACATAATAACTACAGTGCTCTATGTTTTTATAATACCTCTTATTTTCTCAATTTTTTGGGGGTAAGTCACAGGCCAAAACAAATTATTTGTTCCAATAAGTTCTAACAACACCCTATATGCTAATGTGCCATTACAGAACCTGGGGTGAGCATCAGGAACACTCACTGCTCTCAGGCTCCCTGCTTCTCCTGCCTTAGTGGAGAGTGGAGTGCTTCTCCTCTCCTTGGTGGAGCAGCTAACTGCACTTTGGGGAAGAACACAAGAAAACACAACTGTCAGAACCCAGGACATTCCTCTGACTGCCCTGGAAGACTTGAGACCCTGGCATGGAGTCAAAAACACCTGTGCCTTTGATTTTAGCCCATGGAAACAATTACCAACTTTGTGTGAAGATTTACAAGCCACAAGGGTTTGAGTAGAATGATAGTTAATTTGTCACAGGGTGAAAAAGTAGAATTTTGGAGTTTTAGAATGGGGGTTCAAGAGGCAAGATGGAGGGGTCTGGACGTATCCTATCCTTTTTCTCCTTCTTCTTGTCCTCCATCTTCTGCTCTGATGGTGACACTTCTGGATTGGTTTAGAGTAGAGACAGATTGTCTAACATAGGTGATAGGTATTGGAAAATTATTGTAAATAAAGTACACGTGGTCCTTAGTATAAAAAGTTAACACCACCCCAAGGACGGTCAGTGTGCTCCAACCCGAGCTGCTGGACAGATCTCAGCAGGTCAGAGGAAGAATGTGATGGATAAGAGAAAATAAACAACCTTGAAAAGCAGAACTGATGAATCTCAACTTCTTCTTTGGTCGTGGGGCTGGGAGAAAAACACTTTCTAACACCTCAGGAGCCATTTCAGCAACAGAAACCCCAGACACAACTTGGAAGGAGCACGACATTCCGGAAAACAAACCCCAACCCCAACTGCCCCGCAAAACCAAGGGTGCAAGAGCACAGCCCAGTGGGCAGAGCCTTGGGCAGAGGTGCCAGCTCCTACCTTTGCACTGGAAGTGGTGCGTGGGCGTGGTGAGCAGCAGCCTGTCCACCATGGCCTCGGGGCCGCGGCAGCGCGCGATGCCCGGCTCCTTGTAGCCCGCCTTGACCCACTCGGAGAGCCAGCGCAGGTGGCAGTCGCAGTGCAGGGGGTTGGTGCCCAGAGCCCTCGAGGTGCACAACAATTAGCACAGGTTATTTGGCAGGCAAGGACAGCAAACAGCTCTGATCTCAGCGAGGCACGGTTTATTCTACATTTCTATGGTATTGTTTCCCAACGAGGAAAAGATCTGTTGAGTATTCAGGAAGGATTTTAGATTTCATCTCCTGCTCTTCTCCTTTCTTCCCATCATTAGTTAGGGAAATTATATAAACACCTAAGAAGAAATCCCTTTTTCAAACAATTGTGCTTGAGCAATGTCACCAGACATATTGCTTTCATCAAATTCATCACATTGATTCCCTTTAATTCTCTGTCCTTCCTGAGCGTATTCTAACCCTGAATTGAGTAATTTAGTTTGGGTCTGATGACTCACATTAATGACTCCTCACCAGATGAAACACATATGCAGAAGATATCTCCATTTTCCAAACTGCAACCCAGTGCTTGCTAAGTTTATTTATGACTTTGAAAACACATTTGCTGCTTGACCCATCATTTGAGTTAGGTCAAACATTTGTAGAAGATGCATTTATATAGCGAAATTATAATTCTCAGAATTTTTTCCTTTATTAGTGGATATCTATCCAAAAGAAAATCAACCTTTTTACCTTAAATTTAGGTGCTACCTTGACTAATTTGTACTTCTCTTTCTCTTAAAGAAAGTGTCTTTTTAGGCAATCGGTCAATTACAAACAAAGTTTACACTTCAGAAAAAACAGTTTGAAGCCAACTAATTGTTTAAAATGTGAAGAGATGCATGTTGAAAGTCTGTATTTATTTTGCTTAAAGTCAATGTAAGACTTCAGCTGTACAACACCTGAATTGACCTTATGAAAGAAAAATAAGCTAAATAAAGAATAGCACAAGGAAGAGATACTAAAGAAACAAATTATTCAAATAGGTTTTTAGACTTTAAAATTTCTGCATATGCTATAAACTATTTTTAAGATGGTACTGTAAACTCAAGCTTCTTTCAAATAAAAACATATCAGGCAGGACATTAAGATAGAAACCTCAGTAAATTTGTTGATACATTTCTATTGGAGTGACTAATGAACCCACTGTGCCCTAGACAGATTCATAATGAGAGTTCATGGGTTCAAACCCTGTCTGGGGCTCATTCATCAAAATTAAATGTGTACTGCAGCTCAGCATTAAAAAATACCCATCCACTCCTCCTGTAAATCCATTGCTTACAATGGAAAAAAAACTACTGGGTTGACTTTTTGACCCTGGAACTGTGATCAACTGGCTCAGTTGTCCAAGGTCAAACAAAATGCAGCAGTGAAAGCTGAGAAATTTTTAGTGTTGAGAAACTTCCATATATAAAATGTGAGTGGGAGGACAAAGGAAAGCTTGTTACCGTGTTAATTAATATTTATAAACTATGTTAGAAATAAAGCTGCTGTACAGTCACAAAAAAATGATTACAAATAACATTGTTGATAACTTCAGAAATGTATCCTTCCACACTTCTTTTTGTGGTTTGTGCTTTGTTTGGGGGTTTTTGCCTTTTATTTTTTTGTTTGGTTTGGTTTGGGGTTATTTTTTTGATTTTTTAAAAAAATTTATTTCTAGGAACCAGAGATAATTCTTGTATTTTCATTCATGAGTTCTAACATACTTTCTCAATTTCTCTGCCTATTATAGCAAAATATTTCCAGAAGGTAAAAATATCTTCTGCTGTAAGGAAATACCACCAGAAGCATTTTCAAAATGTTGGGCAGATATTTCTGTTCAGACACTTATTTTGTTTAGAGGAAACTCTGAATAAAGTCAATTAAAATAACGCTATCCATGACAATGCTGAAAAAAAGAGGAGGGGACAATTTATTTATATAGGCAGTTAATAAAAATTTGAGTAAAGAGAAGATAATTCAGCAGGATTAGAAATCTGAGCTGTTTATGGGAAATATTTTGGAAATACCTGCTGTACTCAACATCATCCATTGCTGAGGGTTTGTGCAATCCCTGGGGTGCCACAGGGTCAGTTTGTGTGAGCAGTTCTTGGGACACTCACCAGTGAAGGGTGAGGACAGCAACTGCAGGACCTGACCTAACTGGGAAGGTCCCAGCTCCATCCCAGCAGATTTTGGGCTCTTTTAAAGTAGTATTATACCCAATCCTACAGCAGTGCTGTAGCATTCTTATCATTGCCCTGGATTAAAAATGTCAGTAGAGTCATGGCTTAAAAAGGCAATTATGTGATTCAACTAAATAAAGTAATAAAGAGTAAACAAAAGCAGTGTACAGCACACACAAACCTACCTCAAAATTCAGCGAGCTAAAGCTGCATAATTTGTTATGATATTTCCATTACAGCAAGATGATGTTCATGACATAAAGGAAATGTGGTGAAAATGTTCCTGTAGGCTTTAAACAGCTATGGAGAAAGTGATTGGACCATCTGGATTTCACTTTTGTTCTTCCAATTACAGACCAAGTCAAAACTGTTGCAAAAGACTGACTAAAATCCATAGTCTATGCTACACTGACTAAAATCCATAGTTTTGTCTATGCCACACAAATATCTCTCTGCAATTCTAAAAGCCAGTTTGATGTCCCCCTTGTCCTGCCCCAGGAGGCTTGGGCTGAGCATCCTTTCCACACCCTGGCACTCAGCTCTGCCCTGCCACAACACCAATCCCACCCTCAGCCACATACTTTGCACAATTAGGACAAATTTTTGTTCTCCCATGCTTTAAGAATTTGAGGATAGCAAGTCCTTGTATGATTTTCAAACTGACCCCAAGTGCCTGCTTTCTCCTTGAAGTTCAGTGTATCAGGAGGGGCTCAAAATGCATTTATTTTCAATTATTATGACTCTATGGTTTTGAGTAAGCACAGCTTTTTCAGGCATGTGAGGAAAAAATTAATTGTGGTTCCTAAAAGTTTCAGGATCCTCTTTAAGAAACTGGAGAGCACAATTGCACTGTAAAATTCAACTGCTCAACTGTGCAAATTACACCCCAGACAGGTCTTATTTATTTTATGGATCCTATTTATTACTGTTCATTTGGGCTTTGTGTATTTTACATTTCTGGCAGCACATACATCTAAACAGAAAAGAGTGCAGAGATTGTATTGGGCCAAAGGGGATTTTATCACTCCCTAAGGTGAACAGTTTACCCAGGAAAATTGGATCTCCACTTCATTTAATGTAAACCCTGAGGGAAATTCAAACAAATGGAACATGCTATGTTTATTCCTGGAGTTCTGAAAATACCCCCAGCAGCCAGATTCCCAGTATGGAAGGTGTCACTGCACTCCCAAAAGCAGGAACAGGGCTTCAGCTCAGCCAGAATTTCAATCCCAAACACACAAAAAGACTGGACTAAACTGGGAACAGGAAAAACAAATGTGCAAAACCAATGATACTGAGGTGTAAGCTGGAAACAGAGAAGATTATTTCATTATTTCTCTGCTCAAGTTGCCCAAGCTGCTATCATGATTTCTGTGCCTATCTGAGATATTTTTATTTTTTACTGTCCATAGAGGAACAGAGACAGAAAGCTGCCAGGGATGTATCTGCTACCCAGGAAATACTTCAATACAATCTGAATCTGGTGTTCAGGAAAGTGTTCTGGAGGGCATGGTAAAGGTTAAAAAGAAACAATAAATAGATATAAACCTATGTTAAATGCACACATATCTGCTTGTGTTTACATCAGCACCAGGCCAGAAAACATCTGTATCAGCCTTTGAAACCACTCACTTCACAGAGGGACCAGCACATGCTCAGCCCTCTGATTAACTGAGGACAGTCATCAAGAAACTTGCTGCACAAAATTGCTTTTCCTACATCAATTATCAATAGTGTGAAGTATCACACGCTATCTCAGTGAAAAAGCATTTTCTGGTCACTCAAGTTTAGTTTGGAGCCATTGCAGCTCTTTGTCTGCTCTTTCATCAACTAAACTGCATTTGAAAGTCTCCTGGCCCTCTACCAGTGTAATAGTAATTTCCTCAAAAAGCTGAAATGCCTAATAATTTTTGCAAACTATGGAATGAAGCATTAATGCTGTGAAATGACCAATTTCCATGTGATTAAATATATATGTCTGTAGTAGTGATTCATCAACAAGTCCATATACTGACAAAATTCCAGCATGCAAAACATATGACACTTATTAAGCAAAGAATTCACATTTGCTTAATATTTGCTCTTTGTGGGAGGTTTCCTGCCTCACTCTTAAACCATAATATGCTCTGCATTTCACATTGACAATGCTGAAAGAAAACCTTAAACACAAAGTCCACAGCAGAGAAAACTGTCACACTTGCTCATTTGGTTTTCCTTAAGAAAATATTTTCATAACTAATAACAACAGGTCCTAGAAATTTTTATTTCCTTTGAACAGATGCACTATGAATATCCAGAGCACATTACCAAAAGTGAGCAGGAAAACCAAAAAAGCTACACAATCCTAGCAATATGTGCTGTTTTACAAATCTGAAACCATCAATCCCAGAGATTCAGCCAGGCAGAAGTACTTACAGATGGGACAGGGACACCAGGTCATTGAAAGATCCCTCAGGAACACTGGAAATGTCATTTCCATGGAGTGTCCTAGAAGGGGGAGAAGCAGGAAGGTATCAAAGCACAGTATTTTGTCTGGCCCCTGCAACTGAAGGAATGGATGCTTCAAAATTAATTTTAAAATGCTTTAAAATTAATTTAATTTTGATTCTTTGAGAGTTTCTGTGAATTTCACAACTCATGAACTTCCATGGTTTATCACTCCTGCCTCGAGGTGTTGGCATTTAAAACAATGATGCAATCAGAAGAGTCGGTGAGTGCTGCTGTAAATTAAAAAGGTGACATACCATTTATGCCATTAAAAGTGTATTGATGACAAGTGGGCCCTCACATCCAGACCTGAGTTCTCTTACAGAATCCCATTAGCCAGAAGCACAGCAAAAACAGAGCAGGGGAAATAAGAATTGTGAAAGTTAAATTAACTATTGACTTCAGAGAGATCCTAGGAGAGAGAGCAAGAGTCCCTGAGGGTAAATACAGCCACACTTTCCTATTCTTACAGTAAAAACCACCTCTCTGTGCTACCAAGGAAAGCACCTGAAATCAGTTGTTTTAGGACATTATTCACCCTGTGCAAAGAAATTATAATTTTTAGCAGCATTTTCAGGACCCTTGAAAGGAGTGAAAGGGTTTCTCCACTGTTTCCAGGACAATTTATTTCTTTATTTCCCACTTTATTTCGTCTATGAGAAAAGACCCACATTTGTGCATGGGTTACATAGAGAAGCATAGATGGGAATTCCTGTCAGTGCTCCAGACATGGCAGAGGAGGGTGGAAAACAGAATGCTGCTGTGTGGTTTGGAGCAGCTCTTGCCCTTGAGTCATTTGTTTTCTAACTTACCTGGTGATTAGCTGACACAGCAATCACAGTTTTTACTTCTGTGAGTGTACCTATTGTTGAAACATTGGGTTTAAAACAATCCAAATCTCAACCCATGGAACCAGACAACTGCCCTAAGTGAAATAAAAGCATCTGTTTTTTTGCAACCTTTCTGCCCTAACACCACTCTCAGCTGCACCAGGATGTACACAATGCCCCTCCAACATCCTGATTCTGAAATTTTCCTTTAAGCCTTCCTTGGTTTTGACTATTAATAATAACTTGCCATATATAAGGGTGTATCTCCAAGAAATGAATCTGCACAGGAACAGGAAGGATATGAGCTCCCACACAGTAACTCCAGATAAAACTCACTAATTCTGTACAGAATGACCAGCTGAGTGAGACAAACCCACAGCTATTCAGCAAGGAGTATTTTGGTGGTGTGAGGAGACCTAGTCAACCACTTGTCATCAAAATGGTCAATGAAATGAACACATTTAAATAAGCAGCTGCTCATAATGAGCTTATTGCTGATCTTTTAAACTGCAAGACAATTCTCTGTAAACAGACATACTAATCTTCAGATTGTATCAGTCCCATTTATCCTGTGAAGGAGTACATTTTCTCTTCTAGGTGTATTGGAAACATTCAAGAGAAGCTGAAGAATGACATAGCCATTTATCTGTAAGAAGTTAAACCCATCAAATAAAACCCTTAGAAGGATTTGCTTTATTACATGTCCCAAACACTGAGGTGTTTCATGGATGCAAGTGCCTGCATTTTAATAAAAAAATCATGTCAGCAACATCATCACTCCTACAACTAAAATGAAATGACAAATGCTAAACCCCCCTTAAAACTCACAATAATAAATAGTGGCAAGAGAATTCAACAGTGCAACAAAATCTTTCCTCTTGGATCAACATCAGGAACACATTTTTGTACCAAATCTCCTTACAATCAAATGGTCAAATAAATCCTTTCACATTAGGACATTTAAAGCACACACTGATGTGTGTATTCTCCCTCAAAAGCACAACTTCTAGGGATCCTCTTGTCTGAGCTCCAGTAAACAGCAAGGGTTTGGGTTTAAGGTGATGTGGATCCCCTCTGGAGGACACAGTAACAGAACACTTGAGAATTCTTGAAATCAAAACTTCCTTCAACACAGAATCTCACTAACTTATTCCTTTGTCTTCAGGGAAGGAAATTAATTCAACAAATCCTTTTGGGCTGGGGTTTCCTGGTTGTTTTTCTTTCATGGACCCTTCCCACGTCCTGCCTGCCAGCCCATTGTCCCCAGCCCTGGGCTCCTGCAGACACAAAGGGGATGTGTTTTTGGGAAGACAGAAATGTGAGCTCTCAGAGCCACATCCCATCAGGGCAAACACCCACAGGGAGCCCCCAGGGTGCCAAAGCCTGCAGGAGCCAGCACAGCTCGGATGGCAGGGAAAGCCACAGTGCCACTGCTCCACGCTCACATCAGCAGAGCTTCTACAAACTGACTGCATAAATACAAGGAATCATTCTCTGATAAAAGAAAAAAAAACCCACAAAAAACAAAACACCAAAAAAACCCCCATAAAAAGCAGCCAGATGCTTCTGTTGGGTCAAATCAGTGCAGCACCCAACAGTGAAAGTGTACTGCAAAAACTTTGTGCCCAAAGATTACTGGTGACAGCTTTATCATCACACATACTAGTGTTTGTCTGAGCTTTGAACTGCAGGAAATATCCATCAGCTTTCAGTAAAACTGGAGTATCTCTTAATAGAATATTCAATAGGTCATTTTACCCCTTTTCCCCCTAACTATAACATGGATAATTATTTAGTGACCTTAGGAATTATTTTGATTTTTGGACTTTGCCTCTTAACTAAGTCACATATGTGATTACACAATGATCTTTAAAATAATCTGTTCAGGTCATTAGAGAGCTCTAATACTTCTAATTTGTCTCAATCTCAGCTTCCTTAATCTGTTTATATTTAGTTTCTAAGAAGACAAGCTTTGGAGAAATTAACTGAAAAACCAATCCACAACTTTTCACTGTTACAGCTTTGGCTCAAAAACCTACTTCTGCTTATTAAAAAAAAATTCTCCAGACTTTATGTCCTGTGCTCCCCTGCACCCTTTGGCTGCTGTTATGGATAAACCATGGGAAGGCTGAGATTAAAGACCTGATTTTGTAAACACTGATAGATATTAAGGCTTAAACATAAACATGTTGACTCTGCAGTTTTCTCACTTGGGCTTGTGCTGAAAAATCTAAGAAAGGGAGTTCAGAATGAAATATCTGTCAAAGACCAAGTGCATCATACAGCTATGATTATTCTGATTTTCAAAACACTTTTTTACTGTATTTACTATAGAGGCAAAAATACAGAAAACAAAGGAATTTGGAAAACTTTCATGAGAAGGGTCTGCTACCTCCAAAGGCATGCACAGCCAAAAGTAATAAGATCCCTATATTGTTTTTATTAAAAAAAAAAAAGTGAAAATTGTTTTGCTGATGTTTTCTCTTTTAAGTTCCCCTGAGAGTATGGATAATAAAAAACTGACAGTAACAGATTTCCTATTGTCTCTTGGAAACCATTTTCTCTTTGGAGAATTGATTTTTAGTAGCAACAGTGATGACACGTGGCAAAAGTTGTAGCTGATACCAGAGTTTTGTGGGCCATAATAAATCAAATCAATCTGGAGGCTTTCAAATGCAGGGAGCAGAGGCAGAGATTCCCATTTCACTGCTCTGTGCAAGGCAGTGGGGGGTTTCTCCCTTGAAGGAGGAAGATACTTTTTGATTAGCAGATCGTTTAAAAAAGCCAAAAAACAACAGTTGTCATTAAAATACTGCCCTCTGTTCCTGCCCATATGTGGCCTGCAAGAACAGAAGTGAAAAGACAAATTGTGGCTATTGGAAAGAGGGAGGCATGGTTTATCCCCACTGTAATTCAGGGTAGAGAGCCCCTCAGCAGCTTTAATCAAGCTAGCTTGCATCTCAGGAGCAGGCCAGAAGACAGCTCCATATGGAATAATTTATTTGGCCATGAAACAGAATATATTAATCTGTGGCTGAATTTCAGGATTCATGTAACAGCTCAAATGTGACCATCCCAGTGTGCTAGAAATCAGGATCCCAAGCCAAACTTAAAGCAACAAATCCAAATCACGAATCTTTCTTGGTTTTGCTAATGAAAAGTGGGAATCCAAAGCTGTCTTGTAATTTGGGAGGCTGAAACTGAGATATCTGTTTTACCATTGAAACCACAGTTTATTGCTTATTGCTTCCACAGTCCCAATACTGCCCATGTTGACACTTTGATTCCACATTTATAGAACCAACACACAACAACCACTGCTCTTTAGATTAACACAAACTTCTGCATCTGAACATCACCTATTTTTTTTTTAATGGAAAATATCAATGTGAAGTTTCATAGCACTCAGAATGATCTTCAGCTTGTCTGTCCTGAGCTTTGAGTGTTCAGATCTCTTTCTCCTTTGGCACACTGAACCAATTCACACAGACAAGCTATTTAATGCATCCCCTTGGGCTACTGTGCAAGTCTTGGTGACCCACTCGTGTCTCTGGGCCATGGCAAGGTTCCTTCTCCACCTTCCTGCTGTCCACAGAACCAACCCAGGTTTGTTTCTGATCAGGCAGTGGATATGAGACAGAGGCAGGAGCCAGTCCTGCAGATGCCTGAGGAAAGCTGGGAGAGGCTCTTGCTGTGAGGAACAGGCCCACAGCCCACACTCTGAGACAATGAGGGGATGAATTTCACAAGAGATTGTAAACAAATGGTTTAATCCACAAAGCTGCTGAAAGCAGCTACACTGGAAAGAAAGGAGGAGTGCAGAAAAGGACCTCCCAAGAAATAAACCACACATGGATATCTCTGAGCAGGCCCCCAGTCAATATGAGGTGTAATTTTATTCACAACTTAAGGACATTTGAGACAGGCATCTCAGCATTACTGGTGCCCAGCCACTGGCCTGATTTATTCACTGATTTAGTGTGGGAGCTTCTAACTTCCCTTCAGATCACATTCTAGCTTGCCTGTATCAATCTGAATCAATGGAAAATATTCTGAAAATGCACAGAAGTTTTCCATAAAGACACTTTTGCTGAAGCATCCAATGGAAACTCACACTCTATAACCAAATGCATACAGACTAAGTAAAAGTCTTCTCCTGTGGAGCACCCAGACATTGTTCAGGCAGCAGAAACAGATTCTGTGAAGTTTTTTGCAGATTGTTCCTCTGATGCAGGAACTATCACCTGTATTTGTGACAGTCCTGCACCAGAGCTTTCAGAGAAAAGCTCCATAATGTAAATAATGTAAAAGCTCCATCATGTAAATAAACCCTGAAGGAAATTCAGACAAATGAATTTGCACGCCTCCTGCAAATACGCAATCGCGTCTTTAGCGCTCACCTGCTCTGGCCTCTATGGGACAAATTCCACCAGAGCAGAAATACACTGACACCAATGATGCAAAAATTCATTCCCCCCTGCCCATTGCAGCCTCCCTGCCCCAGCTGCAGCCTGCAGAGCTGCACTGGGGGATTCACTTACAGCACTCGCAGCGAGCGGAGCCCGGTGAAGGCGTGGACGGGGATGCACCGGAGCCTGTTGTAACTCAGGATGCTGCAGAGGGGAGAGCAGAGTCACAACTCTGGCCTGGCTTTGGTTATTTCACTGCTAATTCAACCACAGATAGGCACGGAGAGACACATGCTTAAGCAACAAGGGATGCACTAATTGCTCAACAGCTTAGATGGTGTTGGAAAAGCAATTAAAGCTGTTAGCAAAACTTTGGGCTACTTACAGTGTCGATAACTGAGTCATGTTGCTGAAGGTGTGATTGGCCAAGACACTGATGCTGTTGTTGCTCAAATCACTGAAGAAACACACAGAGAAAATATCATTTACATGTATGAATTAATCTTTAAAAAGATTACATAATATCTGCACAGCAAAATGCTTGGAAGCAATTGAAAAGTCGCATATTATCAACCAGTGTATTTTCTGACCAACTTTGAATAAACTCTAAAGGAAAAGCATATCAGACTCCCCTAAAAAGCCTCAGACTGAGAAACATGAAAGCATCTTTCCAGCATACAGCATTCAATGAAAAGAACAAATGAATAAATGCTACAAGCACTGCTGAATGTTTACTGTTCCAACTTGCTTTGCAATGCATTCAAGGCACCCCACTTCCAAATACTTATCATATTGACAGCTACTAGAACAAAATTTCATTTTTCATTTAAAAAAGTCTTTTAGACTCAACCAGAACATTTTGTTTTTCTATTGATCTCCCTTGAAAAGCAAAATTAGAGATGTTTCTAAATAAAAAACACTCTTAAAGCAAAGCATTCCAGTTTTTCATCCATGTTATTTTTGTCTGAGGCTGCCCAGCCCATTGGACTGGAGTATCTGCACAGCTGATTCCAACAGCATTTGAAAATTCCTGATAAATAGTTCAGGCAGGGAATGTCCCTCCTGTGTATTTCAGGGAGCAATTTACAGAACAAAGCCTAGCTGTGTCTCTATCTGCATGACTGTTCACAGAAGAAACAGCTATGCAAATTGTCATTGCCTTAGCATTGTAAATACTGCCTCATCTAGCACAAATGAATGTGCCTCCTCTGCTAATGACCTTTACAGATAAATCTGCCAAGTGAAACTGCAGCAGTCTGTGTGAGAGTTTTGTCCTCTCAGGGTCCTGCAGAGCAAGGGGCTTCTCAGGCACCTCACTCTTTATGAGCATTTACTGGCAGCAGTGTCCACTGTGAAATTCTTTCCAAATTCAAATTACAGAAGGTTTTGGGGTTTGGTGTTGGTTTTTTTTCCCCACACCCCACTCCAAATACCAATTATTTATGTTCCACCAACAGCACAGTGCAGAAAGAGTCATGCAATTTCCCTGACATTGAAAGCACGTGTTTCTTACATCAGTGTCAGGTGTCTGAAGGCAGAGAGCCCCTTCGGCACAGCAGGCAGATGGTTTCCTTCCAAGTATCTGAAAAAAGTCACATTTGACAATTACACAAACACATTAAGGAGAACTCACGTCACTCAATCTGCACCACGAATGAGGACAATATAAAGTCAGTCATTAATGAAATTATCTTTGATTCATTGCTTTGAAACTCTAACAGCTTTTACTTTATAAATGAATTACCCACATGCAAAGCACAACAGCAGCTTATTGATTTACTTTATTTGTTTTAAAACTTGGAAGTGCATAAAGGATCTCTGGCCTACAGCAAACAGAAATGACCACTTGGTTCTTCTGTGACAGCAGCTGAAGAAGGGGAGAAAAATTGCATGGCCTGTGCCCTGAACTTGGAGTTACCTTTCCCAAGTCTCTCCAACAGTGCTGACTGCTCCCTGACCCTACCATTTGTCCTGAGCATGAAAGGTCCCTGTGCAGCCAGAATGGGAAGAGGAGCAGCATTCCCAGAGCTCTGTGCTGCAAAAGGTCCCACTAATTCCAGCATCAACACAAACATCCACAAGTTTGATGGCACATCCGCAACGTGGCACATCCACCACAGCAATACACCCCCGTCACCTCTCCTTTTCACAGCAGGTACAAGAGGAAAACCAGATTTTCCTCTTTGGTATAAATTAAAGACCAAAGACCAAGCTCTCTTGGAACAGAGGTTCCTCCTATGTGCACTAAGTATATTTAACAACATATCTTGTGTTTCCAGTGTGGACATTGTTTGAGACACCACTGAACCTATTTCTATGCAGACACAGGCATGGTAGGGCCTTTGGGGATAATCCCAAATCCTCATACAGGCAAATAGAGCCTTCATTTTGCCCTTTTTCTCCACTTGAGAACCATGATCAGTGAGTTACTCAGTAAAAACCCTTGAAAAAACACAAAAATTTTAAAAGGCTTGCCGAGAAGAGAGTGTGGGTACTCCAGTCTGCACAGCTGACTGTGGCAGCAATGGGATGTGGGCATTTCTCTGTTTACCACAATAAAACAGAGACAGAGCTGGAGGTTTTGTTCCTTAACCTTGGCTTTTAGGTACCCATGGAAGATACCAAAGTAATAAAGCTCCAATGCAAAGTGACTACTGTGGTGCCATGGCAGGGCCAAGATGTTTCTCCAGACATCTTCCAGAATCAACATCTGCCTGGGAAACCAACCCATCCTTCTCAGAGAGCTCCATGGAGGAGGAGGAATGCATTCCTCCCTCCACAGGTGGGATGAAAGAGAAAATGATATTTCCCTTCCTTACATGATGCTGCAGGGATATTTCCTGAGGCAGACATGGGGCAATGCAATTGATGTGGAATGTTTTGAAACATAATCAAGTGTAGCCAGGAAATGCAGCCCACAGACTCCAGAACAGTTCATGTGCTGCCTCTGCTGCTGAAAACAGAATCTGATAATCATGTTAAGAATTTTTATTCCACACATACAATTTCCTTGTCTTTGGCAACAGGCCTCCTTATTCTGCACTTACTATAGCAAACAGCAATAATAATAGATTAGCCTGGTGCTCTATGTTCCCTTGCTACATTAACTTAACAGCATAGAGATACTTGTGTAAACTAAATCCAAGAATATTTTCCCACAAACTTTATTTTTACATAATTCAAAAAATAAAATCCATGAAATAACCCAGAATTTCTTACATAATATATTTTATAGCTGGTATTATTCCCTCCCCATCTTTTATTTTCAGCTTAATGACCTCTCAACATTTTCTGCTGCTTCAAATCTCTTTTTGTACTGAACTCCAGCTGAACTGCTCCAGCCAGGCTCACAGTTATCCCTTCTGCCTGTGCACAGGATCCCATCCTGGCAGAGTTCCCCTGGAGCATGACTGCAGCTCACCTCACTCCTCTCCAGGGTTAGGCTGGACACTGTGGGAATACCAGCTTCTGACTTTTTAACCAAAGGAAATGACTTTCTCAATTAAAAACTCTGCTGAACTAATTAATCTCTCCCTGCCAATGGTCATGAGCACTGAGAGAGTTGCACAGCCAGCAGAGCAGGGACAGAGTCTCAGCAGCCAGAGGACAGAATGGCTGTGCCACACTTACACCTCCCATGGAAATCCACATTTTCCACAACTGGAAAGCCACTTGCTTCATTTTGGCTGAATCTGTTATAAATGATTGTGAAAATGGAGTTCCTGGGTAATTTCCCACTATAAACTGGAGATTCTCAGTATTTAGACATGCATGGCACATTTCTTACAGGGCAAACCACATCTCTTTCCCCCAGCCATGGTCTGCTGTGGATGCAGAAGGATACTGGGAGTCTGTGCCTTCCCCTTCATCCCAGAAAATCACAAATCTCAAACCCATGCAAGAGGGCAGGTTAGGGCTCTAGTCTTTATTCCAAATGTAAAAGTCTAAGGATTTCTAAAGGAAATCAAAAGCAGGTCATGTATTATGTATTTGGAAGTTATATATGATTTTCCTTTAGGAAAGGAGACTCTTGCAATATGTTGAATTCTTCAAGAACATATTTTCAGGATATTCTCTAGTTGATCTCAATATGAAACAGCCTGCAATTTAAACAAACTCATGGTTGTGAGCCAAAGTTTTTTTCTCCTCATCTGCTTGCTGGGGCAATCAAAAGTCAAGGGTGCACATTTTAATTCAGTGCTTCATGACTCAGACTAACCCAGACATGCAGACCCCTGGAGTTAAACTCCTACAGAAGATCTGCTTTGAATAGCTCTGGATTTGCTCTGCAGCAATTTGATGGTTATATAAATGTGCTAGCAAAAAACTGCAATACTCATACCAGTGGTACAGTTTCTGAATAAACACAATTTAACTCTGAAAAAGCACTGATAACACACTTTTCATGCATCCATAAGAACAATTCACCACTGCTAAACCTCTCACCCCATTACACAAAACGTGGCAGCATTTTCCGAGCTGAAGGCATTCATTCTGAAAGCACATTTAAGTGCAGGGAATTTGAAATAACCAAGGCTTTCAGGGCAGAAGAGCTTGCCAAGAATCAGGAGGAGCTGGGATGCTGAATTTGAGGAAAACAACTGCAGCAGGGGAGGTGCCTCTGGCAGAGCTGGGGGTGCAGGGCACCCCCTCCCCACCTTGCTGGGCTCAGGGGGCTGGACAGAGTGAATAAAGGAATTATTCCTGAGGGCAAATGGGCAGAGACACAAAACTTTGTGTATTTATGAATGCATCTATATAAATAAAAAAAACAGAGATGAAGCTCCAGATGCTCTGCCAAAAAGCCCCTCAAAATAGCCATAAAAGACTCAATGTGGAAGGAAGATTAAATTTTTAATTCTTTCCAGTCTTTAGCCAAAGGAATATCATGTCCATGGTGTCTGGTATGCAAAGAGATTCTGGTATGAATGAAGAAAAATACGTGTCTAATTTCAATACTGGGAATCAAGTTATTAATATACAGAGTAAAGACTGAGTGTCAGTTGCCTTAAAATAGACTCTGACTGCTATCCAAAACAACCTCATTTGCTTCCTAAGGTCTCTAGGCTCTATTTAAATATCAGATTGGAGGTTTTTGGAGTTTACCCTGTGAATGCTGCTGAGAATCCTCAAGTCTCAATAATGACTTGTAACCAACAAGCAATTGCCAGAGCAAAAATTGAAAAAGAACCAAACCAGAAAATCCCAAAATACATGTTCAGCTCTCAAAGAAAGCCACCACCTTCCTACCTGGCCAGGTTTCTTCTACAGCATGGCCAGGGGGGCTGCAGCAGCCCCAGGGCTCATCCAGCATCCTCCACACACACCAACATTGCACATAAAACATTTAAAACTATGCATAAAAGATGACAGCTGCTCTTTTTTCCAACTTGTCTATTTTTGTACTGAAACCACTTGGGTTGGAGGTGATACAACCAGCCCAAGGTGCCAGAGCATCGTGTAACAACTTGAATCACTTGGAATCCTTTTTGAACTGAGGCGTCTATTCAGCCATGAAGTCAAACTTGCAGTGGCAATCCATGCTAAGAGGAGAAACTGGAGAGAGAAATCAGTTCTCAGGCAGTAATTGAAAAGGCACAAAACCTTTCCTTTCAATATTCCACAAAGAATGTTACATTACAAAACCCAAGATACTTGGCAATTTTATGTAGCTCTAAAATTAAGTTACACTCCAAAAATATTCATGTCCATACCCACTATCCTAAAATTTTCAGTCAAATTTCATTTCCTAATGATGGTGGTCTAAAAAAGAATTGGACTGGGAAAGATGAAACATCCACAAACAAGATTTTTAAGAGCTTCAATTAGAGTTTTTTGAGAGGAAACAAAAATTAAGTGTGGATCTAGGTTCAAATATGGATCTTGGACTATCATAAACTTTGGCAAATTTGGACTCTGGGTTTTGCTGTATTTGTACATCAGAGCACAACCTTCATGTCTGACACACAAACATGGCTGTGTTTGAGAGAAAGTTAAACTTTAGTCTCTGCAAGTGCTAATGTCCCCTTTCTGATATGGACCCAAACTTTACCAGTCACTGAACATGTTATTTGATAATATTGATATTATTTACTCATTCTAAACTATCAGGTTTGAAATGCAGATTAATTCCTCTATTTCATGAGGAAATAGAAGGAAACTGAAGAAAGACTATTCTAGAGGTAGTAAATAGACTGAAATTTTACATTTTGTTTCTTTACATTGTCATTGGGAAAGAAAAGGTTGTAGGGAGAGGAAAAGTGTTCTGAAGGTTTTGTTTTGATTCTTATTACTTTTTCTTTTAGTTACTGTTAATAAATTTCTCTTTATACCCTTTTAAAGCTTTGAGCCTGCTTTGCCTTTCTCCTAATCCTACCTCACAGCAGAAAATAAGCAAGTGCACTAGTGATTAACCAACATGAACCCACCACACATCTGTAACTAAAATATCCTCCACAGAACTCTCCTCCTTTCTCTCCATGGCAGAATCCCCCTCTGCAGAAAATGAGCAGGACCACATAAACCTTATTGTTTCTCTCCTTAATTATCAAAGGCAAAGCCCCTGATGCCTGTGCTGGGGGTCATTGTGTAAAACAGTGTGAATTGCCAGACAAGCAAGAGAATTTGCATTTGCAAGGAGATGATTTTCATCAAATATCTCACTCCAGAGTTCCCCTTTGATCAAGCTGAAAGTGTTGCTAAACTGTTAGAATATTCCACAGCTATCCAAACTGCTGTGGGCATATTTGAGGCATCGATCAGCACAGCCCAGGTAAAAGCCCCTGGCTTTAGTCACAAGTCAAAGGAAATCACAAGTGCCTTGGAAGCTGGAAAAAAAGGTTGGGATTGGTGGTAAATACCTCCAAGTAAATATGATAACTGATAACATGAACCTACCAGGCAGAACAGGGAACAGCAAGAGGAGAGAGAAGGTTTGTGAGGAGAGAAAGAGAAATGGCAAAAGTAATGCAAATATTAGCCTGCATTGATATAAATGGAAGGGAAAATAATCCCTAACAGTGATGTATGAGTGCAGGTTTTTCTAACAATCCCACCAGTGCTATCCTATAGCTCAGTGTCATGACAACATTTGGAGTCTAGAGATGACATGATTGGTACATATTTATTCTAAAACACACCACACTCATTATGCTACAGCTTGTGCACACCGTCCACATAATTGCCTCCAATGATTTTCCCCAGTGCAAAATGTTATTTGCTGTAGGTCCATAAAAGCAGCTGGATGCTGTCAGATAAGACTTTATTAGAAATAGACTATACTTTTGTGAATAAAAGGAAAAAAATCTAGTGTTCACACACTGAGGTAATACATAAAAGGAGAAAGAGCATGGGAAACTAAGTTCAAACAGATTTAGGGGAAAAAAGCAGAATTAAAGGAAAGCCTGAAACACTAAGCAGCAGCAAGGCTGAGTTCCAAACTAGCTCATTGCATGAACATTTTACTTCTGAACATCTGGAGCAGAAAACTGAATATGCTCAAAAAAACCCAAGGTTTCTCTTCAGGGCAAACAAACAGTGGGAAAAAATGTAGGCAGTATGTAAATATACAGTGGAGGAATATACAGTGAAGGAATTTGCAAGAAACAACATAATATTTTCCTATTCCCAAGAAGCTGGAAGGGAGCTTGCCCATGATGACAGGGTTTTCTGAAGGAAAAGCTGGGAAATAGAAGTTTCTTGCATCATCATTCCTCTAAAAAGCACTGAGTGATCTTTTCAACTGTGTTCTAGATGGAAGCCTTCCCTGCCAAGGTAATCCCTGCTCCCAGGGGTGGCACAAACCAAACACAGGGATGTCTCCTATCATTCCAAGCTCTAAATGTGAAGGAGATAATGGTTTTCACATGTCTTGTCTAAATATACATTGGAACAGAAACTCAGAATGAGCACTGAAAGGAGTGAGCCTGCGTCTCCTGTCCACCCTGCAATAAAACTTAGCTGGGGATCTTCTCTGCTGAGTGTACAGTGAAATTGGACCCAGAAAGGGCAACATTTCCCCTGTGTGCCTGTGCAAGAGGTATGCTTATGTTTGCACAGTACTATTTAATACCTGTTACAAGGAAAGGATTCCCCCTTTAAGACTATTTTAAGACCTCTAAGAGAATTTAAAGAAATTTATGAGAAGGCTACATTCAGCCACAAGAGAGCGGTTTAGGCAGACACCTGACAGCTCTTTTTCTTAAACCATGTTGCACAAAAGCACTGCAGTTTAATAAAAAGCTCTGCAACCAATGTGGCTGGCAGATGAATACATCAGCAATGGAAGGTTATAAATGTCAGACTGGTGCATTCATAAAAACTGCACTGAAATGCTCCTGTGCCTCCTGTCCCTGCTCAGGCCCTCTGCAGGGAGGGAGCTGTGGGACACAGGGACAGGAGTCCTGCATGTCCTTGGCACCTCCTTGGCACCTGAGACTCTGGCCTTGGGCAACTGAACAAGGTAAATCTCTTCCACCCTGTGCCCAGGAAGCTTTTGGGTTCCCTCTGCCAGGTTCCAGCTGTCCTCAAGATGACACAAGAGGCTGGGTCCCACTGGAGATGCTGCTTATCACAGCAACAATGGGAATTCTCAAACACAGAACAATAAAAAATGTGTAACTTCACACTGGTAACCTGTAACCTGCATGATGCAGCAGGTTATGGGCAATATCTCTGTCTCAATCTGGAAGCAGAAAAAAGGCAAGCAAGATTGATTATTTTTTATTTACTTACTTCATTCTTGTCACAGTTTCCACAAACACATGAAATTTCATGCCTCAGTACCTGCAACCCATCTTTTGGTTTAGAAACAAATAAGGAGCTCAGTTTATGTTAGTTGAGAGAAGAATGAGATCAGGATTGAATTTTGAGACAGCTGGGACAGATTCAAAGGTTATATTTGCAGAATATGAAATATTCAGAGCTAGGCAGTCCATGGCTGTCTGTGTTCTGCTGACACATTTTGGATGGAAAGCAGAAAGCTGAACTAGAGCTTTGCACAGCCAAGAGGCTCCTACTGAAGAAGACAGTCACGTAAACTCCTATGAACTCAGACTGCTCACTTCCAGGCTATCGCCTCATTTGCCAAGAAATGGTTAAGAAATATAGCAGTTTTTAAGAATGTGAGATTAAATTTACTCTTTTTGTGAAAGCTATGTCATCAGGGTATCAGATAGTATCAGCAGAACTCAATATGCAAAATTTAAACATAAAAATTCCTCAGTGTGGCAGTGGAAATCAAAGTAACATCTGTGATACCTTACTGCTGGCAAGTTACATTTGAATGCAATGAAACCTGAACAAAAGCAGAGCAGAGATGATCTTGCAGACTTCTTAACACTGATGGCAATATATAAAGGAATCCAGGCCAGGAATTGCCTTTCAGTTCAATTCAATTCACCATTAACCACGCCCTGGTCAACAGTGCTGCAAGGATGCATTCATTAATGCAAAGTTTCCATGTTGAGTTACCCCAGGCACTTCCAGTACCCTCATTCACCCCCAAAGCCTTGTATTTGTCCACAGCACTGGTAAAACCAGTGTGAGCCCCATTCTCCCCCCGTGAAGGGAGTAAAAATAATAGTAGGTACTAGAAAATAGCACAACCAGATTTTAGTTCATTATAAAATCCATCAAACATACCAACCAACTCAAGCAATTATTTTCACATAGAAATGTTGATGAGATTGTAACAAGTTTCAGTAATGACTCACCTGGGATAGATTTGAATAAGGGCCTAAAGGGGAAAAGCTCAGTATTTCTACTGCCAACTGCTTAAGCCAAGCAGTTCCACCAGGATATTTTCTTTCCATGGAAAGAAAATCCACTATAAATTCCTACTGAAGCGTGGATGAAAAGACAACTAGAAAGATGGTTCTAAACTAGGATGAATTTACTTTGCAATATAATCTAATTATCTGTTATTTTAGCCATTTCATGAGGTTTGGAGAAAAGAATTCCTTGTTTCCACCACCAGCTTCCTTTTTTTCCCTTTTTTTAATCTCCTCAGAGGATAATTAGCTCACAGCTGCGTAACTCAGGAACGTATTTTCATCATCCCTTCAAACTGCCTGTTGCGAGCTTGGGCTCTCACAGAAGCACTACAGGATTATTTGATTCTAATAAATGCATTTGTTCCTACACCCAGAATTAATGGGTACAAGGACAGATAAACTCTGTTCCCGTCACAAAGCGATTTATTCAGTCAAGGGACAAATAAGAATAATGGTCAGAACATACGGGGAGCACCAGAGCACAGATGACTAAAGTCAAAGGCAAACCCCCCAGGGACCCACAAAGCCTCACTAGGATGCAGTTTGATGAACTTCTCGAGAGAGGGGGTAGGAAAAGGTAACTTACAGCTCAGTCACATCCTTGGGAATCCCCTTGGGCAGCATCCGCAGCCCTTTGTTGCTGCAGCGAACCACGGAGTCCACGCAGGTGCACTGGGAAGGACAAGGAGGGGAAAGCAGGCAGCTGCTCTCATCATTACCTGCACAGGGACAGAGGCAGGGTGTGAGGAAATCAGCACTGCAGCCCAAGGCCCCCACTCTGAGGGTACCTGGTGACAAGGACCAGGGAGGGGCAGCCTGAATCCAGGGTAGCCATCACAGCATTTCACACGAGATCCAACTCTTTGCATCACCCTGCCCTCATGCAAGCTCTTTAGGAAACATAAACAGATCATAAACTGAATAGACATATTTTAAAATATTATTTAATATATATATTTTTTTTCCTAAGGAGAAGCTACTTTGTAATTCTGCAAATGATAGTGCAATCCAATGTATGAATCCCAAGTCCTCCCCCCAGCAGCTGAAATGGAGAGCTTGACCAGCACATTGCCCTTAAATTAATCTAGAGAGATAATATTCACTATCTACTCTCCTTTTGGAAGACTTTTTTACAATTCAGCTTTTAGATGTTTTATTTTTTACTTTTCATTTTACACTAGATCCAGTGCTTTGGATCACCCTCCCCTCATGCAAGCTCTTTAGGCAACATAAACAGATCATAAACTGAATAGAAATATTTTAAAATATTATTTAATATTTTTTAAATATTATTTAATATTTTTAAAATATTTTTTTCCTAAGGAGAATCTACTTTGTAATCCTGCAAATTATAGTGCAATCCAATGTATGAATCCCAAGTCCTCCCCCCAGCAGCTGAAATGGAGAGCTTGACCAGCACTTTGCCCTTAAATTAATCTAGAGAGATAATATTCACTATCTACTCTCCTTTTGGAAGACTTTTTTAAAAGGTCTTCAGCTTTTAGATGTTTATTTTTTACTTTTCAAAGGCAGCCTGGCACTTTGTTTATGATCTGAATTGTAAAGCCTCATTGTTTTCAACAACGATAACCAGGCAAACAACAAACTGAAGCAGCACACTTTCAACTGCTGGCAATCCATCTGTGCACACTTAAAAATATCAACTTTCTCCAAAAATGGTTTCAAAGGTCCATAAACAGCAGATTAAATCTTGTAATTGAAGAACAATAGGGTTTCTGCAGTAGAAAGCAACGCTTTGAAGCTCAGAACATTAAAGCATGGATTTTCCCCAAAAGCAACAGGCTTTGCAAAACATAAGGCACATGCCTGCTGCAGGATCACATGGATGTGAAAGGAAACACTTCTGGCACATTCTGGGGATGACAGGGAGGGGAAGCACAAAACTGTGTGTGAGCACAGGCAGCCTGAGCTGAGACCCAGAGCTCCCAGGCTGCTCTTTCCTCCTAACTGATGCAAGGACTAATTGAGACAGATCTGGTTCTTTCTTCTCTCTGCTGGAAGCACCCATGAGCATTGAGATTAAAGAAAAAGACTGGAAGTCCTGGTAGAAGATAACAGGATTACCCCTGACTGTATGGGTAGGAATCATTTGCATTCAGAGGGCTGGGGAGGCACCACCAGACTACAGAAGAACAGAGAAGATTTTTTTTTTTCTTTTCTTCCCCACTGAGTTTAATGACTGGAAACAAAATTCAAAGTCCTTCATAAACCTGCAGAAAGAGCATGTTTTTTCAGCATATTTAATTTTCCCCTGTGTTTCACACCCTGCCACCACCTACTTTCCATTTGCCTCAATTCCAAGTTACTGCCTGACAGAGAAAGCTCCCAACTGTGGAATGACATTTCGTGCACCAGGATTCTTCTTTTCTCCCAAGTGTGGAATGTCAGTCTGTGGACCAGGATTCTGGTTGGTTTTGGGGCTTTTTCCTCTCAAATTAAAAGTGAATTATTCTTTTATGACTAAAATTGGGTCTCTTGAGCTCTGAGCTCAAGAACCTGGGCCTGTTGCCAGATTGCTTGACTAGGACAGGAATTAATTTTTACTCTAAGTAGGGAACTTCTATCACTCTTATTGTCTCTTTAGAGGTATGACTAACTGCACCTCCAGCCTCTCTGGTCTCAACAAGCTGCAAGTCAAGTTACCAGGGCATTCATCAAGCAACATTCTCCTGACTAGTTTCTCTAAAGTCTGCTTGACCAGAAGACAAAAATTACCTGGAGAATGAAAGAAATCTCAGAGTATTTTCTTTTAAACCCACATAGACCCAACGAAGCATGAAGCATCACTGAGTCATTTCAAATAATGTCTAAGGTTCTTTTTTATTTCCCTGTATGCACCTTTTACTGGTGACCTTGAACAGTATCCAAATCTAAGAGACTTTCCAAGCAAGCCAAGACTCCCACTGGTTTCAGGGTGTTAACTAAGAGTAAGGAAGGCCCAGGATTACACCAGGATTAGACAAAGCAGGGCACTTGTCTACAATAAATTAATATAATTATTAAATTTAGGTGTAGATAGCAGAAATTCAGAAAGAGGAAATCAAGAATAAAAATATATCACTGATAGAGAACAGTGATCTTCAGCTCTAGGTAGTTGCCTTTTCCACCTTCAAATCAAAATGCTTCCTGTGCAGCACTGCTTGGTAGGGAGGAGCCTTCTCAACACTAACACAAGTGCCAAAACAAACTGGACTTTCTTACCATCACAGGTGAAGTCCTGGACATCTACATCTTGGATTGGAATATCCTTCAAGAAAAAGGGCTTCAAGCAGCGTGGATTTCCACTGACAATTCTCTTCTTCCTCAGCCATTTCCCCAGCCAGGCCAAATGGCAGTTACAATTAAAGGAATTAGCCAGCAAATTACTGAAAGGGAACAAAACATGATTCCATTACACATGAACGTACAGAAATACTGAAATAACCACAGAAAGATGAGGGGCTCCCAGTCCAGGCTCTTTCCTGTGTTCTTGTGAGATCCCTCCTCCATCCTGCAGATCTGGAAAGTTCCATGCTGGTTTTATATTAGGGATTATAATTAAAATATATATATTTATGCATATATAAACATATGTTTATAAACCAAAGTGCTTAAAATTATTATTTAAACGTACTTACATCACTACCAGGGCTGGGTTTATTGTGGAATTCAACCCAAGCTACAGCTCACACCCAAATCTAAACTCACCTCACAAACTGCACCCATGTGTGCATGCATGATCTTCACCATGACCATGTACCTGCCCCAGCACTCACTCCCCTCTGTCCCACACAAACCAGAGCCAGGAGGGAGCCACTGGCAAGTGAATTTGGGGTTCCTACTGAAACAGCAAGGAAAGTGCTATACATGTACATATATATATATATATATATATATATATATATATATATATATATTTGTATACATACATATATACATATATAAAAATATACATATATACATATATACAGATAAAAGCAGCACTGTCATCTTGAGCCACTTATGAAGATTTCTCAGGTCTGGGTACCTGTGGTGAAAAGCATCTGTTCTGCTGCCTTGTAAACTTTGTGGGGTCTGCTTCAAATCTTGCTCCAGCTCCTGAACTATCTTCCATCCAGAGCTGCAGCCCAGGCATGGTGCTGTGGTGTGCAGCCCCCAAAGCAGCATCTGACACCTCCAAGAGAGGGATGGAGCCTGAACAGAGCCTGGCTCAGCAGCTCCTTCCTAACTCAAGTTCAGCTGAAGGAAAGAGGCTGAGCTCCCTGGTAAAAAGGGAGAGCTGTTTATGCTGTGTACAGAGAGAGGGAGCACCAACAGCCTCAGTCACAAAGAAGAATGAGCTGTCAGGGCCTGTGCATGCAAAATGAAGTCTCTAACCCAATATTGATGGAATATTCACATCATGTATGAATGTGCCCAAGAGTTACTATTTTGGTAGCACAGAAAGAAATATGATAATGAAATTTCTTTAAATCATAGCATATCTTTTAAGACACAAAATTTGAAGGCAAGAAACAGGCACTTCAACTGCAGGTGTAGTAGCTGAAGTAGTTTTTAAGTCTTCACTTACAAGATGCTTTCACAAACCTAAATATGCAGTCAAAATCACATTAGGACTTCAGCTAAACAATTCCTTCAGAAAACAATAGTACTGAAGACAAAAACATGTGGTACAATTGAGGTGGGGCAGTTAGAAAGCAAACCCAAAGCAACTCCTAAATTCTGTAGGTTCTAGGCCAAAATCACACAGCCACAATATGATTTACAGCTGCTCTCAGCACTGCAGCACAGCCTACTTCAATCACTGCTCTGCCCTGGAGCTCTGGGGTTAATCCCATATGGATTTAACACAGGCTTATGGACCTTGTGGAGAAAGGAGAACTGGGGAGAGCAGAAAACTCAGCATAATGTTATAAAAACACTCCACCTGCTTCACACTTGGACTCAAATGCTGCAGAAAGGTGAGAAACCCAACAGGTTACACAAGAGCTTTCATACAGAAGGTGCAAAAAAGCACTGAAAGCAACACTCTAATTCTAGCTGCTCTCCTTCTGAATTGTTTTCCATTTTCTTTAATCCATAATGGGACCACATGCAGGATGCTTTGTATATTTTCCACCCTGATAGACTTTGGCATGAGCAGAGTGCCTGAACCAAATGTCTGAACCACTGAGAGAGGCAGTGCTTCAAAGGCCATTTGTTCCACTGGTGGGAGAGAGTGAGATCATGTTCACAGAGCTGCTTCCATCACACAAATCCTCAGAACTGAATAATCTGCCACTGGGAACAAACAGCAGGTGTGTATAATCAGGGTTCTGGAAAACCAGCAGCTCTGAGGGTAAAGGATATTTTGCACATCTAGAGAGCATCTTACCAAGACTCTTCAAAAACTTTCACAAACTTTCCATCTACAAAATGCTCCATATCAAAAAATAGTAATTATCCCTGTCTAGAGGAGAGATTGTTTTGACTTAATGTAACTATCCACAAAGCCTCCTTTTCTTCTTGGCAAACACAGGTTAATGTACAATGTAAAATTTTTGGACTCTTTTAGTTTAGAAGTTGGATTATGCTTTTTCTTGGGAAGTAAGAAAGAAATAGGTTGTTACAGATAAAATTAACAAATAAACAAATCTCCCATTTAGAAATTCAAATTACTCCAGGCAGAAAAAGAACAAATTTATCTTGTCAGTAATTCCACATGATCTTCTGCCACCTTAGCAACTTTTAGATTTTTATCCTTTTCCAACTGCAGAGCAGGGATTTTTAGCTTTAATGCAGCTAATTTAATTTTTAGCTTTAATTCACACATGTCCCCACATACATGCTCTTTCCATGGCAAGGCTGTGATGCAACTTTTGATAGAAATGCAAGATGAAGTCCCTCCTTAAACTATCACATGGATAAAGAGATTTCCTACTTGACTTGAAATGGAATTGAAAGTCTGGAAAGGCTAATTGTATGTCAAAGCTTTACTGAGGAAACTGACTATTCAAGTGGAGTTCTCAAATCAGAAACAGTAATGTTGGGCAGAAAAATTGATGTGAAAACTCATCAGTAATAATCAGAGTTCCCACACATACAATAGTGATTTACCCACTCAGACAGAAACACAGCAATCAAACTTTTAGCAGAGATTTTGTACTAACATGAAATTCAGAAGTGTTTACTCAAGGACATAGACATATTTTAAAAATCAAGGGGAACTAGAAGTCTTGAGAAATGAAATATGTATATCCTACTGCAAGTGCCTCTTCAAAATTACAAAGAAGTCATAGAATATTAACTATTTAAATGGATTCCAGTGACCTGTTAGAAAAACATGCTGGAACACATCTGGATGTTTTTGAAATTAGATTGAAAATATATTCTGGAATTCAGGTTAAGTTTATACAAGAATAGTTTTATGTAATTCTGGCATTATGCAGTCATGCAGTTATTTTAATAAAAATCCATGGAAAAGCAGTTCTGCTTGCAAATATCTCCCTTGACTGTGCAAGGACTAAAAGACATGACTGAATTTTCTGTGTGAAGAACTGCTAGGGCACTTCAAATTAAGATACCACAGTGCCTAGTTTGACCAACAACAAAATAAAAATTGCAATTTTTTCTACCAAATAGGAGTTATTTCTCTATTGAAAATCATTAGACAGGGTATTATTTTCAGAGCTGTCCATGTTTTGAGAATATCAACGAGACTGACTCACAAAGGGTAAGAACAAAAGGAACAATGTTCTTTAGTGCTGCAAATATGCCAATATAAAAATGGAAATGGAACATTGCATGAATTTTTGTCTCCCATTGATAGATGTGAAAGTAAGGCACTACAGTACCCCATTAGCTCCCAAAGTGTGGGCTCAGCAGGGAAAACAGTCACACCATCCAACTTCAGTGGTGTTTGTCATCCAGTAAATCCACCTACAGCAGAGTGCTGCCATGAAATGCACAAAGCTGAATTCTGCATTTGTATGGCAAAAATCACCATGGCTCAACCCAGGGTCTAAAGAAGTCAAACCCACACCTTTTCTGCCTCTAGATCAAACACAGAATGGAAATGTGTCAAAAAACAAACTCTTCCACCAATACACAGCTAGGAACCAACAGGATTATAAATCAGTGCCAAAGACATGCATTCCAATTAGCAGCAGCTTTAATTGCTCTTGCTAGAAAGTGCAACAATCTTTTCCCACAGATGAAAAAAGAAAATGTGCTATTTTCTAACAAAATATGACAAGGACAATTCTATGAAAGGAAGGTAGGGGCTTCACAGACTGATTCAGAGAATCCCTGTCCAAAGGGAGCCACGGAGGGAAGCACAGAGAGAGCAGAGGAGCAGCAGGCACTGCCTGCAGCACAGGGACAACAACAGCTTTCAGCAAGTGCCACTTGCTTTGACCAGAGACTTGAAAACAGTCAATAAAAATAATCTGCTTGTGTTTTTCTCTTTGTCCATCAATTTTGAGGAGATTCTTGGGACTACACATGTAAAAGGAAAGAAAATTCTGTGTTCCTTATGCTGCATGGAGCTAATGCCAAAATGATAACTGATTTGTTGGTGAAAAGTTGCCACAGCAAAGGGAAAGTGTCAGCAACAAAACAGCTGAGATTCAACACCTCCTTCTTTGCCCAAACATGATGAAGAATGTTTTCCAATCCTGAAATGCAATAGGATTGAGAGTTTATTTTGACTGGACAATTAGGCTGTATTTTCAGGACAGACAATTTCCATTAACAGCAACACCAGGGTCCCCTCTCACAGTTGGAAAGAAAAGGCAGAGTTTCTTTCCATATTTATCAGTCTGTACTTTATTAAAATGGACACACTAGAAAAGCATTTTAAAGTACTTAAGAAGCATGAGAAATATTTCAAAGAATGACTGAGAAGTGTAAGAGAATTAAAATAAAGCTTAGGCTGGGATTTTCAAATTCACATTCAGTAAGACTTGACTATTTTGTCTTCTTCAGATGCTCTGAAAATCTAAAGAATCAGCTAGTAGACTTCTGATGTTTAACTAATGTAACTGAAATCCAAGAAAGCTGTTCTTACAAAATCAGGGAGCTGAGTGTGTGTTAAGCTACACTCCTTGAATCTGCAGAAATTGTTTTACATGACCTTCTCCTGCACATTGCACTGGGCCATGACACAGCAAAACAAAGTCATCCTGCCTGAGGCTGGCAACCTCCAAGTGTTTTCAGCCACTCCAGCTGAAACTATTCAATTAAAAAAAAAAATAATCACACCTTGCATCCTCCAAACCTGTGATTTCAGTAGGATGGAGTTTTCTTTCCCTAGATAATGTTTTCCATATAAACTGAAATATTGTCTTTTTTGAAAGGAAAGCATAGAAGAACCTCACCATGCCATGTTCATCCCACAAAAAATCACTTACATTGTGGACAGAGAGACCAGAGTGCTGAAGGCTCCAGGGGTGATGGTGCTGATGTGATTGTCATACAGAGACAGGAGCCTCACTGAGCTCAGGCCAGCAAAGGTGTCGTTGTTGATACAGCTGATGGAGTTGCTCCTCAGCATCCTACAAGGATTAAAAACAGGGAATTAGGAACCACTGGATAATAATTCAGGATGGGAGGTGCTTTACCAAGGGCATCAAGAGATGCTTTGGAAATCATTCTGGTTTTATTGATTGCTGAAGTAGAACACAGCTAGAGGAGGGTGAGATTCACATAAACATGGTCTTGTGAATTTAAAATGCATCTCTTCCACTCAACGTTAGAGGCTGATGGGAGCTGCACATCTGAAAGCAATATGCAATTAAAATTATTACTAGTGACAAACCTGAAATAAAAACTAAAGGCTCAATTTAATAAATATCTGAGAATAGGCTGAGATGTATTTCAGAGATCATTTGAGAAAGACTGCCAGAAGTGTGTGACAATAACAATACTGGCTGCATTACTTCTGCTCCTGTCCTGGATGTTTTTTGTATTCCACACTGCAAAAGTATAGAAGAAAACAGAATCCTCATCAAAAATCAAGGAATATTGTAGGAAAGATTTCCAGACCTGGCACAAGCTCTGGAATGTCATTATCATCATTAATTTTGAAGACAAAACCCAGTAATCATTCTATAAAATGGTCTTTGCTTGGTGCTTGTATCAGATGAATCAGTGCTGTGTTTTGGAAGATGCATCTCTGAGTTGTTATGGTAACAATGAACTCAACAATAAAGACCAATTAATCTGAAAGACTGGAGTGTCTTGTTTCACTCCAGTGCAAAAAAGGCTCATGTGTATTTGTTACACTGCAAGCCAATCAATATCTGGGTCTGTAAACATCACTGCACTGTTGTGATATTCCTACTTAGGTGAAAAATCACTCAGTAATAAAAGCACACTGCCAAAGCCCCACAGCATGCACGCAGCTCCTGCTGCTGTTGCAGTGAATTGTTGCTCCAAACTGAGGAGGGTTAACCCCTGGGTATCCAACCCCTGGCTATCCAACTCATGCAGTGAACAAGAGAAATTCAGACTCCCTCAGGAGCTTGAATTTAAATCTCAGATTGGTATCAGCCAGCTGGGCATTGAAATGCTACATCAATGCTACCTGAAAATCACCAGAGAGAGTTTAGATGTGGCTGGGAAAACACTGACAGCATCATCACAGCCATTGCCTGTTTGAACACTGCCCTGCTTTTGCATCACTGCTCTCTGTGCAGTTACCAGCAGGGGCATCACGGTCTCTGTCATTTTGGGACTGCAGCTGGGGTGAAACTGTGTCAGGAGAGACCCACAGGGCACAGAGAAACACCTTTGCCAGGTCAGGAGCACCAGCTCTAAAATGAACAAGCAGTAAATGGGAGAATAAGGCCCTTAGCAGCAGCAGGAAACCTTTCTCCTGCCCTGTATGGAATGTATCAGGCAGCAGAAGTGCAGGATGGGATAATCTGAATGCCAATATATCCTGCACAGTGATTTCTTGCATTGCAGGAACATACAGCCTTTTAAAAGCTGGACCATGACCCTGACAAATGCAGCCCCTTTGCAAAAGATTACTATTTTAATGCTGAAAGAAATTCAATTAATGGATAGCAATATGTGTCCCTCAAGCCAAACCCTTTGGTTTCATATCATGGTTCACCATGCACTGTGTGCCCTTCCTGAAAGAACACTTAGACTCACAAATCCTCATATCATGCTGTGTATATTTAGACTGCTTTATCAGCTGGGGGAAATGTAGGTCAGGTCAGCAGGATAGCTTGAATGTTAAGCATCTTTTTATTAAAAAATGCTGAATTTTGTTTAGGAGCACTGCCACAGGCTGCTTTACAGTATAAAAATTAATTTAATATCTATGGGCAGTATTTTCAAATCCCTTAGTAAAGTGCATACATTAAATTGAAGAACAGATGGCTGTAACCACAAAAAATGTTAATGGAACAGCAAAAGTTCCGTATTTGTCATCACAGAACAAAGTCCTTGAAAGGAAACTTCAGTTTCTTTTTACACTTGAGTAAGGACTGTACTAATTGTGTCATGATAGCTTCCAACATAAGTAGTATTTTTTTGCTAATGAAATTGCAGATTTTAATTGTATTTTGATTCCTTGAGTCTATTTCTTGACAGCCCTACCTAGTCAAGAGCTTTCTTTCTACAGCACAGCTCCAATTTGGGTGGAGGAACAGTGGGAGGATGGACAAAGTGATAGGAAACATGTTCCTGAATATCTTGTTTCCAGAGGAAATAACAAAATAATAAAAGCATTAAACGACTGGAAGTGCACAAATTTGACACATGACAGGTTCCCCCATCATGTCAGTGCTGTGAAAATCCGTCCATTTTACAGAAATAGCTCATAAATCTCAAACCAGAGATAGACTG
Organism: Agelaius tricolor; assembly: GCF_023055355.1. Lineage (NCBI taxonomy): Eukaryota > Metazoa > Chordata > Aves > Passeriformes > Icteridae > Agelaius > Agelaius tricolor. Next base: position 4,743,357 of record NW_027269278.1, on the reverse strand, counting down.
AAAGCCTCAAGGCCGAGCAGCAGCACTGGCTGTGTAATTACAGATATTTTAGCAGCAGGCACTGCTGAGCCTGAGCCCTCCCACCCTGCCCAGGGAGGAGCACAGCCAGGGCTCTCACTTACAGCGTCTTCAGCCCCGTGAGGCCCCTGAACATCCTGCCATGCACGGCCTCCAGCTGGTTCTCCGTCAGGATCAGCTCCTGCACGCCCGCGGCGCCGTCGAACGCGCCCTCCCGGATCTCCTTGATCTTGTTGTTGCTCAGGTTTCTGGAAGGACACACCCAGTGACAGTAAGAAAATCAGGAGTGTTTTATTCCAAATATCACACTGGAGGGAGGGAGATAGGAAGAATTTGTTTGTTTTAGTGGCTGTCTAGAGAGAGCTATCCATCCAGCAAGGAGAGCATCCAGAAATTCAAAGGAATTCCTGCTGTTCTTACAAACAGCTCCCTTGCACTCATCAGAACCACAATTATTTCAGCCAAATCAAGATCATTTAAATTAATGCAGTTACTAGATTTTAATACCTCATGTAGTTGTTTCTTATCCATGTCTCTGGAAACAGTAAGTGGGAGTTTCCAGCATCTGATTCATGTCCATGAAGTTGTGGACAATGCTTGGGTGTGGGTGCTCATCTGGCAAGAGTCAGTTAATGCTACTGCCATTGAAATGGTGTCACAAATTGAAATATGGACCACTTTTAGTCACTGTACCATGTATCTGATACCAACTTTAGTATGTGCACTTAAATAAAAAAACATCACTCAAATGAAACAAGTATCACTTGATTGTCAATTCACAGCCACTGCAATACACAGCATTATTTTCTAAATGTTTACTCTGCCTATACAGTCACAAGATGTTTGCTTATAGATCCATATAAGAAAACTTTGATCTACAAGGTCAAATGAAGTTCTCCTGAAATGCAAAATTAATCTTTTGAATATTTCATATTTGTGAAAACCCCCATGAACAGACAATTTCTGAATGATAAAAGTGCCATCATGCATAAAAATAAATGGCATTTAATTATTTAAAACATTTATATAGAAGGCCTTAAGCACATTAAAACTTTGAGCCTGAGTCCTTCAAATATCTCCCATGATGTCCTGTATAGATTATGATGAATAATTCTATTTGTTGAGGTCTATGACAGGAAACACTGGTCTTTGTTTTACTATCTACAACAAAAAGGAGAAAGTACAAGATATATTCTTGCTCCCAAGAAGATGCTAAATTCCAACACCATTACTCATGCAGAATAGCACATTATTCCAGAAATGATCCCAGTACAGACACAGCATGAGTAATAGTTTCAAAATCCAATTCCAGGTGATATAAAACAAATGACAAGGTATCAGATTAACACCTGGGCTACCCTGCTCAGAAGAGCTGGCAACCTTACTGGGATAAAAGTTGACAGAAGACATGGAAAGAGGACAGCTTGGCCTCAGATAGAAATAATGTGGGTCTTGCTCTTTTCAGAAGTCATCACTTAATAAAATAAAATAAAAAAAAAGAGCCTTGGAAATATGTTTCATGTGGGAAACTGGAGTACACTGGTTTATGTCTGCTGAACAACTGTCAGAGAGTGGGGCCTACAGCATGTGGCCCATCACCTCTTGTGCTTTCTTGTGATCAGAAAGAATAGGAGCATGCCAGCAATCAGCCAAAAATAACATAAAAACATCTAGAAATACTTACAGGCAGATTTCTCTTTCCAGAAGTTTAGTGCTTTGTGCTAAGGCTCACATGAAGAGTTTATGTTCAGTGTCAAAGCAAGTCAAGGGAGGATATTCTGACATATGCATTTAATTTTGGGGCTCAGCTATTTCTTCAGTGGAAATGTTTATAGCTCAGCATCTCTTCTGAATGCTGGCATAAATAAATGCTCCCAAAGATGCCCCTCCTGGTAAAGATCATGCCATGATGCATATTTGCACAGAATAAGTAAGTAAATGTTTGTGGTGGGAAGGGAGGGTGAGTTGCTAAAATAGACAAAGACTTTGCAGATTGCAAACTGACCTACAGTTGTAGTTGTAAAGTTTTATTAGTTACTTTTTGCCGTATAAAAGATATTTAGGTACATATATTAAAACACGGGGGCAATTTTAATGGTCTATTAGATACTGAAGGCAGAAAAGAGCAAATATTGGAGACAAAAGCTGGGCACCATTTGCAAAGGAATTGGCACTTTATACATGTGCTAACATCTGAATTTTAATTGCTGCCAAAGGACTTCAGCAGATAGGCAACTCTGCTCATTTGAGTTAATAATGCCTGATCTTTTCAGCAAGACAGAATTACCCATAAATATGCCAGCAGCCTCAGAAGAAGCCAATTATAAATACCTTTCCCATGCAAAAGATTTGAAAGTCCAACATTATGCTGAAATCAAAGTTGCAAGGCAGAGAAAGGAGAAGCTCTGCAGTAATAAATAGGTAAAGATGTTACAGTCCTGCAATCCTGCCTGAAGTATTGTCAAAGCAGATGTTCTGCCAACCTGGATTTTGTTATTTGTCTTCCTGAGTTGGAGTTTCCCATATCAGAATGCAACAAAAAAAAAAAAAAAAAAAAGTGGTAGATGACAACATTCAGTCACCAAAAGGAAAAAAAAAAAGTTTCCTCCTAAAGTCTGAACAGCTAGAATAATAAACATGAAGAATTACATACTTTTCAGTCCAAGAGTTACCAGGAAAAATAATCAGCAGGTATAAAGCTTAAAAAATGAAAGCACTGTAACCTTTTGCCTGGTCTGCAACTCTGAGACCTCTAACTCCACCCTTCCCAGCTCTAAAAGATTCTTTTATATGTGATCATCACACTTGACAAGGAATCTTTTTATCAGAAAAAAACCTACTAAAATTTTATAGCAAACTCCCACTACAGAAAAGCCCCATCCTCTTGCAACACTGAGCTCCTACCAGGAATTCTTCTTGAAATACTGGAAGACAGTGGAAAAGAAACTGAGTGTTGAGACTCCTATGCCCTCTGGCAGGACCCAAATGGGAGCCAGCCCGACCTCAGCCTGGTAACTCCTGCAGGCTTTTTCCATAAGGACTTCCTGATTTACCCTGGTGATAACATTTAATCCTATTTCCAGACTTTTATTTTGGGCAGGAGGTCAAAATAAATTTTCAGAAAGCCTGGGTCTGCTTTATGGGGGGCTGTGAATAGGAAATGAAGAGATCAAGAAGCTATCAAGGTGACATTGTTCACACAGCTCACTTTTCAGTCACATTTTATTCACTTTATGGCTGAAGTTTATAATAATATTATTTCTGTTGATCTCATAACTTCAAGAGCAAGCTGGATTCTATTCAGAATTAACAGAAGCATCCACCCTGCTGTACCTGCTGGGGCAATGTCAGCATGGCAGCTCCCCAGTGCTGAGCTACTGACACCCCTTCCCATCTGGAAAACCCCTGAGAGAGATCTGCAGCCTCAAAAGATCTGCTTGGTCTCACCTCCAGCCCTGCACAAAACCAGCCTGTTCTGAGGGGGGTTTCCCTAGAATATCTCTGTCTGCTGGAGATGTGCTTGGAATGCTTAAGCACATGTGAGCAGGAAAATCCCAGTGCTGCTGCATTCCTCTGGAGGATGCTGAGGGGGTTTTACAGCCTTTACCAAGAGCGTGGGTTTGATGGTGTGAGCTGTTCTCAGGAGCTGCATGGCACTGAAAGCCTGAAATGCTACACACAGACAGTGAATTGCAGCCTGTGACAGCCCTGCACTCATCCAGCAGAGCAGACTGATGGCCTTGCTGTAAAAACCACACTGAGCCCAAATGGCACGAAGCACAACACAGCCCCATTTCCAGAAAATAAAGTCTGGTTCTGTGTAACAAATGACTGCAACCTCATTTGCCATGGCAAAATTCATGCTTAGGGGAGGGAACAACAGGTAACAGCTGTTTCCAAGGGCACAAACTACTTCTGCCTCCCCAGGAAACCTGATATCCTGGTGTTGAAGCTGACTCCTAGTCCACAGACTTTATCATGATTCAATTTTATTTCACGTGTAAAATGTTCAGATCCTGGTCTGACACTCCATACAGTTCAATCTAGCAGGAATACTTACAGCCAAATTAAGCCTCCAAAGGCAATTACATGCTGGAGGTGGGTTGGCAGTACCAGCTATTGGCAAGACAGCCTGACATTTCTTATAATAAAAACCATATTATATGTTCACTTTGTAACTTTGGCAAGGCTTAACTGAATGAACTGTTAGATGACCCTTTCAGGTTTTGAGGTAAACATTTTTCATTAGTCTTGTTCTCAAGAGAAGAGGTCAGTCCCCTTTCTCCCCAGCAGTGCATCAAGTATGGCAGTTCACCTCTCTATTTTGAATGTGAGCTCATTGCTGAATTTTTTCCCCTGCAGAAACAGCAGCTGGGACCTCAGTGGGAATGGCCACTGATTTCCTGTAGGCACAGGGCAGTGGGCAAGCTCCAGAGATGGCATCTGGGGGCTCCAGCCTCTGCCTGTGGGTCAGTATCCCATTTCAGCAAGTCTTTCAGGGTCTCTCTGTGCTCCCTGAGTCAGATATCTGGGGGGTTTTGGACATTGAACCTGTCATGGCCAGGGAGCCCCTGCAGGCTCCCACTGCCGTGGGAGTCCCCAGGCACTGGAAGGTTTTTTCTCTAATTAACAGCTGAGGCATTGCCAGGGAGTGGTGGGGCTCCCAGGGCTTGATTCATGCTGATTTTGGTGGCTGCTGCAGGAAATTAACTGCTGCCTTCCACAGAAGCCAAAACTTCACCTCTGTGAACGGGGATGCCTCCCCTCTCCCCATCTGACATCCCTGATGTGTTGAGTGAGATCTCCCACTGGGAACACTGGAAACACAATTCCCTGTTGTTTCTGCATTGGAAGCATAATTCCCTGTGAGCAGCAGCAGCTTCCAGCTGCCATGGCTGGAGGGCAGCAGCTCCTGGAGCCCTTTTAGGACCTCCCCAAAAAAGTCCTGGAGCTCCTCCCACTCCTAAAGAGCTCAGAAATGCATCCTTGTGTTTCTGCTGCACTCCAGGCAGATCCAAAGTGCTCTTTGCTAACCACTGCAAAATACCAGCAGCACAGTCCTGGAGCCTGAAGTTGGTGGGATGGGGATGGGACTTCAGCCTTCAGAGCCTTCAGCTTTCCCTTTGCACAGGCAAGATCAGGTAAGGCCATGCAGTAAAAACACAATAAAAGTAAAACAGGGGTCACTGGAGAACCCAGTAAATTACTTCTGGACTGGATGAGACCTGTCTAGAAGAATCTATACCAATCTTTTCATTCCACTGTAAAAAGCATTAAGCATAAAGAAAATTAAAATTTAGGTTGTGAAAACCACACTGTGTATATGGGATTTTGCAGCTAATTATTGAAGTTGATTATTTTTTTAAAGGCACATTTAGATATGTTAACCTTTTAAAAACCAGCAGGGTAATCTTAGCTATTTAATTCCTAAGTAAAATGTGGCATCACATTGCATTATGTATCTCTGACCTTTCCTTTTTTATATCAAGAATTCAATTTTGTTTTGCATTAAAATGTATTAAATCCTAGGCTGACACGTCATACAATGAGGTTCAGCTTAGGAGGACTGTTTGCAGACAAATTACAGCACAAGAGCTAATTGCATATTAGAAGTGGGGTTGTTGCAAAGGTGGTCTGACACTTCCCCTTTTTCCCCATCATTTTGACTCTCTCTGGAATTCTGCTGGAGCTTTACCAGCCACAGTGTAACCATGACTCCCTGAAATGAAGTTTATTTTCCAAGTTCCTCGGCATGGATCTGTCACAACTCCTAAACTCAAGCGAAAGACAACCAGAGGAAAAGCATTCAAATGCCCTTCAGATATCCATATTACAGATATTCAGATGCATTTTGGAAAAAAAGAGTATTTCAGAGAAAAAATAAAGAAAAATAATTATATTATTTAGGCTAATGCCCTGCCACTGCAAAGCTCTGAGCTGTTTTCTTAAGCCTAGGAGGCAATTCAATTTCCAGACAGATTCCTCCACCTGCTGTTTGCCTTTAACACTTAAGCAGACAAGGAATATATGATGAGACAGAGTCAATACTGTCAATCAAATAATAGTTAGGTTTCTGGTCCCCTGTACACACTCAAAAGTGGGGATTGGATCAATGCTCTTCCTCTCTGATTCAGCAGCAATCCCATCTGAGGCACTGCCCACATTTCCCTCCTTGCTGGGGACTTTCATTAGCAGAAGGATTTGGCCTAGTAAAGGCCAAATAATAACTTGGGTGTTTGTTTGCTTGTTTCTTCCAGGTAACCCCCCTTTTTTTTTTTTTCACAAAATGGAAGAAACAGGAAAAAAAAAGTCTAATCTGGCTTTTTAGGGATCAGGCCACTGAATAAAGTTGTGGTTGAAATGTTGGTATCCTCATATGAAAAACCACTGTTTTCAGAAAATCCCTTTAATTAAAATGGAGAAACTTCTTTAGAGCATCAGGCAGAACAAAAGATATGAGCTCAGCTACAAAGATTTCATTAAGAGCCTCTGCTTGGAGGCTGCCACTAAACCCCAGCAAGAGACCCTGTGCAGGGTGCAGATTCCTTTTGCCATGAGTTTGACCTGCTCCTGCACACCTCTGATCTCAGCAGCCACCAAGGACAGATAAAAGAATCTTTGGTTTCACAAGAAACAACTCTTAAAAATCCCTGACAATGGTTTCATGCTGGATTTATGCACAAAATACAGCCCTTGTCGAGGCATCCCTCCCTCTGAGCGATCGATGAGGACAGGAGGGACAGCACTGTACTTCCCTACTGTAACATTTAAATAAAAACAAATTATTCCAATTTTCAAAACATAAATCCTGAAGGTTTGATGAGGACAGATGCTTTCCAGTTTGTGTATACTCTTATATAGCATGCATTTTTCATTCCTGTTTACTATCTACTTACACAGGGAACAGAGCACTTAACAATGTCAACATCATTTTCTGAGTGCACTGTAGCTACAAATTATTGATCATTCATAAAACATGAGGCAAATGTTTGTGATTAGTTCCCCAAGCCTGATGGGCTGTACTTACACAGATACAGCCCCACCCCAAGCCTGCAGTGCTGCATCTGAAACTCCTGCAGAATTAAAAAGAATCCCACTACAGTTGCCTCCAAAGCCCCTGAGATCTCACAGGGACTCAAATGGCCAGGAAGCTCCAGATGGCAGAAACCACGTGAAACAAATGCAGAACAAATTGCCTGCGTTGGTTGGGTTACCTAAATTAGCTTGATCCAGACAATAAAACTTTACTAAAAGCAAACAGTTAAATGAGACACTAGCAATGGGTCCATAGGGTTAAAACTCTAAATAACTTCAGAAGGATCCATTTTGAAGACTATTAGCAGGTATCTGACATATTATTCTCTTTCTAAAACACTGCTTTTATTAAATATGTACAATACACTGTGCCAGAACTGTCAGCAGAATTATACAGCAATATTTGAATGACTGATCTATATGTTTGCTAATTTATTCTCCTCTCTAAACCAATAATGATCACCAGAAGCTGCCATTGTCCATATCTTGTAATATGATTTTCCTTTGACTATCTGAAACAACCACAGCACAGCTGGAGGCACACAATACATTTGAGAGACAAAACCAAAATGCTAAATGTCATAATCATCTCCAACAATAAGCATACAGTGGAATAAACTCTGGGACAGAATTTCTGTCAGTCTCTGAGTGAAAGACTAAGACATGTAGCCTTAAAAGCCCACTGAAATGTCAGCCTAGGGGTCTTCATCTGTCAGTGTGGTTAAACTGTGCCTGTCCATCCAACAGGGAACTCCTTCAGTTTCGTTAAACTCACATTAAAAAAGTGATTTCTACTACTGCACTACATAAATACAAAAACTCATCCCTCCCTGCTTCCTTCCAATCCAAGGCTGCCTGTATGGTAACAAGAAACTCAGACTTACATTTTCCTGAGGTTGGGCAATTTCTTGAAGAGTCCAACAGCTTCCAAAACAGAAATATCATTGTCATTGAGACGCCTGAGAGGAACAAACAGAGAGATATTTAATGCTTCCCAGATGTCTGTAAATCCATCCCTGTGACATTCAGGGCTGCCACACAGAGAACCATGACCTTTGTTAAGCAAGGCACTCCCTGCCATCTCCCCCAGACTCCTACAGGTAAAAGAGTTTAGCTTTGAAGGAAAAAGGACATAGAGGAGTATCTACAGTGAAAGCTTAGGATGCCCTAAAGAGTGTAATGCCAAAGGACAGTGTCAGAGCCCCTTCATCTCCCAGTGCATGGGAAAAGGAATTATTGAGCTAATCCATTGCACACAAACCCCCTGTGTGTGACTGAACCTCTGTGGTGCCTCTGCTACACCAGGCACGCAACTGGAGATGGGGCCATGTAACCAAAAGGGTTCTGATTTCAGCTCCTTTCCTATAAAAGTCTGCTGATCTTCAAAATGAATGTGAAGGCCACTGTCTTGGCAGGCTTGGCATGTAAAATTCATTCTCTGATTGCACATAGCTCCATTTTGCTATGCAGAGTCTTTGCTGCATTTCTGTAGATCTCTCATATTTTTTCTTGACTTCAGATCAATAATTTTTATCAGGTTTTAAATAGAATAAGTAGAATAAATACAACACTAACTCAAAAAAAAGAAAATTCTGTTTTCTACTAATGCAAGAAAAGAACCAGAATCTTCAGTTGCTAAGCAATAAAAATGTTTTCTCATACTCAAATGTCTTGAGGTTACATGAATTTAATAAGACCTGCTCCACCCAAGTAGCAGGCAATGCTGAGATGCAATGAGCTCCCAATCATAGATTCACTCAAATGGTTAAAAACACTTCTTCAATAAAAATGGCCAGGTGCAAAGGCAGAGGACTCCAAAGTAGGCTGGACAGGAAGGACACAGCTTGGGCCTGGCCAGCATTGGAGAAGGACACAGGGCTGGTGCTAAGAAAATGAAATAAAAATAGCTTTCCCATTTTCACACAGGGATAAAAGCAGGAGGTGCCTTTAACCATCTGAGTCGCTTTTACAGCCTTTAAAAATTAGAAAAACCAACAAGTGAGGCTGCAGAGCCGTGTCAGAGGCACACTCACAGGTCAGTGGTGTACTCGGGGAGGTGGGTGGGCAGCCGGGTGAGTTTCTGGTTGGAGCAGTCCACCACTGTCCCCTCACAGCGACACTTCTCGGGACACACGAGGTCCATGAAGCACTTCCCAGTGAATTTACTTCTGTAATCCTCTGAGCCTGCAATGAAAGGAAAATATATTCCAGCCAACAGTTGTTGAGAACTGCAGTGACCAGAGGTACCATGGAATCCATCCTCAGCACTGCCTCCTGTCATCCCCCAGCTCCTGCACACAGTTCTAACACTTGCCAAGGACTTGTGCTCAGCAATTTTTAAAATTACTCCCAAGACTAGTCCCTGGTTTTTCACTCTCCCCTTAACAGAATAATTCCTTGTCTAACAAGCCTACCTGTTAAGGTATTTTCCAGCAAAGTCACTTTTTTCCCATCTGGAATTTAGTCCAGCAACAAGGAAAAGGCATCTCATGAAAGAATTCAAATGACAAAAGACTTTTAAAGATACCATTTGAAAGTCCCAAATGTTCAGACCTCAGCTATTAGAGCTGTTTTTCAGAGCAATCTTTTATTAGACAACCTTGTCAACTTTCCAATAATTAGATATCTTTATTAACTATGTTAAACAAACAGCAAAGGAAAGTAATAGCAGTTTAAATCATTTTCATTTTAATTAAGGAATGGGTAGAGCATACTTAGTGAGAAGCACTCCCTGATGTACCATTACACTGTGATTGCCAGACCTCTTTGACTGGGTTTTTGACCCATTCTAATGAAATGCTTTTCCAATTAGGCTCAGTGAACTAATCTGTCCTTTTCAGGTTTGGTTTTTCTTGTTTAATAGCAGCAGGTTGGAAACTCGATCTCAGTGTTTCAAGGAACCTGGAGGATTAATAAATGTGTATGTAAGCAAAGTGCTGCCAAACCCCCACCATGCAATTCCTGCCCACTCACTTCGTATTTCATAATGGAAGCACCAGAACCATTGCAGGAGCCCTGTGCAAGGCCCAGGGATTGTAATTACCAAGAAGCATTTTTCAAGGTTTCCAAATTTTTAAAAGTCAATTACAAGCCTTTCTCAGAGAGAGGAACTGAACAAATGTTTTAAGAACCCAAAAACATCAACAAAAACTTAAGCCCAACCTGAAATTTGCTTATGGAGCCTTGACGACATTCATCGCCTGCTTCCCCTTCCTGACTGATAAATACACCAGTGCCCAGTTTATGACCATGTACTATTTTCTGAGAGAAAAAAGACATTTCCTAAATCCACTATTATTTTAATTTATGTTATGCATTATCTCCACCGGGTGATGCAGTGAAAAAAAGCAATTCTACAGGCAATCTAACACTCCGATCCCACAGACACACTTGGGTTTAGTTTTGTAATTCCAAGTTGGGTTATGGGAACATTGACATACAGATTTGTACCTTGCTACTTCAGTGGTGCTAAATTCTTTGCTGGTTTTTGTGCTTATTATAAATTATACATCTAAAGTGCAACTTCCCTGACAGAACAGCACTTAAAGTATTAGGACCAGTGGGCATTTTAAAGCATTATAAAAATACAGTCTAAGAGTTTACCCACACCATTATCATTTAAACACTTATCCTTTTAAAAAAAAATCTAACATTTTATTTCCAGTCCTAGACATTCCAAGCTGGGTAGTCAGAATGTTTAGTTGTTTATGATTCCTTAGAAACAATACCAAAGACAAACAGTTATCAGAACCAGAGTTTATTAAAATTGCTACAATTACAGTACACATTGAATAACCCACCAACAATCAGTGATCAGAAAGTGTCTTGGAAATCTCCAACTTAACCCTTGAAAAAGCACTACTAAGTTTCCTAGTAAAAGCTTTTGTTGAAAAAAATAATCACAAACAATGTAAAGTTTCATAGGGTAAACATTTATTAAGCAAAATTTTTAGTCTGCTGATGGATACAAGATTCACCTTCCCACAGGGAAAAAGGATGGGAGAGTGGAATTCCTTATGAAGGAGAAAAAGCAGTGTATAACACTGGAGGGTGAAAAATACATGTTTGGTTTTCTCTCAAGCATTCTGGCTGAACAAATACAGAATTTTATCACACTTTGACTTCTTTGACGTGGCACCCATCCTCCTGCTGGTGAGGCACACAACCTTCCACACTGCAGCAGCTCTCAAAAGTTGGTGCTGCCTGGGCATCTGTGCCACCACTGAAACAGGGGAAAGGCCTCAGCTCAGCAGGAGAGGAAGGGAGCAAACATCACCTTCACACTTTTTGTTCCTTCTCTCTCTTTCTAATTTTTTTTTCATTTTTCTTTTTGAGTTTAAACAAGAGTTACTCAGGTAATCACTGAGTCAAAAGTAATCAACACCCTGTATGTGCTCAGCCAGTACTCAGCCATCTCTTAGCCTGAGAGACAGCAGAAATCACCTGCCAAAGACTTGATAAAATTTACTGTTTGACCTGAGCCTTGAGATCACTTGGACAGGTGGCTGCTCTATTAAGATATTCCCATCTGGGATAGCAATGTGAAATGCAGCCATCTGCTTGCAGAGCTGTTTAAGCACATATATCCATTCCTCCTGACTGCCAGGCTCTGAGAGAACACAACAGGACTCAGGAAACACAGCTCAGCACCACAGGCATGGAATACTCCTTGTGCACTATAAAATCATCGTGGAAAGGCACAGAAAAGAGATGCAGGACAGAGCATGACCCAACAGTCCCTAGCAATTCCCCAAATGAGGAAGAATTAAAGCTTGCTGTAAAACAAATAGCCAAGGCAACAGCAAGGCCTGTGTGTAACTGAGGGCAGTTGTAGTTATTTGATTTGTTAGTTACTCTGATAACATTTTTATTTCACAACCAATGTGACACTTCTATCAGGTACTGTGATTTCTTATTATCATAAAACAAACACACCATGGCATTCTGCAGAACAGCAGCATTGAGATAAAGAAACACCACATTTCCAAGTGCTCAAACATTCTGTGTGCCTTTCTGATACCCACGTGGAGAATCAGGCAACAGAGAGAAATACCTTTTTGTTCTACTCTTCTTTTAAAGCATTGTTTAGAAAACCTGATTTCAGTTTTTAAAACTTAGCCTTGTCCAAAGGACTTAAAAGGAGTTCTGGAGGATCTGTTCTGCTACGAATCAGGCTGTCTCAAAAGTGACCTGACACATTCATTCCAGAAAATGATCCAGCTGCCTCAAATTTGGCACCAAAAGTATGACCATTGAGATCAGATAGTCTAAAACTTGAATGAAAGACCCAGGAATCTCAAAAGTTCTTCATACAACCACGAGATCACAATTCTCATAGGGAATAAAAAAGAAGTGCATTTTTTGGTCATAATTTCACATTGCTATTGTTAATTTTTATCGGTAACTACAGATAAAATCTAAGAATCCTGCATGTCCTTCTTTTGACAGCTCCACAATAGAGATGTGACAAATTTGCAAGACAAGGAAATATTTCAATGTAAGAAAACTTCTGTATGAGACTCTCAAAGTCCTTTATGAATAGGTGTCATTATCTCTGTATAGGGGGGAGTTAGGCAGAACTATTTTGAAGATCTTTTCTAAGCTGTCCAAGCTAAAATGGCCCATTTGGCTTTGCTGACTCAGCTTTGCCCTCTGGAATTATTGGATAGTGATGCTCCCAAACAGGCCATGTTAGCCATGTCATTTTCAAGTGAAGAAAACAATGCTTTGCAGACTCTTATGAAGGGGTTTTTTGCCTTATATTTGTTCACAATGCAATGCCAGCACATCAAGAGCAGGTCCAAAGTTACACTGAGTGGCAGGTGTCTTGTTGCAGCAATGGCATCCAAAGTGTACCTCAAGCAGAGGGATTCACTGGACAGTTCAAACAGACAGATGCAGCTTACATTATGCACTAGGTAAGGAGACAAAAGTGGTTTTTAATCCTTGTAGGTATAGCTGGAATCACCCTTGAACATTATCAACCAGCAGAACGCCTGACTCCTTCATTGTGAGAGCAGTTAAACAGATTAATTCCATAGAAATACTTAGAAATGCAGTAATTCTAATGACTTAGAAATGGTTATTCTGCATGCAAGCCCTGTGGAAAGTCTGTGCAAACATCTCTGTGGCTCCCTGGGAGCCTGGTTAGCAACACTTCACCAGTTCCACCGTGCCGAGAGGGAAAGGGAATGGGAATCTCTCACCTTTTGATGCTTCTGCCCCAGCAGAAGTATCCAGGCATGCCATGCTGCAGGGAGTATGCAGCCTTCCATGGTGCTTGACAGAACCATGTTCCATTTGTATTGTTCTACCACATGGTTAGATCAAGCACAAAGGAAAACCCCATGGACAGCCAGAGTCAGAGTTAGGCAGCGCCAAAGAGAGAGGAGCGTTCAGAGGAAGCAGCATGGAGAAGCACAAGCTGAAGGTTCACGGAGAGCTGCTCTCCACTCCACCCATGCAAAAAGGTGCTGGATACAAGAGGTCATCCTTTATGCTACTGCAGGAACACCCTGGAGCACAATTGGGGTTAGTGAACACGAACAGAGCCCGGGCGAGTTCAGAGACAGAGCTGGCACGACAGAAAACACGACCAGAGGAGTGCTCACTGCTCCTTCCAGAGAGCACCTGCAGCTCCCACAACACACTGAGTGCCCAAGCTACCCTGCTTTTTATTACTTACTCTCTCCTGGTGTCTCCTTTCAGTAAAAATGCCATTTAGGTTTGCTGCATTTATTTAAATGCAACTGGAGAAATACCGCAGCCCGTGCTAATAACAGCAGATTCTGAGCTGATGGCCAAGCTCTGGCCTTAAATGCTCCCCGAGTGCCCTTTGAGCCTGATTTCAGCTCCCAGAGGCCCCTCATGTTGGTGGCACTTACACTGACAATCTGGAATTGCCACTGCTTTTCTTTTCTTTTCTTTTTTTTTTGGTTTCCTCTGCACTTTCCAGCAGAGTAGAACACACATGTTACTGCAGACACAGACAGCATTTTGTTATTCTGTCTCTGAGCACATTTGTTGGGTTTTGTACATCACTCTCTGATGGAAGCTGAGCGTTCCCTATTTCTGACATCCTGAATTATTTCAAACAGCTTTGCTCTTGTAACTCATTCCTGCAACCCTGACATATAAAGCAGAACATTCAGTTCAGGCTTGACTGCTCCCATGGAATAAAGCTCTCCCTGGCTCCACTGTCTGCAGAGCTGTGCCAGTGGACAATGATTTTGAAAGTCACATCTCAAATGCTTACAGGATTTCCAGATAAGAGAGAGAGAGTGGCTGTCCTCTGCAACTGCTCAGAGTTCTGCTGGACTTCAGGGAAGGTCAGTGCTGGTGCTTTTAAATACAAATCACTTTCCTTAGTAAGGGGTTTGCCCAAAGAACAAAGTCAGCACCAAGCAGATTATTCATTACCCACATGGAGAACAAGGCAAGTGCTTGAGCAGAGATGACAGATAATACAGCAGGGGTCTGTGCTTCCCCACTTTGCCATGACCCAGCTCTGCTGTGCAGAAAAGCCATCACTGAGTTACTTGGGAACTTCAGGAAATAAATCAGCACAGTGTTAACTTAGCCACTCCACACCGTGGGTTTGGTTCAGCAATGAAAGTAAGGTAATTTGATTTTTCAGTCTAAGAAATAAACTGACATAAACTGAAGCAGTTTTTTAGGGGAACCTAACACAAATCTCCAATCTTCACAAGCTGCCAAACTAGCCAGAGTCTAAATTGATAAAAACATTAGATTATTAATTTTCTTCTGTGACTCATGCAATGTGGCACAAAACCACGTTAATTTTCTCGCCCGATTAATTCAAAATATGCATAACCCTGGAATCCACACCTCATTTACTTAGAAATTATATCTATAACTAGCATTCCTGCCAATAATTTTGTATGGCTCCAGTGAAGAAGGATGTAGAATCCTATATCCTTATTCCTACACTGCTTTAATAAAGCAGAAATACTGGCCTGGGCTCTTCAAACAAATGAATCCACAGTACTCTGTTAAACAATGACAAGTAACAGTTCATATCTTCCAAAGACTTTTATATTATACACAGATTTACAGTATTAAGTGGGATATCTGTAATAAACTCAGCCATTTCAGTGTCAATGAACTCTTTCAGTCCTACTAGAATCAAATGCAGTCTGAGCTCTGCAAACACCCTCCTGAGAAACCCCATGAGAATATTCTGAACAAGTCTCTATTCCTTTGCTGCACTAATTAAACACCACTTACAATAACTGCCTAAACTAATCATCAACTGCAATGAATGAGAGGTACCAGCACACAAAGAAATCTGTCAAAATCCTAATTTATGTCCCTAGAATACAGGAGAGCAGAAATACCAGGAAAGCACACTATTTTATAAATTACATTTAAATAAATTCCATAAGCCTTTTGGATATACATAAGATCATCCTGCATAAATGTCTGCAAAAAAGAAATTGAAAAGTGAAATACATCTCCAGCTATGTGCCAGTTTCCATGAAAACCCCTCCCTTTAGACACTTTACACACAAGCAGCATTGTTTGGTTTGCTCTTGGTGTTCATTCACTTCTTGTAATCCACATTCTGTTGATCAGTCACTGAACCTGCAGTTTGTAAAGAATTTATACACAGGACCCTATTTTTAACTGTCCCATCAGGCTGCAACACCCAGGGGAGCAGCAGTCTCAGAACAGTCAGATGAAATATTTGCTGTCCAGCTGCAGCACCAACACCCTGGCACTGGTTTTTAGCTGATGAGTTCTTTTCATGGCAGCACCTCCCCAGTTATTTTCTGTGTCCCACTCAAGTGACCACCACACACACAAAAAGTGCTGCCTTGGCACCCCTGGTGATGCTCAGCTTAACCTCAGCACATGGAATGGCAATGTCAGAGGAGAGCAAACTTTGTCCCAGTGTAATTTCTGAGGTTAAAAGAGCCATCAATCACTCAGAACCACTTTCTGACATGGTTCATTGTCACAGACACATTTTATGAAAAATCCTTTCCTTAGGATTTTTCCTCCTGAGAAGCTGAGAGGCCTCAGAAATGATATGTAACCAATGGTTATCTGCTGCTGTGGAATGCAACAGGTGCATCTGGGATTGGGCTCATGTGGTTGTTTCTAATTAATGGCCAATCACAGTCAGCTGGCTCAGACTCTCTGGTCAGTCACCAGATTTTATTATCATTCCATTTTCCTTTCCTTTCCTTTCCTTTCCTTTCCTTTCCTTTCCTTTCCTTTCCTTTCCTTTCCTTTCCTTTCCTTTCCTTTCCTTTCCTTTCCTTTCCTTTCCTTTCCTTTCCTTTCCTGCCTTCTGATGAAATTCTTTTTCTCTATTCTTTTAGTATAGTCTTACTATATAATTTCCTTTTAATATAATATATATCATAAAACAATAAATCAGCCTTCTGAAACATGGAGTCAAGGTTCCTGTCTCTTCCCTCATCCTGGGACCCCTGTGAACACCACCACAATTAATTAAGAGGACAATTCAGATCTCAAGGGAGGAATCTACACAGCCCTGCACTCTGCCTACACGGGGAATCCAGGATAACTGTGATATTTGGATACCTGTGGATTCATCTGTGACTCAATAGTCATCCCTCCCTCTTCCCAGTGCCTCCACTGTAATTGCAAATAAGGATGGTGGGTAACAAAGCTCTTCAGATATTTTGCTTTTTTGAAGACTACTTCAACTCAAAAATAAAATGAGGCAGAGCCTAAAATAAACTTCCTAACTGAAACATGTCAGCTTACTTTCTTATTAAGAACCAGACTCTCTGCCAAACAGACCCACCTGGTTTATGTGGAGCTTGTGCTTCCTTGAGTGAAATGCTTTCCATTCTTTCCCCCACTGCAGAGCCAGAACCCTTCCCCATCGTGCTCTGCACAGGCTAATGGAGCCTCAGAGTAACTGACTCAAATTTTAGCACAAAGATCTGAACTGCTGTCAAAGATGCACAGAAAAGGGAGTTCTATAATCAGTACAGTCAAATCAATTTAACAACAGCAACACTTGCACAGTACAAGGGAACCCAGCTCCATTACTATTAGTCATAGCAGTTGTGTTGTGTTCTCTAATGACTTCAGCTTCAGGAAGAATCCATGCAAACCAAAGCCCAAATATACTCAGTTTCAGTGTACCATGAAAAATTCATATTCCTAATTACAAATTCAGTGTAGCATCTAATCTGCAGGTGATTTACTGGTGTTAAACAACCTTCCATTCAGATAAGAATAATTCTTATGCACCACAGACATATCTTCAGTTTTGGTATATTCAGAGGGTTTCTCAGGTAGTTCTGCTGAGTCTTTGTGTCTTTCAGGGAGAAAAAAAGGATACAACACACAGAATTTAACTGAATAAAACCAAAACATACAAAACAACCCCAAACCAAACCAAACCAGACCACAGAGAAATCTGAATGCAGCTTCTCAAATCATAACCAGTGTTTTCTATCCCTTTCCCTTACAGCAGTGCAAAGCCATGGTGAGAAAAGTGCTGGAGCTTGGCCTCAGATGAGATTTCCCCCCAACATGAGCAGTTCTGGAGCATCCAGGGCAAACCCAGAGGCTCTCAGGGCTTGGGGCTTGCTCAGGAGCTGCTGGAGCCCCAAAATCCTGGCCAGGATCATCACAGCCCCAAAATCATGTCCCTGCAGCACTGCAACAAGGCAGTGGAGCAGGTGGAGACCTGTGCTTTCCCTCAAGCAGACAATGCTGAGGGCAGGAGCATGAGCCCATGGTCTGTAAATGACTATTTGCTTATTAAAAATGAAAGGAATTTGCGAAGTTGTCATCAGAGTGATGGGCAAATTACAGGAACAACTGCAGAGTGTTTCAATCAGATAAATTATGTAAGCTCTGAGTTAAATTCACCTGCCTTTCATGACTTAAACACTGGTTGAGGATAGCAACGCATTGCAGCTTTCAGTTTGAGAGCTCAAAACTCTTAAATGTGTTTACACATCACTAGGAGCAGAGCAGGGGATAACCCAAGGAGTCCTAGGGACAATAATGTGTGAATGGCCACAGACAAAGAGTCCTGACATGCAGCCTGTGCTCCCCTGACTCCAGCCGTGGCAGTTCTGTGCTTCTAAATGTGCAACAATGCAGAGAAGAGAGGAGGAGAGTTGAGGTGATTACAAGAAACAGCAAGTCTGTTCCAAAGCAGACAGGTAACCTGAGGAAGGTGAGTGTGTGTGTGAAGACAGAGACTGGAAAAGAACATAAAGAATTAGGAGAAAAGCTGCAATTAGTGAGAAGAGGTTTCATCAAATGCTTTGAAAATTACGAGTGAACAAAAAGCAGCTACATTGCCATGCAATAATTGTGAATAACATGAGAGAAATGACACTAGCCCTAAAGATGCCATTTTTGGACCCAAATGTACCCAAAAGGCTGCCTTTGCTTTGGGTTGGGTTAAGAAGAAGTAGTGTCCAAAAAGGAGAGAATAATGCTGGCAGATGGTTCATTTTCCTCCTCCTGCTCTCCCCTGTCCTTTTGATTGTATAGCACTGTCTGGAACTGAAGCAACTAATTAAAGACAGTTAGACACAATGCATGCAGGAGGAAGCAATGAGACAGGCTCACTTCAGAGTATTTCCAATAGCAATCTTCTTGATAAAAGTCTTATTTCTAAGAATTAGAAGATAAAGAGCTTTTGTGATGTGATGTTTGTAGAAACACATTGCTTTGATCATTATCAGAGATAGTTTGTGTCAGTACAGCAGGTGGAACTTTCATCGCTTTTGAAATGCACAATATACTGAAAAATGCAAACATATCACAGGGAGAAATAGATATACAGCTGAATGCAAAGGCAATTCTTTCCAAAAGCTATTTCATACACAGTGTCACACAGCAATCAAGGAACCTGCCAAGTCTTGAAGTGACAATAAGCTACCACAGAGACAACACAATCTGCTCATGGATTCATTTCCCTTACTCCTAAAGCCCAGTGCTGCCTTAGAAAACAAAACTGCTCTGTAGTGAACTTAATCAAATGCTTCTGGGCAGGATATTTGTGCTGATCTTTTCCCCCTTATTCACATTAAGAATGGGAGCCTCCAGTGACCTCAGGCTGCCAAGCACCATTGGATCCTTAGGTGGTCAGAGTGGGCAGATGTAGCCAAAAAGAAAATGATCATCAGAATTTCACTGTTGCCACTAAAAATGACAGTATTTCCCTTTTCAAAACAGAAGAGAGGGAGAATTAGACACAGCCTGTACTTATGATTTTTCTTTCAAGAAAACATCTCAGATTTTTTAGTCTCAGATTGTATAGCTGTGGGGACACGGTTGGGCAAGGGGGAGATTTGTTATTATTGTGGTGCACTGCATCAAATGGAAATCTAAAAATCACAGAAAATAGTATCTATTGCAATCTGAAGTTTAAACATATTTGATGGTATATTCAAAAGCTTTGCCTGTCTCACAGCCCTGGGCAAAAATATGTCCTGTTCCCTGCTGTTCCTTCATTTCATGCTATAATGCTTCCAATTCTCCTTTTAAAAAGAATTATGTACATTATCTACCTGTTGCACAGAAGCTCCTTCCTATGGCCACTCATAACCTTTGCAGATGTTGCTCCATTGTCATCAGTAAAAGCTCGAGTCATTAGGTTTTGTGGGGAAATAGCATCTGCAAAAAGTGCCTCAATTGAAAGAACTGGTCAATTGAGAAAAGAAAGTGAGTACTTCAGGCAGGATGCTATTGAACCTATATAGTGGGGACCTGCAATGAAAACTGAAGGAAAGAGTGTGCAGAATGAAGTTTTGTAGCTCTGTCTTCACAGTTTCATTTAATTATCAAATACAGTTCTACTTAGCCCGTCTGCTTCTGTGTCCTCTTGACATTTCCTTCTTGATGCTCCTCTGCCACTTCAGACTGATGAAACTTCAAACATCTCAGCTTTTCTCCCCTGTTCCTGCTAACCACTCCTCTCTTCTGTTCTTAGAGAAAAAGCACTTCCCTTTCTTCCCTTAATTTACTGAACAGTCACATTTTTTCTTTCTCATAAAAGGTCCTTTCTGACAGTTCCCTTTATGATCACAGAATCATGGAATAGTTTGGGTTGGAAGGGACCTTAAAGATCATCCAGTCCCACCCCCTGCCATGGGCAGGGACACCTTCCACTATCCCAGGCTGCTCCAAGCCCCATCCAGCCTGGCCTGGGACACTGCCAGGGATCCAGGGGCAGCCACAGCCCAAATCCAAATCCAAATCAACCATTTTACAGTTTAAAGCCATTCCCCCTTTCCTGTCACTACGTGCCCTTGTCAAAAGGAACGTGGAGGACACACAGACTTCAGGACAACCCCAGAATTTTATGACTTTAAAAACTGTCCTTTCCCTGATTTTAAAGTATTAAGCTCTCCTAGGCTTAACTACTCCTGGGTGCAATCCTGACACTGCCTGAGTAGCTCTGCTCCCACAGAGCCCAAACTTTCTGTGCATCCTTGTCTCTTCTCAAATGTCAAAGACTGTGTGAGGATAAAATCCCTCACATTCCCTGTGTTTTCCCCTCAAAAAACAACTTTCTGACCATTGACACGTACTAGATATAATACATAAACTACATGAAATAGAAGGATCCTGAAAAAAGAACCATTTGAGAAAGAGATGAACATTTACAAAAGAATTTAAATGAAAAATTGTTTTCTCATACACTGAGCAGGAGATGTAAAAACTAGAACAGAGAATTCCAAAGACAGTGAGGACATTGACAAGTTACTAAGCCTTGCCATCCCAGTGGGATTGTGTCATCCCTGGATGACACAAAGCACTGCCCAATGCTCTAAAAGAAGATTCATACCTCATGGACATTTCTGCAGAGAGACGTGCTGGGTTAGATCCTGGGATGAAACATATTCCTCAAAATGAAAACATGGAAAATTCCTGCTAAATGCCAAGCTTGAAGCAGCCATGATTCAAAGGGACAAGTTGAGCAGAACAGGTGCCAAGGATGTCTGTTCCCTGGATTGATTTACAAGCTAAGATTTTCTAAACCATTAGATGTTCCCTGTCTCATGTGAGCAGACAGCAAGTCGAGTTCAATGTATCTCATCACCATCTGGAAACTCTACAGGCAAGGATCTCTTCTCTAGTGAGCTTTTGAACAGCATTAGTTTTCATCCAGCTGAAATCTTTGTTCTGAAGCTGCTCAATCCCTGCTCTCCTCCTTCATAAGTCAGGTTTATGCTTTTTCCATGTGGTTTTGATATAGATGTAGAGCTGGAGACCCAGGGAAAAACAGCCTAATGCCTCAAGGAAAGGACCCCCAAGAAAAGAACTCACACAAAATATTATTCTCAGCATCACCAGGTACTGAGTTCTGCAATTCTTAGCTATGACCTCTCCTAAATGGTGTCAGCTGGTGTTTGCCTTCTCCAATCTCCTGTACCTTTGCTCAAAGCATGCATGCACACACATAACATTAATTCCTCTAGCCCATTAATAAAAGCAGAAGAAAATAACAATGGCAAATTGGGTACAGGTTTATACAGATCTGTTTCTGCAGGCTGCTTTCCTGACTAAGTTATATTTATGCATTTTCATTTCCAGTTTATTTAAATATGAATATTACTGGCTAATTGCATTGTTACTATGATGGACACAATCCAAAAAACCTAGATAAAATATGTCATAATTTCAGGCCTGATTATAAATGTTGTGGCTTGACTCACAAAGGACTGAAGACCTTAACAAGCCTGCCCAAGAGAAGCTGACTGCAAATGAAGTTATCTTTATTTTCTTTCCCCCATAAAGGGAAGGTTTAGCTCAGCGTGTTGCTCACAGTGATGCACAAAGCACAACGGCTTGTTTTGGGCTGCTGCCACTCAGCTTCATGCTGCATCCCCATCTACAGCCATTCATCTTTTACCACCAGGAACACAATTAATCATGTTGCTTTTCAGAGGAAAAAAAGAAAAATCGTAGTAATTTTCATAGAAAACACCGCAAGGTACTCCATCAATAACAGTCATTTTTCTCCTCAGTACACACTAATAGATTTGCTTACCGAAACCTGCTTGTCTTTACAGTATACAAAAATGCAGTAATCCAAAATAGATATCACCAATAGAACCAGTAGGAAAAACACATGAAGAAGCAGTCATTGCTTAGTTGTGCTGTGTAAGGCAAGAAATATTCTTTTACTGACAGCTGAACCATAAATAAAGAACAGACAGGATTAAGAAAAAGCTGTTTATGTTACTTTGGAGGTTAATTTCAGGTGGAAACATTTTTCTGTTTCATTCACAACACAAAACCTTTGCCTAAATTATTATGCACTTTTTGATTCAAAGCTTGCTGAAACCAAAAATCTTACCAACTTTGATGGCAATTTTACTGGAGTTAGTGTGTGTTGCTTATGGATGTAAGGAAAATGAATGCATGAAAGCACGTGCATTGATGTCATTCCCTCACCCAGATTCACTCCCATCCCAGATCAGAAATGCTCACTGCCAGTTGTACAAAAACCTCTCATACTGTTCCCAGCCTTTTAGATGTGAGAACTAAACTTGAGCTCAGCTCTCATTAGGTCAGTAAGAGCTCTGCTTGAATACAACTGACAATCCTGTCAAAATATAACATTTCCCATATAGATTGTCATTGTTTTGCTTAAATATTTCATAATTTAGTATCTTTTTACGAATATATGTCACAAGCTTTTATCTTTTTTTTTTGTTTTTAAGAGAAGACAGCTATAGACTGTTTTTTTTTTTCTTTCCCTTTTTTTTTTTAATCCATAAGGTAATTGCCTTTCTGTCGAACTAACCGAATTTGCCCAAATTCAATTTCCAAAGCTGCTCCCTAATATCCATTACAGCAAACACTGTGGGGCAGATTGGATTAGCGGGCTCTCTGGACCCGCTCCTCCCCGCGCGGGGAGCGCAGCAGAGCCAGGATAAATGAATTATTACCTGAGCAGCGGAACTTCTTGCTCTTGATCTGGCTGATGCGTTTGTTGGCAAGGCGACGGGGATTGCTGCAGCGCGCGCCGCTCGTCTCGATGGGATTGTCCTGCAGGTAATCAGCCAGCCACTTCAGATGGCAGTCGCACACAAATGGGTTCTGAGCTAAATGGCTGCGAGAAGGATGGCATGTTTAATCACCACTGACCTGGGACACCCTGCTCCTGCATTGTTGTTTTCTTTGTTGTTGTTGTTTTTGGTTTTTTCCCCCCCACCGAAGCTGAAGAGTGGAGTAATTGAATCGGCTCTTGGAAAAAAAAAAACCACCCCAGGCCCAGTGGAAGCTGCACAGAGCCGCTCGTGAACGGCAGAATTCCGTGAGCGCTCACATCTTCAGCAAGTCCTCCTTGCAGAGCAAACAAAAATTAAGACAGCAAAGCCCCCTTTAAGGGACACAGACCTGCTGCTGTCTCCCAAATGGGAGAATTCTGTGAGTGCAGCAAGTCCTCCACAAAGGAAACAAAAATTAAGACAGCAAAGCCCCCTTTAAGGGACACAGACCTGCTGCTGTCTCCCAAATGGGAGAATTCTGTGAGCGCTCACATCTTCAGCAAGTCCTCCTTGCAGAGGAAACAAAAATTAAGACAGCAAATCTCCCTTTAAAGGACAAGACCTGCTGCTGTCTCCCAGGTCCCACAGTCTCTCCTGAGAGCTTGATGTTTTGCTTCTTGAGAGAAATGCACCTTACCTGAAGATCATTTTGTATCCTGGTTTACAAAAAATTTGATCAGCAAGCTCAAAATGTGAATTAGTAAAGCACCTTGGATCTTTGGGCAAAGGCATTTTGTATCCTGGTTTAAAAGAAATTTTATCAGCAAGCTCAAAATGTGAATTAGTAAAGCACCCTGGGTCTTTGGGCAAAGGCAGAAGTGGTCCAGAATCTTTTCACAAGAATGAAATGAATATTTGCACACACTCATCATTTCTAACAGTACTTCCTTCATATGTATTTTTTCCTGAAGCAAAAGGTTTTAATTTAAAGACTGAAATGTTTAGGCAACGTACAACTGCACTTTATCCTTTACCAAAATTTGCTTAACTTGTTTCCTATGAAATTGGAAATAGGTATCATAGCATTGATTTTAGCTGGGCATTTAGACTTTGGTAACAGAAATCTGCTGGAGCATCTCAGAGAGAAAGTGTTTTTCTGCTGCTGTTCTGATTTATTTTGCTTGACAAAGCTGAGCACTGTATCAGAAGAGTGTGCCAGGTCTTTCCCAGAGCCAGGCTCTAATCTCAGTTCAGCTAACTTGCATCAGTCCCTCTGACCTCCAAGGGAGCAGGACTCAGCTCTCCAATAACTGCAAAGACAGGTTAAGAAAAGACAGATGTTTCAATTTGGTTTGGACAGAGGTATAAAGTTATAGCCTCACAAGAACTCTCTCCCTCTGTTGCTGTTTTCCACTTGTAGAAACTTCTTTTCTGTTTGCAGTTATATTTATGAACTGCCGCTGAACAAAATAGGTGTAAAATGCAACAGGGCAATGGCTGTTCAGGACTGGGAAGGGAGAGCCCACAGAGCAGAAAGGGCCTGAAGAAACTCAAGATTCCTGTTGCAGTAGAGCCATTCCTGCTGTGAAAGGTCCAAAGAATCACATAGAGACAGAATTTGGGTCTGGTTTTGCAGCTCTAGAAAAGTACAGAAGATGGCAATCACTTGGAGTCTTAAAAATGGGAAAATGAATCAAAACTTTGTGACAAAGTCTCTTGGTGTGAAGCAACAAGTCCATTCTAAGCAAGAGCTACCAGCAGAACCCTGTGGAAACCAACGGGAGATGTTCACACCTTAGGGCTATAAACATTAAAACACTACAAAAGCCTATTGTTTAACCTGACAAACCTTACAGACCTCAGGGAAAGAGCCCTCTCTGTGGCCCCAGTTCATGTGTGCACATACACACAGGCTGCAGCAGCAGAAGGCATGGTGGAGCTGCAGGGACAGAACTGGGGGTGCTGAATATGATTATTCCAATGCCTTAATGGTTTGCAGCAATACATACTGGCCAAATATCTGTTGGAAATTCAGGTTAAGTTTGTGGCTGCCTGAGGACATGGCAGAAACTCTGCTGCGAGAAATCCTTGCTGTCAGTTCATTTGTATATCATTTAAAATATTTCTACAACTAATTCAGCCAATGCATTCCCAGTATTAAAATATATAAATGTGCATTTGCATACAAAAATTGCAGTACTATAGTGTGTGTGTGCAGAGATACTGCAGTATGTGTGTGTATATATATATATATACACACACACACTCATAGATATTTTAATACTGGAATATCAGGCTGCCAACTCCAGCTCTGAAGGAGTACTATTTACCTTATTATCTTATTACTCACAGCTTTAGGATGAGACCTTCTTCTACAAAATATTGAATCATTTCTGTATTTTTGCTTCTGGTGCCTATTCTAATGCCTCCAAATTCAAAATTGTTGAGTGGATTTTCTTAATGGATCAAATAATACAACATATCATTCCCCTTAAGTGGAATGTCAGCTGAAATGTGGTTACAGAAGTCACGAACTGCACAGCAGGACTCAGACCCAGGCAGGAGAGATGCCAACTCATTGGCTCATTAAAAACTGCTAGGCAATGATCCTAATAGAAAATGCTGTTCATATCTTATCCAGAGTCAAATGCACACATTATCTCCCCAACAAACAGCCTGAGCTTCACACAGCCCTGACATTTCTGTCACTGAGGGCAGGCTGTGTCGATCCTGCCCTCACTGAACTGATGCAACACTTCTTCTTCTTGCTCCTTTTCTCTCACTGAGGAAAGGAGGGGCTGCTACATGGATGTCTCTTCCAAATTGTCTTAATGTCAGATGAAAAGGCAGGCAACATTTTAGGTGGGGAAAGAGAGAGCTGTCATTTGTGCTCTGGCTGCATACTCACAGAGTCTGGATCGATCGCAGAGGTGCAAAGAGCCCCTTGCTGATGGTCTGCAGTTTGTTGTCATAAAGAGATAACAGTTTGAGATTATGCAGACCTTGGAACGTGTTTACCCTCAGGCAGTTGATCTTGTTGGCATTGAGAAGCCTGGAAACAGAGAAAAGGTTTAGAATTCATTAATCTAGTAATAATCAGATAAAGATAGACTGGACCGCAGGGTTAAATCTAAAAAAAAAAAAAAAAAAAAAATTAACCTAGCCATCAAAGCTAAACCACATGTAAAGGCTTCATTTGCCTGTTACATTTCAAAGGTGAAAAACTGACAGTGGACAGGAGTGCTCTCATAGCTGGGGAACATACAGACATATAACAGTGCTAGCCATCTTGAAATACTTAAAAGCTGGGGGGTTGTATGCTTAGCCTTGTCCCAATTTACTCAAAATTCTACACAAATATTTAAAGAAGCCTTCAGCTTAATATACACAGGAATAAAAATTGCTCCCCACCTTGCTACTCCATGCACACACAGCCCACAATGAGAAGAACCCTTATTTTTCAATTTTCTCTATCAGCAGCTGTCTTAAGTCTAACTGAAATTCTGGGAGTTTGAAATCTTTTGATAAGGAGTGTAGGGTTAATTTGGTAAGGGAAGATTAAAAAGATGTTTCTCCTGAGAGACAGAAAGAGGGAAGCGTAAGGCCTGGGCTAAACCTTGAAAAGGAAAACCCAGTTCACACCCAAGGACAGCCAGGCAGGGGCCCAGGCTGCCCCAGGAGCTGTGTCCTCAGTCCCTGTCCTTGGAGGCTTTCAAAGTGACATCATAGAAAGCCCTGAGCAACCTGCTCTGACCTGATAAGGTGGCTCTGCTTGAAGCAAGGGTTCCCCAGACTATTGCCAAGTGATCACTCAAGGTCCCTTCCAGCCTCTACTGTCCCACAGTTCTATGAATTTCAGTTACACCAGAGTCCTGTGCAGTTGTGGAAAAGCAGCACAAAGGCAATTTAAACACTATTTTTAAAAAAACCATGTATTTTACAACTATAGAGCAACCAGCTGGTGGAACTAATCAGTTCAGCAAGAAAATCTTGGACAGTACTTGTGCAAGTTTTTTAGCTCATCCATGCAGAGTTCTGCCCCATGTCATAAGTAGATACAAACCC
Organism: Agelaius tricolor; assembly: GCF_023055355.1. Classification (NCBI taxonomy): domain Eukaryota; kingdom Metazoa; phylum Chordata; class Aves; order Passeriformes; family Icteridae; genus Agelaius; species Agelaius tricolor. Next base: position 4,716,268 of record NW_027269278.1, on the reverse strand, counting down.
AACAACAAGCTGCATCTCCTGCTGAGACAATCAAACATAAGAACACTTAATTTGTCACTGTCATCTGCATAGGTGGTATCCTGCACTTAGAAGGGAAATAGGCAGGAAATTACCTATTTACTTAGCAAAGCCAAAATCCACATCTTTTGACTACTACCAAGAACTACTGAGAAAAATGGTAAACTGCAAACAGTATATGATGTTAACTCAGTTCTCTGAGCTCAAAATTCTTCCCTTGTCAATGAATTTAAAGGACTAAATATTGCATCAATGTGGCTCTCTGTGAGGCAGAACACTAATGCAGAACAGAAGACAAATAGGCAAAAAGGAAAATATATCCTCTGTTTCTCAGCAAGGAAATGCATCATTTTAAGGACACCTCTAACAGCAGCACAGGGAGCTTCCATTCTCAACAAACTGCACAGACACCACTAAAGACAAGAGAACAGCCACTCAGGAAGAAATACAAGCTTGCTAGTGGCATGTGATGCTTTTCTTTTCTCCAAAAAGTCATTCAGAAAATGCTTCCTCTGCCTTTACACTCCTGAAACCTTTGGAACATCACAAGCTCATTACAGTTCTCTGCTCCCACTGTTGTTTTGGCAGAACCATTGCTGCAGCCAAAAGTGACAGTGTTTGTGACACACAGGCAGCCTTGGGCAGCATGGGGAGCTCCAGGAGAGCAGGAATGCTTTGGAATGAGAGGGCTCCAAAGGAAAACTCCCCTTCCCAGCCTACAGGAAAGTCAGTATCAATTTACCCCAATTTCCTCCTTTATATGTTGTGGAAAATGAAGTTTGACATTAGTTAAGACAAAATCCCATAGAAGGCAATGATGGATAAATGAGGTTACATTTTTTGCATGAACTAATAGCTAAAACAATTTCATGAAATCATAAGCAGCACTAGTATGACCCCTCTGGAATCTGTATTTCCATGACACCTAATCCACACTCCTGCTGGTTCCCCAAAAGTAAAAGGGTAATTTTCCCATTGGGCCACAGGAACAGCTCCTCCTCCTTCACTCCAGCAGCAAATGCCATCTCCTCCTGCTGCTTCTGACAGAATCTGTAAACCAAAGCAAAGCAACCTCGTCCTCTCGGATCTCACACATCATGCATTTCTCTTTCCAGCTCATAGACAATCTCATCCATAAAGAATGGCCTAGCAAGGCAGTGGGATGCAGAACCAGGTACTGAATTTTGAACAGTATCCCTAGACATGCTCTTAGGCATTGCAAATCCTTTGGTTTCTATCCCCTGTCCTTTTGCACTGGTGCCACCCTCATTTCAGGGAATGCACACCTGCTTGGTTTGGCTGCTCCTGTCTCATGATAAAAGTCATCATCTAACTCACAGTAAGTAGGAGGGAAATGACCCAGGAACAAAACTGAAAACAAGTGTGTACTTCCATTTATTTTCCTAGGTGCTAATTTTTTTCCAGTACTATAGTAATGGTTTGTGTTGCAAGCAGTATTTTTAATCAGGTATAAAGCAAAAATGAAAGCAGTCTCAGCAAGAATAGAATTTACAACTGCACTACAATTGTATTTCCACATGTGGGTAACCAGGATGTCTTCTTGGGATGCCTCAGAAGTGCACAGCAGAGCTGCTCTGGGCAGATGCTGCTCCCTCCTGTGCAAAGATCAGGCACAAAGTCTACATTACTGATCCATCCCTCTGAGCAAAACTGACCTGCAACTGCAGTGAATACACTGGATCCAGATTCATTCTCCCATTGGTTTCAACAAAAAATGAATAAACCCCAGGCTGGAAAATAGAATTTACAATGTGACGAGGTTCCTGGCATGAATTTTTGATGACTATGTTCATAATGATATAATCTGTGATGTTTATTTAGAGCCAAACACTGAAAATGAGAGCAACTGATCTCATTGTACAGCCACAAGTACAGAGGCACACGCTCTTCTTCAGGCACCAGAGTCATTTGGAGCAGAAAAGTGCATGTGCAGACTGTTTAGAAGGGGGAATTCAGGTCCTAAAGAGCTTTTCTGAGGTGACAACACCTATGTTGTGTATCACAGAGAGTCTGCTCAGCAGGAATACAGGTGTGGCCATAGGAGGTGGATGGTGAGATGCATCAGTGACTTATTTCTGCTCTGAATCAGTGAGAAACTGGGGGGAGAAAAGAAACTGAGGAAGCAGAATACATTATCCCTAAACATTTTTCCCTCCTACTTACTGTGATAATGACTTTTGGCCAGAATCATTCAGGTTCATATTCCTTTCAAAACTCTCAGTTTTTTAAAATATCCGCTATGAATATTCCCCTCTAAAAATCTCAGTCCTTTATTTAATCTTTCTTCATTATCCCAGCTCCACTAATGGCATCTAATTTTTAATTAAGTATACAAGACAGGCCTCACATGGAGTTAAAAGTGGTTTTAAGATGTTTTTTAAACTAACACAAAGGCAGATGAGAAAAGCATATTCCAGGGAGCAGAATCTTCCTTGAACACTGCACCAGGCCATAAAACATACTAAAGGTTCCTTTATTGGACTTACACCAAGAGAAGGAACAACATTAAAAGTGGAGTTCTATTTTAGCAGGAATTACCCAGTATTTATTTTTGCAGCAATTCATGGTGAAAGTAAATTCCACTAATTCTCCTATTTTGTTATCAGCTTGATTGGATGAGATTTACACACGGCCTCCAGATGTGGGGCACCATTCAAAAGGAGGTTAAATATTCAAGTAGAAATAAAACCGCCTGCTACCCAGAGGGATGATGGATTATTAACTCAAGTCTCCATTTTCATCCCTCTGGATATGTAAAAAACATGAAGAAACCTCTCACAAGCCTTGGACCACCACAGTTTGAGGGAGAATGGTTAAAAACCTTGTGGTTTGCACACCATTGGAACAACGAGCTGAGCAGTGCACTATTACAATTCCATGAACCCATTTCCTGAAAAAAGTGGATTTGTCCACACACATTGAAATAATAACGTGTTTCAGCTAAGCCCTTGAAATGAATGTGCACTGAATTGGCTCTGTAATTGTATCAGCTGCTCATAAGCACCATCTGCATAATTAAGATGGTCCCATAATTGAATTATATGCCCAAGCACAGCTTCAAGTGATTAACATTTAAATAACATTCTGAACTCCAAACCCAAAATGACTGAAAAAATTGTTTTTTAAGAGCAAATGGGAATGTTTATATGGCTTTTACCCTTAGCCATGTTTGTATTTTTATCTCAGTGAGGTCAAGTAATCAAACTATGAGGAAATAACCACAAAACTGGGAGAATCAACAGCAGCCTGACAACCTTACACGTGCCAGGGACTGCAGGCTGGCCTCTGGTGCTCCAGGATAGAGCAGGAACCACCCTAAATACACAGTGAGCCTAAAGGAAAGTGCCAGGGAGAAAAGCTGCACCAAGGCACTGAAAAGCTTCTCTTCCTTTTTCACCAGCTTTGTGTTTTGACAGCAACGACAACACGACGAGAATGAAAATGTTTGGCATCCCATGAACTGGCTGGCACATCCCACATGCCAGACTCCACTGGGGAAAATGAGAATTCACCAGAAAAAAAAACAGATGTAAGAGGCACAGGAGACTTGTAAGGGAGAGGAGAACTGGGTAACAGTTTTGCCTGGCTAACAGGAGAATACAAATTGAACAGGCATGACCTTTATAGAATATCAATAGTTGCAGGCTTCACCTACGTTCAGAGGCACTACAAGGCAGCAAAGAAAGAATTCTCAGCAGAAAGCTTTCCTTAGAATATATTATATCTGTTACAAGAAGTTAAAAAAATTAGCATGTATTTTTCAGAATTTTCTCTTGAAATTTACAGGGAATCAAATGTCATCCTTGATTTAACACAATTTTTCACAGGAGAACAGCTGAAGTGTCAATACAGCAATATCCAGTCAAGCACTTGGTCATCCCAGCAGCCAATGATGAGCAACAACTAAAGACAGAATTGTGTGTGCCCCTGCCTAGTTATTGGCAAAATAACTATATTAAGTTTCAGGAACATTTTAAGATTGCCTGGACTGTCAGGGAGCATTTTGATTGTCTCTCACTGTGTCGAGATATTTAAACATCTACTGAAATTTACATTTGCTAATGTGATGACTGACCACTGAAGAGTCTGTCAGTGCTTCAGCTGATAATAACCAGCATGAAATCATCATCACGCTTGCTTAACCAGCTTCAAGTGCTTCTCCATGTTCAGGAAACTGGATGATGGTGATGATAAATTTATTCACAGTAAATTAAAATGGAAAAGTCACAAGCTGATAATGAGTCAAGAAGGAAGCACGGAGCACAGTCTGACAGTGTTGTTTTGGTGGGAATTTAGAAAGGGATTTCAGGAATTCCTTTTCTAAACCAAAAATCTCCAGCTCTGCTTGAACACCACCCACAAAACAATCCTGTGGTACTTCTGTTACTACCTGGAGAATTATAAACACATGTTGTCACAGCACCCAGACTTGTGCTATTTGAAATTCAACAGTGTCTAACTTCTGCCTGCAGGTAGGATCACAGCTGATTGGAGATAACCACATGATAATTCAGATGCACAATGGAACAAATACATTTTCACAGCTTTCAGGGCTGGGTTTGTGTGCAATAGCAACGAAAGCTGCTGTCAGGAGAGCCCACTCAGAGCACCAGAGGCTGCTGCTCACACTGACACAGGGATGAGGTGCTTTGGGAGGCTGCATGCAGCCAGGCCACACCAGTGACACAGGAAAGGCAGATGCTGCTGCTGCACTCTGTCATTAGTGCTTGACTGTAATTGCATTTCTGAGTCTGGCAGATGCTGCTTCCTCACTTTTAACAGCAGCTATTGAGTTTAGTAACATTATCACAATAGCAACCTAAATGCAGAAATCTGAAGGAAAAAAAAGCTTGAGGCAAATGGCTGGAAAGCAATTTTAAAGCTATTAAACAGGTCTGTGCAGAGAGCATTCTGTGCTGGCCTGGAAGGATGAGGGTGGCATGGTCTCTACGCTGTAGCCAGAAATATTTTGAGTGATCAAGAGAAAAGCTCATATGCCATTTTGTTAAGAATTTAGATTCACAGATCCCAGAAATGACATAGGCTGCATAGAATCTCCAGGTCATCTGGTCTGAAACCCACTCAAAGCATGACTCATTCATGCACAGTTAATGCATTTCACCAGATCACAGGGTAATTCAGAATTCCAGGAAGCTCCAGTGGTTGCTTGTCCTGACAGGCTGCCAAAAGAGGATGAGCTACAAGGTCAGATTGGGTTTTATCCAGTCTGGATAAAGTCTGGTCTTTTAAACCTTGTAGGGACAGAGGATGCACAGATTTCTGGGCAGCCTGCTCCAGCTACCTGACATCATTGTGAAAAATGTTTTCCCCATACATCAGTCACAAGGGCTCTTTTTATTACTGCCTGTTGTCTATTCTCCATGGGAAAAATTGAGAACTCCACAGAATAAGATTTTATACATCACTTAAAGCCCAGATCACTATGGGGAAGAGGAGAGACTACTGTGCTATTAAAGACTTGTAAATGGAAAACTGCACTTTCTTTATTCTGACATTTCTGTACTGTTTACATAGCTGTTAATATATTTATGTATACAACAGTGCAATGTATACAATGCCAAACACTGGAATTGATGTACATTCTGTTGTTTTTAAATACTCTGTATGGTTTGTACATCACAGCATTCTCTTTGAGATTCTATCAAGCCCCAAAAGTACACAATAAATAATTGGTAGATTCTGCTTTAAGCTCTTCAGTACTGGCATTCAGTTTAGAATTACAAATCAACACAAGCACTTCAAACTTGGCAAATCCATCATGAAGATATTTTTCAAGCAACCTCACCAGAAAAGAGCTAGGGATACCACATATCTGCCTTATTCATCACAGAAAAAAACCAGCATAAAAATCAAGTTACAAAAAAAATAAGAATCACTCAACCCAAAATTTGACCAGCTGAATTTTGGGAAGACTGATGATAGGAGTTTCTGCAAGTATACACATGACTTGTCACTTCATACAAGTCTATTTTAGGGTCAGCTGAAGTTGTAAATATTGTATCTAGTTCCAATTTTAACCAAGGTTAGATGACTGATAATTTGTCACCACTTTTGACATCACTTTATCTGTCAATATGTCAAACTCCAGGCACCAATAGGATTTTTGGTCCTTTCCAACTGCAGCTTGAGTTTTCCCCAATGACCAGATATTAGGTGAGGGAGGAGAAGGCTGTCAGCTTCTGGCTTCATTTTTTGAGAGAGAAACACAACAAACCTCTGATTTTAATATATGTGTACCACAGGAGTAGATCTCCTGATGTTTAGCAACACCAAAACAGAGCCCACCATGGGGATTTTCCTTGCTCAGTAAAACACGGGGATCACGAGCAGAAGATTTAGGATCAACACTCCTGAGCGTTCGTATGATTAGGAACTATGCAAAGTAAATTTCCTCAAGGAAAAGGATTTATTGAAAACTGATACTTGCCAGACATTTGAAAAATGAGACTTCATCCCTCATATTATTCTGCTCTGCAGCCTCTTTAAAGAGCAGAGATTTGATGGTAGCTCCTTGTTCCAGGGAGCAGAGCGCCGCAATGCGCACGCTGCAACAAAAGGCTCCCAGAACGTTGGTTTTCATCTGGCTGAGGGAGGGAAGTGTGCTACTTAAAATAGGACAAATATCACAAACTCAGTGCCCATGGTGGTGCCTTGTGAAGGCTGGCCTAGAACAGAGACTAGACAGAGCTAAAGGATAAAGTTGGGATTTATTAAGAGGCCTGAATGGATCCACCTTGGACAGCACAACCCAAAATGGCCACAAAAAATGGGCAACAGTTCCTGGGATCTCACACTTTTATAAGTTTCTGCTCCATTTGCATATTGAAGTTAATTGTCCAATTACAGCTTAGCCCATGAACTCCCATCCTTCTAGTTTTCTCTCTTCAGTTTACCATTTATACTCTTGGGCCTGAGCTTTGGATCAGTTGTCCTTGGTCCCCAGCTGGAGAAGGAATTGTTTTGTCTCCCTGCTCTGTGAAGAGCTCACCATCCCCTGATATGAAGCCCAGCCCCACACACTAAAGCAGAACAGAATCTGGAAGACATAAAAGCTAAACCTGAGGCATCAGTGGCTGCTGCTGGGTTTATCTGTCCCAAGGGAAGGAGCTGCAGGCTTGGGCTGAGCCCCCCTTGCAGTGAAAGGCAGCACCTTGGCAAGCTCCTGTGAGAGCCTGCCCACATTCCAGGGGGACTCAAGGACACGTGAGCAGGACATTGAAATGTCTTCCTCTTTCTAGAAAGCCCAAGGTCAGTTGAAGGTCTCCTGGACTAACCATCCTCAGCTAATGGTTACTTGAAAACTTCCACCTTAAGCTGAAGCCTTTGTCATTCTTTTGGTAAACAATTAAATTAATCAAACGCTGTTTCACAGCTTGGACGCATCCCCCAATAAAATGAAAGTTTCCATTCACTGTATTAAAAAAACCCACAAAAGCTAAAAAAACAGGTATCCCTTTCTGGAAAACAACATAGATCTCTCAAAGCCAAATTGACCTAAAATTCCCAGAAGACACTTGATACAGCCTGCTGAAAAGAAGAATGTGTGAGGATAGGGTGCAGTAGCTACAAAGCTTTCTATCATCCTCTCCTCTGGCACCTTAGGACAGGATAAGGAAAACTCCATGGTCCAAGAAAAGCTTCTGCTCCACAGAACAGATGTGTAGCTGGACTTGAAGAATGATTTTTGCTGCTCTGTTGGTTACCATTGCATGCTTAAGAAACACATAAGATTTGTGAAATCAGCAATTTAACAAAACTCCAATTGCAATTATTTTTGTGGGTGATGTTAACTACTTAAGGTGGTTACTTATAATGAAAACTTCAGAAACAACATTTTGAATTAAACCCAAAGGGTTTAAAAAAAGCCCAGCAAAACCACACCCTAATCCCTCAAGAAAAATCCTCCAAACCCTTATTATCTAACCATGCCTAGTTATTTTCTTGCCAAATATAATATAATACTGGCTTACCACCTCTGCCTTATAGGGCAGAAATGTGGAAATGCTGATGCCAGCCAGATGGCCTAAAACTTGTTCCGAATTCATTTCCCCTCCACCAAAGTCAAACAGGACACTTGAGGATGTGGCCATGCCCGAGATGAGAACTCATCTATGGAGCTCCTGACACCAGTGGTGGTGTCTGAAGCTGCCAGGTCCTTACAGAGAGGAATTCAGCCAAAATACAGAATAATCCTGGCCTATATTGTGACAGAATATTTAAACTGAAGAATAATTACACATCTGATAAACTTTGAATGGTTATATCCAAAACAATTAATAACAATATTATCTGTTCTGAAATTTCACAGGAATTATTTCTTCCTTTTAAATAATATATTTTCTTTCTAAATAATAGTTTTTCCTTCTAAATAATACAGTACCCACAAGGACTCCCTTTTTCTCATTGTGTCCTGCTTTATCATAAAGCGAGTACATTTTCTAAACTGCTCCTGCTCCAACTCAGGAAATCAGACAGGCTACCAGGATACCTTAATCAGAGTGCTCTTATCAGAGTGTCTCCAGACTAATAAGAAGAAATCCAATCTAGTGCCCACGGAACACTAAATTAGATCTAATCATAGGGCACTCTTCCAATTCTTCAACAGCAGGTCTAAGACCAACAAATGCCATTTATTTTTTTTTTTTAGTAGCCATTAAAATACTACAAGCAATCCCAGAGCAGCTGCTTCAAAGCCACAATCCAAAAAGCTGCAGACATTTGTTTGCATTTAAGATATGATCATTCAATGCTCTCTTTGCCAAAGGATACTTTACATACAAACACTCTCAAGAAGACCCTGGAAGGCTCCAGGGTCATGGTATTTTGGGAACCCCAAAACAGGGCAACTTGCATTGTCTCAGCTTGAGAATGTTTAAATAGTTGAAGCAAAACATCTTTCAGCAGTTCCCTGGCACACAGATTTCGTTTCCTTAATAACAAGGCATCACATGAGCCAATTCTGACTAAAAACCATTATATCTTGTGTTAAATATGCAATTCACTGAAGGCCTGCTCTACATGCACTCTAGAACTGTTCTATAAAGGAGTTAAAAATTGCTTAATGCCTTATGCAGAAGTTCTAGACCCATATTTTTATGGGACATGATGATCCATGTGTTGAGTGATTTTTTTATTTATATGTTCCTCCTGGGAAGGATTCTATCTGTAAAGTGTCCTGGATGAGACAGAACAAGCCTTGAAGAGTACCTCTTCAAAGCTGCAACTGTAAAATATTTGGGCTGGGGAGGATGGTTTTAAATCTCAGATTTTTTAAAATACAGGGTTTTTTTCTCAAAGTAGGATGAGTCCCAGCTCCTCTGCACTGTCATAATTATTGTCCTCACACCTGGCAAACCATCCCCAAAATTTCTCTTACTGCCCAGGCAGGGAAACACTGAAGTACAGAACACTTGTGAGGTTTGGGGCAGGAGAGAGGAAAGGAGCTGCCAGAAAAAGGGTGAGGATAAAGTGATGGGCAGCTCCCACTGCCCCAGCCCAGGGACTGCCACACCAAACCAAAGGGGCTCCTGCTTGCCCTGCTCTGGTCCATGTCTGCAACTAAGGCCTTATGGATAAATTACACATCTGATTGGTCCCCTTTACTCAGCATAGAGAGGCATTTCAGTGACTTCATTTTACTTGTTTGGCTTTGCTCATGAATGCTGATGCAAATCTAAGCTTACTTTGATATCCCAGGTAAGGGCAGCACAGGCTGCAGTCACAGTGACACATCCAAAGGCAATGAAAATCATGGGGAAATTCATTGCTGGCTACATCAGGGTTGTCAGAAAGGCTTCAAGTGACATGTCTAAAAGCTACTTCATATTCTATATTAAATATGATTTACTGTTTGGAGTGCTGTATGTGACATAAACCAGAATTGACTCACTTTTGATACATCATCTTCATTTTTGGAGTGTATCATCCATGATGGTAATCAGAAGATTAGGAATACTCTAAACTCACTTCCCTGCTGCTCCCTCTACTGACTGGCTGATGATTCCCTTCCCTTTGAAGGAGTTACTGCTTCCCAATGTGATCATGGAGACCAAGGGAGTGAAATTTGCAATTTCACATTTGGCTTGGGAAATCTTTTCTTCTCTATTAATACACAATGAATATCTCTCTATATATCTTACCCTGATCATGCAGGTTAAATCACACATGGCATAAAATACTTGAAATAACAATATATGGTAAAGTCATTTCTCTTGCAGCTAAGCCCCATCTGACATCACAAGAATGTGGAACTGAGCACGAGTTGCAGCAATCAGAGCTCTCCTGCTGCCCTTTCACTTGCCCCAGCAGGTTCTTGCAGCACAGAAGCCCTCAAGGATCCAGACATTGAACCACAAGTGCTAAATGTGTAAAAACAATCAGATGGCATCCCCACCCACGCATCAGCCAGTGACCAAATTTCCTTTCTTGGACAGAATCTCTCATTTCCTCCCCACACTTAAATCCTCCGTGTCTATTATCCATTATACACACTCTGCTATAAAACTGTTGACACCTTCCTTTTTCAGTTTTTTCAGCCCTTGCCTCCCTCTTGCCTGACACAGAAACAACAGACTAGCACATCCCAGAGAGTTTTCAGTGGAAAAAGTGGTTCTATTAATGTCAGAAGCTGAAAGAACAGTAAATCTAGCTAGTCAGTAAAATAAAGAAGAGGAAGGGATCATACTCACAGCAGCTGCAGAGACACAAGATCATCAAAAAGGCCCTGGGGAATCTCCGTGATCTTGTTTCCATAGAGCACTCTGAAAGATTCAGGAAGACAAAATAAATCTTAAATAACAGCCCAGTTTAGTGTCCTCCCACATCTCTGCATTATCATCTTTATTGATCATGGTGCACCATGCCCAGGATCTGTGGGCATTTCATTTAACCACTGATCTCATTTTCCTTTCAGAGAGCACATGGCATTAAATGAGTCGTTATGATTCAGGCTTCGTCTGGTGTTGGAAGGCATTTTTAATGTAGAAACTGGACATCATCCAAAAACTGTATCTGAAATATTTTTCATTCTGTTAAAGGATTTTTTTTTCCATCCTCTTTAGAAATATTTTAGCCACTGAAAGGCACATTGTCTGATGTAAAAACCTAGAATTCTGCTCAGTAATACTGAATTTAAAAGCCAGAGAGCACAAGCTGGTTGTCGATAAAATTTCATATAACTGTGTCTCTTAAGATACAGTAATTGGCATGAAATGTGACACAGGCATCATTGGATAAAATATTATGGCTTCACCAGCTGCTGTTACCATTTCAATGAACTAATATAAAGAGATTTATCCTGAACTGGAAATAGACATATATTTCAGGAACTCAAAAATAATTTAGGTATAGCTTAGTTATAAAAATCAGTAAATCTTTAATAACAAAAATGAGAGTCACTGTGTATATTTAATCAACCATAAATATATGACCTGATATCCATGATTCAGTTTTAACATTAAAAATATTTCATTTTTTTTTAATGGAGCAATGCACATATATTATCCTTAGATATTGAATGAAGGGGGAAGAGAGACAGAACCACCATTATGCTGAGATGTGTTACCCAGTGATCAGAGCAAAATCATGTATGACAGGAACACCAGAAATTCAATCATGGCTGAAGTATGAGCTTATGTCATTTCTGCAGGTTGGTATCATTTGTAAAAACCAGAGAGTGGCTGAGGAGCTTCTGTGAGTCCTGGTGAAAGGGGAGATGATGAGGCTCCCTCTGACAACATTTTTCCTTACCTAAACATTTTAAACTGGGGAAAAAACAGGATTTATGGCATTTCTGTGCTCTACAAAGGACATGGCAAATGGTTATAAACCAGCAAATGCCAAAACTCTGCTGCTTATGTGTCACTAAATTTGTTGATTCCCTCACTTTTTAATGCTGGCAATGAATCAAAAGACCATGTGAGGCTTGGATGTTGGCTGAAATCCTGGCTTACCCTGCCTGACAACATTTGAAATATTAGGGAGAGCTGAACATGCTGAAAACCAAACTCTTAGCACAGCAGACAATTTCCAATACCCCCTGGCCTTCCCAGAGCATCACCACTTCAGTTTGCTCTTCATCAGTCACTGGGAGCCCCTCACCCCTGTGGGAGCCTTCCCAGAGCAGCTCATTTCTGAGCTAAACACAGCAACACCATTTAAATACCAAAACCCAAACTGAAACCCAATTTTTCATTACTTTCTCAGTTTAGCAGGAACTGAAGTGCTACTCAAGAAACTCAGGGTCATCCAGCATTTTATTTTCTCTAAACAAATGTAACAATTTCTCTATCTAGTACAGAGTCAGGAGGTGTTTGTAATGTGCTGCTCCCATTAGTGTTTCTTGTGAGCAATGAATGCATCCAAATTTTTCTGATTGTTTCTTAACTTTAGCTTCAGAAAACACACACAATTTCCTATTTCAACAAAATGTAATGCAATACATGAAGATTTTTATAATCCATCCAAAGCTGGACAGAAATGGTGGCTGAACTTGGAAAGGTTTAACAGGATCATTTAGACAGAACATTCAAGTCCCTGGATTTCACTGGGCTCTGAACCAACATGTGAAAGGCTGGCTCATAGCTTTCCTTCTGCACAAAGATGTGTGCACCTGTATTAGCAAGCAGAAGCAAAACCTCTGCAAATAAAATATTTGTAAAAGGTTAAAACATCAATGCCCACAGAACCCAGCACGCTTCCTCTTCACCCCCCGTCTTCCTGAAAAACCCTTCTTTAGCTTTCTTTAGCTTTAGTGTGTCATCTGTACACTGAGTTTAGACTGCAAACTCTGGGATGTCAGAGAAACATCTTCCTCAGTTTTGTCAAGGAGCAGGATCATCAGAGCTCATCAATAATGCACAGCACAGCTGCAAAGAGGAATTGAGAGCTAAGTTTTACAAAATGCCCATGGAAAGTAAGGGCACTCCAGCCTAAGGGTTATTCTGGCTGTAGAGGTAAAACAAAACCTTAGAGAAATATCACCACTTGTGTCCTATGGCACTACTGAGGAGAAATGTCAAAATAAGACCCTCAGAGCAATTTTTTTTTTTTAATTTGAGAAGCAAAAGGTTATAATGCAGTGTGCTACTGAACTTTAAACTTTGGATGTGTTTATACAACTTCTTTATTATTTTGAGCAAAATAGATCAAAGTAGCTTATCAAATAAAGCAAAGCTCTGATTTTTAGAAGCCACAAAAAGGAAAATAAGCTTTTTCCAAACTAATTTGGCTTATGTGCATGTGGCACATTAGCATTCAAACAGATTAGCAGCTAAACAAAAGTCAGTATGAGAGCTCAGGCACTTGTCTCTAATTCATATTCATGCTCAGCAGTGCACAGAGCCAAATGAGCTGATGCCATGTCTGCCTGCCATGCCTGGGCAGCACAGGGAGGGAGCTCTGCCCTGCCCTGCAGCTCCTCAGTGCAGCTCTCACTGCCCTTTGCTGCAGGGAAAGCACAGAAAACCTGCCCTGCTCAGAGCTCTGTGTCTGTGTCAGCCAGGAGAGCACAGTCCCAGCAAGGAGCATCACTGGGCTCTGCCCCAGCTGCTGCTGCTGCTGCCCTGGGCAGCCACAGGGACCCTCCTGTCCTCTCCTGTCCTCTGCATCACTGCCCCTCTCCCTGCTCTGCACCCCTGCAGCAGCTCTGCGGGCAAAGGAACCAAACAAACACCCCTGACAAAAATAAACAAACACAAACAAACAAATAAACAAAAGAAAAGAAAAAAAATGAACCCAAACACCCCAAAAACCCCTACAAAACAAAACAGAAAAAAACCCCCAATCAACAATAAAAACACGCAAAAAAAACCCAAAAGGGCAAAAGAAAACAAGCAAAACAAAAAAAACCCATACACACAAAAAAAAGAAAAAAACCCCAACCAACCACAAAAAAAACCCAAAAACAAACAAAACAAAAAATACCCCAATCACCCCCGCAAAAAAACCCCAAAATTAAAAAAACTCAACTAACCACAAAAAACCCAAAAAACAAACAAAACAAAAAAAAACCCCAAACAGCCCCGCAAAAAAACCCCACCAAAATTAAAAAAAACCCCAACTAACCACAAAAAACCCCCCAAAACCAAACATAAAAAACCCCAAACACCCCCAAAAACCTCACAAAACGAAACCAAAAAACAACCAACCACCAAAAAACCCCCAAAAAAGTAAAAAAAAAACAAACAAGAAAACCCCCTCAAAAAACCAAAACCAAAGCAAACAAAAACCACCAAACCAAACAAAAAAAAATCCAACAACCACACCAAATAAAAACAACCAAACACCAACTTTAAAGGGCAATATAGCAGGGAACATGACCAATTCAATTCAAGAGCTTCATTGAAATCTCCAGTGCTTTTTCCAGCAGAGGTAAATTTTAGGAGATTTGCCCTTTGTCATTTAAAGTTCTAAAAGTGGTGTTCACTTGCTTCCCCACACGTGTTGCAGGACATGCAGGTGTCCTGGCTCATGTGCAAGCTTGGCACAGGAACACAACTCTTCTTCTATCCCAAAGCACCTGAAATTTTAGACACAAAGCATTTTTTTTTTTAAATTAAAAACACACTAGGAAAGTTAACATGTAATAAAAATAAAAGTACTTCAGTAATTGCTGCCAATAGACAGTGAATCGGTGAATTAGAACATTATTAGAACACCAAAAAATTGCTAAGTTTTTTTTTGTGTGGGCTCCTGATTCTTCATTGGCTCCTCATCTTTAGGAGAGTAAGTCAGCCACGGGTCTGACAAATACCACAGCACATAAAGCACAAACCCCTGGCAGCACTGCAAGCTCTGAAATCCCTGGGAGCAGCACCCTAAAGAGTCATTATGGATCTGCAACAAGAGGTTTTACAAATATAAAACAGTCACAAATGAGGCATTGTGTTTCTTTAGGCTGATTCTGGCATCATATTTTAATAATCCCCTAACGATGTATCTATCCCAAGACATGTTAGATATTAAATTTCCAATTAAATAATTAATTGTTACTACTAAGCTTCAAGTTTTGCTGTTTAACCCATGATATTCTAAAATAAAGATTAAACAGTGAAAATAGTCACTGCATAGATTGATCTGCACTTCTGGGACACACCACACACAAAGAAAGCACAGGAAGCACCCATAGCACAAATATGTTGGGTGAGAATATAATCAATGATGGACCAAACCTTCAGCAGAAGGGTCCTAAAACATGAAATTTACACTGATTCTTCACAGTCTCTATCCATTCTGACCTCTTGCACCATTTTAAAAAGGGGGAATTTGCACTGACTTTACCAATACGGGGCCTTTCAGATGCACTCAAGTTTAACACGCCACCTTCGAAGGGTGTGAAACAGCAATTGCTGTGTTCTTTATTTTATGTCTCTGCTCCTCAGCTTCCTTACTTGCAAATGGAGTTGCAATTTAGCTGCTTCATTAAGTCAGATCACAGAATACAGAGATTTTTCCCTTGAAGGTGACACTGAGTTTTTTGAGGTATGAAAGCCTAGCACAGAATCCCTTACTTTAGACCATATGGTTTCCAGCTAAGTGTTCCTTTATTTTGGCTGGGCTGAAACATTCTTACTGAAGTGTCAAATTGTGACTTTATGCAATGTCTTTTTCAGTCCTCAGAATGCTTTTAACTTTCCTTCAGACTGTGAAAACAATTCTTGCTAGGAAGAATTATATTTCCCAAGCTATGTACAATGGCACAGGCTCAACACGAATTCAGGTTTTCAGAAGAGGACAAATTGATAGGGATAAAAACAGCAATAAATTTCTAATATCTAAAAAAAACTTAGACTTGTAATTTTTTTCCCCCTTGCACTATTTCATATTTCTTCAGAACAAGCTAAGCTAAATAAATCACAGTAAAACTATCCAAAGCAATTTGTTACCTTAAAATAAGTTTGCCAGCTATTGCAATAGACAGTGTTTTATTGCAGATTTCAAATCACCATGAATGACACCCCATACATCATCACCCAGGAGATGATGGTCTAAATGGGACTGCTATGTCAAAACCTAAGCTGTCTCTTGTCTTTGTGCCCAGGCTGATCTAAGCTTTTAAAGTGTTCACTAGCTTAATTCATTATATGAACAAAACCAAAGGAATTCTCCCTCTGCAATAGTCTAAAACTTATTCATGCAGTTTAACACCCTGAAGGCTTAGACTGTTTTGTCATATCCCATAAAATGTCCCCAGACAGTCTGGATATGGCCTTCCAAACCTACATTTGTGGGACATTCACTGACCCCAGGAATTACATTTATCTTTGATACTATTAACAATAACCAAACGCTGATACAATTCTCTCACTGATACCAGACAGATTCTGAGTTGATTACATGGAAAATAAATTTACTTTAGGAAGTATGTGCAGCAATCTTGAAACATGGAGCTATTGCTATTGTCCCCCATGCCAGAACATTATTAACCACTGCTGTTATTAACCATTAACCACTCCTGCAGAGGCCCTGCTAACCCTGGAACACAAACACCAGGTACTGCAAACAGAGTGTTTCTCAAACTTTTCCGTCAAATTCAGGTAACACATTCCTTTTCAACCAACCAATTTTGCCACACTGCTCAATGCAAGGGAACTATTTGCTCTCATACTTATATGAAGGAGCTATTGCATGGCAAGACTAATTCTTCCAGCACAACAAGAAGAAAAGGAAAAGCCAGGGAACTCCAGGAAAAAGTTCTTAAAGCATAATGATTCCAGTTCCTTATCCTGTAACAACCAGGACAAAAAGAAGTTATGTGCATCCCCAAATGTTTCTAAGTAGAAATTTCTTGATCCAAAGAAAAATATGAATAGAGAACAAAATCCATTGAAAAATGGGCATTAAGAAAATAACTTATTTCTTCCTGCATGTGGGGAATGGAGAAGTCTTGACTACCCTACAGGGACAAACTTGCCTTTTTTGCTAAATGCAGAGAAAACCCAAGGTAGAAATGGTTCCTTTTAAGTATAATCATTTTGTGTCCTGTTTGACTCCTATAGGGGAATTTCTTATTAGAGAAAATATATAGATTTACAATAAAAACTTATGGCCTACTAGCACATGGATCACTTAGCACTTTTAAAAGATTTAAGTTTTTGACCTTTTAGAGGAAACAGCTTCTGTTATAAACATCCCCATGTTTCAAAACTGCAATGCACTTTTTTTTTCCTACCATCTCAGCACAGGTACAACAGGCAGAGTGCTCTGAGAAGCATTTTTGCCTGGAAACACCAAGCCAGGCTGAGTTCAGGAGAAAGCAGAGCAGAACCCAGGGATGTAAATCCAGGCCTGCATTAGGCAGGCAGACTAACAAGGTTGGCTGCCTTCCAGAGGAGCACTCTGGCTCCCCAGAGCCACAGGGAGCACTGTGATTGCAGCAAGCAGGGAGCAGAGGGAGGAGCACAAAGTGGGCATAAAAACAGACAAAAAAAGCACAGGGATATTAGGCTGTAGAGCAGCACTCCATTATTAATGGAAACCAAGTTGCTTATTCTCATTTGTGCATTAATCCTTTCTCCTCCTTTCTTCAGGTTGGAACTGACTGGCTGCAAGTCCAGCTGCTCTGTGCAGAGAGTGAACCTCAATGATGCCTCATTGAAATGTAAGCACCAATCCCACCTGAGTGAGGGGCAGGAACAGAAAGAGCTGCTCCTCCCATGCAGAGCTGTGCTCCTCCAGGGCTCACAGCTGAGTGAAGTTACTGGGGCCTTGGGCACCCACAAGACTGAGCTGCTAGGAGGGAACACACTGGTAAACCATTGGTCCCACCCCATTCCTGCCTCCTTGTTCTTTCCCCTTTGGCAGTGACATTGGGAGGGCTGGCAAATCCAAGGTGTCCTCACCTGGGCAAGCTTTCTTCAGAGAAACCCAGATTCTGCTGACCAGCATTTCGTCTTGAAATGATACACAGGGCTCAGAAACTGAAATAACTAGAGAGAGGAACCTGCCAGGTCTGAGTGACAGCTCATGAATGATGAGGGAACTAACCATGGCTTGGCAACTAAAGGGAAAACATTTTTAAGACCTACCTGCAATGAACAGCAAGGGCAAAACCTTTCAAAAGAGAGTAAAAACACCGCTGATCACTGACCCTAGAGGAGGAGGCTGATAATTTCAAGACTAAAGTTGATACTGTCCTAGAAACAAGGCTGCCAAGGAGAGCAGAAAATGTTTTACAGCTTTGTGTGTCTGTGGTGGAGGGAAACAGGCAGAGGGAAGACTTGGAGGCAGTTCCCTTGCTACAGCCTTTGCTGTGCTGCACCTCATCTCCCTGCCACAGCCTACAGGCATTAACTAAAGCACTGTTTCACCCACTTGGATATGAACTTATTCAATCATCATTTACTTAAAATATTGCCCTGGATGACTGGGCAGAGAATACAGTCATGTCACTTGCTTCTGTCTGCAAGTCAAAACACCATAAACTCCTGCCCAGTTTATATTCTCATTTCCTCTCTGTCCACTCTGATGTGTTTTGTCCCACACTCCTGAGGCCTCCTGGGGGTATCTGAATGAACTGTGCTAAAGCTGAATAAATTCTGCCTTGGGAAGTCAAGCCCAGTGGAAATGTCCTGCCCATCCAGCTCACTCCAAGCAGGAGCTGTGCCAGGACAGGAAGCTGCAGCACTGCAGCATCAGCAGTGGTTTCATACCAAGCCAGAGCTGTAGCCCTCAGTAAATGTCACTCTCCTGCTGAATTGCTTCCAGACAGCAGAGAGGGATTTGACCATTTCCACAGCATGTTGAATAACACTGCCTGAACTATTTAACAAACACCAGCAACACTTAATATATATTTCTGGCATTCTCCCAGCTGGATTCAGGGCACAAAAAAGGGCCAATCCTTCTGCATTCTGGCTCAGAGGTTTACTGCAACATGGAAGTTTAGTACTTAATAACTTTCTGATATTCTTCTAGCCAAAAAATTATTCAGTTTCTCAGAATTATCCAGTATTCAGAAAATAAATTTATGTCAACTTGTAGAAATAAACTACAGTTTTTAGAAACCAAGCTGGGTTATATGAATGTTAATGAGATAATTGTTTCCATACTGTTTTTAAAATTAACACAGGTAAATATCATTCTAGTTGTGCTCTCCTCTTCTCAACGTTTCTACTACTCTATTCTAGTTTATCCTCAATATTCAGCTTCTGATCTTGCTCTTTTTTCCCATTAAAAGCTCAACTATTTTAATAGTGTTGTGGGTACCTAGGCTGAAACACAGCTGCATGTAAATTCAACTTGGTGCTAAATCATTTTCTGTGCTCTATAAAGAGAAACAAATGGCTGTCAAGAGATTCTACCTTCCTTTTATCTCCTGTATGAAATTATATCTTAGTCCCCTTCCAGCTTAATAAAGTAGTAATTACAGCTAAGGCATATAAACATTTTCTTATGATTAGGTCCTTCCCTAGCTAGCTTGAAGAAAAAAAGAAAAACCAAAACCCACCACCACAAAAAAACTCCCAAAACTAAAACAAAAACCAATCAAACAAAACCCCACACCACAAAAAAAACCCCAAACAACAAAAAAACCAAAACCAAACCAAACCAACAAACAAAAAAACAAACAAAAAAACCCCAAAAAACCCCAAAAAACAAATAAACCAGAAAACTCCAAAGAAAGTGTAATTTCTTTACTATAGAAGAAAAATCCAGTATGGAAATATTTCCCCAACTCTCCCCTGCCTGACAGCCCCAGTCATGCCTAAGGTGAGGTTTTGGTGAGCCATGAGCAGTGTGGGGGCATGGAGCAGCCTGCAGGTGCACGGGTACAGAAGATTGAATAATGTTTGAAGTGATTTGAAGTGCAGAACTCAGCAGCCTTATGAGAGACTTGTAGATAATCCTCCTTTCTGAACTTCATTTTTCATTTACAAAATTTTTCATTTACAAAAGATCAGATGCTTCACACAAGCTGGCAGTTGCACACAGAAACATATGTTCCCCCAGACAGCACATTATCATTTTTATTCCTCTTACATGCAAGCTCTCCCCAAATGCCCATTCAGTTCTATTTTCTACTTACAATGAAATGAGAGATTTCAAGCCTTTGAATGCATCAGGTGCAATGTCAGTTATTTGGTTCTTGCTGATGTCTCTGTGAAAAGAAAGATTTTAAAAAATGTTAGTAAACAGGAATTGAATGAAAATATTTTAGCTGTATTGGAAGAACACACTTGATATAAAAACAGAAATAAAAGATCATATTATCTCAGAGAAATGATGAAGTATGTAAGGCCAGAGATAGGCAGAATAACAGGCCACAGCCTCAATAGAGAGTCCCCTTCTTAATAAGGGCTTTGATTTTATGGATGTTAAAAAAGGTTTTTATGAAGAACAACAGTGGCACTGATGAAACCATCCCAAAGCCACTGATACTGGAGATGGCACTGCAAAAGACAAAGCACAAAGGGTCTGAACACTGCAGGGCAGGCATGGAAGGGCAGCTTGGTAAGAGCAGAGTGGATGATGCAGAGTCCCCAGCCCCTGATCCCAGAGCAGGGAGCTCAGCTGCTCCTCTGGGGTCTGGGCTTTAGTGGCCTAGAAAAAACAAACAGCACAAACTCCACTCAGCACTGGTCTGGTGAAGATCAGACACTGGAGGAAGCCTTCAAGCAGCTGAGTGGGAATTGTGGGGCTCTGGAGGCAGCAGCACTGGGGGGACCCCAGCCCACTGCAGACCCTGGCAGGGAGCCCAGGCAGACCCACCCTTTGGCTGGGCTGTGAGTGGGACTCAGGCAGGAGTGCCTGCTGGATTTTTAAACTAAAGTGAGCTCCTGGTTTGGAAAATACTCTTCCATTTGAATCATAACCAGCCAAGAACACAAGGATAAATGCAGACTGTGCCACAGTAACTTTACACAAGGAGCCCAATTTACTACACTTGGCACCCAGGAGCTCAGAGCTGGGGGCCCCATTGTGACAGTCACTGTCACCCAGACCTTCTGTCCATCAGCTCAACCAGGTGGGAGCTGGGACTCAACCTTCAGCCACCTCACTGCCCTCCCTGATGGCTGATATCAGCTTGCACCAGCAGTGTCCAATCTCTCCACTGATAGCTGCAGCAATGCAGTATTTCCTGTACATCTTCACTGGTATTTCCACTGGGGCACGTGCTATGGATCCAAGTAGCCTCTAAATAAAACATCACTTGAATGAGAACTTACTAATCAGAAAATTAAGAGGTTTTCCATTCTCTACATTTTTGAGCTACAAATTATGTTGGATAAATTTTAATGAGGTCCTCAAACCCTTTTCAAATCTAGGCATGTTAAGTGGGATTTTTTTGTTTGCTTTTTGGTAACTTTTCTAAGGTTTGATTCTTTTTTAAAGCTCATAAAGAATTGCTCTGCAATCTACTGATGTTTTCTGCTACAACATCCTGCCTAGCAGGACAGGATTCATGGAATGTTTCGGTTTTGCAGCTCAACTTACAGCAACCAAACTTGGCACCTTGAAAGTAGGAACATTTGTTTTTGTTTTTATACAGGTTTTTGTGAAACTTGTTTAGACTGACTGCTGCTTTTTATCTAGTAAGCAGAAGTGGATCAGTCCTATCTATTTATTGAGGAATATTAAATATTGAGGAATGTTAAATATTGAGGAATTTAAATCTGCCAAAATCACTGGAAAAGGCGAGTTTGCTGAACAACAAGAAGCATCTGAGAAGGGGCATCTAGCTTTTGATTGAAGCATTTCAGCAGTGTTTTAGTGAGCTGCTGCAGCTCAGCATTGCCACCCTCCCTCCCTCCCTTGGCTGGACCCTAAGGAGTGTGTGAGTGATGGTGCCTGAGCGACAGAAACGCCACGCTGGGCTCACTTCATGCAGCTGCACTACAATCAGCATTAGAAGATAATTAGACACATTATTTCCTTTCCATTAGAGCCCAAGTTCCACTGCTGTCAGATTAGGAGATTCCATCTCCTTCTGACTTGACTGAGAGAAAGGGATTCAATTTTGTCCTGGTGTTTCTGTTCCCTGCGTTTGGCCTGCTTTGGTGAGATTGTCCTATTCTGTCTTTCATTTACATCAGGACAGACAGAGGCTTTTCTAAGCTGCACAACTAGGACAATTTAGATGACAGAAGGCTCATTCTCTTAGTTTAGGCTATCTCAGAATCACTCAGGGGAAGTGTGCCTCTTCAACTGGAAATGTAATAAAATTATCAGGATTGCACTCGGGCAGGGATGATATCAGTCACCTCACACTCCCTCCCTGCACCTCTGACAGCATGACAGAAACCTCTGAAAAGGTTGTTGCACACACCTTGGAGGGTGCCTGTGCTCAGTCACCAGCTGGGGACATAAATTGGTTTTGACTTTGTACCAGCAGAGAAAGGATACCCTGCAAGATGCTGAGTAACACATGACTGTATGGCTTAAATGTCTTCACTGTAAAAGGTTTTGAAACAAAACAGATTTATTTTTAGATGCAGCCAAATGCAAGACTATTAATAGCATTGGTTGAATACTCTCTTGTTGACTAACATTATTAAAAACAGATTACTTGATTATCTCCAACATATGAAATGGACTGTTCTCATTTGACAAGAGTACTCAGCAAAATCCATGTCATACACAGTTTAGTTTGTGGAAGCTGCTTAAAAATGTCACAACTCCACAGAGCTACTGGCAAGCCTGTGAAATCTCAATGTGTTTTCTGCTAAAATGTGGTAAAATTAGTCTGACAACATGAAATGCCACTACAAGCATCAGAGCTAGAGAGGTGCAACCACAACCTTCAAAGTTATTCCATATACTTGGCTCTTACTCTTGCTCTACAAACTTGTTAGTTAAAAGCCTCAGAAGAGCAGAGACAGGAAATGTGGGCAATTCTGATTAAGCCCAAGACAAAACAGGTTTCAGCTCCTTTACTAAACCTAATCACCAAAATAACCCTCCCATCCTGGAAGCTGTTGAAGAGATAATTCTGAACAGCAAAATGCAGCTATATACAAGTACAGGATTTGAATTAATATACATTTTTTGCAATCATCTTGACCTAATAATATCAAGTCATATCAAGATTATGTTGGACAAGTGGATCTAATTTAATAATTAGTCTCAGTTATCCAATTAGCTAAGGAAAGGAAACTTCATTATCTTGCAGGAAATACTCAGTAAAGAATCAAAATACAGAGAGTACAGAGTTGCAAATGAGGACTATTATCACTAACATTTTTGCATATTTTTTCACCTGAAGGAGAAAAATACAATACAATTTACAGGATTATGCTAAAACCCTGAATGATATAAAATATTATAATAGTACTTAATGGTTACAATAACAACAAGTATATTAATGCTCTGCATTTCTACCCCCAGTAGGGCATCCATTAATTAAATTGAAAATCTTCCTTCTATGGCATTGTTCATTGAAATCCAAGTGAAAGAAATGAAGAAAGGCTAACAAAACTTCAGTGATACTGAACTTACCCTTCCTCTAAAGGAAAAGGATGGAAAAGGATCCTTTTGTTTGAGGATATAATCTTTTCACCAAAGTAAATTTTTTGTGTTAACAGGACTGAGAATCTTGAAAATATGGTGTCAATAATCTCTTTAAATACTGAAACAAATGTCCTCAACAAAACCATGTGTAACAGAACTGCTGCTCAATCCAGGGCCTCACTGTCCAGCAGGAAATAAACTTTAACAAGCAAACAGGTAGAAAACAAATGGCAAAACATCAGGTTTGTTCTGGGACATTCTGCAGCCCAAATACTGTCCCAAGTTCTCCCACAAGATCCTGTCATGCTAACTAAGCTTTGGCACAGATCATCTGCCACAATAACTTATTATTTCAGGATGAGCTCAGATCTCAATGAGTATGCCAATTATATCCCAAAAAGCTGTTAGCACCACTTGCTAATGGAATTCTGCTGCAAAATTCTAACATTAATAATTTCACATAGCAAGTGCTATGTTGGATAGGGCAGCTATCTACATTAAAGAGTATTTTTTGGTCAACTCCCATAAAACTACTCTTCACCCATCAATGAAATATGAAAAGACAGTAAAACATCACAAAAATCTAAAATTAGTCATACCTTAGAAAGAACTATGTAGTGATTTTAATAATAAAAAAGTTACAATTTAGGTCACTGAAAAGGGATCCATCATTATTCACTGAAATTACCATCTTACTATCCAATACAGCACTTCTTTAAAAATACATACAGCTATATTGGAAGTGAGACAGAAGAATAGAGACCATCTAAGATTGATGATTTGACCTGTTAAATATTCAGATCCATATTTACAGCTCTTCAGCTCAAGGAACTTGTTAAACTGGGACTGGAAAACACAGCAATTTTGCCCTTAAATCTATGTGTGCTGCAAGCTGACTTCAGTTTCCCAAAGCCATCTGATAATCCAGTGCCTTCTCTGAAATGAGCTGACAGTGCCTTAATTCCAGCATTGTTCCCATCAGAGGAGAGCTGCAAAGGCACTTTTCCAGCAGCTTTAGCACTCATCTACAAAGCCTGCATGACTTCTGGAAGTTACTGCTCCAGTGGCAGCAGCAATATCTCCATTTCTGAGGGCAAGCAGGGCTAGCT
This sequence comes from Agelaius tricolor, assembly GCF_023055355.1. Lineage (NCBI taxonomy): Eukaryota > Metazoa > Chordata > Aves > Passeriformes > Icteridae > Agelaius > Agelaius tricolor. Next base: position 4,691,651 of record NW_027269278.1, on the reverse strand, counting down.
TGCTTTACCATGATCTGTATCATCGTGGAGCTGTCACATCATCTCTCACATATCAGTCAAAAATGAAAGAAAAACCTGACTGGAGGAATGCCCCGTGTTATCTGCATGACAGCACTGCTACACATCAGGATTATTACTTTTTTAATCCAGAGAGAAAACAAAAGGAGTAATAAAAGGAAGAATTATCTGGATATCTATGGTGATTAAGCGACAGAGAAAACAAGCTGCAGCAGGTTTCTTTGTTTTCTTGTAAACAGCCAAAGCATTTCAACATCAGCACATCAAAGGCACTGCAAAACCTCCTCCCTGCTCTGAGAGAACTGGCTCCTGCTCCAGCTGGGGTCACCACCCTGGCGTGCTGCAAACAGGGAGAGACGGATGGGAGGAGAAACAGAACTCCAAATCTATTCTGGGGGAGCAGGTTTGAAGTCTGAGCAGACTAACAACTAATTAAATCACTTCGTTTATAATAGGAAGTGAAATTAAGCATTATTAAGGATTTCATGCACTGTTGGGCATCCTGAACCAAATTCCATTGTTGCTTATGCTCTGAAGAGATGATTTGTGCAATCCCCAGTGATTTCGACACAGAATTGCCAAGATGTTTCTCAAATGAAGATACTGAACTTGAAGCTAGAAGATTCATGATTGCTCTTGCATGTTGGTCTTATTAAAACTTACATTCTCTTCAGCTTCTTGTACTGGGTGAAAGCTCCAGGGGGAATGATTTTGATGAGGTTTTGTTCCAAACGTCTGAAAACAAACAAAGCAATATACATGTTAACTACACAGCTACAGGACAGGAATCACATTAATTATGACAGCACAGTTTATATAAATATAAAGCAATTTTACAGGGTCTTATGCAAAACATATTTTTATTTTTAAGTCCACTAAATAGAAAAAATATTGAGAAAATGACTTAGAAAAATAAAATAATCTCTCTGATTGCTAAATTGGTCTAGAAGAAATGCCACAAGCTAAGGAAACTGGATTTTTAAGGCTCATGGAATGAATTAATAATAGTAGGCACATTTTAAAGTTAAGGTAGAAAATAGAAAATACAGATGCTTTCCTTGACCAGCTGTTGTAAATAGAATGTAACTGTTTAAACTGACAGCTAGGTTAGGCTGTGACAGCTTAGCAAACAGATTAATAACACAACCAGACCAATTCAGGAGCAACAACCTGGGAACATGCTAGAAACCAAAGTGAATTCACTGCTAGGTGGATTCATATTTTTAAGAGGGTAGGGAGCATTTTATGTTATAAGGGTAAAAAAAGAGAACTGCATCTTCCTATTCCAACTACCAAATACTTAAGTTTTTCTAAAATATGGTCCAGAGTACATAAAAAGTCTGCTGTTTTCATTTCTAGTATTTGACTTGAAAGAAGTGTTCTTTATGAAGTACTATAAATGCATGTATCACTAACATAAAATGTAAGCAGCTTTAAGACACCGCCTACAGAAACCACTGAGATTAATTTCTGTTCCTTCCCCACAGTACTTTCAAGTATTTGTCAGCAAGTTCCCTGAATTCCTGCTAAAAGGAATGGCTTCTCCTCAGATGAACTTCAAATATTCATCTCCATTAGAAATGTAAAAGTGGATCCTCAAAAAACAAATTCCACTCACCATAGTAGCTAAATTTCTACTGAGCTGGGACTGAGACCAAAATGTGGTTTCACCTTGCTCTTATTTATTATTGAAATGTTGTGTCTTTTTTTTTCCCTGAAGTGTCCTAATAAGTTTAAATAGTAAAAAATCTGTGGTTGAAAATGGCTTAGAATTGAAATACAAAAACAGATTGGAATGATGGAATGAGGCACTCCAGTCATTTCAAGTTGCTGCAGCAATGCAGATGGGAGAAAAAAACCTTTAAAGCCAGGAATGACAATAAAGTGAAATGGGAGAAGGGAGAAGTAAATCAAGGTTTGCACAGTACTAGGGTACAGTAGAGAGAAAATGTGTAAGCTCTCTATCCCTCTGGTGATCTGTGCTTTCATAAGCAAAAGAAAAGAATCCCCTTGAAAATAAGATAATTTGCCAGCTCATTTATGCTCTAAGAAGCTATTTAAGTACAAATATTTTGATATTTGCACAGTCAGCTTGTACAGCCAATGTGCTCGCCTTCTTTTATATCTGTAGCCATCTATTTTTTAAAGGTTGTGATCAGAGTTAATTCTATTCCTCGTTTTGTGATCTGAATTAGTGTCTGAGATTTCCCTTCCAGTTGGTCTAAATATAACACATTTCATTTCTGGCAAGTCCACAGTGAAATGCAAATTGCTGTGAGCTCCAGCACGCCACTATTGTTGGGTGTTTGTCACCAGAATTAGCAGCACACACTCTTCCCATAAAGGCTTTTTGTCAGCTTGCCAGCCGGGTGTTCAACTCCTCCCAAGTGTTTCTGTGCAGGCACTTCTAGGAACAAAAGAGGGTCATGCCTGCCCGATTTCCTGGCCCTGGCGATGGAAACTGGGGGCTCAGCCACCCTGCACACCAGGGCAGCACGCAGCCCCTACAGGGAAACCCAGACACAGGGATGGGGGGAACGTGGGGCTCTTCACCAGCAAAATTCCTAGGCAATTTTAGTGACTCAAGGGTGGAAATACACACAGAGTTTTCACCCAAGAGAGGGTGAAAAAAATATCCAAAATTGGAATAGTTAGCCATAGGTCCCACGTAATTAAAAAAAAAAAAAAAAGAAATTAAAAAAAAGAAAGAAAATAAATAAATAAATAAGAAAATAAAAATAAATTTCTAGGAAAAGTGGAGAGGAAGACAGAAACAGGAGTTATTTGAGAGTTGCATTCTGAAGCTACCTAATGAACTCTTCACCCTTTCCTACAAAATCTGCAGCAGATGGCCTGTACAGCAATAGATGGACAAGGCTCTTGTCATCTGCTGCTGCATTCCCACCACAGCACCTGACATTGCTTTATTCCACCAAACCCTCTGCAAATGAAGGACTAAAGAATCTCATGGCACATTCTGCTCAGGGCATTGCACCTTGCAGATGGCACCAGAGCAGCACCACGGGCCCCCATCAGGGTGTGTGGGCAGGTGGGCTCCAACCTGGGCACAAAGCAGGGCACCAAGTCCAGGCTGCATTAAATAAGCTGTGCTTTGACAGAATGAAGTTCTGACCTGACTTCTATTTATTTTTTACACAAATGGATGTTATAGAATGGCAGACCTAGCCTGAAAAACACAAAGCAGTTTCACAAGTAAAATGACAGGAAACACCTTGTTTGTGTTAATACTTTACTCTTTCACCTCATTTAGCTCATACATGACATGTTGAGGACAGCAGACAATTAAAAATCTCGAGACATTCCAGGTTCTGCCAGGAGGGGAGCTGGAAATTTCAGGGTGATGAAGGCCTAATTAGAAACCCTACAATGGGAAACTGCTAGAGATGCCATCTTTGAAATAAAGTGAAAAACTGTATTCTTACCTAATATTGGCTTTTTTTGCCCCAAAAAGTGTGAAAGTGTAAATTTTACAGCCACATTTTATTTCTGAGAAGAATACCTAGGTTACCTAGAACATGACCTTTGGAAAACTGTGGTTTTTATGGTGTATCCCTATACTATGGAGTGCTGTCATACACTATAAAACCATCTATGCTAGTGCAAAGCAACATCTGGGAGTTCATTTTTGGGGGGTATTACCAGAATATAAATAAAATAATATATATAAAATAATAATATAAAAATATTATATATAAATATATAAAATAATAATAAAATATATATAAAATACTATAAAATTTGCATAGAATATATGTAAAATAATTTTACATTTGAGAAATCTGTACAGGACACACAGTCCTAAAAAGCTAAATTTTGATAATTCAAATGACTACCTCCCCTCCCATTAAAGGTTTCTTACAACTCAATAAATTTTTTCTTGATTCTCCCGTGATATTTCATATTCAGATCTATTTAAGAGACTTGCCAAGCAGAATTTCCAAAACTGATAAAGGGAACTGGTCCTGTTCAAGCTCCCAGAGGTTTTTGTTGCTCCTCTGTTGGCCCTGTGGCTGTGCTGAGTGCTGAGATGAAGTGAGGCACATCTCCCCCTCCCCACACACAGCAATGCTCTGTCTGCCTCTCCCAGCTTTATTTTAGAGGCTTTGACAACAACATCAAAGGACAGGAACAATTTCCTTTCTCTTCTCTAATATATCAGCAGAGATTGGAAAGTATGAGGGCCCACTGGATTCAGATCCATTTTTTCTTGTAATAACATGATGCTAGACAGGATAAAGTCCTCCTTCTTCCTACTTTTTGTTTTAAATGACTTTGCAGCAATGAGAGCAAAAAGTAAACACATCAGAGAAAAAAACCAGAACAAAACAAACCCGGGGAAACCATGCGGCTAAAGATGAAAAACTATCCCAGGGTAAAGAACAAGCACTCAAATTCCCATGCTAATCCATCTCAAAGTTCACTGAGGTGCAAATCTTTTCATCACCTCCTCCTGTGGTGCCTGCATTGCTCATGCCCAGGATGGCAAAACACAAAAGGATAAAAAACTCTGCCTAACGGGGACTTAGCAGAGCCAGCTCACACTCAGGATGATGAAGCCATTCGTCTTGAAGAGTGATTCCCCCTGCAGAGCTGGGGAGACAGACGTATTAATTTGGGCTTTAACTATCTCCCTTTCATTGAGGGAAAGAAAGAATTTGTTATTTGGCTCTCTAATGGAGCAGTTTGCTAGCAATTTTCCCATTTCAAACACTGTCTCAGCTGCTAATGTGCAATGTTTTGTCAAGCTTACCTACCCATAACATAGACAAATCACCACCTTGGAGAAAAAGAGAGGGAGGGAAGCATCAGTACTGATAATTCTCAGCTGTCAGATGAATAGAGCCTACAAATGAGACAGGCACGCTCTATTAACAGTGCCAGGAGCTGTGTCACCAGTGTCCCTGGGCATGGGGCAGGCACTGGGGCCCTGCTGGGACACAGAGGGGATGAGCCAGGTTCTTCCTGGGCTCTGCTGGGCTGCCACGGCTCAGCCTGCCAGGAACAAACAGCCCCGAGCCAAAGCCACCTCCAAGGGAGGGAAACACACCTGTGGCACTGGCAGGACACACAGCCTGTGTGAGGAGTGCTGGGAAGGGCAAAATCCTGGTTTTCCTCCTCCCTGTAAGCAGGGGTTTGCAGGGAACTGGGGAAGGAAGGAGCATTGACATCAACCATGGTGATGTGATGGTGTTCACAGGGGTCTGAGGATGAGGGAAGAGATGAGAATGTTGACTCTGTGTTTCAGAAGGCTGATTTATTATTTTATGATATATATGATATTAAAACTATACTAAAAGAATAGAAGAAAGGATTTCATCAGAAGGCTAGCTAAGAATAGAAAAGGAATGAAATGATAACAAAGGCTTGTGACTGACCGAGACAGTCCGGACAGCTGGACTGTGATTGGCCATTAATTAGAAACAACCACATGAGCCCAATCCCAGATGCACCTGTTGCATTCCACAGCAGCAGATAACCATTGGTTACATTTTGTACCTGAGGCCTCTCAGCTTCTCAGGAGAAAAAAAATCTAAGGAAAGGATTTTACATAAAATGTGTCTGTGACATGACAGAAGCCAGGGATGGGGAGAACAGTTTGGGTTAGGAAGGAGGAAATTTCTAGGGAACACAACAATCAAGCCAGGGACTGAAGCAACTGGATTATAAAAAGCTACTTGGACCATTATTCCAACATTTATCTGATAATTTAGGCTCTCATATATTACTGTGCATTTTAGTCTCTGATGAGGAAAAGTCTACAGGTGTATTTTTAGTATTCAAGGTGAATAAATCATACTAAATAAATCACCATCATACATGGTCTTCTTATTGCAGATATGAGCTGGATCTGACCCCTGCCCTGACACCTTTCTTTGCCTCTTCATCTGACACACAATCTTTACTCCCAGCATACACAGCAGGTTTGGGTGTCTCCAGTGAATATTTACCCAGGACAGCCCTGGATGGGAGCGAAGGGATGAATCCTGCCCTGCAGTCACAGTCAGGACTTGTAGCTCATCCAGCAGCACAACCTGAAACAGCCACAGTGCAAGGCCCAAACCTGCAGTCCTGCTGCTTCAGAAAGTGCTCATGGCCTGATATCCCAGGGAACAGCTTTTGTGCAAAAAAAAAAAGTTTTGTAGAAAACAAAGTGCTTTGGGATGGCAGGACATGGAGGATTGTAGATGTCTGTGCTCACTGCTTGTTTTAACAGTTGAAGCCTTCACCCTGCAGCCCAGCCAGACTCTACCACCACTATAAAACCCCTAAACAAACTGGGTCCTCCAAGATTTTTATACTGCTGCCTTTCATCACAGCACCTGAATGACTCCCAAATAAAATTAATAATACACATTATAAATGCTTCTTATGGAGTCTGCCTTAGGAAATGGAGAGCTGAGAGCCAGTAACCTGCACCTGCAATAATAGAGGTGACAACTGGAGTTTCCCTTCATATTCCCTTTGCTGTTGATGTTCAGGTCTAGCTGTCGAGCTCCTGCTGTAGTTTTAGACAGGGCTGCTTCCTAACAACTCACCCCAGGGCAGATCTTCAAAAGACAAAATCCCATCCACAGTGAAGTGACTTGTCAACATAAATCTACCTAGGAAGTTACATAGGTAATTCTGCTCACCAAAAGATATCTTTCAGAATGAAAACAGATGTTTTGACATGTTCCTGATACCATGGTGTTATTCTAAAAGCAGTGCTGGTGACATTGGATCTGCTGACACACTGTAGTGAATTTAGTTTCAGCTGTGTAGCTGAGCAGTTGATCAGGCATCACTGGTAACCACTGAATTTGTGATGGCAGCCACATTAGAAATCCATCCCCTCTGTTGTAGCATGTTAATTTTGCATTAAATATAGCACAGACAATCAGGGCACCAGAGAAATCCACAGACTGGTATTTCACAAAACATCTTTTGACAAACACCAACGTCTCTCTAACCACATTAACACCGGGATGAAGCATTGTTCTGCCAAACCTCAAACCGTCTCCCTCTACCACTGTGACACTCCACATTTTTGGTGGGAAATTTTGGCCGCTCTCATCAGAATGTACACAGCTCATCATTGTAATGTCCCTGCCAGTCTCATTCATATATTTTCCTTTCTTTATCCCTGGCTGAGGGTGCAGGCTCCCCCTGAGCTGCTCCCACACCTAGAGAAATGGTGCTGGGTTGTGCCCAGATGTCAGAGTCCAGGTGAGCTCCCCTGAGCCATCACCTGTGAGGGTGTTCAGGGTAAATCAGAAGCTGTTTTGGGGGTAGAATACAAAATAATGCTCTGAGTCTAGACTAGACAGAGGCATTTCCAGATGATTCTAGACTAGACAGGCAACTTCCCATCTCAGCTGACTCTACTGGGGCATGTGGACTTGGGATCAGGGTTTGCAGGAAGAATTTCCCCTCTGTGCAGGACAGTGGCTGTGAACACAAATGCAGGAAGCAGAGTCCTTAGGCTGGAGAGATCTGGCAGTTTCCAGGTCCCTGCTGGTAATTCCATCCCTCATTGAAGCAGCCCATAAGTTCAGAGTTGGTGTTTCTGAGCTGGGTTCAGAGTTGGTGTTTCTGAGATGGGCTCAGAGTTGGTGTTTCTGAGCTGGGTTCATGTTGGTGTTTCTGAGCTGGGTTCATGTTGGTGTTTCTGAGCTGGGTTCAGAGTTGGTGTTTCTGAGATGGGCTCAGTGTTGGTGTTTCTGAGCTGGGCTCAGTGTTGGTGTTTCTGAGCTGGGCTCAGTGTTGGTGTTTCTGACATGGGTTCAGAGTTGGTGTTTCTGAGCTGGGTTCAGAGTTGGTGTTTCTGAGCTGGGCTCAGTGTTGGTGTTTCTGAGCTGGGCTCAGTGTTGGTGTTTCTGAGCTGGGCTCAGTGTTGGTGTTTCTGAGCTGGGCTCAGTGTTGGTGTTTCTGACATGGGTTCAGAGTTGGTGTTTCTGAGATGGGCTCAGTGTTGGTGTTTCTGAGCTGGGTTCAGAGTTGGTGTTTCTGAGCTGGGTTCAGTGTTGGTGTTTCTGAGATGGGTTCAGAGTTGGTGTTTCTGAGCTGGGTTCAGAGTTGGTGTTTCTGAGCTGGGCTCAGTGTTGGTGTTTCTGAGATGGGTTCAGTGTTGGTGTTTCTGAGATGCTGTGGGGTAGTGACCAGCAGGGACATGGATCCCATACCTGGCACCCAGGGACTGCAGCTCAGACCCAGGGATTTGGGTTCAGAAGGCTCCCAAGAGACCATCCCCAGGGTGCTGCACAGTTCTGGTATTCACTTCCAGCCCAGCATCTGCTCTGAGCACTTTTCACTGATATTTTCTTGGAATTTTTTTTTAGGGGGGCTGTTTTGAGGTTGGTTTTGTTATTCTGAAGGGAGACAGAGTTTCTCTAGCACCTGTGTGAAAGCAATCATTCCCCAATGGTTGAACCTGATAAATATAAACCTGTAGGACAGGTTTTAACAAGCCAGACCCAGAAGATTTGCTGCACTGAGAAGCTCTGTGAGGTCCCAGACAGACTAACCCCTGAACACATCACATTGTTGTTTAATTACTGGTTGAGGAGGTCAGTCCTGACCACCCTCTATTGACTTCCAATTATTTCAAGAAACTTCCAGCCCTGATCACTCCCCAGGTTTTCTCACAATGCTCAGGGATCTGAGAATTTCAAGCTGATTTGCATTTTTTTTGGTCAAGTTGTAACACAAAACTCTTCTTTTAGTGAAAATGGAAGTAAGCTGACAGAAAAAACCAAAAAGTTATTTTTTAATCTCTAATCTAACTTACTGTTAGGAGCTGTGTACATTCTGTACATCTGTTTTTACTGCACATTTACAATACTGACAAGGAAAAGGCAGAACACCAGAAATTAGCAGGAAAATTAAGTAGCTGTTTGGTAGTTGAAATTCTGCCACCTGTAATATTGTCTCAACAGATTCTGTTATTTGACAATAGACATTCCTCAAATCCTTTCTTATTTTCACAGTCTTTTTAAGCAAAATAAACAGAACATGTGCTAGCCAAAGACAATTTGTATTTCAAACAGTAAAAAATCTGATTAGTATATTTTATGTCAAAGTTGTGATTTTATGCTTTCTATTTTATTTTCTGTAATTGCTTTTCCTCTTCATAATCAGCTTTAAGAATGTATATGCTCATTATATATTGCATTCTCTTTGTTTTGCTTGGCAACACAGGAGCTTTGTGTTGAAATTTATATTAGATTAAATATATATGCCTTTTTGGTTATACCATTCATTTTTATTAGTAATTATCAATTTGTGTTTATACTGGACTGAAGTGATATCTCTGGGAAAAAGAGAATAGACATACACATACAAACCCAAAAAATCCTAAACCAAACTAAAACCAAAACAATCTCAAATCTACAAACCTTTTAAGTTTAATTCTACACAGCTTGCCTGAGTAAATTAACCTGAACATAACTTTTTTTCTAAAAGAAATCTCCCAGTTATAAAAAGCAGCGAAGAAGGTAAAAATTGATATGGCTGAAATGAAAATTACCATGTGTATGAAACCTAGAAATTTATCAAAACAAGCCCACCTTCCTGTGCCTGCAGATGACATTAGTTACACAACTTCAGAAAGAAAAGTAAAGATGTAAGAAATAAATCTGCCTTGATCTTGCAGCAGAAACTCCCTGCTGTTTCTGCTTGTTTCTAAAACTGTGAAATGCAGCTTTCTGTTTTCCTTAATTTGTCTCAGCACAGAAAACACTTTTATTCTTAACATTTTCCATGTATTTTTATTTTCTTCACTGACTATCAATCTAAAATATTTATGATTTCTTTATTATTTTTGTGTTTTGAACTCAACAAAAAATTTTATACATCTTTTTGGCCTGACAAAATAAACTTCTGTGGAATGCAAGACACAGTTTGACTGGTGAGATCCAGAACAAAGCAGTCAGGTTAGACATGAGAAGCTGTCCAGAGCCAATTTACAGCAGTGAATGAAAATCATATTACAGGATTCAACTACAGGAGCCAACCTGGTTCCCCAGGCAGAGAACTTGCCACCAGAGGCAATTATGGAGCATTTACTGCAAGTTCAAAAATACTCTGCTGGCTTCAGCTGCACTATTTACTGGAAGCCTGGGAAAATTATTATAATTTTCTTTCAGGAGGAAGAACAATGTTAAATTAAAAATTGTCATTCCTTTTTCCATGAAGTTTATAGTTTCTTTACATTTATATTCCTGATAAAACTTCTTGCCTTTATGAAACCGAGAACTTCAAAGCCAATTGTTAATAAACATGAAAATGCTGTCGTGTAGTTAATTTATAATTCATATAACAAAAAATTATTCTTATTACAATGAATAGTTACTGGTGCTCAATCTTTCTATAATAGCTTTTCTGACTTCATTCTAGTTGGAGGAAAATTAATTTTGAATACGCCAGTAACTTAAACACCCAGAAATTGTTCATCACCCTCTTCAAATCACAAAAGCTTCCTAAAGATTCCCTGCTAAGCCCTAGCTGGCCTGAAATGCACATTCCTGCAGGTATTGAAGAACAGAGAAGGCAATTTCTTCCAGAGACAATTCCTGAAACACCAAACACAGCAAACCTGTCTGCCTCCAGGCCTGCAACACTGCCCAGCACACTGGGACCCTCAGGACATGAAATTTGTCAGGAAACCATTCATTAAAGGTAGAACAAGTAGAACATTACATTACAAAGTGATCATCTTGCAGAAAATTAGGTTTGTGCTCATTTTGCCAGAACTGGGAGAAAACCAACATTTCATTTTTCCTGTGCTCCAACTCTAGAATTTTTCTTAAGAGTAGAAATTCTGCACCAAAATCATGTGCTACTTATACCTACAAAAACATCAGCCACCCGTTCAGCTATCAGAAGTGGAAATGCTAAACTAAACCCATGTAGAACAAGTGACTAAAACGAACCTTAGGCCAAGCCTAGGAGCTGGTGGAAGGGCTTCCATGCCTGTTTGCTGTGCCCAGCTGCCAGAGGAAGCTGTGGTTATTATCTCAGCAGACAGGGTGCCTAAACTGCACTCTTCCTTCAGGGACTGGCAGCCTCCTTACTGTCTGGAGCAATTGCAGCAGCATTTAAACAAATGGTTTGTGATTGTTTTTGAGTCAGGTACATCCTACCCAGCTTTATCTTGGCTCATTCAATTCTATTTCTCTTCATCTCACCAGACACAGGGTATGGTACAGGTAAATGACAATGGTGAAGCAAACTTGATGTGAACAGATCTCAGATCTGTTTCAGGATTTAAGGATATACTTTACATTCTGGAGTTTGATTTGTAAGTCTGCAGATGACTGAGACTTGGCTTTTCAGAGTAATTAACACTGCACAGCACAAAGTGTTCAAAGCACGGTGCCTGTTGACTTTTGCTGCAGCTGGGAGTCCTCAACAGTGCTGAATGTCTCAGCTGAATCAGCCAGAACTGAGATTACATCACCAGTGACCACCCAAGGAAAGTTTGTGCAAGTCACTTGCCCAGAATCAATTAATAAAACCACTGGCAAGAAGAGGCACAACCCAATTCTCTGAAGAGCATTCATGAGATTATCTTCCCCACAGTCCCCATTTTACAGTTTTCCTGTTTCTGCAACAAGTGAACAAACCCTATCTATACACACAGGCTCCCTCCCTACACATCCCTGATGCATCCCTAGGCAACAAGAAATTAATCCAAGCTGTCAACAGCAGCATGAGACTGTGCTGCTGTTGAAGTGAATACCACCACAAATCTACACAAAAGCTTCAAATGACAACTGCAGCTACAAATATTAACTTTGGTATTTTCTAGCATTTTCCAGTTTATTTCTTTTTACTTTAAGAAAAACCCCAAACATTTAATTCAGTGGCCTCAAACCCAAAAGCTGAAATTACTGATTCCATCACAAGGAAACTCGAATGTAACAGAAGTGTGAGTCCGAGATCCCTGTAGTGCTCTGTAACTGGAATAGCAGCAGTGCAAACAGGAGCTCCCTGTGTAGTTTAAGAGTTAATCTGTGCCTAGACAGTCCCTAATGCCCAGGGACAGACACTCAAATTGTTGTTGGGTTTCCCAAGTCCATGGTGAGGAGGCAGGAAGGCTCTCCAAGGTAAATGTGCTCCACCTGTCCCTGTGTCCCTCTGTCCTGCCCCAGTGTCCCAGCTCTCCTGCCACCCTACACAGCTGCTGTCCACTGGCACCAATCTCAGGCCTTTTCACCAAATATTCCCCACTTTCTCAGACTCACAGCACTTTGCTCACCCTGTCTCGATTTCCTTTGTTCCCAATTCTTCTCCTCATGTTTGGTTGTTTCCTCATTTCAGTTCACCCTTCTTTTCCCATCACTTTCTGTACTGGGCTCAGCTTGTTTACATTCTCTCAAGCATCCCAACCACAATCCAGCCTCTAGATTTATCAAATAATTAATTCCCTCTTTTCAGGAAGATCCTTCAGAGAAGCAGCACCCAGTGCCAGTGGTTGCTGCTCCAGCATCTGCCTCCTCCAGGCATGAGCACTCCCTGGCAGCAGGAGGGGGCTGTGTGCTGCCTCTGGGGAGCTGTGCCCTGCTTTCACTCTGCAAAGTCTTGTACCAACTGTTAGCAAACACAAAGGCACAAGTGGAAGTCCCTGCACCACTGTTTTAAGGTGTACAACATCCTCAGACAAGACCTGCCCGGAATTCACATCCTAAAACACAGCCTTGCTTGCAGTGATAAATAAAAAATGAGTGCATCAGTCTGAGGCAGACAAACAGCATGAAAACTTCCTTCTAAAGCAGGGGCAGAGGAAGAGTGTTGTGAGGTGGAAAAAGATCAAGAGGGGGTTACTGCTCCTGCCCATGACTGGCAGGCATCAAACAAACGTGGCAGGCAGCTCGTGAAAGCAAATTCTGTTTGAAACCCTGCAGCCAGGGCTGGCAGTGCCCTCAGCCCCTGTGCCCCCATCTGCACGGGCAGGAAAGCTGTCCTTGGGCTGAGTGATGCCAGGGAATCTCTAATGACTGAGAAAGGATCTGTGCAGCCCATGTCCTGAGCCCAGAGCAGCCCAAGCCGTGTGGTTCCAGGGCTCTGCTCTCCCCTGGCTCTGCTGGCTGAGCTGGCATTCTGTTTGACAGGCACTGGCTGCAGGGTTTTGATGGAGTCTGAGCAGAAAAACAGATTCTCTGGAGGCTTTGTCTCCTGTCTGTTGGCCATCCCTCCTTCCCTACACCTCTCCAGCATCAAGCCCATTCTGCACTCCCACTGTGTTCCCTATTTACCTTGCATGCATTTTCTCTCACCCTTTCTAAATAACTGCAAGCTCTCCTTTTACTGTAGATGCTGTCCCAATATAGGGAATGACTGTTTTGTTCATGTTCCAGCAAACCACCACACCTGCATTTCAGTATTTCTTTCCATTAAATGCCTCCAGGTGCTTAATGACTTTTGTTTTCACCCAAGTAGTCATGCAAAACTTTTCTGTTTATTCTCACGTGCTTCTCTACGGCACAAACTCTTCATTTCTCCTCTGAAAAGCAAAACCCACTTTGTAAGCAGAGACTCTTTTGTAACACTCAGCACACAGTCTGTATTCCTCAGCTTCAATTTCTCATAACTCATTTTTCCTCAGTCAATTTGGTTGCTGCTGTCAGCTCCCACCTAAACAAGAAGCTTCATAAAAAACCAAATTGCATTCTCTACATTCTTGCTACCTATTTTATGAAATTATGAAAAAGCAAGTCTGGGGTACAGATTTCTAGCTTTCCTAAATTGCTTACTTAGTAGCAAACATTCTTGCAATGAAGTCCTTCACCTCGAGGAGTAATAGAGTAACACAACAGACTTCTAATTCATATGCAGGAGAGGGAAAATTAGCACCACACGATGCTTGTTTGATGTCCCATGACAAGTGAGTTTCCTGGTTTGTGATGGGTTTTTATCAACAAAAGAGTCTTAGGACTTTTTGGCAGCTTTGTCAGAGAAGGTTCTGCCTACCCATGCTAATGAAGAAAGGTAGGAAGGCTGAATAAAAGATCTTTAATTAATACTGAAACAGAGTGAAATGTAGGTCACCTTTAATAACTGTGTTAGAGCAACAGCTGTGTGTTTCATTTTTGTAGAACAGTTTGTAAGTCAAGTGTTCTTACCAGAGCAATTTGGCTTACAAGAGAATACTGAGTTAGGGGGAAATACAAGAACAAGTTGAATTCAATGTTCCTTGGGGTTCTTATGCCCAGAGCATTAGAAGGACACACAGACAATGAGAGGGCTGGAGCCCCTCTGCTACTGAGAAAGGCTGGGAGAGCTGGGGGGAACAGAAGGCTCTGGGAAAACCTTAAAACCTTTTCCAAAAGGGGCTCCAGGAGAGCTGGAGAGGGACTTTGGACAAGGGCCTGGAGTGACAGGACAAGGGGGAATGACTTAAAACTGACAGAGGGCAGGGTTGGATGGGATATTGGGAAGAGATTCTTCCCTGTGAGGGTGGTGAGGCCCTGGCACGGGCTGCCCAGAGAAATTGTGGCTGCCCCATCCCTGGAAGTGTCCAAGGCCAGGTTGGATGGAATTTGGAGCAAGTTGGGATAGTGGAAGATGACCCTGCCCAAATCTGGTAGGATTGCTTCCAACCCAGAACACTCCACAATCTTACGAATTTATGCTTTATCATGGTAAATTTTGCTGTGTACCAGTATTTCTACAGCAACAAGAAGTGGATAAGTCCAGTGAACATGCAAATATTTGAATTTATACTGTGTAGACTGTAAAAACTGGCTGGATGTCAGAAAACTCAGTATGACAAGAACCTAAATAGGAAAAGAATTGATCTGCATTCCCTGTGGACTAACCACAAGTAAAATGGTTTAATGTAAAAGTATTTCAGGCCCACAGTAGTATGAAGTCATGGACACAGAAATAGATGGTTCCAATTCCTAGAGGTAGTAAAGGCAAACAAGTCTATAAAACAAGCATCTGATTCCACAACACAAGTCACAAAACTGTTAAAGAACTAGAAATAACAATGTGGAAGACAAGATACAGAAGGTAAAATCAGCAGACAATGTGCTCTGATGTTCTAATTCATTATAAATGCACCTGTCAAGCTAAAAAGATGTCCCTCCATCTCATGGGGAAATCACTGACTAGAAATAAGAAAGGACTGTGTATTTTCATTTACTGACTATAGAACTGCAGTTCTGGGTTTGTGAAATGTAAACACAATCTGAACTTAAGGCCCCAAGAACTTTACCTTGCTTTCAGGTAGGACAGTACCAAACTATCTTAATTTACATTTAAAAATGGTTTTAGCCCTTAGATCAAAAGAACAAACCAGAGAGGACAACTACTGACAACTGACTTGAGAACAAGCTGACAACTACTTAAAACAGCTTTTAAAACATACCCCTTTCTTTCTTCCACGCAGGAGGCCGTGACATGGGATAAAAACGGAGAGAAATGGAAAAGATTTGTGCACGAGACTGGCACTTACATTTCCCAGATGTCCTCGGGGAGGTTGGCTGGGATCTCTGTCAGGCCCCTGCCCCTGCAGTCCACCACGTTGTTGCTGCAGGTGCAGGCAGAGGGGCAGGAGACGGAGCTGGCGCTGCACGACGGCGGCTCGGACTGGGGGCCTGCACACAAGGAACACATTCCATGCTTTAAAAAACGGTTGTGAGCCTTTAACAACAAAATGCTATGGGCTTTGCAGATCCTCTTACTATACAGAGTAATAATTTATTTGCAGGTGAATATAATATTCTACAAATCAACTGTAGAGAAAACATGCAAAGTGTGTTCTTATTCCTCTCAGCCTCCACTCTATCAATCTCTTCCCCTCATGAACACTTCCTTCATGCTCACCCATATCAATTCATTCAAAGATTTTTAAATTAAGCTTTAGAATCAAGTAGCATTTCCAAATTTCCAAAAGTTATCTTTCTCCAGAAGTTTCCATTACACAAACTCTTCTTGAGTACTTTTACATACTGAGAGAAGACTCTCATCAGAGACAACTTATGTTTTTGAAATAAGGAAACCTTTTGAAATAAGGAAACCTGTTATGGTGTGAAGACTGGGAATATGAAGCCAGCTTTTTTTCAATATAAGACAAGGCAGTTAATGGAAACATAAAAAGAATTTAGAAAAACATAAGTTCAAACTTTCAAACTCTTGCTTAAGCTAGACACAAAGAGACAAAGCTACACACAGAGCAGAGGTGTAGCACGAGGACATTGCTCTATACAAATTCTAGTCAATTCATTAGATTCAGGCTTAATTAAGTGTCATTACATTTTTTTTGAAACTGTAGCAATTATGTCATTTTACTCAAATGGTTATGATTCCTACATT
Organism: Agelaius tricolor; assembly: GCF_023055355.1. Lineage (NCBI taxonomy): Eukaryota > Metazoa > Chordata > Aves > Passeriformes > Icteridae > Agelaius > Agelaius tricolor. The sequence goes on along the minus strand of NW_027269278.1, from coordinate 4,675,313 downwards.
TAAAGTTTTGATATATGCATACATTTAGCCATAGATAAAATGGGTTTGCTATGCTAATTGAGGTTATCAAGATGTAGCAGTTATTGGTTTATTTATAGTGAGTCATATTTCCAAAGTACATGGAACACAAGAAGCCTCAAGTATCTTTATGTTGAGATACAGATGGCTAAATGTGAAGGTTTGTAAGGCTGGTAAGAAGTGACAAAAATTCTAAAAGATTGGCCCTTTGGGTGGAAAATTAAACACATCATAGCTGTCAAAACACAAATACATACAAGAATGTGGAAATACTATTCACAAAGCTGTTCATTCTTGGGGTTTTTTGTCTTTGAAAAGACCCATGATAGATACTTTAATGTATTCTAACTACAGGTGACAAAAAGTTAAAAAAAAAGAAAAAAAATATTTGCACCAACTCGTAATTCAACGTTCATTAGGACAATTAGAGATTTTATAAAAACACAACATTCCTATAAATTTCCTCTCTTGATTTATGCCTCCATACTTGCTTGGCTTAGCTCCTAACTCTGCACAGCAGCGTCAGCTTGTACAGAAAGCAACACACGTCCCTGCTTTCACAACCTGGTAAGCAGCACAGAAAAGTCAACATCCCAAAGAGATTCCAGTGGCATCTCTCAGGGTCACTATTTTCAAAGGCAGACACAGTTTGAAAGGACATCAGCTGAAAACTTCTGCAGGTGACTTTACACATGCAGAGGGAGCCCTCCTGGAAAGCAAAACACAATTACTGTGAAATCATTCCTTCCATTAGAAAGGTGTTGAACTCTGATGGGAATTAATTTCAATTTGTCTGAGTTTCCTTAAGTTCCAGCATGCTGTCATTCTCTTTAAATATTATTTTGTAACAGAACTGCCTTATATTCAAATATAATGTTGAGTTTCAGGATAAGATCACCATTTCAGTTGTGGGCAAAACATTGCCAAATTCGAATACTGGGTTGGAAATATTTTTATTGGTTGATCACCTGACTTTCTGTCAGGACACCAGAATAAAACTCTGGGTTTCATAGCACTGAGTTTTAAACATAGATGAACAAATTAACATTGATGTTATTTAAAGCTCTGAGTGGCTGCATTTTGGCAGTCCAGACCTCAGAGCTCCAATCCAGGCATCCAGAAGTTAGACTTTAAGAGGTAGTGACCATGTGGAAATAAATGGATCTCACAGGAAATTTGTGCACGGGCAGGGGTCAAATACATTCTTTATGAGAGTGGGCAGCTGCTTCCACCATGAGATGATCCTAATGACCCTTTCTCTCTGCTAAAATACCCTCTCATTTATAGTCTACTCTCCAGCCACCTTGACAGCTGCAGGCAAGGAGTTTTCCATCATATTTCCATCATGAGTCTTTCATCTCATGGCAGAGACCATTTTAGTGTCACCCTGAAGAATCATTGGGCTAAAAACTACTGTAAAAATAATTCAATAATGTAATAAAAATCTAAATCCATACGCATATGGTCCAAAGAAACAAATTCATATTTATCAAGTAACCTGAACTTTGATTTTTTTCCAGTTTCAAAATCTTTTTATTGGCTTAACACATGATCATGCATTTAACAAGAAGTTAAGTGGTAGCTATTTGAACTAAAGAGGAAAAACCAATGCCACTAATTAAACATGTACATGTATAACAGGCAGGACAAGCAGCTCTCTTGGGTTTGTTTTCTGGCCATAGAAATGCAGGGCACACATACCACCACTGTCAATTACTAGAATTGCTGCAAAATTAACAGAAATCTGCACAACAGCACTGCCAGCTTTGTCTTTCATGGAGTCTAAGGTTTCTGTAGCACTTTAATTGTGACTACTCCCAAAAGTAGCTTATTGCCTCAAAATGCACACAGCCCTCTGCTGTGTCTGTGTAAGCACAAGAGGTTTTTTCTTAGCCCTGATCACCCCCAATTTACACTTTCTCTTTGTCTGCCTACCCTCTGGTACAATGCCAAAGCAAAACGGAGGATGAGTGACTGCAAACGAGCTACTGCAAGCTTTTAGGGACAGGGAGAAATTATCAAATTTGGAAGAAACTTCAGAGCAATCCTTGCTCTCTGGGAGATAAAGAGTTGGCAACGAGGTCAAATCTTCCACACAACCATTAACATCTCCATCTCTGGTGTGCTTTCTGCAGAGGCTTTGTAGCAGGGGAAAAGCTGCATTTTGCACAGTTATAACACCACAACATAGCACTGTGGGTTGCAGAAGCAGTAGCACACCCCCTTTTTGTTAGGGCCCAGCCTCCCAAAGCTGATGCAGTGCGAGGTGGAGCTCTAAGAGTGCTGCTGACCCCTCTGCAGCTGAACCAGCAGCAGCGGGAGGGTCAGTGGAGCTCAGGCCAGCTCCTCCCCAGCTGGGGTGGTGCAGCACTGCAGAGTGCAGGAAAGGCAGGGCATGCAAGGGAGGGCTGGATAAAGCAGTCTGAAAAGGAGAAAATACAGAAATAAGTCTTTGTGGAACAAAAAGCAGGTAGCAGCAGTAGAATCAGAGAACCATTAAAGCTGGAAAAGTCCTCCAAGAGCACTGAGTCCAGCCAGCAGCACAGCACTGCCAGGTCCACCTCTACACCACATCGTCAAAGCACAACAAGCACATTTCTATCTTCTTCATAAGCAAAAGTAGGTCTAGACTGTAAGTTTCTGAGATTTTTAGTGATAAAAAGACTTTGTGTCTAAATTGCTATTATCCTGATGAAATGCTTTTGCTTATGTTTATCCTTTGCAAAGAACAAAATACTGTATTGCACATGCACACTCTACAGGCATCCAGCACATATTCCATCAGCTCTCACACAAAAAAATCATCTGTTCAGGTGAATGTTTCTTGAATCACATTAGAAACAGAATTTCAAATCTGATTTGGATTTAATGGCCTCACTTCAACGAGGATCCATTGTTTGCAGATCTATAGAATTAAAGCACAAAAAAATCCAAGGCGGTTTAATCAGTTTGATGTTTGTGTCATTGTGGAGAACTGTTTAAAAAAAGACTGGTCAAGAAAACAAGTCTAATAGGCTATGGAATATAAAGTTACTAAAATTTGGCTATGACTTTCATAGGTTTGCAGAGTATAAGCATACAGATAATCAAGGGTCCTGATGCAACACAGCCTCTAAAGAAGGGTATCTGAAACCTAAAAAGGAATTTTCTATTTGCTGCTAATACTTTTTCAAAAGAAAAGACTCAGGAAAGGCAGAAATATTTCAAGATTTCTTTGTGTCCTTCACAAGTGCAGTAAACTCCTCACAGCATGGCTACAGCAAGAGGAAATGGCCACAGACAAATCAGCTCCATTTACATTATTCCCCTTCTGAAGTTGTTTTCACAATCTGTCATCTTGCCATTGCAGATTTTTTTATAATACACAGCAGCTCTAGTTCTCCACCACGTTAATTATATTTTTCTCTGAGATAAAAATCATCAACTCAATCATACATTTTGCTAAAAGAAAAACACTAACAAAGTGTGGAAGCCAGGATAGGAGCATGATTAACAAAAATTACTATGCTTTTTTTACCTGATGCAGTGGAATAACAGTGTCAATAATTATGGCAGTTAATATCTGGCACCACCTCAATTTACAGCCTCAGACTTTGGGTTAGGGGAAAAGAGAAGGGAGACTTAGGACCCAGAAGTTTACAGAGAAATCAAATGTTTTTTTTCAAGCAAGTCCCTCATTGGCCTCTTTTAAAAGCAGCAAACAGACTAATATTACAATTAGAATAGAATTGTTATGGTGTAGAAATGAACAGTTTAAATGTCACAGGCATCTAAAATAAATTTTGCAATTACTAAATAAACGAAATAATCTCATTTGCACTGACACCCAATTACAGCACACTAAGCAGTGTATTTTATTACCTCCTCACCTATCCAATCACCTCTGCAGCAGCTCCTTCCCACCAGTAAAATGTTAGTTATTTGTAAAACATGTCAATGGATTTTAAGATAAATCTGACAGGACTTCCTGGTTAAAAACCTGTGCTGACTTTACATCATTTGAAGTAGATCAGACACGAAATTATTGATCAATAAACAAAACACTACAAGTATTGCAGATCCAAGGATATAGTATGACCTTTTTGGGTGTAATTAAATAACCCATTGGAAGATCTGACCATGCTGGGATATCTGAAATCAATTCCTACTGCATGAGCCATAGTTTGCACTAGATTGCCAGTGATATGAACTAATTTATTCCACACCACCTAAAGCAGATGCTGCTCCTGATTGATGTCTGCATCCCAGTTTAAAGGGACATCTGAGCACAGAGTCCTGCAGAGAGGGATGGGCAAGGGAACCACAACTGACCATATGCAAAATTAACTGCAAAATTAACTGACCATGTGCAAAAATAACATTCCTTATTGAGGGCAAAGATTCCTCTCATGGACAGAATTTGTACGAATTTGTTTATCCCACACAAATGTGCAGCAAATGGTTTAAGCAAATATTTCCATCTATGGTTGTTCAACAGTTATTTGCTGAGCACAGCTTTAAGATTTATGATTAGTGACTTAAGCCCCTAATTGATGTTATTAGCATTGAGTTCATGGTATGCAAAAAGTTGCCAGTCATGAGTGTTCATGATTTGATTCAAGTTGTCTGCTTTGCTGAACATTCCCAAAGAGTACATTTATCTGTTTAAAATTCATGGCACATAGGCACAACAGTTCTGTACGGCAAAAGTCAACACTAATCAGTTTACAAATAAATATCAAGGAATAAAACTGGAAATAACCAACCACACTGAAAGGAAGGTCTGGCTTAATGAATGAAGCCCACTTTATTCTACAAAATCCTACTTAGTTTCACAATCTATCAGTAAAGTAACACCACTGAAAATCAGACCTTACTTCACACTGCCTTATCCTAAAGCACTAGTATTGCAATTATTTAATTAACAATAATAGCACCACAATTATATGAAATAAGAAAAATAAATTAAGACAAATGAAAAACGTAGAACAAAGAAGCAGCCTCAACCATAACAACAGAGGCTGAACAGGTGAATTTGTTATTTGAAGAATTAATAGAACAGAACCTGTGGGACAACCAAAGTCTATAAAACTATGACAAAAGTGTTTTTCTCTCAGGGAAATTAATTCCACCTAAGCCTTCCAAAGGAGGGGTTGAAAATATCTCTTATGCCCTGTGCCCACTCTGAGCCTTTTTTTCAAGGTCTTTCTTCAACCCTGTCAACACAGGCATGTTCACCTTATAGCAGGTAAAATTTACTTTCTAACTACTGCACCACAAGGAAGGCTGCCAGTGTGAATTTGGTTCTCTGGCTTTGGACAGTGCCTGCTCTTCCAAAGACTTAAAAAAATTCTAAAAGAAGGTCTTAAAAGATGTAGTGCTCCTGCAGCTCAAATGGTGCCATGCACAGTCATCTCATTAATGCCAGCTCCACAATTTGTATCAGCACTCCTGAAGGTGCACATGAAGTGACATTTAAATATAGGTCCAGAAATAATACAGTGAACTTATAAATATATTCAAGCATAAAAATGAAGAGGACCATAAATTATTTAAGTGAAAGGATGCCACCTGCACAAGGTTAAAAGATAGATAATGGCCATGATCAATGGTGAGCCAGTGAAGGGAGTGCAGTTCCAAACAGGTGATCCATCCTGGACTGCTCCAGGATGAAGTCTGATGAAGTTATGGAAGGAACAGAAATAGTTTGAGCCTACTTAGTCCTTGGGCTTTGATTTACTGCTGTTTGAAAAGGAGTTTTACATACTACATGATTTTGTTTGCTTGCATGTTTGTCTTTGCTTCTGCCCCCCACTCTGCATCCTGCTGCAGCAGCACGGGGCTGTCTCTGCCTTGGCACTGAAGCTGCTCTCTTCAGGAGGAGGAGGAGGAGGAGGAGGGTGGGATTCTCTGCAGCCAGAGGCATTACAGATTGACAGAGCCATTCAGAGATGGCAGACACAGTGGGACATGTCTCCTGATAATGACATCCAAGGGCTCCAGTCTGGTCATGAGCTTCCCCACGGACAGATCTGGAGGGAGGAAATGCTTTTTTCCAGGTCAGTGGGCAAGAACTGAAGAATGAGTCACAATCCCCTTCCCTGGGCTGCCTTGGGATTCCACAGAGCAGATTCTTTGGCATTTGGAACATGCTAAGGAAGGCAGGGAAAATAAAGACATTTCCTGGGACAGGCTGAGGTTGCTGCCTCTGGTCTTTTGCAAGAGGCCCCTGGTACATTCAATCTCTTTAGGGTGTCTGGAAATTATAGAATAAAATTCTTACAGATCTTCAGAGCTAAACACGTTAGCCTGCCATTCCAAGGGGTAAATTCAACAATCCAGGAGATCCCTTCAGTTTGGCTACAGGTGCTGGTGCCCAGCTCTGCCAGGGAAGCTGCTGTGGGAAGAGCCAGGGCAGTTCTGGCTGCTTCCATTGGGCTCCACAGCTGAGCCTGCCCCTGCAGCTCCTGTCCCATGTCACACCTGAGACAGGACAGAGAGGTACCAGGCAGCAGGGAGGGAGGGAAAAGCTGTGAGGAACAGCCCTGGGAGCAGCCAAGCCAGAGAATGAGACAGCAAAAAGGTGCTGGGGCAGATCCTGGTTTCACCTCAGTGCTGTGAGGAGGGGGAGTGTGAGCAGCCAAGCCACCACAGGTGTAATGCCACTACATAACATCACTCATTTCACTGTCAACAAGGCAGAAATTCACACAAACCTGGTGGTGACTCTATGCAACTTTGCATTTGCCCACCATTAATTTCTAGAATTATTTTATAAGCAGCTCTATGCTTGCTTTCATTACTCTTATTAATTGTGAATTGATAAATGAGTTGCCAATCAGCTACATGAATTAAATAGAAAAAGTCTGCAGATTTCATGCACAGGCTCCTCCACATACTCAAAGCCAACCCTGCTGCTCTGTATTTACCATGACTGCTCTCTGTGAAACAGCTCCCAGCACAGCTGTGGTGCTGCCATGAAGCATTTTTTTTTCCTGTACCAAAATACAACCAACATAACTACTCAAAAAACAAACCACCAGCTTTGGACATTAACATAAAAGCTAATCATGTTATTATTTTTACAGCAACAGTTCAAAAGCTCAGTGGCTGAATAATTACACCCCAACCTGCCATCATTAAATAAGCATTAATGGGCTATACATACTGCTCTGGGGAAAAGAGAGTTCCAGAAAAAAGGGCTAATTATACTGAAAGGTAAGACATCATTTTCAGTAATAAAACTAAATTTACTGTAATTAAAAGCCAATTTTCAGCTTTGGTCTTTAAAGAAATATTAAGTGCTGTAATAAATACATATTTATCCTTCAGATTCACAAGATGGTCCCCCAAATGAAAAACACCATATGTGGCATCTTACATGCTAAGCAAATCAAGAAGTAAATTCCTACAGCATGAAACACCATCACTGCTAGTGCTAGAGTAAATTTAGATTTGTGATAAGAAACTTCACAGAAACTGAAAACAAACAAACTGATAAATTGTGATTAGTATCTCTCCAAATTTCCTATACAATTTCATTTGAAGAGCAACTAACAAATGCACAGTACTGAAATGTTTCTTCAGACTAAATGTTAATATATAAAGTTTGTGGCAGCAAATTGTAACAGGAGGTAAAAATTTTATCAGTGTTCCGCAAAAATTTCTCAAGATCAAATTTAAACAGCAATTTTTACCAAAAGGCTTTAAAAGTCTTTAAATCCTTCCTATACTACATTGTAAGAGCACTGACAGGGTCAGTGGATGGTCACAAAAAGCAAGAGCAGTGAGAAAAGAGCTGCCACCATCTAAGGTGACTCAAAGGTCACTCTTTTGGGAAGGGGTCACAGATGAAGTGGTTAAGGCCCCTTCTAAAAGCAATAAAACAGCTGTACAATGAGGAAGCCCCACAAGGCAGAGAGTGACCATTCAAACACACACACAAAGGCCTCCTCCTCCTCCTCCTCCCGGATTGCTTATCCTGCTCTTTAAAAACGAGGCCATTGGCAGCTCACCTGCATCAACAGGGATGGGCTGCAGGGATAGTAACCCTCCTGGTGCACTGCCCTGCACAGGGAAAACCTGCATGCCCAGGGAAACCTGCATGCCCAGGGAAACCTGCATCCATGCAAAACCTGCACCCAGCACAACCTGCATGCCCAGGGAAACCTGCATGCCCAGGGAAACCTGATCCCCAGGGATACCTGTATCCCCACCAAAACCTGCATCCCCAGGGAAACCTGCATGCCCAGGGAAACCTGCATGCCCAGGGAAACCTGCATCCATACAAAACCTGCATGCCCAGGGAAACCTGCATCCCCAGGGAAACCTGCATCCCCACCAAAACCTGCATCCCAGCACAACCTGCACCCCCAGGAAAACCTGCATGCCCAGGGAAACCTGCATGCCCAGGGAAACCTGATCCCCAGGGAAACCTGATCCCCAGGGATACCTGCATCCCAAGGGAATCCTGATCCCCAGGGATACCTGCATCCCAAGGGAAACCTGCATGCCCAGGGAAACCTGATCCCCAGGGAAACCTGCATCCCCAGCACAACCTGCACCCAGCAGAACCTGCATCCCAGCACAACCTGCACCCCCAGGAAAACCTGCACAACCTGCATGCCAGCAAAACCTGCATGCCCAGGGAAACCTGCATGCCCAGGGAAACCTGCATGCCCAGAGAAACCTGTATGCCCAGGGAAACCTGCATCCATACAAAACCTGCATCCATGCAAAACCTGCACCCAGCACAACCTGCATCCCCAGGAAAACCTGCAGCCCCAGGAAAACCTGCATCCCTGCAAAACCTGCATCACTGCAAAACCTGCAGCCCCAGCAAAACCTGCAGCCCCAGCAAAACCTGCATCCCTCCAAAAAGTCCCTGCCCCAGTTCAGCTTCCAGGAGCCCCAATCTCCTGTGCTGGCAGTGCCTCCTGTGCCACTGCTGCCTGCGCACACACAGACTGCTGCAGGGTGTTTTAACCAGGAGCACATGGGGGGAGTTCCTATCCCCACACACTTTTTCTTTGGCATCTCCCAGATGCTCTCAGGAGATGCCAAAGATGCTAAGCCTGAGGAGTGCTATTTTATTTTATTAGCTACTCATTGCTGGTTGTCTCCTCAGCAACATGCTATGGAGCTATCAGGAAGTGGAGCAAGACAATCTCCTGATTCTGTGGTCTGGCCAGAGTCACAGCTATGTTTGAAGACTGTTTGACCTCACCCAAACAAATAAATCTGCTTCCTTATTAGGGCTTCCAGTCTGCATGAAGCAGCAGGAAGCTAACAAATTTTATTATACCTTTTTATTATACCTCAGCTGCAGTCTCACCACACGAATCAGAAAATCTAGATCTTTAACTGAGATTTGGGTCAATCCAGTGTTTTCTCAAAATCAGTATCAGTTTACTTAGCCAGAAAACACTTGGCTATGGGAGTAATGTCTCTCAAGTCAATTTCAGATTGAAATTTAAGTTATTTAGTCCAAAATATGCATCTTGATTTTCTTCACATACTTTGAGGCTCTCAGAATGGGAATTAAGGATCAAGAATTGAAGAAAATGGTTTCTAAGAGAAAACATTGTATGGATCCACCTTCCTTCTCCTACAATGCATGCTTCATTATTAAAGAAAACTATTTTAGAAAAGTACTAATAATCACATATTTAAACTTAAAAAATTAATCAACACTAGAAATATCAGTCTCTAGTCCAGCCTAAGAAATCTTAGCCAATCTTCATACTCCAGTACAAACACTGTCCACCATCAAGCTACTGGCCAAAATGAGAACTAATCTGGCAGCTGAAGTATGTGACAGATCACAGTACAAGACACAGTGCTCCTGTTTAGATGCACAGATATTCTCACATGTATACTCAGGGAAACCAGAACAATTCATCACTGCAAAAAAAATTCCAAATGAGGTCAGTGGCTTCTGCACAGAGAGGCCTGAAAAAACCAAGGTGCTGCTGGTGGCATAACTTCATGATCCCACTGCTTTGTTTGCAAAGCTTTACAGCTGTTGCAGGTGAGAAAACACATTTTAACTGGACATAACTGGTCAATATATAAGCTAATTTCATCTTCAATAAGTAAGGAGCAGCTAGAAGAAAAATCAAAGAGCCATGATAAAACTTATATGAGAGGAAAATGAAATAAAATTACTATCATGAGGAGGTCAGAGGAGGACAAGAGACAGACAAATAGGCAGAGAGAGAGAGAGGATGTGTTTGAGAGACACAGACAGAGAAGGAGAAGCCAGTCCAACAGTGAAACATCTGAGCACAGGAAGGAAGCTGGGTTTGATCCAGGCAAATATGAGAAAGCCCTAAGAGGTACTGAGCATAAGCCAGCACCCCCAGATGCTTCTCTGCTACCTAAGGGAATATAACAATAAACATCTTCCCAATACCAGAATACAGGTAGTATTTCAAGTGACACTGTCTTTGCTTACTGCACTGATTTTTCGTCACAGCAGCATGGCAGTGAATGGGAGAGTTAAAATACATCATGCTACCTATGTAAAATACACCCTGCCAACCACATGATTTGCATTTCACATGGATCCCATGATGCATGTGAAATAAACCCCTTATCCATGTGAAATACACTCTACTATCCATGTGAAATACACTCTACTATCCATGTGAAATACAGCCCTTATCCATGTGAAATACACTCAGTTATTCATGTGAAATACAGCCCTTATCCATGTGAAATAAACCCTGGTATCCATGTGAAATACACTCTACTATCCATGCGAAATACACCCTGCTATCCATGTAAAGTACACCCTGGTATCCATGTGAAATACACTCTATTATCCATGTGAAATACAGCCTTATCCAAGTGAAATACACCCCTTATCTAGGTGAAATACAGCCCTTATCCAAGTGAAATACACCCTGTTATCCATGTGAAATACACTCCTTATCCAGGTGAAACACAGCCCTTATCCAAGTGAAATACACTCTACTATCCATGTGAAATACACCCCTTCTCCACATGAAATACACCTTTTATCCATGTAAAATACACCCCCTACCCATGTGAAATACACCCCCTACCAGGTGAAATACAGCCCTCCAGGTGAAATACACTCCTTATCCATGTGAAATACACTCCTTATCCAGGTGAAATACAGCCCTTCTCCAGGTGAAATACAGCCTGCTACCTTTGTGCAGCACATCACCAAGGGGCTCATCCTCTGGTGCCACAGCATTTCCCCTTCCTCCCATTCCACCCTTTAGGAGCCTGTCACCAAAGGCATCCCAGAGCTGCAGACCCCACTGTGCAGGAGAAGAGGCTGTTTGGAGATTTCTCCAGGAACAGATGGCCTTGAAGGCAGAGGCCCAGGAAGGCTGCTCTGGCCAAGGTGGCTCTGGAGGTGACATTCCCCTGCAGGGAGGGGACAGCTTGCAGAAGGAGCCAGCCTGGTGGGTGACAGGAGTGCCAGCAGCACTTGGCACTCTCCCTGATGGTGAGGAGCCATCTAGCCCAGCCCCACTCTGTCCCTGAACTTTCCCCTTCTCCTCAGTAACACAAACCCAACCAGACATGTTTCCAAGCCCATCTCCAGGCAACTGAGCACTGCTGAATCCTGCACCTTCACCTCCAGCTCTGAGCCAAATGCTCAAACAGGAGGAACCTGGAATAGCTTCTCCACTGCTCTCAGGTGACCTACATGCACCATTTGAATCAGATTTTTAATAATTTTTAATTATTACAAAGAATGCTTTATATAATTATCATTTATATTACATATTTATATAATTATATAAACATAATATATATTATAAATATAATACATAAAAATAAATATTATATATATTTATATTATATATTATATATTATATATTATATATTATATATTATATATTATATATTATATATTATATAAATATAATATATATAAATATATATTATATTTATATAATAATTTAAAATTTGTAAAACCCAAGCTGAACAACATTCTTGAAAGACTGACACCCAGGTTACACAGGTGTGACTCAGTTTACCTTGATATATCTGCACATAACTCTGATTTCAGCAACATTATCTGGAGAGATTTTGTTCCTAATGCAAACACCATGGTGCAGGACACGTCCACAGAGAATCCAGCAACTTTGGTTCTATTTATGGCACTTTTCTATAATTGTTTCAGTTCTTCTTTTCCCACTTGGCATGTAGCATTCAAAATCTATTTCCAAAGAAACATTTCTCATAAAATTATAAAGCATCACTATTTTTGCATAGGATTCAAAGAACAAAGAGGAGTCTGTTTTCCACTGTTGTGTTTCTTCTTTCCCCAAATTATGAATCTACTCTTTCTCCTCTGAAGCATCCAGCAGCACCAGTTTTAAACTGGAATGCTCAGATGGAGCCCATTTCACAGTGAAGGAAAAGCTGAGGGTATTTTGGCTGCTGTGATATTCCCACTGCCATAAAACCACAAGTGCTTGATGTCCTGAACCTGAACTTCAACAGAGCAGTTCACCATTTGAATTTCAGCTCCTCCTAACTGGAAGGGATGCCAAGGTGCTCTCCCTGCCAGCTTGAGGCTGGTTACAGCAATTCACAAAACCTTGACTTCTACAAAATTCCACTGCAGAGGGACAAGTTCAGTTCGCTCTTCGCCGCCTGTCCTGGTTTGACTTCATATTCACACATTAACAAATTATGCTGTAAAATCAGATTTAAGAGCTGTAATGGGGAGAAGGGAAGATTTATATCCTCTTTAAACTAGCTGTCCATGTAGGTTTTTATCGAACTAGCATGTACTGAGTTCTCAGCTAAATCCACCACTAAAATGAGCTCTCCAAATGAATTTCTTTTTCAGTACATTTCATTTCATTTCCCAAATGAGAGTTACAGGGATACAGTTGATGGACTGTCTCACTAAAAATTTCTTTGCTTGAATTTTCACGATTTTGTATTTTTTACAAAAGCAGGCAGATCATGAGAGAATGCCTATATCCTCTTGGTCCAACAGGGAACTGCTAAAAACCTTGTCACTTTTGGAAGTCTCAGTCTGCACAGACAACCCCATTTAAATGAGTTCTGTTCACATTACATTTCTCATTCAGCAATTATTATCTCTTCTCCTGACTTAAACAACTCATTTTCCTCCACTTCACTGTATCATAAATCCAAATAGCTGAACTCATGCTCCATCTGAAACTTCATTTCACAAGAGGAAAGGGAAAAAAAAGCTGTGGTTGCCTCTTTGGTAAAATCAGCTTCTGCTAATAGCTTCATTCATTTATCCATTTGTTTTATCCTTCCTCTCCCAAGACTGTTACATTTCTAAACTTTTCCTTTAGTTAAACTTTTGATATAACTTATCAGATATTCTGCCTATCATCAACTTATCAGATATTCTGCCTATCATCTCCACTACAGTGTAGAATCTGCCCAGCACTCTGAAATATCTGAAATGTCATGTCCACTATGCACAACTTCATTTTCCATGTAATAACACTTCAGCACACCTTTGGGCTGGGCATTAATTAATTAATTAATGCTTGAGTGGGGTCAAACCTTTCTTCTTTCTCTAAATGCAACCATTGCTCTTAGTCACATGTAAATGGAATAACAGAAAAAAGGCATTCCTAAAACACTTCTGGCACGAGCAGCTCTACTGTATTTCCATCAGCCAATCCATGTACCCATAGGATAAAGCTTTGGGGCTCTCAGGCTGTGAGAGATAAGGAATAAAACAGCACAAGACTCACAATCAATGTTTAGACTCACATCATCTCCATCACAAGCCCTCTGTATCACCACTGGGGCTGCAAAACCACCTCCAAACTTATGTCTGGTATATTTTTTTTCCACAGCACACACACTGCCATGCTGCTCCTCCACCACATCCTTCCTTTCAACCCAACTCAGAGATTTCTTTTTCCACTTTTTGCCGTTTTTTCTTTTGTTCTTTTTCTTCTCCTTTTAGGAAAATGTATTTCAATCCTGCAAGAACCAAGTGCAGTTCCAGAGACTTGATGAATAGGCCCAACATACAGACACATGATTTGTGAGTATCATCAGCCCCATTTATCAGTGTGGAAACTTGTACAACAGCAAAGTCCATCGGCTCCCTGAGAATCCCTGTTTCAGTCCCTGGGATAAAATCTGCTCCTCACATTCTAAAGTCCAATCATTTGTCAACAGACTCAGATTTGCATTTTCTATTTCCTGTCCTTTGTATTCCAGTCAGCTGTAGAGCTCTTCCCTTGAGAAATACCAAATTATCCACACATAATTGATTTCTTATGTTGATATCATTGGCAATGTTAAAGCAGAAGAAGTAATTTGAGAACCAAAATGTTAACTGGAATCCAATAATTCTCACAAAGCTGCAAAAAACCAACAATTTGATCTCCTCCCATACAGTTTAGCAACAACAAAACCAAACAGGATTGCTGTGTTTGCGTTCGAACGCGACACGGCCGTTTTCCACGCCGCATTTTTTTATGGCAACATAAAACCAGAGATAGATAAAGGAGACATGAAATAGATACAAGATAAAGGAGGATTGGCAGCATTACCAGAACAGACAAAGTCCTTCTTCTGCACCTCTGCCACGAGGAAGCCGCGCAGGCCGACGGGCGCCAGGCAGAAGGTGAACTGGCCAATGGTGCGGCGCTGGCGCAGCCAGTCCGACAGCCAGGCCAGGTGGCAGTCACAGTGCAGGAAGTTGGAGTGCAGGCGCCTGCAAAACACAGCAAACACACAGTTACTGGGGTTGTCTGAACAAAACACCCAGCAAACCCACAGTTACTGGGGTTGTCTGAACAAAACACCCAGCAAACCCACAGTTACTGGGGTTGTCTGAACAAAACACCCAGCAAACCCACAGTTACTGGGGTTTTCTGAACAAAACACACAGCAAACCCACAGTTACTGGGGTTGTCTGAACAAAACACCCAGCAAACCCACAGTTACTGGGGTTTTCTGAACAAAACACACAGCAAACCCACAGTTACTGGGGTTGTCTGAACAAAACACACAGCAAACACACAGTTACTGGGGTTGTCTGAACAAAACCGACACAGCAAACCCACAGTTACTGGGGTTTTCTGAACAAAACCGTCACAGCAAACCCACAGTTACTGGGGTTTTCTGAACAAAACACACAGCAAACACACAGTTACTGGGGTTTTCTGAACAAAACACAGCAAACACACAGTTACTGGGGTTTTCTGAACAAAACACCCAGCAAACCCACAGTTACTGGGGTTGTCTGAACAAAACACCCAGCAAACCCACAGTTACTGGGGTTGTCTGAACAAAACACACAGCAAACCCACAGTTACTGGGGTTGTCTGAACAAAACACCCAGCAAACCCACAGTTACTGGGGTTTTCTGAACAAAACTGTCACAGCAAACCCACAGTTACTGGGGTTGTCTGAACAAAACACCCAGCAAACCCACAGTTACTGGGGTTGTCTGAACAAAACACACAGCAAACCCACAGTTACTGGGGTTTTCTGAGCAAAACCCTCAAAGGGAGCCATCGACCGCCAGCCTGCCCTGCTCTCTGCTGCCATTTCAGTGGGATCACCCCAGGTTCTTGTTTACAGATGAGTCAGGGCTTGGTTGTCCTCAATATTATATAAAGGTCAGATATAAGTTTGTGCTGTTATTTGTAATTTTTTCCAAAAATTCAGTTTATTGGTGATCCACCTACAGCTCGCCATTCTAGAGACAAAAATATGCAGAATTTAAGATTGTTCCACATAATCGCTTTGTGTGTGATTTCACATCAGAAAGAGCTGCATCAATGTGATATCTCTGAGTGAATTCAAAGAATGGCTTGTCTAAACATGAGGACCAGGCTCAAGAACAGGATGATGAGTGATCCTCCTCTCTTCTCAATCCTTTGAGGAGAGGTGGAGAGAGAGAACCTCTGCACATTAGCTGCAATGGTTGGAGCATGGTGCTAATAATAACACCAGGGTTGTATGATCCCTCTATGGGCCATTCACTGAAGACTTGGACTTGGTGACTATTATAGATCCCTTCCAACTCAGAATATTCTGGGGAAAGACAGGCAAAACAAAACTTCAGAGGCTATTGATCCATTTCTGTTCCTGTGTTGCCTGTACAAGTCCATCAATGCTCTTTTTCCTGTAGTAATTTAACACAAGTAGAAAGGATCTAGACAAGAATTTTCAGCTCATGAAAGACCCACTCATGTGCAGCTCCCTGCCAGGACTTGCAGAACCATTATCACATCTGCAAAATGATGATGGGTTCAGGGAACAAATCTGGTCATTTAAATAGCCACCAAACTTTAGGTCAAAACAAAAGTCCGGGACATGAATTATTTAATTCCTGTAATGACTCATGCATTTGGAGTGTTGCACCAAATGAAATCATGAACCAGATTAAAAATCCTGTCAGAAATGGTTAGACACAGCATTATTCACTAATATTACAGGCACACAATTGGTGTGCACCAGATTTAGCCTTGTCCATGCTCCAAAGAAATGAACTGTCTGTCTGTGAGCTGTCCCCACAGCACAGCAGCAGCTCAGCCCTGCAGTGGCACCCAAGCTGACAGTTCCCAGATTTGTATGTCTGGGGTGGACAGCCACAATAAAGGAAAAGGAAAAAAAACCCCACAAATCTGGAGCTGGGAGTTTATCCTGTAGAGATGGAAAGCACTAATCTCCTGGGAGTACTGTAAAATGTAATTGTTCTACAAGGATCACTAGAAGACCTTGAGTTTAGAGATTGTAAAGCTCTTTAATTGAAGCTGCAGCAAGTTAGATTTCTAGTAAAATGTTCAGCTGTTGTGAACCATTAATTTGCCTTTTTGTTGAAGAACAAATAAATACATAAATATCATCTAGCCAGAAATCATCCTAAGTCAGAATTTGTTGTAACCTAAGAGAGTCAGTGTTTCATTTAAGCCCTCAGTCTCATCCTTCCCACCACATCAATCAACAATGATACTCAGGATCTGCTTCTTTCTGGAACTGAGCTCATCCCATGCCATTCCCTGCACCCCCTGCATGCAGGCATGAGTGAGAAAAGCACTATTTCACACAAAGGGTTGGGTTAGGCAGTTCTCCAGTTTTGTGAGCTGGTTTTTCCCCTCAATAAATTGATTTATCTGGGTTTTGGGGGTTCCTGTTTCAGTAGTGCAAACCACCAGCTCCCTGCCTCAGCAGAGCCCTCCTTGTCTTTTGGCACAGCTACTCCACATGGAGAGGAGATCATTTAGAGACCCCATCTTAACAAAGCAGCCTATCAGAATATATTTTTGATAATTATACTAATAAATACAGCCTCAAGAAGACTTTTCACAGTACTTCAAAAATAGTATAAAGCAATTCCCTGAGAACACTGAAGTGCTTTCACACATTTTCAGTTTACCCTTAAATAAAAAAAATGAAAAGAAATAATGTAATTATCTATGTCAGTAGTAATTCACAGATGCAGAGACAACAGGACACTTACCATTAAGCAAATAGGTAGAGGGAACATGCTTTATCATAAATAAAGCTGTTTCAAGCAAAGGAAAGCAGGTCAATAAAAACTAATTCCTGTCACTTCCAATCAAGGCTAAAAATCAATGAAACTTAAGAACAGAAGAGACAGTTAGCTAAAAAATCTTAGCACAGAAGAGCTGATTTTAGCAAAGAATTCTTCAAATGCTTCAAAACTTCCTGGCATTTTACTCTTTTTCTTCTTTCCCCTGAGTGCTCATGTTGAGCAGGATGATTTCTGGCTAGATTATATTTTCTTCTCTGTTCTACCATAGGCAGATTGTTTTGAGAGCCATGAAGAAAAGCTGTTTATTCACAGAACCATCAGAGCACACTAGCTGCAGCAGCATCCCCAAATCTCCTGCTAATGGATCTCACCAGAGTGTAAAGGAGACACAAAGGAAAACACTGTCCACACTGCACTGGGCCTCAGCTGACTGGAAAAGGGGCTCATCCCTACTCAAGGAACATTCAGAGCAGGCATTTCCCACAAAAAACTTCCAAAAAAAGCACATCTAAGTGGCAGGCTATTTGAGAAGGTGGACACACTGATGACCATTTTTAAAGGAAACAGTGAAGTCACCAAACTGTGAGGGGCATCACTCATTATACATTCCAACAAGAAACTTGAGAGAATATTACCATCTTCCCCCAAAGAGCATCTTTATACAAATTCCTACATTGCCCTGCTAGGGGTGCTGTGTGTTGTTTGTCAGTCTTTGGAAACTGGAACCTGTCCTTTGATATTGATGAAACTGACTTTACAGAACATCAGGTGAATGAATACAAATGCAAGTTTGCCTAAGTTGCCCTTTTATCTACAGTCCCAAAATTAAATTTCCAGCAAATCCTTTTAGAGTGGGGCAGCATTCATGTTCTATAAAACGTGTCTCTCAGAATTCAATAGAAAAGCTTCCCTTTATAAATCCTATTTATGACTTCTTCCTTTTTTTTCTTTTCTTTTTCCCCCCCTTAATTACAGCAGAGGGGGATTAGTCAGTGTAAGTCTCCAGGGAGCTATATACAAAGCCATCTCTGAAATTAAACTAAAGGGAAAATGGCAGAAGACACTGAAGGCACAGAGCTCTGCTAACAGACAAGAGTGGCTAATCTGGAAAAGCCAGGCAAATTTTCTGAATAAGAAAAGGCAAAATTCCAGGAACCTTAACTCTACACCTTTATCTTCTTTAGCCATTCTCTTCTAAAAGACAAATATCTCATTTCCATTTAATTACTTACATTAAGATCTAATAATGTCATCATTTGATGAAGAATGCAAATTTAAGTCAGAGGTTATCTTACAGAGATTGACATAAGTAAGAGCCATTTTTCTTCAGTTCTGTTAATTTATTTAATATGATTTTACACATGCATGCATAGCATCCCTGAAGTATTGTATTTTTTCAGTGGCACAGAAAATTTTCAGGCTAGCTACTATTTCCCTTTCTTTGCCTCTAGAGTTAAATACATCTTGGATGAGTTTGAGATTCTGGAGGAAAAACAGGGGTGCTTTGTTTAGACGTGACTTTTCCTGAAGCTGTGTATTCCCTAAAGGAATCGAAAGAAATAATTTACTTAAGGAAATGGTTTTGGTAGGCTATGGCTAAATTATACAAATGCTTAGTCTAATTTCACAGTCTTTGTATTTTGATCTACTAAACAACAGAGCTTTTCCAGTGCAATGGCATGCAGCTCAAAAACAAATGGATTTGATATAAGAGAAGCTTTTATATAAAAAAAATCCATCAGAATAAGTGACATTTTGTTTCAGAAAGTATCTGGAAAGATGCTTTTTTCATCTGCTTTAAAAATGCCTTGTTTCAGAAATTAACATTCTGAATTTGAAAAGAATTAATGGGATTTAAACACAGGATATTAACAAAATTCAATAATTTGATGCATCTGAGCAGTTTTTACGATCCCGCTGATGCTCCAGCTTGGAACACATTTCACATTATGGCTTTTCCCATGGGGGAAAAAAAAAAAAGCCAGCTTATTTTCTGGGTAAATTCAAAATCTTGATAAAACTGACTGTTACTTAATGCTGGGCAGATCCAGAACAGAGGCTCACGGGGCTCTGTGGGCACCAGCCCCTTCACAGCCCTGCCTGGGCTCCCCAGCCCTGCAGCCACCCAGCCCTGGGGCAGCCTGAGGGACTGATAAATGAGATTATCACAGATGACAAAGAGCCAAAAAGTTGGTTTACAGCATCAGAATTGCATTATAAAATGAGAAGATCCTACTCACAGAGTCCTGATCTTTGGCATGTGGTTGAAGCTGGTAACAGGAATGTGGGTGATGTTGTTGTTATTGAGGGTACTGTTAGGAGAGAAAAAAAAAGAGAAAAAAATTAGGTTGATCAATAATTTGCATGTCTTCACCACCAACACAGCATTTACAGAAACAACCTGTGAAAATTCTTGGCAAGCAGCAAGGCACACTCCCTGATAGCTGTGACAATTTGGGACATACCATGAAAGATGCTGCTCAGGGAAAGCAACCAACAGCAGCATCAGGATGGCTGGAGGTCACTGTTTGCCACGTCTGGGTAACAAGGGGTACAGAAAATGAGTTTTTATCAACTACTGGAAGACATCCAGACCCGTCTGTCCAGCTGCCACTTTGAAAACCTGGTGCAGCCTGAGCGTGTGGCATTCACATTCTCTGAAAAAAACCCCTTGCCCAGGATTGTCTCCTGGGAAGCTGAGAAGCCTCAGAGAAAAGGAAAACAATTCTTATCCCATTTGCTTCTCCTGTGTTGTGCTCATGTGGAATGTGTTTGCAGATTGTTTATCCAACAGGTGGCTGTTTGATTGGTTTCATGTGAATTGTTTTAACTCAATGACCAATCATGGTCAGGCTGTGTCAGGAATCTGGAAGGAGTCACGAGTTTTTCATTATTATCTTTTCAGCATTCTGTAAGTATCCTTTCTGTATTCTTTAGTATAGTCAGTATAGTATTTTTTAATATAATACAGTATCATAAAATAATAAATTAGCCTTCTGAGAACATGGAGTCAAATTCATCATTCCTGCCTTCACTGGGGCATTTCCCAGCAAATACAACGTGAGTAGGGGGACAACACACTTGGGCACAGCATTTAAAGGCAGTTTGAAGGATTTGGATGTACTGTGACCAAAAGAGAGCTGTTGGCTCTCCCAGGCTTGTTAGCAAAGCCTGCTGACATGGACAGACAGCCCCCATTGCTCCTCAGAAACACCCAGATGGATGGGCTCCCAATCCTCCCCTTCCTCAGGAAAAAATAGATGGAGAGTGGAGCAGCCTGTAATAAAGCATGTCCTGACCCAGGCACAGAGGGATTGCTGCTGCTCTGTCAAAGCTGAGCCTAAAGAGAAAATCTGGGCTGCTGGAGGGACCCCCTTAGAGCTTCTCAGGAAGAATGAACTGAGATTACCATCAGCTGAGTGTGCTGCTCCCATTTGTGTAGCTCCTAATTATATCAATGACTCTCCAGCAAATTAGAAGCTATAAAGTTTATCAAGATAGCACAGGAAATGGAAAGCACTTCCACAGGGCATAATTGCCATGCTGCAAGAGCACCAAATCTGCAAATGCAGTTTGTCATGAGAATGGACAGGGCTGGCGTCACTCAGTGTTCCAGCATGGCCAGTCCTGCCCCTGCCTGTTTGAAACATGCAGCAGGGCAGGGAGCAGCCTCTACTTTCTACAAGGGGCACAGAATTCCACAGGGCCACTTTGGCAGAAGACAGTGCTTTTGTGTGCTTATGTATGTGCTGAAGAATACATAAATACATACCTGCTGAAGCAGGAACAGCACCTCATCCTTCCCTGAACTACTCAGCTATTCCAATGTCATGTATTTGTATAGGACATTTAATCAAAAGCTCTAGAAAAGTCTGCCAGGAGTTCACTCTCTTTCTTGGTCATCTGCCAATTCAAAAACCATTTTTACAATTCTGCCTAGAAATCCCTTGGCAAAGCCATCTTCTAAAACATCAGCAGATTACAGCTAATTAAGATTTTACCCTATTAAGACTGGGTTTTGGGTACACAGGAAGACACACACCCAGACGTTGGCAAAGCCAGGAGGTTGCAGGGTACCCTGGCCCTGCACAGACACACTCAGGAGCAGGGTGGGAGCAGCTCTGGCAGCTTGTTTTGCTGCTGCTGCTGTGCTGCATGCTGGCAGGACAGCACCCAAGTAGTCTCCAGAGCTGGTATTCCAGCAGAGTGCTGCACCAGATGGATGCACTGGCAATCTGGAGCCAGCTTGGGGGCTGACATACCCATGACAGCAAACTGCACCAACAGAGCAAAGTCACCCTTCCTTTCCAAATCTGTGAGCAGAGAGAGTTACGTCAGTAAAAGCAGAGTTTTGGAAATCTGGAATGTGCATGTGAGGTCTGCTGCCAGAGATCTGTATCAGTCAAGTCACACACGTTCACACACCAGGCTGATAAGAGCTGTCAGTCTTAGCACATGATAACTTAGAGCATAACATGTAGTATTCATTCCAGATCCTCTGGAAAACTCAAAGATGTTAAAAGTTGGACAAGGAACACACAGCCAAGTATTGGGACCGATGAGTGTACAAACCACTGGGTTTGTGGATTCAGGTTCTCAATTCCCAAGGACTCAAAGGCAGCCTACTAAAAATGTAAAGGGCAAGATGAAGAGGGAGACACTGTCAGCTCCAGCAGGAGAGCTGGAAGTCAGCTCTGGGAGCTGCCAGCTGTGCCTGCCAGCCTGCAGGGCTGTGCTGGGCTGGGGCACCCTGAGCAGCAGTGATAGGGCTGCAAGCCCTGCCTCAGTCCCTGCTAAGGTCACAGGGACAGCTCACATCCCACTGGGGCAGATGGCAGGGAGCAACATGAACCTGTCTGTCACACAATGCTAGTGCTCCATTACCTTATTTACCCAGCGATGGAACCAAAGTCTTTTATGGTCAATGAGCCAAAAACAAGCCTGAACAACAATTTCAGAAAGGGAACAAACCCAGTGAGAGTGCATGAATAAATTCATCAACACACCCACCCTTCAGTATCTGTATGTGTTTGCTCTTTACATGTTGGGAAGTTCAAACAGGGCTCAGAAATGGAGTTTATAATTGCATCACCATTTTTTTTCCCCTGTAAACATAAAAATATAATTCTGAGACAACCCTGTGCTTTTGCTGCTTTTTACTTTAAAATGAGTTATGCACTGGGATGGAAGATTTTAGGTATGCAGTGATAAATAAAAGCCACATGTGAAGTCAGCTCACAAACATTAAATCACAGACGTAGCTGATGTCTGAATCAGTCACATATGGCACTACAGGAGTCAATGGGGGCCATAGGAATTCAAGAGAGATTTTCCTATTGATTTCTAAAGGATGCAGATTGGATTCAGGCAGAGCAGGCTGTGACAGTGAGCTTCCCTCTGCACTGAGGGCAGAGAACACATCCCTGTCCCTCAGTGCAATTCATCTGCATGCAGAAAGGTCACCTGTTATGACTTGATGATTCAAAAATATTTTACAGGTCCTTAAAATATTTCTATTCAACAGACTAAGCATTATTCCAATCACACAGCATTTCTGCTCACAAGACAATGAGAGTGGCTCAGGTTTTGCAAAGGTTTCAGATACTTGCTTATTTTCAAATAAGCAAAGGTTCCCCATAGTTCATTGACAAATATATAGCCCTCCTTCTAAGAATCCTAAATCAGCACTGAATTAATATTCTCTTTACACACAAATTTCAGGGATAACTCTAGCAGACAGCTACTGCATAGATAACTTAGTAGAATACTATTTCATTGGTATTTAAATGTTAACCATAATGAAGGCAATAAAACATCTATGATAACAGCAATTATTTCAGAACAGAGGAGGACAAACACTGCAAAGGGCACTAATTGCCAGTGAACTGTCTGCACCACAGCCCAGCTGGAGCTGCAGGGATTGAACCCTCACAGCTCTCAGCTCCCAGGCAGTGAAACTCTGGCATGGGAACGTGTTCAGGTAGAGATGTGCTCTAGGGACATCCTGCAAGGCTTTCCAGCATGCACATCATTCCTCCCCAGCAATGATTTTTTTAATCACCCTCTGGCAGGGGTGAACACACAGTACAAGCAGCATTTTTAGTACATGAAGGGAAAAAATAAATGATGCTCCAGTTGTCTGCTGGCTGCTCCAAGGTCCCAATCTGAGGATTGATCCACCCAAAATTCAAATCCATAGAAAGAGATTTGTAAATGCCAGGAAGCTGTAAGAAATAGGAATTCCAGAATCTTCTGACTCCTCCAACATCATAAGGGGACACATATTCTGCTGAGTGGTCCTCAGCCCCTTCCACTCCCACCTGTTCCAGACCCCAACACGTCCCTTGACAAAGCACTGTCCTCTCATTCAGAAGTCCTCTCCCTGTAAACTATGCACACCCAAAATGCTGACTCAGGAAACTGGGGTTACAGACAATGTTATTTATGCCAGCCAACTTCCCACCTTGGGCTGTGATCCTTGTCACATCCTGCAGGGTAAGCAGAAGCAGACTGCAGCAGCCCTGAGGATCCTCCAAGGACTACTTGGAAGATGCAGAAGGTGAGCTCAGCAGTCTCTGAGGTGGCACAGCCTCCACCACTGAGAGCTGTCAGAGTCCCACTGACTCCAATTTACAGCCCCAGAGGAGCTGCTCTCCCATCTCACTGCTCTGCCAA
This sequence comes from Agelaius tricolor, assembly GCF_023055355.1. NCBI lineage: Eukaryota > Metazoa > Chordata > Aves > Passeriformes > Icteridae > Agelaius > Agelaius tricolor. The sequence continues at coordinate 4,651,135 of NW_027269278.1, read as the reverse complement.
ACTGGCTACAGGCACTCGTGGAGCTGCCTCCCTCCTTCTGAAATACAAAGCTGATTTATGGCCCCTACTAATCTGAATTTTCCTAAAGGACAGAGTGCTCAGTCTGCACTCCTGTCACGATTTGAAAACAATTACTTATCTCCTTCCTCAAACTTCTGGTGCAATTTTAATTCCATGCAGTTGCATTTTTTTCTCTTCTGACTTGCTCCAAATTCATGAACACCACTGCAGTTCCCTGACACAGAGCTGGTAATTCCAGACTCAATGTAAATACATTAAAATCTCTAGCCTGCAGAAATGACTGTCTTGTCTGTGGTTTTTTTCAATAATATTTATGCATTATCCTTTACACCTTTCTCCACCTTGCATAGGACTGATTAGAGTCAGAAGAAAACAATACTCCTAATTCTAGAATAAATCACACAACTTCTATGGCAGAGGCCTTGAGAAAAAATGAAAATACTTAAATTTTCAACCCTACTAATAGTTCAAGTATTTTATTTTAAATACTCAGAATCTCTAAGCACCTTTCAGGTCCCTTGCATAAATTCAGAGAGCAGAAATCCCAGCCTGTCAGGTGAAGATTCAATCTCAATTCTGTATATCACAGATCACACAAAGAATTTGCTTCCCTTACTTAGAATTCAATTAATATAATTGAGAGCATATAATAAACAACAGAATGCCTGTCAACTATTTCATCTGAAATCAGATTTTTTCATGACAATATGTCCTCGTGCTCTAATCTGGTTTAGTACCAAAAGGATCTCCTCTGACAGAAAATGTTACCCTACACAACAGAAATATCTGAAACATTAACTATTTAGTAAAAAGTGACTGGCCTAATGTTTTCCAGTCACCCTTAGGCAGGAAAATGCACAGGAGGGTTGTGGTTTTTTTGTTTAACACACAACACTGATGACAATACCACCTGCTACATCCCAGCTTAAAAAAAAAATTCTGGTATCCTAGTTGATCATTGACAAATGGGAAAAAAACCCAAACAATGCAGGTGTCCATTTTTCTAAGTTCAAGGCATTTTCAGAATGTGCATCAGTCCAGTGCAATAGCCACAGTGATGCTTCCTTCTTGTTTCAATCTGAACTGATGCAAGTGAAGGGGCAGGGGAGAACCTGTTGGATGCTGCCCTTTGCTACTTGTCAGTAACAGGGACTGCTTTCCTCCCCATTCCACATCTGCAGCTGATTAGCAAAACAGCCAATCAAACTGAGACATTTTAATTCAAACTCAATTCCAGTTGGGAAAACACTTTTCCCCAAGGCTTAATAAGCATCTCCCATGGTTACTAGAGGCCTGCTGTGCTGGCCATTCAGGGTTTGATCCACACCAGGCTGCTTTTGTGTCACATTTGGCTGACCATGAGACACCATAGCATTTGCAAAATTCTCAGTTAGAAAGAAATATTCAGATCCATTTACTGGCTCCTTGGGCAATTCCAGTGGTGTCTTAAAAGGGTTGGGTCCATCTCATCTGTGAGACATCCTGTAGATGGAGGAAGAGCTCTGCAAAGGCATCATCTCATGTACTAGATTATTGCTGGTTTTGAGTGCATTTTATGTTTGAGCAGTGCAGATTTTTTACAGGTTTCTAACACAGGATTTATATCAGGAATCCTACAAACTCCAGCCCTTCTTCGGCAGCAAGGCTTCCACGTGTCTGTGGGCTTCACTCTAAGTCAAACAACGATGTTCAGCTCCTTTTCCCACTCAAAACTCTCTCAACACATTGTGAAAAGGTGGTGCTGGGTTACTCCCTCTGTGATAAACCTGGGTTTTGAAAGTGAGACACTGAAAGGGAGTGGCTGGCAGGGCTGAGCTGTGCCAGGCCCTGCAGCACTGGGAGCACTAACAGCCAACATTTCCTTCTGTCTCCTCCAATTACCCCCCTGCTCTGTCAGGGGGTGCTCCTGGCTGGGTGTGTAATCCCCCTGTTGTGTGCCCATAACACCATGTAATTGGGCCTAATGCAAGATTATTATCCATGTGCATGCAATGGATAGCTAGGAATGGTGTGTCTGCAGCTGGGAATGCTCCCAGGAGTGAATTACTGTCATACTCCCAGATCACTGCCATGGCTCCCAGCTCCTATCCCCAGTGCAGCTACACATCCACTAAATGAGACCAGGAAATTCATTCAGACTTAACCAAGGCATCTCCAAGCATAATTAAGCCTCTCGTGCTAATAGTTTTTTTGATAATGTTACATCTACTCAGAAGTGGGTGAAGTGAGGCAAAAAGGAGAAAAAAAATAAATAAAAAGCTCAACAGCTCAGCATAAGTTGCCAGTGGAGCTCAGAAGACAGCACTACTCTGTCCCTGCCAGTGCCAGAAACATGACTTATCCAAGACCCCAAAGCTTTGGGGCTGTCTGTGTGTGTAGTATTGGTAAATAAAAGTGAAGAAATCTTTTTTTCCCAGTGCACATGTGGAGTGAAACAGTTGAGCCTGTGCAAGATTAGAGATCACCATCAGTATTTATGCAGATAAAAGGAGGATCTCAGGGTCTGTCTGAAATGCAGAGATGAAACATGAATTTGGGAGCTGACCAGCAGCATAATTTAGCACTAGCAGTACCATTACCTTAGACCTCTGTGTTAGCAGTTTCACATCACTTACTTTTAAAGCTCCATTCAACTACATAAAATGTCACTGCAAAGGAAAAAGACATCCTCTGTTCCTTGTATGCACTCAGGCAGGGGGTGAGCAAGGCAGTAACAGGTTTACATTTCAGAAAGAGGGATTTTCATTAGATGCAGGGAAAATGTTTCTTACAGTAAGAACAGGAAAAATAGAGAAAAGAGCTGTTACAGAGTGTGCAGCCATCGGGAGGGAAGCCTGAAATCAAATTGTAAATGAATCCCTGTCAGTAATGGCATTGGATGGGCCTGCCCCAGAGAGGGACAGGGGATGACAGCTTCTGACCCCCTCCAGCCCTGATATAGCACCCAATAAAACTAACAGCAACAATTCCAAAAAGTGAATCTAAATCTGTATTTAGTGATAAACACAAGACTTGAGTTTCATCCACTGCCATAATTAATGTTTGTAATTAACTTTCAGATTGCAGGGCAAAAGGAGCTATATTTCCAATAGCTGTAAAGAGCTATTTTTTCACACAGGTCAGGAGGAATTTGTATTAAATCAAATATTTACTGTTTCTTATGGCCTCTGATAAAAAAGCAAAGTGGCTTTAGCACTCCATCCCTCAGCACTGAGTGCAGCCACCCTCGACTTTCAAGGTTTGCTTGTTGGCAATGCCCAGAACTCAACTGCATCTCCTCTGAGCTGTGGTGAGCCCCGAGTGCCTCTTGTACTCAATTCCTTGATCTCACCACAGACTGTTTAAGTTAAAGCCCACAACTACCATGTGGGCAGATAATGAAAGCAACTGATGCTGCACTGATTAATCTGTTCCTCAGCACTGTTAGGAAACATAATGATCTCACAAGGGGCCTCATTCACTGCCACAGAGCAGCAGAGCTTTGAGCTGACACCTCAAATTAGCAGCACAAGCAATAACAGCTGGGGGTTTGTCTCAATATTTGTACCCAACTCTAAAATGAGCTGGCACCAGAAAAGTGCTATTTTTAAACACAACGTTAGCCCAGGCAAATAATGGTCTAAATAGTGTCCAGGTGACATGAAGAAGCCACTGAAATAAAAATAACTGGTTGCCAATTTGTGGTTTCTGTTCTAGTATTAGTCTTTTGACAATGTGTTCACAAATGTTCTCATCACAGCAACGTGAGAGGCTCCAGCATCGTTAACTTGGGAAGCTGACATCAGAAATATGAACATCTCAAGGAGAGAGAGGAAAGAAAATCTTTGTTTTAGAAATATATGGAAAAAATAAAGTAAATAAGCTTAGCACAGAATTATACACAAAACTGCCGACAGTGTTTACTGCTACAATTGCCTGGTTTTTCCCATTCTGTGGCTAATTTTAATTTGCATATAACTGTCAGATTTTAGCTATTTAAGTTTATTATAAAGGCCAGATGTTTAAGGCAGATTTTTTTTTCCTCCTTGAAGGAGTGAGACTACTTTCAAAACCATCAGGCTTTAGGGAAACAGAGTTATTATAATAACAGATTCTTTGTTTAACATGCCTGTTTTGTCACCTGGCAAGAAGCAGGATGCTCACACTTGCCCACAGTGATAACTTTAGGGCATATTAACTTAAGTCCTGTAATTACTGCATTAATTCTCCCTGGAGTCTGGCTGTGCCTTGGCTGGAGTCTCTGGGATGGGCAAGCTCAGGAGCTGAGGTTAAGAGCAAGGGACAGGGGAAAAGAGGACTTGCAGCAGGAAAATGCTGGGAAAAAACCAAGCATGAGCAAAATTAAGGATTTTGGTAACATATTGCCAAACCTTTCTGGTGTTACCTTTAGCCATGAATTTATAGAAAAATTATAGATAATTATAGATCATTTATAGATATTTTTAGATATGCACATACATATAATTATGCCTGAATTTATTTACTTATACCAACACCCAAATAAATGAAATATTCCAGAACAAGATAAAGCAGAGAACAGGATAAGGTAAAATAAAACATAATAAAGTTTATACAGAGAAAGTGGGTACAAATTTAATTGTGTACTTTGTTAGATGGTAAATCAAGAATGCCATTCACGTGGTCTGACATGAAATGTCTTATGGCTTCCCCTAGAGGAAGTTGCTCTTTCTGTGCACTGAAAGACACTGCTATTTTCCCACACAATCAAATCACCTCTATCAGCTGTACAAAATACATATACCAGTTGCATCTCCCAATTCTTTCTAACATCTATGCCTAGTGAGAGTTGGAAAAGCTTTTTAGAGAAGTTTCAATCAGCTTTTCAATCTTACATGGCACTTTAATTCTAGGCAGAAAATACAAATTCCATTCAGCCTGAATTAAAATATAAAAGCAGTGGTGCAAAGACAAGAGAATGCAGGCTGAAATTATTCTGCCACTGCTTTATTTTTGAATGAAGGATTCTCCAATGAGTTTTTCTTCTAAACTCAAAAATTGCAAATGAAACACTGGCTTTCCTTTTTATTTTTGAATCAAGAAATTTTCTCAGGTCTTTGCCCAAAGGCTACACAATTTTCAGTACACTGTATTGGGAATGCCTGCTGTGGCTCTAAGTCCCAATTACACCCACAATTTTGATTTGGACTAAAAGAAATAAAAGGATTTATGTGAACACTGAGTAAATCTTTTGCATCATTAGGGTGGTTTTGATGTTTCTCTGTGGTACCAAATTTCAGGGCTGATATTATTGCCTAAAACCACTGGGAACGACTCCAATTGTCATAATACCCAGCCCAATGTCTGCTGAAGTCAGAGCAAATCCCATTGCTGATTTCAGCAGGGAGTGAATCTAGTCCCTGCAATCCATTTATTTAGGCACAGATTTTCACAGGAGCCACCAAAATCAAAAATATAATTGCATTCCCTTTAAACTCCCCTAAATTTTGTTTTGTAGATTCATTTGAAAAGCTCTTGTTAAATGAATTAATACAATCTTACAATACAATTATTTCACTTTAAGATAAATTCATTGTTAAGTAGAGTTGGTTTTGGGGTTTTTTAGGTTATACAGAGATACCAAGCATGGCTCTTGGTGTCCCCCAGCTGCATGCATGTCAGGAACTGTGGTTTATGGATTCTGTGCTGCTCCTGACAAAATCAATGGAAACAGTATTGGGTTCTCAATGCATACAGAGGTCTGAAAGCCTACCACAGTGAATTTATGGAAAAGATGAAAAAGAATCAACAACATGAAGTCAAATTATACAAACCTTATATTTGTTGCATCAGCTCCTCAGCAAAATAAAGCAGTTTCTCAGGTCCCTGCCTAAAGACTTCTTTCAGGTTAGTCCTTTCTGGAGCTGAAACAGCTTTATAAACACAATCCAATTCAAACTAACACAGTTCAACTCCAAAATTTGAAAGGAGCAAGCAACTTTGATCATTTGTTCAGGCTGATTGCTTGTAATGATGGAGATTTCCAAGGTAAAAGGTTTCAGCATTCAGTCAGCTGAGTGTTACTGTTTCCTTACAGGACTTCACCAAAAGACATTCTAAAGAAATTGATTAACATTGGATCAGAAAGGAACGGTATCATTCTTCAAAGCTGTGTTTTAATTTGTCCTGCCCTGAGTACACTGAAGCCTTATTGCTACAGCTTTATGGTAAAAAAAAATTCTATTCCATTCTCTATTCTTACAGCCTTCCCCCCACAATGAACATCAGTTCCATGCTCGTCTGAGTAACACACCACCAACAGAAAAGCCATTCTGAGGGGCAGACAGAAATCAGTTGCCTTTTCTGAGGCAGGGAAAATGATGAAAATGTTGTTCTGCATCCACTGTGGGTGCTCTGTGGCCATGCTCAGTCTCCCAGGGATGGTGACTGTGGCAGCCCATGAACGCCTCAGTGCCGCAATGCGGCAGCGCCTGCAGGGCTGCGGGACCCGCGCTGCCCCCTGGGAACAAAGAGGGACGAGCCACCAGCCCCACAGTGACATGGCACTGCTGGCAGCTCAGCCAAACGTAAAAGGGTCTACCAACACCTTGTAAGAGGTGGCAATGGGAACCCACAGAGCAGGGACTGCCAGAATCCCTGGGTTCAATTTTCTCCCAACAGCAGAACTAGCGGGTCCTGCAGGCAAAATAATGCCCCTTAATGCTCTGGCCAGAGCCCACTCTGATCTCAGTGCCTCAGCTGCCCCTCAGCTCCCAATGCCATTGGCATTCCCACTGGGAGAGAGCAGCAGGAAGAGCTCTTCCACAGCTCCAGCGAGAGGACAATGGCCATGGTGCGGCAAAGAACCTCAAAGGCAGCTCCTGGCTTTGGACAGCAGAGGAAGGAAACCAAGACAATCTTTTAAAGAGAGAACAAACACTTCACCTTAACTGCCAAAATTGTCTCCCCAAAGTGCAAGGGACTGAGAAGGTATTTGTGGAATAATTTAATACTCTAACGGTATGTCATGCACCTATCTGCAATTCATCCATGCTGGAAATTAAGGCTAAAATACAGGCTAGCATAAATCCACATGAATGAAATAGGGATTGTGTGATACACACATTCTGTGAATTTAAACTTGCATGTATGGGCAGTTGTTAAGGAAAAGTTACATTTTTAGAGGAAAGAAATGCTATGGAAGAACAAAGACTACATGTAGTTTCTAGACAAGGACAATTACGTTTCTTGGTAAAGCTGGAAAGGGATCTGCTTTCCATCAGGATTTTATTTTAATAAGGCATTAGACAGTGCTTGTGTGTATCACACAAGAAAAATGTCAATATGTTTAAAAATGCCTATCTTTCCAATTTTTACATTTCTCCCAAACTCCACCTACCCAAGAGAAGCAGCAATATCTGCTTATACCCATGCAATACAGGTAAGAAACCATCACAATCTGAACAGAATATACTCACAGTGTTTCATTTGTCTCCAGTCCACAGAGAAAAAGCACAAAATAAAATATACACAGAAAAAATTCGACGCATCCATGATCTATTCAGGAATATTCTACAAGCGCGAGCCGTAGCTAAAGAAAAGGAGTCTATTGTTCTCCACACATGACCATTTATCTGCATGCACCCAAAATAAGATATACCTGCCATCGTGGAGGGTCTGTTTCGGCTGGAGTGGCTCACCTGGCTCCTAACGCCCTTCCCGCGGACGGGAAGACGGGATGTCTCACAGACAGAGACGGACCCAACCCTTTTAAGACACCACTGGAATTGCCCAAGGAGCCAGTAGGAAGCGTGGGTGCTGCGGGGTGGGCTCCCCCTCCCCAGAGCCCGCCCAGCCTGCAGCCGCCTCCTGCACCAGCGGGGGCTCCTGGCGGCCTCCAAGGCGGCGTCGCAGAGGTGCTGCATTGCGGCAATCCATCGATCCCCGTCCTGCAATGGGGGCCAAAACCAGCCATGTGCCCCACGCTCCCTTCTCCAGCAAAGCCCTGCTGCTCTCAGACGCAACCCAACGGAGACCTTGCCCAGTCTGTGCTGCTTCACCCCTCCAGCACAGCCATCAGCCTGGCTTGCACTGTGTTCTCATCTCTTTACCCTCAAATAAAGCCCACTCCAAGTGATAGTCTGGTGCTTATGGACCAAGAAGCCTCACCCCACCCAGCACTGAGAAGACATGGGGGATAAAAGCAATTTTAAAAAGTCAACGGCACAACTGAACGTTGTTTCCATCAATGGCTTTATGTAGCCATTGATGCTTTTTCAACTGGCCAAGCTATTTTCTCTCAAACAATCCAGCAACATGGTACATCATAGCAAAGGTTTCTGGATGGTCTTATAGCATTTCTAGATTTGTTTCTTAAGGATGTGCAGATGTCCCAAGCATGGCCATCCATTGCTCGTAAAGATTAAATCCAATGCATTGAGATTATTCACCTCAAAATAAAAATGTAATGGATGTTTTCTAAACGCAAAGAAATGTAATGCTTCTTCAAAAATATTGAACCAGTTAACAAGAAATGGCTTCATTTATGATAACTTAATAAACATAGAAATAGTGATTATTTGTCTTCCTATGACTTTGACATTATTTTTTACTTCTGTCCTAAAAGCAGCTCTTAAATTTTCTTTATTCCTATGCCCAGGACTAGATAAGCTACATAAATAAAATCTAACTTATATTTATCTTATTTCTACCTTTTAAGTTTTAAAAATTATTTTTCTTCATTTAACCTTAATTTTAAAATGCTTTCATCATCACATATATACACATATATACCTACATTGCATGCATAACCTTTTGAACAGCAAGAAAAAAGACACTATTTGATCTTTAGATCAAAAGCAGTTTTACCAATGCATTTTTTTCAGCTGCAGATATAGTTATCTACTTCACTTCCAAGAAGTTCCAAGCTATCTACGTATTACTGATTTGATTTCTAATTTACTACAGACACAATATTATTGTCCTAGCTAAAAATACTGGATTGTCAGTATGCCAGAATGCCAGTAATATGTAATGCATAGTACCCTGGTCTCTGCAGCTACAGTTTAAGGTAAAATATCTGACATCTTGCTTCAATTGGGAGCTCAACAATCCTTGTATTCAGAGCTACCATAACAGTTTTACTCTCTCTTTCCAGGCTTCTGAGTCCTCCCTTGAACAAAGACTGGCTACAGCTCAGAGCCTTTGTCTCTGTTGTACTTAGCACAGCAGAGGGACAAAAGCAACCTCTGAAAAAGACAAACCATCTACCCCCCTACTGGTCACAACAATGCCTTTAGCTGCACACAATAAAAAAGAAGGGAAACAGTTATGTGTTTTGAAATGTTTTTGCATTGATCATTTTTTGCTGTTGCGACTGAGCCCGGAGGAAGCAGGAGTTCCCACACACACCACCAGCTCCAGACCCCGGTGTCGCAGGAGGGCTGAGGACATCCCGGGATGTTGGACAGTGATATCACAGGAACCTGTGTGCACACACATGCTGCCTCCCCGCCGGCCACAGAGGCTGCATTGGTGCCAACAGAACCACATCCATCTCCTGGAGCATCATCATCCTGCTGCCTTGGGGAGTCACAGAAACAATGCACTGCAAAGTACAGCATAAAATGACTGCTCATCCACCTTGAGCTCGTCATGCTCCCTCAGAACTGTGTCATCGCCTCAACTTTATCAGCAAGGAGTTTCATTCCATCCTAGCCTTCAGCTCAGCTCTTGGTTAAGGTGTTGAGCTGCACATCAGCATGAAACACACCGCTGAGTGTCCTCTGGATTAAGTCGTTCACATTCATTTGACTTTCAACAGTCAAAATGCTTGTTCTACATCTTTTGCATTACTGACGAAGAAACTGTATTAGTCAAAGGGGAGGGAGGGCAGGTCACAAGATGAGCAGAGCATGCAAATGAAACAATTAATATCACAGGAGAAAAGGTGCGCCAGAAATCTCTGTATCTCCTGGAGTTTTGACTTTGGAATCTCTCGGAGCACTGACTGCAGCACCAGGCTTTAAACGACACAACCCATAAAACTGGGCTCCCTCAAAAAGCAAACTGGTGAGTGATTCATGAAACTAATAATTCTAACCTGCCACTGCTCTTATCTTGGTAAGTTCTGCAGCCTGTATGGCTCCAGGCTATTCTTAAAGGGAAAAAACCCTCCAACCTAATGGGGCAGGGAAGGAGAATGAGCACAGCATTCAACTACTACATATGCTCCAGGAAGGGAAAAATCCATCTTTCTAAATATGTAACATAATTAGGCATCCAGACCAAGGGCTGATAGAAATGTTCATCAATTTGCAAGGACATGGCTGAAATACGGCAGGATTAGCAAAATCATTGATCAATGAATTTATGCAAATATATTCTCCCCATAAAGAGAGAGTTACATTACATCTGTAACAGGCATCAGTGATTTTCAGAGACCCTCTCTTAGCCACTCTTATTTTGTCTCGGCTGGTCTTTGATATAAAGCCTGTCACCATGGTGCCATCTGGACAGTGTTCCTTTCACCATGCCGTACTTCCAACCTCCCATTTGTAATCTGCTGTACAACAGGGGTTATCTCAGATTTCATTTCCACATCTTGAGCAGGGACACCAGATCTCCCACGGACATGCATCAGCAAATAAAAACATTTCTTATCAAGCAACCACGTATGCAGCCCATCTTCCCTCCATCAACTCGTCAGGCTGATTATGCATCTCCTTTCCCTAGGGTGCACTGGGGGGGGCACTCCACTTTCTACAAGTTCACCCAAAAAAAGGCATTTCTGCAGTTAATCTTATCTCTGACTATTTCTGTAACTGAAACCTTGTAGTAACCACAGCCAGGTTCTCTGGGAGCCTCTCTCCTTCCCTTGCAGACAGCAATACAGGAGGCAGGAAGAATGGGAAGAGAAGAAACTAAGGGACAGTCTAACAAATAACAGAGTGAAGAGAAGGGGAAATTCCCATCTGTCTACTGGTACCTCTGTACTCTGGGCACACAATTTCTCTATTGCCAAACCAACTGTTGACTTCCTCTGGCATAACTTGATTGTCTGTGAGACAAGCTGAACATAGAAAACTGTGGATCCTCCTACAAATGCCAAACTCCTTGTTTTTCACCTGATTTCACCAAGCAGGTGCATACTTCAATTAACTGCCAATGGTTGCTCCCTTCCATTACTTTTTATTACACATATCATTTTTCCATACTGACTGATGAAATAACTAAAGATTTTAAATTGCTTTTATTAATTTACATACATTTGAGCTAATACACACCCTTGGGTAAAAAAACAACCCCAAACAAACCAACAAAAAAAAAAACCAAAACCAACAACAAAAAACATAAATCAAAAACTGCAATAATTTAAATTTCACTGTACTCAAGTGTAAGTAAACTAGTTATGCACATCATTTGACAAAGAATTCTCATTTTCATTATTGTATTTAGGCATTTTGGTATCAGTTATAGGAACGTGATTTACAGAGTTTAAATTTGATCCTGATTGCCTCCACCGATCGTAATTTGCAGGAAAATAGAGGAGGAAATCACATTTGTGTGGCATTTTCAGGCTTTCATTAAGCAGTGACATCTCATATATTTAGAATTATGTCATGACTTTCGCTCCCTGTCTCTCCAGGTTGTGAAAGCAAATAAAAATCTTCTATCTAGTTAAGACATGCCCAGAATAGCATTTTGCAAATAAGTAAAACTGACTACATAACTGAGCGTTCAGCATACAGAGGCAACCCTAGGAACAATTAAACCCTGGCTGTGGCACAAAATATTGATTCATGTTCAGAAAAGTTCTTAAAAGTTTGCTATGACAAAAGGGAGTGTGCATTATAATCACACTCACCCACGACATCTCTATTAGAAATTGCACAGACTAAAGCTTTTATCAAAGAATCGTTTATAACAGGAACATATTGAATCCAAACAAGGACGGCTGGAATAATCCAAATTTTTACCCACTGGTCAAATGGTTGCAAAGCCTGGCTGTGGCAGACAATGCACAGAGCTGGGGCTGCAGGCCAGGCTGGTGTGACAGACCGGCTGTGTCCCACCCAACGCGGCTCGGGGCTGAGTTGGAGCTCAACAACATCGGCACAGCCCTTACAGCTCAGTGGTTTTGTGGGTTTGCCATGGAGCAGGGAGAAGAGTGTAGCAGAAATATTTGGAGAGAAAAGGTTCTGCATACAAGACAGAAGGATTTCAATTTCTCTCATTACTTTAAGATTTTAGGAAAGGAAAGGTGGTGTAAGTTTATTTACCTTTATTACATTTTGCAATCAGAAGAAATTATCTTTTTAATATAATACATTTAGGGCTCATTTGGAACTGAAGTCACAAATATTTGGATGACTATACTTGCACTTTTTCATCATTACTTGTGGATTAATTGGCACGATGTTTCACACTAAGGGACCCAAAGTGGACTGGTGGATCCCTGAGCGCGTGTGGCTACGGGCTCAACGGCAGTCAGTCCTCATTCATTCCAAAAACAGGTGAAACTCAGGAGGGAGCATTTTAAACTCAGCCATATGATATGAAAGACCTGCAAATAATGTGGCTAACAACAAACAAACCCCCAAATCATTCTGTACTAGCTCTGTACAGCAAGAACCCATGTGACTTCTTTAACAGAATACTACCCACAGACCTCCTAGGATTAGCTCTTGGTATGATAAAATCTTATGCAACAAACAGAATGTGTTCAAGCTCTGGACCCTCTGGCTATCATTCTAAAGCAGGAGAAAAACAGCTTTTACAATATAAAAAACAAAAAAGGAAACACTCCACCTAAGTTGTCAACAATGACTTGTAATTCTTTCTGTGCTGTCCACACAATACAACTCCCATGCCACCGCACAGTTTTCCCATTATCCCAGAGAGACAAAACAATGACAAATAAATTAATGGGCTTTTTGCTAAACTGAGTTCTGTTTCTTACTGAGAAAAATGCTTCAGCCCTCCCAGTTTAATGACAATAGTATGCTCAGGCACTCAATATAACCAGTTTATCCAGTTTGAGCTTGTTGAACTATCTTAAAATCAATTTCTTTTATTCATGTGTCCTAAGAGACTGGAAGTGAAATTCTGAACCCTAGACATGTTTTATCTCATATCCTTAATAATTTTGGGCATTTGGAAATCATGGACTAATTTCTAGACTACAAAGTATATGAACAGCATATTGTCACACCACAAGGGATAATGGCTGATCATTTTGAAGACTACACTGGGTTTTTCGTTTGGTCTTGAGGTTTTTTTTAATATCCTTTAATCATACTTTCAGCTACAGTAACAGATATTTCTCAATAATAGTGTTATTGCCAGATATTGCCACAGGACCTGAGTAAAAATTAAGCAGAGCAGAGACCGTCTCCTTCTAAAAAAATCTTTAATTAGCAAAGGTTTCCCACCAATTTTCTTCAACATTTCTGTGCATTTCTATGCTAACAAGTCATAAGACAGTTAATGCCTTTTGCCACTCATTTAGGAACACATGACCATTTTCCATTTTATCACTGTTTCAGTTGTTGCACACACTTTTCTGCATCTTGGAATGCAAGACCAAACCTATTGAAATATGCTTTACAAAAAGGGGGACACAGGAATTATGTCAACAAGAAAAATTTCCTATTTTCTCAACAGATATAAACCAAATCCTTCATGAGAATCTGTTCAGAAAATCTGAGACGAGAATCAAAAAGCCAGCCCCAGCACAGAACTACCAGGACAGGATGTTTAAGTCCATCAGTTCTGCAGGTCATTTCTCAGACATCATTTTCAACTTGCTGCATGGGCAAAGACAATCAAGAGAAGGCAAGGCACCAAAGCGCTTTACACTCAACATTTTTGCATCTTTTAACCCAAAACTCAGCATCAGCAGTAGTACTCAGCACCTGCTTTAGGGTCTAGGTAGGTGAGGCCATAAAACCAGTGACACTTTTTGTGTCACGAGGACACAGAGGCTCCTAAGCACAGAGGTGACCAAGAGCGCCAAGGCGTTGGCAGCCGCATTCCGTGCCCCGGGCTGCTCCCAGCTGCAGCTGAAGTTCCCAGCTCCCTGCACCACGCCAAGTTCTCAACTTGGGCACAAATTTCAGCCTGGTTTTCAGCTCTGCCTCTGTGCTGTTCGTTGGTATGGGAAGATATTTATAACGCAAAAACAAGAAAACGAGAATAGTATTGAAAACAACTTGTTGGTGAGAAGGAATAAGCCACACGGGTCACAGCGTGCTCTGCATTTTGAAGGATAACTGCACAAAAATTCCTTTCTTTCTATTGAAGAGCTACTGAATCACCAAGCTCCTTGAAGGCATGTTTTTTGAGGAGCTCAAGGTGAATGAAACATGCAATCCAGAAACCAACGTGTTTCTAAAGAAAGTATTCTTAGTTTGTTTTTTGAGCACGGCTCTGCCCCGAGTTATAGACAAAATTTAGAATTCTGTACTCAGGCCGTGTGTGAGGAGAAAAGTACAGGAATGGAAACACTGATTATCAAAAAATCACAAGATTTCAGTAAGATAAAGAAGAAATACATTATTTGGTACTCTGGCAAACTGTTCAAAGAGATAATTGGATTTATCTTTGCAAGAATCATTGAATATTTTCTACATACCGCATTATATGTTAAAATATATCTGCATAAAATACACAGTGGGTCTGAAAGGTTGAAATTTGGTTTCATTTGTTAATGTTCTTTGATGGGTCAGATTGTTGTAAATTTTAACATTTATGACTGTTTTACAACTAAAGATATTATATTCTCTGGGGCATTTAGCAAATTTATTTTGATAGAATAAATTCTCAGACTTTCTTTGAAGATTAACATGGGAAAAAATTCAGATTATGTTGGAAGTATAAAACACACATTTTGTGACTGCAAGAAAAATAAGCTTAGAAATAGATACTATCAATGTGTTTTCTCATCTTTTAGAATTAATATAGATTATTTTTCCTGTAGCAGTGTATCTGTGCTGAAAATTAAAAATGCACTAAATAACTGATTATGATCTATTTTATATATCCTTATTGCCTCATCTTTTCCCACCCATAAATAACTAGCATAGAAGTAACCAACTGAAAACAGAGAGGTAAATAAACTAATTCAGCATTTACTAGAACGTGGGGAGAAGGAATGCATTCCTAGCAAGTTCTGCAGAGCCTGCAGAACTCAGTATATTGCAAAAAAGGGCTCCATTTATTGTCCAGCCTATTTAGTGAGAGTTATAGCACAGTCTGCTGTCAGGGGAGGACTGATTCACTCTCTGCAGATACAGACAATCAGTTCATCAAAAGGAAAAAAAAAAAGCCAATTTTAGAGGAGTTCCATTTTTATCCTTTCTTCTTTTCTCTCACCACACAGTAGACTTTTCAAGCTGACAGACAAGTAAAATTTTATAGTGGTAACACATTACTTTTCCTGAAAAGTGCTATTACTATAGAATTCAAACAATACTGTTGATAACATAAGTTGCCAGGTAAGAAACTCTGCAGAAACCTTCTGCTAGCTCAATACGAACAACACATACTATCTGATCCACATCAGGGTCCCAGCCTGGGGGACAGAGGGGCCGTGACAGACACGGCCACCACCAGGTCCCTCAGACAGCTGAGCTTGTGCTGGCACAGAGGGCAGAGCTCCTTGGAGCATCAGTCTGAGCTGGAGCCAGCCCTTGGGGACAGCCCTGTGCATCACCAGAGCGTTCAGACCCCGCGGAGTGGCACAGGGCTGCCCGTCCAGCCCCGCTGCTCTGCCTCCTCTCGGGACATGTCGTGACTCTGCTGAGTCTCCAGATGCCAGCAGTGGCTGAGGCAGGTGCTTATTTCATCCACCTACCATTTGCTGTTTCATCCCATGTAATTTAAGGGCAAGCTCTGCAGCAGCCAGGCAGGCCTTCCCTGCTGTAGGAAGGTGTGCACTGGGTCAGGGCTGCTCTCACATTAACTCACGGTGTGTGAGGAGGGTTTGAATTTTGGAGAGGTCGCGTGTCCTTCCTGCCCCCCCCCATTTCAGCTCAGAATTATGTGCTTTCATGAGTACTGACACTCAGCTTTGCAGGATTAACTTTGGGGTGACAGGGAAAGCTTTACAGCAGTTCATACTGTGAAAACCTATTCTAGAAAAGGTCTTTAAGTGAACAAGTTGCAATAAGTAATAAGCGAATTATCTGCACAGATACCAAGTTCAGGATAATATTGGATTTACATTACAATGACAGCGCTCCAAATCTAATGTGCTGCGTCTCTGGTAGAGTCAGCTTTCACTGTCAAAACCTTTTATTCAGTATGTGCTGCAGCTTTAACAGCCTATGTGTAAAGTTTGTGGTACATGAAGAGCACAACGTGGTGTTATTTCAGCCCTCAGAGAAGGATCCTCCCCAAAAGCCAATGACTGCACTGAACAAGCCTGCCAAGCGCCCGTCTCTCCTCCCTCTTACACACCAAACACCTTTGAAACAGCTTTTGTCTAGGGCAGCGGTCACCGATCTCGCAATATTGCTGCCCATGAACCTGTTCCCCATCCTGTGCTCGCCATCGGGGCAGGATTCTGGCTGCAGATCACACGCCGGACACGCCGGGAATGCTGCTGAACCCATCTGCTCCAGGCAGCAGCCAGGGCAGCGATCTCCGCGCTCCTCAGAGCGCACACGGCGCCTATTGTGGTTTAATTAGCAGCGCTGCCGGCCCGGGGAAGGCTGAGATCGCACCTGCTGAGGTGGGCAGCGAGGCTGCAGAGCCCCCAGCCCCGGCAGCACTGCAGCACACAGCGCTGTGGGGACAGCCACCCCCCACCGCCCCGGCACCAAGTCCACTCACAGGATCTCCAGGTCGCGCAGCGCTCGGAAGGCTCCATCTTCGATGCAGCTGATCTGGTTGTTGTCCAGTTGCCTGCAGAAAGGAAGGGAGAGGATGAAGGCTGGCTCGGAGCGCCAGGTTGGGGCTTCCCTGTCAGCGAGGTGTCCCTCCACCCCCTCGCAGCGCCTGCTCAGCTGCCACGCTGCTCGGGGCTGCTCGCGGCTGTCTGACAGCGCTGCACGCTCCCGCACACTGAAGCCTGTCAGGTCTCAGTAAATATTAATTGCGCCTTTTTTTTTTTTTTTTTGGCCTTTTTTTTTTTTTTTTTTTTTAAGGCAGAAGGGAGTAATTTCATTACATTAGGGCATCCAATCCATTATGAGCTTTTACCGTCATGTCACTGAAACAATTTCATTAAGCTAAAGGCCTGTAAATCATTGGAGGTCACTGGGCTGCCCTCCGTGACCTCACAGAATGCCGTTTTTTCTTTTACTGGAAGTTGGAGTCCTCTGTCCTGACAGTACTAAATCTTCAGGCTTTATCTACCCAAGAGCTGTGAGAGTGCATAGGGAATATACCAATTCCAAATTAGACTCAACTAATCTAATTTTATAGTCTTTTTATTATTCTAAGCACCAAATGTCTGTGGTGGTTCGATGCCTCTCTGCATTGTTACTGGTCCCATCTGGTAGCCCTTTCTATTGAAAGATTTCTGACTAAATACAGGTTCTGTCTAACTGCATCAGGGAGAGCAATCCAGTGACAAAAAGCATTATACACATGTACACTTAAAACACTATTTTGCTTCAAAACATGTAATTTAATATTTGGGTGGCGGAGTTCTCTCATTTGTCTCCCTGTATGCGCATGATTTAAATGTATTTTGCAATACATGTGGATGCAGCAAGACAGCTACATCTGTCTCCTCTCCTTAAAAGAATTAAAGTTGTAATTTAAAATTCAGTGATTACATTTTCTGACATCTGATCCCTTAAATTTTACACTTAAAGAAATAAAATTACATATCCAGTCACATGCAAGTAAAATATCTGCATTTCATGAAAAAATAGATGCAAGCTCCTGACTATCTGTTACTGCCCTTTGCACAGCATAAACTTTGGATTCGATGAGGCAGAGACCTTTTGTACCATGTGGGTAAAGTATCTTGAATAAAGATATAAAGATTACGCTGTAGTTTCTGATTTTTATGAAATATATATATATATATATATATATATATATATGCAACTATAGGAAATATTTAACACCCACGTATAGTATGGTTGTATAGTGTGATCAACTACTTTCCAATTATTCCCTGTATCTAATTTTTGGTCTAAATAGACATTTGCAGCTATTTTCTTATTATACAACAATGAAGCACAAACAGAGCAAATACAGTCTCTATGAGCCCCTCTAAATACTGAGTTTGATCTGCTAACATTGAGCATCCTGGACATGTACATCTTTGACAACCATGGGACACTCACCCTTTGGTGATGGAGTTTGTATCAATGAACATGGTATTTTTTATGAGTTAAAGTACAGGAAACCCCACTCACACTCTAAGGTCTACTAAAAACCTTAGGAACCATAAAGCCCCAACTAAGATTTCTTATAGCATTTGCTAACTTTGGAGAACTTTGTGAATTTGGCAAAACTTCAGCAATGTCTCCAATACTGGCAGACAGTGGGATGTACAAACCTCCAAAAGGGATTTTTCTGTGTGTAGGAGTTCATGCACAGCATATATACGTATCTGGATAAATGTATATATATACATATTTATGTTCTCTCTGTTTCTCTGACCATCTGCGAAAGATCCTAAAATCTCTCTGTTTCTGACTGCTGAGAAGACTTGTCCTGGTATCCCTGTTTAATTGACAAAAATTTGTGGCTCCAGCGGAAGGGATGGTGCATTTTGGAGAGGAATAAACTCCAAATGAGTTAAATACTGTGCTTTCTGCATGATTAAGTGCTTTACACTTAGCTTTATTAAGCAGAAGGTTGGCAGATATTAACATGATGAGGTGAATGGAGCCTCAACTTGAGAATCACCTCTCCCTCTCCTTCTACGGGAAGTACTAGATATTGCACGATTTTTATTGGAGTTATACTATGATATTGATTTTTCTGCCAAATGCACTAAAATAAGCAAATAAACCCCACAGTGTGCTACTCTCAAAGCCTTCTGATTAAAGGGATTCCTTAGTGGGTATTGTATTTTTAAAAAAACTGCTACTCTCATAGATTGATTTTTGCTGAAAAAGCGTAATGACCATTTTAATCATATTTCCACAGGTCCAGCCATGCCACTGCCAACAACCAGGTTTAGTCTGTGTGATCGATGCACAGGATCACAGCAAAGGAAACCTCTCAATGCTCAAAGACACACAGCTAAGCAGGGTTATCAGTAAATAGGGAACATATTCATTAGTGATACACCCTGATTCTCTGGCCCATAACCAATTCTTCACAGTCTCTGGGGTGAAACTCACGTGTTTAATGCTCCTTTGTCACAGAGCTCCTGTCTCCTGGTATCTATCACCCCAACACATTTGCATCTGCATTGAAACATGAGAATTTCTTCTCAAAAGGAAAAGAACTGCTAGTTGTCTTAAAATTAGGTTTTAAGACCCTCTGACTCCCTATTTATTTCTCTGTGTGTAAAGATGGAAATCCTATTTCTGTGCATCTGTACAGCACCCTGGTGAGCCATTCAGTCAGGACTAGAAATTTGAGAGTTTAGATCTAAATGTCTTCCTTGCACAACAAAGTGATAAGTTTAAAGTTTTGGGAAAAGTTTAAGGGAAGTCTTACAGAAAGCCAAGGTGTCCAGCACATCTTTTTATGCTTATGAAGACAAAACAAAGCCCCTGTGATGTGGACTAGCAGCCAGCTCACACACTCGGTGTGGGCAGGCTGTGCACGCCGCTCCTCCAGGGGCCAAACAGACATCCCTAACATTTGTTGAAAAGAACATCTTACTTGGATAAAATTAACCATATGCAGAGAAGGTAAAATTTCAACTTAAAAATAGCCCAATATTTCAGAGCAGGTGGAAGCTACATTTCCCTGAGGAAATCTCCCATCTCTCCATCCTGAACAGAGCACTCAGAGCACAGGTCAGCTTCCTGAGACACACCTCACCTGCTCCAGGCTTACAGGGGAATTTCTAAAAATGGTCTTGGGCTGCAGAAGCCTTGGTTCAGGTTCAAATGGCACCTCTATTTGTCAGCACTCATAGCCTTTCTAGAAAATCTTTTCCTTGAGATTGCAAATGGGTTGTTATGCACGTAGTAGTGCAACATGCTGGTGCTAAAAGGTCAGACAACACAAACTCAGATTTAAGAGGCAATTTTAAAAATACATGGACAAAATCACTTTCCAGACCTGCATTTACTCTGCCTTTTGAAGGAATGCAGCACTGGGCTCAGACTTTATCTAAACCCACCAAGTGATTTGACTGCCTCTGACCAAAAAACATCCTCACAGAGAAACACTGAGCTGCTGAAGGATGAATGAAACCACAGTAACTGAGCTGTGTGACCCTTCCAAATTTTGCTGAGTTGCATAGAGATCTAACTTTGATTTTGGCTGGAGTGTTTGGGTGAAATGCTGAATCTCTCATGCATCAGCCACAAAGCAGTGAAGCTGAGCAGACCCAGCTCCCAGAGCTGGGCTGGGCGATGCTGCCAGGGCAGGGCAGCTGAGATCCCAGCTGGGACAGCCAGCAGCTCCCCTGGGATTGGATTATCCACCCTGACCGCACCCCGGGGGCTGCAGGGATCCCAGAGCTCCCTGACAGGCAATTAGCAACCAGACAATGCCGGCAGGGAACGACAGCAGCACCACAGACCTCCGAGAGCACAGCAAAGCACTCGAGCAAGGAAAATATTGAATGGGCAAATGGGATTTAGGTGGAGTGTGACACAGACAAATGCTTATAAACAATCCAAGAATTTCTAAAAGTCTCTGGAGGAAAAGACATCTTTCATGTGGCAGAGCTGTAATACATAAAGCCATATGTATTACTGCAATTTGGCTCTAATGTGGACTCAAAAACTGCTCTCAGTTTTTATTGAAAAGCAGGAAAATTATGTGAGTACATTATATGCAACTGATGGATAAAACTTAAAATTGATGTTTAAAAAAATCAAAAAACCTTAGACACAAATCACCTTTCTAAGAAATGAGAAATAACACTGCATCCTAACAGATTTATATCACAGGAGAATCTATGGCTTGGCTAAAATGCCACTTTAAATGTTTAAAACACTTTTTCCCTGACAGTGTAACTCTGGCTTATCCATTTAGACTGGTGCATTATCTATCATAAATAGGAGTTAAATTTCAAATACTATTTAGAAGGAACAGGGTTTTACAAGGTTGATATTCTTTTGCCATTTGAAATAATCCTTTAAATACCAAGCCTTGAAGGTTTTGCTCACAACAATAAGGAATATTTCATTTTCAAATGCATTTAAGAGATAAAAATCCCCAGCACCAAAGCTGGCAAAATTTTTTCATGTAACTAGTTTTAAGATTTTTTTTTTTAAATCACAGAAATATTCTAAAACATAAAAGAATTGAATTCATGCAGGGTGAAATTTACCAAAACTGAAATAATCTATTTTTTATTAACATTAAAAAATTTCTGTTTAAAACCCTGCATTTGTATTACTAGCAAGCCCACCAACTATATAAGAGATTTCAGCATTTTTTCTGCAATTTGCCACACTCACATTCACAAAGAAGAGGCCCTTCAAGCATCAACATTTAACAATAATGGACTTTATAACCAGTGTTTTGTACTTTATTCAGTAAGGGATTTTTTTCCCATTTTCAAACACTACCAAGGCCACTGCAGAGTCAAGTAATAATCTATTTTTTAATTATACTGTGACAGTAGTTAAATTACTATAACCTCTTTCTATATTTTGCCCAAAATCTAGTTAAATATTTAAATAAAAGCAAATATTAATGACTAATATAATATATACTGTTCAAATTTCTTTCTCATATTTCACATTTAGCACAAAAAAGCAGTGTTATAATAGTTGCATATTTAAGGTTTACTGTTACTGATATAAAATTACCGTTAAAGCTTGTATCTACGCTTGCAGATAAAAAATAGGCAGGTGGTATTTCCTCAATGAGGAAAGATTTGCATTTTTAACCAGGTATATCCATGTTAAGGAATTATATCACTAAAATATTTCAAGGAATTTCAACTGGGATTTCACAGGAGGTAAATGCACAGTAAATTATTACAGAATTATTTTTAGAAAGAAATAATTTTGCTAATTTTATCTCCAAAAGAACCCCTGTTTGGACAACATTTTCCCCTTCCATTTCCTTTTTCATTTTGTTTCTAACACAGACTTGCTGGTTCTATGCCATCCCTTTCCTGTAAAGTTTGCACTCTAGTATTTAAGTTCTTCTATAACCTGTAAGAATCAGAAAGACAGTCTATAACATTTATTGCCCCTACGTGACTTCAAGAATATTAAAATATCTGAGGAAAGTGACACCAACACATCTACTTAAAATTTCTCACATGCCAAACTAAAGTCCTTATCCTTGTAATAATTGATGAGGAAGCCCCAATAAATGGGGAAAGATGGTGCTTTGAGGTAATGCTAAATTCAATTAAATTGAAAAAATGTGAAGTTCTCTCAAAGCAG
The DNA here is from genome assembly GCF_023055355.1 of Agelaius tricolor. NCBI lineage: Eukaryota > Metazoa > Chordata > Aves > Passeriformes > Icteridae > Agelaius > Agelaius tricolor. Next base: position 4,628,654 of record NW_027269278.1, on the reverse strand, counting down.
CTTTTAATGCATTTTTTCCCCATTTAATTTTTACTCTTTATTTATTCTTCACTGATGTCACTCTATAAGAGCTGGCTTATATTAGAAAATACAAAAGATTGATACAGCTGTTGTGATCAAGCTGCAATCTCACTCTGAGATTTTTACAAGTGTTTCAAAATTCCCGTTTTTTTTGGTTCCCAAGGATGCAGTTTTGCCAAAAGCTGTGGTTGAGGCTTTGTGCAGAAACAGCTCATCTGCCTGAGATAATTGGGCAGACTCATTTTCTCTGTCTTCAGTTTTCATACCCAACCTCTGCTGCCACGTTGTTAAATTCAAGGAGGGAGGAATATCTGATTTGAAGGGGAAGAATTGCTTATGAATAATTATCCTGCAGACTATTCAACATTACTAAGTATTTACTCACAAATCAAAATGCTGCTGTCACAAAATAACCAAAATATCAGCTTAAAGCAAAACTTGAGTGACAAACAAATATGGAGACTCCTCCTGCTACAAGGACAAATATCCACAAACACAAGATCTCCTTTCAATATCAGGTGCTTTAGAACATTTTTTTTTCTTTTTTTAACTCTCTCTGGTTGCTGATGTAACAAATAGTGCATACCAAGCACAGAAATGGCTGTCTCCATAGCAATTGGGGCAGGTTTTGCTGTTTCCCTAGTTACTCTTGACTGATAACCATCTGTTGTTCTCCTCTGCCACAGCCCCAAAGGGGAAAAGGGGAAGAAAAGACAAAGATAAAATGGGTGTTTGAGAAAATGAAAGTTACTTACTGTGGTGTTTTTTTACAGTTTTAGAAGGTTTGCACTTACTTAAATTATTTATTGTTATGTTGACAAGTGTCAAACACCAGACGTAAAGGAAAGTTCTAGTTCAGAATGTTACTAACCAGTGACCTTATTAATCAGAAATCATACCAGGGAATCAGATTAGGAATATTAATAGGAAATCATATCATTAGGGACAGTATTATGAAACTGGAAAATTTGAAAGCCAGGCATAGAAGAAATAGGCAGTTGTTAGAAGGAAATAAAGAGCAGACATTAGTCATGTGCAAAGAGCACATGGAGGAGGTGCAGGTGGCTCCATGCACGCAGCTGCTGCAGGTGGAGTAGGAACTGTGCATCCACCCCTGAGCTCTGCTCAGCTGGGGCTACGACTCCAGCCCAGCCTGAGCCCCCTGCTCCTCTCGGGTGTTTCTGGCAGGGAAGGGGGCACAGCACGGGGAGGCTGCAGCTGCCCGAGCCCATCCTGAGCCCAGGACTGCAGCACTGCTGAAACTCACCCAGAATCTGTGCCCTAGGAGCAAGGCCAGGGCTTACACAGGCTCCTGCACCATCGTGGCATCACTTCTGTGGAGCTAACAGCACAGAAATCCCATTCATTCCCAAGGCAAAACAAACAAACCCCACAGGGGAGCTGGTACCGCCCATCAGTGCAGCAGCATCTGTAGCCATGATATTTTCTGAAAAAGCCTTTCCTTAGGATTTTTTCTCCTGAGAAGCTGAGAGGCCTCAGGAACAACACGTAACCAATGGTTATCTGCTGCTGTGGAATGCAACAGGTGCATCTGGGATTGGGCTCATGTGGTGGTTTCTAATTAATGGCCAATCACAGTCAGCTGGCTCAGGCTCTCTGTCCAAACACAAGCTTTTGTTATCATTCATGCTTTTCTATTCTTAGCCAGCCTTCTGATGAAATCCTTTTTTCTATTCTTTTAGTATAGTTTTAATATAATATATATAATGAAATAATAAATCAAGCCTTCTGAAACGTGGAGTCAGATCCTCATCTCTTCCCTCATCCTCAGACCTCTGCAAACACGGTCACAAGCGTCAGCTGGGATTGGGGTTTTCTCCTTAAAATCATTCTGTGCTGTAACAGATTCATTACAGAACCAAAACTTTTTTAAAAGGACCCAAAATGCTCCATCCCTTCCAATTAAAAAGTGCATCAGTTGCCAAAGACAAGCAAAAATTGGCATGTAAAATGGGCTCAGCAGGACAGAGGGCTGCAAGAAGCTCTCCAGTGTGACACAACAAGGCAGGGCTGGTGCTCTCTGGCTCCTGGCTGCACAGCTGGACAGATGTTCTGGACATGGGTGACATCCCTGCTGCCCTGGGGACACCACTGCAGGTGGAGCTGCCCCTGAGCCCAGCCCATGCCAGTGGCTCTGAGCTCACTGTGAGATGGTTTAACAGGGACACCGAGAAAAAAGCCTGGGAATTCTGGAGGTGCTCCTTGCTGCTACATTTTTATGTTTAAAAACCTGCAAAACTCAGGTTTGAGAGGAAAATGAAGGCTCTCCTGCCTTTGAGAAGCTTGGACTTGACCAGGAAACATGAAAATGCTGTGGGGCACAGAGGCTGTGGCAGAGCAGGGAAGGTGAACATGCCCAGGGCAAGTGCCTGGTTTTTACATGGTTAGGGGGATGACAGAGCAAAAGGAAATCTGGACATTCAATCTCCAGACATCTGTCCCCTCTGAAATCCCATATCACATTAGATTAATGCTATCACCTGCAGTCATACAATGACTTGGGATATGTTCCTCTAGCTCTCAGGACTAAAATTAGCAGGAAGCAATACCAAACCACTAAATATTGGGAGTATATGGCAGAGTGTCTGCCTTGATGCATAGTTGGTAAATTTGGGCCAAACAGTTGATTTTTTTTGTTTGTTTGTTTTTTTTGTTTTGGTAACTTTTTTCCTTTTGTAATTAGAAAATCAATACTAAAACCTTGTGGATACTATCCGATTAACAGCTTACAGTTGTAAATGGTAGTTTCCTAGTATAATACACCAATAAGTTTTAAGTCAAAGCCTGTTTTATCAGACTGTTTTTAAAAAAAACAAAAATGACCAGTCAAAGCTGGAGAAGGAATCACAGTTCTAAATATCTCCACATCCCATTTTGGACTGGGGGACTTTTCTCAACATGGTCCTGCTCAGTTCCTCAACCAACTCCCACAGCCACTGGAGAACAGTTAACAAATCACGTATTGCAAGATGCTGCATTAATTTTAAATCATCCTGATAGGGATTTCCAGCACTGACCATGCTTAACACAGGCTCAGAAGCTTTTCTAAGGGCTTCCAAATCAGGCCATTTCATCTTTAACACAGCTGTGAGCTTCTGTGAACCACACAGATGAATATAAGTGGCATCTCCAGATAAAAACAGGGTTGGAGGGTGTGCTTCCAGGATTTTGCTTTGTTTTACCCTTTTTCTTCTATACTGATCAGACAACAGCAGCTTGATTTTGAAACATGGAATTTATCCCCTTCTAGTAATTTTTGTTGTAAAATCAGCCACTGACAAACTCACCAACAAAAAAATAAATGTTTTGAATTACTTTAAGACAAAGAGGCATTAGGCTTAGTTACAGTTCTGTGTTGTTCACTGATGACCTGCCTGGGTATTATCAGAGATTTTGTTTTTAACACAAAAATGCTTCTAATGACATGCAGCTGCAAATCCTGACTCCTAACCCTTTTTCTCTGCTTTGCTGGTTGATTTCTCAGGCCAGCTGAGGAAGAATAGCAGCCACAAGTACCTCACATAACCAGAGCCCTGTTGCCCTCTTACTGATACAAAACAGGGCTGGCAATAGCTGTAAAAACCATTGAAATTTGTTTTCCAGTGGCTGATTCAATGCATATGCAAAGCCCTGATCCTGTGATTTTAAGTCTTTATATTTGTCATTTCTTAGCATGATATCCCATTTTGCAAGTCAGAGCTGTGGCTGACTTGTAACCAGTTCTAGATAAGATTATGGGTGAGTTTAGATGAATTGGTGCTAAGGGTGGGAGAGACACACTGGAATTCAGCCTGAACCTTTACAGCACTCAGATCAAACTTCATTCTCACTACTCAAGGCAATGAATTCAAGTTTCCCATCCAGGGTCCTACTGGAATAACTTTTACAGTCTGACTGTATACCCTGTATACCTCATTGCCCCAATTTTGCTTGTTCTGCATGATTTCAAACAAATAAATTTACACAATACGTGCTTTGGGTTGCTGCATTACCTGCTTATGTTACAAAAACTGTAATTAAAGGGTGAAATCTTGCTGTGGGCTTTTATATGCTGATTTATATTTGTACTAATTTTATAAAAATAGCACTCTGCACTTTTTCTGAGCACTCTGTGTGCTTATATAAGTAATTTAGGTAGCTACATATACAGGTACTTATATATGAGTAAGCAAATAACACTTCCCTTAGACTAAGAAGAGTGGCAAAGGGTTTCTATAAGCCCTAAAATCTGCTATTCTGTCATATACAAGTCCTGAGCAGGCCAGCCTGCAGCTGATTCTTCATTATCTCCATTCCTGAGGTCCACTGATAAATATGGAGTGTTTGTTGGGCAGTGGGACATGAACTTGAAGGCCTATTCTTCTTCCCTGAGTAGCTGTCCATATCCAAATTAATTAGCCCATGACATATTTCTGAAGTTGTCACACCAGCTCTGCCTCTGTGACTTGTGTTCCCCTCTGCCACCGCAGTCCTTTCTCTACACCAGGTCTAGAACACTTCCCAAACTCTGTGAAACAACTGCACCTAGCAAATTAAGGCCTAAAACATTTAAATATAACTAACTAGAACAAGAAGTATTTGGAAAGACAACCAGTTTATAGAACAAAAAAGAGGAAATCTTTAAGAAAAGTAAAACAAAACCCAAAAAATATTGTAGGAACCAAAATAAGTTAGTTACCTGATAGATTGAATGGGAATCAAAACCAATGTTGTTCTTGGTTATCTAGGCACCTAATAATTACATCAGTTTTTAAATACTTTGGAAAGTGCTCTGGAATGAACAGCAAACTGGATCACAGTTGACAAAAAAAAAGCCATTTTGCTTTCCTGTTTTCAAGGCAGCCAAATTCACATAATCTGTGAATGTTTGTCACCCGAGGTAAGGACAGCAATCCACCCTGCAGATTGTTGTTTACAAGCACTTTGCAACAAATGTTCTATTTGAACACCCATATGAACCATAAGCACCCAATATGTTTGGATGAGTGCATTCAGTTTTTGTTAGCAGATCTGCAGCTTCCCAAACAATGTTTTACCAAATCAATGTGGCACTGCCACGTCCCCTTCAGAAACATGGCATGGAGCATATGTGACAGCTCTTGTGCATCTCCACCAGGGAGTTCCTTTCCACCTACATGTAGCCATAGGGCTGCTTCTTTTGATTCATAAAAACAAATGCATCCATCTATTTTTTGGCTTTTATGGGATGGCTGTAGCATTTGAGTTCCCCACCATTTTTAATATATTTATTCCTTCTCCCCAGTGCTGTCAGCAGCACCATGAGGTTTTACAAAATTTTAGGAACGGAACTCATCTCTTCCACTTTCACTAACCTACAAATTTCCAAATTAAAATGTTCTTCTCTATCCTTGGGACAGGTATAATACTAATATAAAACATGGAGCAATGACATCATAGAAATTGATACGTTTTGTTGATTGCAGTCTGTTTTTATGTGTTTTACTCCCTATCTAATAGATAACCAGTGATAACCTTAATGAAATAATACCCTCACAATAACCAGTAGCTTTCACATCAGAATACATGGGCTTTTACTTTTTTTGAATAAACAAAAAATACCAGGACATGCTGCAGTAAGGTAGAAAAATGATAAAGAAAGGCTTCATAAAACCAAGCCTGCTCCCTAAGAACAATGCCTGGGAAAGTTTATTTGAATTTCTCTCTGACCAGACTGTCAGCATCCACATGCAGGAGAGAAAATTTACATCAAAAGGGCTGAACACAGTGCAGGAGATCATTACTGATGGTATTATTGCCACAAAGTACCTTTACAGAGATGCAGGTAAAGGATGTATAACAGCACTGGTGTTTTACTGGGCTTGAAAGGAAAAGTCATCAAATCCCTACTGGTATATCCTCACATGAGCTGAGTTCTTGGGGAGAGCTGAAAAGCAGGCTGCAGGTACTGAGGCCTTCCAGCTTTCCCCATGGATTGCCAATCTCCTGCAGGGATAAACTGCTGGGCAAGGAAAACTCAACCTGGGAGCTGAAACATCACAGAGCAGAGACCCCAGCACCAAGGGACAACCAAAATCTCCAAAACAACACACAGTGCAAGAGCAGGAGGACAGGTCACCTCCAAAGGGATTTATTCCTTCTTGCAGGAGATTTGAGCGACTTAAAACTCTGTACTCTATCTCTAAATGCAGGACTTGTAATGAATCTAAGCGTGAAAGAATTATTTCATCAAAAACTGGTAAAAACAGCATCCCAAGATAACTGCATGCCCAATTTAAAAAGAAAAATATGGATAGAAGATGGCTTACTGTTAGACATAAGGTTAGTATTATTAAATAATTTTTGCACTTCTGATATCAACAGAAAATACCATAGAGGTAGGTTTATGTACAGAATTTCCTAGAAGTTACAGACTTCAGTATTTTTCTCTGTAAATTTCCCTTTTAATTTTTTTTAAGAAAAGTATTTCCTTTTAAAATCATTAAAACAACCATCAAGTAATCCTAGACATTGTGATTTCTTAAATATAAATGCTTACATTCTGAAATGTTCATTCACATTTACTCACTAGTCACTGAATAAGGATTCTATAAGCTTTACAAACTTGAAGCCACTATCAAAGAATCTTCAAAATTAACTTATTCAGATGAATTTCAAATTTCCTTGCTAGGTGGTTTATATTTTATGGGTAGTTTTCCCTGACATTAGTCCATAAATTAATTCATAAAGAGACATCTGCTTCCTCTGCCAGTGTTGTTGTGGCAAAAAGGAGCCTCATGCAAGAAAACTTGGACTCCCAGGTAGGAGCAGGCAGCAAGTTTGGATCACAAGATCACACCAGTTACCTCACCTGACCCTTTAGACAAAACCTCAAAAACCTAATTCATACTGAGACGTAGCAGCACTGAAATAAAGCAGCCAGAAAAAAGCCCTGCCCCATTTTTTTTCTTTTTTACAATCAAAGCAACAATTTTTTTTTTTTTGTAAGTAGGTAAAGAGGATACCTGAACAATTGGCTTCACAGGACATTTCTCCCATCCTTCTCAGTCCCTGTCCTGAGAGCTCTGCCTGTTGCCCAACTTATTGAGAAGGGCTGGCTGCTCCCCCCCCTTGCCTGATCATTTACCCTTAATTGTGTTTTCAGCTGCTCCTCAGAAGGGAGAGCTCCACATCTCTGAAAAGCAGTGAGAGCTGCAGGCAGAGAGCTAAAACCAAACGAAAAATCCACCCCCACCAACAACCCCCTGCTCAAATGGTTCAGATAATTGTGAGTCCCTCTTACTCAGTGAATTATTTCAGGCAAACCACTTGACCTCTTTGCAGCAGCCATCTTCCCTCTTAGACTGGGTTTAAAAGCAGGACCTAATCAATAGCTGTTGCTGCATATGACCTGAGTTTAAGCATATAAATTAAATACTAAATAAGGTAGGTTCAAGGGTGAAGCTCACATACAAGGCTACTGAAGGGTCACACAAAAAAAAGGGGAATAAAGTCAATCTCATTTCTAAAGGTAATTTTCACAGCAGAAAGCTCCATTTCCCACCCCATGGCACAAAATGCCATTTTTAATGTGTATGAGAGAGCCCTGTTCTGCTGCCCTGAGAGGCAGGCTGGGTGCTTTCTGCTGGGCTCGTGGAAATGCAGCAAGAACTGCTTATGGGCATCTTAATGTGAATCATTTGCCTTCAGATTTCTTGTGCACCACATCACAGTTTTATACAGACCATTATCTCTTTAAATGAGTTAAATTCTAGGGTTGGGAGGTTTGCTTTTGGGTTGGGGCTTTTCTGAGGGTTTTTTTTTTTTGAAAAGCACCACTCTATATTCTAGCATTAAGGTATCATGACTGCCTTATAAGCAACTTGTGATTGACAGGATATTGATGCAGAATTTATATAGAGAAATAATATTGATTGTTCATTCATGAAACTCTGCTGTTCCTTCAAATAAACAATTCCAAACCCCTTGTTTTCCCTAGTCAAACAAGAGAAAGGAAGAAGAATCCTAAGTGTGAAAATGCACCTTGGACAAGCTGTGTATGCACATTACCACAGTGCTACTGTGCTGCTCAATGAGTTGGAAAAATAACTCCAAAAAGAGCTTTAAAAAAACCCACAAAAGACTGGAGCAGAGGTTACTTCCTCATGAAGATGGAATTCTCTCATTTGTTTCTTTGACATTTATGGGACTACCAAAGGGTAAACAAAAGCAAAATTAGATCCCACAGGCCTTTGGTAGGGAAAAAAGAGTGGAGGGAAATGATATTCAGCAGCAGAAATCAGCTGTACAAATGAGACCATCATCTCACAGCCTTTTCCACTGCTGCTGCCTCCACTCCCCCTGTGTCATCTGGTCTTAAACAAAAGGGGTTTTATTCTTGCCTCCCTCAAAGCTATTATACTAAAGCCATTCTCAGATTTGCACCTAGATAATCAACTTTATTTCTATTAATCTCATAGCAGATCTCTAAGTGCCTGAGAATTCCCTCTGTGCTTTACTCAGATTTAGATCCTTATTTTATACAGGAAGAAAACACTGCAGATGAAAGCAAAAACACTGGTGGTTTTTTTGAATAAAATGAAGATCCTCAATAGGATTTTCTTAATATCCATGCAGGATTTACATGACCTGAGCTTCTTTTGAGGACAGTTTTAAGTGATGCAGCAATTGAGCTGTTTAAAAGGACTGTGTAACATCCCTGGCTGCACAAACACAGTGAGCATATGTTCATATAAAAACAATTTGTGATGAAAAAACTCTACACTACAGTTAGACCATGACAGTTTAATATTTTTCTTTCAAGGCATATCAATTTTGTATTGAATTGAATTGCAGGTGGCTTTGTTTTTCTACACTTTATCTCATGGAGCCACCCAACTGCAGGATAGCAAAGTCATGGAGCAGACTGAATCACGGAATGAGAAATGTAATCATTCCCTTCTGGGCTCTAAATGTGGCAAGAAGCTGCACAGAAATGTTTGAAATAGGCAGCTCTGCTCTCACACAGAAAGCTGCAGCTGAGGTGAGGGCTTGGGTCAAGAAAAAAGCTTCAGCTGAGGTGAGAGTTGGGGTCAAAAGCAGGGGGACTCCATCTCATTTTGTGGTCAAGGAAGAGTGGTGCAGGAAATCTGGTCCCCCAATCAATTACTGAAATTAATTTTTGAGCCTAAGTTATTGCCTTCTGGGAAAACTAGGGTCCATTTACTCACCTGTTTTGCATAGTGTTTGCACCACTTATTTTAAAATGGTTAGATTTAAAAGAATAATTGTGTTACCTGGAGAAAGTGATGCAGTATGAATGAGAACTCAAGAGGTTTTATTCATACAATCACACAATGGCTTGGGGTGGAAGGGACCATAAAGATCACTGAGATCCATCTCCCCTGCCATGGGCAGGGACCCCTTGAAAAGCACAGCAAACCAGGCACATTGTCACCTCCTCACAAAGCCAACTATCAGAGCTGAATGCCAGTGAAACAGAAAAACACCTGGAGACCCCAGACACGCAGTCTCTGCCTTGAAAGGCAAGCAGCAAGGGGCTCTTGAGAGCAGCTGCTGAGCAGGAGATCAGCACTGCTGCAGACCATCTCCTCTGGGAACCCCCATGGGCACAGGACTGGAGCTGCCAGGCATTCCCAGCACAGCCTGGCGCCTCCAGGCTCTGCCCAAACCCACCCCAAACTCCTTTTCCTCTCCAGTAACAGAAACTTGTCACACTGACCAAAGAGCTGAAGCCAAGCACAGGGGGAGAGAAAAGAAGAGCAAAAAAAAAAAAAAAAAAGACAACTCAAGCTGTGGTTTTAACTTTGTCCAGCTGGGAAGGTCAAGTGGAAAAGGCAAACTCAGTTCTGCTGGTGGACAGTATTTACAACCCCCCTTTGTCCATGGAGTCTGCACTAAAATGATATTGCTGGGCTGTTTTGGCTAGAGACTGCACATGCTGACCCCTCTGTGGCCAGCACAGCACCAGAATAATTTCATACAAAAGGTTTGCATTAAATGTAATGAAGCAAATGACAAAATCAATAAACCTGGAATGGTGTGGCTATCATAAAAATGATGTAAATTCAGAGTTCACTCTGGTTATGAAGCTATTTATATTCATAATTAAAACCAGTACTATCTCTTTTTTTTTAGAATAAAACTTCCTTTTGACAATCATAGATGAATGCTACAGGAAATCTTCAACAAATGTATTCAAAATTAAGGCATGGCATAAAGACAGCATAAATTACACAAAGATAAACTGTAGGCATAGGTTAGCCTAAACACGTACGTAATAAAGAAAATTTGATTTTCATACTTTTTCAACTGATGTCACATCCCATTTTAATCAAGTTTTATATCAAAAGGACAGTAAGGATACCACATAGCCTGTTTTTAAATCAAGGTATTTTCTGGAGTTTGTTTCTGTCAGAGAGACTCTTGTAAGTCTATTAAAACAGAAAAGAGCCAAATCTGCTATTCATTACTCTCCATACAAAGGCAGTGCTGCAGCAATGGGTGCTGCATCAAAATGTATCTGTGCTTCATTAGGATAAAAGAATAATGAGCCCAGAAAGCAGCAAGCAGAGCTCAGTGAAATAAGTCAGCAGATAAGTAATCTCTGGAAATAGCAATAGTCACCCAGACTTTTTGTAGCAGATTTCAAACCCCACATAATGGGTCCCATTCAGGATTAGGGATGAGGTTCTCTTTTATCAAACTCTGGACCTGGAGCTTGTGATCTTGTTTAAAAAATTCCACCAATGTCCCACTTAGGTCAGTGAGTTATATACAATTTAAACTTCCAGACTCCCATATTTTACCTAATGGAAGAGAGATTGTAAAAGTGGCCACCAAGCCTGAGGTTCTGACACACAAGGGCTGGACCTTTTCAGTCTCCTGAAAAATCCTTTGGATTTTTCCAAGGGATTCCCATCCCTGTGCCAGTTGTGCCCTGTTCCTGGTGGGACACAGCAGATCCACGTCACTCCTCAAACCCCACTGATGACCACAACAGCTCATTGCTGATGGCTGCAGGAGGAGCCCCTCTCAGGCTGGACAAGGCAATAAATTATGCAGGACACAAAGCATAGGGAAGATCAGAACAGAATTTGAAGAAGATGGAAAAGATTACTTAGGCCTGTGTGGGATACTTCATCTTTCTTGTCATCAGCATGAGGAGTTTACTGTATAAACAATTAAAGTGCAGGCTTTCAATAATGCTTGAAATACATTTCCAGAAAAGGAGAAAACAATTGGTATTGATGTTGTCATACTTCTACAAGAAATATGAAAAAAAAAATCTGTGGTTTGCCCAAAAATTAATACTAAAACCAATATATACTGCAGTGGATATCCAGGATACAGGAATTGGGTAAATCAGAATTATGAATAACCTTATTATGGAGGTAGTCAGCTCTGATTAGCTCAGAAAAATGAAAATTTAAAAAATATTAAATGCCACCAAACATACATCCTCCACTACTACATTGGCTTATGTACTTCTATTTTATAAGTGGAACACACTTAAGAGATATTTCAGCTTTTTATTTATCTGACATTTTACTCAGGGGGAAGCAACCTTTATAGTGAGGAAATCTGTTCCTCAGGAGTGATGGTTCAGCTTTTAATAAGTTGTCAGTGACAGATCCCTTGTGGCCAGTTGAGCCCACAACTGCAGACATCCATGAAAACAAACACTTCCTGAAATGCAAGTGGACAAGAGAGCAGAGCAGACATCCACCCTACTTATTGCAGATGTTTTCATTTAAAAAATAGAAAAAAATAAATCAGTGGTGCATTTCCAATCTGTGCAATCAATCTCACATGAAGCCCAAGTCATAGTTTAGCACATTGAACAGATTTAAGATCGTGCTGTGCTGGTTTGTCCACCTGGTGTTTCATTTATTAGCAAGGGACAAGAGAAAAGGGATTACATAAACCCAAATGTGTTTAAAAAATACAAGTAGGGACTGATGACACAACCAAATATGGCCCAGGTTTAAACCCTTCATGGGCTGGTTTTGGGGTGAGCAGTGTTTATCAGGTGTGCTGCAGCCTTTGCAGGGTGTCAGTGTGCACATTCTGCTCCCTCAGGCACTGGGGACCATCCAGGCTGCTGGGGAACAATGCAAACATAATAATGCATTATTATTGCATAAACAATAATGCAAACAGCAGCATTCCCATTTACAGCTCCTGTCCTAAAGCACAGCAAGGTCCTGCAGGCTGGGCCAAACCCTCCAGAGGAGCACGTGAACCACAGGATCACAGAGTCACAGCACAGTCTGGGTGGGAAGGGACAAAAGCTCATCTGATTCCACCCCTGCCATGGCAGGGACACCTCCCACTGTCCCAGGCTGCTCCAAGCCCCATCCACCTGGCCTTGGACAATTCCAGGGATGCAGGGGCAGCCACAGCTGCTCTGGGAACCTGTGCCAGGCCTCACCACCCTCACAGGGAACAATCTCTTCTAATATCCAACCTAAACCTGCTCTCTGTCATTTAATGCCATTCCCCATTGTCCTATCACTTCATGCCCTTCTAAAACACTCCCTGAAAACTGACAGAACCCTAATGCCAAGCATTTACAAAAATAAACTATCAAGACTGAAACTGGCTCACTCACTAGCAACATCACTGCTGAGCTGGTATCTCTTAGCACCAGTGCACATTGCAAAAATCCTAGGAAACTTTCTCCTAAGAAGGTAATTCTGAATAATGACTATTCCTTATGATGTCAAAAGAGACACACAGAAGTTTCAGGGTTGTAAAAACACTTAAAGCCCCAGTATTTTATGGGAATTCCAATAAACTGCCTGAGAGCACCATCATTCAGCACAGCTACTCAGAAGACACTGCCTCTATGCAGCATATCCTAGAAAAATGCAGAATTAGCTTTTTATTCCAGACCCCTTGCTCACCCTCAGCCATCCTGCACAAAACTCTTCTGCAAGAGAAGGGACCCAAGGGCAGGACACAGGCAGGGCACAGACCCTGTGCTCAGGGTGTTGTGCTCCCACAGACCACCAGGAAGATGCTGATGATGAACACATCATCTCTCCAATGCAGCACAGAGAGGAAAAAGCCTCTGCTGATTCACTGGAGGCAGAGAAAAAACTGTGATCAAAGAATGCAGTTTCTGAATTAAACTTTAAGTTTTCATCTCCATGTTCCTAACAGGCTTTCCCTTGGCTGTGGCTGCAGAAGCTGTGACATTCCTGATGGAAACAGAGTGAGAAGGAAAGGGACAAAACCCCCACAATTCATTTATTAGCAAGGGACAAGAAAAAGGGGATTACATAAACACAAATGTGTTTAAAAAGTACAAGTAGGGACTGATAACACTACCAAATATGGCCCAAGTTTAAACCCTTCATGGGATGGTTTTGGGGTGAGCAGTGTTGGTCAGTGTTATCCTCCCTCCACCCTCCTGCCTGCCCAAAGCCAGCCTGCACACTATTTCAGCTTTCTTGTTTTTTTCTCTTATTGTTACTATAAGACAGACAAGGGAAGCTATTTAAAAAGATAAGGGCAGGTAGATTTTAGAGATTAGTGATTTCAAACAGAATAGAATAGAATAGAATAGAATAGAATAGAATAGAATAGAATAGAATAGAATAAGACAGGCCAAGGCTTACTGTACACCCAGTGACCTCAGTCAGGAAAACAGCAGAAGGAGCCCCTGCAGGGCTGGGCCATGACTCCCAAGAGAGCACTAAAGCAACCAGTGTCACCCCTCTGTGTCACCTGACGTGCTGGCCCTGTGTGTGTGCCTGAGGATGTCAAGAGAGAAGCATTTGTCTCACAAAATGTCCTCTGAGTGCTTGGTTGGTCCTGCCCATCTCACCTTAACTGTGGTGCAGGGAACATGTGTGTGCATTCCAATCAATCATATCCTTTTAATGAGTTAATTGTGAAATATATGCTTCTTGCATTTCTTATAAGGGCTGGAACAGATGGCAAAAGCTCAAACTAATGTATTCACAAAATTAACTGACGCTGTAGGTGGTGTTTCTCCATAGAAGGTGGTAAGTTGGGAACTTGTTATTTTATTGTTATAATAATGCTGCATGACAATGACATTTCTAGGAAAGCAAATGTGATGGCCACAGAGATGTCTCCTGAATTCATTATGGTCACTATCACAATGAAGGCCAATTACAGGAGATAGAAAGGAATACACTGTTGGAATACATTGAGTGCAGGGTGAATTTATGGACAAGGAGGAGGAAAATTATTTACAAATTTATACAGTTGAAGTAATGTGATCTTTTTGCCCCCTAAAGAGTGCAAAAGGCTTGTCTCCAATGAGTATTCAAAATAGCTCTTTCCATGCCTCTGACCTGTTTAGCCAGCTCTTTGTCAAAACAACCTGAAATCTGTTCCATAATAGAAATGTATCCTTTCCTTAAATTTTCATGTATTCCTATTTAAAAATATACTGAGCTTTTAATGCACACCATCAAAGATAGATCCATATTGTTCAAGTTTTCATCTCCATGTTCCTAACAGGCTTTCCCTTGGCTGTGGCTGCAGCAGCTGTGACATTCCTGATGGAAACAGAGCAAGCAGGAAAGGGACAAAACCCCCACAATTCCTCACAATAGTATTTCTATTTAAAATATACTGAGCTGTTAATGCACACTATCAAATATAGATACATATTGTTCAGCCCATTGGGAGACACAAAAGCAAATATATAACCCAACACATGATAATCAATTCTCCTCTAGGCATTTCTTTGCTTTTATTTGAGGCCAACCACTGGCTTCAGAAGGCTCATTCCAGATTTCACACCAAAAGAATGGAAAATCTGGCCAACTGTTTATCTTCTTCCTTTAGTTTTATTTTACTGCAAACAGCAAGAGAAACACTGAATGCTGTACACAAATGTCAAGAAACTACAGCCAGGAATTTCAGAGGGCTCTGGATAATAGCTTCCCTGGAGAACCCAGACTAAAGGAGTTATGTTTTGTAGTGTAACATTTCATTAAGATCTACTGCATATTTATGCATGGCAAATAACTCACAATCACTTGCTTTCTTCTAGTGAAATGGCTACACACAAATCAACCATTATTTCCTTTATTCATTAGTTTATTCATTAGTTTAACTTGACAGGTATGTTTAATTTTTCCTATGGCTGAATGGCAGAAGCTACAAATATACTCTGCAGAGCTGGCTGTGATGGTTAAAAAAAATTACATTGGAACATTTTAATATTTTGTGTAGGTGAATGCAAAATACCTCTCAATGTAAAGAGCAAGTTCAGCTTTTTCCAAAACCTGAATGTGCACTCAAGATGTTTAATTTTTGTAAAAGTTCTGTAGATTGATGCTAATAGTAGATGCATGCAGAAAAAGTAACAGAATCTTCCAGGAAAAGCCATTTAACAAATAAGGAACTGAAACTAATAGGTACAACAATATTTTACAGTACTCACAGAGCTCTGATTTTCCACACTGCAGAGGTAATTTAATCACTAGGAAAATAAATGTGTACTGACTTGCAGAAGTGTTAAACGTTACATATGTGCTGATGTATTTCTGTATTTTTAAAAACATAAATCTAAATGCTTCATTTCTTCCTCCACAAGAACCTTTAGGGCTATCAAGGAGGATATTACCCACAATTTGCTAAGTGGTCCCAGGATGCAGGGAATGTCCCTGGCAGGTCCAGTGATAGGAGCTGTTATCTCAGGTGAGGCTGAGAAGTGTTCAGGCAGAAAAGCAATGAGCCTGTATTATCATGACACATAAACCTGTTAACTTCTTTTTTTTTGTTTGGGTTTTTTTGTTTTGTTTTTGTTTTTTGTTGGTTTTTTTTTCCCTGAATCCCAGTGCTACAGAACCTTACAGCCTGGGAGAGACCAAAGGCAGGAGCTGAATATGGATGGAAGTGAATTCCAGTGAATCAAGAACAAGGAAGTGCAGGAAGCCCTGACAGAAAAAGCAGTGCCTGTGCTGTTCTGTGTGCTCCAGCTCTGAGTGGTGCTCACACAGGGTGGCTCCCCCTCTGCCCTGCTGCTCTGGCATTCTGCCATGGATTCCTGGTTTCCATTCCTTGGCTGGGCAATGTTTGTAGACTCATTGAATGGTTTGGGCTAGAAAGGACCATAAAGGTTGTCTTATTGCACCCCTGCCATGGCAGGGACACCTTCCACTGTCCCAGGCTGCTCCAAGCCCCATCCAACCTGGCCTTGGACAATTCCAGGGATGCAGGGGCAGCCACAGCTGCTCTGGGCACCCTGTGCCAGGCAGGGATTTCTTCCTAACATCAAGCTCTGTATATCCCTGTACTGAGATCCTGCTGCCCCCAGTGAGGTGGGCTGAGCAACTGCAGGAATGCCTGAGCAGAGGAACACTCACTCCCCTGCATGCCAGGGTGTGACAGGAGCAGGGGAAACGTGCAGAAATCCAAGCAGCAGCTCTATATATTTTTATGATGGAAGGCCATGGCTGACAGCGCTGAGTTAGCCCAAAGCTCAATGAGACCCAAACCCATAGACTTTAATTCTTGAAATAAATGTGCTTACTTGGGGCTAGATTCCTGCAAGAAACATTTCCTGTTCTCTGAGTAATAAGTAACAGAAATTCAATACAGGTGTGCTCTGCAGGCTGGCCCTCTCTTGCCCTCTCCTGTTCAGCTCTCAGGGCCACTGAGCAGAGTTCATGCATCCACTCCACAATGTGTTCAAAGTGTCAGTTTATGCCAAATTCCCAAATAAATTCACTACTGGTAATGGACATTATGTGCTCATGAAACTTTCTAAAAGCTGTATAATTATTTCTACATTTCAGTTAGAAACAGGCTCACTATTTGTGAGCAGATTCTTTGATTTCTGTACTCAAACAGCAGAAAGCACTTCATACGAAAATAATTCACGCAATGAAACTTCCCCCACGTAGGAGTTTGAAAAACTCCAGCCTCTGCTTTGGCTTTGTCTTGTGCAAAAACACTGGCCTCCCTGACATTTAAAATTCTTCAGCACAGCCCTAATCCAAGCCCATTTTCCTGGGCTCACTCTTCTGCTAAGAGAATGATAAAAGATAGAAAGCTTTTAGTGTTTAAAAAGAAAGACACAGTGAAAACATCTTGGAACAATGCTTTTTATAACATTTTCCCCCTCCTATCATTTTAACAAATTTTTAGAAGACTTTTTTTCCTGTTAAAGCCAGCTCTGCAGCCCTGGTGCTTGGGGGACATCACCAAAAACTCTCTGCTTCACATTTGTAACAGCACCTTCCCCTTTGGAAGAAGATTTTTTAACCCCAGTCTGTTCCAGTTGGACACAACCTGTGCCTCTGTGTCCCTCCCTGCCATGGCCATGCTGGGACAGGGTAATGCCCACAGGGTTTCCAAATGGCACCCACTGTAATTTATGCTGAGCCTCAGGCTGCCTGTTTCAGAGCTGGAGTCCCAAAGGAATTCATGCCCTGCCTCAGTCCAATGCATCAACCCTGCATTTTGTCCTGAGGGAAGCTTTCCAAGCTGCTGTTAAAGACAGCATTAATCTGGAGACTTTCATCTGGTTTAGCACTCCCTGTGTCCCTATTATGGTATCTCCAGGGTTATTATTTTTGCCATGATATTGGGACACTTTTGGAAGAACCTGGAAGAATCTGAGGCCCTGTTAAAGGTCAAGCCATGAAAATAGAGACCATTCCATGCCAGCCTTTCCCTATACAAATTCTAAATATAAAATGGAAAGGGCTGGGGAGTATGTGACAGTTTGTAGCTTTATTTCTTGTGCCCCAAAGCCTCCAAGCTCCCTCACAAACACACTTTATAAAGGGGAAGAACACTGAGACAGCACAATAAATCTGCAAAGTGATAACCATAGAAACAGCCCACCCTGCTGCTGTGCCATCAGCACCTTTGTGTCACCAGGCAGGTGCTGGCACCCCAAGGCACAGGCACTGAACACCCTGCTCACTGCCATGGGACCCAGAGGGGAGAGACCTGGCTGCCAAACACAGGCTGGAAATGGGAATCAGCATGTTGGAGCTCACTGCTTAAAGAGCTTGAACTATTGACTTGCATCACACCCTTACAGCTACTGCTGGAGAAATTTTAATGCATTTCCAGCAGCAAGCTGGCTCAAGATTGTGCCACGTTTTTCTCAGCAAGTCACAATCCACTCGTCTGTGTCTGGAAGCAACAGTGCCATGGACCACCCTGGGCACAGATTTGTACATTTCCTACCAAGAGAGGATGTCTGATGTGAGTGAAAGGTCTGCTTCTCCTGCTATTTATCTAAATAACCAGGACTTGTGGCTCACAACAGCAATCTGTTAGAGCACCAAGCTTTGTGCTGAGCTGGCGGCTGGACTGGATGACCACTCCAAACCAGAATTATTTTATGACTCTGTGATAACTTCAGTGCTCATAGAAGTCAGAAATTGGAGCTACAGGGAAGTACTTCTGATACTGTGTCTTTTACAGTAAAACAGTTGATACTGCCTAACTTGACAGATACAATTTTTCCTAGAAGCTTGAAATCCCAACATTTATACAGTTCCTGTAAGCACTCCAGCCACTCATCCCTTGGTACCAGCTCATGGAAGGGAGAAACCCTGCATCCTTCTGCACTGAGAGTGGGTCCATAAATCAAAACACCTGCTCTGGTTGTGACAGCTTGGCAGAGGTGACCTAAACTCTCAATGCAAACTCTGTTATTGAAATGAAGTCAGACAACAACAGTGAGTTCCAGCTGGGAAAGTTTGGTTTTCTGACACAAAATACCATCTATTGTTCCTATAGATCACACAATGCAAGTAAAACTCATGATAACAGGATTAAAGGGAAGGATCATGGAGTCCAACTTCTGGCCCTTCTCAGGATGCCCCAGGGATCGCTTCATGAACCTGAGACCATTTCATTGGGCAAGATTTGAAAACAGAACTATGTTGCAAGAGTGTTTGCAGAAGAGGGCTTCTTTTCAGATCACCTTTAGCTGTTCCTTCCACTCGATTTTTTAAAATCCCCACCATTTATGCAGTGCTTGCAATATTTAACACGAAGGGGATCAGTTTTCAGCGAGTGCTGTGGTAACACAGGGCCAACCCTCATGGCTCTGAAACGCTCCTGAGGGAGCCTGCAGGCTGTCCCAGGAAATCCTGAACCTGCTGAGCCAGGGGCTGTTGTTTGCTCAGCTCACCCTGTGCTGACCCCAACAAAGCAAGGGTGGGTTACAGTGTGGGTGTGCACAAAAAGGGGTTTCTGTTACATAACGTGTGAGAGCTTCCAGCAGCTCTGGAAATTCAGAGCACAAAGTCTTTACAACCATTTCAGGCTACCTTACAGCAAAAGGCTAGGACAGACTGGCTTCATTAGCACAAAAACCACAGCCCTGTCTTCTCTCTTAAAAGGCTTTTATAAATTATTTTAATTTTAAATACAAGCTGTCAAAGCCTGTGCAGTTAACTGCTCCCATTATTTCTTTCATTTTCTGATATTTGTGCTCAACCACCATGCCTGAGTACCACAGTTTGTCATTTATTTCTGACAGAAGTGATGGGACAGAAAACTTAAACTAAGCAAAACACTTCAACTCCATCCCCAAAATCTACAGTAACTTTCCCAATGCACATCTTGCTCTAGGACAGTCCTGCAGGAAGAGGTGAAGCCTTTGAGTCTGTTCTTTTTCCTCAGCTCAAAACCTCCCCAGGTGTGTTCACAGGCATGAGGACCAAAGCAGCCTGGGAATCCCCTGCCAAAAACCTGCAGGGTCCCTTTGGGGCTGCACAGAGCTGGACACGAGGTACCCAAAGTGAGAGCAACAAGAGGAGAAAGGTTTTCACCACAAATATTAATGAAGTTGTCACTTACAAGTTCTTCACATCAATGATTCCTCGAAAGGCCTTTCTAGGGATTCCTTTTATCTGGTTTTCACTCAGGTCTCTGAATAAGAGAACAGAAAAAAAAAATACATTGTGTTAACAAAGAGAACACATTTCTCAAATCTGCATCAGCTAATGGAACCTCCACATGCTTGGAAAAGGAGATGTTGCTGGATTTGTTACACCACACAGTGTTTTTAATTTTGTTTCTCTCCTCCAGAGGTCTGTGGAATGAGCTGAAATTACTCTCCAACCAAAACCTCCAGAATTCCTGATACAAATGACAGAACTTCGAGCAAACATCATTCAAATGTGATGGTGATGCTGGCACAATGCCATGATTCATTGTCAGAGTACCTGCAGCCAAATCTCATGCCTTGGAATCACAACCCTGTAGTGTAAATGTAATTTTCTCAGCATGCTTCTATTTGTTTACAGACTGCAAAAATACTTGGCTACCCCTGCTCAGATTACAACTTCTTATTTGAAGTTAATATTCAGGAAAAAACATGACAATCATTCTCTTGTGAGCCTTTTAAATTTAAACTGAAAAGATCTTAATCTATTGCATTAAAATTCCACTGCATTATGTATCAATGGGAAAAACGGAATTTTTAACCTTGTTTAAAAACCACCACCAAAAAACTAAACAACCAACAAGCAATTCAAAAAGTCTTTCTAGTACTTAAAGCACTTTAAAAATGGTTAGATCTGCATTGTGAGTGCAGGTAACATTTTCCTGTTTCCCAGCCTGCATTTGAGTGCTTTTCTATAAATAGCTCCAGGTTCACAGTCCTCTAGCAGTGCAGTGGAGGTGGGAGGAAAGCATCAGGGATGGGTGGGAAATGGACATGAAACCAGAAAGCTGGGATGTTTTCATGCTGAGGAAAAACAGCATTTACCCTGATTTTCCTGTGGGTGCCCCATCAGCACAGAGAAGGGGGAGAGGTTTCAGTCTGGTTTAAAGGACAAAGGATGGGGCAAGACAGGAATGGAGGAGGAAAAAAGGAAGGCAGAGAAGTGGGAAAGAAAAATGTAAGAAAGAAGCAAATGGAGGAAAGGGAAGGCTCAGTGATGACTAAAGGACAAATAAAGGTGATCCTGAGGAGAACTGCACAGTGCCTTGTTTAGGGTGAGTGTCCCCAGGCTCTACGGTGCAGCCAACACACAATGCTACACTGCCCCGTGTCCAGAGAGACTCTGGCTCTGTAAGGATGATCAGGAGGGGCTGGCAGCCTCTGTACTCACCCCCAGACACCCTCTCCTGTAAGTACATTTAGTGTTCAGCAAGCTCCTTTCTAGCCTCCACCAAATTGGTTTTATCAAAGGAGAGGCCAGAAATCAGAGCCTGTCACAAAAGCCCACATTGACACTGCGGGTCAAGACGCGTCACACGGGGCTTTCTTCTGCTTTCCATCAGGCAGATAAGGAAAAAAGGGGACTATGTCCTTGTCACAAGACTAATTCAATTCCTGCCAGTCATGCAGTCTACACCAAATTCTCAAAGTAGCCACAATTGTCCATTCAGAGGAGCGCAAACAAAAATGTGCCGCTGGATACAAGTCTCTTTTTCAAGTCAGATTAAAATTCTTTGTGACCTTCACAATTTGTTTAACACTGATCCACACTCTGACCCCGCCTTCACCTTCCCTTTATTTTGCCAGCAACAAAATATTAGTTCTTTAAAGACAGACCTTCAACCCAGACAAATGATCAGGGAGCTGGGACAGAGAAGAGACAAAGTACAGAGTATTTCAGACACAGAAGGAGGAAGTTTTAAGCTGTCACTTTGGTGTGACACTGAGGCACAGCAGAGCTGTGGTAAAAGTGTGACAAAATGGCTTAGCAAGGCAAAAATTAGTAAGATCTGAAAGGAAGACATACAAAAAGCAGAACAAAAAGGGCTTGGAAAAGTGGAATTGTGTGGTCAAATAAAGCCACACTTAATCCACCATCTCAAGTTGCATTTGTCTGGTATTTTATTGTGCATTTCCAGTCATGTGTAAAAGTAAATCAGGTTTTCAAGTGATATTTCATAACATTGTGGTGTTCTACAAGAGCTAATTTATATATTTGATCTCTGCTTTGTCTTTATGCTCAACTTTTAACCTGCAGCCAGGCAGAACCAGGGGACTGCAGGAAGTTCATCTGTTTTCTATGAAAACCTATTATTTTTATTCTCTATAAGGCTCTCTTTCCTAGCTAACAAACCTGCCTCTTTCAATCTCCTGGATCGTGGACCGATTCCATAAATCTGAGCCTGAGTGGCATTAGTGACACAGCATGGAAGAAAAGTCACCAATGCTCCTTTTTCTGCCTTCTCACAATTATAATCATCCTATTTTGAGATGGTCAAGAGGAGAGTTTCTCTCTGCTTCCTGACATTGTGCCACAGTTTTGTTAAGCGTGTTTAATAAGCAAGCAAACCTCAACCAGGCTCAGCCTGTGCACTTCACAAAATTTGCTCTGAGGCAGCAGAAGGCTGTAACAAGAAACTTGTCTGCTGAGTTTATCTCCAAGTTCCAGCTTTTTATTCCCAGCTTCTCGTGGCAGACATGATGGAAAGCTTACAGCAATGGTATGCAAAATAAATATTAGTTATTAATAGTAACTGTAGAAAACCAGATAAATTAATGTGAGGCCAAAACAAAAACCTAAAAAGCAGATGGAAAAATATGGCAGTAATCAAGAAAAATAAACATGAAACCTGGGGGGGAAAAAAGGTGATGATTACTAATAAATTTCCTATTTCTTAGACAGAAGTTTCAAGCCCCCTGTTTCTGTAATGGAAGGCAAGTCCAGTGCCTGGGGGGATCATGATGGGAAAGGGGAAATCTGAAAAATTTCAGACTTAGGGAATAATAAACTTCCCAATGCCCTCACCCTAAGAGGCAGTGTTAGAGAGCTGAAATCACCTGACCTGAGGACAAACCAGAATGTGCCAGTCCATCAGCAGCACCCTCCTTGCAAGAGTCCCTGTTGTGCTGGGAGAAAGCACCCAACAGAACCAGAACATGCTCACCTGCATCCTGGTCAAACAGATGAGCTGAGCTAGGCAGGCATTTCTAGATCGAACTGTCCTTGTTTTGATATCAATTGTTTTGATAAATACAGGCAGGTTCTGTGCAGTTTGACCTGGCACAGGGCACACCCAGCCTGCAGCAGCCCCAGCTTGGTGCACTGCAGTGGTGGGGACAGGCAGCAGAGCCCAGAGGAACTCAGGGAGAGCAGCAGAACACTCATCCAACAGCAAAAAAACCCCAGAGGAAACAGCATCCTCATTTCTGAGCTGGGGAAATGGAGCCACAGAGATGTTAAAGAGCTGGGGCTGGCATTTTGCAAAGGGGAGAGAGGCAGGAGCTGACAAACCCAGCAGCTGTGGCTCACAGCTCATGTTAGCCCAACCCAGACTCCTGCAAGAGTTGGCACAAGCCAATACCTTTCTTAGATTTTATTTTAATTTAGCTAAAATGCTTTGGACACAGATGAACTCCCTCTGCAAGTCTAATATTGTTTTCTTGATCTTCCAATGTGAATTGTAAGTGCCTCACTGATAA
Source organism: Agelaius tricolor (assembly GCF_023055355.1). Lineage (NCBI taxonomy): Eukaryota > Metazoa > Chordata > Aves > Passeriformes > Icteridae > Agelaius > Agelaius tricolor. The sequence continues at coordinate 4,605,247 of NW_027269278.1, read as the reverse complement.
AAGGATTGGAAAGGGGAAAAAAACCCATCCAAAAGTGCTGACGTTTCCTAAGTGCCTCTGCAGTCTTTGCTGTAGTGCTGGTTTCAGCTTCTGCTCTAAAGCTGCCTATTGCATCCTGAGTGGAAATTCAGCTATCTAACAGAGCAACAGAATACATTAAGACATTTTTATTATTATTATTTTGCCGGTAAGAGAACATAAATCACTTAATTGGAACACAGACCCTACGAACATCCACAGAATGAATCTTCATTTGGACTACAGATCTAAAACATTAAAACAGCTACTTAAATACAACTTGCAAAATTAAAAAGGTGCAGAAAATAACATATATTATATGAAAATCAAAAAATCAGCAGGGATGGCATTATGCTCAGTTTTTCTTCCTTTTCAAACAAAAAAACCACCACACCCTTTGATGATTTACCAGTTATTTTCTCAACCTTTTTTAACACAGAGATTGGCAAATTTAAAAAGCCTATTTTTTTACAACTGCCTGAAAACCAGCTTGATTAAGAAGTATTTAATGTGGTTGAACACTAATCTTTAATTATTTCCCCCACTCAAATGGGCTGGGAGATCACCATGCAGTGTTATCCAATAAAGAACTCAGCTTGCCTTTAATGTCTAAAGAGTTTAATGCAAAGACTTAAAGAACAAGTCACCCAGAGCAAATTCTGCACAGCCAAACCTGTATCTTCCCCAGTATTTTATTGTATGTTGATTCCACAGTAAAACTGCAAACTCACAGAATTAATTATTAACACATGGAACCAATGGTTTACTTAAAATGAAGGGAAAATCCAGCCTAACAAACCTGATTCCTTTCTTCAGGAGTATTTCAGTTTATCCACAACTTAATTGCATCTTGGAATAAGTCAGGGGAGCTCACACACAGCTCTCTGCAGCAGCTGGTACAAAACCATAAGACAAACACTGGTTCCTTTGACGGGATATGGGACTTGAGTGCAAAATAAAACTGTTTCCTATCCTCTCTTGTTGCCAGAATAATACTGGAAAGTTAATATTGTTCACCTGCTCTGCAAAACAGGACTAATGAAAGACACCACTCCTGATTTTAAGAAAGGGCCAGCTGCCACCCATGCCAAGAAATTATCACTGTGCCCAACAGTTTTGCTTGGCTACTGAATGTGCAGCTGAGAGAAATGAGAATTAATTCATCCCTCCTGGTAGCTTGTTTACATTCTTTTACAAATTAAGATTCCTGGATTTAAAACATTTCAGTCCAATGCACTGATTAAAATGAAATAAAATAAAACCTTGAGGTTTTTGTGCACTTTTAAAGTTTAATGACTACTCTTCTATCTAACTTTTCTTTACAACTGGACTAAAACTAGACTGAACTGCTCCACTAAAGGTCACATACTTAACACAATCTGGTCACTGCAATTTGTCTCATTAGAATTAGTTTTAATTCGTACAGCATGTTACACATAAACTCTATCCTGCAATGTTTTACTGAATTAAGTAGAACAATTAAGGAGTTAAAGAATAACAGATGGGGGAAATTAGAGAGTATAATCCAAAGATAATAGGTATCTCTAAGTAACATGTAATAAAAGATAAGCAAGTCAATAAAGTGAGGAATTATACAAGTCAGCTTTGTCATAGAACAAAAGTTGAGGGAAGAGAACTCCTACACTCAGAGAAGAGACAGGGTAGGGAGACCAGTGCTATCTACAGAAAGAGTCTGCAAGAGAAAATGAGGTAGAAAGACCAAGAAAATCCACAGGGGGAAAAAGGAGTTTAATTGTATCTGTAAAAATTCCAGCACAGAATATTGTGCATTTCATTTACAGCAAGGAACAAAAGGATTTTTCTTGCTCTGCCAAAATTATGTGGTCGCTTTTAAATTTTTTTTTAATTAAAACTAGTATTTAGCATTTTCAACAACTAAATATTATTCTTACCTAGGAGATAGTGTCCTAGTATTTCCAAAACTGTTCAGAATTAAGAGTTTTTCCTCTTCTACAGTCAGATTAAAAAATAACTGAATTAACAGTTAAGGACAATTCAGAAACTTTGAGTCTCTTAAATATGGAAGTTAAATTCAAGATATTTATCATCTTCCAGGTGGGAAATGCATTGCCCAAATCAGGTCCCTCCACCAGTAATTAGAACAAGCTGAGGCAAGTCTGACACTCATCAGCACCTGTGCCCTGGGTGCAGGAATGGCTTCTCCCTCTCAGCAGGGTCAGTGTAAAATGGTATTTACTGTAAAGCAGCACTTGTAGCTCTCTGTCTGAAGGAAAAATGGAAAAGTGTTGTTGCTGATGGGCTACAAGGCAAGAGCTTAACAACAGCAGTGTTGTAAAGCATTACTCGGTGGAAACTTGGCATCACTGCTGATTTTCTAAAAGGGAAAAAAATCCCTTCCTCCTACAAGTGCAGGAAAGCAAAGAGGGTGACAGGCGTGTGAGCTCCGCAGAACAGAGCAGGTCCTGCAGCTTGAACAAGGTGACTGTGTTTGCCCAAACACAATACAGCTGCCCCTCAGCTCCTGCTCTGGGAGGCTGCAGGGGAAACACAGGTTTGCTTTTGTCCTGTTTGTTTTGAGGAGGGAATTTAGCTCCAAAATTCCAATTAGAGCAGCGCTCGGTGCTTTCACGCAGTCACGCACTGCTGCACAAGCCCCGTGCTAAGCCTGCAGAAGATAAACACCAGGATCTCTCTGTTGATGCAGTTGCACTAGGAAGTGATAGATGGTAATTCTGAACTTCTGGGTTTCAGCACTTGCCCACAGCCCCATTACCCCAGTCACACACACCTTCATTGTGAGAGCAGGACGCTGAGCAGAGCCAGAGCCTCAAGATTGGGGAGAGGTGCTCACTAAGGAGTCAGAGGAAAAAGATCTCAGCAGAAGATGATTATTTTATCATCATCTTCCACCTTCTCCAAGGACAACTTTAAAACCATCTGTTAATAAGGATCCTTCAAGGGATCCAAGCTGTGTGGAGTTGTGCAGTTTCATGACTTCTGTCCTGACACAACCACAGGGATCACACAGCACATGCTGAAGTCTTTTTAAATGTTTAAAAGAACAGAGAATACTCATTTGGGATTACCTAATTCTTCATTAGAGATTTTAAAAATTCTTGGTGCTTAAAACAACAAACAAACAAACAAAAAACCAAACAACCAAACCCCACCTTGTTTCACTGAGACACAGTGCAACATTTGTCTATTGATGCACCCAACAAATCGAAAAAAAATCTATTAGAATATCTCTGAGAAGATGAGCAAATATTTTTATATCATTTTAAATAAACTATAAAACTTATCAATGCCAGTGTCCAATCAAAGGCAACATTTGTCTTTATGACTTTTATAGTTCTCCCTCCTCCTGCCATTTCCAAAAAGCTCAGCAAGTAGTGATCAGACAGCATTTAGGAGACTCTTATTTTAAAACCACCCATCTTGAGACTGATGGCAAGCTTTCATTTTAGGAAGCAGCATCTGTTTTGTCTTTTGGAACATACACACAAAAGTAAAATCTTTCCTCAAAGTATTTACACTCAGTTTTGGGTATGTCAGGGAGTAGGAACTGGAAAGTAACAGCCAGTGGACTCAGAGGAAACTCTTGAGGAGAAGCAGCCCACTAGAAATAGGATAGGGTTGTGACTAATAAATGACAAGAAGATGTTTTTGTTAGCAGCATTTCATGTAGGGTTTTAGGGCTTTAGAAAATGTATCAATCTAATTAATCCTGCCTTTTGATCAGGGAGACAAAGGAGCACAAAGAGAGGCAGCATGGGACTCCAGGTGCTCCAGGAGTGTGGGAAGAGACAGAAAAACCCTTCCCAGTCAGCCCCACAGATCAGGCATTTCACCCTGTGCCATCCATCCACTGAGCCCTCCCGTGTGTGGGGAGGGTGCCCTGCCAGCAGAGACAGCTCAGGAACCACTGGGATGCATTTGCACAGGAAAACCTTTCCTCTGGAATTCTGCTGCCCCACAAAACAAAACCTCTGACAAACAGAGGCTCCCAGAGTGATGGTGCTCCCACACGACTCCAAGCCCTCCAACTGCACTGGAAGTGAGATTGGAACACAGAGGCACTCCTGTGATTTAGTGGGGACACCAAAACCTCAGACAGGGGGGACTGAAGACCTGACACCAGAAGAAAGGAATGATTCTCCCCACCATTTTCTATTTTTTCAATATTTTCTTGCTGCTAAACCAATGTGAATTCAAAAGCTCTTTCACTGCTTATTAGTTTTAATACTTTCTAAAATAGAAATGCAGCTGTATGGAGGTACCTTTACTTTAAGCTAATTTTAAAAAGCACTGTTTTTACACTGTTGACCTGTTTGGGGGTTTACACTTCTGTCTGTTGAACCATACTGGAAAGAAATCCTATGCATTTGCAAATTCTAAACATCAGTAGGCAACATCACCCTCCTCTGATCTCCCCACAGAGCCAGGAGCCTCCACAGCCCTGCCTGGCCACCAAACAAAAAGATATTGCAGTTCATTGGTCATATATTATTTAAATTATGATGAGTTTTTAGTTTAGAAGATAAACGTGAAATCATAAAGAATAAAACGTGCACTGTCTTTAGATAACTGATCAGCATCTGCAAGACTCTCTTTTGACTGATCTGTCTGAACTTTGTTAATGATGAATATTTTTATACTAAAGATTTTTTTTGCACTTTACTAATATATTAAAAGAAAAAATCCCCTGCCAGTTAATATTTTGGTGTACCTAAGCATCACATTGTACAATGAAAACAATGATTACAATAGTATTTATTTAATTCAGGCTGCGATCCTGTACTTTAGCTAAGAAAATAAGATCTTTCCTGGGATTAAGTAGCAATTACATGTGTAAAGATCTAGGATTTATTTTTTTACCAGGTTCTCCTGAAAAAGGCTAATTATACAATTTGTTTGTATGATCACTGCAGACATTCCTGTGGCAATATAAAAGTAATAAAAATTACAGAGAATCTGTGGATGGTAAAACCAACTTGAATTTCCATCCAATCCAGCGAGGTAGAAATGAGTTGCAAAGTATTTGAATGCACTGCAGTGAGGAAAACAACATTGTTTATAGCTCAGGCCCAGGTATCAGAGGGCCTTTATTCTATTCTGTGGTAAAAAGTGCACCTGTGCAAGAGGGGCACACTGGTACTGGAGCTGTAAACAAAGTTTTAAAAATAAATTATAATATTGCACCAGCAATATCCATCCTGCTGATATTCAGCAGACTGCAGGAACAGGTACAGAAGCCCAAGACAAAAGACAGAGGAGTTCCATGCACCTTATCCCTTTTTTCTAATATTTTAGCTTCTCTTTTTGTTCCTCAGCTTCACCTTTATGTATCTTCCCTGCTGTGGATGGTTTAGCCCTGAGAGTCCCAGTGAAGCACTGCAGATGTTAGGGGACCCACTTCAGGCTGGTTTGTAGCCATAACTCATTTTTCTGTGTGGATGTGACATCTAGATTTATTAGACCAAGATGTAATACCACAGAGTGGGGATATATCTGGAGTGGGGATATTCACATGTTGAGGTAACAGCAGCTCTCTGTTTTTTGGGAGGATCCACAAAGCCAGCAGCTCTTCAGGTCACTCTGAGCATTACAGCTGCATGACACCACACCCTTACAAACCTCATCCTCCTGCTCTATCCACACCAAAAAAGGTTCACTGAAACATAACCAATAACTTCTTCTTTTCAATGATTATTCACATAGGTAAAGCACCTTCAGAATCCCACTCCATGCACAGAAGTTTATCATTCAATATTGCCATGCTTTAGAAAAAGGCATTTAAATGGAATGGAGGTAGAGAAAATAAAACTAAGTAGAGAAAATAAAACTCAAATATACTAGTAGACGAAACATGCTAAGGTGACACAAACCTAAAACAAAATTAGCTTTTAGCTAAAGTGCACATAAAGTGGTGAATTCTTCCAAAAGAGAAGTTAAACTCACAATCATTCTGCTCAGCTTACTGAGGGTTTTATCTGAGTGTTTCAGTAAATCAACTACCAAAGACCTAAACCTTTACTGAAAACAGCTAAAATCCAGACAATTCACAAGAATTACCAGCGCTCCCAGGACTTCATTGCCACTTTCAAACCACTCTGGCCTGGACAGGTTACAAACTGAATTAATTTCCTTGAATCCACCCAAATGCTGCACAACAAAATCCTCCAGATTCTACTTTGAAAACACTCATTTTTAATCCTCAAACACCCAAAAATACTCATAGGGAGACCTGGGTGTGCAGCTCTCCAAGGTGTTTGTGGTGTTTTTTGAGCTTTATTCCCGAAGCTGAGGAGGGAACAAGGGCACTCCTGATTCATCAGCAGCTGCCTCCTTACAGAGCCCACACGAGTTCATCTGCATAAAGCCACTTCCAGAAATGAACTTGGCTTTCCCCTGACTCCCTGTCAAGCACTGCTAAATTTCAGATTGACAATGTCAGCACACCAAATTGAATTAAATGTAAAAGAGCTGACCAGGGAAGAGGGAGGAGTGGCTCCTGCACAACAGACTCCAGTGTGTCCACGCTTTGCTGTTTCATTGTTGAGACACTCTCAAATCAAAGAACATCAAATTCCAGCATGATTTGATTCCATCACTGCTGGGAATGATGATGACTTTCTCCAAAGTCCAACAGAGTTATGTGAGGAGAAAATATGCCTGACAGTAAAACTTGACTTATTACCCCAAAAGTTTTCTCAATTTATGACATCTCCTTAGCAAGCTTTTGAAAAAAACAATTAGCTAAAAGGGTGTCATGGGTCATATGAAAAAACAGTCTTATCTTATCAGAAAAGGAAATTTAACTTCATTATAAGACTTGGAAAGTTTACATCCTGATATTATTCACATCATTACTTCCAGATGTCACGTGGAAAACCAACAATCAAGAGACAGAAACTAAGAGTCGGTCAAAAAATACACAAGAATATCTTCATCCCAGCTCCATACACAAAGGTTTCTTGTTTGGTTCCAGAAAGGAATTCATAATGGAACCTGTTTTTATCCCAGTTCAGATGCAATCACTCTTCCTTTCTTTGAACATTACATTTGTGGAAAGACAACTTTAAATACCAGGGAACTGTGGCTAACACAGAAAGTGGTTTTCTTGCTAAACTTATCCCACTCTGTTAAGTTTATACAATTATGATATAGATTATATACAACTATAACACATATGGTTCCAATGCTCTTTCTAGCTTGCACTCTTTGTTCAGTCTTTCTGAATCATAGAATGATGTAAAGGAAAAAAGAAAAAACAAGCACTAAATGCTAGAGCTGGGATGCATTACCAACACTTTACCAAGGACAGTAACAGTACAGAAGTAGTTTTACATATATTAAATATGTTCAACTGTCAGCTGTAACCTACATGTGCTTTGATTAGCAATATTAAATAAGAGTCTACATTTATTTCTTCATGGATGAAGAGCATTTGGAAGTATTAGACACACCATTCATTTGTCTTCTGTAGAAGGTTCTACATAATTAGAAAAATATAATCTAAACCAAACCAAGTATTTTCAGTAAATGTTGAACTGGAAGACAATTCACTCCAAGACAAAGGAGATTATTCCTTCAGCTTGTCCCTAGTGCCTGGTAATTAGAAGCATTTTAACCAGGTCAAAATCCCACCTCACAGGACAATGTCAATGTCCTCTTCCTACAATAGCCCACAAGTTTTACTACTGATTATTTTAATAAATTCTGTACATTATTCCATAAGCTACCTCCCTGTGGGTTTACATTCTGATTTTGTCACTTCCATGGCAGTGTCTGTCTCACAGCAAATAATCCCCTCACTGAAATTTCTGACCTCTGGTTATGGTCAGGGGATGCTCAGCAGTCACTGCAGGCTCAGCAAGGACCAGAGTCCAGCCCACACATGGGAGATTTTAAAGAGGAGAGAAAGACCAAATCAACATTTTCTAACTCCCTCAGCTGTAACTCAGCTCCTTTAATCCCCAAGAGGAGGGAGCCCCGTGCCCTTGAGTAAAGAAGGAAGGCAGGAACTGAGGGCTCTAGCACACTACCACTGCCTCTGGACCAGAAATATCAGTGTTTTCAGCAATGTCATGGTGCCCCTGGCTAAAGAGATGGAAGCATATTTACACAGAACAAGTTCTAAACTGACTGAACAAATTATTAATAATGAATTAATATTTTCTTGTCCTTTCAAGCATCTTTGGTTATTCAAGTGAAGCTTTCCTTAAAGCCGCAGGATTAAACAGCACAGTTTTAACTTTATTGCACTGAAACTTGATAATGTAGATAAAAAGTAGGATGAAGTGGAAGCTGTGGATTGCAACAGTACCTGAGGAAGCTTCCTTCCTTCAAAGACCATCTGCATGTTATAGAAGTACACCAGTACCACAGGGAGAGCAGAGTTTGCTTATCAGGGCACAATGGTGAGTGAATCTGGGACTGGTGACTGCATCTCCAGCAGGAGTAGGAGCATGTTGAGGTAACAGCAGCTCTCTGTTTTTTGGGAGGATCCACAAAGCCAGCAGCTCTTCAGGTCACTCTGAGCATTACAGCTGCATGACACCACACCCTTACAAACCTCATCCTCCTGCTCTATCCACACCAAAAAAGGTTCACTGAAACATAAGCATCTCCAGCAGGAGTAGACACAATCTGGGACTGGTGACTGCATCTCCAGCAGGAGTAGGACCCCACAGTGGCCAAAGTTCACCCACTCATGGAGAAACCTCTCTCTCAGCTCTGTCTGTGGGGACAGAGCTCGTGGGGATGGGAAAGGCTGAAGGACAGCTGTGCTTCATGCTAAACATGCAATGCACCAGGACTAATGGCCAACACAATGTAAAGGCAGCTTTTAAAATGTCCTTGTAGGGCTCCTATGACTCCTCACCATCACTGATAAACCCTGACATGGCGAGGTTGTCACATGTGCCCCTTCTCTGGCACCACTGTAACACTTCAGGCAACTGGGAGAACACCCATTTGACTGTGCTCAGTCCTAATCCAGAAGAAAGGATTTCCAATGTGTCTGTAGGAATGAAGTCACAGAAGCCAAACTGACCCAAGGTTTTTTGTTTGCTGGGGTTTTTTTCTATCTTGATAAACAAATCCTGCCCAGGCTGCTTAGCAGATCCCTGCCCTGGGGGTTTCTGTGCATCTAAGACTCCAACACTGCAAGCATCTTTGCTAAGGTAGCATAAAATTTCAGAGCACATAGTTAATGTTCAAATGGCAGAGTATATTGATTCGCTGCCCATCCCCTAGTATCTTAAGTTTACCCAGAAGACTATTTTATTTAATTAACTTGGTGCTTTATTAATATAAATATTCCACTATTGATCATAAGAGAAGCTGACGCATGTTTGAGTCAGACATACATCAGATCCATTTAATGGAGCTCCACTTAGAAGAGTAGTTGGCTCTAAATCAAGGTAAATGGCAGCAAGTGCTCCTTTGGGATGACAGGGTTTAGCTGAATCTATAACATTTTTACGGAGCTAGTTTTCTTAAAAGCAGAAAACGTATGGAAATTAGAAATGAAAATGGTCTCTCCTTGCACGTATCAATTAAGCATGTCAATACCTTAATTAAATTGCTCAACTTAATGAGATTTATACCAATGAATATGTTTTATAGTTATAATAGCTTTTTTGGCTACTGTTCAAGATGTCAAATAAATTGTGAAAAGAGGATTAAAAAAAGTAGTAATTGACATTCTGAACTGAAGCCAGTATTTTTTCTCCTCATTTTTTCCCTTCATTCATGTGATTTTGGAGAACGTATAAATAAAGTAATGAACCCTGTAATAGCTTTGCTTTTAAAAATGCCTTTCTTTTCCAGTTCTAATCCTTCTTATCAAGTTCTCTAAGTAGCACACCATTTGAATTAAGAAGCACTTCAGCCTAAATGATTATAGGGTTTTTCCCCTTTGAGGCTCACTACCATGTCTTTCCTCCAAGCAAAAACAAAGAAAAACTTTTCTCTCCAGACATGCAGTTACTCCAAAGACTTCTTGTCAGACTAGGGCAGCATAAATGCCTGGAAGCACAAGGATCTTACACCACAAGCAATGGGGACTTCTACTCCCATCCTGGACTGCTTCCAATCTTGTATCCCCCTTCTCTGGGATAAAAAATAAAAAATGAAAAAAAACCCCACTGGATGCTGCATTTCCTGGCATAATTCCTGCCTCCATCCTAAATGCATTCTGCAACCTTGACAAAGCCATCAGCTGTGTCAGAGACACAGTTCTACAGTAAATGAGACTTTGGATTTCCTTGTGGGTCCCTTCCAGCTCAGGATATTCTAGGACAAGGGTTTATATGTAAGAAATGCCTGACTTTCATGTAGAAATGAAATACCTTCTCAAGAGGGAAGTGTTGCAAAAGTGCCTTCCCTGAAATTGCTGCAGACACACCCAGCAGAACTGAAGGTGAGCAAACACAAACACAAAGCACCTTTTCTCTGCCAAAAACAAACTGAGGAGAAAGTTCTGCTCGTGTGTGATTCTCTCTCATTGCCTGGTAAAAAATACAGAAAAACTGAAGATAAAAACCATCCCAGGGGAGCTTCAACCACAAAACATCTAAGTAAAACAAGAGCATTTGTTATTCCTTCACCTTTCCTCTCAGCTGAACAATTTATTGGATTTTATTTGAAAAGTAATATCCAGCTCAAGTCTTTGCATAATTTAAATTTCAGGTTGCTATTTAAGTGAAGAGATTCTGCCTGTAAATACTACAAAAAAGTATTTATTTTAGTTATTCTATGAACTGCACCAGGTTTTGTAAGACCTTTAACTAAACTATAATTAAAACCAAATACAAGTTGACAGTGGTCATTCAGAACCAAGAAATGGAGCAGCTATGTGCTTTTTCATGTCTTATTTCTGGTCAGTAAGAGATAAACCTTGTGTTTTGACTTTATTTCTTATCCTTATTAAATGTTTTCTCTGTAAAGCCAACCTAATTTTTCTCCTTGATCAAAACATTAAATCGATTTCTTTAGCTGAATTCCATGCCAGCATCTCTGACAGTGAAGGATAAACTCCTTGATATAAAGGAGTTTGTTAGATTTAAAAAAACAAAAAAACAAAAAAACCTTAAGAACAAGGGCTGAAATGTCAGGAAAGAAGAAGAAGAAATTTTACCAGCCTCATCCTACCTCTCCCCATTATTTTTACAAATATCTAAGACATGAACTGATTTTTCAGCTAACACAAGCAGAATTTGCTGTATTTATGGCAATGATTTTCATGTACTGAAGTACTATTATTTAAATAAAATAGAAAGTAACTTCTGATTTGATTCTGGTACCCACTATTTCTCCACATAGGTGAACTACAACCAAATGCTTTCTGTTGGAATGGGCTCATTTCACTTAGAGTGTTTGGTTACAGCCTGAAAATTCCAGCTGACCATGCCAGTGGAGCTTTCCACCCCTTTATTGCAGTAGTGGGTAGGCTGGGCTAAAGAACTACCAAACACTAATTCATTGCATATTGCTAAATTTATAACTAATTAACTACACTTCAGGAACAAATTACCCATTCCAGCCAGCTGATGGCCTAAAAAAGGTTATAAACCAAAAAAGTCAAAGCTTTCCCACTTGGTCTGTCTGCTGTGACCTCTCCACAGCAGAGTCTCTTCTTTGCAGAGAGTGTGGATGTGGACTTTTTTTCTTCTCTCAACATTCAGAACTGCATTCCCCCCCTTTTTCTGCACTGACATTAAACTGGTTTGTTACCTCACAGTACATTCTCAGATTTTCTCCCCTTTCTCTTTAATGCCTAAATTTTCATTCTCACATTCATTTGTGAAATTGCAGATGAAAAATTAATATTTTTTATTTAAATAAAAACTATTAAACTTTTACTTTTGATATCATTTAACACTAAATATTTCATATAAAAAATTGCTGACAGGTGTGACATCTCAATACATCACTATTAGAGACAGCAGGATCTACATGATAACTTTAAACCTAAGTTTTCCTAGGGAATGTCAGAATCCATGAAGCAAAGAAGCTGTATAACAAATTGCTGGGTTATATGTAATTTCTTAAAAGGCCTTTATTTTCCAAGTTTTTCATCCACTAAAAATGAAAAGCAGGACTAGTTTCAGCTCAGGCAATAATGCAAAGCAAAGCTGAAGCCCTTACAACTGCTTGAGTGTTCCACACTTATGAATAATGGGAGGATTAGATTGGTTAAGAGATAATCAATTTAATTTTTCTTCTTGGTACTTATTCTATACCAGGTACACAACTTTGTTATAAAACGTGCTGTGGTCTTCCTGGAAAAGGATGAATAGAGACGTTCACAGATTTAAAGAAAAGAATTTAATCAAAAGACTTGATGCAGAACCAAAGCAACAGTCATTCTAACAGGGAAGTGATATTAGGCTTTTTAAATGTTTGACTGATTAGAGCCAATCACTTGAGAAAAAGATTGGTTTTTCCTCAGTGTTAATGAGACTGAAGTTTTGGGTATCTGACTCCAAATCACAGAAACTACAGAATCAAAGCTGGAACACCCTAATGAGCAGATTTTCTCATTACTGAAGAAGTTGCTCAGGATTTTTTTTCTTTTTAATAAATAAATTTTAAAAAAAAAGTTACAGGATTCTTTTGACAATTCAAATGGAATCATGAAACTCAGCTGCCTGGATGCTCTCTTATGTTAAGCAGTATCTGAAAGGCAGCATTTCTGAGAATGACAAGCTGCAGAAAACCCAGCTATGGTGTAGAACCTGCAGAAGTCTCAGAAAATATTTTCTAGAGAAGCTTCTCCAGATTTTGGTGCTCTACAGTACTTCAAATTGCAATTGAAGGCATCAGCTATATATTCAATTTTTTAAAAACCCCCAAACCCACAATAAACCCCAAAATTAATCCTCTCACAGGAGCCTCCCTGGCTGTCCCTGGGCTCCTGGAGCACCATTGCTCACACCACGCCCCAAGTGCTGCAGTGACCTTCAAATTAGGGCCTCAGAATGCAACACTTCCATTTTATAAACAGAAAACACTCTTCATTTACTTTAAACCAAGGCTTGCAACACAATCCAAAAGAAATAACTGTCTTTCAAATAAAACAGAACTACTGCTTTAGTTAGTTGTTGCTTTAAGTTTTACAAGATAAAGAGGTACTTTTCACTTAAATGTCATATTATTATTAAAAACACACATGTCAAGAGCAAATAATTAGGGAATATCTATTTTGTGAATATATTTAAAAGAGAAAAGATGTTTCTTCAAATCTAAGTATGCAATTATGCAGAAAATACAGCAAAAAAATGATTTTTAGCAGGTCATGCTAAAACTTATACCTAAGTAGTGTTCTGTAGGCAAAAAGAGAAAATACATTACAAATACTGTCTAAAACTAATAAAATATTTTTAATGTGAAACTAATACTAAATATTTTACCTTTAATGAAATCAGCTAAGATTAAGGGAGCCAAGAATGCATACAGCCAATGTCTGCTGGATAAGGGATTGATTAATGCTTGGTATTACTGGAAAAAAGCGGAGTACCCAGTGTGGTCCACCTTCCTGGAAGGTCTGGTGAGACAAAAAATCACAGTTTCTCTGTGTACAAACCAGGTACACGACTTTGTTATAAAATTTGCTGTGGTCTTCCTGGAAAAGGATGAACAGAGATGTTCAGAGATTTAAAGAAAGGAATTTATGGTAACAACTCTTGCCTACCAGCACCAAAGCGAATCCATTCTGCCTCACACTCCAACACCAGCACAGCACAGCTAAACCTTGGGAGCATTTCTTATTTTCCACTTTGAATGGGAACTTTTAGCACTTGATCCAGAGGCAGAAGTGCCAGCCTAGAAGTACTCAGCTTGCATTAGAGCATTATAAATCAGGGGACTTAAACGTTTTTTTGCAACATGTATTAAAGGAGTTACAAAATACTGAACAGATACATAAAGTAGTTACTAGAGTGTTCTCTACAGAAACTTGTTTATGAGTAGAAAAGGGTTCTTTAGACACCTTCAGCAGGCTGAAATTTGAAAAGGTTCAGCTAAGAGAGAAAGACATAAACAAATTGCACCTAACTTAAAGCAAGGCCTTTGTAGGGGCCAGGCTCTGGTTGAGTGGAGAAGAAGAGGTCACCATTTGCCTTTTGTTCCTGTCTCCTCACCCTTCCACCCATGGATCTCCTCAGTGACCCCTCACTAAAGCAGGTGAGCTTGTCCTAAGGCAAGGCTGGCTCCACACTGTGCTCAGGGCACCCCAAACCCCACGGAGATGCTGCTCCACAGGGTCCCAGCTCTGCCACGGCACAACCCAACAACAGCTGCCTGGGAGCAAGGCCCATCCACCAGCAACGCTCCAAAGCCTCCCAGAAAAAGAAGAAATGACCCTTCTGACTCAAGAAAAGGGGTTTTTTGGTGGCAGCCACTGGAGAACAGACCACGGGTGAAGTTTGCTGCTTGGGTGGTGGCAGCTTCTCTTTTCTCTTCCTCTGTTGTTTTGAAAGGGAAAATGTGAGTCTGTAGGGGTTCCAAATTGCTTTTTCAGCTTGGTACAATGACAAAGGTTGGCAAGCCTCATTTCCAAAGGCAAACTTTCTTTTCCCAAGGAAATGTATGATTTTCAGGTGAGTTTACATTTAAAAATAAGATTTATCCAATATGACCTTTAAAACCTCCATCCTTCTGCCAACATTGCCACAGCTCAGTGGTCAACTTTTATTGTTTTTATTTTCAACCTATTCTAGTAAGAAAACAATGTACTTTCTAAAGCCTGAATGCCTGCTATCTTTATGGTTTTCATTTGCTGACAATGCCAACTGTTTGGGTCTTCTAGTGATATATCAAAAATTTGTTATTTCATAAACAACTTGCATAACAAGGATGGAAAGAAGGGCAAGAAAAATCAGTGGTTTAAGATGAACTTGATAGAATTATGCAATTTATTAGTATTTTAGGCTAAACAAATTTTTGCTGAGCTATTTTCTCTAGGCAAATAACATCCAAGTGCAGACAGGAGAGACAAACAATTGATAAAATTGCTCAAATGTGAAACTCATAACTTCATTTGTTCTTCATAATTCAAGATCAGCTTACAGTCTCATACTTAAGTTAGGTACTTCTTTATATCCTTTCAAGGAATGAGACCGAAGTATTATCCAGAGAATATTCTTTGATGTATATGCAGTTATACATATTTTTACTAAGCTGATGTTAAATAAGTGAAATTTCACGTTCTGGAACATATTGAAAATGTTTGATTCTATGGGAAATCAACAAGAACAAAAACACCCATGCCCTACAAACATACAAAATCTCTCACATTAATAATAAATTAATTTGGAATAGGGAAGAAAATCCAGAGAATTAAAAATTGTCTCAGGTCAAATCCAACTATAATGACAAAGGACTGCAATATTCTGTTCTCAGTGACCACTACCATAAATTGAATGTCTGCAGCTCAGAATATGATTTAGATTTTTTCTTTTGTGCTTTCATCATATATAAGCCAGCCTGATTATTGCTGATACTGAGTTTAACTTGGGACTTCTCACTATCTGAAACTAAAGAACATCACAGGGATGGGGAAGTCATGGAATTAGGAAGCCGATTTCATTTTCTTCTGAGGTTCTCTGGGCTCTAACCAGTCTCAAGTCCCACCAAGAGGAACCATAACTGTGAGAGCCTCAAGGTTGATTTCCTCAGTCCCATCCCACACACACTGACAATATCTGTGTACTCCCCTCTGTCTCCTTTCCCTGTTTCCACCTCCTGCACACTTTATATTTCAGTTGAGTTCCTCCTTGGCACCTTCCCTTGAATTCCTGCTCATCGGGGGGACTGGCTGAGCCTGGCGATGTCCCTGCCTATGGCAGAAGGTTTGAACTACAGGATCTTTAAGTTCCCTTCCAACACAAATCATTCTGTGATTGTTGATCCTTCAACACTTGTGCTTCTGGTACAATGAATGTCACCCAGAGCCAGTTAGAAACTCTACAAATAAATGGAGTTTAAAACATTTTCATGTAAGGGCGCTCTGGAAATATTTTGTTGGACTTGGTAATACATCTTTCTGACAGCCCTCAACTGAACTCATATGTGAGTAGGCAAACAGAGTTTGTCCTCGTTTCTGTAGAGAATTAGAAACTCTGTCTTCTGTTTTCCAAAGAGAGGAGGCAGAAAAGGGAGAGAAGGAAGAAGGGAAACAAAAAAAGCACAACTCCAACACATTGTAAACTAAAAATATTTCCAAAGCAGTGCCACTGTTCTAAGTGTCACTAACTGCTTCCTTTTATCCTCCTGGAACCAGGAATGCAGGGACAGCGCTGTGGGACAGCCCAGCCCAGCATGGAGCTCTCATCTCTGTATTATGCATCATTTGCTGTGCTGGGCTCAAGGCATTACTGCTGCCCTTCATTACTGCTAATGGAATCCCAAGGTCAACGACCAGTCATAAATGTCCATTCTAAATAAAATGTATTGAAGACACCCTCCCCAATGTCTTTTACAAAGGTTCCTGGTCAGACCAGGAGTGTCAAATACCCAGTTGACCTTTCAAGATAAAAAACATTATCAGCTGCATGGATTTAGATTTTAATCTGTCTCAGTTAAGCACACCCACCGAGATTAGATATTTCCTGTGGGCTGTTCACAGTTTGTGACATGTTTTATCAATATTCATTTTCTCTCCTCCCTGCTCACATTGCTTCTCCCACGTGGTGGTCTCATATCATGCATATGCATGAGGTCTGTGGTGGGAGTACTGGTATTGTAAGAGTGCTCTAACACTCCTTGGCGTTTTGTTTTAAAAAATATATCTTTTGTATATTTAGTTTGCATGTCTGTCCCTTCTCACACAGAACAGCTGTAAATCATTAAGGAAAACCCCAAACCCCTCACTGGGCAGGATAATAATGATAAAATTCACAGATAAAAAAGAAAAAAAAAAACCAACAATGTGACAGAGAAAGTAAAAAAAACCCAACCTAATCAACCTAAAAACCACAGACAAAAACATGTAGAATTTTCTATGCTCTGACCATAGGATAAAGATACTTCTGATATACTTCAATTGCATAGAGATTTATAACTTCCCTTAAAACATTTGTTATAGTACAGGGATTTACAACTTTCCAAACAAGACTGAAATGCTTTATTTATATTGCATCTTTGCAGATCTCTTTTTAGTTTGGGTTTTTTCCCCTCCAGTTAAGAGGCACTGCTTTTGACAGCAGATGTAATCTTCTAGATGTACTAGATGTAAATAGTAAATTCTAAAAATGTTTTGAAAATGCTGTTAAATGTTCCATTGGATGGAAACAAGTTAACAACACAGCACAAAAGTGTTTTACCTTCACTTAATAAGTTTTACAGAGCAAGCATTTCAGTCATACTGTACATGCACCTGTCTGTTTAGATCAAAAGGGTTAATTTTATATGGGTTTGTTGGAGCACATTGTTTGTTTCAAAGGAGCTACACTAGCCAGATGCCAAGATGATACAATAAACAGCCATGCCAAATCTAATGAATTAAGAAAAAGAGAACCACATGAAGAAATTTTCACATGAAATCAGGTAATGAGAGAAAAGATGAGGATACATTGAAATAAGAAGAAAAAGTCTAATATTGAAATTGTAGAAAGGTTCTGAACTTGAAGACTGATATATAACTGCCTTTACATCACACCTGCATGTTTTACTCTAGTAAGTAAAAAATTATTCATTTTAACATAGAAACACTGGAACTTCAAATAAATCCATACACTAGTAAATCCTGCCGAGAAAGGATTCATTTTCTGTTGAGGGATCAAAAAAAACAACAAGATTAATTAAAATTTTATCATACCATTTCTTAGAACAAAATTTTGCATTTAACTACACCGCTGTGTTGTTAAGGCTCGCATCAAACAGGCCGACAGAGGCTTCTTGAAGACAGGCAAGGAAAAAAAGCTGAAAAGGGATGATGGGCTCATTACAGATGCTAATGCAGTTTAATGACCAATTAGATTTCTTTTTTAAACAAGGTAAAAGCAGTGGAGGAGTCCAGCTGTGCTGCTAACAGAAGCCAAAGGCACTGCAAGGCGCTGGGAGTGTTGTGATGTGCGTTATTAACCCAGTGCCAGATAAGCCTCTATCCAGAACAGCATTAATGGCTCAGAAAACTCCCTGCTCCTTCAGTTTGAGCCACCTGAAGCTATTTGCATTTTCAATTCCTTTTCATACAGATTAGTTAGAAGGTGGTAAAACCCCAATAGCCAGTGGAACAATATATCCTGGATATATTGCAGGGGGCAGCAATGTGAATTCTTTCAGATGTTTTCAGCACGTGCTTCTCTTCGCATGCTGAATGTCACACCCAGGTGTTCTCCTGGCTTGGGCTGGAGCAATTCCAGCTTTCTGGAATCAGCAGCCCTGTTGCTACTGCAGCCATGCTGAAGGGGACCATGGCTGGCACAGCAAAGCCCTCAGCAGCAGGACAAACGGCACCACCAACACAGAACCTCCTGCTGACACACAAGATACCCCCAGAGCACCAGAACTCAGGAACAGGAGCCCTGCAGGGTGTGGTAAAGCATTAGCAGGTATGATAGGAGTATTAAAATGCAGGTCAGGATTGGATCAGCTTGGTGACACTGGCTCCCACATCTTCCCCTCCACCTGTAACACACCTACTTGTGGGGCCATACATAAATATCCTATTAACTGCTAGATTGCACTTATAAACTTCATGTATTTCAAATGCTATCCCACACCCCATTTGATCACTTAGTGGCAGAAGCTCTAAAACACAACTATGACACTCCAACGCAGAACAGCTACATTTCACAAAGATGCAACCATTATTTAGGAAAATTAATAATTTTGCAGGTCTAAGCCTACACTCGTTATGAGTATTTAAATGCAGAATCACAGAAGCATTTAGGTTGGAAAAGACCTCAGCGACCATCAAGTCCAAGCTTTGAGTGATCACCAGTCAACCAGATCATGGCACTGAGTGCCACATCCAGCCAGTTCTTGAACACTTATTACTGGAGAATATTATTTAAATCAAGAATATTCATACCACATTATTTTAAGGTTTCAGAATAAATATAACACCACCTGTGAAAAAAATTCAGTTCTAATATACCGGAACCCCTGAGTTATCCAGAATTTAGATTCCTGAACCGTGCATGCTGTGATCAGGTTTCATGCATATGAAAAATTCAGGTTTTTTAAGATTTCATATTTTATAATAGTAAGCAACTAAAATAATATGGGTTAGAAGGATATCTGTGGTTATAATGAAACAAATATGTGTTTCTGTTTGTCTTATACACTCTACAGATACACCCAAAATGCTTTTAAAATGCATATGCATTTTTTTTAACTTTCAAGCTTAGAAATAAAATAAAATATATTTATTTGCCTGAAGGAAGTTTCTTTTCCACAGAGTGGTTGATGTCTCAGCCTTCAACATTGTCACAGAAAGCCCTGTGAAGTTCAGCAGTGCTTGCACAGTGCTGCAGTTGGAAGAAAGAATCCCTTCTCTGTATTTAAGTGAATGTAGAAATCTCTCGTGGAAAGCAGACAGCTCAGCATTAATCCCGTGGTGTCTAGTGCAAAAACTGTTTTAAAAGCCAATATAAGTCTGTATGAAGTTACTCTGTTAAAGATCACACAACTAACAAGATCCTATCCTAATAAATTCCTGTCACAAATGTCAGCCTCTGATCCTGTAAAATGTTACCTGGATTTCTGCAAGGGAGGCAGCCAAAGCACCAACACACCATGCAGAAATCACTGCACTGAAATACCTCCTGGATCTGCTGTTTTATCACCACACTGATAAAAAAGTACATCAGCTGTTGGTTTGATAGCAGATGGAAGAGAATAAAAAGTAAACTGCAGCACACACAAAGGGAAAAAAGTTATCTTGCCAAGGAGTGGGTGATGTCTAAATTCAATACAGTAATAAAGGGTACTTGTGTAGTAAGCAGGCAAATCCCTGGTAAGTATAACAAATGAATCCTGACACCAGTCCATTTAATACACTCTCTCCCACAGCTCTTTATGAATGTTCCTTCCACTAAAGCTCCATTGAGCCAATCTACTTCAACATTACCTTGTATTGAAACTACTGCACTCAGCTCTGTCTCCCAGATAATTCTTAGGAGCTGGGCACTTTGTTCATCTGCCTCTTTGCTACCAAGGAATAAACCAGAAAACATTGTTAAAAGCTGATCCTGGAAATATCAAGGTTTCAGCATAATCAAAACTGTACATGTAGTGTTTGAGAAAGCTGGCTGGGGCTGTTATGAAGGGAAATACAGACACAGCTTGCAGATCAAAGGTGTTTGAGAAAATGCATTAACCTGCTTTAAAAAATGAAAGGGTAAAATTCCTAAAATAAATGGCTACTTCTCCCTTGCAAAAGGAGATGTGTTATATAGCAGCTACCTTACAAAGAACTCTACTGCTGTAGAAACAGCCCCCTTGCACAAACCATGTTCCTTACCCATCCTGTGCCCCACAACCTTTCTGCTCCCAGAACGTGGAGAAACCCCTGAATGCAAATGAGATGAATAGAACAAAATGACCTCAGGTTCAAATCCTATAAAATACCTCTAGCTAGGTTTTTACAAGCTCTTCTTTGAGATATGTTTAATTAAAATAAAAGCATGATATATGCTGCTGTGCAGAGCCTTTCTGATAACCAGAGTGGCTAAGAAATAACGACATAAAAGTTCCCCTTAAGACAGTTATTTTAGAAAGGCACAGAGATTTCTGCATCTGCTGCTCGTGGGCCATTTATCATATGCCTACTAATTTTTCCAGTGCTTCAAGCATGTTTCAGGAGGAGTTTATGGAAAAAAAAAGAAAGATAGGGCTTTTTTCTTCTAATCTCTGCTTCACTTGAAAACAGAAAGAAAGTATTTTTCATGATATCTTTTTGTTCTGAGGAAAATTTAAAGGGAAAAGATCTCGAGCCTGCTGGACTTGAACTGATGTTTAGTGTGTTTTCACTTAGAAAATGCACATTTCTTATGTGCTTGTTGTGAGTTTGCCAGAACATGACAAATATTTATTTTTTGCAGAGAATCAGTATATGCCACATCAGACATACCAGTCCCTCTCTGCTCTGGATAATCTCCAAAGCTGTGACAATACAAAGCACATGAGAAAGCAGAAGGATCCTCAGCCTCCTTGTGGTGATAGCAAACTACTTCACTGCCTGGACCCAAAACAATTTCAAGACAGCTTTTAAAATCTTTCTTATTGAGAAGAAAATGGAAGATGGATTATGTTACCTATGTAAACCCTTATGGAGATGCCATTTTTGTTGACAAAAAATAAATTGAAAACCAAGTAATTTTCATCTAAACCCTTCAACTTACTGAGAGTCTGCTGGGGCTCTGGTGGGTGGGATGGGAAGAGAGCAGAGCCACAGTCAGTGCAAACCAGCAGATTTCTCTCCAGGAGGGTTTGCAGGCCACAAGGCTCTGCTCCATCTTCTCTCCCTGCAGCATCTTTTCAAATCCTAACTTGGCCTGACCTTTCTAAATTCTGCATTCACTGGAGGGGAGAGTTTATTCCTTGCTGCCACCAGATTATTGCAGTCTCCTTATCTCCAGCATGCCTTCAGGAATTCAGGCTGCAAACAGCAGTCCCTCCTCAAACCCTGCCAGAAGAATTGCCTTTGGAGATGATTATGGACTGCCAGCCCTTAGGCACAGCTTTCCAAAGCAGGGTGAGCCCTGCCCCTGCCAGCCCTGGCCACTCCAGCAGTGTCTCGGGTCTCTGCTGCTCACAGTGACCCCCAGATGTGTCAGAAAGTCTCTTTTCCCAGCCCAGTGCTCAAAGAAGGAGTCAGAGCTCTTCAGTTCTCAGTCTCAAGGTTGTTTATTGTTCCTTATCTATAAAAATTTTTCTCCTGTCCAGCTGAGGTCCATTTAGCAAGACAGTCCAGGCACTCTGCTTGCCCTGGGGTGGTGTTATGTCTTTATACTAAAAACTACTGGTACAATATTTACAATTACTTTCCAATACCTATCACCTATGTTAGACAGTGAGCTTCTACTCTAAACCAATCTAAAAGTGCCAACATCACCCAGAAGATGGAGGCCAAGAAGAAGAAGGAGAAAGGCTGGACATGCCCAGATCCCTCCATCTTGCCGCCTGAACCCCCATTCTAAAAACCCCCAAAATCTATTTTTCACCCTGTGATAAATTCACCATCATTCTACTTAATTTGTCATGGCTTGCAGATCTTCATCTAAGGCTGGTGATTTGCTCCATGAGTGATAATCAAACCCACAGGTGTCTTGAGCTCTGTGCCACCACAGGCACCTTGGGCTCAGTGCCAGGGTCTCTGAGCCCCCAGGCAGGGGTGTTGGCTGCTCAGGACAGCCAGAGGGATGTCCTGGGTTCTGGCACAGCACCTCTCCCAGGGCTGTCACCCCCTCGGGCAGTAACTCCTGCAGAGGGGCCAGCTGGAGGTGTGACAGCCCCCACAGCAGTGGCCCACATCAGCACAGGGATGTTTGCACAGAGCACTGCCTTCCACCCCTAAGAGAGATCACTGCAAGGGCAAAGGTCTGGGGAGCTCACACAAACTTCACAACTGCATGGGCACAAACAGCAAAGCCAGCACTGCCCAGTGCCAAATTCAGCACCAAGAATCCTTCCCCTGGGCTCTGTCAAGGCTTCCACCTCGCTGTGTGACAGTTCTGAACTCCAGGAATTCGACAGGAGCCCTGCACCTGGCTGGGGGACAGGGAAGCAGTGATTCCTGCAGCTATTACACTGTGGTAGAAGGACAAAGGGTGAGTTTTGTTCTCCCAGCAGCAGCATCACTGCTCACCAGTGCAGTCCCATAGAGATTAGGGCCCACTGGAACAGCCCAGCTGGCTCTACCCCCTGAAATGAGCCAACATTGCCCTCATTTATACAGGGTAAGGTAATGGTGCTGATTGAGGCAACAGACACATTCCAGCTCAACCACTGGACCTGAGTCCAGGCATCTGGAAACCAACACTGAGGTGAAGAGTAAGCAAAGGTCACAGAAAATTGCTACAAAATTGGGATTTTTTATACAGAAATCTTAGGTAATCAGCAGCAGTTATACAGCTGGTGCCTGTCTGAACACAGAACAGCCATTCTTGAACTGTCAGGCCAAGCTTCCCTCTCTTCATCAAGGCTATAAAGCAATAAAAATGTTTAGAGGAGGGCTCTTTAGAAAACAAGCAACCTATGGAGTAGGAGGTATGAATGACCCCTGATCAACAGCGTGGTGCTACGGTCAGAACACGACCTTGATATTTTTCTACCTAAAATCAGCACTGAAAGGTGAAAAAACAAGCAAAAAGAGAGAATCAAAATACCACTAAGTATCTTTGCACTGATAGACAATCACCAGATAAAGCCACCTCAGTCACAGGAGAGTTTGGAAGGAACCTCATGTGGATCTCCCTTCCCAAAGCAGGGCCAACTAGAACGGGATACTCAATTTCCAAATTGCTTCATTTTCTGTACTTCAATTTGTGCCATTGCATTGGGCACCACTGAGAACAGCCTGAGCCCCTCATCACTACCCCACCCACCTGGGGTATTCACAGACATGATAAAACCTCCCTCAGGGCTGCTGCCCTCCAGGATGAAAAGCCCCAGCTCTCAGCTTCTCCTCTAAAGTCAGATCTGCTTTTTTTTTTTTTTTTTTTGGAGTTATATTCTTAGTAATTTGATTTTTTTTTTCTTCCACCACTTCTGTTGGAGACAAGTCTTGATCTCCAGCTATGTCAGTGCCCCTACTAAAAAGGCTTTGGAAAACCACTCACCTCCTGAAAAATTATAAAACTTATATGCTGTAAATATAAATATACATCTATACATCAATAAAAATTACATAATAGCTTTAGGACATCAATTATCTCAAAAAAATGATGTCTTCAAGGGTGCCAAGTATCCTTAAGGAAATAATGGCTCCTAACACACATTCTGTGATACTGTTGGTCTTCAAGGCTGGCAGGTTATTGATATAAATTACATGTAATTAGCCTTATTAAAGCCTATAGTACAATAATACTGCTGTATGAAGGAACTCCCTATGTTAATTAGCACTCCAGTTACAACCCATTCTTTTGCAGATCTCCTGGTCTGATACAGCCACTGGACTCTGCACAGCTCACAGCTCACAGGAAGACAAGAATCTGCCACAGACACGGTTTTATGTCAGCTCCTTTCTGCTCCAAGGCACAACGTGTGGGTTAGACAGGATGCAGACTATTCCAGCATGATTAAGTTGGGTTTTAAGCACCTTCCACGTGCAATGAGATCTGAGAGGAGCCAGGAATGTATGGAAGAAAATTTTAGATTTAATGGACAATGTGTGTACACATTATCAGAAATGAGGATACAGAAAGATTTTTCCTGAGGAAAGGAATGCTGTCTCTCCCTCCTACATTTTGACAAATGAGGATCATTAGCTAGCAAGAAATCAAGAGAAACCTCTGTTGTTCCAATTATTTTCTTTGCTCCCATGGGTATGACAGCTTCACACAGAACATTCCCAACAGAGCAGTAAGTTTTCCATTCCCCCATACCTAAACATTTCACTATTTCCAAGATCACATGTGAGCTTACTTGCAAGTAACCTGTGCCTTTTTATGGTTATTGATAACAAATGTAAAGACCTGAATGACAAAGCTTGGGTTCAAAGACCAGGTGAACACCACCTTTCCTGTCTTTTCCATTTACCCTCCAAATCTTCCCTCTCAAACAGGAGAAGCAGCCTTTCAGCCAAAGGAGGAGGACTTGCCTTCTGCAAGACAGCTTGGAAAGCAGGCAATGAGCATCAGAAATTGTCTCCTGTTGGAGTGGGTTCAAAACCTGCCACTCCCTGACAGAACAGGGAGTCCCCAACAGCAACGAGTGGCTCTGCTGGCAGAGCCCTTTGGCCTCCCTGTTGAAGCTGTGCCATTGACAGGAAGAAAATTAAACCTAGAAAGTCAGAAATAGAAAGTAGCCGGTAAAAAGAGTTGCCTGGAGGAAGGAAAAGTTGAGTTGTCAGTCCTTGCTGTAAAGCTATTTATACACTTTACCCAGTGACATGCATGTGAATGTGATCTCCTGGAGCAGGGAGGGGAGGTGATCTCACAGGCACTGGGTTTAGCCCTCATCTTCCCAGCACCAGGAGAATGATTGCACACAACTGACTCCAGAGATGAATTGCTTCTGATTCATGCCTGTGTGAAGCCAGAGTAAACCACTTAATTAGATTAACAGATCTAATAAGCAGGGAGCTGTGTAAAGATCTTAAAGCTCCAGCTTCCCCCCTGAGGGACATCCTTCACACACCTACCCAAAGAGTTCTGGGGTTTTGTTACCATAATAGCAAACAAAATCTCCAAAAGATGCACCCAAACTGCCCCAGCAATAACCTTTGTAGAGGTCTTAAAATCCTTTGGCCTCTATATTCAGGGGTAAAAAGTAAAAACACGCAGACAATTACATGCATTAAAACATCAGATGGGTTTCACTGTAGGTGAAATACATAGTCCATTCCTTTAAATTAAACTAAAAGACATTTCCTTCCCCTCCTTTGCCTGCTCCCTCACCCTCTCATCTGTAGGATGGGGCATGCTGCTTTTTCCTTAAGAAGCACACCAGATTTCCTGTCTTAAACACACTCTATAATTAACAACCAGCAAATAATGAGTACCCAGGATATATAAGTCTATTAGAGTGCTGGCAGTGCTAAAGACTCATGCTGTTTCACTGTGAGCTCCACTTGAAGAGGTGATTTATGGAGGACATTTTTTCATTAAGTAATAGCAAATGGTTTCCACCCTCGCAGTACCCAGCAATCTTCAGGGAACAGCACAGTGATATTGAGTCCCTTTCTGGAGAGGAACATTTCAAGGACTTTGGCTGGAACATAAAATGACAATCATTTACTCAAGGTCAGGAAAAAATAAGGGGAAATACAACCAGAGGTTAAGCATAAGGTGCTCAATTGCATAAGATCTGTCAGTTAGAGAAATAATACAGTTGCTGAGAAACTACCAGCAGCTCTAACCATACCCTTGCAGAAATAAAGAGGGCCATATTGTCACCATGTGTTTCAAAATACCATTGCTATTGCTACTTCTGTAGTTGTTACCCCTAAGGAGCTAAACTCTTATTCCCCTTAATTACTCTAAATACTTCTACCTTGAGTAAATCATAGACAAAGCTCCACTCTGAAGGGACACAGCCCTGAGCACTGCCTGGGTGCCAGCTAATGCCACACAATATTGGTACCTAATCACTTTAATCACCAGCTTCCCTCTACCCCAGGAGTAACCACACAGAAGAACAACAACATACAATTACATTGGCACTCCTGCTACTGCACATCCACTTTCTCTGCAGCCCTCCAGGGCTATTTACTATGAGACTGAAGAGGGATTTCTTCAGTGTACAGACATGCAAAAATCAAAACCTCATAATTATAATACTTTGTCTTCCAGGGAACTAATGTAAGGCATTTAAATATTGTAATAATATTAAAATAAACTTTGCAACTTTCATGGGTATTTTTTTTTCACACATCATGAATGCTGACACTGAATTCCCAGTGGCAGCAAACCAAAGTACTGACAGAGCTAGGAAAAGTCCACTGGAGTCTTGGTTCCCCAAGATCCAACACTGATTTTCTGAAATGTTTTCTCCCCCTTGTAATAATTAAAAACTATTGCCTATTTTGAAATAACTCAGGAGTCCAACTCAGTACACACAGCTACTAACACAGCCTAATCTTCTGCCATGCCAAGAAGAGATTTTGCTCTGACCTGTTCCCACAAGACAGAAATACCAGGCAAAAAAAAAAAAAAATCACCTCCATATACTAAATTTATTCAACAACTCTTTTGTGTTAAAACAAAATGAGATTTTTTTTCTGATGAATCATTGCATTCTTACAGGAAAGTACAAGAGGACAGAAAATCTTAAGTCCCACTGTAATTCAAGGAGTGAGCTGAACACTGGTAAAGTAGTTTATTTCTAACACCCACCTGAGCCTGAAAGAACCTCCCTGCCTGTAATATCCCTGAGCCCAGGAATGAAGGCAGCATGAGGTAACACCAACACACAGAAACACAATTCCATGGCTGTTCCCTGGCCAAGGCCATGGCTCCCCCACAGTGCTCACTGCAAACACCAAGGTACAGATTCACCCCACTCCTGAAAGCACCATCAGCTGGAGCACACAATTGCCTCTCAACACACACAGCACTTGCTACGTGCTCACTTTTCCATTTAAATTGACTCTGTAATAGCCTGAAGATGAGAGGAAAGCAAGAACAGAGCCAAATAATTTGTTCAGTCATCATGACTTTACTACTTCTCTTAATTCCTTTCTTTAGTACCTCATGTAATGGGGGAGATTTTTCAAGAGCTGCAGCTCCACTCAAGAACAAAAAGCTGTTTCCTCAGAGTTCAAATGAGCATGAATGCTAAGTTATCATAAAAAAGGAGCCTTGCTTTCTGAGCTCAGTGGAGCCCCATATCTGCTCTCAGGTTGAGAGATGAGCAGCAGCCCCTGGGACTCTGAACCCCACCGTGGGCAGGGCTGCCTGGGCAGGATGGATTTTGCAGTTTTGTGGCTGTTCTGACCCCAAGAGCTCTTCAGGCAGCTCCACACACTGAGTGTCCCCCCTGCCTTCTGGAGATGAGAACATCTCCCCCTCCTTCACTGCCACAAACAGGGTTTGCTGTTGAAATCCAACAGGCCCCAGTCGTACCAAACACTTAGAGGGTTATTAGAAATCTCACATGGCAAAACATGCTTTCCATAATGCCTCTGTGAAAACACTCTCAGACTCCTCAGAAAATCTTAATCTGTCGCTCTTGAAAACACAAAAACTGCTGTGTGTGCTCCCTTGGGGGAAAAAATAGATTGTAATTATCTTCTGCTCATTTTACCACTTGAAAGCAGCCATGTTTTCAAAAACCCAGTGGATTTTTGAATTCTCCAGGAGCCAGAAGATGTGCAAGGGATTAATTTTATTTTCTTAACAGCACTGGGCCTCCTAAGGTCACGTGTTTCAATGTGCTTTCACACAAGTGCTCTCCCAGAGCAGCATCAACAACCAGATAAAACCACACTGCAGCAACACACACGCACAGGTAACAAAACAGTGTCTCATAAACAACTCCTCAATTATTAACTAAAAGTTCTTAATTTAATGAATCTTAATTTAGTGGGATTTAATGCCACCTCGCTTTTCTGTCATCTCTTCACTCATGATGTTTTCTAGAAATTTAATTTGTCACAATGTGTACTTTTCCATGAATGGCAAGGGATACATTTTGGCTAACAAGCAATGAACAGACCTTCTACCTGCCCAAATTTCTCCTTGACACTGCAAAAAGCTCATGTTAAGAGATATTTGGCAGCTTGCTAAAGAAAAAAAGATGAATTTTTAAAGATATAAAAACTGTCCTGCGAAATAATCAGTTTTCAAAAGTAATACTTTCAGTTTTAATACATCTGTTAACATCCTGCCCTTCACAGTAATTTCTATTACCTAAAATAGTTTGTGCTGCTTAGAAAATCCCTCAAAAAGAAGCAAAAAATAGTAGTTAGTACAACTACACACATTTATTTCATGGGAATCCATTCAGTACTCCTAATATCCCTTACACAGTACAATGAAAGATATGAGCAAGAGTTCAGAGCCTGCATGCTTGTCTTGCTCAGAACTGGATTCTATGCATCTTAATTACTTTAATTCATGACATTTAAAGCTGAAATGTAGATTAGAGTGAAAGCTCAAATGTTTCAGCAGCCCTGTATTGTAATGCTGTCCTTGGGTTTTAAAAAGGAAGGAAGGATTTGGAGAATTCACTTTTAGTCTGAGTTTTCAAATACCCCTGAAGCCTGGATTTCATCCTGCCAGAAGAGTATGCAAGACTCATTTCACTCACCCAAACAGGGACATTCTGGCTTACAAAAGACAAAGCATTTCAAGATGAATGTTTCCATTTAGTACAACACAAATACTATTTGTATTATTTAGCATAAATACTGTAACTAGGAGCCGAGTTAGTAAGTGAAATTTGTTAATTTAAGTATTAAAAAATGCAGCTCAGCTAAAGTCTGGTGGAAAGTATATTTCCATTGAGTTCCAATACACAGTCTGTGTTCCTACACCCACAGCTTCAGAATTTTCCTAATATTTAGCAATACTGTAAAGGGCAGAAGGGGACACAGAACATCATTTTCCAAGTGCCACATAATTCTTCAAAGCTATCACTCCCTTTCCCTCAACTAATGTTAAAGGTGAAAAGAGCAAAATCATCCATTATTGAGGGCTTGGTTCAGCATTTCTGCAATTTTAAATACTTTTATGTGATACAAGTGCATGCAGGAAAGTTGGGTTTGTCTCCATTTATGCTGATAAATAAACATTTCAGGTTTTTTTCCTTGCTTGTTTGATTGGGATATATCTTTAGCCAGTGTGACTTGTTGAGAAATCACTAAACCATATTTGAATATTCCCTCAGGATGTAGCAGGGGGACTGCAGGTCCCTTCAGAGGGGCTCACTTGCCCTGGGCAGTGGGACAAGTGATTTAGGGTTTGCTCAGCCAAAGGGATGCTGGATGTGACACTCCCTGCAGCAGTGCCCAGCCACTTGGCCTAAAAGGAAGAACTCGGCTGAAAAATTCTCCTGAAGTTGAATTGTGAAGGATTTTCAACAGCCTGGGTAACTCTGGTGAGTGCAAAGGCCCTGTGGTGGTTTATTGGCATTTGTTGACACAACTGTACGCTGTAAGTGCTGCACCTGATCCAGGGCAGCTCTGCTTCACTGACAGCATCAGCTTCCAAAGTGAAAATCCCTCAGCCCACAGAAATGTTCTTCCACAGAGCTGAGAGATCAACATGACTACAGGTAACTGATATATTTAACAGAAAGTGAAGTTAGCATCAAATTATAAAATAATTGTATTATTTAGCAGCTCCATGAATGACCCATTCTGCTGCAATGATCTATTCGGTTTTTAGGTAGAGTTTCTGAACAAATAAATAATATAGATAATGCTACCTAAATTGAGGACTCTGCTCAAACAGAAGATACTGGAAGTACTAAATTTAATATGTACCAGGTAAACAGACCTCAGTTCTATTTGGGAGAGATTGGATTTGTCAGGAAGGGAATCCAGCTCAGCCTGCAGCAACTTTGGGCTGAGATACTCACATTTCAGAGAAATGGAAAGACAGAGAATAACAGGTGCCAGCAGGAGCATGGCAAAGAAAATCAGAAATTCTGTCACAGAGCCAAGAAACAACATTGGAAATGTCACCATTTCCTGTTGTCTCTTTTTTCACTATTCACAGGAGTATTTACTGACCTGAGAAAGATGAGTACAAGCAGGGAGTTTAGATGCAGCATCAAAAGAAAGCTGTGGATAGAGCACTGAGTGTCCCAGTGACTGATGCAAACACTGCATTTCAGCTACAAGAAACCAAGAGATTGGCCACAGAGAAAGGCTGAAGATAGGAGATTTTCCTCAGAACAAAACTGGCTTACAAAAGTGACAAAAAATAATTTTATTACTGTAATGGAACTACCTCAATATCCAGCAGGGGCTACACCTGATCACCTGCACTGCATTTCCAGGATGCTTAGCAAGAGAGAGAAAATAGATAATGTGAATGCCAGACATTTAGCTGGAGGTACAGGAAAGGGTTGGTAAACTCAGAAAGATTTGAACTGACCCTGAACAAGGGACAGCAGAACAAATGAGATCATTACACACAGTAAAACATGATCTGCAGCCTGGCAGCTCCTGCATTAAAGCCTCAAATTGTAACAGTGAGAAAATCAAATAAATATGAGTATAATAATTTGGTTTATCATCTTAAAATCCACTGTGGCTTGGCCATTAACTACCAGTGGTCACATTATTTACTGGTGTTGCTTTGCCTATTTGTCATGAATAATAGCATTTCTTTTGGTTCATTTCCTCTCTGCTGCCTTTGGGAAGGGACACAATATAACTACTTAATAGTTTATGTCATTCTTTAAAAAATTGTTTATAGTTTAAGAACTAAAATCATGGTATTTAATCTATGCTGGATGCTGAAACATTATTCTCATTATACATACAGTTTAAAATTATTTTAAATTAAACTTCTTGGCATAAAAAATACAAACTAATGTCTCAAAGAAGTTTTAATCTTGATCAAATCTATTAGTCTTGATCAAATCTATCAAATTTTGTTTGTTAGTTGAACCAAAACAGTGATGTGCCTTAAAGTACTTAAGAGCTTCTGGGATCTTCAAGCTCTTCAGATGTTTCAAAGGCCTGTATTGTGCAGAAAAATTGCCACAAAACAGATAAACAGACTGGAAATGCCATTGACACCTCACAATCAATATATTTTCTCTTTCAAAAATAGCCCCAAAGTCCCTCATGGAAAACAAAATTATGGAATGACTAAATTCAGTCCTTAGGTAGAAAGAAAAAGTTTTATGAAAATGAAACTGCTGAGACATCAAAAAGTATTAAGTAAAATTTTCAGTAATAAGAGGTTATTTGATTAACTTCTTTGATTTCAGCATTTCAAGTTGAAAGTCTTTAGTCCACAAAGCTGTTTTGATTCCATACAAACAGTAAATTGTTCAGTTCCCCCTGAACTTCATTTTCTTCTACCACTCTAACTTCCAGCTCATTGGGGTGGATTTTCCAGCAGCACAGTCTGGTTCAAAGGTTCAGCCCTGCAGGTATTTAATACAAGAGCCACCCTATTAAGGCAGATGAAAATTGTACATATCCACCAGATTTTATGGCAAAGCTGCTTTAAGACCTGCAAAAAGGGAATGAAAGCAGTTTTAAACCATGCTTTAAACCTTCCCCATGCCCCTGGCTGAGGGTGGGCAGCCTCAGAGGAGGCCCTTACTTTGAAATTTAGGAAAGATAATTATGAAATTACTTCATTATGAATTCAAAGAAGAAAAAGAGGTAAAAGAAACCATCAAGGATTTCAAATGCACACAATTATACTCATTTTAGACAAGAATAAGCTGAAGAAAAAGTTCCAGGAAAACAACAGGTCATTTTGCAGTGGTAAATACTGCAGTGATGTTATCCTGGGGACCTGTGCAGTTGAGAGGCACATCAGAAAGGACCTGCTCACTAAATCCTAAAAAGCCTTTTTCACACATTTCCAGACTGATCACACACCATAACAACAGCTGCCGTCCAGCTTGCCTATTTAATAGCTTTTTAAATTAAAATTTTTAAAAAAGGCTGATTTCTAATGGAAATGGAAGTTCCTCGTGGAGATGGAAAATTTATCCAGAAGTAGAGAGGAAATGAACTGAGAGCTAAGTGTTGAAATTCTGCAGCAGTATCCACTAGGGATGACCACCTCTTCCTTGCAGAGTGCTGGACATAAAGGGAATTCAGATTTCCTGATGTTTGGGGGAGCAGGAAACTACAGTGGCTCCAATAAATAAAATCCATCAAGCACATGTTTGAACAAAAGCACTCCTGAAAACACTGCTCCCTTCATAAGCATAAGGCAACACTTTGTGTTTCCATGCAGAACTGATATTTCCTATTGGCAAAACACTGCAGTAGGCATTTAAGTAATTTTTTTAAAGCATTTTCAAAGGGGGTGTTTTTTAAAAAGTTACTTTCTAAGAAGTCAAAGGTGTTATCTGTTCATATTTAAATTACAACTAAGTCAAAATAAATTCAGAAGAATATGAAGACTAAAGGATAGTAAGAGCTCATTCTGTTTCTAATTATGTTTTGTGATATAGCTAAAACTTAATTCACCAGATGATGCAAATCACACTTATAATCAAGGAGCTCCTTTAAACAGAAGGATAATCCTTAGCATTTGGCAAAAGATTAGAACAAAATTAATTGTCTCTATCATCCACAAAGATTGACAATATAAATATGTGGATCAGTGGATCAATGCAGACTTCACAGTGAAAATCCTTATAAAAAGGCAGGTGTATCCACATGGATTTTTTTATATTTCTATCTAAAAAGAAATCTGAGTATTAATCATTTTACCTTTCTCCTACTCTAGTAGATAATTTCAAAGTTTTCTTTTATAATTTTAAAAGAAAAAAAATACCACTTTTCATTACATTGAACATACTGAAATTGAAGCAATGCACAAACAAGAAAAAAAAGGAAAACTATCTTATTTTCATGTCACTGGAGTAAGGTTGATCCAAAATGCTTTGAAGATTGCTTTGCAATGCTTTTGCCAACTTAAAAAGCATCATTGCTTTAAGAAATAATTCGAGCTGCACATGGGGGGAATGCAATGTGCATTCATGTGGGCCTGGTGCAGCTCTTCAGGGCTGGAAGATACTGAGAGGAACTGGAAAGAAAAGAACTGCTTTATAAAAAGTTTCTCTAAACTTCAGCTCAAACGTGAATAAATGACAAATCAGAAGGACAAGAAGAGAATGTGGGCCACTGTTCCTTTCAAACAGCATCCAAAAGAGATGTGCTACTTGTAGCCCATAATTTCAACATGAATATTAATGTATGTTTTGAGAAACATAAAAAAAATCCCCAAAACAAATCGAATATAGATCCAAAACGACAGATTTTTAACCCTACCTACTAGAATAGGAAAACTTACACAAAAAAATAAAAAGCATTTATGTAAGCCTTAAATAACAAGCTCTCCACATATTATCTGGGGAAAACAATAAAAATCCATCACATTATAGACAATACTGCTGAAGTCTTAATTTTGCAGCAGCCAGGAAGGACTCTGAGCATCCTGCCTGGAGCACTTTGCTGCTGTTCTCAACTGGAAGTTAGACACCAAGGGGAAAAAAGTCACATTTTTTTCATTTGCAGCCTCACTGCAGATAGAATCACCAACACCCAGCCAGGCTCATAATCCTAAAGAGCTCAAATGCCATTTTTAAATGCTTAATAGAATTTGTAGGAAGTTATACAGCCCTTTAATTGCTCTGCATTATGACTACCCAGTATTTTTGTTAGACAGACTGGAGCCTAAAGGTGTGAATCAGAAGATGCACTACTCATATTGCAAATTAAATCAGCCCTAGAATGCAGCTTGAGAATTTTAGCAGAAATTAACTTTTAGAGCAAAGTTTGTGAGCAAATCTAATTAACTTCAAAACATTAACATCACATATGGACCAGTACAAGCACCCAAACCAGCAGCAGCTAAAATATTGCACAAAATAATGCCAGCATGGTCACATCCTCATACAAATATTTTAACATCAAGCCCATACTGCTGAAAAGCTGAACTTAAGAAAACTGAGCACAGGAATCATGAAGATGTGATCTTATACTTTAAAACTTAACTTCTTTTTTAGGTTGCCTTGGAGAAAAAACATACCACCTTTGCCTTAGTTTAATCCTGCACTAATAATAACCACATATGTCCCCCATAAATACTGTATAAATTTGTATACTGTGTATATTTATATTTATGAATATATTTATATATCACAAATACATAGCAACAATTTACAACATATATGATGAAACACAAAAGTGCCATCAGCTTATGTAAAAAATTAACACTACAGTAGCAGGGCAAGAAATTATTATCTCTATTTCAAACAGAAAATATTCAGTTTTGAGATGAAAAATGGTCATTCTAGAGATATAAAAGTTGAGTACAGGTGTAAAAATACCTGGAAGTCTGAGACCTCGTGGATAGTGTGGTTGCTTTGATTCACTCTTGAATTTATATCTACCTATGCTAACCTTCTCAATTTCAATGAAGAAAGAATTCTACTTCAAGTTTTCCTCCCGTGAAATAAGAGACTTGCAGAACTGAATTACAACCCCTTGAAAACAGAGATTTAATAGAACCATCAAAGAGCACAGCTGCACTATTGGATACCACTCTAATTAATATTACATAATCCATACAACACATGTGATCAATTTCGAGGTCCCAGGCGGTTCTTAAATGAATGAATGCAATTTGTAAGCTCTGATCTGTCACTTCCACTTAGAGCAGAAGTGTCTACATTTCATATTACATTGTAATGCATGCTGGAAGCCTGTATCAGAACTCCAATTACTCATATCATGATCAAGTTCCACGGACATAATTAGGAAATGGGGAAGCCAGGACCCATAAAACCACGAGATGATGGCAGAGGAAAAGTAGGGAGAGAAGTAGGAAAAAAGTTACCAAAGGGTCAAGTGTAACCTGCTTGGAAAGGCTGCAGTGATTGTCCATTGGCTGGCACTGGGAGGAGGAATTTCCCCAAATCTGCTTTACTTTAGGGTTATTTTGCATGAAGTGGAAAAATGAGCAGTTTAAGCTGTATACTTTAAAGGAAAATTAGGTGCTGAATCTGGGAAAACTTAACAGAAATCTTTCTGCAAGTCTTATTTCCTATGCCTATTCCATTACAGTTAAAAGGAAGTACAGCTTCAATCCCTTAGCAAGTCATCCAGCAAAAAGAAATCTGTACACATTCAGTGCTGATTGTCTTTGATCAGGGAAGGGACTTGCCATGCTAAAGCACAAGCAAGAGCTGCAGTTTTCACAGCAAATTCCATGAATTTCTAGATTTGAACTACTGAACTATAGCCCCCTTTAGAAAGACTGAAAGGTTACACTTAGTTAAGCTCAAAACCTGTGTCCACAGCAAAAACTGGAACAGAAAATGAAATAGATCTGAGATCTTCCTAATAGATTTAACATCTCATTTAGAAAATGTCGGCAGGAACACTCCATTTTAGCAAACTTTTTGATTAAACAACAAAATAAATGCTGAAGTGCTTTTACTTCAAAATTTTCCAAATAATTCTATAGAACGAAATATTTGGAAATGTACAAATTCCACAGACAAGACAGCTAACAAGCCATTAGTGGTAGTGAATCAAATCCAAATGCTTCCACCAAGGAAATCCAAGACAATGATTTTTTTTCCACAGCCAGGCTTCACATCCAAGTGACATTGTGTATAACTAAAGCTGGTGACAGCGCAGGTCTGGGAAGGAAAGCTCTGGGCTGGCAGCCTTTGCTCCAATGCACTCAAAGCCACCTCATTCACAGCCATTAACCTTTTTTTTTTTCTCCTCACAGAGTATAATACTTACTTCATAAGATGCTGAAACAATTAATGTAATTTAAAAACATCATCTAGTACTGCCTACGGAATGGCAAATCTTTTCCAGAACGAAAATAAATCAGATGTAATGTTTTAGAGTAAATACATGCATGAAAAAAGATACTATAATTACACTCACTAAATATGGCTCCAGATAATTATTATGCCGGCTTTCATTGAAAGAAAAAAAAAAATGAAATGAAAGAAGGGAAGAAAACCATTTTAGGAAGGGGAGGGGAAAGCCAGGGCAGTGACGTTAGCAATGTTCCATTATGTCCTTATTTAATTCTATGGCAAAGTTCCCATTGACTTCAATGAGAGTACGATTTGGCAGGAGAGAGACAAGCAGAACGAAATAGTTTCAAAGCAATTTTAATGCACTGTTTTCCTTTCTCAACTCTGACAAACTAATTTCCTTTTTTTTTTTTCCTTTCCCTACTCTTTTCTTTATTGTTGTTGATGCAGTTGTTGTACTCCAATAGAAAGCAGCTCTTCAGCAGCTTCGGAAATGCTGTACATAGAAAACACAGCAAGGCCCATCATGCGTGGAAGATGATAATAATCAAACTAGAACTGCATTTAGTGACAGAGTAGTTAGTGTGAGTGAAGTGCAAGGCTGGAAATTGAAATCTGCACAGCCTGACTGGTTAATAACAACCATCACTCAGTGTTTATACCAATCCAAATCAGAGCGAAAGAAGCGAGAGACAAAGGAGAAGAAAATGCAAGTGAAAAGCCATGGGGTTGGGAAATATTGAACCGGCTGTGAACTTACTGAAGTGATTGTTAATCAGTCTAATGTTTTTTCAGAGAAAAGGCATAGCATCACACAAACTATTACATATAAAATGAACTCCAACCTTTCAAATACAGAAATACTTGGGACTATTTCGTCACTGCAGAAAATGCTCATCAGCTCCTATAGCAATGCAGACGGCAACAGGCAGCATTTACGAGAGAAGAGCCAGATAAATGCACTACCCTGAATTATTTATTAGAAAAATCCGTTTCAAGGACGCAGAGGATTTCCACGCCGGTGTGACAGATTTTGAACACTTTGTGTTATTGTGTGTAATGAGTCGCTTCCCCCGCGGCCGTGCGGGGAGCGCCGTGCCCAGCGCCGGCGCCTCTCTCGTTCCGCTGGGCTCTGCTGCACAGCTAATCCTTTCACAATGGCCCTAATCCAGTTAGCGGCCAGCGATGGTGAAATGTCAGCCTAATTGGATAACAGCCTGCCATTCTGGGATTATTCCATTAGGGCAGCAGGCCCCGCTCGAGGGGACGCCCAGCAGCGCTGCGGGGCCCTCGGCCGCTCCCTGCCTCCCTGGCCCGCTCCTCAGGGCGGCCGCACACTGACACCAGCGGCCTCGCCCGAATTAAAACCATCTTGGGGAAAATATTCATTTGCACTACGTTTTTAGTTACTAGAAGCTAAGTAACTTCCCAGCTTTGGAGTACTGCAGAATGGATCTGCTCTGTCGCCTCATGGGCACTCGCCATCTCCCCCCTTCCC
The DNA here is from genome assembly GCF_023055355.1 of Agelaius tricolor. NCBI lineage: Eukaryota > Metazoa > Chordata > Aves > Passeriformes > Icteridae > Agelaius > Agelaius tricolor. The sequence goes on along the minus strand of NW_027269278.1, from coordinate 4,567,638 downwards.
TCCTTGGTGTCCCCTCAGCCGCAGTGCCAGGTGGGCTGGGAGCAGGATGACAACAGGGCCACCCCAGCAAGTGGCGGCTTGGAGTGGGGACCTGGGGACACTGGCAGAGTTGCTGACAAAGCCTTTGTGTCCTGCTTCCCTCACATCCCTGCGGAGCCAGGGAAGCACTCAGCCTGCTGAGGACAGGAGAGGGACACAGTCCCACCTCCAGCTCACGTCCTGCTCCAGGCCCCTTGAGCCTCCCACCAGCTCTGCCCGCAGCTCCGCTGTGGGACTGATGGAAAACACCGCTTGAATCAAGCGGAAAATGTACAATGCATGTTCACATGAACAATAAAACAGCCGGCGGGATTTCTGTGGCTGTCACCAAACGCTGCCCACACTCTAACAGGACATGCCCTGCCTCACATCCCTGTGCCACAGGTACCCCACAGGTGATGGAGCATGGGGACCCACAGCGTGGACCAACAGTGACACCTGGGGGAGAGAGAGGCGGGATGAGCACAGCTCCCTCCCCCTCCTCAGGTACCCGCCATGGCTGAGCCCTCACCTGGGGCCAAACCCTCACCCACGCCTGGGCCTTCCACCTGCATGGAGACATCACTGCTTCAACTCCAACCTCTGGCAATCCACTTACTGCCAGTGGAGCTGAGCCTGGAGTGACATTGATTTGCTGTGAGGAGCCAGTGCAGTCATCATTTCATATCCAAAACAAGAAAAGCACACAGATATTTATGTTCTTATTGATGGTAATGCAAATTTTACTCCAGGTGGAAGATTGCTCTCACAAAAACATTTCTATTCCCCTCAGAGAAAATAAGAGGCCATGAGAGGGACTACAGTATTATTCGAAGAATCATTTTGGGCTAAAACCCCACATTTTAGAAGGAAAAAATGAGGATTTTTTTAAGTTGTTTTATGTAGATACATACATATTTAAAACTCCCTGTGAAAAACTCTGTAGCTTGTCTTCACTACAGACTGAAACTGAATGATGCACTCAAAAAAAGAATCAATGACCTCCCACGCTTTCTTCTTACCCTCCTCCCAGTCTGCACCAGCTTCACAACTCCCACACTTGACTTCTTGCCTCCCTTCTGAACTACCTGCCTCCCTGACCACAGTGTCACTATTTATTTTTTTGTTCTTATCTCCAGGGCAAAGGGCTGGTGGGGGCTCCTGCCTGCACTCGATTACCCACAGACATTTTCCTCTGCTGTGATGGAGGAAGCAAAGCCCCTTCAGCAGGAGATGGGAATCTCCACAGCCTCCTGTGTGCCCAGGGCTGCTGTGGGTGTGTGGCTGGGCACCTGTGGGGCAGGAGCAGCTCCTGCAGCCTGGCACAGCACGGAGACAAGAGATTAAACCAGCACTTCCAGAGAGTCACTGCAAATTCTCTGCTCTCTTTCCTAATGGGAAAGTTGGCTTCTCTGAAAATAAAGTCTGCATCTTGAACAACTCTTTCAGTGTTCCAAGGAACTGCAGGGGTACCTGTGAGAACACAGTGTCCTCTCAAATGCTTTTCCTGAGTTACTATAAATTTGATCAACAAAAATCACAGCGAATTGCTCAGTGCTGTAAGTTAACTTGACAACAGCAGTTTTCCTCTCTGACTCCATTTGTTGTCCATAGCTCAGAGCTGTGTTTTTTGAGGGGGGTTGCATAAAGCTTTTTCTTGGTTTTGTTTTTTTTTTTTTCTATTTACAAGTCAGTACCAAACAACTCCCAGAAGCCATTACTTTTATCACCTTGAAGTCTTCTGGAGAATACTTTTGTACAAGCATTTGAAAAAAGCTCATTACAATCCTGTAACAGGTTGTTGTTTTTTTTTTTCCTCTAACACCCATTTCCTCTCCCTTATATGACTATTTTGCTGTTTCTTCCTTGCAGAAATACTCTTGCTTTGCAACTCCAGATCACTGATTTCTAGACAAACTCATGGTGCTGTCACTGCAGGGCAGCTGATGCTGCATTGACAGCAGAAGGGATTTGAGCAGAGCATCCCCCCAAGACCAACCAGAGCTCCAGGCAGTGCTGCAGCTCTTCCCCCTCACAGCCACGTGGGCAGAGGGGAGGTGAGAGCCTGACCAAGGGGATTACAGCTCTCAGGGCTTGGGGTGGGATCAAACAGGAGCAAAAGGGGCACCAAGAGGACACTGCTCATAGATGGGTGCTCAGTCCAGTAGGAAGCACCTGCCAGGTTGTAGGTTGTGCTCTCAGGGCCATAGCACCAATGTGCAAAAGCCTTGGTTCCTCCTGAAGAGCATTTTCCTGTTGTAAGACTGCCTCTTCCACATAGCACAAGTTTGGAAACAGGAATAGAGGTGGGTGAGGGAGGTCCCAGACAGAATCAGTGATTCTATTTTGCATGAAGCAATGATAGGAAGGAAACTTCAATCACTAATAAGACAATTGACTCTTTCCAAAGCATGACTCAAAAACTTGAATTACTAAACACATTTCATGTAGTCAGAACTGAGGAGACAGAACAAAGAAATCTACTAGAACAAATGGATTGATACACCTGTAGGAGCCACAAATTTCAGATCTCATGTCATCTTAGGAAAAGGGTATGTCTGAGTGACCATGTGAGTAAAAATCCAAGTGGTCACACTCAAAACCAGCACCTAACACACAGACAAGCGAGCAGACAGCATTGCTGTGCTCTACAGCAGCACTTCTCCTGCACTGCAGGCATGAAATCCTGCTGCAGGCATGAAATCCTGCTGCAGTGATGCCAACAGTGCACAGTCACCCAGCTGAGCCAAAACTGAGTCCTTCCTGATGGCAACAATCCTAAGGGTTTGCCTGGGCATTAGGACATTCCCCACATGAGTGCAAACAGGGGATGCAGTCAAAAAATCAGAACAAAAGAAGACAGGAAGTATTTATGCTATGATAAGGGCTGTGAGAATATGTGAATGAAATGCTCAGGCTGAGTGGAACAACATCTGACAGATAATCTGAAAAACTTTCTGACTAAATAAGGAAAGGACTGAGCAACTCTGTATAATAACTAGGACTGGAAATTCCAAGCACTATTAAAATGTATCCACTCCCTGCAAGCTCAGAGTGTAGTTTTACAAAACTGCTTATTAAAAATATTTCCTTTAATCATATGTACAAGAGCTCATAAAATGAGAGGAGTGTGGCACAAACTTAGTGATTCAAGACCACAAACCATAAAAGGTTGTACTTTTTTGCACAGTTACATGCAAAATTTACAGCTCTTAAAACAGCCACGTGACTTTTTAGTCATTCACACTCAGGATGCATTAGGACTGCACTAACTCACTAGGCTGATGTGATCCAATTATTAGGGAGTCCCAGAAAGCTGGGAACAACTGAAGGTCCTGAAAGTTTTCATCATTATTAATAAATGATCCAAGAGCTATTGCATTATTAAAACTAGGAAGAATCATGAAATAAGTAAAGAGCACCTTAATTATCAAATATTCAATCACTAAACTCATAACCAGTGGAAAACAAAGCTTTCTGCAGGCATGGATTACTTGTCCATAGGAATACACAAACTTTGTGGCCTTTTGAAAATTTATATTTGTTATATAGATCTGCATATTAAAAAAAGTTAACGAAGCACAAGAACTCCCAGATCTTATAATTGATGAGAATATAAGGTGTGCCCTTAAAATGGTCACCCAGCTCTCAGCAGGTTTTAAGGTGCTCTGGGGCAGGGTCCTGTGTGTCTGGAACAGAGGGCAGGAGATTGAAACTCTTGCTCAGGCACACCATGGGAGCCACAAATCCAAAGGAAGCAGATTCCTGGGCAGACCTGTGGCCTCCTGGGTGGCCTTGCCTCTGTTGTATCAGCATCAGGGGACACCACAGCTCAGGGACCTGTGATCCAGGAGAGGAGGACAGGCAGCTCACACAGATGTGTGGCTCCACTGGTGCACAGGGCTTGTCTGAACCCTCACACTTTGTGATTTAATGGGATCAATTTTCACATGCTTCCACACACTTCGAAATTTAATTGGTTGTGAAATATGCTGAAGAGTTCAAAAGTGTTCTTTGATATAAATAGAATTGCTCATTGTAAAAGATGTTGGCAGCGTTGCATTTTATTTTTATACAAAACATTGGAAATGGTCTCTACCAAATTTCCATGAAGATGGATCACAGGTTTAACAGGATAGAGTGGATGAGGGGAAAACCAAGATTCAGGAGAGGGCAGAGCCTGATAGAGCTGAAGATAAAAAGAGAGACCTCATTTTTCTTTCCATCCTGAACATTACAGCTGTAACAGCTTTATTACCACAGCTTTATGTATGTTTACATTTTTTTGCTGATTGTTGGCATTACAGCCACATCTGGTATCATTTTTCTTAACTTGCCTTATTACCATTTGTAACATGTTTCCCCCTACTCCCTGAGCCTCTCAAGGATCAATCTTGCCTTGCCATTCCACCCTGTCTTGCCCTCCTACCTCTCCTCTAAGTGTCAGGCTTTCTAAAACCTTCTAAAGGTAATCAGAACATGAACAAATCTTTTTCATCCCCATTTCTTTTTATTTTTTTTTCCTTTTAAATAAGAAAGAATGCAACGAGCAGGGCTGATTTGCACCCTGCCTGTTTGGCTGTGCTAGCACTGCTCTCATACCCTAATTCCAGCTCCCACTCTGATCTGCTGGCCAAACAACATATTTAATTATATCATGCTGGTGGTACCAGGCCCAGAGAACTGCTCTGCTGGCAGAGTTTTCCTAAACTGACCCCATGGCCAGGATTCAGCTTCCAATAAATCTCAGGCTACACAGTGCAAATTTATCACCTGGGAGAAACCCCCTCCTTCATTCAGCACTGAGTTATGGGGGACCATGAAATTTCATTTCATCAAAGTAAATCTAGAGCCCCCCCTGTCCTCCTTCCAGGTTCCTAGCTTCAAGTAATTAACAACCTGTGACATTTGCACATTTTCACACTAATTGAGAACATAAAAAATACATTTTTATCTTAAGCACTGTTCTAAAACCTGAGGGATTACTGCTGCTATTAATGAAAAACAAAAATCCAGATTTTTTTTTAGGATTGGGGGAATCAAATTTTTCATTAAAATTCAGTTATTGAGGAAAAAAAAAATTATTTAAGGCATCTCATTTAATCAGAAAATACTTGTTTCACACTAGCATTTATACATGAACCTGAAATAAAAACTTAGAGAGCAAAAGAAAAGTTACATAATTACCAAAGGAATGATCATTCACAGAGCATGGGGAGTGCTCTTAGCAAGACAGCAAAACATCTAAATTTAGAAAATGTTACTCTTTTGTCATCTTTATAGAAATCTGAAAGATAATGATTTTTTAAAGGAGAAAGATACCTCGGTTAAAGCCATTATTTCGTAAAAAAACCCTACTACTCTCTAGCAAGACTACAGAAAATGAGAACTTTCTTCCTAGGTGGTTTTGGTGCTCTCCAAAGAGACCTGGCCCTTTGGGGTGGGTTTGTAACTGTTGGAGAAGATTTGATTTGGTGGTAATGGGTGAAATCACAGCAGCAGCACACAAAATCAATATATCCCATCACAAAATGAAGTGTCTGTATCAGAGGGGAGTTTGGAGCTGTGGCAGAGGGGAAGGGCTCCCTGTTCCAAAATCATTCTGGTACAAAGATGTGCCCCAGAGGGAGCAGCTGCTGAGCCCACAGAGCTTTTCAAGGCCTGACTCCACTGCCAGCCACCCCTAGCAGCTGCCCATCACAGAAAATGTACTGTATGGACTGTCAGGACATTAAGAAACAAACCCTCACTATTATTGCACTTGTTTCTAGTTATTCTCAGTGATTGAAGAATAAATAACTCTAGGGGCAGGGAAAAACACAGGTCTGGTTCTTTACATGGATTTGCTAAAAATGGGTATCTTTGAGGGAGTTTTGAAACATGGAGAGAAACCACCCAGGGAAGCCACAGCATCTCCTCACATCCAGGTCACACCATGTCTGCATTTTGGTAATTCCCATGCAGGAAATTGCAAAGGGAGAGATCCTTTCAGCATGGATTTGTTGGCGTTTAATCCCATTTGGAGTGCTCTACACGAAGATTTAACCCTGCCACTCTTATTTACTCCTGCCACTTAGAGGCACTCAAGGTCTTTGAAAAGGCACCTCACAACAGGCAGGTGGGTTTTATTCTGTGGACTCCTTGAATATTTTCAGTTCCCTGCTCCTTTCCTTGCCCCTTCCACCCAAGCAGCACTGAAATGGGTGCAGGCTCAGCCTGTTGGTCCTGCACTGCTTTGAAGCCACCTTAACTCTGGCTGTGCTCATTTCCCCCTAGGGCATTTTGCCAGGAAATTGAATATTCAGAGGTCTCTTGTATGGATTCTGGACTTGAATATAATATGTAGGATTATAGCTAGAAATGGAGTACATGTTACATATAATACATGTTATATCCTTGTTAAAATGATTAAAGCCCAAGCAGAAGCCTTGCATGAACAGCTATTTCACAGAGCCTCCAAAAACTTCCAATGAAGAAACCACTTTCAGTGGTTCTTTCTAGAACAAAACTAATTTAGTTTAAGAGTTTTAAGAGCCTTTTTCTCCAAAATGTATTTTGTCTTTTCTAACTTTTAATAAATGTTGTTTACATGCAGAAATGAGAAATCACTGGCTGTTCTGCAAGAAAGTAATTATTTCAAATTAGGATAAATGCATGCTGTATGCATATAGAGACTGTATTTTCATTTCTCCTTTCTGTCCTGTACCTGTGTAGCTGTAAACCTAGAGACCAATCAATTCTCACAAAATTAATTATTTTTTTACATAGCACACAAAAACACCTATACTGGAAACTCAAGTGCAGATTTTTTCACCTCTTTTTTGTATGTGGTATGGCTGGCTCCATATACTACACAGTGGACACTGCAGTCCATTGCTGAAGCTGGAGCAGGATACTAAGGCCATATATAGATGAAATATATGCCTTTATATATATATGGTATGTATGTACCTACATACATTTGCAAGAAATACATTCCATTTTTCAGTCTTCAAGTTTATGGTTTTCCCATTACAGAAGAGAGCTAATAGCAATTTTTTAAAAATTACTATAATTAACTGTGCTTTAGAGAGGCATTGGATCTTCAGAGCCTAAATTACTCTAGAGTTTTAATTAATTTTGTTAGACACTTTAGTCCTCTTTCTACTTTTCTAAATTTCACCACACAAAACTGATGTGAAATCTGATTATCAAACAAGATGTAATTTCTGTGACAGTTTAAAGACAAAAGTGACTCAAGGTTTCTGGACAGATAAAACATTATTCATTACACTAATCAGCTAATTCAACTAATTGGTTGAAAGGAAAATAATTTCTCTGACCTGCACAAGGGGCTGTGTCCTCCAAAGCAGATCTTCCACCAGTTCCTCTAAAGATACCAAACTTAGGTGCTTTAGGAACTCCCATGAGGGCTCTTTGCAGCTCCAGCCAAGGAGGCACAGCTGTGCATGGTTGTGTGGAGCTGCTCTGGCCCATTTCAACCTCACCCAACAAGGACCAGGTGCCCAAACACCTGGCCAGGCCAGCAGCCCCATCCAACACTGACACCCCAGATCTGCTCCGTTTGAAACTCCAAAAACATCTCAGCTTAAACTGACATGGTTCAGGAGGCAGAAATTAATAAAAAAGTTAAAAGTTTGGAAATATCTGAGGAAATAGGAAGAGAGGTACTTCCCCCCCTTCCCTTTCTTTTCCTCTCCACAACTAAAACGCACTGGACTTTGAAAATTCACATGAGAAAATGCAAGGATTCATCAAGAGAACTGCAGGGAGCATACACACTGGTAAAAAAAATTACTAAAGAGGAGGAGGAGGACAGGAGAGCTTTCTCTCTGAGTGTTTCATGTCCCCTGCCCCAGCAGCACTACAGCTGAACACAATCCATGTATCACAGGGTGGAAATGGGCACAGTTCCACACACTGCAAATTTATTTTGGGTTTTAACCTTGTAATTAAAATAAAAATGAAGAGTTGCACAAAAAATAAAACAAACCTGCAAAGACACTTCTCATGCAGTCCAGTTAGGAAATCCAGAAAGCTGCTGTGGCTCAGACTGACTGTGCCAACCCTCCAAAAGGCAACAGGTGTTGTAAATAAAAAACACTTGGCCCCAGCTCCACATGCCTTGATTATTTATTCTGATTTTGTGAATTAGTGTCTGGAGTTGGACAGATAAAGGACTGGGACAGCAGACAATATAACTGGCTGGTGGTAATGACAGCTGTTACCCATATGCTGACAGAAGGAGGACTTTATTTCTAGCAACTAGGATCAAAAATGTGTTTTTCTGAGAGCACCTAAGGATGGATAGGTGAGCTTTAATATAAGGAACTTCTGAGAGTTCCCACGGCAAAATGAGACCTAGATGTTAAATGAGATACTGCACATATTTTCATCAGGAATGTAAAGTTTCTCTTTTTTTGTTTTTGGGGGGGAATCATTCCTCTTATCGACTAAATGCTTTAAATATTTTAATATTCATGCACCAAGGGGAATATGAATATTTTCCTGACACAGTCCAAAGCAATCACACAACCTAAATAGCAGGCCAAGTCTGGAAGGCATATTGAGCATGTTCTCTGCTGATGATATCATAAAGGTTCCCACAATGGGAAACACATGGCACCAATTCCTCTCATTCCCCAACCTGTATGCATGAAAATTCATTCAGCTCTAATCACTGCAGTGACAGAAATCAAAAGACATCATGACCTAAAATTGAGAAAATAACAAACAGGAGGTGCCTGAATTTCACACACTAATCCCATGTTTAGATAAAACTGGGGTGCCTGAATTTCCCATACTAACCCTGTATTGAGATACACGTATTTTATCAAAGACCCAGGTGTATTCTCAAGTGATGAATAGTTTTAGTCTGAAATTCAACTTAACATTTTGAGTTCACTCCTGATAAAAAACGTAAGGTGTGATTTGGAGTTGTTTATTACCAAGTGTGTCTCAGAAGGGATGACATTAAAGCAAACCCCCTTCTCCAATATAAACATACACATGTTCACTGAAATACTGAAAAATCTGGCAAAAGCATTCCATAAAAGTGCAGTTACCAGATGGAAGTGCTATTGTAGCTGCTGCAGCTCCATGGAAGCACTTCATCATCACACTGAGAAATGCTGCCTCTTCCCTGGGAGCTGCAGTGCTCTCTCCTTTGTCTTGTGCAGGCTGCTCACCCTGAGGAGCCATTCATCCTGTCCTCTGCTGCTCACACTCTGCAGCTCCTCTGCCTGCACATCCATCCCTGCCTGAGCATCCATCCCTGCACATCCATCCCTGCACACCCATCCCTGCACATCCATCCCTGCACATCCACCTCTGCCTGTACATCCATCCCTGCCTGCACATCCATCCCTGCACACCCATCCCTGCCTGCACATCCATCCCTGCCTGAGCATCCATCCCTGCACACCCATCCCTGCACATCCATCCCTGCACACCCATCTCTGCCTGCACATCCATCCCTGCACATCCATCCCTGCACATCCATCCCTGCACATCCATCCCTGCACATCCATCCCTGCCTGCACACCCATCCCTGCACATCCATCTCTGCCTGCACATCCATCCCTGCACATCCATCCCTGCCTGCACACCCATCCCTGCACATCCATCCCTGCCTGCACATCCATCCCTGCACATCCATCCCTGACTGCACATCCACCTCTGCCTGCACATCCATCCCTGCACATCCATCCCTGCCTGCACATCCATCCCTGCCTGAGCATCCATCCCTGCACATCCATCCCTGCACACCCATCTCTGCCTGCACATCCATCCCTGCACATCCATCCCTGCCTGCACATCCATCCCTGCACATCCATCCCTACCTGCACATCCATCCCTGCCTGCACATCCATCCCTGCACATCCATCCCTGCACATCCATCTGTGCACAACCATCCCTGCACATCCATCCCTGCACAACCATCCCTGCACATCCATCCCTGCACATCCATCCCTGCACACCCATCCCTGCACATCCATCCCTGCACATCCATCCCTGCACACCCATCCCTGCACATCCATCCCTGCCTGCACATCCATCCCTGCACATCCATCCCTGCACATCCATCCCTGCACTCCCATCCCTGCACATCCATCCCTGCACACCCATCCCTGCACATCCATCCCTGCACATCCATCCCTGCCTGCACATCCATCCCTGCACATCCATCCCTGCACATCCATCCCTGCCTGCACACCCATCCATGCACATCCATCCCTGCACATCCATCCCTGCACATCCATCCCTACCTGCACATCCATCTGTGCACAACCATCCCTGCACATCCATCCCTGCACATCCATCCGTGCACAACCATACCTGCACATCCATCCCTGCACATCCATCTGTGCACAACCATCCCTGCACATCCATCCCTGCACATCCATCCCTGCACACCCATCCCTGCACATCCATCCCTGCACATCCATCCCTGCACATCCATCCCTGCACACCCATCCCTGCACATCCATCCCTGCCTGCACATCCATCCCTGCACATCCATCCCTGCACATCCATCCCTGCACACCCATCCCTGCACATCCATCCCTGCACACCCATCCCTGCACATCCATCCCTGCACATCCATCCCTGCCTGCACATCCATCCCTGCACATCCATCCCTGCACACCCATCCATGCACATCCATCCCTGCACATCCATCCCTGCACATCCATCCCTGACTGCACATCCATCCCTGCACACCCATCCATGCACATCCATCCCTGCACATCCATCTGTGCACAACCATCCCTGCACATCCATCCCTGCACATCCATCCCTGCACACCCATCCCTGCACATCCATCCCTGCACATCCATCCCTGCACATCCATCCCTGCACATCCATCCCTGCACATCCATCCCTGCACATCCATCCCTGCACATCCATCCCTGCACACCCATCCCTGCACATCCATCCCTGCACATCCATCCCTGCCTGCACATCCATCCCTGCACATCCATCCCTGCACACCCATCCATGCACATCCATCCCTGCACATCCATCCCTGCACATCCATCCCTGCACACCCATCCCTGCACAACCATCCCTGCACATCCATCCCTGCACACCCATCCCTGCACATCCATCCCTGCACATCCATCTGTGCACACCCATCCCTGCACACCCATCCCTGCACACCCATCCCTGCCTCCACAGCCACCCTGCACATCCATCCCTGCACATCCATCTGTGCACACCCATCCCTGCACACCCATCCCTGCCTCCACAGCCACCCTGCACATCCACCTTTGCCAGAGGCCAGGCAACTCTGCTGCCAGGAGGAACCCAGCAGAGATGGAGATGGACACATTCGAAATGGCAGAGAATGAATTTCCAACTCCAACCTTTCTGCAAGGGCTTGTTACATCTCTGTTTTAGAAAAGCTTTCTCAGAAAAAGCCACCAGTGTCTGTGAGATGCAGAATTAGGGAATAAGGGGTGGGGGGAAATGTCTGCAGCCAAAAATTATGTTCGAAAACTACTTCCATGAATGTGGGCAGAGAATAAAATTTTATCTTCTCTTCCTGCAAAGAGAAACCACACATCTCTCAGAAAACTTTTTAAATAATTTTGTTTTGTCTCTGCAGTTTACAAAATCCCTTCACTTCAGGCCGAATTTTTTACTATTTTGACAAGACACTTCCACAGGCATCTTGTCCAAGTTGAGAAGCAAATTCTCATGACATCTTATTTAGAGTGAGAAAACAAGGACTGCACCTTAACAGATATTTTACTTATTGATTTTCAGAAAGAAATCCCTACTTTATTTCCAAGGAAGTCAGAATATCGTTATTTTCACTTTATATATATGAGCAGAAACACAGAGAGATAAAATGAGTTAATGAGGAGAAATGCAGTAAAGAATAGACATGAGATAAAACCCAAGAATTCAGACTACTGATTCTGGTGCTGTCCCCAGAGAAAACACAGCAGCTTCTTACAGAGAGAAGAGAGGAATAAACACCATTGGGGGAAAATAAAGCAAGCCTTCATATTACACACTGATTTATCAAACCTTTCTTTAGCAAAGAAAAAGAAAAGATAGATGAAAGTTTTCCTTGAGATTGAACTACAACTGATTCAAGTGTATAAATTACTGTCATATGATGTATCAGAATGTATAATTCTAAATAAAAACCCACTTGATACTTTTAGACAGAATGCAAGCCAAGCACAGGAAAATCACAGAGCTACTGTTCTGGTGGCTCAGAACAGTAAGTCATTTTACAAGTGCCATTCCATCTCATCTCCCCATATATCCCTTCCACACAATGGCCAGGTGAGAATTCAGCCCCTTTCCTGAGTGCTGAACAAGCTCTGCAGACACACAGTCTGGCACAAAATAATGGGTTTTTCTTCAGTGACTATTATCATCCTGACCAGTAACATTTTTTCTTCACAGCCACAAAGACTCAGCACAAGAAGGGACTGACAGAACCACCCAGCACAGGGAGCTGAGCTGCAGAGCCAGCAGATTGCAGAGGAAGAGCTGCTATCTGCAGCAAGTAAAAATCAAACAAGTGATCTCATGAAAACCTTCAAAACACCCTCGGATCACTCAGAAACCTCTGAGATATGCATCAAACCTGGGTTTTTTACTGATTTGAATGCATGTGCATGGATTCACGTTGCTCCATCTGGCAGGCTTCTCTCAGAGGGTTTGGAGGAACAGGGAAGCACCTGTGGGTCCAGAGAGGCACAGGGGGATCTCACCTCTGCCTTCAAGTGTTTGGCTCTAGCCAGAGCTGTAAAGACACTTAGATCCAAATGCACATATAGAAAATAACCCCAGCGTGGTTTTATATAGATACATTTGAAAAGCTGCCTTTAGAAAAGAAATTTTAAAACTTTTTTTCCCAAAAGCTTGGTTTTTAAAAAAAAAACCCAACCCAATCTCTTTGCTCTAGTTTGCTGTTAAAAGAAGTATACAAGTTTCCTTGAAGTATTTTAACAACCACTCTTTACCTTTGTTTTTCTTCTGTGGTTTACGTATAGTTTCCCATAAAAAAATAAATTACTGTGAGACAAATGCTCCCCTTCCTATCTGGAAGCACAGCAAGAGGATGCTGTGGTGCTCTCCTGGCTGTGCCCCACACTGGAAGCTGCAGCTCCAAGAGTGTTATCACTATAGTTACAGCATTTATCCCAACAAGGAGCTTCCTCATGGGCAAATCAGAGTGCTGCGTAAATAATAAATTCTGGAGACTTCATCTTCTGCAGACACAGTGATTTATGACCTGTTTTCATGCCTTTCACTTTAGAAACTTGGCATGTGGTTTTACATAACCTGAGGTTTTTTCAGGACTCTGTTAACCCTTGCTTTGGCTGCTAGTACCATACAAATAAAGCATAATTCAAGGCTTTCTGCTGTGAGTAGTCATAGAAAATTGAGTCAAATATACACCCTAAAAGCCACTAAAAAGCATCTAACAGGAAAATAAAAACACCAGCTCAAAGAATTTTCCTGTTTTACAGCTGAGTTTTATAAGATGAAGTAGTTTAGAGAATTTTATCTTAATAAGAAAGACCAAGGTATTTCTTTAGTTCCTAAATATACAAGAAAGATAAACAGCACGCACACCATTTCTCCTTTTAGCAGACAGTTTCACAGAATAAAAAAGGAAGTCCAGCCTGTGGATGTAAACCCAAAACTGCAGGTATCATAGCTGGGACACAGGAGGCATCCAGGGCTGCAGCCAGGACAGCATGAAGTGACCCTGGATGCTCTTCCTGAGCCACCTGGCACCACTTCCTAATGCACAGAGACAGAATATCTGCTCCATTTCTCTTTAAAATCTCTTTATGACATGGCCCTGGTTAGCCATTGATCAGGAAAGCATTTGAAAACCCCCTTTTTTATATAATAGCTACTTATCAAAATTGCCCAGTAATTTTAGCAATTTTAGCCATGTGGAGGTATTGTAGGAAGCTCAGCTCTATCTGGCATAAGTGTTTCCTTTTTCTAGTTAGAGACAAAACCCAAATAACCCCAAGGCAAGAGAGTTTTTTAATCATTAATTAAATTATTTTGTTTTCTAGTGAATGACCAGCCCCCCAAAAAAATCCCATCTGAAAAATATTTCAAACAAAAGTAATTTATCAGGTACATAAGATTTTCCTTCCTGTATGTGATGCTTAAGAAGACACACAGGCTAAACTTTGAACTCCTTCAGTATCAAGAGTGAAATTTGCTTGTTATTGATCAAGCTGAGAAGACAAATGTATGGTATGAAATAAAAATGAGGCTTCTACTTTGTCACAAACTCTTCACTGATCATAAATTACAAATTTTAAGGAAAATTAATGAGGCACTAGTCAATACAGCAATCAAAAGACACAAAAGAGATCTCCAGGTTGTTTCCCTGACACATTTCAAATGTGAGCAGAATTGTTTTGAAAATTCTCAACCTAAAGTTCTAAACATGGCCACATTTGTTTATTTCATCCAGCACAATTAAAATTTAGGTGAGGAAGGAAATACAATCATAGCTAAAACCTTCCACTGGACACCCTTGTGCTGAATGAAACCTTTAGAGGTTCTGCAGGTGCAAGAGGAGGATGGATGAAATGAACCCATGTAAATTCATGACCTGCTCCTCACGAAACACAAGCACTTCAGGCACTGGTAGAGACCTGCATCAAAGCAAAGCAGACCAAGAGTGTGTCCCAGGTATCTTGGGAGGATATAATTGTCTGCTTAAAAATAACCCAGGCCAGACACAGAAAAGATTCCACAGTCATGAGCCTCTGATCCATAAGGGCAGAGGAAACTGCAGGATCTAGGAAAGGCTGGTTGAGATGCAAACATCCCTCGTGGTACCATGCTGGCAGCTCAGCATAAGCTGATATATCTGAGCATTATTCAAAATAATCAGATTTCAATGTCAACATATTCAGTCTAAAATGTTCCAATCAATCCCAATTCCAAGATGTCTTTCCATCATGCTGGAATGCAATAGAATTAAACCAATGCTTTATTTCCTTAATGGCTTGTCTAGATTTCATTTTGGGTTTACTTAGCATGGGAAGTCACACAATTTACAGTCACCATAATAACTTCCCATAGCAAATTAAAGGGTTGTTTCAAGACATGTTTACACCTTGACATTCACATTATCTGTTGGGAGCATGCTTGATGAAACTGTCACAGAAAAAGAATCAGAAGCAAAGTATTTCTTTAAGGATTCTATTAATGTGTTTCTATGAAAGATTGCCTTTTATATTACATTTGGTCCTTTTAATACTGTGAGTACTGTATAGGCAATAGTTTCCATTCTGTAACCCTTAATATTAAATTAATATTTGTTTAGTAAAATGCCTTAGAGGTGTAAGAATTCTCAAGTTTATAGTTCAAGCCAGCAGTCTAAAGAAAGAGTAGAACTGCAGAATAGTAGTTAGTAAATTACTTAACTAGCACAATTTTAATCCCATGTCTGGCCTATTGCTCTCATGACAGTCATCAGTGGGTGTAACAGAAGGAAAATAAAATTCCAATTGAACACTTTTCACCATTAACTTTTAAATTAAACCAAGATTTTTAAATGGATGTTTTCTGTCCTCCTCTTAAATTTGCTGACATCTTTAACCATGACTGGCACTTTCCAAAACAACAGTAATGATTTTAGAAATATAGGGATGCAGTGTTATTTCTGTATGCTTTAGAGCTACCTGATTGATCAAAAGTGTCTCTATCACTATGCTCTAGAACATTCCATAAACAATTAACTGCATTTAGCATTGTCACAGATAAAAAAATTAATTTGATGGGAACAATTTGCAAGGAGTTAAGAGACTGAATCAGACAAATGATTATAACCAACAGTAACAGGAGACAAACAAGACAAATTCTCTTAAAATGGTTCACTACATTAGTAAGTGAATGATCATTTGCTGATGGCAAAAACCCAACTGCTTAGTAATCACAACTCTGTTTGGAACTGCAGCCTATTCTCAGAATGTTTCCAGATAGTTCTTCTGTAAGAAAAGAGTCAAAAACCGCCTTAGTAATATGGACAAGTTCTTTATATACCAAGAAAAATGAGCAGGGCACTATTCTAGGTGGTTAGATCCAAACAACAAAGCAAAGTCAAGCTGATGGAACTGTAAATCTGGAAAAACCCAGTCACAGATTCACTGAGATGGGCCACAGAGTGAAAGGGCCAAAAGAGATGCAGGACAAGGGGATGCACAAGCCCTGGAATTACTGCCCAGTTTCTGGCTCCAGGAAAGGATACCAGAACATGTCAGTGTGACCAACCAAACATCACAGTCAAAGCATGGCTTTCCTCCTCCTGGAAACACCATCTCGACATTCCTGGGATAAAATTCTGGCTGACACCTTCAGAAAAGAAGTTCTTCTTTAGAGAGAGCTAAAAGCAGCCCCATTAGACTAAGGAGAGGATTAAAGACTGTCCATAGGAAGGACTAACGTCAGAGATGTCAATGTAACTGGAGGGAAGAAAATACCCTGGAATCACCAGCTGGAAGCATTGTGACTAGGATTGTTAAAAGATGAATGGATATTGATTCCCTCAGAGTCCTGAGGAAACAGTTACTTTTGAAAATTATAGAGGAATTTGAACTGGTAAGTAAAAATCTAGAGCAGAAGCCACAGAAACAGAGATGTAAAACCAGTCTGAGCTGAAGCACCTGGCACCAACAGTGGCCACAGGCAATATCAGAGAGGAGTGGACAAACAGGGCACACATGATCCAGCTAACACACATCTGCCAGCAACAAACACATCAAATGAACAGTCCATTGCCATCAACACTGCATTTAATTAGATTTGAGAATAAAAAGGAATTAACTGAAACAATGTGGAATATTTGGAACGAATTCCAAAGAGAAAGCTCTCATGAAGGCACCCGAACATTCCCTGTTCGAGTCTTTTCCTTGCTCTTACTTCGTTTTCTGCAATCCTAAAAACAAGCAGTGAAGATCAGTATGTGTGAAGTACAGCTAAAATTTGCTTTAAAACCCACTAAAAACCTACAAGCTGGAATCATTGTTCATTTAAAGGTGGATTTTCAGTTTATTTGTATCCAGTTACTAACCACAGAACCATACCAAAACCAAAGGGAAATGGCAGGAGCCTTGGCTTTGAAGCATCCATGGCAACATGCAACAGCTGAAGCTGTGCCAAAGGTGTAACGTTGCTTGGATAATTAATTCTGCTTGCCACACAGCCAAAATGAATTACCATCTATTCAGCCAGTGCAGAATATTTTCCTCTTCCTTTTTTGCACTGGTACAAATCATAAATTTATTTCCAAGGGGATCCAGATGAAAACTCTCAGCATTTCTGTAGGCAAAATAAACCACGATGTATGTTCTTCTTGGCAAAGCCACCATTCAAGAGGTGCCTGGAGATATTCTATACTGATTATGAGATATTATTGTGAGGTTTTATTATCCTTTTAAACAATAAAACAAGAAAAGAAACCAACATAAAAGCAAGCAGCTCTGTGCCAGATGTAAGAATTTAATACTATCCATTCCTGACTAGCGTTTGGAACATGTGCTTCAAATATGGAACTTTTCTAAGTCTCCCCAGGTGAGCAGTTGATCTTATCTTGCAATTTCTGCCTCTTTTCAAACACTGCACAGCCCAATCTAGCAGCTAAATGATCCTAAGAATGTCACAGCTAAATAAAGGGGTTTTTTACTTTAACACCATCTTCCCCAAGTAAACATTACACTCCAAAGGAAAATTTCCTTGCAATATCAATGCAGCATTTTAGAAGGGAACAAGGGAGCATGGAACACTTTGGGATTTGTGCTCCCCCCACCTCTTTCATATTTAACAGATCTTTCCTACAAGCCTTCTTGCAGTTAGCCTAAAGTCTCCACTCACTCTGAAAATCCTAGAATTTAAAAATAATTTTTGGTCATGTATGGTGCAAAAAGTTTTTGAAGGCGCAGTAGAACGGTCAATCCAAAAGACTGAGACCAAGCTCCTCTTCTTCCACAGCCCTGAATACAATTCTTGCACACATCCAGTTCTAAAACAGTTGGTTTGAAATTTCTGAAGGAGACAGTAAAAACCTCCATTGCTCTTATGGTGACTTTAACATAAATAAAATCATATGCAAATTAAAGAAAAAAGAGCATTTCCAGGAAAAGCTTTGCAGATGGACAATGTCTTATTAGATTCTCTTGACTAAGGGAAGGGAATCTTGAGGGAAGCTTAAAAGCATCCATAAAAAAAGAATTATTTTAGAATCTCACCTTTTCATTTGCTTTGAAGGGGACTTGATGGAGACAGAAAAATGACAGTAAAATTTAGATGAACAAGTAGAAAAATCAGCTTGAACTTGTGATAAATAAATTATTAAGATGTTTGTTCTCCTCAGCTGACATCTGTAAAGGCTTAACTGATAAAAGGAGCATTTAGCTCACTTCAGAGACAGTTGCAGTATCTTCCTACTACATTCTATTTTCCAACTGGATCTTATTTACAGTAGAATTATTAAATAGCTATTATAACAGAAAGCAAGTATTTTTGATTGTCTTAACTCAATGTCTTTCAGTGAAGTGATAGCTTGCTCAGATTTTGTACATGAACCTACAATGTCACTGCCAAGAAAAGACACAAATGGGCCTCCACCACTTGTCAAGGGCTGTACACAAAAATGCATTTGCCTGATTTTCTGTCAATTTAGTTGTTGACAACTTGCTAAACAAGGAAGAACAACACTACAATAATAGCTGACAGATGCTGTTTTCCACTAACTTTCAAATTCCTTAAACCTCTCCAAAATCACATGCAGAAAGTGATCTCCTTGTGTTGACGTGTGACTGCAGGCAGAGATGTTCTGATACCACGGCCTAGCAGCTCACATGGGATATTTCTGCATTATCAAAATGCACACAAGCTACAAATGGCAGGAAAACACTCAGCAGAACTGCTTGACTTTCCACTTACAAAACAAACTATTGCAAAGTGGCACCTGTACCAAGTTTCTAAATCTAAATGTAGAATATTAGCTCAGGGTTAAAAGACACTCCAGCCTCTTCCATTTTCTGGCACCTGGTTATGAGGAAGGCTGGGCCATCCCCTTGTCATTCTGTGCTGGTTTGGAGTTTGTTCATGATGAGTTTTTTGTTGTCTATGGGGTAGAAATATTAGAACAAAGAATAATAGAATATTCTTCTACTGTTGAAGAACACCTAACCTGACCAATAGGTCTGAAACATTGGTGTTGATTTTGTATAAAATGAAATGTTTTGTCTATTTGTTTCAATTACATAAATGCTCTGTGACAAAAATCATGCTCTTCATAATTAATGCCATTTGCACAAGCTTCTTGGCAAAACCTACTAAGTTTTCCTTTAGCAAAGATTTTTTTCACTACTGACATGCTCTACCCTTGGAATTGAAGCAGTGGTTGATTTTCCACTGTTTATTAGGAAGCCATAAGCAAGAATGGATCCTGGACTGTCCACACAAGCTCACAGCTTGTCAATGTAATTTCTTTCTAATAAATCACGAGAATTCAGTACAGAGAGATAAGATTAATCTCAACTACCTAAATGCTGGGCACTCAGTAAATACCAATTTTTGGCACCTTAAACAAAAGAAATAGAAAAAAAACAACACACACACATATTTTGAACCACATCTTTAACTTTGAGGAATTTCCTGGTTTAAGAGTGCAGGTCTGTGAAGATCTTAACACTCTAACAGAGAAAGAGAAGACACCAGACTGACTAAACCAAACTTAGGATGGCCAGGGAGCTGAACTGCCCTGAGGAGGCTCTGCTTGAATGCAGCCCATCATTTCCCTGCACCTCACCCACTGACCTGACCTTTCCTGCCACATTCCCACCACATGTAAAATCTCAGGAGTACACAAAACTCACAGTCAGGGACAGGCAGTTGTGCCCCAGCGTGGTGGTGGTGAAAAATCCTGTAGGAAACACACAGCATTGATGATCAAGTATTCATTAAAAAACAGCTGACTTGTACATAGATGTTCTCTGCTGAACATAAATGAGGATGTGGGTTAGCAAAAAAAAAGTAAAAATGTACTGGAAATATGTACAAATCTGACTGTTATTGTTATTCCCCACTGAATATCACAGTTTGAATATTTTCTCATTCCATCCATTATTATTTAAGTGGCAAACAAAAAAGTCAAATGAGAAATCACAGAAATGGAAATATTTTTCCTTGTTTACTCTTCTCACATTGATACTAGAAGCACATATATCACTGCTTTGTCTTTCCTTTTTGGAATATCCAAAATCCTTCCTTATGGGGAATTGTTAATCACAGCCCAAAGTTAAACAAGGTTTATAGGTAATGCAGTTCCTTTGGGAAGGCAGGAAATAGGGAATTTTATTTGATTCCTGGTATTCAGAGGTGGTGCTCAGGCTACAGCAGAAAATACCTCTGTGCTTTCCCAACAAGGAGTTAATAAAAAAAGCCTGCAAGGCTTCATGCTCTGGAGCTGCTCCCCAGAACCCTTTTGAAGAGTAACAGCACCTGATCTGCTCCCTGTGGCCCTGCTGGTGGCTGATGAGAGACCCTGAAGGATATTGTGGATATTGTGGATATTGTGGATATTGTGGGTATTGTGGATATTGTGGGTATTGTGGATATTGTGGATATTATGGATATTGTGGTCCCCCAGTCACTTCAATCACTGCTGCCTTTCCCCAGGCAGTGACTGAACAGCCTGACTGCTGTAGGCAGGCACAGAGTCATTTTTAAACATTATATCATGAGGATGGGGGGAGATCAGGGACTGGTGCCCTAAGAAGTATATGGATTTCAGTCCCTGACTTGTTTCACTTCAGATCAGTGAGGAAAGAACAAATAAAATTGCTTTAGGATTGGTTTCTCAGCCCCAGTGCTGAGAGCACGTGCTGCCCACAACCAAGCACTTCAGTTATTGAAACCAGCTAGTTTATAGGGGGATTTTTAATTCCTGAGACATTAAACACCTGAGAGATGTTTTGAGAAGACAAAGAGGCAGAGCAGAAGCTAACCTATGTAAAGAAGGCTGACTTAGGAGTTTCAGGTTTTCTGGTTTACTGGAAGGAACAGGTGGATGAATTACACAAATAATCTATGTCTCTATTTCCTTCTATCCATCTCTACTGCCTATATGCAGCTTTATGAAAAACATAGAGTACAGTTTAAATTATTAATTTTCTTTTCAATTCCCTCTAACATCAGTTTCAGTTCATTGACCTGTATCACTCATTGATTAAACTAATGTATTATCTACAATATTATGTATTATTAACTATTTGTGGTCTCTTAAAACATTTCCATGACAACATATCACAATAACATACATTTTCCAGCCTAGAAAATTATTTATTCCTTTTCATATCATTCTCAGAAAAAGTAAATTAAATGTAGATTTCTCTAGTGCTGTAGCAGTAGACAGATTAGCAATTGATACTCTAATCCTGCTCTCCCCAAATAATTTGCAACTCTCTCAAGCCCTGTATTCCCCCTGCCATAGGTATTATTAATCAAAATTTTCTGCCACATTGACATTCACTAGTAAAAAATGCAAAATCTCTGAGGATATAAAATGCTCTCAACTTTCACTAATTCCAAAAGAAAGGCAAGAGGCATTTCATACACAGACTAAATAAAAGGTTTTTTTTGAGTCACAATAAATATAGAACTGCACTGAACCACTGCCAGGAAAAACTGCAAACTCTGCCCTCCTCACCTAACTCAAATGTCTCGTACCTCCAGGGAAGGGAATTCCTGCCAACACCATAATCTGTGTTTTCTGCAAAGTCATCACTGAATCTAATGTGTAGGACTGCAACAGATTACAGAAGAAATGAGAACATCATTAGCACAGCTATAAAAAAATGGAGAAATTATGTGGGGTGATGCACTCTGGTGAAAACATTAAAGTGAACTTGAATAGCTTGAAAAATACAGTTGATGTCTGCAGTTTAACCTACTCTGCCTTTCCTTTCTTATTTTAAAAAAGCCACAACATTTTATCCCCCTAAACAGAGCTTTATGTTAGTTAAACATTGGCATGGCCTTTAGGAAAAGTGAGCAGGAGCTGAGGATATTTTGCTGTAATGAGACAGGGAAGGAAGGACTGGGGCACTGCAGGGCTGACACTTTCCAGTGCAACCTGTGAGCCCTTCACTAAATAAATACTTGGGGCTTTTTTTCTTGTTCTTTCAGGTGTTAATCTTGATAAACTTAAATTTCTTTGCAACTCTTAAAGAAAAACAATCCAGAAGCTGGTGGGGCTTTTAGAAAAGCTTAACTCATTCATTTGCTGATACCCTTCCTCATGCAGCAACTCTGGCAATGTGAAATTAATGCCATCCTACCTCTCCAAAATCATCTCCTGTTGGGCTCTTTGGAGTTTTGTTTAAAAAAAGAAAGAGAAAAAAATTAAACTTTTTTTTCCAAGTGTTAAGTCACGACTGAAAAATTTTAATCTCTGAAATGACAGAAGAGATCATCCGAGCTTCCAGCAGCTGTGACTATGGAGCTTGGCATCCCAGAGCCTTTGGAAACGCAATACTGGAGCAGCTCGCTCACATGAGATTTTCTTTTTAACAACACAGTCTAGGATGGAAATAATGTTTATGACCCCCCAAGCCTTGCAGAAAGCAGGCACACCGAGGGGCTGTGCTGGAGATGAAAGCCTGGCTGCATCCCCGGCTGCATCCCGGCCAACCTGCGCCATCCTGGCAGGTGCAGCTGTGTTGATCTGGTGCCCTCTGCTGATCAGAGCCTCGGCCCACCCGGAGCCACAGCTGGGCCCTCTCCACAGCTGCTCAGAGCCCAGAGCATGCACTGGTGTCCTCTGCAAGGAGTCTGCAGGTCCCATGGGTGTGCCCACAGAGCTGCACATGCTGCACCCATGGTGGGACAGCAGGGACAGACCCTGTGGTGCCACCACAGCTCCTCACTTGCAGATGCTGCTGAGCACAAGATTAAAGCAGCAAGGAGAAAAACCCCTTGTAAATAAGTATATGAGATGCATATAGCTGGTAGATAAAACCAACATCCTGCCCTCCCCTTCCTTTTTGCAGCTTCCACCCACCCAGTTCCCATCCTGGGACAGAGCAGTGCCAGCCTCCGGCAGCTGCTTTGAGGAAGAACACCCTGAGTTCCTCTGGCCCTGCCCTTCCTTGCACTAAACAGGGCAAGTACTTTGCTGTGCTAATGTGGTTTGACAGCAGAAGAAAAGGCTGGGGCTCCTTCCCTGTGAGGAACAGGAGGGAACTGCCTGCAGGACAGCTCTGCAGGCTGCTGGGACAGGTGTCAGGGCAGGGCTCACAGCTCTGTGAGATGAGATCTGCACTTGTCACTCCCAGCCACTGCTGGCACCCAGGGTGTGCAATAAACACAACAAACCCCAAAAGCCAGAAACCAATGTATTTTCAAGTTCTTACTCTGCCTAAGTATTCTAATGAGTATTCTATCTCCCAAGGTTAAGGAATCAAAATGCAAACCGATATTTACAGTACTAAATTGGCAACTTCAGAGCTCATGATTTACCATGACTGAGCTCTCATTCTCAAGAACAAAAGGTTCCATTGCAGAAAAGGTTCCTGATTGCCCTGACAAGAAATATTTTTTTCAAATATATTTTATTTTATATGTCCAGTTTATCAAATGGAAAAACAAGCCAATTAGACTCCACAAATAATAGTTTTGACACTGACACAGTTAAATGTTGAAATTATTTCCTCAAGGGCTTCAAATACTATAAATTGAATCCATATATCATTGAGGTTGGAGGCTGTGAATGACTCCATGGTCAAAAATTAAAACCTCTCCTTTAAAATTAGGTTATCACAACAAATAATCATATTTATAATCCTTTAGTACTTGTCTTCAGGCACTGTGGAATTTGAATTACATCTGTGCTTCACACAGATTTGAGTCTAAGAATACATGTGTAAAATGAACATCTTTTTCTAACTCTCAGATTAGGGATTCAACTTCTTGGTTGTGGTCAATAAAAGTATTCTATGTGAATCTTTTGTCTTAGCAGTTATAAAAGAAATCCAACTTGTCTTGACTATTGACAGTAGTGAAAAGTAAGATTCGAATACATTTTGAGGTTGCTTCTGTAACTAGAAGTTTCAATATGCAAGATTACTGTAAAACTATCTGTGATTCACAGCAAATATACAATTTTCTATTAGAAACCTCACTCTGAACATAACACAATATTTACCTACCTACACTGCCCAGAAATATTGACAGTGGGTGGAATTTCACAGATAATGAGTTGCCTTGCTGTGCCAAGGAGAACAAAACCCTTGTAAATAAGTGTATAAGATGCACATAGCTGGCAGATAAAACCAAGGCCCTGCTCTCCCCTTCCTTCTTCCAGCTTCCACCCACAGGACACCACAGCTCATGAGGGATGTTTGGTTCAGATGTAGAAATGCCTTCATCAAACAATCCCAACACAACTCCCAGCTTTGGGGCATTTGTTTTCTGCTGGATAAATGCCACCCCCTTCCTTCCTTCCCTCCAGCAAGGCCAGGAGCTCAGCCCAGCACCCCTGGGACATCAGCACTGGGGAAGGGACCAGGCACAGCTCGGGCTCAACACATCTGAACCCCTTCTGTGAGTCAGTGGCCACACACTTCCAGCCCATCCATCACACATTTTGGGGAAAGCTGGGCCCAAGGTGCCATCATTCAAGTGTAATTTGAGATTTTTGCCACCCAGTTTGTTGAAGAAAGGCTCTGGGATAAATGAAAGGTAAAATCCTTGGAAAAATAAACTCGAGTCTGTAAAATATTAGCTGATGTTTTCATAACTTTTGCAGCAACTATAGTTTCTGATAGATCAAGTGTGACTGTACAAAGCTGCCTGGAGAAGTCAGAGTGACAGAGATGGACACATTACACCTTTCCCTATAATGCAGATATCACATGCTCCAAACTTGCTGAAAGTAACTACTTTGGTTATAATTTATATTTTATACACTCGAAGGTGAACCACAATGGGAAACTTAATATCAGGGTTTTCAGCTGTGTTATTTCAGGGAAGTTTATTCACTCCTGTAGCTGTGAAGGTATGAAACAAATGGATGTTGTTCCCACATTAAAGCAAATAAAAGCATCTTTTTCATAGTAGTGACTGAAAGGCAGAGTTACAGCTGAAATATTTCTCAGGAAGTTCTCAGAGAGCACAGGTTCACTGCTCACTATATATTCACTGCAGAAATAATGTAATATCTACAGCAACAACACTAAGTTATATGCCATTTGTGTTTACTTATCTCCTTGCCATAAATCACATTTTCTTGCACCAAGAGAGTGTTTATTGTCTGCCTGCCTTGCACTGTTGCTATAGCTTCATCTTTCCCTTCCCTTCCTGAGTTGGTATTTACACTCTGCACTGCTTCCCATGATTGCCATAAACGTAGAACACATTTTTAACAAAAATAATTTAAATCAAAGAAAAATTCAGTCAAGAAAACTAAGACCTTCTGGATGGACAAGAACATTTGCAATAACCAGGTCAGTCTCCCTCTATCTTCAAATTCACAGCTCCTTTTTCCATCCCAGGTGTCCAGAGAGCTCTTCAGCTTGCAAGGAGCTCAAGGCAGGTACGACAAGGTTTGAAGAAGATTTTGCATTCAGCCATCATTGTAAAGAGAGGTAATTGTGTTCTTTCATTATTGAAAAGATCCACAAACCATTATTCTACAACTTAAATAGAATTTAACATGGTTTCACATCATCTTCTACTCATTACACCCTGATGAAGATGAAGGAACCTCCAAAGAAGCCCAGCTCTAGAGTTATGATCTTGCTCAGACTTTATTTCCACCTTTAGACATAGAGATCAAAATGTTAAAACCCCTTCATTTGTAACATACCCAGGATACAGCAAATATAAACTTGGGAAGAAAATGCTCATAAAGATATGCAAAATATTTTACCATTCCAGTACTCACAGTTTAGCCCATGAACTCTAATTTCTGACCAGCCTGAAGAATGATTTATTGCAATTTAAACAGTTCCACTAACTTAAAAATTCAGAATAGCACAGCCCAAAAGTGTGTCTTACAGGGAAAAACTGGCACTGGTGACATCTGTCAGATGTCCCTGATGACAGATATGACATCCAGCACCAGGCAGCCATCAGCCCTCCCTGGCTTCTGCTCCTCCCTAGGCAGGGAAAACCAGAAAGCAGAAACCACTTGGCTCTCTTCTCCTGCTACAGAATCACTCAAGTCAACTTGATGCTAAGATGACATTCTAGATGATTAAAATACACTGAAAATGACATTTTTAAGCCCTCCATAGTATTTGTAGGGTACACCAGGAATGCTGAGTCACTCACAATTTTTTCCCTCTTAAAAAACCCCCATGTGTTACCCAGTTAATTCCAGAAAACCAAGCCAGGGAGCTGAACAAAGTCTGCTTGAAGATCTTAATATTTTAGGCAATTTTACCTGGCTTCTTTTGTCTTAAAAGAATCCGAGAAAGGAAAAAAAAAAAACAACAAAAAAAAAAACCTGCTTTTTCTACTAGAAATAAGTTTCGATTTTGTCTGGATAATAAGAATTTATAGTGTTGTTGAAAGGCCCTGGAGACAGTCCTGGAGACTGAAGTAATTTATTTACTCGTCCAAGAAGCACAAACCATACGAGCACCTGCCCCAGGAGCCCAGTTAAAATCCTCTTGGACCTGACCTGGAGAGACACCCAGCAGAGGTGAAACAGGGTGCTGTGCTTCCCCTTCCACTGGGGATATTTGTTTTCCCTTTCTTTCATCTCTTTCAATTTCATTTTTATTCTATTTTTTTTAAGAAACAGAGTGCGTGAAAAGTTTTCCATCCAGCAGCAGTTCAGAGAATTCTTCACAAATGTGATTTGAAATTCTGCCTGCTTTGAATCAGACCCCCCTGAGGTCACTGATGTGGATTTAGGTCTTTGTTACTAAGCAAACAGCTAAGCTTGGAACCTTCAAAAAAGTGAGGGAAAAAATAGGATATGAATGCACACAGACAGCAAATGCAGAAATAACAGCCACATTCAGGAGAATAGGAGTTACTGTCTGGATTTATGGAGTGTGATGTACTAATGTGTAAAATGAAGCAGACAATCTAATGACTCAGAGTGCTAAAAAGGAGGGAAAATATAAATCCACAGAAGTCACAAGATAGACTTTCAAGATTAATGGGGATAAGCCAAACATTCCAGATGTTCTAGTGCTGGGTTCTTGTCTCTATGCTACAGAAAATCACCTTTCCCAAGGAAAAAACACCATTTGTCTTTCAATCTGCACTTCTGTCCCCATTACCACTCATGAATAGTCAATTCTCATCTATCTGCTTTTTCTTCCACTTAAAATCAAAATGAAAGAGCAAATGTCCTTTGTATAGAAAACATTTTAATAATTGTCTCTGAAGACAAAGTACTATAGAGGCATCCATAATATGTCATTTATCAAGATGAAGCAAAACTATTTTTTCCCATAACTGCTGTTTAAATTATACAAAAATACTGGTATCAGTTCTAAAGCTGCCACTGCCACCATTTTTCTTCTGCTGTAAAACCATATTAGCACAGCTAAGTACATACCCTATTTACTGGACAAAATTTACTGTTCTAATTACTGGACCTGTCACAGCTAGTGGAAAATAAGAGTTATTGGGTTTTGCTCTGAAGAGGAAAGATGCTCAACAACAAGGTAACAGTGGGATACAAGAGAGACCAGAAATCTGATGAGTCTGTAACTTGCTGTTACTATGGAAACCAGAGATTATAACAAAATATTCCCATTTTAATTGCTATCCCTAGAGGACTGCCATCCCTAAATTGATCCTATTTTTAAATTCAAGAATTTTTAAATTTACTAATCCTACACCAGTCACAAAAAGTCACCTTAAAAGTCTCAGAAGAGCCACATTTTTTCACATGTCCCCAACACTAGGACTGAGTGGGAAGTATCAAGCAGCACAGCTCCACTTCAGTTGTTGCAAACCCATCATTCTCTTCACCAAGAGCTGGACTCCAGCATCTTAACATGCAAAATTCTGAGTTTCAGTGCTCAAAAACATAGGGCTGTCCTCTGTGTTAATACTAGGAACCCAAACTCTCAGAAGAACACGCTGAATTAGCTGTATCTATGTTTTCTAAAGCCTTTTTTTGGCAAGGGCAGAATAACACAGGAATGTGCAATCAGTCTGCAAGGTGGTTGAGCCCCCACACCTCAGCAGCATTTGTAAAGCAAAAGTGTTCAGAACATGAACTGAGCACAGGACACAACAACCTGCAAGATTAAAAGGGAAGGAACTTCAGCACTGAGTTTCAAGAGCTGCCTGCATAGACTGGAATTTCTGGAAAGTGTGAAAATAAGGTCTTAATCACTGTCAGGACTACGCTTTTACTTCAGACAGAAATCTAAGAATTCTTTTGAATGGCCTGCACTATCCCTTCTAATTCAGCCTCTAAAATTCTCTGCAGCAAATCTGAAATTCCTCCCTGTCATGTTTGGTCCTTTTGTAATAGGAAAAAAAAAAGATGAAGTAAAAACTCAGAAGCTGAAGTCAGTTACATGAAAAGGGTTTTTATAGAAAGTCCATGGTAAACAGGCTTCTGTAGGAAGCAAGATCTCAGAAGTGCCTGGAATGTCACAGACACAGGGCTGTGGAGAGCAGGGCTGGAGGAGCCTGACTGGTGCCAGAGACACCCTTGGCACAGGAGCCCTGAAGGGACACCAGCCCTTGAATTAATGACTTAAACTGCAGACAAACCTTTAAGGAAAGGGCTTCATTTATTTTTTTCCCCTTCTGTAGTGTATTTCTAACTGTGCAGTGGGCAGGCAGCTTTGCTCCTTGCTGTACTTTACTGACTCTTCCTTCATCAGGCAGAGCAAGAAGAGAGCTCTCGGCGTGACCTGCCACCACATTCCTTGGGAGCAAGAGCTTTCAGCAGGCCCAGGGAGTGATTTATAATCTCAGCATGTTTGGGGGCTGCCCCAGGGTGAGGAGAGCTTTTCCTAACAAATTGCAGAGGACTGAAGGGCTTTGGCAAAGCTGCTGTGTCAGGGCAGTGGTGTGGCACCTCCAGAGCAGTGGCAGCCCCTGGCACACCAGCAGCAGCCTTTGGAGGGGGAGCATTGTGATTTTGTAGCTATTTGTGCATGTGGTTACCACATTTGAAGCTCAGCTTCCCACACAGTGATCACTCACTGCTACACAGAGTCCCACGCCAGCTTTAGGTCTCCCATCCCTGCCTGCCCCAGTGGGATGGAATCCGGTGAGGATGTGCAGCCAAGAATGTGCAAACAGTGTGCCTGACTCTGCTTCCCATCCCTGATTTCAGCTGAGATGCTGAGAGACAAACATGCTCTGAATCCAGGCCCATAACAAATATTTTGCAAGTACATAGTTGTTCTCCATTAAAGAAAACCCCAATTTCATTATTAAAAACCTGAAAACACAAAATCCTGAACTGTGTTTTTCAGTGGAGCAGTTAAGAAGAAGTTTAATAAGTTAGCTTCCAAATAAAATAAAGAAACCAGCCTTTATTAAATTATATGGAAGGGGGTCAGAGATTAAAAATCCTCTGCCTCTCATTATTAGACTTGAGATGACAGATTCATTCCAGAGCACAGAAGGAAATATATTATCCCAAAACAGGATATGAAGTTCAGTCCCAGTAGATTAGTCTCTGTTAAGTAAATTTATTGTCTGATCTTTTAACTCTGCACCAAACTGCTACCCAAGATTCTGTTCCCAAACAGTATTAAAGCCCCTTTTCTTCTGTTCCTTTCCCTTCCCTTTACAGCCCTCCCCCCAGAGCTCCCCAAAATCCAGCTTCTGATCTTGTTCCCATCAGGGCTCTCTGATGGTGCATGAACCTCACAGAAAAACAAGAAGGGAAGGGAGGAGGAGGGAAAGGACTGACACCCTCTAATAAAAGCAGGCTGTGCTCTGGAGTGCTGGGCAGGGGAGAAAAGCAGGATAAATGCTTCCCTTGCTTCAGAGAGCAGCAGCAGCAGCAGGCCCGTGGTGCCTCTGCTGTGTATCTGTGTGTGTGTGTGTGCCTGGTAACCGCTCTGTAATTTGGGCACAGGCATTGAGGGAAACCTTCAAAAGAGCCCTGCTCGCACTGGTACGTTCTGGGAAGAATTAAATGTACTGTGTGAGGTTAGAAATCACATCAAACAAAGAGCAACTCTATCCCTGCTCTGTTTACCACGGCAGAAGCAATCTTCCATACAATGATACATTTCTAATACGCTGTTTAGTCTGACTTTAGACTCCATGAAAATATTTGCAAAGACAGGGATTCCTAAAAAATTCCAGGAGAAAAAGGCACTTTCCCTCATCCCTCCCTTTCATTCCCGCCATTGCATTAAATTTAATTGTATAATTTAATTGCATGAAAGAGCCACATTGTGACAAAACCAAAATAACAAGAAGTTATTTCTGAGTGCTGCAGTTAGAAATGTTTCTGTATGGGCTCTGTGATGCTTCTGTCAGCTGGGAGGACAAATATTTCAGAAAGATCACAGGTACAACATGCAATACCCCTACTGCTTGATTCCCTCTGTTAGACTGCTTGTGTTTTCTTCCCCTAACAGTGAATTATAAAAATATTCCTATCAGTGAATTATAAAAATATTCCTATCACTTGAGCTCAGCACTCTGCCTGTTTCCATGCAGAAGAGCTGTGATGTACCATCTTTATGCATGGAAAAATTGCAGACAGCTTGGTCTCACCAACAGAGTGTGCTGTCAGTTCGTTATTAGATTGAGGGCAAC
Source organism: Agelaius tricolor (assembly GCF_023055355.1). Lineage (NCBI taxonomy): Eukaryota > Metazoa > Chordata > Aves > Passeriformes > Icteridae > Agelaius > Agelaius tricolor. The sequence continues at coordinate 4,536,843 of NW_027269278.1, read as the reverse complement.
ACCATTAACAGAGAATTTTTTTTATTATTATTTTATCTGGTGATCTATTGCAATTACCCCATTCTATAATCAGATGTTTAAATAGCTATCTCCACTTAAAACAATTGATTTTCACAGCATCTGCTGCAAAATGCTGTTCTTGGCTCTGTCCTGCCTGGCTGATGATGCACAGTGCTGAGCTGCACAACTGTTTCTGTGCAAACCCAGCTCTTATTTACTTTGGGGGTTTCTGTTTCTCTTTAGACTCTGCGTGGGGAAGGCATGGGAATCACAAACAACACATTTGGCAACTCTTCACATCACTGATGGTTAAAACAACCAGTCCCAGCCACAAAAGCACCCTTGTGTAGACTATTTTCTCCTCAAATTGAATAATTCTAAGATGGTTACTTGCTCAACTTGCACCCTACCATTTCAGCTCATTGTATTTTCACCATGTACAACATGCATATATTTATTACTGAAATTTATTTCTAAAGCAATCACTGTGGAACAAGTCCAGGATAAAAGATACTCAAGAAAAGAATCCTGCTCTACTTTCTGTACACCTTTGGTTCTGCTTTAATCCAGAACTTCTTTTAATATTTAAAGAGCTCTTGAATAGATTTGATGTTATTGCAGTGACAAAGTGTTCCTGAGATTCATTTTCAGTGAACTCTTAACACCACAGTCCAGCAAAAAAATAAGCTCTGTACTCTTCTCATTGCACTTGAATGCAAACAAGACACACATAAAACAAACCCTGAAGGTCTCCAGCCAGAAGCCTGCATAACCCATTATCCTTATATTCCAACTCCTCTTTCCTTGGAAATTCATTCTTCAAGCAGTCACACATTTGTAAGTAACCAAAAATACATTTGTTTCTCTTGATGTGAGGCACTCAGCAAGTGGCTTCCCCCTGCTCTGTGTGTTCACCACGGCTTTGAGAGCAGCTCCCAGTCATCTGCTGAAAGAGTCAGAGGGGCTACAAAGGAAACTGATCCACCAGACATCTGTACCTTGCTCCCAGTGTGACACACAGGAGACACTGACATCTGCACAGAAATATTTATGGGCACCCTCAGCAAAGGCTCTCACACACTGGGAGAGCTCCAGCCTGATCAGCTGAGCTGCTGCACCCAGATCCTCTTAGCACAGCTCTAAGTGCCTCTGATAAACCTTTGCTCAGTGGAAGAGGCCACACAGGCTCCACCCCAAGAAATTCATGGCTCTATCCAAGGAAATTCATCCAGAGAACTAAAGGAATTGAATACATCCACTGTTACTGTAAACGAGATGACATTAACAGAAATTTAAAGCAAGATACAAAACAGGGATTTCTGGGGAAAGCACGCTATGGGCAGGCTCTGTCCCTGTCCAGATGTATCCAACAGCACCACACAGTTTGCCCAGCTAGGAAAAACATCTGAAATCCTTCTTTTTCCCAGTTTAAAGAGGATTACTAATGCTCACCTACAAAATTATATAAAAGGAAAACACAAATGAGGACAGCAGTCCTCATGCTTGCCTGACCCCCTCTGTACCTCCCAGAACCAAGTCCCCCAGTCCCATTTCATGTCAGAACCTATGAAACAAATCATCATTTCCATTAAATGCAAGCAAATGAAATTAATCTTTCATTGAATTATAAATATTTGCTGAAACTGATCATTTAATGCAAGGACTCTCCAATTACCAGGGCAGGAGAACAAACACTGATGCTATTTAAGCAAAAATTCAGACGCACAACATTCTGTATTAAACACTGACCAATCATTCACTCCTGCAGGATAAACAGTGCATGATCACTGATACTTTTATGCTCTATTAAACTGTATTCTCCAATGAGCATTGCACCACGGTTCAGAGGTGGCCAGAAACATTAACATCCAAACTATGGAATGCTTCAGTCTAACCAAGCTGCAAGGTCTCCCTCCTGGGACTGGCTGCTTTCAGAGGTGATATTGATACCAGCAGTGTCAATGCTATCACTGAACCTCACTGCTGGAGTAACTCCCAGCTCTTGGAGCCATCTGAACACCACTAAACTCAAATTGTATTTGCTGCACAACTGTCACCATCACCCCCAGCAAAAATGAACAGAAGTAAACAAGACAAACCCCCACCAACCAAACCAAACCAAACCAAACCAAACCAAACCAAACCACAAGTCCAATGAAATTTCATTTTAAATCACTAATTCTACCCTTTTATTTGACAAAACTTGACTTTACTGCCTATTGTACCAGACTGCAACATACTGAATAACAAAATATTGTACAAGTGCAATTAGGGCAAAAGCATTCAAGGTGACTCATTAACACAGGAATGTGGCCTGAGCATCACAAATTCTCACATCTCTCCATTTAATCCCACTGGAAATGATGAGTGTACAAACAAAGAAAGAAATTCTTCAGTTATTTGCCTGCAGTTATTTGCCTCCCTGCACAATTAATCACAGAATTAGGTACCTGCAGGAATTCCAAGTGGCTGCTGTGACACAAGGAGCGTGGTGTGAGGTTCACAGCCTGCACAGGGTCAGAGATGCCATTCCAGTGCTGTAATTCCAGAGCAGGGCTCCTGCCTGTGCATTCCTTACCCTGACTCAGGCAGAGCAGATAACCATCGGGCACTGGACTCCTTCTTTAAACAACATCTCCCAAAACAGATGGAGACAGCTTATGGAAAAAGTGAAAGATGGATTGGAAGCTTACTCCAAAAAAAAAAAAAAAAAAAAAAGTTATCATCCTACTAGGTTTGGATTAAAAAGTTGTATTTCATAATGAAAGCCAAATGCACTGAGCAGGCAAGACAGTAATCCTGCCTGAGAAGGATTGCTTTGGAAATCAGTTTCTGAGTTCAGAAATTAATTAGTTCAGAAACTAATTGAAATCCCAGCACATTACAAACCCAGATTGACTGGCCATTTCTGTTTCTCTCCAAATGAAAATGTGTCATTGCAGGAGGGTCACAACAAAGCCAGCAAAGGAAAATGTAAGGAAATCTCTTCATATGATAAAAATGGAGTGACTAATGTGGATGACTCAGTTTAATTGCATGACTTTCAACTAAGTGTATTCACAGGGACAGAAATAACACTAAATTAAAAGGAATATCTGGGAAAAATTATTTTGGATCAGTAAAATACTTATGCCAGAAAAAATGTCTGGGTTTCCAGAGCAGTATCTTGTTCCCAACTGCATCCAAAACCAGCAGAAATTGGGTTTGTGTCTCCTCCCACTCATCACCCAGGGCCCTGCAGCCCCAGGGCAATGCAGGATGGAAGGGAAGCCTGGACTGTCCCTCGTGTAAAACAAGGCCAGCTCCAAGGTCACATGTGGCTGCTGGTGGCTTTATCTTGTGTGGTCTTCAAACCCTCTGAGGATGGAGACTGCACAATCTGGACACTCTGGGGTCCACAGCTCACCTGCCTGAAGATTATTCTGGTTTTGTAGCGAAATTCAGAAGCTGATTTTTCACATACCATCCAACAGTATTTATTATGCTCTGCTACTCACGGAGCTTTGCTGTTATCTGTCTTCTGTAGAGGAGAAGAAAAGCAGCTCATGTGAGTCTTCAGGTGCCAGATCTGAAGCAATTTGGGATGGAGAACAGTTGGTGGAGCAATAAGAGCTCAATTAGCACTAATTTGGGTCTACTTAACCTCTTCATATGGTTAAATAAGGAATAGAAACCCCAGATCTGTTATCTCTGGCCATCCCCGAGAACATGAAAAAGAAATATTCATCATGTAGCAAAGAGATTTCAGTGCCATCAGGAATGGCAGAATTCCCTGGTGAATTCCAGATCCTTCCCAGTCATTCAGAAACACACACAATTCTACACCAAGACCAAGAAGGAGGAAAGGGAAGAAATCACCTATCATTCTACGAAATTCAGGAGTATGTGGTTATTGCCATAATATTATGCATTTAATTTAATAAAAATCACTTATGTATTTATATATAATAAGTACGATTAAACTGCATTTCAGTTTTCTTTCAAATTCTTTTGAGATGCTAAAATGTCTGATATTATTCAACTGAATTAGGAAGCAGCTCTATTTTTCCCCTCTTAATAGCTACCAAAACTTGGAAACACTCACCATTTCAGAATGAATAATTAAAATAATTTGAATGCAGCAACATGCTAGAAATCCACAACCATAAACTCACAATCCTCATAGCTATCACATTTGGCTGTGTGTACTGAAATGTAAAATAATGAAATTGTGAATGAGATCATAAATTCAGTAACAAGTATAATTGCTAGTCTTACAGAAAACCATTAAAGTGGTAGGTTGATGTTCTTGTCATTCCCTTTCTGCATTAAGCAAAAGAAAGAAAAAATAAAATGCAATCAATGTAATGATTTTTGCAACAAGCATCTAATTGATTTTTCTGCCACTACTATAATTTACAAATAGTCCTGTAGTAATTGTTTGGTTTAACTGGATATATCAAACAAGTCTTCTGATAGTGATATTAATTATGACACATTTTACCCATAGAGAAATTATTTAAAGACAAACAATGAATTCCATAAATGAAACACATCTTACAATAAAAAACTAACACACACTAATAATACAATAGGAAAACAATGCCTGTTAGTCTATTCTAATTTTTCATGTCACTCTCATCTCAGTGGAATTTCAGGGAACATCAGCAAGCAGTACAAATCAAGCAGTTTACAGGTCAGCACACTTTCAGGAAACACACTTTCAGGTTTCAAACATTATTTTCCTTTTTAATGCAAGCACGCATAATCTGTGGCTCTCCATCCATTTTACTGCTCTTCCAAGAAAAGCCAAAGGATTGCTTGATCCTTCCTTCCTTCCTTCCTTCCTTCCTTCCTTCCTTCCTTCCTTCCTTCCTTCCTTCCTTCCTTCCTTCCTTCCTTCCTTCCTTCCTTCCTTCCTTCCTTCCTTCCTTCCTTCCTTCCTTCCTTCCTTCCTTCCTTCCTTCCTTCCTTCCTTTCCTTCCTTTCCTTCCTTCCTTGGAAATTTGCAGGAGCAGTTGGGGCAGCCCTTGCCTGCACCCAGCTCTGTAGGACACACGGAGTGGAAATGACAAATACATAAAACCCTGAAAGCTGCCAGTTCCTGGGGTCACTGCTTCCAGAGCAGCCCTGTCCCCATCAGCTGTGCTGCTCCATAGACCTCCCACCAGCACTGGCCATTTTCTGAAGGAGATCTTTTGTGCCCTGAGCCTGAAAAGGAGCAATGCTCACGAACAATGGAAATTCATCAGTGACTGAAATACAGATCTTCAGAGAGACTTGGACCACCACCACATGAAGGAATTATTTTTCTTAACAGACTGAGAATTATTTATTAATTCTGAGCTGAAGCAATGAAATTTTAAGTCTTCGCGCAGGAAAGTACCGGTGTCTGGTTTCTCTCAATATTTATTTAGTGAGGTTATTGCCACCACTGAAAGCAAAAAATGATACATTTCTGTTGGTTTTACCTCCTTTCTCTAGCACCTGGTGGTCTGGGACACAACATGGGCAATGCACCCTCTAATCAGCAGGGATGTCAAAATGTTGGGGGCCACCTGTTAATTGGGAACATTCATCATTTCAGAGCTCTAGATCTCTCCCTGCTGGAGCCCCTCTGGAAGGATAATCAAGCTTGCTCCTGATAACTGCAATGTTCTGCAAGGAAAGGACAGATGGTGTCTTTTCCATCAGAATCAGAAGCTGGTGATTATTTAGTTCTGCTCAGTCTGGATTTCCAACCCCTCCATTGCTACCTCTCTGCTAGGATCTGAAGACACTTGAGTCAGGTGCTCACAATGTGGCTGGAGCAGGTGTATACATTCAAAAGAAAGATTTAAACAGACACTTTTGCTCCAAAAATTCTTGAAATGCTGAGAGTGAGGTGTTTATGCTCCCATAAGTAAGAAGTTAAAAAACCAGACCCTGGTATTTGATGCTGACCTGTAAAACAACCAAGGAACTGCCTGCAAGTCCAACCAATTTTAATTACATGAGCAGACTTGCTATCTGAGCTGGCCTCAGCCTTGAGTTATATCATCCATTATGTCAAGAACATCAACATCTTTCTAGTTTCACATTTCTCAACTTTCCAATTCAGCCAGTAACATGAAAGAACATTGAATTTACCAAACAACTGGGGCAATCCCAAGGAAAAATGATGACTCCGAGCTGCAGGCTAACCTCAGAGATCAGTTCTGTTTGTTTACCTTCAATGCATCTAAGATGCTTCTCATGATACTTGGCTATAAACAAATAACTTTTCCAATTGCATTATGTTTATACCCAAACCTTGACCCCTTGTAGCCCATAATAATTACAGTGCCCTACGATCATTACAGAACTGCAATAATCATAGACTGCATCTTAACTTCTCCAAAGGGTAAGAAGTTATCATCCAAGTATAGACCACATTTGTGGAAAACACTTGGGAGAAAACACATCCAGCTCTAGTTCCACGAGTTGTTTTTTTTTTTTTTTTTTTAAGAACCCTGGGGTTTTGTATCCCAGATCCATTCCTTGAATATATAAATACATAAATACACTGGCAATGGCTGCACACACAGCCAACCCAGGGCAACACTGAGCCAAGTGCTGCACCAGCAGCAATGCCACAGAATATGAAATCACTGTCAGAATGACTCTCATGGTTCAAATGACCCCTTTTTTATTTAATTCCCAACCACATTTTATTTTTCCTTCAGGAAAAAACATGTAATTTTTAAAATATATTCTTGAAAGAAACCATTCTGGCAAACCACAGCTTTCCTGACTCAGTTTTGTAAAACCCAAGCATTGAATATCACACCTTTTTTCAGACAGTGAGACAGATATAAAAATGCAAGAAAAGAATAAAAATTGTTTGTGAAAACAGCTCCACTTCTCCCAGGGAAAACCCTTCCAACACATTTGCCAGTCTACTTAGACAGGATGAGAATGAAATCTTCAGCTGGTGCAGAGAAAAACATTTTGTGAGATTATTCTGCATAAAAATGCCTTCAGAGATTATTGAACAGAGGAAGGCAAAGAATTGTCCCTGAACCCACTTTGAGATCCAACCTTTGGTTGCTTTGGCAGCCTGGTGACCGAGAGCAACTGAGGCAAAAAGTTCTGAACTTTACAGCAACAGCCAAGTGTGCTACAGCCAGTGCTCACTCTAAATGCTATTGAGACATCCTCGAGAAAACTACATGGACTCTGCAATGTGGGAAACACCTCATAGAAAACACAATCAGCTCTGGTTCCACAAGTATTTTTAAAAAGAACCCTGGGGTTTTGTATTCCAGGTCCACAAGCAATGGCTACACACAGCGCCAACCAAATTTGTCCAAATTTGGACATTCTAACAATTTTTACTGACTATTTCTTCCCAATAAGAACACACAATTTCCCTCTTTTTAGAAAACATGCCTCATCAATACAAAGAATTTATTTTGGCAAACATGGAGTTTAAGCAAAAGTTTTTCCTTTTGCACAGGAATAACTAACTTGGTTCCTTAATCAGTTCACTGGAAAGTGAGTGTTAGTGACTGACTGCAGCAGCTGACAAGGGAAATACAGCAAACAGGCCCATCAATAGAGGACAATCAATACAATTACATTTTCCCAATATTTTCTTGCAAATGTAACACAGAAGGGAAGGAAATTTTGTTGTTAAGAAGAGGCTTGCTGAAATACTTATTGAACCAACAACTGTTCTTGTTTACTAAGCTAAATGACTCTTTCACGTATGTTCTAACAAAGTCTAGCTGCATGCTAATTACACCTATCTGGTTTGCATTACCCAGTTAGCATTTCTTCCATGCACATCAGCAGAGCTGGCCTTTGTTAATTCATAATACTTCACCCACAAATATTAGCAATCCCATCAAAAACCCCTATTGAAACTATCTGACATTTACCATTTCACTGCTCACTGAATGTCTGAGCGTCTTCATCTCCTCTGCCTGATGAACAGCCAACTCAGCAGAGTCTGGACATGCTCACAGCAGCTGCAGTGCTGAGAAGATGCCCTCCAGCAACATTCTGGGGTCCCCATTCCCTTTGATAGCAGCATGGCACCACAAGTTATCCCACCAAAGATCAACTTATTGTATTTATATAGTCTTTCCCTTTTCAAGCCAAAGTTAAATGAAGTTGAAGGCAGCATCTACAGGACAACCCGTAGTCACAGCCTTAAAGGATTAGAAGAAGCCATTGTTTTCATGTCAGACATGTTTTTATAATACAGACCCTGTCTGTTCTTGTTATTTCATTTTCATCATCACACCAGCTTTTCAGCAGTCAGCCGACCCTTTCCAACACCACAGTTTTAAAGGCTCATAAACATTATCTTTATTATATTAAGAGAGATTCAAAAATTGTAAAACAGATGTGAAGTTGCTGCTGCCAAGAGCCTACACAGTCTGATTCAATAGGATGTGGGTGCTGTAATGTGCTCAAGAAAAGTCATTCTAAAACTCTGAGTTCAACTTGCCGAACAATCATTTTCATCTAGGAAAACAAAAGCTTAAAATAACTAAGAACTCCCATCTGCACAGGACTAAGAGTGATCCAATGACCTGACTGTAGACCCTGCACAAAGATGCTTCCATTGACAGGATCTGCAGACAAAGGAGTGATGAAAAAACAAGGATGGATTTTTGTCTTTGCTCCTAAGGAAGTTGTGTAATGGAACAGCATCTATCAGATGTCTCTGGGTGAAGAGAGAACACACAAATCCCACCATTCACTGTGTGTAGCAGCTACAAGCTGGCCAAGTTTTCCCTTCATCCCACTGGCAGGCTCGTGGGGGCTAAAATTCCTGCCAGCCCTGAGCCCCCTGCAGCAGATCAGCTTTTCTGATCTGCTGACATTTCCCTGCCTCCCTCCCTGGGCTCTGCAGAAGCTCCTTCCTTCCTGGAGCACTCATGGCTTTTTCTGCTCATCATTTGGAGCCAAGTCAATGCTTTTCCCACAGCACAGAATTGATCCATGGGGCATCAGGATTTTTTTTTCCATGTCCTCTCAGCAGCCAGTAGCTTTCTATTTGTAATTTCTCATGCAAATTCCCTGTGTGGTGATATCTGCAGGAGCTTTTCTGCACGTGTCTCTTGGAATTTACCACATTCACCTGTAGGTGGTCGGCTAAACTTCTGAAACAGTTGAGAACTTTTATATAAAACAAATACAGGGTAGTCTCAAGAAGAAGGCTTTCCCCAGATAACAAAAAGTCTGGTCTTGGTTATTGGGTTGGGGAATCTTATTTTTCAAGACAATCCTGTGCATCTTCTAGTTTATATTCACAGACAGGGAACATTTTCAGTGGGTGTCCAGGAGGACAGATGGTCTGTGCTCTGTGGAGCACCCTCCAGACACTCTGTGACACCAAAGGCAGCTTTCATTTCTTATTTAAAACCAAAGGAGGCAGCAACATAAAATCCTGATATAACAAACTCACTGTGCAAGTAGGGATGTGCCTGAAGCAAAATTTCCTGATTTCCCTGAAAACATGCATTTTGCTCTTTGGACTGAATCCATCTCTTTTTCTGTTGGCTCTGCCCCCTCAGGGCCATGCACCATTCAGCTGAATAACTGTAAGGTTCTCACTTGCAGGCAAGTAGGAAGGAGTTTAATGAATCACAACATTTTGTTCATATTTTGCTTGGAGGAAGCATTTTCCACATTTTCTCCCTCTTAGTGGAGTTCAGAGAAATTCCACCCAAACTCGGTATAACTGCTTTATTGAGACCAAAAGTTCACTGTCAGATCCCTGGGTTTCCCTACCAACCAAAACGAAAGAGAAAAGGGGGCAGGGAAAAGAAATGTTTCTGTGGAGTGGATTAACTAATGAGCTTGCTGAGGCTCACTCAGATTCCTCCAGAGGCCTATGAAGAGCAAGGCTGTGAATGGTGCTCGTGCTCATGGACAGCCACAGCTCACATGCTCTGGAATGCTCTTTCACCTATTAAAAAACCCCTTTGAAATCCCTCCTCAGCGATTCAGGATTCCCTGGCACTCCAAATCCCATTGCTCTTCAATGACAAAGAGGGAGATTTATGGGAGAAAAGAGCAGCAAGTTGTAGGCCCACATTTCTCTTCACGGGGAAAAGCAAGGCACAATTCTTCCCAAGAATATTTCTGGGTTTCACATTGTCTGAACCTCAGAGAAGGAAAACACAATTCTTATCATTTGCTGTGCCTGGGTTTGTGCAAAAGTAGAATGCAACATGGAGATTGCTTACCCACAGCGATGGTGTTTTGTTTCCTTGGCCTGTCAGGGCCAGGTGTGTGTGTGGGGACAGTCACGAGATTCAGGGCAGTGTGAGCAGTGGTGTGCAGGGTTAAATGCTTGGCAGATTCACTTTAGATGTAATGTAATATAGAATAAAGTAATTAATTAGCCCTCTGATAAGATGGATTCAGATGCATCATTCACTCTCTCCCCTCGTTGGGGTTGCCTGCAAATTCAATAGTGGGTGACACAGCCCTTGCCAGTTGCTTTTGTCACCTCAAGCAAAGGTTGGCAAACCAGAAATCCAAGCCTGGTTCCTCACAGTTGTTGCTTTGAGTCCTGCATTGCTCCTCCTCAGTTCAAAGAGGGGCAGGGGGAGAGCTGGCATTTTGAGCCCCCCAAATGGCTATTTGAGGTAAACATGACCAGTGAGGAGCAAAACTCCTGTTTGGCTGCTAAATTGGGAACTGGATTATGGAAATAACTTCACAAAACAACAGAATCACTTCAACAAGTAGAGGTCCCTTACTGTGGCTCCAAGGAGTTGGAGAAAAGCTGAAAGCTAAAAGCTAATTCACAAATTCCCTGAAGAACTGTGCTAACCCTACTGAAACAGAATGGAAAGGATGCAGAGACATGTATGGCTTAGACATATACCTTTCCATAAAGACATGTATTCACTTATTTTACTTCTTTCAAAATTTAATTAAAAGTTCAGAAATGTGGAGCTTTAAACAGAGGAAATTAGCTCGAAGGCATGTTCATTTGTCATATAAAAGGGTCTTTCATTAATCCCTAATTAAATATTTCTCCACACTTAAACCAATTAGACATACAAATAAAAATGAAAACACAAATATTTTCCATGGAAATGCTATATGCAGCTCAAAGGAAAAAAAAAAGTGTCCAGTTCTACTTCTCCTTTATTCCTTCCCTAATGCCTTTCCATCCAGGCAACAGCTCCTGAATACCCTGATGAACAATTTACTCCCCACTTCCAAACAACATTAAAAATAAACCAAGGAGGTATTTGCTACCTCAAAAATGGCTCTTCCTTCCAAAATTACTGATATATTTTCAGAAAAAGAAAGGACTATGATACATGTATGTGAAAAAAAATATAAAACCAAAGCTCAAGATGGGTGGAACAAAAGCTGCTGATGTTTACACATAATTTCTATATTACTTTTTTTTTTAACAGTGCAAATAATGAACCTAAAAGAAGTAGAGAAGTTTCCAGGAAATTTGTGTCATTAGCAATTTTTTTAAGCTTTTTTAAATAAAAACACAGTAGGAGCAAAGTGCATTCACCAGCAAAAGAAGATTAAAATACCAACCCTTCTTTCACATTTTTCCATCTTGTTTTTACCTCAATAGATCAAACAAACTACATTAAAAGCATTATGAAGTTACCCAACAAACAAAATGCATGAAAAAACATGTTACAAAGAAACATATTTTATGCTTAGAGAATAGCTTAGCATATGAGTGGGGTAAAGGAAAATTTCTGCAATAAATTTGATGCAAAGAAAATTCACAAGTATAAACCAGTTTCATATTATAAAAATAATGAGATTAACAGACATCTCCAGCATGAGGCTCATCTCTGGACTTCTTTTCTTGCTTGTGGATTGGGGTTTTTTTTCCCCCTTTACAAAACTTTCTTCTTGAACTTGAAATTCATGACGTGGATTTTATTAATTGGCAAAGCAATCTATGGCTGCTGCTCCCCCATTCTCGTGTCAGGACCACAGGCAGTTGTGCTGGCATGGAGCACCTGGTGTCACAGGGCACTCAAGGGTATCAGGCCTCTTGTGTCACCCTCTAAAATCAGCTAAAAGTAACTATGTTTTGTAGGAAAATACAATTTTTCATTCTTCTTTTTAAGGAAATATTTTTAATTTAAATACAAAGCTGAACTCATCAGGAACTGGAAGTGTAAATTTGTTCTGGTTTTAATTGCAAATTACATTGCTCACTTCCTTCATCTGCCCATAAAAGAAAATCCACGTTCAGAAACACAGGTTTCCTAGTCTGTCCCTCCTGAAATTTTCCCAACTTCAGAAGGAGTTCAAAAAGCAGAGAAAAGTAAAATTACTGCTCCTCTCTGTGCAGGGACACAGGGCAGAGCAGCAGATACCTGTGAGCAACCAGGACTGGCCATGATTGCATGTATTAACAAGCCAGAATCAACTCAACCTTTTTTCCAGAAATTGTAGCATTTAAAAACGAAATCACATGTGGCTATAAAGAAGACCAAGCCTTTGGTGCAGTTCTGTCCTTATTCTGGCCAGCTGAGAAGCCTGTTTCTGTTCCAGCTCCTCCTGTGCTCTCAGGCTCTGCTAGAGATGGGCAGAATCTCACACCAGAGGAGGAGGCAGGGCAAGCTGGGCTTCCACAGAAATCCAATCAAAACCCATGCACAGCACGACACAAGCAGCATTTCCCCCACCAGGCAGGGGAACAGCAGTTTTATGAAATGATGTGCCAGCCTGCCCAGCCATCCTGCACACACAGCTCTGCATCACAGCTGGGGAATTATCCCCCTCTTCCTGCACTCATCTCCCTCCCCATTCTCATTTGTCCTGTATCACATTTTTATTCATTTCCCCATGGATGTGCAACATCTCTCATGGGTGCCTCGTCCCCAGCTGCTGTCACATCAGCCCCAGCTCACAGGGACTGAGCTCCCCCAGCCCCTCTGCAGAGTCCTGGTACAGGAAACCCTTCCTGGCACTGCTGGTGCTGGGTGATGCTGACTGACAGCAATGACAGCTCTTGGCAGAGTTTGGCACACATGGCCATGCAACAAAAGCAGAGGGAGACTGGGGAAGCACAGCAGCAATCAGTACTTAGACATGAGTTATCAGATAATTCTATTTCCTGTGTTAGGGAGAATGTAGGGGTGTGTCATGCAAGCTGGCTTTAGCTAGCAGGCACTATCTCTTACTTAAATTTAAACCTTTTGAAAGGTCCTTGAAATGTAACCAGAGATTGCACCAGAGGTTCAAGCCAGACAAGGCTTCTTCTGGATATTTTTTAATGATTTCTGGCATTGCTGTGCCATTGGTAGCAACAGCAAGCCCAGAAATAGAAGCATCTAAGTAGATACAGGAATAAAGCAGAAATATTGCAAAGGATGAAAAAACACAATAGTAATGGGAGCCTTCCATGGAAACTGGAAAACATCACAGCAGGAGTCAGGGCAGAGCCACATCCAAGGGTGCTGATGCCTTGGAGTGGCCACCTAGAATAAAGGTTAGACAATAAGAGAATAAAAGCAGGTATTTATTGAAGGCCTTCAGTAGATACACTTTGAGCAGTCAAAAGCCTTCAAGAGAGCCTACACCCAGGATGGATGATGGTCACGAGTTCTTTAGACATTTCTAGTTTGGTCCATTTACATCTCAGGGGTTCATCCTCCAATTACAGCTTCAGGTAATGAACCCATATTCCTCCAGTTTGCTTCCCCAAATTCACTTTTGTTAATACTTTTTGGGGCCTGAGGCAGTAGGGTGTCCTTGAATCTCAGGCCTGGAGGGATTGTTTCATCTGATCAAAATGTGAAGATGGTTATGTCTTTGTAACACTCTATATGGAATTTATTGTGATACCCTAAGCAGTACAGGATTTGAAACATAAAAAGCTCAAATCCTAAGGCATCAGTGTGACCACAGCAGATCTGCACAGCTGGGCAGGGAACCCTCAAAGAGAGGAGCATCAATCAGCTCCCCCTGAGCAGAGTGTGGCACCTGGGGAAGGGTCAGCCCCAGAGCTGCTCTGCAGCACTGACCACAGCAGCCTCAAATACAGTGGCCTTGCAGGGACAGTAAGAATGAGCCTTAGTGGGTTTTCTGTTTAACTTCAGAAGCAGAAACTGCAGGAAGGTAAGAAAAAGAGCACCTTGAATTCTCAAAAAGGAGTTCAAAGAGGCAGTTGACACACAAAGTCCATAGTGGGCAGCACAGAAACTATTTAAAGACACTGCACTGAAGGTTCAAGAAAATATCAGAAACAACTTCAGAAGGACCAAGAGAAAGCCACTGCTTTGGTTAATGACCCCAAGGAAAGAAAACATTTTACAAAGAGCATCAAAAGATGCAAATGGCATAGGAAGGACTGCAAAGCCCAACAGGTTAAGCAGAAGCACAGCTAGGTGGGGGTAAATAAACCCCACAAAACCCACACTTGCAAAAGAACTCACAGAAATCCTCAAAAGCAGTGAAATACTCACTTATCAAAAGCAGAAAGCCTAAAGGACCACGCGCTAATCAAAGCATACAAGTGGCATTCAGAGATAACACCAGAACAAAACCAGAAAAAACTTCAATTTTCACCTCAGGACACCTCTGCAAAGGGAAGAAACAGCCTCCACATTGGAATGATGAGGTGTGGCTCTGAATAAAACCCCAGCAGAGCTGCCCAAATACTGAGAGGAGATTCAGGGAAAAACATGACTCAAGAATTCATTCTCACTTGCTCGGAATTCTGTGTCACCTCGCTGTGTCCCCACTGTGACTGTGGGGACAGAGCCAGCAGTGCAAGTCCAAATTCACACACAATGCACAAACTCCAAGAAAGCTCAGCCCAGCTCAGACCTTCTGGTGCAAACAGGGCTCCCATCTGCCATCCTCTGATGCCCTTAGCAGTGCCTTCCCACTACGTTTAAAGGCAGATGGGAGGAGGGACGTCCACTCAAAGCGATGGCTAAAGAAGGAGATCCACCAAGCCAGCAAGCAGGGCAGTGTTTCATAGAGAACACATCAGCCATGCACAGAAAATGGTAGGACTGGCAAAGAATATGATTTGGTAGCCAAGTTTACATTATTTTTTAATCTGTGTTCCTCAGTTGCATCTGAAAATCCTGTCCAGGGAGAACATGAAATACAGAAAAAGAGGTGAAGCTGAAAGATTCTGAGAAGAAGAAACTAAAAATTTTGGTGACAAAATGCTCAACCAAATGAAGATTTTAAGTTGAAAGGAAGGATATTTAGCTTGACAATGCTTGAGATACTTAGAACAACTGGAACTGATGAGAATTAACTGAAAAGAATTTGTTGAATTTTATACTTGACTTCAGAAAAAGGTTCTCAAAAAACTTTAACAATTAGTTACAAGCTGACTCAACAGATAATTTGTCACACTAAAAAAACCCAAAACCCAAGAAACCAAACTTCCTTTTTACACAGAGAAGTTGACCTCAGTCAACCCAATCCAGCTGGCTGGATGTTGACTGACAATATGATTTGAATGACATATTCCTGCAGGTTTTGGTATCCAGAATTGCCAAATTATTCTATTTCCAAAATAACACTACTAATACTTGAGTTTCACTGCCCAAAACTGAAAAGTAAAATGACGACACAGAAATATTTTACTGCTGTGAATGAGGACTGTGAGTTTTGGAAGCATTTCCTCTCCTGTATAAAGCAGCCTGGCATGTTTTCCCTTCCCTGCAAGTCATTTTTTTCCAAGCCATCCATGTAACAGGGGTGACACCATTTCTCTGTGGACACCCTCACAGCAGCCAGAGATTCAGGTGCAAATCAATCAGCAACTCACCTTACAAGCCAATATGTACAAAAACCTTAGCACAGGAAAATGCACAGCTGCCAAGCAGCCACGAGATACATGAGAACCATGTGTGCCACTCATTCCTCCTTTCTTTTGCAATTTCGTTCCTTGAGTTGTGTGAATTGCATCAAAGGAAGTGCCAAGAAACCTTACCCGCCTTTTAGGCAAAGAACATGGAAAAATAATAACACAAATATAATTTTTCTACAGAAATTATTAAATGCCCAAATCACAATCCAGCATTTTCCACAGATCATCTTGAAACCATTTCATCATTCCAAAGCAAGAGTGTAATCTTTGTGCCACTTGCAAAGATTTAGGAAATGTTAGGAGAGAACATTTGTTTGATTTCCATTCCAGGGGGACTTACACCACCTCTGTGTGCTCAGTGCACACCAATTTGCACATTAACATACAGTGACTACAGAGAAAGCAAGCAAAACTGAAAAGCTGCCTGGATTCTTTTCCTGCTCTCATGTTTTGCTGCTGAGAAAATTGCTGGGTCTGGCTTTGGGCCTGGCAATGGTCTGTCAAATTAATCAAAGCAACAACAAAGGTGCTGGAGTTGAGCAACACCAACAGGGCAACCCCTAAGGCCTCCTGCCAGCTACAGCAGGAGCAAATATGAAGAGTTAATATCCCAGGAATATGCCAAGTTTGCCCCCAGTGAAGAGCCAATACCTTGCCAGCCCCAGCCCTGCCATCTCCATTGCAGTCATCACAACACGTGCCTGGGGAGATTTCTCAGTCAAAAAACCACAGCAGCCTCTAACCACTCCTGGCTCTAACAAAACAGCATAAGGACTGACTCCTTTTTGCACTGAACATTTCCCTTTTTCTCATTTGTTTCTTTCTTTCACACAATATCTATAACATGCTACTTTGAGCACAGCCTTGGTATTAAGGCTGTCACCAATAAGATATCTAATTATGGCCTGTAACAACCTTTCATTGAGACCATGTCTACAGAAAATACAATTTTTTACACAGTAACTAACACAACAGAAGAAAAAACCAAAACTATTTGTGTTCTTCCCAGTGGTATTAAGCCTCCTAGCTGATATTTTTAGCTTTTGCAGTTATAGCACCGGAACACTTAGCTAGGGTAACATTAATATTTGCTTTGAGACATTTAAAAGATATTCTCATTACTTTTCTAGTAGGAATACAAACATCATATAGAACTATGAGACAAAAATATTTAATATGTTATGCAGTCGCTGGTGCAGAAACATGACCAATAATGCAAGAACAGCAAAGATCAATCTCTTTCCCACTTAATCATTCCAGTTTCAGGAAGTGCCCTAATCATAATCCATATAAGGCTGTAGGAATACAAAAGTGAGATTAGAAAGGATGTCTACAAACTAGTTTTACATTTTGGTCAAAAATAGGCTGAGATATCTGCCATAAAAACAGTAACCATCAATTAGATTTACCACAAATGTCAAACATATGTTTAAGCCAAACCAAATCCTATCTCAACTGCGTTAAAACTCTGAGCAAACCAGTCCAATTTCATGTAAAACTTCATTCACACAACTTGTGATGCTTGCCTGAAGGAACTCAGTAAATGAGTAAGAACAGTTTATAGCAAGTTAATGGGAAGCACAGCAAATTCTCCCAATCCCAGCTTTCAAGGCTGTCTCCACAGAGGGGCTTTAAAACCCTGTGTTTTCTCAGGCAGAAGCTGGTGTGCTGGTGCTCTGGGGCTGGCAGGGCTTTTGCACTGGCTCATTTGACAGAAATGCAGCAGAGCTCATGAGGAGCAGCTCTGGCAAGCCAGAACACAAAGTGGGTTTATATTCAAGATTGTTGGTGCTGTTAAAGCCACTCACACGCCACGGCTGGCAGCCCAAGCACAGCCAAATTTTACCTGTGCTTTTTTACTCTCTGTGGAAAAGTGAAGTATGCAGGTGATGTATTATCCCAACCTAAAGCTACTGCAAAAATGGCTGACAAAATACATAAGCACTTTAATGAGGTTTTTAAGATAAAAGTTTGAACATTGCAAGTCCTCAGCATCAGCTGCTCATTTTTCTTCTTTTAGGAAGCATTAGAAATATTTGGTTTCCATACCATTCCCACTGCAAACCAACTATTTTCTCAGTGCCAAATCCAACATTCCTCGCAGCTTTTGAGGATTAAGTCACTTTTACTCTTTATCCCACACATGAAAAATATAACCAAAATTAGCATAGCAAGCCAAGAAATCAATATTTTAGATAAAGCCTTATAAATGATGTACAGAAAAAATAAAGTGCAAAGTAGAGTTCAATAATATATTAAAATTACATGTAAATGTTCTGATAATTGCACATTCATGCTTAACAAAACATTTCTCCTAGATACTCTTCCAACCCCATCTTGGAAACAGTTGTGGTCTAAGAATCCCTAAAGTCCCACAAATGGGGACTTGGCTTTGTGTATTGTTTATGAAAGATAATAATAGTAGGCTAATTGTTCAGCAGCATCAAACACAGAACAGAAAATTTTTTAGTTCGAACTCTAAGAAAAGGTCCTATTATTGATTTTATACCACCTTATTCACCCGTTTTTTTCATCCTGGCCACTTGTAAGCATTTGGGTTTTCAAGCTTCTTACATCCATTAGAGCTTTAAAGCTTCTTCTCTTCCAAATGAAAGC
This sequence comes from Agelaius tricolor, assembly GCF_023055355.1. NCBI lineage: Eukaryota > Metazoa > Chordata > Aves > Passeriformes > Icteridae > Agelaius > Agelaius tricolor. The sequence goes on along the minus strand of NW_027269278.1, from coordinate 4,518,431 downwards.
TTTATTCATAGGTAATGCTTTGATGCTAGGGACTAGAATTTTATGGAAGTTACTTCAGTGAGATTAGAATTAACATCACTGGATGGCTTTTAGCAGTAGTTATCCTTTTCTGCCCTAGTGCAGAGAGAGCTGTGGCTGCAGCTGATGGAGCTGATCCCTGTCCCACAGCAGGATGGATTTGGGATCACAGGGACACAGTCCCTCAGCACTTGGGAGCTCCTGGTTGGGTTCTGTCCTTTCTTCCTTCCTCCCTTCTGGGGCCAAGAATGGGAGATGAGCTGTCTCTGCTGCATACCTGGCAAGCTAAAGGGAATTCTGTCTGAAGCCAAGGCATGGGGCTGTGGTAACCTGGTGACATCTGTGCTGTGGGACTGGTCACACCAGGAGCTCTGACTCTGCTTTTGTCATTCAGCATCACAGAACTTTCTCTGCTTTTACTCATAGTTACAACTTCATATTGAACTATGAGACTGTTTCAACCACACACAAGCCTATGAGGCTAACAAGGGATTCTGCAGTTCTAATGGGTGGTTAAAGTGATTATCAGGGTACCAGCCATGTCTTGCAGCTCATCACCTATGGCTTACTATTAAAAAGCTACAATAGATATTAACAAATTAAAGGAAAAAAACCCTCAAAACACATTGATTCAGAGGGACCATCTGTTGCTAATAATTCTTAAATTCAAATACCTCACCTGGTGTTTTGCTGTGATTATTCTTAAGCCCAAAGCCCAGCAGCAAACACGAACTACATTTCACATAAACAGCCTTTGCCAGCTGAAGGCCTCAAGAACAGGCTGCACAGGAGATAATTAAACAGATACTGCCAGAAAGATACTGAAGATGATACTGCCAGGAAAAAACCACCCTGGCAGCTGGAAGACACCTCTGCTTCAGCTGGGATATGTAAAGGAGCTGATGAGCAAGGTGCACTCCCTGCTGTGACAGTGGGATGATCATCAGGGATCCACAGCACAGTCACTGCTCAGCTGTGCCCATCACTGCCACTCTGGGAGGGCTGACTTCCAAACCAAATCACACACAAACTCCTGTTTCTCTTTTACTGAGCAGGAGAAGCTGCTGGCCTTTGCCACCGCCAAACTGAGCAACCTGCTCAGAAATGGGAAGGAAAAACCCCAGTGTTTGACAGAGGAGCACGTGGGGGAACAGCTTAAGCCAATTGCTGACCTTTGCCTGCTGTGGGTGAGGGATAACACATTTTCACTGCCACAACTGTCTGATGCATGAGCACACTGCTCAGCTCCAAGCCACTCGTGTGCTGCCAGAGTCAATTCATGTTCCACGTGCTGCTCCAGCACTGGGAGAAGACAGGCTTGAAGTGTTCCAGATGAAACAAAGCCTTCTTGTACAGAGAGAGTTTGATGTGAGCATCAGGGGAAAGGGAGAAAGCAACACCCTCCCTCATAAATCAGGGAACCTAACTTCCTAATTGCCTCTGCTTTATCAGGGATTACCAGCTCCACAGAGTTGCTGCCACATGCTCAATGAGTCACTGATCTTTTGAATAAGGCAAAGGACCTATTGGAAGCAGGAAAAGAAAGGAAGAGGCAATTTAGTTTGATTTTTCTCTCTCTACACTCATGCTGAAATCTTTTATTATTGCTGATGAGACTGAGGTTCCAAGTTTAATAATGACCAGCTAGGACAGCTGAAGAGCACTAGGTCTTTATCATGATCACTGTTGTCAAAGAAATTACCAACAAATGAAAGTAGATTCTTATCTTCCAAATGTGTTTGCATCTGATCACTGGAAAGAATAACACTGTACAAACAATCAGATGAACACAGGCCACTACACAGCATTGATGGGATGGACAAAAACTAACCTACCATCAACTATAAACTTTCAGTCCTCACACCTCAGAAAAAGGGAGGAAAGGCACTAAAACTGCCTTGTCCAGAAGTGATAAAGAGGCTACAGGAGGTTGTCTGGCCATGGGCAAGGCACAGCATGGAATCCTTGTCCAGTGTTACCAGCACAGCCCAGGTGGCTTAGATGTTTTACAGGTCAAAGGAGGTAGAAAACAATGAGGCAGAAAATGGAAGGGTCACAGCACAGGGAATAATACTTAGATTCTCAAAAATTAACAAAGAAGAGCAAACCAGCTGATGGAAGAGTCTTGGGGCACTGCTACACACAACTGCTCTGTCTGCAGGGGCTGAGGGTGGGCACAAGGACAGGGCAGCCACCCCAGCCCAGCTTTACCTGGGCATGGCCAGAGGGGCATCCACACCTTGGGAAGGGGCTGGACAGACATTTCCACATCCTGGGGAGGGGGCTGGACAGACATTTCCACACTCTGAGCATGGGGCTGGACAGACATTTCCACATCCTGGGGAGGGGGCTGGACAGACATTTCCACACTCTGAGCATGGGGCTGGACAGACATTTCCACATCCTGGCCATGGGGCTGGACAGACATTTCCACATCTTGGGCATGGGGCTGGACAGACATTTCCATACTCTGAGCATGGGGCTGGACAGACATTTCCACACCTTGGGAAGGGGGCTGGACAGACATTTCCACATCTTGGGAAGGGGGCTGGACAGACATTTCCACACCTTGGGAAGGGGGCTGGACAGACATTTCCACATCTTGGGAAGGGGGCTGGACAGACATTTCCACACCCTGGCCATGGGGCTGGACAGACATTTCCACACCCTGGCCATGGGGTTGGGTAGCCCAAACATTGCTGGCCCAAGGTGTTCTACTGCCTGTGAGCCACTGCACACAAAGGCAGCTCCATAAAGCAGCACCTGCCCATTGACTCACAGGGAATATTCTGACATTTAACTGGTTTAATGGTCTAAAAGCAAAGCTGTTGCCTGCCATCACTGCCATTTCAGACACCCTGTTCTGGAGTCATTCAAGGCAGTAGATGTAGTCCTTTCTAGAAACTTCACAGTGCATATCCTTGTTTAAGACTGAAAGGTTAATTTGGTTGCCAGAACTTCTGCATGTAAAAAATCTAAAAATAATCTCTTTTTTTCCCCTCAGCAGCAATGCTCTGAGATGACTCAAAAACTGCATTAGGAAAAAAGTGCATTGCTCATGAAGTAACTACCATTGCCTGAATGTGTTCTGTAGGTGCATCCATTAAAACATCCAGACTCCCCTGGCTGAGGCAACAGTCTTGGAGGATATTTAGAAAAATATTTCCCTGAAGGCACAGGTGCAAATAGCCAAAACAAAGGGCTGCAACCTACAGATTTAATAAATACAAAGCCACAGAAAAGGAGACTTCATTCATCCTATTTTTTCTGTTGATTTTACAAAGGAGAATAAATTAAAAAAAAAAAAAAACCTTCCAATATTTAAGTATCAAATTCTGAATCATCCAGAAAATGAACAGCAATTTACAGGATAAATTTATAAGCCACACAGATATTCTCATTTTGCATCAAGTAAAGTGAGGGCTGCTTTTGCTAATATGGATTCCTCTCATTATTTCTATTTCCTGTCAGCATTTTCTTTTCCCCATCTCGCTCAATGAAATTTTACATACTGAATACTTCTAAACTGGTTTTTAATCCAAAAGAATATGAATCTTTAAAGTTGATGTGAAATGCAAACTGCTCACCTACTCCCATAAGTGGAAGAAGAAAGAAACAAACACTCACCACTTAGAGAAATAACACTCCTTTAGCATTAATTATTTACTATTGGCAGTCTAGGAGCCTTGCAGTGAAAGGTGTTCTTAATTACTGACTAGACAATGAAATATTCTTGTTGACAAGAATAAGATCCAATATTTCCCATTAGATATTTGTGCTTCAATGTTAAATATAGATGGGGTTTTTTACAGGAATACAGATTTTTTACAGGAATATATATACAGGACTATATATATATTCTTTGCTGATATTTTTTAGGGTTTTCTTTTTGTTTTGCACTTTTTCCCCTCCTTTTTTTCCTCGTCTCTATTCTAGACTTTTTTAAATTTGCTACTTTGGTTTGGGGGTTCTGCTTTGGCTCTGCAGTGTCCCTTGTTTGCTCATGGGCCCCAGCCTTGTGAGGGCTCCTGGGGGCTTTAGAGCAGCCCCATGACCCCTCCCTGCCCCAGACCTGTGTGACCCTGATTTTTTAAGATTTTCTAAGCCTTCTGATGTTTCCATTCGTGTAACAAACTTTCTCACACACTTTCTGTAAATAACTTATTGTTTTGCATTCTTTTATAGAAGAAGAGAAATTTGATGGACTGTTGGTTTGTCCAGTGTCATTGGAGAGGTGGCATTTTCACCCTCCAATCCACTGTCACTTTTGGAAATCTATAAATGTTAAAATCAAAAAATAAACTTCCCTTTTTACCTTGAAAACAGCAGCGTGCCCACGTCGTGTTGTTTTGTGTCCTACAGTGACAGAGCTGTGCACTCTGCTGGGCAGGGCTCACCCCTTCCCAGGGAGGGCAAACTCTGCCCTTCCCCTTCTCTTTCCTGCTTAATGAGAACCCTCCACTCACCGCCCCCACACAAGCTGCCCTCCTCATTAATTCCTTGGCATCACAGCTCTGCCTCTCCCAGCAGATTTCATGCTGAAGAAGGAAGCAGTAGCAGCCCTACACCTCGTGTAGGCCAGGGGGAACTGAGTTCTTCTCTCCATTTGATGCCTTCTTGGTCACATGGACTTAAATCCAGGGCATTTATAATTTAGGAAACCTGGAATCTGGGGTTGCTACACAAAGCTCAGCGTTCTACTGTGCAAGGCTGGTGATTGAACCAGAAACACAAAGAAACCTCAAAGTCACAAGATGCCTAGAATGTCTTTATTTCTTGTTGTTTCTGGAGGAAGCATGGCTTGTTGGACTATTTTTGGTTCATCTTTTCTGTGCCATGGACACCCGCTAAGACACAACAAGCTCGGTGGGTTGACAGGCCCCTGAGTGAAAATGCTGACACTGATTTATGAGGCAGCAAGGCCTGCAAAGAGTCAGAGTGTCCCCTTGTGAATTTTTAAGCCATGGAAAATATAATTATAAGGAATATATGTTAGTAGGAAACTGTGGTCTGATGGTTGAATTACTGCTTTTACTACAGCATGGTACCAGAGCACATCATCATATGTTACAATTTCAGCTAGAGAATCAAAGACATGTGACAAGTCTTATTTATACATTCTAATTATGCAATTAATAATCTTGATAGAACTGTTTTAGCAATCACAGCAGATATTTGCTGTTTGCACACCAGGGGACCACACAGAGAAATCTGCAATCCTGTAGGAAGCAGAAAACACCTTTCCCCTCTATAAGGAAAATACAGGGATGTGTGTTGAGACCATCTCGTGTGGTCTGTGCAGGAGGTGGCTGCAGTAAAAACAACACAGCAGCCTCACATCCCTTGACAGCCAATGGCCACCTGAGCCCCAGGGGAAATGCCTGGTGCTCCTCATCTGCTCTGTGCCAGGGCTTCCAGTTACTGCCTATAAAACATGAATATACAAAAAGGCAACGTCTTCTATTTTTAAATGTTGCTTGAAGCTTGTTTTGAACATTAATGGGAGAACACACTGAGCTCAGTAAGCAGAAAGGGCAATTTTAACTCTACTGCCTATGAAAATCAGCTGCTGACTGGAGTTATTTGATAGGCAAGCAACCACTTTGTGCCCAGCTGAAAACAAATGTTGACACAGCAATGAAACTTTACCTGTGGATTACACAAATATAACCTGAAGCACAGAAGATATAAAGCTCAAAGTAATCTGACCTTAGCAAAGGTCAGCAGGTAATAACCTCACACTGGAATGAGGAGAGCTGCAGCTGGAAGCCAAGACAGCAACAGGTAACCATGAAAAGAAGAGCCATAACAAAACCTCAGTATTCTTTCAGTAAAAAGTTAATTAAACCAACATCAGCTACACAAGAGAAAGGTACAGGCAGCTGAAAATTCCTTTCTGCAGGTTATTTTTAAGCTCAAAGTATCTGCAAAATGCACTTAAGCAAGCAGTGGCACCTGATTCAAATTTGCTTTAAAATATTTTCTCTTGATATAAAGGTCAGCAGCAGAATAACAAAAGCTGATCCTGGCAGCTGGATTCTCCAGAGGCTTTGCAGCTCACAGGTAGCAAGCAGGGGGCAGTCACTTATGTGCATGTGATCCTCAGATCTCCACGTGCTGTACTGATAGGGCCCATCAAAGTGTTATTTTAGGTGCACTGCCAGATTGCACAGGGATATTAAGATAATTCTGTTTAGTGAAATGACATGAAATTATCTAAATAATTATACAGTCTTCCATTGATTCTAAATTGATAGGTCCTGAAATTTGCAACCACTGAAACAATTTGGTTGACCAAAGGACACTCCAGGTAGTAATTTTGCAGCATCCTAATTTAATGTAGAGTCAAAATGAACAGGCAGCAGAGGAGACTGGAGGCAAGTGCCAGCTAATTGCTAATTTAAGAAGAGCAAAATCACAAGGAACCACACCAAAATCAAAAAAGCATGTTCATATGTGTACTGGCAGTAGAAATTGTCCTACTATAGATCAGTTACATTTTATGATTGGAAGTAATTTCAGATGCTATACCGTTTTAAATATCATAATTTTTTTTTAAGTGTTTCAAGTAGCATAACGACTGATTAAATGCATATAAGGATCTCAGAGAAGAAAAATACCAGCTTTCCAATAATAAATAAAAACTAAAGAGATCCAATTCAGACAGATTCTGATTAAAAACTTGCTAAAGGTATAAAAAGTATGACTATATCTGTTTTGATAGATTTCAAAGAAGCTGTACAGTAGTAGCAGAGGGGCAAAAAGATGATAAAGATGCAACAGATATTCCCCTGAGACTGAAGGCCATGGGAGAAATGTGGAAATAATTACACTGGAGTTCAGTAAGTTCCCACTCTGAAGCTTTCCCTTAAATCAGGTGGGAACCAGAGGAAATGTCAGCAATGAAAAGGCAGGGGAAGAGACTTTACAACACCAATAAAATCACAGAAAGATCACCTGCAATAGGTGCCATTCAAAGAGCAGCTCTGACTCAGAATGACAAATACCTTGGCATATTTTTTGTTTTTCACTACCTCTACCCAGCTGCTTTTAGCTCTTTGAAACGAGCAGAACATTTTTGCATTGACAACTCCAGAGCTCCAGTGACTTCAGCAGGAACAACCAGAAGGTGACACAGACCAAGACAATATTTAGAAGCAATTCAAAGGAGAAAAGGAAACAGATCCTGAAATCTTGGTATTTAATTGGGATTAACATGAATCAGGATTTAGACATGTCTTGACCTAATACAGTGAAAACCTGCTGGCATGGTGTCTATGGAATTCAGTCTTACCACAAAATAAAGAAATGTATTTGAAGTAGCCAATAAGTCCATTACTCAAGGTGACCTTGCTGTTACAGTGTGTTTTAATTTCTGAAAAGCTTTTTGCACAGTCCTTCACCAAAGACACTTGCACAGACTAGGCAGTCACAGGATGAAAGGAAAGGGTCTCTGTGTGCATTAATAATATTAAAAAGTGAGGCTCAGAAGCTGGGAATAAATGGACAGCTCCCCACTGATGGGGGTGCAGGGCACTGGTGCTGATCAGCATGCCCATGGAATGAAGGGACAAGGTTGGTGGATGATTCAGATGTTTTTCAATGTTGTAAAATCCATTTAATTGCTCAGGGCAGCAGGAAGCCTCCCCATACAGAGGGACTATGATAAAGTGGAAAGTGCCTTTATCAATGTTGAGAAGCTCTGTGTGACATGACTCCAAAGCTAAGATAACAACAAGAAAGCTCAAGAAATATGGAATGCTCTCTGAACAAGGACAGAGCCAGCTGTGGACAGTGGATGCACTGAGATTGCATGAAATACTAAGCAGAAAACAAGAATTATTTTTTACTGCTTCTCACATGTGGAGAATCAGAATACATCACCTAAAATCACCAGTGCATCTAAACAAAAAAAAAAATTGATAAAGCATAGTAGCATAAAACTTCTTGCTCGAAGACCCTGTGAAGATAAAATTTAAAACAAACAAACAAAAAACAAAACAAACAACAACAACAACAACAACTTGTTCTCAAAACCAGGATGCAAATATCTGTGCATAAAAAACGACACAGATGGAATCCAAACCCAAACCAGGCAAAACCAATGAAACTTGCAGCTCCTATTTGTGTTGGGAACCCCTGCAGTATCGTGTCTGTGGGTGCCAGCAGAGCCCCAGGCAGGTGTAACCAGAGCTCCTGTGCCCCATCCTGACACACCAAACACCTCTGGTCTGACCAGTTGGACAGTGCTCGCTGCTCTGCTGGCTCAGTACAGCCCTACCCACACAAATCACCCCTGGCAGCAGCATTTGAACAGCATCAATTCAGCAAAACAAAATAAAGTTCAAATCACTTGCTGATTACTGCATACTTTGAATGATAATTAAGGTTAATACTTCAAAGTCAGCACTCAAAACAGATTTTCTGAGTGTGGATAAGTGTGTTTTGAATGGTTGATTCTTTGAAAGAGCTGGTCTTGAGATGCCATAATGGCTTTATTAACAAACCAAAATACATGAAGAGTTAACCAAGCTAGCAACTTTTCTGCCTATATTTTGTATGTAACTCAAAGTAGGGACAAATCTCTCTGATTTTTCTTACTTGCACATCACCTACACAGTGAATCTACAAGCAGAAGAACTTCAGCAGGGGGAACTTCAAATGCAAATTTTTTATTTTTTTTTTCCACAGCGGAATGAATTATCCTAAATATTCTGATGCTGAATAAAACCCAGCTTCAAGGTTGAACTATGAACCAAAGGAGACTCACTTCCAGCTGAAGGTCACATGGGGCAGATGTTGTTACACCTGGGAAGCTCCCATAAATCTCATCGTGTGGAAGAAAAGGAAAATAAATTATTTTCCAATCAGTTTTTATTACAGCAGCATCTCAGATCTCTTGGATCTGAGGTGCAAAGCCATCCATCGTCACTGTAGCTTAAAAATTGCAAATTACACACCAGGACTGCGAGCAGCTAAAGATAAAAAGAGAGACCAAGATGATATAAAGGATAATATATCCCAGGGAAAAGCAAGGCAGGCAGGAGGAAGGCATTGGAGGGACCTGTGAGGGAACAGCCCTGCCCAGGTCAGTGGGACAGGAGGGGCTTTGGCACCTTGAGCTCATCACACAGGGGCTGATGAAGGGGCAGAGGTGGAGGAGCAGCAGGGAAGGGCTCTGCAGGTGCTCACAGGGAGCTCAGGCCCTTCCCAGGGCAAGGGCAGTGTGGGAGGGGGGAACTTGTTTAAAAACTCCAGAGCTGAGGGCAACTCAGTCTTGTTTCCCAAGCCAAGTGGGTGATGGATTGCACCCTCACGACAAACAGCTTGTGCAGCACACACGTCCAGGGCCTCACCTCCTGTCCCAGCAGACAAATTGTCACACCCCAGAGGCTGCAGGCTGACAGGGACCTCTGCAGCAGCATCCTGAGGGACACCAGAGAGACAAACCATGGTCCTCAGCCCAGGAAAAGGGAATGATGCAAAGTAAACATGGAAATATGGATCCAAATCAGTGCTTATGAATGTAAATCAAAGGCTGAATTTAAGAATGATACACACACATGGTCAGGTTTAAGGATGTCACAGACACAGCACCCAGGTCTTGTTTACTCTTTTTTTTTAACTTGGTAATGCAGACAGTCTATAAATCCTGAACATGTACTACACTGCAGGCTCTTTCCAGAAGTAGGTAGGTAGCCTCCAAAACAATTTTAAACATATTTTTAGATATTTGTCTTTTTAATCTGTAGCTGAAGGATATTCTCACATAGAGAATCAAAGCAGAACACAGTTTATTATACCTTCCTACAGCTTGCAGGACTCGAGGATAGAGGTCTCTTTGGTTTCATAATTAAAACTGAAAGATGAACCCTTTCTTTCTGGAGTCTCAAATCCCAGCTCCAATTTCAAACCATTTACCTTGATGTTTATTAAAATCTCAACATGTCCAAAGTATAGAATTACTCAACACTCAGCAGCTGCTTGACCTCTCTCATTTAATCTCCTCCCTAGGTGAATACCCAAATTGAATTAAATGTTTACTAAATACATGACTCAGGGTGGAAACCTATGCCAGGTCTGAGCCTTTTGCTACGAGGGATGTTGCTGGTGACCAGCAAAGAAGGAATTTGGTTTTCTCTACACCAACAGGCAGGTCTGTGGTAAGAAATATAAAGCTGCCAAATTTATGGCAGAACAAGCAGAAAGAAAAATACTTCTAAGAAGCTTAACAGATTCTCTTGGAATGCATTTAACTACAATACTTCTATGCTTTGTTATTTTGACTTTATATTAGCACTCTTTAGTGCAGAAACACCTACAACTTCAATAGCAAACCTTCCAGAATGTACCAGCATCTGTATTTAGCCTGCTCCTATTACAGTGGCTCTGCCCAGCTCCAGGTCTTTGACACAGTTACTCATCCAATTAAATCTCAAGACTTCTGCTACAGCTTCTCTGATTTTCTTTTAACCTTTGAAATGAAGAAATACCAGCTCTGTGAGCTTGTGATTCTTGAGTTCACCAGCCAATTTGCTTCATTTAATCTAAATCTGCACCTTTAAACAGAAAACATCAGAGGTGATCTCAGCCATGCTTCCTTCCCACACATGAAACCAGCTCATGGAGATGAAAGCAACACAAAGAGTTACTTTCCACTGACAAAGTCCCCATAGCATATTTGTTATAGAGCAAAGTTTAAGACAGAAGAGCTTCCTTTTGGTTTGATTTGCTTTGCTGTTTGCAGGATCACCTGCTACGTGCCGTGTTCAGGAAGGGTTGGGCTGTGCACATTATCATTTTTTATTTATTTTATCAATGGAAATGTGTTACTCCACTCACATTTTTTTTTCTCAGAGTGGCACTTGAAATAGAAGTGCAAACACTCACAGCTATCCTACCATAGCCTTATTCATTCCTCAGTTGCTATTAAAGAGGAACCAGTAGCTACATCAAAAACAGGCAGAAAGTAATCTGATAGCACAGAAGCAGACCAAAATACTGCCCTGCTTGCATCTGCTCTGGCAGGTAACAGTGATCCACATGCTGCCATGTATTAAATCCTTTATTCTCTGTAGAGGCCAACAGCTATTCTCAAATAAAACCATGGCACTACCCAAATTTCACCCTCAAAACAAATTAAATAACTGTTTTATCCTTTGGTTTTTGGGCATTTCCCACTCATGACTCCAAAAGCCATACTCACAGCTTTTAGCCAAGTTAACAGGCACAGTTCCTTTCCCCAAAGCAAATTACAAGCTGGGTTGTACTCAAAGGTAGATTTATTTATAATATTGACAACAGCCATGACAAAAAAAGTAGAATAGAAAATACTGGAATATAATAAAATACATTCACTCTAACTAAATCAAGTTTAACTGAAAGAGGACCATTGACTTCAGAGATTTTATATGACAGCACCTCCCAGCCAAATATTAAGCATCCATTTCTTACACAGCACCCCAAAATTCTTTAAGAAAGAAAATTCACATCCCCAGTCAGAGACCTGCTGAGCTCTTCTGTGTTCCTGCTGCAGCACATTATCTATTGATTAAATTCAAATTAACACAGCAATGCCATTTGCCTGACATTTAACTTGCCAAGGAAGTTACATGGCACATGAATTTTGAAATAAGATTAGGAAGATAATAAATCAAGCCAACAAAAAGTCCAGTAAAACGTGGGCAAGAAGAAAAATCTTGAAATCATTATACAGAAGTGCAGATGTTAAAATGCTTATATTAGATGAGGAAAAGCTAAACACATTGGCAATTCTAATAAACAAAACAGACTTAATTCACAGAATTAGGAGTCATTTACTGGAAGCATCCAGTAAAGATATCAGAGCATCTTTATAATCCAGACCTCAGCTCATTTATTAAAACAATCCAAACCTGAATAAAAGGACTTCTCCACTACAAAATGGGGGAAGAAAGAAGAATTTATGTACTCTTTTTCTAGCTGTATTATTTATTGAACTTCTGTTTCACTATCAAGCTTCTGGGTGCATGAGCAAGTGCAAGCACTGAGGAAAATCCAACTGGCTTCCAAAATTTTTAAGCCATGGGGATTCTGGTACAGGGTGCTGCTCTGCTAGCCCTGGCAAGGCTTCTGTTCCTGTGACCTTGCAAAGTAGAGAAAAACCCACCCTCTCAGTCTCCCTGCATCTGGAAAACAAAATATTTAAATCTGAGGCATAGCTGGTCATGAACTTGAAAGAAACCAGGATTTTTATATGTAAAGTTGAACAAACACATCTGTATTAGTTCATATCAACCATTGATAAGTTTGTCAAAATGGTGCAATACATAATACAACACTGAATTTCAGCTGCTTTCATTTCAGAGGACACAGAAATTTAATGCATGGGGAATAACCAGGCTCAGAAACTGAGACACCAAACCCCTGTGCATCAATGAGTAATTTATCTTAGCATAAATCACTGCAACAGAAACTCTGTGTTTAACCTGTTATTGTGATACCCAAAGGAAGCAATAATGCACAGAAGGAGAATTCAGCAGAGTAAACTGGGCTGATGGTGAGGTCAGTCCCAGCAGAGCTCACCCAGGAGGTGCAAACACAGCTGCTCTCCTCCCAGGCTGCATCCAAGGAACAGCTTCTGCAAAACCAGCTCCCTGTCCACCTCCCTCAGCCTCTGCAAAGGTAAAACCTGGCAAAGCAAAACCTGCAGGCAGTGGGGAGGGACACAGAGCACACCCAGGGCTGGCAGAAACAAGGAACACAGGGCAGTGATGCCATCCCCGACCTCAGGCTCCTCGCAGTGCAGGGACAGCAGGACCAGATCCCCACAGGGACCAGACTGAGCAGCAAACCTGTCCCAGACATTGTCTGGCCAGAGCAGAAGAGCAGGGCTCACTGTGGTGGGAGAGTGAGCCCAGAGCTCACACCCAGCCCAGCACCCCACAGCCACCAAGAGCCTGACAGGAGACATCCAGCACCAGTCCAACAGCAATCCATGTTCCACAGCAAAAACAAATGACCACCCGATCTCCCTCCTCTTCTGCAGCCACAGCAAACCTAAGAACACACTGCAACTCACAAGGCAACATTATCTAAGCTGTCTGCAAAAGACATTAGGTACCAAAGCTGAAATACATCTCCATTTGAAGCAGTGACTAACTAAGCATATGCTAGATTATCCCACAATGCCTAAAACAGAGCAACAGACAGGGAGGCTTTAAACTTGCTAAATCCTCTGCTTTTTTCATCATAAATTATGCTCCAGGACACAGGCTGTTATAAATTGCCATTACCAACAGTCACTTTTCAAGCTGTAACTTTTAAATCTAGTGGAGAATGGGCAAGAAGAAATCTCACATACTTCAAACTAAAGTACACATCCGAGATAAGCCCACAAACCATTGCAGATTTGTACAAGCCTTCTAGCAGTTTTCTGAAGTATGTTTAAGAATAACAAGGCTGAGACTGAAGTGTGAGCCAGAGGAAAAGCAAGCAACAGCACTTCAAGTTTCCTTTTCAAGACAAGCAGCAGACACAGTAGTAAAAGGCACCCTGTGAGCTGAGAGATAAACAAGTCCAGCCTGGGTCTGGAGCAGGAGTGCTATCTGAGGTCAGCAGCACTGGAAAGGCCCAGGGCTGCCCAAATGACGCTGGCATTTGTCTAAGCAGGAATCTTCACCCAAGTCTGGTACAAACTTGTCACTGCCAAGGAGCAGAGCAGCCCCAGGGGCCATGCCTGGCTCTGGCTGCAAACACATCATCTGTTACTGGTGACTGCACTAAACAACACTGGGGATACGTTTCCCAAGCTGGAGGAATAGCAGGAAAGCTTTACAAAGAAAACAGAGCTTTTAAGGCTTGTGCTACTCGGGATATTTAACAGCCCTTCCATCTGGCCCTGCTTCACTTTCCATGCAGGCTCCATTTCCCCCTGAGCACACGTGCAGGCCTGGCCACTGCTCCTCTCCAGGCACTCAGAGCCTCCTCCAGCACCAGCTGGGGCAGAAGCTGCTGCTGTGCAAGGGAGCACACAGCTGAACCTAAAAATCCACGTGGAATTAACGTGAGGTGAACGCATCATTAAGGGATAAAGAACATTTTTTGTCACGGGGAGCAGGTGACACAACACAGACATAACGGGTACCTTGAGCACTCAATGAATTCCTACATGAACATCCCTTCTACTTCTGTAATCCTATAGCCTGGAGGCCTCTGGGGACAGCCCCCTGCCCTTGAAAGTACCTGTGGCATAGGAAATCACATTTCTATGTAAAAAACAGCACAGAAATGCTGTCCATCTAAACAGACCATAGACTGGTCCAAAATGACATCTTAAGTTGAATTTTTTCTCTCAGGTTGGCCACACACAGATGGGATCAGGAAGAGACAAAAGTAGAGCAAAGGAAGATAGAATAAAGTCTAAATTAGAACAAAGCCAAAGATTAGAAGAGGCTATGAAGAACTATCATACACAAAGTGGTACAAAGATCAGAGTCACAAAGCTAACAACAAAATTTCAACAGAGAGTGGCATGGCACCAAAGTGTTAGCAATCATGAAATAATTACAAAGTAAATTACTCCAACAAATTGCCAAGTGCAAATTAAAAGCTATCAATGCATTAAATCTGTACACACTGTAAATAAGATGTTAGAAATTACCAGCTTTTAATTAAATTTATTCTGTAAATTTAATAAAATTCTACTCCAACAAAATCCCCACCTCTGCAAACAGGGCTGCTGGCTGGAATTCTGCAGCTCTGTTTAGCAGTGCATATCATAACAGATCCAGCACCTTTGCCAAGCCCAAGTCAAGCTGCTTTAAAGCAAATAGAACCATTTTCAACTGCAGGAAACCCAGGAAGAGTTAAAATTCACATGCCTCACTGTTAGACCACCCAGTGTTATACAACGCCCTAGTTTTGGGAAATGCTTGTAAAAAATCCCATCAGTATGAACACAGAGAAGGCAGCAAACAAGTCTTTATGAATTCATTCTGATGGCAACAGATCAGAACTGCTTTTCCCAGGTTTGCACCAAGGCAAGGACATTCCAGCAGCCCAGGCTGGCAAGGGCCATGGGCACCACTCAGGCTCACACCCTGCCCATTGCTTCAGCTCTGCTTCCACACAACATAAACTTTTTGTTCCAGAAATCTTTAACAACCACAGAATGACCTGCTCCCTCCTAAAAAAACCACTAAAGTCACTGAAAACAGGATCTACTAAAGTTCCCTAAAATGGGATGTATTGTATTAAGGATTTTTCCACCTGGGTATCCTCCACAGCTGAGTACTGGGAAAAAATTAGAAATTAAAAGAAGAATAATTAGAATTAAAAGATTAGAAGATTGGAAATTAAGTGCTGGCCCAGGATGTGAATTGGGGTGCACAGGTAATGAACCATGACCAAAGATGCCACAGTCCTTCAAAATTCCTGTCCTGCACAGCTCCAGCTGTGGGGATGATCCTGGGGACTGCTCCATGGGCACCATGTCAGGGCAGTGCCACAGAGGATGAGGATGGGGCAGGACATGAGCTCAGGGTGCAGAGTCTGAGCAGGCAGAGGGAGGGCAATAACTTGTTCACAAACATGCTTCCCATTTCTGCAGTTCTGTTAGCAGCCCTGGTGTTTGGAGCTTGTGCAATGCAGCAGGAGTTCAATGGTACTTGATACCCACATCTGGACACATCATTATTGCTATGGCAGATTACAAATACATTTTCCAATCAACACACCAAGAACATGACTGCACTTTATGCTCAAATGCTCCATATGAAAGCATATATTGCAAAACCCAGTGAAAATATGATGGTTAAAATACAACACCTAAATATTTAGGTTGTTGCATAAGTGCAAACACATACAGTGGATTAAACAGGGAATTCAGAGGCAGCTGGAGATTCCTGGAGGCATATCTAGGTACATCAAAGCTCAACTGCTTGCTATTTACTCATTTCAACTCCAGTGCTCTACAGTGTTGGCTCCATGGCACATGTTGGAGCTGTTTGCTTTTTAACAGTTCTAATGAACCAGGTTGATTCATCCAGGGCAGGAAGAGAACCCACAGCCAGACTGCTCCAAGACCTGCTGGGTACAGACAGCCACTCCAGAGCAAGCCTTGGTGGCTGATGGCTAAAAACCTCAATTTCAGGAGTTGTGAATTCACATGAAATTGATGGCTTTCATTCTCATAAAGATTCTAGGAGTGGTTGCTTTTTACAAGGAAAAGCTGAACACTGAACTGTATCATGAAAAACTAAAAGGAATGAGAAATAAAGGAAAAACACATTTTATTTTCAGTGCTTGACAAGCCAATTTTATGTCAGTTTGATGAAATGGTAATTTTTCATTTTTAAAATGAGTGCTTGTACACGAAGTGCTAGGAGATTCTGCAGCTGTTTTTCCTATTATTCTCCTTGAGATTCAAAATTCAGCTCCCTGCCATTGCAATCCAAAGGCATTTTGGTCATGAGCTCTCTGCTCCATCCACTGTGGCCACAGGGGTTCCAGAGGTGGCTGCCCTGTGGCTCAGGGAACACCAAGCACCAGGAGCAGTTCCAGAGCCCTCCCTGGGTCTGAGAGGGGGAAATCTTGCAACACACCAGGCTGGCAAGAGGAGAATGTTCCAAAGAAGTGAACACACAAAGACCTAATCAAGGCATGAAGGATTGAATTTCAAGAGGTGCCCTGCAGTAGCCTGGCTGCTGGGAAGCTTTGCTGACAGCCAGTGACTCAGAGGGGGGCTTGTTTGTTCTGCATGGAGCCCAAAATCCCAATTCTGTTCTAAACATCTGGAGCTCCACGTTAAGGCTGCTTTCCAGGCACACTGGGAGAGGCAGCACACAAAACTTGCTGAACAGCAGGCTCCCAGTGCAACATGAGCAAGAACACACTGGGATTGCTCCTGAAAGGATTTTCGGGGTCACACCTGACCCCTGCTCCTCTGGACCCTCCTTTGCTTTGGGGTTTTGTCACATCTAAGTGCAGGGAATTTCCAATCAACACATCAAGAACACGACTGCACTTCATGCTCAAATGCTGGCAGCTGCTCCACCCCTCACACAGCCACCCCCATCCCATCCCATCTCCATCTTCATCCCCATCCCCATCTCCATCCTCATCCCAATTCCCATCCATCCCATCCCATACCAATTCCCATCCCATCCCCGTCTCCATCCCCATCCCATCCCTGTCTCCATCTTCATTCCCATCCCATCCCATCCCATCCCATCCCCATCTTCATTCCCATCTCCATCTTCATCCCCATCCCAATTTCCCATCCCCGTCTCCATCTTCATTCCCATCCCATCCCATTTCCCATCCCCATCCTCATCCCAATTCCCATCCCACCCCAATTCCCATCCATCCCATCCCACCCCACCCCAATTCCCATCCATCCCAATTCCCATCCCTTTGCACCCCACAGGTGCAGAGCCCAGCTCCTCCCTCAGCCTGCTGCAGCAGGGGAATGTCCCAGCCCTCACTTTCTCACAAGTGTTCAGAGCACAATGGCACAATTCTGACTAAAATAACCCTGCAAGTTCAACACTTTTCCAAACTGCGTTCTAATATCAATATTATTATAAAAGTAGAAAGTAAAAAAGTAAATATTCAGCATTTGTTTAAATGGCTATCCACATGAGAAGGAAAGTTTCCATTGTTGTCAGAAGGAATTTTGATTAAAGGAATAAAACCCTTAGTGGAGAAAATTTCTAATGATTTTCAATAATTAAATATGTTTTAAAGTCTGAAAGTTGTTTGTTTGTTTTAATGGACAAAAGGCTTTAAAAAGTTTAATTTATGACCTTTAATGAAAGCTACTAAATGAAAAAATTACCCTCTCATAATAACAAATATGAATAGTGATGCTGAAAAATATTCGTACTTCTAATGTGAAAAACATATTTTTGAAAATTGTGTGGCACAAGCGGGCCCAAGGGCCACCTGCAAAAAATGGAGAACAGACTTTCCCAGTAGTTCCCTGGACCGAACATTGGATTTGGGAGTTTAGTTCCTTCTTAATACCAGTAATTTTAATTTCTATTTATAAATTCAATAGGCATCCATGGGAAAAAAATAAATTCTTACACAAATGCCAGCAGCCATTCCTGACCCAGACAGGTTAGAACACTGAAACATGGGGATGTACTTCAGAGTGAGGGAAGATCTCTCTTCACCACTGCCAAGACTTTCCATAAGAGATCGAGGAGAAAAAATGAAATGCAGACATTTTTTACTATGCATTTAAGACCTCCTGGTCTTTCCAAGTTAAGTGGAGTTTAATATTTTCCCTGGACTGCCAAGTAACTTGTGTGAGAAAACCACATGCACTTTGACATAACAAGCAGCCTCTGCTCGAGATCCCTGCTCCAAGAAAGAATTACACACCTCACCCACGGGCAGGGTGGTCTGTCACATTAATGCTGAAGCCTTTTTGGCAGGGCACAGAGCATGGACGAGTGCCTGGTGCAGATAAAAATAAGTCAAAATAAAGAGAATTCTGCAGCACTTCCAGCACTTCATAGCCCAAGGCTAAAAACATTAAAAAGCTCCTCCCAAATAAACCACCCTCATCTTTTCTGTGTGCAAATCCTCCTCTCACCCTATTGAGTATCTCAAAAATGAAACATCTTTATGAAGCTACATAAACCTGAATGAATGCCGAACTCAAGATATTATTTTTGAATGTAAAGAGAATATGCAAAGCTTTAAAAAGCCATCCAGCTGTGGAACATATCCCAAAGTGATGCAGGGTGGGATCCTGGCTCAGCTGCCTCGCCCTGGCAGAGGCTCTGTTGGGAAGCTGCTCCCTTTGGGTCTCCTGGAGGCTGTTGGTGCTGCAGATCCCCTGTGCAGGTGCTGCTGGCTCTCTGGGCTCTGTCCCTGCTGGTAGCACCCAGCTCTGATGGGCACAGACACAGCAATCCCTGCTGTTATAGATGCTTATTATAATATTGGCTTTTCTCAAATATTAAAATGGATTTTATATGTGTGGTGGTAAAGTAACTTTGTCATAAAGATACAGTTTTTATTTCTGTTGTGAATCAAGCATAATGAAATAGCTGATATAAGTGTGCTTGTGTTAAAATGCCTGCTTGGATGGGATAACACCCACTGAACACAGGACACCTGCTACAGATCTGCCAACCATCAGCACTCCCTGTGTGAAGGCAGTGATAATAAAGAAGGCAGTGATGATAAAGAAGGACTAAAACCACAAACAAGGAATGCACATGCTCTAAAAATGTGGACCCAAGGAGGAGCCATGGTAAATAATTCTTGGAACATGTAAACTACTTTGGGGAAAAGTTTACTATGCATAAGGGTCTATGAATATGCAACAGGCTGATGTGATGGAAAAGGTGTTTAAGGGATATCCCCAAGGTTAACAGTGTGCTCTTAGCTGAGTGCCAAGCTGCACCTGGCTGTAGCAACCTTTGCTCTATGGTCCTTGTCTCCTATTGCCCTTTATTAAACTTTTTAAAGGTTCACAGGAGAGTGAATGTGTTTTTCACACCTGCTCTCCACACATCCCAGCAAACCCCAGCACCCTGCCTGCTCTGCTGCAGCTCTGCCAGCCCCACAGGCAGGCTGAACTCAGCTTCACACACCTACTTCCTCCCTGAAATAAATGGATACTAGAGAACTGGATACTCTGCTTAAAAAACCCCCCAACTTGTTCTCTTAAAGATAAAGTTAACACAAAATCTATCAACCCTAAGTGATGACATAATTGAGGATACAGGGGCTTGGATCCAGCTGGGGCCTACAATGTCAGGCTGCCTCAGAGAGAAATTGCTGTTTACAGACTCTCAATTATAAGTTGTGCAATTTGGATTTAAGGTTGTTTCAACCAAAGTGTGGTTGTTTGTGTGTCTGTATCCCACCACAGAAACCAGGTAAACTCATCCAGCAAATGACTACAGCTCCTGTGTGGATTTCCCCCATGGCACAAGAGCAGAAGTGCTGCTGTAAAAAAGGCTGATTTTCTGTAAAACACTGCTTCCAGTTCCTGTCCCACACTGCTCAGGGAAGGGCAGACTTGCACAAAGAGAGAAAGCTGGAAAACAGGTTGTTGTTGCATAAGAGAAAACTAAAATATCGTGGCCTGGCTGAGCAACCAGGGTTACATGAATTCAACAGCCATTCACACTCAAGGCCTGAACAGCAGAGGGTTTAAGATCAGAACATCTATCCTAAATTCTGTGGAATGATTAAAGGAAAGTTACAAGGGGAAGAGGAGAAGAAATCATTTCAAAGCCCACAGAAGGAGGGAGCCCAGTCTAACACACTGCTCTGGGAGCCACAGCCACACCAGCCCTGCCCAACATTGCTTTTCTCTATCATCTCATGGTGCTCAACCTCTTGCAATTTTCCCTTGCTCTGAACACTCACTTTTCCAGTCTCCTGCCATGGATTTACAGGGATGCAATAATCCACAGCATTACCTGAATGATGAGAAAATTCCTCACAGAAAACTAAATCTTTTTACACTTTTACACTTCCAGGCAACCAAATCAGAAAGTTTGAGTATCTTCCAGTCATTTATATCTCTTCACTCAGACTCAACACTTACTTCTGGCATTCTTCAGTCCAGAGCATATAAAATTACATATTCTAATGCATCATTCACAAGTGCTGATTGGAGGAGGAAGGAGCAGCCAGGCAATCATTTTCTGGGATACAAAACAGTTATGCTTTTGCAAGCATCAGTGGCTGTTCACTGGCACTTTTACAAGTAATGGAAAGACACATAAGATTTTAATTAATCACATTCTTCTTACAGCTAAGAAGAAAGTACATTCTACCCTACTGCACACAAACTTCTAGAATTTCCTAAAATATCCTCCAACATCACAGCAGTTAACTTTTATCAGCCTTGTGGCCTTATTGATCAAATAAAAAAGTTGTAGTTTCCATTTCAAATGTTCCATCACAATTATTACATTCTGATGTAAATCCTCATTTATATATGTATATGCAATTAAGGTTGTTGTATATATACTATTAATATTATATTCATATAGTCATACAATTATAATAGGACTGGGAGAAAGGAAATTAAAAATTTTATCATTCTGTCTCACAAGTGATTTAAGAATCTCATGGAAATCTCCACAGTTTGTAAAATCCTACTGAGCACTGAAATTTCCTCAAGTACTCCAGGAAATAAGCAGTGCAAGTGAGTGCTCCACACTCCTTCATCAGAAAAAAAAAACTTCACAATAAGATTTTCTCCCTTCATATATTTTCCCTTCTCATTCTGTTCAAACCCCAATACCAACAAGGGATCAGAAGAGAAATCTGTATCAGCTTGGTTATAATTTTATCAGCATTTCCAATGGGAGCGCTTCTGTGCCACACATATATTCCCATCCATGCAAAGCCAGAGCTTGTTGTTCAGCTAAATCCCTGGCTATTCTGCATTTCACTTTTTCTGGCAGGGAGCCTCTGCCATGGCCACAAGCTATGAAAATAAGCAGGGCTCCAAAGCCAACAAGCAGGTGTGTGCCTCAGCTGCTGCCTGGCTGTGGTAAACACACACAGCTCACAGCTGCTTTCATGCTGCTTGGACTTGGGGCATCCCTTACCAAGGATCAACATCCTCCAAGGGACAGAGACATCTCAGCTGCTTCTGCACACACTCCTGGAACACAACACCATCACCACTCATTCCACATGCCAGCGTTAATGTTGAATTTTTCTGTTCTATTTCTGCACGAGAGCTCTATAGAAATGCCTGACCACACAAACCTGCTTGGTGAAAACAGGATTCATGCCACAGAGCCCCTTCTGCTGTCTGTTTTTACCAGTATTGATGCATTGAAGATCAGTTAATTATATTTACAGCAGTATCAATGCATTCTGGCTTTCTCCAAGTGCATGAGTTCAGGGGGATGGAGCATCACTGCCTAACCCAAACAAGGGATACAGCAACAAAGATTCTGCACTCACTTAATTCTGACTACACTTCACAGCACCTAGTTTTAGTAAAGAAAACAGATACAACCCTTCTCCTAGTGTGTGAATACTGTTTATAAAATCCACTCCTTTTTTTGTGCTTCTAAGAAAACCTCTTCAGATTTAGTTTATGTAATTTCTAAAAATAGGGCAATTTTAACTTTCTGCAATAGAAACAATAATAAAATTATTCTGCAGAGATGAATTATTTGCTGTGCCTAGAATTTCTCCACAGAGACAAAAAATATTATGTTCCTGGTTCACCAGAGAAAAAGACAATAACATACCCTGAAATCATCTGAAATCATTTATGAGAATGGCTTGCTGAAGCTCCTGTGAAGACAGCAAACATGAAGATGAAATAAATCAGAAGCAAGGAAAGCCTCCCTTTTAAAATACAATTTATGAAATAACAACAATAGCTGGTATCCAAATTCCAGGCTGGGGACATAAGTAGGAATAAAATTGAGTTGTTTAAAGCTGGCCTCTGGCAGTGGCAGTGTAGGTTCAGTGCTGCTGAGAACCCTCAATACTCATTTATGTCAACAGGCATTAGCAGCTCTCAGGGCAGGATTTAGTGTTTTCACTCCTGGCCTCTGCCAGCCAAACAGCAAGGGCAGGGTGTCACAGCCTGAGAGCACCTCCAGAAATCACACTCAGCTCTCAGTGCATCTCCAGAAATCACACACAGCTCTGAGAGCATCTCCAGAGATCACACACACAGCTCTGAGAGCAGCTCCAGAAATCACACACAGCTCTGAGAGCATCTCCAGAAATCACACACAGCTCTGAGAGCATCTCCAGAAATCACACACAGCTCTGAGAGCATCTCCAGAGATCACACACAGCCTGAGAGCATCTCCAGAAATCACACACAGCTCTGAGAGCATCTCCAGAGATCACACACACAGCTCTGAGAGCATCTCCAGAGATCACACACACAGCTCTGAGTGCATCTCCAGAAATCACACACACAGCTCTGAGAGCATCTCCAGAGATCACACTCAGCCTGAGAGCATCTCCAGAAATCACACACAGCTCTCAGTGCATCTCCAGAAATCACACACTCAGCTCTGAGAGCACCTCCAGAAATCACACACACAGCTCTGAGAGCATCTCCAGAAATCACACACACAGCTCTGAGAGCATCTCCAGAAATCACACACAGCCTGAGAGCACCTCCAGAAATCACACTCAGCTCTGAGAGCATCTCCAGAGATCACACACAGCCTGAGAGCACCTCCAGAAATCACACTCAGCTCTGAGAGCAGCTCCAGAAATCACACACAGCCTGAGAGCACCTCCAGAAATCACACACAGCTCTGAGAGCACCTCCAGATATCACACACAGCTCTGAGAGCACCTCCAGAAATCACACACAGCCTGAGAGCATCTCCAGAAATCACACACAGCTCTGAGAGCATCTCCAGAAATCACACACAGCTCTGAGAGCATCTCCAGAAATCACACACAGACCTGAGTGCACCTCCAGAAATCACACACAGCTCTGAGTGCATCTCCAGATATCACACACTCAGCCTGAGAGCATCTCCAGAAATCACACACAGCCTGAGAGCATCTCCAGAAATCACACACAGCTCTGAGAGCATCTCCAGAAATCACACACAGCTCTGAGAGCATCTCCAGAAATCACACACAGCTCTGAGAGCATCTCCAGAAATCACACACAGACCTGAGTGCACCTCCAGAAATCACACACAGCTCTGAGTGCATCTCCAGATATCACACACTCAGCCTGAGAGCATCTCCAGAAATCACACACAGCCTGAGAGCATCTCCAGAAATCACACACAGCTCTGAGAGCATCTCCAGAAATCACACACAGACCTGAGAGCATCTCCAGAAATCACACACACAGCTCTGAGAGCATCTCCAGAAATCACACACACAGCTCTGAGAGCATCTCCAGAAATCACACACAGCTCTGAGAGCATCTCCAGAAATCACACACAGCTCTGAGAGCATCTCCAGAGATCACACACAGCCTGAGAGCATCTCCAGAAATCACACACAGCTCTGAGAGCATCTCCAGAGATCACACACAGCTCTGAGAGCACCTCCAGAGATCACACTCAGCCTGAGAGCATCTCCAGAAATCACACACACAGCTCTCAGTGCATCTCCAGAGATCACACACAGCTCTGAGTGCACCTCCAGAAATCACACACAGCTCTGAGAGCATCTCCAGAAATCACACACACAGCTCTCAGTGCATCTCCAGAAATCACACACTCAGCTCTGAGAGCACCTCCAGAAATCACACACACAGCTCTGAGAGCAGCTCCAGAAATCACACACACAGCTCTGAGTGCATCTCCAGAAATCACACTCAGCTCTGAGAGCACCTCCAGAAATCACACACACAGCTCTGAGAGCATCTCCAGAGATCACACACAGCTCTGAGAGCATCTCCAGAAATCACACTCAGCTCTGAGAGCACCTCCAGAAATCACACACAGCCTGAGTGCACCTCCAGAAATCACACACAGCCTGAGTGCACCTCCAGAAATCACACACACAGCTCTGATGTGCAGCACTAGAGAGCTTGGCTCTTTGAAAAAACAAAACAAACAAACAAACAAAGGCCTCTGAAGCACAAATTTGGGCTGTGCACTGTCCTGCCCCAGCTCTGGCAGTGCTGAGCTAAGGCAAGTAGGTGAAAAATCCCCATAATGCACAGTCAAACTGAAAATAGTTCTTTAGTGAGGAAGAAAAAGAAAAGCTAAAAAGAACTGGGTGGGCTTTCCCAGCTTCAAATGCAGTTGTTTGCCAGATTCTGATGCTCCAAGTGCCAGCCAGAACTTGAAACTATTTCTAAGCTATGTGTCCAGGGCCTTTGTGAGACCTTGCCTAGGTCACCACAACCAAATTTCTCGGCATAACAGAGATCCAAGTGCTTTATGTAATCTGCTGCTGCTCCCTTTGTGCTCCAATGATTTAAGGATGGCAGTCTCAGCTGCTCTCAAAAATTCCATGCAGTTCAGGGCAACTTTAGACTCTATGAAAGTAAGAAAAACCCCTGAAAAATAACAAATCATGTCTGAAGAGTCTGTAACATAAAAAGAAATTAAAGAAATTAAAAAAAGAAAAAAAAAAATCAACCCTTGGCTGAAGACCCAAAGGAAGCAACAGTTTTTAATTATGCAAGGGAAAACAAATCTCTTTTTTTATGGAAAGTACAACTCCAGTCAACTAAAAAGTGTGAAATCAAATGTCAGTCAAGCTAAAAAGAATGTAGTGCAATGACTTCAATCCTCATTTCATAAAGAAAATGTAAATATAGAGCATTTGATTTCTCAATAGAGGTATGTTCTTTTTATTCAAAAGGAATTTCTCTTTCAAGCAGCAATTAAAGATACAATAGGTTATAACTCAATGCTTGGTTATGTTTTGTTTTCTTGAAGCATCATGGGATATTTTGGCATGAGCAGGTTTTTCTTGGTTATTTCCCCAAATTCAGGTTCCTGTTATACAGAGTTTTTGTCATTCAAAGTAAATTCAGTTTATTATTGAATAATACTGGCTTTTTGTACTACCACTTGAAGCACAGTTAAAGAGTACTCAGAAAGAGCAAAAATTGCAGCTCTGGATTGTTAAAGGACCTGTTCACACAAGCCTGGAGAGGGCCAGGGGCCACACACTCTGAGGCTCAAGATGGACATTTGAGTCCAAGCAGTCTTGTCCCTGTTTATTTTTCTGTCTCTGAGATCATACTGAGAGGATGATGAAGCAAAGTTATCCCCACTGCCACATGAAATGCAGCATGAGCTGCTTCTGTAGCACCCAGAGCAGCCAGCAGGATCTGATACTGCAGTGTGTGTGCTGCTCACACCCAAACCCCACAGTGTCAAGAACAGCATCCTCCCTAAAGTGCCATTCACAGACACCAGAGAAATTCAGAACCTTCAGGGTCATCCCTCCAAGAGCTGTCAGCATCTCCTCCTGTGAGCAGACACTCTTGGTGAGTTGTCTCTGCTGTGTTTATCAGGTGGGTGGTGAAGGCACACCCTGGATCCCACAGGCTTTGCCCCTTTTGCCTCCCAGACCCCCAGCGCCACTTCCAGCAGACCCAGAGGCTTTCAGCAGCTGATCTGAGGCTGCTGATCTGGGCTGCACCCACCCCTGGGGGGCAGAGGGGCTCTCTGGAAAGCTGAACCCCTCCTGGATGAGCCCTTGGCACGTGGCAGGAGAGGGACAGGGCTGTGCCAGGAATCCCAGCCTGGTGCATCCCCACAGCTGCCTGCAAAAATATCTTCTGTGACTTCCATCCTCTGGCACTTATTACTGTTATTGTGGTGTACAAAATCAAATAAATCTCCTGTAAGATCCTAGCAAAGGACTGGAGCTGTTTAGCAGAGCAGGCTGCTGCTCACTGGCCCCACAATCTGCATTATTTGCAGTTGCTTTTCTCTGAAAATTAACCACACTAACAGTGAAAATGCTCAACAGCAAATTGGTGTCCCAGCTGAATCATTACAAACACCCAATTTTGTGATCAGAAGTCAGATGGTTCTCAAGGGTTAAATGACTTTATTATTCCACTCTCTAGAGCAAAAGATGGGAGACAGCAAAGGAGCAGTGGAAGAGTTGGTTAATCTGAGTAAAGCCTCAGTAAGGAGCTGGAAAATCCATACATCCCCAAATGTGTACAAAGCAAACCAGCAATAGATTACAATGGTTCTCTGACAGCATTTCTATCAGACACAGACACCCAGGAGGAAAAGCAAAGCCCCATCTGCCTCAGCCATGTGTCTCCTCGAGTGGCCAGGAACCCTTGCCTCAGGTATTGTCCTGCAAGCAAGAAAAATATGGAACTTTCCTGTCTCTGTGCTAAAGGTTAAATATAAACTACTGTGATTAACAGCCCCTGGCAAAGAGAACAGAACCAGCAAGCAAACATTTAGAAGGTAATAAATAGACATAAAGACCTAGAAATACTTGAACAGCATATGACCTATTACATCACCTATCAAAGACAGGCAACTGGATACTGAAAGAGAGCAGCAAGGAGGTCAACTTAGACACATTTCAGTTGTTGAATACCCAAAGCAATGCTTTGGCTGTAAGCACAGTCCAAACACACTGTTCTAGGGACAATATTAAAAAAAATAATCTTCAGATTTACTAGCCATGGATTGTGAAATGCTGGAAATTATGGACAGAGTTGATAAGGGGCACCACACAATATTTTGAAGATGACAATGCTATTCCCAGCTGTTTTTCGTTTTTGCAGAGCAAGCTAAAACCTTCAGCAGAAATGATTGCACCATTTCCCCAAAGGTTGCTAGAAGGAGCTGGCTTGCCCATATAATACATTCTCCTGCAGCTCTCTTGGCCTGAAGCAGCTGGACCTGTGAAGCCAAAAGCCCTGAGCTCCTCCAGCAGTGCCAGCTGTTGTGGTGTGACGTCGTGGTTTGCCTCAGATACCCCAGGTTCCTCCCTGACAATTCCCTGCCAGGTGTGTCAATCATGCCTCCTTTCCCCTCCCTGACCCCTCCCAGCACTGTCTGTCAGTCCTGGCATTCCAGAAGGGCACTGAGTGATTGGCAGAGTTCAAGAGATGCCCCACTCCTGAGGAGACATTGGGCCATCCAGGTGTCCTTTGTCCCTTTGTCCCTCCCCTCCTGTCCCTGCTTGGTGGCTCCCTGCCCCTTCCCTGCCCCTCTCCCCGGGTTCAAAGGAGCAGCAGCCACGGGCTCAGGGAGTTCTGTTGGAGCTGGTGCTGCATTCAGAGGCCTGAGGGCCAGAATAAAGCTCTGGATCCAAACCCTCCATCAGAACCGACTCCTTTCCTTCACCATCACCTTAAAGCTTCTCCAGCAGAGGTAAAACCTGAGCTCCTGCAAGCCTGGACTTGTCTCCAAGCATCCAGCTGCAACATCCAGCTGTGGGAACCCAGGACATCCCTCTGGCTGGCCAGGAGTGCCAGGACCCCTGCCAGGGGGCTCAGAAGCCCTGGCACAGAGCCCAGAACACCTGTGGGTTTGATTATGACCCATGGAGCAAATTACCAACCTTAGATGAAGATCAGCAAGCCACAACAGTTTAGGTAGAATGATAGTGAAGTTATCATGGGGTGGAAAAGCAGATTTTGGGGTTTTTGGAATGGGGGTTCAGGGGGCAAGATGGAGGGATCTGGGCATGTCCAGCCTTTCTCCTTCTTTTTCTTGGCCTCCATCTTCTGCTGTGATGGTGGCACTTTTAGATTGGTTTAAAGTAGAAGCTCAGTGTCTAACATAGGTGATAGGTATTGGAAAGGAATTGTAAACATTGTACAGGTAGTTTTTAGTATAAAGACATAACCCTGCCCTGGGGGCAGGCAGAGTGCCTGGAACTGTCCTGCTGGACAAACCTCAGCAGGGCAGGAGAAAGAATTTTATAGATAAGGAACAATAAACAACCTTGAGACCGAGAAATGAAGAGCCCTGACTCCTTCTTCAAGCGCCGGGCTGGAAAAGAGACTTTTGAACTTTTCTCAGGGTCACTCTGATAAGCCAGAGATCCTGACATCCAGCCAGCAAAAGGGTCTCTGAGGTGAGATCACCACACACCCAGCTAGCCAAAGGTCTCTCACAGTTGCCACTTTTTGGTCGAGCAGCAAAGCCAGACAAGCTCAGGCACGTCCTGTCTGGTTATATTGGTAACATTCCAATAGCCAGCCCCCCATGAAGAGCAAGCACCCCATCAGTCAGTAACAGTGCACACATCCTGCCCTCCTCACCCCAGCCAGCCTCATCCTCACACTGAATCCAGAGCATGAAGCCAGGGAATCCCCAGTTTTCTCTTGGCCTTGAAGCTTAGCTGAGCCTCTGGAGGATCTCCCCATGCTCACACATCTCTGGGCAGTTTGTCTGAGCAAAGCTCTCAGGTGGTTTGCACTGGGCAGCTCCTGGCCAAAGGCTGATCAAACTGTGCTTGATTTCTCCTGTGGCTGGTGCTCAGCTGCCAGGGGCCTGGTCCCTCTGCTCACCCTGCCAGGGCCTGGGCAGGCAGGTGACAGTGACAAAAATGGAACACACTCAGGTCCTCTATTCCACTGCTGGGACAGGTCACCTCTCCCTGAGTTTGAAACTCTGCCAGATTCAAAAGAAATGTACAGAACCCAGTCCTGTTTTTGAGAGAGTTTCTGCATTTTTGGCAGAAATATTCCAACCTGCCTTTCTGCGTATGTGACAGAGTTTCCTAACTAGGCCACTCATTTTAATATGTTTTCACATAACTAACACTAACCAGAAATTATGTAAAGCTCAGCTCTTCTGAATGCATGTAACATCAAAAAATGTGTCAGGTATCTCAACAACAATCTGTTAGGAATAGCAGAATCTATATATAGTTTAATATCTCCTGAGCTCAGATGCATATTAGCAGCCTGTTTTAGCTGTAACTACCACAGGATTTATCATACTGTCATCAAAGTTTGCCCACTCTTTACATATTTGGAATTGTGTCTGTTATCTGATCTGATATTTAGGGAACACTGGATTTTATACACAGTGTACATTTCATCACACTCAACAATTAATGCAAGCTGCTGTGGTATTCCCTATCTCAAAGCTAAAATTCTAAAGAGCAAAATGTTACTCTCAGAAATGAATACTAACTGGGACTGTTTTCACAGGACAACACTGAATAAATCTTGGAGCTGATTTACAGAGACAGCCCTACCACACAGCTCCTATCAAAAACAAGCAAAACATAAGTCTGGTTTGGTCCACACTGTTTATATTAATTTCCAGTTTGCATCACAAAAATAGATGATCTGTAATCATGGCCTGTCAGCTTGGTTCAACAAAATGAGTATTTCTTTTAGCTTGTGTATACCTCCACCATCTCTGTATATTGGTTTAATAAAACAGTAGTTAATCTGCCTTCTGTCTCAAAATAATACACCCAAATTTTAGTATCTATATGGATGATGAATGACTGAAATATTTACAAGTTCCAAAATAAATTCAACTGCAAGAAAAGAAAAATACTTTGCATTATGCTGCTCACACTGCCACAGTCTGTGTTTGTGTAGACACACTTTAGTCCATGCAAGCCTCCTGTGCCTTGGCACA
Organism: Agelaius tricolor; assembly: GCF_023055355.1. Classification (NCBI taxonomy): domain Eukaryota; kingdom Metazoa; phylum Chordata; class Aves; order Passeriformes; family Icteridae; genus Agelaius; species Agelaius tricolor. Next base: position 4,488,390 of record NW_027269278.1, on the reverse strand, counting down.
GGATTCATGAAAAATTCATGAAATTAATGAAAAATTTCCTGCACACTGAGACAGGAGAGGGATGTTTAGGGCAGAGCATGACTGGGACTGAGCTCCCAGGAATTTCTTCATCTGTGGTCCAGCTGGAAGAGCCCTCCCCTGCTCCTCCCTCTGCCAGGGAAGAGGTCTCTAAGGTCTCTAAGGGATGCACAGAGCCTCAAAAAATGCATTGGATTAAAAAAACTCAAAAGACCCCACAAAACTTATGATCTCAATATGTTACCTCTTATTATCTTATCTTATTAAGGGATAAAAAGTGAAAAGTGTGATGGCTCTGCTCATCTTCAGGAATTATCTTACAGAAAAATACATTAAGAAGGAATTGAAACTTTTACCTGTTTGTTCTGGTTTGATATTTAATTCATAGCTGAAAGAGCTGTTTCTCTGAACTTCAGGAAAGAGTAAAAATCTGGTTTTATGAAAATAAAAACCAAATACCTACATTTTTACCCTCTCTCACTAGGATCCTCTGAAACAGGCACCACAGTCACATCCCTCATGCAAAACTCAACAGTAACACAGCCAAGCATAAGGAAGCTGCTTCCTTTTATGCCAGGATTTGCCAGGATAAACCTTTTCTACCAGGATTTACCCTACCAGACCATAAACTAACTTTTTCAAAGTGTTTTCAAACTGGTACCACCCAACCCTCTCACATCCCATCCCAGGTGAGAGTGAGCAGTACTCAGGATGGACCTATGGAATTATTGCAAGAAGCACAGGAGAAACGAGTCCCAGTTCAGTTCTCAGCCAGAAACCAGCCCTAACAATCTCCCCTCTTGCTGGACTCCCTCCAGCACCCCTGTCTGGGACTGCTGAGCCCAGCCCTGCTCACAGAGGGCCAGGTCCCCTCCCCAGCCCAGGGTGATGCTGCACCTGTCCCAAGGGCACAGTTTAGTGTTTTGTGGCCATCTCATGCCCCAGGCCCTTCTGTGCCAGGCTGCTGCCCAGCAGGGCATGTCCTGGTGCAGGGCAGGGCTCCTCCCCAGGAGCAGGAACCTGCTGAGCTCCATTAACACTCTGGCCTTTTTCTCTAGGCTGGGGTCCCTCTAAACGGTAGCAAAACCATCTGATGGATCAACAGCCCCCTTGAATTTAAATTCTGGATCTGGATGCTGAAGCAAAGTTAGCTGGACAAACTGAGGGGAAGTTCTGGATTCACTAAGTTGAAGTGAATCTGTAGCCTGCAGTTCAACATTTCCCTTCCACACCACCAGAACGTCTTTCACAGAAATCAAAGATTTCCTTAAACTGAAATTCACTCATACAAGCACTCCCACACCACAGTGTAATCACTAGAACAAGATTTTGCTGAGAAGTTTCCCTTCAGCTCTTCCATCTGGGATTTTTGTTTAACATTTTCCAGTTGTCTGCAGAAGGAATATCTGTTATAGACACAGAAGAACTACATCTAGCAACACCCAGTTATTTAATTAACAGTCTTCTGCTTTGCAGGGAAAGAGGTTAATCTAGATAGCATTTGTTATATGGCTGGCTACAGGCTGCTCTATGCAGAACACAGACTATCAGACACATATTCCTATTCCCCAATTAAGCTCCATGAACTACCTACTCCTTTAAAAAACAAGCAACTTAAAATTTTACCCCTCCAGTCTTGATTTTGCCTCCCCCTCACTCCTTCTCTGTCGCTAGTATCTGTTAAAGCTGTCAAATATTCCCTTTCCTGATGCTTCCTAACTTCACAAACTCCTACTGCCTCATCTCCAGCCACTCCCCTTGCTTTCACAGACATGCATTGCTGTACACAGATTTTAAGTCTCAGTTTGTGCATGGATGATTTGCAGAAAAGCTTCCCCCTTTGCACCTGAGTCCTAAAGGTTCTGCATTTCCCCACCTGGAAGTTTTCCTCATTACACAAAGCTGCAGTACAGCAACACTGCAGCTCAACCAAAATTCAGGAATGGGATTTTGGGCAGCCCAAATCCCACCCCACAGCAGAAAATATCCTATTGAATAAGCCACATTAAAAAAAAAAAATCTCCTTCAATTGATCTATTAGTGACAGCCAGCTCACCAAATCACACTGCAATACAGTACAACATGCAGCAGGAGAAAACCACTCTGCTAGAATGCAGCTGTCTTTTCAAAAATACTATTTGCTATGAAGTTCCTTCTCTTTTTTCACACTGTCTTGTGTGGTTGCAGAAAATCTTTCTGTGAAACTGAATCTAACACTCCTTCCATCCGCCTGTTAATTAAGGAAAAACAGAAAATGTGGAAAGATTGCATTATGTTAAAGCAGAATGTGCCAGTTGTATAAGAGCCTTTGGAGAATTTCCAACTCTATTGAAACTTCCCCCTTCAGAGGAATGGGGGGGAAAAAGGGGGTCAGGAAAGGCCTAAATTACCTTTCTGATTATGGAAAGGCTTTACACAATTCACATCACACACTGAAAAAAAAAATCCTCAGAAGCTGAGCAAGGTTTCACAGGAGCCTGAAGCACTGTGAATTCATGAAAAATGAATTTAATCGTCAAAGCTGAGACCAGGAAGAACTGTTCTACATAACAAAAAAGTTCTTAGCTACATTATTAAATCATTGCTTAAAAGATCAATTTATTTCAAAGGGTTGACTCCCTGCATTAGAAGTTATCAAAGACACATGATCTAAAAAGAGTCTTTATCAAGCACAGTGCCTGCCTGCTGTAGCTGCTGTTGTGTTACAAGTGCAATGCTTACAAACATTTTATGTATTTGTGGTCTTATTTTTATCTAAACATAATCATAAGATGGCTGCAAAGCCTGTTATAGACAGAAAATGGCAGGACTGATAATATTGACAAATGACTTGCCTAACTATTATAATAAAAATTATTAAACATTTAAAAATGCTGATATTTCTTTAAACTTTTGATATAAAGCATTGGATTCCATTTGGTCCCCCTTCAAAGCCAAAAACTGTAACCTGAAGCACAAAAAATAAACTTCACATACCCAACAGCTTTAATCAAAATACACTCTTCAAAGGTTTCCCATCAGTTCCAGAAGACCAACAGCAAACACAGAGGCAGGGCTGGAAGGCAGAAATCACTCCTGCCCTTACAGCAACAGCTTCTCCCACACAGGGAAGGAAGCCTGGGCTGCATTTGCCACGGGTTCTGCTCGTGGAGGAACGAGAGTAATTAAAGACTGAAGCCAATTCCTACCCCAGTTCTCAGCAAGCACCTAGAAAAAACCAAAGAATCAGAAGATGCAAGAGATTTGCTTCTCAGTGCCACACTCCTCTCCCTCCACTTCTCATGTTCTCCTGACAACAGGTCAAATTAAAAAAAAAATTAAAAAGGAGCCAAATTTAAACAATTACATCCAACAGGAGGAAAAAATAAAGGAGACACACAAGGAAAAGATTATTCCCTCCTCCTCTCCTCTGACTGAACTATATAAGATTAATGTAGAAAGTTGGCCCATGGATGCTGTTTTTATGTAATCTACATGACTAGGAAATGCAACTTTAATTTATAAGATCATACGGCCTCACAGTACCTACCATGTTTTCTGACTCAGCTTTAAAAGACATCACTCAACAGGATTTATGTCTCTCCAGTATCCTCTGTCCATTTGAAAGCACATCTTGCTGCTAAGACACCCAGTGATGGATTCCCCATCAGCTGGATGCCCAGCTCCTTTCACATCCCACCACCTGTACTTGCCTCTGCTCAGAAGATGGAATTTTGAGAGACTATTTGTGCAATACTCCGATAGAAATCTTTATGATAAGGCTTTGGACTTATAAATAGCAGAGGACCCCCCTTGGTGCTTTGCTAACTGTGCTATTGCTTCCCAGTAACCATGGGAAACCAGATAAAATCTGAACCCATTCATCAAGATAGAAAATACTCCTCCTGTCAGTTCGGGAGGTTGTGCTTGTAGTATCTAAGCTGGTGAACAGAAGGTCATTTCCTACTGTTCCAATGTTACATCATTTATTACATCAGCCCAGAGCAAGCAGAGAAGAAAAACAGTCAGCCATCCAAAATAATAACAGTGATCATAAAAAATAAATCTCTTTCTCCTCCTGTTTAGGGAACACTGGCATTTCTGAAACAGAATCACAAGTGTTTGTCATGACAAGCCCTTCACTCTGTGCTGTCTCACAGGCAGTAACTACGAAGATGAAGTTTACAATACAGTACAATGTGCAATAATCTGTTTTTAAAATAGAGCAGGCTTACAATCCCAGTGGCAGCTCTAGCTTGATAAAATTAGCCTTAGCAATTTGGAGATGTGTGCACAAACCTGTTTTGTTTGGTGATTTGACTTCCTAATGATCAGCTACAAGGGAAATGCCTGGAATGCAGCACTCACAGGAGACTGCAGAGCTTTTACAAAAGGTGGGTTTAGTTGCAATATAAACCCTCAATTCAGTGTACAAAGACTGCACACAACAGTGTGTTACCATCTAGCCATTTATAAAGAAATTTTCTCCTAAGTTTGTGCCAAACATCATCTCCTTCTCCAAGCCTGTTTCTCCTGGCTCTCTCGTAGCTCCTCTGAACTGGGAAGCTCCAATACAGGCTGCCTTTATTTTAACATCTGCTGTCAAAGTTTGCTAGCCATAATAACTGCAGTCATGCTCCAAGAGGGAAAGGGAAAATAGAGGCTCACTCCCCATCCTCAGTTTGCCACCCCTAAGGAATCCATTGCTTGGATAAGCTGCTACAGCCAGGGCAGTGCCTGCTGTTGTGACATACCAGGCAAAAGCTGGAAACTAAAATAAACAGGGGGACTATAAAAATTTCCAGTTAAACATACAAAGTGCTGGAATGCTTCAAGACCCACATCTTCACTGCTCAGTGGCTGAAGGTAACCAGGGATATTTTCTGCAGGACTGGCTTTCAGTATCCAGGTATTGAGATGTACTTTCAGGAAGAAGAAAAGCTTCTGTCTCCCATCACAGTGTTTAATTCACAAATGCTGATGGAACAATCATTCAGTATTAGGCATAAACCTTGTTTCAAGAAAAATTATGTCTTTGTTCAATATAACTTCAGTTTTTAACTGGAAATAACAACACTTAAAATTTATGCATCACCACATTTAGTCCAAGTAAACAATTCACCTTGAATTAAGCAGTTCTTGAATCACAGGAGACCATTCCACAGCCTAAATCTTCTGCAAGTTTTTGTGTGGAATTGGAGACAAATCTGCTTGTGTGTGATAAATTTTTCATCATATATATCAACTTTTTGGAAATACTGGGAGACAGAGCAGAGGAATTAGTTTGCAAGACACAGCTGTGTGGCTGATTGTGTAATATGCCCCTAATAATATTTATACAAAAGTTTATATATTTGCATGATAGTTTACTGTATACCTGTTACAGACAATAAGTCTGCTCAAGAAGAAAAGCAATCCAAGTAAAATCACTGTGCTTGTTGCTATTACTGATGTCATGGTGTGATGGGAAGACAAAACCATACCAGCCACTGCCAAAATGCATAAAACCACACCAAGGTAACTGGGCCATTAGTACTTGCTGAATTTTTCTCCTTCATGGTCAAGATTTACCCAAATGCTTCAGTCAAGACTAAAAAAAATCACTTGAAAGCAGCATTTCCATTGACAGATGAGATCCTACAGTAGCAAGCATCATTCCTACATGAGTACACTGGAGCTATGCAGCTAGAAAAACAAACAGTGCAGAGTTGTAGTTTATACAAAGAGCTGAGCTTTTTAAGTGTTTAACTAGGAAATAATTAAAACTAGCAATTTTTTCCTCCAGAGGGGAGTATCAGCCTTATCTGTGGGCTCAGCAGGGTTTTCCTCTTTATTTGCTGCTTGTCAGAGTTACAAACTTTCAGTAGGAACTGGACCAGTCCTGGTAATTTAGTAGGAGATAGAGATCTGTGAAGCCAGATGGTAGCTCACATTCTAACAGCTACAAATTGCTAAATTGGCACAGGAAAAACAGATAGTTATCAATTCATTATGATTATTCCAGGTCTCCCATTCCTTCTCTACTTGTTTCTTAACTCTTTAAGCCAGCCCAGACAGACATTTTAGGCCAGACCTGGTAATTTCCATGCTCCAGGTAGGGCCAGGGATGAAGGAGGGATGGTTGCTGCAGACAATCTGAGCATGTGCCTGGTTTGTGTTCAGGGGGATATTCACTCCTTTCTGCTACAACTTCACTCTATAAATGTAAACCTTTTATCCATCATAAATCTTAACAACCTAAGAAAGTCCCTACTTCACCAACCTTTCTTTTTCTACTACCCTAAAAACTTCCAGGTTCTTAAAGCTGTTCACGTTTCACCATCCAAAGCCCAAATATAAAAATTGATGCCACCACCACCAGTAACAAAACCTCCCATTGTTCCATCTGAGTCACTGCTAGGCTGAAAAACATATTTGCTGAAATTTGACCAACTTTGATGACCTTTTCCAGCAATCAATAAACAAGATAGAAGGAGAAGGTGCTTTGCTTTACCTTTCAGAAGTGTATCAACTTTATTTGGCCAGCACAGCTTGCAAAAAGCTGTTTTAGTTGCCAGGGCTCAGACTTGTTGCCCAGACTGGGACATTTCTGTGCAATGTCTGCTTTAGTCTCTTTAAATGCTCAACTGCACAGGACAAGCTCAGAGGAGGAAATGAATTCACAACAGGAGATCCTCTGGTTGATTAACTTCACCCTCAGAGGTGGATGTCAGTCATGTTAATTGGAATCAATACACAGCAGTTAAGGGGGCACAGGGATAATCAGGCAGGGCAGGGACTGGCCCATCAGTTCTTAAAATAAGCGATCTGTTAACAACTTACAGCGGCATGTGACAAACCTTCCCTGCAAAGGAATGCAAGGCATCTCTAAAATTCCAATTTAACACACAAATAAAGTTAATTTGGCAACACTTATCTTGCAATCTAGCAATAAAGGAAACAGTCATTACAAATTAAATCAATGCTAAACTGATCAAAGTAGAAAAATGAGAAATGAGGCTTCCAGAAAAGCTTATAGGAAATCCCTGATCCGAGTTGTACACAGAATAAAAAGAGAAGCTGGAGTCTTAAAATCTGAACATGGATAATTTTAATTATACCAGGCTGCAATTTTATTGTACACCTAAGGCTGAAATTCAATGCACAGTTTCAAAAGCAGAAATATGTCAGAAGATGAAAAAATGAATAAAACCTGAAGGTTTTTCCTACTCTTCAGATGAGAAATCACTTGAGAAACCCATTAAAAGAGTCACATCCTAAGCATCTCTGGCATCTGCAGTTTAGCACCCCAGGCTTCCCCAATCCCACTGCAACCCAGCCTTGCCCTGGTCTGCAGGGCAGACACCTCTCTGTGCTCTACTGTGTGCAGAAAACCCTCTGGAATGGATCCCACCAAAGAATTCCTGTAGAAAAACACACTCCTGTCCACCACACTGTTCATTATCCTTCCCCAACCCCTCACCTGGCACGGGCACAGGGTGTGACACACCTGGAGTGTGACATGTCTGGTGTGTGACACACCTGGAGTGTGACATGCCTGGAGCGTGACACACCTGATGTGTGACACACCTGGAGTGTGACATGCCTGGAGCGTGACACACCTGATGTGTGACATGCCTGGTGTGTGACACACCTGGAGCGTGACACACCTGATGTGTGACATGCCTGGTGTGTGACACACCTGATGTGTGACATGCCTGGTGTGTGACATGCCTGGAGTGTGACACGCCTGGAGTGTGACATGCCTGGTGTGCGACACACCTGGAGTGTGACATGCCTGGAGTGTGACATGCCTGGAGTGTGACATGCCTGGTGTGCGACACACCTGGAGTGTGACACGCCTGGAGTGTGACACGCCTGGAGTGTGACACGCCTGGAGTGTGACATGCCTGGAGTGTGACATGCCTGGAGTGTGACACGCCTGGAGTGTGACACGCCTGGAGTGTGACACGCCTGGAGTGTGACACGCCTGGAGTGTGACACGCCTGGAGTGTGACATGCCTGGAGCGTGACACACCTGATGTGTGACATGCCTGGTGTGTGACACACCTGATGTGTGACATGCCTGGTGTGTGACATGCCTGGAGTGTGACACACCTGGAGTGTGACACGCCTGGAGTGTGACATGCCTGGAGCGTGACACACCTGATGTGTGACATGCCTGGTGTGTGACACACCTGGAGCGTGACACACCTGATGTGTGACACACCTGATGTGTGACATGTCTGGTGTGTGACACACCTGGAGCGTGACACACCTGGAGTGTGACACACCTGGAGCGTGACACCCGTGTCAGCCCCTGCTGCATCACCTCACACGGGGAGTGGGAAACTCATTTCACCACAGCAGCAGGACAAGTAACACACAAATGCTGCACAAAAAGGAACAAATTAACCTTTGTTCAAAGGCCTCTATATCTTTGCTCCTTCAGGGAGTGAAAGGAATGCCAGATGTTTCATTGCAACATCTTCATACTCTCAACTACAGAAAATACCTCCAAGACAGTATCAGGTTGTTTTACTAGTTATTACAAAGGAATCAAGTCATATTTAACAGATTTATGAAATCTAGAGCCATCTACATATTACCATTCTCCCCATTAAATTTACCCCAGCCTAACCAATTAAGTGCACAGATTAAGATCACAAATCTCTCCTCCTCGGACCTGCCCATGGACTTTGTGGAGTCTGGTTAAACACCTCAAGGTGGGAGGCTTTCCCTTGGCCTCCTCAGTCATTAGAAAGTGTAACAAGAGTGAAGAAAAGAAAGGCATCCTCTTTTTTACTGTCATTACCAACTGATGGTCCCTTCTGCAAATAGAGACATTTGAGAGTGTTCAGCTGTCAAAAGAGAGCTTGAGTGACCAAGAAGCAATGATTTCCCCTTTAGAATCACAGCACTGCCTCCTGATTTTCTACCATCTGCCAGTGCTCAAACACCAGCTCCACACCAAGCAGGCCAGCCCTGCTGTTGTAGATGGCAGTGTCATTCCATCCACTCAGATATGATGGGAAAGGGAGACATTCAGTCTGCTAAGGCAGGGAAAGGGGCTTTTTCCAGCTGCCAAGCTCAAAGCCATGTGCACAGTGCAAGGAGACCTTGTTTCAAGGCAATTACAAAGAAAGATGCCTGGTTTTACCACAGCTTGAGAGCTCTGAAATCATAACTCCCTGGGGTTACACATCCTGCTGTCATCTGTTCCTCTGAAACCAGGTACCAGGCCAGCAGCCTTAGGAGATGAACTCAGAGTGTGTGGAAGGCATTCCCACCAAATATTGGACTATTTAGGGTTATCAAGGCATTTCTTAGAAGTGATCTTTCATCACCACCTGATGCAAAGCTGCTGCTGTTGTCTGCTGCTGTTGCGGTGTCCAGCTTTTATTGAAGCATACTGTTTGCCTAATTTAGGGTGGTTTTCTGAAATTGCTTCTACCTTGAGTAAGAATGTGTACATGGAGTGTGGCAGAGCTCACAGAGGCCCAACACCCTTCAGGAATTACACCACATCTTCCTCAGAGAAAGCTCCCAGGCCTCATGTCAAGCTGCTGAGTGCTCTGGCCAGAACAACCAACTGCATGATCCAGTGAAAGTCTGTGCTACCTCTTGACTTTCAGCTTCTTTGTATACAAAAACACTAAAATTACCACACACAACCAAATACATTTTGAAGTCGATGATCTTCAAAAGAAATGTTGTACTTAATGCATGTCTTATAAAAAAGGATCTGTCCACACAACAGCCATATCTGATTGCAAACCAGGCATTACAGCTTTGTGATTCTTTGGGCATTTAGTTAATTTTATCCACATTCCCACATCAACTATCTCAACAACAGACAGAATCATCACTTGCCAAGGGAGGACTCAGATGTCAACCCAAGGGACTTGCCTACACAGGCTCTATAATAGCACTGAATGTTCAGGGTAGGATATAACAATGCTAACTGCATTTCATCACCTCACTGCAGTCTTCAACCCTCAGCAAACAAAGCAGAGAGTTGGGCACTTCTCACAATTACTGTTAAGTGTTGGGGCAGCTGGTATGATATTTTCACTGGTTAAATGAAATATAAATGAAGATGCATTGGCTTCAGCAAATACTTTGCTTTCAGACAAAATTCATATGGGAGAGTTTTAACATTCACACTACTTATGCTATCCTTTTATTTAATAACTGTTTTCATCAACTAATGGAAGTGATCTGGCAAGGTACAGCAGCCAGGCTGATACTTTTAGCACTGTGCTTGAAAAGAGCAGCAAAATTATCCTTTCCTCATAGAGAAATCCAATTTATTTTGCTGTGTTTGCCCAACTGAGTTGAAATCTTTGGGCATTTCACTGTAACAGGACCACATGTGGAAGCACCCCACTGCCCCCTACACGCTCCCTTTATCCCAGGGATGAGCACAGCAAAGCAGAAATCACCCAGTGGATGCTCTATGGCAGCTTGCTGAGATCCCTGCAGCAGCTGGGGGATGCTGGATGGTGCTCTCTGTGCTGCTAAGAGTCAAATGCCTTCCCTTGGAAACATCTGCCAGCCCCTCTGCTTGCTGGGGGCCACACTCGGCTCTCCCAGCTGCAGAACCCACTGAATTCCCATCTACACCTGCAGTGCAGCCCTCCTGGCCATGCCATGCTGCTTCCTGATTAATCCTGGCACAGAGTGATGCTTGCTCACTTCCAAAGGGCAGCCACTGCAAATACAAGGCAGTCCAACTAAATACAAACTGGGAAAGTCAACAGTATCTGCAGGAGTGCAGTTAAATCACCAGTGCTAGATCTGCAGCAATCCAAGCATCACATCAATCAAAGAAATACATAAAATAATCTTTTTTCAATGGTTTTACATTAATGGTTTCTAACAATATCAATGCAACTAAGAATAAAGAAGAGACCAAGGAAGTCATCTGGACACAGCACTGCAGTACAGAAGAGCTGAATGGCAAATTCAATAGCTTCAGAAATAGCAAGTTAGAGGTGTGATGGAATTCCAGCCAGCTTCTGAAGCAAGGAACTTCTCTTCTAAACCAAATCAAGACTAGGGGAATGTTCTGGGATTTCAGTCCTCAACTTGGAATACTTTCTTAAAAGTACACACAGGTAAAGCCAAAAATGAAACCTAATATTTGTACGCTACGAGATACTTTTTTATTATTATTTTTTACTTGAGCTATTGAAAAGCTATGGCAATTAATTTCTAAAAGAAATATTTGAACTGAAGGGATATTTGTCAACGTACAGAAAACAGTAGGGATTGCTGTTCCACCATCCCAAACTGTGTCTTGTTTTGTTATGGCAGCTGTATCATGCCTAGACTTTTATATCTAAATCTTAGAGCTATTTCTATGCTGGGCTTCATTAACTGGAAAGGATTAATAGAAAGCATTTTGGTATTGCTGCATGTTTTCTGCACACTGAAGAGCAGCTGCTTCTAACTAAAGAGTGGAAGTGCTCAGAAACATCTTGGCATGGGTCTGAGCCTGCCTGGGTCAGCACCAGGGCTTCGACCACCTGGAGAGATGTGAGGATATTTGGGGGAAGCAGTGCCAGGGCTCCTTTGGGCTGCAAGGCTGAGAATTAGCTGTCCTTACTGGCTGAAAACATTTAAATTACCTTGGGAACGGTTAAATGCCTCTATAATTGATGGATGAAACCTGTTTCTCCCAAGGCAAGGGGCATTTGCACCTCTGGCCTGTAATTGCATTGATGTTTGGTTCATCAGCAATCACACAAAAGCAGTTAACTGTGGAATTCCTAACCTCAAAAAGAAAAGCTTGAACAGCAGCAGATTAGACGAGACAGGTTTCCTATTAAGAGAATCCACACAGTATGAGCAGTCACGAAGGTAAAGTAAATTAGGGAACGTAAAGTAAAATATTTAAACATTTAGTTAAAAATTGGCAAAGTTATTGGAAGCCATTTCACATCCACAAAAGGCTGTAATCATGACCAAGGGCAGACTCTCCTAGCATACCTGAGCCTGGTATTTCCTGGAATAACATGAGGGGGGACTGGTGCAGCATCATGTGAACAAACTGCAGATGGGAGCCAGCCCAAGTGCTGCTGCTGTTAAACACTGCTGCTTCTTCGGGGGTTCCACCTTACAGAAGAGGGCATTGAATTTAAATTGAGCAACTTGAAAAAGGTAACACCGTGATTGCTCATCCATAAAATAAACACAGGATTGAGGTATGAAGCTGAAAGGAACATGAGCCTTCTCTTCAGAGCAGTTGACTCAGGGCTTACTTGAGAACTTTGGAGTCTTTTCCCAATTTACTTCCTTTAAACAAAAACCATATTTTTATTGAACACATGTGGTACTCCATTCTTCACTGGAGTCTCTAAATATTATCTTAATAAAAGCAATACAACTAAACCCAAATATGATTTTTGTGTTGCTTCTGAAATATATAACAAATCATCTGAAGTATGAAGAGCTGCAAATTACAGGATTATCTGGGATTTAAGTGTATACAATTTACATTCTGACAGATTACAGTGAATCAGCATTACAAAGATCACGTCCTAAACTGGTTTTCTAAACATTTCTTTTATCTCAGCTATAGTATGTCAGCTATATGTTTTAGAAACAAAGTTAATCAATCAGCAGTGAAGTATTCTCAGGATTTCAGGGCTTGTCTGTTGCCTGTTCATTAAATCCCATCCTTCGTTCTTCTTTGGGGATTACAAAATTTCTCTGAATTATATTTGCTTCATCCTATCCTGACTGAAAGTAAACAGAAACAACATGAAGTGCCAGCCCAGGCTACAACAGGCTCAGCCACACTCCATGAGGATCAGGCTTCCTACTCCACTATCAGCATTACAAACCAGGATTTACAGAAAGGAAATGCAAGGTACAGCGGCCTGAAGAGAAAAAACACATTGAGAAATTCACTCTGACAGGGGGGTAACAGGAGTTAAACGAAGCCTGCAGGGAAGAACCAAGTACCTCAAAGCAAAAGTCAAACACGGTGCTCTAGCAGGGAGCCCAGCAGGAAGGAATGAGGAGGAGCAGGAATGCTGTGCAGGATAACCCAGAGAGTGCCTGGGTGCCCGGCCACCCCTCTGCAGGATACCCCAGAGAGTGCCTGGCCACCCCCCTGCAGGACAACCCAGAGAGTGCCTGGGTCCTGGCCACCCCTCTGCAGGATAACCCAGAGAGTGCCTGGCCACCCCTCTGCAGGATAACCCAGAGAGTGCCCAGCCACCCCTCTGCTCCCCAGCAGCTCCCAGCTGGCCTCTCCATGCTCAGCAAGGCTCCAGCACACCCTCTGAGCCCTCAGATCCCACAGGGTGAGGACTGGGTCAGCCACCCCACCCCACAGCCAGAGATGTTCCACAGACACTGCCAGGGCTGGGGGTGTGGAGCAATACCTGGAATGAGGGAGGGAGAGAAGCCACGGCCTGGAAATGCAGGCTGGAGAACTGTCAGGCAGAAGGGAATCCTGTGCATGTGGCAAATCCAGCTCCTGCGTGCTTTTGGTCTGACAAATCCTAGCTTAGACACTGTTTTATGTGCTGTGGATTAGTAAATCAGACAAATGCTTGCCCTATGACAATGAGATCCAGTGTTGTTATCTCTAAATATTCTCCAGTCAGCCTGAAATAACATGCACTGGGGTTGTGCCCCTTTAACATGCTCATTTACCCTGTAAAAGATGGATTGATGGCAAAAAATTTACCTAGAGCATCCTAGCAATACTGCTGAAAGATGTTTAACTCCAATGCTGGGGTTCGAATATCCCTCAGAGCCAGGACATTAATGTCATGTAGAAGCTGCCTGGCCCAAACCACAGTAATTACATTTTGTGCTTAAAGGGGGAACTGAAAGAGAAGAATGGTGCTGTCAGGTAACTGACACACTCATCATCCAGTCTAAAGCAGATGCTCCTTCCTTTCCTAGATGCAAAGGCCTGAGAGAAGGGTAAAAAACCATAATATTTTTCTGTGTGGGTCTAGTAGTCACAGAATTCCTGATGCGCATCATGATTTTATTGGCTACAGCTCAACTTTGTGTCTCTACCTGGTTCTTCGTGACAATGTGGAACTAAATACCAGATTTTACTCACTGTCTACTCTCATTTTTGTACTCTTCTCTCACCAATTTAACAAGGTAAAAAGCAAGGCAGAGCAGGCAGAGCTGGTCACAAAACAATAATGTTCTGAAACCACAGCAGAGGAAATGTCCAGCTCAAACAAAGGTAAGTGTCATTAAAGCAGCACAAAGAGCTGTTTTACCACTTTGAGTCAGTGTGTGAATCTTAAAAGCACAGAAATTTGTCTGACAAATATAGAATACATACAAATATAGAATACATACTCTCAAATGACTAGCTAATTTGGCCAACTAAATAGAGATAACACTCAACAGCTGAATTCATGCACATGCCAAATCTCCTAAGAGTGGCACCCACTGCAGAGGTGGCTGTGCACTGGAAAAAAACATTAAAGCACTGTCACATCCAAGAGCCCACTGACAAAGCAGCTTGTGAAATCCAGTGCTTTGAGGCTTTAAATAACTTCTATATCAAACTGAAGCATTCTAAATCAAACAAGTGTTGGGTTTTCTTGGTGGAGACCAGGGGCTATCTTGGTTTTTGTTTCGTTTTTTCTTTTTTAATGAGCCTACATTTCTATTCAAGCACTTCATATATTTCTCATTCTTTCAATATTACTCACAGTATATTTGCTTAAGAGTAACAAGCACTTGATTTGCAAAGATCACCAGTGTCAGCTGCAAGGATGAGGAGACAATGGAACTTTGGATGGGGCTGAGCCTTACTACTCCCTGGAGTTCTTGAAATAGTTTTCTTGTTCCTACAATCACTTTCCTGGGGCAAGCAGGGGGTGGAATTTCTCATGCCACTGCAGCCTTTCATTATTGATAACTTTAGGGGAAGGGTTCTTTCCGCTCCACTTGGTGCCCAGCCCTATTTCCCAGCACCTCGGCACAATCCCCCTGCAGCCACCCTGGATACACAGAGCGTGCAAGGACTGGTTGGGGCAGGGCACTGCAAGCTCCCTGTGATGTCTTGCCCTGTAAATCTGGATCCCTGTCAGGGTTTAAACCTGTGAAATGCAGTGGGAATTCAAACAATGATTCAGTTATGGGAGCAGGTGCTTGTTCAACTTGCTGAATGTTCATCCTGCTGTTAACAGCTTACACATTTATACTACAGTGCATGAAACAGTCGAGTCCTAGAAAGAGTATAAGGTGTTAACAACCACTACAAAATATTTCTGTAAGGGTACATTTCCTCCATTTCCCATCAACATAAATTCTGACAACAAAACCCAATATTAATCCATGCATTCATTCATTTTCAGCATCTGCTTTTAATTTACACATTAATAGAAGGCTACATTTCATTATTCAGTTTTTCTTATTAGTGATTGAATCAATATTTCTGCCCCTTTGCTAGTGTCAGTTCATTAGTTTTCTGAAGCTGATTAAGTTTATTCTGCTGCTTCAAAAGGAGCCCATATTCTATTTACACAAACAAGCAGCACAGAACATGCTGCTTCACAGACACTTCATGGCACATCTGCATCTCCTTAAGGGGGATCACTTCTTCATTAGCAGCAGTTCCCCTCTCCCAGGCTGAGCCAAGGCTAATCCACAAGGAACCACACCAGCCTGGTGGGTACTCAGCACACTCATGTAACCAAAGACCATTTAATTAATTGGCAAAACCACACAATGCCCATGGCAATGCAATGGTTGGTATTCTGTCACCCCAAATTATTTTTTCTACCCCTTTACAGAAATGAACTCTACACTTATGACTTGGTCCAAATTCTCCATAGTTACAAAGTCTTTGGTAACACCAAACACCACAAACTGTGGAGCAAATCCCAAAGAGCAGCACTTAATAATCTTCAACTCTATTGTCAAAAGCCAGTGCAGCTGTTTTTGCAGGCAGAAAGCAGCTTCTCACTGAGGGCACACAGAGCTCTGCTGACATGTTTCATGGACCACAGAAATTTTTAGGCTACCCCTAAAGTTCCTCTGCAGTTCTAGGAGTTAGGAAAGAAGCTGAAGTACAAATTCATGATGATGGAACAGTTGAGTACCTGATCCCTTTGGAAATTATTCACAGCAGATATACTGTCCTTTTCCCCTGCCAGAGATCAGAGCTCTGACAGCACAAATTCTCATGTGAGCACTCCATAATCCCTTCCACTGCACAGACACTGGGCTTGGCCCAGTCCTGACTCCACAGCAGGGAACACACACACAAAGTGCTGCCTCTGCCCAGGCCGGTGTGGAAAAAAGAACTTGAAATATCTTAATCAGGATGGCTGAATTTTGAGGGGAAACTGTATTACAAGGGCAGGACCAAGAGCTGGCATGGCATGCAGACATTTTTTCCTTTCATCACAAGGTCTGCTATCAGGACATGGTAGAGAAAGCAATCAGAGGCACACTGCAATGCATTTGGGAACACACCTACCACAGTGCTGGACTGAGATTATTCACTCATCTCCTGCAAGACACATTCTCAACTGGCACTGCATTTTCAGGATTTCTCAGAGTTTGGTCTGGTGGGTTTTGGTTTGGGGATTTTGTTGTTATGTTTTTTTTAAAAATGAAAGTTTAGATGAATTAATGCAGTTATCAAGCAAATAGTGTAAATGATGAACAATATTCTTCAGTAACTTTGAAAACTGAGAAATATGTGAAAGTCAGTTTACACAAACAACAGCTTCTGTAGCTGCATAAAGGGAGGCAAACAGCTGACAAAAACACATCACTTCTGTGCTTTCAAATAATCTGTTTTGACAGTGTCACAGCAGAGCACATACATTAGTGATTTCTCATTTGTATCAGCCTCACTGGTGGAGAATCCAAATTTCCCAACTAAAGCAAACCACATGTGTGTTTTACCACTTCCTGGCTTTTGGAAAAGCCCAAGTCCACCTATGATTCCCAGCTCATGAACCAGCTTCACTGTTTCCTTTGGAAGATGACAGGAATCCACTAATGATGTTAATGACTACAGAGTTTTCAAAATTGAGACAATTACTTCTTTCAGTCTCTAAACAGGTAATCAGTTGTGACCAACTTTTCTCAATTTGCTAACAATCAGTAAGTCTTAACTAAACATTTAAAAGCATAAGGACTTCATTTAAAAGTTTAAGTAGAATCAGTATAAAACTTAAATGACACCATCTGTTCTTAGCAGACCACATTCTTTAAGTGTTGGAAGTAGAACAGGGCCATATAGCTCATCAAAAAATAGCAAACTGCAGGCTAAAATTAAGGCATTTCCTTGAGATTCAACTCTAGAAATATTCTGAGGCACCTTCTTAATTATTATCTGAGGCACCTCCATAATTATTATCTACTAGCAAAAGGCAACGTGTTCATTCATTTAGGGTTTATTACATAAGCCACTGAAGGGCACAGGAAAAAAATCCCACTGGGATTATAGAGTGAGAAAAAGAACTATAAAAATGATGTACAGTAACAAGAAAACACGCTTTAATTTGTTCTGTAAAATCAGAAAATGTGTACAAGGATTTAAGTGTATGAAAGTATAGACGGTGTTTTAATAAGCTACAGAGAAAAGAAACAATAAAACTAAGTTTTACTCTGAAAGTCAGCACTATTAAATTGGTAACTTGAACATAATTATATTCAAGTTGCAGAAAAAAAAAGCCATTTTTAAAAAAATATTGAACAGCTGACATTATCCTCCATGCTGCTGCAGCAAGGGGCAAAGGAGTTCTTCACAAAATGGAGGCACTGATTACAGCACCAGCCACAGGAAGATGGATACACTAAAAATGAAAGTTGGGCACGTCTGTACTACAACTGCAATACAAAAACATGTGGCCTGTTCCATAACATTGCAATTTGGTGTTTTGAAAAATAGCCCTGTATAAACCACAGGGCAAATAAACTGCAGCGTGTGTCCCACATGAAGAGTCAGGAGCTTGCCTTCCCCTGTGTGATGGGGGAACCTCACAGGCACACACCACAAACCATTCTGCTTCTCCCCATGAAGGTTCCACTCAAATGGAGATGGAAGTTAAGTTCTAGCAGCAGCTGCAGCCTTGTTGTTTGCTCTCTAGTCAGACCAGCCCTTCCACTACCCAAACCACTTGCAGCAGAGTACCTGAATTCCTTTTCCTTCAAAGTATTTGTTTTGTTATTTACCAGCTTTGTTCAAGCATGGTTTGGAGGGGGTGAAATCCCAAACATTCTCTGCTAGAAGTTTGTTAGAATGGCTGCCAAGCAGGGAAGTTAAACCCATCCTCCCTCACCTGAAATCATCCCAGTCTACACCTGAACTCAGGAGAATGTGCAGCCCAGGAGAACCAGCAATGTCCTTCTCAAAAACACAACCCCCTGTGCTGTTCTTTCTGTGTTTCAGTGAGACTTTCTGAACAAAGCAAACCCTGTAAATCACCATTTAGAAGGCAGGGGTGAGCAGGGTGAAGGTCCAACACTCCCACTGGAGCACCAAAGCATTCCAGGGTAGTTTGGGGTGACAGCAGGGGCAGGGGGCTGCAGGTGCAGCCCAGTTCTGGCAGCTCAGGAGACAAGTCACTTTATAAACCTTTGCTCCCACTCTGTCATCTGCACAATTTGTACAAAAGCATTTCCAGTGCAGTGAAAGGATCCACGCCACATCCCAGCTACAGCAACTGTTCTTTCTGCATAAATGGAAAGTGACCTGCAGACACGTCTGCAACCTAGAAATGCCTTGGTTTAGATTTATGAACCTGCCTTCCCCACTGCACTGCACTCACACATAAAAAGCTTTCCAAGAGCACAAAGACACAAAGTAAATTAACAGTACAAATGTTTGTGCTATAAGTGTGTATTTAATATTACAGTTTTAATACAGACTCAGCCACATCACAGTTTGCAAAGCTTTGGGTTTTTCCAAGTTAAGCCTTCTGAGTTTTCACTGTATGCTCATGCTGGAAAACCTCCCATACCAAAATTATGGAGAACACAAAATAGACTTGAGTCTATTTTAAATCACTGTCACATCTATGGTCATAAGGATCTACACACTTCAAATGCACCAAGCCCAGCACTCAATATGCTGATATCCTCAATATTCCAATGACCAGCACACCATATCCCCCTGACAGCACTATCTTGAGGCACATCAGGGAAGTTGGAATTACAAGCATCAGACCCCCACCCAACCAGATCTTCAGACTACAGAAAGTCAGGAGGAAAATATTCTCAGAAAATCTGCAGACCCCACAAACTTGGCACCAGTGTTTGAGAGCCCAGTCCCACCCCAGAGAGCAAGGCTGCATTTCCACACACAGAAACAGAGCAGGAACAGAGGGGCAGGGAACAGCTCCTCCATGACTGAGATCACCCCATTTCCTGCTCTCACAACTCACCTATGAAACATCAATTTACTCCCCTCCCCAACAAATATCCTCCTTGCAACCTCAGACTTGTCTTTTCCACTGGACAGGAAAGGAGTCCCTGCTTAGTTACTCTGTTTTCTACACAACAGGATAATCCATTACTAGCTCTTAGTAACCATCATACCAAGAGAAAACATTACCTGTTCCACTTTTGAAATACTTTTGATTTATCTTCAGGCCATTAGGTAAAAATTAAGTCATTTAACCTCTGCCTGATTTGTCAGTCTGTACCCTACAGGCTTTGGGACTGAAATTCCACCAGGTAGTTTGGTTTGTTGGCTTCAATTCCAGTAAATCTGAAGATACCAACTGCTATTGAAGAATATTATATCCTCATTCAGAAGTGGACAAGAAGCATTTCACAGTCATTATATCATTTTCAATGCTGGTACACTTACATTCTTTATAGATGACATTATTGATTTTCCCTTTTGTTTTATAGAAACAAAGACATTTATGTTACCACCACTTCATTTGTAAAAAAGCTATAAATGAGACACAAGTGAGATGCATTGGCTGGAAACTGCTAATATGAGAATCAAAGCATGCTGAAATACCTGAATACAATTTTTTAGCTACGATTGTAATTAGCTGTGCTTAAATCATAGTAATGAACCAATGGAGTAGTTCTCATGCAGAGGAAGTCAAAGGAAATCCATTACAAAGCTAATTAAACGACAGTCTTTAAGAAGAATAATGTTTTTTTCTCCCTATTAGGTCACAAAGTAGTGAACTGTGTGCTTGGAACATTTCTGCCAGCAAGGCTGGGAAGCACCACTCCCCTGTGCCTGTAAATCCACAATAAATTGGCTTTAAGAGAACCTTTTACTTCAACAAGAGACAGGAAAGAAATTTGTTCTATTTTATGTGTGGACTAAACAATAAAGAATAAAAATAGGAGGGGTGTAATTATTATTATAAAGACCAAGCCCAAAGCACTGGGTCCATGAGACAGGAGGCAGCCCTGTCCCTGCTCTTTCCCCAGCCCCAGTGGCCCCTCACACCACCCTGCCAGCCCCAAGGAAAACTTCAGGAAAGAAAACAACCTCCAGTTGTTCATAATTTAACCATATTAACTTTACTGAAGCCTATAATGAATTATTTGAGTAATGACTTGTAATTGACCCAACAGATAAAGATTTATGGAAGATTCAACAAGGGAAGCAGAAGGAAATATCTGAGCAAAATTCCACTGCCATTTTTTTGGATGGGGGTGGGGGAAAGCAGAAGGAAAAAAAGGAAAAGATGCCTAGGAGGGAAACACAGCTCCTCACACACTGGTTCCAGCAAGGAGCAGAATGATGAATGACTGTGCTGTGCTGAAAGGGCACATGACAAGAATATATTGTTCTCACCTGTGGACCTCTACTTCTCTCAGATTTTAATGAATCATGGTCCTTTCAGTCCACTTGCAAGTCTCAGCTCTTTACTCTCTGTACAAGACTAACATTTCTGTTCCCAGCATTTGTAGAACTGCTGTTGACTGAAGAATTTATGACTCAGCCCAGCTGACAGCATGCTGGAAACTGGAGAGATTTAGTCTGTCTTTCTCTACATTCCCAACAACATCTCATTTTTACTCAGGAAATATTCATCATTTTGGAAAATGTTCCCCCTGTTCCTTTAGCTGCAGCATGGCTAAGGAGTCAAAGAATAAAACTGTGCTACCCATATAAAAACACACACTTACTGAGAGATTTTATTTAAAACTTTCATTATAACCATAGTCACAGCATGAAAAGTAAGTTCAGTGCACCATCACCAATGCAAAAATTCAATTTCAGGGTGCAATAAACACTTTACATGTCTCTCCTTTAAACTGAGTTTAACAGACACATCTTTCTGCATCTGTCCAAGTCCTGACATCTAAAGGGTATTGTTAATGTCCCACCATCCCACTGCACTTGATAAATAAGGACTGTCAACCCAAAAAACTACCCAGAGGTGTTTCACCACCCTCCAAGGTTAATTAAAGAGTAAAGGGTGTAAAGTAAAACTTGGGGTCTTTGAAAAGCTTTTCCTTAGTTTTTATAAAAGAAGAATATGGCAACTACTGTATCTTGATGCAGCAAAACCATGAAGTTTTTATTTTAAAATCTGTGCAGATACAGACAGTCAATTCTGTGCTTTTCCCAGCAGCCAATCCCTGCCCCAGGTAAATCCCTGTATTGCAGTGGAAAAGCTGCAGCCTTGCAGCATTTGGAGCATTCAAGGTTTGGTTTTTGCTGCCAGGGGTCACCATTTCCATCACACCAAGGGCAGAGACTGCAGGTAAGGTTGGTGTGAGCCAAAGAGATGCTCCACACTCAGCTACTGATGGAGGAAAGTAAATAATGGCACAGGAGCAATTATAAGTAATAGATTTTTGCCCATGACCACAGAGTTAAACTGAATCCCAGGGAAAAGTCTTGTATTGATTAAAGTGGCTTCCTTTCTATTTTAAGGCTCATGACTAAAATAATACTTCTTTACAACAATCATAATGGAAGGCATAACTAGAATTTCCTAGTGAAAGCCTGACATTTTCCATGATAAAACACTGCTTTTATGAGGTTAAAACTTCATTAAACCTAAAAGTTTAGACTCAGACTTAGAAATTAAGCTTTACACCAAAAAAAAAAAAAATCAGACTGAAAAATTTTAGTTTGAGAACACAGCAAATCCAATTATGATGCAGGTGCTAACGTGCAACTTGAAGTGATTCTTAGACTGTAGCTTTAACTTTTTGAACACAAAATAGAGATTAAATCACCATATGAGTCATCTTTCCTCTCATCTGGAAACAACACAGTCACTTAATTAAAAGTGTGTGTGGTGGTGGGGGGTCTCCAAGCATTATACTCCCAGTTTTATGGGGTTTTATTTTAAAGCTAGAGCCATTTGTTTAATTCTAACTGAGGTTTTGGGGCAGGGAGTGGGGGATGCAATACAAAGGCCAAGCTCTCAGTAATGGGGGTTTTAAAATACTGTGGATCACTTAGGAAAGGAGATTTCCAAAAACTTTACAGACAACTAGAATTACTCACAGTCAAAACTGCCCTTTGCACTGATCCCTCAGCCAGAGGTGATTTCAGTGCCTGCTCCTCATCTAAGACCAATAAATCCTCAGAGGAAAACCTGCATGGAGCAGCTTTCAAGCCCCAGGTCCCTCATACAAAATGTTTGTGCTCTCACACTGTGGATTCTCAGGAGATAACAATGATCAGTATTAGATAATTCTACATAAATACTGCTGTAATTTTCTACTTTATTTTTATACCCCAAAGGCCCTAACTCAGCATTACAGAGGGTAGCAATGCTAACAGCCCTGCATCCTTCAAAGGGACAAAAAACCTTAGAGCACAGGTGAGTGACAGAGAATCTTTGGCTAAACATACCTGGAAAGAAAAGGAAAACATGTGATGGTGAAAAACCTTCTCCACAAAAGACTTTCCACAAAAGTGTGCTTGCACTACAGTCATGGCCTGGATTCCCATCAATCATCCTATAACTCATGTTTGACTTGCTCTTGAACCATAAATCCAGGATGGCTCTTTAGTTCCAAAGCCCTGTAACAAAATCTGACAATCCTCCTTTCTGATTTTTCAATTTTAGATAATATTTACAAACACTTATACCTACCCTAGCTTAAAAACGGATGGATTTTGAATTCAAACCATACTAAATATTTGCCTGTCACCAAAATAATGCCATTCAAAGACTTTATATGTCAGTTCACACATTAAATGTATAATATATTTTTATGCTGCTACTGACCCCTTAAATCAATAATCTGAATTTAAGTCGACTGGAATCACTGCTTTGTCTGTTTGACACTTCTGGCATCTGGAATAGCTTTAGCAATTGCAAAATAAACCACAGGGCAAAAACTATCAGAAGCAAGACCATGCTCAAGATGAATATATCACTTAAACACATTTAAAGGCAGGATCAGGTATCAGATTTTATTCTTAACTGAGATTTATCTCCCTTTTTCTTTCCAGCATGCTTGCAGCAGCACATGAAACTACTTTGATTCAAATCAGACAGTCTGATAATTCCAAGGCAGTGTTTTTAATTCCTCTTACATAATTAAATTCCAAAAACTGAAATAGAATTACATATTCCATTTTCTATGTCCTAGAATTTCTTAGCACTCCTATGCACCAAAAGGAAATGTGACAGGATATCACTCACTTCTTCCATTGAAAAATTTCTTAGAGAATGAGGAAACTCAAAATTACTTGTGTTCTTAATTAATCTTAAATAGATTGTAGAATTAAAAGTTACATTTTGAAAATACTGACCTCACCCTGAAATAAAGCTCATGTGATCACACAGCCACCAACAAGAGCCACCACATTTCCAATTTATAAAATGCTTTTAAACACAGCAAAGCTTTTCCTATTCTGACCAACCAGCACCTCAGTCCTGTACATCAGCTCCACTCTGCCAGAGCCTGAATCCTCTGCAGCATCACTGAGACTGGCCTGGGCTGAGATGGAACTGTCACCAGTAAAGCTAATGAAGCTGTCCCCAAAAAGGAACAACCCCAAAAAGCCAGGAACTCACCCAGGTACAAAGCCATTCCAGAGCTTTTCCAGATATTTAATCACTGAAGCCACTGACTGCACTTTTACTGCAGAACAGTGCTATTTAGGAAAAAAAAAAAGAAAAAAAGGAAAAAATAATTTTAAAAATTAAAAAATTACATCTATCTATCAATCTGGTATTTCAAGGGAATTTTTTTGAGAACTCAAAAAAATTTTGAGAGTCTCAAAAGTAATTATATATGCCTTCCTAGCATAACTTGGAAACACTTCTTTATACTCAACCTCATAAAACTCTTTTCATGTTACTAAACCTGAATAACTGCTCTGTTCTGAAACCACAGGGTTACAGCTCACTACAAAGCATTTCAGAAACTGAATGGTATGAACTTAAAAATATCCTGACCTTTGTATTCTGTTGAGTTGAAAAATTAGTGCTTTTCTTGTGGACCTCTCCACGTTGCACGGTGTGTTGAAAGGGCTGGTGCTTTGGTCTGGTTAACCAAAGGTGAGCAGCTGCTTCTCTGGGACTGAAATCTCCTTTTTTGAGTTCCACCAAACCAAAGCCATGGCTCCAAAGCACATTCCCATTTCCAACATGTGCAAAGGAAGAATTATTTCTCTGCTATCCCCACCTGTGCCTGACAAGGGGCTGTGTTTGTTCCCTTGAGCTGGTTTTTTCTGTCACACGGAGGGAAGAACTGGGAGCAGCCAGCAGAAACCAGGATTGCTCATGTCCCTGGTCTGGGCACGTTCTGGTTCTGCTGGAACCTTCTGGAGAAAGCACTGAGCCTTCTGCAGGCAAAGAGGGCACAGCAAGAGATCAACCTGGAGCTGGACACCACCAAAATCCTGAAAGGACCATCTGGATCCTTCCCAACACCCCTGCCATAAAGTAGAAATGTTCTGCTGGAGCTGATGAACAGCAAAGGTTTAAGGACAAGAACAAACTCCATGGCATTTGAGGAGAGGCAGGAGGTCACTGCCACAGCTGCTGAGGAAAAAGATCCACTCAGGCAGGAATGAGTCGTGACAGGAGGAAAATGCCTTGGTCTCAAAGTTAAATGGAGCTCTGGAAATAAGATTCCAAGGTATATTGCTGGTTATGCCAGTGGATTTTTGTGTGACCTTTATGTCATTTAAGCCCAAGTACTCAGCTCTCCTGATGGAGTGCCAAAAAGAGTAGTTTGAAAAGAGTAGAGGTGACTCTGGAGATATGAAACCTGGCCTGCTGTTCTTCATTTCTGCAAACTGAAGGACATTCACCTCCAGTATCTTCTGTCTTCCATTCTTGGAAACACCACTGCTGTGAAGTTGAACTGGTTATGTTTGCTACAACTACTTAGGTGTCTCAATGAAGCTGCT
Organism: Agelaius tricolor; assembly: GCF_023055355.1. NCBI lineage: Eukaryota > Metazoa > Chordata > Aves > Passeriformes > Icteridae > Agelaius > Agelaius tricolor. The sequence goes on along the minus strand of NW_027269278.1, from coordinate 4,463,093 downwards.
AAACATGCTCCTTGAATATCAAAAGTAACCATGAACTAAACCAAAAATTTTAAAAAATCTGCTTTTAACAGTGAACCTGGATAATATTTGCCATGCTCAGCAAATGTTATTAATAGCAAATATTATTAAATTATGAATAGCAAATATTATTACATATGCTCAGCTTCAGAGGGAGGTTTGTGCCACGGTGAGGCACCGGTGATGTGAGTGACAATGCCACCCCTGCTAACTGTGACACAGCACAGAAAGGTTTCACATTTGTTACCACCACAGGGCACAGCGGGCCAGGATCTCCCCCAGCAGGGAACTTCCAGGATGGCCTCAGCAGGGCCATGCCCAGCCCCAGGTGAGCAGGACACCAGGGCTCCCAGCCCTTCCTGGAGGGAGCGCACACCGAGCTGCAGGAGCTGCTCCTGGACAGGCTGCACATCGTAAATTCTTTCACCCTGGTGGAAATTCCTACTGCTGTGTGGCCCAGAGAATGAATATGATCCCCTTTCAAAGGCCCTTCTTCAGAGTTTCCAGCTCTGGCTTTTTCCTACCTTCTCTCCCTGCTTTCCTGAGCTTTGCAGAGCTGCAGGACTGGAGGATGGGGTGGGGGTAAAAAGGGAAGGAGCTCTCCCAGAGCAGGGCATTCCACACATTGCTGGGGTAACGGTGCTGAGGTTTGTGTTTGGGTTTAATTCCCTTCCACCCCATTTCAAATATCAATTCTTAGCTATATTCCTGCCGAAAACTTGCAATGTTTCATTGTCAATTCCCTCAACTCCCATTTCTCTGAGCACCAAAGAGAAAAACCCTAACAGGCTGGGTTTAGTCACAGCTTTAACATTTTGTGAATTCCTTCAGCTGTGTAATGCAAACCTAATATTTTATAAACAGCTTGGGAGAGAGTTCTCAGGTAGTAAAAACCACAGAGTGAATTTTGACTTCTTTCTGCCCTCCCACCACCATTTTCCCCTTGTTCTCTCTGTTAGGAGGGTCATTAGTCATTTAAAAGACCTGTAGGTCCATTATTACCTTCAGACCCCATTTGTGCAGCAGAGATGATGCCAAAGTGATTTTAGGAACAAAACCCCAGAGCAGATGAGGAGCACTGAGCACACCCTCAGTGCTGGGCCTGATTTCAACCTGTTAAACAGCTGATCTTTTGAAACCTAAGATGCTGCTTCATGAATCTCTATGCTTTGATTTTTTTTTCCCTTCGAAGACAATCTTCTTACGCTCAAAGGTTGAGGATGTTATATTAGCTCCTCTGAAGACTTAGTAATAGGCTTTGAAAATCTTGGGTGTTAAAAATTTATTCCCTTTTGTGGGGTTTGTGATCCCTGGTAAGGAACAGCATCTTTGTCCTCTGTTCATAAGCACAAAATTTAGATTGCACTAACAAACTGTCTCTGAAACATTACAAAGGAATTGTATCAGAAATAAGGCACTAACCAAACAAAAACCTGAATCACCCCAAACCTCCATCCAATGTCCATCACCATCTCAAAAGAGTAAAACTGTGTTTAAAACCAGCAAAAAGTTTAAGCTTTCAAAAGACCACTGCTCTAATAAATGAGTTTTCTTACTTAGATCTTTGAAAATACTAATTTCAAATTAAGTCTGCTGATATTTTTCTACTAATATATTCAAATACCACAGAAGATACCTCTGCAGCAGTATTAATTTGACCCATACACTGAGATACAATGAAACCCAAAGATGTGTTTCTCTTCAGGTTAATTACTGTTTGCCACTAAATTGCTTTTGAGCTGAAAAAGTGCTCAGAGGTTAAAAAGGCATTAGAAGGTCACACTTTGCCTTGAAGTTAAAAAGAAAACAAAAAATAACCCCCCGCTCATTGTGCTATGAAATGCCCTCGCTCCATCCCAGATACCAGACACTTTTATCTCAGCCAGGCAGTGAGAAAATGGATATTTTCTGTTGGATCAAGGTGCAGCAAGGCACAAAACATTTCAGAGGGTTCAATCTTCACCCTGTTCATGTCCCTGGCCCCTGCTGGCTGCAGCCTGTGCCTCCTTCTCCCAGGGACAGTGCTGGGGGCATTTGCAGCCACCACCACCCACTTGCTCCTTTCCTGACACCAAAAATCCCCAGCTCTGTGCTGACTTGCTAATTGCCAGAGGGCAATGGCAGCCAAAGGTTTCACACTCCAACCACAAAGAATTTCAGGCCACATTCAAACTGCAAAGGGTCAGCCAGGTGCTGTCCCATACAAGCAAATTTTCTGGTTCTGAACTTTACCTTCTGCTCTCAAGCCCTCTCCAGGGATATTGTTTCTTTTTGACTCATTAAAAAAAACACCAATGGGAGGCAGAGAAAATAATACAAGCCAACAGAGCCATGTTAAAACAATGAGATTATTCTTATCGATACACAATAAATGTAAGCCAGGAAACCATAAATTCTTAATAAAAGTTTACTAGGTGCCCTCAAATTCTTTTACAAAGTCAGCAAGAAACATGTATTAATCTAGAAAGACACTTTTCTCCTACAGGATATTTTTAAGGTAGGTAAGAAGTTTTCTGGCAGGTCTATTTATTACTTGGAGAATGAGCTTCCTGCCAGTGAATAACACACATAAGCTCAAAGCTGACAATAGTAAACAAATATTCTCCACTTGCATCCAAAAAGAATTGGAAGTTCATTTGCACAGGGCAGACTGACCTTCAGTACTGACATTTTCAGTGAAGAGTTGCTATAAAGCCTGTGCATACATGTGTGTATAGATATAATTATGTGCACAGCCTGTGTGCATGTTTGAGAGTATTTCAGTATTTGTTGAGTCTGTACAGCCACTCCTGGGCTGTCACTCTGTCAGCAGGACAGAATTACAGAAATTCTGGAGGTGGTGGGTTGGAATGGCAGAGTGTCCATTGACAGGGCCCATGGTGCTCCCTGCTGAGGGACTGTCACAGCTTCATCTGCAGGATTAAAGCACTTGCATCAGCATCAAAAGGGAAGACTGAATTCTAATATTTTTAGTCTGATTTGCCCCCAGTTTTGCCTGAAGATAAAATATTGAAGGGGTGTAAGTTCTTCTAACTATATGAGTTCAGCAATGATGTAATAAAGGCAATTTTCATTTTGGAATTGTTTCTACGACAAAACCCAAAGAGCTTTGGAAGAGGAAGCAGATGACACTGCAGTACAAATCACTCATTCAATTTAGGAAAAGCCCTTGATGAGTTGGCCTGTGGCTGCAGAGGGATGAAGCTCCTGTGCCACATTGGCTGAGGCTGCTGCTGGTGCCAGGAGGGGCTGGGGCTGAGCTCCACATGAAGCTGCATCCCAGGCAAAGCAACCCACAGGAAATTGTCCTTGTGATCTCCTGCTCTTCAAAGCCCTGGCCCCTCAGCTCTGTTTACTGGTTCAAAGTTTAATTATCCACCTCCGTGCCCTCCACCCGTGCACAGCAGGGAAGGCCAAACACTGTCAGGATGGCATGGAAATGTCACAGGCTGCTGCAGAACTCGGCACTGCCTGCTGGAGCCTCCTCCCTCCTGCAGGAGCACATTCCTCAGCTGCTCCAAGGGTTCTGTGCACCCCTCCAGCCCGGGCACAAATCCCTCAGCTTCAATCCATCAAAGCCAGAATGCCAACTGAGTGTGTAGCAACACGATGTCATGCCAAAAAGAGACACTGGGAGCTTACAGAAGTTGTGTGAGGCCAGCAAAAAAAAAATATACAGATGAATTTGGGTATAGAGCACAATACTCGAATAGCACAAATGTATTTTAGTGCATAAAAATATATAAAACTATTGGAAAAAGCCCTCAAGTACAGTCCTAAAAGATTTTTTTCAAGGTCTGTGAAAGTCACATAATTGAACTGAATGCCACAGATGAGAAATGTGTTCAAATCTATGGAGAAATTAAAAAGCAGCAGTAAAATAATTAAATTTAGTAAAAGTTTTAAAAGATATTTCCAGTATGAAAATGGTGAAAAAGGTGAAAGAAAGAAACCTACGGATTCAAGCTCCATAAAATTAGTCCGTGGAAATGTAATTACTACTTTGATGGCACCACCTCAGATTAATAAAAAATGAAGAGCATGTCCCATATCTTATCAGCTGCTATTTTTAGGATTTTGATCGATCTGTAGACAATTACCCAGAACAAAGATAATGACAACTCCAAACTAAGCCCATATTTATGTAGCAATAAAGCCAAATTTCCAGGTCAAGACTGACAGAATTATTGCTGAGAGTTCATTCAGTGTAAAACTGCACAGGGGACGCCAGGGCTGCTGCAGCAGCTTCTCTGCAGAGATGTTTCCCTCTCTCTCCTACATCCATCATCTATCTTTGAGAAAAACCACTCAGAGATGACTGCAGAAGTAATTTGCAGAGCTAGGTGTGTACCAGCAGAGTTTAATTTAGTGCTGAGCCTTGCTACTGAGAGGAAAGCCACTGCTGTCTAGTTGATCCAGTCAAGAGAGGAAATGAAACCAATGAATTGCAGATCTCTCAGAGGCACTGCTGCACCCTCTGGCATCCACCCTCAATCAGATCCCACCTTTACAACACTTATGCACACCATCATTCAGGCAAAAATGGGTTTTTTTCAGAAATCTACTTGAAGTCTAACACCCAAGTCCTCTATTCAGGGAGCTCAGCCAATTCTTTGCACAAATGACAAACAGAAAATGAGCAGGGAAGGAAATTCCTGAGCAGCTGCCTGTGTACCTATCAAGTGACAGATCCAGAAAGCCTCTTCTCCCCAAGAACTAGTACAATAAGAGATTTGGGGATACCAAATAAGCTCAGGATGTGAGGGAAGCTGCTCAGCCTGCTGCTCCAAGGGGGATGGATCTGCACCCACAGAGTGACCAGGTTGGCTCCCAAAGAGGAAAAGGGAACAAAGCCTTGGTCACATGCAGCAGCACTCACATGGCTTCTCTTCCCATTCCTCCTTCTGGTGGCTTCCCATGTTAAGATTAAAGACTGTTCAAATGTTTTACTTCAGGATTTAATTTTAACAGAAGTGATTTCTGATTAGCCAGCGTGGCTCCCATTAAACAAAAACATGTAAAAATTACAAACCTTTTTTTTTTAAATTATTACTTTCTAGATGGTATTTTGAAGGTTTATCAATTATATAAACCCTCAGGAGTAACATAAGAAAATCAAAATAGAGAAAACTCATACTTTTGAATGCAAAGGGAGGCAAGCAGGAGTTTTACAAACTGATATCCCAGAAAGGCTGCATTTTTCCCTTAAAGAGCACACCTGTGCTATTGCTCTGCTGTGCAAGAGCAATTTGGTACAGAAAAGGTCAAAAGCAAGCCTGATGAGCATGCAAACACTGGAGGTAAAGCAGAAAGCAATTTGCCACCTCCAGGGCTGTAGATGTTCTAAATTTATAGCATACTTTGTCATCAATACAGCCTGGAATAAAGACCAGACACCAGAGTGAGTCAGTGCAGGGAACATTCTTTCCTTACACATTTCTAATTTATAATCTAAACTTGGCACCCTAGAAAAAAACTTGCTACTGCCCAGGGAAAGCAGAAAAAAGAGACTGAAAGATATTATGAAGTATAACTTATGATTTCACTTAATCACCACTAAATTTACACTTGCCAGTGTCTGAGCACATTTACATATTTGTAAGTAACATGTTATAAAGATAACTGCTTTGCAAAAGAACTGCCATCCAATGTCTGGCTACCTTCTCACTGCTTTTTTGGAAAGAGAGAACTGTTTTACAGCACCACTTTATTTAGTCCAGCTATCAAAAACTGCTATGGCAGTCCTACAATTTAAAACTTGCCAACCTTAAACACAACCTTGGTATGATTTCAAGAAGCTTAAGAAATTGTGAAATTACAAAAGGAGCATCTGCATTACAGAGCAGTTTTTAAAAAAAGAAACAAACTTTCAGCAGCAAAAGCTCTCTAGAACAATCCATCAGCTCGATTAATAATTGAATAAACCTACTAACATATTGATAAAACAGGAAAACATCAGGGTAATAAAGGGACCAACAGAAGTAGCACTTGGGCATGGAACCAGCCACCTGCACTGCACACACATCCCCAGCCTGAAATGCAATCCTAGGCTCCACTTTACCAGGATATTTCCCTTTTGTTCCAAGATAAACCCACAGGCTTTTGCCAGCAGGAAGTTCAGAGTCCTTCTGCAGGAATCCCACAGAAACCAGGGAGCCTCATAACCCCCAGGCTGTGCCCAGGCCCCTGGTTCATTTCTAAAGAGCACAGTGCCAAAGAGCTGGTCATTTTTAAGGCTACTATTCCTCAGTTTCACAGCAAATAAATCTTCCTGGAGTACACAGCTGTGAAAACAAAAATAATCTGATACAAGAATGAAATTTCTAGAAGTGTCATTCCTCTCCCACTATGCCACCTACCAAAAACCAGAGAGGGAGGTTTCTGTGATGGACTCAGTGGTTTGGCACTTGCTTACATCTGTTTTTCCAGGCAGAAAACCCCTCATGCCCATCTCCCTCCTAGCAGCAGTTCTTTCCAAATGCAGGCAGCAGTTTGGACAGGGCACAGTGGCTGCTGGATTTTGCTTTCCTCAGCTGTAGTTGTCAGCATCCAGCTGTGCCCTCTGAGCACAGGGACCTCCCCTCCTGCAGGGGATGTGGCTCCAGGTCTGTTTGGGATGGGGGTGCTCAGGTCACACCCATCAGAAACATTCCATGGGCTTTTGTGGCTGGTTTAGCTCTGCCAGGTGTGAACGGGGGAAGGGAGATGGGGAGAAGGCAGAGCTGAGCCCTGGGAGCAGGACAGGACAGGCACTGCAGAGGCTTCACAGCAGCCCGGGCTCTGGCTGAACCATGGCAGGACAGACTCCAGAACCTGTCACACATCCTGTTTCTCCAAGATACTGTTCCAAAAATAACACCAGTCTCACTACAGAATCTATATCACTAACTATAGAACCTATATAACCAACTACATAACCTGTATTACTAACTACACAACCTATATAACATCTATAACTAACTATATAATGTGTATATCTAACTATATAACTTATAGAACCTATATAACAAACTATATAACCTATAGAACCCATATAAATAACTATATAATCTATAGAACCTATGAAACTAACTATATAACAAAAATAACTAGCTATATAATAACCTATATAATTAACTGTATAACTAGCTATAGAACCCATATAACTAACTACATAACCTACAGAACCTATATAACTACAGAACCTATATAACTAACTATATAACCTATATAATTAACTATATAACTAGCTATATAACCTATATAACTAACTATATAACTAGCTATAGAACCTATATAACTAACTGCATAACTAGCTATATAACCCATATAATTAACTGTATAACTAGCTATATAACCCATATAACTAACTGTATAACTAGCTATAGAACCTATATAACTAACTACATAACCTATAGAACCTATATAACTATAGAACCTATATAACTAACTATAGAACCTATATAATTAACTATATAACTAGCTATATAACCCATATAACTAACTACATAACCTATATAACCAACTATATAACCTATATAACTAACTGTATAACTAGCTATATAACCTATATAACTAACTACATTACCTATATAACCTATATAACTATATAACCTATAGAACCTATATAACATACTATATAGCCAACATAACTAACTATATAAGCTGTATAAGTAACTACATAACCATGCAAGGTGCCTAATTCAGTCATTATACATGATGCCTCCAATTCCCACCATTCACTTTGCAGGCTTTAGCATCCAATTTGTTAAATGACTGTTCTATACAGAAGAGTTTTGCTGCAGCACCAGACACACAGTGAGGGGAAAAATACACAATATGTAAGAGGTTTAAAAATACACAATATATAAGAGCTTTTTACTTTATTTATTATTTTCATTTCCAAGGAAACTCAGATAAAAGAAATAATTCAAAATATTTATACTAACTTTAACACTTAAACTTCAATATTAGCTTATTAACTTCAAAACTAAGTCATGCTAACTAGTTTTTATTTATTTATTCATGCTTCACATCAAGGTCAAGTTGGATGGGCCTCTGAGCAATCTGTTCTAGTGAGTTGCATCCCTGTCCATTAAACTAGAAAACCTTTAAGGTCCCTTCCAATCCAAACCATTCACTTATTCACACAACTTCATTTTTTTAATCTTTTTTAAAGCTGCATAGGCTATACTTCCATTAATCTTCAAGCATTTATTAAGTTAATTCATTTTGGACTAAGAATATTTTGCATCAAGTTTTCAATTCCACAGATAAACACAAACATCTCTTTTCATTGTAATTAGTTCATTTAAAAGGGACAGAATTTTTACTAAGCTGTATTTCACAATAAAGTTGCCAAAAAAGTCTGGTCTACAAACTTTTGGTTATCCTAAATAAACCAGCAGTTAAGCAAGTAAGCTGCTGTCTGCAACAACAAACAGCTGCAGTAGGTATTTTAGAAATAAAGTTGCCTAGGGAGGTGGTGGAATTCCATCCTTGGAGATGCTCAAAATCTGTTTGGACACAACTTCAGGCAGGTTGGACTGGCTCTCCCTGCCAGCTCCATCTGGGCTGATTCTCAGCTGCTGGATTTCCTCAGTGCTGTCTGCCTCCCCATTCTTCCATATAACAATCTCATTTTTGCCCCCTGCAATAGCATTAGGATGTGGAGAAAACACACATGTCTTTTCCCTAATTTTATAGTAAAAAAGAGCAGTTTTGAAAAGTGAATTCAAACCTTCAATGCTCTTGCAGTCTGCAAAGGGAAACTGAAGAGAACATTAAGAAAAAGAAGGAAGGACATAGAAGGAGCAGAGAACTACTCTCCAAAAAAAAAAAAAACCAAACCACAAAACCAATTCCAGCTGCTAGGAAACATGATGTATATCAGAAATTTGTGCTAGCACAAATCTCAAAGTTCTGTTATTTTCAAGCATTCCTCTTCTGTTCCTGCTGGAGAAGCTCCCTGAACTACCATGGCAATATGTCCCTCAGAAAATGGAGATTTTTTGTCAGTAGAACCACACTGGGTGTGTCCAAACAGGATGCTTCATCTTTCTCAAAGCACAGGCCCACACAAGAAATGATCCAGAAGCACACTTGGAAAATACTTTGTCTTCCTTTCTTGCTCTTAGCATATTAAGGCAACGTAAGGCTGGGAAAAATCAATATTCAATCCTACCACTGGTTGGATTAAACAAAATAAAATTACAAATAATTTTTAAATAAATTATAAAATAAACAAAAACAAAACAACAACAACAACCCCCAAACAACTTAGAACACCCTAGAGATAATTTCCTCCAGAGAGAGGGAATGGATCTCAGAACCTTGAGATGCCTAATGCTGTGTAACCCAAAGTGAATATTGCAGTGATCATCCTCACCACTGCAGCAATGGAAACCCTCTGGAAAGTGGGAAAAAGGAGATCCTTGACCATGGAAGAGCCTTGGAACTGCAGCCACTGTTGAATACAAAGCAGTCTATGTGTAACAGACAATTCTGTTGTTTAACATATTCCTCACAGACACCTGTGCTGCACTGCTTGAAGACAGATGTTGGCAAATCCATAACTCAAAGTCTGATCTCTGTTTTCTCAATAAAAAAGTGAAGATAAGCATTGGGAAAGACTGGCAGTTCAGATAAGATTTGCCCTTTAATTTATTCCAGTAAAGGTCTTAACATGACTATGAATTTAAAAAAAAAAAAAATCACTAATTTAATTTATTTCAGAAGTTTGGCCTTCAACTTTATTTCAGAACCTATGAGCCAAGAAACTGTTACTTCATTCCAGGAAGATTTAGGTCCAAACCTTTCTTAAATTCCCTTTTAAAGAGAGTATCTCAGCATAGGAAATTCTGTAACTGAATTCTCAGCTGAAGGATTCACTTCAGGAGGCAAAAATGGAGTGCTGAATGCTGGGCTGGACAACTCAGGCTCCAGAGCCTTGTGGAGCAAAAGAGAGAAAATGGGAAAAAAACAAACCTCTCCACACCTTTCAATGCTATGTTCTCATTAAGAGTTTGGGATTTTCACAATAACATATTGGATCTTTTTTCTTCTTCATTCCCTACAAGCTACATAAGCATCACTGCTTAAATGTTTGCTACATGATGAGCATGAAATGCAGTGATTACAGATAATTTCTTTTTTGCATTAGTAGCAAGAAAGATGTCAGGAATCTTTCACTGGAAGATATTTTTCATTTCCTACTCTGTACATTTGCTTGCTATGAAATTTTTGGGAGGAAATCCGAGCGTTACCACATCCGGGGATGCATATGTATCTGATGTTGTTTAGGAGAATATAGTATTCATCTCCTGCCAGAGCTAAAGATCTCATGGCATATTTAAGGGAAACATCCAACTGCATTTAAAAAATGGCTAGAACATAGAGCACGAGTTTATTCCACCAAATTATACCCTTGTTGTGCCAGAAATAGTCTTCTCCTCTAACTACCCTTGCTTGGTGAGTGAGAAGGCAGGGAACAAACGCTCGGCGTCTGCAGCCCTTTGTGCACGTGTGGTTTGTGCTCACAGGGAGCTGGTTCCCTGCCTGACCACCTGGAACAGGCCCTGCAAACAAACCAGTGTGCCCCAGATGCACAGAGATGCAAAGCTCTGATTAAGGCACTGACAGGATGACTGGCTCCTGGCACTCTTGAAAAGAGCAATATGGCAATTCTACAGCCAAGCTCTCCCAACTGAGCCCTTAGGGGAACTCCATCCATCCCAAAATACCGCTGCTAAAACAGGCAGGGAGATTATTTCACCAGACTGGGAGTCATCTTTGTCCTGTCCTAAGCATCTCCAACAGCTCCAGGAGCACATTGAAGAGCTCCTGGTGCAATGGGCACAATGATGGAAGAACAGGAGGCCTGTAACAGCACCTTGGGGGTGCACTGCACACACCTGCATCACTCCCTCAGACACTGATGCCAAATACTGAAACAGTCATTTATGAAAATCAGTAATTTCTTTTCTCCCTAAACCCAGCTGCATAATTTATCCACCTTCATTTGTGCAACTTGAGATTCACCATTCCCTCACAGTACAACCAACAGGGGTGCAAGGTGTACAGGGAGGAATTCATATCCAAAGTAGCAGCTCCAAATCCTTCAGGATGTTTCTCAGCACTCACTATAGAGGTTTCTAAAAGCACTGTGTTGATGCCTGAGCATTGCTCCCAGCCACGAGAGAGAGCATTGCTTTATTTCCTCAATGAGGACTTCACACAACCGGTGAAATAACCAGAGCACAAAGTTATAAACAGCACAACTGGTCATGGATTACAGCACCAAGTAACAAACTGGTGGTTTGATGTTATAAAGCACAGGGGGGAAAAAAAGAGTTCTTACAAAAAACATCTGTCTCCTTCCTTACAATAAACAAAACCCCTTTACAAAAGCCTGAGTTGCACAATGATTACACAAACTGAGGAATCATTTTATCAAAAGCAGGGCAACAAAATCCTCAAAGAATCCTCTCTTGTAGGAAAACAAGCAAGGAGATTCCAAATTTTTTGCATACCCTGCACAAACTGTTTGCTTAAGCCAACAGTGGCCCCAGCGATGCTCAGCACCAGGGAGGCTGCCCTCCATGGGATCTGTCCCCTCTGTTATCCCAGCACGGATTTCCAGGGACACACCTCCCTTCCCACACCTGGGACATGCTGACAGACACAAGCTGCATTCTTTGTCTGTGCCTGCACTGAAATATTGCACATTTTTTAAATGGACCTTGCAACAGGAGCAGCAAACAGACCCAGTGATGGAGTCACAGCTGAGTCATGGCAGGAGACAATCTCCAATTTCAAGCATCAGGGGAAAGAGTTAATGAAAAGTCAAGAGACTTTGGCTGATCCACTGTCTTTTCCTCCTAGAGTTGAAAAACCCCAAAAAAACCCCATTTTTTTAAAAAAGCCATTATTTTAACAAACCACACATTTCTGAGTGCCCCACTCCAGTTCACCTTTTGTTGCATTCTGCCAAAAGGTTTATTTTATGGAAGTAAAATGCAATATCCACATTACTTACTAAAGGATTAAGCTATTGTCTCTCCTTCTTTTTTTTTTTCTTTCTTTTTTTTTTCTAATATATTTTCACTGGGGAGTGAAGAACTAGCCAGTCCACTGGCATGGATTTAAGGTTGGAGTTCATAGGGGTTTCTTTGGTTAGGCTTTTTAGTGGGATTTTGTTTGTTCATTTCAACAGGATTAAATGCATTTTGAGCAAGATTTCCATGTATTTGTAAGATTGAATTTCCACATTACTTGATTTACAAGTTTCAGGCTCCAATGAGTCTTAATAATTGTCCTTTTTGTGGTACAGCTGAATTGTTGGAGGACTTAAGTGCCCTACACACATTCCATTGGGATATGTCTGACATTCAGCATCAGTAAAGATAAAATTCAGGCACTAATGTGTTTCACAGATACTCTCTCATATCACATGGTGCTGTCACCTCACAAAAACATGAGATAAGTATAAATAAAATGTCCACTCTCTTCAAAGTCAAAAATCCTCCGGCACACAGCTAAAAGAGAAATTACATGCTTGCAACTGAACTTAATAAAAGGGGAAAAAAGGGGAAGTTACACTCTAAAATTATCCCATATCTCACAAAACTTTCTGCTTCTCCTAAAGCTTGCTCTTTCCAAAAAATCCATTAATTTAACAGATTTTTTTCGTCATATGCAGCAATTTTTATATGTAGATTGCACATATTCATTCTTGTGAAGCAACTCAGAAGACTTATGAAGCGACTCAGCAAGAATGTGCATCAGAATAGCAGTTTATATGCAAGTATCTCAACTGGAAAGACATAAATTGTGCTTAGAAAGTGAAAGACTAGAAAATATTTCCTTCAGGGATCACCCCTGCAGCCGTGCATGTCAAAAGTCCTCATTAACAGCTGGGTGCAGACACCAGAATACCACAGAATAACACAATTTAAATTAAATAACAGTTGTGAAAGAAAAAGAATGTTTATTTCGTAGCTTTTTCAATATTAGATTCATATTTGGCATCCAAAAAGTCTTTGCATGCTTTCACACCTAGAACTGGAGCAGGTATCTGGGACTCCATCCTGTGTGTGCAGAGCTCAACTCGAGGGGACCTTTCCACTTTCAAAAAAACTTGGCAAGCATGAAACTAAAATATGCTTATTTGATAAGAGGTACTATACACTGTGGAATTCACACATGTGTGAAATACAGACTGGAGCTGGCTGAACCACAACATGCACTGATGAACCTTCTGCCAAATTTTATTTACCAAGAGCTTGCTAGATTGCCTTGGCAATGACATTTGGCTAAACAGGATTCTGACATTGAGGGCCAAATTTGACAGCCATTAAATTGCAAAACAAATCAGCTAATAGAAATCAGATAGGGTTAGATTTATCCCAGAGACACTTCTACAAACATTTGATTTCAGTTAGTGATACGTTGGTTTACTCCAGTTAGACACAAATCTCGTACCATTTACATAAATTTTCTTCTGAAAAAACAGATCTGTCTTTTAGGCACTGAAGTTGAAAAGATGCCTTCAACAAGTGGGGGAATTTTTGGCACAGGTCTCTGCTGAAAAACACATTGGTACAATTTTCTACTGACTAATTAGTGGCATGTCCTATTTGCCTATTGATTTATGGCTTCTGATTAGGCTGCCTGGGGAACGCATTACAAAGCAGCATCCTCTCTGAAGTTGTTTTATTTTGGGCAAGCCTGCTACCCAGTTCCAGATACAGAGGTCCTCCTAAATAGAATGTAAAATGAAGGCTGTCTTAAGTATAAATTTGTGTACAATCGAGTTCTATTACACGCTTTGATTACACAAATGGAGGTCTTACCCCACAATTTTCCCTGCTCAACACAGACTGCCTATTTTATGCTCCTAACGTGGTTATTATTGCAACCACTGAAATTAAAACAAGACTGCCTTGTATTCAGGGTAGTATTTTTGGGAGCTTCTTTTCTTCACACACAAACACATCTTCCTTTTTTTTTGATAAGTAATCTTTGCAAAATGGCACCACCTGGGTAACGTTTTCCTGTCCACTTTTGCAAATAGACCAGAGTTCCCAGAGATTCCCCTGAAATTCTGATTATTCTAGTGAGATCTTGGTTATCATCAGATCTTGGGATGAACAAGACAAATCTTAGAGAGTTCAAAGCACACACAAACATTCCATTAACACAACAAGCCAGGAGCATCGGGCATCAAGTGCCACTGAATATATTGATATCTGCAAGCAAACAACTTCTCCCAGTATCAATCATAAAGGAAAAATGAGAAGTGCAGAAACATTTTAAAAAAGGAAGAAAGCATCCTCTGACTGTATAATCCTCATGAGGTTTCCAGGGCACAGAATGCAGGATAACAGCATTCCTCCCATACCAATCCCTTGCTTGAAGAAATCAGGCCTGGAATCAGTTTCTGAAACTCATTTAGCAGACCTGTTTTTCCCAAAGTTGAGAGAATAGACTAAAATCCAAAGAAATCTGCACATGTGAAAAACAATGGATGCTCCTAATTAATCAATCACTCCCCCAAAAAAAAGTTTTAACATCTCCCTATTTTAGAAGTAATTTTTAAGCTTTTGTAGATGTTAAAATATGATAATTTCACGTGCATGATACTAAAGGAAGTTAGAAGTAATGAACTGTTAAAGGGTTTATAGAAGTTTAGCTGGAAATAATTATTGTGCACAAATAAAAGTTAATGTGCATCTCAGAAATTTCAATTCTGAAACATTACATTTTGCCCAAATCTGTGCAATGTGATTTTGTCAGTCACAGAGGAAAAGCACAGTGGCCGCCCATATTATACCCAAACACAGGGGGAAGCTACATTGTAAAACTTTATGTCAGAAGAAAATTTAGAAAAGGACTTAAATATCTCAAAATTAAATTCTGTTTGAATATAAACAAAACCTGTGTATTTTGAGATCCTCCAAAAATCCCGATGAACCAAAAAAATTCGAATACAAGTACATGTAGATGAGAAAAACCTCCAAAAAGCAACACCATTTGAAAGCAAACAACCCTGCAAATAGCACATAGCTGATGGGAATGTCAAAACATGGGCAAGTGGTGATACTGAAGCAATGTCTATCAACATTCCTTCCTGGAGCAAAAAATGTTGGTGAAATAAAGCCCATTTCACAGGGTGCACTTTGCCAAATCTGACAAAAGCGGTCTCGCAGGGCTTGTCCATCCCTTCACAGCAGCCATTTACAGAACTATCTGTAATCTGAGCTGCACTGCTCTCCACATTGCTAAATATTCTCTGCTGACAAAAACATTCTTTTCCAAAGTGAAAAGCTGCTTGTCATGTTTGGGAAGAGCTGTGGTGTGCAGGGTGCTGTAATTGTGTGCATCCAGGGAGGCTGCAGCTCATGCTTGGCTGCAGATGCAACTGTGCAGCAATGCATGCTGGAGCTGCAGAGGCACAAACCAACACATTTACTCATTTGGGGTTAGAGGCTGTAAACGAACAAAGCATTGGTCACCCAAGCCTCTGCTGATTACTCTGTAATTAACGGTGCCTGCCATTGGGAGGGTACAAACTCCCCTCAGGAAAACAAGCTTTAATTCACCTGATAGATGTGAGATTTGTTAGCTGTGATTGAGCTCAAACTGACACAAATCATGTTGGTTTCTACACAGTCATCCACACATTTCTCTTTTCAATCCAGATTGTTCATTGATGATGTTCTTGCCTCACCCTGGCTGAGGGCTGATCCTTCCACGAAGCTTAGCTAACAGCACTTGCACTTCCATGCATCTCTAAGAATCTCCATTTATTCCCATATAAAACACACAGGTTTAAGCTTTATAAAACAGAATAATTTGATACTTTGTTAAATATTAATTCAAATAGACGATATGTTGCCTTTTATCCTAAACATTTTTGAATGTCCCCAAGATTTTCTTCCTTAAAATGTACTTTATTTAACTGGCAAGCAAGAACTGCTGCAAGCAGAGCCTGAGAAGCTGCTGCTCTTGTTTCTTTTTTTGCTGTGCTCTCTCACTACACCTGGGAGCCTCTCTCCCTGCACCATCCCCTCAGATGGAGGCAAAGTCTCAGGGAACTGCAGCCTTTGGCACAAGCTGATCAGTCATCAAATAAACCTGCAGGAAACCTTTCTCCTGCTGCTCAAAGAATGACCCAAAATTTCAAGGATCTAAGCTCTGAGCTTCCCTTCCAGGGCATGCAGATTTCCATCTGTGCTGTGCACAGGATGACTCCACAAGTGTTTCATGCACAAATAAACCAGAGCTATGTTTTGGAGGGAGCTTTATATCACCAGATGTCAAACTCCCTGGTAGAAAAGGTGGTGCAACCCACAGGCCAATGTATTTTCCATGAAATGTAAAAAGCATTTGCCAGTGGACGCTGTTTTGCTGAAGAGATTGTGATGCAAGCTAAAAGAAACAGGAGAGGAGGATATTCACTGTAACTTGTCAAATCACACAGAACATATGGACCTGTGGGCACAGAGCCAAGCCTGGAGCCACTCAGGCCACCACATCCAAAGCTTTGAGCTGGCAAAGCCAACATGGAGAAACTTACCTGACCCAAAATCAGAGGAAATTCTTCACAGAAGGATCCACAAAGAGCCCAAATAAAGAACCAATACCAATTTGGGGCTAACTTCCTAGGATTTAGCAAAAAACATTTTATTCTCACACACTCATTGCTGAACACTGATTTTCTGTAAAACAGCATTATTTTACCTAACATGACAGGAACACTGAAATTCATTTTTCTCCCTCAGTCCTTGTGCTAATGACACATTTATCCTAAACAGGAATTAACCATCCTGTTCTTTTGGATTGGCTTTAAAAAACAAGGCAGTCACATCACACCTCACCAGATCTGAGCTTTCCCACTGCCCCATCACTGATGACATCCACAATGGTGCCTCTCACCACGGCATCTGTGAATACCTTAAATATATCACTAGCAGATCCAAAGAAAGGTGCAATATCTGCAAAAGCAGATGGTGTAATAGGCCTGGCCAGTTGGATAAAAGCCCAGGTTTTCATACCTTAAAATCAATTGAAAGCTCGAGTAAAATGAATCCAACAGCTCTCTGAATACGTCCAGATTTGCACTTCAGCATAGTTTTTGCATGAGCAACCTCTTTTTAAAGAGTCTGGAGCAGTGCTTACCAAGAGAAATGGAGAAAGCATGTTGCCATGTAATGAAAGTAAAACCTGAATCTAGAATACAAACTGATGACTGGAATACAGCACATAAAAATAATGAGAAATTGAAAAGAGAGAGACAATGAGGCAAACAGCTTCAAAGGATAAAATATTCCCCCAAAATCTCACAGTTCTATCCATGGCAGAGAGCATTCATCAAAGGAACTCTCCCATGGCATGCTACTTGTCCTCCTACAACCTGAAATTTGGATTTGTATGTTTTCTTCCACCACTTCACACTCAAAAGCCTCAAAGGAGCATCCAAAGTAAACAGAGACCACATGAGAAAACCCTCCTGACCCCAAATGTTATAATGGACTTTAATGTTCACCTTTTGAGCTGTAAGCCTACAGCAGGGGCCCTTAGGGTATATCAGTGCTCCAATATTTCCAGCAGGAAGAGCCTCTCAAAAGCCTGAAAGAACATAACAGAAACTGGATTTTTTTAATGATTTGCCTTAACATTTGCAGTGGGACTGC
Organism: Agelaius tricolor; assembly: GCF_023055355.1. NCBI lineage: Eukaryota > Metazoa > Chordata > Aves > Passeriformes > Icteridae > Agelaius > Agelaius tricolor. The sequence continues at coordinate 4,445,400 of NW_027269278.1, read as the reverse complement.
TATCTACAGTTAGCTATTTCAACAAAAACACCTGCTTGCTCGAGCAAAAAGGGACTCTGGGATGTGTTGATATAAACAGATTAAATCAAAGAAGACTCCTTTAAATCCTTGATTTCCTCAGAAAGAAACTTAATCTTCCATTTGATCAGAAAGACAAAAATGTAAAACTCATATACTAAAAGGCTGCTACAAAATTTACACAGGAACAGAAATTTGTAGCACCCAGAGGCAAACATTTAACATTCAACAGTCAAAGGGAGGAATTCAGTATGATTAAATGTTCAACATTACTACTCACTATCAACACTTATTTACCTACACTCACACCATGGCTAAAGCCAATCTCATACCCTGAGGCTTCCCTTGCTCAGCTGGGAGAGAAGTGAGAGTTTTTTCCTCCTATTGAAACCCAGTTAGAACTAACTAAAAAAGAAAATTCTTTCCTATTAGTTGAGCTTAATAGAATTATTTTTAATTACTATTATTTCTTCTTCATTATTATAGGTCAGCCACAACATGTGGCAGGGTAAGGGGGAGTACAAATCTCTGCCTTGAGACCACATGGGTGACAATTTAGTTTTTCATCAGAGTAACTTTACTCCATAAAGAGAATGGTAATTGATTCTGAATAATGTTCTGTGCTTGTAAAATAGAACTGGGCTTTTCACTCTAATTCTTTCTGTAACTGAAGACACAGAAGCTCGAGGAGGGTGCAGCATTTTTGGCCTCTCAGGTCCTACAAACTGGTGCTCTGCTGGTCTCTGCCTACTTGGCAACAGCTCCCCTGTCATGATCAGTAAAACATCGAGGAGCTGCAGCAGCTTTGGCTTCAGTGAAGTGGGATCCAGGTGAATTGGAGAGCTTGGAATATACAGAAATTGAAATAAAGGTGCTTAAACGGCACCTCAGGGTCTCAGGCACCATCAAACTACAAAGCATTCAGCCACTGAATGCTGTCTCTTGGGAGATTATATTTCTTATGCAAGACTAGATTTATTCTGATTTTTTATCTCCTGGAATCCTCTAGCTGAGCTTTTAAAAAGCCAGCTTGAAAGATGTATTCTCTTCTGCACAGAAAGATGTCCTCTGAATCCCATTCCCATATTTTGATACTCCCTTCAGTTGTCAAATACTTCAAACATTTGCAAGCTAAAACCTTGATGTTTTTAAATAACACAATTTTATCCATCCAAAATAAAAACCGCTTGAGCAAAAAGTATCACTGCTTGGTTTTGCAGCTAATGTTTCTTTATAACATCAGTTCAACTTAGATTTCCTTCTTCAGTGCAGCATTCTTAAATTTCTGAAACTTAAGGAACCATAAAAATGCATAATAAGAAGAAAAATACATGTTGCATTCAACAAAAATACTCTGGAAATTGGATATTTGAAAGATACCAAATTAAATTAGCTGATGGTCTCAGTGCTCTAAAGAAAAAGCACAAGACTTCTTGGAGGGGTGGCAAAAAAGGAGATAGGGAGCCCTGCAGTCTATTTTTTTTTAATTTTTTAAAATATTTTTTAACCAATTTGATGTATGTTCACATGCAATTTACCAACCCAAATACCAAAAAAGGCCACATTATTTGGTTCACACAAATTATTTCCTAGCAAAAACAACAACCAAAGAAGAGATGACATATTACACTGGAAATTTCTGAGCTGATTTAAAATTGAAAAAGGGAAGCAAATACTCAGCTGTGGCCAGGCCCTCTCACAAGAGCTCTGTCCCTTCCTTGCTGTGCTCCTGCACACTTGGCAATTCCTCTCCATTTCCCCTTTGGTTTCCTTTGCCTTTCCTGCCCTCCTCACCCACCTCTCTCTGCACTCCTGCATTAATTATTTTGTGCCTGCAATCCTTGGCTCTGCCTCTGCACTGCTGCATATTCACACCTACAGGGGACTGAGCACTTTGAAATCAGCCCCAAGTCAGGCCAAAATGTTTAACCTACAAATTCTTGATGTTAGAACAACATATATTAAGCATTTCTTCAAAATCCTTCTGCCCAAAGGCAATTTTTTTTCAGTCAAAGCAACTTCAGTTGGGATTTTCACCTACTGTTGAAAGATTTCTATCAGTCTGAACCTATCTAAATAACCTTTTTTTTTAATTAAAGAACCATCACTGCTAAAGCAGTATCTATAATATTTTCAGATCTGTAATTAAATTCATTAAGAAACCTGTCACAAAGAAAACAAACCCGCATATTGCAAAAAATATTTCTTTTTAAATCACTGGAAATGCTTAAAGTCCAACTTCCTGACAGGACCTTCCTTCAATATTACCCTCAGAGTTGAGATACTCTGTGCACAGAAGTAATGTCCTACATGATAATAATCACCCAAACCTGTGCTATGTCAGTTAAGTAAGGGCTCTGCCATAATGTCATTATCTCTCTTGAGTGCCACAGCCCCACTGTGAGAAGCTTTTAGCATCTTTCATTCATTCTTGCAGCATTAATTAATTTCTGACCTAGAAAGGTCATGATCCTTTCAAACCAAAAGCAAGATTTTGTAACTGTGTGGGTACTTTTCCTTTAAAACAAAGTATAACCATTGTATCTCTAGAACAGGCTTAATTTTCTGCCTTTCAAGGCACTGAATTGCCACATTTTCAAGATACTGGTTTTCAAGAGTCCTGCCCACTCTACACCAAGCTCTGCATCAAGTGCAGGCAGCAGCTCCAGGAAATGTAATTACTGAACAGCCTTGTATATTTTGTAACTTGAACTGGAGAGCTCTATTCTTCTCAATTCCCCCTAATCAATCTTTAGCACAAGAAACCTTCTCCTTGGAGCCACCAGAAAAAAAAAAAAAAGTCCCTTATTAAAAGACCACACAACAGAAAGGAAAAAGGACATAAGTTTTGGGTTTGTTTATTTTAAATAAATTGCAGGAATCTGTAATCCCTTCCAGGAGATTCAAATCAGTTTGGTAAACATATGCCATTTCCCTGCTAGCCAGTATTTCTGTCATCATTTACCTTCTGCTTTAACTTCAAAAGGTAGGCCATGCTTTGTTCCTCAAGGAACAGGCACACCTGCATAACAAAATAAACTGAACACATGACAATTGTCTTCCCAGCAATGTGACCCCAACAGACATGAAACTTCAGCTTAAATATATTAATTTGTTGCTAAGAGAGGATTGACCAGTTGGTCCCTACTACTGGTAAGAGCATGATAATGCCCCAGGTGTGTGACACTTGCAGATGCAGCTGCAGGCACTCAGTGTTTGTCCCTGTTTACACAATTTATTATTTACACAACTCCGCTGCAGGAGTTGTGCAGTCACTGCAATGCTCTGGTCAACAAACTTGCTGTGCAACTCATAGCAAACCTGCCTGAAAATTCCCACCTCAACAGAAACTTTTCTCCTTGGTCTTAGCACGTTTTTGTTCTGCAGAATTCCGGCAGCCACAGAAAACATCCTTAACATCAGAAGAGGAGCTGGGAAGGCTTCACACCCACAAGCACCTCAGTGACTTCACAAATTCATCAATATCCAAACATGCCTTCCATGAGGCTGAAATTCAATTTACAGTGCAGCTCTTCATGAACACACAGTGCCATCCTCCCTTCCCAGATTTTCCCCCAATTTCACCCAACCTGTGGAAACCCAGGGCACCACAGGGAATATTTCTCAGTCTGCTCTGGGGTGCCCTGACCCCCAGGGCAGCACTGACTCTGACCCTCATCCATGGAGAAAGTTTCCCAGATTCAAGATAGACTGGAATCCACAAAAGTGTGCAATAGATTACAGAGAGTAGTGTAGGTGTAGCACTTGGTGAGAAATTGAGGTTTTGGGATTTTTAGTGTGTTGTGGATGGAAGCAAGATGGAGGGCACAGGGTGTCATCCTGGGTTTCTTCTTCTTGCTTCTTCTTCCTTCTTCTCCATGGGTTTGGGTGGCATTTTGTAATTGGGCAGAAAAGTCCCCGTTGCAGCTCTTTGGGATCAGTTATTGGGTTAAAAGGGAAAATAATCCAGGTGTCAGTTCTTGATTGGATAGTTTAGTCTTAAAAGACCTTGTAACCAGAGATTATTGCCATTTTGTGCCTTCTAATGAAAAGCTGCAGAACTCACAGTAGTGGGACTGTTTTATGATAAGAAATAATAAACACCTGAGTCTGAACATGAACTCCTGTCTCAAGTGCCTTCAGTCCAGACCAGAGAAGCCCACAAGTGGTACCCCCACACCAACCCATGTCCCAAGCCATGCACGCCCCCCTCTCCCAGCAGCTCTGAAACCACCCCATGCTCCTGCTGGGTTCTCCCTGCCACAGCCACCCCAGCATGGTCAGCACACCCATCCAGTGCCTCTGGAAAACTTAAAAAGGTAGGCCATGCTTTGTTCCTCAATCAACGGGCACACCTGCATAACAAAATAAACTGAACACAACACAACTGTCTTCCTAGCAATGTGACCACAAAAGCCATGAAACTTCAGCTTAAATATATTAATTTTTGCTAAGAAAGGATTGACCTGTTGGTCCCTACTGAACATCTCTCCTCACACCCAGCATCCCAAGCACCTCCTGGTGTTCTGTGTCCCACAGAAAGTTAATTTTAAATGAACTTTAATGAGCAAAGTGAAAAAGGCTTCGTGGTCCTGCACCCAGTGTCAGCCATGGGAGGTCACCTGCAGGCTCTGAGGAAATCCATCAATCACGTTACAAATTAACCCTGCCATGCCCACAATGTTCTCTGCTTTTGCTGTCCCCCTGTGCTCCAGGTTATTCTCTAACTTGCTAAAGCCTAATGACAACAGACCTGACACAAGTGCTTCCCAGGCTTCTCACTTCTGAGTGCAACAGTCCTTCCAAAAAGGTAAAGAGCTTGAGTCTACAAAAAAAGGCTTGAAGAACACTCTATTTTGTACACTGCAAAGAGCAACATTTGGACATAATATGGTAGTCTTTTTAAACTACATTTGGACAAAGTACTCCGTGACATGACACAGGTTTTTTTTACTAGGCAATATGTTAGATCCCAGAACACTTCATTTCTCTGACATTCACAGAGAAAAAGAAAAAGCTGTTAATTCTACAGCAGCACTTAAAAAGAAACAAAAACTAAAACAAAACCAAACCCAGCTCTGGTGTTTTGTCTCAGATGACCATAATTAGAATGCTTTGAACAGAAGAGATTGTGTGCTAAAATCTTCTCTAAAGCAAAAGAACACTGAAAAGGGACTAAAATGCTTCAGCTGTTCTCCAAATTGCAGGTACTGCTTCCAATATTCTCCAGCAGCTACAGCTCTGCTATGGAGCATCTTAAACTAATGATGAGTTGACTGACAAGCAAATAAAGCTGATGACTCTGTAGATGAATCAATCAAATTGTCACCAACTAACAGCTGGGTGGTTGATTAGAACAACTGCTCAGTCCTTGTTTGTCTCTTCCACTCTGCAGTGGCACCTTGGGACAATACCTGTTCATCCTGGAACTGAGCTATTCCCTCCTGAACATCACTTTCAGAATTCCCCAGACACTGCTCCAAAAAACCAAATCATCTTTTTTGCATGATTACAGATGAGTGTAGTTCAAAGTCTGCATCAGAGTCCAAGGCATCTCAAAAGTGCAAAACATCACCCAGAAAAACAAAGACAGCTAATTAGGTGTCAGAAAAGCTTATCTGACAAGATTATGATCCTCCTTTAAAATGGCTCCAGGTAGAACCAGAGGACATCATGTGTCACACTGATCTCCAGATACACTTCACAGCTTAATTCTAGCTCCAGTATTTAATTGGGAGTTAATACTGCAATGCAAAGTGCAATAGAATAACAAAGACTGAGTTTTAATTTTCTGAGAGATTTTTCAGAGATTACACAGCACAAAAATTGTACTGAACACAACATATAATGTTATAAGTGCTTAGACTTAACTTCTGGTGCTCTGCTTGTATTTTAACATATTTATAGGAAATGAACTTTTTTCTTTCCTATGCTGTGAGCCAATGCAAATGCATTTTATACAGTTGTACCCTGCCCTAATTCCACTGCAGGGACACCCTGGAATATTCCTCCTCCTTGGAGTGCTCCTTGCAGGGGCACATCCAGGCTTCCCAACAGGAGCAATCCTCTGGGAACTGACTGCTCCATTCTGCCATACCAGTCCCTGCTTCCAGTGGTTTTAGCTGATGTAGTTACCATTTTGTCCAATGCTTCATCCAAATTTTCATCCCTGAAAATGCAATTTAGAATAAATGGTGTTCTTTAGCAGGGGGGAAGGGAGTGTTGGTGTGGAATGATTCTCCTTTAATATCTGCTTACAGATCCAGATACATCACAAAAGCTGCTGGAGAACAGTAGCATTAATAAAAGGCTGGTTTCCATGGAGAACAAAAAAGGTCAAATCATAATTTATTGAAAAGAGTTCAACTCCATCAGTTAAGACTGCACACTTTGGAAAATAATTTAAGAATGGCCCCTGTGCCAATTGCTTACATGGCTCATGATCTGCAGCTTGAAGGCGACATCTCGGGTGAACGCTCTCATGAAAATACATTTCTGCTGCAAATGAGGAGTTGATGGGAAGATAAAGCAGGTGAAAGAGCTGCAGGAAAGAGAGCTGCATGTCATGCACTCGTGGGGTGAGGTGTGCACAGAGAATTTAATTTCTGTAATTAAATGTCAGGCTACATAAAGCAAGAATATAATTAGTTCAGCATAATTTAGTGCCATTCAGATGGAACTGGAGCCTTGTGTACTCACCAAACAATTTGTACTAAAACAACACAAGCTGTTCAAACAAATTGACATTTTTAATTCCTACTCTTAACAGACCTTTATTATCAGTTTTTGAGAGAAGATGTTTATTACGAATACAAAATCTTTCAAAATAGTTTGGAAGGATGAGACTAGAAAATGCCAAAGCCATCTATCACAAAATAATCAATTCAAAATAACACTGCAATAGTGTGCATTCTCTTGTTAGAAACATCTTAAAAGAAGTAAAACTATAGAAAAAAAAAAAGGCAAATAAAATTCTGAACTTGATAAATTAATAATTGCATCAAGTTACCCAAAACCCTCTGCACTGTGAAGAGATCTGGACACTGAAAAGGAGAAAATATAAGGGAAATCTGCTGGTCTTGATATTGTTCAAGACACCCCCCTTCTTCCATTGTGAAAACACTCTTTATGCCAAGCCACTCAAGAACTGAACTTTTTAAATATCCAAGATGAATTATTTCATACCAACACTTTAATTAATAGGAAATACTTCTATAAAGACCCTTGTGCTCAGAGAAGATGCATTAAATACCAGTAGTCCTGAATTTAATCCATATCTGAAATTCTTACTCAAGGAAAAAAACTTCAAGGGATAAAGCCAAGAAACAAACAAACAAACCAAACCAACCACACCTCTAAAGAAATAAAAATTTTGTTAACTAATGCAAACTGCTATCTAATTAGCAGTTTCCTAGTTTTAACTTTACTCATTACTGGATCAGTTTATGTTCCAAAATTGCATTGATGCTGCTTTCAAAAAAAAAAAAAATCCCCATCATCTTCATCCCAGTCAAAGCAAGTAATTGTGCATTTTATGCAATTATTGCTAATTATATTTGGAATGTGAATCATGTTGCTCCCTAGCCTTAATCTCATTTAAGAAAAGATTAACCTCTCTTGACTTTTCACCGCAGAATCAACTCCTGAGAATGGACACAGGACACTCACACATCCCCTCAAAGCTTCCTGCACATTCCCAATTACTCTCTGCATCAGAATACACAGTCTGTTTACAAAGGAGAATTTCTGCATTTCATGAAGTTCTAATTAGAAAACACTGAAGGGTGTGTCAGAACAGTCCCTTCCTGTACAAGACAGAAAACATTTTGATTCTGAACACAAATTACTGCAGCTCCACAGCACTGGAAGCTGCATAAAGACCATCATAGCTGAAATTCTAAGGTAAAACCTGGCCAAAACATTAAAATAATGAAACACACCTAGAGCAAATGAGCAATGCTGACAGTGAACATGACTTAGCTGGATCAAGCAGAGCACTGTTCCCCTGCAGAATGATGTTCCCAAAGGAGTCATTGGAAATTAAGCTTCCTATCTGACCAATACTCAGCCCCATATATATTCACGTAGCTGGAATAACCCACAAAGGTTCTTATGCTTCCCACTTCAAGACTGAGTTCATTTTTATTTTTAAATATCTGCATGGGGGCAGGGTGTGAAGGAGTGTTGATAGCTTGAAACTGGTTACACAAGCATACTAATAAAGGGAAGGAATTCTTGCAGCAAACAGTTCATGCACAGATGCCACAGCCTTGGATTTACAGGAAACCCACAGTCATCAAAGAGGAGTGGCACAGAGAGGCAGAATGTGAGATGGTGCAGCACGGGTGACACAGGCACTCTGGATTTGAGGAAGGAGCTGGTAAACCATGGCTGTGAAATCCTGCCAGCAGCTTCCTCCTCAGCCAGACACACTTCCAGGGCAGGACAGAGCTCTGCTCCACCTGTGCCTCACATGGACACTAAACACCAGGGCTGGGCAGAAGGAATTGTAAATTGTAAACCAAGCTCAGAGCTGAGCAGAGCGAGGGGATTAAGATGTATCCTCTAGCTCCAAAGTGGCTTTGTGACAAGCAGGGCAAGGCACAGCAAAACACACAGTCTAAGGTAACCAGTTGTGTTCTGGACCCTCTCCCTGCCAAATACTTTCTTAAGCTAATATTGATACTTTAACCACAGCTCAAATTCTCTGACTGAAGTAAATATGCCTTTATAGTGGATTGCTTTTTCTGGACTTTTGCCACTCCAGACATTATCCTTCCTTAATGACAGAAATGGGACTGGCCCTTGTCGAGGAACTGCTTAAGAACACACATTCTGCTTTTGCTTTTTGTGAGCACAGAGTATGGAAAGCATTAACTTGTTGAACTATACACAGCAAATATGCCTTTAAAAATTAAACATTTTAGCTTCTTTTGGTACATTTAATTCTCATCCCCAGGTATTTTCTGAAGTATTATTCTCACATGCCCTTGAATTTAGACCTCATTTCATCTCTGCAGAGCTCCCAAGCAGCAGATCTTGTCAGACAGTGATTTGATTGGTCACACTACAGTGGGTGAGATGGATTATGGCCCTGATCCTGCAGCACCAAGTGAAACGAGACGTTTCCTGCACATTATGGAACTATACATCAGCACTGAGCACAGCTCTGGGCAGCCTCCAGGAACAGGCCCCAGGATTCCTTCAGCCTCTCACTTCTCAACTTGAGCACTTCCCTAAAAAATTATTGCAAATAAAACCTGATTAGCTTAACTCTAAATATAAGGATTCAGTGTTTGTTTTTGTTTTGTTGCTGGGGTATTTTTATCTCACCACAGCTCTTTTTCCATGGACAAGAGTCTGTCAGCTTTGCTAACTGGACACAAACCATGATGCCAATGCAATAATTGAATCTCCAATAATTCAGTCTAAGAGAGATACAATCACTGGTCCTCTGAGGTGACATCCTAACAATGCATCAGCAGAGAGAGTCAGAGATCATGGCTGCAATGAGTCCTGGTGATGCCAAACCCATCACCACAGCTGTCAGTAAAACCTCACAGCACCAATTATCTGCAGTAGCTGTTATTACATATTAGCATTACAAAGCCTATGAGTCAATAACCATGTTTCCTTCAGAAACAGCACTAAATACTCCACTCTTAAATGTATTCAGTAGATAGAAGTTAAGGCGTCGATTGTTATTTCTTTAAAGACAATTTTTAACATCGTGTTTCAAAAATTCCCTTAGTATGTTTTTATTATTAACAACTGGTTACCAAATATCAGAAGCAGTTCCCATGAAAGTCACTAAAAATGAGCAGAGCCTTGAAGAGCAGAAATTAAATTTGCATGGGAGAAAAGCTCTTCTTCCAAATCTGCCATGCCTCTAAAACACACAGGCAACACTGCTCATTTTAATCACTCACTGTTTATATTTTCTCCTCTGGACAGGGCCTTGCTGTGAGTTTGTGATACCTGGCAAGAAAACAAACCATGCCCAACAAATGCAGAGTTTTAGAGAGAGCAGGGAGGTCTCCCCCTGTCAGCATTTCCCTGTCCCTGTGTTTGAACAGGTTTGCACAGCTTTAGGTAGCTGAGCTTCAGTTAATTGCTGAAGGGAACCAATGCCCACATGCACAAAGTTCACAGTGTTCTCAAGATTTACTTGCAAATAGTCACAAACACTGAATTTCCATTCATTTTAAAACTCCATCAACATTCAGGCTCCTCATGGAGGATTATGTAGCTCCTTGAGGAGGAAGGAGAATAAAGACAAAACTCTGGAATCCATATGAACTCTTCTCACAGCTCATAGCTATTTTCCCAATTTTGCATTGGATATTTAAAGAATCAACCAATGCACAGATTTTGAGAAGTTTTCTTCAATTGCAGCATCCACAATTATAACAGGGAAGATTAAAAAGTCACAAACCCTTAGAAGATCCATGCAGAAAGTGACTTCATTAAAAGAGAGTGAGGTAGAGATGAGTCTTGGATTTGGGTTTTGAGGGAGGTTCTTTTGATTTATACTGGTCTTCTATTTTTTTTTTTAATTTATTTGAATAGAAGGTTGGAAAAACAATTGTATAACACAAGTCACCAGCCACTTCTGTTCCTGTTTCTGATGACTAAGAGTAGCCTTTTGCAAATCACTATAATTTCAAAAAGAACAGGAATGAAACAAAACATCTCCTCCATGCATCTCTTTCCCCCAAACCTTTTTTTGCTTTCTACTTTTCCACACAAAACCAGAAGTGCAAAAACCTCAAAGTGTGTTTTTGTTCATTTGGTTAGAATTTAAATTTCCAAGATATCAAATGACAGCACAGCATTCAGAGTCCTCTGAGGAAAGAAAATGCAGGTTTTTTATTGAAGCCACTCATGCAGGGCATACAGAATATCATTCCTCACAGCAAGCAGCTGAAAGCACAGCAATTTCTTAAATTCAAGTTTTGTCCTGCACATCAGGTGCCAGAACTTCCACTCCAGGGGGAAAAGTGCCATTATCCAACCTGCTGCTGTCGAAAGCACCACCTTCTGTGCACCCAAACTTATAAAACCCTGGCATGGATTTCTAGTTCTCACTGCCTGAAAAAAGTTGGTCTTCATCTAAAGACTGAAATAAGGAATTAAATGGCCATTAATAGCATAGGGAAAAAAAAAAAAAAAAAAAAAAAAGTGGTTTGCCCACAAGAGGAACTAAGACAAAATTCTTCATTTTCAGAAAAGTTTAAATAAAGATTGTACAGAAGACCAAAGTAGGATCAAAGTGTTATCAAATGGTTCTATGTGTGAAAAGAAAAAAAAAAAGCCAAAACAAACCAGCCAACAATTGGTCTTCAATGGAATCACAAATCTATTTACAAACAAAAGCTGACTTCAGATAATGGCCTGTTAACCAGCCTGACCTATCTCCTAAATGCAAGAGTTAATTTCCTATTTAGAGCCATGAGCTCATTAGCTCATTTCCAAGGCAACTTTCCCTCACCCCTAACCCACACATCAGCTCATCTTGGAATTACTGCCACATTTTGAATTTCAGTAACTTATACCAGTAACTTATACAAAAGGAAGATTTTTCATTACAGTTGAACTGACTCTGCAAAATCTTTTGGTATATCGCAGAATTGATATTATTACTGATTAAACTGAATCCTACAACAATTGTGACTATAGACAGAAAGACAGGTAGCTTCATAGAAATGTTGATAAATATTTAGAAATGCAAAAATTTGCTCTGTGCTATTTGTGACACATATCTGGCTTTACAATTCAGATCTGTCAGATATCACAGACGTGGCTTTGGAAACAACACAAAACCCTCACCAAGCAAAAATGTCAATAAAATGCAGCCTCAATAAATATATAAATAGACAAGTTGCCTGATAACAGTAAACAAAGTTTGCTGGAGCAGTCAGATATTATTTTTCTTTGTGCTTAACCCAAGGAGGTTTTATACATCAGTGCTGCAGGTGTCATATCACCCACCAACAAATGGAAATTGAATGCAATCAACTCAAGTGGTTTCCATTTCAGCTCCTGGAAGGTTATACAGAAAGGCCCCAATCTTCTTAATGGGGTTTGCCCAGCTCTGGGTGTCACATCAGGACAGCAAACAAAAAAGGGAATTTCACTCACCAAAAAAAAAAAAAATAATAGGAACAGGAAGAAATAAAAGCCCAGAGGAACCAGCTGGTTTATTACAGCAAATTCTGTGATAAACAGTGACCTCCCAACTTTGCTTATACTCCAAAATTCACTGATACAACTGTGCTTGCCCAAATACCAACAGTTAATGCAAGTTTTAAAGATTGCAAAGAGCCTTCACACTTAAAGGCATCAAAAACACGTGAGTTTATAACTCTGCTACTGGAAACAAACAAGCCAAGCACCATTCCCCTGCCTGCCCCTCATCCCCTCCATGCAGTCCCTGGTGTGTGCAGGGATCTGCAAAGCCCCAGCAGCACCGGGCACTGAGCTCCTGCTCAGGGAGTGAGAGCTGGGCAATGCCCTCACCTGGGCATCCCCTGGGCACCCAACATGCAGCAGGAACAGCCTCCCCTGGCTCAGGGAGAGGTGGGACTGTGCAAAGGACAGCATCCCCTCTTCAGTGCTCTTTATTAGCACTCATTACCCAGACTGAAACTAAGAAGCTTCATCTCATTTAACTATTATTTCACAGACTTCTTTCAACTACTTTTCTGTTACCTAATAAATCTTTGAGAGCTAAGATCTGCTGCATCCCCAGTCTCTCCACTCTATATTCTGTTATTTCCTCCTGTGTCTGGAGCAGGATTTCTGGAGTGCCTGCGCTCTGTGGCTTCCATCATCTCAGAGCATTTTCTGACCCCCTCATGCAGCTGCCCCGTGGGATCAAACAGGTCCCTGCAGTTATTTCCTGGCCTTAGGCAGCCAAAAGTATCAGCTCTGACTTGGTGGGTTTGATGCCTCAGGTTTTAGCTTTTATATTTTCAGGTTCTCTGCTGCTTTAGTGTGTGGGTCTGGGCTTCACATCAGGGCATGGTGAGCTCAGTGCACAGAGCAGGGACACAAAACAATTCCTGCTCCAGCTGGGCACCAAGGACAAATGATCCAAATCTCAGCCCAAGAGCACAAACCCCGTGGGCTGGAGAGAGAAAAACAAGCAGGGTGGGACTGCAGGGGCTAAAGCTGGGATGGGACAATGAACTGCAAGATGCAAATGGAGCAGAACTGATCCCAGGGACAGAGCCCGTGCCCGGCCGTGCATTTTGGGGCCATTTTGGTTCATCTTGGGTGCAGCCCTGGCTGGGCTCTGGTGCTGCCCAAGGTGGATCCATGGAGGCCTTTGAATAAATCCCTGCTTTATTCTTCAGCTCTGTCCAGCCTCTGCTCCAGGTCAGCCTTCCATCAGGTCCAGCCACCCCTTTCCAGCAGTTCTGCCATGACTGAGCCCTTGTGAAGACTCCTGAACACCAAAGCCAGGCTTCAGGAGCTCCTTTCCTCCTCAAAAACCAAAGCCAGGCCTCAGGAGCTCCTTTCCTCCTCAAAAACCAAAGCCAGGCTTCAGGAGCTCCTTTCCTCCTCAAAAACCAAAGCCAGGCCTCAGGAGCTCCTTTCCTCCTCAAAAACCAAAGCCAGGCCTCAGGAGCTCCTTTCCTCCTCAAAAACCAAAGCCAGGCCTCAGGAGCTCCTTTCCTCCTCAAAAACCAAAGCCAGGCTTCAGGAGCTCCTTTCCTCCTCAAAAACCAGAGCCAGGCTTCAGGAGCTCCTTTCCTCCTCAAAAACCAAAGCCAGGCTTCAGGAGCTCCTCCCCTCCTAAGCACCAAGAGGAGGCACAAACACATCCTGTCCTCAGGCACAAAAATAAACATTTACCTTCCAAATAAACACTGCTACTTTATTTGGGGAACTTTTATGAAGTCAAAAGGTGACAGAAGTAGCAGCTTTTTTACAGGAAAGGGAGATACACTAAATTAAAAGCTTTTAAGAATAATTTTGGCAAAACAAACTGACTTCTTTTTTTTTCTACTCAATAATCAACAGAAGTCTGTGAATCCTTGGACAAAATACTTATGTATTAATCAGACTAAATACTTATGTATTAATACCTATGATTAATCAGAGCCTTTCATCCAAAGGTTACAATTCCCATTAATTTGCTGTGAGCTGCTAAATTAATTGTACTGAAATGAAGCAGTTTTTCAGTTAGAAGTTGTTGATCTGTAGACTAAAGTAAGGTGGACGTTTACAGGGAAGGTTTTTAACATACTTTATACTTCAAGAGAATGAAAACTACATAGAATATTTATTCTTCTAAATTCTCAGATAGTTAATATGGACAAATTGAGCAGCTGGCTTCCTGCCTAAATAAATACAAGAAAATTGTTTGGGTTATTTGGCTAACTGGATTTTAAAAAGCCCAGAAGAAAAACACACATGGGTTTCCAAAAGCAACTATTCTGAATATTTACATTCCAAGGCTCTGCATCCCTGCTCACCTCAAGGAATGGCCATTAACTTGCCACCCTTCTCCACCTGAACCAGCCTGGCTTCCACCACTTTACACCAACCCTGGAGCAGCAGCTGCTTCTCTGTACAGCTGAGTTTGTTCATCACTGAACAGGAGCAGCACAGGCAAGAGCTCCCTGCCCCAGGCACCTGCAGCAGTGTTTTGGGACTGTGCTTGTACCCCACACTTCCCCTTTTAATTGCAGCAGGAAAATCGTCTGACAGCTCTTACAGGGGCAGATGGGCTAAGGGAGGGTCACTGATAAGGGGCAGGGACAAAATTATCTTATCTCTCCCCCTGATAATTCTGCAAACTAGGGAGAAGCTGCAGAAATGGGCTTTCAAGTCCATCTGCCTTTTTAGGATGAGAAAAAACCCCAAACAGCTGTACACTCTTTTCTATTTAAAGACTGACTGAAGCTTTCTGCATCACAAGTTCACTAATAGCAAAAATCCACTCTGAAGTGAAGCTGATGAGCAGGCCTCCTGCTAAAATGCCTAAGCATAAGTCAGAGATGTAATCTCATCTCCTTTTTAAGTTTATATTTACTTTTCTATTTCTCTGCATAATCTCTTTTTGCAGCAAGCTAAGAGGGTTATTTTTAACATACAGACTGTATCTAAAAATGCAGTGATTACCTTCTATCAGATGAAATTACAATTTAAAAAACAAATGGGGAAAAAATCTTGCATCACTTGTATATAGAATCTGATTGATACAGATCTATAAATAGTCTGCAAATTTCATAAAATAGACAAGGGAAAATAAATTTACATTAAGGTATACGAAGGAAAATGTTAGGTTTATCTGGCCTTATATTACTTACAAATGAAGCAGCAAAGTAAAATTTGCACACTCCCTAACCCAGAAGAGAGATGCCATGGTAACTACACCTGTGGTTCTGCATTGCTATGGTACAGCCATTTTACATTTCATATCAAGAGTCCAAACTAACATCAGAACACAAATAGTAAATAAATATTACAACCAAGTCAAAGTTAGGCTAAGCAATACTCACAATGGAAATAACACTTATACACCCAGTTGTAAGAACAGATAAATTTCTTATTTCTGAAAGACATAAACTCTTACAGCTTACACCTTAACAGGCAGAACAGGCTCCATGGGAGAACAGCACGTTTTTTATCACCTAAATATTTTCCCATTTTCACATTTATATTGGAGAACATTTCCAAAAGCAACTTAGGCTTAAACCATTAATCAATATTCTAACACTTCTAACACTATAGAAGTAATTCTTCATTTTAGTGTTGCAGTTTTAAAAAAGATGCTAAAGTTAATTTAAATTTCTAAAGCCATAGAGGTTAATGCATTGATCAGCCTGCTAAAACAAATGCACATCTATTTATGATTTTGAAAAGATCAATGTTTAATGTTCTTGCAAGGCTCCAGGAAGGCTGACAGCTCCAGGCAGTCTCCACTGAGCAGCCACCACCTCATTCCACTCTCAGGTGTGGAGCTGAAGGAATACCATGTACCACTGTGTATTCAGAGGAAAATCCTACCCCTAAACCCTGCAACCACCAAGAGGAGGCAGAACTGAGATGGAAATGCTCTCCAAATGCTCCCTGATCACCTGCATGGAGTCACCCCACAACCCCACCCAGCAAGGGAGGCTCTACACAAAAGTCACCTCTCCTCCTCATGTGTTCCCAAAGATTAACCAGTATTTCAAGTCAACTTATCTCTGATTCTACACCTACTGACAATTTTCTCATCTGCCACAACAGTTCTGCTGGGCAGGATTTCCCAGTGCAGACTGAGGAACAGCATCACACAGCTCATTCCCATCACCCAAACACACTGGAATGGACAAAGAAAACCATGCTTACAGAACTCTAATTTCACACAACATTTACTGAGACACATAGGCTTGTGAGACAATCTTTGCTAGCAAGTCAAATGAGGAAAAAAAAACCCAAAACCAAACCAAACAAAGTTACAAGGAATCGACAAACTCAATCATTTTATGCAAAGGTGGCCAAAAGATTGCCACAGCTTGAAATGAAGATCTTGATTCACGTTGGCTTAGCTCAGGAAAAGCAGAGATGGCCAAGCTGTGGAGTACATTTTCTGCTTACAAGACATTTACTGAACACAAGTAATAATCTGAATGCAAGACTAAACCCATAAATGCAGTCCACCACTAGACCCAGCCTAGCTGATGTTAATGCTCAACATCAAACAAAAATTCCAATCTACTCCTCAAAAAATGTCCACCTGGATTAGTACAGCCTGGTTCTCTTCCTGTGGCCCAAATATCACTCAGAAAACATCCTTGTGAATTAAACACTACATTCAATTATGTCTCATGGCTACAGAAGCAGCAGACTCTTCTCTCAATCCAACATTCACAGTCCCTACTCTCAGGAGATTTTTTTTTAATCACCAGAGAGACAGAATTCTGCTCAGAATTTCCTGGGACACCTTAGAGCCATCTGAGTGCTAAATTCTCCTCCTGATTTGTCTGTCAAAGCCATCCCCAGAATTTTTATGAAACACCTTAGTAAAGCTCCATCTGCTTTGTGGCAAAACAGCAGAACTTCACCAGAAGCACTGTAGCTAAGAACCATTTAGGCTCTAAATCTGCATGTCTACCAGCTCACCTTAATTCAGAATAAAATCACTGGAAATGCACACGACTGACTTGCAGCTCATGATATAAAAGTCTGGGCAAATGCTTTTAGATACCACCCACACACAGAACCCAATTTGTCCATTATCACCATCTCTCCCCCTTCCTGCTGGTTGTTACTTGGAGAGCAGCTCTCACCTGGCATCTTCAGGGACTTTATTTCAGAAGATATACAGAAAACCTGCACAGAAATCCAAATAGGGATGTGAGGTGCAAAGCAAAACCCAGCAACAAATCAGCCCCAAGGAAATCAAGATGAGGTTGGAAGACCTCGTTTTTATTATTTAAATAAATAAGTGTTTAAAAAGTAAATCTAGTGCATCCTGTTTACAAAAATTCCCTGACCAAGGGGTTGATTTGCCCTGTAAAAATCATCCACTGTCACAATTGTGGAGCTTTTTCCCATGGTCACTCAACAGCCCTGCTCCAGCAGCCTCAGAATGGAAGCTGACTCTGGCCTCTCTTTTTAATGTCCTTTTTTTCTCTTTAGCACGGTTATCCTGCAGGAGAGGGGGGGAATCTCTCTCATTTAGCCATACACTGCTTCTGTTCTCAGAGAATATCCTCAACACTGCACAAAGTATTTCCCAGGATTTGCAGCAACTGCTATTGACAATTAATTACCTTTACCAAGTTTGCTATGGAGGTAGGTCATGAACTGCATCATTCAGCTCTATACATTTTCAGAACTGATTAAAAACTGTGGCTGTTTGGGATCAGTTTGCCATCAACCAGCAGGGTTTGCAGGAGGAGTCTGGAGGACAGTGAGAGCTCAGAGCTGAGCAATGGGGAGGTGCTGCAGGGTGCAACTACAAATACAGCAAGGTGCATACAGGGGAGGGAGACTGCACTGAAAAAGAAGCAGATTTTTCTTACTTTGAAGGGGTACACTATCTGTTTTCTCTAGGTCTGGTTCTGAGCCCAGCAAGGAGTTCCTTGCTAAATTGCATTCAAGGTGCAATTTATAGTCTCTCTCTGAACTGCAGTTACTCTTTCCCATTCTCCCTTTAGAAACTTTTCATGATTTTCAAGCCATGTATTTTCACACCAAATACCTCCTTGAGCATACCTTTCCCTCCAGCAACTGAACCTCAGCACTCTCAGTGCTTGGAAGGCACATTAGTCTGGAAATTATCCTGACTTGAACAAGGCAGCAAACAGGAACAAGATGGATGGTTTGCTATCAGAACAACATGATCTGAGCTCTGACAACACAAACCTTGCCCATCAGGAGCTCAGACAGCTCCTTGCAGATAAGTTTCTGGAACATTAACTTCTACACTTCAGAATGTTGACTGCCAGGAGCCAGACCACACAGATCACAGTTGGACAGAGCTTTCTAACTGTGCTCAGCTCTGACAGAGACAATAACTTACCATATTTATGCAATTGTGATTTGGTTTGTGCTGTTAAGCAGTTGCCAAACACAAGCCTGCTACACTCATTCCTCCCTAATACCTTCAGGAATCCCAAGAACCAAGTCATCTTCAAAACATGCATGAATACCTCCCATATGGAGATCTTCAAAGACAGAAGATTCCTCACCAGATTCTCTGCACAACTTTCAGCAGTTGTACATTTCCTTTTCGCATCTTGAGCTGATGACAGGGAACAAGATGCCAGTTTTTCCAGGCACAGGAACACACTGCACAGCACTCTCACACCATTCATGAGGTTGTTACAGACCTAACTCTTCTTCCTATGTGAGATCAAAACATTTCACACGCAGCACTACATGAAAACAACATAATTAAAAACATACTTCAAAGTGACTGTGTCGATCATGATGGTATTCATGCACTCACACTGCAAATCTCTTCTACAGAGCTGGGCATTTTTAGGCTTTCATCTCGTTTTAAGAATGCTGAAAACTTTGAGAAATTCCTATATGTTTCTAGGTAGCTCTGTTACCTCTCCATCCTTTGAGGTTTGTCCCACAACTCATACCTGTTCCTCCCTCCACTTCATCCCCAAATTTGCCAAGAGCACCAGTAATATTTTGTCACTGGTTGCACTGGAACACACCCAGCACTACAGCATTGTCCCACAGTTCATACCTGTTCTCCCTCCCCTTCACCCCCAAATTTACCAAGAGCAGCAGGAACATTTTCTCCCTGATTGCATGGAATATGCCCAGCACTGCAGTTTAGCCCTGCCTCAGCCTCTGTCTCCAGGATTGTGTGCCCAGAGGTTCTTGTGGTGACCTCTTAATCCCTGAGCTAAGAGGCTGAGATTTCCTTAGAATTGCCTTTGAGACCCTGCATGTCCCTCTGTGCAAACAGAGTCCACATTTCATACCTGTTCCTTCCTCCATTTCATCCCCAAACTTGCCAAGAGCACCAGTAATATTTTGTCCCTGGTTGCACTGGAACACACCCAGCACTACAGCACTGTCCCACATTTCATACCTGTTCTCCCTCTATTTCATCTCCAATTTTACCAAGAGCAGCAGGAACATTTTCTCACTGGTTACACTGGAACACACCCAGCACTGCAGTTTAGCCCTGCCTCAGCCTCTGTCTCCAGGATTGTGTGCCCAGAGGTTCTTGTGGTGACCTCTTAATCCCTGAGCTAAGAGGCTGAGATTTCCTCAGAGCTGCCTTTGAGACCCTGCATGTCCCCCTGTGCAAACAGAGTCCTCAGTGGAGCCACTGGTGACAGCACAGAACAGACACACACTTTGTGCTTATCCATTCCATTTATCCTTTGGGAATCAAACACACCTAAAGCCCAAAGTCTCAGGCCAAACCAGACTCAGATGTTCACCTCAGTGAACAGCTTTCTTTCTAGCAAAAACCTGGCTACTACTTCTAGACTTGGTTTAGCTAGTGCTGAGTGAATGAATCCTCATTTAGGAAATTGAAATTTTTTAGGAAACAACCCATCAATCTCAAGCACTAACAAGAGCCTACTCTACTGCTGACATTCAACCTAACCTTGCAGAGAAATGTATCAAAATCAACCCTGATTCACACTGGATACTTTATATGTACTACTTACACCTTCTTAGGTTTGGGTTTTAAGGCAACTCAAATCAGTGTTACGACCATGAAGACTTAGAATGCTGTCCTCCATCCATATAAACTCTCAACAGGTCAGCAAACAGTCCCACAGTTACATCTGGGGCCAAGGCAGACACAATCCCAAGCTTCCACAGCAGATATTGAGCTCTTGAGGCATGGGTGATGCCTCTGGTTCCCACTGCTGCAGTGGGGGAAGGACAGCTCTGTGTGGGAAAGAGCTCTCCCTCCAGACAGCATTTGGCACAGGGGTCTGCAAAGCTCTGCTCATTTGCAGTATTATTTTTGAAACACTAACCTGTAAGTGTTCTGCATTTATTGAAGAAATAGGCTGGATGGATTAATTCAAACAATCAAACTAATACAGCAAAATATAATTTCTGACATGCAAATTGCAGGGACTCGTTTTTAGGGTAAGTTTTCTGTAACTTAAAAGAATGTGGAGTTGTATTTACTGAAAGTTGCAACGTGTAAGGAAATGAAAAATCAGAGAGATCAACTGTAAATGTCATTAGTATTGTGAGGGAACAAGAAATAAATAAAAACCCAGACATCAGAAAATAAATTGGAGCACCATGTAAGGTTGACACACAGGCTCCTTGGAGTGCTGCAGAGATGGGGTGAGCACAAAATAGAAGGATGTCACTGTAGGGCATGGAACAACACAGACTCACTGCTCTTCCCAAGGTAAAAAAAGGACATTTAATTTTCTGACTCCGACATTTACAGATTTCCAAAAGTGCCAGTGGATTGGAGGGTGACAGTGCCACCTCTCCAATGACACTGGACAAACCAACAGTCCACCAAGTTTCTCCTCCTCCATAAAAGAATACAAAACAATAAGTTATTTACATCAAGTGTGTGAGAAAGTTCGTTACAAGAATGTAAACATCAGAAGGCTTGGAAAATCTTAAAAAATCAGGGTGCCCAAAGGGTTTGCCTGTGGTCAGCACCACCTGTCTCAGGTGGCACAAGCTCCACTCTCTGGCCCAAGAGCTGCTCCAAGAGCCCTGGCCCTGTGGTTTGGGGAGCAACCACAGAAGGGCAAAACAAAACAGCTCTGTTTACTCACCTGAGGTGAATGAATAAAGAAGTTTGGCTTGGAAAGCTGCAAGGAAACTCCTGTTTGAGTGCCCTCACAAATCACACTCAGCAGGTCTGACCAATACAGCAGGTATTTACAACAGCTTGCCTCACACCAGGAAAAATTCAATGGATTTTAGTGTACTGAGAGTACTTTCAGTTGTCCACTTTGCTTTTGGCTCTAATTAGTGTCCTTTCCAAAGATATTGTTGTTATTTGTTTAAAAAAGGGTAAAACACTTTTTCATACTCCCTCAATATGCCACATGATACCTTTGCATTTAAGGTACAGAAAAATCAGCTTTAAGTCATTTTAGGATCAGTAATATAGAAACACCCTTGATGTAGGTAAATTCTATAAGAAAAAAAAAATTGTGCAATTTATGAGAAGATTTTTTAATCCAAAGGAAAAGACTCTGAACAAGTGAATAGCTATGAACTTTTCAGATTTCCTCAACACCTTCAATATTTGAATGCACTTGGTCCAGCCCTTCTCTGTCCTCAGGATGTCCATGTCAGCAGAATTAAAATGATGGCACATTTGACACCCAACAAAATCATCTGCTTCTTTGTTAGGTTGTTTTTCTTTTTCCCCACTTATATTTCCCCTCCCTTTCTTCTCTAAACAAAGTATGGCAACAATTTGATAGCCCTGCAGTGTTTTGCCCTCCTGAACCCTGGCAATGACCCAGAGGATTTGCTCTCTGCTGCTAATCACAAGTCTGGCTGTGGCCATTTCCCATGACATAGCTGAAATTCTCCACAGTGGCCCTCTCAGCCTCACCACCCAGACCAGACTGAAACCATTTCAACCATTTTCAGCCTCCTGGCTGCCATTCCCTGGCCACCATTCCCTGGAGCCATTCCCTGGCCACCTCTGGGCTTCCAGACCTGCCCACCAGCAGCAGTAGCAGGTGCTCTTATCTGACACACACTCTAAAAGGAAACCAAACTTAAATGTGAGAAATACACCCTGCACGTAGTGAAATGGCATTTTTAAATATTTATCTCAAGCTCATAAACTCAAGGCCTGTTTCTGTTCCAGCCTGGCTGCTGTTCCATCACACATTCTCTTCAATGGTTCATAAAAATGGCTCCAATTTATTTTATTCCTTTCTATTAATATCAGGAACCATTTTGTCAGGAGCCATAACTCAATTTCTGATCTGTGTCCTTCTATTATGCCACAAAAATTGGGCATTGTAAGTGTTGAAGAAAATTGCAACAAAATTACTGAGACCACTCGCTCAGATTTCACCATTTCAAGTTCATTGTGTTTAACCAAAAAATTCCATCACTTTTCAAGGCAAGGCACAGCTGAACCCTTTGTGTCCCTTCCCTATACCAAGAGACTATTTAATCACTGATTTACAACTGCTGAAAAAACATCACTACTTCAGGAACAGGAACGATCACAATGCAGTCTTTTTAGAATTTACTTATTCTGTAATGGCTTCAGACAGTTCAAGTAGTGTCTGATTTTCCCAATATTCCCATTAAAACCCAAACCCAACCATTTTTAAATCTACAAAAGCTTTCATTCAAAAATTCCCAAGTATCTCAAGAGCTGGCTATTTATATAATGTACCAATAATACAACAAGCTGAAGGTAAAGAGCAGCATTACTGTAACACTTTTATGGAATATATAATAGTATGCACATTGGTAATTATTTGGGCTGCTGCATTACATGCTGTTTTTATTAAGCACTGCATTTCCTTGAAAAACAGTCCCAATGTCCACACTAAGAAATGGTTTCCAAGAGCAACTCAGCAGCAGCACAACAAATGCAAGAGCAGGGATGGAAAAAAGTACCCACCAAGAGGGTGAGTAAAATGTACGTGTATGTGGAACAACCAGCACACAAAGATGCTTGGCTACCTACAATAAAATAAATCACCAGCTCTTAACACCAGGGCTGTCTAACAGTAAACTAACCCTCACAAAGTTACTTAATTCAGAATGCCACCCAATCCTCAAGAATCCAAGCTGTTTAAATAATACACTTAATTCAACAACTGAAAATCCAATCAGGACACCAAGTCTTGCCCACCACATTCCACAATTCCTTGCCCTTATCAGGTAATTTTTTTGCCTTATTATCTAGTAATTAATATTTTCTAACAGGACTTGACAAAAAAATCAGTTCACATGCTCAGCTTATGGTCACTGGAGCAATGTTCTTCCATGCAGGATTTTTATTCCCTAACACAGTTGGAAATGCTGAGCAGAACAATGTCAGATTGCCAGGAGAAGGACTCTGCACACACCTGAGCAAGTTCAGTGCAAAGAGACACAACCAGAACCACCAGGAATGCAGAATTTAAGCCCCAGCTGCTTTCCTGACTCTCTGTAACTTGGTATATATAATAAACTTGGTATATATATATATATATATATATATCTGTGGTCCATAGAACATGGACTCTGCTGTGCAAAGGCAACAACGTAGGATGGAGCTGTATTTTTATTTTTTTTTAATGGTCTGATTTTAGGTTTTTTTGGTTGGGTGGGGTTTGTTTCAACAGTCAGCAGAAGTTCAAAAGGACTGCATTTCTTCCCAGGGGTTTCTAATGATGGCCTCTGCTGCCAGTCCTGATTTCAGGCAGTCCAGCAATGTGGGCTTGCAGAGCTGCAGGGGATGGGCAGGCCTGGCCCAGCCCAGGGATAACTCACCCTGACCACTGCAGGGTCAGGATCTGGATCAGGAATCCTCACCCAGCTCCTCTGGCCTTGACTTAGCCTGAAAAAACCCAAAGTGCCACAGCAGAACACAACTGCCACAAAATCCTCCTCCAGGCTGGCAGATGCCAGTTCTGGCGCCTCTCTCAGTACATGGATCACTCTTCTGTCCCCTAGTATTTTTACAAGTGAAATAAATACTACCAAGTTTTTCCCACCTACACAAAATTCTGCAAAAAAGAGCCGTAAGTCCCATAAAAATCTCTAAATGTGTTTTAGCAAGGGATGATAGTTGACAATAAGCAAAAAACCCCACATTATCCATCCTTTCATTCAAATACTCAGGTGCCTTGGGGTAATTCAAAGGAATAAGAGCACTGCACATCATCTGTAATTTCTACATTTTCTCTTAGGAATTATAAAGTGCATAACCCTATGAAATGCTAATCAGAAATGTGCTAGTCTCAATAAAGCATCATCATTACATGGTAAAGAGTGGGATGTATGGACTCAAGAGAAGTTATTGTGTAAAGCATGTACTCAATTATTTGCAACCCCTTCAGAATGACAAAGTAGAGAATAATTTAACAATTAAGCAATTAAAGATAATTATGCTAACTGGAATTATTAAAGATGCAGGGCTATGAGGTGAGGTCTGTCTTTAGTCTGTGAAAATATAAAATGCGGAACCACTAAATAATATTATATGGTTCTAATCAACTAATAAACTGAATTTGTCTTTTATTACAAAAATAAAATTAAATCAGAAAAACATTTTAAAGATCTCATTTTTTCTTCACAAATAAATCCTCCTGGAATTGAAGTACTTGTCTCATCCACATATTTAACAGTTACTTCACATATTACCTGTCCCTGGCATGGCAGTCTCCACAGCATAAATCATTTCTTTGGCCAACTAGCCAAGAACTCCAAACTAATTAATCTGCATAACACAAATGTTAGATTTTGGAATTTTTGTTTTAATATTTCGTATACAGATGGCAGCCAGAAAAACTCACAAAAAATGCTTTTGGGGGGGAAAAAACTCACTACTTGAAAAAACCCTTTTGATTTACACATTTAAGTAACAGTTTGCAATGCAGTAATTTAATTAAACAAGTCAAGTTGAGCCTTCCTGAAGACACTTTTAAGAAGTCCTTCCCTTCAGTGTCAGAGGGAAGTACCTCCAGCATTATCATGCAAGAAATGGTGTTGTGTTTCCTTAGCTGGAGCTTCACCACAAGTTGCAAAATCATGAAATGATTGGTTGGGCCCATTTGAATCTTCACACCCAAACCCCATTTGTGACATGGCCATAGTGCTGCAGCAGCTTAAAACATGCCTGAAATTCAGCATAACCCAGTGGACATTCAGACATCATTTCCTTTTAACCACTTTTTTAAAAGTAGTTGGGATTTTTCTGTAATTTAAATAGATTGCTGATGTTGTAGTAACATTACCTTAGAGACTGTTTGGAAATAAATTCGAAAATTAAATCAAGATCATCAGATTAAGATGAGAAAGAGAACCAACCTTTTCTTGTAGCTGCAACCTGAAACTAAGTTAATGACATTTAAATTCAAAAGCTGTGTTCTCAGATAATGGGAGGTTGAGCCCAAGGTGCCCTTCTGTCAGATTTTACCACTGGATGTGAACACAGAGCAGCCAGTCCTGAAATCCCTCCTCCTGTAGGAAACCTGGATCCTCCATCCATGCCAAGTCCACTTTAAACAGGATCTTGGGAAGGAAAACCCCAAGAACAGGATCTCCACTATCCTCCCTTTTTCCTTTTTATCCCGTTTTCAAACAGAAACTCTTTGCCTGTGTTACACAATGACCACAGCACAGCCACTCTGGTTTTACAGGCTGGTTCTAAGCAAAGCAGAAACCAGACACATTCACAAAAGGGATAAAAAGAATAAGTTCCTCCCACAATAAGATGCAAGAAAATAAAATGCAAAAACACTGAGCAGCAAGGCACATCCTGCCTCTGGAAAGGACACCAAGTCTGCATTAAAAGTGGATTCAAACAGCACAATTTAGGGTGGGACACAGCTAAAATTTACTTTCCTCAGCAGCAGTTCATCAATTCTGGCTCCTGATGACTTTCCAGGGTTGTGGGGGTTGAAAACCAACATCTCATACTCTAACACCCTGATGATGAGCACAGCCTTGCACCTCTTATGCACAGGCTCTTCCAGCACCCACAAAATCCTGTCTACTACATTTCATCTTTCATTCTGAATAGAAGAAGAACAAAAAAAGAAAAAACTCCACAGTCTGGTATCCCATCCACAGTACCTGCCAAACCTTGAACCAGCTAAAAGCTTCCAAGCCCTTGCATTATATACTGCAAATAACATATTTAACCACAAAATACCTCAGTTTGTAGGGGACCTCTGTGGTCATAGGTTCAACTTCCCACTCAGAACACAGCCAGTTAAATGCTGATGAGGTTAATGTGCTCCATTCTTTCTTATATTGTATTGTATATATATTCTTATATTTCTGGCAAGACAACCAGAAAAATCTCCTTCTACAGGAGAAAGAAACAAATGGGTTGGCTACCACAATGCTAAATATGAAAACCTTAAAAAGCAGGCACATTAGTGGGGAAAAGAACTCCTGAAACCCAGTGACTGCTGATCCAAGACAAGCCACTGACTATTTCTACAACTAATCCCCCCAACCTGTGCAGATGAAGTCAGTCATAGAAATTTACTTAAATAAAAACTTAAATGAAGTACCTAAGCACTGCATAATTTAAAAAGTGCAGTTTAAAGTTACACAGAAGCATTGTCACTGGCCATTCAGCACAGCAGCATCCCCAGCAGCCCCCTGAATATTCACTGGGAGCGGCCAGAGCTTGTTTCTTTATGAATATTGGACATTTTCATACATAAAAATTGCTTCCCCTCAGTTTTTAACTGTGTTAATCTTTCAGGTCACCGTACATAAGGGAGAGGCCAGAGAGCAGCTCACTCTGGAATTCTCCCTGCCAGTCTGACACTCAAACACTGGGGCACACACACAGAAATGCCTTAGAAACCCTCTGCTAACTGAGCTCCCTCCTCATCTTCAGGGCAAGGCTACAGAGCCAAGCCAGAGTGACAAATCCTCACTTTTCCATATTCCATGGCATGCTGAATGTGCCCTAAAGGAAGAGGGGAATCCTTTTCCCCTTTTCATTTCATTCTTCAGAAAGCACTGACCCTCTCCAGTGAATTTAGAGAGGTGAAAAAAACAGACTGGTAATAAAGAAGTCTCAACTTTTAAAGGTATATCATTTACACTTTCCATAGAGCTGTATTTATTTACAAACCTTAAGTACAAAGTGAAAAACAGTCTAGCTGCTATTTTTGCCAAGTTTGACACCCGACACATGGCCTGTTGTAAGCCACAGCTATCCACAGGCCAGCCCAGCAACTGGCCCTTTGTTCGTGTGCTTATTTAAACACAATGAAATGGCTTTACCTCATTAAAGAGGAGCTGGAATAAGCTCCAGCTGCATGAGAGTGAGGTGGTCCTCATTTTTAAAAACCAGCAATGCCATTTGGGAAAAATAGAGTAACAAGCAGTGAAGAAAAATAATTCCCTTCAAGCAATTGAAATGCCAGTTTTGAAGATAAAATAGTGCAAAACCCGAGGCCAGTAAAAAGAAACATTGTTTTCCTTTGAAGTTCACCACCAACTGGGGCAAGTGGCATGTTGCATTCAACAGGCTTATGGGAAATTTGTTTTCTGTCCTGTCAGGAAAAAATACCATGGTCCCTCTGGAGCCTGTAATTACTGATGCATGTAAATTACACTTTATCAAAATACTCCACAAATGTTGCCTTGGAAGTCCAAAGTGAGCAGCCCACCTGGGCAGTGTCTGCTCCTGTCAGAGGCAGGGACACTCTGGATCCCAGCTGAGCATTTCCCATCCCATGGCCAGCACCAGAACGGCCTCACTGAGACCCCTGGCTCACACTGGGATCGTGTGCCATCGTGTCCTCCCCACAAACCCAGCAAAGGACACAGATTTAGGGTTTTACTGCAGCCAGCCCAGGGGCAGGCAGAGTCCCAGGGTGGTGTTTGCAGTGCAGCCCTTCCTACAGCAGGAGCCAAGGAAGGGAAGGTGTTTAAGAGAAAAACCTCCTGCAGACAGCAAGTGCTGGGATCAAATAACACCAAGGCACTGCAAAGGCTGCCACTTCTGCAGGAAACGTCCCAGTAACAAACCCAGCACAAAATACCATCAGCTCTGCTCCCAGTGAGGGGCTCTAAGGTATGGGGTTAATCAAGGAGTTACTGGGAGAAAGTAGAGCAGGGTAGTACAGACTCAAGGTGAAAAAAGCAAAAATTCCATCCAGTGCTTTTGAAGATACAGTCACTTTGTGCATATGCTTGTTGTAGAGAAATCAGTTTGGGGCTCAGGGACTGTCCCAGGGTACTCAGCCCTCTTCAGGCCCAGAAAGGACAGTGGGGCAGGCCTGACTGATTTTTCGTTTTTCATCTGGTTCTGATGATTATCAGAACTTGCAGGCAGGTCTGTTCCTGTGGCTGTGTGGTAGGACACAGGATTATTCTCTCAACAAAAGAAACTAACTGTACAAGCATAATATTTGGTTTCATATCGGATGCTTTTCTTGTCAGCATTTTTCCCCTCACAGTTCACTGAGCACTGATGTTGTACCATGCATGGAAACCATTCAAAACATTAAACTTAACATTCCTTCATAGATCAATAGGAATGGACTAAATTCATATCAGCTGTTTCCTGAAGAAAACATTTCATAGATGTCTTTAGCAACACTCCATCAGGGAGTTTAACAGAGCAAAGCAAAAGGCAGGTACTTAATTTCAAATATGCTTCAGTCAATTTTCTCACTAGTATTTGCATTTTCATTGTAGAAAATCTCAACATTCAACAATGGCAATTATGGAATATTTGAATAATCTCACTAAGTTCCAAAGTATTATATAAGGGAAACATTAAAAATCAGCTCATGGACTTTGTATAACACATGGTGCTGTGACCTTTTGTTTCCAGTGTGTTACACTGAGTGAAAAAAGAAAAGCAGTTCAAAGGCCCACCTTGTACAACATCCTTGCCTTAGCCATGAGAGCAAGGTGATGATAAACCACCCCTGCCAATTTACTCTCATAGCACTGTAACATTTAATGACTTGCAGGGGTTATTTTAATTTTGTTTCATGAATATTTTCTGCCCTTGTAAGTTTTACAGTGCAGTCTGCTCTGGGGACATGGAGCTGTGTCAGGCTCCAGATCAAATCCCCTGGTTCAGCTCCTGACCCCTCAGCCAGGCACACACACGCCCCAGGCTACAATCCCACAGCTCTCCCAACTGCAGGGACTGGAATCAAAATGAAATCCTGCAGCATTTATGACTGTATTTCAAAAGCAAACCCAGTGCATTTAAAAGTAATAGCAGCTTTCATTTTCAGGACCTTTAAGTGTCTGAAATACTTTAAACAGGCATGGCCTGTTACCCCTGTGAAACACATGGAAAAGCTCCAGAAAGCCTCACTTCAGCTTCCCGTTGTACACACTGCAGATTTCAAGAAGAAAACCAAATGATAATTAAAACAAGGAAGTATTTGGCCTTGCATCATTTTACCCACCAAACCCTTAACTCATGGGGCACTCTGACTGGGCAATAAATCTCTGTAGGTAAATCAGGGTTCTGCTGCCACGGAACAACCAGGAGAACTGAAGCCAGAAAACTGCTGATGGGAAATGGCCTTTTCTTTTTAAAGACACTGATGAAAATCAAGATTTCCCATGCAGCACTTGTAATTTAACACTCATTAGTATCTCTGCACCAGTGATCATGCCCCCTACTTCCACTATGCACACACACTAAAAGAAATTCTCATTATCTGCAACATATTTCCAAACTATTTGAAAGGACTTTTCCAAGAGGATGAATGTAAACTCCTCTTTGGCCTCAGGATGACAGTCTATTATGGAAAGCAGCAGAAATATTTACATTATCATTATGATATTTTTCCTGTTGCGTAGATGAGATGTCTGCACTTCAGGTCATCAGTTCAATCTGTTCCTACATTTGCTTTGTGTGAGGGAACTGCCTCAGTGTGAAAATAATGCCAAATGCATTCTAATCTCTGTTCACCAGAAGGAAAAGACAATCATATTCACTCTGCATTGTCTCCTAGTTGCAGTAATGACAATTTACAAGTGAATTTCCCACTGCTCATTCTAACCATGGACCAGCCTCCAGCAGTTCTGAACACTCAGGAAAACACTTTTCAGCTTTTTCAGAGCACAGCCAAAGGGGAACGGCAAAAAAAAAAATAAAATTCACATAACAACTAATTGATTCAAAGGAAGTTTTCAAACAAGAAAAGCAATATCCATACAGCAATATGGATATTGTACTTACTGAGTGCAAGTACACTGTGATGTGCTGACATTTGCTGAGTAGCTCTGATGGCAAGGCCAAAAAAAGCCACATTAACAAAGCAAATGCAGTAAATCTGAGCCTGACAAACTCAGAGCTGCTCAGACTACCAGGGTTATCCAGTTTCCGGAAAAGAAACTGCCTATAAACCATCAGGTCAGAGTCCCCCAGTAACAACATACCTGTGATACAACCTCATTTATCTCCAGCTGCAAACCCACAGCCACTCAATCCTCTGTCAGGCTCAAAAGCAGCCCCTGAGTGCCACAGGGAAATCCACCCTGCAGGGGCCACCAACCCTGCCACCACCAGAAATCAACCCCAGGAACCAGAACCCAGCACTGCAGGCAGCTACAGAACTTGGACTGCTGCTCACAGAAACAAAAAATAAAAAGCCCAAATTCTGAAGACTAATGTAAAGCAGCAAGCCAATAATGCCCACCCACAAGTGCTGTGTTTTGAGACATAACAGCTCAGTCATGTGGAAGCCCTGGTAACCAGAAGCTGTCACAGTTTTTCCCCCATTTAAACTCCTCACTCTGAAGACAGAAGCTGGAGGCAGTTAATAAGGACACATTTCAGAGCTGGCAGAGCACACAGAGCCACCCCCAGAACCTTCATCGTGTGCAGATCTCCAGGGGCTGATTGACCATGGAGCCCCCATCCAGCTGCCCTTGCTGGGACTCATGCAAACCACAGCAGATTCTGCAGAGGTTCAGAAAAGCCTGATTTTGCTAAGCACCTCCAGGATCTTCTCAAAAAGAATGAACTCTGATGGGAATTGATGTCTAAATGTGAGCACACACTGAATTTTTCAGTATTCCTCGTTTGATACTAAGAATAAGGCAAATTTTAAGAAGCATCAGAAACTACTTACAAGGGCTCTGTTGATGCAAAATCATGGACTGGACTTAGTGAGCTCACAGGGCTGCTCTTGGTGTGAGCATTTTGCAGTTCAGGATTGCTTTGAGCAGCTTACAGTACAATAACAGTATTTTTAATGTTCTATCTCCAAGCCATGTGATTTGAAACTTGAATATATCTGAGAGTGCTTTAAAAACCCCAGCATTCAGGAAAATGGACACCCCGCAGCATGGCTAAGGCTAGCAAATAATTATCAAATAATTAAATGGCAAATTGATCCCACTAATTTGGAGCCTCCTGATTTCTTGAGTTGAATATCAATGAAAAATGTCACCTTTCAAAATTTATTCTCATAGCACTGTAACATTTAATGCAAAGGAAATAATAGCAAAGGAAAAAACATTGGAAATGCAAGGCAGTAGTTACCCAGCTAACAGAGTAAAACAACTTCTTTCCAAAGCAGACTTATGCTTAATCTGCATGTGTGGCATTTCTTCTGGAAATGTATAATCCTTTGCCACAAACTCCCTTAAATAGCTTTGTAATAAGATGACCTGATCACAAAGTTGGCAATAGGAGCCTCCCTGGAAGGGAGACGCCACTAAAACCCAGCAGTAATTTTCACAAAAAACACCCTTTCCTCCCCAGTGGTGCCTGTTTCCCTTAAGAGGGGAAACAAGACATCTGCACACTATCATTTCAAAGAATCAATTTCACACAGGGGAAAAAAAGCAGCACTGAGGAGGAAGCCTTCTGGCTTTCCAAAATGTTTTCCCTTGTTTTCTACTCTCAAAATAATAATAAGTTTAAAATGTTTTATATTTTTAATTATTTTTCTGCACTAATTTAGACAGAAGATCCTTAGATCTTCAAAGAAAATTGGTGTACACGTATATTAAAAGCAAAAAGGTTAAATACATTATTTACAAGCAGAGACCAAAAGGAGATGTACAGTGACTTCAGCTTGATAAATGGTGTAAATGTAATCCAGCTATCTGCAGCACAAGCCCCTGACCTAATGCACATCTTCCCCAAGCCAGAAATGCACCCCAGAGACCAGCAAACACTTACTGTAATTATTTACTGTCTTCTGAAAAGAGCTGCTGTGATCTATACACAGTAAAACTACAATTATTGGATGTGGATGAAACCACAAAAACACCCTGTTACAAACCCATGCTCTTTGTCATGGCAACACCCTAACTCAAACTCCTGCAACAATTGAATTGTCAGGATCCTGCTTTAATGGGAAATGATCATGGAGCAATCTGGGAGAGCTTTCTTGCTAGAAAGAGAACAAACAGAGGAATAAAGAGGACACTAAGAAAATGTATGATCTGGTTGCTTTTCCAAGCACAGCTTCTAATGACACCCACAAGATGAAAGAGGCTGAGCCTGAGCAGGAGCTGTGGTTTGGTGCTCTGAGCTCCCTGAGGATGGGGCTGCACAGGAGGGGTCACAGTGACACCTGGCAGGGGACTCCCAGCAGCAAACCCTGGCAAAATCCCAGCCATGTGCAACAAGCCTCTGCTACAATAAACATCTGAAAGCAAACACTGGGAAAATGTGACACACACTGCACTCATCCAGCCAGGCAGGAGGCACAGACTCACCTGGGCACTGCAGCACAGCAGTGTCCCTCAGGGAAGGGGACAACACCTCCATATTTATATCATATTTACAGCTTCTTAACTGGAGCACTGACTAAACAGATCCAGCTGCTCCTACCAGGAATCATCCAAGGAAAGTACTTGCCCAAAATCAAATACACACACACTGCACACACACTGGTATCATAAGGAAGTGACCAAGTCAAGGAAAGAGATGGCAAATAGCAATTTCTGAAAATAAAGCACTGCCCTGCTGTGATTTCACTGTCAGTAAAGTTACTATCCCTGAGTCAGGTGTGCTTTGCCTGGGACAGACACTGGTCAGGCATCTCTCCCTGCTCTCATCTCACCCCTCAAGCCTCTCATGTTGTTTTCTCTCCCTGCCCGGTTGAGAGGAGCAGTGACAGAGCAGCTTTGGGTGTCCTGCCAGGGTCAGCCCAGCACACAGCCTCAGCCATTCTGGGATTCTGCTCAAACTGAACATTGCCTCTTTTTAAGGCTACTCACAGAATTTGTGTTGTGTGCTGCAACACAACTCATTGTTTTATCCATCTATCAATCAACTTTCAAAATATTCCACTAGACAAGAAATAAGCATCCCACTGATCCAGCTCTGACAAATCTCACAGTGCTGCAAATACTTTCACCATGTTAACAGCAAGAAATTCATTACTGAATGGCTGCTCCTGACACTGAGAGAAAATGCCATTTGATTAAAACAAATAATTTGTCTATAATGTTTCCATGCTACTTAAGCCTACTTTAGAAATAACTGTAAATGAAGATGATAAACACTGGGACATGATGAGTAGAAAATTTAAACACAAAGGTATTGGGCATGCTCTGCCATGGACCCAAAATGTCCCAGTTCAGGATCACAGGGTTCTGCTCCCAAACTAAAACATTCTTTTTGGAATAAAATCTAGATTCTGATAGTACTCAAAAAGTAAAAAAAAATCATTTCAGAGTCTAATGGATGCTTCCATTATCCTGCTATTTTGGTGTCAGATTTCAGGATCTAAATTTCCAGAGCCTGGTTTGCCCAGTCAAGAGACAAGTAAGGCAGTTCATTAAAAGTAAATAGACCCAACAAATGGTCCATGGCTATAAATTTGGTAGAGGCATTAATTCTCACTGCAAGACTTGAGTTTAGAGCCCTTCTAAGAGGTTTTTTTTCACACACACAAAGGAGCTTTACCATGACTACTTAGCAGCTAGCCTGAGGTATAGAGGCTTCAACAATGAAAGAAATATATTCTTACATGACAGGGAGTTTGTGGGAAAATGAGCTTGTTTCCCCCTTTTGTTTTCAAAGATAATGAAGTATCTTATGGACCCCTAGAATAGTTGTTTTTTAGTGAAAAGCAGATGCACTACAATCATTTTATACACCAGCTTTGCACACAAAGGAAACAGGATTCCAGCAGGCACAAATCTTTGCTTACAACCATTGTGGATAAATTTCTCAAGTTGTTTTGGATATAAGAAAATAATTGACTTAGAATCAAAACCTAGTTTCATAGCTGTTAAATTACATGTTTCATTTTATTATACTTTTTCTGTTCATTTCATCACCTGTATTAAAAATACCTGTTCCTTTATGGATAGATATTAGCAGGTATCTGAAACTATTTTAAAAAAATTATCTTTCATGCTTTTATTTCTCAATTCATTAAAAATGTCTTTTCCTTGATTCAGTTTTCTCATTAAAAGTGCCTGCATTTTGAATTATTAGGTAATTATCCCAGATAAAACAGTTGAGAAGCTTTAAAACCGAGGCAGTGAAGGCAACAGAGCAATGAGAAACATTTCCACTAGAGAATCCAATCAAGGGCTCATTCACCATCCAACTTAAACTTAAAACCCTTATCTAAACCAAAGCAAACAAAATCCATGAGTCTCAAAGCCACTCTTTCTAGAAGAAAAGGCTCAAAGCCTTATGAGAAACTCACTTTGTGGGACGCCTCACATTCCATTTTAGGTTTATTTCACTATATATATTCCTGCTGGTAATATCAACCAGATGTGACAACGAAGCCCAACCAGCCCTGTGAAAGATTCAAGGATATCCTGAAGCTCAGAATTTAGGAGAGGCTTGGAGAAAAAAAGCCAAAGGTACCTGGAGTTGAAGTGAGGGCTGAGGTTATAATCTGAGAACTATTCTGAATTCCATTTCAGTAGCTATCAGGAAGGGGATTGCAGGGGGAACGCACTGTGCATGACCTGGTGA
Source organism: Agelaius tricolor (assembly GCF_023055355.1). Lineage (NCBI taxonomy): Eukaryota > Metazoa > Chordata > Aves > Passeriformes > Icteridae > Agelaius > Agelaius tricolor. The sequence goes on along the minus strand of NW_027269278.1, from coordinate 4,410,317 downwards.
CACTCACAGGGACATCAGGGACGGCAGCACTGCTGTCCCCAGCCATGTGCAGCACGAGAGCTCCCAGGTTTGTCCTTTTCAAGCACATCATCAACATGAAACCAGGTCCTACATTGTGACTGCCAGCACCAGCAGGGCTGAAGAGATTCTGCTGATACCAACCGACAGAAACAAAGCTGGCTCCTCCAGTGAAGCCCCAGGTTTCAGCCTGGCTGGTAGAACACACAGAAAATCCTCTCAGTTGCTTTTTCAGCCTTTAACTACTCCTGAAACATTAACAGGTCTTCCCTGAAACCCCCCAGCACACAAAATTCCTGCATATTTAAGCAGCTCAGTCACTCCATCTCCACCAAATTTTAGCCATGATAATAAATATGCTCAATTTTCACACTCTCACCAAAGTTAGAATGTCATCTTTCTATTTAGCTTTATCTTAGAAAAAAGTCTTGCTCCTACCTTCATTAACAAAGCCATGGACTGTTACATTCACTGCCTGCCTGCTGGAGAGGGCAGCTTCAGAATCACAGAATTTATCTCTATTTCCTCCATGGACAAGACTAGGAGCTCTTCAGTCCAATGAATAAACCCAAATCTTACAATTTGGACATACTGCACTGAAATATTTAGTTCTTGGAAATTTTGTCTTGTTTGAGCTGTAGCAAGCTTACACAATTAAAATACTCAACTTTTGGACTTTGTATTTTATGAGGATTATAATTATTAAGAAGAAAATAATAGAGTAATGTCGGAGTAACTCAGAGTCAAGAGCTGGAAAATATGGCAGCAGAAGTACTATAGCTATACCATGGAAAATTAAAATTAAGACCAGCCTTATCTACACTTTTTAATGTTCATTTAAATTCACTGCTCGTAAATTCCACAGAATCTACCTCACGCCTGCATCAGCCTGTCTTATAGATTTTTGTTTCACTGCTTTTATGCCCTTTCATCACTTTCTCAGCTCTGCTTTCTTCTGGAGAGGCTGGGTGAGAGCAGCTGCAGGGAGGAATGCAGCACCACTGCCCCTGCACTCAGGGGCTGAGAGCAGAGGGGCACTGCTGCATTCAGACAAGGCAGAAGCAAGAAACAACAGCTCTGAATCTGCCAGCAGTGGGACCAAGACAGCAACAGGAAACAATAGAGAGCAACCATATATATATATATATGCATGGGTGTATTTTTATAAATTCTAGTAGGAAGCAAATTTTTCATTCTTCTCCCATGACGGAAAAACACGCAACCAAACTACCCTTGGAACTGTACCAGTTCACTTGAGCTAAGATTTATTTGCTTATAATACACACTGTATTTATATAACACTTGTATCTTCAAAAGAAAAAGCAAGTTTCTTCTGACAAACAGAGTTAAAGTGATCTATTTAATGCACTGCTCAACAGTAAGCAAGACTGAAAGGATGTCAGTGAATAAAGACAAATGTTCCAACAGCACCCGTTGGGAGGCATTACAGAGCACAGCTTTCAGATTAATCACTCCATTCTATGGAACTTTATTACAATCTTTATATTCTAAAAGCAAAATTATTGCCCTTGCTGTTAAGGGCTATAATGTATCATGATTACATGACCTACTGAAAAACACACTCTGAGGTACTGAACAGCCTCAGCTACTTGGGCTTCAGTTCTTTCTGCCAGGACAGATGCACACAAGTTATCAACACACAACATTCCACTGAAACCACAAATTACCAGGGAGCTCCTCTCCTGACATCCAGGTACAATGAGACCACTCACAGAGCAATTTTCAACATGTTAAACTGGAATTTGTAGAGATCCAGGTAAACTCTGTAAAAGCTTTTCTCTGGAAAGCATCATCTTATCCTTAGACAACCAGCCCACATAAAGCAACTCTTGTAACAAATAAATACAACTGGCACCTTCCAGAGACCAGATTAAGGTATCTGCAACTATGTCCCAGCTCACACTTTGTACTCAAGTGGAGTTTCAAGATGTAAAATTTCAAAACCATGCAAAGAACATTAGGAAATGCAACCAAATTGTTCACCTCAAGCAGATCCATTCAGCAGACACATCCTAGTGAATTCAAAAGCCATGACAAAGCTTGCAAAACAAGTCCAACCAAGATTTTTCCAAGCAGATTTTAAGACTAAAACACATCTATAGCTTATATTTTTTTAATATTTTTTTTTACATCTGCAGAATAATGGCAGTGACTTGTACAGTTTTTCATGAGCAAGTTTGGGCAACACCAGAAGTTCATTAGAGAATTTCTCCAAAATGTCAATATTACTTGTAGCACAGCACTTTTCAGCTTGCCTGTTTTAAACACAAACCAAGATCCTACTTCTTTAAAGTCATCTGATTCCAAAATTAATCTGCACTATCACCATGTGGTTTGTATTTCCATGGGAAGAAAAATTTACTGTCTAAATGGTTTGGTTGCACATTGATGAATTAAAACAATTATAAAAACCCCACATGAATGGAGAACTTTTTCAGCCACCCTGTAATAACTTCACAATTTCACAAACCAAATCTTTGGAGCTGATTTTCCATAAACAAGTCAAGCATTAAAAGATCAGTTTTACCAAATTTCAAAAAGCCAGTGTGGATCATGAGTTTAACTTTGGCAGGATCCAGAAAATTAATTCAAACAGTTTTTGAAGACTCCCTTGAAAAGGCAGGTGACTGTTTTTTGATAGTAACTTCACAGGCACCTGCTCATCTATTTTATTTTTATGCACTCATCCAGTTATTGTTCCACCACCACCCTCTCCCTCCTCCAAAAACAAATAATGCCAAGTTCATTATATCCTTCTCTTTCTGTTGACATGGGCCTTGATGCCATCTAAACATTTTATAACAGTTTTTATATTCAAATTTAAAAATATTTACTTTTCCATAATTTCTCCTCTTCCTGCCGGACAAGGCACCAGCCATAACTTTGCTGGTCTATCTGGCAAAGCCTTGGCTCACTTGGAAAGATAATTTTCCAAACTAAAGAATTTGTAGCCACCTCCATTGTTTTAAAATAAGTATAAGCACTTGTTTTTAAAATGAAATAAGTATATTCACTTTGTGGACATCTAGTCTGAACCAGATATGTGAACCTGACACTTTCCATGGTTTCTGTAGCTCTACAGAGAGGGTTCAAAATAAGTCACCTTGACATCATCCTGGTGAATAGATGAGGAACACAAAAATCCTGTGGTTTCTCTTCCCTCTGATATTTATGCTCTACCAAATTACAACTACACACAAGCACACATAACACATCCCCTAAAAAGCCCTTACTAAGTGGCAGTTTAATATCACAGAAATTAAACCTCTCGCCGCGGTCAAAACACAAACATGTGAATCTGCACAATGAGGGACAGAAAATAGAAACACACCACAGAAAAGTAAATCAGGTTATACTTACAGCCTAGTTAGCTTCTGTGTGTTCTGGAAAAGCAGCTCTGGAAGAACTTGCAATTTATTCTTGTTCAGACGCCTAAACAGTTATAATCAGAATAAAAAAAATAGATTAGATTATCTTCCAATTGAAGAAATTTATTCTATTATGCATAAACATATGAAGCTCCCATTGCATCAAACATCTTTCTATGAATTTGCCATTGGATGCCTTGTGCATTTTATTCATACTGGAGCCAAACTGTGTCACTTGTAGAGCACCTGCCCACATGCACGAGGTGGGGAGCCAAGGACAGGCACCACAAAGTTTTAATATGGATGAGTACAAAAACATAACTTTTAAATTCTCCTCTAAATGCCTACTGAGAATCATACACCCTGCTTCAGGAACAGCTACTGGCAGGAATCTGGATTTTCATTCTTCTTCAAAAAATGTGGCACAGTACATTCAGTAACTTGACCAACCAAGATTATTCCCAGATTAGCTATTATTTCTGTAGTATACATAATTGCTTTTTGAAAAGAATTTTCTTGAAACTTCACTTGGAAAACCTGAGCACTGTTGTAGAAAATATGAACATATGGGTAACCAGATGACTACATGGTGATTTGAAATAGAATATTAATCCTGAAGATTCTTCCAGGAACATTTTAGAGAACAGATTAGTGTGTATACATTAGTCCCTTTTACTCACTCACTATACAAGTTTTTACTCTGGTGACAACTTGCCAGTTTTTAGCAAACAACCATTCCAAGATATTCCAGCCCTGTAACTATAAAAAGCATGTGCCTCCTCTCCATAAAATGTGTGACAGCCCTGCAAAATCTGCAAGCACTTCTGCTTGTAAGACACAATCCTGTTCTTCAGTTCTTTTTCAATGAAAACACTCACCTGCTCCCACAGTCCTAATGAATGCTATTTGCATAAGGAGTTGACCTGAGCTAATTACAAACAACCCCACTGCGTAAAGGGGAAGCTGAGCTGCTCTCTAAATTCATATATGAGCTTTGTGCCCCCTTTGTTCCCAGTCCTTCCAGGTTAACTTTGACAGCAGATCTATTTCTGCTGAAGTTTTGATCTCCAAAGACTCCTGGAACTGTTATAAACCCACTGCTGCTTAGCAGCCCATATCTGCTTTCCACTTCTCTTGCATGCTGAGTAATTTCACTATCAGAATTCAAGAATTTTTGGAATTGAAAGGCCTTCCTGAGATCAAACTAACGTTGTGGGGTTTCATATGGCAGAGTTTTCACATGGCCACCATATGAACGTGTCTTGTGAGACAAAGGGGTGATGGAGGAGAGGGGAATTTCAACTTCTCTTTCTGACACCTAGAACAGATCAAAGGCTGCATCTGCAGGCTCACAGAGCCTGAGCACTGTGCACTACACACACCACATGAGAACCAGTATTTGTACCTGCTGAAGTTACATCCTGCAGCTTCTACCAACTACTCAATGACATTTTTGAGATAAATGGACAAAACAGCAAATAAACTTTTGAATATGAAGAGAATGAATTAAGAATATGAAAGATGCTAGTTTTGCATCTGAGAAAATACATGGAAGATTTGAAACTGGATTCCCTTACATGACATTTCACTATTTCATACCTAAGTAAACAATCTTAGTTAATTCAAGGTTGATGGCAATGTGCTACTTAGCCCTCATCAGAGTCACTGCTTTGGTTAATCATGTTTATGTTTTAGAATAACAGGATGAAATATAACAAAAAAAACTTATTCAGGGCTTAGCACTCCTTATCCCTCCTCCTTCACCAAGGCCACCAGTAGTCATTGAGACACACTGAACAAAATCAACATATTTATCATCCAAAATGTGAGAGTGCCAGTGAAACACATCTCTTACACACAGTGTCAAATGCTTATTCCTGAGTCTGATTATCATTGCAGATCTCACAATGTACACATAATTATGCACTGTCAACCCAAAGTCATCTGACTCATCTCAAAGCAACATCCCAGGAATATGTTTTAAGGCTATTCTTTTCTCTACTTGCAAGATTTCACAAATGCTGAGTTTATGCTTATTGTTCTAAGCCAAAGAAGCTAATCAAAATCAGATTAAATTTCTAGAGCAGGAGGTTTCACACCAACAAGCACACACAAAAATAAATGTAGTAACAAGAAATTGTATTTCCAGGTTAGCAAATGTTTCACTGAGAATTGAACCATTTACAACTTCCAGTGACACAAACAACCCAGAGGGGGAAAAGAGCCTAACATCAAGGGTTCTTCTCTAATTTACTATCAAATTAATCCAGAAGATTGAACATCTTATGTTATTTCCTATTATTTATATGGGCCAACACTCTCCTAACTGTGATAGCAAAAGGACCAAATTCTCAGCTGCCCTTTTTAACTCTCCTAAACCTTTTAATATCTCAACCTGAAGTTCCCTCCATACTTTCTTTCAAACATTGTGAAGTAACATCCATGCAAGGACCCTTGCAGAGCTTACACTGTGAGCTGCTATTCATGAGCACTAAACATTTTCTATGGGTCTAAATGTACTTAATATTTTTAATATGATATTGTAATAAATGAAATGCTTTTTAGACTGCAGCAGAAAGGAAACTGAACTTGTATATCAAGGCCAAGAACTCAATGATATTCTGCCTTTAACTTACGTAAACTGGATTTTCAAACTCCCCCAGCACTGCTGGTCAGTGCTCCTGCACAGATTCCATCCTCCAGAAGCTTCAGGTGAGCTTTATTTCTGCCACAAACCAGAGTTTGCAGCTCTCTAATAAAAGGTTATGTTACTAATTGATAATGAAGCAAATTAATGTAACACCAAGTAACACCAAACACTTGAAGACAAGTGTCTATCCCTGTCTTGTTTCAAACTACAGGACTCTCCAAACCTTCCACCACTTCCTAAGATTTATTTCAAGTTTAAACTTCCTCCAAAAGTCATTTCATTCATAGTTTGATTCTCAGGGGAGCTGTGGGAATGAACAGGGAGTTGTTTCTGTTGAACATCACCTACTGCATTATAACTTCTACTGCAATACCTACTGAAATATAAGACTAGATCACCTCATAGAAACTTAGACATACTTGATGTAGGATACATTTAACATGCTCCTATTTATTATGTGCCAGAAAGCCACCAATAGCCTAGGAAAAAAATCCCAATTACACCTCTTATTTCTCCTCCTGGGCTTGGGAGAAAGGCCATCAAGAAAGTCCTCAATACAGAAGTATCAAAGTACCAGACAGGATGTTTTTAAATTCCAAAGAAAGAGACAGAGACATGTTTAAAGATTATTTAATGCAAAGACCAAATGTTCTGAATGGCCATTTGTAAGCACTGTTTCCTCTGGTTTGACAAAGAGGTGCCAAACACGGATGAAATGCAGAGGAAGGTTCCTAACACATCATTTGACAAGGACTGGGGTTTATCCTCACCTCTCAGTATCAGTTCTAGGACAGAGGGAAAATTCCAGTGCAAGGTGGAGCAAACCTTGGGAATGCCAGCACAGGGATGGAGCTGTGCCCCAGCAGAGGTGCCAAGCACACCTGGGCACACTGAGGGTCTGTAGGGCTGCAGCCCCTCTCCAAACCCAGTGATCCTCAGAGAGGAACAGAAATGCCCCTGCAATCACCACCCCATTACTGCATGAATCTAAATCCTGTCCAGTTTTAATTACAGCACTACTTTTGTGTCACAGACACATTTTATGAAAAAACCTTTCCTTAGGATTTTTTCTCCTGAGAAGCTGAGAGGCCTCAGGAACAAAATGTAACCAATGGTTATCTGCTGCTGTGGAATGCAACAGGTGCATCTGGGATTGGGCTCATGTGACTGTTTCTAATTAATGGCCAATCACAGTCAGCTGGCTCAGACTCTCTGAGACACAAGCCTTTGTTATTCATTCTTTCTTTTTCTATTCTTAGCCAGCCTTCTGATGAAATCCTTTCTTCTATTCTTTTAGTATAGTTTTAATATAATATATATCATAAAATAATAAATCAAGCCTTCTGAAACATGGAGTCACATCCTCATCTCTTCCCTCATCCTAAAACCCCTGTAAACACCATCTGATCACACTTTTGATTTTGTAACAAGTATCTTGGAAATGGTGAAGCCACAGAACAGTGAAATAAAAACAGCCTGCAAAAAGTTCATAAACAAAATGAGCCAGAATTTTGTAAAATGATTCTGTGGATGTTGTTCCTGGGACTGTGCTTTATTAACAAATAGAGATATTCCTGATTTTAAATTAGTGACTTAAAATAGAAACAACATCAGGTCATACCTGGGAAATGAATTTAAATCCAAGCCAGTTTTGCAGCTGTTACTGCCTACATCAGGGAAGAATGTTGGATCAGCTTTGTGAATCTGAACAGTAAACTACAATTAAAAAAAATATCATTATCAAACTAAATTCCTGGGACTGTTCAGACTAGGAATGCCACCTGGGATGCAGCACAAAAAGGAACCCTTGGAACTGAGCTCCCTGGGCTCCTCAGGCTGGGAGCACAGAGCCCTGCAGGCAGGACCATCCACAGCAGCCAGGCATACCCAGGGCAGGGAGGAACCTGGGGCACAGAGCCAGCAAGGATCTGCTCCACATTATGTGACCTGGGATTGCTGGATGGGAAAGCAGCTGCTCAGCCTCCAGTGTATCCCAAACTGGATGCTTGACAGCTCATAAGACCTGCAAAGTATTCGGGGAATTTGGAGCACTGGGCAGGATGATGCATAATCATGGAGTGCCTCGAACAGATTGGCTCCAGTGCTGGATCAGAGGCAGCTCTGGATGTGCACAGCATGGAGCCCAGACTAATAAACCTCCTGGAAGCTGAAGAACTGTGCAGAGAGGCTCTCCAGGAGTCATATCAGCTCTGGCAATACCTGCATTGAGTCAAATTTATTAACTCTGATTAGACACATGCTGGCTGTGCAGTCAACAATCCCCACACACTGCAGCTCCCTCAATCTTCCAGGCTCCTTTAACCACTGCTGGGCACAGGAAATAGAACTTGAATAGAACTCGACATGTTCTGTTTTGTTAGTCTGCTCCTCAGGACCCCAAAAGTGACCCAACAGAGCTGACCAGGCACCAAAAGTGCACACCAAGTCCTCCATGTGCAAGCCAAGGGTCTCCAGGAGCCATCCATCCTCTCCATGGAGCCCATCCATCCATCCCCTCCATGGAGCCCATCCATCCATCCATCCCCTCCATGGAGCCCATCCATCCATCCATCCCCTCCATGGAGCCCATCCATCCATCCATCCCCTCCATGGAGCCCATCCATCCTCTCCATGGAGCCCATCCATCCATCCTCTCCATGGAGCCCATCCATCCATCCTCTCCATGGAGCCCATCCATCCATCCCCTCCATGGAGCCATCCATCCCCTCCATGGAGCCCATCCATCCCCTCCATGGAGCCCATCCATCCCCTCCATGGAGCCCATCCATCCCCTCCATGGAGCCCATCCATCCCCTCCATGGAGCCCATCCATCCATCCCCTCCATGGAGCCCATCCATCCATCCCCTCCATGGAGCCCATCCATCCCCTCCATGGAGCCCATCCATCCCCTCCATGGAGCCCATCCATCCATCCTCTCCATGGAGCCCATCCATCCCCTCCATGGAGCCCATCCATCCCCTCCATGGAGCCCATCCATCCCCTCCATGGAGCCCATCCATCCCCTCCATGGAGCCCATCCATCCCCTCCATGGAGCCCATCCATCCATCCCCTCCATGGAGCCCATCCATCCATCCTCTCCATGGAGCCCATCCATCCATCCCCTCCATGGAGCCCATCCATCCATCCCCTCCATGGAGCCCATCCATCCCCTCCATGGAGCCCATCCATCCATCCTCTCCATGGAGCCCATCCATCCATCCCCTCCATGGAGCCCATCCATCCCCTCCATGGAGCCCATCCATCCATCCATCCCCTCCATGGAGCCCATCCATCCATCCATCCCCTCCATGGAGCCATCCATCCTCTCCATGGAGCCCATCCATCCATCCCCTCCATGGAGCCCATCCATCCATCCCCTCCATGGAGCCCATCCATCCATCCCCTCCATGGAGCCCATCCATCCATCCTCTCCATGGAGCCCATCCATCCATCCCCTCCATGGAGCCCATCCATCCCCTCCATGGAGCCCATCCATCCATCCCCTCCATGGAGCCCATCCATCCATCCCCTCCATGGAGCCCATCCATCCATCCCCTCCATGGAGCCCATCCATCCATCCCCTCCATGGAGCCCATCCATCCATCCATCCCCTCCATGGAGCCCATCCATCCCCTCCATGGAGCCCATCCATCCATCCTCTCCATGGAGCCCATCCATCCATCCTCTCCATGGAGCCCATCCATCCCCTCCATGGAGCCCATCCATCCATCCTCTCCATGGAGCCCATCCATCCCCTCCATGGAGCCCACCACAGCAGGACTCTGCTCTCTCACGGGGCTCAGAGCCACCCTGGTTCTGCTGGAACACATTTAGGGAGCTGTAAAGGATAAAAGCTAAAAGCCCATACTTCTGTCTGCAGGAATTCGGTGCAAAAGTCAAATATTGCTACTTCTGAAATTATTATGTATCACTGGCACATTCTGAATAATGGCTGCTTACTAATTCTTAACACTGGATGTTGATTTCTCACATAAAATTAGTACATAAATGTCTGTACTTCACAGCTTTATCCCGTTACAAACTGCAGTTTCTTTCTTTGTAACTCAAATGACCTAAAATGCAGACTTATAGAATTTGTGACCTTTCTAAGTCCATCCATACAATGCTGCCCTCTGGTTTCTTCTGTTTTATTTAGAGCAGCCCCACACAGCATCAAACACTGTTCCAACACTTCCTCTCACCTCCCCAAACCGTTTTGCTCACATATATAAACAAGTGCCAGGTTCTCCCCTGCTGCCCACCTGGGGGTTCCTGTGTCCTGAAGGCAAAGGGGGAGAGGGAAACAACCTCGGTGTCAATCACAGAATATCAAGGGCCCTTAAAAAAACAATGGAGAAGTTATTAACTGTGAAATTCCCGCCTTCCTGGCTCCAACCAGGCTAATCATATTCCTTCCTCTGTCTGAAGCTGGGATAGGAGAGAAACTTAACTATTAAGATTCCCTTGATTATTAAAAACACAGAGTGAAAAACAACCATTGAAGCCTGGAAAGAAACAATGCTACCAGACTGGAGGAAGACTGAAGATGTTTATCAGAATTGTTCTCTGAAACAAACGGAGCAAAAGACCTACATTTTTAATATTAATTCTATTTTTGCTTTATTCCTTTTCTTCTGGATAACTTTTGGGTGAATAAAAAACCCTCAGTATTGGTAGAAAAAATTTCAATTTGTTCTCAAGGCAGAGGGCATCTTTTCCTGGAGGAGAAACTGATTTGAGCTGCATCCCTCATGCTCACACCACTGGAAGGGTCACATCCAGTTCTGGTTCTGTTGTCTCACAGAGCTCCACTCACAATAAGAGCAAAGAGGAGCTAAATTTAATCTCTACTGAAGACATGATCAGCATAGATGGAAAAGAACAAAATGCATATGGAAGCGAAACGAGAACATTGCTCAACTTGCAGCTATTTTAATCTTTTTGCAAGAAGAATCTAAACCAGATTCTTTGCTACTGCACAAGAAGACATTCCAAGAATCCTGCAGTGTTCCACCCCTCACAGGCAGAAGCTCCTTTCCCTCTCAGGGCTAATACCACCAGAGCAAGGCTTTAGAAGGTTCAGAAGAATTTCAGGGCTCAGAAATCCAATAAACAGGGAAAAAGAACATCTAAAATATCACACTTATGTATTTCTTATGCAATTAGTTTGGATAATAAAGCTTCAGTGCAATCGCAACCCTTGACTTCTCACTCATTAATATCCAAGGAGAGGGTCTGAGAAGCAACATTAACAGATCACACCAAATATAATTGTAGATTATACAGTTTGAGATATTTTTGAGATACTTTGAGATATTTTGAGACAGAGTATTATCAGCTTCATGCTTTGTTCTCACAGCTTCAGGACATTTTTACTCTGAGTAAGAAACAATCAGAGAAAACCCAAACCCCCTTTTCTGCAAAGTTTCAGTGAGCTGATGCTCACTTACTCCACAAGAAATTTCATCCTTCAGAGTTCCTTCAGACAGACATTTGCCTGCTTCCCATGAACTATGGAATCAACATGAAAGCCCAAAGTAAAAGTAATTCAAGTATAATTTATTCAAACTGGGCAAACTGTGCAGTTTTCCAATGCAATTTGATTTCTCATTATGCCGCTGACTCTGTTTGAAAATTTTGAATACCATAACAGGAGTTACCTCAGGCAAACTGCAAATATTCAGGGCCTGAGCAGAAATCACCACATTTACATGGCTATGGAGGAAAAAAGCAAAGGACCTGGCTCTGCTAGATAATCTCATAGCAAAAATCTCTTCTGCACATCTTTGTTTTTCATTTACAATATCTTGCAGTATTATACTAACATTAGTGAACACATTCCACCCAGAAGTTTAAGCTGATACACAGGCTCTGACTTAAACCTGACAGTTTTATTATTGTCTCCAAATAGAGCAATTACCTGGTTTTAACCCCACAAATGTGTGATACCCATCAGCCTCCAAACCCTGTCTGCCTTTCTACTGAGCATTGCCAGCTTTGACCCAGATCAAAGCACTTCATATTTTTCATGAAGTAAGGAGCTCTCAGTTCCTTTCCACAGAAGTTCAACAACTTTCAAGTTTAACATCCATATTCACACTGCTGCCTATTACACAATTCATTCTCCAACAGAAAAAGAAAACTACAGTGGTTTTACATTTTTTAATGGGTGGCTTTAAAGGAGCAGTCCTGCTACTTCAGCCTTTAATGTCCAGAAATTATCCAAATAACTTTGGGTTCACTCCCCAGCTCGGCCATTTATTTTATTTCGCACTCAACACATCTGGGTCTCCCCTTTGGCACTAGGCGAGGTCCCTTTTTCTCCTTTGTTGTCAAGAGCTCTGTGGTTCTATCATCCTTGGAGATGTGGCTCAGGGAACAGGATGCATTTAAAAGAGTTCCTACAAGTTACTTTAAGGAAGAAGTGGTTACATCACAAGCTTGGGCAGAACCAATAAGCAATAAAAATGACTTAATGCATAAAAGACTGAAATAGAAAGACAGGAGTTACTGAACTCCAAGGAGTAACTAAGTTTTTCTTTGGAAGCACTGGCTTGGGAAGCAGGAACAGGAGCACAGCCAACTGCCTGCAATGGTTTCACCAGAAAATCCTATTAGAGTCAAGAAATCCGTGTGATCATTAATGTAACTCCTCCTTTGCTCCATATCACTTCCTCTTGGGTAAGGAAAAACAGTCAAGATGCAGCACCCAGTAAAAAAAGTCAACCTTATCCATTACTTTCTGTCATCACCTCTTTATATTACTGCCCTAGGAAATAAAGCCAGACGATCTATAATGGAATTTCAATAAGGGCACTCTGAGGAAGCCCAGAACAACCATATTACAGGATTATGGTGTGGGATAAATGAACTTCTTCATCCACATGATGTGTTATTTCAGAAGCTTTTACAAAAAACCTGGGAGAGATACCACTGCAAGTTGCTAAGGGACCATTTTTTGAAGGAAAACTGTTTATAATAGTTATAACTTGGAGATCCCTTATAACAAACTTAGCAGGCTGGGTGGTCCTGGTTCACATTTTCAAAGCTGTCACAAGTAATAACCTTTATTACCAGCTTCTCATTAGACTGAGAAAGATTACCTCCCCTCCTCAGAAGTGCAGAGTACATGTCTGCATTTCAGCAGCACAGGAACTGTGGCTCTCTAACACTTCATAGCTTTCAATATTAGAATCCATCTTTCCTTTTTTTTCTTTCCTAAGTATCTCCTCATATGAAAAAATCTGACATTAGGATGGAGGACAGAACTGCACAGATGGTCTCTGGCTAGGAGCAAACTACTAACACTGGCAAAGCAAGCAGGAGGAAAAGGTTTAAATTTCAACTTTTCCCAAAGCCAACGTGAAGAAACAAAAACATCCTGGCTGCATTCTTGTGATCACCAAAAACTGCAATCAATGTCCTAAAGTGATACAGAGATGGAGAGAAACCTTAGCATCAACCTAAGTGAAGATGAGAATAAAGACATGTGTCAGAATGTTTATCAATGACAACAGCAACAGCAAGAAAATCCTTTAAATGCAGAAGAAGCAAGCAGAGGTGCATGCCCAGTCTCTTAACACATGAGCAAGTTTACACAACTCCTGAGTTACAAACATGCACTACAGTAGCTTGTACCTGTCTGCAGAAGACTTTAATGTACAAAAATTAACAATTTCTTTCAACTATCATTCAAAGAAGCCAAAAAAAGCTTGATCCATAAACCCTCAAGCAGAGATGGTCTCTGCTGAAGTTGCTTCTCAGTTTCTGACAAGTTTTAAAAAGTTCTCCTATTTCAAATCAGAAAAACTTAGGAACTCACACTGTGTAACTTCAAAACACTCATATAGAATGATAGAAACAGGGTTACTTTTTCATTACTCCACTGACTATTGTGAAAAGAACAGGAACATAATCCAAGAAACATAATCTGCTGCAGTACCCCTAAATGCCCATAACTTTTAATATTTCATCAATTTTTGTAAAAACAGTAACATAGACATGACTAAACCATTTTTTAACACCAGTGAGTAATCTCTCCAGGTCAGGGCTGAAAGCCTATGAAGAAAGGAAAAAAAAAATTTTAGCATTCACATCTCCAAGCCATGCTTCCCCTACTGACAAGCCTTAAAAGCTTATATTATTTCTAGAAGTCAGAGATTGCTGTGAAAACTTCTAAGTACAACTCTTATTGTCATTTCTAGCAGAAGGAACAGAACCCTGTTCCTGTTTGAATGAGGCAGCCCCAGCCCTGCTCCCCACACCATCCATATATAGTAAGGAATGCTCAGGGCACCGTGGTGCTCCTTCTCCCAGGGATCTGTGCCAAGCAGAACCAGGGGAAAAGGAAGATTTGCAGGATCATCTGTCTCAAACTGGATGTTTTAGAAAGGCTCCATCCTCCCCAGCCAATGGAAAGCAATGAGGAAATGATGAAGTGGCACCAAGAGCACACTGCACACTTGAGTGCAATGAGACACCCAAAATCCAATACCAGTAAGATATTGCCCTACTCAAAGAGAGCAAACAGAAACAGCTCCCAGCTGCTCTGGCAGCACTGGAATTCTCTGTCACAACTTCCTTGACTGAGGAAGCCACAAGGGTAACCAGGCACAAAACCCACCTTGCCTACAAGCTGAGAGCTCTGGGTTCTGTGATAATTCCTCTGATCCACTTCTGCTTTCCCAGAAGGTTTTCAAATGCAGGGCTCAGCTGTTCTGAGGTGTTTCAGCACCCAGCAGCTCCCATTTCTCTCCTGTATTCCTGACACACTACAGGACATCTATTCCACTCAGTCACCAAATACAAGCATGAAAATTGCACATGGAATATCCACAACACCTGCATGAGCCCTAGAATCCTCTCTTTTTATTGGGAACCTCATACTAGAACACCTTGACACAAGCAGAAAGATCCAGAGAAGAGATGATCTCAAGGGACTGAGATTATGACACTAACATGAAGTTAATTTTAGCCAACATGGATTGGTTTGTTCTGTTCCATGTGGAAGGAAGGTGCAGCTTGAGGGGAGCTCCAGTTGAACAGACACTGCTAAAATGGACTTGTGCCACAAAAAAAGCAAAGCCAAGACTGCACTGATCTGCCCCATGGCAGAGAGACTTCAAGATCTACACATTCATGTATTCTCCAGGAACAAAAGGAGGTTAAGTGCTTTGAATTCATCATGTTTCACTCAGGAGCAGGATTATTAAAGGATTGCTGTGCTCCATAGCATGAAATTCAGCCAACTCTTATGGTATTTCTGGGACAGCAAGCAGCATAATCCCTCTAATATGAGGAAGCTCAAAGAAGCAAAACCCTTTTGATGAAATTATTTAAGCTAAATAAAGTTCACCCAAATAATTCCAGACCACTGATGCAGCAGTTCTTACCCAACAGTAACACAGACACTTAAGCATTTCCTACAGATCTGGAAGAAATGACTGCTAAATCCTGAAGTGTTTTGCTTAAACAAATACCCTCATAAATCTTCAGCAAGTACAAAAAAACCTGCTAAAATCAAACAAACAAGGCACAGAAAATAATAATTTTAAAAGCTCTGATGCAATGTCCAGGGCTGATCAGCTTTTCCAAGTGAGTTATGGCTCAGGGCAGTGGAAGTGTCCTTGTCCCCCTTGCTCTGTCACCACTGCTTTAGGAAACTCAGGATTCCTGTGGTTACAGAACCTCTTGTCTGCATAAACGAGACCCAAATTTGTTTTTCCATGAGTTCTTGTGGGTCAGTGACCTATTACAAAAACGTCTTTGATGAAACCAGGTTCATTTCTTTTCATGTTGTTAAAATAAACCTGGTTGTTTTGTGGCCCTGCTCAGAGGTACTAATGCAAAGCAAACCCTCTCACTGAAGCATTGCATCCTGCTCCTGCCTCCTGCCCTCAGCCTCCCCTGAACTTTTCCTGTGTTTGGATTCCTCCTGTGCTGGCCTATTGACAGAGCTGCTAATGGCTTCCCTTGGAAAAGAGGGGCCAATTTTTAATTTTCTTTTTTTTTTTTTTTTTTTAATAATGTTTGCAAAAGAAATAAAAGGTTTGCTCTTGGACCAGCCATAACCAAGAGCTTGGCTGTCCAGCAATGGCTGAGTAATGTGTAACTGTGTAATTATGTGCTACAGGCAGAGCAAGCCATGAAATTTGATGGTATTAGTGCCCTCTAGGAGCCCACAGGACATAAATACAGTAACCAGGAACTACCATTTTTCCAACTGCACATACCCTATTAGAAAATAGCACCTCCACATATGTTCAAATAAGTGGTTTCCTAAAATTATTTCATTCTCTGAATAGTCCCCAAAGGGTAAGGAAGCGACAGCTGCTGTATCATTTTAAAATTTATTTCACAAGAGTCCCCTGGCAATAAACACTGGAATGGGGTTCTTGGACAAAACCCACGGACAAGAAAGAGTGGCAGGGATTCATCTTGGAACTAATTTATAGCTAACACAGGCTGAACTTTTTTTTTGGTGTTATTTTGGTGTGGTTTTTTGGTTGGTTGGTTTTGGGGTTTTTTTGTTTTGCTAAATAAAGATGGTCCAGCAGAAACCCAAAGCTGCAGGTAGTGCACAAAGCATCAGCTCATCCAGGTTCTCTGGTGCCTTCTTCACCTGTTCTTTCCATTTTACCTCCAGATTGTGTGGACCAGCCCTACCCCTTGCAAGCCATTTATCAATAGTGGGATGAGGAGGATGAAATTTTGACTATTTCAGAATATCTGTGCCCTTCACATCAAGCACAATTGCAATACAAGTGTCTGGGGTGCAGGAACCCCCATCATCACAGCTGACACACCTGGAGCAAGTTTTGCCAGGCTGACTGGGGGATTGATTTCCTCAATTCATCTGCACTTTCTTTTTCTGTCCTGAAACTCCAAGTGCAGCAAATGCAGAATTCTTTTGGCAAATTGACAGCTTGCCATAAATTCAACAATGTCATAGGAAAAGGAAAAGGCAATTTTTAGGTTTTTCTTACTGGATGGTAAGAGATGCAAAATATTTTCAAGCACATAACCTGTATTCACACCACACCAGCTCTCCTGTGCAGAAAGTACTGGCATTTCAAAAAGACAGATATTTCAATGCTTGCAGTAATGCTTGATTCATTTCAATAAAAACTAAAGTTATGAGATTTAATATAAGAAAAAAAAAAACCCAACATCAATATCCAAGCCACAGATGCCTCTCATTTGAGGTGCCACCCTGCTCAGGGCACACCACACAGCTGAGCATTGCTCTTTTCCAAGTACCCAGCACCCACAGAATCACCAAGTCTGCCTCCAAAAAAAGCCCCAGATATATTTTTTTTTCATGTTTCAGCTTTTCCTTACACTTCTGTAAGTAATGTTGTTCCCAGGGATGCTTCTAAAAATCAGCTGACCTTTTCACATTGTGGTTTAAAACTATTGGAGTACTCAGAATAAACCACAGCCAGCTTTATTAAGACACTGAACAGCACAGTGGTTTCTGTACAAGCAAAACACAGACTGGGGGCATCTGAAAATGACCCAGGTTTTGCTTCCAGAAATCATTTCAAGCTTTTTTTTTGTTTTGTTTCACCACAGCCTTACTCCATGAGTGATCTATACTTACACTTGAACCACTGTGTCTCCCAAAAAATAAACAAGTTCTACCTGCAAGCCCCTATTGGCAGGAGAAAGTAAACACTAATTAATCTTGAGATACTGAGGCATGGACATTACAGAAGTGTCTCTGTGTGAATGTAGAACAGAGAATGAACTTGGTTATTCTGCTGCACATTTATATTACACAGTATTCAGTTTTAACCATGAACAGAATTCATATGATTGGAGTTTAAGTAAAAAAAATTAAAAATCAAATTTGTTTTTTCTAAAAAAATAACATCAATTCTCTAGTTTCAAGGTTCTGGTTACCTCAGCCCTGTGGTAGATCTTTTGAAGAAAATTCAGAGTTGCTAGGTATAATTCCTGACAAAACTGGTGGCTGGATATGAAATCAACAAAATTCAAATGGAAATTCACGAATTTCAGACTATAAAAATGTTAAGACAGTCTTAAAGCTTTAAGTGTGCTTCATTTTGGGATGTGTGCTTACTGCTCACAGTATATAAAAAATTATTTATTATTCCTGGTCACTACCACTGTACTACAGCCAAAATAAGGGACCACTTTCTTCTGAAAAACTAATATAAATGATAGAATACTTGATTCCCCATATGAACTGGGATGAACTAGGCCTTACTCAAGTATTTTCTCCCATCCTGCACTATTGTGAGAATCTTGACTCTATATGGAAATGTATGTACCAGACATCTTGCAACATTCCCTTGCAGAAAAAATTACTTTTTGTACTAATAGCTGCAAATTCCCCTCCTGCCCCAGTTTTATATTGATTGCATCTCTGAAGTGTGGGAACAGCAAAAAGAGAGCTCCTTTAAACAAAAGAGAATCATCATTCCTGACCATATCTGACACATCACTCACACAATGGACTGACATTTCTCTCAATTACTGGCACTTAAAGAGTGTAAGAAAAATCCATCTCAGTGAGATCTTCCAGAGCAGCCAGTGCACAGTATTGGCAGATAAGGGAAGCATGTGGGCCATACACTGGGAACATTTATTTTGGCTGTTTGAGCCAGGAGCAGCACATAATGCTGAATTAAAAGCAATACCCATTTAATTAACCTCCTTCTTCCTTCCAAGAATTAACAAAAGGTGAGACTGGATGCAATACCTGCATTCCTCCCCTGTGGCTGGCTGAAGTGCACTGCTCACATTCCATCTGCCAAGATCTATTTTACTATTTTATCCTTCTTCCCCCATACAGATCCACAACAGCTGCTCTGTCCTTACTCCTGGTTTTGTCCTGAGTGATTCTAAAGGTAAAATATCAACCACACAGCTCTGCAATCCACCATCTGCATCTTGCATAGCAGTTTCCATCATATCTCATGAATAAAATTTGTATTTGTTTTATCTTCTTGTTGTAACTCACATTCCTCAGGGAAGCTGCTGATTTTGCCTGGGTTTTGTTAAGCAAGTCTTGTAAGAAACAGGAATTCCTTACTGGTGACTTCCTCTACAGTCAGATATCCAGTGTGAGCTCCTGCAGGGGTGAAGGGCAGCAGGGAAGCCATAAAATTCCTCTGCTCCAGGCATGATAAAACATGACTTATTTTAAAATTTGATTTGGGATTGCCAAAGCACCTTGGGCCTCTCCAGGGAAAGGAAAAGACATCCCTGAGATTTAAGAGGTGGTCAGCTGGTTCAGCAGGGGCAGAGTTAGATTTGGGGAAGAGAGGCAGTTCAGTTTCTTGCAACAGGTGAAAATCAGCAAATCTCCATTTCTGGGGCTGACTTCCAGCCCAGCCAGCCCCACACCCCATTTCCCATTTCCAGCAGTGCCAATGTGCAGGGCAAGCATGGATCACCCTCCTCTACCTCCCTGCCAGCCTTTCCCAGGTGGTCCCAGCTGCCTGGGGTTGGTGCCTTCCTTTGAGCAGCCTGATTTGGGCACTCTGCAGGAAGGGTGAGTGAACATCCCCAGGGTACAACTGAGAGGGGACCCAGGGGATCAGGCACCCCCAGCCTCCCCCCAGAGCAGCATCAACCTGGGCAACTCTGGGCAATAATAACATGGGGAAGGAACTTGTGAACATGGGAAGCTGCTCCATGAGGGTGCTGCTGCTACTCTATTGCTACCAGGGGCAGAAAACAGCAGATGAAGTAGTGATGATGACATGGCTCAGCCTTAAACAGTAAAAAGTGCATTAGAGCCCCTGGAAACTGCAGAGCCACACTCCAAATTCACACAATTCTTGAACAAAGTAGTCAGACTCTACCCATGCAAGTTAAAACAATTCGTCTCCCCAAAGAAACTCATTAATTTACCATGTATTTTTCAGAGCTGATGTCTGAAATGGAAGCCCTGAACAAACCCCAGACTTAGGAGTAAAAATGAAGGGAAGGGACTCAAATAATACTGTAAAAATTCTGCAGCACCAAGTGCTCCATGACTGTCCCACCAGCATCCAGGAATAAACCCAGTAGCACCCTGTCAGATACTCCCACCCAAAACATTCTGGCTCCTCATGTTGGACTTCTCACAATGTAAACAGTCACACTCATTTGAAAAGCAATGCTAAATTTGCTTGGGAAGGCAAGGTAAGAGAGATTGCTGTGTCAGATATTGGTTACAGGACTCTTTTTTTTTTTATGACTGGAGTAATTTCTCAGAGGATGTGGGGGGAAAGTTCTGAACAAAATTAATTAAATATTAACCAATATCAATAAATATTACTTAAATTTGCAGGCATCAACCAATGCAATAAAGAGTTTTATAGTGCTTAGCTCACAGCTGCAGGCAGCACAAGAGCTAAGTGCTAATCTGCCCTTCTAACCAGGGGACCAGGACACACCTCCAGGTGCCACAACCTGAATTTCAGGGTTTATTCTTTGCCAGCTCCCACAAGGAGTGGCTCAGTTTCCAAGTGGTCTCTGATGGAAACAGTTCTCCCCCATTTACAAGAGATGGCACCACTGACCCCCAGCCTGTGACCTGGGATCAGGCACCTCAGGGCTGTTTTTCCCCCATGAAGGCAGCTCCTGCAGCAGTAGGAAAGTGCAGCTCAGGTTATGACACATCCCACACCCAGTTCCTTGGGATGCTGCTGTCTTTGGGGGGAAAGCAGAGAAATCCATGAAATCCCTCACTCCAGTGAGCAGAGACACCTGCAGCAGCCCCTGGGCAGGCTGGCAGCACACCTGGTACTAAACCAACCCACTGGGGTAGCTGGAGCAGCAAGAGGGAAACACACAATTGACAGAACCAATTAAACACCCAGTCACAGCTCTAAATCCCCTTTAGGGTGCCTTTGCTCTCCTGCATTTCCAGATCAGCAATTTATGAGCACAGATTTCCAATGGGATGTGTTCCCCACCATACCACAGCAAAATGGGGATTGAAAACAAGAAAGAATTTTTTTCTGAAAGGTTACATTTGACCTGTGTGACATGTTCACAGCTCCTTGTGGCCTCTGAAATGTGTGGTGCATGCAGCTCCAGCAGAACACCCAAACTGCTCAGCCTTGTGTAAACACCAGGGTCTGCTCCATGCTGCCAAGGATTGCCTTTGTTTACAGCAGCAAAGAGCTGCCCAAAGCTTTTATTTCTTCCCCAGCTACTCTGAAGCACCTACCAATCTCTCCACTCAGCATGGTAATTGTGGAAGATGCTTTTTGTATTACATGATTTATTTAAAGCGTGTCCAATCTCAATTTATGAAATCCAGATTGTGAAGCACCACATAACAATTCATTCTTTTCCTTAGCATCTTTGGTCACTAATAGCAATTTTACAGTACACTGTGCCAAATAAATATACTTTAATACCCCAATCAAGCATTTGGGAAACTGCTTACAAAGACTCAATGCACAGTAGCATCACTGCAGTTAAAACTCAAACCTAATTTCCATTTTGACCTGTATCTTCACACACACCAAACCAAAACCATACCAGGGTTAAAATCTGGATTCTAGCTTTTTTGCTATTTTCTTAGAGCTAATTATTTTTCCCAACTTTGAGAAGATTTGATTTGGCCGTGCTTATACATTTTTCCCCCCTCCCCTAAACAACAAAAACACAGTTTTAGTGTTTTCAGATGTTGAGATCTTTTATGCTTGCTAAAGACACTAATTTGAGTAGAAAGAAGCAGCCATCAGCCAAAGTCCATTCTTTTGAAGATTACAGAGCTACGTGACAATTTCTGGCAGTTGGCCGTGGAAAAGTCAGGATCTGTTGGTGTCTTATATCCTGCCTCATTTTTCACAGAAATGTGTGACATACATCTGGCTCTGGAAGAAATGTCAGTTCATCTTTCAGGCCCACCAATTCGCCTCTTGATCCTCCTGGCACGTGAAATTTCATCATCGTTTATCTTAAAATCCTACACTGTGTTAATAGCAAAGCATAAAAGTGAAATGCTAAAATCCAAAATAGGGGTCAGCTACCTCACCACTAATCTTTATGTTCTGGAATAAAGCTCTACAACCTTGCTGCAATAAAAGCACTGGAAACATTTTGGCTTTTCCACTGTGGTGACTACCACTGGTCTTTCTCAGGATTCTGGATCTTAGCATTCAGCAGAACTTACACTGAATTTTGGGTTAGAGTCCTTCATTTCCCAAGTGCTGAGTACAAACATGCCAAAAAAAGAAGTGGTTTCTACCTTCCACTTCCACAATGATTCATTTCTCAGCTTTCTGCTGTCTGTCACTCAAAGATACCTTGCATGATGCTCTTTCTTCAACTGATATGGCCAAATTTTATTGAACTAATATTCAATTCTGACCATATCCTTCTTTATTTGCATTTTAAGCATTAATGTCCCACCAAAAAGAAAAATCAGAGTAAATCCAAATAACAGGAGGGCCACCCCCATGGCATATTTGGCAGCAGTGGGTATCAGCTCTAAAGATATTTTATTTAAAGTTTACTTTACAGGACATGTCAAACAAAATTTTGCTGATTTGCTCAGATAATAAGGATGGAAGTGCTTCAATGTCCAAACAAGTGAAAGTAAAATGAGCTCCAATATTCACCTGAGCCTAAGCCCTTTGGAAGCCTACCATGAGGAGAGGAGTGGAACATACTTCCCTTGTTACTTTGAATGAAAACCTTCATATGTGGTATTTTGCCAGGAATAGAAATTACTCCTGTTCTTTAAAGTTTGACCCAGTACAGCTGCTTGGTTTAAAAATAAGTTAATGATTACTTTTGCATCCACTTCAATAGATCAAAAAAGAACATTATTCCAAAAATCGAAGCAATGTAAGTGATTTTTATTTGTTATTTGAAAGAAATTAAATGGAAAGAAGCCAGGTTTTTTTTAAATGCAACCAACATACTTTCTTCATTAACATTTTGCAATGTTTGACAATACTTAATAAAATAGCTTTAATATTACCTAAAATGTTGCAATTTAGCCTTTGTGAGTTACGCCAAACTTTCCACAGTCCATTCTCCAAAGCCTACTCATAGCAAAAAACCCAGATTTATAGTTTTGCCCTAAAAATGATTTAAGCTAAAACACCAAAAATTTGCAACTTTCCAGACCTCCCTTTCATACTACATTAATTTAGGAAATATTTTAATGACAGGCAATCCTAAAAGAGAAGCAGAGATGCAGTATGGTGAACAGGCCAAGTCAAGAGCTGAGACTTTCAAACATCACAGACTTAAAGAGACACTATTAAAGGTATCATATTTCCTGCCTTCTGCTTTCACAATGTATATTGTTCTTATTTGCTGGCAGAGCAGGCTCTGCAGAAACACACAGATGACACTTGAGTTTTGTTTCTGGCCACCAATGGCCAGCCTTTCTCCTGGAAGTTTTTCAAAACTCTTTCAAAATTTAACCACCTGAACCTTTATCTAAAGATAGGTATGAGAAAACTACAGGAGTCTTTATCTAAATATAGGTATGAGAAAGATTTATGTATGTATACACATGTATATATAATGAGCTCTAAACTAGAACTTGGTGGTGAGGATACTGACTCTTCACGATGATATATAATGTGAAAAAACTATTCTACAATGTCAGGCTATGTTTAATTTTAGAAAATTAAGCTAGGGTTTTGGTTTTTTTTTTCCTGAAATAAATCAGCCATGGCATAACTCTGCACCTGAAAGTACTTTCTAATTGAATATAGGTGGAAATCTGTTAGAATTTAAAACTCATCTCCCTTATTGCCATAGATGGAGCTTTCTGATTCATGACAAAAGTACTGGGTAAATTAATTTTAAATGTTCAGCACACTCATTAAACAACTCCAATGCAAACCTAATCCTGAGATCATCTGAAACAGCTTTAGCACAGCATTAGCTCAATACTCCAGACTTCTCTTGAATAATTGCTGGTGGGCACTTAACTCTTGAAAGCTGCTTTAGAAAATATCAATGGGAAAATAACAAGTCCTACAAGAAATGCCTTGCAGATAACAGTTACTAATCAAGCATAAAAAGCCTGCATTCCAAACCAGCTTGTGATATTGTTCTGGTCACCTACCTCTAACAAAGAATAATTCTCCAAGGTATTTCAGTTTTACAGAGATTTTGTTCTGCTCCCACCATAAACAGACAGAATTAATGATGATGAAAAGGTGCACACCCAGCTAAGAGCAGACATTGTGTGCAGAATTCACTTTGTCCTTTTTAATATTTAAATTTATACTCCTGCAGGGCCAGGAGTTCCTATAAACTAATTCCAGATTAAGAGACAGCTTATACTTGCCTTCTCCAAAAAAAGAAAAGAAATTAACTTAATTGCTATCAAAAGCAGAGGAAATCTACAATCCATCCTCCACTAAGTCTTCCTTGCTACCCTGGAATCCACTGCTATCACTGGCATTATCCTACTTCAGAGGAAATGAAGCAAATCAGAAAACTAAATACAAAGGCAGTTTTAGAAATACTGTGCTCCTCAAAGGAGAAAATTTAAATTTCCATCAGCAGAGACATTCATAAAATACAAAAATATACAATAATATGAGATTATTGTTAAAAAAATCCTTCCCCCACATATCAATTTTAAGACTTGCTCAGATAATGTCCTTCTGCTAATGTTATTTCACTTCCAGTTCTATTTTCTTGGCAGTCACTCTACATTTAATTTCAAGTATTAGCTATCATGTAATGTAAATTCAGCTGTCTTTAAGAGTATATTTTAATTTAGGGTGGTACTCATCTCTCTCTTAAAGAAAGTTAATTTTATTATCATTATATATTATGGATGACCATTAAGAGTGAGGTAGAAATGTGCAGCTTTTCCATAGGGATAAATACAGATACTTACAGCCTTTCAAGTTGTTTCAGGTCCTGAAAAGCTCCACGTTCTATCACACTGATCTGATTTTCTTCCAAGTGTCTGCAATTCCAGAAATACCAGTTAATTTTAACAAAACAGAAAAGCATCCCCAAAATGCTTTTCACCCAAGTATCAATACCAGTTTTAACTGCAGATTATTAAAATAATCAGGGCAGAGGAGCACTGTTTCTCTTGGTCACTAACAGGAAATTGATTCCAAATTTTCCTCCTGACCTCCACATTTGGTAAATATTTTTGTTCCTAAACCTCTGTAACCACATTTTGCTCAGAAAGGTGCTGGTTTGGAAGCTGGTGCTTACATCCCTGGGACATTCCTCATCTTTCTGGGATATTTGTGTGCCATAATGGAGGTAACTGATTTCCACAGCCCACAACAGGAACCCACTCCATGGCAATGTGGTTTTTGTCCAGACTCTGCCCTGCACTGAATTCAGGCTTGCTCTGGAGCAAATCCTCTGGAAGTGCTCCCAAGGGGTTCCACCCTCAGGAACAGCAGCTGTGACCCAACTCTGCAGCCCCACTGTGCAAAATCTGTGCAAAACCACCTGGGACAGGTCCAGCCTTCCACTGGGGCTGATCCTGCTTTTCTCTCCACCTGACACCAACACTGGGACAGGTGACAAGCAAAGGAGACTGATTTCTCTCTGATTTGCAGTGTGCAGGGGATGGCTGCCATTCAGAAATGCCAAAATTTCTGCCACAGCAGAAATGCTCTTGACAGGTGAAGTGGAAGCCAAGGAGGAGAGATTGCAACAGTCCCATCTGAGGTGACCTTGTCCCTCCCTGCTTCTGTGAGAGCACTGAACACCTCTGAACATTCTGTGTAAACACCTCTGAACAGTCTGGGCCCAGGGAAATCCACAATTCCTTCCTGTTCAATTCAGTCCCCTGAGGATGCTCAGAGCTTTGGACTGGACAGGAGCTGAGGGCACAGACAGCAAGAGAGGATGGCACAGGTAATACCAAGGAGATGAAAACATAAAACTACAAAACTCCAGCATGTGAACAACAGAGTCATGCTGCTTAAAGGACAGGGAGGAAAACTGCATGAGGAAAAGGGGAAAGGATGAAGCTGGAGGGGAGCAAAGGAGAAGGTTTTCTCCTTTCCATCCATTTTGAGTGTGTGGTGTTTGCTTGAGACTGGAGGGGTTTTTTTCTGCTGTACAGGGCTGTGAGTTTCCAGGTGACTTTGCTCCTAGTCCTTGTTCTGATGTGTGCAAACAGAATTATGGTACCTTTCTAGGAACATTGGGACAGGCTGCAGATTTCTGTATTCCCACTGTACCCCCCAGCAAACAGTGCAGGGAGGAAAAAAAAGGAAAAATAGGGGTTTAGTGCCAGAATTATGAAGAGATCATAAGAGAAACCAAAGAAAAGTTAAGGAAAATCTGAAGGATGCTTTATTCCAGTGACTTCTGTGGCAGACACCACACTACTCAAAGCCTGAGCAAATGAATTACATAGATCTGGAATGAGCACAGGACAAAGGCACCAAAAAAGCTCTAAAGATTGCAATTGTACATTTTGGTTATTCCTGAAGGCATAGAAGACTGCAGCAGCATTAAGCAGTGTCTGACACTATGAAAACCCAACCAAACTGAAACAACTACTGCCATTAATATAGTATAGAACATGTATTTTAATAGACTCTCAAAATGGTATTGACAGCTGGGATGGGAGCCAAGGAAATCTAAACAATTCCTCTGCTAGAGATGAGAGAAACACCACAAGAACAAAAAGTCTTCCCACAGATATGAGGTGTTTCCTTAGTATTTGACAATTTGTTCATAAGTGTTAAGGTAGCAGGAGCAAAGACTCACCTTTTCCTCAGCAGGACTTAAATATTACTTTAATTATTACTAAAGAACTCTAACAGTTCTTTAGTTCCAGCTTTAGGGGTTTGTTTTAGAAGATACTTAGAGGAAAAAATTTCATCACTAACTCAGTAGTGCTGTTTGAGGTTCATTTAGAGAACCCAGGAATGACAAAGTCTGCAGCCTGATGTTCAAGACCTATCTACAGGTATGGTTAGCTCTTGACAGATACTGAGCTCATGAGACAGCACAAGCTGAAATCTTTGTATTCATGACTGTATACTAGACCAAAAAACCTCACCAGTCTTGTTGTGTTCAAGTTCTACAGCTATTCTTGATCAGCTTCTGCTTAGTACTATGCAAAATGCTGTTAATGGGGCTGTACCTCACAGTGGCCAAAATCTGAAAGTCCCATTTGCCAGTGTCTCAATAGAAGAGATTTCTGCATGAGTGATTGCAAAGCACATCAAAATCTTTAGCACATGACTTATTCAAAGCTAGTAAGCAACTCAAAAGCAACTACAGTCACTTTAGTATAGAACTAAAATTTACTGTTTCACATGACAAACTGTTCAGGTTGCCTGGTTTAAAAGAATACCAACAACTGAACAATGTGCCAAAATTACTGGAATTTGATCCCTGGAATTCAGGAATTCTAAGTACTAGCACCCTAAAATAGTCTCACAAAAACCAGACAAGTTTTGTGTTGTACTCACAAGACACGAAGATTCTTCAGCCCCGTGAAGTCTGTCTTTGTGATTCTTGTGATGTTATTTTTTTCTAGATCCCTGCAGAGGAAAAAGAAAGCAGCATTCAGATACCATACCTGACACCCAAAATCCCATCAGCAGAAAGTATCTGCAGCACCAGAGCGCCCAAATCTGCTCAGACTGTACAAACAAACACTAAAAGCATCAAAATCTCAAATAGCAAGTTATCAATCCCGATGCATTTTGCCGCCTCCTCCTCCTCTAAGTTGTTCTTGCAGATGAAATTTCCCCTAAAAATGGGTTTCTCCCATTTTCAGTTCTAGTGTCAGTGCTCAGTATATGTTTCTTTCCCCTTGAGACTATAATTCTTTAAGAAGCTGTGTATATCCAAGACCAAATTAATACAAAACAGCTGAAACAAGTGCACAGGGCCCCAAAATTATTATTCTAAAGCCAAGTGATTCCAACCTGCTGCAGAAACTTTGGCCACACAGAGCCTGAAAAGAGGACAACTTAGCTCAGTGACTCTTTGTGTGCTCCTACCCAGCTGACTGGAACTCTCCCTGGTGCCACAAGACCTGGTTTGCCATTTTCTCTCCTCTAGACCTGCCTTTGCCAAGAACCCCTCAAGTCCTGCCAGCTGAGCATGTCCTGTTACTTGGCTGTAGATATTCCATGGGTTTCAGTCCTGTCCACACTGTTCTCCCTGACCTAGTGCTATCCAACAGGGACAAGACAAACAGCTGGTCTTCCTTTCTGGTCTTCATGCCATCAAAAATACGGCACGTAGACACTAAATGTATAATATGTTTGGCATAACTTTTTTGAACATTTGACATCAATCTTTCTATGAGTCTAACACACAAGCAAGACCTTAACTGGGTTGGAGCAGTATGTAATGCACTAGAGCACAGAAATAAGTGTTGAAGAATATTGGAATCTACTTCTAATGGTTATTGACAGACATCAAAATAATACTAATAAAACGCTTAAGTCATAAAATGGATTATAAACAGATTTCACAAACTATAGGCCTTAGTTCATGTCTCAGCACGAGACATTTCTATAATTCAAGAAACAGTCTCCTGTCAGGAAAGTAAGGAAAAAGATAAGGAAATGAGGGGGGAAAAGTCCCTGTGTTTTAGCTCTATGATCAAGACAGCCTGTACCCCTACTTGAATTTGTCAGCTGTATTTTAAAAGGCTCACTGAAGAAAAGAAACCACCAAGCCTGTACAGACACTTTCACTGCCTGGACCAGCCATTCTCTTCCATTTGTCTTCATCCTCTCAATTGACTCATGCTTTTCCCCAAAAATACCTTGGAATCACTGCCTGCATCTTTCAGATTTTCCAGCCTAATTTCCTCTTCTGTTCTCAGTTCAGTTCTTCTACCCTGGTGCATCATTAACTACTCACTGGTGTGCCAGTGAGCTGATTGCAAGGATCGCTGGAAAGAATTACGTCTGGAGTAAGCAGCGCGTAAATAGCTGGTGTTTGAGTTGCACGTTGCTCCCCATCTGCTTTTCATGGCATTCCATCACAAGCTTTCCCTTTATCTCAGAGAAGCTCCAGCAAAACACAGCATTCAGCTGGTTGGAATCCCCCAAGGCAGAGAGGAGCCAGCCAAGGGACATGGAGCAACACGGTGTCCATGGCCCTGTTTTTTGTGTATTTTGGTAAGACTTGATCCCAGCACAGCTTTACTTGGCCTCAATGCAGGCAGAACCATCACTCCTGCCATGCACACAGCAACCTCCCCACCACACCCAGCCTGAGACAGCAGTCCCACACACCAGCACAATTCCCCAGGAACACTCAGCATTCTCCCCCTGGTGAAATCTGCAGCCCTCTGCTCTGAAAGATTTCAACATTCCTTGATCCACACCTATCTCGAGATCGCTTTTTCCTCTGCTCCTGCAGATTGGCACAGTCTATCCTGTATACACAATATCAATCATCCTATTAATCACTTACAGAGTTTAGTGTCTAAGTGAAAGGTTTCCATTTCTGTTATTCCAATTACTTGCACCATGCCCTAACCTTAAGAGAAACATTCCTCATGAAGTTCACTCTGCTCAAACCATAACTGCAGCCTCTGTCTGTTTTAAAAAACAGTGTTTACCTTCTGAACATTTGCTTTTTCCAGCGTGCTCTGCCTCAAGGCTTATCTGCCATTTGAAGAAAAACAGACTGAAACTGTGATGAACTATGTAAAATTTCCTCCTCCTGTTCACAGTAGGTCTAACACTGCTGCAAAGCAGCAGATTGCCACAGGTTACCCCATTAGTCAATTAAACTTTGTGACTCTGAAGTTACTGAACTAATGCAGACATTAGTGGTTTACAGCTGGTATTTGTGGGCAACATAATATTTTATGTTTCCTTTATAAAGTTTGGCAGCTGATTATGGGCTCGCTAGTGGGTTTCAACTACAAAGAGCTAAACCTTAACGTGTAATCTTGGTTGGCTTTCAAACACATCAGTGTTCAAAAGGACTCTTGGAACCAAACAGATTTCTTGGAAAAGAAATCATCTGGGTCTAAGATATGAAGAAAATAATACCATGCAGGCAAATTTATTTACATTTCACTTCAACACTTATCTATGTCCAGATGAAATAATTCTACGTAATATTCTTATTATGCAGAATTCCTGCATTTTGGGTCGTATGTGGGGCCAAGAAGATCTTGAATCCTGCTCAACACATCTCTCCCACAGCACCAGCTACTACTCTTGGTTATTTCACATTCAAATAAGATAGTCTAATCAATTAACAACATCTAAAAAAACTTGATTAAGGAATACAGGTCTCTTCTGGAGTGTTACCAGCAAAGCTGATTATCACTCCATTAAAAAGAAATCAGAAATGACATCTATACCAGCTTTGGTAAAGCTCTTGACATTAGGTCTGCCTTGTCAATTTATTAATTTATTTTAGCATAATTTGTAGAATAAAGCATGCTAGCTAAGAACAGTGCAGCTACAGTGGTAGCTTTAAGAAAACAGACGTGGAAGGAATTATTTCAGTGAGACTAGAAATATGAATTGGACTAGAATGGTACAAGACATCATGAAAGTGAGTTCAGATGAGCTATTAAGGGAGCTTTACTCATAAACATGTCCTGCTATGTTCTAATAACAATTTAATTCAACACATATTTTGTAGATGCTGAAGACTGAGTCACACAACATACACACTTATTACAAACAGGGATGCTTGGAGCAACTGGAGCAAATCCTGCTTCATTGCAATAATTCCTCTGAATTGCTTCATCCTTCATTCTTCTCCAAAGACAATCAGTGAATTTAAGACAGACTTTTCAAAGTCTTAAAGCACTAGCATTCCCAGGAGTGCACAGATTTCCTCTGCTACATTACTTAAATTTCAGTTGATAATTACTCTGCTCAGCCACTCAACTCTTCCAAAACATCCGGATGCTGCCTCAGCCCCCATCCTCTTCCTTGGACTGGACGAAGTTGCTGCCTGCAGAAGTAAATCCACTTGTCTCCTCACACTTTGTGCCTCAGCCTTCCAGGCTCCCCAGCCTTGGCAGTCGCAGCCGCTCATCCCGGACAGCCTGGAGCCTCCTCCCGTCCCTGGTGCACAGAGTCAGGGCTGATCTGACACCCCATCACCCCACAAGGAGCAGAGCAGCTCTTACAGAAGAGCCAATAACAACAGCAATCAGATGCTGAAGTCTTGCACAATCTTCAGCTCAGTAACTCTGTAGGTGTGTAGAGATAAAATACCTTGTACAACATTCAAATCCTTTTATATACAAGGATGCAGAGATCCAAAGCAACACTGCCAGACTACAGCAAGTTCCTATTGTAGTCAGATGTTAATCTGCTACCACCTGAACCCTCTCTCTATTATAATATCCAAGATATTTGGATAATAAAGTTTGGGCTCTCATCATAGTGATGAGTCTTAAACATACCCAGGTCAATCCCTGACTTAATTCCTCAGCATCTTCAAGATCATGGGTTTGGGGTCCTTTAATCATTTCAGAGCTCTGGTTGCCCAGTTGTGCTTCCCAGGCACAGAGAAGCCAAATTGCTGAGTCTTTCTAAAGCACAAACCAGTTCTCTCCCTACAGCTCTGTAATGGTTTGGTTCTGCAGCCTCTGATACACGGGCACACAAAACAAACTCACTCTGATGTTCTCTCTGCAAATGCTGTGCTTGCTTTAAGACAAGGCTCTATTCTGTGCTTTAAAAAAATACAACAGTATTTCTTTCTGATCTGAACAACTACCAGACTTCAGGCCCAATGCTGTTACCTTTTGGTCAGAAAAGAAATTGCCTAAATTTAGCTCCCTTTCTAGAAGGAACACAGTTGTTGCACTTGGTTAAAGCCATTTATTATCAATAACTGCTCAAAAAGAATAAATTTGCCTCTATTTCAGAGAATTCTCAGGTGCCCATCTGGCAAATAGTGACACTCCTAACAATAAAACTGAAGATCCTTGATGCCCTTGATTTAGCATTTCAGTGACAAGCACAAGTCCTAGATGGGCAATATTTTGAAAAATATTTATTGTCTAATTAATATTATTTGTCTTTAACCTAAGACAATATTAGACAAAATGAAAACCCATGGAAAACAAAAATAACCTGCCATCTAAGGAGAAGGAGCACCAGACTTTATTGCAGTCCTCAGATATTTCTTCATTTACATCAATAAAGAATTCAATAAGGGCAGTAGGGAAACTGTATTTAAGGAAAAATGAACTGCCATACACTTCAAAAACCAGCTCTTACCCAAGTTAAACAGCACTAGGATTCTTTCCTGTCCAGCTGCTTCCTAAGTAAGGTAAATGTTCATTTCTAGTCACAGAACCTCAAACACAAAGCTGAGTTTCTGTTCCTGCTACGTTTTCAAAGTGGTTACCACGCACCAGTTCAAAGTAGGGACAAACAAATCAGCCCAGAACCCAACACTCTGAAAGGAATCTGGATTCAACCAACACCCCACACACAATCTACAGGGAAGATGAATTTCTCTTCACCTCATTTTTTTTGTATTTTTCAAGAAGGAATGCATAAAATTTGTGTGTCTCAGAACAAAGTTAGGAATTAATAAAAACCTTTCTTGTTCTCCCTAAAAACAGTTCAGGATCCAACCCACCATCTAGAATTCCCATCCAAACAAACCTCACCTGGGACACAATTCATGCAACTTCCAAATGTTCACGAAGAACAGAAGAAAAATAATTTCCCAAGAAACACAAGAGCACCTGTTTTGAAGTGACAGCACACATCCTGTGCTAGGATTAATCTGTACCACATTCCAAAGGGTTTATTTTAAATGGCAAATGAACATTGAAAACACGGGAGCCAAAAATCCAAGTGATAATGAATTAATCCAGATTCCTGGATCTAAGGAGTTGCTGATGTTTTTCATTAGCCCAATTCCTCCAAGTAACTCAAGCAGCCCTCACTCCTGAGAAACAAAGGTTTTTTTCTGTGCCACTGCATTGCTGAAGGACTTGGTCAGCCCAAAGCATCCCGAGTGGCAGCTGAGTCAGCCCCTGCAAGTTTTTCTGTGCTTTGTTTTCCCCATCCCCAGTCACCAGCCCAGCCAAGAGCACCTGAGCTGAACAAACCTGCATTTTCCACAGCAATGCATTTTTCACCCTTGACCTGGCTATCTCGTGCACTCCAGAAACTTAAAGCCATGAGGAAAACCTTGATTTTTAGGAAAGCTAAAAGCTGGAGGAAAAGCTGGAGGTTCAGTAAAGCCTCCCTTCTTTAGGAGTGCTTTAGCTCTTGGTTTGGGATCATGCTAAAACCAGGACCAGGAAAGGGACAAAAATGCACTCCCATGTGTGAATGCACCCACAGAGCAGATTCTGGCTGCCCTTTCCAGTCCTCACACACCCAGTGTCTGTTTTATTATTTTAACCATTTTCCAGGATTTCTGCTGTGCAGCTAATTTTCTTTAATGGGTATGAACTGCCACCAGCCTCTCAACCTTAAATGACCATAATTCCCAACAGAAAGCACTTGGCAATTCTCTTTTTTGCCTTCAATCCAAGAACTTCAAAGTTCCTGTGATAAACTACTCAATTATAACACCATCCCAAAGCCCTCTGGCAGCACAATCTGCATATCTTCAGATTGAACATATTTTCATCTCCAGTTTTGCAATGCAGGAAATGAATTCCTGGGACTGGGTTTTATGAAATACACAAATTCCACTAGTTTCCAAATCACATGGGCAAGTATGAACATCACTTCTAAGGAAAGACAAAAACTTCAAAATCATATTCAGCTGAGGTAAATCCATTTTTTAAAAAATAGTACATTTCATCTCTATAAGACTTGTTACTTTATTTCTTCTAATCAGCTGACTTTGCAAAGGAGCATGAGAATTTATTTTTATTTCTACTGAGCTCTAGAAAGACTGGCACACTCTGAACCCTTCACATCATTTAGTTCAATAGAAGAAAAATACTGAAAGCCCTCCACCTGAGAGGGAATAAACAAACCCATGCAAGCAGCCCAGGTGGGGCAGGGCATGAGCAGGAAGGTGCTTTGCAGCAAACTCTCCTGGAGCCCCACTGTGCCCCAAAACTCCAGCAGTGGCCCTTGGAGCAGCAAAGGCCACCCCAACCACAGACAGAGGGGTTGAGGATTTGGAATAATTCACTGCTGTGTGTCCTGTGGGTTTTTGACAGCCCATCTAAAATCCTGGGTCAGGGCAGGCTCTCAGGACAGGAAAGAGACTCTCAGGAATCTGTCTGGTGATGTTTGAGCAGAGGCTGAGACACCTGGGTTTGTTGAATTAAATTAAAGAGGGGGAGATCCTACTGCAAACTATAACCAGCAGCTTGGAGACTGCAAACCCCCTTCCCTGATCTGCAGTGGGAACAAGGCACAGGTGGAGAAACATTAAGAGAGAAAAAAACAAGCCCTGCTACAGCCACCAGCGCTTCCCAAATATTCTGCACAGTTTCAGCAACAAGAACTGCACAGATCCACACAGCAACACTGGGATCCAGCAATGTGGGATACACCTTGTACAAGAGTAACAACCAACCCACTACTCACCATTTCTGAATTTCTGCTGTGGTTGTTGGATACCACGTGTGTGACCCTGGATAGTTTCAGTCCTCAGGAAAATTTAAATAGCAATTAAACTGCCACACAATAGTTGGAGTGTGCAAATCCCATGCTGCAGTCCATTGTAGGTTTGTAACACACCTACACGGCAGCTTTTAATTCAAAAAAGATTGGGTGCTCTGTTCTGATTAGAGAAGGCTTTCAGGTATGAGTCAGACTGTTTTCTTTCTGTCTGAACAATGAGAAAAACGGACTTTGGAGGTTAAGTGCCCTAATTTTGTGAATAAGCTGTCCATTCTTACACCCATGACAGCAGTGCTTGGTTAATAACACACATTAAGTGTCCAAATGATCTGGAACTGCTTGCAGACAACACACTTCTGCCCTCATCCTTATAAAAATAAGAAAAAAAAATATTTGGCAAACTACAAATGTTAAGAAATATCCAGGAGAAAAAAAAACCCCTTCACTTTTTGCAACTTGTGCAGTTGAATTCCAGGCTGAATTCCCCACAGCCGACCGCAGTGGAAGTCACACCAAGGCCCACAGAAAGCAGCATAATGGATTGAGTAATTCAAGTATTCTGCTTCTTCCAAGGAAATACATGTTTGTCTCAGCCTGCAGGAATTCCTGTCTGATAATTAGAGTGTACAGGTTTCATTACCCACATAAAGGAATGGTTATGCTGACAGCATAATGTTTAACAGTGCATTTTACACTCCTGTGTCCTTCACCTCTGTCCCCAGAGTCTGAACTGGCTCTTGATGTGCTCCAGATCTGCTCTGGCAGTGTCACCTGTGCCCTGCTGAAAGACAGAGACACTGCAGGAAGAATGAGAGGGGTGAGGCTGTCCTGGCCCTTCCTTGAGTGCCAGGGCACACCTGGGCTGAAGAGGCACCTGGAAATGGAGCTCCAGCACAGGAGGGAGAGGACAAACACACCCAGGGGTTCAGGAACACTGCCCAAACCTCCAGTGACGGTCTGAGCAAAGTCAGAGCTCATCTGGAGCTCAAGCTGGCAAGGGTCACCAAGAAAAGCTCCCAGCAGTGCATCAGCTGTAAAATAATTCACAGAATGGCTGGGTTGGAAGAGACCTCCAAGATCATCGAGTCCAGCCCATGCCCTAACACCTCAACTAAAATAATAAAATAAGAAACAAGGTGTGATGGCTCAGTGACAGACTGAGGTGCTCAGAGCCTTCCCCAGCACAGCCTCCCATGTTCTGGTGGCCAAGGAGGAGAGAAGAGCCAGGAGGGGCAGGGGATCAAGTCAAACATCCCTTGAGAGCTCCTGGCCAAGGCTGCAGGGAGACAGGACACAGCTGCTGGGGCAGAGACCAGGCTGGTACAGCCCAGCCTTGCCCTGACACCTCCAACACTGGCAAAGCTCACCTCTGCCTTGGAAAGGTTAAAAAGCACAAAATGGCAAAGGACAGGCTGCTCAGCAGCAGCCCCAGTTTGGTACTGGAAAAGTCACTGAAAATACTACAGGAGGCAATTTCTGCTTTTCCAGACCCAGACAGACATTTTGTGTCTGAATTCCATGTTCTGGATGCAATGTTCTGAATTCTATGTGAATTCCATGTTCTGGATGGAATGTTCTGAATTCTATGTGAATTCCATGTTCTGCTTTGAGCAGAGCCTGAGCCAGGAGACCTCATGAAATCCCTTCCGACCTTAGTGATTGCATGAGTCTGCATTTTCTGCAGAGGAAAAGGTAAAACAAGTATTTGTTGTCTTTTGTTTCAGGGTGAGTTCAGGGAATGGCAGAAAACTTTAAATATGAAGCATAAAAAATAGAAAATGCTTTAAAATACAGCTGCTACAGAAACATGGTTTAATATGAAGATGGGGTGTGCACATCATAAAGAGCAGAAAGTACAGTTCTGTGCCACGTTAGCTCAAGCATCATTTCAATTCATACTAAAAATTGAACCCCAAGGTTAACAACTGCACACACAAAAGGTCACTTCTTCACTTCTTTTCAATTCTTGATCTTGTTTAGCCATTCCTACTAAACTCCTCCAACTGCAGCTCTTCTTCCCTGTCCAGCTGGTAGCAGGGATTTCAGGTGGCCAGCCCAGGCCAGGGCTGCTCCAAAGCTCAGGCAGAAATCAGAGCAGCTCAAGCATTCTCTGGGCCATATTTTCACTCATTCACCACATGGACAACCTCATCAGGATATCAACAGAGATGTGCTTCGGTGTTTGACACTTCTGGACTCATCTGGGCAAAAAGCATTGCTGCAAACTTCAGCAAAACACACTTTGCTTTAATTTTGTGTTTCACTTAATTGTGCTGTGTGACTGAATGGGTCACAGTGAAGAAACTGCAGTGTTTGGGTGTTTTCCACTAATGCAGACAAACTGATATTTCAGACTTGCAATATTTCACACCTGCTCCTCACTGCTGTAAATCCTTGATAACTTGGGAAGACATCCCACGAACAAACAAATTATTTTAGTGAAGCCTGGCATGAAAATCAAGCCTTGATTTCATCACCCTGCTCACTTTCAGACATGCACAGACTAGAAACCCTTCCCAGATCTTTTCCTGGAAAGGTAAGAGAGATCTCTGTTTATGTTTGGGGTTTTTCTTTTTGTTGCTGTTCAGGGCTTTGGGTTTTTAATGTGAAAAGCATCCAGTTTCACCAACTCTATTCATTCCTAGCACCAGCACACTGAGTGTAACATGTCTGCAGAGGCCACTGAGGAGCAGAGGAAGCCAAAATGTTGCAATAAAATGTGTAGGACGGTTTTAATATGTAAAATGAATTTTGAAGGAAGGGTTGTATTGACTTGATGTTAGCAACCAGATGTTGCAACCAGTTTACAAGCAATTTTCTTCACTCTTGAGTGGATTCCCACCTTCCTTGTCCCCCATCCTCATCCCACTTTTGGTTTTTTGCATGCTGTAGTAAAGCTGAATTGATTTCCCAGTGTTTGCTAAATGAACACAAAACTCAAGTTTTCCTAAAGCCTTTGCACAGAAATCTGATGTTTCAAGTTACTGAAACTCCTTGTGCTTATAAAACCACTTTGTACTGACCCTGCTGCATCCAGGAGGGCTATGGAAGAACCAGCTTGGAAATTATCTATTCTATAAAATGAAGTTAATATTAACTGGGATTAACTGGGAACAATCCATTTTCATCTTCTAAAAAAACTTCATAAGCCATTAGCTAAAAACTTTCCAGAGAGGGAAAAAATGAAAATAAAACCACAACCAATGCCAAACTAACCCCCAAAAAATCCATAAAACCCTTCTGACTGCTCCTTATCTTCTCCTGCCTTTTCACATGTTATCTATTAAAACTCAAAGCTCCAAAGGATCATTGGGCTGTTTCCTACACTTTCACATTCTTATCTGGGAAATTTATATCCAGATGTGTGTTTTCATCTCTCTCAAGAGCCAGCCTTTCCCTTAGGGCCTTATTTCTCAGTATCTATTTCCACTTCTGGAAAACAAGTTCTCTTTGCTCAAGAATTTCCCTTCCATCATTTTTATTTTTCCACCTCCTTTTTCTGGTCTCCAGCAAACCTCCCTGCTGCCTTTACCTAGGCATTTCTGAAATGCACAATTGCCTCACAGTGAGCTCTCCCTTGTGCCCAGCTGTGCTCTCCAAACCCCAGCTCCAACCAGCTCCACCACTTCAGGAGGATGAGACTGCCAGGGCCTCTTCTCACCACTGCACAACAATTTCACACAAGCTTGTGACCCAGAGGCTCCCACATTGCTCACTGGTGCTGTAACCACTCCTGCCCACCCCAAAGAAAGGTGTTTCATCCAGGTTTGGCCAAAATCAGCATTTCAAAAAAACCTTCCTAATATAATGCCTCCCCAGTCTAAACAAAACCATCACACAGACCAAAGCCAAAACTGGAGAAAATCCCTAATTTAAGTTCCCACTAAAGTCCAGGCAAAACGTGCTCCAGGACAAACAGGAAGGCACAAGACACAAACTGGACTCATCATCCCCTTGCTGGAATTTCTCAGAGTCAGATTTAAACAACACAACTGCTTTAATTAAACATTGCTGTCTCCATAGCTGTGGACAAGCAGTGCATCCATATGCAGGATTACTTTAATGGGCTGGATGTCCTCTGGTCACATCTGCTATGTGAACTTTTCATGCTACACACTCTGTCCTAAACCAGAGAGAATGGGCAAACTGCTGTTTGCTGTTTCCTTATGGGGAGAGCAGAAAAAATCATTAATGTAAAGTTAAATTATATTCTTACATAGGGAAAGGGTAACAATGCAGGATTTCTTTGTTCTTTCACCTTGAATAAGACAGCACATCCCAAGGAATGCAATATAAAATTCTAAGGAAGAGTCTTCCATTATTGGATAAGCCTTTTGTAATCTTTAAAGGAAAAGTGAAGTTAGGAATTGGAATGTTTTCTATTTTGGGACAAATTATTTGTGGAAAAAACTTTTCCAAGTAAAGTCAAATTTTTTCATTAGTTTGGTATCTTGTAACATATGACCCTGCTAACACCAAAACCCCTCTTAGGCAGACAGACAACCAAGTACTACTTCAACTTAAAAAGCTGCTAAAATATTTGAAGTGCTCAATATTGCCCAGTGCATACCCAGAGAAAATGTCAGAGATGACAATTCAATAGGACAGTTTTGCTAAACTGCCTTAAAATATTTGGTTTTACTCAGAGCTGAGAAAGTGAGGAAGGCTCACAACTCATGGTATCCTTTGAAACTTTCAGGATTATTTATTAGGTACACCAGAAATAGCTCACAGTCTATTAACACTTGTATTCTGCACCAGTTAATTACCACACTCTTACCTGCCACAGCAGAAAAAGACCAAGAGAAAAAGCCCAAGGATTCAGGAATAGTCCCCTAACAATTAGCATGCACCTTGCTTCTGCTATCAGAATGTTATATTCCTAATAGTTACATGCTTATCTTTTAACACATTTCACAAGAAAGTTGATTTCCAGACTCTATTCTGTGCCTGTCTCCCCACAGTGAAATAGCCAACCTTGACAGAACCCAGCTCTTGAAATAAAGCTTGGAGACACACATTAAAAGCTGCATTTGATTGTGCTGTGATTTTGGAGATCAGAACCTCAGCTCCACTAATATGAAATTTATTACCATTTCTGTTATCATGCCTAGGAGCACCCTTACAACAGCTCAAGATTCCTTCACACTGTGCAAACAAAGATTTCCCAAGGGATTTTCTGGAAAGCAAAAAGAGCAAAGGGAAGGAACAGAACTGGTGAGTACAGCAGGCACTGCCCTCAATTAAACACAGCCCAACTTGCACTCTGTATTTTCAACTGATAGAATTAAAATTACAGTCAATTTTAAGTTTTGTAAAACAAACTGTTGGCTTTGGGTTTTTTTTTTGGTTGATATTTTTGGGGGTTTCTTTGGGTTGTTGGTTTTGTTGTTGTTGTTGGTTTTTTTGTTTGTTTGGGGGTTTTGTTGTTTTTGGGGGGGGTTTGTTTGGTTTTATTGGTGGGGGTGGTTTTTTGTTGTTGTTGTTTTGTTTGGTTTTTTTTTTAAACAAGGTCTGTTCCTCTCAAGAAACAGCATCAGAATGGAATGAAAAAAAGAATTAATCTATCAGAAATGGAGTTCAGCACCATCCTCCGCCCACATTTTCTGCAAGACCCTCGACAGGCTGTTAAAAATGGGTTACTGACCCCCAAACCATTGACCTCCAGAGCAGCCTGTCCTCCCCTTCCACGGAGCCCTGGCTGAACCAGAATCACCAATCTGTGCCTCTCTAAAAGCAAAGGTGCAGAGAAAACATCCTGAGAAACTGCAGGAGCTCCTGTGGCCTGTGCTGTGGGCGACTGCAGGGATGCAGAGACAGCACAGTGCCACCACTGTGTCCCCACACCACTAAAGAGGGGCAGTTAATTCCCAAATACAACATTAATTCCAATAATTCCCAAATACAACATTAATCCAATTAATTCCCCACTATAACATGAATACAAATTAATTCCCAAATATAACATTAATTCCAATTAATTCCCAAATCCAACACTGCTGCCCCAAACCACACTGACCAGAGCAGCCAGTGAGGCACCACCAGGGACAAATATCTATATATTATAGAGATATTATAATATAATTTATATAATCTACTATATATTTTTGTCCTCAGTGCTGCTGCACTCCAGCAGCATTTACAGGTGTTTGAGAGCTCTGTCAGTGCCCTGCTGCTAATTCCACCAGGCTGATCCCTCTCCAGGCAGCTGAAGCAGGAATAAAGGCAGGCACAGCATCCCACAGGACTCTCCTAAGGAGTCCCTTGGACAGAAAGTTAAGAATCATTTCTGCAACTGTTGAGGAAAACAGGTAAAAATGAACTGCTGAGAACATCAACTCTATAATCAACTTAGAAGAAAATTTCAGATAGATTTTGAAGGCTGGTCAATGGAAAGTAAAGACAAGATCAGCTTTAAAACTGAGTTTTCTGCCTCATTTTAACCATACTCATGTTTACTGTAAATGCTCCCTTCACCAGTGACAGCAAAGGAAATTTGAAGCAATGGCTACAGTCTCATTTCTACCTGAGAGACAAAATTAGGGTCTTAGAAAAAGAAGTAGATCACAAATAGAAAGGTAAAAATCTAATTAAAAGCTCCAGAAATCTATCAATCATAAGATTAAAATCATCTATTGCAGCCATCAAACAGATGGTGTAAAAGCAAAACACAAAAATTTATTCTGACAGAGACAACTGACAGACCAGATTCAGTTGCAGGGGGAAAAAAAAAAGCTGAAAATAACTGGCAGAGGTAAGAATCAATCTCTTAAATTCTCTTTTCTGTGGAGATGGCCTTCAACTCCATCTCAAATTTACTGAGCAGAGAGCACAGACCTGCTCCCCTATCCTTGATGTGTTTAATGCCATTAGACAAACTGTCAGTTGCTTACAAGGCCATTTGCTGATGGGGAAGAAGCAGTTCTTGCTATTGACAAGATCCATTCAAGATCTTAAATGATGATATGTCTGACTAGAAAACACTGAAAGCAGGCTTGGAAATAAAGCATTACAGATCTCTGGAGAAAAGACTTGAAAAATACTGAAAACAGAGCCTGGGCCATATTGCAACCCAAACATGACTGGAACCCAGCCTTTTCTTAACCTAAATGTGATTTACACAACAAACAAAAAAGTAGAATTGATATTGCTTTGATATTGGCAAATTGTTGGTGAACATAAGAGGGATGGGAGTCACCAGAGCAGTCATAGATCAAAATCCATACTGGGTCATGCCAAAGCAATGAGAATAAAGAATCCACACTGTGTCATGCCAAAGCAATGAGAATAAAGAATCCACACTGTGTCATGCCAAAGCAATGAGAATAAAGAATCAATGAGAACTTCTGGAAGCTCCCTGTGACCCCAGAGCAGAAAGGAGCCAAGGACAGGAGACATTTCCACCAGCCTGACCCTCAGACCTCACAAGAGGACAGGGCATAAAACTGTTATAAACTATTATAAAACCATATATAAAACTATGATAACACTTTCTGAACACCACTGCCCCATCTACATCCCTC
This sequence comes from Agelaius tricolor, assembly GCF_023055355.1. Lineage (NCBI taxonomy): Eukaryota > Metazoa > Chordata > Aves > Passeriformes > Icteridae > Agelaius > Agelaius tricolor. Next base: position 4,368,239 of record NW_027269278.1, on the reverse strand, counting down.
TAACAGGATGGACAGACAGACAATGCCCTGAAGGAACCTCTGCCCCACGTCCCTTGCAGTCAGCCCTTCTCCATCATGTTGCCAACACCATTCTTGGAAAAGCTTTGCCCTTTGAGGTTCACTTTGGCTTTGCTCCCCAAACTTACGTTCCTTCCTCACCCAAAGTGAGAAACTTCTGCATCTCCTCCTCCCTGTTTTGTCCTGCAGGATGGACAATAAGCCCAAGAGGAAAAGAGAAGCCCTTCAGAGAGCTGTGGGACCCCAAGATGTGTGAGGGGATTCCCACAGCTGCTCCACACTGTGGAATCCAGCAACACAAACTTCACCAAGGGTTTGGGGAAAATCATGCTTCAAGTCATTGGGGCTGTTGGCTCCTGGGAGGGAACACATCCTGATTCACAAACTCACTTCTTTACATGAAATCACTGAAATTACTCACTGAATATCCTGATTAGAGCCAAGTTCTTTGTCCCTATATCATTATCCCCAAACATCTTGTGAGATTTCTGTGAGACAATCATTTTTCTCTGCTCTGTGGAGGTTGAGGAATAGCCTAAATACTCTTGAAAACACAGACAACAAATATACAACAAATGCAGTCAATGTCCATGCAGGAAAAGCTACTTTTGTTTCAAACATGGCTGGAAATGTTTGTATCCTGGCAGTGACATGGCAAAAGATGACAGGTAGGTCTCACTGTAAAGGTCAAATGACAGTGTAAAACACAAGGAGTTTTATACAACTACAGTGCCAATAAAAGAGTGTCAGGATTTACTTTTTTTATTGGCCTCACATCCTCACAGGTAAGCTGCACCTGTAGTTTTGGCTACATGCTTCCCCAAACCCATGCAGTGCACAAATTCCAGGGATATGAAAACAATATCATCATCTGCATTTCAGGACTTGCTAAAAGACAACAGCTGCTCTTCAGAGGGACAATTTTCCTTTGGCCTAATTCCTTTGCATGAATCAATACCCAGCTGTAAAAGTAAGAATATGAATAAAAGTAAATAGTTTCAGAGAAGCTCATTAAAAAGTCCTGCAGGAAGTAGCCTGGTCTCTTTCATCTCAAAATCTAATCCAAATTTGTGCAAATAAATACAGGCAACATGACAATGGCCACTGCTTGCTTCTGCAGCTACCAATTTACAACAGCTAATTCCATCCTCCTTCCTGCTCCCATCACTTCAAAACCATGTCACAAATTTAATAGCACCAGGCTGATCCTACCCAGGTTTGTGCCAACATGCACTCAAGCACTGCTAGTCAGAGTTACATTAGGAAAAGGGAATTATCCCCATAAAATCAGCGAATTCAGTGGAGTTTTCCCAGGATCAGTCCCTCCAAGAGCAAGTTTTCCAAGTTCAAGCCATGTACATCCACTTACTGACACATGACCTAGGGAAAAAAATATCTGAGAAATGCTCCATGCAAGGTTTTGGAGACAATTACTACAAACAAATGAGTGGTAATCCCCAGTGGGAAGAACTCTAGAAAAGCAGAATGTCATTGTAAGAGTCACATAATTATATTTGCATGTGTTGAACATCTCCTTCTGCAGGAATATGGAAGCATTCAAGACAGGAGCTTAGATTTAATTTGGAGACAGAATTGAGGAAGTTGAGGACTTATTACAAGCCAGAGCAGCTTCAGCAGCTCCATGCACCTAGGCCAAAACCACCATAATAATATATTTGTGTAACAGAAACCCCAGACCACATGAAAACTCAGGAGTAAGCAGATGACTAAGCTTCTAAATTGCACCTAAATGTGGACACACTCAATTTAGCTGCTCAGACAAAGCACAGAACAGATTAGTCCTGCAAGCTTTATCAATTTAGCAAGGTAAAGAATCCTTCAAATGAAAGGCAAAACAAAGCAATGACTAACACGGGAGAGCTATCAATTAAACAAGAGCCTAAGCCACCAAACAAACTCATCAAGAACTCAAACATGGTTCAATTCCCCAAATAAGCTTTTATACATATGCAATGTGCTGCTAACAGACAGGGAGATAAGCAGACATGAATGGGAGGATTTCACAAAGGCTCATGCTTCACATTCAAACTGGAGGCAGACACTGACCCAGAGGACTCCTGAGCACTTTCCCAGTATCACTGGGTCCTTTCAGAGCCCAAAAACTCAACTCAGCTATCAGGCTTTGATCTGCCCACTGCATTTATGCATCATCTCAAACTGAACGTGGCTATCAGCTTTACTAAGTGTTATAAAGAGCCACATGTATAATATTTTACATATATAGAACACGTTCCACTGAAGGAAATTATATCAATAATCACATCTGAGAAGTGAAGCACCACTAAGGAAACCCTGATTATGAGAGTTTGATGGAGCAATCCTAAGGAACATTTCAGAAAGGTAAAATATTTGGGATTCTCATGGATGTGTTTACATATCCCTAAATTTTCTTTCTTTATTAGGTCAAATGTCTTATCAGTTGCCCAGCTAAAATATAAGAACCACTGTGCCCACTCTAGGAGTTGTCTAATAAATTACCAGTTTTTCTCCAAAACACAAAAACCCTGTCCACTTCTATTTTTGGTGAGGTGCTAAGCTGCTCCCAAGTGTGGGAGGGATCAGTGAATACTAACAACAACCACAAGGGCAGCTCTGCCACCCTGCTCAAGGACCCCTGTGCAGCACCACATTCTGCAACATGAGGAAATATTGTAAATATGGAAGATGATGCCTATCCCGAGCATTCCTTCTCCAGAAAAAGCAGAATTGGAAGTTGCTCCTGGAAGTGACAAGGATTTGTTTCACCACTTATTTTCTCCAGACTGAGTAATTTCACTGTGCAGCAGGACAGTTTTCACCTCTTTTTAGTTCTTCCTGAGAGGTGAGCCAAAGCTTCCATCTCAGCCACACAATTAGAAGGCTATCATAGAATGTAATCACAAGGTAAAAACTGCAGCACAAACCTAACACTGCTTGCTATATTTGCAAAGTTGATATTAAAGATCAGTCTGTGTAAAAATTAAAAACAGAAGTATGGGATTGTTTTATAACTCTGTTTCTGTGATCATTGTTAATCTGTGGATTTCCTTCAAGGTAGAAATCACAGGTACAAAACCTACAGACCTTCAAAGTGTTCAGGAAAAAAAAAAAAGAAATCAAGTATGCATCTCATTTCTCATGAAGAATCAGTAATCAAAGCTAGTTCATTTAATAGAACTTCTCAATAAGAAATTCTTTTCCCCCTAAAGATATTTCCCATTGTTTCCTTAATGTCATATTTTCAGTTTTCCTGGGTTTCATATTAACACAAATTTGAATAATATTTAACTTGGCTCCATTAGCCCAAACAATCTGTAACATTTGTCCAAACATAACTCTAAAAGCTCTGTGGCAAAATATTTTAAGTGGTGCCATTAGATCTTTTACTAATTAAAGCAAAAAGTTTCCGACTTGAACAGGTACGTAGAATTTTTAGCTCAGGAGAATGCAGAGAGAAATAAATGCCTTTCCAGAGCATAACAGTTTAAAAAGGCACTTCGTGTGTGGCCATCAAGAAACTTGCTAAAATTATTTTCTCAACATATAAACATTTCCCCGAGATTAAAAATATTTTTGTGATTTCAGATATGATCAATTTGGTCTTATTTACATGCTAAACATACGAGTAAGAAGATTACACACCAACCCACTGTTATGTCATAAATAGTTACAGGTTGCTGTGGACCACAGGGCAGATACTCTGATATATCCTGTGGCTGACTGATGTTTCACCCATGAGCAGAATTTACACTCAGAGTCTTTTTCTCTCTGCTGCTTACATCAGAAAGCCCAAGCTGGTGCAATTAGTAGGAATCTAGATTTGAAGAAACTGATACAAGCTTTAAAGCAGTTGTAATGAAGATGTTGATGAACTCTACAAAAGCAGTGAGAGGCTCACAATGGACTGACAGAAATGAAAACTGAAAACAGTATTTAAAATACAGATTAAAGTGTTACCACATTACCTTCTGCATCCTATTTCCACAAGGTTTCAGCCACTGAATAATCCAACAATACGCTATTTATATATGTAAAAAAACCCCAAACAAACCCTCCAACACAGCTACATTTCACATTTATCAGTGGTGGTATCTCTGAGGTTAAATGTTCAAACTGAATATTGTGAAATCGCTACTATTGTTCTTTTCACAGCCATTAATCTAAAATTTAAATCTGTAAATAACACCAAAAAGAACAAGACCAAGACAATGATTATGCTCTCCTTCATTCTTTTTAACACTTAACCTGCCAAGGCCAAGAGCCTTCTTCTTCTGGCTCAGCTTCCTGCAGCAGGCAGGGGAAGTTCACATCTCCGATGTTCATTCTCACAAATGAAACCCAGTAACAACATGAATTCAGCCCCCCTGAAACTCCAGCTACAACAAATTACCATTTATGAAATGGCTCTCAGGTGGCCAACTAACCTTGTGCTTGTGAATCACTTCAACCTGCAATTTCAAAGTTTCATTCTAGCCTTTAACTCTTTAAGCCATTCACACGCCTCACCAGCGAAGCACACAAACCACCCGTGTTATCACACATTCTTGGCATGCTCCCCTGGTACTGGCTTCTTGTGGGGTTTGTTGTTCCAGATTTGGGGGTTTTTGGCTCTAAAATGCCAGGTTGCTACCCACCAATTTTAGAGGACACAGTTTCAGGCACAGAAGTTAAGGTTTCTCTAGCACTGACATCTGAAAGCTATTGCTCACACAGCTGAGGTTAAAGGAGGGCTGATACGGCCACAAAACATTAAAGGTTGTAGAATAGTGTAGTAAGAAAGCTGCATATTGCTATCATTTAAGAGCTCTCAGCACTATAAAATGCATTTAGAAACAGCCAAGCATTCTATAAAATTTCATTCTGGGACAGAACTTAGCCTTTAGGAGTGCTCTTTGCACACAAACTTTGTTTGCTTAGTAACCTCATCCAGCTTTCTTCCTCGGAGGAAAAACTGCCTGAGAATTTGAAGTTTCCCCAAGTCTATGACCCAGAAGGAAATAAAACAGGAAGTCAGGCCATACAATCTACAGCATTTGCTTACAAGTTCAAAAACATTTTAAGTCAGGGGCTAACCCACAGGAGGGGCAGCCGAGTGCGCTCTCCTGGGGTCACCGGGAGCGCAGCGCGCTGCACAGCCCGGCCGGGCTCTGATTACCGTTCCTCCCGGGACATGGCCCTTTAACAGTGCCCTCTGGATGTGTCCCTCTAACATTCCCCCCCATAGACATGTCCCTTGAATACCCTCTCCCTGGACATGTCCCCTTAACATTCCCCCCTGGAATGAACGTGTGCGTCCCTTCAACATTCGCCCCATAGACATGTCCCTTTAACATTCCCCCCATAGAAATGTCCCTTTAACATCCCTCCCTGGACTTGTCCCTTTAACATCCCCCCATAGACAAGTCCCTTTAACATCCCCCCTGAATGCGTCCCTTTAACATTCCCCCCATACACATGTCCCTTTAACATCCCTCCCTGGACTTGTCCCTCTAACCTTTCCCCCATGGACATGTCCCTTTAACATCCCTCCCTAGATGTGTCCCTCTAACATCCCTCCCTGGACGTGTCCCTCCAACACCCCCCCCGGAATGAACGTGTCCCTTTAACACCCCTGCCTGGACGTGACCCTTGAACATTCCCCCTCATGGACATGTCCCTTGAACATGCCCCCCTGGACTGTCCCTCTGACATTCCCCCCCATGGCCATGTCCCTCTAACATTTTCCCCCATGGCCGTGTCCCTCTAACACCCCTCCCTGGATGTGTCCCTCTAACACCCCTCCATGGACATGTGTCCCTTAAGCACCCCTCCATGGACGTGTCCCTCTAACACCCCTCCCTGGATGTGTCCCTCTAACACCCCTCCCTGGACGTGTCCCTCTAACACCCCTCCATGGACGTGTCCCTCTAACACCCCTCCATGGACGTGTCCCTCTAACACCCCTCCCTGGATGTGTCCCTCTAACACCCCTCCCTGGATGTGTCCCTCTAACATTCCCCCCTGGATGTGTCCCTCTAACATGTTCCCCCCGGCCGTGTCCCTGTCTCGCACCGGGCACTCTCTGAGCTGTGCCATCTGCTATGCATTAAGGCACGTCAGAGACGCCGTCCCCTGCACCGAGCGAGTGCCAGAACTCTATCAGAGAACTCGACTTTGCTTTCAGCTTTCTCCCTAGGAACTCACTGAGCGAGTAAAAACAGTCAGCTAAAAAAACTCCCGAGAACTTTCAGTACGGGGGATTCGCTACGAACACATTCATTATTCTCCGTGCTCCCCACAGCGTTACGTTGCTATCATAAACCCTGAGGCAGATTAAAAATTGAATACCCCGCTTCCCCGCAGCAGCTTAAAACAGAAATTAGAGGCTGTTTAATGTGACTTCTCCGTTTGAATTAGTTTATGGAAGCAGCCGGTTTTCCATGGTGATGAAATCACCATGCTGAGAAAGTAAGGAGAAACTGCTACCAGCCGCCAGGTGAAAACATCCAGGTTTCTAATTGCATATTAAATTGGTGTTTGCACTGACAGCGATTACAGCCGGGAGCACTCCAGGTACAGCTCCGAACTCCATTTCAAGCAAGTCACTGCAAAACCCGATCAGGCGGCAGCTGAAAGTTCCCGAGAAACTCTGAACCCGATCGTTTGTACAAAGGCACAGCGGCAGGAGCGCTGCAAGTCCCGAAAAGCTCCTCCCCTTCCCTCCTGAAAACATTAATCCGCGTTGGATTGCTGAAACTCCTGTTACCGAGTGCTCTGCACTGATAGGCAGGTGTTGGGAAACTCGTCCCAGGTGTTGCTACAAGTGCTCGAGAAGCCCTTAACGGTTTTTACTTACAGTCTCTCCGCGTTCCTGGGAATATCCCTCGGCACAGTTTTGAGTCCCAGTCCATGACAATCCACGTTGGAAGCAATACACGTACACTTATGCGGGCATCCTCCAACAGGCATCCAACTCACGGAGCTCCAAAAGCTCAGGATCGTTCCAAGGCACAGAAACGCACTTCTCCCACCAGACAACATGGTTCTCGATGGCTTCAGTGGGTATAAAAGTGAGCGAGAGCAGCCGGCCCCTAAAGATGAAATGCCTCTAAGAAAAAAGGAAAAAGAAAACAAGAGGCTCTTAGTACAGCCCAAGGGAACCCACCACTGCCATCATCGCCGGAGCACCAGCAAAGCTTCAAAGGCGCCCGAGAAGGTCACGTTAGGTGGAAGAAGGTGGGGAATTGCCTTTCGGGCTCAGGTTTCTTTCTGTTATCTACGAACGGTACCAGAAGGCAGATAGTTTAACAGAGCTCGAGCCAGATGCGTCTTCAGATGAAAGAGAACCCGGGAGCGGAGGCAAACACACACAAAACATCCATCAGGAGCGGCGGCAACCTCCAAAACAGCCTCCTCCGCTCTGCACCGCCCCACCTGGGCCGGGCAGGTAACCCGCGGAGGGCACGGCCGGGGCTTCGCAGCGACCCCTCCGCCGCGGGCCCGCCCCCGCCGCGGGCTGTGTCGGGGCCGTGCGGGGCTGTGCTGAGCCGTGCGGGGCTGTGCTGTAGCTGTGCTGTATCTGTGCTGTGGCTGTGCCGTGCCGGTCTGTGCCGAGCCGTGCCGGAGCAGCGCTGCCGCCGCTGCCGAGCGCGGAGCGGGGATGGAGCGGGGCGCGCCCCCCCCGCCGCGCCATTGGCCGCCGCGCCTGACGTCACCGCCCGCCCGGCCCGGGCCCGCCGGCCGCGAGTTCGGGACCCGCGGGGACCGGGACGGGGATCGGGACAGGGACCGGCAAAGGGGCCGGGACAGCGCGGAGCGGAGCCGGCCGGGCACAGCGCGGAGGGCACCCAGCGGCGCCTCGCAGCCCCTTCTTCCCTTCCCCGCCCGGCGTCGCGGCGGGGGGACGCGGCTCCCGGAGCGGGGACCAGCCCCCCCCGGCCCCGGTTCGGGTTTCGGGAAGGAACGTGCGGGCAGGAGCACGGGAACGGGCGCGCAGCGGCTCCGCGCTGCCCCTGCGGCCGGGGAGGCTGCGCCGCCTTTTGTTGCCCGCGTTCGCTCTCGCCGAGTACCCCCTGGCGGCGGCTGCTCGGCCGGGGACACCGGGACTGCACTCCCTGCACGCTGCCGGGGACATGGGGACACCGGGACACCCGGGCTGTGCTCCCCGCACACCGCTCCGGGGACACGGGGACAGCGGGGCGCTGCACTCCACACAGCGGTCCGGGACACTCGGGCTGTGCTCCTCGCCACTGCGCCGGGGACACGGGGACACCCGGGCTGTGCTCCCCGCAGCACACCGGCACCGTCCCTGTCCCACTGCGGGGACACCCGGGCTGTGCTCCCCGCACACCGGCACCGTCCCCGTCCCACCCGGGCTGTGCTCCCCGCACACCGGCACCGTCCCCGTCCCACCCGGGCTGTGCTCCCCGCACACCGGCACCGTCCCCGTCCCACCCGGGCTGTGCTCCCCGCACACCGGCACCGTCCCTGTCCCGCCCCAGCCCGAGTGCCTCCCGTCCCGCCGCTCCGCTGGGGTCACTGCTGGGCTTCGAGCACCGAAGTTCAGCACCAAAAGTCGAAACTTGGAAAAATTTGCTTCATAAGACAAAAGCAGGGTCATTCTGATTTGGTGCGGTTTAAGGCTCGGATGTTTTACCTAAAGAGGGCCAAAAAAGGCAGCACGCCCCCAAAGTCTTAGAGCACTGGGAAAATGGCAAGTCCCGCCACAAGGTATTTTTTTTTAAGGTAAGTCTTGGCCCCTCAGCAGGTAGGGTTGCCCTGTAGTACACCATACACACAGTGACCTACTGACCCAAAATAAAGCTGGTGGCTGCACATCATAAACGTCTGCCTGTTTCAATGAACCTTCTTTCTTATTTCACAGACTTAAAAATAGTTCAAAAGACAGGTTTATGACTAACTGACTTGGGAACACAGATAATCTGTTCTTTATCTGCATCTTTATCCACAAACTTGTGGTGCATGGCTATGGAGTCTAGGCTCTGATCCTGTGGGTGAGGAAGTTCTCAACAAGGATCATGGCCAGCATTACCACAAAACCCTCACAACGCTCCAAAGATTTGACATTGCTAAGTTACATTAGGACTCGCTTCTCAGGTTGTGCCCAAAACGTGCTCTCATCTTTTTTTCTACAAAAATTAAGTATTTTAAGTGAAGGGCTAGTAGGAAAACCACTGTAAGATGTTCACCACAAGCTATGGATATGGCCTTCCTGTTTGCAGTAGCACATCCTAAAGAACCTGTTCATTTCCGGCAATGTTTTCTTCATGTTTCAATTATTGAAGTTTGGAATTACCTAAGGCATTCCTGCCCTCCTGGATAGCTATTTTTGCTCAAACCAGTGAATTGTTCCCCTTCACAGCCAGCAAAGCAGCTACTTGTCTACTACCTTCTGTAAGAAGCAAACATTTGACACTCAAGTGTTTCTTTGTGAAGGCAAATTTGTCAAAGAGCACAAGCAAGACCACAAGTTAACCTTCAACTCTCCTGGCCTTTGTCTGAAAAAACAAGGAAGTTGTTTTTCTCATATAAAAGTGAATTATTTGCATGTAAAACTGTATTTGTTTATAGAAACCACCTTAGTCAAGCCTTGAGATTGAACCCCTTACATAAGGGCCGAAACCTCAGTGCAGTGGCCCTTATACAGCAATATCCAGCCTGTGAGCTCAGTGGCAAGTGACACAAGGTTGGAAAATGCCCAGAGGGACTCAGCTGTCACCCCTTGAGCTTTTTGCTGCTTCAGAAGATATTAGAAAACACTATCCCCACATCCATCCCAAATCCACAGAAACAAAAAGCTTGGGAAGGCACGCATCACCCTGCCTGGATTCCCAAATTAACCTCTCCCTTCCCAGATCAAAAGGCAGAGGGCAATGACTCTGACCAGCAGTGTGAGCAGAAGAAAGGGGCAAAGCCCCAGAGCCCTGTCAAGCCTCACAGTGCCCAAAGCAGCAGAGATAACCAGGGGGCCAGAGCCGTGTCCCTCTCCTTTTCCCTCTCCAGAGCTGAGGCACAGCCAGCTCCAGGCATGTCACCAACACTCAGCACTATCTATTCTGAGGCCAGCACCCTCTGTCAAGTGTGAGCCTACAAGAGATCAGCTCTTGAACAAGGAACAGCTGGTTCAGACCAGGCAAGACAGAAATTACACTGCTTAGGAAGACAAAGTGCTCACAAAGCTCTGAAGTCTCCTGTGCACAGAATGACGGTGTACGCCCTTAGCTCATTCTGACAGTGAAAATACTTTTGTTGGAACCTGACTTCCCTTGGCAGCCAGGCCATCATTCCAAGGAAAGGCTCTTTTGCTGTTCTAGTTCACTAGCAATCATCTTCCCAGCCCTGAAGACAGCCCTAAGGAGAGGCACACACCCCTCGCCTCAGGATGGGGGCACAGGAGCAGTTGGATGCTCAGTAAATAAGATTATAGGTAATGCAGACATCATAGCAAAAAACAATATCCCTAAAGCCTCTTCAACACTGTCATCCAAAGCAGCTGACATATTCCATGCTTCAGTGGTAATTCCTCACAATAAAATTTCCCTGAAAGACAAGTGAACCTGATTAAATGGCAGAAAAACGGATGAGCCAAAAGCCGAGCCTATCCTTGAAACCTATTTAATTTTTATAAAAGCTGAGAGGCACATTCTCCTGCATGCCAGTTAAAACAGCTCTTAAAGGGAGATGGCCACATCATCTCAGGACACACCACAGTGGAGCAGGGTGTTAACTCTGTTGGTTTTCCTTCACACACATCCCATGGCTCCTGGCTCGCAGCAATTGCCACAGGCTGGCAAACAAGTCACTCTTCATTCTCTTTCTAGAGGTCAGCACAGCAAGTGTAACACAAAACTGCACAAAGTTACAAAAGATTGGATAATTTGAATAAATAAAGTGTTTCTTCCTAATATAAATACAAATTTAGGCAAGTTATTTTTAGGAGCCATCTAAAGCTGGACAGCTTTTATCTGTACTATTTCCTTGAGTATTAGACACTACCAACATTTCCATATATGTAAAACCCTTACAAACAAGATTACTATCAAAGGTGTGCTGTCTGCTCAGCAGGGATTTAAATCTTGCCTGCTGCTTCTGCAATAAGAAATATACTACAAAGAAATATAGTTTCTCTTAGTAAATTAGTAGTTCACTACTTAGAACATCTTTGAAAACTGACTAATACATAAGTGTTTGTTTTCAAGTAAGGAAAAAAAAATAGCTTTGTTTTTTTCCCCTTAGCATGGGATGACATTTACTAAGCAGATGTTCAGAGTATATCTATATTCAAGCAGTGCTGCCACCTAAGTACTTCTGTAGCTGCCTTCTCTTGAGAACCCACCATCATCATTTCCTTCATTTCCTTGGAATAGCACCCTCCATACCAGCCTAGGAAAGCTGAGTTCTGGAGCAGGGTGGGCAGAACCAGACAGAACCATCACAGAGGCCAAAAAAAAAAAAAAAAAGAAAAACCAAAATAGAAATCTGGACAATTTTGAGCTTCCAACACATTCTTTGTGAAACACGCAAGCACAAGTGTTTACAGTTAATTTCAAGATAAATGACATGGTGTGTCATACATAACGTCACCGTGTCCCTTGTTGGGGACTTCCTGGGCAGTCGTGCACAGGCACACACTGTGCAGCAAGTGTGGCTTGTCTGAGAAGCTCAGGGCTCGCTGCACTGGTGCTGTGCATGTGGCCTGCACATGTGCAGGACAGCTGATGGCTCCCAAATGCTCATTTTTTAGCATGCACAATAGTCAGTTGTCTAGAGGCCTGATGGGAACTGGTCAGCTGGATGAAGTCCTGAAATCTCAAAGTTTCTGGGCAAGAAGTAAGAGGCATTAAAGGAATCCAAGCATGTGGCACTCTGGTTGAGGAGCAAAAGAGCATCAGTGCTGCAGAACTACCTGCACAGCAGAGCAACCAGGAGGGTGGAGAGGAAATGACTAATTTTGATCACTTCAAAGGAATCAAGCCTTGAATCTTAGCACAAGTTACAGGGCTCTCCAAACAGCTCAAAGAGGAGCTCTCAATCACATCAGACCCATCACTCGGTGCTTCCTCACATGACCAGCCTGATGCTGCATCTCCAACCCCGCCTGATTTTAAATCCTCCGATGCAAGCACCGCGGCAGCAGCGACAAACAGCGAGTTCAATAAAGTCTGCGGGCACATTGCCTAAAAAGGACACAAAGCAAAGCCTCGGGCACGCTGTCCAGGCCGAGGCAGTGGAGCCGGGATTTCCCAGGGGCCGGGACCGGGCTGGGCTCGGTGCGCGCTGTGCCCCGGCCCCGCCCGGGATGCGCGGCCGCTGCCGCTGCCTCGGGGTCGCGGTGCCCTCTCGCGGCCGCAGCGCTGTCCCCGAGCCATCCTCGCTCTTGGGAGCCGAGGAAACAGCGACTCTCCCTCTTGTGAGCCGAGGAAACAGCGATTTGTTTCCTTGGTTAAGGGTGGGTTAAGCCAAGCAAATAATGCTTGCACCCCTGCCTCCGTTTTTAAATATTGTGCCCATTGAAATAAGCACGCGCTGCTCTTAAAATACTGTAAAATGAAAGCAGTCATCGGATCCAAGGCACTACTAAAGGTTACTGCTTCCTCGGAAATAGAGGAAATGTAATCTCTGAAATATATCTGAAATGTATATTTAATATATATTAAATACATTTAATATATAATGTGTAATATATTATTTATAATATACATAATATATAACATATATATTATCTATTACATATATAACATATTACATACCTAATATATAACATATTATATATATAATATATAAGATCTATATAATATTAAATATTTTTTTAAAATTAATTTAAATATATTTAATGTAATATATTATATTAAATATAATCGGGAATATATTAAATATAACCTCTGAAAGCGATTACACAGTCCAGCCAAGGAAAGAAGCTTTATGGGCCCTTCAAACAGGTTAAAATATCAGCAACCTGTGCTAGGAAAGGTGAATTCTTGCAGCAGGGTGGGCAGAACCAGACAGAACCATCACAGCAGCTGCCTGGGGAGAGGTAAGGGGGGGAAAAAAACCAAACACTAAAATAGAAATCTGGACAATTTTGAGCTTCCAACATATTCTTCGTGAAACACGCAAGCACAAGTGTTTAATTCAAGTTAAATTTCAAGCTGAATTCAAGTTAATTTCAAGTTAAATTACACATGGATAAATTACATGAATGCATTCCCACTGGGAGACGTGGGAAGGGGGAAGATGACTCCATGGCAGAAGGGTTCTGCCTCTTTGTTCCCTGGCACACCTGGGATTCACCACATGGGACACAAAAAGCATGGTAACTTTAGGCAACAAAGAATTTAAATGAGATTTCTTCCACTTAAAACAGAGCTCTCATGCACAGAAATTATGTAAGACACCATGAATGAAACTTAAGCCACCTATTTTCTCTCTTGCTTACATTCAGAGACTGAATTGCAATTGTCCTTGAAATTTGGAATTAGTTTATTCTGTCAGTTTAATTCTAATAATGGATGGTATTGAATCCACTTGCTCCTTATTATAGTTTCTAATCTGCTATTGCTTCAGTAGTCAGTAGGAAGTGCCAGAAAGCCAACACTGAGATGGGATCATGCACTTTCACAGCTGCTGAAAATGTTTTAAATGTGTTAAAGAATTTTAAATTACAGCTTATGAAGTAAACAAAAAGTAGTTCCACTAAAAGCTCAGTAAATTGAATTAGGTTTTTCTGTATTAGATTTGTATCCTATATCAGAAACAAGCCTTCCACATAATATCCCCTCTGCTGCTCACCCTGCCATATATTCCATCAGCTCTGGAGCATTAACTATTGAGTTACCTGTCCCATGCACACACAACCTGCTACAGCTTTTTTTGCTTCATGCTCAGCATTTGAGTGAATAAATTACAAAAAGGATGAAAGGACAGGAAGCAAAGCCTATTATTATTTGCTTTTACCACAGAAAAGCCTCCTAATAAATGAGCATTTTCTTCTTAAACCTGCAATCCATAAGAACACAGCTTGCATGAGCAGGCAATACTCGAGACATTTTGTTCTGTTTACAGGGAGTATAATAACCCTGCAAGGAAGTACTAAATTAGTTGGGAACTCTAAATAATTTCAGTACTTATGAAACATATAAAAGGGCAAGGAGGTCACAGCATGGCATCCTTTCAGGCTTGAGGGTGTTACTTTGGATACAGAACATTGCAGGCTTGGCAGTGCTTACAGGAGAGAGTGGAGAGTCAAAGTGTAGAACCCATGACCTTCACTACCACATCAAGGAGGGTTTCCTTGGCTTCAGCTTCTTCTGTCTCAGCTAAAAATTATCACTAAGCAATTTTGAGAGATTCTGCACCAGAGGACATTTAGAGTTTGTTTTGTTTTTCTAATTCAAGGCATAGTTCATTATTCAATGCAATAATTCATTATTCATGGCTGTCTACATCAGCAGTTGTTAAAACTCCCAAACAGTTAGAGAGGCACAAATCATGGCTAGAAATTTAAATGCAGGCTGCTTGCTCCACCATTGAAGTGTGTTAAATGCAGAAGTTTTCAAAGCTGCAGGCCCAGAAGTGAACAAGAGCTACAACTCCAAGCTTTGGATAAAGACTATCAGCTTTATAACCTAAACACTTAAAGTTTTAAATATTTGACTTCTTCTTCTGTTTGGAACCCAAATCAAAAAGATGGGGCAGGATTTACCCTAAATAAGGCCTTTTCACATGGAAAAAGTGTTTATTACCTTGCATTGTCTTAGAGGACAAAACTAAGCTGCAAAATTTGGCATCTTTGGAGAACACAAAGCACTCAAAACTGTTATAAATCACACGTGTATTGTGATTGAACGTTATTAGCACTTGCACTTAGAGCAGTGCCACTGCCACGGTGTGAAATGTTCCATTACCTCACCCTGGATGCTTCACATGACCAATGTGTCAAGCAGAACTGGCTGCTTTTGAAGCATAAGTGCCTTCCTAGAATTTTTGCTTCAAAAGGTGCAGCAAGAGAAGTTAAAATGTCATTTAGCCTGTGCTGGCATCAGGGGTGTGGGTCTTCACCTACTCACAACAGAGTGGTTTCCTACCATTGACTCAAAAAGTTCAATAACGTCAGAAGTTAAAAAATATCTTCAGTGCAAAGCTAAGGCAGCTAAATCCCCATTTTGCCAACACACTCACATTAAAAATTCTTCTGAGCACAGAGAGGAAATATCTAGTGCTTAAAGCAGGAACCAGAAAACCTGGATTTTGTTTTTGTGTTACTTAGGGGCTATGACCTTGGCAAGTCAGCCTTCTGGCCCCCATTTAGTAGTTTGTAAAGATTTATAATACACACCAGGTTATAGAGCAGTCTGAGCTTTTCAAAGCATGTTTCAAGAATTATTTTTTCTGTCTAAGTTAAAATCTACATTAAATATAAAGAACTAAAAGTATTTTGTAAATATGCAATGTTTTATTAATGTGAACATTTTGTGGTCTTTGACAGTAGAAAATTTTTTTTCCCCTTATGGATGTCTTTAATGGATATGGTAATTGAAAGCAAAGTACTGTAAAAAATTCCAACTTTTGCCTGTAAGTGCTTACATATGTATGTACATTGATGTGGAAGGCTGTAGAACAGTATTTTTAACAGTGCTCTTCAATATCTGCTCTGCCTGCTGTATGCAAGGCATGGAACACCACAGAATGAAGGATCCGAGAGCATTTTATGGAATTTTCCACTTCAAAAGATTTGCATATCTGGTTAATTCATTTTATAGATTTCTGCATGTTTGGGCTTTCTAATTTCACATCCCCAACCCCCAGGGGGATAAAAAGGACAAGAAATTTCCCAATGAAACCAAAACCATCAGGACAATACTGTGACCAGCCACAGAGCAGGAAGGATTTGGCTGATCTCTGGGCTGCACAGCCTTCCTCACATCACTAATTCCAAGGCAATACTTGGAAATAAACTCCATAATGGTTATCCTAAGGCATTGGAATTGAAGATTTCAAGCTCAATCTTGCACTTGCTATAGAAAATGCCTAAAACCCATTGGAATGAGGGCAGTCTGTATTCAATGTGGCTCCTAATTGGAAACCAGATACTGTTGGTTTAATGAGGTTGATGGGCACAAAAGACTCCAAAGTGCTACTTCCAATCTTGTTTCTACTTTCAGGCACAAAAACACTGATCTGCTCAGGCTTTTGAAGTATTAAGAGAGTTTAAACATGTTTAAAGTACAAATGAAAGCCTTAAATGCTAACATTCCTTGTTCAAAAGATCAGCAAATAATGTGCTGGGCCTTGAAAGAAAACTTCCTTGTGATCATTGTTTTCTTTTTTTCAAGAGAAATTGTTTAGAAACGTTGGGATTAAAAGGGCAACTATGTTTCCTTTAATGAACATACAAAATATAGAAGCAAAAGAAGAGAATTGGAAAATAAATCTTCTCTTGCTGGTGGCAAGCAGTAGGCCTGATTTCAAACACAGTTTAATTTTATGACACCATTCACTGTCACTGTGGAAGACATAGGAGAAAAATCCTGAAATTATGTAACTTGATATGTGAACTCTCAGGATTCCATAACCTAATTGCTTTTCTATCATTTTCTCTTCAAGAAGTACTGAAGCATTTTATGATTCACCCTCAGCACCCCTCTGCACAGAGAATACAATTTACAAAAGAAAAGGCCTTATGCTATTAACCTTTTACTTCTTGAAAAAGGTCTCTGAATGTCAAAGTGCCAATTTACCCTATAGTGACTCTAAAACCTGGCTTCATAACCACAATGATTTCTAAGCTTGAGGTTTTATGCCTTAGAAACACTCTATACCACTAAAATTATTCTAATGCTGTTGTAGATTACTATCTCATCATGAATAGTCTAAAAAATTTCACTTCATTATTCCCTTTCTTTAAAATGTCTTTTACTAGGACTTGTACCTTCTTTACTGTCTGTCAAATACAATCATTTACCCTTAAGCATGGAGAAAATCAAAATTCACATCACAGGTGGAATTCTTTTCCAAGATGCTGTGCAGAAAACATATTTCAGGTTTCAATACAACAGCTAAATACCTGGCAGCAGCCTTTTTCCTCCATAACTACTGTCAAACAATTATTTAGACCTTCCAATAATTTTTTTTCACTTGCATCATTAATCTGGTTTATTAATGTCTCCTCTTTCTCATTTTAGCTTGGCCAGTGGAATTGTGGTGCCACCCTGCAGGGTGCTCTGCCCTTGCCTCCCACGCCACCCCCAGCAGTTCTGTGTTTCAGGGAGCACAGCTCAGCACTGAGCCTTTTGCCTTTTTCCTAATCTAGAAATGAAACTTGAGATAATTTTAGCAAGGAGGGAATAGAAAAGTGGATCTTGATTTGAAGGCTTTTGTGGACAACTTCCCATAGCTGCCCCTGAAGTCCTTCAAATCAAGATCCAATTTTATATTACCCTCCTTACTCCAATTCTCTGGAGTTTCAAGGCAGGCTGGGATGGGACACAGCTCCCAGGTCGGGGCTGTTTGTGCTGTGACAGCTTTGCCTTCATTCTGCACCAGCTGGTGAACACAAAATACCAGCTGGGCCACTTGGGATTAGTATTTAACCCTCTTGAAATACATGGAACAGGAGACAGTAACCAAGAGAGTGACTAAACAAGCATTAAGCAGTTGAAGATTTGAAGGAACAAAATCCAAAATATATACCACAAAAAGGAAGCAATAGAGTTATTCTGTTACTGGACATTACTATAAACTAAGAAAGTGGAAAGTAATTGCTGTAGGAAGCCTGGATTCCTGGTCACTCTTGATCAGTTTGAATTTAGGATGAATATTTCTCCACCATTTTATTGTCATACAACAGCTCCCTTGTGCCAAAATGTAAGCAGTAATTCCAGAAATAGGACAGAATTTGTCTTTCATAAACAGGCAACCTGGAACAGGTTCGAGTGCATCAAGTGCAAATTTATGTGGTTAGTGGGAATTTTTCTGGCAATATCTAATTATTGAAGTAGCATTTTTAGAGCCTAAAACAGCCAGGAGACAGATTTAGAAAATGTCAGACAAAGGCTTTGAAGTTTCAATTGTAAGTCTAAACTGTTCACTTCTCCATTTCACACAAACAAGATTTTTTTTTTTTTTTTTTTTGACCCAGGATTTTGAATTGGAAATCTTTCCAGTGTAATTAAGCAGAATAAACATGCAGGGGCAAAGGCCAACTCCTGGAACAGAAAAGGGTGTTGGGTTTGATTTGAGATTTTTTTTTTTAAATAAGAACAACATATCCAGTGGGAATATAGTCAAATATTTTGACTACAGTTAACAACATCACTGCTTACTGACACCTTCAGTCCCTTCCTCAGGACATAAATTAGTGCCCAAGTGTAAAAGGCCAACAACTCTGGCTGGTTCCATGTTATGGCATTAACTTCCATTATTCAAACTCAACATTAGCTTCACTTCTCTCTCACATGTAATTTTCCAGTGTTCAGCTATCAGCTCCTGAAGTTTACAAAATACATCCTGAATTCAGAATTACACTTGATGCTAGACACATTCCAGCCAGGTGGGTATTGTGGCAGTAGCTCTGTCTTAATGCAGCTTTTAGGCCAGCCAGCTTGAGCCTTTGCTATCACAAACCTTTCTGCAGAGCCTGGCATCAGGAATTAATACCCTCACCTTTTAGAGATGTCAAATTGACCATGTCCACAGAAAGACAACAGGAAGTGTGCCTTTGTACTTGGTGTGTTTTGAGACAGCACTCAGCCAAATTAGACTGCAAGGTTTCCTTCCAGGTGCTCACCTTGATCCTCTCTGCTATTCCTTATTTTGCTGACATTTCACAAAGATATTCCCAGCAATGCCAGAGCATCTCTGTGCCCTCACTGACCAAATTCTTGGTCAATCTGCTCCTGCAGCTGGGCCACCCCTGCTGTCACTGCCACCCTCTTGGAATTTCAAGCCCTTTCTTGCTCCAAGGTCAGGGTGAATAAAACTCAGGAGATGTTTTTCAAGTCTCACTCTGAAGTTTGTAATAGATATTATCCCTATCTATTACTATCTAATATCTGTTATTAATTGAGTTTGTAATAGATATTATCCATATCTATTACAAACTCATGAGATGTGAGCTCTCTCTAACAAGTCAGGAAAGTGAGCTACAATGGTGTCTGTTCAAGGCTATTTAAGTCCCAATTACCCAATAAACAGTTCACATCTATATTAGTTATGCTTTTAACCCAATTATGATCACCCAAAACACACAACAGACATCCTTCATCCAGTTAGAGAAAACCACCCAGTTTCATGAAGAAGAAGGTAGAAGGTGGAAAAACCAACTAACCCACACCCCAAATTCTCCATCTTGGCTCCCATATATCACCATATACTAAAACCCCAAATCTAAGTGTTTTCACCCTGTAAGATCACACTTCTAACCAACTCCACACCCATAATCCCAGTGTTATTAATCAATTCTGGAAGCCTTCTCCACAGCCCCAGGTGAAATTGCAGAGTTCTCTTGTGGGTCTGTGGCCTTTCAGCACAGAAAGTTTAAAATCCTCAGCACCCAGGGTTCCAACACCACCCCTGCTCCCCAGGCTGGGTATTCAAAGCAGGAGATGCAGCCCAGGGAGGCAGGGGCTCAGTTCTCCCTGCTGACCTTGGTTAGTGCCTGACCAGAACCAGCTGCCCCTGAATTCTGGTGCCAATGCCTTGTTCCAGCCCCTGTTGCTGTGATTTGATTGATGTTATGAAAAAAACATTGCTGGAGACTGGACTGAGGGGGGGGAAAAAGGTTTCTGAAAACTCAAATGAAAGGCATATTTAGTAACATTTTAGGGAGATGTATGCTGATTATAATGCCCTGCTCTACTTCATTTTTTTTTTTTTGCTTAGACAATATTAAATCTCTCAAAAAAAAGCCAAGTATTTCTGTACCAAAGTCACCCAGGAAAGAATAGGTAATGAGAATACCCAGAGCAAGGGGCTTTCTGTGTACATTGAGCCCTCCAAACATGAACTAAAAGCACAGTATTTGAAATCAAGTTTCATGAAGCTACCCATGCTGACACCAACACTGCTGCCCAAAGCCATCCTTTCACACCTGACCATCAGTTTCCCTCAGCTTTCCATCATGGTGCTCTTGGGAGTTCTTGTTATCTGACCTCCAGCCCAGGCTTTAGGTGTTGTAACATCTGGAATTTTCACACTCACTGCAACAACACTCAGAGAAGTTATGGGAATGATGACCCACAATGTAACAGGGAGCCACACACAGGGGATTTCCAGCATCAGTAAGGGTTGGAGCTCTGGACCAACCTGGAATTCCTTCAGTAGGCTCAGGACAGGCATCTGGAGCTGCTGCTGAGCTCCAAGCCATGAGCAAGGCTGAATTCAATGCAATCAGAGCTGAAATTTTCACCTCTGAAAGAAACTTCTCTGCCTTCTATGCTGCTGCAGAACTAAATACCAGGTAGTTCATTATGCTCCAACTGCACAGAACATTTGTCAAGATAAAAGATGGAAAACTCAGAAATGAAAACTCAACTTTATTTATCTTCTTTATGTACAAATATTAAAGAGGAATCATCTAAACAGCAAGTGCAAGAGAGATCATGGCTAAGCTCAGGAGGTACCACAGACTCAATTTTCTTTTTACCATCCTGATCATCATCTCCCAAAGAAAGAAGGAACTGGAAGAATCCTCCCCTTAAACCTGGGCAACACTACCAAGACTAAATTCAATGTTTGAAAGCACTATTCAACCATCTTATTGCTGCCTCAAAAAGCTTTGTGGAAAGAGATCTTTAACTGTGCAAAATAAACTTCTGAAATCACTCATCTAAATATGTACCTATTAGAATTATAGGGATTTTTCTTCCTCAATCCTTCAGCTCTGTGATTAAACACCAGGAGAAGATTTGTTCTTCCTGCTGAAGTTTATTACACATAAAGCCTCATTTAAAATCCTTAAGTACCCTGGCAATAACAGAGCTATTCCAAGAAATGACAGGGAATGGTTTTAGAGAGCAGCAGAGTTACAAAATGCAGACTGAGAAGAAATGCAACCACGATGAAATATGTTAAGCTGTATACTTTGGGCATTACTTGTGTATACAGACACAGAAATACCCAGATTTTCTAGTAGGCCTCTTGACCCATTCCATAGAATTATTGCCAAAATCTTTAAGTGTTCTGGATCTGCTTAATGCAAATATTTTGGTTGTAATTATTGATTACTTCACTCTTTCTTCAGATCTTGGAGACATATTTTGCTTTAAATTCTTTAAAATTAAGAACTATAACATCTGTAAGACTACCTTTATTCAGACTGCAAATACTTTCAGGAACAAAAAAAATAGTTCATAAAAATCACAAGAAAGTTTGTGGCTTTCTGGGGATTTTTTTTTTAGTGGCAATTTTTTGTTTTCTTTTTTAGCTATTAAAGCTGTATTTTACTTTGTTAAAGTTCCATTATTATAATTTTACTATCAGTTCAACATTCATCTGTCAAATTGAATGCATTGCTACAAATTGCTTTTCAGATAATGGATACCTAAAGCTTTCCTTGAACAAGATATTCAAAGTGCATTGCATCCAAATTACCTGCTTTGTAACTGTGTCAGCTTGGAAAATCTTAGGATCAAACTAATGAGTACCTGTATGTGCACATTATTTATCTTTACACACAAAAAGAATAAATCTTGAACCATTACTCATCTGAAAGTGGTTTCCAAGATTGCAGCACAATCACTTCAGGGTGCTCCTGAACTGCAGAGGAAGCTCAGCCCACTTAAAGCACTAAGCAATAAATCTGCAGAGTTATTTCAGCACCCATCTGGATTGGCTTTTGATGCCTTCATGGGTGAAAAATCTAATTTTCACTACCTATTGTTTAACTACCTCTTAGACATATTTTTTCTTTTATATATTCCCTGTAAAAGCAAAGCCTTCAGACACAAAGTAAAAATAAAAACAATGCATCACTTATGAGAATAAAAATCAATACCTTAACTAGATCTTTGCACACTTTCCACCAAGTTATTTTCATCCAATATGGAGGGGAAAAATGCAGAAACTGCAACTTGTTCCTGAATTTATGCACTCACTGCCCTGACAATGATCATTTTCACCTACTTTATTGTGTTCAGTACAGTGTGTCTGTGATCAGTGCTCATCACATTAATACAAAAGAAATTTAAGATTATTTTTCTTGACCAAAATATTCAGGAAACTATATAGAGTAAATGGAAACATGCAATTTAGCCTGTAAAGGTTTATGGAAGGAATGACAAAGGTCACTAATAGTGAACAACCATCCCTTTTCACAGATCTTTACTAATCGATCACAGGTTGTCAACAAGACTCACTGAACTTCGAAAAAGATAGGAATTGAAAGGGATTTTGGAAAATTTTCTCCAATAGCTGCTCTCACCACCACAGAGGGCCCTCCCACCTCTCACCACCACAGAGGGCCCTCCCACCTCCCACCTCTCACCACCACAGAGGGCCCTCCCACCCTCCCACCTTCCCTTTGGAGCATTTTGATGAGCACAAAGTCCAGGAATGAATTCAGCATTTGATATGCTGCCAACAGCAGTTCTCTGCCTACATTTGCTATTTTTTTAGTCTCATGCCACAAACCTCCTTAAGACTCAGTTCCCTGTAGCTGACTCTCCATTCTGAATTTAGAAATTCCAAGGTTAGGCAGAGCTGGCAGAGCTCAGTCATTGTGCTCCATTCTCAGTGTGAGCACACACCCAAATCCCACCTGCCTGAACGTGGAACCCCTGAGCCCCTGCACAAACAGCAGCACAAACTCCTCAGCTGCATGTCAGGAATTCAGATTTTACAGATCCACTCTGCACCAGGATAGTTCTAGGAATTAGCTGTAGCTGCTCAATGTGCTGCAAGAGAGGTGAACTCCTTTCCACATGTGACTCAGGATTCCCTGCCTCAGTGCAGGTAGGATTGGTGCTGCTGTGTGCATCCTTGTCACACACATCTTTTATGGAAAAGCCTTTCCTTAGGATTTTTCCTCCTGAGAAGCTGAGAGGCCTCAGGAACAAAATGTAACCAATGGTTATCTGCTGCTGTGGAATGCAACAGGTGCATCTGGGATTGGGCTCATGGGGTTGTTTCTAATTAATGGCCAATCACAGTCAGCTGGCTCAGACTCTCTGTCCAAGCCACAAGCCTTTGTTATCATTCCTTTTTCTATTCTTAGCCAGCCTTCTGATGAAATCCTTTCTTCTATTCTTTCAGTATAGTTTTAATATAATATATATCATAAAATAATAAATCAAGCCTTCTGAAACATGGAGTCAGATCTCATCTCCTCCCTCACCCTCAGCCCCCTGTGAACACGGTCACACAGCCTCTTCAGGCTGCTCCCAGGACAATGTCACAGCTCCAGTGAAATGCAGGATTGGTGCTGCTGTGTGGAGCCTCTCTGGAGCTTCAGCTGCTCCCAGGACCATGTCACAGCTCCAGCAGCCCCAGCTGTGGGACTGATGTCTCCTCACCTCCCTCCAGCCTCTCCTTGAGGAGCTGCACAGCACAGAGCTCTTCCATAGCCCCACAGGAGCTCATGTTCAGGGGACAGCTGCCACAGAAAGATCCTAATTCCTTGTATATAAACACTGCTTAAGGTAAAATAACCTATCCTGATCACAGCTGCACAACAGCAGAAGAGAAGCCTTTCACTTCTCACCTGAGCAGCACTGCAGTAAGATGAGACCCAAGAAACAGAGGGGAAGCAAATTTCTGTATTTTTTCCCTCCTCATACTGGATGGAAATAACTTGGTGGAGAGTGTGAAAAGATCTAGTTAAGATATTGATTTTTATTCTCATAGGTGATGCATTGTTTTTATTTTTACATTGTGTCTGAGGGCTTTCCTTTTACAGGGAATATATGCCTCAAGGTGACTGAGCAGAAGAGCAAAATGCAGGATGACAAATCGTTTAACAGTGATGCAGAAGGACAAATTCAAGGAACACACAGCAGTTCCCTGGTCCAACACCCATGGTAAGAAAATCTATTTGACAAGGAAACACCCTCAGAACAGCACAGTTCTCACAGTGCAAGAACAAAACAGCCACTGAAAGGCTCAGCTTCAGTGCTAAATCCTGCCCCAGGTAAAATTAATTGATTATATTACTAGAGACCACATCTTCTGTAAGAGCAACCCCACCAAAACCAAATAATGACAATGACATTCTGAGTGAGAACATTTGTATGGTTCAATATGGCCATGAGGTAACTGCTTTTGGCAGAAAAAAACCCCAACCTGTTATGGTGATTTCTTTCAAAATACTCAATTCAAACTAGGCCAGATGCATGCTTTGCTTTCATTATTCACACACATCTTTCAGCTGAGGGTCTGATGTCTTCAGATGTATTGACCCACCCCATAGGAAAAACTTGTCTGGAGAAGGGGCCAGGTGTTAGACTTTCATTGAATGGCACTGAATTGGCAGAATAGGTGTTGGAAATTTCAAACTAAAACCAGAACTCTCTTGTGATTACTTTAGTCCAGTTTTTCCTCCTTTCTTCATATAGAAATTAAGACATTTCTATATGAATCTTAAACTGAACCAAGTAATGAGAGGTGAGTCCTGCTTCTCTGCTCTCCTGGTGTACAAGGCTGCCCCATAGTGATTCTGGCCACCAGCAATTGGATCTGTTCATTATCTGTTAATAATCCCTGTTACATGCAGGGCCTGGCCAAGGCCTGCCAGCCTATCTTCATGGACTTCCTGACTTGACAATTTTTACTTCCAATATAAATGGGAATTTTTTGTAGTCACAAGCAAATATTTGTCACAATAAAAGCACAATTTCTGATAAGAGTTAAATACCTATGTGAAATCTCAAACAATTGTTATTAACAATGCCACAAACACAGCAGAAAGACTGGGAAATATTCCAGCAACACCCTCACTGGACAAGACAGGAAACATTCACCAGCAGGATGAACGAGGTCCACACACTGACTGTGGAGAGGACAGACCTGTTAGAATATTTTGAGTTTCCTTTTGAAGCCAGTTGTTAAGTCACTAAGGTATCCAGCCTCACCCCTAAACCAGCCACTTCCAAAGCAGTCAGCAAAAGTAATCTCTAAATAGGAACTATGTTTGTGTGGCCTTAGGGTTTGTTATTAAACAGAAATAAGGAAGGAAAAATGGACTTATCTTTCACATGTCTTAGCCTTAAACTACTTCCAAAGTCAAAGATAACTAAGTGAAATTGTAAACATGATACACTTAGGAGATAATGCAGAATTCTTATTTTGGGAAAAAACCCCAACAATAAAACCGCCTACAACAATGCTCATTCTATTCTCATTTTTTCTTGTTAAGAAATAATAACTCTTGTGTTACTGAAAAAAAATTATTCATTAATGATGCTTTTGAAAAAAGCACAAGGTAAAACTGTGCTAAGTGTTCCTTAAAAATATCTGTCTTCCTTCCTTCCTGCACTGCAAAACTCTCAGTGTGCTTATCAAATTTCAGGATGAATGATAACACTCTATGCAATCTAAATATTTAATAGAATCACTGCTGGTTTTTATGGAGACACACTGCATATGAAATTATTTGTTACATGAACTCTTAAAATGACTCCTAAAGCTACACTTCAAAGTTGGAATAGAGTGAAATTTCAACTTCACATTAAAACCAGTTTGATTACCATAGACTGAAAAATGCTGGTAAAATCCATACTTCCACATCCCCTTGCAGGATATGCACCATCTTCAATAAAGTTACAATGGTTTAAGATTTAAGGAGATTCTATTTAATGACTAGAATAGCTTGTTGGCTTTGGTTTTTTTTAGTGTCTAGTAACACCTAAACAAGCAATGAGTGATGGATGCTCCCATCAGAAATGTTTATGCAGTAGTCTGGGCATGAGAAATTATCCCAGCAGATTGCAGAGGGAAGTGACAGCAAGAGCTATTGCCCCAAGTGTCATTCAGCTCCTGCAGGTGACATTGTAAATCAGTGTCTCCCAGTGTTCCATCCAAGCAAGGCTGCTCCAGCCATGAAAGCAGCTGCAGAAATAAATGCCAGGGGTGGTGGAACAGTGGGGACTGCAGGAGGTGACAGTGTCCCAAATGTGATCGTGGAAGGGACACTGAAAACTCCAGTTCCATTTGTTGATCGTAGGTATTGCAGTAAAGTAGAAAAACTGTAAAGAAAGGAAAGAAAGGCTTCATAAAATCAAGGCTGCTCTGTTAAAATCAGCAGCTGGCCTTGTCAGGCTGGCCCTTTGCAAGGTCTCATATGAAAGCAAACCTGGTGTGAGCAGTTCATTAGCATAACAATCTATTCCTGGGTGAAAAACAACCAGCACCTCTATAACATGTTTTTACACCATTAGAAAAATGAAAACTGTCTCTCACAAACAACTTTTCCTGCAGGTACACACCAGGGGTTTGAGTGACCAATGAACACAGAATAACAAATTGTTAATAAGCAATAAGGAATTGACAAGAAAGCTATTAACCCAACTGGACTCACACACAAAGTCTGTAAAACTGCATTAAAAAGGAGTTATGTGAGTAAAGAAGGGCTTTTTTTCCACCATGAAAAAATAGAGTCCCATGTGATTTATTCCCATAATAGACCTTTTTAAAGGTGTGATGGAGGCAAGACTACTCTTTTCTGAAAACTTGTTTGTAGCTACATATTAAATAGCTAATATGTAGCTACATATTATCTTTTGAGGAAAAATAATTACACAGTTTACACAGCTGCCATAAGCAGGGAACCCAGCACTGCTGATTTCAGACCCCTGATCCCAACACCACCCCATGGCTGCTGGTTTGGCACTGCTGGCTTTGTTCAGCACAGGTGAACATTGGTTTGTGCCTGTGCCTCACTCAGGGCTGGCACTGCCCCACCAGAGCACCCACTCTGTGCCTGCTTGGAAGGAAGGGGTGAAATTCATCTCTTACCCAGCAAATGTGAATTTCCTGCTATGCAAGCACATCCCTACACCCACTGCACACAGAGCTGGGTGCCACGGGCAGGTGAGGGGCACACACAGGTGAGGTCACCTGGGAGGGTCCCCAGGACAAGGTGAGAGATGAGAATTGACTCCAAGCTCTCAGAAGGCTGATATTTTATATATTATATTAATTCTATTATGTCATATCCATCCTATCCATCCCATCTATCATATCATATTATATTAAAAGAAAATTATATACTGAAACTATACTAAAGAAAGAGAAAGGAGACATCAGAAGGAGAAAAGAATGATAATAAAAACCCATGACTGAGCAGAGAGCCCAACACAGCTGGACTGGGACTGGCCATTAAGTAAAAACAATTTACATGGAACCAATCAAAGATGCACCTGTTGGTAAAGCAACCTCCAAACCACATTGCAAGCAATCAGATAATCATTGTTTACATTTCTTTTCTGAGGCTTCTCAGGAGAAAAATCCTGGCCAAGGGATTTTTCAGAAAGCATGATGGTGACACACAGGTGAGGCTGCCCTTGGCACTTGGCTCAAACCATTCTGTCCCCATTCCCAGCTGCTGCAGCTGCCCGGGTCAGGCTGCCCTCACTCCTCATCCCTCTGACAGATGTGCAGGAGGATTCTCAGCTGAGGAACTTCCCAGAGCCATGAGCAGCCTGGCAGGATGGCTCCTGCTCCCTGGGGAGCACCAGTTCCCTCATTTTTCATGTGGAGTGAAACCACACACAGGCAGTGGGGAATGTCAATTGGTAACAGAGTCACACATTCAGACACTGTAGGTAGCATGAGGGATCTGTAGCTCCTCCAAGCACCTCTACTCTCCTTTCTCCACATATTTTGGTCAATGACCCAAAATAATCCAACACAGACAGCTGAGCATCTCCTGCACCAAATGTTTGTGTAATTGATAAGTTTTCTTTTTAACTCTTTCAGCATTTACGTTCCAATATAACTGGCCAATCTACTCCTGCTTCCACAACCAGGGGATAAATCTAAGATACCTCACATGCTTCTCAGCTTCAGCAGTCAGGGAAAGCAGCAAAGTTCTCAGATCATTACATTCCTCTAATTACTGATGGATGTGTTACTGGTACATCTTAGGTAAAGGAAAAAAAAAAAAGTCATTTGTTTCTTTCAAGCTCCCTTTTCTTTCTGAGGAATGCCCAGAAGAGCCAGCTGGCACTCACAAACTCTCACTGCTTATTGCAAGACAAATGTTTACTTCCTTTATGAAGTGCTAAAGTAGCACATCACTGACAGTTTAGTACCAGGACCAAAAGCAATTTCCTGCAGAAATCAAAAAAGTAACCTTGATTAAAACAATCAAGAACCAATTTTGAGACACTGAGTTATCAGCTGAAACAAGAAAGACTAAAACTGAGCTCAAATTTACTTCTCTTCTATGGTAGCATCCTAGATTTCACTGAACAGGAAAATAAAGTTTGTTAACTAATTATTTGTGAGTTTAGTGCATTGCTGCTAAATAACACTCAGTGCTGATTCAGAGGCTGGGGTGGTGGGGCTTTTCTAACACCATGTTGTGAAAAATCAATCAATCCATTTCACATCCTGATAGATGCAGGACTTCCTTGTGTTTCTTAAGTCATGAACACTCATCACCTAGTGCTGCAAATCTTCCTATTGCCCTATTGTTTACTGTCATTGTCAGCCTCATTTTGAGAGCACTTTTATCCAGTTTTGAGCTCATAAACTACTACACTGAACCTGATATAGGAAATTTGTGTTCCATGGGGATGGGAAAAAAAACTACAGAAACAAATCCCAACAAAATCCATCCATCCAAACAAAAAAGGACAATTTTGGTAAGACATGAACAAGAACAGAGTTCTAGCAAGGCACACCCAGCTTATCTGTGGTCTCAGAACTGATGCACACACACTGCAGCCCATTTCCCCCAACTCTGTACCAGAACTAGAAGAAGCTTAGATCCAAAGGTAGCTGTAAAACAGCCCACTTTGAAAATTTATTATCTTGGAAAACGCATAAAATCAAAGACAGCAAAGAAGAAAGCACCCCAAAATATTAAACCCTGAAAGTATTCACACTCACTATTTCTTCTGTGGCTTTTTGACAGTTTAACAGTTTCTGAGAAACTTTGATCCCTTGCCAATTGCTTCCTTTTCCCTGGATCCAGGGCAGCTTGTGCAACCATTTCCTTGGTCTTCCAACACCTCCCTTTTCCTAACTTCCTTTACCTTTTTACTTTGAGGCTCACTTTGGGATATGGAAACCCTGTAAATCCATATTTATGCTTCTGCTCTTGCTCTGTAGCAGTATTTAGCCATCTTTTCAAGATTAAGTCCATTCTTTGCTACATTTCACATTTTGAAATGTGCTAACAAATGAAACAAAGGCAACTGAAAATATTATTCCTTGCATTTGTTATTACCAAGTTGCCATTGTAACCAAAAGGAAAATTCTTCTTGAGTTTCTATAAACTGATAGAAGCAAAACAAAGTTACAGATACAGGGTGCTTGGTTGTTCAGGTTTCATAAATAAAAAGCTGAAAGGATGCCCAGGGAGCTCAAGACAGTAAGGGCTGCATTAAACTTTTTTCTCAGGTGATCTTAAACCAGAAATAATTTTGTTCTACTCAATAGAGACCCTGAGAGTCAGGAATTCAGAGCTGACAGGATTATTTTTATGTTTACACTTCTAGTCTATCTCAGATAATTACAACATCAGAGGAAAAATCCACCAGGGAGAGTTGAAAGCTTTAAAACAGGGTTTTTTTTTCTGTAAATGGTGATTTATCTGTGCAGACTGAATCACAGCTACTTCACAGAAACGTGGCCAAGGTTGGCACTTGTGTCTCAGCCAAAACCAAACAGTAACACAGGGCTGGCAGCAAAATTGAGGGTCAGTGGCTGACACACTGTGAGGGCTCTGGCAAACACAACCCAACAGAGAAAACATGTTGGTCTAAACTGAAAATAATGCCCAAAGATGGGAAACATCCATTCTTCCAAAAGGCATCTGAGCAGGATCACAAGGACATGGACAATGGCCTCAGAATTTAGGAGGAAGAGAAGAAAACTCATCTAAATCCTCAAACAGAGAAAAGAAAAAAAGGGAAAAAAGGAAACAATTGGGGAAATATCCACAGGGAGGGGGGAGAGGAAAAAAGAAAGAGGAAAGAGGGAAAAAAAAGGCAAAAAAAAGAAAGAGGAAAAAAAAGAAAAAAGAAAAATAATTGGATCCAGGGTAACTTGCTATGTAACAAACATGTAAATAGGTGAACTTTGCTTACACTTGAGGGTGTGGGCTAATCAGCAACCAATAAATTGATTTCTAAGCACTTCTTCCTGTGCCCTTAGGACATGAGCTAAACCAGGCTGAAAAGAATTTTAAAGATCTAATTAACTTATTAGCTTGAAGTAAAAAAAAAGTCTCTTCCTCATCACAAACAGCTGGAGAAGCCACAACAAAGCGAGGGTGGATGTTTTTCAGAACTCTAGAAACCCTGTCAGAGGGAAAAGCTGCCAGGGAAGCAGAGACTCCCTCAGAACCCAGTGTCACACTCAGTGGTGACAATTCACCCCTCAGGGATGGCAGGTAAATTACAGAATACTGAGAAACAACTACTGCACATCCTTTAGGAAGAATATGTGGAATTGAGCTTCAAAAACACAAAAACTCTGCCAACTACAAGAAGTGAGATTTCTTGCAATACCATTTCATTCAGAGTATTTTTAGAGATAAAGAAGTTGTAAGATAGGGGAGAATCTACTCAGATTCAGTCTGGGCATCACAGTCTACAAGCTACCAAGGCACAAAATATCTTTGAGAAACTCACCTGGGATAGGAATTCCTATGGATTCTTTATCTATAAAACTTAAAGGTTTTGTCCTTGTGCAATTAAGCCAACAGCCCCAAAACTCCCCTGGCTCCCTCTTGCTCCACTACCACAATATCTTTCTTTAGGAGCTCCACGTAGCTCCAATATTATTTAGGCAGTAATTATTTTTATTTTCATTCAAACAATTATATGCAATCAAACATAATTCATAAGCATGCTGCTGGCAGTATCTGGAATTAATGAAAACAATACAAAAATGCAAAACTAACCAGATAGCCTGGATGAATATGGGGGCTATTAAGAAATGATGAGCCCAGATTCCTGCAAACAATTAATCAGGAACTCAGGCAAAATGAGGGAACAATAGTTGGGGCAGCAGTGGATCACAAACCCTGAGATAACACTCCTGAGAGAGCAGTGAGGGAAGCAGCTTATTGCTGGAACACACTCACCACCCCAACCTGCATACAGTGCAGCCAAGCCCATGGGAGATGTGAGAACCACCCCAAAGAGGAGAACAAGCACCAAAACACAGCTTGGACAACGCTCACTGAGTGGGAGTGGAGCCTGAGGGGAGGCAAACCTGAGCACACAAGGAGGGAACAGATCAACACAGCAGGGCTTGCATCAGGAGAGATCAGGAGAGCTCCTCTCTGCCTGGTGGGTGACCAGCACTGCACCAGGAGATCCCTTCTGCCACCACAGTGACAGATGCTTCACTCGTGTTAAGGAACATCAGGCCAGTTATGGGTGGAGAAATAGCATTTCCAGCAGCTGTTTGTCACTAGGGAACAGCATTCAGGCTCACAGTGAGCACCTCTGGAGGGGGTCAGGAATAGGAAATCAGAAAAAGGCACAGTATCCTTTTATTATTCAAATTATTATTAGCTTTAAGATCATGACACAACATCCTAACTTGTAGCTATTAGATATATATACACACATATATATACACATATATATATACACATACACTACTACAACCTTTAGGGTTCTGGTTTGGAGTTTGTTTGGGTTTTTTGCTTTGGGTATTTAGATGATTTTTTATCAGTACAGCATAAGGGCACATTCATTTAATTTAGATTTTGTTTTCATAGATATTTCAGTTTGAAACTTGAAGACCACAAGCTTCAAGAATTTACAGTGATACCACTATGAATTCAGTAGAAATAAACTCTTGATCACTTTTATTTCAACCCTTATTTAAAATACTGATTTGCCTCTCCTGGTAACACTTCTTCATTTATTATTAATGTGTTATAAGTGTTCAATAATTCCTTCTTACTCTGTCTGGATTCAGCAGACAGATTATACAATCAAAGAGAAAATGATAAAAATGGGCCAGTATTTGAAGTGGCCATATATTTTTAAGAATTTTTTTGTGTTTGCATTTCAAGGTCAAAGTCCTACTTAAACTTTGAGAGGCAGGAGGTGGGAGCAGACCTCCCAAGTGGCACTGTACACTCAGAGCCCACTGAAAAAGGGGGAATAGAGGTTGGATAAAATAAAGTCCAAAACCACAGCTGCCCCATGTAGATTTTACCTATGTGTTATACAAACCAATTTTGTGTTTTCCTGGCCCAGCTTCAAAGTTATTTTTCATCTTTGGAGGATAAGAGGACCTTAGAGAAGGAGTTGGTTCTTCTGGGGGTATTGTTAAACACTAGAATTATGGGAGATGAAAAAATATCTGTTGTCTCTTAAGCAGAGCCTGGTTTTGCCATCAGAAATGCTGAGTTTGGGTATTCTTTAGGAATATTTTACATTGCCATGCTCATCTCTCAAAGTTTCTTAGTGACCACTGATGTCTGTTATGATCTCAGTCAAGTCTGAGACTGAAGTTTGATATGGAATTGTGGCTCTCCATTTGTTCAAAGCTTTAAGGCTCAGAACTTGAGGGAATATTTCCAAAGCTTTGGCACTGCCCAGAGCCAAAATCTCCTCTCCAAAACAAGAGAATGAGTAAAACCTTTGGGTAATAAGCACAGTGACACTGATGTATTTTTTAATAACCCAAACACTTCATTTAGTACTTTGTTGGGCCTGACAATGAAATTGCCAGCTACTTATTCACACAGTGCACCAAATCCCAAGATAAAGGCTTCTGTTAATACTCTGAAACTTCTGTACTACATTTTATAATCCATTCACTGCACTAACAAGTAGCTTGCCAAATAGAAATACTCAAAACCAGAAGATTATTGCCTCCTCAGCTGGAATGACACCCTGCCCATCATGCTAGTGAGGAGGCTCACACAAACCACAGCTATCCTGACATGGGAGAATGAAACCATCAACTCCAGCCTTCAAGAGAGGGGGGGAAAACTGGAAAGGGATCCATATCAGAGAAGACCTCAAAAAAACCCTGCCAATCTCTATAAAATCACTTCAGTGCTTGCATCGTTTATAGAGCTTACATATTTAATAAGAATGTATAATAGCCCTAGAATAATCACTTTTAATAAACACCTATTAAAATGAAATTGAAATTAATAACAATAATGAAGCATTGCAAATTAGTTGTTATTTTTCACATAACAGGTGGTAAAAAGAAACAAAGTTTTCTTCTCTGTCCCTCTGTAACTTGGCACACACCAGTTAGAGCTGAGGATGGTTTCAAAGAAACACCTTCACCTCCACCCAGGTGAATATTCTGAACTCCCAATTTGCACAGCAGCAGAGTTATATATGAAATAAAGCAGCAAGAGCCATGAAACCTCAGCACAAGAGGCTCCAAAGTGCATCTGAGCCTCCTTCAAGAGGCAGCACCTCCTGTGCAGCTCAGGGAGGGATCAGGGTCTGGCAGAGTCCTGCCTTAGAGAATGGCCAGAAAGTTAAATTTATCCCCTTTGTTTTCCTTTCCCAAAGATAAACTTCATTTGCAGCTTCCAGCCAATGAGAGTTTTTCAGTTACAACTGAAAAACCTCCCATTTCACTCATTTAACCCTTCAGTGCTTTCCATACTCACAGGTCTATGTTGATTAAATTTAAGTGCTGCCTTGACTATTTCACACTGTTTCACCTCAGTTGAGGCACAGAAATTTGCCATAGTTCAGGTCTTCCAATCATCACAACTACATTTCATAAAAGCCTTTTTCCTTCCTATTTGTCTTAAGTGTATTATAAATTTATATTATAAAATTGTATTATAAAATTATAAAATTGAATGGGGCAAGCACACATGCACTGAACTATTTGACTTAAGGACAATTTAAAAGAGAGATGAAAATTAGATAATAATGCTTTTTCTGTTGCACAATATAAGATTAAATGGTTTGTCACTTTCTACTTCAATAAAGTGAATGATTTAAAATAATGCTACCACATCAATATTCAGTGGAGTACTAAATTGGCTTTTCAAAATATTGCTCACATATTTACAAAAACCATAAAAGCTCATAATTCTCCCTGTTCTCTGTTTGCTGTTACATTCCATCCATTAAGTCCCTGAGCCATCCATTCCACAGCAAGGCAGAGCTGATGTCATTCATACACAGCCATTTTTCTAAAAGGAATTTGGTTCCTGCACAGCCAGCGTGTCAACTCTCATAAAGGCAATTACACCACACCACAGAAGAGCTGGCAGACAGGTCTTTTTTGAAAGTTACCAAGGATTTAACTTTCTATTTAGAAAATTTTACTTAACTTGATAATACAGAAAGATTAACTCCCTCTGGACAACTTGATACCTTGGCTGATGTGTTTAAAGGTTTACCTGTAGCAGCCACAGCTCCACAGGGATCAGCAGCATTGCTGCTTCCATTTGTACCTGAAAAATCACAATTCCTGACCTCCAAAAAGAAACATTTCATGCTTTTCTTGACCTCCAAGTTATCTCAAAGTAATTTCCTAACCTCCCTACCCTCTCTGTTGCACTAGAGTCACAGCCTCCATGCCTCTGTATTTACTGGCAATTTTATATCCTGAAGGTGAAATGAGCTCCAACCTCAGAATCCACATCCACTGAGCCTTCAGCTTCAGTAACAGTGCTGATACCCATTTAAATTGCTTAAAGCATTTGTTCTCTTTGTTCTTATGCTCTAAGATGGATCAAACTTTGATTTAAACATACAAAAATCAGTCAAGTGCCTTTTGTGAAGGCTGCATCCTCAAAGTCACAGTTGTGAGGAACCCCAGCATAAAGTGATCAGTGAAATCTAGGATTTCTCAACTTCCCAACATTATTTTAAATCAATCCAAGTGTTTTGGTGTTTCACCTGCCCCATGTTCTAGGCAAGAATGTGCCTGGTTACCTGCAGTGTGACTGGTTTAAATACACTTTCACAAAAACAACCAAAGAGAAAGTTCAGCTCTCAGTGCCCCTACCCAGATCCTGGTAGCTGTTCAATTCTCTGCTGTGTTCAATTCTCAGTTGTGTTTGCTTTAGAATCTGCTCGAGTTCATTCTTCAATTTTCATTTTCAGTTCTCTCATACTGTATTTTTCTTTCTGACATTTTTGTTATTTTATTAACTGCTATGCATTAAAGTGACAGACTGCAAGAAAACAAATGGACACCAAGATGAAGCACAGCCAAAATTCTGGAACACTGGTGAGATTGTTGAAGGTGATGAAGGAAGAGAGAATTGCAAATGACTCTTCTGCAGAGGAGCATAGCCAGGGCTGAGTGCAGGAGTCCAAGGACACTGCCCAGAGCCATCAGCAGCACACTCCTTGGAGGATCATCTGATCAGATCCTGCCATGCAATGGGAGTTGCCAGCACTGCAATCATCACTAGAGTGCATGTGGCAGACAGCTCCTAAATGCTGTCTTCAAATTGACTTGTGCATATTTTTGTCTGAGTGAGAAAATTTCAGAAAAAATATTTTCATAGACTATACATTAAAATTATCTTTTATATTTTACCCCATTGCTTGAACTCTGGAGCTGCTGGGATTCAGTTTCTTGTTCCTTTCAATATGAAAACTAAGTTTAATAACAGTTCATAAATTATACTGTTAGTTACAGAGGAGAATGTTCTGTGATAGCATTTTCAAGCTCCAGATCACACCAACTAAACCTTAAAAGCTTCTGGATCAACACCATTTTTCACAGAAATAAAATCTATGGGGTTTTTTTAGACATGAAGACATTGCAAAAGCTAAACCAAGTTCCTCTGTTAAATGTTGTGTAGAAGCCTAAAAGCAGAGGGGGCAGATGGAGCTGGTCTCCAGGCTGGGAGGGGGATCAGGGCAGGGACAGCCTGACCAGGGAAGTGATGAAAAAGCTCAGCTGTGTCTCCTGTCCCTCCCATTGTGAGGTTTCAGTTATGTGGGTACAGTGGAAGCAGTCCATGAACTCCATTCCAGCTGCAGCGAGCATCAGAGAGGCCCTGCACTGTCACTCTGCACATTGATCCATGTGCAAACATAAAAGGGCCATCCTGGCCTGCACTGAAAGCTCTGCACCTCACTCAGTGGCACACCTGGGTGTAAGAGCTGAAATGAGGGGTGTGGGACACCAGGGGCTCTCCAAATGCAGTTTATTCTGTCCAAGGTGTTCCAGCAGTCAGGGTGTGGGTGACAGAGCTGTGCCCACAGCTGTCAGCTCCAGCTGCAGGCAGCCCTGGAGACCCTTTGGGTTTGGTTACAATGCATTATATACTTTTCTTTTGGTTACAATGCATTATATAATTTTCTTTGCTGAGCATCTCAATACAGTAGAACCAATCTATACCTTAACTTTTACCTATAGCCTATCATAACTACTATAATTACCATATTCTTGTTACCATTCTCCAATCACTAACAGTTAGTACATTACAGTTTAAGCTAGAAATTGTTTTTCAGTTTTCTTGCAGTGGAAAATTCTGAGACCTTTTTTCTACTTGCACCATTTGCTGACTTGTTTGCCTGTGCTCTCTTCTTGCTTGGTAAAAAGATTTTCTTGTTTGGGGTTGGTTTATCCTTTGCTCTAAGCCATGAAAACCCCTCCTAACTAACACACCCTTTGCCTCCTTGGTTATCCAGTAAGACTGGCTCAACAATTCTTTCCTTCTCTATCAAAACTTGCTTCCATATCTGTTCCTTCTTCAGATTCTACATTCAAAAATCTTTCTGCTAAGCACACATATCTGAGATTTTCTTGTCAAGTTTTCATCCTTCCCAATACAGGGGACAAGAAGACATCCAGGAGCCCACTTGGTGCATGGGATAAGTCATGTAAATGCTTTGATTTTTCTGAGTAAGGTTTCTCAACATGACCAGCAATATTCAGCTACTGTAAACAGCAGGAAAGGCTGATAGCAAAGTGCCCAGAAGTCACAGCACTGGGGCCAAATGGATCCATGTCTGTTTTTTGAGTTATTGGGCATTTATTTCATCATGAATCTGTGAAGGAATTTCTGACTTCTGAGAATTAGGTTTCATGTCAACTTTTCCGTGTAAAATTATTACAAGTAAATTATCTATTTAGCTCAGAATTAGCTGCAAAAAGCATAGTTATCCAGTAATATTATGAACTATAATGTCCCCTAGACTTGCTATGAATTATTTATGGACCCCTTGCTAAGGGGGGTAGAAGGGGAGGGCATTAAAATCACTAAGTCCATGGAGTTACAAGCAGCTATGGTTTTTTCTTGTCTATTTGACCTGACCTCTCCAAACTTCCTCAGCCCAAGCTCAAATTCCAGCAGTTAAAAGCCCCATCTTGATTGTTGTTAGAGAGTTTTACTGTGTGATTAAAACCCTCCTCTCCTGCAGCATTCCTGATCAACAAGCTATAAATGACCATCCTAAGGAGGATTTTAGCAGCTTGTTCCCATACTTGCAGTTCTCAGAAACTGGAAAGACCTTGGAGAAGTGACTGGGGGGGTTAGGGGACTAAAGGAGGACCCTGTGTCATGATCCATCCTGAGGGTCACACCTTCAGTGTTTATGTGCATTTTTGTTCCCTTTGACTTTGCAGCTGAATGGATGTGTCCTCCTCTCCCCAAGGCTCTGACTCAGAAAAAACCACTCAAAATACATTTGACAACTCAACACATTGCCATCCAACTCCTTGAAAGCTACACACAACCTCTGAAATCCATGTATTAAAGACAAAGGTAATAACCACTGCTGTCATTCTATTTATCTGAAAATAAATCAATTTCTTGTAGAAAGT
Source organism: Agelaius tricolor (assembly GCF_023055355.1). Classification (NCBI taxonomy): domain Eukaryota; kingdom Metazoa; phylum Chordata; class Aves; order Passeriformes; family Icteridae; genus Agelaius; species Agelaius tricolor. The sequence continues at coordinate 4,330,322 of NW_027269278.1, read as the reverse complement.
GATAAGCATTGATAATAACTGAAAAACAAACAAACTCTTCCTAGAGAACACGCCATTTCTGCATTACTGATTTTTTTTTTCCACACTAGTATTTCTCATCAGCTCATGTTCTTATCTGCAGCATCTATCCCAGGGTAACTGATGTTTGTAGGGAAGAAAGTCTCTATCAGTACTTGCACAGAGGTTCAATACACACAACCTTTATCTTGGTAATAGCACAGGAGAAAAAAGGAGAACATTTTGCTCAGTCAATATCTCCTACAATAATTTGATAACGGGGGCCAAGCCCAAGCTTATTGTACTTCCAAACAAGATAGGCAATAAAAAATGAAGGGCACTGGAGGCAGGGACTGTTCCCTAACACTTGAGCAAATGAATTCTGCACATTAGCATTCTGGCAGGGCTGCAGCTGATGGATCCACACAAGAGATGACATTTTGCTATCTGCTAAACCAACTGAAGTGATGGCTGCTGTACATTTTGCAGGACTAGGACCTCATAAGAAACAACTGCAAATAACACTTGAAAAATCCACGTCATGTGTGCAGTTCTGACACTGCACCAGGGCTGGCACACTTCCCAAGCTATGTTCATGGCTAAAGAAGGGCTAATGGAATGGAAGTGTGATGGCATTCTTGGGGCTCTCCTATGCAGGAGTTGGACTTTGCAGTTCCCAGTGTGTCCCTTCCAACCCAGGATATTCTGTAATTGCACTATTCATTTAAGAGATAAAATATTTTCCTCCTCTGCTGTGTACTTCCCTCAGCTGCAGAACAGCAGCCACAAAGGCTGCAGACACCAAAATGTTTTGAGCCCATTGTGTCTGTCTTGTACTTTTATTATATCAGTGCAAAGTGACAGAAGCAGCAGCAAAGAGCATTAGAGGAGATGACACTTGATCATTCCTGTGAGAGGAAGTGATTTTCACTGCTCCTTTCCCCCACATCATGTAATGCCCACCCCATTTCTACCTCTAAAAGGATTTTTTACCATTTTTTGATCAGAGTTAGGTGGGACAAACTCCTCAAAGTATATTTTAACACTTTGTACAGACTTGCTATGTATTTGACCTATCTTAAATGCTTAATAGAGATTAAAAAGGTGGGGATTTAAGAAAAAAATCTCATGCTCAGATCAGTCAACAACCAATTCTCATGTAAAAAGCACCTACCAGAGCCAGTGTGGTGATTTCAAACTCTCTGTGATATCATCTGTCTAGGTTTTCTTATGCTTAATACTTCTGAAAAAAACACATCTCCTGAAAAATTATTCTTATTTTAAAGATGCCTATCACACCCAAAGTAGAAACCTTGTAGCTCTCTTTCCATAGTTAAGCATTACATTTATAGATGGAGGAATACAGCTGAGCATCAAGAACTTGCAACAGAGCAGCTTTAAAATAAAATTTAATTTGAGGAGAACCTCTAAATTCTAATAAATTTGGTGACAGCAGCAATTCAAAAGGAGTCTTCCATATCAAAACCTGATAGCACCCTCTACCACTATCAGTTTCATCAGAAACTGATAATTCCCAAGAAATGAATAAGGCAACAGCCAGCACATGGAAGAATTCAGTTCTGGGAATGAACAGCTGGCAAATGTGCCTGGTCAGTTGTTGGCCATTTTTAGGTGAACTGCCATAAAAGCCCACTCTAGCCAGGAGTCCTACACAGATTAAAGCAAAAGAAAACAGGTGGATTATCAATCTCTCTCATTATCATCAGTGGATAAGTCTTTAGATTGCTCTCTGTTACCAGAGTCTCATAATTACTCCAAGTGATCACCTTCCCTGAAAGCACAGCCCAGCCTGTTGCATCTTGCAGTGCAGCTGAGTAATCCTGCTCCTACCCAAGGAGAGTCAGTTACAGGAGTGGTAAATCAAATACATCTCTGTTTGCTTTTCATTAGTTTCCAGAGATTTGCATTAATTAAGTTACTGATTATCAGAATGAACAAGACTCCCTAAGGCTAAGATTTTACATGAGTCATCTCACTTTCAACGGAGGGAGGCAAAACCTGCAGTGCCCACATATTGTTCCATAGGAAGATAATGGAATCTGGCATCTGATGCCACCCTTCTCTTTATAGTTACATCATACTCTTGTATTTCCCTCAACACAGCAGAAATCAAAAAAAGGCAATCTTTGTTTATAGTTTCAAACCACTTCTGATAAAGTCCTGAACCAGAAAGCTCTTTTACTTTTATTTTTGGCAGTGAGGAGTGGTGGGAGGGTGGGGATGGAACGTCACACTGAAAAGCTTTGCTCAAGGTACATCCACAGCTTGCTTGATCCATCCTTGGGGCCCTTTTCTGGAGCAGCCCTTCCTGTTGATCTCACAACCCTTCTGTGGGTGCAATACCTCCCAGAAGGCAAGGCTGCCTCCCTCACATCCCTTCAGGGCTCTCCTCTTGGAGTGAAGTGTCCTAACTGAGCATTTGAGATCAGTTTAGTTTAGGGAGAGAGACACCCTGACAGCAAATACACAGGTGAGTATAGAACAAGGCAGGATCACATTTTCCCTCCTGTGCAGGAAAAGACAGCTCATTTAAGTAGGGATTTCTGGTACATACACAGGATTTTTGGTACATACACATCTTTTGCAAAGATGGAAATTCCTGGTGCTGTAATTCATAGCATATTGTACAGATACTATGGAAAGCAAGGCAATAAATCATGAGTTTTTCCCAGGTAAAAACTTCTTTCAAAAAGAAGTCACCTAAGGAGCCATGCACCTAAATTAGCCAAACAGCCTGTTTTCCTTAAACCTGTATCTCCCCAAGAAGCAAAACAGGTGAGAACACCTTAGACACTCCTCTCAAGAGCATGAACGAGCAGTGGCTTAAACATTACCATGATAACAGATATGTAGGATAAAAGGCAAAACTCTCCTCCCCTCCCTCAACACTGCTGGCCCCAGGGGAAAGTATCAATTCTGCAAATCCCTCAAACCAACGAGGTGACAAAACCCTACCAGACACCTACAGCCAGTAAAAAATGAACTGCAAGGGTCTCATGGCTGATGGTCAGGGAGCAGTCACATGCTACTCACCAGCCTCCAAGAGCTGACATGCTGCAGCCACACTTGTTGGAATACAAGCTAAAGAACTGTTCAGAGCATTTGAGAACTTTAAATGAACCCTTTGCACAGGGTTTCTTTAATTCCAGCAACTAAATCCACATCAGTCATGTTACATTACTGCACGAGGAATGTACAGAGAGGAGCCAGGCTCCTGGGATTTTCTGGTCTTCATGTTTGCAATTAGTATTCTCTCTGAGATTCAATTCTTTTTACAATCCCTTGGTGTTCAAAACTGGAAAAGTCGTTTTCACTTGAACTACACATCCTACAGAAAACAGGGTAAGTTCCAGGGTGTTCATTTGGCAAACTAAGGTTACAACACCTCTCAGGCACCAAGTGACAGCATCACATCTTTCTGTGGAGAAGAGAGACCATCATGGTGAAATGGCTCATCTGTGCTTTGATTTGCTTTGCAATGGTCTTGTGATAACCCTTATATCTGTAGCAGTTAAACTAGGGGTTATTTCTGTGGTTTCATGTTATTGGTACCTTGTACATTATAGACATTTATAAAAACATTAACTTGTATTAATTGGGAGTGCATTAGCAAGCCCTTCAAGGACTAGAATTGCATTGTAAAATCATTTACAGCTCAAAGCAGGGACTTAGGAGCCCACCTGCCCTGACACCCTGGATCTCAGTGCCTTATACCTGAGGTGATGATGGCAAAGTGGCAGCACCTTCTGCTGTAGCCTGAGCCAGAACAGGCTCCAGAGCTCTGGAGAGGATTCCCCTGTGCTTGAAGGCTGTGAAGCACAAAGCAGCCAAGCCCATGCAGACTGGGGCTCAGCCTGGCTGGCCCTGGGGAGGGGATTGCTCACTGCTCAGCCCCTCCTCCACCATTTCTCCAGGCACCTGCATTGTCCTGGACAGCCTCACATGACCCCAGACCTTTTCTAGAAGTTCTTTCTTTTCATGTGACCCAACACTCCTACAAGATACAGGGAAGAAGCCACACACTCAACAGGTCACAAACTCTGATTTTCAAGCAAATTATTTGTAATATAAAGTAAGAAAACCTCTGTCCTCCAAGTACTCCACGAAGCCAAATGCTGGCTCATGGCTAGACAAGACAGGAAAATTATAATCCCAGCCCAAATGAGAACCTTGAATTTTCCCCAATATGTGAGCAACTCATGTATTAAAGCCTTTCAAGAATGCAAACTGGGAAGAGAAACAATCACCTCATCAGTTCAATTTCATATCTTCTGTTTTATTTTAAGGCTTACTAGTAAGGGCTTTCATGTATCTGGGGAACTTCATTTTGTTTAACTTTCCAGTCTTAATGTTTGTTTAATAGATACTATTTGTAAACTTATAGTGTTTCTATATCCAAACTCTATTTGTGTTTGTTTCTCCAGCATTTTTCCTCCCTCCTGTGTTTATTTCTCTACTGACACATCAAGGGAGGGCTTGCTTTTGGCACACACGCTTGCCAAAACAAATTGTTTTATGTACTATTTCCTTTCATCAGAACTTCAACATATTAACAACTTAGGATATTGCATATAAGTCTATATCAGGATTTTTAAAAATGATGGGAGGAAGAACAGGACACATGTTGAGGCAAGAAAGATTAAAGGAAAATATTTCTCTGAATTAAAGCCCTCTTAACAGCGCAGTTGAAACTACGCCCTAAGTTTTGTTTTGTCATTAGACAAGTTCAGCCCTTGATGAAACCATGTTTAGAAGTAATTTGGGATCAATCTTCCTTTCCTGGAAACAATCAACAGAAAGTTAAACTCAGAAGACTTTCTCTTTTTGTTGGAGGAGTGAGACAGTAAGGTGGCAGCTAGGTAAAAAATAAAAATAAACAGAAGGGTAGAACTAAGATAATTAGCTATTAGCTGTCTCAAATTTGCCTATGAAATGGGAAGTAAAACTTATGGCAGCTGAAGGTATATTACATAATGTTGTTCCAAGTCAAAACCCTCCTCAGAGCCAGTTAAACATGTACATTAATTTCTATGATTTTCCACATACAGATTTACAGATGTTGGCTAGAATAAAGAAAATAAGCACATTCATAATTGAGACCTAATATAGTACATTGAGTAATCTCTACTATCCCATTTAGATCACACTTGGCAAAAATAGCTTTGATAATGGATAACTGTCTAACACATTTTCTTGTGGATCCTGATCTGAGACGCTCTGATTTGTTCAAAATTCTGTTCATAGTCAAAAAGTTCTGTAAAGATGACAAACTCTGTGTCACTTAGATTAATTTGAAAGACATATTTCTCCATTAGCAATGCCATGTCAAATAAGCTGTGACAGCACTGATTTATCATGGGACTCAGAAGATTATCATGCATTCAAGGAGGCAGAATCTGTCCTCACAGTTACTGGCTTTCATCTCCAGTAACCCCAAAGGCATTCACTGGGCACTATGAGCCAGGTGATGCCAAGATACAGGTAAGAAGCCACACACTCAACAGGCCACAAACCCTGATTTTCAAGCAAATTATCTGTAACATAAAGTAAGAAAACCTCTGTCCTCCAAGTACTCCATGAAGCCAAATGCTGGCTCATGGCTAGACAAGACAGGAACAGCTGTCAGAGAAACAGCTACAGAGAATTGGGGAGTTTGTGTGTGACAACTGCACTGAGCAGCACAAGAACCTTGTACATTATAGACATTTATAAAAACATGAATTCTTATTTCACCAATCTACCCTTGGAGACAAAGTCACAGCACCTCAGTCACATCACAGCCTTAGACAGGTGTGTGCCCAAGACATGCAGCACAACATTCACTGCCACAGTGGTTGGGGCTGGGGACATCCTGCACTGTTGGGAGTTTTAGGAGACCCACTCAGGGGCACAGGCCCCTGGACATGAACCCTGGCCCTTTTCCCTATGAAACACAACTCAGCATCCCAGATTGCTGCTGTCAGTTTGCATTTTGGCACTGCCAGGGCAGCCTGAGTTGCAGGTGGTGGCAGGTTGGGTCAGGGAGCATCCTGCACTGTTTGGAATTTTGGGTAGCTGTTGCAGCACATATTGCAGTTGAGACAGACACAGTACACAGAGCATCACCATGGAATTTCAGAAGGTTTTAAGCATTAACCCATACAGAGTAACACCACACCTCATCAGAGGGCTTCAAGCATCTCCCCATACACAGTAACATCAGGTCACTCCAGAAGGCTGCAGGTATCTGCTCTTCTTTTCCTTCAGCCCAGCCTTGTATCCCCTCCTGTTGATGCCCTGCCCCTGTGTGCCCTCTGCTCCCTTTGGTGGTTGCTCAGTGCCCCTGGCACTCCATGGCTCATTGCTGGCAGTGCTGCTCACCTGCTGCTCACAGCTGTGCCCATGGGGATGGGGCTGGGCCAGCCCATCCCAATCACCACAAACTCTGTGCCTGCAGGAGATGGCAGCTCCCTTGGGGCCACAAGTCCCAGGACACAAACCCCAGGTCCTTTTCCCTATGAAACAGAAGTCAGCACCCAGTTTGCAGGAGGTGCTTGGCACTGCCAGGGCAGCCCCAGCTGCAGGTGGTGGCAGGTTGGGTTTGGGAGCATCCTGTGCATTTCAGAATTTTACAGGCAAACTGTCCATGGTAGCACAAAGGAAGGGGACCAGGACAGCAGAGCTATGACACATTGTCAGCAAAGCTGGCATTTAGGCTGCTTCAGTACAGCTGAAGTGCTTCTTTTCCTTTTGGTAAGCAATAAATTTATGGGTTATCACTTTCAGATGAGTTAGTGGTGATGGGAGCTTTGTTTCTCCCCTTTACATTTCCATTAGAACCTGTTAGGTGAAACCTGACCAGTGTCAAAGCTGTTTCAGGGACTTGGTACTGGACTCTAATGAAAAAAAAACCAACAAAAACAACAAAGTGACTACAACACTACAACAAAACCAAGCAAGTGTCACATCAGTGAAAACTTGAAAGCAAAGAAATTCTTATGTAAAGTGAGAGGAGTCAGGGATAAAAGCACCTGATGTTGGGAAGGCTGGTAGGTTAGATATGATCCAGATTTAAGATTTTCAACTCAGTGTACAGATATTGAACAGGTGTAGAGTGGTTACAGTCCCCCCATAGGGTTCAATAGTTGCAAAAGAACTGCAGGTTATCTGCTGCATAACTTGGAGCAGGGGAGCTGGGAGAAAGTCTTTGAGGGGCTATGTTGTTGTCGAAATTTTGCTAAACATTTTATCTGTAAAATTGATGACAGCAAAACCTTCCAGGCTTAAAGCAGCTATAACACACAATTATTGTCTCACCCAGTTACCTATTTTCAAATACTTGCTCCATGCACAAGTCCACTCCTGAAACGTGGAACACAAACCAGAAATCCCACTGTGAACAAACATGATTAAAACCCACTAATTTTCATGTTCTGTTTGGGGTTTTTTAAGTTCTTGCCCTGTGGTACATGCAGTGTTTTTGACACTATGTGTTACATAGCCAGTTTGGAGCAGAAATTGAAGAACTCATGATCAAGTTTTAGTACAGCTCTACAGTAAATAACTTGTTGTGATGTTAATACAATTCATTCTATCCTCTTATATGATCTTTTTATTTTTATCTTCATTTTTCTCCACCCTACTATGTCTAGTCTAGCTCACCAGGCTCATCCTTTTTTGTGCCACTGCCCTGCCCATGGCATTCCTTTTGTGCATGGTCAAGGCTTCAGTCTCATGAAACCCAGCCAGTACTTACCAGCTCTGATGAAAAGATCATTGCACAGACACACAAAGGCAAATGGCTTTGGACCCCCCACTAACATTAAAGAAAACCCAAGGAAGGAAAATTCAGGAGTTGGCAGAGCTAATTACATTTTCATAAGATGGATAAGATCTTAAAAATTCATAAGCATTGGAACACTTCTGTATTATGTGTTTGAGACCTCAGTCACACTTGCTATGATTAAAGAGTTCTGTGAAGAAAACAAAAACAACAAAAAAAAGAGAGACAAAACCCACTCAGCCCCCTAAAGGATCAGGAGACATCTGCCAGTCAGGGCATCTGGCATGGAAAAAACATTTTCATCTTGCCTGGATTTTGATTAAGCAAGATAAAGCTTCAAAAGCACAAGTAGTGTTATCTATTGGACCTTGTCTTAAAACAAAGCTTTAGATGCAACCCTGTTGTCTCCAGATTGGCTTTTGCCTGCTACACAACAATTGTTCCAGTCCCATGGGAGTTGATGACATTAAAAAATTATCAGAAAGCAAGGACACACTGAAAAACAGAAAAGCAGAACTTGAAAAGATGTTCAACATTTCTGGCAACAGTTACAGGTGCTGTAACTTCTTGATTTGGGGAGCTGGCTAATAAAGCTTGTTAAACATGAGAGCAGAACAATACCTGATTTCCCAGGTACTCTGACATTTTCCTTGAATGTTACACCTCAGTGAAAGGAGCCAGTTGTGAAATTTAGCAGAGAAGCACAGAATGAGGGTCAAGCATAGTGATAATTGGTGGTGCACCACCACTAATGACTTAAACAACATGAATGTATATCAAGAATTCCTTTAAAACACAGCTACTGCTTTACTATCCCACACAAATACCCCAGAGGAACAGGGAGAAATAACACAGGTGTTCTATTTCTTCCCATTTGTCTGCTCTAAGCCCTTCTCCATGACCACAATGCTTGCAGATGAGCCAGCTGTAGATACAGCTGAACATTTTGACTTGGTTCAAACTGCTTGATCAGGTCTCACACTTTAATTTTGCTATGCCAGCTTTTCAGTAACTTAGCATACTACTGAGCATTGCTTTCAGAACCTGGAAGAGGTGACTTTTGCTGGAGGATAGTACCATGACTTCACTGCTGGAAGAAAAGCTTTCATTGTTCAAGTTACTGGCACAATTTCATAGAGGTGCAGGCACAAGATAAGCTCTCAGCAGAATTTTCATTCAGGCACACATCCATATCTTTATCTGTCTTTGTCTAAGAAATTGCACTTGGTCTGTGATTCACTTTTCAGCTCTTGGAGTTTGGATTGCTTGAAAAGAATTCACCCCATTAAGGATTCAAACAGTTGAAAGCTCCTATGTGAAAAGATTTCAACCCTTTAAGATCAACACCAGATCTGCATCAGACTCAATTATACTGGAAATAATGCGGTGAACTGCCAAGAACAGAGAGCCAGTTCTCTTGGGTAAAAATTTGGATTTCTGTATCCTGAGAAAAAGTGCTTAATGAGTCTAGAATGCAGATTCACATGAACTGGTGAATCTAAGTGGTAGAGGAACAACAGAATAATAACTCTGTTTGGCTACCCTGTGGAGCAGCAGCAGGGCCAGCCTGGGTAACAATCTCCTGTTTAGGTAAGTTTGCTCTAGTGCAGGAAATGAGGCTGGTCCTGAAGCAGACACCAGGACAGAAAGCAGAGCCAGTGGAACAATGCTGGGAGAGTTTTATGTCAGCAGCTACAAAGGATCAACAATTTTCTTTGAGCTCAGAAATTTTAATCTGCCAATAAAGAAGAAAATCAACACTTGAAAGTTTTATTCCAGTAACAAAAAGTGATTGGGACACACTAGCTAAGGTCTGCCACAGATACCCTGGCAAACCACTCACACTGACTTAGAGGAGATGTAAATTTACTGAAATACACAGACTTAGTAGAAGAATCAGGCTATAGAAAGAGGTCTGCTCTTCTATCAGTAACAGCCAAACTTCCAGAAGAAATGCAAGACTCAGGATTTACTAACATCCTAATAGCATTATCAGTACAGCAGCATTATCCCCCAACAAAACTTCAGGTTAAATTTGACAGCAACAGGGTCTAGATTCCAAGAGTTTCCAGCTATCAAACTACAGTGAAATCCCCATCTTGGAGTGTGGGAAAGCTGATAGAAGATACAGGATTCTGAGTGAACTAATTTCCTTCATGACAATTGATAAGTTGATTGATTTAATAAAACAGCATATCATCAGAAAGGAAAATACCAGTACAAAAATCAAGCATGTAAAAATAATTCCTCTTTTTATGATTTTCAGATTCCTTTTCATTCTGCACAGACAGCTGCTTGAGTCCCAGCCCCTCCTTGTACACAAGGGAGCACATGGGAATTACCTGTGCTGTGAGCCTGCCCTTTGCTCTTTCATTCTTACCCTTCCTTCCCATGGGTATTCATTTCCCTTCCTTCCACCACTCATCCCAGGATCCACCTAAAAGAAGATGCTTTTCTCTTTGGGGTTCAGCCATCAGAGTTCTTTTGACAAGTGTTTACCAACTCCTGAAAGGAAAATCAGGCTGTCCATGTTTATCTTGCTTCTCTTGCCTAGAATACATTCTTGGGGGCTGCAAAAAAGCCACTCAACAAATAGGATGGCAGTGTGCAGCAGTTTGAGCACTGGTATTCAAGCACAGCTGGAGTGGCACTCAGTGCAATGCCCACTGGTGCAGTTTGGCTTTTGTGAGGGCCCCTCTCTGCATCTGGCCAGAAGAAACATTGAGCAACTCCACTATGTAAAGACAAATTCAACACAAGTTCAAGACTTGCTCTTACTTTGCTTAACCCATTAAAACCAGGACATTCCAAATGGTCAGCATCCAAATCAAACAGCCAGTTTGCAGCATCACCCCAGAGAGCCCAGCACACGTCCTGAAAACCAGACAGTGACCCAAGGCACAAAACCCTCATAACAGGTTTGAAGCCTGATAATTCAAGCCATAAACACATGCTGCAGCAATGAAGTCACTACTCCAGCTGTCCAAAACAGAAATATAACTGTATCCTTCAGGAGGGACCAGATGACAACGTCAAGCTAAAGTAACTCTTCATTTCAAACAGTAAAAACTCACAAACATACAACAATAAAATTCACTTATTTTATCCAAATTCTAAATCTTTGGTTTCCAGCTCAAGTCCAGGTGCTTTGTTTAGGTACATTCATGTGGTATTTTATTGCTTGACCTTGATCATTCAGAACCCTATTTTGCTGCCAGGAGCAGATGCTGTAGAGATCAGGCCCTGGAACTCACTGCTTCTGCATCCAGGATGTACCAAAGGATCTCACTGCAGCCAAACAGCCAAGGACAGGACAGCAGTGCCTTCCCACAGTAAAAAAATCAGTATATAGGTAGTGAGGACCATTTAATCACCAACACAAACTCCAGAATTCACAGCCCACCAGAGAGCCATTAAAGGAAAAGGAATCACTCTATTTCCTTTTGAGATTATTCCCAGACACAGAGGTTAGAAAGCTGTAACAAAGCCTAGAGAAGATTATTGGTCCATACCACAAGTGGCTTCTTGATATGTTTGCATCAAGGCTAACTTTAATAGAGCTCTTCCTCTCCAGCTTTGGCACAGGTATTGCTCCAGTAAACAACCCCAATTTGCAATGTTGCCTTTTCATTGCAAAATACATCTATATAAGGGGTTGGAAAAGAAACATGGCTTCCCTATCCATTACAGAAACTGCAAACACTGCAACAGGTTCTATGTGCATCTGGTGAAATGTGCAATAAATGTGCAATATTTAATAACTACTTGATGCTGTATCCATGTGACAACCATTACAAGATTATATTGATTAGATGTGAGCAATATAAGTTTGTGCAAGTATTTGCATTTCACTTCTAACAGTTTTGATGGCCAAACTGGTGAGCAAATATACTCAAAACAGGTCAAATCCTCAACACAAAAAGCTATAATTTATAAGCAACAGCTCTAACAAAACTGTTTAAAAGCTGTATTTGTTTTCCAAGATATTTTCCAGCTGGCAAGAGGAGTTACCACAACCTTCTCAGGCATCAATACTGGCAGAGCCAAACGACACATCCAAGTCCTGCCACTGTTCAGAAAGGACAGAAAATGTCAGATGCTGTCAGGACCCCAAAGGTCCCATCCATGTACACCAACAGACACTCAGTTAAGCAACTTTTACTGCAATTAACCTTGACATTTAGAAAATTTAGGTTGCTCAGGATTTTGGGAATGTCTGCTCTTCAGGTGCTGCTTTAGTGGCAGCTGTACATCCTCTCTACTCTTGTAAATCTTAGTTCCAGGACTCTCCTGCTTCCCTGAGGAAACTTTCATGAAGTTTTTTATAAAGGCAGCATTCTGCAACAAAAGCTTTTCCAAACACAGGAGAACTTTTAGCCCTAACTTGACAGGTAAACTTACCTGTCTTTATCAGGAATCTTAGAGCCTACATATTGAGAGTCAAAATGGACTTATTACACACTAAAAAAAATTAAAATCAAGCCTTATAGGGCAAAGTAATTGGAAATTGATCAGTAGATAGAGTGTGAATAAAGTAACTGATTCAAGATTAAACTTCTGCTTGCTTGCTCCCATTATAATAAAATCAATATCTCAGTCTGAGGATATATCCCAAGTCTTGTTGTAAAGTCATGCTCCAGTTGCTAAGATTAATTATGTATATCCAAACAACAAATGAGTTGTACAGCACTCAGGAAGATTAATTAGCTACAAGCAGAACTTTTTACCTCCACAGAACTTAGAACAGAAATAGTTTGAGCTATTTGGTGCCTGATGTGGCAGACAGCTCATTTCCTAAATGAAAGAGCATTTTCAGCTGTTAGTGAAGTAGATATAAGAAAAAAATTAAAGTTAAGTTACATTTCAGCTTCCAAAGGAGTCAAAGGGCCTTCAGCACAAATGTTGGAGCAGCATCATTTCTCAATGTAAGTACCAGAGAGCTTTCCACTGGAAACAAGCTATAATCCATATTCTCCAGGAAAGATCTGTGAATCAGTGAAATCCTTATCTAGCACTATTTGACAATAGCTGTGAGGCAGATTACTAAAGGCAACATTTTCCAGATGAAACAGTCCTCTAATTAGAAATAAAGCACTTTTTTCTTCCTTTTTCAGCAAAGACTGCTGTGAGGCAAAACAATAGAAATGGCACCATCTGCTAATAATCCAATTAGAGAATTTCAAAGCACCAGCTAAAAAAGCTAGCTGGTAGGGATTTATTCTTCTAAACATATTTCTCAATTACACCACATGGACATCCACATGCTTTCTAATTTCACTGTATTTGGAAACTGCAAGAGTTCACAGGATCAAGGAGAAATCATATCATGGATAATGCAAAATATGACCTTTTCCCAGTTGTACTTGTCTGCCCTGGTGACAGAACTCCAGCACTTTCTCATATTCCCCCATGATAGGTGTTAGTCAAACATATCTCAGACATGACTTTTCACAGAATATTCTCCAGAATGACCTAGGATATGCCCTCTCTTCCCACTTGGTTTATGGCCAGAATAATCAAGAGATGCCAATGAAACAGTAACTGTGACTAAACCTTCTGAAATGCTGTATTTAGGCAGCAGTTGCTGCCTATCATTCAGGATTATTTGCCCAGAGATAGAAATTCAGCTATCACTGTTTAGGTGGGACAGGTTTACCAATGGCAAACCTCTCACTGTTTCCAGGCAATAACAAAAACCCCACAGCCCAACCACCACTAATATTTGAATATGTCTTCAGAAGGTACTGACAGGTTCAGTAAAGCAGCTGAAAATTCCACATGAAATCCAATGAATCCAGGCAGACAAGAACTTCTCCCAAGCTGTAAAGTTTTGAATCCAAAGGTGAATTTATGGCAAAAAGAGATCTGTTAAAAGTAGCATTTGCCAAGAAACACTTCAACAGCAGCTAAGGTGTAAATCATATGTCCACCATAACTGCACTAGGCCCACATGTTTTTCTTTCACTTCCCCATCTCCAGATTAACTTCCAGACAAAAGCACAAAATATTATCAAAAGTCTGAGCTAACAAGCTTAACATGGTTTTACTGGGCCTTCAGAGGAGCAAAGCACTAAACATTGGACTGAGGGCCAAAACTTCACTGAACAGCAGCTCTTGGAGAAACTGAAGGTTCCACATGGATTATGGGTGTACAAGGAACAGCCAAATGCCCAAATCTGTGAGGACAACAGAAAAACCTTCCAGCATTTGTGCTCCTACCCCAAGAACAAACTCATTTCTGTTGTTCAGTAGCAATAGAAGCCTCTGTGGAGTGATTAATCCCCCAGTACTGCCCACTACAGAGTCCACAAAAATACTGATTTCTTCTTCCTGTCTCTAGTACTCCTGCAGTGAGGTGGAGCACAACTTGCTGGTAGATTTTAAAAAGTTTAGAATTTTATCACAGCAGGTCTCTTGCTGCTTTTTAACCCCCTTGAGTGCATGCAATGAGACCACTCGTGTTTGAACTTGTGTGGATCTTCCCAACTCATCCCTCAACTGGTTCCTTGACAGCAGCAGCACAAAGATCAATGCAAGATAAAATGTGAACTGACCTGAATTTCACCAACTCCTTGTCTGATAATGTAACTCCACTGACAAACATACAACAAAAATATTCTGCAATTACACCCAGAGATTCCCAAATTCCTAATAAATGCAGTAATTCAGTCACAATCTCAAGCAATCTGTTGATCTAATGAGCAACCCCTTTGCCAATATACAAGGTCATAATGCAATTTCAGGATCAAGAGCCATCTCCATAGCATGGCACCAAGGTCACATTTGATGGACAGCTATCATTTCTGTTTATAGCATGCAGCTGAAAGAAAAATATCTTTCTGAGCAGTTCCATTTCAGCTTTATTCATTTTATTTGCTGAGAAAAAGAAATGGTGCCACAGCACAACATTTTAATGCAATTCATCTATTCAGTGATAAGCAAATGAGTATTCCATGAAATGTGATCTCATAATACTAAATTCAGGATTTGACTGCTGGTTTTCACACTAAGCTATATAAATAAGGAAAAGCACAGCACACACAGATTTCTGACAAAAATATACCTCATCTGGAAGAATAAGAACAAAACAAGCCACCTGCAGCCCAAAGCCACTGGATATTTAATATGGTTTCTTCAGCCCTGTTTGCATATTTCATATTGAAAAATAAGTTGGGTTTTTTTTTTAATGAGGTATGTCAATGCTTAATGAAAAGATCCATTCCACAAGTGTTTTACTTCCATATTTAGTAACTAGAGACATATCCCTTTCTGCAGGACAAACAAACAATCTCAGGCAGAAGACAGCTGAGCTGCTGCTTCAGCTGGTGATTATTCCCATGTTGACTGGCAAACCCATGCACTTCATTTGTGAAAGTCACTGGTACTGAGTGAACCCTTCAAACAGACTGGGATACAAACCACAGTTTCCATTCAGCATCCTTCATTTTACAGCTCTTGAGAAGTAGAAATTTCATTTCCCACCTTTAGTACCTACATTCAACAAAGTGCTGTACTGAAAACTGGAGTGGGCAGACTGTCAGGGTAAACTGATCCCTAATACTTCAGAATTGCATAAATACAAATATCATGCTTATACATCCAGCAACACTACTGAAGAGAGCTCCAGCCTGTGCACAAGCACATCTGGCCATTAACTTTTGCTAACACAACCTGCTGCAGTAAAAACACACAGCAACAAGCTACTAGAAGTATTCAGAAGCAGGTTTGCTAACACAGGCTCTGTACTTGGTGTTAGCAGAATGTTTGCCAGCTTGGTGCTAAAGTTAATCCAGACTTACACATGCATTTTGCTCATTCCAAGTTGTTGGAACCCTGGATGCTGAGAATTTTAGACTTCCTGTGTTGAAAGGCACAGACCCTCAAGAGTACACTGCATTAGACCTGAAGCCATAGAGAAGGCTTCCAAAATTGAATGAGATTATGGATGTGTAGTTTAAATAGAAGTGTGTAATATCACATGGTGGAAAACAGAGTTTAATTTTTAGAATATAGTAAGATATACAAGGCTAAGATGGAGGTTTTAGGGTGGTGGCTGGTCCTTCTTCAAGGGCTTGAGTGTAATTTTGTAATTGGACAGAGAAGTCCACATTGTGGGACACAAGTGATTAGTTATTGGATTAGAAGTAAAAATAATTTAGGTACCATTTTTTAATTGGATATTTTTTCCTTAAAGTACCTTATATAGATAGAGATGGGGTAATTTTGTAGCTTCTAGTGAAATGCTGTAGAACTCACAGCTGCTAAGACTGGGATATAGATAAGAAATAATAAACATCTGAGTCTGAACACTAAATACCATCTCTTTCAATCACAACCCTGACAGAAGTAGAAAAAAGATAAAGAATCAGCACCAAGTCATGTCCCAAATGCCTACAAAATAAAGTATATCTTCATTATTCCAAACAGCTCTGAGAACTGTTTCAGAGAGTTTCCTTACTTCTAAAAGTGTACCAAATGATGAACAGTAACTTAAATACACATTTTCCTCCCATTCATTCTCCACTATAATCTAATAGTTAACAATCTGAATGCCTTTCCCTGACAAGGCTGCTATATTAAACACCTTTTGGGTCCTTCTGCTCTTCTATCCTCAAGAACAAAGCCATGTTTCTAATGAAGCTAAAATCTAGCTGCTTTCCATTTTGTACTTTTTAACCTGCTTTACTCACCTGCAAATCCAGAAGCAAGATGACTACATGCAGAGACAGAGGAGGAGGCAGCTCTAAGAGAAAATACAAGCTCTCTGCTGGATATTAGCTGCCCATAATGGGCTAAAAAAAAATATATAAAAAAAAATCAAACAAGGAATTGTCTGGCAGCCATCTTCCATCAGGATGTGAGTGTGCTAAAGGCTGAGATCTTCAGGAGTCCTGAGGAGAGGCAGGTGCTCAACATGTAACTGTCTCAAACACTTGGTTTGTTTGAAGATGTCAGCCAAGAAGATTAAACCCAATGTGCTCCAATTCATTTTAATTCATATTCTGTTGGAAGGAGCATTAATTGCATCAACTTTTGCCAGTTTTCTGCCTCAAACTTTAGCTCATTTTGTTCTACTCCCCTGAAGGAAAAGCAGGAATAAGTAGCTATCATTACAAAGGTGTGTAAGGAGTCAGCACAAGTGCTCTCCCATCAAGGGAAGCTGGTGATAAACAACTGACTCAGGGGATCAGGCTTCCTGCTCCGCCCAGCACGTGAAAAGTTCGCCTAAGGAAAAGCCTTAATTTGGGCTTGCTTCCTCAAACTGGGAAGCAACTGCCAAAACTGCTTCTGCTAGACGTTAAAAAAAATAAATTACTTTGTGTAAGTGACCTAAGATCACAGCAGCTGCTAAATTTAAGGTAGGGCCTAAGTACTACCCAAGAATGAGATAATCTGTGTTATTCTTCTGGTTGGCAGTGTAGTGTACCTGTGCAATACAAGAGGACAGAAGTGAGAACAACCTACCCAACACCAACTTCATGGAAATATTGCAGTGGAAGTGTAGATGATCCCATCCTCTCACTATAGGAAACAAAGCAATGCTCAGCAGAGCTGAGATCTGATCTCTGCATTTCCAGAGGCATCCATCTCCCACTGTTCAAGCCAGCTCTAAGCAGAGTGATTTTTCTACTGCAGGTTTGTAATATACTGAACTACAGCTAAAATCTTTGCTAACTTCATATACACAACACAATGTTCACAGATTTTCTTTTATTAAAACCTCACATTTTGTGCTGAAAAGTTTCTGAATTTATGCTTCATTATATTTTTCATTAATCACCCAGCTAATTAGCAGCAGTAGAAAAGCTTGAAACCATAAGAATACACTGAATTAAGAGTAAGCACAAGACAGAAAAGCATAATCTAATATTAATATAGATCATATATAGCAATATGGTTGAATTCAGAAAGCTCAGATTTGGTTGTCCATCTTCCAGAATTATGGCAATAGCTGTGAGATATAACTCAAGGTCCAGTGCAAAAGCATCTGAAACAATAAATAAATCCTCAGACTGAATTTTTCTTTTGGAAACTTCAGTATAAAGAACTTTTTTGGAGTGTCTGTTCCTTCAGGCCCCAAACTTCTTGCAGATACTGAGTATCAATATAGTTCAAATGGAACAGCAGAGCAGAGATCCAGATAGGAAATGCATGGAGTTCCCAAAAGGGCTTTAATTCTCAAATTCAGGTGTTGAAAAACCTGTAGTCAAAGCTAAAAAGGGAATAGGATCTAACTAGATCAGGCATTGCAATTCTCCAAGATCACAATGTCTGGAGAGTGAATTGCTTAAGCAAATTCATCTTGTCAACTGCACAGAACCCACACCTCAAGAGTTAAAAATCTCCATGTTCAAATCTGCTAAGTGTGTAAAAAGCAGCCTCAGCAGAAGACATTAGGTAATGAGTGTCTGCTGCAATTAATTACAGGACTTGCACACTTTCCCCCCCAGAAGTGATGGGAGTTTTCTGATGAGCAGCTTCCAGGCTGGGCACTGGAACAGCCAAATGAATCATCCCTTCCCCTAAACCTGGCAATTGAGGACTCTTCTTTTACATCAGGCTTTAATTAGTTTTTGCTTTCAAAGCCAGTGCACAGCATTCACAGAAACCCAAAGAAGCAATGAGGACTTCAATTCCTAATTCCAGCAGCTGTCACAGCCTGGTACAAATAAGTCTTTTTTAGATGTCCCTCCTGCAAGCATCCTTACACACCAATAAAGTCACAATATCAGAGGTACCTTTGCTTTTTGTATAATAATAGCTTCTGGGAATAGTCTTCATGGTAAATCCAAATCAAACCTGTTTCAGTCTAACTTTTGTCACAAGGCTGTGATGCTTCATGAAACAACATCTTGGGATCAAACAAATCTCTAAAAAACAAAACCAGCTGCAGTTAAAGTTCACAAGAGATGGATACTAAAGGCCCAGCTTATATCCATAAGGGTTAAAGCTTTACATCTTCCATTTTGATAACCTTGCCTTTTAATTAATTATGCAACTAAAAAAATAATACTTTGCATTACTGAACAGACCTCAAGGCAACAGAAAGGCTTTAATTCCTATAAAAGTCAGCTTTAATATCCAATACTCTTTGTAAGATAACAGCAAAAAGCAGCAATTGTTTGTGTTATACAAGATCTATTTTTTTCTTTCTTCTCCCTCCTCTTTTTCCTACATTTTTGCATCTCCAAGGCAGATCAGAAAAGATCAGATTAGTGTGTGAAAATGTTTTGGAACAAGGGAATGGCAGATAAACTCTTGTCTGATTACATGTGTGAACCCTGAGCATAAAACAAAGCATTACTCAGCTCACCTAAATATTTACATATCACAACTCTCAAAACCTCTGAGCTGCTATTGCTGAAGCCTGAATTCACTTAAAACATCATTAGAATATAAAATCCCAGGGAAAAATTTCTAATAACTTTATGTGGTATATAATTATTTACAGTGGGAAAAAACCTACCTGCCCTCTATTGTGATTTAGAGTTGATTAAATGATTTGTGGGAAATGATACAGCAGTTAAGTAAAGCTCAGAAAGATGTCATAAGAAAAATAAAACATTATCTTCATAATCAGTCCTTCAACCAGCAAGGAATTGTTCCAGTTACACAGAACATGGCCCTGTATCATGATTAAAGCTAATCATGGTTAGTGGTAAATTAAATTAAGCCACTGAGGAGCTACAGAAATCTCTCACTAAAATTGTTGAAGGGGCAACCAGGAAGGAACAGGAAAGAGCCAACACAATGGCCAAGCCCTTCAGCTGCAGCACTACTGAAAGTTGACTGAGAAATTAAAGATAAATTGAATTGATACAAGAAAAGAGACAGTACCAGTTCTGATGCACCCTGCCAGATTTCCTTAGCAGAGGGGGAAAACATTTTCACAGCACGAGGGACAAACATGGCCTTCAACTTGAGGTGCAAACCATGCTGAACTCCAGTAATTTGGGGAAGGCACACCTGTCTCACCATCCTGGACAGATGATGCATTGGGCAGCAAAAATGGCACATTCAAAGCTTTCTTCATAATTCAGCAGCATCTAAACTGCAGTGAGACTTCAGCTAGAAATCCTTCTGTATGAGTTAACAGGATTCTTTTACACATCTTTTTGAAAAGAAAGCTGATTTAACTTCATTCATGTTAGTGGTCTCTCCATGAAAAACTATTGGAAGAATTTCCTTCTAAGTTATTGAAAACTGAGTAGCACAGAACTACACAGGCAGAGCAGTCTTACCCCACTCAACCCTGAATAATAAAACACAATAAATTGAAGTCTAAAGGCAAAGCACAAACCTGTTATAAAAACACCTTATAAAAACAAAGTTGAAGTCTAAAGGCAAAGCACAAACCTTATAAAAACACCTTATCTAAATAAGTCCCCAAATACAACAAATACCAAGGTATTAGAAGGGACTGCAACTGGAACTAAATATCATTAACGCAAACCTCACAATCAGCAGATATAAAAATCCATGCTCATGATAAAATAAAAAGTTTGGATGAATCCAGTGGAACTTGTATTCTAATTTGAGATTACTCAGAAGAAATGGGGCCAGGCAAGGCCCAGCTGAGCAGGCATTGTTCCTGTAGGAATCCATTCCATTCTCTCCTCACCAAGTTCCCTGCATTGGACACATCAGACCCTAGAACAGGTCTCTGCTGTTTCACCAGTCAAAATACCTTGCCTGCTGTTGTTAACCTTAATCCATAAGCCTTCTTCATAACCCCTTTGAATATCAAGCCATGTCTATGAGAAGCCAAGAGCAGTAATTGCCAACATTTATCACAGTATCCAAGAAAATCTGACCTTTTCACTTGGACAGAGACAGTGTCATCCCATGGTTCATTACTTAAATCAGCAATGTGTTTAAAAATTGCCATTTTCAGAAGTATTTCTGAAGTCCTATTACTCATCTAAACATGATAATTTAAACAAAAGCCAGATCCCAGCTGCTCAAATCAGCACACACAATTTAAACCAGATCCTGAGACTACAAAGGCATTCTGCATACCACAGGAAAGAAGAGGCTTATTGTAATTTCAATATTACCACTCTTTGATAGAATCAGTGTGAAAAAATCTGTTAACAATTAAAACATAAAGAACATTTGACCTCAAATGCCTACCAGAAGTTAACTGTGTTCTCATTGCTGTGATCATGAATAAACAGTTATTTAATGAAGACATGCATAAGTGTCCTAATGTGTAGTTCAGGGTTTAGATGCATATTTAGTATGGGAATATTGCTGCTAAAGATCAAAAAGCCAAAAGCTTTTCACTGTGCTGCTCAGCCACCCTTGAAAAGGCACCTCCAGTGCTCAGTTTTGAGCATGTGAGAAAGGCTGCAGTGCCTGGCACAGGACTTGCCAAGACTATTGACAAGTTCAACAATTAGCTTCAAAACACATCCATATGTGAGGTTTTTTAATTTGGTACTAACCAAGATTAAAATATAACAAAAGCAACAAGCAAATATTTTAAAAGCTATAAAAACATAAGGAAATAAAGTGGAAATTAAGCTTTTGATAGTATTATTGCCCAGCTACCCAGAGTACACCATCATTTATAAAAGGTATGGGAGAACCCAGGTAAATCCCTACATTCTCACTTCATTTTTCTATTACACCCATTTATGTTTGAACTATTCTCTCACCTTACTCATCATTAGTGAGAGTCTAACAAGAGCTGCTTCCCTTCACAGTGAATTAATTAGCAGAAAGTGGCACCCCAGCAATTTATCTTAAGCCATTCTACGATGGGGCAGACTCAGTCCACCAAAAATTGGCCCTGAGTGCTGAACAATGTGGTTAATTTTGCTGCTCTCCTCATTCTGAGTCAATCCTTAGAAGCAATATTTTAAGAAGAGTGTTTTAGTGCTCAAAACCATTCACATGTCTCCTTAATTTAAGGAAACATCTACAAAACCATTGCTGCTAAGATTTTCTGTGAGAATTTGCTCAAATTCACACCGGCATTTTTTAGTTAACGTTACCCAAGTTAAGACTTAAACAAGAATATGTGTGTAACTTGATATTTTAGCAAGATTGGCATAGAGGGCTAAGTTTGCTCAAGAGGTACTTTTAAACCTAAAAATTTCAGGTGAATCCACCCAAGTCTGAGCAGATTACCCAGGCTGAGTTTGGTTAAAGCAAGACTTTGCAAAGTTTGACACACTGCTTCTCACCAAATGCCACAGTGAGTTCCCTGACTGGGAAGCTTTTTGAAGCACATATTTCAGGCTATTCAATAGCACAATTTGTCTGTGCAAACAGATAAATTCTATTGGTAAGTACCAAAATCATAGACACAAAGCAGGAAATATGGTTCCAGGCCATCTTCACTGAGGCATTTTGTGAGATCTTGCACTTGAGATGAAACAGCTTTATATTTTGAGATACAGCATGAATATTTAACAATGAAATAAAAGCCAATTGTGTTTAGAATTAAAACTAGGCTCTAAGCTGTTGATCTGCCAGGAAAGCTATTAATTAGTATAATTACATAGAAAATGAATCTGGGATTCTCAATGTCAGAATATTTTACCAAGCTAAGCAAATAGAAAGAACAAGGACCATATTTAAATGATTAGACCCTTCTGTTTCATCTCTCCAAATTGCCACATTTTACTCAATCATCTTCACTTCACTGCTTTTATTTTTCATTTTGCATTCAAAAATAAGGGGAAAACAATTACACTAAGGAAAAAAATATCCAAACAACCACAAAAAGGCTGGGGGTTGTTTGGTTTTTAACAAACATTTTCCAGAAGGTTTAGAAAAATCTATCTGCTTTGTGGTGAGACTTAGCAGGTCAGGTCATTTTAGCCCAGCAGTCCCAGAATGAGAGTGGCCAATGCTGTGGGCAAAGATGCAGCTGGAGACTGGCAGGGAATGAGGCAGCTGAAGATGAAACTGGTGCCTACAAGGCTGAAAACTCCCTGAAAGCCATCAAACTCTACATCTGCTACTTCTTTATAGAAGCAGATATCAATACTGTTAATTTAGTCAGCTTCTAAAACAGCAGTTTGCACCTGATTTAGGTGGTCTCGTTACAGATTATACAGCTCCACAACCAGAGCAGAACTGCTTAGCCCCCAAGAGGATCAGCAAAGTTCCCTCAAGAATAAGAAAACATCCCCCAGGTTTAGCTAAATAAAGGGTTGGAGTTCACCCTTTAAGGGGGATGGAGTAGGACAGGGTTTGAGTGAAATTTAAAATCAAGAGTTTTGATAAAACAAAAAATCATTGTTAAAAGCAGTCTTAAAAATGGAAAGCCTGGAACAGAGACAGAGCTAAACTACTACAATTCAATTCATTGCTCTCTTATCACAACTTATGATAAATACACTCGACAACAGAATAATACCTCAAAAACACAACAGCAGCTAAGTATTCTACAGGTGAATCTTTTAGTTTCCATAGAGCAAGAGACCCCCAACCAGTGAAAACATAACTGATAATTTTGCATGTATTTCTGTATAAGACTGTTCCTAGAGGATCTAAATTAAGCTATAAATGTGAACCTCATTATTAATAAAACCAGTGTTATAAGCAACATTAGACACAGATGACATATAATAATTTTAGCCTGAACATTTCATAACTCCATCCTCTAGTAAAAGCTGACCTCAAAGGTAAAATACACTTTTTAAGCCATTAAATATTTTTGCAGTAAACTACAGCTCTTTTAACATAAAATACTTAGCTTTTCTTTTTTGCTTTGAATTCTTCTTCACTGTTCTAAGCATTAAATATATACATATCAATAACTAGTAGTTTCAAAGCCAAATAATAGATTTTTAAAAAAAATCGAGGGAATACAGGGTTACAAGAACTCCAACAATCATACCATCCCATATTTCAAAATGCTGCTTAAGAAAAGAAAAGCTAAACCAAGGAAAGGGCTGCAGCTTAACATATTTCACACAAACAAATATTACATATTTTAATAAAAGAGATAGTAAAAAAAGCCCAAAAAACTATCTTACTTTTCAGAGTCAGCGACACAGCACACCCAAACGATCACAGTTTTAGGGGCAATCACGATCTTTTATAGCAGACCTGAAACGAGCTCCAGGTGAAAGCTATTGATGGTGAAATAGTTAATGACCTTCAGCTGGCAAAGCTGATTAAACTTTTTTTTTTTTTTTTTTTTTTTTTTTTTTTTTTTTTTTTTTACTCAATTTGATTAGAAATTGGCAGTGGCTGTGCTAAAGTTGTCATCCAGAATGTAGCTGTAAAGTTACTATCCAGAATGAAGATCTGGATGAAATTTAATTCGGTTAAAATTCAAGGCAATCCCTTTGTCCAACTGTTTGGCGGGAAGGGACGGGGGTAAAGTGCAAGCATGACAATTAATTTGAACAATATCTTAGCTCCAAAGGAAATGTGTTAATTGATGAGAGGATTTTTCTCGTTGATATTTGCAGCCTTGGATTCCTCGGGCTCGGCTCCCGGGCCGGGAAGCGGCAGCCGCAATGGCGCGGAACGGCCGCCAGGGGGCGCCAGAGACCGCGGAGCGCCGGCATCGCCTCGGCACTGCCGGGAATAAAAACCTGGAATAAAAACCTGGAATAAAAATCTGGAATAAAAACCTGCGGCAAAGGGAACTCCCGTGTGTCACTGACTGACAAAAATCAAATAGCAATGCAAGTTTTATGATAACGTCAGGGAAGTTAAAATTTGATGCATCTTTAGTATTTTCCAAATACCCAGGGTTAAAGTCACAATTGCAAGGTGTTGCTAAAAATAAAATAACAATGCAAGTTTTATGATAACCTCAGGGAGCTGATTTTTTTGTTGGTTCGTATCTGGTAACTCAAGTGATCAGTCAATCCCAGAACACAGGGATGGGACGTAAAAACCTTGCACATAAACTGCAGCAATTTATAAGGCATTTCAGAGAATGGAAGTTTTTTGGGTTAGTTCATGGTTGTGCAATTAGAAGTGGTGGTGCCTATGTGAATATTTTTATATCACAAAATGTGGGGTTTAAGTACTAATTTGCCAGAGGAGAGCAGCATTTAAACACTGAATTAGCTATATATCAGTGTAACAAATTGAATGTGAGCTTGTATCAAGTAAACTCAAAATATAAGGAAAAAAGGAGTGTGGGTTCTGACCCATGGTTGTGGTAATATTGGATATTTGCATTTATTCTGGGTGTGAAATTCAAGCAGCGGAGATACTGCTAAAAGAAAAGTTAAAATAACTTTGAGTCACCCTACACTCCAGCTTCTATTGCATCTGGATTTGGAAACCTTGTTCTGGGATTGACTTTAACATACTTGAGTTACCAGATATGAACCAACAAAAAAATCAGCTCCCTGAGGTTATCATAAAACTTGCATTGTTATTTTGGTTTTAGCAACATCTTGCAATTGTGACTTTAACCCTGGGTATTTGGAAAATACTAAAGATGCATCAAATTTTACCCTTTCTTGTAAGAATATATTGCACACTGAAGAAAGTATATTTTCATAAATCCAGGAAGCTCATTGTGAATCTCCTGCCCCATTCAAACAAGCAGAAAAAACGTGACCAATCTAAATAAAAGTAATGGAAAGGTTTCAGGAGAATTTGTAACTCTCATACATACTTGATAGATTTTGCAGTGATCACACGTGGCCACAGAAGGCTATTTAAGAGAAAAATCCTAAGACATGTTTTGCTCTCACTGAAATAGTGAGATGGAGTGATTTGGATGAGGTCAGTGTCTAATAGTTTAGAGAGGATTAGAAACAGTCCCTGGCCTTCAATCTGTTGCTGTAATTACTGAGCTACTCGAGTTCCTCACAGAACAACTCAGGTATTGGCATAACTGCTCCTGGTATTCCTGGTAATTAATTAGAACATATCAATATTCTGGTTTCTGCTTCATGGAAGGTGACAGTGTCCCATCTCAAAAAAAACCCCGGAACATCTTCATATTTATCTGCTGAAAAATCTGGAGAGAGTTCAACCTGGGTTTTTAGCAAATAACATGGCTTTAAGTTGGGCAGCTTTAAGTGTTCTTAAATAATCAAGAGCAAGAACATGTACAAACAAACAAACAAACCAACCAACCACACTCTCCTGCTCCAGTAAGTTTTTATTGAGGTGAAGCCTGGCTCAGCTGTGCCAGTGAGGGGCAGCAATCAGCACTTCTCAGCAGAATCCGTGGGGCATTTGGTATCTCAGGCACAGTTAGTGAAACATTTCTCAGCTCCTATGTTACCCTGAGCAATCAGCAGGGAAACACCAAGAGGGCTTGTAAAACTCATCGTTTTATGCAGATAAAATCAACAAGCTTTTAAAACTCATGGGTTTTATGCAGATAAAATCAACAAGCCTCCCACCGACACGTTTACTTGCTGCAATGAATCCCTTACTTGTGTGGAATCCTTGCCTGCTGGTAGAGAGGACTCACAAACCATGGGTTTCCATTTTACACAGGGTCAGCAGCGCACAGTTTAATTAAGAGTCTTGATACAAAATGTCAATAAACAAAAGTATACAAACTCCACACTTAAAAAACATCTATGCTTCAGTAGCTACTGGGTTTGTATAATCTCTAAAGGGCAGTGGGGTTGGAAGCAAGGGGAAAGTTCCTAACAGTAAATGAATGGTTACAGTAGCAAGCTAGGGACTGAAATATAACCTAAACTGAAAAGAAACATGAAAAGTGACAGTTCTGTCATGGATAAGGAGGACTAAAGTATTTGTTTCCATAAAGCCATATTTACCACAGCCACTGGACATAATGACCTTGTCATTCTACGTTCTTAAAGGGAATCCCAGTTTCAAAGCCAAGGAATGCTGGGGTACATCAGAATTAGATATTGTGACACCAGGGAAGGCACTCTGGCAAGGTGGTCCCTCTGCCTGACAGACTGCCAACAGCTTGGTGGAAACCTGTACCTGTATTTTCTATTCACAAGCTGTAGATATGCTCTGTAAAACTGCCCCTGTGATTGCCATTTCAGCAAGGGGAAGAGAACAGGTCTGAAGATAATGGATTATTTAAATCATGAATTAGTTCCTTGTAGGGGGATAGAATATAAGAAAATAAAGATAGTGTAGAAAGTAATCTTACCCCTAAGGAGTTGCAGCTGGGCCAATTATCAAAGATTAGGAACAGGCCTGACCTTAACAGGCCACAGCTGTAAGCAATGAGCAGAAGATGCTATAAAAGAGTGGTTGGGAAAGGAACTGGGGTCAGGGGCTGCTTTGTGAAGAGGAAAGAGTCAGTGCTCTGAGGAGGTGCCCAGGAGCAACACCAAGAAGGTTTGGAACTTTTGTGGTAAGGAGACAACAGTATGGCACCCCTGCAACAAGATGACAACAGTTACTTTGCATCTAAGCTCCCAACTCTGCTTTAAAGCATTAATGGAAAATCTAAGCTGAGGAAAATGTTATGGAGTTGGCTAAAATATTTCATATATTGAACATCAGCTATTATAGATGACTGTGGAACCAAAGTGGGGGAAGTAGCAGCTATTCTAACTCTTAGAATTTAGCAGGCTATGAGGATGGAGTAACCATGCTAATACTTAGAACTCACAACTTATTTCATTTTTTTCTGAGATGTACTCACTTCCTGTCAGTGGAGTTATATGGAGTTCTTAATTAAGTCACTGTTATCCTTATTTTAAAACAAGGGGGTTTAGCTGTGGGTATTTGCTGTGGTTAATCACACAGTGAACGCAGCAGAATCAGGATTAGAAGAGGATTGTCTCATTTCCTGTCCCTGCTTTAATCAACTTGGTATTCTTGCCTGTCTAGACCATTCTGTATTTAATTTTTAATCCTATTTCTATTGACAGAAATTAGACTTCCATTTTGATAGGAAAGTAGTAGTGTAATTTTGATAGTAAGAATATTTTATTGACTCCTTCTCTCAATTTCCCTGTGAACTCTGCTTATTTTCTCAGCCCCTTTTTTTCTTAGGGCATCTATTTCTGTTCCAGTTCCTCCAAATAGGATTGTTATCCTTGCACCTACTTACAGCCTGTTGCTTGAGTTTAATCATTTAACCATTACTTGATGTTTCACTAAAAGCAGAATTTGCTATCACGTTTACATGCAGTGGCTTTGATTAGGGATGTCGCATCAAGTAGAATAGTAAGTACAAAAATATATTAATCTTACAGAACAGATCAAAAATTTAATCACTGCTTAAAAGGTAAAATTTACTAAGGTTATCTTTTGGGGCAAAAAAAAAAAAAAACCAAAAAGAAAACCCAACAAAAATTTAGACACGTGTGCTTGGATTCCTAAATAGCTATGGTGAAATGCTTCTGCTGATGGATGTTGGTCTTCTTTGTGGATATCACTCAGGTCTTCAGTGCTTAGGAAATCTGGGAATAGCGGACACTTGAGCACTATAAAATTCCTCCCTGGTACGGAAGTGAGGATGAGTGGAAACCAGAGCAAGCTGGAGAGAAAAGCAGGAGGATTGGACAGCTGTGCTACAAGCGCTTAACCTGCGGCACGGGCATGAGGGACGGGCTGGGCTGAGCCGGCGGGAGGCGCCGTCCGTGCCCTCAGGAGGGGAGATGAGGATCGGTACGAGGAACCGGAGGTGTGACAGCAAACAGCGGTTTGGGCACCCACCGATAGAAAAGTTACGGAATTCGTAACCGCCGAGTGCTGATGCCTATGCTGAAACGCATAAATAGTGTGAAGTTCTGCTGGTCGGTTAGCCAGCCTTTCGCGTTGCCACTAAGCTCCTACTTCGGGCAAACTCGAATAAAACATAGAAATTGCTCTCCTCGGTGTGCGATTTGGTTCGGGACAGCTTTGTATTTAACACCAATAACCGGGACGGCCGCGACCCTGCGGCAGCGCTGAGATAGAATCACCGCGAGCGCCCCGGGAGCCGCGGGCAGGAGCCGCCCTCACGGGGCCCCTCACGGCCGCCCTGCGCGGGAGGCGGGGCCGGAGCGGGCGGGGCGGATCTCGCGAGACTTGGGCGGGGCCGCGGAGCCCGGTTTGAACGGCAGCAACGGCGGGTGCGGGGAGAGGGCAGCGAGCGAGGGCGGGCAGTGAAGGGGAGCGGGGTTTGCTCTCTCTGGGGCTGCTGCCGTGCCCGCCGCCGTTCCCTGCAGCCGGTGGGGCCGTTGGCTGCCTCACAGCCCGCGGAGGAGCGAGGCGAGCCCGTTTGGGCCATACCGGGTGTGGGGGTCTGGTCCCGGCAGGAGGGGACAGCGGGGACATGGCGCTGGTGACACACAGCGCTGCCAGAGCCGGCTCTGTGTGGCCCAACGGTGAGGCTGTTGTGTGATGTTTGTTGTTCTCTGTAGTACCGGCCCTCCCAAGAGCCTGTTTGTGGAAGGTGATCGGCTCCGGAAAGCTTTCAGCCTGAGCGTGCAGCGTGGTAGGTGCAGGTACGGGCTTGTGTAAGTAACTGGGTCGTGGGAATGCCTGGGATAAGGGAGATAAACCACCCTGGAGACTGCGTGCTTCTGATCACAAAATGCACGTGTGCTCCTGATCACAAAATGCACTTTTGATAGGATCAGAGCTCAGGCAGCTGTTTCGTGTGGCCTTGGGGAATAGGAGTTTAACCAGAGAAGTGTGCTAGAGTGGGAGAAGAAAGCCAACAGACTGCCTTTTATCTCCTACCTTGTTACTTTTATTAAGGAGACTTTGAATGGTTGAATAATCGAGGTGTGTAGAATCTCTCATTAAATGTTTGAAGATATTTAGCCAGAAGTGAGTTACTCTTGTAACTCAGTAGAATAAATGAAGACTGATGTCTGTTATTGCCTTCCTCCTGCCTACTCACCTTGCTCCCCATTCAATTGATCTTAAAACGTTATTTTCAGAGTAATTTACTTAGCCTCATGTATAATACTAAATTGCTGGCAATTATTTCAGTGTACAGCTTCTTGAACAAAACTACCTGGACTTGTTTGATTCATCCAGAATTGACAAGGAAAAATTGAGGTTGGCTGTGCTCCAAAAGACATACTTGCTGTTTCCCCTAATAGTCAGCAGGAGTGTGTGAATAAGAAAGCTATTTCTCTTTTCCTCCCTACTTCAACTGTAAAATTAAGAAAAAACCCATACTTTTTTTTTCCTCTTGTCTATTAAATAATTTATTAGGAGCTCAAAGTTCTTGTATGTGAAACTGGAAGAGAAATTAAAAGAACTTAAGTAGTAGGAGAGAGTGAGACAAAAATCCCCCCCTTAAAAATTACAGGTGTGCCAGAAGAAGGTGACCTTAGCCCAATTGCAGAGCATCCATCCTTTGGCAGCATTGCCTGACCTGACTGTTGCTAAACTGTCTGACAGCTGCCTCACCGAGATTTGAATAAGATTTGCATTTATGTGGGGGCTTAGCTTGTGATCTGCATGTTCATGAGGCAGCCAGCAGGGTTAAGCCTGTTCTGAAAAGGGACTGCTCTGAAGGGCTCTGCTGGCAGCTCAGACTCATCCAGACTAGACAACTTCTTTTCCTTTAAAGGTGGGGTGGAAGAATAAGGTCAAGAACTACTTCAATGGGCTTCTGGAGGTGAGTTAAGCATGTTGTTCATTTAAGTTAGTAAACTAGGAACTGCCATGTGGCTGTGTTGCCTCTATGCTATTGTCTGATCAGAAAATAAAGCTATTTTTAAAGTTCTGTTTTTGTAAGTGAACAATGGTTCATTCATCCTCTTTACCAGTGGAAATACTTGGCAGAAGTTGCTGCCTATGTTCTTGTATTGCTACACCTTGCCTTAAACACTTAGTAATTAATTTTTATGCGGTGTCCCTGTATTAGTATGATACTGATGAGTCTTAGTATGCAAAATTCCTGTTTCCCTGGCTTATTTTAGTATAAATGTAGAACTAGAATTTGAGGCTTAGAGGTGAAAACCGAAGCTTCAAAGCCTGGCTGGATAAAATCTCTTTGTATGTGTTAAACCTGGATAGCAACAAGTGAGGAGAAAATGCAAAAATCAGAATGTGATCGTTTCCATCTTGTGCCTTGGAAAGGAATTGGCACAGTAATGGTACAATTACTTCTGCATGTTAATTAAATTCTTTTCTATTATAGAAGCTGAGTAACTCCCCTAGGAGTTATTCATGTTGACTAAAAGTTAGCAAAGAAAAGAAGTGAAGGATGGCTATTACAACATTCATGAGAATGATGGGTGTGCCAGTAAGAAATGACAACAAAAAAATTGCTCTGTGAGAACAAAAAGCAGGAGTCAGGTCTTCAATACAGAAGTACTTTAATTCTAAAATTATATAAAAGTTATGGGCCCTGGCTTTAAAAAATCAACTGCAAGATTTTTTTTGTCTCCCTCTGTTATTTCCTCCTCTTGGCATATGTTGTTCAGAAGCCCAAGTTACTTAGCATTTTCTGTCTTAATAGGATTTTTTTGCAGCAGGCTGATTTAGCAGATTTGGGAGCAAGCAGTCATATGAGCTTATGGTGTTAATTTGACTTTTTATTTTTTTAAATACTTGGTTTGTTGGATTTACTTTGGCTAACTTTTTTGCAAAATTCACCTTCTGTCTTTCATTATACAGTTAGAAAAGGATGAATTTTCTGAAATGAGACAAGGAGATGATTATTTACCAACAAATAAACTAATTTTTGAAGGACTCCATTAAGCACTTAAATAGATGCAAAGCCCTGTGTTAAACTCCATATATTTTACAGGGCTGCTGTTTTTGACTCTTCCCTTGCTTACCTGTTATCTGTTTCTCCATCCCACATAATGTTATTAGGAGTACCCTTCCTGCTAAGGCAGCTGCCTACTCCAATCTTAAGTGTTATTTGTGTACACAAGAAATGCTGGACTTAGTGGGGCTTGGTTTGTAATGCAGAGAAAATAATGTCAGCCAAGTGCATAGAAGTGTTTTCCTAAGGTTATTTAATTGTCTTGTACTTGGCAAGAGAGCTCTATCCTAAATTAACTCTGGTTGTGCTGCACAAAGAAAGGCTGGGTGCACAGGAGTGCTCTTGCTGCATGCTAGATATAATCAAAAATAAGGCAGTAACCAAGTTTATGAAGAAATAACTATTTCAGTTATTTTACTGTTCACAGGTCTGCTTGTGAGCTTTTTTTTTGTGTCTTGTATTGCAAAAATATATGGTTCTGTCCTGGTTAAGAAAGGAAATCCAATAACTTCTTTCAGATAACTACTCTTATCTATAAAACCTATTTACTGCAATATATTTTTAAGGTTTTTTTTTTCTTTGCAGTGTTGAATAAAAAAAGAAAAATGGAGGCAGAGACCATTTTAAGTCTTAAACAGCAACTCAA
Source organism: Agelaius tricolor (assembly GCF_023055355.1). Taxonomy (NCBI): domain Eukaryota; kingdom Metazoa; phylum Chordata; class Aves; order Passeriformes; family Icteridae; genus Agelaius; species Agelaius tricolor. The sequence goes on along the minus strand of NW_027269278.1, from coordinate 4,298,294 downwards.
GGAAGCAGAGAATGAGAGAAGAAAGGCAGCACAATATGGTTTGCATTTACTGGAGTCCCAAAGTGAGATTCAGAACCAGCTGGATCAAACACGCTGTGAATTGACTGAGAAAACTGAGGTGATGACTGCCTTTTCTTCTCCAAGTTCAAAACCACAACTTTGTTTTATTTTAACTGTTTTCTGCAAGGCACAGGTGTTTTCATGCCTTTGAGCATCTAGATTAATTTTAATAAAGCTCTAAGTAGTTGTAAGAGAGGGCTTTTTTCTCAGCTGTAAGACATTGAGTGTAATTGTATCTAACTGGGAGAGGGTTTCATAGCTAATTATGCATCAAGTGTTCAGTATCATGTAGGACTAATTGCCTTTAATGTAAAATGAGTGCTAAATGCTAAAGTAAATTTGCTTCAGAGCATGCTTTTCCTCTGTCTAGCAATCCATTTATGTATGCTCTCCCAGTCAACTTTATATCACTTAAAAGCTGTGCAAAGAATGCTAGCAGCAAGACTGTAAAATTGATTTCTTCTCTAGTAAAGGTTTCAAATTTTCCCAATACCCAGAGGTTCTGAGCTTTTTAGCACATTCCTTTGCAGCTCAGAAAAAGGAGTAGCATAGTGCTAAGTTATGGAGGTATTATTTAGTTTTCTTTTTAGTAATTGTTTGAGAAAATTCCAGTTATGAAAAGTGGAAGAGATTTTCCCAAAAGCTTTAATGGCCTTCTTTGTGTTCAGCCAGCTTGCATTTCAGATAAATTATTTATCTTCCATTAGTCTCTTTCTGGTTGTGCATCCATCCCTTCTCCTGGGATAGAGCTGAAGGGTTTGTTTTGGTGCAGCACCCAGCTGTTCTGAATGGACAGAATTTTGTATTCTGGTTCACCATTAGTGATCTTTGTGTGAGAGGCAGCTGAAGGCCCAGGTTCCAAGGCAGCCAGGGCAGGATGATCCTTTCCTGCTGACTTCACACAGGGCAGGTACTGAGCTGCTCCCACAGGTTGTGACCCTGTGGGGGAGGCTGGAGCCACCTTCTGAGCTGACCTGCACACAGGGCAGGTACTGAGCTGCTCCCAGAGGTTGTGACCCTGTGGGGGAGGCTGGAGCCACCTTCTGAGCTGACCTGCACACAGGGCAGGTACTGAGCTGCTCCCAGAGGTTGTGACCCTGTGTGGGAGGCTGGAGCCACCTTCTGAGCCTGGCTGGGAGCCTGGATTCCAGGGCTGGAGGGCAGGAATTGTGGGCCTTCATACAGTAGAATAACACTTTGTGGGAGCTGGGCTTACCCAAGAGATTCTTCAGAGCCTTTGAATCCCTCTCTGGCTCTCCTCTGTGCATTCTGAGTGCAGTAATTGTGAACACAAGTGTGGGTTCTACCAGCAGGCACAGAGGCCTCTCAGGAGGCTCTGTGTGCTCTTCTGTAGCCGTGTGCAGGCAAGGTCCTGCTGGGGTTTTGTTGTTCTTGGCTCTGGCCAAGCAGTGCACTCCCAAACCTGTCCTGTGGCCAGTCTTTATCTTTGTGTTCAAGCTTCTGCCCTGAGAGCTGAGCCTGTCCTTGATAAGCTGTGTCTAGGCCACAGAGGTCACTTTGATACCTGACAGCTTTCAGGTTTTTATTTAATTCTGTTTTGTGTCTCAAGAGTTAGGTTCTTTTGAAAAGGAAATAAAAATCTGAAATGTTTAGATTAATTTGGCTTCCTTTTTACCTTTTTTGCTTTCAAGATTTTCTTTTCCTTAATTGCTGGCCAAATGGAAGAGTAAAATGAAGCTGCCCTTTGTAATTAGCAAACATGCAATCAAGCATAGATAGAAGCTGTTTAAAAAATTATTCTTCAGTCTGGAAGAGTTGATGGGATTTATTATGAAGCAGACAATTTAGCTGTCTTAAAAAAACTATTGAATTCAGCTGTTCTGCTTGATGGACTGGAGTAATTTTTAACATAATTGGGTTCTGTAGTGGTAGAAAGGACATACAAACTCTGGGTAAATCTATGGCCCTTGCAGAAAAGATACCCACACATTTCATGTTGGGTGCAAAGAAATACAGAGTTTCCATGGAGAAGAGAATATTTCACAATCAAATTATAAACACAGCATTTATAAATCATAACATTTTAGAGCAGCTATTTTAATTTTTTTATAACATGGATATTACAACTCTCTAACTGGCACTCCCAACAAAAGACTAAATGAGCATCTTGGTTCTGAGCCTGTGCTTTTTCATAAATGCTTAGGGAACAGTGTACAATTACATCTAGATTTATTAGTGTGTCATTTCTTTCAGAAATTTGAACAAGAGAAATACACACTTCAGAGAGAAATTGAACTCAAGAATCGAATGTTGGAAAGCTTGAATTTTGAGTGTGAGTCCCTTAAGCAACAGCAAAATGTGCAACTGGATAAACAGAAAGAGCAGCTTGACAGAGCCTATGGACAAGAAATCAGTGACCTTAAAAACAAGGTTTGATAATTAAAATATAGCTAAAAAGTTGTTGATACTGTTTTCTTAACTTGTAAGTGCACTCTTAACTAAGAAATAATAAATAGTGTATACACTAATAATACTATATAGTATTATTTCTTAACTAAGAAATAATAAATAGTGTATAGTAGCTTGTTTGGTTGGTTTTTAAAAAAATATCTGTGTAGTCACTTTTGAATGAGATTAAATTTCACTGCTTATTTTTAAAAGCTACTCTTGTGTTTCCAAGACCTTTTCTGGAATTGGAGCAGTCAGAAGTATTGTGCTTTTCAAGAATTTACCATGAAATGATACTATTTAGTTCTCAACTGTTTTTAAGTTGGAGAACCTGAAAGCAGAACTGGATGAAACCCGACTGTCAGAGAAACAACTGAGACAAAAAGTGGAGCACCAGAAGGAAATCATTGCTGCCAAATCAGAAGAACTGCACATGATGTCTGAGCGTGTCCATGAGACCATGTCTTCAGAAATGCTCAGCCTGCAGATCGAGCTCACTGAGCTCCAGAGTCAGAAGGTGTGTGAGGAGCTCTGCATTTGCAGTGTAGCCTAGTTGAAGATGAAATTCTGCCCTCTTGCTCATTCATTTTTAGGTGTGCTGTCCATAGTGCCACGTTAGGGGTGACTTTTATTCAGACAATGTGCACAGCAAAAAATGACAGCCTTAATAGCTGGGCTGTAATATCTTCTTCAAGATAATATTTTGTATCAAAACTAATTACTACTTAGGTCTTCTTGTCTTCAGTTGTTTGAAATCTTTTTAATGTGATGCTTTTTTGTTTGTTTAGGCCAGTGATGAAGAAAAGCTGAACGAGCTGCAGTGCAGTAAGGAGCAGTTGGAGCTGGTGAACAGCAACTTACGGAACCAGCTGGAGCGGCTGCAGGGGGACAAAGAAGAGAGGGAAAAAGAAGTTGTCTTTTACTGCAATGCATTAGAGGTATTCTCTTCATTGTTAGTCACAGGGCTAGATAATCCCAAATTGCACAAGGTGTGTTGTGGTTTTTGTGAAGGGGGAGATGTGAGGGAGAGGGAAAAGAGAAGGATAATGGTCCTGTCTGGTGCTGCCTGCTGGTAAAAGCTCTCTGTTGGCCTTGTTTTGTGGCAGCTCTGAAAGGGGAGCCTTTGCATGGCACTGTTCTGCCTCTTGGGGACCTGCTCACAGGTCACTGGCAGAATTCTCCTTTTTATTTCCAGTTCCTGCTGAATGCTTTGGAGAGTCTTGTACTGGGAAGTAGAGCATTTGTCACAGATGAATACAGGGAGAGTGATCTAAATATCATTAATCCAGTTGATGAACATCAAAGCTTACCCTTAAAGGCTTTTAGTTGTGCTCTTTTCCTGAAGAACAAGTGGAATATTAAGTGTTTTAGTGAAATGAAATTAATTTTTGTTACTAGAACTGTATGTTAAGGACTTCAGTACAATATAATCTCTGCTAAAGTATAGGAAATGAAAAAGAGGTAAAGCTATCTGATTAAATTTGTGTATGCAGTACATCAGATGCTTAAATGACTAATATCCTCTTTGCTTTAATCTAGAAAGCTCATGAGGCTAATCAGGAGCTTCAGGTTCAGCTGGATCATGCAGTGCAACAATCTTTGGACCCTACAAGTAAAGGCAATTCTCTCTTTGCTGAGGTACAACTGTGCAACAGATGCCTGAGAAGTATTTTCAGTTTTCTTTCTTGTATTGTATTGAAAATATGGGAGTATTTTTTGCACCTGATCTGGCCAGCATGTAGCTCTATTCCTTAAATATAACTTCATTTTTGATCTGATATGTGGAAAACTATTTGATGCTCTTTCTGTAGATAAGGAATTTGTAAATTTAATGGAATCACTTCAAGTTATCTGACTATCAAGTTAAAAGTTGTGACTGAGGGTTCATCATGGTTCTGTCTGCAACTCTTGATTTGAAGTTGTGTTCAGCTGATAAATCCACCTTTAATGGCAGCATGTGAAATATTAACAGTTGCTGCTAAAAGCTGCCTTACACACTTCCTGAAAATGTCTGGATGCTGGAGCTTTTGGGAGGGTTTTGGAATTAGCTTTTGAGTAAGAGTTAAATGCATAGGGAACATTATTTCATGGCAGCATCCAGGGGATGGGTGAACTTGGGAAACAGTTCAGATCATTTTAAACTGTTCTGCTGCCAGTGGACAAAACCATTCTACAGCAACACTGAAGCATATGGAATGTTACTTTATTTTGATATCAAAAGAACAAAAGGAAAATCTGTTGCATTTCACTGGTTGGGGTTCAGTGGCACTGTCTATTCACTTGTATCACAGGGCTAAGCCAGTAGCCTGTATTTACAAGTAGTGCTGCTGGAAAAGCAGTGTTTGCAGACTGAGCACCAATTGCTAGGCAGCATGTCCTGATCCCATTCCTCATCCAAGTGACAGCAGGTGTTGTGATTTCCCAGTAATAATTGTTGACAATGTTCTGTAGGTGGAGGACCGTAGGGCAGAAATGGAACGACAGCTGATCAGTGTGAAAGTAAAATATCAGTCCCTACAAAAACAGCATGCATTCACTAGAGAACAATTGCAAAGAATGAAGGTAGGATGATTCCTGTCATACTCCAGGGTGTCCTTGGGTCTGATAAGGCACTGCTTTAATGCACAGGCCAGGGGATTTGTTATCTCTAAAATATGGTGCAGTAGTCTGGGGGGAGGGAAATGGGAGAAAAAACAAGTGAGATGATGATGTGCTGTTTGTTTGACTGCTATGCTCCAACAGCATCCACCTTACAGTGAGGGCACCATGTTTGCTCACTTTGGCAGTAGTTGTTTAATGGATAAAAGTAAAACACAGCTCCTGTCAGTCAAACCAGCATTCAGTTTGTCTTGGGAATTGTTTTTTCTTTTCTTGTCCAATCCTTATACTACATGAATCAAGTATTTGTACTTTTACTGTGGTTGCTAAGATTGGGAGCAAAGAAAATGACAGGCTTTTACCACCATCACACTGTAGGGTTTTTCCTACCTCTGTGTTGCTTTCTTGTCTTTGTCCATATTTTGTCTCATTCTTTTCTCTATTTTTGGTGTAAGAATAAGTCCTAATTTTCATAATTCTAAGTTAAATAGGATGGGAGCCTGGTGGTTAATATTGAGGACTAGTTAGCAGAAGCTGATTTACAAGATAATGTCAGGGGGATGCTGCAGAGCTGCCAACTCTTTTCATGTTGGTCTCAAGTTTTTTCTAATTCTAAAGTGGATCCTTTAATTTTGATCAACTGCTTGGTCATGTGGTTTGAGGAGAGTGCTTAAACATCAAGGGTGACTATGATGAGTTGCACTGAAGGTTTGTATTAGCTAGGTTTTGTGGAGTAGGTTGAAAATAGTTTAAACAGTGGTCTTAAAGGAGAAGAAAAACCCTACTGATACAGCAAAGATTTGAATGAGGACAGTCATTGGGTAGGATCAGTTGCTTTGGAAATTTTCTTTGTGATATGGGGTGAGTCAGTCATTGAATGGTGTAACAAACACACCTAATACTAAAAGTACCAAAAATGGAGGTAAACTGGTATTCCTGTACTAGTGCTTCATGTTCTTATTTGGAATTCTTTCTACTTTTTTTCTGTTGGTACAGGAGATGAGTGGTTTGTTAGGACAGCTGTTTTGCTTAAGCTGCTGTCTTAAATCCCTGTTAGCATCCTCTGTGTGTTGTGCTGCACTGAGATGCTGCCAGTTACAGCTCAATCTGAGTTTAGCTGATCTCTCCACTCAAAGCTGCTTACCCCACAGGAGAGGTAACTGCTGGTGCATCTTTAGTTAAGAATCTCACTTTGTGGTAATTACTGGTAAATCCTGAGGAGCTGGCTCCTGAACAGAATGTACACAGCACTCCTGGGAAAGCTTTTTCACCTCTAGTGTATTTTTTCTAGTCCAGAGCATCCTTTCCAGTTTCTTTAAGTTCCTTGTTATGTAGATCAGCTGCAATTTGCATTTCTGACAGTTAGCAGGAGGGCTTTTAAGGAAAAAGGGAAAAAGGTTGGGTGTCTGTACTTGGGAGCTGTGAGGAATGTTTTAGGCAGCCAGTGAGGTGGAGTTTCCAATTTTGCCTCCCTTACATCCTGTAGAAGCTCTGAGGAGATGATTGAATCTTTCATTAGCTCTAATTTGTGCACAGAATCATCAATACCCTTTAGCTGACATAAGAGATTCTACAGGGTAAATGCTCTTCTTGCTTTCCCTCTGTAATCTCATTTTTTTTACTTGATCCTTTCCCTCTGATTTCTCCCAGTGTTACCTTATCCATACTGACTAGATTGATAAAAATGTCTTAGTTTTCCCTAACACCTTGTGAAGTCTTTCATTTATTCTGTTTCTTGTTTAAATGTCTGATGTATCACCTGTAACTAAATGTACTAAGATCCTTGTACTTCAATGTTATTAACACCAATTGACATATTGCTGTAAATGTAAGATTTTTATAACTTCTTTATAATGACAGAGGGTGTTCTTTTGCCTCAAAAGAGGTATTCCATTGGAGAAGCAGAAAAAGCTGAAATTCTTGGGTTAATATTGTGGAAGGCAAACGTGGTGGTGTTATAACTGAAAACAGTGGGGGGGTTAAGCTGAAAAAAGTGGGGGGGTTTTCCTGAGAGAGTTCTCAGGATGCATTTCAGCTCTGACAAGTCAGCCTGGACTGAGCCTGGCCTCTGGCTGGCCTGGTGCTGATGGGGGGTGTGGAATGCTCTGTGTGCCCTTGGCAGGGTGTGTGTGCTCCTCAGCCAGCAGAGAGGTGAGAGGGACAGCCCAGGGCTGCACTGCTCACTGAGAGCTCAGCTGCCCTCTGCCTTGGGCTGTCTGTGCTGATAATTGCTGGGATTGTGTCACAGAGACTGAATTCAAGCACCCAGTGCCCTTCTATGTTCAGGTTTAGAATTACAAGGCTAGAGGAACCAATTTTGTGTAAAAGGCTGGGATTTGCAGTCACTAATCCCAGTGCTTGTTGTAAATAGTTTTTTCCTCTTTTCCAGCTGCAGATGGCCACACTGCTGCAGCTGAAAGGCTCCCAGGCAGAGTTTGATCAGCTGGAACGCTTACAGTCCATGTTAGAGCAAAAGAATGGTGAAATAGAAGATCTTCTTATGAAAGTGAGGCAGCTAGAAAAATTTAAGGTATGTGGTTTTTAATTAAGTGGAAAATTATAACTGGAAACTAAAACATGAAAACAAGAATTATGAAAATTATCTGAAGTGCATGCTCAGGTTGAAGAAGGTATCCAAAAGCTGACTCATATCTTTATTTGACCTGAATTGTAGTTTGCAGCTGGAGAAGATTAGACTCCTCAAGTGTAGAGAAGCAGAAAATTATGCCCCACTCAACACCTGGGTTGAAGAAACAATTTTTGTCCTGTGTGAAGCACCTTGATATCGTTTATAGTTACTTGGTCAGAGCTCACTGAGCTGTGCCATCCAATTTTTCCCTGAGAAGGTGCAGTCATTTGGCACCTGTGCTGTGTGTGCTTAGGCTTTAGTCTTTAGAGCCTCAGCTCTATTGAATTTCATGGATTTTTATTTTCTTGATGTGGCTCAACTTTGCAGCTAAAGCATGTTCTTTTCTAGTGAAACTCAGGTGCTTAATTATCCTTGTAAAGCAGTTTTTTCAGTCTTCTTATGCAGCTTGAAAACATCTTGTCAGTGTTTAGAAAAGTGAAAAAACACATGAGGATTTCTGTGTACACAGTGTAATACTACTGATGTTTGTGTGTTTCCAGAGTGCAAAACTGGAGCCTTTCTTAATTCTGGCATGTTTCTGGACTTGTTTGGCCCTTTCTTATCAGAGCTTTGGAATGCAAACTGAGGTGTATTTGCTTGTGCAGTAGGACTGTGCTTTCCAGGATAGCCTCCTGTATTCTGCATTTAACCCAATAATCTGGTGTGAAGCCAGGCTTAACCCATTTCAGCAATAATTGAAGAAGCCTGATTGTTTTACCAGTTTTGTCATGTTTAAACTTGATCTGTACTTAATTTCTGTCTATAGGCCATAAATAAGTAGTGTTGGCAAATGGAATGATTGATTCCAATAACCACCAAAAGTATCTGTAGGCAGTGAGTGCCAGAGCCTGGGAGGTCTCTGGGACAGGATTAAATTTGAGTACTGCTTGTTCAGAAAAAAAACACCAAACAAAAACCCCAGTGTCACGTGTTCTAAAACCTTTACTATGAACCAACTTCCTCATCTGAAATGTGTAATTGATTTTGAGATTTTGACTGTTGATGGGCATGGCTGATATTCCTCTGGGGTCCAGCTGCTGACCCTAGAAATAAATGCTGAGAAAAATTCCCTGTGGGTTAACTAAATACCCTGTATTTTCAAGTGCAGAGCTGCTTGCAAACCTTCTGGAGTTGAGATAACTCACTTTTTTCCTTTTTTCAGTGAATGAGAGAGAGCTGTCAGTTTTAGTGCTATTTGACATTTGTAACAAATGAGAAGGTACTCAGAGCAGCTGAGTTTTATCATCTGTGTTTAAATCCCTCTATGATGAGGCTTTACCACCAAAATGCATAGAAAATGTCTCCTAGGAACTAAGCTAATGTGCTTCTGAAAGGTCACTGCCTGACAAGCTGATACTTGTTCTTTATCAGACTTTATATGAGAATATGGAGGAGTCCAGACCTGCTAATGGAGCAAAAGGAAGTGACTCTGAAAATGGTTACTATGCAGATTTACTGCAAATTAAACTTGACAACTCCAAGTAAGTGATTCCAGCCTGAGGTTCTAGCAGGGTTATCTTCTAGGTACTTGGTTTTATCCTCCCTTTTTTGTTACTGTTGTGTGTTGCTGCACATACCCACGTGCAGATGGGTTTTGTTCCTGGTGCATTTTCTAATGCTGTGGAACCAACCTGACTTCATTATAGGACTAAGAGTTGTTTTTTGTAGTTTCATTTATGTTTTAAAGGATAACAGCAGAAATACTGCTTATGATTATTGCTTTCTTTCAGAAATGTTGTTAATACTCCTAGATACAGGGCAGTTGAGACCTTGAATAAATTAAAAGTTAATCTCATACAGTTTCCTTATTCTCTAGGCTATGTATGTTTATTTCTCTTATAAAAAGTGAGATAATAACCCTCAGAAGGTTTTATAGGACAAAAAAGCTTGATTTTTCTTACTAATTTACAAACACCAATTTATGGTTGAAGTTCAGGGCTTAGTTGTTGCTTTACTAAAAGAAAAACCCAAACTAATCCAAGTGTGACTCATTTTATAATTTTCCTCCCATCCCAGCAAGGAAACTGAAACACTGAAAAATGAGCTATCCCTGCAGAGAATGAAAGCTCTGTATGAGAGCCAGAGGGTCCTGGAATTTGAAAGGAAGCTCTTCACAAATGAGAGGCATTTGCAAGCTTGTCAGAGTGAGAACATGAACCTGCGGGTTATGCTGGATGAGCTGAAAATGAAATATGAACCTGAAGGTAACAACTTCTTTGCTATCAGGGAAAATATAAATTTTTGATTTTCTCAGCCTTTAGAAATGGAAAAATGGAATGACACTAAATGGGAAGACGTTGTTTTAGTTCCAGAATTGAATGCTTAAATAGTTGCTGACTTTCTGAAATGACCTGATCCAAAATCTGCTGAGCTGAAGTAGAAAAGTCCTGCCTTGCTCAAGACCTCACTTGAATGTGTGAACACTGACTAGAGGAGACCAAAGAATGCAGGTTTATAGTTAAAAATGGCAGTTCAGGGGCTTCATAGAGCACAGGTAGATAACCAGACTCGAGTGGGTGGGATCCAATCTCAGGTGTTTCCCATAATAGCAGCAGTGTCTTTGTGGTGGTAAGCCTCAGCTCTCTGGGTATAGGCAGCTGATGGGAGCTTTGGAACGAGGTGCAAAGCATTTCCAGGAAAATAGTGTAGAAAGTTAATATGGATGAAATTGTGACTAGAGAGACCCACCTGACAAACAGCTGATACCTGAGTATGGGCAAAGCAAGGGAGCTGTGGGGGAAAAGGATTCTATTTATCCTTTAAATATTAAAGGATTCTATTAAACAAATTTAGGTGAGATATTAGGATGAAACTTCCCTGTGAGGGTGGTGCTGAGGGTGCCCAGAGCAGCTGTGGCTGCCCCATCCCTGCCCCACCAGGCCAGGCTGGGTGGGGCTGGGAGCAGCCTGGGATGGTGGAAGGTGTCCCTGCCATGGCAGGGGCTGGGAATGAGATGGGCTTTAGGATCCCTTCCAACTTAAACAATTCTGGGATTCCGTGAACAGGGAACCAGATAGGAAAGTTGGTTTTGTCCACACCCAGAGGATTTACCTTTAAAATGTGATTTGTGGAAGCTTACCTCCACAAATAAAAAAACTCCTCTGCAGTTCAGAGCATTTAATTTTTAAAGCCTTGGTGAAAAGACAGAGTGGATGAGGAGAAAGATGTTGTCTCTTTCAAGTTAACTTCTGCTGGGATGATCAGATTATATGAAGAAATGTTCTTTTAAGGGTATTAAAATTGTCTATTAAATTACAGATATAAATATATATAGATATAAATATATATAAATATATATCTAATTATAAATTGTCTATTAAGAATTATTCCAAGCTCTTTAGTAATGTGAAACATTCTTACTTCTATTGTGAACGTGTTGGGGAACAAGCAATCTCCAGCTTCTCTTTTGTAGAAAATGTATATTTTCTACATAAATATAAATAAATAAAAATATATATTTTTATATATAAAAATATATTTAAATAAAAATATATATTTTTATTTAAATATATATAAATATATTTAAATAAAAATATATTTTTTTTCCTTTAGAATTACTTAAAGGTTCTAAAACTAAAAAGAGGAGGGAGAGAATTCCAGTGAATGCAACTTGTGACTACTTTGACAGCAAAAATACTCCAGTGAAAGAAACTGCTCTCACTCAATTGCCAAGTAAGGAAGGGAAAAAGATGACTACCAAAAACCTGGAGCAAAGTGATGCTTCTCCAAAAAAACAGCCTGTCCAAGCATCCCCACTGCACACAGCTCTCCAGGCAATACGAAACATTGTTGAACCTGAAAGAGAAAGGAAAAGAGTTAAAATTCAAGATGAGAATCACGTCACCTTTACTTCCAGTAGCAGAAGTGGAAACAATTCCTCAGCTCCAGCTGTCCCCAGGTCAGTGTCAGCTTGTGTCTCTGCTCAAGGCCCTCAGCACAGAGCTGCATCTCTTTTCTTTGGCTGCATGAACTGTGCTCTGCACTGCTTGATCTATTTGCTCAGTGTTGCATGCAGTGTCATTCCTCAGCTCCGCCTGCCCACGCTCAGCCTCTCACTCCCTTTTAGAAGGACTAAAGCACTGACTAATAAAAGACTCTCAAAACAGTCTCTGAAGTAACTTTCCTGTTGAAAGACATTTGAGGTGTGCAGGTAGCATGGCAGCTCACTTGGTTTGCTCCAGCATCAGGAACTTTGTGTTCTTGGTGCCCTCAGAGCTGCCCCACAGCTGTGTTACAGCTCAAGGTCGTAAAGGCAGCTGGAGTCATGCTCCAGTTTCATACCTATTTTCAGCTCCCAGCAACTTCCAGATTTAGCTAAAAGCCTAGAAATTATTTAAGTAATTCTTCACCTGAATTGTGTTAACTTTCATTGTACATGATAATAGAGAACCAATGAGCTGTCTGTGTTGTCAGACAAATGCATGGTCTGGATGCACAATAGCTGGAAACACAACTGCCAAATTAAGATGAGATTTTTCTCCTGAACTGAGAATTGAAGTTACTTTTTGCTAGATGGTAAAGTAACTGAGAACAGTCATTATCTCCAGCTTCTTTATTCTGGTGAAAACAATGCTGACTTTGATTTTCTACTTTCTCAACTAATGCTTTTTGTATTCTCTTCATACTCTTTGTAAACACATGCTTGAGTGTTTGGGGGTAGAAAAACTGTCTAGGCTAGGCCAGAGGTTTTGGGCTTGCAACTTGCTAATATCTGCTGAAGAAACAGCCAATGTTAATGGCATTCAGGGTAATTGGATTGGTGCTTTGGCTCCTGGATCAATTCCTCAAGGTTGCATGGATGTAATTAACAGTTTTAAAGTAGCCAAACACTGCAGTTGTCTTAAACTGTGGAGAGAATACGGCAGAAACAGCAGTTTTAGCAATTGTGTTCAACTGTGGGATTGTTAGTGAGGAGGGAAGATCAGGAAGGTCAGATATGGAGGAAAAAGTGGAAAGGAAAGATTGGAATAATTTAGTGATGGTATTGGGTTTTGATAATGTCCTCTACACATAAAGGAACAGGCAGAATGTAACCTGATATGAAAAGTTTAACTTCTTTCTATTGCTTTGGGGAATAGAAGATCTAATGTCTGCTTACAGGAAACTGTTGGAAATAGTTTATGGGAACTGAAGGGGGAACCTACTGGAGAGAGGGTGAGGAGTGGAAATTATTTATGGAGTTGATGCTGGAAAGCAAGAGAGAGTAGAAAAAATGGAAGAGGAAGGTGAAACCATAGTTCAGAGGGAGGTTTCTAATCTTGTATCCATTGCTGTTAGTTCAAATAAGGAACAAAAGATGGAAAATATTAGAAAAATAAAAACCACAAACACAATTAAGCTGCCACAAAACTTTGTATAAGCTGTTATGCTTTTTGGTGATAGTATGAGCCTGTAAAAGGCAAATCCAGGCAGCAAGTTGTTTGTTTCTGATTATGTTAATGAACCCCAGGTCATGATATTAAGCTAACATTAAGGATTTATTTACTCCTGATCTGCTATGATGTGCTATAAAATAGGAAGCCATGATGAAGTCTGAGTATTTGAGAAGCTGGATTTCTAAACACTGAAAGAATCTCTGGACTGTTCTGTGATGGATGTGGCTGAACCTTGGGCACAGAAAATATTGGCAAATTGATCAGGAGTGGGGACCTGAACAGGGAGAGTTTGTGGGAGGAAAAAATAAGGGTGGATAATTGTCAGTGTTTGACCTTGTGTCAACTAAAATGTGATGCTGCAGTGAAAAGGCTGTTCTGGTCTCTGAGGCTTGGTTTTGTGCCTGGAATAGTTTTTGTGCAGTAATTAGTGGAGCTCTGACATTGACCCATGAATTGTGAGAGAACAGAGCCACTTAAGCTGTGAAAGGGCTGCAGACTTAATTTCTAGAAAGTGGGGTTGACTTTGTCATCTCAGCCCAGGAGGCAATGAGGAAGTGGTCAGAAGTGATCTGGGTGTGCTGGTGGAGGTGACAAAGTCCCTTGTGTGAAGAGATTTCCTTGCTGAGGAGGTGTAAGCAGGTACAGCTGGATAATCTCAGCCAAGAGCTGTGTGTGCAGGGCACCTCTGTGTCCTTCCAGAGGGCTCCAGCCAGCTCTGGAGTAGCTCACTAGGGGATGGCACTGGTCAGGTTCTGATAGGAGTGGTGAGACTACAGATTTAAATATTCAGGTGGTGGTTATTACTTCTCAATCAATGCCTACTGGAATTCTGGCAATGCAGAGGTTATGTGCAGTGATATCTCTTGTTTGGCCAACTAACTGGTCAATAGAAAGATCCATTTCTCTATTGAAGTGCTTTTCTTCCCTTCTTAAACTGAAACAGCAAACTCTAGTCCTTGCTGCACAATTTATATTGCATTGAGATTTGAGGTTGTTTGCCTGAGTTTGATCTAAAGAAGAGTTTGGATGTCAAAGAGTTTATTTGCTCCCCTAAATTATTTAGTTGGATTACATACACCAAATCTATTTCACTTGGGCTTTGAACAATTGCCTGTGGCCATTTGGCTCAGCAGGAGATCTGGGTACACCAATAATGCTCTTTGGGTTTTTGGCACAGCCCTCAGCCTTGGGAAGTAAAGCTCCACCTGATGAGACAAGTTCATCTTTATTTAAATAGGTAGAAGGAGCCCCAGTTAGATCTGGTTTGGAGTGTGTAGAGTCCAAGCTTGAATCATGTCATAATTTCACCAGCATTTGCCTCAAGTGTTTAACCATTGTCTGTTCTCTCTGATCCATTCCCTGTACTGCCACCTGATGAACCAGGACAGGGCTCTGAGAGCTGTGGGGTGAACCTCAGCTCTCTGCACATCAGCTGCTCCTCCCTCTCTTCCATAGGACAAAGGAGAGCATTGGATGGGTAAAATTTGTGGGTAAAGGTGACAGAGGTCATGGGCAAGCCAGACCTGGGCAAGATTAAACTCCCTGCCAGTGAAAGATAGTGGGGTACTGAGAAAGAAAGGAGGAAAACTGCCCCAACCCTTCTCAGGCTCAGCTTCACTCCCTTGGTCCTGGCTTCTGTCTGCTCCCCAAGAGGCACAGGGTGAATGTGGTTGTCAGAGTTGTTACATTACAGGCTAAGATAATTACATTCTGCCACAAAAAGGCAATATTGTGTCTAAATCCCCTGGTGCTGCTTTGGGAGGTAACTTAAGTGAATGTGGGTTTTATTTGTTCTTCTGGTTTGAGTTCTTTCTACTTGTTGGCAATTTTGGCCACTGGTGTAGTGGTTTTGGTGGCCTTGGGTGGGAGTTGGTTAGGGCACAAGAGTGGGAGGGACTAATGAATGGACTCTGCCATAGGAGCAGGTTCATGGACAGCCACTCTCCATCCCCACCTGCAGCTGCTGGGGTGTGCACACCACATGATGATGATGATGGCTGCTGAGAACACATTTCTTTCTTCCCTGAACAATTCCTTGTAGCTGTAAGCACAGGAGGATTTGTCCAACTCAAAGTGAAGGTGACCATGGCAGGAGGTGCTCAGCCCTCAGAGCTACAGATGTGGCTTTAATGCAAAGCACATTATATTATATATATATATATATATATATATATATGGTGGAGCAAGCCCTGATCTAGAGGAGGTGCCCAGCAGAGCCTGGTTTTGTCCAGCCTGTTGAGACAGTGCTTATAGGGATTAACATGAACAGGGCCTGCAATGCATCAGACTTTGACAGCAGTCTGAATCTGTAGCTGCATTTCCCCAAATTTTTTTGTTACAGTTCCTTTCATAGTCCTCATGTTCAGCTGCACCTTTCTGAATTGCAAATAAGTTTCTGGCAACTGAGAAGCAGCTATTTGTTTTGGGAAAAACATCACTGAAAGCAGCTGCCCATGGTGTGGGTTGCTCACTGAGCCCTCCTGAGACCACTAAAAATCCACGAGGTCACCAGAGAATTGCTTTAATGTATGTGCTGATAAACAAGTGTAGAGTTTGTTTTGTTATATAAAGTGATGTTTAATTTGGAACTTCATTTTCCATAATTTCTGTCTTCTGTGAAAATAATCATGTGTAACAGTCAATGGGCTGTGGGTAATTTGGTTGGGTAAAATATCACTATTCATCAATTGTTCTAACGGCATGTTTGCATGTTCATTAAGTTAAAACCAAGATTTAGGCATCTGAGCACAATCTGATGTTTTGATTTCAAAATTATCTTTTTAACAGCAATGAGACAATTCTGCTAGGAATGTAAATGGAGATAAAACTAAGACATGTCAGCAGACAAATTATATCATTTAGGGCCTGAAAATAAATCTTCCCCAAACTTAAGATATTCAAGCACTAAGCTGAAGGCCAGAGTAGTGTAGAATGAGGTTGAAAGGAACATATTATTTTAAGGATAGGTTTTTGGTGGTGTAGAAGCAAGGAGCTTGATTTCATCCCATTTGTATGATGTTGCTCAGCCTTTTCACCTGGAGTTGTGGTTTTGGGGACTGGATCTCCTTTCTGTGCATGACACAGTCACTGCTGTTTCTGAAGGCTGATCTCAGCCTCTTCACCTCTTCAATAACCCTTCTTACCAAACATGTCAGCAGCTGAGGTGTGGGGGGAAGCTTCAAGTGATGAACTGTGATATAAAAATGCTTTGGTTTAGTCTCATTTTCTTCTTAAACCATGCTTACTCTGTCTCTGTATATGGATGGTCTTGTTTGCCAGCTGGTTTGTTGATTTTGCCTAAAATTCTTATTTTAGTCCTGGTTTATATTAACTAAATATGTATTTAGAATGGTTGCTTTGCCTATAGGTTAACAGCTGAATCCAGATTTGAAACTACAGAAGAAGATAAGAGAGAAACTAAAATCTCAACAGAGAAGAAAACCCAGAAGAAAAAACATTCCACATTGTATGTGTCTTCTAAGGCAAGTTGTGAAACTCAGTGTGCTCAGCAGTGAGTCACTGCTGCAGGGACCCACTCTGGGTGCTCTGCAGCAGGAGCTGCTCTGGGAACTCTCTCATCAGTGCCCAGGCTGCTCACTTCACTATTGACCTGCCTGCTCTCATGGGGGTGTCACTGCAGGGCAGAGCTGCACTTCTGGTGCCTTCCCTGAGGGCACCTCAGGTGTTCCCTGCCCTTGACCTGAGGCATGGCCTGTTCTCCACTCCTGGCAGTCCCCAAACACATTCCTTGCTTTCCTTAAAGCACAGGGCTCTTGTGGAGGGGAGGTTCTGGCTACCAGGTTTTATTAGATGGTAAGACAGGCTAGACAGGGTTGATGGAATACTCAACTAAGTGATGTGCTCCTAAATTTCTTCCATTTTCCAGATTCAGAATTCTTAAAATTTTTCATCCTAATGTATTACTTTTCAACTTTAAGGCTGACCTATTTACAAAAGTGCATGTGAATCACTCCATGTGTTTTGTTGGTCAGTTTTTGATATTCTATGTATTCTTGTATTTGTACTGTTAATTAAATAAAGATTTATTTCTTTCTTTATAAAATGTAGCCTGTATTGTATTTGAGAAGAAACATGAATCCATTTTTAAATGAAGGTGATGTCTTTTGTAGAACTTTTTGTTAAAAAAGAAGTACCTCTCAATAAATGATAAGAATGTGCAATGCAGGTGCTGTGTGTCATGTTTTAAGGAGACAGTTCTGTAACTTCCTGAAGCTCATGAAGAAAAATTCTGAGGAGACCTTTTAAGTTAGGTATTTGTATGGAAGTTGGATTACTCCATTTGGGTCATGGTACTATACTTTGAGCTCCATCTGGTGAATGGATTAGCCAGTCTCTAAGTAAAAGACTCAGTAATTAAGGTTGGAAATTCTTTAAGAATTTTTCTTTTTAATCCATCATAGAAAAAAAAAACATTTGGGAGCAGTCTTGCAACCCCCTGGTTTGTTTCCAGTTCTGCCAGGTCTGAAGTGGTGCTGGGATTTTGTTAACTCTGGTTGTGCACGTGGGTGGCTTTAGCTCATCAGTCACTTACCTCAGCAAAAACTGAATTCTGATCACAGAGAAGTGACTAAAAAGTGACTTTAATGACCCCATCTTCTCCCTTTCCAGGCAGCTCCCTCTCATTATCAGAGCATTGCTGCACAGTTCTGTTTAGGCACAGCCCAGTGGCTGCTGCCTCTGTTGAACAAAATAATCAAATCTGTGTGTCATGGAATCAGATGGTGTCACTTCACTGATGTAAGGTATTTGCTATGGAGCTGAGTTTTTCAGTCTGTTGGTAATGAAGCTACATAAACAGAATATCTTCTTGTTAACTTTTACCTCAGGTATTATTAGTGACAGCAAATGTGTAGCCATGAAATAGTTCTTGCTCTTCTTGACTTTGATAAGTGAACTTAAATGATGTCATGTTGAAGAAATCCTGGTTTTTTGTGGGATCTCAGCACATCGTTCCCGATGTCCAGAGATGCCAGGAGAACCCTTGGGGGTCTCGAAAACCCTGGGATGTTGCCAAGAGTGCTTGGTGGCTTGATTTTGATCCATCCACAGAAGTAACAAGAGTCTGAGGACAAGAGAATCACTTTAGAGTAAAAGGTGTAAAAGAGACACATTTAGAAGGTGAGATATAGACTTTAAGGTTTTTGGTACAGGGGGGTTATGGAGACAAGATGGAGAGATCGGGGCGTGTCTTGTCCTTCTTCTTTCTTCTTCTTGTCCTCCATCTCCTGTGATGATGTTGGCACTTGGGGATTGGTTTCTAGTGAAAGTGCACTTGCCAACATGGGTGAAAAGCATTGGGAAATAAAGGTAAATATTGTATACGTAGGTTTTAGTATAAAAAGACATGACCGCCCCGTGGGTGGTCAGAGAGTGCCTGTGACTGCCTGCAGATCAGACCTCTGTTGGGCAGACAGAAAAATTTTTGTAGATAAGAAATAATAAACAACCTGAAGACCGAAAGCTGAAGAGTCCAGACTCGTCCTTTGCATCGCGCCCACCAAAGAACCACTCTACCCGTGTCGGGGCAGAGACAGACAGCCGGACCCGACAGTTTTTATGCTACGAAATGTTAGAAAAATCCTTTATTATGCAAATGATGAAAGTTACATTTGTTTACTGTCACTACTGTGAGACACCAATAGCCTAAAACAACTGAGGTACATGATTGTTCTACTTAGAGGAAAACCTGTGCTAAGTTGACATTGGATAATGTGTTTAAATGGCAGTTCTGAGCTGTAGATTGGCTACTAAGACAGTTAATTATATCTTATGTTAATTGTGTGTTGAATTATGTTGTAGTTAACTTTATGTTGAGCTATTTGGCATGTGGCATTTCTAAAATTTTTTTCTAGGTTGAAATAACTAATTTCTGTGACAAACAAAACTGGGATGTCATTTCAACAAACAAATGAAGCTGATTAGGATGATCTCATTACCCCCAGGGGCTGCTTTACAGTCTGTGCTGCTGGAGCCCACTTGGAGTGTGCAGCCTTTACAGTCTCATGCAACAGATTTGTGTTTGCACATCCTCCTGCAGGAGGGCACTGGGGGATGTGTCTGGGGCCCAGGCTTGGGGTTTGCTGTGACACACCTGAGGTTCTGTGCATGGGAGTTCTTGCTGTATTTTCTTAGTTTGTTCTGGTTTGTCTCACCAGTTGCTTTTCTGCGCCTGTGCTCACAGATCTTTGCATAGAATAGTTTAAAAGCAGTTAAATGCAACTTCTGTGTTCTGCTCAAATTCTTTCAAATGGAAATTAGCTTAGCTAGAAAATGGGTAGTTAGCTACTCATCATCTTACAAGGCCTTGTTTTCTGGAACTGATAGCAATATTGAAGGAAGCAAGCACTGTCTCTCTTCTGCTTGTCCCCAGCCCCCAAAAAGTAAGGTAAGTTTTTCTTGTGAACTTCCTCCACAGAGAGTTTAATCTTTCAGGGAAACAAGGAATTTTCTATTTTCCTTAGGAAACTTTCTGTCCTGAAAAAGACTTAAGGAAGAATTGGTGAGGTATTTGAGGGTGATGACTCTGCCCACTGTTTTCTGTGGAATATCAGTGTGGAAATAATTGCACAAATAAACCAACTTGGAATAAAAACCTCCATAGACAAAGGGTGTAACTATTGCCCACCTTAATTCCTTAGCCCTGTGCTGGGGTCTGTTCCCTGCTGTAAGAAGAGGATTTTGGGGTTGCTGTGTCCTTTGCTCTGATGCACTCTGTTGCAGCTAAGGAAGAATTTGCTCCCCAATCCATTCATTGGGAGTCAGAGGCAGGAGTTTTGCAGACACAGCCAGACAAGGTGGGAGCTGAGTGAGATGAAGTGGCAGTGGGTTCCAGTGGCTGAGGGGCTGCAAAAGCATCATGATGGAAATGGAAATCTGCCGAGGAGGAGGTTCCAGCAGCTGAGCTGAGTGGGGAAGGGGATGGCAGTGGGAGGCAGCAATTCCTGTGGGAGGTTTGGCCTTTAAGTTGACTTTTGGAGTGAATCCAGAGGGTACAAGAAGGGATGTGAGCTCTGGCCAGAGCCCAGTCCTGCAGAATCCCACCAGGCCATCAGAGAAGTGTTGCAAATTGGATCCCAGTTTGCAGGTGAAATGTCTTTATTTTAGATCATTTACTTTCAAAAGAAAATAGTATTAACTAGGTATATTAGAGAAGCAGCTTTATAAATGAGTGCTGGAAAGGAGCAGTTTTCTCTGGGCTGTTGCTTTACAGGAAAACACAGTAAGAGAGAGCAAGGCAGAACAAGAAAATAAAAACAAGGCAACCTTTAGGCCAAGTAGTGAATGGGAAGAAGGGATTTGCTTCAACAGGGATTGGGAGGAGTGAGGAAGAGAATTGCCACTTGTTAGGAAGTTACTGCCCCGCCCAGAATAAACTACAAGAAATCATTCAGCCTCAAGATCTGTTTTTGACAGAATAACAACATAAAGTGGATTTTCCAGGCACAGGAAAGATTAAGAACTTTTAGCTGCAGCTTGTTGTCTGTAAATGGAGATCATTGGAGCTGCTGGAAATTTAGCTGACTTTAGTAAACATAACATGACTTTGAATGTTATTTTAGGGGAGAGTAAAGAGCTAAATCCTTTTCTAAGCTAGGATTGTTAAGATTAGACCAATTCAAGCAAATCTGTGGTAAAGGTTAAAGTGATTTTCCTGTAGAAATATATATCAGAATTCCACATGCAAGGAGAGACTGGCAGTCTGTGCTCCATGTGATTGCTAGTTAAAATCAAGAAATAAGATGTTGTGTTATCAAAACTCAGGAGATAGTTATCAAAAATCAGGAGATGGATGTACCATGGCAGTGTTGAACAGTTTGGATAAACAGTGCTTGCTGAACTGCAGTGGAATATCCAGAGGATGGGATTGTCAACTGAATTTATTGTACTAAGCAGAAGATAAACAAACAGTAAATCTTGCAAGGATTTCATTTGAGGTTTTTTAACTTTAAACTATGAGTAAAGCACAGACTTTGTGCTTTAAGGTGACATAGTGCCTTCAATTCAGTATATTGTTCTTAATTCATGTTCTAAAAGGCTTGGCTTGGTCTTTTGCACATCCACGATGTCCTCACCCAAGCTGGCTCCCACAGCAGCCTATGGAAATATACTAAAAATTGCTTTTGGCAGCTTTTTATTGACAATAAGTCTTTAAGAAAGTACTGCTTTGTTTAGAGAAGAGTCTCCTACTTCTTCCTCCAAACATAAAATGATAGAAATTTAAAAGAATGGGTGTGATTTGAAACGTGGCTTTGTCTTCATTTCTTTCTGGAGAGGTGATATGGAAAGTTCAAATCCAAGTTTGAGGGCAGGTAAGAAGAGCAGAGTTTTTCAGAGGTAGCATCCTCTGAAGTCAAATCTTTCCAGCCTGGTGTGGCTCTGGTGTCCAGCACTGATCGAAGCCGTGGTCAGAGATGGTCACTGCAGCCAACCTGGAGACATCCAAGATGTCCTCACCCAAGCTGCCTCCCACAGCAGCCTATGGACATATACTAAAAATTGCTTTTGGCAGTTTTTGATTGACAATAAGTCTTTAGGAAGAGCAGAGTTTTTAAGAGGTAGCATCCTCTGAAGTCAAACCCTTCCAGCCTGGTGCTGGTCTGGTGTCCAGCAGCCAACCTGAGGTCCAGGGGTGGTGCCACACGGTCCTGGGATGGGTTTGGTCCTTTTGTGCTTTGTGTTCACAGCTCAGCTGCCACCGTGCAAGAGAAGCAGCCGGGCTGGGATTCCCCTCCCCCATGACAGGGCAGGGTATCAGAGCTGAGAAAAGAGGAAGGAAGCTCGGAGAGGCAGCAGATCTCACCGAGCCCTCGCCGCCGCCTGCTCGTCCCGGGGCCGCGGCGCTTCCGGGGCCTGCGTGGTCACCCCGCGCTCTGCGCCCCCAGAAGGGGCTCTTGGGGTGCCCATCCCTGGCAGCCCCTGGGATCCACTGCCATGGCAAGGTGGCACAGGACAGAGAAGAGTGGCGTGGGTAAGTAGCTCAGGGAGCTGCCGTTTGAGCACTGTCTTGGTGTCTTCCGCGCAGGATGTGGGCAGGTGTTTCTCTGCCCTGATGGGTTAGCGCTGTCCCCTTCACCAGCAGGGAGTAGCTGAAAGGATCAAATTTGTACAAAGTTTTGATCCATCAAACAGAATGAAGAACACTAGAGTCAGCTTTCCACTTTGACAGCAATGCAGCTTTTCCCACCTTGGTGTGTTAGAAGCAGACAATAATTAACGTGCTGCACAATGTGCAGCAGCCAGAAGTTATGGGGAACAAATGGAGGGGAAGGGGAATCCTACAGCTGCTTCTGCAAAATTGTCACTTATGGTCAGTGCTACAGAAAAAAAATCTGTGTCTGAGTTTGTAAGTTGTGCTGTTTGGGAGGAAAGTAATCTTAAAATAAATTATGTTAATTTGTACGAAGGATGGAATTGCTGTTTTAAAAAAGCCTTAAACAAGTAGGAATCAAAGCTGAAGTGCTTGAAAGATGCATGCTACTACTTAGTTATTAACCTTCTAAATGCTTCTAAAAGAAATTTTTTTCATTTTAAGCAGGATATAGTTTTTTGTGATATGCATTAAAAGCCCAACTGGCTTCATGAAATAAAATGTAACACCAAGAAATTAACAAGAAGAAAATAATGTGGTGTTCAATGTCCATGTCCAGCAGTAGCAGAACTGCAAAATGGAAGTAGCCTGTTCTGGTGGTAGTTTACATTACAAAATAAAAGGTGTCAATTTTCTGTTTCAATCTTACACATAGTAGAAAGCATAAAATTTTTGCACTTGTAGTAGTCTCTGTGGTATTTGAAAGGTCCAGCAAACCTCACACAATAAAAAACCACCTTGTGAAATACAATCTTTCAAAAACTAATGACAGTCCAGCAATGTTTGTTTTCATGTCCAGAACTACAATTTACTCTAGAAAGGGTCACTGGGAAGAACTGGCACTGCAGCCCTGCTGCTCTTTCCCCTCTGTAGCTGCCCTGCTGCTCTCCTGTGAGCAGAGCTGGGTGTAAGAGACAATCTGAGCACCTGCAGTGGGTGAGGATGCTGCCCCTTGCTGGTCCCAAATCCATGTCCTGGGCTAAAGAAACGTTTTCCATTCAACACCTTCTAAGGCTCTTTAAATTTGTATGTAAGCATCACAGTTGTAGTGGTGTCTGTGGTTTAGTGTGCCACAAATCAAAATAAACAACAATCAAATGGATTTCCCAACAATTTAGAATAGCAATGGAAGTGGGCATACATGTGGCTTATGGTAGGTTTTCTTCAGTTAGAGTGTTCTGTCTCTGTTTTTGCACAATTGCTAGAATTTAATAGATGAGTATAAACTCAACAACCTTTAGCTTATACCCAGAAGTTACTTTTCTTAGCCAAACTATTGGCTCACAGTTTATTTTGCTCTGTCTTGGAAACTAAATGTATTTCATTATAAATGTTGGTGAGAAAAAATGAGAGACTCTTGTACTCAGAATAATTAAAGCAATCAAAGAAACCCAAACAAGCATGTACCATCATCACTGGCTGTTCTGTCCCAGAAATTATATTCTTAGAAATTTATATTCTTTAATTTATATTCTTAGAAATTGTCAGGAAAATAGTGTGGTTGCCAAATTTCAAGTAAATGAAACTCATGGAATTGTGAGACCTGAACAAGGGCTATTGAAAACGATGGTCACAAATGAAGAAGGTTTTGGATTTACAGTCTATTGTAAGCATGCCTCCTGTGTCTGAGGGAAATAAGAAAAATGGGCAAACTGAGTCTTCTGAGTCATAAATTCTGTGAAAGTTGATGAGCTTTTTGGAATAGTTCACACCAGAAGCTTTTTGAACATATAGGGCGATTTTGTCTTCTGTGTTTTCGAAAATCTTTGTGTTTAAGTCTCTGATTACAAACCTCAGGTTAAATTTTCAAGTCTCTTTTTAGAAGTGTGCCTGATGCCTTCAGTTTCTGCTGATGAGGAGAGTTTCAGTTTGAGAATATTGAGCCCATCATGCTCTGGATGAGCAGAGCTCACTGCAGGGTTGATCTGGAAGGTCTCACCATCCCTTGGTCATGGTAAATTGCAGCCTCTTGTGCCCACTTTTGTGCTTTAATTAACTAAAAATGGAGCAGTCCAAGTAGCAAGTACTCAGCTTTGTACTAGGAAATGCAATCTTGATTTTACACATGAAACCTGCTCTTAGTCTTGCAGCATTCTCAGCATAAATTTGTGTTAGTCCTATGGACAGGATGGAATAGCTGGGGCAGGCTGGTGGCTTTGAGTGGCAGTTTCCTGATGGAAAATCTTTGCCATCTGCTCAGACTTTGAGCAAAGTTACAAACTGGTGAAACGTTGGCATTCTTCAACTCAAGAATCAGATTTACTCCTTTTCTGCTGAATCTGAAAATGAATGTTTCTCCTTTTGAAGCAAAATTATGGGAAAGAGTGGGTGACTTCTTTGAAGGTGTAGAAAAGCACCTGCTCAGCCTGAGTACACAGGGCTGAGACTGGCTTTTCTGATTTCTTCTGATGAAATCCTCTGAAATTATTCTACATCTCTGAAATCTGAATAGATTGAGGTGTAAGGGAGCAGAGCTTTGTTCAGGGCAGGTTTCCTCCATGAAATGCATTCTCTGAACCCAACAAACTGCTCCAGCTCCTTAGGAAACAGCAAAAGCTGAAGAAATAATATTTTTATCCATGGTCCTTCATGAAGAGGAAAAATCACAGCTAAATACCCTGTTCTTAATGAAGAGTTCTAAGAAAAAACGGCTGTGCTGCAATTCTATCTGAGAAGGTGAAGAGTCAGAGACAATATCTTTGTATGACTAGTTTGGTATGTTAGAGTTTCCTGGTTCTTGTAATCCATCCTGGTTTTATCGTGTTTAAGAAGGAAAATAAGTAGCTCAGGTCAGCTAAAACCTCCATCAGGCCCCATGGGTCAGCAGGGAAGGAAATCTGTATTCAGTTGTTTTCTCTCATTACCTGGGAACTGCAGAGTTACCCTTTGAGCATGATTTGCAGTAAATTAATCAGCTTCTAACCCCCTCAGAGCTTTAGGACAAGTTGCTGACCTGTCTTAAAGCTGTGTCCATGTTCTGGACATTAAGGCACACTTGCTGTGTGAGGTTTTAGGGGAACATCCTTAACATGGAATACTGGAACACATTTTTTCCAGGTTTCTTCCCAGAAGTGAAGAAATCCTGTTAGAACTGTGTAATATTTTCACCTGGGGTTTATCTGTCTCCTTGCTGAATAATTTCACCCTGTTCTCATGGGAAGAAAATGGTAACTGAACACTAAGGACTGTTCTTTTATGGATATTTCACTACTCATAAAAGTGGAGCTGCATACTTAAAAAATAAATCAGGGTGCTTGCTGAGCCTATGAATTAGCAATTGTTTGAATGTGCAGAACACATAATGAGTTACTGCATCAGAATCATACCAAATTGTCCTTCTGTTGTGGTAAAGTGAAATTAGGAGCTGGTTCTGCAATACCTTAGAAATATTTTTTTCAAATTCTGTATAAGAGTGGAAAAGTAGCCAAGGAAAACAACTTGTAACATGGCTTGAGACAGAAAGGTGAGTCTCAAAATGAAACAGTGTAATGCTTGTATTTTTTTATTGAGGTCAGGACAGAGACTGCAAGTGATAATAAATGGCTTCAGTGTTGCAGGTTGTGGGATTTTCCTCACTTACCATTCCCATCTTGCAGTAGCTTACAGGTTAATCATTTAAATGGCAAAAATATGGGGCTTTAACTCTGAGTAAATGTAGTTTCTTGAGGAAGAGGTTCTGTTACCTGTGATACTGTGACTCTTCTAGAGTGTTTTGTCTGTGAAAACTCCCTAACAAGGTCCACAGTATGAGGGAGTTTTGTTGTTTGTTTTTTTTCTGCTGGCCATTTTCTAATTTGAGGAGGACATATAATTTAAATTAGGGCAGGTTATCTGTTTTCTGTCTCCACAACCGTGTGTCCAGGAGTGCACTCCCGTTTTTTCTGGTGAGGAGAACGGGTATCAGACCCAGCAGCTCTGGCTGCAGGAGATGGGAAGGTGTTCAATGGAAACTGAGGGATTTCCCTCAGTTTTTCCTGCTGAGATGGACACTGGTAGATGTCTTTGGGTGTGGGGCTGACACAAACCCCCAGAAGTGCTGAGGGTGTTTGCAGCAGGCTGTGTTTGGCTGGGCAGGAAAGGATCCCTTGGGCACTTCTCAAGGACAAGATGGGAACTGCTCCCACCCCGAGGGACCATTCAAGGCCACCTGGGCTGGGACAGGGCTCAGTTTGGGAGGCTGGCTCTGTCAGCACCCTGAGCTGGCATTTCCCCCTGCTCTCTGAGGAATGTTGGTGTTGTGGTGTGCTGGCCTTCAGCTCTGCTTCCCAGGGAGCTCAGAATCCCAGGGGTTTGGGCTGTTTGTTGACTGAATTGTGTGTGTGCCATCAAATCACCACAGAGGTTATGGAGAGCTCTGGAGATGGTTTCCCTTCTTTGCTCATTCAGGGGAAAATCTTACAACTGTATTGTCAGTGAACTGTAAAGCCCCTGTTTAGGAACACTGCTTGTGTTCCTAAAGATTGGAGTTTCTGGGCATTCTCTGAGCCATCCTGGTCCCCCCAGAGAATGCTCAGAAACTCCAATTTTTAGGAATCCTGCAGCACCTGTGTACAGGCAGATCCACTGCTGCTGGGGACACCTCAGCCTGGGCTGGGGAGGACAGCTGCCCCCCAGATCTCTCCCTGTAATCCTAATGCCATGACTGCAGCAGCTCCTGAGGTCACCAATTGCTGTGGGGATTTGGGGTGAATGCTGGCTCCTTTCTGTGCCTGGGGGATGCTGACTCATTTTGTATTCATGGTTGAGATGCAGGATGCCAGGGGGAGGAGGAGTAGGAGAGGTCTTCAGAGTGATTTGAAAGGGCTTTTATTTCTACTCACTGAAGAGCTTATTTTTTTAAAAAAAAGCAACCTGTTGTGAGTATCCCACCAAAAATTCTTGAATTCCTCATGGGGATTTTCATATACTGTTTTTGCAGAGAATAATGAGTTAAATGTTTGTGCACACAACAGCTCTGAGGATCTTGTCAGAGGGTGGAGGAAAGGGAACCCTGCTTTTGGCTGGTGAGCTCTGAGGTGACACAAATAGTTTGTAAGGGAAATTACATCATTTACACCTAACAGAAAACATAATAACTGGATAGAATAGTCAAACTTTTATTCACAGTTAACAACTGAAAGAAAAGCAGGTGTGCTGATCAAGCTGTTTGGTGCTATAGATAAGATGGATGTAGCTGCTGGTGTTGGGTTATTTGTTACATTTTTTTGCAAAGTGGTTTGGGATGTGGTTTATCATAAAATGTTTAGCTAGGTCTATAGCCCAAAACTTTGTACAGGGATTTTTTAAACTCATCCTACCAAACAATCCAAGTTCTACAGCAAGATATCTCTTGTTAAGTTTCCACTTACTCATTTAGAAATCTCTAAGCTGATACAGCCACTTCCTTTGCCAGCTTGTTACTGCACCTTTCAATACATTCAGAGCTATTAATGAAGTCTTAGGAGAGCAAAACTGAAATGCAGTGTAAATAAATGACTCAGTCATTTGCATCTGTATTTTGAGACAGCTACAACTAAGTAGAGCAGTGCATATTTTGAAATCCTAAGTATTTACTGGTCAACAGCAGTCTTGATCTCCATGGACTTTTCAGGGAAATGTATCCTGAAATTCTATAACAGCTAAGCAGGGTTGTTTGCCACCTTCCCCTTCTGGAAAAAAGACCAGTCAGAATAGAATTTCACATGCAGTACACCACGTGCACTCAATTTTGTGTTGGGCTAAGGCAGCTCTGAGGAACTGTTTTCAACATCCTTTTGAATAAATGGCTGAATCTGAGCAGCCGAGTCTCACTTCAAAGTTATATTTCTTTTATTTCTCCCCATATGTTGAATGATTCAAGCCTTGCTCTCCTCTCTCAGGAGAAGGAGCTGCTGGGAACTTCTTTATGTCAAAAAACCCAAGAATTTATTCTTGGTTCAGTAAGCCTCCTCAATCTGAAATTCCTTCTAATTTCTGTTCCAGAAAGATAACAAATAAAATGATGGCAAAAGAAAAAGACACATAATTTATGGAATACTTGTAAAGTGAAGAGGATTAATCTATTTAGCTCTACACCCACTTCAGGCATTTTCCTGGAAGGCAATTTATTTTGAGACTTTAATAATTTAAGTAGAATAAGTAAAATGTTTAAATAAAATGTATCATTATACATGTTGGACTAGCAAAGATGAATATTCTGCTTTAGAAACCTTGAGAGGGGAGCAAAAGGAAGGCAGGAAGATGCTGAAGGAACACTTTGCCTTATATATGCCTTATATATATATATATTTGCTTTCCCTCATCCAAAATCCTTCAGGTTTGGCTGCTGGGGCACTGTTGGGCTCTGCTGCCCAACACCTTTCTTGCACCCTGGGCTTTCCTTCAGCAGCTGTTCCCACCTGCACACCTGAACTGGGGTTTCAGATATTTGTATTTGTTTCCCTCTGTGAGTGCAGCTTCAATCATCTCTCCTGCTTTAATGCTGTTGTGGGAGTTTTTTACCAAGCCAGTGAAGAAAAAATCTTACAGAGGCATGGTTACCATAGGAGCCCACATCCTGTAGCCCTGGAACATAACTGGTGAAGAGCTCATTTTCTTGAGTTCTCTCTGAAATGCTGGTGCTTCTTAACCACATGTAGATAAGTTTCTGATTAGAACATTTTCAAAATCCACTGCTCCTGTGTTCCTTTCAGAGTCATACAGAGAATACAGAAAATTATGAACCTTGGTTCTGTTTCCATATGAAACACAGCTTCATGTTAAATTAAAGCATCTAAACCCAGGAAAGAATTCAGTAAATTCCATTTTCACAGGCATCTCTGTGACCTTTCCTACCAGTGCAGCAATAAATTTCTATAAACTGTGTGCTTAAATCCTTGAGCCAGTAGATAAACAATTCCCCAGCACTGTGCCTGTGTATTTATCAAAGACCTGCATCTAAACAGGGCTCCTAAATCAGCTTTGCAGAGCAGTGCTGATCAATAGCTGGTGTCCCCGTGCTTGCTGAGTTTTCTGGGGGGTTCTTTTGTTTGATTTTTGCTTTCAGCACTGGCCCCTTTCACCACCTGTCCATTCTCATGAGAAAAGAGATTATTTAATGCTGACAAATGGAGCTTCTTGATAGAATTCTAGTTCTGTTTGTCTAGCCTGGTGTATTGATCCCAGTATCCAAACCTTGATAACCACATGTGGATTTCAGTTTCGCTGTGCTCGGTGGCTGTATTGAAAAATGTTGTTTTCATCTTTAATTTTCCAGCTATATACAATTTCAAAGGCACAGGGGTACCACAGCTATCTCTGCAGATTGGTGATGTGGTGCATATCCTGGAATCCTGTGAAGGTAAGTCACATTTTCAGTCTCTTTGTGAATAACATCATCCTTTCACCACACAGCAGTTCCCTCTATTATATTACATCAGGAGCTTTCTAATGCCCTTATTTTTTGTGGTGTGTTGTATTTTGAGGAAGAACCTAATCTTTTCTGAAGAGCCAAAATTAGACATATTACAGTAGATGTGGTTTTTAGGGATGACTTTAGCAAATGAGGAAGTCATCAAGGTGAATGTAGAGTTTGTGTAGTTTCTGCCAGCTTGTGATACACCTCAGGGGACTTGCATTAAATTTGATTTAAGATTTAAAGGAGTACAGTTTTAGCCTCTAAACTAAATATTTGTTGCTAGGAGATATTGAGCACCCTCATCATCCTGTTGTATAATGAGGAAACCCAGTTAAAGAAATCTGAGTGTCAGCATGACAGAAACAGTTCTGAAAGCCATCCAAAATATTGAATGTGTTCAGCAGCAGAAGTCCAAGTCAAGCTGTGCATGCTGGACAGTCAATGCCTTCCAATCCCACTGATTCTCTGTAAGTCTGACAGATCTGCTGAGGTGCCATTAGTAAATGAGAACCTCATAATTAAAGCAAGAAGAGTGGAGTTTTTATTACTAACTCAGCAGTCAGGTACCTGCAAATGGCACTGCAAGAGTGATTTATTTTGGATTTGACCACATCAAGAATTTTTTTAAAAATTACCAATTGCTAAAGCTTTGAAAAATACATTGTAAAATGATCTTCTTGACCCCACTTCTGTTGATAGAACCTGTGTTTTACTGCCTGCAGTTATGTTAGAGAGGGGCCAATGGCTGCATGGCACAGTGGCAGAGGCAGCTCAGTGCTGAGACACCTGGTGTGTTTTGGGCATGAGGCTGCAAAGACTTTGGGGCTGTTTGAACCCAGCCTGTTCCACCCCACAGAGCTCTAGGTTGCTTTGTCCAGAAAGAACAAAGGATTTGAGGGAGGAGCACCTGAAAAACCATGTTTACAAAGTACTGGAGCACAAAACCATAATTGTTTCTCTTCTGTTTGTAAGATCAATTCAATATCTTTAAGCATCAGTGAAAACATTGGTGTCACTCAGAAGTCAACAGAGTCACAATGATTCGTGTCCTCTCCTAAAAAAGTAATTCTTCAAGCCTCTATTCTAAACATTTTGGCCAAGAACAAAACACACACACAAACCAGAAACCTCCTCATCCCTGTGCTGTGTGTTAGTTGCAGAAATAGCATTTCAGGCTTTGGATTCCTGGGGTCCTTTTGTTGTCAGCCAGCCTAGGGAGTGGAGTGCTGATCTTATGGGATTATTTTTTATCTAAAAGTCTTTTCTGAACCCCCTGCCCTTGGTATGCTCTGTCGTGCCTTGCTTTATGAAATATGTTTGTCAATGGGAATCCTTCTCAGTGTGTGAGTGAAGTTCATTTTTTATCAGATATCTTTAAAATATGCTGCCTGCTGCAGCTGGGGAGTAACCAACAGTGACAGGATTCTTCCTGTGCTCCTTTTATGTCCTGTTTAGTTGGTTTTGCATGCACAAAATTTATGCACAGAACACATATGTGCTGTCACAGTAAATGAGATGAAACCAATTTTACACACTTGGTTGTAAATTGAGTCTATGTGCAAATAATTCAGTTTTAGCAGTAAGATGGAATTTTATTGTTGATAAAACGCTGAGGGAAAATAATCCTACTGCAGAACAACCTAAAAAATCTGTCCTGAGTCTTTTTTTGAGGTAAGCCATCATCCTGTGACTTTTAGCATTGCCTTTCTGACTGTGCTGTTTGGCATTTGGGATTTATTTTTATTCCTTTATGCTTTGCTTGCATGGCTGCAATACCTATGAGAGAAAGGGTGATAGCAAAGAGATCATATCTGCTTATGAAATTACAATTAGAAAATGTCTGATTTGGTCACAAATTCTTTCTGTGGATGAAAAATGTAGTATTCAACACAGTTCAACATTGTTGCTGTGCAGGTGATTTTTCATGATGAGGTGCATGCACAGTGGGTATGGCCCCTGATCTTATTTAGTAAGGCTGAACTCTGCTTTTTGTGGTTTTTGTAGTTAGTTTATTGAGGCTGAACTGTGGAATAGCTGGAAGAAAGCCTGAATGAATTTTTAACTTGCCTCTGCTGCCTTTCAGAAGGGTTTTCTGGTCACCAATGCAGCACAAGCCCAATAATGGCCCTGAGGTTTCATGACATTCCAATTTGCATTTACACCAAGAAGCTGCTTATTATGGTTGTGTCCAAAAGCCATAGTTTCTCATGGCACAAAAATGACTTAATCTGATCCCATTGAAGGAAATTGGATCTGTAACAACTATGTGCTGCACTGGATTAATACTGGGCCTGGAACAGTCAGAGCTTCATGGGCTCCCCAGGACCATGGGGGTCATGACTAATATAGGTATTTAAGGGTGTGCACATATCACTTTCAAAACAAATATCTTATTCTACCTTTTAATGTGAGCATGGGGTGCTAAACTCTGTGTACAATTATCTGTACTTAATGTCAAGGCTTCAAAGCAGACAATACAATCATATTTGATAATATGCAAGTCATGTTTAATATAATCCCTGTTCTCACTTGAAGCTCTGTATGTTTGAAGTAACTACTAATTTTTACAAATACCATGCTAAGTATTTTTTATGTGAAATAAACCCTGTGACTTTATTGTGTGCTTTGTAATAATGCATGGGTTTTTTGTCACACTAAGTCATTTTTCTTCTTTTTAGATTGGTACAGGGGTTACCTAGTGAGGTACAAAGGAGCAGAGGTAAGACCACGTTGTCCTTTCCTGTGAGACTGTTCTGAAGGGCAGCCCATGGAGTGGGTTTTTAAAATTTCTGCCCAGATAGTCCTGATCTCTCTGTTCTGATCCCTCAAGTCAGCTCTTCACACTCTTTCCTTTCAAGATGAGTTAAATGATCAGCATTCATCCAGGACAATGTTAGTAAATAGAAGTGAGGGCTGGGAAAAGCAAATCAATGAAGAAGAAATGACTGTGCCTTCAGGTTAACAACTGTTGAAGCCACCATTTCAATTGAATTTTGACTCAATTTGCTGCTAGATGTGCTTGTTTCTGTACTTTTTCCAAGGATTCTTTAGGTTACAAACAGTATAAACAACTTGTATGAGGCTTAAGCTCGTAAATGTCTCTTATGTACAAAAATCATATTAGTTTCTTTTAAAGTCAGTACTCTCAGACCTGAAAATGGAAAGTTCCACAGAGGAAAAGTTTTTACCTTGGGTATGATGACTCCTGGGTCAAGTAGCAAGAAAATTACTTCTAGTTTCAACTGCACTTTTCTAGAAGAAAATAATTTTTGTTTGTAACTTCTTCTTGGTATCGGATTTTCTAGGGACCAGCACTGCAAATGTATTAAAGCACTACACCTGTGTTTTAATTACTTTGACATTTCTTGTGACTGAAAATGTTATAATCATTTATTCTACATAACATCACTATTTTTATCAATTAAAATTTAGCCTAAAAATAAGAAGGGAAAATATTTACCGGAACTAACCACTTCCTTTTAACTAATTCTTGATTAATTCCTAATATTGCTAAAGGGCTTCAAGATCATCATGCTTAACATGCTTTAAAAAGTATTATTAATTTCATGTACTAAGATATCACTAAAATTACCACTACTGGGCCCCTCTTCTTTCACTTTGCTTCTTCATGGACTTTTTTGAACTTTAATCTTAATGAAAAAGAAGTGGAAGGGATAAGACAATTGTGTTTTGATTAAGATCCAGTGCTTAAAAGCAAATGGTTATAAAAGCTGCAATCTGATTCAGAGAAAGGCATTGTAAAGTAGCACATATGGTATTGAATTATTCTGGTGCTTGAAGCACCATATGTGAGTTATTGAATAGAGAATCCAGGAAGGATCGAGTGAATTACCAAGGTGAGATTTGCCAGTTCAGGGGAGGATTCTCATGGACAGAGGGACTGTCAAACTTTCTTTTAAATGACTTAAAACATTTCAGCTTTTGTAGAGCAAGGACAGTCACATTAGAACTTCTGGTCTGGTGCCCAGTTGTTTTCTACAGAGGTGAATTAAAATAGATATGAGATGATGCACAGACACAATGTTTCTTTACAGAATTTACATTGTATTTAATTAAATTGTATTTAATTAAATTGTATTTAATTTAACTGTTTTCTGGGATGGAAAATGGTGTTACTTAGGAAGAAAGATGCCTATGCACTCTATATTTGAAGAGAAATTAAAAACTTCAATTATTTGTCTGTCAAATAGAAATCATCCATCTGAACAGAAAGCTAAATAACCAGGAGCTAGTTTGGGTATTACAGTTTGTATTCACAGCCATGTTGTTACCTAAATGTTTTTGGAGAATAATTGTGGATTTATAATTTTTTTCTCCATCATCAGGGAATATTTCCTAAATCCTTCATCCACATCAAGGAAGCTGCTGCTGAAAAGAAAAGGTATTGAATTTAACTGTTTTATTCCATTATTGAGCTTTTCTGCTGAAGAATGAGTTTTAAGGCATTTCTGTACCTCACCCACAGTGAGTTTAAGATACACCCAAGAAAGCAGACACTCTTTGTGATCTTTCCTTCTCTTTCCTAGACATACAGAAAATGTCATACCTGCTGAGATTCCCTTAGTCCAAGAAGTTACCACTACTCTCTGGGAATGGGGAAGCATCTGGAAGCAGCTCTATGTGGTAGGACCTTTTACATGCTCTTTGTTAACTCTTAGTCCTATTAATGCACACTGGGGCCTTGTTCAAATTCATGTCTCTTCCTACATTCAGGGCAGGGTCTGGGTGGGTTAAAGAAATTGTTTTCTCACCACTAAGATTTTCTTCAGTGGCTTTAAACGCCTAGTGGCTTTAAATCCAGCCTTGGGCTGGATCATGCTGAAGGTCTCTCCCAGCCTGGATGGTCCTGTGGTTCTGTAAGGGGAAAGCTGACATTGCTGGGGAGTGCTGGAACTTCATGCCTGTCTGTATCCTGTGCATGATAAATCCTTCATAACTTTGATTTGTAGCTTTGAAATGTTCCCTGGTAGGAGAATAAAAGATAACTGGGATGAATTTGAAAAAGATTCATGGTGCTCTTGGACTGCTAGAACAGAAGTTGTTCAAGGGTTACTGGGTGCAAGTAGCCATTAACATTGGCAATTTCAAGAATTGTGCCGACTGTTCCAGGACCCCAGCCACTGCATTTTTCTTTATTTCTGTTGGGGCAAAGGGATCTTGAACGTGCTGTAGTTTTCTGAAAAATGCCACTTTTTAGTCTTCTTGATTAAGTCAGCAATGAAAATCCTACTTTATTTTCATTGAATGACACTGGAACTGCTTTAGTCATTTCTGTGTATTCTCTCATTTATCTCTTAAATGCATTAATACCACACACAAATGTTGTTGTTCCCATCAGTATCTCATGCAGAAGTTGATAGTTTTTGTAATGTTTTCTCTTAATAAGAATTTGTTCGAGTTTTAAAACAACACAATGCAATAAACAACACAAAAAACCACAAATAACATAATTCCCTATCCCATTAAACCATAATTTCATGTTATTTCTTTATGATCATGTGGGATATTCTGTCCTTAAGAATTTGTGGGATGAGACATTATTTTGCCTGCTTCTTGTTCCTGCTATCATTTAGCACTAAATATGACATGTAGCCTTTAGTTGTCAAGCCCAGTGTTTCACTTCAACTCGAAGCCTGAACCTCCCTGATGTTCTTTCTCTGTCAGACAAACAAGAAAGCCAGGTTCCAGCAGGTGCAGTCCATGATGTGTGACTTGATGGAGTGGCGGTCGCAGCTTCTGTCTGGGACTTTGCCAAAAGATGAACTCAAAGAACTCAAGCAGAAAGTCACATCCAAAATTGACTATGGTAACAAGTAAGTGGCCTGCACTACTTCTGGGAAGCAAGATTTAGTTTAAAGCACAGCACCAAAGAGATGATGATGAAGTTTTCATGTTTACAGGCTGGAATTCAAAAGCGTGGTTCATACAGGATCTTCCTTTTCAGGCTTCTCCCTGTAACTCCTGTGCTGATAGTGGATACCATGATGAGGCTTTTCATAGCAAAATGCTTTTTCAAAATATTGATTTGTTTCTTCATTATGAATACATGAGCCTGTGGATTGAGAAGATTTGAGGTTAGATTACCAGTGTCTATGTACATATATCACCAGCATACTCAGGGTCCAAAACTTGTCCATCTGTCACAAACATGGCCTATGTGCAGTAAGTGACCCTCAAAAGTGATGCTGGCAAACTGCACTAAGTGTGCAAACAAACACACTCACACCCAATTCACCAGGGAATTTCCAGGCAGACCTCTGGTTCTGGTAATAGAAGTGAAACTACCAGGGACAGAATAATTACTTGACAAAGTGTCTTGTGTGCTCCTCACAAATAAAAAGTCACTGCAACACAACATGCTTTTTAGCAAAACTTCTGGGGTTGTATGAGGTTAATGGTCTCCCACCATCTGATGAGGTGTGGGGAGAGAGAGCTTGGTAAGAAAATCTTCACAGTACTGTTTTTACAGACATTAGAATCTGTTACAAACTGTGATTTGCTGTTTTAAGTGACTGTGGTTGTTGTGGCCTGAAGGCCTCTGTGCAGCTGAAGGTCTACAATTACCTGTGGCTGCACATAAAATGACCACAAGGTGTTATGAAATTCATAACTTGTTCACTGTGATCTGGATGCAAATTGGTAATTAATTGTATTCATACAGAGCACACTATGAAGTAC
This sequence comes from Agelaius tricolor, assembly GCF_023055355.1. Classification (NCBI taxonomy): domain Eukaryota; kingdom Metazoa; phylum Chordata; class Aves; order Passeriformes; family Icteridae; genus Agelaius; species Agelaius tricolor. Next base: position 4,262,040 of record NW_027269278.1, on the reverse strand, counting down.
ACATATCCTACTGCACTGTGTGGAGCTGAACCCTCACTCAAAACCAGAATCCACTTTGAAGTTCTCCAATCAAAGAAGCCCAGCTGTGATTAAGACAACATTAAAATTAATTTATTTTCAGATTTCTGTTTTGTCAGTCTTACATTCTTTCTGTATTATGAGACAGTGCTTCCTTTGGAAGAGTAAGGGTGAAGGGGATGTTTAAAATTATTTGGATTGCAAGCTGGAAAGTGTTTGTAAGCTCCTGAAAGAGTGGGGTTGAGTTGTGTGGTGTGAAGGAATTTGCCAAACTGTGGAGAAGGAATAAAGGGGAAATGATAGCAGGGGCTGAGGGGAAAAAGAGGGAAATTGTGTGAGAGGGAAAAAGAGTGGCAGGAAAAAAGGTATGAGGGAAAAAGAGCAGGGCAGAAGAGAGCAGAGTTAAGTATTGGGACAGAAAGGGTGAGGGAGCAACATAAAATCAGAAGGTAACAGGAAGGTCCTAAATATCTTGATTATAAATGTTGAGTGTTAAAAGCTATGAAGACTGCTAGAAGTCATTGAACAGGGTGGATCTATTTTATGTGAGAGGCATTTCAATGCTTTGGTGACATTTCTAAAAATTTCTAAATATTGGACAGCAGGTTAAAAAATCATGGGGTATAGTTAAATTTTTCTTCATTAAATATTGTTGCATGTATTTAAATTTTGGTTTAAATCTTTAAGTGTCTCCTTGTTTGTTGCATTTCTAAGCTTTCTTTATTTGGAAGGAAATAACCCTACCATTATGCCTTTTGTATTTTCACAGAGTACTTGAGCTCGACCTGATAGTTAGAGATGAGGATGGAAATATCTTGGATCCAGATAAAACCAGTGTTATCAGCCTGTTTCATGCACATGAAGAAGCAACCAATAAAATCACTGAGAGAATTAAGGAGGAAATGGTAGGAATGGCTGGCTAAACTTGATGCTTCCTTTGCTAAAATCCAAACAAAAACTCATCTAAGGGTTGAAGGATGGAGCCATAAAATTTGGTGGAAACTTTTTCCTCTGGCTTAAGAGTAGATCCACAGTCTTGTGTTATAAATATGGTTAAGCCTCAAATTGAATTGCATTTGTGCTGTGGGGTGTGCTCAAAGCTGATGTCTAAAGCTGGTTCTAAATCCATTCTTGAACTCCTACATTGAAATATGTCTCCACTCCATCCCTGGACTACTCAATAGTCTGAATTGCACAGGGAATAACAGACACTTGGAGCTCAGGCTGCAAAGCAGCAGTGTCTGCAACTTGTTTTCACAAGCTCTTGTGAAAGAGCAGCACTGGTTGCTGCTTGCTAGTTAATCTGATGGAGCTGAAGAATTTAAGCTCACTGAAGAGGAACTAGAGTGAATTCAGCATAATCTTCTGGACACCAGAAGTTCATGTGCCAAAGCAAAGCTGACAAGTGCATGAATTAAATCTTTTTAAATGCAAAGCAGGTGACTACACTTCCTTGACCTTTTGCAGTATTAAACCTCTGCAAGGATTTGTAAGCCTCTTTGGTTCTTTTCTCCATTTATGAGAAAGTGAACTGTAAAAAAGCAAGTAAATCACTAAAGAGAAAATAGTTGGTTTGTCATGACACTTCAATAACACCCATGACAAATCACTGGAAAGCACCTTGTAATTAACTGACAATATAAGGAAAATGAAACTTGGGAGTCTGTGATAGACTGTGGTGACTTATTTTTAAAATAGAGACAAACAATGGGTTCAGAAGTGTTAAGAAGCTGCTGCTTGATGGTTAAGATGGGAGGTAAGAAGAATTCTGGAGCCTATTTTTGAGTCAGTGAACCTGCTCAGCTGTGTCCTGATCTCAGCATGTTATTTGTCTCCTCTTCAAAGGGACTGACTTCCTTTTGCTACTGCTCTAGCACAATGCAGCCCCTCTGTGATGTGGATCATAGGCCTTCTGCTACAGCCTACTGTGTTCAAAAATAAATTCCTTCAGGCTTGTAGGCTTGTCTCTGTGCTGACATCTTGATACTTGCCCTTTTCCTTAAGAGTGGGGGGAATATTTCCCCCTTTACATCATTGCCTACTGGCTGAAGAGCTGGCCTAAGACATGGGAGTCATAGAATAGCTCAAGGTGGAAGAGAATTATGGTAATTACTGAGTCCAACTCCCTGCCCTCCTTTTCAATTTTAACTATTACATATACCTAATGTAAAAGTGCTTGTAGCATAGCAGCATTTTAATTCCTGGATTATTATTAACTGGATTATTATTAACTGATTTTCCTCCTGATTAGTCAAAGGACCAGCCAGATTATGCATCGTACTCCCGACTGTCTTCATCCCCCACCCACAGCCTGTATGTGTTTGTGAGGAATTTTGTCTGCAGAATTGGAGAGGATGCAGAGCTCTTTATGTCCCTATACGACCCCCAGAAGTCAACAATTATAAGGTAAAGCTTCCCCCTCTGACTGCAGAAGAGTAGCAAATGGAGCTGGCCAAAATGAACTAACATAATTACCAATGTGCTGTAATAAGATAATAATGCAAGGAATATGTAAATAAAAGAAATTAAACCAAAAGCAAAGCAAAGCGTGGACAGATCTTGTTGCTGTCTGCTGCTAAAGAATTTTAAGTTTCCAAATATTTTCATAGGTAATTCCTGGATTGAACATTTCAGAAGTTTGGAAAAGCCTGAGCCCATTTCAAGTTTTAGAGACTGTTCTAGATGGGAAATATTGTGGTGTTTGGAGTAGAGTGCTGGAGGGGGAGGAGTGGAAAAATAATTAAATTTATAAATTTCTGGGTAGATTAAGATTCTGTTGAGTATTCCCATCAAATAGACTATGACAATGGTAAAGTTGCCTCAAAAAAAAAGGTGTCCATCTGTGTTATGTTCAAGTTACTCTTTTAAAACTTACTGTTGGTACTTGTATAGTGTTTTTCTTGTCTTTTTAGTCTGGTCTTAGATTTGAATCATCACCACAGACTGTCTGTTATGCAACTTTTGTACTGTGTAAAGGGAGAATTTTTAAATCCCTTGACAGTGAGGTATTTATCTTCCAAACAGTGAGAACTACTTGGTGAGATGGGGGAGTCGAGGCTTTCCAAAGGAAATTGATATGCTCAACAATCTTAAAGTGGTGTTCACAGTAAGTGTTTTCCAGTTTGCTTCCCTTTGTATTTGCGAATGAAATTCTCTTCTCTGTGGTCACTGTCAGATCTCATAAAGAGTGATCAAGATGAAGAAGGAAGCAGAGGTAATCCCAGAGACAGAGCAAGGTGACAAGTCACTAAGTTCTTCAGGGCAGTGACAATGCTTCAGTGGCCCTTCCTCAGATCACTTTTGCTGCCTCATGAATTCCTTGATGGCTTGACTTATTCAGTTCTATCTGCTGTATCTCTTGATTGTTATTATTTCATTTCTCTTACCTTATATTTTTTTCAAACCATAAACTGTCAGGTTTTTCATCCTTTTGATGTGCTCAGACTTTTTCATTTGTTGAGTTTTTGGGGGTTTGTTTGGTTTGGGGGTCTTTTGTTTTCTTTTTCCCCAGTGATTGCTAAGATTCAGTTTATTGCTGCAGGCCCTGTTTCAATTTCACAACTTGCTTTTTACCCAAGTAACACCATGGTTCTTTTTTGTTTGTATCTTAGGATCTTGGAAATAAAGACCTTAGCAGAGACAAAATTTATTTAATTTGCCAGATAGTGCGAGTGGGCACGATGGACCTGAGGGACAGTAACTCCAAGAAATGCACACAAGGGCTCCGGCGGCCCTTCGGCGTGGCAGGTACTGCTGTCTCCTGTGCCATGGCTGAACCAGAGTATCAGTGATTTTTGCAGCCCTGGACTATTAAAATCTCTACCAAGACAAGTCAGAATACCCATCAGCTCTCTCCATTGGTTTCTGTACTTTTTGAAGTCTGTAAAGACTGCATTGATGTTTTAGTTCAAGTCCGAAATCCACTTTTGAATTTCATTTCCTAATTATTCATAGAGTGCTAAGCTGTTGGAGTGAAAGCACAGAACCATTTTAGTGACAGACTCCCTTGCAGATGAAATAAAGTCCGTGGTTATGTCCCCAAGGCTCTGATACTTGTATTCCTGAGTTAGTCTGAGTTCTCCCTCTCTCTCTCCACAGCAGCATATTTGTAGTGTGGACTCTGCAAAATGCTCTGCCCCACAAACCCAGCCCTGCTGCTGAAAAATCCACACTTACCTTGAGGCACAATGTTCAGAGATAAGAGAAGCTATTCTGAAATGCTCTTCTATGTTCTGATGAATTTTCTTTTATTCTTCTAGTCATGGATATTACAGATATCATAAAAGGAAAATCTGAAAGTGATGAAGAGAAGCAGCATTTCATTCCCTTTCATCCGTAAGAGTGTCATAGATATCTTTTTTATATGTGAAAGAAAACATTTATTTGTCTATCTCTGTTCCTGTAACAATCTGTGAAATGGTTAAATAAGAAAGTTTTCCTTTAACCATTTTATGTTGTAATAGTGTTAATTATTTAGGTATGAGTTTAAATGGCATTTAAGGCTTGCAGAGGTACCAGAGCACATTAAATTAAAAATTTCGTGAATGTGCTCCTTCAGACAACTGGTACCATGTCTGATTTCACAAACCCAAGTCAAATAGTTACATGGGAGATTTACAAGCAAGGATAACTACTATTTTATGAGCTTGGTTCTGTTTAGAACTTATAAAAAATCTAAAAACTAAAAACTGTTTCCTTTCAAAAGTAATAGAATTATCATATACTATCTTCAGAAGAAATTCCAGAGCAGCTGCCTAAAAATGTCATGCTCACAGATCAAATGCAGAGATACCAGTGGAAATACTGGAAATAACTCTGTGTGCCCTACATAGCACTCCTGCTATGTACTATGGAGGGTAAATTTAATTCTGAAAGACTCAGGTATGACACACTGGTTTATTTCTTCACTTGTTTCCAATTTGAGAATTTGTTTCTAAATTCAAAAGTAGCTGATAAAAATTCCAAGTTCATTTATCTGGCTGTTTGTCAGGGAGAGTGGACTGAGCTGGAGTGGCACACTGGTGAGTGCACTGCCATTGTCCCTGTCACCAAACACCATTCTTGGTGGCTGCCTGAATCTTTCTCACTTCAGTGTACACACAACCGAATGTGAGTGGGCTGCAACTTGAGTGAGAGATAATAAAAATACCCAAAATATCACAATCAGGCAATACTGCAAAAACTGAGGCTGTTAGTCTCTTATGTTCTAAATAATGTCTGATATATTTAGCACTCAATTCCTGAGTAGACATTGCTGTTTCTCTTGCAGGGTAGTGGCAGAGAATGACTTTTTGCACAGTCTCCTAAGCAAAATCACTGCATCAAAAGGAGACAGTGGTGGACAAGGTAAAGTATATATATATATATATATATATATATTTTTTTTTTTTTTTTTTTAAGTTATATGGTATTTTTGTGAAACTTCATTTTATGTTGTAGCTGGAGTACCACCATGGAGGTAGGTCAGCTCTGAAGCTGGAATTGAGGAACCATGAGTTTGTTAAAGAATCTTAGGGGCTATTTGAATTAGAAGTGACAATTTTGCGTTATAGAGTTTTACTTTCACCTCCAGGAAGTGGGAAAGCAAATTCTTATCCATGTTTTTGTGGGTAGAAGATGCAATCATCTAAAGACAGATTTTTCTTTTTTTCCTACCAAAAATGTAATTTTTTTTTTTGTTTGCGCTTCGTAGGTCTGTGGGTAACAGTGAAAATGCTGGTTGGAGACGTGATTCAGACTAGAAAGGATTACCCACACCTTGTAGACAGAACCACGGTTGTTGCTCGAAAGTTGGGATTCCCTGAAATAATCATGCCAGGTAGGAGGTGCTTTGTTCTCTGCTAGGAAGGGATTTCTTCTCATTCCCTATGTTAACAAGCATCAGCTGCTGCCTTACTGATTTCTGTAATGGCTAACTCAGAGGATCTTTAGAATTCACTCATGGTAAGTTTTGTTCCCATATTATTTCACTATTATATAAAATAGTGAAATCCTTGGGAAGTAGTTCCTAATGCTTAAACAGGAAAAATAAAATCCAGACAGTGAGGGATAAACCTATCTCCTTGTACATAACTTGTAGATTATGGTGGATGTCACTTGAATTTTAAATGAACCTTGTTTGTATTGAAAGTTATTGCTGTGCTTTAATAACAACAAACAAAACAATGTGAAATATCTTGATTTCATTTGTATGTATGACAAGATATTTTCCAGTCAAAATCACTCACTGTCTGCTGGGCTCCTTTTTAAAAAACAAACTACAAAACCCTCCCTCATCCCAACTCGAGTAAAATCTTGATCCTTTTAGAAGTCATATGAATTCATTCAGAGGAGAGAATTAAAATATGAAACTCCCTCCAGAGAGAGCTGGATATCTGGGGGAAATTCCTGATGAGAATTAATGGTAAAGCTTCCTCTGACTGCAGAAGAGTAGCAAATGGAACTGGCCAAAATGAACTAAAATAATTGCCAGTGTGCTGTAATTATATAATAATGCAAGGAATATGTAAATAGAAGGAATGAAACCAAAAGCAAAGCGAAGCGTGGACAGATCTTGTTGCTGTCTGCTACTAAAGAATTCTAAGTTTCCAATATTTTCATAGGTAATTCCTGGATTGAACATTTCAGTAGTTTGGAAAAGCCTGAGCTCATTTCAAATTTTGGAGATTGTTCTAGATAGGCAATATTGTGGTTTAGTTTTAAAGTTTGCCACCTCACCAGCAGGTGTCGGGGCAGGATGAGAATTGCATCGAGTCACTCTGAGCTCCCATTTGCTTCTCCTCACATCCTAGTTTTGCCTTAGTAGAGATAAAGAACTGAAAAATTAAGTTCAGATGGAAAATAATAACATTTTTATCTGTTTCACAGCTAACAGTGAGGTACTGGTCCGCAGTTCAGCTGATCCTATGCTCTCAGAGCATTTTAATTGCTTTTTAACCTTTCAATTTCTCTTTTAGGAGACATAAGAAATGACATATATATTACATTGCTGTATGGAGATTTTGATAAATACAACAAAACAACTCAGAGAAACGTGGAAGTGATAATGTGTGTCTGTGATGAAGAAGGAAAAGTGTTGCCAGTAAGTTTTCCTTTTTTTCTGCAATGAGGGGCATAGAAACATGAGCTGAATTTTTGATGTAAGGCTTAACTTACACATTTAATAAAGCACCACTATTCAAAAACTCAATTTCCTTGTGTCATCCTGTGACATCTTGTGATAAATAAGCTTTATGATTTTTAAAAAATTAAAATCTATTAAAGCCCTCTAAAAGTCTTGCATAAAAATGTAACAAGGAATAACATTGAATGACCTATTTTAGCTGTGCCAAGGAACAAGTGCTGATTCTGACAATTACTGCATTCTTACTCTAGGGTTTTTCTTGAGGAAATTCCCAGAGGAATGCAATTTGCACACTGAAATGTTAGAAGTACCATTTCTGCTACATTACAAATGCTTGATTTGTGCCAGGAAGTCTGTGTCACTGCCACTGGATTAAGTACATGGCAAAGAATGATATTTGTGACAACAATTACATATGCAACATAAATATTTACAGTGTCTTTTTGCTTGTCTGTTCCCATTTTGTGGATCCTTTGTCTTTTCCTTAGGGTTTATCACCAGTTTGGTATTCAGGGGGATTTTTGACCCGTCATTTTCTGAGTTTATAGTGTTGGGATCACGAGGGTGAAATCATAAAGACATTCTTGTGATAAAATAAAGATGGAGTAGAACACTGTGGTTCATGACTTGTTTATGAACTGCAGCTAACTGCTTAAAATGTAAGTTGAAAGCTTGAATAGAGAAAATTCTAATCCCACATAATGTTGAAGGTCCACACAACTGTAGCCCTGATAACAAAACACTGCCTATACCTATGACAGCACCTGACCATGACTTGCATGCACAGAAGTTAACTCTAGTCTGTATTCTGTCTAATTACATATAAACAAAAATACTCCTTAGAGAAATAAACCTATTACCATGCATTAAATCTTGCATTCCAATTTATGCATGCTCAGTTCTGCAGATACAGAATTTTTGCACATCTTAGGAGAAAGCGAATTTGTCTCTTTGTTTTTGAGATGAAATGTCATGAAAGATGAAAATGCTTTCTGTGGGTAATATGCCTTAATGGATATATTTAAGCAACAATTTTGAGGAAGTAATTGAAATGCTGTTGAATGCAAGTAATAGCAAAAGTGACTGGTTTTTCCTTTTAGCCTGTAAATATACCTCAAACCAACAGACTTTCAAACCCATGAATTTATATCTATATTTCTCATAACAGGAATATGTTTACTACACAGGAGACTGGTTGGTTCTGTTCAGGTATCAAACTAGCTCCAGTTGCAGAGCTAGCCCTTGATTTACTGTTACAGGGAACAGGACTTTTGCTCCAAGTGAATGTCACGGAGGTGACAAACAAGTAGGTGCATAAACCTTGAAAAATCTCTGCTCAGGCAGATGAGACATTGCTTTCTGCAGTTAAATCCCTCTGACCATACAAATAATCTTCAGGTACCATCTTCCCACCCTTCTGGTCACAGGGGATCCTGATGTTTGAAGCAGACTTTTAAGGCTCACTGGATTTTCAGCAGGATTATTGCACCTTTGCAGCAGTCAGTGCAGCCTGGCCTGGATTAGTTGAATTTTAGCCTTCAGTAGAGAATTTAATATTTGCTTTCTTCAGGGACTTTGGTTTCATGCCTGGCAGGTACCAGGATCTTGGTGCCTCCCTGTCCAGCAGTAACTTTTACTCTGCATGTACAGCCCAGCTGCAGTCAGCCAGAGCAGACAGATGCAGGCCAAATCTTCACAGACTCAGTAAGGAAAACCACAAGTTTTGAAACTGATCAAATCTTTCACTTGGCTCTGTCCTAGTTCAGATAGTCTTTAAAGAATGGGAAATTCTAATTGTTTATTGTTGTTGCCTCTACAACATCCAGTTTGGAAGTCACCTCTGGTGTGTGGCCTAGAACTTCTGAGACTGTGCCAGAAGAAAGTATTTTAAAATAAATGGAGAAATAAACAGAATAATGAAGCGAGATTTAAATTTTTTTTTCCTTTTGTATTATTTCTACTAATTGAGATGTTGGTTACTTAAATTCATCAGATGGAGAAATGAAGTCAATTTTATGTTCTTCACTCGTCTCCTAGAGCCGTCTGTGTGTGATCCCTGTAAAATGCAATTACACTGTCTGTACCCACAGATTGTGGTAAATGTTTATTTCCATTGTGTTCAGAGGCTTGGAAAATGCAGTGTTTTCATGTTAGTGCTTCCCCTCTGTTGGTGCTGTCATCTTTATTTAACTTTGGATGATGCCATACCCAAATCAAACCCGCCGTGAGGGGAGCGCAGCCCGTGAGGGGAGGCCGCGTCCCAGGGCCGGGGTGGAACGCCCAGCTCGGGATTCTGAGGGGAGGCTCTCTGGGGACTTTTTGGTTTTGCTCAAGTTAATTAACCCAAAACTGCTCCAAAATGTACCCAAGTGAGAGAGGCACTAAGCAGTGTTTGTTCCCTCCTTTTGTAAGAATGCTGTGTGCCTGGGAGCAGGGGACAAACCCGTGAGCGAGTACAGATCCGTTGTTTACTACCAGGTCAAGCAGCCACGGTGGATGGAGACACTGAAGGTATGGCGTGGAAACTTCCCGCTTTATTTTTTCATTTCTTAATGCCTCACACAGAAAAGTGGCACAGCATCAGCTTCCTCCAAAAACCATCTTGTGCCTGACTGCAGCTGAAGCATGAAGCCTTAGTCATACATCAGTTATTAGAGACACATGGTCACTGAGGCTTGAAATTTGGCCTAGAAAGTGATGTGTAGGTTTTGTTCAGCAAAACAAAGGAGATCATCTTTGATAACCTTATGTCCTAACAGGGCTCATCAAAAATGAAATTCTGCATTTTTTCTTATTTTGGTGAAACAATAGAGATGAGGAGCTTCATTTAAAAAACAAACAAGACCAAACCAAAACCCAAATGAAAACATCAATCCCCTCTTCTTATTTCAAAAAGAAAAAACTATCTTGTTTCTCTTTAGAGACACACTAATAATTACCTAATCAAGCTTCAATGTCCATGATTGGAATATGCCCAGAAGCTGGCAGAAACTGTTCTTACAAACTGTGACAGGCTTGCATGCTTTTTTTAAGACAAAAGAGCCATGTCTGACAAGCTTGCAATTATTACCTTAAGGTGTATTACCTGTGGTGGTGAAGGACAGGGAGGGAATGGAAGTATGATTTCAAACAGAAGCTTATTTATTGTTTTGAAAACATTGACCCATTCTTTTTATTGCTTATTGTATTAGCTCCTTTTTAAAATTATTCTACAATTGAATCTTGTGCACAGGATCACTAATAGCAGATCCTGTTGAAAAGCATTGTTAATATTAAGGCATCATTCAGTAAGATTTGTGAAGGGAAGTTGTGAATGCACACAAAGGTGTTCAAGTCCTTAAATTTTTAGAACTAGGTACTTGATAATATGAAAAATTGTGCTTTCCCTTACACACCTGGCCTTTTTTGTTGCATGTTTGACCCAAAGTATGCTGCTTTAAGAATAAAGCAAGTTCCACTTGCAAGTTCCTGTGATTCTCCTCGAGGCTTTATGCTAAATTTAATCACTAAAATATAATCAATTTATTTTGCTGGAATTTTCATACCCTTTTCAGCTGTTAATAAATTGGTTGTCAATTTCTGTATCTGAAATGTGGGATTTGCATAGTGCAGAGTGTTTAATTTTCTGTGGTTAAAAGGGTGAGCAGTAGGACTGCACTGGGATTGTTTTCTAGCACCTGTGTGCATTAACTCCGTGTTCTGTGCTTCATTTCTTTGCTGGTGCCAGACTTAGAGCCAAGTCTAACAGATCATTGCTTACCAGCCCTGACTTTACTACTGTGATCCAGCTCAATATTTTGAAATGGTCTGTGAAAGGCACTATAGAAACAGAAGAAGTGGGGCTTATTTATTCTAAAATGGGGGCTTATTACATGTGAAACCACCCCCCATAACTCTCCTCGCTATTTTCTGATTTTACCAAAGGTAGCAGTCCCCATTGAGGACATGCAGAGGATCCATCTACGCTTCATGTTCAGGCACAGGTCGACTCAGGAGTGTAAGTAGGGAATTCTTACTTTAGTGAATTTTAATTCATTGATGGATGGGTAGTTAACCCAAAGTCTTTTGCTTTGCAGCTAAAGATAAGGGAGAGAAGAATTTTGCAATGGCCTATGTAAGGCTAATGAAGGAGGATGGAACAACTCTCCATGATGGCATCCATGATTTGTTAGTCCTAAAGGTATGGGCTCAGATTTCTCTCTTTCATTCACAAGACATCTTTTCTCACACTGTTGCATTTGACTGCATTGTGTATTTGCTTAGTGTTAGATTGATTTTATTATTCTATCAAAGATGACACTGTGTTTTCCATCTGAACAAAATGGTGTACCCTGTTCCATTGTCAGTAAATATTGCTCTCAATTTTAATGACAAAAAGGTGTTATCCAAGCACAGTGAGAGGTGATTTCTTTTTACTGGTATTTGTGCTTTTGGCCTTCTGTAGCATAGAGAAAGTTGTGCTGCAGCTCTGTAGTTGGGTAGGTACCATTCCTCTTGCTGGACATAGGAAGTGTTTGATCCACTTGAAATCTTTATCTCATGAATAATCTGGGAATGCAGCCTTAGGAAAATGCTGTTTTAAACTGCTGTGTAGTTCCTCAGGTACAATATTGAAAGTTTCAGCAATTTGGTTTTGAGTGTGAAGAAAAGCTTCAGTTGACCCTAGCTAGAAACAGCATCTTTAACTTTGTGAAGGAAACAGGGAACAGATGTTTTGACTTTTGTTTTATTTGCCCTCTTGGAAAATGGTGTCTAGCAGGAACTAAGAACCAGAAATCACTTCCAGTACAAAGGACACTTAAGATATTTCTCAGCACTCTTCTCAGTAAACAAGTTTGCTGTATCATTAATACCAAGTCAGATGCATGCAACTAAATCAAGTTGCTTAGGCAAGCCAAAGAGATTAATGGCAGCCTATAGTTATTTATCTTCTCTTCATTGAAACTATCATTTAAAATATTGAGACTAGAAGGAAAATTGTGGACTGTGTGGTTAATGTTGGTTGTGAAATTCCACCTAATTCATTTCTGCATCAGCTCAGTAATTTTTTTGAAGTGACAGCATGGATGAGAAATGCTAAATGGAGTTGACCTACTTTATGGTTGTGAGAAACAGATAGATTTTTTGACATATGCTTGCCTATTCTAGTATTAAAAACAGTAATTGTCAGCTGTAAGTGTTTAAAGCAGTCATACACCTGGCCTTTCAGAATAAGTAATTTGAAAACTGCTAAGTTTAAACTGTCTTTAGGTATTGGATCTTTTTGAGAGACTTTTGGATCAAAACTTTGGATCAAAACTTCATCTTTTTCCCTTTGTCTGTCTGACTTGTCCCAAAAGAAGGTAGTCAAGAGTTTATTTTGCTTCCAGAAATTTGGGAAGTAATTATTTGGCAAGCCTGATACAATCACAGATGTTGCTCTGCTGTGTGTTTTGCTGTATAAAGGTTTTGCTTCTTGTCTGTCTAGGTCTTTTACAGTCAATTCTTAGCCTTCCCTCTTTGATACAAAGTAGAAACTGCACCTCTGCAGTCACTGAACCAGATAAAACTGCAAAACCTGAAAATGTCTTTCTAGATCATGGTTTTTGCAGCTCCTTGTTCATTCACATTTGTAGAATAAAGGTCTGCAATTGAGTCATATCTGTCACAGTGTTGTAGCTTTAAGTGACATCATCATCAGGGAAATTTTCTGGAGTTTTGTTCAAGAAACACTGTGTTCTTTAAACAGTGAGTGGCATAATTTCTATTGTCTTTGTCTTAAAGTTCTTTCCTGCCTGGGGAATCCTAAGATAAGACCCAGAAAATCTATGGGGTTGTGGCACAGAAGTTGATAGAAGAGAGGAGGGAAAAATCTCTGTTGGCTTTCTGGTTTTGTACTGTTCATTCTACTGAAAAGCACATATTCTATGTCATTTAGTTACTGCAGCATACTCTCTGGTTTAAAATATAGTCTTAACATGCCCTGATCTTTATGTTCAAGGTCCAGGTTTGAAGTTATAATGAGGAAACCAAAATAATACTGCTATTCTTTCCTTACTCAGTCCTGCTTTCTGCTTTTAACTTGTGTGCAGACAATATAATCATGTTGTCTATATCCTGTGTACAGACTTCAAGGTGATGCTCAGTGTTCTGCAGTGTTCTACACCCACTGACATTTCAATGAGAGATTGGCTCTTGCTTTTACTCTGCATGGGGTGTCACCCCTCAAAGTCCCCTCCTGCCCCTCAGTTTTATTTATTTCTCTAGTACAAAACTACAAAATATAATTTTAAATCCAGTGGTGTGAAATATGTAATGAATGGTGTGTTGTTTTTCAGGGGGACAGTAAAAAAATGGAGGATGCTGGTACCTATTTGGCATTGCCTTCTACACGTCTGCACACAGAAAACAAAGGAGCAACCTTGGTCAGGAGCTCAAGCATTGTTGGGGGGCTTTCAGTCAGCTCAAGAGATTCATTTTACATTTCAACTCTTGTTTGTTCCACAAAGTTAACTCAGAATGGTATGTACCTTCTAAACAGCTGGGAGTTTAGAAAGAAAACCTTTGCACAAATTGGTAAATCAGATGTTAAGTTTAATGTCTGTCCATTCATTTCCATTAGTGGGCTTGCTGGGTCTCCTGAAGTGGCGCATGAAGCCAGAGCTGCTCCAGGAGAACCTGGAAAAGCTGAAGATTGTGGATGGAGAGGAAGTAGTGAAGGTAAATCCTTAAATCCTTATTTTTATAATAGTTATTCTTCAGGCCCCTTCATGCATAATGCCTTTCTTAGCTTGCAAAGGACATGAGCAAAGCTCTTCTTTAGAGGGGGCAAGAAGGCCAACACCTGGGCAGGATCCTTCCCAGGGCTGGCCAGCTTTGCTCCTACTTTTTAATTTCAGATCTCTGGTATTGCCTGTGGTTGGGCTGGGAGAATTCTAGGATTATTACTAGGAGATGCAGATAGTAATGATAAAATATTTTCCACAATCTCTAGTCATCTGTTTCCTTTTGTCTATCTGAAGTATCACAAACAATTCCTACTGTTTTCTCTGCAGTTCTTAATATTAATTTGCATGTAGTTATTAAATCCAAGAAGTGTTATGTACCCCACAGAACACTTTCTTAACTTAATGAGTATATCAATAAAAGTTGTCAGTATTTTGGAAAATAGCATATACTATTACCTTTGTGCCTTTAAGCATAAGCATTAGATGTCTCTGGAGAGAAGGAATAAGAATTCAATAAACAAAAAGGAAGAAAGAGGAGTGGATTTTTTTAACAGAGCTTCATGTCCCAAGTCACTGAGATACTTTTCTTTGATTTAGTGCAGAATTTGAATCAGACCACAGAAGCAGGAAAAGTCTTTTTAATCAACATGTATATTGAAAATAGCAACCACTAATCTGTGTCACTAAGGAATGTAGTTTTAACAAGCTTTGCCATTTATATAATATTTTTATCTTTTCCATAAGCTTTGAGCTAAGAATGTATTATTGATTGCTTGTGTCTGAGGATGCAGGTTTTTAAAACTAAAGCAACTAGAGCCTAAACTCTTGGAAATGTTTTCTCAATTTAAGTGATGCTTCAGTAAAGGTAATAAAAGTCTAACTTGAGGGAAACCAGGTCTGGTATCAGAAAATTTTCCTGTGAGGTTTTCAAGTTGAATTGGTTATCAGTTTGTCTTTTCATGTTCTGTAGTTTCTCCAGGATACATTGGATGCCCTGTTTAACATCATGATGGAACATTCCCACAGTAATGAGTATGACATCCTTGTCTTTGATGCACTGGTAAGAATCAGCACCAACGAATTTATTTGTCAAAGTAAAGAACCTTAGAATTTTGAACTATCAAGTTTTGCAATTCAGAGAATTAAAGTCTCTACAGAACAGAGGAATATTACTCATTGACTGAAAATCAAATTTCTTTAAAAACCTAAATAGTAAATTACCAGAAATATTTTCAGAAAGTGAATATTTAAGTTTGCAGTGTGACTCAATGTGTCTCTGTCTGTTTAGATCTACATCATAGGGCTCATTGCAGACCGTAAGTTTCAGCACTTTAACACTGTTTTGGAAGCATATATCCAGCAGCACTTTAGTGCAACCTTGGCATACAAGTAAGTTTGTTTTCTCTTCTTTCTCCTTTTTCCTTTCTCCACCATCACCTAAAGAAATAAATCCTGCTTGTGCCTTTTCTGATGTAATTTATGGTGACTGTTGTTTGATGCTGCTCTTTGCTTATCTGCCTCTGAGACATATTTGATTATAAGTGGAATTAATGAACACATAGCAAATGATTTGGGGTTAAATGATGCTATGGCATTTGTTTTCTGTCACCTGGATTTTGCTGTGTCTGAGCATTTCACTTGTATCCTGTCAAATTTATCAAAAGGTGCTTTGCTGTGAAGCCTCTCCATTTGTATCCCTGGCCTTAAGTAGAAATGCCTCAGGTGAGGACTTGAGGCTCTCCTTAGCTCATTTACATAGGTTTCCATTTTTTTTTTTTTCACATCAAACAAACTCAAGGAAAAAGAATTGTTTGGGAGCTGTCAAGTCTTTGTATGCATTTTAGTCTGATGTTGTGTCAGGAGGGGTTCAGTGCAGTGAACTGGAATTTTGGTATTTGTCACATGTCCTGCTGTGAAATGGAGTTTTAGTATTTGTTACATGGTCACACCAATGGATGAACTCATTGTGGATTTTTTATTTATTTATTGGTTTTCAACTTTTGGAGCTTCTACACAACACCCAGATGGGAAGACATGGAAAAGACTAAAAACTGTGCAGAAGTGTTATACAACAAATTTAATCCTGGATTCCTACTTTATTTAGAATAGGTTTTTGCAGATGATGGTAGGATAAAATTACTGAATTATGAAGGAAGGTAACATCTTCAGCTGGTGCAGATCTCTGGGATGTGCTCTAAGAGGATGGATGTGGGTTTTTAATCTACCTGATGTCTCGTTCTGGCAGCTTAATGGAGTGGCAGATTGAAGCAGAACTTTAATTTGGAATATGAATAGTACAGAGAAGACCTGAACTGGAGGTTTGGAATAGCTGGGGCTATCTTCTAGTGTCTGTGTTGAATTTCAGTTCTAACTCAGCACTAAATGTCACAAAAATCATGCACTAGACTATGAGTTTCCTAAAGCTGAAAGGCAGCAAGCAGTGCAAAATCAGCCCTTTCTCACACCTCAGTAAAGCTGAAGTGGGCTCAGAAAGCTCAAGCACCAACTATGTGCCCTTCTTCAATCCTCTCTCACTCCATCAGTAACAAGCACTGTTACAAATTACTAACAGTAATTTAGTGCTTTACAGTACTGTGAAAGAAGAAAAGGGAGGGTACAGAACCTCTCAGGACAGCCTTACTTGCATAAAATATTTCTAAGACTTACCTAGCTGGGAGCATCTGATGACTTAATCAATGTGGTCAGGGCAAAATAACAATTTTCATGATTGTTCCCCACACCACATGTTTTCTTGGCATTATTGATTCAATGCACATCATAGAGGATTTATTCTGGTTCCAGAATCATTTATGAAATAAACAAGTGTTTGTGTGGCCTAACTCCTAACTAGGAGGGAAATGCTGTGTCCCAGACATATTACAGCCGTGTTATGATATGGTTGATTGGCCAAACTGCTACCTACTTATTCAGTTCCTGTTGAGTCATCCTTTCTCCTGGATGTTAGGGAGCTCTGAGAGGGCTTAACATGAACTGCCCCTACACACAAGTTGGATCAATATTGTTCCAACTCAGAGAAGCTGTAAAAAGGAGCAAATGAAAACACACAATGGATGTCATGCCCAGGAGTCTGAGAGGCTGAAAGCATTTTGGTTCTGAAATGTGAGTTAGGCTGGGGATGTGTATTAGTTACACAGAGAGCTGGCTGTTGGCTTGGTTTGTTTAGGGCAGGGGACAGCAGGTCTCCATTTTTGTAGAGACATAGCAAAAAAACCCCAACCACTCTTATCTTAGTTCTTATGGCTGCATTAAGATCAAAATTGCATCATTAGTATTGCTTTAATCACTTAGAATGATTCTATAACTACAAGTTAAGGGACTTAGTTTTAGATTAACTTCTGCTCTTTTGTAGCCAGCTGTGTCTTTAGCAAAAAGTTGCTTTTAGATAGAGAGTATGGAAGTGGTTAAATAAAATAAATAATTTAAGCAGATGTTGCTGTGTACTGCTTTATTGACATGTAATATTTACATGCTGTTAATTAGAGCGTGCAGTGGTGTTTAATCACTGCTCAGTGGAGGTAGGCAGAAGGAATATTTTGTGATACCTTGTGCATGTGTATTACAAACCTCTTTAAAGGTGTTTCCAGGATTGTGTAAAGTCATGCTGCTCTTCTGGGATTTCAGATTTTTCTCTTGCTTGTGCAGCTAAGAATTTGTTCCTCCATTTATACTGACAGAATTTGTGCAACATAAATCCACAAATACACTCAGTCTGTTTTCCTGCATGTGCTTGACCAAGCACGAACATATATTTAGAGTTGCCAAAGAAGGTAATTAAAAAATAATAATGAAAATTATTTTTAAAAATGTTTTTAAACTTCAGGAAATTAATGAGTGTTCTGAAGACATACTTGGATACTTCCAGCCGAGGGGAGCAATGTGAACCTATCCTCAGAACTCTGAAAGCACTGGAATATGTTTTCAAGTTCATTGTTAGATCAAGGACATTATTTTCCCAGTAAGTACTCATATATTGCCATTTAATTAGCTGTCTAATATCAGATATAGGAGACCTGAAAAAAGTTGGTTCTAGAACAGAGCTGGTTTTTTTATTTTTACAAATAAAACTGGAAACTGCTTTAAAATATAAATAATGCTGATGTTTTGTAGAGGGAATATTCAAAAATCTGCTTTCTGATTCTCAGTGTAAGTTCCAGAGCTGTATTTAGTAATAGCAGCAGGTTTCAAAAGGTGATTATTCTTTGTGTCAGGTGGCTTGGCCTAAGACCAGTGCATGGCCAAACACCTCAACAGATGGCTGGAGGCTGGAGACTTGTCCTTGAGAACACTGTGTTCAGCCCCTCAGACTGTGCACAGAGCAGTGTCATTGCAGCAGCCATGGTCACTCTGAATGCAGAGTTTTGGGCCTCCTCTTGAGGAGTTTACAGGGAGGACTCCATGGACTGGGTGTGTGTAGCTCAGGCAAACTGAGGTGTAGTGTTTACAAGTGGTGTTCAGGTTTAGGGGAAAGGTGGAGGGGAGAGCGGAGGAAATGAAAAGTGGAAGGAGAAAAATTACACACTGCTAACTGCACTCTCCTCATATAACACAGACCCATTTCCTCAGTTGCTTTCTACTTCACCTTTCTTCATTTACCCTGATCTGGTTTGCCCCTCCAGCTTGTTCTGATTTCCCTTTGCTCTGTGGCTGAAGGAGGGCAGGGGCAGAGGTCAGACTCAGACTCTGACCTGCAGGGAGAGGGATTGGTTGGGTGCTGTGTTTGTGGCTGCCATTCACCAGAGCAGGAAGGTTCTGTTCCAGCTGTCTTCTGCTCAGTGGGTACTCTAATACAATTTTGCTCTGATATTCCACTGTCCATTAAAAAAAATAAATCCATGTCGATTTATAATTTTTTTTTAATTAAGTTTACTCACTGGATTATGATGTTTTGGTTGAAGTACCAGATTCAGAGGGAATTTGCTGCTATGGATAGTACCTTAGAAATATTACTGTCTCAATGAACTTACTGCTTTCAGATGGATACAGGTCAACAAGGTGTAAAGCTGTATAAGGAAGGAGATGGTGCTCAGGAGAACAGAATACAACTTTATCTTATATTTTTGTCATGGGTGTCATGGCAGAAGGGTATATTAGAGTTTTGGGGAAGGAAGCATTGTGTAGAGTATTATGGAAAATTTCTTGTCTGGCTGAAGGTCAGAAAGCAGATGGGGTTTGCTTCAGTGAGAACTTTAGTCCTCATTTGAATCCCTCATGTTGTCTTGCAGCTTAAAGTCTTCATTGAACAATCTGTCATAAAGTAGGTCATTGCAATGTGTTGCACATTCAGGTGGTCAACTACACATTATCTACTCCTACTTAACTAGAGGTCTGAAACTCTAAATGCACTGGACAATTATTTTTATTGTAGGCAGTCTTGCATTTCAAATTGAAAAGAAAATCAAATGACACTGCAAGACATAACTTAAAGAGATTTCTCTCTTCTGATGGAGCAGAAGAGATAACACTCAGCTCACACTATTCTACTCCCATTTCAGAATTCTCTTGTCATCTTGTTTTTTTCTTAGCTTGTTTTTCTTTAACTCTTGACAGCTGTTTCACATAACTAATTTCACATGTCACCAGTGTTTTTACTTTTTATGTAGGCAGTGTTTAGTACTAAGAGCCAGTATGAACAATACAGGAGAGATAATCTGAGGGATTCAAACTTTAGAACAGGGAATGGAGAAATAATGGAGTGAGCTCAATTTAAATGCACTTTTAAACTTTTAAGTGTCAAGTAGAGACTTTTTTCAAAAAGCAGACTGGTTAATGGGGCCAGTAAAAATAGCTCTTGGAAAAAGTGGCAACAGCAGCAGAAGATAGAAATTGTCATAATTTGTGAAAAATATCTTGGAGTAGCTCAGTTGTAGTGGGGAAAAAAACCAAAACTTTTTTTTTTTTTTTGCATATAAGTTACTTTGAAAATAAAATGATTTATATAAGCTGCAATCTGGGAGGTGTCATGGTTTAGAGGCTTTTAAAACAATTGAAAGTGTTTATTGTAGTGTTCAAACTGAAGAATTCCCACATGATACAGTGAATAGCAGTTATAACCCATTGGGGAAATATCTATGTACATAAGATTGGATATGCTTCTGAAATATATATTTAATGTTAAAGCTGTTGCATTTGGGAGAATGAAACCTGAAAGGATAACCTAATGCATCTCTCAACAGATTATATGAAGGCAAAGAACAAACAGAATTTGAAGAATCAATGAGGAGACTCTTTGAATCCATCAACAACCTGATGAAAAGCCAGCATAAAACTGCCATTTTGTTGCAGGTTGGTGTGTTCTTGGAAACCACTTGGATTTGGTTTTTTATATGGCTTTTGTACATGGGCTTTTTCTTTTTGTTCTTTTTAAATCAAGGAAACAACACTCAGGAAATGTATCCAATATGTCTTTTTGTAATTTCCCTCTGTTGGAAGAGCAGCTTATCTGATAAATTGGAGCCTAGTTTGAAAAGGTCAGGACAAGATACATTTACAGAAATTCTGTGAATGTAGGCAAGGAAAGAACCAAGGCACAGATGTTGGAATATTTCAAGCAATCAAACAACATGAAGCCTCCTGGGACCTGAATGTTTAATTCTTGAGTTTCTCCAGATAATGCTAAACAGGGATTTCACCATCTTAGTTGGGAAAATAAATTTTATTGTCTCAATCTTTGGGAGTTACAGTGTTAAAAAAGAAATTTTTTTTGCCATTCATGTCAATCAGTTATTCTAACACTTCAGAATCTAAGGTTTTAAAGAAAATGAGGGAAAAAATGAGTTATTAACATCACTAATATCAAATAATTTGCAGTTCTATATTAAGATGAAAAACTATCAAGATTTCCTGTAAAATGTAGAAGATTTATTAGACAGCTGCAATATTGATGCTTCATACATTCTTTATTAAAAACCCATTGTATACATTGGGCTTGAATTTTCCTCTGGTTTTGTTGTTTGATTCCTTTTGATGACTTAGATTAGAAGTGGAAACCCATGAAAAACCTGTGTTGAATAAAAGCTCAGGTGGCTGATGATGAGAGGTGGTGAGATTTGTTCAGCTGACATTTTGCATGGAGTGTTTAATGTGCAACTGCAAAAGAGATGAAAAAGTAAATACCAAGTTAATTATATAATACCATGGTTACAGTAATATTCTAATGCATTTAAAAATCAATCAGATTCTCTGTTACTTGATAATTCTGTAGAAGCTTTCCTGGGAATAGTTTATACATTTGAATACTGCATCAGAAAAAGGAGAATCTTCTGAAGGAAAAAAAGCATCTTTAAAGCAATAATGAAAGAGTTTATATAATGGTTGCTCTTATGGTACTTGACCTAATAAAGAGCTCTTGGAGGATTTGGTGCTCTTTGGGGAGTTTTTCACATCCCTGCATTCTGCCCTGCCTGATCTCAGAGGGGCTCTGTGGGACTGTCCAGCTGGGTCTCCTCTGATGAGCAGGACACTTTCTTCTTGAGAGTGACAAGAAAGGCTCACAGAAAACTTCTTAACGATTTCTGGGTGTGCAAGGGGCAGTGGTGGCCCTGAAAGGCTGCTGGGAGTGTTTCAGAGCAGGTTGTAGTATCAGTGGCACCACAGCAGTGCATGGACTGAGGAGTGTGACTGTGCCTACCCTCATTTCCCTCTTGCCATGTTTAATCCCAGTGTTGTACCTGACTGGCAAACATTCATGGCACCTTGGTTGGTGTTCTCAGAAACACCAGAACCTTAAAAACAGAGCTGAGCATCTCTGAGGAGGACTGAAGGAAAGAAATCTACACTCATTTTAAAGAGCACATCAGTGTGTCTCATAAACAGACTAGTTATTAAACAGTCATGCTTTGATCAATACCATACTGAAAATCAACATTTTTGATTTCTAATGAGTGCCATCAGTTGTGCAAAATGGGTCCTATTTATTCATAACCCTGAAGCACTGGTGGGCTTTTGGGTCTCTAAATCTTCATAAGGTACTGAAGTTTTTCTTTTTAGCAGGAACTTTTCATGGCAGATGTGAAATACTGGTTTATAGCATAACTTTGCTCTTGTTCCAAATACTAATGGTTCATACAGCTGTGTCTCTGAGAGAAGCCTACAAAGAGATTGCTTTACATACAGTAAATAAAAACTACTGTATCAATGTTACAAACCTCTGATAGGAGAGGCATGGAATGAGCAGTGTCCAGCTGCTCAGTAGCTGAGTGCTGGCTGCTGGAAATCAATTTAATGGGGTCAAAAATATAAAATTAACACTCCTTCCCATTTGATCATGAACTCCATAGGCAGCCCCAGCTCTCACAGGGAACAGTATTTCTGTGCCTGCTTGGAAGATACTTCAGTGCTGACACTTGAGACTCCTGCTCTGGTAGGTGGATGCAGGCCAGAAAATGGAGATAATTTCTGCTGAGAGGGAGGAGAAAGTAGTAGAAAGAAATCCATAAATCTGCCTCTGCCGAAATCCAACACTGATTTCCCTTGGGGAATGGGAGATGACAGTGATGGATGTTGTAGTAGTACAAATTAACTTTGCAGGGTAAGGGACAGGTGGTTATTCAGTGATTCTACAGACACACGGGACCCTATGGATGTTACAGTTTGTGTACCCAGAGAGGGAAGTTCTGAGAGTTTGTTGGAAAAATACAGGAACAATCAGGATATTAAAACTAGCTTAAATCTGTCACACTTGGAATTATCATTGATAAGTGGAACATAGATTGGTAGGATCAATTCAATTTGTTAAAGTAGATTATGGTCTCAAGATATCAGAGAAGAAAGTTTTAGGAGCCCAGAAGAAAGTTAAATTGGGTTTTTCAGGATATTGAAACTTGAACTAGTATCAAGAGGCTTTGAATATGAATTTTTAACTCTTATTTCATCCTTGTTTGTCCACATGCCTATTGGGTTTAACCGTAGGTGATTTAAAGAATTATTTTAAAACCTGAAGTTTCTTTGTCTCTACTATTTTTTTTGGTCAATTTGGAACTCAGTATTTTAGCCAGTAGTAATTTCCCAGTTGTTTTTACTGATAGAATCACATTCAGACTTGCGTGGAAAATTAATTCACTCAGGAAAGGATTTTTTATAAAATAATGTGTTATATGGAACAGCCTCATCTGTGCCAGAAGCACTTTATTGTTTCAATTTAACTTTATCTACTGAGTGATATCTTACTTCCTGATCTGTTAAATGCTGTATACGTTTACAAAAAGTTAAAAATCTCTTTTCAGTCCTTGTTCTAAAGCTGACTGAAGTGGATTAAGGCTTTGACTTAGTGTAGTGCCTGAGTTTTGGGAAGGGCAGATATCTTGTTCTGTTTTGAGTACTGTTTATATAAGCTTTGAACAGGTTAATTTATTGTTGGCAAAATGAATATGTACATATTAATCCACATTAGCCTTTTTTAAAAAAAACTTCTGGAGTTGGTCAAGTTATCTTTTTTGTTTAAAGAGCCAGACAGAATGCTTCTCAGCTTCAGCATTGTATGAAGTAAATTAGGATTATCATTTCAATATTCCTACTGTGCTGATGTTTAAGAGCAGCCATCTGAGCTGCAGGGTGGCCTGGGTGCAGGTCCTGCCATGGTGCTGTGTGAGGCTGGCCCTTGGGGTGGAGGTTGGGGTGGTTTAATTTTTCCAGTACAAGAGTCAAGGTGCAGATGGATCCTTAAAAGGATTCCTCCTTTTAAGAGTTTTTTTCCAGATTTTTCTTGTAATTATTTTTAAAAAATTAATCATAATTACACTCTCCTTACAGTGGTAGGGCTTTCTAGGCACTAGATATAAACCTTTCTTCAATTTCTTTTGGCAGGGATACTGTTACAGCTTGGTTGCATTTATCAGTTGCTCTTCTGTAGCCATTACTGGTGACTTTTGTAGATTTTAGAGAGTTTTTTGTTTTTTCATGAAGACTGTACTTCTTGGGGAGACAATCCTTGAAATCTGGAAACCTGGAAATCAGTCTCCAGAAACTGCAAAGAATTTGGTGAAGGAATAGGGGAGGTATCAGTACCTTCTATCCTTTGCCTGAGCACTCAGGGAAAAAAACATCATTTTTAGAGGATGTGTTTTGTGTCTGTTTAAATCACTCTCTATCTCTGTGAATAAAACTGAATGAATGAATTTTAAATTTCAGATTATATGTTTTTTAGATTGTCCTACTGTTGAATTCTGATTTGTAATCTGTGAGTGTGCCCTTTCATTGACCAGCTTGTGCTCTCAACCTTAATTTACAAATCAAGCCCCTGCTCCTGTCCCAACTGTTCTGTTCCCCAGCTGACACTCACGTTTGACCTACAGATGGTCCTGTCTGCTGCAAATGTCAGCTCTCCCCAGCTCGCTCCTAGGCACTGATTTGAGAAAACACAGCTCCCTGTGCTGTGCGTGCTTTCAGAAACCTTAGATGACATCTTCTCAAGGTCACTGAAACATAGAAAAAGAAATTGTCTGTGGCATTGAAAAATATGAAAAATAATGGAATATGAAGCTGCTGTCTTTCTCTCATTCTTCCCTACACAATTTTGACCCACCCTACTGCTGCAGCAGATCCTAAGGACTTTATGCAGCTCAGGACATTTTTCTTATGAGAATAAGCCTAGAAAAGTCCTGATAGTGATGCTTTGCTTGTGGTGCACAAAGGGGGATGGCACAGTAACTTCTTAAAGTTGCCTTGATAGCAAGTAAAATTAGATTAAGAAACAGAGCACCAGTGATTTCTTCGAATGTACTTTTTATCTCATGGGCACTGGAATTTCATGAATATGTATAATGTAATGCTGCAAAAAGAGGGCAGCTAAAAATAAGCTTGGTCAGGAGTAAAGGTTAAAATAAATTTAACTGTACATTGTATATGTAAGAAATAATTTTCTGCACTGCTGTGGGTTTATCTGTATCCTGCTTAAAAAACTAATCTCTTAAGGTTTGAAGAATGCAGAACATCTTGTACTGCTGACTAGGAGATTTTCATGACTTCATTAAGGGCAGTGCTCAATTGTGTCCATAGTGCATCATTTGAAGCAATTATTGCAAATGAAACTTAGGAGTCTAAAATAGTGCAGAGGATATACTCATTATTGTACTTCAGCTGGAACTGTGGATCTGCAGAGAGGTTGCATCTCTACCCTTCCCTCCTATGCAAGAACAGGGAATATGGGAAAGTCAGACAGCACAATAGTCCAGGTGTCAGTGAAGTACTGCTTGAAATATTTTGTAGCCACTGGTGGCTCTATCTTTTATCAAACATCCTTTATAGTACCTGTGAACTGCTCTAAAATCAAATTCAGATGCTGCTGTGCAGTCTCTTCATGCAGTATCTGCTGTTTGAATTAAAGCTGGAGGCAGTTTCCAGCCCAACACAGGTGTTTGTTTGGGTGCTTTAAATAGCCCAGGGATTCCCCAAGATCAGTAGAAGGTAAAATCTCTTTGTTGAAGCTGCAACAGGTTTTAAACACTCCTTTGACCTTTCTAGGTCTGTGTATGAGTATGGGATGAGATCTGCAGGAGAATGACTATATCTGAAGGTGTCATAAACCAGCATTGAGTCTCTTTGAAGTACTGTATTCACTCGTGCTGCAGACTAAGCTCTCTTTTTCAATCAAGACATAAATTTTTTGGTTGTTTTCTTTTTTAATTGGCTACTGCAGTAGAAGCTCATACAAATAAAGTTATGGCTTTCTTCTGTCTAAAAGGTCTAAAAGAGAGCCAAAGAGCTGTGCTCTAATTGTCTTCATTCTAAGCCCCCTACTCTCAAGAAGGAGACTGAGTTTTTAACAAGGAACTTGCTGTGTACAGCAAGGTAAGAGAAATATTGAACCTAGGTAGGCTTCTATCAGATAGATCAGTACTAGAAGGCTTCACATCACTGTAATTTAGTTTTTAGCAAGATGTTAGTAGGAGTTTACACCCTAAAGCTGCACAGTGAAGTAAAGTACTGCAAGTTAGTTTTTATGGATATTAACCATAAGTGTTAGTGGGGATTTTGAGCCTGAAATGGCTTGCTGAAGTTTTCTTGTCCATATAAGAAGAGTAACTTGTCTCTTAGCCTTGTCAGGGTAGGGTTTGATTATCCCACTATGCTGTCAAAACAGGAACTGATAGGAGGATATAAACCCCCCACAGCTTGGCTGCAGATGGTTGGGTAGGGACATGACCACCCCTTTTCACCTATTCTGGAAGGGTGGCATCGGGGGGGTGGGTGGGTGACTGCTACCCCAACTTCTGCCTCCTGCATGGCACATTTCTGGCATGGAATTGCTACAGCTTCTGCTGTGAGCAGTGCTTGGTTTACTTATTTGCATCATAATGATACTTTTAGTGGTCTGCAAGGAGATAATCTACAAAGCCTGCACCCCCTCTGCTTGGGTTGGTCTAACTCTCACAAAGAGAGTCAGATCCACTTGGAACTATGGCAGTTAAGTTCCTCTGTATATCCTCAGCATATGCAGCTCTGTGGTGAAGTTTATTCAAGTGTGATGTAAAATTTCAGTCTGGGGAAAGAAGTCCAAGTTTATCATTTTGTTTTGTGTCTCAGTGGTGTGCTCTGTGCTGTTCATGTGCATGTATAAACACACAGGATTAACATGATCTGTCTGTCAACACAGGTTGCTGCCTTGAAGTACATCCCATCAGTTCTTCATGATGTTGAAATGGTTTTTGATGCCAAGTTACTGAGGTGAGTCACTCTTGAACATTTCCTAGATGTCAGCAATTAATTCTTGTAGATCAGTTTAGTTCCACAAAGCTACACCAGTTCCTACTGATCAAGACACTGGTGGGTCCCTGGATATGTTTGTTACTGGTCTCTTGTCAATATTCGTGAGATATAAATAAATATAAGTCATAAAAAGTGATAAATGTTTAGAAATATGTGATCTTCTGCTCTTTCTGTCCTTATTAACACCTGATGAATTCATCTGTATGGTATTTATGGCATTTTTCCTTTTCATGCAGCCAACTACTATATGAATTTTACACTTGCATTCCACCAGTGAAACTACAGAAGCAGAAAGTGCAGTCCATGAAGGAAATCGTACGCAGCAACCTTTTTAAAAAACAAGGTAAATACAAAATGCCTCTGAGGCTTCAAATAAATGTGTGAAAATTTTCAGTGACCTACATGTTGTGCAATTCACATTTGAAATGGAGTGAAACAAATAGTGAAAGAGTGTGAATGCCAGGAGCCTGGGGTCTGGAGGGGATTCAGCTCTTTGCACAGGATGGCAAGAGCTGTGCAAAGTGTGACTGCTGGTCTAGAGCAAGGAACAGGTGGGGCTCAGAGGAACACTTTTGTGTGGTTTTCTTATGTTATAGTGGTTAGGTGGGTGAGCTATGTACCCTGTCAACTCATTTGAAGGTCTATAATGGAATAGGAACAGGAAGTGAAACCTGTGAACACAGATGTTCAATGAGGCCTCTGCCTGTGAAGTGGGCAAAACAATATCTGTGCTGTGGACACTGAGCTGCAATGCAGCATTTCCACTCACAGGACTTACAATGCTTCTCAGCCTCTACCAGAACTTAGTGTCTTTCTCAGCTCTCAGGAGTGTTAATGATACTGAAATGCCCTTATCACCATTGTGCTCAGTTTTCCTTCATATTATCACAAGAAATGAATTTTTGCTGAAGAAATCCTATCAGAATAGCCAAGTTTTACATGATTAGTTTCAGCTCAGTGTCAAGTGTTCTGACTCCTCTCCTGTGGAGTGGATGGCTGCTTCTCTCTCTGCACCTTTTTGCTGTGTAGATAACCTTCAGAACCTGAAAGGCACACAGACTCCTCAGATGAGTTCCAATTTTTGACAGCTTAGAGATAATGATTCCAGGAACCTGACAGTACAATAGTGGGTTGCAAATAGTGCTGTGTTTGAGTAGATTGAGAGAGGATTGCTTTGCTCACCTCATTCTGAGTTGCCAGGAGAGTGATGCAGTTCTAACTAGCCAGGACAGATAAAAATTACACTTTATTTTCAGACCTGTGTTGTATTCCATTGAGACTGAATTGTATATTGTAAGCTTTAACAATAACTCGCTGTGTCTGCTGTGTTTTAAGTCCATTGTAGATTTCCTGGGGAAAAAAGTCAAGAAAATAATGTAGGTGGTTTTAATGTTTAGATTAAATTAAGTAATATTTTAACCTATCTTTATGTTAATAGTTTCATGGTCAACAGCTGTGATTTTTTTTTTAACTATGTGTAAATTCACACTTGCTTTGAATTGGTGAAACACAGGCAGCTGCAGCTTAGGTATCTCCATACACTGATCCAAACTATTAAGAGCAGATTCTAATTAATTTTCAAACAGCTCTAGTCCTGCATTCCCAGTTTGCTCTGGTAGTTGACTGTATTTCTGTTTTACAAGCAGAGTCTGATGCATCATTGCAGTGAGGTGCCTTTACTGCTGCTGCTTCTAAAATCAGAAGTGCCAGACTCAGTTTTATCTGTGTTGCTTGTGGTGAGCAGAATTGAGACCAGAAGGAGAAATACCCTCTCACAAGAGTGAATGACTCTTGGGTACAAATAAGGCATTCTCCTGAACTCTTGATCTTGCTAGAGTTCAGTCAGCTACCCTGTGTTTAATACTGAGAAATTAGGTGTAAGCTATAAACTTTATTTTTGTTCAATAGTTTTTCATTAAAGAAGCTCAGTTTTTACTGGTTCACAGATCAGGAGTGATGGTCAGGACAGCAGATCCCAGGCTTGTATAATAAGGAATAAACCCTAATAAATATTCAGAAGGAAAACATTTGAGCATACAACAACCGTGTGCTTCACAGTTCTATTCACTAGTGTTCATCCTACAGCTCCTTTTTCTACCCCTCTGTGTGTTCCAGAAGAGAAAAGAGTGAGGTTTGCATTCCCAAGAATCTTTCATTATAGTCTGCTTAGTGTGGTGCTTGCTTCATGTGTTTAACAGGCCCTTCCTTTAGCTGAGGTCTGTTAATGCAAAATACTCTCTAAAGCTTTTACTACTGCAGATAAATAATAATAATAATAGATTGCTGGTTGCTTGTAAATGCAGCTTGTCTGATGTCTTGAAATAAATAGCTGGTCTGTCGTGGGATATGTCTACCTCAGGATGCATTGTGAATTCTAAAAAGAGGACACGGTTTTGTTTCTGTATTTTTTAGGTAATAATGAATAAGAAATTTTCCTAGGAGGATTTCTAATTCTGGGGACCTTTTATAAAACCAATAAATGGTGGGTTTTACATAATGCTGACCAGATAATTAATACATTTTAATTTTTCCCCGACAGGTAGTTAGTGGATTCATTTAGTCTTAAATTTGTAGATAAAAAAAATGTATTGCCCAAAAGCTCTCCACCATTTTTTGCTAACATCAGACACTTGACAGCAGAACCAAGCAGCTGAGAGCATGAAGGCAGCAAATCACACTGGATTGATTTGCCAGCCCTGCTGGTTCACCTATATCCTGCATATCTGGGTATTGTGATCCAAACTTGCATTAGTAATTGGCAGCTAAAGTGTATCCACAAAATAATATGTAAAAATTAACTGCTTGTTTATGTGCTTGTGGGGATGACATGTGCAAGGTCTACCTTAAAATGTTTATACTGTGATACTTAATATAGTAATACTTGGTATATAATTATATAATAATACTTAGTTGTGCTCCCTTTAGAGGAATCTGGAGAAATTGATTGATTTTTTTTAATGTATTAGATTAAAACAAGAGAAGTCCTCTGAAAAAGCATTTGCCCAAAATAGAGAAATCAAGTTGCTGTCATTTAAAATAAAACTAAAATATACCCTGTTTGTTTTAGCTTAATCATGACATATTGTTTTATCAATATCATGACTTATGTTATTATAGTACTAACAAGAGAATATTTTTGCTAACTAGAAAATATTCATTTAAACATTTTGCACGTCAGTAGTTTGATGAAGTGACAGAATAAAACAGCTCCTTGCTGGTAATGTAGGATTTAGAATTGTCATTATTTCAGAATTTAAAATCCCTGAAACTAACAACTTTGCTTTTTTATTTTATTTTTTTCTTACTGAAGTGGCAGGCACACCTTTAGACCATCCTTAGTGCAACCTGGTCAGGGCCAAATAGACTCTTGCAAATATATTTTCCTTTTCCTAAGACCATTCCATGAAGCTGCCATTCCTCTAACACAGAATGGCCAGCTGACAATGCTCCTATTGCCTCAGGGATGTCACTCAAGTATCCTTTAGGGTATTTAATACTGGAGCTTCTCTGTTTAGTAATGATCTTTACACCTTTCCTTTCACCCAACTGCCCCTAAATTACTAACAGCAGAAAATAATCCTTTAAATAATTACAAGGTGTTTATTTAGTCTAAATGCTATTTTTGATTATTTGCATTTATGTTTTGTTTTCAACCTTAACATTGTAATTACCATAGGGGTAATATAGTATATATAGGGAAATATAGTATATATACTATATGTTTATATATCTTTTCTCTTTCTCTTTCTCTCTCTACATATATATATATATATATATCCTATATATAATATCATAGTCCACATCATGTTTAAGTGCAGGCACTGAAGAATGTGAAAAGGCCAATACACAATTAAGTATCTATATCATTATGTAATATAAAATTTAATATCATTACATTATTATTAGATCTATTATTGTATCATATATAATATTATAGTGGTATGGAAACATTTCTGCACTGTGCTGTTGTAATACTGCACACAGTAAATAGCAAACAAATCTCTTTTCATTTACATTGCTGTGGCTTAAAATAGAAGATTCTAAAGGTGCTTTTTTTTGCTGTATATTAAATACAATTGATTTTCAAATTAATTGGGTAGAGAACCAAGTGTGTGTGAGGTGTAGACACCGCCTGATTCATTACTGCACTCAATGAGCTGGAAGGTCATTAACAAGAATGAAAGCACATGTAGGCTATCTCAGACTAGGATGCAGCATGATAATTAAGGTAAGATTGCCAACAGTATCATTAACTAAAGTTCACATTTATCTAGAACAGGTAGTATTTTTTTCTGCCATGAGTACGGAATATATTTAACTACACTGCTAATTACAGTGAAGTCTATTAATTTGGTATGTTTCAGATTATCCATTTTTTCCCCCAGACTTTAGTCTCTTTCCAGGTAGTTCATTGCAGTTGTTCAATTAATTTACATCCATTCCCAGAGGTGTTATTTTTATAATTCAATTGGATTGCATATACTGACATTTCTATTCTTTGACCCATTGATATTCACAGCATTTTCTAAAGAAGCAGACTTGTGAAAACATGGGAAAGTGTTTTAGAAAAAAAAATTTAAAAGTCAGTGAAATTTGCCTTTATTAAATAAGTCACACATGACCCTGAAGTTGGAAACCTTGAGGGTAAACTGAATTTATTGCTAGGTATTCCCAGGCATTCAAAATTTCCACTGTAGACCCATGGAGTGCTTTCATCAGATAGGAAATGGTCCCGTGCACCTCTGCTGTAATTGATCTTCAAAGGCCTTGCAGCACTAAAGCATTTTTAGAAGCCTTTAAATTACATTGCCATTTTTTGTAGAGGCATTGATTTCTTGTTCCCACTCTGCTACTATAACACAGCTTGGAGAGGTTATGGGGGTGCAGGTGTTTGAGGGGCTGAGTGCAGGATGATGGATGCTTTCCACTGCTTGGGCACTTTCACCGTGGCATTTAGGAATGTTCTAACAGGATGTGGGAGCAGACTTTTATACAGTTTTGCCTTTAGAAAATATTAAGTCGTTTTTGGTTAGAGGGCAAAAGATCTGCTTAATTTTTGACACTTTGCTTTTAGATTACTTGATATTTTGTTATTTTAAAATGTCAAAGTGACGGAAATGGTTGCCTTGTCTCATATAAATACCTCTAATGGGATTTTAGAGTCTCTTTTATGATGTAAGAAACTGTCTCCTGTCATATCTGTCAGTCTGTTTAGTAGGATGTAATGGATTATTCTCTCCCTGTTGTGAAGAGAATTTGTTAGAGTCGTTTAATTTCTATGTAAAACTACTTTTCCGGAGTTACTGTTTCATTTGTTTATTTTTAGGAAACTTACTGCCTAAATTCTCCCACCATCTTTCTGTTTCTGAGAAAATAACAAATGAAGATATAGCTGTTCATAAATCACATGGAGTTTTTATTGTGGTTAGTGTTGCTGAGTTTACACTATTCAGAGCTAGATGTTTATTCTAAGCTGGGCCTGGAATATTTACTGACATTATATCGAATGCAGGGAGCCTCCAACGCAGGGAATGATTGGCATCTGACTCCATGATTCAGAAAGTTGAACAATTGCTTTATTAAAACCATACTATATTACACTAATACTACATTACAATAATACTAAAGAGATACTATATGATAAGAATACTAAAGAAACCCCTGGGTGTCTGAGACTGCCAGGACACAGCTTTGAGTGATTGGCTAATCACTCAAAACCATTTTCACCTGGGTCTAATTAAGTAAATGGCTCTCTGTAAACAATCTCTATAACACATTCCACATGTGCAAAAACAACAGGAGCAGTGGATAGAGATAAAAAGTGTTTTTTTCTTTTCTTCTCTGAGCTTCTCACTGCCTTTCCCAGGAAAAATCCTTGGGAAACTTGTGCCTGCTGCTCTCTGTGAAGAGGGCTGAGGCCTCAATGTTATGCTGGAGCTTGTAAATGAATAGCCTTGAGAAAATTGGTTTTAATTGGTGAGAAATGAATATAAAGTGCTTCAACACATGATGAAATGTGTGTGTTTGATAGTGGTGCTTTGGACATTGCATTCCCTCCTGGTCCAGCCCTGCAGATGGGTTTGCTCTGCAGCAGAGCTGAGATCACCCCAAAGAGCAGGAGCTCCAAGTAGGGCACACAGATGGTCACTGGCAGGGTGGGAATTGGGTTTGTCTTGGCTGGAAATGCAGGCCCTGTGCTTGCTGTGGCTGCAGACACGGCTGCTGCATGTTCAGCATATGCAAACCACTTGCTGATTTTGGAAGAACAGCAGCAACAGACATATGTTAGCACCAGGGGTTAATTTGCCAGATGCCAGAAGAAATGCTGAGACTGGAGCAATTTTTTTCCTTACTGAAGAACTCTTTCTATTCTTTTACTGTTTAAACATGAGAAGTACTTGCACACACCCCTAACCACACTGATTTCCTAACACTCTTGTACATTACTGAGTTTTACCTGTGAAACACTTGGTTTCATTTCACAAATTGAATATTGCTGCTAGTTTGGGTTGATATAGTGTAGCATTTTTACCTTCAGGATTATTAAGAAAAGGTTTTTAAAAAAAGGCATAAGTAGGAGTAATTTCTGGCTAAGCATCTTTCAGTTTAATTATTACGGTCAGGATTGAGTTATGGATATTGATTTTTACTGTTATGATCTTAAAATCTGGTTCCTACTGACAAGAGTTCCTAAGCCTAAATTTTTGGGGTTTTGTGGGGGTTTTCTCTGATTTTTTTTTCCCCTTCCCTGTGTTCAGCACAAATTTGAAACATTTTTAAAATGCTTGAATTTGGAGATTGTTCATGCATGTGACTCTGCTGTTTTTAGCTACTGGGGAAAATGGAAATTAGTCACTGATCATATATATTCCTTTGAAAAGGTTCTGTATAGAAACGCAGTCTATCCTGTAGATTCAGTCTTGAATTTTGCATTTAGCTTATTTATTTATTGGGGCATTTTTAAGGCATGCATTACCTCTAAAACATCACTTCAAGTCCTGTATTTCAAGCATTCATCTTTTGCCAGTTCTATTGCTGCAATGTTTTGATACAGATGAATATGGCATAAACATATCTGCAGGTATTTATCTGCATACATTTGTGATGAATATATGTGGATTAAAGCCATTACTTTTGTTTATGGATGAGTAAGAGACATACTTGATATTGCAACTGATAACTTTTTGTTAGACTTGACCCATTATGGCATTTTTGTAGTTACATTTTTTTAAATTCTGTTGTATGGAGGGAAATCAAGTTAGGTGAACTAGTTTTAACAATGAACTTCGAAATGTATGTGTAAAACATGATTTACAATTACATCAAATAGAAAGAGATATCAAAAGCATATTAAAGCACTTGATAATGACACATATTGGGTGTCAGTAAAATGAGATGAGGAAATGTGAAAATTCACAGAATCATAGGATGGCCTGGGTTGGAAGGGACCTAAAGGATGTGGATGTGCTGACAAGGCTGTGTCTGCCTGGCAGCCTGCAATGCCTGCAAGCTGGAAAAGGCACCGAGCGCTGGGAATGCTCTCTTGGCTAGAGCAGGGCTGTGCTGCAAATTCTGGCTGCCCTGGAGTGCCTGGCACTGCTCAGCCCTCATAAGGGGGACACTTGAACACACACCTGGAAGCTGGCAGGTGCAGGCCAGTGCAGCTGCTCCTGGGGTCAGTGCTGTGCTCTGGGTACAGGACCTGCTCTGTGTCCTGCCTCACCTGCTGACTCTGAGCTGCCAGCAGCTGCTGAGTGCTGCTGAGGATCCTGTGTTTCAACTCCCTTCATGTTCCTATTAGAGTCCAGGGCACAAAGAGAATTTGCATCTTGCAGTGCTGTCAGAATCTGTAGGTGACCTGCTGTGGTATTTTCAGGGTCCCCAGGACAAAGAAGGAAATGATTGAATCTGACATCTGACCCCATGTTCTTAGAAGGTTAATTTATTATTCTATTCTATTCTATTCTATTCTATTCTATTCTATTCTATTCTATTCTATTCTATTCTATTTTATATCCTATTCTATTCTATTCTATTAAAGAATAGAGAAAGGATCCTTACAGAAAACTCGTGACTCTCCAGAGCCCCAACACAGCTGGACAGTGATTGTTTATCCAACGTGTGAATTGTTTTTACTTAATGACCAATCTCCAACCACATTCCAAAGCAGCAAAACACAGGAGAAGCAAATCAGATAATTATTGTTTTCATTTTTCTCTGAGGCTTCTCAGATTTGCAGGAGAAGAAATCCTGGTGAAGGGAATTTTCAGAAAATATGATAGTGACAACCTGTGGTACCTTCCTTTCTGTGGCTCTTATCTAAGCTGTGAAATTTAAATTAAGATTCAGCAATGAATGAAAAGTATACCATTTTAAAATCATTCCTCTTGGGCTCCTCAGTAAACCAAAGAGTTAAATTGCAAATTACAAAGAGGGAAGACTTTTAACAGGAAGATTGCTGCAGTTGTGAACAGATGTCCTTTGTGAAGAAGCACAATGCTTTAATTGAGTACTGGCTGCCATCAGAAGTCTCACCTCATTGAAAGAATGTTGTTCACTGGCTTTATTTTTAAGGCTTTGTTCTAAATCTGTATTCAGATGACACCTATGTCCTTATTAAATTGGCATGCCAGTTTTTAAGTGGGCATGAAGCCATCCTAACAGATGGATATGACT
This sequence comes from Agelaius tricolor, assembly GCF_023055355.1. Taxonomy (NCBI): domain Eukaryota; kingdom Metazoa; phylum Chordata; class Aves; order Passeriformes; family Icteridae; genus Agelaius; species Agelaius tricolor. The sequence continues at coordinate 4,226,793 of NW_027269278.1, read as the reverse complement.
ACAGGCATGCCAGGGAATCAAGAGAAGTGTTTCCTAAGGGAGACAAAAGCAGTGTTAAATCTTTATTACCATTTTGGCTGCATGTATGAGGCAGTCAGGACTGAAACCCGTCTGTGATCTTTGCTGAAGGAGACCCAAATGTCTTTTTTAATGACATGATAGCATTAATGACTTAAGAGTTTGAATTTCATTTACCTGGTATGTAAGAAATCATTAGGTATCTTCCAAAGGGAATAAGGTGAATAGAAGGGTTAAAAAATCCAACTTAAACCCAAAATAGAAAACACATAACTCCTTAATCTTGGACAACAATGGATGCACCTTATGCAGGAAGGTGCTGCCAGGGAACCTCTCCAAGAAGTGGTTTGGAATTTGGGATTGATGAATATGCATAACACTAAATCTTTTGACAGACCTTGATGAAGAAAATGCAAGATGTTCAAACTGTATGTTGATGTTTTATGTGTTCTAATAAAAGTTGGGACAGCTAGAATAAAAACAGTCAGAACAGTTGGGATTTTTCATGCTTTTGAACAATTAAGAATAGATTGTTGGCAATGTTCTTACATTATTTATCAAGCAGAAAAGAAAGCAGCTAGTATTTGAATAGGCATCTTCCCCTCTCCATGTCTCTCCCTTGTCTGTCTTGAGCTTTCCTGGGGCATGGAAAGAGGTGTGAGAATGTGAATTGCTTCATCACAGACTTAGAGATTTGTTTAGGTTGGAAAAGACCCTTAAGAATGAGTCCAGCTAAACCTAACCCTGCCAAGTCTGCCACTAAACCATGTCCCCACATCCACCCATCTTTTAAATCTTTTAAATCTCCCCAGGGATGGTGACTCCATCGGTGCCCTGGGCAGTCTGGGCCAGGACTGGACACCCCCTGAGGCAGTTTCTGCTACTCAAGAGAGCAACTCAGGGAGTTGGAGAGGAGGAAGGTCCCCCCTGCTCCTCCTTTTCTCCAGGCTGAGCCCCCCAGCCCCTTCCCAGCTCTGTTCCTTTCTCCTGCCTGGCTCCAGCCCCTCGGTGCCTTTCTTGCTGAGAGCCCCAGGACTGGGCAGAGCCCTCAAGGTGTGCCCAGAGCAGTGCCCAGCACAGGGACAGTCCCTGCCCTGCTCCTGCTGCCACACCCTGGCTGGGACAGGCCAGGTGCCCTTGGTCTCTGGCCCACCTGGGCACACCTGGGCTCATGTTGAGGTGTCCCCAGCACCCCAGTGTCCTGGCACTTCCCCTGCTGGCCTTGGGCCATCCATCCAGCCTGGCCAGGTCCCTCTGCAGAGCCCTCCTGCCCAGCTCAGTGCCATCTGCAGCCTTGCTGAGGGTGCATCCAGTGATGAGCCTAAATCATCAACTGCAACATAAAGTTTTCTTTTAGCTATTTTTTCAATTGCAATCTTCCACCATTTTCTAATTTTTTTTTCTCCTTTTCCCAGGCCAGTGAATTGCTGATGTTAAACAAGAACTTGGCTCATTTTCCTTATGTAACTTGTGCAATGATACCTTAGTATTAGAATCAGAAATTTATATACTGGTTCAATAAACTTTTCTTTGTCCCAAGATAGTACAAGAATTTCATATTTTATATGATGTCCTAGTGAAATAGTTTTAGCTGGTTTTCCAAAGTTACAAGGAAGCAACTACAGGTTTATATTTACTTTAGTCCACCTGCAGGCTTGGGCTGAGGTCAGGTCTACCTTGCTACAAATACTGGGTTTTTTCCATTTTTGCAAACAGATTTTGATTCCATGTGTTTTTCAGAATATCTTGGAAGTTCATCCTCATATGGGATGATTTTAAGTGGTAGGGGTCTTCTAAAACCAAATTAGTTTTTCCTTTGTTTCTATTTATCAATAATGTCCTAGAATTACATTACAAAATTAAGTAATTCTCCTGTATAATCAACAAGCTGAGTTTAGCTTGCAGACAGTCAAAAAATATAGACATAAAGCATTAATATTAACCAAACTAATTAACACAAAAAAATGAGTTTTCTTACTAAAATCTATTGATTCTTTTCATATTAGTATTAATGGAAAGTTTGACCTTTTTTAAAAGGAAATAATATAGCTAAGAAGAGTTAAACAACCTTTGAATTTCCATGTAGCTTGACACTTCAACATTGTTCACATCTGAAAATACCCTGTAAATAATTGATCAGCTGTATATATTAAGTCCTTTTAGGAGATTCTGTACATGTCAAATATGGATCCAATCTTAATTTATATTGCCAAGTACAACTGGGATTACTGAAGCTTGGAGAGCAATTAGCTCTAAAAACTGGAGGAAACAAATTGTACCTTCTGCCTTAGCTGTTCCCTCAGTACAATAAGAAAATTTGGTCTATGCAAGAAGCCCTACCTTTTTCATGTTTAAAGAATATGGAATGGCTCTATATGGGAGACAAATTATGTCAAAGACTTGATTCTTTCACCAAAATATGTGTTGTGGGGGTTTTAAATGAGTTATAGACAGCAGCAGGCATTTTGCATTCTGGTAGGAAGCTTTAAGTGACCTCTGAAGGCTGGTATGGAGGAGTTTTAAATTCAATATAGTTTGCTCCCCCTCCTCTTTAAAGTGTTTGGTGCAACTTGTTATGATCTCCTCTATGCTTCCTGATTATTGATCAAATGGCATCCCTGGCATGTGAAGTCAGGTGTAATTTGGTGATTAATATACCCATAACACTTACCTTAAATCCTAGGGATTTATTTTCTATATGAGGACACATTAAAAATGTACTTTGGAAGGCAGGACTCCTCTTGCCAATGACTTTTCTCAATTTAGTCTCTTACTTTGCTTTTGAAATAAAGCTCATTAGGTATCGGTTTTATTATCCAGTTGCTCCTGGTAACTTTGAAAGCTACCCCAAAGGAATTTTTGTATTTGCTAACTGTCAGACAGTTCAAAGGGACATCTAATAGCTTAAAATTGAGCTGGATATAATTTTGAAGGAGTGAGTGCAATAAGTATGTTTATCCTGGCAGATGTGAGACTGGAACGTGCAAAGAACCTTCCATCTTCCTTGTGAGAGGTGAAAAGTGGCTGAGATGTCACATAATGTGATGTGACTTTGAACTTTGCTGTTATGAGCAGCCTGTTAGCACAGCACTGCCCACTGATACCTTTTGAAGTGTAAGTGTTTTCAAGCCTTATTTTTAAGAATGGTTTTTAAGTTATGGGGAAAGAGTTGCCAGCTGAATTTCTCACATGCTGCTGATTTGGAATCTGTATTTCTACATGTCATTGCAGATTAGTTAAAGGTTGAATGTGTTTGTCTAAATATGTTCATCTTCATGTTGAATTAGTTGTAGCTGTTACTGTGTCTGTTACAGATTGTTAAAGTTCTGAATCCTTATTCAAAGTGTCATTTATACAGAGCAGGTTGAGAGCAGAGAACTTGTGGTACCAAGTGTTGCCATGGGTAGAACTCTGCTGTAACTGCAGAGTTCAGGTAGGGAGAGGAATGCAGGTGTGTTTTAGTGCCAAGAGTTTGCTTGGTGTATGGCATCCACAGTGCTATAGAGAAATGTGAGGTTTAGCTGGTGCTGAATCATTCCTTCAGCATATCCTGCACACACTCAGAGAATCTGGAAAGGAACACAGGGATGGAGCAGAGTGCAGACCAGAAGAGAGAAATTTTACTCTATGTGTATTTCCATACAGGTTAAATGTATGTGAAACAGTTTTTATGCCTCACTACAGATGCTGTGCAAGTTCTAGGGATTAAAATGATGAGAAATGGGTTTCACCTATCTGTCTTTAGGGTAATGAGTTTGATATCATCTCTTCTGGTATAGAATACCTTGATGTTTGAGTCCATGGATAAAAAAATGACAAGCCCCAAAAATGTCATCATTTATGTTTACAGGCATATGTGTAACTTTGTTCCTAACTTTCTGACAGTCTCTGTCCATTTTGCAGAGATTCAGGATCTCCTGGAAATTTCTTTTGTGTTGTGGCACTTACTTACTACCCTTGTCTTCTCTGTTCAGTTCCTGAGTTTTCATTATAGTTTCTTTATATGTAATTTATATATAGTTTATATATTCTTTATATGTAGCCTATATATATATATATATATCTTTATATATAGTTTCTTCTTATATGTAGTTTCTTTACAAGCTGGTCATTTGCAATGCACCAAGCTCCTGCTGCACTACCTCTGATTAGCAGATTTGGCAATCAAGGATCCTAGAATAGTTGAAGAATACTTAGAAAGAATCTGGGAATGTGTCCAGTCCAGCCTCCAGCTCAGCATGAGGTCAGCTCTGAGGTCAGAGCAGGTTGTTCCAGGACAGACTGTGCAACCTGCTAGTTCTGCTGCTTGCCTGTCCATGGGAGGGAGAGGCTTTTCCTTACATCCAGCCTGAGCTGCTTGCTTGGCTTGTGATTCCATTTTTTTACTTCATCTGATCCACTTTAAAATCTGTTAAACCTGTGCCATCTTTCAGTAAGACTCCTACACTTACAGTCCTTCTGCTAAGCACCATTAAATGGAACTTAGTTAGCAGTAAGTGCTATATCCAAAATATCCAAAATATAGTTTAAATGTTTTTGGAGTGGTCAGAATCTGAATGAATAAATGCTGAACTGATCATACTGGGAACAGTTTCCTCCCTGGATAGCCTTAGACTGTTGAAGGACAGTTTCCACAGATAACAGTAAAAACAGAACTTAAGTTTGTTTGCTACCTTTTTCAAGAGTAGTGAGCTAATAATCTCTTTTATAACTTGCACTTATTTGTTGACTGAATGTATAAACCCTTTATTTAAAAGGTCCTATCACATTTCAGCAAGTTTTTAGGTATTGCAACTTTTTTTGTTGCTAATGATGTTTCTTTGATTTAGTTTTGGCTTCAGCTAATAGCAGTGCATTCGTTGGAGTCACAATTAGAAGTGGTTCATATGAGCAAGTCAAGAAAGTGTTTGCTAGGTATTGAATTACATCTCAATTTCAGAAAACTGATAGCATTTGCTGTCTGCAGCTGGTGACCACAAAGCTGCCAGTCCTGACTTCTGGAGGTTCTCTGTGTCCATGAGCACAAACCCACCCAGAAGTCCTTTAGGAGGGCTGGAATCCCTTGCTCTGGGCTCCACTCTGTGCTCTGTGAGAGCAGCTCTTTGGTTTCTGCTGCAGAGGGGAGTCTGTGGCCTGCAGGAAGTGCAGGCAGCATGTCTGTGCAGAATTGGGCACATAAAGGAACTGAGGTTCTGTGAAATTCATTTTTATGCTGCTGTTGAAACAGGTCTTGGGTTGATAGGTGTTCTTTAAGTGCTGTCTCACTGGTGAGTTTGCAATTTAGTTACTGGGTTAGATTTGTCTTGTAGCTTGCAATAAGTGTTATAGAAATAGTTACCAAGAGCAGAGATACTTTCTGAGGCAAGAAATGGGGCTGCTCTTCAGACATGATTAAAAGCTCTTGGCTTCATGTAGCTTGGAGCTGTTACTTCAAATAAGAATAATCTGCAGAGACTGCTTCTGTTGCCTCACCTGCAAAATTCAGGCAGTTATCATCTACTTTCCATTCCTTTCCCTCTTTCCCTCTCTCTTTTTCTTTCTCCCTTCTCTCTCTCTTTGTCTCTTGCTTCTCTCACCCTTCTGTCTTCCTGTACTGATGCCCTTATTCTGGGGGGATTCTGAGCCCCTGGCTTGTTTAAAATCACATTAGATAAAGTTTCACCATGTCTCACCCTTGTTTATCACTGTGAGTCCAGGTGCTCTAAATCATTCTTTAAAAAGGTGCTTTTTTTAAATTATTATTCCTGGATAGATACTGCTCTCATTCAAGTTATTTCAAATGTGTGTATTTTGTACTCCTGACATTTTCTCTAAGCACCTCTCTCTTAAAAAGTCAATGTGGATGTGAGATTGGAGTGTAACTTCAGATTTGTGTCAGCTTCCTTAAATTTAAATCAAGATGAATGTATGCACAGCTCTCACTATCTCAGGTTTGATAGGCCTTTTATTAGAGTCTTTTCTTTGTCTACATTCTTATATGTGCCTTCAGAAGAAACATTTCAAAAATTATGCACATAGTTCTGCTGTTTGAGTCTTATTTTCAGAAATAAGTTAATAAATACAGTAATTTTCTTACATTCAAATCCTCCATTACTAAAACAATTCATTTCAAGATGCTTTGTATGTAAGTGAGTAATTTGTCCCCAAATGTTTGATATAAGCTGAACAGCGCTCAGAATTTAACTGAAGAGAATTATTTTTATCAGGAACTTTTGGCTTTGATATATGAAAATACTGTTGACTTGTGAAAATACCACACAAGTTTGGAATATTCCCAAGGCATGATTGGAAAATCAACAATTCCATGTTGGGACTGTGGCTGTTAAAGCATATTGTGTTTCACTGTTTGGGAGAGGGTTTCTTTGCACATATTATTTCATTTATACTTGTAGTTTAGACAATTTGCTTTCTTTCAGAATGCAGGGACATTCTGCTTCCTGTGATTACAAAAGAGCTGAGAGAATTACTGGAACAGAAGGAGGATCAGCAGCTCCAGGTGCAGGAGAGGAAGTACTGTGTTGAATTACTTCATAGCATCCTGGAGGTTCTGAGCTGTCAAGACCCTGTAAGTATTGATGATAATGTAGAGCCCAAGTCTGTAGGAAGCCTGAGCTGATTAGGAAGTAAATTATTGATGATGATTAATCTCTTTCAAATATTTAGCACAAGTCAGTGGCAAATTGAACTTTTCTCCTATTTTTCATAAACTCAACCCAAAAGGCAGCTGAGGTATTGAAGATGAATACTGACTTCTGAGTAACCTCATTCAGCTGAAGATGTCTCTGCTCACTGCAGGGGCCTGGACTGCATGACCTTGTAAGGTCCCTTTCAACCACAACTTCTCAATTATTCTGTAATTATTTTAACTATACAGAATAAATTTCAAATTTCATCTTGCTCCTTTTGTAAAAGCCCCTGTAGTTTCTGAAACAATGCTTTTCAGTGTACCAATGTTGCAGGGTGTGGTTTCTGCTTTCAGCAATGTGTGGATAGAACAGATTACTCTTTACTATATTTCATTTGGAGACTGTAGTAGTTTCTTTATCAGATTTCTGACATTTTGGAACACTGAAATTTTCATCTGAGTGGTTCTTTTTTTTCCTCATTCGGAAGAATTTTGAATTGACTTTTTATTCTCTCACTTTTTAATGAGCAGTAGTTTGTTCAATGAAACTTCTCAATAATTTGAGGAATTTATTCTGAGAAAACATCATAATTAATTGCTTTAAGAAAGCTGTAATTACCTTAACCTGTGAATATGTGCTGATTTTTCCTCAGCTGTAGTTTTCTGATACATGTGTTCAAACTTTGCAGACTGTGGATTAAGGCAAGCTGTCATTTGAGGGGTTTTTCACTGTGGCTCCCTGGATCATTTCCTAGTAAATGAAATCATTACAGCATATATCTTAATTTCATAAAAATCTTTGATACTGCTGAGGCTTTTCAGTTTGCACAGGGCAATATTTCCATGTGTATTATGAGCTATTTGCCTCATTGGTTTAGACTTAAGCAGTTCAGGAGGGATTGATCCAAGGGGATACAAAAGAAATATTGGAACATTTAAATTTGAAATGTAATTCTTAAGATAAATGGTGAAAGCATGATAGGGCAAAAATTGAAGCTATCATCTCATAAGGCTATAATGCAAAGTAACCAGTTTTGTTACCCTTTAAAGGGTAAAACACAGTTGTAAAGCAAGATGGAATAATTCTTTCTCTGTGTGTACCACTTCAATGAAGTTTATATTTGAATTTAACAGTTGCTGTCCATAGCAGCAGTTGCTGACATGTAAAAGACTCATTAAAGCCTACTGAAAATATGGTTTTGTAGCTCATCTTTGTGTGAGTGAGAACATTATGCAGAACAGCAGAATTGCTGAGAATTTAAAACACATACATTAAAAGATATATATTGAAATTTGTTCAACAGAGGTGGCATTTCTGCAATAGTTTCTTTCAAGGAAAGTAGACTGGAGATTGTCTGTGAGATGTTTGAGTCACCATTATTGCAGAATGTGCTTGCAGTGAATACTGATGCATTTCTGATAGAAGAAGAAAAGCCCCTGGGGGTCAGTTTAAGTCCAGCAGTGGTATCAGAACATGCTGAGCCCTCTACAGGCATCATATTCCATAGAAACATTGTAGAATAGCTGGGATATCAACAAAAGAACCAGATGCTTCTGTTGCAGAAAGTCCATACCCTGGCCTGCCTCTGGCAATACAACTGCTGGTTGGAGAAAATATGGATTTTAGAATATATTAATCACGTGCCATTAACTGTAACACTGGGCTTTGTAAATACAACAGCAAATGTGTAGCTTTTTCCTTCCTTGAGAGAGCAATCCATGGATTATTAGCTTATTTTTTTAACCAAATGCTGATCCTGCTTCAGTACTGAAAATCTGCTATTAAGATGACTTCTCTGAAGGAGGAAAAAGGAGCAAGGGAAGGGAACACAGCAGCATCCAAGGATCACACAGTCATTTCTCTTTAAGAGCACTACAGATTTCTCTGGAGTGTAACACACATGTTTATTCTCCAGCTAAAGTGAGAACTCTTGTTTCAAGGCTGTGTTTGCCTTGCAGCAGAAAATACTTTGTAACCTGTAGGCAAATGAAAGAGTTCACATATGGCTAAATTATTGTTTGGCAGTGTCCTTCAGGATGCCTTTATTCACTGTGATCTAGATACAGACACTTCCTTTGGGAATTAACCAAATTATTTCAGCTGGGATTACACTTGAACCCTAAGATGAAGGCAGTTTTCTATTCAACAATTCATTCTCTACCATTTTTTAGCCTCCTTCTAAAAAAATGGATGGTTTGACCTGCTGGAGGGAAAAGCTCCAGCCTTTAGTAGCAGAATCATGTTACAAAATTAATAACACCAATGTCTTGTCCTTATTTCTTCTGTTTTTTCTATCTCAGTAGAGAAACCTTGTTTCAGACTAGTATTCAAAACTTTTTGGAAACTTAACTTTGATATTTTTGCATTGCATTTATTCTGTGAAAGTCACCAGAAATAGAAGGCACACAAAGGACAGGGAAGAAAAAACAGCAGTAGTTGTTCTGTTTCATGTGGTGAAAATTTATACTGTGAGGTGATCTTTGAAGTAGTTACTGAATTTTTGAAGAGTGTGTTTTCTTTGTCAAAGGAAAGAGTATTTTGATATTACCAGCTCTGCTCTACTGTTGTGCCTCACATTGTTTAGCAAGTGGGAACATGGGAATCATCAGATCCTTGTGTTCAAATCCTGTTTTCTTCAGCTGCTGCCTCACTGCTGGGTTCTGCAGGTAGCCAGCATGTTGTTAAAATCTCTGGTTTGTGTTGGTTTTGTATGTTGATTTTTATGACTAGACAGTCACTGTTGGGTATCTCAGTGAGACGCCTAGGTTTGATTTTAAGATTCCTCTCCAGCAAACAACTTTTGGACATAAATGGCATTGTTTTGATTTAATCATGACTGAAATTAGCTTCATAGCTTGAGATTATGCTTCAAGCACCTGTGAAATGCAGTTAAATATCAGAACTTCAAGTAAGTCATTGATGAAGGTCATGGTGAAATCAGTGATTTTTTGTTTCTGTTTTAATTAAAACCACTTCCCTTTTCCCTCTTTACAACACTTTGTTTCATGCAGTCTGGCAGTCCTCCATGAGGTGACTTTGCCTCTAATCTGATATATATGCTATTTTTTAATATTTCCTGAATCAGAACAATTTTTTATTTATAGTGCTTACAAAATTAAATGTAATGGTAAATGCCTTCTCTTGGAATCTACAGTGAAATCTTGGTTGACTATAAGTGCAAGACAGATGAAGAATCTTTTCCTGTTCTGTGCATTGTCAGTAATTGGTTGCAGTTGCCTTTTAAGCTGTTTAGCAAACAAGCCTGGAAGCATTTTAGAATTGCAAAGAATTTTTTAAGCATTTCCCTAACTTATGGCAGATCTTAAGGGTTTAGCAAAAGAGGATTTCAAAGGAATATTGTCAGGAATTCTGCATGTTCTTTCTGGGCCAATTACCTTAAGGTTTTCTGCAGAGACTTTTCAGCCAGAACAATGCAGGATTATGAGTTATGGTTTAAAAAAGAAATTGTTATCCTTTTATATGTGCCTTTATTTGTGTGTGTGTCAAAGAAGGAATACAAGTTACAGAAGTGGGTGCACCAGAGAGTGAGCACACAGGATGTGGCTGGTGCAGAGCTCATTTCCTCTGTGGCTGCCCACAGAGTGCCACAGTTCAGATTTGTGACCAGAACAGTGTTGATCATGCAGCAATGAAATTTTAGTTATTCCTGAACAGTGCACAGTGCCAAGGCCTCCTGTGTTTCTCACAGAGCCCCCTCTGGGGAGGAGGGCAGAGCTGGGTGAGAGTTTGGGAGGGCACAGAGCGGGGACAGCTGCAATGGATTGACAGAAGTGTTTCCCAGTGGGTATCTCAAGTACAGGTTGTGAAATTGAATTCCCACACAGACATTCAGTGAGTCCCTGTTTGCCACTGTCCAAATAAATGAACACTCCATCAGAATCTGAAGTGCAGGGTTGACTCTGGAAAAACAGAATTGCTTTTCCTGTCCCAGTCCTGTAGTAGTTTAAATAGAAGAAAAAGCTAAATCAAACACTGTCTGCTTTTACCCTGCACAGATATTTTTGAAAGAAGGTGAAATTTTGTTTGGTTTGGATTTTCTATTAACTAATTAGTGTACCAAGCTGTGCCATCCAGCCCAAGAGGGAACCTGAAGGTGTTTGAGCTCTGTGAGAACACTCCCTCCTGCTGACCTGAGCTCTGGTTCTTCCATGCCTTGGAACAACAGGGAAAACAAACATTTTTGATCACCATATTTAATTAAATGGAATAATACAATTAATGTTTTCCAAGGGAACATTTATATATGATACAAGTTGTTAATTTAGCTCCTAAAAAAATCTTATGCTTAATCAGTGGACTGAAGCCAAATGATGGTGGGTTTTCCCATGTCATCCTTGTGAAGAGAAGTATGATCTGAAAAAGCACATGTTGCAGTTGGTTGTTAGACTATCTTCTTCTGAAGCTAGAAGCTGTAAGATAAAAGCTGAAATCTTGTGTATTGACAATGTGTGAAAATTTTTGTTAATTTCTCAATGAATGCCTAATTATTTCTTAGATTATCAAGAGGATTATCAAGAAGAAAGGAAGTCTCAGTTTCATAGAGAAACCATTTTATTTCATTTTATTTCATTTGCTAATGTTTCTCGGAAAATTCAAAGGTCTAGCAGAAAATAACCTTTTGTGTGCTTGAGCATATGTAATAGTCTTTCCAGGAAGACTATTGCTACTTGTGAATTAAGAATAGAGCTCATCTTTAATGATGGAGTCAGGGCTAAATGTTAAAACTCATTATGCAATGTTCTGAACTGTTACTAATTATGGTATAGCACATATACTGAAATGTGAAAGTGAACTTGCATTATATGAGCCCTCATCTTTGAATTTAAAAAAATGGGAAACTAATGAACAAATTATATCCCTCTGCTAAGTGCTCCTACATAGTTTATCAGTCTTGGCTGTTGATGATATTTTTTTAAATTATAGTGGTACACAATGTTATAAGAACAGCAAATGTGTCTTCAGTGCAGCCACTCTCAAGCATAGTTGTGTTATAAACATTGGACTGTACCAGAGAAAGTGAAATTTTAAAGAAGGAAACACCAAACACAAATTATTCTGTGACTACATTTTTCATTTATAGAATATAACAGCTTCTGAAATGCTGTGACAGGCGAGGAGATCACTTCAGCTTGTGTGTGTCACTGTCAAATGCAGGCACAGAGTTTGTGGTGATTGGGATGGGCTGGCCCAGCCCCATCCCCATGGGCACAGCTGTGAGCAGCAGGTGAGCAGCACTGCCAGCAATGAGCCATGGAGTGCCCAGGGGCACTGAGCAACCACCAAAGGGAGCAGAGGGCACACAGGGGCAGGGCATCAACAGGAGGGGATACAAGGTTGGGCTGAAGAACAAGAAGGGCAGATGCTTGGAGCCTTCTGGGGTGATCTGATGTTGTTCTGTGTGAGTTGAAGCTTTCTGAGCCTGCATGGGGACACTCTGTGTATTGTGGCCATCTCAGCTGTGACGTGTGCTGCAACAGTCAAAGGATACAGGAGCACTAAATGGTAATAGTGGATAAATTGCCAGGTGTGAGGAAGGTCCCTGTTTTGAGGTGTGTGGCTGATCCAGAGCACTCAGAATAGGAGAAAGAAAAAGGAGACAATTTGGCTGACTCAGAGGGAAAACAGAACCTGAAGCAGTTTTTCCTGGTATAGTACTGGGGCTCAGCTGCCTAAAACATTATTAAGAGCTCACCGTGGCTTCTGTGATTGTGGTGTTCTTTCCATGCTGTATCTGACATTAAATAAGGGTCTTGGTGTAAGCTAAATATCCTTTTCTACCAGAAATTTGCTAAGGCTTTTTCTTTCTTGTTGCATGCTGTTTGCCCAAGTTGTCTAGTGATCAGAGTAAAGTCAGTGAAACTGGTGAACAGAATGTCATTCCCATTTGCTCAGGACTTTAGAATAAATAATCAAACCTCCTTCAGCCTACAAGAGCAGAACTGGGGCCACCTGTGTCCAATTTGTGCCCTCCCAGAGCAGCTCAGGTAAATGAAGACAACTTTCTCCTTTAATAACTCCATATTTGTGACTGCCAGCTAAGAACATTCCTGAGCTCCAGCCTGCCCTGAGAGCACTGACAGACATGGGGAGCTGTGAGAGAATTTGCTTTAAGGTAACTGTACCAGGATTAAGTTACAGACCCCTCAGTTAGGGGGAGAACAGGAGTCCTCCAAGTGAGAGATGGGAAGTGACTGAAACAAAAGACAGCTGTGAAGTAGATTGGTCTGAAATTGGACACAAGTATTCCACTGAAATTGCTGGAATTAAGGAGCAGTGTGAGCAAGAAGAATTAGTGTTGCTCTTTCAATAGGGCTGCTATATTGTACAACTTGAACTGTCAAAATGGAAATAATTGGTTTCTTCTTACTTTTCAAAGAGATATGATTTTAATATCAAAACTCTGATTTTTTCATTTGCAGGCTTCAACTTATCACCACATTCAAGAAATAATGGTGCAGCTACTACGCACAGTGAACAGAACTGTTATTACCATGGGACGAGATCCACTAATTGTGAGTAATATTCTAATGCATTTTCAATGCTTTGAAACTCATTTTATAGTTATCCTGGAAAAAATGCAAATATAGCATTTGTGAATTATTGAAAAAATATAGCATATTGTTAATATATTTGTGAATATATTATTAAGTTCCTTGTGAATTATTTTTTTAATTTAAAAAGTCGCAAGTTTTACTTTTCTTTTTCATTCAGCTGTGACACTGTAGTCACAGTCTTTTGAAGTGTAGTTGAAAGATTTGAGCATTCTTTAAGAGAACAAATGAGAAATAGAAAGTTAGTTGATATTTGCAAAAAAGAAGAAAGTTTTGCAAACCTGCATAAAGGATATGGTTTAAGACATTGAAAAGAGTATTTCTACAAATCTAAAGTGAAATGGTATTAGCAAAACTGAAAAGAAGTATTTGGGCATGTGCTGGCACTAAATACTCACCTGAGATTTTTTTTGTGAATGTTCCATGATTTTAGGGTTATATTTGAGAACAGATTCTGCAATTTATTCAGATTTAAGTACACATCTCCTGAGCACTCCTCTGGATTTAGACTCTTTGTGAGAATGCAAGGAATTCATTGGGAATGTGGAGCTTGCCCTTCAGACTGTTCACTTATGGGAAGATGCTTTTTAATGGTTTGTCTTTGGAGATTTATTTTATTCCACAAAATCATAGCATCATTTACTTGATGATTTTTGGCCACAAGAGATACATTGTGTGCCTTTTAAAACGTCCTGTGTTTCCCTGTTTGCTTCTATTGGAAAATAACAGTTTCAGATCATTGCCTGCCAGAGCACGTGTGCCTCCTAACGATTAGGCTCCTAATAATTGAGGAGACTAATTGAGTTCCTCAGAGGAAATATTTGCCAATGGGTGCTTTGAGCTCCTGGTGGTACATCAGCAGGTTTGAGGCATCTCTGTAGCTGTTTATCTGAGCTCTGTAGCTGTTTATCTGAACTCCACGTTGTTCTTGTTCATGTGGAACCCTCGGGCACATCCATGGGCACAACAGGAAATGGTTTGAAACAGAGACCAGTGACCCTTACAGCTCTCTAGAGAGTTGGAAAATGTTTTCTGTACAAGGAAAGCATGATATGAGTGTTGTGCATGACCTAACCAGGCTGTGAAGGAGTACTTCTGGATACCATAAACAGCACATGAAAAAGCAAAATGAACCTGTTTTAATCCTGCCTAAAAGATCCATTAGGAAACCAGTAGGAAACAAGCTGGTTGCAGTAAATTGAAATGGCTTGGAAAATCTGTTTCTTTTTTCCCCCCTTCCATTTACTGTAATTTCTTCAGCTGTTTTAACCTGAAAAGAACAAATTCAGTGTGAATTTTGAAATGTCGTTCCCTTTCTTCTAATTATGCTCATGAGCACCTCTGGATATGTGTGTATTGGGCATTTTAGAGGTTTTTCAAAGGGGTATTCTAATAAATTGCTACATTTTCTATAGCTGAAGCAACACTTAACAAAATAGCCTTTCACATGCAAATAAATTGTTTTTAACGAACAAAAGTCTTTTGTATTCAGAAAGAACTGGCAAAAGAAGCTTTTACTATGCTCTGTGTGCTACTTTAGTTCACCAAGTTAATTTTCCGGTTTGCTTTAACATTTTTGAGAGGGTCAATCTTACTGTGAAAGCCTGAGTGCTTGATCTTTTCAAAATTAAGCAGCTAGTCAAGAATTTTGTCCTGAAGAATGCTTAGATGAGCTCAAGTTGCTGAAATTGTGGGGAATTCTGCAAGGACAGTGGGATATGTGGAGTTTCTGCAGCTGGCCTGTGTAGCTGAAGTTATACAGGTACAAGTGACATTTCAAATGGGGACAAATCTATCACTTCCAGGAGGACAGGAGGTGATTCTTTAGGTTTTAAATCTGTTACTGTGTTTGTGAACATTGCAAGTGTTTTTATTAACTTCTGCAGTGTCATTTACTATAACTTGAAAATGCTGTGTAAAGTAATGCAAACACTGATAAGAACAATGGTTACAATTACAAGACCTGCAATTCCTTACAAGCTTAAATGCCTTGCACCTGACAGATAACTGGATTTGGTTTACCTGAAGGGCTTTTTTGCTTTCTGACAGGGATAAGCAGGTTAATTTTCATATTCAGGTGTTCTTTTCACAATCTTCTAGCTTGTTGGCAGAGATGTGGGTTTACAGTTGCCTGGATCTTTTTGTGCTGTGATGCCAGTTAAAGGGAAAGGGAGGTTCTGCCTTGGGCTTAGCTGGTAAGTGCCTGCTGGGAGCTGTGTTAGTGTAATTACTGAGAAGAGTCAGGCTCAGAAAGAAATAATCTCCCCAGGAGAAGGAGGTGATGGTGGAAAGGTAATTTGGCTCTCTGCAGCTACTGCAGGGAAGACTTAGTTAAATGCCATTCTTGCCTTCACTGGGGTGTTTTAGCAGCTGAAGGCTTTAACAGCTGCTTGGTTGTTTTCACTCTTAAAACCCCACAAAACCTTGACTGTTTGTAGTTGTAGAAGTGCTTCTACACTTCCATGGAGAGGGACAAGTTTATTGTCTGAAACCGGCTATTCAAGCTTTACCTTGAATAATATTTCATGAGACTTAGACTTGTAGATAAAGGTCATTGTCATGCAGTGAAGCCCTCCTACAGGAATTATAGAAGTCTGATTCATAAACCATGTAGAATACAGAAATACTTGTTTTCAGTCTTGGCCTGGTTAGGTAAATAGAAATATCATAAATCCACCATATGCACCTGAAAGGTTTCCTTTGTACTTCCAAACTTGATTTTGCTCACCATATCAGTTTAACATGATGAAGTCGGTGTAGCTATGCTACACAGTGATGTTTTTAGACAGAATTTATACATAATATTGTACAAATAAAACTTTACCCAGAAGGAATCCGTGAACTCTGTTAAACAGAGCTACTCTAGAGAAGATGATCACAGAAATTATTTGCAGAGCTGCCATGGTTGGAGAATTTGACCAAATATACTCATGGTCTAGCTAAAAGCTACAGCTTTTTTGTTTGGTATTCAAATTGACATCCTTGCTCTACCTGGAAATGCTGCACAATGATTCCATGACATCCCTGTTAGTTTTCCATTCCTTTTTCTTTTCTGAAAGAACAATTGTTCTCTTCCTTTGTAATCTAAATGTTGTTTATTAATTGACTCCTGAAACCTAATAAAAATATCTCATTTTATTGCAAAAGATAACATCACATTTAAAGGGCCTAGAAATATACAAAACATACATCAGAGATCACGTGCCATTAGGAAGATGTTGTGTGTCTATGCAGGCAGGATTATTTTAGTGCACAGAACCATCAGAAGCCCTACATGAACTGCTGTTACAGGAGACAAATCAGTCTTTTATTCATACATTTTTAATTTTTAAAGAAGGTTAGTTTAACTGCCTAAAACAACAATTTCAAATACAATAATTTTGGAATATACTGCATTCTGTGCAATGTTTTATATATATGTTATATATATATATATGTTTTATATATATATATATGTTTTATATATAGTATATATAATTTAAATATATATTTCTCAGAAACTCACAATACTTTTGTAATCAAGTGCTATCAAGTACCTGTGGTTTGGGTTTTTTGGTGGGATTTTTTGACAACTTATGGGGGGCTTGTGTATTTTTTTTCTAATTTTATTTAGGAATGTGTTTGTATTTCTAACATTTCTTTCCTGCTCTGGGAGCTGTTTTTAGGGATTATGCTCTAATTTTGTAAACCAGACAATTTTTTTGTAGCTAGTACTTTTATCTTCCAACAGTCTACCAATTTCTACTGCTCTTCCAATCCTCACACTATAAATTGTGTAGTGTGTGTCTGGTACTTTTTTATTTCCTATAGGAATGAATAATTAGTTAATAAAATATTTTTAAATATTTTTAAACAATTATTTTTTTAAAAATATTTTAAATACTTTGAAACAATTAATTTTTTAAATATTTTAAATAATAAAAACCCCAATGCTTTCCTATCATATTTTCATACAGCCAAGATTCTCCTGTTATGCATTACAAAGCTTTAAATCTTAATTATTTTATGTTGCTAAGATATGCACATTTGAAAATCTAAACAAAACAGCATCAAAGCAGCATTACCCTGTTCCTGCATCCACCACTGACACCTCCTTTTAGTGGGACAAAAAAACCTTTTGTTCCAATGTTCTCTCTCATGCTTGATGTAGAAAACCTTTTGAGTTCCAGCCACTGTGGGGATGGCTGGGGGTAAAAACTCCTTGCAGCCTTCTTGAAGGAAAGCACTGAAATTCCATATTTCTGTCCAGAAAACAGATGCCTTGGGGGGGTGAGTTGGAAAACTCTGGGAAGGCTGAGAGAGAAGTGGATTTTCCTGCAGGGCTGAGGTTGGGCTGGCCTGGAAACCCCCCGAGCTTCCCTGCTGGCCTGGAGGCCCAGGTCACAAACAGAATTTCACATCCACACCTGCATGGTCCAGACTTTACTGACCGAGAGAGAAATCAAAACCCACCAACTCGGGAATCTGGAAAACAAAAGCTAATTGTGACTGGGAGGTTAAGGGTTAAAGATTGGTTATGGTTCTGAATCTCACCAAGCTCAGACGTTAAAATATGAAACCTGTAAGCACTTAAATCAGAGTATTTCAGATTCAGCACTTAAATCAGAGCATTTCAGATTCAGCACTTATGTCAGAGTATTTCAGATTTACCACTTAAATCAGAGCATTTCAGATTCAGCACTTAGATCAGAGTATTTCAGATTCAGCACTTAGATCAGTGTATTTCAGATTTACCACTTAAATCAGAGCATTTCAGATTCAGCACTTAGATCAGTGTATTTCAGATTCAGCACTTAGATGAGTGTATTTCAGATTTAGCACTTAAATCAGAGTATTCCATATTTACCACTTAGATCAGAGTATTTCGGATTCAGCACTTATATCATTGCATTTCAGATTTAGCACTTAGATCAGTGTATTTCAGATTTTTATGAGTATTGATGTTTCTTCAGGTCATAAGAAAGACTTAGAGCCTTACTTGTAACTTCCTTTGGTTGGACTTTGTTAAACTAAAAAGAATGTTTCTGTTTTGCAAAGTTCTCCTGACCTCAGGAATTGATTGGTGCTATGTGGTGAACCAAAGGGGTGTGGTTTGTTTAAATTAAATGATCTGGATCCTTTGAAACTAAATTGAAAGCATCATATGCATTATGTGGGCAAACCCAAAGTCAGATAGCTTTAAATGAGCACTTTTTGGGCTTGTCAACAAAAAGAAAGGCAAAAGGATGGCTTTTGTATCATAAATTAGTAAAAATGGCTTCAATACAGAAAAAAAAACTTGCTGGTTTTATTTGTGTTAGAGCTCTTGGTGTTGTTTATTATTATACTTTACCACAGGGGGTATTGGTCTTAAAGTATTATTTTAATGCACAAAAATAATTTATACACTAATAAATCCTTCACTGCATCAATTATAAAGACTAAAGCAGCAAAGGAATGCTGTTGGCACAGCAGCACAAGCAGAGCTTGAGTGTAACACAGTGATGTGTTCTGATGGAGTCATTTAATTCTTACCTTTTTTATAGCCACAACCTATTATTGAAGAGCTTTTCTGTCTCACTAAAGGCATCTAAAGACATTAGTAAAAAATAATTTCCTTCTGAAAAGCCTCTAAAACAACAATAGTTTTGTTCCTGTCATTCTGTACCTACTGAAATTAACATGGAAATGGTTTTTAAGTGTCAGTCCTTTAGAATTTTGATAAAATAAGCCATGGCATAGTGCAAATTTTCTTCTTAAAGATTCATTTTATAAAGAAATTACCTCCTCCAGACAAAGTTTTTCTGTGCAAAATTCTTTTTAATGTATTTTCAAATGTGTAATTAACCCTAGGAATTCAAGGAACACAGAAGTGTACAAAAAGTGTACAGACATTTAAAACTAACATTGCACAATTAATACAGGATTACTTAGAAAAATAAGATGCAGGGATTAATCTATGAATACCCTGAACCAGGGCCACTTCTAAGAAAAGGTCTGCAGTACATTCCACTCAACTTGCTTTGGAAAACCTTTTCCCCCTGCCCCCATATGAAAGGTGACCATGTTTTCATGAGTAAAATAATGGGATCACCAATCATAGATTGGGTTCCATTGGCACACCCTGTGCTAATGGTACCTTGAGTAGTTTTGGAGGAAAGAAGTAGCTGCATTGACATTTGATAAAATCATTTCAGCATATATCTATATATATATATTTTTTTGTGCAATACAGATCAGTTCACTAAATATTATTTTCATGTCCCATTTTTTTATCATATATTAATTTACATCTTAAGGCAAAAAAAATCTTGGGATATTTTGGTACAGCAATACAGGTCTTAAATGGATAGATCGGGCAAATGATTCAGTAAAACAGTAGCCAAAATAGTAATTCCTCTTTTTCCACCAATTGGGTGATGACATCTGAGGGGTCCTGTCCAGTTTTAGGCTTCCAGGTGTATGAAAGACATCAACTCACACCACAGGATGGCTGTGGCTGCAGCACGGGAGAGAGGCAATGAAAATTGGGGTTGTTCAGTCTTTTAGAAGTGAAGATGTAGGAGAGAGGTCTCATTTTCCATGTAGCTCTTCTTGCAGGTGTGCTTGGACAAAACAAGATGTGATGGACACAACCAGAATGGAGGAAATTCAGATTAGGTGTTAGGAAAACCTGGAACAGCCTTCCCCAAGGAGCTGAGGATTCTTGTCCTTGGAGATACACACAGCTCCAATTCACTGAACTGGACCTTGCTCGAGCAGGGGTGTAAGACAAGAGTTACTGGGATATTCTCTGGTTTTACAACTCCCTGGTTCTTTCCAGAGAAGGCCATTAAATGACTTCTAAATGGTGGCTTTTTATAACAAACAAAGAAAAGGACCGAGTTAAAACTTAACCTGAAATTCTCTTGTTTGTTGTTTAATATTAGATGGCAGCAACAAAAATATTTCATTGGGGATGTGAAATAATTATAATTATCTCCTCTGAGGAGAGATTTGTTTGAACAATTTAGGTTTCCCTGAATTTGTTCTTGATAATGTTGTTTGTTCAAAGCTTGATGAAGATTTTTCCTTTTAGTCAATGTTACTTATAAATGGGAAATAAAGGCTGGGTGACATGCTTAGCTTTGTCTACCATTGCTTTTTAAAGTAGAGATTTGAACCTTGTTTGAACTTTATTTTTGGAAAGTTGAAAAAAAGGTCTTTACAAAGCATATGAAAGTGTCCTTGGAAAAAAAAGAGAACTTCCTTTTCAAAGAATCCATTTCTTTTCTTGAAAATAGTGTCTTCATGCACCTTTGTTCAGTGAGCTAATTTAATTAAATTCAATTATTTGGATTTTTCAGGTACTCTAATTAACCATTCTTAACCTTTGTGATTTCATAATAGCACATTTTCAGGTGTGTGCTCTCAAGCTCTCTCTGCTTTAGTATCTTTTGAAATGTAAAAGGATGCATGAGGAAGTCAAATCCACCAGAAGCATTTTCTTTTCACCTTTTTTGTCTTTCTCCTTAACTCCTTTTTCTCGGGAGCTGGAGGATCAGGTGCTGGCTTCTGAGGTGAAGCTGAAGCTGCATTTTGCTCTACATTGTCCAGTGTTTTCAAAATCTGATGAAATCTTCCTTCTTGTTGTCTGAAGTCATATTCTACACTATGGAAAAAAATTAGAGACCTATGCTAGTAAGTGAGAAATTCCCCCTTTAAAGAACATGTCAAAGGCTGCTTCCCTCATCAGAATAATTGGTGTTATTCAGTGGTACAGCCTGGGGTGAACACAAGGGGTTAAGGGGTTGCTCCTTTGAAAATAAGTTCACCTCTTTTTTTTTTTCTTTGAGTGAAAAATGTTACTTTAAGTGAGTTAAGAATTCCAACATTGTGCCCAAAGCAACGGGACAAAAATGAAAATGTAGCAGGATAACCTTTCAATACATTTCATTCAAAGGTCAGATTTTGATCCCATAATCTAAGTCATGTGCTTGTAATTAAAAACTCTCACATGCTTAACTTTGTTAAATGTGAATGTCTCCCACTAGGACACAGGCTAGGAACAAAAATATATGAAATTAAACAGTATGTAAGTCTTTGAGATAAGTGGTGTTACTTAAGAGGAAAGTAGAACTCATTTCCTCAATTGAAAGCCCTAATTATTATTGATGTCAAACAAGAGCCAAGATGTTAATTAGATAAGAGCAGATGAGTGCATTGAAATAAATGCAAGGTTCAAAAGTGTCAGTGTGGACAGGGTTTAAGCAGTATTGTGTGCATTTTCCTTATTTCAATCATCTCTTCTGGGCAGGAGAGTGAGTTGTATCAGCTGTATCTGCTGTGAAGGCTTTAGGGGAGAGTGCAAAGGTTGTATTTGCCATGATGAGAAGAAAAGAGCATTATTTAAGGGAGTTGGGATGTCACTTCAAGGCCCTGAAGCTGATTTTGACACAGATCAGAAGACATTAGTAAATGTGCGAGTTTTTAAAAACTTTTAATTGTCTTTTTATATAAAATCCATAAACATCATTAAATAGTATGTTGAAATTAAGTAGAAGATTGTTTCCCTTAATTCATGTGCCTTGGGGTTTTTCATGAAATAATATCACTCAACGGGTAAAAAGAAAGCTGGAGGAAAATTTTCATTTAGAAAAGAGTAGAAGGATCTCTTGAACAAGAAGCAATGCATAATAAGTATAAAAAAGGCAGAAAGAAGTGATATTAAATCAGTGCCTCTTGCATTTTATCAGCTTATTATGAAAACTGTAAATTAATACCTTTCAATATTCACAGATCAGGGGTGCTGAAGAATGAAATGTTGGTTTTATAGAACATGTAAGGATAGCATCTGCTCATGTGCCTTTTCTCCACCCTTCTTCAGAGTTTTTAATTTAATCTTGGAGATATCATCTCCAGAGGCAAGAGGTCAATTCGGTCTTCATTTAATACTGCCCATGATAACTGGTTTGGGTTGCTACTTACATTTGCTTATTACAATACAAACATTTCTATTACACAACCTGGATGGAAAATCCCAAGCCTGGAATCCCTGCTGGGTAGTTAATAAAGGCAAATTTACAGTCACTGTTAGGCTGAAAAGCTCTTTATGACTTCAGTGATCAGTGTAATCCACAGGGGAATTTCTGTGAGATTCATGCATTGTTTGACTGAGGGATTGTGTGATAAAGATGGTTCAGTGACAGCAACCCAGCACTCTGCATGTGCAGGGCTTGCAGCAGTGAGGAGTGAGGCTCTTTAGGAGCAGCAAAACTGGGGGCAAGTTAAAATTTGATTTTAATCACACTGTGATGCTGTCTTAGGGGGAAATACTTGCATGGACATTTCAGGCCACGTAAAACACAGGAACTGCACGTGTTTGTCTGGAGCAAACACTGGTAACAATTGCTTCTATCAGAATATTGTCTAATGAACTTCAAATATTAGTCACAAAGAATGTTTTTTCATAACCACATCCTGTGGAACACCTCTGTAAATCAAAAACTATTGTTTCTTTACTATTTCCTCTTTGTCTCTTAAAAGTAGGAACTTTGGATCACCTGTGTTCTGCACATGTTCTATTAATCATTGCAGTGTGAGCCTCCAGGCACCATTACTGCTGCAAACTACCTGGTAAATCAAAAAGGGCCCTGAGTTGTTTTTTTCTTACTTCCTCTGTTCTTTCCTTTGAATGATGGTGCTTGTTGTTCAAGATCTATCCTGGACTGAAACCATGTAAACTTAAAGACACAGGGTGTTTTTGCAAAGAGAGAAGGCGTCCTGTGGTCAAGGGAGGTCTGTATATAAATTCTGGGGAGTGACCTGTTCATGTCTAGCCCATAAAATGCACAGAGATTGTTCAGAGACCATGATCAAGTAAAGGAAATATCTTTTTTCTTTTTTTGATGGATACAGTCTGTGCTCTTGGATAATCATGTAACTTCCCAGGGTATCCAGGGGGCTGTGAAGAAGACCTCCAGCTTTGTCTCAGAGGAGTTGTGGTGTTTAATTAGTGACATGTTAATTACTTGGAAATGTCATTACCAGAGGTTTAGGACATCAGTATGGGATTGAGCTGCATATTGAACAATAGGTTCCAGTGCTGTGTCTAGTTCATTAAGCTCTTTACTAAATTCGCTTCCTGCAGTACATGAAGTGAGAAAAATAATTCCATGTGAGCATTTTCTATTAATTATTTCCATTAAAAAATTAATGTTATAGTGATTACACACTGTTGAAGATAATGATCTGCTATGTTCTTTGAAATGAAGGAAAACCTTTCAGCCTCAAAGAGAAATTCTCTTACTCTTTATTTTTGTAAATGTAATCAAGTAACCCAAGGTGTGGGGTTTCTGCCTTGTGCAGAGCTTGCAGAGGTTGGATAATGTCTTTATAAATTCCCTTGCTGAGTGGACAAGGTACATGTGCAGCACAAGCAAGACTTTGCACCTGCTGGCTTTGGGGTTGATATCTGGACAGCTGAAGGCTCTTAGAGTGTGTTTGTACAGACACAGCACTTGAAACATGTGCAGCTCCCAGAACACGGCCCTGAAAAGCTTTCTGGCCATAAGAGTTTAGCATAAACTGCACTTTAAATCTGAAGTAGCCTACACTCACATTGTGCTTTCTGATATTGATAACTACTGAGGTGAAAATGTGGGAATGTTGGCTCTGTTTTGCAGGTTAGCATGAACTGTAGCTGTAGCCCACTGGCATTCAGAGAACTGAGAGTTTATCTTTTCCAAGATCTAAAATTATTACAGAAACCCTAGCTTTAAAAATGTACCACATAAAGGAATTCCATCATCAAAAAGGGCATCACAGGTCTTCAAAGCATGCCAGTAATAACACTGTGAAACTTTAGAGGGAAGTTTCTGTTTGAATTCTCCCAAGTCCAGTCCCCCTTTCCTTTCAGCCACCACCACTGTGATTTGTCTTCAACTTAAAAGCAAGCACCTCATACAAACCACTTGGTCTTTTCTTAAAAACTGGGTTAGTCACAGTGAGACATGTGACAGGTGTGAGCAAAGCAGTGTTTTGTGCAGCTGGGGGTGTGCAGGCAGGACAGGACTGGGGAGCAGGGTACCTGTAGATGATGCACGCCGTGTTCTGGCAGGTGCTGCAGTTGTTGAGGTCCTGCCCAGTGTGGTAGAAGTTCCTCCTGGAACAGACAGCAGTTCATGAGATGTGGACTTACAGACACAATAGCAGAGCTCTGAGTCCTTTATGAACAAAAGCCATTCTGCTCACCATTTCTGTTAGCTCTACTAAAAATTCTAGTACCAAATTCTAAGCCAGAAGGTTTCTTTAAAAACACACAAACCCTGTGAGCCTTGTCCTGACCTCTCCCACCTCATGCTGTTAAGAGTTCTGGTTGTTGGTTCTGCTATGAATACTTGTTATGAAAACACTTAGACATGAGACTGCTTCTAACACACTTTCAAGTATTTGAGAATCCATGCAATTTGCTGAATCAGCCTGATCTCTCTCCTTATGCTTTCCAGTCTTCCCTTTTCATGTTTCTTTATTTGACTATAACAAAGTCAGATTTTTACTGCTGATAAGTTACAAATTTGTAGTGTTGAGAAAAAAAGAAAAGTGAGTTTTCATGCTTAACACCAACTAGAGCTGAAATACTTTCGTAATGGAGATACCTGTGTTAGAAACAGGTTGAGATTGGTGGCTCATTACATCTGAAGAAATTGTAACACTTATATTTAACAAGTTTTATTTGAACTGGGGGAGATCAGTTGGTACCAAAATAATTTTCTGATATTTTTGGGAGAAATGGTGGTTCTTCATGAGTGTTGTTGTGCTATCAATGAAATTGCTTGGAATATTCAGTGTTACTGTGAGGTGAATCTGGCAAGGTGGATTGAAGCTTCTCATTGAATCTCAAAGAGGCATTTCAAAATATTTGACAATTTTTTTTCTTTTCAACCACTTTTTTTCTTTTCTGTTTCAGTGGTAACTGAACAGAAATGGATTATAAATATTGCTGGATAATCTGATCCTGCTGCACTGCAAATTAGTCTTTGCTATGGGCTCATTCACAAACATAATTGAAATGTAGGTTCTCCCCTAGAGAGCTGCATGCAGGGGAGAAGGAGTGGCTGTTCCTTTCTGTCCCTTCCTGTGGAACCACAGTCAGGTGGTGTCTGGATGAAGACCACAAGAGAGAAATGACTGCTGAGCCTTGAGATACACTTGGATCTCTTGCCTCTTACCTGAATTTTCAGTTTGGAGTGTTGTAAACATTTTTTGCATTTTTGCTCTTAGTCTGTCTACATGGATTTTGTCTCTTGTGTTTAGGTTGCTACAAATTTGGTGCTAGAAAATCATATGGAACAAGCCTCTGAGAGAGGGTAGCTGGAGCTGAATTTTATGGGGAAAATGTTAGATAGAACAAGAATTTATGTGGGCACAGTGGAAGCTAAGGAAAGTATTTTCATGCTAACAGCCAGATGGACATTACCAGTTGCTGTTTCCAGATTAAAAAAATAATATGTATGGAGTAAAATCACATCTAACCTGATTTATATTGTTTGATTTTTTTTTTTTTAATGAGTGTAAATTCTTATTTGAATTTTGAGTTGGAATGTTATTCAACAGAAATACAAGTTAACTTCAATTCCAAGCTAAAATATTTGGGAAAAGAAAGAATTCTTCAAAATAGATTATTTTGTTCTCTTTTTTTCCTTCAGAAGTTGTAAGAAAATTGGAGTTTATAAAGCTGTGGCCTCTGTTAGTTCTCTCCTGAGAGCTCTGCCCACATGGGACCAAGGGCAGACCCTGATGCTGGTGGTGTGAGCACAGCAGGGTTGTGCTCTGGGCTCTTTCTGCAGCTGCACCTGCACAAAACCCTCAGGGCAGCCTCCTTGTCATGGTGTCTGCACAGTTTGTGAAAATGTGGAATATTACCTGATGTGGTCATTATTGTGACCAGTAATACAGCTGATACACAGGATCTAATTATAGAATTAAGAGGGCAGTTTTGCATGCATAAGTGATTTATCTACATGCATATGCCTGCGCTAAAGACTAAATTTATGGTAGCATAATCTCTTCATGTTCTTTTTTCTTTAAAAAGTGAAATGGAACCTTTATTCCCTTGATTTGTTTCTGAGTTTTTCAAAGATAAGTTGTTTAAAGGATATACTATTTTACAACAAAACAGAACTCTAAAGTGTGTCCTAGATGCAATTACTAAAAGAGATGCTTTTGATAGTTTGGAAAGCTCTATTAGGATATTCTGAAACCTGTTTCAAGCATAAATATATTTAAAATTCTATTTTAACTTTGTCCTGTCTTTAGATGTTAGTTGCATTTATGGTATTATTATTATTTATAATGCATAATAATGCATGAAGACTGCTTGTAGCCTTGGCACAGTCTGTGTCACCATAGTGACAATAAATACAGGGTTTTTACATTGTATGGGGGTGAGAAGGGAGCCACTCTGAAACCTGAGAGTCTGAAGTGAGTTCTTGCTGACAGCCTTCACATGCTCTGTCCTTAGCTCTCAGTCTGGCACTCCTTGTGGGTCTGACCTTGCCATGCTTTGAACACCCTAAATCTAAATAAAAAAGAGAATTGTTAAGCTGGGTCTTGCACTGGATTTTGTAAAGGCAGTGTCAGCTAAAGCCAAGCTATAAAGGGACTTTCTTCTCTGCTAGGCCCAAACATCACAAAAAGGATGTAAGATACATTTTTGCAAACTCATCTTTAAATATCAGAAGAGCTGTGTTTTTCAGTAGCAAAGGTTAAAAGAATGCTAACATCTATCTTTACACTTCTGATGAATTACTAATATTAAAAATGAACCATACCCTTCGCTGAGGGCTCTGGATTTTTCCAGGTCTTGGATTACATTCAAAAGGACTTTAATCTTCTCCTGGTTGGACTGCAAGGATTCCTCTACAGACTGCAGCCTGCCTTGTAGGGCACAGAGTTCTCCATGTGCCAAGTGAATTTGATTGATTTCATTAATCTCTTTGCTGCTTTGTGGGTTTATTTCATTCCTTGGCGGATAAGACTTTGTGTGCAATCCTTCTGCACAGCTGTTACACTGGGAAACATCTGCCTGGGTGGAATTGTTCTGGATTTCAGTGTTACATGGATTTGATGCATTGCTGCTGGGCACTGACACTGGTGGCTGATCATCACTGGGGAGTGTCACACAGCTGGAACCTGGCTTGTGCTCTCCTGCCTGGTGACAGTCTCTGAGGAAACAAGGAGATGAGCTGTGCTTGGATGGGGGTGACAGTGGAGTAGCTTCCTTGCTGCTGGCATCTCTGCTGGCTGCAGGCAGCTCAGAATTGCTTTTCTGCTCTTCAGGAGCAGCAGAGTGGGGGTTACATTCACTGCAGTTCCCAGAGTTGCTCAGGCAAGGCTCTGCTCTGTCAGAATCAGATGACAGTGTGCTGTTTTCATGACTTTCGTGGCTGTTGATGACAGTAGAAGAATGCAGTGAATTACTTGAAGCTGTGGTTGTGTCTGGTGCATCCAGGGGAACGTTTCTGTCCTGTGGGAAACTCACATGAATGTATTCAGGCACCTGTGTGGACGCAGTTGTCTTGTCTGGCTCTGAGAAATCCCCCGAGTACCTCGGTCCATTGCTTTGTGCTTTTGATGATCTCTGACCCGAGCCCACCTCACGATTCCTGCATCCATCCTCCAAGTGATGACTTATCCTCAAGTAGCAGAGCTCTGAGGACAGAATGTCTGGTTCACAAAGGTTGCCATTTACCTGGATAGAGTTGGCAGGCTCTGCTGGCATTTCTGTCAGTGATTTGCTTACTGTCAGCTTTTTCCTTTTAAAAACAGGGAAGTGTTTCCTGAGGCTGGGAGAAGTTTGTATGGCAATATTCCGAAGCCCCTTGTGAGCCCTTGGAAAAGTTGGAGACTGAGTTAGCAAAAAATTGTGATCCCTACATATTTCTGTTTTGCCAGTAGTGAGTGCTGTGTGTGGGGCAGGATCCAGCTCTGCCTTGCTGCTGTCACCATCGTCCTTGAAGCGCACCTGCTGGGATTTGCTCCTGCGGTGCTGGGGGTGCCTCAGAAAATCTGCTGAGTCCAGGCTGTTCCTTTTCAGGAGCACTGGTCTCATCTTCATGTTTTGCTGGGCCATTGAATCACAATTTAAAGTCTGTAAGTAACGTGTTTCTTTACGACCCATTTCATTTGACATTTGACCTGTATGTTAATATTGTTCCTAAGATACAAATTAACACCTTACTCCTGGAGCTTAGCATCCTTCTCCTTGTTATTATGTATATTTTCAACTGGCATGTTCTCTTTAGAGATCCTCTTTCAAATTTAATTGCTGATTAGACCAAAACTAAGATAAATTAAATATAAAATTTAAGGAAATATTTCTTGTAGCTTGGGAATGCAGAAATCCTTTTACCTGCAGCTAACATGGTCTTTGTATTACAAAATTGCAACAGGCTGTTTCAGTGAGCTAATTTAAAGGTAAGGTTGAGTCTATGGCTTTCCTGGAGGCTCTCATTTGACAGCAGCTCTCCATTAGGGATCCAGCTCTTTTTTTTCTGATGAACCAGTCACATGTGTTTTATTTGCATGTTGTCTAAACAAGCATAATAACTTCTGGGGGCATTTTCATTTCTGATGCATAGTTGTACTGATGGAATATATCCATTAATACCAAACTGAATTGCTTTCTTTAGGGATAGTTTTTCTTCCTCAGCCATCTTTTTAATGTCCTGTTGAAACTAATCTTCCCAAAGAGGTAAGGAAAATGTCACCACTTATGACCAGGGCAAAATACAGCATCCAGAGGGATTCAGTGAGAAAAGTTACTGATGTGTAGTTGTTAGTGCCATTCTTGCAAACACAAGGCAGATCATGTCCAAGGGGTTGCCTCAGCTCTGTAAACAGGACAGAGGTCCAGGCTGAATAACCAGAAAGGGCAGAAGAGCAGAAAATGTTTCCTGAAAATAAAAAGACAAGAGTTGTAGCTAAGCACAGAGGCAAATGGTGATTTCCTGCTGCTGTCTCCTAGGCACTTTGCATCATCTCTGCTTCTGAAACTTTGGCAATGAGATACAGAAACTGAAAAATGGTTTACAATTTGCAAGTGGCTTAAGTTTTTTTCATATTAAATACAATGCTCAAAAAAAAAAATATATATATATGTGTGTATATATATGTGTATATATATGTGTGTATATATATATATATATATATATATATAGAACAGATACAAAATATCAGAAGCCTGAATCTTGTCCAAAATGCAGATCTTAAAACTTAAGAAGTTAGATTTGAAAATGGCCGTTAACTCCTGTTATGGATGAAATATCCAAAACTGAACAATATAAATGTGAGTTCTAAATTTGGAGGAAAGTTGAGGTTTAAACAAAAGTCAATTTTTTTTGGTTTTGAAGTTATTATTTTCAAGTGTTCAGATTTGAGTACAAGATTGCAGCAAAATTGCAGTACAGTGGTAGTTTACTATTAATCCTCTTCCCTGATAATTCACTGGTCATTTCATTAGCCTTACTACTTCCATTAGCTCAGAATCTTTTATTTAAGCATTGCACAGATTTTACCATATTTAATTTACAAGAATTGAGGAGATGGGTGCAGTGGGAAAGATCTTGTTACAGAATATAGCAAACTGTTATGCAGCATCATGTAAAATTTAGGCTCTGTAATATAATTTAAGCAAAGTAATAATATGATATTACTCTATTACAAAGTTTTAGAAGAAAATGAGTGTTGGATTATTTCACTGCAGAGAGAAATGTCACATAAAACATTGAGAAAATAAATATGTGCATTAATACCAAATTTTACTTTTGTGATATTCACGAAGTCATGGGAATCTCTGTGCTGACTGTGCACTGGAAACAGGAATCACAGTAAACAAGTCCAACAGTTTCTGCAAACACCATTCCAGTGCCAAGCTCTGAGTTCTCATTTCACCCACTAATTACCAGAGACTTTTAACGGTTCTGTTTGAGAATTTATCCAAATATTGCAGCAGCATTCTCCCCATCACAGCTGCTGTGCTCCAGGCAGATGGACTACTTTAAAAGTTATACTTGCCCAATTAAATTGCAAAAGAAGCTTTAGAAAGCTAATCCTTTGTGTTTTAAATAAAAGTAAAAAGCCCTTAAGGGTTTTATGAGAGCTCTCCTTGGGCTGTAGAGGCATTTGAGCTACATTCTTGCATTCTTAATTTGAAAATTTCTATTTTAACTCTGTTGATTTTTAGCTACCTTGTCATCCAATACTCTGGGTTTACTATGAATTGTAATGAACGTTTTGGAGCTGTTGTTTATATTAAAGCTGAAAGGAAAAAAAAACATATAGCTAGGAATGTTCAAATATTTGGATTGAAAACCCAGACTGGTGAATTTCAATGAGTTATAGGTGTCTGCTCTTGAGTTAACAAATCAGTTCAACATTGCCAATTACTAAGTTTAAATAACATTTTTCCTTGCCCAGCATCTAATTCTTTATTCTTTCCTGACACAGCAATTTAAAGTTCTTGTTTTGCTCATTATTTGACATTGACTGAAACAGGAAAAATCCTAAGGATCCATTTCACAGAAGTGCTTTCAATGTATTAATTTAACTTATTTCACTCATAAAGAAAAGATTAATTCAGTTTTAAATTAATGGCTGGTAGTAATACTAACAGTTTCAGTAGAAGAAATTTACTGGGGTTTAATGTTCCATGGCTCCAGCTCTGCAGCCTCTTCCTTATTCTTTGGCTGCTCTGCTCCATGAACTCCCTGGGTTTTTCCAGTCCCTCCATTCCCTGTTGGATAAGTGCCCCATGAGGTGCTGGATGTTATTTTTAAAATGTGCACATTTCATGCTCCTCTTTTCAATGTTTTGAGTATGTGAATCTGATTGATGTTACATTTTTTTTTCTGTTTGGCTTGGCTGGTACTGTGAAAAGAAATCTTGACTTTGAAGGTCTCTGCATGCTTTGCACACCCAATTCTTAGTGCTGGTAGTTCCTCTGCAGTGTAAACTTATCCTTGCTCCACTGAAATTGTATCCCAGGGTGTAACCAGTGAACCCCCTAAAAAACACTCAGGTGCAAAGCCTGCCCCTCCAAACAGCAACAAAGCTGCTTTTCCAGTCTGGGATTGTGAGTTTGACTTCTCAGAAATGCACACACAGCTTAATCAGACTGCCAGGCAGGGGAAGTTTGACAAGACATAGATATTTTTCTATATAATTTTTCTTCCATCTTTCCAGCCTCTGCCTTCCCAGTTTCTTCAACAGAGTCAAACATGTTTTTTGGTTCATATTTCAGTTTAATGGCTGACACTGTGGGTAGAGAAGTGCAGTGGTAGGGATAAATGGAGATTACAGGAATTGCACGGAGTGAAAAACCATGCAACAGACAGTGGGGATTTTGGAAGAGTGCAGATGTGTGAGAGTGGTGGTTCTGGGGGTTTTCTGCAGGTTATGGCAAAAGTTACTTATTTCACATGGTTTTCAAACTTCCAGCTGCAGTTGGAAACCTTATGTTTTCATTTGACAAGTTGGTTCAAAAAATAAATGTTTTCCTCACAGTAAAAGTGTGCTGTGTATTTTAGAATTTTGATTTTCCCTTATGCATGTTTTAAAAACAATATTTCTTGAAACTAAATGTTTGAACAGAACCTTTTCAAGAAATAAACTAGGAAAAGCTTGTGGGGGCTTTCAACAGGAGGATGATTAAACTAATTTGCTTCCACTTTTGAGCATCCACACTTTAAATTTCCCAACTCAGTCTATGGCAGTGGATTGGAACAAGGTGATTTTTAAGGTGCTGTCCAACATAAACTGTTCTGATTCTGTGACAGGTGACAGATGTAATAGCTGTAAGATAATTTATTCTGACTGGACAGTTTTCTGTCATGTCTGATTTGTGGTTTGTCCTGTAGAAAACAGATTTCTCATGGTGCACATTTGATGGACATTTTCAGTTTAGAGAGGCAGCTTGCTGTATTTAATTATGGTTTGTGCTTTCTAGGTGGGAGATTCTCAGATTCTAAGAAATTTGTGTGACTCTCACTTTCCCTTCATGTTGCAAATCTTTCCAGGGTTCCTAAACTGTTGCTGGGATCAGAGGCTGCATGTGGGGGCTGCTGTGAACTCTGCAAACAGCCTGGCCACTGCAGAGCTCTCCTTCTATGCAGGTTCAATTTTCAAAACAAAAAAATAGTATCTGAAATGCACCATTTTTAGTTAACAACTCTGAATTAAGGCTTTAATTGTGTTGGTTTGGATGTTGCTTTGGTTCCACTTCATTTTCTGTCTCCATCAGAAACTCCAGCAATAGCTGTTGGCCAAGCTGCTTAATTCAGTCATAATTCTTCTTTGCATAAAAGTCCTGTTGGGTTTTTTTCCTCAAAATAATGAGAGATGTTGAGGATAAGTTTAGATATGCTTCTGAAATCCCTGGAGACTGCAGTGAAACATACATCACCAGCCTAGCACAGAGAGCTTGAGATGGATTTGAAACCATTGGAATTGGATGATGTTGAAAATTACCTCTTTTTCCTGTCCTCCTTTCTTGCAGAGGGAAATGGATGGAAATGTGCTCAGAGTTCCAGAGGAACTGCATGCAAGGAGGCCTCTGAAGGGAATATTTTCAGATGAAAATGGGTGACAGATGCAGAGCCTATAAAGTAGAAACAGTCCCCCAGAAGTGCAAATTTGCAGCTTATTGTGATACACAGGAAAAGCTGGCAGGGAACAGGAGAGATGAAACTGCTGAGAGAGATTTTTAAATGGCCTCTGTGTACAGGGGCCTGTTGTTGATCACAACAAGGAGTCTTATTGCTTTGGGTCCCACAGAATGAAGCACAAAGCTATTTATGAAAGTAAATGTGTTTATGATAAGAGATGGAGTAATTTGTGGAATATAGTTTTGTACCTGGAGTTTTCTCCAGTGCACAGCTTGTCTAGTGTAACATTCTTCTATTTCTGACTCTAATTGGGCAGTACACAGAATATCTGTTTCTGTTGGTGTGCATGGCCACAGAGGAGCTCTCTGGATGTCCCTGAGTGTGTTCAGTTTTCCCCTACAGCAGTGGTTTGGCAATGCTGAAGGAACTTTTCTTGAGCAAAAAGGACTGAAGAAGGCAAGAACTTTTTTATAAATCCTTCTGGTGGGTTTTGTAAGCCACCTCCAGGTGGGATCAAGGTGACAGGAGGAGAGAATCTAACAGAGATAAGGAATACAGGGCAGGATGGAAGCTTCTGTCCTCAGAACGGGAACATTTCAGTAATAGAAGAGATTACAGGATTTTGTCTCTGACTAATTTTACAGCAAGATCTGGAAATTACTTCAGGTTGGTGAGACTGGGTAGAGAAGATGCTGTGGCACTTACTGCAGCAGAAAATGGACTTAGCTAAGCAAGTTCTAGGGATGAAAATTGAGTGTGGTTTGCCTATGATTTGATTGAGATGATGCAATGCCATTGCACATGAAGTGCTGAAGATGCACTAAGAGATAAAACCATGATGATCTTATTTCAGAAATAACTTTCAGAACCATGGTACTTGAGATTCCTTTATTCTACTTTAATAAAAATAAAAGTTCTTTTCCTCTGAAAAGATGATAGATTCCATTTGCTCTGTCAGAAAAAAAATCTTCATGGATTAGAAAACATTTTTATCTCAGTATTTCTTCTGGAGCATATGCTGGAAATTGTTCATGCAAGGTTTAGTGTCAGGAGGTAAGATACAACTCTTTATTCACTTTAGAGGGTAGCATTTCAGTTGCATATTTATACAGAGACACAAGCTGGATTTTTTTCAGTGTTAGTTTGCAAAGATGAGTGTACTTAAAACTGAGAAATTTCTCTTGAAGAACTGCTTGAATGCCTACGGGGAGAGGGAAGTTATCCAATGTGACAGGCTGGTGAGCTGGAAAGTGTCCAAATAGCTGGTTCACAGCACAAAATTTCAGTGCTCTTCCTTGTAGAAATCTTATCAGTTGAAAAAATATTGCTAAGTACTTGATGTTGGTATCAAAGTGTGCACGCATTTTACACTTTCGATTATTGCAGGTTTTTATTCAGGCTTTATAAAATGTTACCAGAGCTGTATGAAGATCTGTGGGTAACTTGTGCAAGGCAGGTTGGCACCCTGTGCTGCCCTGCAGGCCTCAGCACTTGGTTAGAGACAGATTAGTTCATAAAAATGAACTCATTTTAGTTCATAAAAATTAACTAAGACCTTTTGAACTTTCTCTTTGATTGTCAATTATATTGACTATGCCTGTTAAAACAGGAAAAAATTACTATTTTTCCCCAGGTAGCAAACATAAAAGCTGCATTTTCATGGTTCCTGTGTGACAGGTTGCCACTGCCCAGCACCTTTCTCCTGTTGAGACACTGCTACAAGAAACAACATTTAAAACCAGCATAAACTGCTTGCTAAAGACTGTGACTTCTACACTGGACTTGTTCTCATCATTACAGCATTTATTTAATTCTAAAAAACAACTTTTAAGTGTATTTTCTGCAGCCCCTTGGCTTTCAGTTGGTTTCTGGGTTTTTTTCCAATGAATTTATCACTTCAGATCAAGAATGACATGGCAAAGCTGCATCCAAGAGTATTTAGCAGTCTGCTGTGCTGCAGCTGTGTGGGATGCCTTGTAAGCACTGGGTGTTCAGTGATGATTCTTTAGGATCTCCAGAACTTTTTTTGCCACTTCAGTAAGTGGGAGTTTCAGTAAATGTAAGGAGTCAACTGTTACTCTCACTTGTGTCACAAGAGAAGAAACCTTATTGTATTTGCTGGAAGGCAGGAATGATGTATCTGACTCTGTGGAAACCCAGAGCACACAGGGAATATTTCTCGGGGTGCCCTGACCCCCAGGGCAGCACTGACTCTGACCCTCATCCATGGAGAAAGTTTCCCAGATTCAAGATAGACTGGAATCCACAAAAGTGTGAAATAGATTATAGAGAGTAGTGTAGGTGTAGCACTTGGTGAGAAATTGAGGTTTTGGGATTTTTAGTATGTTGTGGATGGAAGCAAGATGGAGGGCACAGGGTGTGTTCCTGGGTTTCTTCTTCATGCTTCTTCTTCCTTCTTCTCCATGGGTTTGGGTGGCATTTTGTAATTGGGCAGAAAAGTCCCCGTTGCAGCTCTTTGGGATCAGTTATTGGGTTAAAAGAGAAAATAATCCAGGTGTCAGCTCTTAATTGGACATTTTAGTCTTAAAAGACCTTGTACCAAGAGATTGTTGGCCATTTTGTGCCTTCTAACGAAAAGCTGCAGAACTCACAGTAGTGGAACTGTTTTACTGATAAGAAATAATAAACACCTGGGTCCAAACATGAACCTACTGTCTCAAGTGCCTTCAGTCCAGACCCAGAGAAACCCACAAGTGGTACCCACCTGTGACTCCATGTTCTCAGAAGGCTAATTTATTACTTTATAATACCATATTATATTAAAGAATACTGTACAATATTAGAGGATTACAGAAAGGATACTTACTGAATGCTAAAAAGATAATAATGAAAACTTGTGACTCTCTCCAGAGTCTCAACACAGCTTGGCCCTGATTGGCCAATGAGTCAAAACAACTCACACCAGAATCCAATGAAACAATCACCTGTGGGTAAACAATCCCCAAACACATTCCACACAGGAGAAGCAAATGAGATAAGAATTATTTTCCTTCTTCTCTGAGGCCTCTCAGCTTCCCAGGAGGAAATCCTGGGTGAAGGAATTTTTTCAGAGAATGTGAATGCTACAGAAACCATGCCAAGCCCTCACTGAAATCCACTCTCCCATGGCTTCTGTTCCCTGTGGAAGCACTGGAACCTGGGTGGGAACATTGTGCCAGCTCTCATCGTGGTAACAGGGCTGGAATTTAAAATTGCATCCTGAGGTTTTTTTACCTGTGCTCCTCCAGAGCATCAGGAATGCGAATAACTGGATATTTTATCCTCCAGAGATGTGTTTTGTGTACTCAGCTGAATGCACCTGGCTGTGCCTCTTCCCAGATGTCGGTTTTGAAAAATATTTTTGGTGTGGGGGAATTGAATTAGGGCATCTCAGGCTGGGTTAGCAGGCACTGGCTGGCAGTAAGTGCAGGAGAGACTGGAATTGTGCTTATTGGCTTTGGCAGGGTGTCTGCAGAGGCTGGCACTTCCCACAGGCTCCCAAATTCTGGCACAAAAAGCTACAGGTGGAGGAGAAATGGAGATTGGGACAGAAGGAGCTGGGGACTCCTCTGGGAAAATCTCTGCTCAGTGATGGCCAGGGCTGTTTTCAGTGTCAGAGGAAGATTCCTCAGGCTGTGTCCCCCTGCAGTGCAGTCTGCTCAGCCAGGCTGATGCCTTGGCACATCTCCTTTGGAATGTTTGCAAAATGGAGCTGTGCTATGATTGGCAATAAGGTTGGTAGTTCAGGTTCTTGTGTGGGTTCTGTTTCATTCCATCCTAAACCTGTCAGGAGCCAGAATTATCCATTCTGGAGGGGGATTAGTGAGGAGTAGAGCAAGAGAGAAACCTCTGATTATTTTGAGTCTCTGCTCTAAGTAATTTTACATCAAAGTATAGCAGCCTGCTGATGTTGGAGAGTTCAGTCACTTGTCTTTTGAGGGGATACAATCAAATGGAGGAGAACTGCATGATAAATCTTTCAATGTTTGTTCTCTTCTTCTGACTTTGCAGTTGCAAATTTTAGTTCTGTTTCATATCATCAATAGTGAAGGCATTAAGGAAAGTCACAGTTCAGATTGATAAGAGTTACAAGTATTTGGTAAGAACACAACTCTTGGTTTCATGACTGTCTATTTAACAACTCAGTAGAGCTTCATGTTGCAATAGAATAATGAGAAGGGACAGCACAGGTATGTTTTACTTGTGTCTGTTCTCTTGTGCAGCACTTCTCTTTAAATCCATGAGAAAGGTTTATTCTCTTTTATGAGCATTGTAAAGGCGGTTTTTAGAGTTTTAAGTCTGCCTCACCAACTTATCCATAATTCTCTGTGACTTTATTCTGTCAATTTATGCACTTCTGCCCTGTATATTTAAAGAGTCTGCAGCTTAATGCTGTTTGAGAGGTGCACAGATTGTTATTATGCAGGGCAGGTGCCTTTACTTTTGAATTGTAGCATCATTATTGCCTGACTACCTTTTCTGAAGGTGGAGAGAACTTGCTTTTGAAAAGCCTTGCTTTTTGTGAGGAGAGGATTTGAAAGAATCCCACTTCAGTTAATTATTTATAGCCTGAAAAATAATGTAGCCTTCCAATTGCTCTCCAAGCTTGGCACCACTCCCCACGTAAGGAGCACCAGGAAAATGAAAGTTTCTCTGCAGCTCATGCTTTGACAGAGACACCCATGCTAAGTTACAGCATTATTGCCATGTGCAGCATTATTTTATGTTATTAAAATATTTATGGCTAGATACTGGTTTTTCATCAAAGCAATAGAATAAAAATTCAGTCAAAACTTGTCCCACTGGGGTAAGACAAACAACTGGCTAATTTGTTCTTCACACTTTATTTGAATAATATTCTTTTATTTTTACTTTTTTTGGTGGTTACTGCTGGCTTGGGGCAGATTATGAAAGCTAAAATTGTCTCAGTACTAACAGGTGCTGAGGAATTCTGGAAGATGGAACATTCAAAAAAATGCCTAGCAACTTTTTCTCCTGGTATTTAAAAGAAAATGTGTGTTTCTTCTTTATCCAAAGCTTGTATAGTTTCTCATGAAGCTGGAAACAGTTTGAGTTACAAAGGGACCAGACACTTGGCTGGAACTCAAATGCCCCTGATGACTGAAGGGCTTAGGTGACGTTAAAAAAAAAACCCTTAAAACTAAAAGAATAAATTTATGGGTTTTTTATAACTTTGTAACTAATTGTTTCTCTCCAATCAGCACCTAATCTTGACAATATTTGTTATTTCTCAATATCCAAGAAATATTAATGTAAATGATGTTTTAAATCTCTAAACTCTCCATGTGGAGATTCTGCAGTTTGAGGTTATTTTTGGAGAAGCCACAACACCCCCAGTTAAGGGCTGAGATTCAGTAGCTGGGGGTCTTTGGCACCAGAACAGAACTCCTACAGAAACAGAGGATGAAGGAAATTCTGTGAAACTCTGGGGTCTTAGGAGGAGGAACAGTGCATGGAGTGAGACAATACTTGTATTTGAAAGGAATGCAGCAAAAGTGAGATGGTGACACTTTACTTGCTGTTGAGATGGGAAGAGTGATCGGGTACTGTCACAGACATCTTTCATGAAAAATCTTTTCTTAGGATTTTTCCTTGTGAGAAGCTGCAGTTTCAGCAACCAAAGTAAACAATGGTTATCTGCTGCTGTGGAATGCAACAGGTAGACCCGTGATTGGTCTCCTGTGGGTGTTTGGATTTCTTGACCACTCATGGCAGAGCTGGTTCTTGCTCTGTCTGAGACACAGATCTTTGTTATTCATGCTTTTCTAAGCTTAGCTAGCTGCTGAAGAAACCTTTTCCTTTCTATTTCTTTTTAGTATAGTCTAATGTAACATATATCATAAAATAATAAATCAAGCCTTCTGATCATGGAGTCAACATTCTCATCTCTTCTTCATCCTGAAAACCCTTGTGACCACAGTCACAGGGTACCACACTAAAGTACCCCACAGATATATTTCTGTCCTGCTGGGAACATTTAGAATCATGCATCTTGTGTCTGCTCTGTCCTGGAACGTGGCCAAAGAGCAAAGGTGCAATGGTGGTTTACAAAAATAAATCACAAAGTGTAGATAAACATTTCACTCTCCTCTTGGGAAAGGTGATGCTTCACCTTGTGGGGTTTCTAAGATGGCACCACAGAGGGAGGGAGGTGACCCTCTGGTGACCTCCTGATGGTCACTAAGGGAAGATGAACATCTCTGGACACTCCAAGGGCTCTGCACCTTGCTGGAGAAATGAACAGCTTCTCTGGGCAGCACAAGCTCCTGTCCCAGTGATGTCAAGGGCAAAACAAAAGCCTGTTTGTTTCCCTGCCTTTGCAATTTCAGGTATTTCTCAATACCTCAAAACTGATTTTATATCTTGTACAAATTCGAATTTTATTTTTAGCTTACAAAGTTATACTTAGGTAGTCAGAGATGTTAATAATTGATGATTTGTCTAATAAATCTGCAGTGTCCTGAGCTGTGTGACACCTGCTTGTCACTCAGGGTTGGGGTTTTTGTTATTCAGTCTTTATGAGGCTGACAGTTTGAAGAAGTCCAGAAGTTCTATTTGGGAACTGCAATAAGCCTAAACTAAAAGGCTGCATGGAAATAAGTACCTTCAAGAAATTTTTGTATGCTCAAATTATTTTTCCACCAGTGAGGGCAATTAATTTCAAAGAAGACAGGAGATATGCAGCATTCTGTAGAAATTAATAGCAACTTCAGTTCCTCATGTGTTTTGAAATATGTGAAGTCCTTTGAAAGTAATATGTAAGTGAATTGCATAAGCAGATGAATATTTGCTTAAAGTCACTTTCCCTGTACTTTCTGATCCTCTAAGAATGCAGAATGGCCCAAGTAATTGAGTATTTTACATGATTGTATCTCTCTAGTTGGAGAAGAAAAGAGCAGTCTCTGAAGTAGTTACATAATATGGAATATGGCCTGCCCTGTCTCAAGAACAAAGATGACCTTTCTTCTTTTTTGTATCCCTGGGATGGTCTCCCAGGGCCTGTTAGTGAAATATCAGCAATTTTATAAAAGTTACTTCCTTCCTTCATTATTCCATGTGAGCACTGTGCTGCCTTAATGGCCCTGCAATGAGGTTATTTTCAGAAAACTGTGGTGTTTTTTATTTTAAAGAATAATTTTAATGTAAAAGGTCTCCTTGGGAATAGCTTCAGGTTTAATTTGGGTAAGTAGCAGTGTGATTCAAGCAAAATACTGCAATGCAAACCTGTATTATTAAGAAGGCAAGTAAAACATGAAGCACGTAGGTGTGGTTGTGTCTCACTTCAGACATGACTGGACATGCAGTTTTTCCAATGTTTTCCAAAAAAAGTATAACAAGAAACCAAATGAGTACCTTACAACAAAGCTGAGCCAGGCAGACAACCCAAAGCTGTTAGAGAGGCTTGGGTTAGGGTTATTATATAATATGTTAGCTGCATAAAATGAGGTGTGTGTTTCAGGTTTTGGTTGGTTGATTTGTCTTGTAAAAATAAAAATGAAGAACCACAAACAACAACAAAACCAAACTAACAACTAAACACCTTAAAAAAATGCTAGAACCCACAGAAATGTCGCCATGTATAATCTGTCAAGATTGCTTTGTTACTCCCCTAAATCCAGAAAAAGAGTTATGAGGCAGGAATGTCTAACTGGCAGCCTGAGGTCATGTGTATCCTTGTATAATAGGCATCGACCTCATCCAATGGGAACACCTTTCCTTTTTAAAAACAATAAGTTTCATGTGTTGATAGAGATGTTTGTAATCCTGGTGTCACTTATTTTGTGAGGAGCTTCCAGAAAATCCCAGCATTCTCAGAGCTATTTCTGTTGCAATAATTAAGATTTTGTTAACAGCCTAACAAGGTTTATTTTAATGCCCTTTGCATGTCCCCAGGGTGTCCCACAGGTTTGCACATCAGGCTGATTCCCTGTTAGCCTGTCTGGGAACACTGGGCTGCCCAAACCTCTGGGGCCACCACTGATGCAGGGAAATCATCTGAACAAGGGCTACCTTTGGCTTTTTCCAGCTGCTGCCAGCCCATGCCCACATCCTGCACTTTTCCACTCCCAGTTTCTTTGCCACCAAAGAACCTGCTCCCCACACACTGCTGTGAAATCCTGGATGGTGCTCTTCAACTCAGCAGAGTGTCAATTCCTTTTTCTTTCTTCTCCCAAATCCCTGGGACCACATTACTGCTTTCCTGTTTTCATGCTTGGATGCTCTGTTCTTGCAGAGCATCTGTGCCTTGAGCTCACAACCTGCTAGGGCCGACCTAATGTCCTGGAACTCTCTAATTGCAGCACAGGCAGAATTCTGGGATCATCTGGAAGGGCTAAAGGAGCTCCACTACTGCTCCTGTATTCCAAAGCCCTCCTTCTCTACTGCCTTATTCATTCAGAATCAACTTATGAACAATATTAGTTCTCCTCTTATTTGGTTGTAACTTTTTTTAAATATATATAATTTTATATATTTTTAATTATTGTAATTATTTGCTAAATATTACTAAAATATTTTAATGTTTGTTGTATTTAACAGTCTTGGAGGTCCAGACCTTGTACCAAGACAAGATCAAATAAAAGATACTTTTTCCTTATGTGACTACAGTGCCATTTCAAAAAAGACAAATGGCCTTGATCTAGTAGAAAATGCTTTATTTTAATATTTTCTAAATATAGGAAATACATCTTTATTTTAAGGGAAATATTTAAGACAATAATACTCTCCATTATGGAATTCCTGCCACTGAGCTCTGCAGTCTAGGAAATCTTGTTTTAAGATTCAAAATATTAG
Source organism: Agelaius tricolor (assembly GCF_023055355.1). Taxonomy (NCBI): domain Eukaryota; kingdom Metazoa; phylum Chordata; class Aves; order Passeriformes; family Icteridae; genus Agelaius; species Agelaius tricolor. The sequence continues at coordinate 4,185,141 of NW_027269278.1, read as the reverse complement.
CAACTTCCTTCAAAACAAAAACAGAGCAGAACAAGTTTGTTTTTTTTTTTTTTCTTCTTAATGAACATGCCTTGAAAACGGATAATAATCTAAATGTAAAATTTGATTCCAGTCCCTCCAGCTTCCCAGACTCTTGCCTTAATATGATAATGTCATAGTTTGGAGAGTCCTTGACCAGGAACCACCCAATAGATCACAAGATGCAGGTCTAGGAAGCTGTAAAGGAACATCCAGCTCAATGGCTTTATGTTAACTAATATGGGAGAAGAATTTGTTTATAAAACATACCATAATGATGTTTTCAAGATATATCTCCTAAAATATCTTGGAAGTTCTTTGGGCTGTGGGATGGCACAGCATCCACCAAGTGCTGGTTCTGTTCCTCAGCTCTCTAGAACTACAAGGACAGAAAATACCCTGCCTCCCAACAGGTCCTGGGGTGGCACTTCAGGGGAGGACTAGAACAAAGATGTCACTGCCAACCAAGATCCAAGAGGCTTTTCTGAACAGCTTCAGTAGCACAGTCCTGAGGCTGCTATTAAACCCAACAGCACTAATATGGAAAATACAGTGGAGGTGTGGGTTGTAATGCTTCTAATCATCACCTTTTCCCTGTGTGTGTTGTTAGATATGTACTGATGCTCCCACACACTCTGTATTGCAGTGACTAATCATAAAAATAAGAGACTATAAGACTGCTCAGGTGATGCAAACTCTGAATACCAGAGGCATAACAGATTCTATTTCTCTGGCAGTCTCATTGATCAAGTTTGCTTTTATATGCATGTGATTCTGCTTTTTGTTTGTTTCCTGCTAGAATTGCAATTCCCTACCATGTATCTACACTCATGATTTCTGTTTGCCCTGTCCAGGAGAAGGTGTTGGTACCCTGTCTCCTTAGCAAGGCAATCTATTTGAATGAAATCCTAGCTTAGAGATGAGGAAAAATAAATCTCTGCAGAGAGCCTTGAATATTTTGGCAGTACAGCAGCACAAAGAAGGGTCCTTTTGGCACACGGTCATCATCCTCAGGAGTTCAGATGGTCAGATGATGTGGCACCACAAAATATTTTCATAATCATGTTTGGAAAATGGTTGAAAACTGTTTGAAGCCCAGTTTGTGTTGGGGAAGACCTGTTGTAGCACAGTGCTCTTTCATCAATACTCACCCATTTTTCTGAGGATGGGTTATGTTTGGGGTTTTTTGGGGGGAGCAAGTTTTAATTTCAGAATAAGGATTTTTTTTTTTGTCTCAGGGATTTAATGCCTGGGGAGAAGAGGGGCTGACTTTTACCATCCTGGCACATTTTCCAAACAGCCAAGAACAGGAGTTTATCTTGTTCTATGGTGGTTTTAGGATTCAGAGGCTCCTGGATTGCAGTGACTGAGCAACCAAGGGCCAGTCACACCCCTGATGGAGCCTAAGCCAGGGAATTCTGGAATTCTTTACCTTTTATGGGCTTTTAACTGGTTTGTCTTTTTCTCATCAAAAAAAAAAAAATGGAAGAAAAAACAAGAACTAAAATAATCCCTGATTTAGTTATTCAAAGAAATTTCAACTCTCATCTTCATTCTACTTGTATTGTAAGTATTTAATGAATCCAGCCCTTGGGCTGGTGCTAAGTTATTAAAGGAATATTCTTTATTCCTTACTCTGCCAGAGCCCAGGGATGTGTTAGAGTCTCTCTCAAAAATACAGATTAGCATATGCACAAATAATTGATGCAGACAATGCAATTTGGGAAATTTCTATCTGTATCTTATTAGAGCATCAAGATTCCCTGTTTATGTTACATTATAATTGAAATTCAACCAACTGGGCCATGTGACATCCCTTGAGGAGAGCCACACCTGAGAGAATGCATAATTGGCTATAGGCCATGGATTGTGTCCATTACCAGGACATTCTGTAATTTTTGGAGGTTTATTCTTTCATCTTTATACATGTGTTTCCACAGGGTTTTCTTTCATGGAGAATTCCCCATGCTTTCCATTAAGCAACCTGCCCAAGATACTGTGTGAAAGGCTCTCTTTAGAAAGATTTGGGGTTTTGCTATGAATTTTTTGGTTTTGCCCATTTCTCTGCTAACCAGGCTCCAAGATTTTTTGCAAGCTTAAAAGTGGAGCCCACTGTTACAAAACAATTAAAAAACTTAATAAAAGCCCCTACTGGATGTCATCTAAATATGAAAAATATTTCAGATGCAAATTAAAACTGTTCTAACAGTTGCTAGTTGCTATTAATCAATCCTAAACAAACACTGTGGGTAGACTGGTAACTGCAATGGATGTAATTAGTTAGAAAATTATTTTTATTGGGCCCTATTTTGTCCATAAGATCAATTTAAAAGAAGGAAGTTTCTGCAGTGAAACGACTTTCAACAGTTTTAAGCAGAACTATTATGATAATGTTTTGTTTTAGCCATTCACAAATATATTTTATTAGTCTCATCTCTGATCAAGTAGTTGAAATCTAATTTAATTTTTCTGTCTTCAGTAAGTGCAGCTGAAAAAGAACAAAATCAAATAGAGTGGTATAGTTCTGGGAATACAGGAGGTGGCTCTGTTTTAAGGAAGTGAATCATCATCCAAGGCATTAGTCTTCACATTGTGTAAATTTAAAGAACATGGCTTAGCAATAAAAGCTGCTACTGCACTTGGAGGAGCTTGGATTGCTCAGTTCTGCTCTTTTTGACCCCAGGGTTGCTCTCCCTTGCTCTGTTCTGCTCTGCACTCTCCTGTTGCAGCCCTGGCTCGGTTGGTTCCTGCTGTTATTTATTGCGCCTCAGGGCAGGGAACGATTCCCCCAGCCCCTCTGTCACCTCCTGCAAGTTCCCAAGCTGGTTTCCAGTCCTTTCAAATAGAAGAGATTGGCCAATCTTTGTACAGTAAATAAGCCATGGGTGCTATTTGTAACCTGATTCCTTGCCTGTTCTTAGTGTGCAGTTCCAGTGTTTCTCATCATCCCTAACTGGGAATGAGTGCACTGGGACACTGGGCAGCACCAGCCATGCTCTGCCAATCTGCTTTAGTGGCACCAGGGCAGTGCAGCAGCACTGGGATAAGAAATCAGGGAAAGGAGCAGCCTGAGAGCCCCAGGCCACTGCAGTGTCTCAGTGCACATCCCATGGGCCAGGGCAGGAAGGTCCTTCTGGCCTGGGGGACCGGGCTCAGGTGATTGTGGGGAGGCAGAGGAGGAGGAGGGAAAAGCTGCATGGATCCCTGCAGGCAAAGGATGGGAGATTTCATCTGCTGGAGCAGAGCTGGGGTCAGGAGTGTGGCAGCAGTGCTTAGTGAGGAGGTGAAACAGATCCTTTTTCTTCTCTTTGATAACTGGGCTCTGAACTAGTTCACTTTCCAAGCAGTGATTGCTCATTCCAGATCACAGCACCATAGAAGAATCACAGAATATTCTGGGTTGGAAGGGACTCACTGGGATCATTGAGTTCAACCCTTTAGGGAATGGCCCATGCAGGTATTAAAACCACAACCTGGGCATTATTAGCACCATGCTCTGACCAGCTGAACTCAACTCAGTGCTTTCTGACCTCACTGATTATTGTTATTCATAATTTATTGGTAAATATGCTTTGAAGATGAACATAAAGGTAATATTACAGGAAAAGTTAATGCTACAGGAAAAGTAATAAATTACACAACTGTGTTTGAACACAGACTTCAGCAGAAGTTAAATCAATTACAGTGGAGTGTTCACATCAACCAGAGACAGTAGCAGAAATTCTGGGGTGGATTTATGACACAAAACCAGCCAAACTACAAAACCCAGCAGCAGAAAAAACATTGCAGAGAATGAAAAATTTTCTTTTTTGGAATATTGCTGGAAAATCAGTACAATGTTAAAAAAAACTGTAAAAAATACCCAAAAAAAACCAAGTATGGCAAAGTGCATACTCCATGAAAATCAAGCTACTTTTATGTCCTAACATGAACCATTATTTATTGCTTTTATCTATGCATGGTCTTGAATGAAATAATACTGAAATTGTTGTGCTGGTCTAACTTGTAACAAATCTTAAAATTGCACAGAGCAGCTGCAGTTACTCTCTCCTTGTGCTACAAAATTGTTCTGTATTATTCTACCTGGTAGTCTGCTGCTTTTGTAGTTGTGCATCCTTTTAGCTAAATCCTGTGACTGTAAAGGAAATGGTAGGACAGGCTAAAAGAGCCCAGCATGTTGTCAGTCAGAAATCCAAGGCTGGCAGTGAGATGCTGGAGCAGGATGCTGTTCAGTCAGCTAAAAAACACAAGGAGACAGAACCAATGAAAGGAAAACTGGAGAATGAAAATCTCAGAGCCACCAAGAGTCGATGAATGTTGCTGTAAGTGAATTATCAGCACCATGTGCTCATTGGCAGGCTCCAGGTCTGTATGGATTGGGAGCTATTCCCCATTTCACACGTGATGGATGCTCAGGGTTGTTGCATAGCAGCCTGTCCTAATGTTTATGTATTTGTGCCTTTCCAGCTCCAAACACTACATTTTAGGACTGCACATGCATTGGCAGGGACATCTATTTCTGGAGAGAAACAGAACTACTGCATTAGCAATTCACTTGAAATTCTGCTTATTTTTCCTTTCAGACTGCTATTGTTTAGTATTTGCATAATATGATCAAGATGTTTGTCTCAATCTCTACATATGCCACAGTTCCCAAAGTTTAATGGGGTTTTCTGAGGAACTGTAGCTTCGAGCTACTGTGGTTCTTTGTGGCATCACTGAGCATCTTCCATACTTGTTTTCATGTTGCTCTTTAGCTCATGACAAGGAACAGCTGAGATGACTCAATGATTCTCTGAAGACAGTATTTTTGGAGATACTCTCAAGAACAGACTTGTGGTACAACATAAATATTGATGTTTTTTAACACTTGATTAAAATAGGTGATTGGTTAGTTTTTCTTTGGTCACACTCAAGATGACATGTTTCTCACTTTTCTTCCAGAAAGGTGTTTGTACTTATTTCTCAACAAAAAAAAACCCAACCAAAACAGAACTCTTTGGCCCAATGAAATTCTTGGTCATTCTCTTTATGTGTGTTATTTTTACAATTACTCTTTCTAAAATGCAATGAAGTTTGAAACTTCTGGCTTATCCTAAAAGGGAGTTCAGAATTAAATCTAATCTATGATTGCTGCAAACACCACAAGAATGCTGGGTTGTTTGAATCAGTTTCTTTGCCCCATACAGAAGGCCATGTGTTAATCAAACATGAACCATCATTAGTGTGGGGTCACAGCTGTGAGGATGCTGCAGATCCCCCTTACCTCCCCCTGCTTGTGAGGGTGAGCAAAATGAGCCTGTCCATGTGGTTTTGTGTTTACACTCAGGCTCTGTGCTGGTAAAGTGCTCTATTAATGAGGGTAAATGCTACTTAAGTGCCTACATTAAATAAATATCCCCCTGAGTCCTTCCAGAAGTGCATCTGCATGAGGATTGCCTACCCTGCAGCCACTGAAATCCTTCTACTGGATTAGATCAAAATGTAGCCTCATTCCATGTTATTTCTGTTGTTTTCCCAGTGCTTTTGCCTCATCCTTGTGCTGCTGCTCTATTTGAAGTTACTACGGCAACCTGTCACCATCTGCTATTATAAAGTGTGCTGGGCTTAGTTGCTAGGTGTTGAAGTTTGTCATCTTACTCATATGATCCTGATGTTCCTCAGCTGTTTCTTTTCCTGTACATGTTGCATCCACAGCTAATCTGCACTTTTTCAGCAATGCAAGAGATTCCACAGCTTCCTGCTTGACCTTAGGAAGCCCTGTTTGTTTTACAGAATTAGTCTGCAATTCTTTTTGGTGTACTTGGTGTATACTCCAGTAAAACAACATCTCTTTCACCTTACCCACTACTTTGCAGTGTTTATACTAAAGACAGCACTTTATTTCATTTATATGTGGTATTAATTATGGGGGGGGGGGGGTTAAGTGGACAGAGAATTTGAATGTTTCCTGGACATTTTCTCCTCTGTTTCATTTTCATCTGACACCTATTTAGTCATGTTCCTGCTCCTTACAGCAGTGCAGCCTTCATACTATCAATTACCCTATTTCGTTACACATTTTTTTTAAGTCTGACAAGAAATTGTATCATTTTAAAAATAGAATTCAGTGCTGTTTCTGTTTTGGATTTTTTTGTGCTCATAAGGAAATTAATGTATAGAAGTTGGGAAATATTTCATTAGAGCTCTTTACAGTCATGCAGAATTGTTTCTGGGTTTTTTTTCTGTTCATATTGTCTCAGCATTAAAGTGTTTACTTTGATACATTTATTTTTTATACATTTGACCTAGTTCTAATCAATGTTTTCTGCTGTAATTCACTGGCTAAATCCTAACAAGCTTGAGCACAGCTGAAATGATTTGCTAGGATTCTACCTGAACTTCACCTTGTCTGCCACAACCTTTTCTATCCTATTCTATTCTAACCTATTCTAACTGTTCAATCCCTAGGAACAACATTTGACTTAATGAAATCAGCTTATTAATAGACTCTTGCATGATTCTGAGTTTCTTCTGCCCATCCTGTGAGCACACAGGCTGTGGCCAGGCACAAGAGCTGGTTTTGTGCAGAACTTACTGTTCACAGGCAGTTTGTGCTCTTTGCACACTCCAGTAAGAGGCACTTAAACCCCAGAGGAGAATTTCAGCGAATGCAGAGAGGAGTTTGCAGCTTTGATCAGAGCTGTGGAGAGCCCTGAGTTACCCTTCAGTCCTGCCAGGGAGAGTGGCAGTGCTGGGGTGCAGGGGCACTTCAGAGACCTGAGGCTGCCTCTGAGAAGTGAATATTCATTGCTGCCATTTGGGGGTTAGGAGGGAGGGGCAAGCTTTAAACCTATAAAGATGTAGCAGATGATTTCTGATAGTTGAGGTTGCTGGCAAGAAAATGATTAAAGATCAAACAGTATTTGTATTTCCCTGCTTTACAGCTAAATGGAAAGGATGGAGGAAGTTTTTGCAGCAAACCATCTTTACTGAGACCTTTTTTATTATCATTCAGTCCAACTGATGTGAATTTGACAGGTTTGATGTGAGGTCCTGGCTAGCAAGATGTGATCTTTCCTTATGGCTCTTTTCAAGGCATATCATCTGTTCAATTTAAAATCCCCATACCCAGTCACTAAGGCATTTGTGCTGTACCACAATCACAGACATAGCTAGACACATTTTTTGAAGTTGGTTTTAACAAAAGAAAGAACCTCCTTAAAGACTTTTTACCCTTAAGCATCATAATACATCCATGCAATGCTTGTGAAGAAATGCTGCTTATTTCAAGCAGTGATTATTTAACTTGAGTCACATTCAGTGGTGAATGTGTAACTACTAAAAATACGAGCTGCCTTTCGTGTCAATTCTCTAACTTCTGCTGGTAATCTTTTTTCAAAATCAAGATACGAGAAGAAAACCCCCACACAATTTCAGTACCAAATCCTTTGCAATTCATTATTCCTTTCAGCTATGCATTTAACACCACAGCAAGGATTTTTCTGCTCCAGAACTGTAAAAGTGAAGTACTACTGCAGGAAATCCAGCATTTCTTTTAGAAGAGCATCAGTACCCGAGAACACACGATTTCTTACCTGAAAGCTTTTGGTTTACCTGCAGAAAATGAATCTTCTTAGCCTTAAAAAGTAGGCAAGGCTCTCACTAGCACTAAGGTTACTCCACAAGAAGGTACGAGAGGTCCTTTAGGTTGTAATTTCACTCTTTGTATGCAAGAGGTGCGCTGGGTCTGCTCGCGTAGGAATAAATAAATAAAGCCCAGCAGCTCGGAGCGGAGAGCAGCTCGTGGAGGGAAGCACAAGACCTCTAGTGGTGACAGGCAGAGCTGAGCAGGGACTGCTCCTGCCCTGGAATGGGGACAAAATGGTTGGGTGCCACTCCGGTGTGGGGACACAGCGAGCCCGAGTGGCACCGAGCGGCACCGGCGCCGGGCAGCCCCAGGCCAGGGCAATGAAAGGATTCAGGGACATCTAGGAAATGATTCTGCCTGCTCTGCAATTCTGTCATGAAAATAAAATCAAAGCACGGAAAGCAGGCTTGGTTTTAAGCCAAGAATTAAAACTTCAGCGAATTAAAAGGAATCAGTGAGGAGGAATCATCATAGTCTTAAAGGAAAAGTGTGAATTATTAAACTCACTATTGTTGCTTGGGAAAGAAATGTCTTTGTGACTTTCAGTAACTTACACTGAAAAGTCAGTATAAAACTCAGGGCTGGAAATCATGTTGTGTCTTTCAGCATTTTGACTTTAGGAATTGAGAAAGACTAAATTCTTCTTTTTGAGGAAGTTTGAAAGAAGTTTTGAGATGTCAAGGTCATAATGTTCTATAGAGGTTTGTTTAAACACCTGCAGAATGTGAAAAATGGCATTTCTTGCACTATTTCTTCCTTGCACTATTTCTTCCTTGCACTATTCTTCCTTGTGCTATTTCTTCCTTGCACTATTTCTTCCTGTGAATAATAGAATTATTTAAAAATATTTTGATTCTAACATATTTTCTTCCCATGAATTCCTAACAGAAGCAATTTTGTTTTTATAATGAAATCAAACCATGAAAAGCAGGCTTGGTTTTAAGCCAAGAATTAAAACTTCAGCAAATTAAAAGGAATCAGTGAGGAGGAATCATCATAGTCTTAAAGGAAAAGTGCGAATTATTAAACTCACTATTGTTGCTTGGGAAAGAAATGTCTTTGTGACTTCCAGTAACTTACATGATTTCCAGCCCTGAGTTTTCACTGTATCTTTCAGCATTTTGACTTTAGGAATTGAGAAAGACTAAATTCTTCTTTTTGAGGAAGTTTGAAAGAAGTTTTGAGATGTCAAGTTCATAATGTTCTATAGAGGTTTGAGAGTTCTCTAATAGCTGTTTAAACAGCTGCAGAATGTGAAAAATGGCATTTCTTGCACTATTTCTTCCTGTGAATATTAGATTTATATAAAATTTTTGATTCTAACATATTTTCTTCCCATGAATTCCTAATAGAAGAATCCTAGGGGACATCTCATGCCTTTTAGGAGTCTTAAGGTGATAGTGAGTTGTACTTTATATAAGAGGTTTGTTTGTCACAATGTGGTGTCTCATTAATGATGCAGCTTTCTCACGAGAGCCTGTCCCTTGCCAAGGCAGCTTCTGAATAATCCTTTTGGAGTTCTTAGTTTGTTTCTTTCATCTGGGCTGGCAAAAGCTTGAATATTATTTCTTTTTACATACATAAAGGGATTTTTCAGGCATTTCACATGCTTCAACTTTAGAAAGAGTACAGTCCAATATCTTCAGTAATCCAGATGTGTTGATTCTGCCTGCTTTGCTTTCAGAGTCACTTTGTGGCGTGCATGACAGCGATCCTGAACCAGATGAATGATCAGCATTATTCAGTGTACATTGAAACTTTCCAGACAAATTCTGAACTAGTGGTGAGTACTAAGTGGTCACAGAGTTGGTAGTTACAGCATTTGATTTCCTATGAAAAGATCTGTAGTTTTTTTTTGGAGTTTCTTGTCTGACTCTTCCTAGAATGAGTTCTGTTGCTGTACATTTTTTGCCTCTGTATTATTGCAATGCCTCCCTCTTCTAATGGTGGCACTGGACAACACTGTAATCAGAAATTTGGAAGGAAACAAAATTTCTCTCTTGAGAAATTTGTCACCTATCACTGAGGTGGTAATACAATGACCCAGAATAAGTAATGGGATCTTTGTGCTGTACTCTTTTGAGAAAGGGGAAAAGAAAAAGAATAAACTCACAACAAAACAACAGCAAAATTTATCCTCAACTATTTGAACATTCCCTCCACACTTCACACCCAGTGATCCATTTCCATTTTCACAATTGTGTCTACTCCTCGTGCAAATAACATTGTAAGTTAAATGCAATAAATGCAACAAATGCCCTATTCTTGTAGTGCATCCTTTTATTGCGATTTTTTCTGCCATAATTTAATGGTACCAGAAGGTTTCCATAGTCTTATGTGTGTCCTTTCACATTGCTGTTCCAGCTGTCAGGTAAGCCAGGGTAGTGGCAGAGGTTTGGATTCTATTTACTGTTAGTCCAGGAAGGCAATATCTGCACTTGTCAAGAACTGACCACTTTCCTTCCTTCCTTAAAGCCAGATTGGTGCCATAACTGAAATTTTAAATATGGACTAAATGGAGTAAAAAATGAAAAAATCCTGTATTTTTCAAGCCTATTCCTTCTTATGCATAGACTAATTCATAAAAAATACCAAATTTTACTCAGAAGTACTACAACTTTTTCTTCCCATTCATTTATGCCTTCTATTTTCTGAAGAGCCCTGTATGATGACTTTAATGTAATGGCTTTTAGCTTCCACTTGGAATCTGAGACTGCTGTTCTACAGGACTTTGGCTCCAATCTCAGATTTACTGAGATATCACCAGGAGTTCTTCTCTTGACTTCACTGAGAGCAAAATGGAACTCCCCGTCTTGGCTCCTTAATCCCACAGAAACACTTCCAAGTGTGTGTTCCACTGCCCCAGCCTGACTGCATTTTGTTGTTCCAGGACTTCTTGATGGAAACATTCATAATGTTCAAAGATCTCATTGGGAAGAACGTGTACCCCTCAGACTGGATGGCCATGAGCATGGTGCAGAACAGGTAAGGAGGGAGGAGCACACAGCTCCTGCTCTCTGGGACTCCTCTCACACCCTGCAAAACACTTTCAGTGCAGTCTAGGATTAATCATTCCAGTCTGAGGAATGCCAAGAAGGTCATCTGAAACAATCCATTAAACAGCTTCTTGTCTGTGCTTTAAGTCCACTTAAAATGGAAAGGGAAAATTACCTACATTTTTAATCTATTTGGATGTTACCTTTACTGCTGAACTTATTCTGGCTTCTTGTTTTCAAAGAAACAATTTGAGTTGAGATGCTGGATTGTGTTATGAAGTGAATGCATTTTTTAAGCAAGATTTCTGCTGGCAGTCACCTGTACTATCTTTATTTTGGTTTTGTAGAGATGGTGGTACCACTGTTTTCTAGAAGTTGCAGAGAGACAGGTCTAAGAGTTGAGTGTCAAAATTGCAAAGGTTTGAATGAACTTAGACCACAGATGCTGTTTATTGAATGTCACAGTTACACAATTCTTCCACTTATATAAAAAGAAAGGACTGAGAATACTCAATAAAGTTGGTCATCTCCTGCAAGTGCTCAGTCTTGAGGAAAAGATTTGTCAATAAAATTTACAGTTTTGTGATATCAGATTTTGATATTGGATACATTTAAATCTAGGATTTGAATGGAATTATGTTAAATTAAAGGTTTGTTGGGGCATTTTTTACATTCTGTGATTCAAAAGTGAAGATCATGTTCCAGATGGTTCCAGTCAGGTGCCCAAACCTCTCTTTGTCACTCATGGGCCTTAATGACCATGCAGAGGGATCCCTAACCCCTCCTCTGAGGGGGCAGGTACAGATCTGCTGGTGGATGTGTAAATCCAGGTAATATTTTGTACATTCCAGGAGTTTCATCCCTCTTGGCTTTTTTGTCTGAGCCAGTCTTTGGCCTCTCAGGTAAACTCTGACTCTTTGCCCATTCTTATGTTGCTGCTGTTGTGATTGTAATTAGTTTTGATGTAGCAAGGGTTACTCTAAAAAAGAACAGTTTAGTAGTAAACTGCCTACAATCATCTGGCACATGTCAGCACATCAAACATTTAATATGTAAAACAGGTTCTCTTACCTAGAAAATGCTGTTGACACCTGCATTGTGCATATCCACAAGTATAGGATTATTTTATTCTGTGGAGGTGGGAAGTGCCTGTCCTTGGTCAAAGAATGTCTTTGGGACTTGGGGCTTCACCTGGTGGTGTCTGCATTGTGTCAGGTCCTGACAGGAAAAATTGCTTTGAGGGACTGTATTTGTGTTCATGTGCCTCCTAATGACTCTGAACTCTCTGGACAAGTTGTTCCAGGCAGGTTTTGTGCTCTAAGCTTTATCCTGTGTGAAGAAATAAGTCAGCATTAAAAAAATATTGTTTAGAAGCTATTTAATAGTTCTCTTGTAAACACATTGCTTACCTAAAATGATTTGGCACTGTTTATGTTCCTTTATTATGTTGCTGTTCTCTGGAATGCATAAGGAAATGAGTTATTGATCTTACTTTATGTCTTAATTTTATGTTATATCAACAACTGAGAGGAAGGATTTTATCAGTCTTTATAGAATTTATAGAATTTTGGGGGTTTTTTTTCTTTGTTTGGGTTTTGGGGTGGTTTTTTTGTTTGTTTTTTTTTTTTTTTTTTTGTTTTTTGTTTTTTTTTTTTTTTTAGGGAATGGTTGTTCTACAAAATAAATAGAAGACTAATTTAGTTTTCTAGATTTGTCTTGTTAACATTGTTTACCACAAACCAGAGGAGTAGCTGAGAAAGAGTCACAGGGGATCAGGCTTAGGTCTCTTATAATAACACCGAGAGAAGAAAAGACAATTAAAACCCCAACAAACCAAACACAAAAAATACCAGCACAGTGCAAGCTCTGCATTCTCTATTCCCCTGTTATGAACAGGAGCTCCATGCAGGCTTTTTACTCCCTGAGAAGGTGTTTTGCCTCGAGTCTCCCCTTTCTGCATGTGCAAAGAGCCTGGTAGGGTGTGGGGCACACCTGTGCTGTCACCTAGGCAGTGGCAGGGTGCAGCTGGTGGCACTTGTGTCCTCAGGGAGTGCAGCACAGCCTGGCAGCCCCCTCCATGATCCCGTGTGTTTTGTGGCTTGCAAGGAAAGTGGGAATTGGAGGAGTTTTGCTGTAGGAGGGACTGCAGCACAGAGATGTGAAATCTGTACATTTACAGAGAACAGAGCAGAGGGAAGAGCATCACCAGCACTGCAGGTCTGGTCCTGTTTGCTGAGCAAGACAATTCCTGTTTTATGGAAGTAAAACCAGGCAGTGCCTGAATGATATCAGGGAGATTTCAGCTAAAAGTTTGATGTCTGGCATAGATGGGGGCACAGAATGAGAGAATGACTTCTTACAGGGTCCAGAGGAAAGGAGAATGGACACATTCTTGTCCAGGAGAAATTGTGGTGGGGGAATTGGAAGAATTGGAGTAGAAACTCAACTGACTAAACTTGCTGATCCAGCTTTGTCTGTGTCAGGATGGAATGATTTAAATCAAATTACTTTAAATCACTGTGATAAACAAAGTGCTCTTTGCTTCCCAAGCCTGCTCAGCCCAAAGCACTTCTGAGGGAGGCACAGGCTGTGTGTGACAGGCAGTATTCAATGAGCAACAGAGAATTAAAATGGGGAAAGAAATAATGAAATCATTAAATACCTTTTCTTTTTCCTGTATTCCCCCCCTTCCACTAACAGCAAGATGGAAAGAACAGAACACTTTGTTATGGCATGCTAGGTAGGGCAGAACACTTTGGGAAACAGTCACATCATCATTGAGGTCATGAGGATATAATATCTGAGTTGTTTTTGTGATCCTCCATGGTGGATTTAATTAACTTTTGTTCTAATTAAAGTTGCTTACTGTGTTCTTCTTATTAGTTACTACTGCTTGTATGTGCACTTTATTCCACTCATGACACTTAGATATTGGCTATTAACTTATTAAAAGCAGTAATTCCTAAGTACATGGCATTTGTGGGGAAATGCTTGGCTGGTTTAGGCAATACCATATAGTCTGTTTATCTTCCAGCTGTTCATAATTTTAATTTAGAGAGATATAATTTCTCCCAGGAAATTCATGTACTTTATTGTCAACATGAAATGCATGGGGAGTGAGATTTGCTGAGTAAAAGGAACAGTTAGGAGGGTTAGCAACTACAGGGAAAGTGCTCACATCCCTTCCCTTGTCCTCTGGGCTTTGAAATGGTAATTCCTCACTGGGAGTCTGAAAGAATTTGATCTTATCATAATTAGTGCCTAGGATCAGTTTGGTTGGTGTCAGGTCTGCAGTGGCTTAGTGAGCACTTTGATTGTTTGCATGTACATTTGGGTTGGGTTTTGAGCCTTGCCCACATTATTTTAAGGTATTTAGAAATAAATGGAAACAGGGTTTCACCAGCACATTTCAAGGTCAGATCCTACTCTCTGAAAAAAGTCCTGCACGATAACACTGAAGAATATTTTCTAACACCAGTAGTTTGGCTTTTTCTAAAATATGTTTTCATTACCTGTGTATCTGAGTGTTTTCAGACATCTGTCAGAGTCAAGTCTTCCCCAGTGCTTTTTAAGTCTAACTTGAAAGGTTCAGCACTGCAGGTATTTGGCAAAAGAGTTGGAATTGTTGTCAATTTTCTTTCATTATAGATACTAAAAATAGCTGCTTTCTTGCTGATGAACTGCTTTGGAGCAGCCTCCAGACGTGGCTCTCATGGAGCTCACCCTTGGAGCTCTGTTATTAATGCAGGCAAAGCTCCCTGTGCCTCCCCATGGGTGTCACCTGCAGCCCCAGGCACTCAGCATCCTCAGCCTGCCAGGGCTGGGCTCTCTCAGGTATCCACTCCTGGCCAGGCAGAAATTCCTCCTTGGTGCCCAGAGAGGGACTGCTGGGACTTCTGCTCAAGAGAGGACACCAGGAATTCCACGCCTGGTTTTGCTGTTTTTTGTGTTTTTCTTTTCATAGATGACCAGAGAATGGCTCTGTGGCTCCTGAAAAACTTGTTTTCCACTTATGTATGCATGGTCCTGGACACAACCTTGGAATAAGTGTTCAAGGCCAGGTTAGACAGGGCTTGGAGCAACCTGCCTCAAGGAAAGGTGTCCCTGCCATGGCAGGGGGTGGAATGAAATGAGCTTTAAGGCCCCTCCAACCCAAACCAACCTGGGATTCAATGAACTCAAGCTGAAAGGGAGAAAACCCTCAAATTAATTAAAATATTTGAGCTGCTTCTCAGTCTTCCATTTATCTGTTGGTGGGAACAAAACTTATATTTTTAAAAAACAAACAAACAAACAACTTATACCAACCCCCAAATGAATAGTTTAGGTTAGTTTTACCCTGGAAGCTGATTCATTTATGTATCTAAGGTTGGATGACAGTGTTATGGTTTATTTTGTGCAAATAAGGCAGAATTTAGAAGGCTGATCTGCTGCATACAAGTAACTCTTTTCTTTGATCTTGTTTTTCTCTGCAACTTTTGACTGATTTAAACATTTTCTTATAGAAATGCTGTTGTTTTTAGAAGGGCTTGAATTTTCAGGGGAGCAGAATACATTTATACACAGACTTATGGCACATTGCAGAACTTTGTAATTTTAATGTAAGAAAAAATATTTTGAGCAACAAGCATAAATGTCTAACAAAAATAGAAAAGGGTAAACAACATGTGCAAAGGGTATTATAACATGTGCAAACAAATGTTACTGTTTAGTCATTGATTTAATTGTGTACAGTGATAGGATGTGTCCTTGGACAGTTTGGCTTTGTTATGAGACTAAAAATGTCCTTGTTGAAATGCAGTTTACCTGTTAATATAAAGTTCCTTTCAGAGGGAAATTTATTTTTGTTGTTGTTTCCCATGCTGAGGTATTTGGTACATAATGCCTCAGTGTTCTCAAATTTGTGTCTCCTGTCCATTTGTCATGGTTTGACACTGGCACAATGCCAGTGTCCCCATGAAAATATATTCTCCCTGTGTCTGCTGTGAGATGTGACCAGAAATAGAGCAAAGCAGGCTCCAATTTAGGAATAAAGGAAAGAACTTTATTAACTTACAATATGAAAAAAAGAAAATACAGAACTCAGAATGAAAACCTTCCAAAAACATTCCTCCTCCTCCCCCTCAATTTCCACCACCACATGAAATAGAACCTTAGATTCTCAATCCAATTCCCACTCCTCAGATAATTGACTCTCAGTCCATCACCACCCTTCAGATAATCAACTCTCATTCATCAAGGAGAGAGGAGTCCCTCTTGTGCCATGGGCTTCCCCAGGAAACACAGTTGAGCCCTCGTGTGTTCCCATGTCACTCGTGGCACCGCCCAGAGATCATTGCCATCGTGACCTCTTCCTTCCATGCCCAGGGCTCTCACCACTGCACATGCACCAGGGCTGCTGCTAGGGTTCCCCTTTTAAGGATGCTTTGCTCAGTTCCAACAAAAAGCAACAGTCTCTCACTTTCAGGACACCTGTCCCTCCCAGATTCACCCCCTGGGGCTGAGGGGTCTCAAGATCAGAGATCTTTGTCAAACCATGACACCATTAAATCCAGCTTCTGTTTCCTCACTGTCTTTGTCAGTCTCTACAAAAGTCAATGTCTGTGATCAGGGAAATGACAATAAACAGTCCTGGGGCAGGGGTGATGCAGGTGAGAGCAGAGGCAGTAGTTTTGCTTTCCCTGTGGGCTGTGCTTTGCTCCCATGGAGGATTTCCCTTCCAGCTGGGGCTGATCCCTCTGTGCTCTGCTGGCAGCTCCCAGCCTGGCACAGAGTCACTGCCACCTGCCTGTGCCAATGTCACCCTGCCTTGCCATCACCTGCATGCTCCTAGCACAAAGATGCTTATTCTGCACCAGCTCTGTGTGTTGCTGGTTGTTCTCTGTGCCCTGGAATTATCTGCTTACCAGGTATTCAACACTTCATTACCTGCTGCTGCAGCAGATCCTCTGCTCAGCAAGGGCAGCACCTGCCCTGGTGGTCATGGAACAGAGTGGGTGCCTGCTGGCTTTAACTGCAGTCATTTATTTAATCTTTTATCTGAATGCAGAGAGAAAACGTGCAGGGAGATGTCCCATTCCCCCTCCCAGTGCAGAGTGTCTCATCTTTCCTGATATCAGCTGCTGGGATGCTCACACCCCCAGACTAAGAGAAAAGTCCTCAGTGGAGAGAATAACTCAACACAAAAAAAAAAAAACCAAAAAACAGAAAAAACCCAATCAACCAAACAAAAAAAGCTATCTCTATATTATATAATAATATAGAATCATTATATATTATATAATAATATATAATAATGATTATATATACATAACATATATATTTATACATATATATATACATATATATCTTGGTTATTTGATGTTCTCAGGAAGTCAGTGAAATAAATTGTTACTTTCCTAGATACAGCTTCCACTTGCAGATAGAAACCCCTAACCCCTTTGCTATGTGGCCTGTTATAAAAGATTTTCAAGTACTTTAATTTTAATAAAACATCTGGGGATTAAGACAACGAGGAGTATTTTGCCCTCTGTAGAATATATGTGCAAATGAGTAAAAGACATTGAAGAGATTACCCACACAAACTGTTCTTTGTCACTACAGAAAAGACTAAAAATTCAATACTCATAATTTTCATTAGTTGTAAGTGCAATTGAGCAATCCTTCTGTGTTCCCCATTCTGAGTAACTTTGACCAGAATTCATCTAATTAGAGATTTTCAGGAAATAAAATATATGCAATTTCCTTGTATTTAACATTATTTTGAAGAGTTAATTTTCATTTTTTTTTACCAGAAGCATCACAAAATAACCCTGCTGGTGTATTATGCATTTGCTGCATAATCATCTCTTTTAAAATTCATAGTCTGCTGGTTCAATGCAACAAAAATCAGTGGAAAAACTGAGAAGTAATTTTGCAATATCAACTCAAACTTCTTTCAAAAGTGAAGGCTGTGGGTGTTAATTACTGTGTGACATCCTGACACAACCATGTTAAGACATTGCATTCATCTTTAAGAACAGGGTTTCAGCTTTGTGTCTGATTCCCGTTCTTGATTAGCACTAAAGACAGCATGTGATTGTTAATTTTTTCATTAATTCAGAATATTTCTACTATGCAAAAAAATGTCTGGAATGCACAGAAAAGCAGAGGAGACAGAAGTGAGAAGGAAGTCACAATATAAGCAAAATTAGTGAAAGTAATGAAGTACTGAGAGCTCTCAAGCTGATTTACTTTTAGCCCATTCTGGCAGCTCCTTGTACACTTCATTTTTAAGCCATGAAGTTCCTTAAAGCATTCAAAACATCCCATTTCCAGGAGTTTGGCATAAAATGTGCACCTAATATGCAGACTTGAAAATCTATTTTGGCTCCTAAATGAGAGCTACACAGTGTTTAAAGCAAGTTTTGGGTAGATGCTGAAGGAAAAGCCACATCCAAAGAGCCTGTTGAAGGCCCTGACATGGAAACTTGGCTTTTCTGGCACAAAACCACTGCACACTCATGACTTCCTCTGGGAGTTCATTGTGCTGCTGTCACAGTAACTCTGACACATTACAGCATGCAGTATTCTGGATGCTTGGCACAGCTGTTTAAAGCACCTTTTCAAATAATGCTAATAAGGAAGCCCACGACGTATAATTGAGACAAGCCCCAATATTATCATTGAGACAGGAGCAGCTGGGGCACAGCCATTTGGAAGCTGTTGCTGTCTGACCATGTTGTTTAGTTACACTCTGGGTGTACATTGGAAAAGAATTTAGGAATATGGCAGTTGCTCTAACATTAGAATTCAATATGAATGATTCAAGAAATCATTCTTCAGTCTGTAGTGAAGCTGAGTTGACACAAGGGAGAAATATGATGAAATTATTCTCCTTTCTTTGAGCCACTGGCCATATTTTTTCTTGGAAGTGGATTTCTTCCCAAGTGTTGCTATTATTGTGCTCTTCATAATTAGGTTTCATGTAGCCACAAGGTTTTTAAATGTCCTTTCCATCCTGCATTACCCTTCATTTCTAAATCAATGATTGCTAAGTTATTAGGAGATCATTCTGCTGTTGCTTTGTGAGGATTTTTGTTATTCCACCTGTAGTACCTGTGTGGTTTATTCTCTCCTGTCACACTGATTGCTTGTCTGGTCTCTCTTCTGTGTATTTTGTACCTCCCAGATTTAGTAAATAGTTGCCATTCACTGTTCCAGTCCTTGACAATGACCAGCATTGGGGTTTGACCCCCACTGAATCTTCTCATTCTGTAATGTGCCTTCTTCTGCACACAGCAAGGCAGAGAAAAGGTGGCAGAAGCCCACGGGAGAATCATTTGACTTCAGCTGCTTTTCCCTGGTGTTTCCCTTATGTTAAAATACCCATCAGGTGTCTTCTGCATGACATTTTAGGAGGATGATAGTAAGTTGATATAAATTATGGATGAGTATTATTTTCCTCTGCTATTCCCTGCTCCACATCTCACAGAACTGGCATAATGGCCAAACTTTTTCTATCCAAACTCAGGAAAGATCTTTAAAAATAATAGTCAGTACATCCTCCAGGGTTTGCAAGAGCTTCCCTCATATTCCTCCTCTGTTCAGGTAGAGGATTCACTGATGAAAATCCTGAATGATCAGTTTTGGGGATTAAAAAACACTGAAGTTAGTATAACTCCTGGCTTGAATTTTGGACCAAACTCTCTGAAGGAAAAGCACTTTGGGTTTGTGGGAAGAAGTTCTGAATTTTAAAGACTATCCATGCCTTCACTGTCTTTCAGGTGTGACTGAAAAAACCCCATTGCCATCATTTCAAATTTTTCTTTGAAAAAGTTTTCACAACACAGGAAATAGACTCTTTTGAACTTTATTTTTCTGTGTCTGATTATCCAGTAGAAGTTTGCACTTGATTCATTTTCTGCACCTGTCATTCCATCAGTGCAGTCACAGTGAGGAGCCACAGCAAGCAGGAGCTGGAGCTGATGCTCATCAATTCCTGAGTGAATTCATTCAGCCTCCACCTCAGGATCTGGGTTACTCAGCTCAGAGCTGAGGCAGTGAACTTCCACATTTTAGAGTCATGTGAACCTGACAAGACATTGAAGAGCATCTCACTGCTTTAAAAGAATTCTTCTGAAGAGTCTGAGGAAAGGGCTGTTCATTATTTTGGAAATGTTTCTGTGCTGGATCTGATTTATGCACCTTTCCCAAAGTGATGTTGTGGACCCAGAAATGTTCTTTCTTTGGAAAAAGGTGCAGAAAAAGGCCAGATTTGGCAAAGTCACCTAAGAACAGTCAATGCGAATTTAAGGTTTTGTTTGTTTGGGGTTTTTGGAGAGTTGGTTTCTTTGTTTATTTGTTTATTTATTTGTTTGTTTTATTAAATCCTCTCTTTTTTATGTTGCAAAAAGCTCATGTAACAATTCTAACTAGCTTGCTAAAAATACCTTGGGGTTGCAGATCTGAATTTTAGGTTTATTTCCTATCTACACTTCAAAAGCAAGGACAACATGCAGACTTATTTTACTGTTAGACAAAATTGTCATCTTCTGAGGAACAACCTTGAAATCCTATTTTGATTGATATGTTGCTTATGAATACAGAATTCTTTCCTTGGACCATCTAAATCCCCCTGTTTTATTTTGAGGGAGAATCAGCTTAAAATCAAATTTTGATCTTAGAGTGACATGAATTTTCAGCTTTTTCTATCTTAAATTATTTCTCTGTGTTACTTAAGGTACTGTTCTCCCCTGTTTAGCACAAACACCTAAGTGTGTGAAACTGGCTACAACTGCACAGGTTTCTATTCTTTGGGCTCTCTTTCCAGCCAAAAGTTTTAACAAATATCTCTGACAATACAATAAAGTAAAGCAGAAGCAGCAGGAAATTGAGAGAGAGAGAGGAAACAGGAGCAGTTGAACCATGACAATTTTGTTGCTGTCCTAAGCCAAAACCCTGCATTTTTATTCCCAGATTTAGCCCAGAGACTTTGGACTTTGAAGATCTTCCATAAATCTTCAGGCCCAAGAGTTTTATATGAGCTGTACATTAGAAGCATCAATCCTCATAAACTCAGGAAATATCATTGAAGTTATTGTGGGTAAAGGGATTTCAGCACTTTTAGATCACAATTATTTAAACTGATGAGAAATTAATTCTGTTGTGACTGTAGAAAATTTATCGTTTCATTAAAATTAATTGAAAATGTGAGTTTAATTTATGTCTTTAAAACTTAACGTTTGAAATTATATTTTCTCCTTCTTTCATCAAAATCTCACACTATTTTATAAGTACCTGTTTGTTTTCATGCTTGTGGCTACTGAATTAATGCCCCTTTTTGGTGAAAGTGGAGACTGAGGCAGGACAGTGAAATCATTGAGGCATTGGCAGGAGGCAGGAATAGCATTCAAACCTTCTGCCTAAGTGACTCCCAGTGACAGGAATAGATCCACCCTTTAGGCAAAACACAAATGAATGAAATTATTTGCAACTTGACAGCCTGGAAATATTGCATGCTCCTTGAAAATGTGTCCTTCCTGTCTGTCAGATAAAAATATTTGTGAGAGTGAAAGGGATATTTACAGAAGACAGCCTACATATAATGATATTGTATAGAAACCAGTAAATATTTTTAATATTTTCCATGATTTCTACTTGACATTAAATACCTCACTATTTCTTCGGTGTCCTTGAGGTTTATCTACATGTCTAAAAGAAAAACCTAATAAAGCTCTTCAAGAAAATTTGTATTATACCCAGTAATATGTCCATGCTAGGAAATAGATTTCCACTAATAAATTTCATGTGTATTTAAGGTATGATTATTTCTACTTTATCTTGCATGATATTTCTGTTTAAAGAGTAAAGTACTAAAAAATGTGGGATTTTTTTTTATTGCAAGAGAAGTTATTAGCACCAGATTATACCAGAGTCTGACTAAACTGGATATTTAGGTGATGTGTTTTGCCATGGTGTTGGAGCAGTGTGGAAATGCAGAGAATTTAGGAATTAAAAAAGCCTCAGAAATGGAAGATACCCCTCCTGCTCCAGCCAAAAACTCTGAGTGAAGGGAAATGCTCTCCCTGAGCAGCTGGAGCTCAAAAACTTGCTTATGTGAGTTGGCAAGAAATAAACTTTGTAAATCCAAGGGTCTAGAGCAATACAGAGCCACAGAAAACTGAACACTGAAAAGGCCTTGACCTAAAATTCCTTTTCAGAAGAATAATGATGATGATGAAACAGAATAACCTGTCTTGATTCTGCCAAGATGTGTGGGGTTTTGTGCTGCCTAAAATAAATTACTCTTCTAGAATCACCTTTTTTTGCAGCATCTTAAACTGTTAGTGTCAAGTATCAGGCAGCTTGGAGGAGATAAATGTCCCCAGGTGAGTGGAGCTTTAGGGAAGAATGTGTTTATTTGCTTGTGGGCAGTGTGGGACACTATGGCAGTCATATTTTCTGAAAAATCCCTTTAGCCAGGATTGTTCTCCTGGGAAGCTGAGAAGCCTCAGAGATAAAGGAAAACAAGAATTATCTCATTTGCTTCTCCTGTGTTTTGCTGCTTTGGAAGGTGTTTGGAGACGGTTTCCCCACAGCTGATTGTTTCATTGGTTTCTGCTGTGAATTGTTTTGACTCATTGGCCAATCAGGGCCAAGCTGTGCTGGGACTCTGGAAAGAGTCAGAGTTTTCATTATTATCTTGTTAGCCTTCTGTAAGTATCCTTTCTGTATTCTTTAGGAGAGTTTAGTTTAGTATCTTTAATATCATATAGTATCATAAAATAATAAATTAGCATTCTGAGAACATGGATTTAGATTCATTCCTTCTTCCATCTGGGGGCAACCCAAATCCAATAGGACAGCTCCCAGCAGGAATTTAGGAGTTGGTCACATAAAGGTGGCAGAGCTTGGGAGGTGGCACTGGGGGCACAGGGCAGCCCTGTGAGTGAGCACAAGATGTTCAGCAGAGCAGTGACAGCCTGCAAGGGCAGCCCTGAGCAAAATTAGATTTCTGGAACTGGAGGAGATTTGATGCCACTTGGCTTGTCACAAATCAGCCCCTTAATTCAGCTGGCAAGATTAGCTGAGCCAGTCTGGAGGATGGATCAGAGGATGCCCTGGACCATGGGGAGGAAGCTCAGCTGAGTGTGTGGGGTGATGTGGGGGTGACACAGCACCACCAGAAATCTGCTCCCTCCCCCTGCCACTGCTCCTGCAGAGTCCCTCTGGTCACCTTTACAAAAAGGACTTGGCAGGATGTGAGAAACTGCATAATTACTGAATTTCCTTGGTCCCATCAGCAATGCAGGAGAATGCTACACAGATGGAGAGAAATTCTTCTGTAGGTTTTCACAAAGAACATTTTCCTCCTGGAGAACCTCACCCCAAGAGAGGATCTCACTCTAGCCACTCACTGCTCTAAAGAAGCAGGGAGCTCCTGTGTTGCTCAGTGCTTATGTGGGATTCCCTGTTGTAAGCTTGCCAAAAGCTGAACTTTTGCTTTACCTCCCTCATTAAGAAACTGAACTTAGACCTTCTAATTTATCTCTTTTTTTGTGATGAGACTAAAACTCCTTTCCCTGTTTCTCCAGTGGCTCACAGAGGGCTGCCAGGGGAGCAGAGTGACAGCAGAGCTTGTTTGCTGTGTTCTACCAGCCCCCAGTGACCAATGGCATTTAATGGTGTTCCCTTCAGTTTAGTTTTGATGTGTCTGATCACTTCTGAGCCAGTGTAAAATCCAGGCATTTGCAGCATCCTGGACCAATGAGCTGCAGAGTTAACACAGAACCTGGGTTTATTTTGGATGCACACCTGGTTGTGTTCAGGGCTCTCTGAGGCTTCTCTGTGAGCTCTCAGTCTCTCATCTCCACATTACTTTGGATTTTATAAATCCTGTCAGCTCCCTCCTGTGTCCCACTGCCCCTGACTGAGGGGCATTTCTGTGTCACAATTATTTGCATGTTTTCTTCTCTCTTCTTTCTTTTTCTATTTGTTTATCCTTTTGAGATGGGACACCAAAAACACCACAGAGAATCCAGCACGAGGAGACAGCATTCCTTGGACAGTAACACATGGATAGCCTGTGGTTTCTTAATCTTTTGCTGATAATCTTAATTATTGAATTATTGCTTTCTCTGATGTTGCTAATCACTGAAATGATGGGGATTTCTGGACCTGGCTGTTGTAATATTAGATTTTTTCCTGACTGGGTGTATCTAGTTGACTCCCAATCATCATATTTGAACAGTTAGGATTGGTTTTTCCTTGTGTTCACTGTTCTGTTTGCCCTTACAGTGTTTTCCATAGAAATATTTCCACTTATTAGCATTAAAACATTGCCTATGAAGCAGAGGCAAATGATCACTTTCAGTCAATTTCCAATTTTGAAAACAACTGAATTATTAAAATAAACTTTATAAATATTTAAAGATACAATCGATTTTTGTTTTACAAATGTCCCGTGCTGGGAAGTCAGAAATTAGTTTTACAAAAATGATTTAATCATGCTGCATTAATCAAGAGCTTAAATAGGTGCTGCTTTTCAGGCTGGAGGGGTAATGTTCATGCTCTTACTCTTGGAAGATGTAACTGTGTAGTATTTTGAATGTGTATTTTCACTGTTTGGAATGGTTTTATAATCCACCTGGGGAGGAAGGTGGGCAGAGGTGTTGTCCTGCCCTGCCCAGCTGTAAGAGAACTGAGAAGCTGCACTTTATTTCTTTGAGGTGCAGCTCCTAAGCAATGATGTGAGCACAGGAGCTGTTTCAGCTGTCAGACCCCGAGAGGAGGTGATGCCACCCTTGTGAGGCCCCTGGCTTTGGCACAAGGTGACACTGGATTTGAAAGAACTGCTCTGTTTTCTCAGGAGTGCAGCAGAGTGTGCAGCAGGGGAAACAAAATTCTATTGTCTGACTTTTCCAGCAGAGGTGGAGAAAGCTTTTTGACAATTGTGTAATCATTTAATGGGCAACACTTTAAATCCTGTGCCACTGTCCAGATTGTCACCTGCTGTGCTCATGTGTGATGCTTCCAGTGTGTCCAGTGCCAAATGTGCTGCCACCAGTACCACACACAGTGGCTATGGATTGCCAGAGGTTACATTCATTTATCTGAATCACTGCTTTTTTGGTTTTTTAGAGTCTTCTTGAGAGCCATCAACAAATTTGCAGAGACAATGAACCAGAAATTTTTGGAGAACATGAATTTTGAAGTCCAAGTAAGTATTTAGTATTTTAGTTTTTGAGCCAAAGCAGAGTGTGCACATCTCCAGAGCCCTTCCTGGTGCTGTGCCAGTATCAGTTTCAGACTGATATTTACACTTTCACACAGGCTGTGGATTTGGGTGGGGCAGGATTGGACCATCTTCCATGACATCAGAGCTGGGCTTTGATTATTTATGATAAGGCACCCAAGCAGGGTATTTTCTTCTGTAACTCTGCTCAGGACTGGCAAGCAGAAAACTCTTTTTTTTCTTAGTTAGCCAAGTGAATTCAGAAAGTCAATCTCAGATGTAACACATGGAGTCTTTACAATGTCAGTGCTATGGATGTGGGACAGAAAGAGCTTAACTTTGCTGATTCCTAGAGTATTTAGCACTTAGAATTTATTTTTGACTTCTAGTCTCCTCTGACAAGTCTATCTTCACCTATTTGTTTGTATTAGTTCTTTCTGCAATCATTATTAATTAGGGTTAGTTGGGTTTTTTTGTTTGTTCAATATCATTCTGTGCAACTGAACTCTTTCACTATGCATTTTACCATGTTGGGCTTCCTTCAGATAAAAATGAAAATATCTATAGTTTTCACATTCATTAAATTGGTATTAAAATGCAAATACACTTTTAGATTGAGGATTTGTTACTAAGTGCTGTGTGATCATGGTGTGTGAAGTTATTCTGTTTCACCCTTTATGTAAAGTTCAGAACTTTATATTTCATGGTTCATGTCACAGCTTTCAATCAGTTTTAAATGATTCCACTTGTGCTAAAAACTGTTTGGGAATTGGTCTCTTGGTCCTCAACACAAAACCCCTTGGTCCCAAAGAGCTGCAGAGGAGCCACAGAAGTGGTTATACAGGAAGAGTTGGAAAGACAGTACTGAAAAGAAAGGTGAAAGATTCACACTCAGTTACAGTTACATTTCCAAGTAGGAAATGTAGAGGTTTTCCCTGCTTTATTTAATTAAAAATGTTTTACCTTCAAAAGGTGTGATTATAGAAATGTAGATATGTATGATATTAATTATGATTTTTGAATCACAACGAAAGATGTTTCTTCCAACAAACTTAAAATACATTTTTTTAGTAAATTGCCCCATTGGAAACTCTCAGGCCCTTGACATATTTGTGATAGAATCTGTCCTGGGCTCTATCAGTTTATTAACAAGCAGTTTATAACCTATTGTTTCTGTAGTACTTGATCAATTTTACTGCATGATGTGTCAGTAATTTTTAAAAGCAGATAACAAAGGCCTGAAGGACATCACCAAGTGCAGGGTACCAAAATCACACAGACAATAAAGACTGGATCTGTCAAAGCTTTATTAAGGTGTACACTTTTTTCTAAGTGAAAGCAGCAGTTTGATCTGGAGCCTTTATTTCAGCTCTTTCCTGTGGCAATTCTGTGCCTCCCAAAGTGTTATCAAACAACCAGGGATGTTGTGGTTCAACACTGCACCTTGTAGTTCAAGGGGATGCATGAATGCTCTTTTATTCATGACTTGTCAAATATCTGGAGGCTCTGAGGAAGGTAAACAATGTTACAATAAATAAGTGGTGCCCTGTAAAGAATTGTAATACTCTTATAGTCTTCATGAGAGACTTTAAAGTACAAATCAAGGTGTTACCTTCCTTTTCTTTCATGAATAAAAGCTCTGCAAACCTTCTAAGAGTTCCTTAAATATACTAATTCAAAAAGTTGCTACTGGACTAAAAAAGGTCTGAATAGTGCAAAGCACATGGTCTAATATCCTTAATTATAAATTTAAATTTGATTTCCCACAGTATTTTTTTTTTGTATTAATACATCTTGGCTGTAAGCAAACCTGAGCAGTGGTTAACACAAAGTAAATGAGAAACTAATGTACTTTATAAAATAGTTCACCTTACAATACAGCTACTATGTAGCTGTATTTCTATTTTTATTTACACTCCTATAAAAAAAAGAAACAAAGAAACTTGCTTTCTCTATTTTGATAGAAACTTTGGAAGAATGTAACTTTGATGTTTGTTAAGAGATCCCCATCTCAGGCAGTCCCACACATCCCAACCCTCAGGTGGGTTTGGGGCAGGACCCTGAGCCCACTGCAGGAGGAGCTGAGTGGGCTGGGGAAAATGGAGATGCAAATCAGTCAGAGTGTTATTTAAAATAAAAATATGCTTTGTTTACACCTTTGTAAACAAGTGAATGCTTTTACTGTTTGCAGGATGGTGTTCTCAGATCAGATTATTAAGAGTTGGAGCAAAGTCTTAATTAAAAGGAAAATTTGAAAAGCTGTTTAAAGCACAGGGAAACAGATGTGAGGACTTTCACTTGGCTGGGTGGTTGCATGGCAATAAATAGTAGACAACCAAAGCAAACAAAGCAAGTCAGCTGTGAAGCAGTTGAGCATCTAAGAAAGTGTGATTTAAATCCAGAGAGATGCAAAGAAGAAAATTTTTGCTACTCTAGGTGAGCTTGTTAAATGGAGGGAAAAAAAAAGGTTCCTGGCCTCTTTCTTGTTTGCAAAGTAAATTGTTTTTTTCATTTATTATGTGATTCAGATAGGAGGGAAAAAGATGTTACCATTTAGGGACTGGGAAAGGATGTGCTCTGCCTGATCAAAGTGGGTCCAGTCCTTCAGTTTAGAGCTCAGCATTGCCTTAAAGCCAGAGGTTCAGTGTTGGATAGAGAGAACAACCCCAAACCCCTGCCTAGCACAGAGTGAAGGGCTGTTAAATTTCCTGCCTCAGCACAGTTATCCCTCAGATCCACCCTCCCATTTTGGCAGGGAGCCCTTCCCCAGCCCCAGAGCTCTGACACTGAGGTTGTCATTGCACCGGGCAGGCAGCAAGGGCCACAATGGGCCTTTGGCTTGGGGATCTTTGGGTTTGGAGGTAAAAAAATCAGCTGATATCTGAGGGTTTTGTGCCTGCTGGGTGGGGGGGATTCTCCTTGGTTTGGGTTTTTTTCTGGGTTTGCACACAGAGTGCACAAGGAGTGGATTCATTACATCAGTGGCACTCAGAGGTCGTGTCCTACAGAGATTCTCCAGTGTCAGCATGCAGCAAAACCTAACACAACAAAACCAGGTCTGCCTGGAGGGCCTCTGTTATGGAATATTTACTCTTGTGCTGATAAAACAAAGCTGTTAGCTCTAGAGGAAATCATTTTACAGGAGAGAATAGAGTGAAATTTCATTAAGTGATTGACCAAAAATAAACCATGAAGTAGGAGTGAAGGATAGCTCCCAATATTCATGGTGCCTACAGTACAAACAGGGACAGAGTCTTGCATAATGCATGACTCTGCATTCTTCAGTACTGAGCATAAACTGGAACATGAGGATTTAATGGACAGAAATCTGGAATTTCAGCAGGAATTATTGGAGTAGGTAAAAGCCCTCAATATTTAGCAGTTTCTATTCTATTCATGTCCCTGGATTTGAAACAAGTTATTTTCTTGTATTTATGTTAGCTATGAAGAGGTTATGTTAAATATTGAAACAGGTTATCTAGAAAGGCAGGGAATATTTTCTCACTCCAGGATTCTGAGGAATTAATTCAGCTGATGACCTGTCTGAAGGATTTTAGCAGCTCCTGCCTTCACAGCTGGAGCAGCTGAACTGGCAGGTGTCCCTCCAGGTTCAGAAGAGCTTGTAAGAGCTTGTAAGGACAAGTCTGAAGGCTTGCAACTGTGGAAAGTATTCTAGCTTAAGACCCTGTATTCATGTCTTGGTTTGAAAAGACTGGTGTCTGTTAAGGAGGGCAGGAGCCTCCCTTGAAATGGAAAATGTAACCCCCCTCCTTCACAATTGCTGTAATTTTGAAATTAAGGGGCTCTCAGGCAAAGATATAGGATCAGGAATAACAGTTCTTTATTAGGGAAGAAAATAAAAAATAAAATAAACAATGCAGTAATACAAACTACCAAAGTCAGAAGATGCCCTGTCCCCTGTGTGTCAGGGGGTGGCACAGCCTCATCCCATGGGGGCTCAGCCCTCCTGCAGTGCCAGCTGTGGCTCTGCTGGAGCAGGGATCCTGCACAAGGGGGGAGTTTTCCTCTGCAGCTCCAGGGCTGCTGCAGATGGGCCTGGGCTCCCTCTGGCCATGCAGGGCAGCAGAAGCTGCTCCTCTGGCAATGCACTGGGCAAAGGCTGCTGGGCTGTGCCAGGCTCACATTGGATCCAGGTAGGAATGCTTGGCTCCTCCCCTGGGCAATGCAGCATCTCCCCATGGGATGCTGGAATTGGATCAGCCCTGCAGGGACACTCAGTGGCCATGGACAGCAGAGATCTCCTGCAGGGAGGATTGGCTGGGGGAGAGATAAAGAAAAAACTGCCCATGGACAAGGTAACTGCCCCTCCCCTAACAGATAGGAATAGAATCCACACCCCCATTTCCAACCTAAGACAATTCAGGATGACCCTATGGAGAGAATAGAAGGAGATATATTGATTGCATACAGGAAAAAAAGGCAAGCAGTTCTGAGGTTAGACTTTCCCCTGAAGACCATGACACTCAATGTCTTATTGCTCATTTGACTTCTTTGTTGCATTTCATGTCTACAAAAAGTCTGATCAGTGTGATTGCAAATTGCTTATTTTTCTCTTTTCCATCTTTTTGTTTGTTTGCTCCCAATATTATTATAATATTCCCCAGGATTCTCTTAGTTGATTGCAGAGCTGTCTCA
Organism: Agelaius tricolor; assembly: GCF_023055355.1. NCBI lineage: Eukaryota > Metazoa > Chordata > Aves > Passeriformes > Icteridae > Agelaius > Agelaius tricolor. The sequence continues at coordinate 4,155,626 of NW_027269278.1, read as the reverse complement.
GGCAGTGCCTGCACACTGGTGCCCCCAGCCAGAACCACATTATGCAGTTTTATAAGGATTTGTTGTGGGCTGCCTTTGATGTTTCCTTTCCTCTGGAGATGGGGAGTGCTGGTGGTGTAGGGCTCATTATTGGCTTCTCCTGGGAAAGACAAAGGAAATTCAGCCATTGGCATAACATCCAGTCTTAAAAGATGCTGGAATGTTGGGATTTCTGCTGGTTTGTATCAAGTAACAGCTCTTCAGGGATTTGCCAGTTTCAAATGTGAAGATTGGACACCATGTCCAGACCACTGCTTTGCAGCTGGGCTTTTGCAGGGCAGCAGAACAGCTACACCATCAAAAGGTGTAAATTCTGGATTTGGGGTGCAGGAGTTGAGATGGGCCCTTCAGAAAAGGCTTAACAAAGAAACAAAAATCTTAAAAATTGTGGAATATATTTTTTGAAAAAGTGTTCTCTGAAGGTCACCCTGGTGTCTTTGTTTTAATTGTAACAAAAACTGTGTGATTTTCTGAACTTATGCAACACATTCATGGTGTCCTCAACAGCTGCCTGAGAGGATGCCATCTGTGGTAAACAGGACAATTCCAGGACATTTTTGTTTCTGCTGGCAGCTGATGTCATTGCAAGGTGTTACCCTGGCCAGGACAGAGCATTTTCACTCTGCTGTCCCTGTCACCTCCTGGCTCCATCACCTTTTGTCACTGACATATTTTCTGAAAAATCCCTTTGCCAGGATTTTTCTCCTGAGGAGCTGAGAGGCCTCAGAAACAAAATGTAAGCAATGATTATCTGATTGCTTGGAATGTGGTTTGGAGGTTGCTTTAACAACAGGTGCATCTTTGATTGGTTCCATGTGGATTGTTTTTACTTGATGACCAATCATGGTCCAGATGTGTCAGACTCTCTGGTCAGTTACAAGATTTTATTATTTGTTCTTTGCTAGCCTTCTAATGTCTCTTTTCTCTTTCTTTAGTATAGTTTTAGTATATCATTTTCTTTTAATATAATATAATATCATAATATAATAAATTAGCCTTGTGAGAACTTGGAGTCAAGATTCTCATCTCTTCCCTCATCCTGGGGACTCTCAAACACCATCACAACCTTTGGTTTGGAGTCTTGCCCTGCCCAGGAGGGGTTTCCATACAGGAGGGAACACACCTGCCCTGTGACCATCCCACCCTTGGTGCCACTGGATTCCTGGGTGGCTTTTGAGCCATTCCCTTGGGAATGTTCCTGCTTGGAGATGGCAGGGTCTGACACCCTGGGGCAGAGCAGGGTGACCAAACCCAACCCATTTTGTTGTGCTCGCACATCTGCTGTAGAGCCTCTGCTCTGGAAATGCAGTTATTGATTCCTGCTCCTCCCTCCCTCCCTCCCTCCATTAGCACTACATTCACAGGGCATTAGAAAGGATTGTAATTCTATATCCGTGCTGGTAGAGTGATTGTAATTCATATATTAATCACCTATGCTACAGAATTCTATTATAAAAGGCATAATCCAAAATCTAACGTCAGTCTGATTTGAAAGAAAATGCTTATTTTTGTGTTTTCCTACCCTTCTTGCATGAGCTATGCTCCATTAATAACTCAGCAGTAATGAAATGTATTTCAACAAACACAACTCACAAACAGAATTGTGCAGCTTATTTTTTATGTTAAAATCTTTTAGAAACCCCAAGATCAAAACCCTCAGAGCATTACAAATACACAGGAGAAAAATGCACACTGCAAAAATCTAAGTATGACAGTGACAGACATTGCAGAAACAGTGCAGAGGTTAATAGGGAAAGAAACCATTGGGAAATTTAGCTAGAATTAACTATACTGAAAATATGAAAGTGTTGTATTTTTATATGTTATATATCATACTCTGCATTTGCAAATTATCAAATTACAGAGTTTGAAGTTCATATTTGATCCTTCCTCCAGCAAATATCAGTTTTCAGAGGTGTGTGAAGGAGGAGGCTGCAGCCTTTACTCCTGGATGATTTTTTAGGATAACTAACAAATCTCTTCTTCGTGAGATGGCTGGAAATTTCCTGCTAAATTAATTCCACCTTTTCCAATTTGACAGATGTCCAAAACACCTTGGAATGTTATTATGGGGCTAAGAGAAAACAAAACGTGTCTCATAAGAATAATTTTGGCATTTTAGAAATCTGTTTCCATATTGTTTTACTTCAGAGAGAGACTACTTTATCTCATAGAGTTTTAAAGTTAGTTTTGGTGCTTAAATCCTGTGAGCTCGTAATTTGAATATGCAATTGAAAGGAAAAGGAATCCATTTTTCAGCCATTTTGGGGTACTCTGGGGATGGAAGGAAAAGTTTTATATAAATAAGGAGATTGAGTCTGTGGGGTGTGCCTCTGACAAAGGTGGCACTGATTTGGAGCTATTAAATGAAATAAGAGGCCATTTGGGAATAAGCCTTCATTTTCTGCCCCACAATCTAGAACAATTTGAGGAATTTTCCATTTCACTGCTATAATTGACACATACAGACTGGGCTCCCTGCACATCAATAAACACAACTTCTCAAGGGGCTGAGAACTCCACACTGGCCAAAATAACCTCTTAAAATATTTGGTGAGAGAGTAAAACAGGGCATAAACAACATTTGTGCTGCTGAGCCAGGCTGTGCATTGGCTGCAGGGCTGGGCTGGTGTGTGCAGGGCAGCAGCTCTGCTGGGCACAGCCTCCAAGGGAGGGAGAAATCCACAGCAGAATCATCCTCAAATTACAGAGGACATCTGAGAATTTTATTTATTATGGGAAATGTCTGTGGTTCTGGGTGTGGAATCTGGTTTTCCTGGTTATTTGCACACTGGAGTTTTCCAGGCTACAAAGGGTAGAGGCCACTAAAGTTTTTGATGGAATATTTTGTTTTCAGGCTGTTTGTGTGGGTTCCCAACCCAGGCTTGTATTGCACCACACAAAATGAAGATCTCTGTCCCGTGTTTTGTTCCATCCTTTGAACCACCACTGAATGCATTCCCCATTGCCTTTTGCTCTCTCACTGAGCCCTACTGCTGCTTTTAGCTACAGCTGCATTTTTAAGTGTTTAAAGCTGCTGCTGACTGCCTAAAAGCTTCTGAAAATTGTATTTCCTTCCTTAAATTTGGGTTTCCTAGGGAAGTTTCTATTTTCCCTTTCTAGTGTGAGAAGTGCTTGTTTTTAATTGTCTGTAGAACAAATAGTTTGCTTTCAGGAATGAAGGGTTGTGCACTGTAAGCACAGAGACTTTTTGTCTACTTCAAGTGCAGACTCAGTACTATCAGCTGTTATTTAGGGATGTATTTTGTCCTTCTTTCATGTGGAGAGCTCTTCACAAATTACACTGGAATTTCATAGAAATGCTAGTTGAATTAGATCTGAAAAGGAGGCAGGAGATGCCTTTTGAAGTGGTGCTCAAATGCAGTGTAACCACATAGGTGCCTTAGCTCCAGTTTGCTAAGCTCCACCAGCACATAACATGCTCCCCCAATCCTGCTTTGGTTCAGGGTTTAATGTTGTTGGCCAATGAATATCATTTGAATCTTTTTTTTAGCAATATTTATTCAGCTGCTCTGTTATTAAGAGCAAATGTGTAGTAGTGGTTATTAAAATTCATCTTTCTTGCTTTTCTGCTAATTGCATAGTACTAATGATGTACATCTCTGCATAATATAAAAATATCATATTGCTTGCATCGTTCGGTTTCATAAATTATTCTGCATTATGCATCATTTAATATTATTCCTGCTTTCCTCAAAATTATTATAATTTCCTTATATTCAATTTACAGCTGTGGAACAACTATTTTCATTTGGCTGTGGCTTTTATTACCCAAGATTCACTACAGCTAGAAAACTTTTCCCATGCAAAATACAACAAAATCCAGAACAAGTAAGTAAAATATATCCTTTAGCTTATATCTCTAATTTTCTGGTAAAATGGTAAAAAAGTTAATGATAAAAATGCCTTTCATATTCCTTTTCTCCCAGATATGGAGATATGAGACGTTTAATTGGCTTTGCTATCCGTGACATGTGGTACAAACTTGGTGAGTAGCAAACTGAGCTTCACTGCAACTGAATCTGTCACATGATGTTTTTTCCATTGAAAAATATCTGACATGAAGTGCTTTTGTAAATATTTCTGCTATTTGAACTTAAAATATGTTTTCACTCCTCTGATTAAGCTTGGAGCCAACATGAGATACAGTTGGACCACTGCCAGGTTTGTATTTAAAAGAGAACTCAAAAGCTTCTCTCAGATTTCAAGCATGACTAAAATCAGACATCAGAACCTTATTTTGCAGGATTGAAATGGGATGAATTTTCCCTGAGAGGGTTCCTTCTCAGCCCGTACCTATGATTCTGTAAATTAAGAGACTCAGATGTGGAATCTGCTCGGATTAAAATTCCAAAATAGTTTTTACATTGGTCATCCAGTCAGGTTCTGCTGCTCCTCCTTTGAGAGTTTCTCATTATCTCCTTTGGGATCATTTCTTATTCACTGAACTTAGGTAGAACATTCATTTTATCTGGCAAAATTTTGGTGTGGCATTTGCACTGAAAATTCACATGGCACACACAGGGGAGGAATATCAGACTCAGGCACTCCTTAGTGTGGAACAAGTCTCACCTGTGTTTTTGAGAAGGTTTTTGTCTCCTCACAAGGTTCAGGCAGCATTGACACTCTCACAGCTCCTGGGTTTGCTGCTCTGCTCCATTTACCAGGGCAGAGTTTGAGCCATGCCTGGGGCCTGGCTGAGCTCTGCACATTTGGGTGTTTGTTACAGCTGATTTAACCCAGATAATTCAGTGTGGGGTTGGCAGCTGAGTTCTGTGGATGGTGTTCCTGTTACTGCTGCTGATTTTGGTGCATTGGTTGGTTTGATTCATGGCTGAAATGTCTAATTTTATTGTAAAAGCCAGTAATGGTTTTCTCCTTTACAGAAAGGTTACTCCATGTGACATTACCATGTCCTGCTGGTAGATTTGGGAGGGTTTTAGGGTAACCTATTACTTTCTAGTCTAAATATTTATAAGGATATGTTAAAAACTTAAAGAATTGAGTTCTTCCCTGAAAATATCAACTCCTCTGGCATTCCTGCTTATTCCTGGCACTGCATTCTGGCACCCTAGAAGGAGACAATGTCCATTCACATGCCCCCAAGCTTTTGAGAAGAAATGAAGTGACTGAGTTGTAAGACTTGACCAACACAGATAGATTCAACACTGCTTTAAATGATTGCAGCTCCTAGATGTCTTCCTAAAATATCCAGTTTGCTCTTCAGATATTCACTTTTTGGTTTTGTTTCAGGCCAGAATAAAATTTGCTTTATCCCGGGGATGGTGGGGCCCATCTTGGAAATGACTCTTATTCCAGAAGTTGAGCTACGAAAAGCCACGATCCCAATCTTCTTTGACATGATGCTGTGTGAATATCAGAGAACAGGAGAATTCAAAAAGGTAATTACAAATGCTCTGTGTGAAAATGCATTTAAATGTCATGTACTCAGTATTTCTGGTACATGTTTGGCAAGTGAACTTTCCTGACTACACAAAGTGAAATCTCAAATATTGAGAACCAAAGAAAAAGCAAGTGCAGGGTCTCCAGAGTGACTTAGCTTGACTTAGGCAAAACTTGTTGCATTGACAGCAAGAAATAGATGGAATAGCAAGAGATCCAGGGAGATTTCAGGATCTTAATCCAGATTTTTCAGGATTTTACTGGAAAAGGTTCTGAGCAGCAAGACTCACATTGAAGTCAGGCCTTCATTAAGTAGGAGATAGAATTAAATGACCTCTAGAGATCCTCTATAATCTAAATATTTCCTTATACCCCCTCCTTGTGACATAGATATTGGTAAGCCAAAACTTCCAGGTTTTAATATCTGACAGGAGTAGCAGCAAATAGTTAATTATATGTTATCAGATTTATCAGGAAACTGTACCTTTTTAAATGTTTATTGTGAGGAAAAAAAAATCACTGTGCAGAACTGAAATTCCTGGAGTGTTTTTGACAGTCATTTTGAAAAGGAAAAAGGATTTTTAAGTCGCCACAATGAAATATTTTTGATTGATGGAATAGAACTGGGGATGGTGGGGCAGGGCACTGGGGATTCTAATCTAAATTTCCTGCCACTGCTTGCTGTGTCTGCCTGGGCAGTGGAATATCCATCCCTGTCTGACATCTCCATTCTCCTCGAGCTCTTTGGGCATGGAATCACCTTGTTCTGTGTTTGCACACTGCCTCCCACAGTAAATTATAAATTGCATATTCAGCTCTGCAGTTACACAAATAATTAATTCAGAGCAATCTGTGTAAGGGAAAATGACAAACAAAAAGGCATCATTTTAGACACATGTAAATATAAATATCTCATATACCCAGCTATGTTTAATACTTTAAATCGTTTGGGGCATTTCTGTGTCAATGAAGTGTGGAACAAACGAGCAGATGGAATTTCCATTTTGGTCTGTATTCCACAGTGCAAAGCTTTTGGTTCAAGGCCAAGATTAAAAACCACTTTGTTTCTGTGCATCTGTTCCCTCTGTGTCCTGATAGTCCTATATTTGCCTTCTTAAAAGTGTTTTCCTGCTCATGGCTTATACCTCATCTCCTGGGAGAGACACAGAGATCTGTGCAGCCCAGGAATCCTGAAAAGCCATCACTCATCTGCCTGATGAACAGCAGCAGCAGCCTGGGAGCCTGGCAGAGAGAGGCCAGGCCCTCCAGTGCCCACTGAATCACTTCTCCTGCCATAAAAAGAAGTTTCAGGTGGTCTTTGACAGTGCCAAGGAACAAGGACATTGGGTTTATTGCAGCTTAAGGAAAAGGGGGAGTTTTTATCAGATGGTGCAAAAACTATTTCATAATTGAGCAGCTGAGTCTCATTGGGCTCTAATGTTCTGCTTTAGGAATTGTGATCATTTCCTCATAAAGAATCATGGGGTTTATCCTCTCCTTTGCTATGGATGAGGTAATTAAGATAAAAAACTTTTCTCTGTAAGTTTAGCCATTCTGGTAAGATTTTTAAAATAAGTATTTTAAAGGAAAGGCACATTAAGTTCTATGTTTTAAAATGATTACCACCTTAATTTAAAGGAGCAAGTAAGTAATAAGAATGGATAGTTACTGGGTGCACAAACACATAAACTCCAGGTTTTAGTAGTGGGCAATTTTCATTTGCAAATTGACATTTAGTAGTAGAAAGGATATTTTTTTTAAAGCTTCAGTATAAAATTTTGAGAATGACAACATGTTTTTTCAAGAGTGCCTGGGGCACTCAGGAGCCCAGAATGACATTCATTTAAAACATAATTTTGTGGAACTTTAAAAATAAATAATTTATTTCTAATCTAATCTTCTCTAATGAGAGAAGAGGGGGAACAGCACAAGCAGAAACATCTTTATGAGCTGAGCCTGTACCAGCACAGGAATCAGAGCTTGCCTGGTACTCCCAACAAGATTTAATAACCATTCCCAAAAATCCTGTCTGTGTTAACATCCCTGGTGCTGTGCTGGGACAGGGCTCTCTTCTGGGGGCACAGGGAGTGTGCTGGGGCTGGGGACTGTGCCCTGCTCTATGCACACAACATACAGGCAGTAAAGACATAAAGTCATTTAAATTTATCCAGCAAGAATTTTATTTGATTTAGCTATTTCTAGGAAATCATCTAATCCCGGAGAAAACAAAATTCCACCTGTGGTTATCTCAAGAATGAATTGCTCTACAAATCCATTTAATGGCTTGGAATCTGTATGTAGGTGTAGGACACAGTAAGACATTTTCTTGCAATCCTTTCTTCTACTTTGCACATGTATTTTCCATTCAGCCAGAGCAGTGTTACATAAGCTCGTAATTTTAACTCTAATTGAAGATGTAGAGAGGGAGCCATTAATATCTCCTAATTTTAGCTATGGAGGCTCTGCCTATCATGAGCTCAGAGAGCTGGGAATCTTGGAAAGCCAATTTATTCATCTCTCAGTGTCTGTGGATAGACTCAGTCCTCTAAATGTATTCCTTTCTCCTTCAAATAAAAAGAGAAGCTCATTGCTTATGTGAGACAAGCTCATTGCTCTTGTGTTAAAAAAGTCCCATCCTCCAAATGCTGATAAGCCACCTTTCCTTTCCTTGAAAGATCAGGCTGTGCATTTTATTGAGACTTCCCAAAGGGAGACACATCATCAAGAGAGCCTGTCCTGCTTCTTCTAACTGTGATCTGAGCCAGGAGTTAGAAAATGCTTGCTTAAAGAAACAAATAAACAAACAAAAGAGGAAAATTAGCTCTTTGCAGAGTAAATGAAAATATCATTTAGATAAACATGGATTTGAGTTACATTGAGGATTTAACTTGGCTTAGGAAAGATTAATTCATCTGTGTTTATATTTTTGCTCAAATAAATCATTCTGTTTGTGTTTAGCATTTTCAGTTTAGTATCTCTCGTGGGTTCTGCCAACTGCTGGAGCCATCTGGGGAAGTTTTCTGTGTTTGTTTTCCTTGCTGGCTGCTGTGGGACTGTGTCAGAAATCAGTGCTGGCTGCTGCTGTGTGCTCAGGTTTCCAGGCTCGTTGTTAGAGGACAAACATTGACTCCAGGGCAGTGTCCTGATGTTCTGAGCTCCCACAGGGGACTCAGAGGGTGACTGAGGTGTCCTCAGCACAGGAGATTCCTGTCCTGTTCTCTGGCACAGGACATTCACCTGCTGGAAACAGCCACATTTCTTTCTCTCAGCTCTCAAAACCTTGTTATGTGTAAGGTTTCAGAGGGATGTGAGATCAGCAGCAGGGCTGAGTTTGTACAGCCTGGTGCTTCACAGAGATCCATGGACATCTTCTCCAAGGGGAGATTCCCTGGATCTATTAGAGAAGCAGGAGGGTATAAAGCTAAATTGGTGCCAGTGACAATTAGGCACACTCTGTTTAAGTGAGAGGAGAAAGACACTTTCCAGAGCTTAATGTTGGCACAGAAACTTTAAAACCTTATTCTATAATTCTGCCAACTTTTTCATTTGGTCCAAGCAACTGATGTTTTCACTTCTTGCAGGTTGTTGAGAAACTGCAGGAAAGATGCTTAGGAAGAGTTTTTTTGTTCAGATCCAGAAATGTGAAATTATTGCCTCTTTGAGAAGTAATCAATTCTCTACCTGCTGAATAAGTACTAGGAAGGATTTAAGAGCTGGATTTAACTGGTGCTTGACCTGCACTATATTCACAGATTTGTCTTACTGCAGTAAGCCCCCAGAAAATGGCTGGATTGGATGTTTTTGCTCAATATTTCCTTGTCCTGAAACAGCCATGCACCTGTGTTACCCACATTAAATACTAATACACATCCTGCTTGTGCATAAAAATTATCTCAGAGCCCTTTAAACTTCTATTTCAACCAGGATGAGACAGAGAAACTTTATTATTTTTCTGTTAAGCTATTTTTCAATGCTCTTTATTCTCTAATATTAGTATAGAATGTACTGTTCAACAGGCAGTCTTTCATTTGTATTCTAATTACAGAGAAAGAATTAATATTAGAGCAGCAAAACCTGCAGGTAACAAAGTGGTGGAAATGGCTCCTTCCCCCCTGCCCCTTTCCAGAGCAGAGGGTGCCTGCACTGCCACTGCTCTGAGCCCCAGTTTTGCTCTTGTTGTGAGCACTGGAGAAGTTTGGCTGCTCCAGATGCTGTTTCAAAGCTCCTTCAAAGAAGCAGAAGCCACTTCAGTTCCTGTCTCAGGAGCAGTTTTGCAGGATCAGGGTGGCCAATAGATCTGGGTTGGACACTGGAGGAAAGAAGGGAAAGTTTGGCCTTTGTTTCTTGAAAAATGATGAATCATTTTTCTGGGTGGAGAGTTTGAATCATGACCTACTTGAAGGCAGTACATCTAGTAACATATTTTCCTTTAGAATGTCATGTTCTTTAAAAGTGAAGAAATTCTAAAAACACATCTGAAGAGATGCATGACCTGCCTCGTGCTCTAAGAGGAAGGACTGTTTCCCTCTATATAGCCCTGGCTTGATTCTTCAGCTCAGAGCTGAATGTTTGGATGAGGATATATTGAAATAAGGTAAAATATTTTGCATTGCAGTTATCTGAAAGAACCATATCTGAAATACTACAGTAATTCTTTGTACCACGAGAGGCTTCCAGTTCTCTGATGGGATGATCTGGATCCCAGCCTGCCAAAGCTCTCAATTACACAGAAACACTCCAGGGAGAAACAGAATTATTCATGTACTGACAATTGTGTGAAATTTTGTATCAAAGAAGAACGTGAAAACTTGCTGCATTAGCACAGTAATGAATTCTGTCATTTTTACAGTGGTTTTAATAATTAGATCTATGTAAAGCAACTGAGCTTTATTTCAATGTAGGTCTCCACTAATGCTCTCTGTGTGCCTCTTGATGTGTTAATGCCTTGTCAAGAACCCTGAGGTAGATCTTTGCTGCCTTCTGAGCAGGATGCAGCTGTTTGCATGAGGACAAGGACTGTCTGTAGCTGCCACAGACTGATCTTGGTGCCCAGTGCGGGGGAAACTTGTGAAAATCTGTGTCCAGGCTTTCAGCCATGCCAAAAGCCCAGACCAGAATATGCCCAAGCATTTAACCTTTGGGAATATGAGATACAATTATACAAAGGTACATTTTTGATGCCACATTGAAGTGTATTGACCTCTGGATAGCTGCTCAGTGTTTTGGTTTTTCTTTCTTTATTAGTTTGAAAATGAAATCATTTTGAAGCTGGATCATGAGGTGGAAGGAGGACGAGGGGATGAACACTACATGCAGTTGTTTGAGTCCATGTAAGTAGTGCATGAGAATAAATAGAACAAATGCCTTCAGGACATGTTTCTATCTTATTGTTCCCAGTTCTCAGGTTGGTAACCTTACCTAAAATAGAATCTTAGCAACTTTTTTCATGAAGGGACTGGAAATACCATAATGCTTCACTACACCTGCTTTGCATTACAGTTTTGCTCATTGAAATTATTTTCCTGGCTGCTTTTCATTGTTTTGTGCTTCAACTAAATTATGAAGAAGTTATACCTAACCTGCATTTTTACATGTCTAGGTTGGAATCCAAGAGATTATTCAGACAAGGCTGAATTTAAATAAGGCTTTGTGATGTTGTGTGCATGTTTGACTTGCTCAAAGCCTGCTACCCTGTATGGGTTGTATTTCTGGGTAGGGGTAGCAGTCTTTGCAAAGTCACATCTCTCATCAGATGAACCATGAAAGCTTTGGGTACACACACAGGGGACATAAAGAATCATTTATTCTGTTTCTTTTTGCAGCAGCTTTTATCAAATTTGAATGTTGCTGTCTAGTTTCCTTCAGGATTCCCCTTAGGGTAAACAACCCCAGTATTTCAGTTTATCATATGTTTTCTGGACTATCCTACAATGTCTCCATCTAGTTTGAAATACTACAGTGCCTTAAAGCTGGAGAGAGTGTTCAAACTGAGACTTTATCTATGCAAAAAGCTAAGCTTGCCTCAGATCTTGTGTATGTGACACTTTGAAGTTCACTCTTTCTGAGCTGTGGAACATAATTTGCTTACCTTGTTTGCTCTTTGCTCTTTATTCCAGAGCTTTTCTTGGAAAGTGGCACTATCCAGTTAAACCCCATCTTTCAGCAGAGCAGTCAAGGAGTGCCATCAAACACAGCACAGAGCTTTTGATCTCCAGCCTTTGCAAGGCCCCCTTCTTGCTCTGACATATCTGCCTTTTCCCCTTGCTACTGTCCCACTTTCCACAAGGCCTCAAGTTCAAAGTTTCCACATTTCTAAAGATGACAATTCATCTTATCTCCAGATTTTGTTGAATGACTCCTGCAGATGGAGTATTGGAGCAGAGGCTGGTGACCTGCCTGTGGTAGGACCTGTTCTCTCAGGTGGTTTGGTTTAAGTCCTCCTCCATTCACACCTTTCAAAGCAGGGATTTCAAGCCTCTGTTCCAAATGGAGTGAGACCCACTTAAATTTGCCTCCACATTTATTCATTTCGTCATTTTTCCATCAGCTGATCTCCTGTATCTGTCTGCACCCCTGCACAGCTCCAGTGTCACCTGAAGGCAGATTTTAACAGCACTCAGTGACTGCTGTGCTGCTCACTCCTCCCCTCTGCAACCAACATCTGCCCATGCTGCTTAATCCTGGGAACTTCCCCATGCCCATAACTAATATTATTATTTATTATAATCATAAACTAAACAGGTTCAGCAGAAGTTTAATTAAGCACTGCCCTGCATTTGTCCCTAGACCTAAATGTGGGTGGGGTTGTGACCTGTCCTAGGCAGTGTCCTGGGGAAGCTGGGGTGATGTGGACCAGGTGAGAGGTTGTTCTCAGCAGGCAGAGTAGACAAGGCTGCCCTGCCTGGAAATGCAGGAGAATCAGTGCACAAGTTGTGCCAAGCCACTTGTCCTCAGGCTCAGAAAATGAGTTCTGGCATGTTTTAGTTCCCAACACAGGCACAACAGGAAATGGCACTTGGCAGATTTCCAGTTCCCCATCATTGCGGTGGCCCATGCTATGCAGTTGTTTTTCTCAAGCTTTATTGCAAATATTTTTTTATTTAGAATTTTCTATTTTTTTCAAGCTCTGTTTAAAAATTCAAAGGTTTCTTCCTCCCTCCTGGGGGGAAAAAAAATCTTCTGAAGTTTTGTGATCCTTTTTGTTGGGATTATTGTATAAAGCTGAGCAATACAACTTTTTGAACCTTCCCTCAAGAGACAGGCATTCTTCACTCCTGTTCCTTTTGTAGTTCTTTATGTGGACTCTGGTTCACCTTTCTTTAGTGACTGGAGTTATGTACTTCGTGCTGGGTGAGACCCAGCAATAGCTTGTGGTTGATGTCAATGTTTTTCAGCTTGTACTGGGAAGAAATGTGATGTCTTGGAGCCTCATGCTCATTGTGCAGTCAGGGAACGTTCACAGCTCTGCCTTGTTTGCTGTTACTCCCAGGGAACCCGTGGCAGAAATCCATAATAGTCACTTGAATGGTGGCTGTACTTTCCTTCATTAGTGACTCACACTGTTTCTGATACTTGGAGATGTGAAACACCACTATTTTTCTGTGTAATATTCCAGTCTCCTGTGTTTCTGAGGCTTTCTTACTTTCTTTCCCCCAAACATCTTTTAATGTGCTCCAACCTTTCTGTCAGTTGTCAGCTCTTGGCCCCTTTAGTGTTTCCATTCCATTTGCAGTGTATTTTATAAGCCATGTGTCAGTTATTGATTTAAATATTTCAATTTCAGACCAGTCAGACAAGAGCAATTGGAGTATTCTGGTTTTATCTGCTGGCTTCTGTCCCTCCTATCTTACACAACATAAATGTTCTTTCAGACATCCATGTACACATTCCCTCTGTGTCAGGACAGTGACTCCACTGGAGCTGCACAATCCAAGGAATAAACTTTAGATTCTGCCTTTACTTTGCTTGAGTTGGAACTTTATTCCTGGGTATTCTGCAGAGGTTCCATTCTAGGCAGGAGCTTTGAGGATTTCTTTGCAATTGAAGTCAATATGAATATGTATTTTCTGGAAAAGGTTGAAATAATTATGAGGAATAAAAAAATGTTTTGCTATTAATTAAAGGAGTATTCTTAGTAATTAGAGTTTAAAAAAATATTGTGCCTAAAGATTACTAACATTTTTTTTATGTGGGTGTCTGGAAAACAATGATGTAGAGCTGAATTAATAATTGAGCACTAAGAGGTCAGAACGTTCCCAGCTACCAACACAAAGCAGGGCTGCCTTGGAAAAAGTTAACTGCATCTCTTCCTGACCCAGTGCTTGTATCTATAATTATATAAGTGAAAATACATGTATGTGTGTGTGTGTATATATATATATATATATATATATATATATATATATATATATATAAAAATAATATATTAAAAATGCAGTTTGTCAGAGAGGATCCCAATGGAAAACCAGAATGTTAAGTAGAGGAAACAAAAGAAAAGCAATGAAATAAATAATTTCTCTTAAGCAAAGAAAGAAAATACTCCTTAACGAGATGTAGGTAATCACTTAATGACGTTTAAACAGTTAAATGTTGAAAACAAAACTGACATTAAAGTGAACTCTCTACTCCTAAATAATTTCAGCACTTTTTAGAACCAGTGTATGCTAATGTTTGTTAATGTAAATTGAAACTGATGATGCCAAAATATAAAATTCCCTTTCTTGTATTTTTATCAGAAGAGATCAAGCTGCTCTTCTCAATCTGCAGAAAGTTGATTGGTTTTGCTTATTTCTCAAAGTGAAATTACTCTGGTGATGTCTTTTTTTGAGCTAAAATTGTAATTTTTGTTTATTTGAACTTCTACTCACATGTGTCAGTACAAGGAGAAGGAAAACATTTTTGCATTTTTTGCTGAGGAAAGGAAGGTGCTGCCATTACTTATTTATATGTTTTATATATAAAATATATATTTATATATTTTATATTGGTTATATTATTATTTATATTTATATAATATATCTTATATTTATATTTGAATGTGATATATATTTTTATATAAATATAATATATATATATCGTCATTATTAGTTATTGTGTGCCATTATTACTTATTATTTCACAATAGTGTGAAATTCCAGAGACTTGAGTTTGTGATAGCACAGATGCAGAGCTCTCTGTCCAGAAGCTGTGGTTGCACCCTTGAGTTCAAAGTCATTTTCAGACAGGAAAAGTAAATGTTTCTTTTATTTTTTTCCATTTGATTTATATGCCATTTGTCTTCTGAATGTCTAAATTACCAACTCACAGAGAGAATTTCCAGCGCATTCTGCAGTTGATTTAGGCCTAATCCAGTACTTGCCTTTAGAATTGTGCCAATATTTCCGTATTTGCAGCCTCACAGAGTGTGCCAAGCAGCACCCTGGCATTTGCAGCCTGGTGGAAAGCTTTGTGAGCCTGGTGAGGGGGCTCCTGGAGCGGCTGCTGGATTATCGCGCCGTGATGAGCGACGAGAGCAAGGACAACCGCATGAGCTGCACCGTCAACCTGCTGGTACGGCCTCTGCTGCTTCTGGAGAGCCAGGAGAGCCCCCTGGGAGGGACTGCCCCAGAGCCCGCTCACTGAACAGGAGGGGAAATCTTCCTGGGGCAGCAGTGGGTGACAATGTTCTTAGTGGTTTAAACTCTCCAGCGAGAGAGTTTTACATCTCCTTGCACGGATAAATGCGTGAGTCTGAAAGCAGCATTCACCCATGTGCTTTGTGGGCTTTATCCACTTTGATTCTGTGGATAAACAGGGAAGTTTGCTGCTTTGACAGGCTTGATGGGACAGTGGCTTCTTGGCAGAGTTGAGCTGTGATGAGGAGCTGACCCAGTTGCTGCTGCAGCATCTCCATAGTTACAGTTCTCAAAGGTGGCCAGGAAACCTGCAAGGCACTTTTGCAGCTGGGTGCCAAGAGCTTTGAGGCTCTGATCTTGTCCTAGGCCACTCTGTCTTCTTTCCTATTCCTATTTTGTAATGAGGATATTGCATAGAGAGATTCTTGCTCCAGGATATTCCTAAAGCTGAGGAGGAACCTCTGCCACCTTTGACGTGTGACACTCACACTTTGTTCCTCAATAATCACTGTGCAATGGGGTGGCCATTTCTGCAGCTCTTCAAGAGACCATTCTTGTCATACATTTTGCACAGCCTCAGCAACTTGCAAACATGTTATGGTGACAAAAAATGAGCTTTATTCCTGGAACTGACCCTTTTAGAGGTATTTGCACAACAGTGCTCCATAACTACAGTGCTAAACATCTGCTTCAACACATACCAGCCTCCACCAAGTGTAGCTGGAGCATGTGGTTTATTCTGTTAATGCATTTGGATAACCATATTTTCCTCTTCTCCAATAGAAAAACCTTCAGTAATAATCCCATTATGAACTAGGAAAATTATATGTATGTATAAAACCGTACATAAAATTAATAAAAATATTAATTGAAGAAGTAGTTCCAGGTTTAAACTTCAGATAGTCTGTAAATAATCTACTTTTCATACTATCTATGCTTTCTGACTAACAAGGAAAGCAAAACCTCAGTCTGTGTGTGTGTATATATATATATGGATATCATTTTATTAAAGGACATTAAGAGGTAACTTTAAATATTTTTGTCCCTAGAATTTCTACAAGAACATTAACCGTGAAGAGATGTACATCAGGTATGGCAACCATTCTATTGGATCTATTTTGGAGAAGGCAGTTAATATTGTGAGTTTTGGTTTTATCATTGTGCTTGGATTTCTGTCACCCAAATGACTCTATGACACCCCAGCCTCATCTGCATTCCCACTCTGTTGTTAATTTAGCCTTCAGCAACTGGGAATCTGTGCTATGTATCCAGCAGCAGCATTTTTTTTCCACAAGAATTAACTTTTAATTGATCAAAACATTCAACATTCATTGTCTATTGTTTAAAATTAAGAAAGTGCAGATAGATTTGAGTTTTGAGGGAGAATGTATCACACATTTAGTACGGCAGAAAAAACATTCTGGTTTTGTAGAATGGCCCAATCTGCTGAGTCTCCTTCATTATGCAACACTCCATGGGCAGGGTTACAGCTGAGACATTTTCTGTGGGAACTGCAAATTCCTACAGGTGTGGCACGGCCTCTTGTTAGCTCCAATTTTAAATTCCTGCAGGTGTGGCATGGCCTCTTGTTATCCCCATTTTTAAATTCCTACAGGTGTGGCATGGCCTCTTGTTATCCCCATTTTTAAATTCCTGCAGGTGTGGCATGGCCTCTTGCTGTCTCCAAGAGGCACGTGGGCTGCAGCAGACCTTTCTTGCTGCTTCTAAAGCTCCCTGTTTCCTGCCTGTCCTCTCCTGCAAAATCTGCAGAAGGAAGCCCAGAGTCCCAGCTGAAATGAGCCCTGGAGGTGATTCAGAGCTCACCCTGGAGCTGAGCCAGAGCGGCCGGGGGGACAACACTCCCTCAGCTGTCATTGCTCAGGGTGATGCCTTGTGCAGGCTGACCTTAAACAGAGACTAGACAGAGCTGAAGAATAAAATAGGGATTTATTAAGAGGCCTCACCTCGGGCAGCACAACCCAAAATGGCCACAAAATGGATGACAGGTCCTGGGGTCTCACAATTTATCAGTTCTGGTCCATTTGCACATTGGAGTTAATTATCCAACTACAGCTCCAGCCCATGCAGTCCCATCCTTTTTGTTTTTCTCTCTTCAATCCACGTTGTTTATGCTCTTGGGCCTGAGATCTGGATTGGCTCTCCTTGGGTCCCTGGCTAGAGCAGGAATTGTTTTGTCTCCCTACTCTGTGCAGAGAGCTCACCATCCCCTCATATGAAGCCCAGACTTACACACTAAAGCAGAACAGAATCTGAAAAATACAAAAGCTAAAACCTGAGGAATCAAGGGGGAAACTTTCTGTTGGGCTGGCAACTGGGAATGGGAGTGCCTTGAACTGCCACAGGAAGATGTCAGAGCTCCTGTGTCTCAAAACTCCTTGTGGGAGTTAGAGGGAGGGATGCAATTTTCTCCCTGGCTCCTGTAGATGCAGGTTGAGCTCCACGATGGGCAGTGGCCATGCTGGAAGCAGCAATGCTGCCACAGGAGAAATTCAACTTAGAACTGCTCCTCTGCTCCCAATACCTCCAGGGACTGCTTTGCCTTTCTGGGCTGGTATTTTCCACTTTCTGCTTTCTCCTGTGATGTGCTGTGGTTGCATCTGTGCACATGAGGAAGGTGTGCCTGCAAGGGTGCCCTGAGGAGCCCTGCAGGAATCTTGGCTTTGGAGGCTCTCCCAGGCCCTGGGAGCAGCCATCCCTCCTCCCTGGGGAGGAGCTGAGCACAGCTCACAGGAGAGCACAGCTCCTTCTGCTCCTTTCCTGCACAGAGGTTCAGCACACAGAAAGATCACAGCAGAGTGTGAACAGAGCCCTTTCAGCGTCCTTGGAGGGTCCTTGGGGAGTCACAGTGTGACATCCATGGAGTTTCTGTTATCTGGAACATTCTGACACTCAGTATTCCACCCATGCCAGTCTCCAGTCTAATCCTTGCTCTCTCCTCTATCAGGTATTTGTACAAATTGCGAGATCTTCATTTAGATTGTGAGAATTACACAGAGGCAGCATACACCCTTCTACTCCATACGTGGCTCCTGAAGGTTAGATTTTCTAAACTCAATATATAATTAAGCTTTTGCAGTATTCAATTTGATATTCTAAAGTGAATATCTTAATCTCTGAGTTATTTTCCACTGGGGTATTCGAGTTTCTAGTTAGAAATACTGCAGTAGTTCATATGAAATTAATTGTTGAAATTATATTTTCAGTAGGTGATTAAAAGCCATATATTGCTGAAACTAAATATGGTAGAAAAAATAGTTTTCCTTTACAGTGAGAACATTGTGTACAAATGTAACTTTCATTTTGGTAATTTCTTACTACCCTAAACATAACAGTTATGAAAATTAAACGTAGTTCCAGCTATCACAAGAGGACATCTAACTTTTAATTTTAAATAATATGGATTACACAAACAAGTTATGTTGGCTTTATTTTGTAGCTGGTAATTAATTATCTTTCACTATAACTATTGTTCATTACCTAGGTAATGAACAGTATCAATTAAAATGGTCAATAAGATCAATTTCCATTACAAGGGGACATTCCATATTTAAATGTTCCTTGGCAAAAATCTGATATTTCTTATGGAATTTACTTTAGTGCAGAACTATATAAATTTGTGCTATTTTGCTTAAACTTAATTTTGATTTTTTTATGATTGTACAAATACAAGATATATTGTCTGTATTGGTATGGACAAAGAACAGTATATGAAATATTTTAATACAAAAAATCTAAATCAAGTCAATCAGGATGATACCATTGGGAAAAAAAAGAGGAACTCATTTTCTCATGTAGATTTTCATATAAAATTCATAAGTGGGGCAAGGATGGGCAGGTATAACATTCTAAAATATGTTTTAAATATTCTGTCTAGTGCTGGTTATCACACAAAATACAGCACTTACCTGAGAAGAGGCAGTGAATGCAATCCCTGTGCCTTTCCCAGTTTGTTTGTGGATGGGTAAAAAAGACTTGGGAAGAAAACACTTGGAAGAGCCCAGAGGACCAGACCTCGTGGGAGGGGGGCCTTTGATGTGAAACACTGAACTTGAAAATTCTTTTTGCTGTGTTCTCCTTCTCAGTGGTCGGAT
Organism: Agelaius tricolor; assembly: GCF_023055355.1. Classification (NCBI taxonomy): domain Eukaryota; kingdom Metazoa; phylum Chordata; class Aves; order Passeriformes; family Icteridae; genus Agelaius; species Agelaius tricolor. The sequence continues at coordinate 4,136,437 of NW_027269278.1, read as the reverse complement.
GAGCAGTGTGCACCCCAAGTCATGTCAACAGAGTTCCAGTGCTCCCAGACCTACAGACACCTGAAAGAGAATCTGTATGAAAAGATCATAGAATACTTTGACAAAGGAAAGGTAAGTCTGGAGAGTTCTTCCCCTCCAAACCTCTCTGCTGTGCTACTCTGAACAGTTGTGTTTAATGTGTATAAAATATTTGTGAGGAAAAGCTTCTTTGAAATGTGGGTCAAGTAGAAATTGTGTCCTGGAGGCTTATTCCCAGAGATATCTGTTCCATAGGAATATGTTCTTTCCATGACCTCATTCACAGAGAAAGGGCTAATGTCTCAGCACATTGTCACAAACAGCTCTGTCAGGCACCAACAAAATACAATAAAAAATGTTGAATCTACTTCCCCTTACAAAGAAAAGAGCATGGGCTACACAGATTCCATTTCTAAACCACTCAGCCCTTACCTCAAAAAATCCAGATAGTTCAAAATGGACATATTTGTTTCAGAGAGGACAGAGAATTGTATCCTAAACTTAAAATGTGGTAGATTGATGAGCAGTACCACAGTTTAGTTCAATTTAAGACAAAAAAAGATGTTAATAAAATTACCTGTCAGTGCAGTGGCTTTAGAGCTGAAAATTTTGGAAATAAAGCAAGGCACTAGAAAACAGAAAGAAATTCTGCAGTGCCAGATAATTAATCCCATGACCCAATATGACCTTTAAGTCATTATGTCTTGTTCAGCTGCAGCCAAAGGTAGGAAGGGGGAAGGCAATTCATTTCTACTTCTGCCAAAGAAGCCCTTCCTATAATTCACAAGGTAGAACATTTCAGCTTCAGCCTCCCAGGTTTCCTGTTGGCATCTGCAGCAGCTGCACTGCAGCAGTGCCCACCCCTGTCCCAGGAGAACCAAAGCCTCCAATTCCTGATCTGCAGCACCCAGCTCAGCCCAGGCCAGGGTACCTGGCCAAGGAACACCTGGCAGCAGGTGACAATGGCCTGGTGTGTCACTGGCAGTGTCCTCTCAGCAGCAGCAGCAGAGAGCTCTGCTCGGGGCTCCCTTTGTCTCTTCTCTTCTGAGCAGGTGAGGAGACAGAATGTGAGAAATATCCCCATGAGAGGGAGTTTGTTCCTGCTTTAAGGCCACTTTTGTGAAGTGTCCATAGCACATGAGAAAAGCAGTCCTGGTGTCTCAGTGTCAGTCACTGTCACAGGCAGCTGTAAAATTGTCTGGACAGAAAAGCTGCTACTCTGGGCAAGTGGAAATTTAACACCTGTAGTTATTTAGCTGTCCTAGACAAGGCTCCCTGGATTATGGATGCTGCAGGATATTCTGTTAAATGGTGTGTGTTTTAAGTACAGGCAGGTGTCAGTCCCCTCATAAACTGCTCTGTGCTTGGGGTATGTTCTGAATGTTATCACCCCAGTGATTTACTCTTTTTTTTTTCTTTAATGTATCTGAAAGGTTAGATGATTTTTTTAAATGTTACTCTAATAATAAAGTAGGTTTACTTATTCCTTCCTGTAATGAATCATAAAACACTTTTATTTTTTAACATTAATCTGCTTTCCTTAAGTTTATGACTGCCTTGAGTCTTCCACTCTAAATGTGCAGTTAATAAATGAGTGCACTTTAAAGACAGCATAATCAATAAAAGTGCAGTTAACCTCTGATGTGTTGAAAACTTGTTTGTTGGTACAGGATTTACTTTTCAAATGTGTGGTTGCATTGCAGATGTGGGAAGAAGCCATATCTTTATGCAAGGAACTTGCAGAGCAATATGAAAAGGAGGTTTTTGACTATGAACTTCTAAGTCAAAACTTGGTAAGATTGTATACAGATCTTCAAATTATTGCAGTCACAGAAATTAGTGGTTTTCAGCTATCAAACAACAGAGCTGCCTAGGAGCTTGTGGTCTAAAATGGATTTTTAATTCATTTGTTGGAGTTCCTGTTTCACTGTAGCAATCCAGTGGTAAAGTAAAGGTTCATAAGTAACTGCTGGGTAAAATTGCATGAACATCTGTTTATTGAGGTATTCTGAAATGTCTGTAGATGAAATAAACATGTTCTCACCTAGGGAAATTTAAAGGCCACATTTTGAAGCCTCTGTACTGCCCCAGGGTAGAAAGAACACCTGGATGAACTTTTCCCCCTAAATTTTTCCTTAAAGTTTAGCAGCTTGGATCTTGACAAGCCAGAATTATTCTGTCCTAATCAGGACTATGGAAGTATTACAGCACAAGGAATCAGAACTAGATCCAAAGGATAGAAGGAGAATTTTAAAGGAAAATAAAATATTCAGTTACTTGTTTTCATTAAAATTGAATTAATCCAAAAAGGATCCCCCCCCCAAACCTTTTTATTCTGCTCCCAATATTTCGTGTTTGTATGATTTTTAACAGTTGTTTAGGGCACATTCAATGGATATCCCTGAATCTTCCTCAAAAAAAAAAAAGTGGGAATGATGTTGAATGGTGCTGTGTATAAAGAAAGCTTCTTTTGCTCTGTTGTTATCATGATTTAAAGGACATTTTTGCCAATTTAAGTTGCAGTGCTGTGTTCTCACAGACATAACACCTAAATGGCATTTGATATTTTATGAAAGAACTTGTTCTAAGCCCTTTACATGGTGTATGCCCTTAAAATGAGCCTAGAGTAAAAACTGGAGTTGATCCCACACCTCAGGAAACATTTGAGGCAGGGAGTTTTTCCAAATGTCTTATTTCAGTAATGTTATCATTGACCAGGGATCACTTTGGTGTTTGCTTTTCTCCTAAGTTAAGGGTAAGCCAATTCTGAGGTCAAATATTAAAGCTGAAGCCATACCAAATTTGCTGTGCATTATATTTGCATATAAATGTAAACAGTGCTTAATGTCCCCCTGCAGCCTCCTGTGTGAAAACTGATTATTGCTGTAGCTCATCAGCTGCTAGCTGCTCGCTCTTGCATGTGTAGCAGAGGTTAAAAATGCATAGATAAAACCCCCAAACACAAGTAATTACAGTTGGTTTTGCTTTCAGGTCCAGCAAGCAAAGTTCTATGAAAACATCATGAAAATTCTGAGGCCTAAACCAGATTATTTTGCTGTTGGGTATTATGGCCAAGGATTCCCAACATTTCTAAGGGTAAACTTGATTAAATCTTACTTTTTCATCTATTTTTTTTTCCTGTTTTCCTCATTATTAATGTCCAGATTCCTTTTTTGACCTCTAATATGCTTTGAGCTGAAATGTTCAACACCAATTGTCTTGTACTGCTTTACGCTTTTTCCTGAATGGCAAAAAAATTCCTACTTTAGGACAATTGTAGTAAGTAACTGGTTTTATTCAAATATGCTGAATTTACTCTCTTTTCTTTACTTTCCCTTTGTTTTGACTACCATGAGGGAAATCCAGGCTCCAAAGGGTCTGGTTTATCAAAGAAACCTGATGAACTTGGGAAGTGGTGCACAACTGGATTGTCTTTTAAAAGGTCATTGTTTTAACCACAGTAGTGCATGAGTTCAGAGCATAAAAGCAACCTAAATATTTGATATTGAAACTATTTAGTAGTTTCTTACTACTAAAAGCCTCTCTTACATAGAATGATTAATCAGGAGGCTTTCTTCACACTTGGAAAGCAATGAGAGGCCCTGCTACCCAAGTTTAAAGGTCAAAGCTGCCTTGAAAACATTGGGAAAACAGTGAAATGATAGGCTGGTGTTAAACCAATGTTATTGTTTCTGAATAATCAATCTTTGAGTCCAGAGTCTCTGGAGAGTCAGTGCTGCTTTCCAGCCCCTGGTCAAAATGGTGTTTGGCTTTAGAGCTGGTTGATAGTCAGAAACCAGAAACCCCCATTCCAACAGCTGGCTACTGCTGTGCCTTTGTGTGGATTGCCATGAAACTGCAGCTTCTGCCTCAGCCCCACCCTGGCCAGGCAGTCACTCCCTCCTCATTCCTGCAGAACAAAGTGTTCATCTACCGTGGCAAGGAGTACGAGAGGAGGGAGGATTTCCAGGCCCAGCTGATGAGCCAGTTCCCCAGTGCTGAGAAGATGAACACCACTGCTGCCCCTGGAGAGGATGTCAGGAACTCTCCTGGTCAATGTATCCTTGGACATGTGGGACATTGAGAGGGAAGGAGGGTTGGGAACCTTGTTGTTAGCATGAGTTTGTCCGTATGTCTAAGTTTGGAAAGACAAGTGTCTGCTAAGGAAGGCAGGAGCCTCCCCTGACATGGAACATGTAAACCCCACCCCCCACCTCCAAATTGCTATAAATTTGAAATTAAAGGGCTCTCAGGCAAAGATATGGGAGCAGGAAATAGCAGTTCTTTAATAGGGAAGAAAATAAAAAGATAAAATAAACAATGCAGTAGACTAAAACAACAGTGACAGAGTCAGAACCCAGCCTGACACCCTGTGGGTCAGGGTGCTGGCAGCAGAACCATTGGAATTGTGGCTCAGCCCTCCTGCAGTGTCAGGGCTGGTTCTGCTGGAGCAGGGATCCTGTAGAGAAGGGTGGAGTCTCTTTCTCTGAAGATCCAGTGGAAGGGGCAGCTGCTGTTCCTCTGGGAGAAGCCTTCTGGTGTTCCAGAATCTCCAGATTATATCCAGGCAGGAATGCTTGGTTCCTCCCTCTGGGCTCACATCTCCCAGTGGGATGCTGTAGTTCTTATCAGCCATGCAGGGACATTCAGTAGCTGTTATCAGCAGGTGTCCCCCCGAAGGGAGGAATGGGTGTGGAAGAGATAAAACTGCTCAATGAACAGAAAACAACTGCCATACAGATGGCAAACAGAATACAATTTGCTTGGCAGTCCAGGACACCGTGTGAAACAATGATTTCTTGAAGAGGTTGAAAGATTACCGACATGGCAGCTCAGTTTGCACTTTTGCCTGCACGTCCTCCATGTCTTTTCTGGTTTGTTCCTAAGAGAGTTCCTGATTTTCTGACAATTCTAAGGAGTCTGTCTCTTTCATTCGTCATAGAAACATTTGGGCTGGAAAAAACCTTTAAGGTTGAGTCCAGCCATAAACCTTGTTCACCCATGTTCCCAAGTGCCACATCTACATGTTTTTTAAACCCCCCCAGGGATGGTGACTCAACCCCTTCCCTGGGCAGCCTGTGCTAGGGCTTGACAGCCTTTCAGGGAAGAAAATTCATTGTAGCTCATACATGGTTTAGCTTTATTTTCTTCAAATGGCAAAACCAGTGTCACACACTTGAAGAGACCGAGTTTAAAGCAGCAAATTTTCTGTTACCTCACATTTATAGCTGTTGTGTCTTGATGTTTAATTCATGTCTTCTTTGAGCACTGCTCTGAGTGGCACCACACTTCAGTGTCACCTCCATTTCTTGGCAACACGTCCCAGGTCCCTCAGAAATTTTCTCAGGAAAATTAATTTACAAACCTTGTTAAACAGCTTCTAGAATGGCCTCAATTTTTCTTTGTTAGAATAACTCTGATTATCTTTTTCTTCTGATTTGAGTCATTACTGACTGAGTAGATATGAGATCACCTCATTGTATGCTGATTTTCCTTTATTAATTTTCAAGGTAATGTGGTAACACTTCACATACTCTCTTGAGTCTGTTCTGATGGAACTTTCTGGAGGAAAAATGGGAATACTTTCTTTTCACACTGTTGGGACTGAAGTGGGAGTATTACAGGCTTGTCTAAAATAGCACATTAAGCTTGAAAGCCAGGCTTTCCCAAGTCTGTCTTATCTCTTAACTAATTAATTTTTTTTTTTTTGGAGAACACATGTTTAAATCCTTAAGGTAGAATTTGCTCATCTATTTGCAAGGAGCAGGAGACAGGAACTACTGCACTTATGCAAAAGGATCTAACCTGAGGGCATGAGTTTCAAACATACTGAAATATGTAAGGATGTGATATATTTACTTACAAATACAGGATTCAGATTTTTGAAACAGCACTTCTATAGAAAAAGGAAATCTCAAGTAAAAGGGCTATTCAGTTACAGATTTCAAAATAAAATGTTAACCATCATGACTTTATGCATGCCTAAAGCTACACAGTGAAACTGTTAACATCAGATATGGTTGATGTTATTTTTGTAAGTTGCCTGAGCTTAAAAATTTAATGAATGAGTCAGTGTGATAAATTCAGCTGCAGATATTCAAGCTCAGGAAATAATAAAAATATGCAGTTTAGAATTAATATGTATTCACTGGTTACTACTGGCAGATTTCTCCTTTTTTGGCCAAGGAAACTCCAGAAATGAAACCCTGAACACTTCAGATTTTTCATCAGAAAATGTCTTTTTTATGATTACTAATTTTTTTATTTCTCCTGCAGCCCACAGTATTTCATACTAATAGTTAATAACATGCCCTTAACGTTCACACTTTCAGATATCCAATGTTTTACAGTGCAGCCAGTCCTGGAGGAGCAGCCTAGATTCAAAAATAAGGCAGTGCCTGATCAAATCATAAAGTAAGTGATTTTCTGTAGTAGACAATATAATGAAAATCAGTCCATATTCCTAAATTGACAACCATTATTTTGTGAAGTCATTCATTTGCCAATGAATCCTGGAGGTTTTTTTGTCTTAACTTACTGAGTTATGTATTCAAAGAATCAGAGAAGAGTTTGTGAGGGGAGGGACCTTCAGAGTCCAACCCCCCAGGGACACTGCTCAGAGCTCCATCCAACCTGTCCTGGATATTCCCCAGGAACTCCATGGAAGAGCTTGTACCCATGTACCACTGAAGAAATAACTCCTGGAGGCAGGGCAGGGAGGAGAATCTGTGCTTTGGGCCAAAGTTATTGAGATTTCAACACAGCTTCTCAGACAAGGAGTGGGGAGAGGGCTCTTGGAAGTGCCTGGCAGTGTGAGAGTGGTTGAATGAAGGCTCTTGAATGAAAGAATCTTGTTATATCTTGGCTGAATACACGGTGGCAAAATGGTTGCTGCTGGTGCAATGGAATATGGGTTTTGTAAAGGAATAAAGGAAATTAATTGAGCAAAGTGTTTTGAGAACAGACTGGCCAAGAGCTGCTTCCAAACCAGTTGTGCCCTTGTTCTGCAGCCCTCTCTATGGAATCTTTACTGAAGTAGCAACTGATTCAGAATAGAAAAATAAGAATCACCTCCCCACATACACCAAAGTAAATAAAGCAGATCCAAGCACAGGTCTGGTGTGATAGGATTTTAAAATAAACAAAGAAAGACCAAAAAACAACCCAACCCAAAAAGCCACAAAAAATTGTGGCTCTAATTTCAACTACTGATTCATTTTAAAATCAGTAACTGAAAGGCACGTTATAAATATGGTCCTGTTGGAGGTGTAGACCCTGCCACACTTCAAACTGCTTCAGTTTATATAAAAGTGTTCCTTGTAAAGTACAATCTCAACTCATAGGGAAGATTTTGTAATGGTTTGTCTCAGCTGCAGAATTCAACCAAACTGCTGATTACATCTGGGCTCAAAGATTTACTTTTATGAGTTTACTTTATTGGGCATTTAATTGTTCATTACATTAGGTGTTGACAATGCATTTATTCTCTCAAAGAGCTTCAATATATTCCTTTCAGCTGGAATTGCATAAAGGGATCTGACTCAGTGTGGCAATATTTCCAGTTACATTTCTTTTCTGATGAAGAAAATCCTAGCAGTTTGGATCAGAAATCATAGTTTCCTATGAACCAGCATACCATGGTTTGCTTAACTCAGATGTTTGGGGCTGCTCTATTTGTTTTTCTGGGCTTTCAAAACAAGGTTCAGTTTTACTGGAAGAGATCTCTGAGTTTGTGTTTTTTCTGCAAAATTAGCTTTTACTTAACAAGGGTTTAAATTTAAATCATCTTTAAAAGAAATACTAAAAACTCAAAGTAGAGATTTTTCTCTGGAAAGCAAAATATTTAGCAGCAGCAAAAAACTCTGCAGTGCCAGTGCTAAAAGCCAAGTGGTTGCAAGTTTAGTGGAAAGACGTGCTCACAATGATGGAGAATGAAACATTAGCTGAATAGAACAGAATTTAACATGGATAACATGAATTTAACATGAATTTTACATGAATTTGCAAAGGATTCTTTACATTGGTGTACCCCTCTACAAGCACTTATATACATTCTATTATCTATCTCACAAAATTGTTATTAATAGCTTCAGTTGTTGAATTTGTTGAATGTTGCTCAGCATTGAGAGCAGGATTGTTGGACAAGATTAAATTGCTTTTTCATGTGCCATGTTCCACTCCAGGTGAAAATACCTGCTCTGCTCAGTCAGTTCTTTTGAATGAAAGACTCCTTTCATAAACCAGGGTAAAACTGGCAAGCAGGGCATGTGCCACAGCAAGATAGGAGAGGAAAAATCTCTTCTAGTCCTCCTGTAGATTTGAACATTAATCTGGAAGTTCTGGAATTTTTATACCTGGGAAATACACCCAGTAACAAGCTGAAGCTTAATACTCATAAAATACTGTGTGTTGACTCTGATTTATAGATAAAGTAGTTGCCTTCTGAGTTTCCAGTAAAGTCCTTTTTTTTCTGAGCAGTAAATTTACTTTTAATTAAAAACTCAACTACTCAAAATGAAATATTTCTCTGTGATAAAAAGATCCATTAATTTCTGGTTTCTGAGTTTTACAATAGTAATTTTTAAATCTTTCAGCTTTTATAAGTCAAACAACGTGCAGAGGTTCCACTATTCAAGACCAGTCAGAAGAGGATCTGTTGACCCTGAAAATGAATTTGCTGTAAGTAAATTAACTACAAGGTGATGGATGTAGTTCTGGTAACTGAATTTTGATCCTAGCTCCTTTCTTAGGCTCAGATTACTCATTATAGACACCTTAAGATCTGGTTCAAAAAACCCAAATGCAAGACTTCTCTGTTTCAGCACTACCCCTGTGTACTTAATTATGCATCACTGTTCCAGTTGCAGGTAAACATTGTGCAGTTAAACACCTTCAACATGTTTGTGTTAAGCAGGAACATTTTCTGGTACAGATTTCCATTAGGAAACAAGGTAACATGTAAATAAACAAATAAACAAATAACAAATGCTTTGCTGCTTGTAGTTTTCAACTCTTCCATCAGCTGCCAGGCTGGCAATGAGGTGAGTGCTGTCTGCTTTCATGGGTTCTGTGAAATCTCACCTCATCAGAGAACTGCCTATGGCATTTTTACTCCCATGCCTGGTGGTGGAAGGCTGAGGAATGGCCTTCACTCTTCAAATATTCTAAGAAATCTACACCACCATAAATTACTTTTCAGTGTTAAGCATAAAAATGTGGTGTCTGTATTTTTATTTTACAGGTATCTAGTATTTTATGGTTTGTTTTGAAAAGCATCCCATCCAGGCCTTATGGCTAAAGCTGTGCTCTTGGCACACTGCTGGGAAAAGCCATTTCTTTCCAAAATGTACAATTTCTGTTATGTGTGTGCTGATTAGCAGAGTCAACACTTTCATGTAAGAGCTTCCTACCTGCTGTTAAATCAACACCTCAGGCACAAACTCTCCTCTGACATCCCAGAATGTGCTGTCAGTACTCAGCAGCACCTTGGCTTCCTTGGCAAACTAGAGAGTTTGGGGCCCATTTATTAAAATACCTTGAAATGGTTTTACAAGAGCTAAATTGTTGATGTTTTCATTGCTGAGGACAATAGATAAGGTGCATGTTTCCTTCAAAGACGTGGAAACTGGGACAGTTGGAGTGTCTTTATTCCATCTATTGTGGTATTTCTCCATGAGCTGATTCTGAAATTAGGAGCAGCAGGGTCAATGAAAAAGTGGCTATTCCAAATACCAACAGCCATTCTTGTTCAGAAAAGAAAAATGAGAGGAACAAAAAAAAGGTCAGAATTCTGGCAAGTTGTTATAGGGCTATTACTGCTTTTAATTGCAGAAATACATTTTAAATGTGGAAGGAGGAAATATAATCTGGGTAGAGGCAATAGCAGGTAGTTTAAAGACAGCCATTCCATCTGTAATGGCAAAAATAGGGACACAGACTAAAAGATTCAAAGGTAATTTTCTTTTTACCCTGCTCTGTGCAGGCTTTGTGCCTGAAGATGACCTAATCTGAAATCAGGAAAACCATTTGTCCAATCACTGTGCTAGATTCAGTTTGCAGTGCCTTTTTATTCAAAAATTATGCATATGTTTTCCATCTACCTCCATTTCCCTTTGACATCTCAGAAGGCAGAAAAGATGAAAGTTTCAATCCTGAAGTATCATTTTCTCCTGCTGTGTCTTTTAATAGTCTATGTGGATTGAGAGGACCTCCTTTGTTACAGCCTACAAACTCCCAGGAATCCTGCGCTGGTTCGAGGTGGTCTCCATTTCCCAGGTGAGTATTGATGTGCTCAGGGTCTGCCCAACCTGCAGCTGTTCAAGCCTCACGTGCAAACCAGTCTGCAAAATTATCAACAAGGCCACAGTTACTTCTTTTTATACATTCAAAACATTGTTTACATTATTATTTACAGAACATTATTTACATTTCTTATTTACATTTAATCTTTCTACTGCTCAACACAGGATCAATATATCTTATGCCTGATTTATAGTTTCAGAATTGAACAAGTCTGTGTGGGTTTGCTGAATTGCAAAATTGTTGTTCATGTGCATGAGTTTTATAAAACCAAACCAACCTGTTTATATCTGTATGAACCTTAGAAGTCTTTTGTTTCTTTACAGTGCACAATTAGTCCTTTAGAGAATGCTATTGAGACTATGTCCATGACAAATGAAAAGATTTTGATGATGATTAACCAGTACCAGAGTGATGAGAACCTCCCTATTAATCCACTTTCCATGCTTCTGAATGGAATTGTTGATCCAGCTGTTATGGGTGGCTTTGCTAAATATGAGAAGGTAGGAGCTTTGGAGTCACTGCAAAGAACATTTTCAGGTGCACCATTTCATAATCCTCCCACATCCTTGTTCAAGTGGCAGAGCAGTGGGGATGGGGAACAGGAAAGCCATCATTCCATCAGTTAAAGGATCCTCATATCCTCCTTTCCTGGTCACCTCTATCTTTGAAGTCAAACCAGAATAACTGAGCTTATCAAAGCATGATAACTCCAAATCTGTGCCTTTTTAGTTTCACTGTAAACTTAATTAAAGAAACAATAATTGGGTTTCATAATAAGGGTCACAAAGTCAGAAGTGCTGGATAAAGACCAAATACATCTTTTTTAAAAGTGCACCTCAGTTCCCAGCTGATAGAGGGAAAAATTATCACCAGCAGCATCTGGCTGAGGACCATGCATGTTCCTCCCCTCTTTGCTGACCAATATTATGATCACCAGCTGGGCTCTGTGGATTAATGCTTGATTTCTTTACATGTCAAAATGATGGACTGTGTTTATTTATTTTTTTGTCTAAGGCTTTCTTTACAGAAGAATATATCAGGCACCATCCAGAGGATACAGAGAAGCTGAACAGACTCAAAGATCTCATTGCTTGGCAGGTAATTTCTCACTGACAGCCACCACTAAGGCTTCACCAGGGTTCCTTTGTTCCATTCCTGCCTAGCAGGAGAACACAGCATTGAGCTGATTGTGTCATTTCCACTTCTTTTTAGCCCTTGAAAGGTATTTGTAGAACACATAATCTGGAATGGATTATCAGAAGCCACATATAGCAGGCCACATTTATAGTTAAAAGGACCAGGATTTCCTGCTTGGATTGTATTCCTGAAGACAAAACTGAGAGCATGACAAAAATCATAATGATTTCATGAATTTCTGGGGTTGGCAAATGTCAGAAACTCTCTTGGGAAACAACTCTTTCCTAGAGTATTTGTTTTTTGGTTTGTTTGTTTTATTTTTTTGGGGGAGGTTGGTTTGGGGTTTTTGTCCACTAGAAACATTAATGGAGTATTTGCTGCTCTCAGGAATTATTTTCATGCTCAGTGACCCTTCAAGATTGCAGCTATGTGTCTTCTGTGTGGTAAATAGCATGGAAGACTATAAGTAAACATTTCTATCTGTATCTCCAAAGAACTGAATATTCTCCCTATACCAGCAGCACTGAGGTTATTTGGCTTTACTATTTATTATTTTATATACTGTGTATGTAAAATAAGACAACCAGCCTGCAGAACCCTTTTGTCCTCAAGGAGGAAAATGCACCCATGGAAGGTGGTAGCAGAAAAAACTCTATTTTTGCTGAGATTCAAGGGAAAATGGCTCTTTCTGTTGACCCGATAATGATAATGAAGCAGAAAAAAACATGACCTCAGAAATTATCCATTCTATTTCCATTAACCAAATAGAAATCATTGCTATAATAGATAGATAGAGGGATGGTAAGAAATAGTGGGAGTTCATCTGGGATTGTACTATTAGAAAAGAATGGCTCAAGGTCTTTCTCCTCATGTTCCATGTCTCATTTTTTGTACTTACTAAAAACATCCCTGGAAACATCCACGGTCAGGCTGGCTCTGAGCAACCTGATGGAATTGTCCCTGTCTATGGCAAGGGGTTGGACTGGATAACCTTTAAAGGTCCCTTCCAACCCAAACTATTCAATGATTCTGTGATTCTGTCTCTCTTTCATAGATGAGAAACAGCACAAATTTACTGGTCATTCCTCTCCCAGCCTTGAAATGAATCTTACAAATAGCTTCAGTTTGTACTATTTTCTTAATGTTTTTTTTCTTAATGTATTTTCTTAATGTTTTTTAAGTTTCTTCCTGTTTCACTTTGATTCATGCCAGTTTGGTTATTATTTGAGTTGTACCTTTGCAGTTTCTCCTGTGTCATTGCCCATCACAGCTCTGTGTGTGGTTGTTTTCTGGCCATCAGAATCACTCCATTAATTCAGTGGGGTTGACTGACCACAATGTCACCTGGCATTAGGAAAAAATGGGTAATTTCTACCTATCCCTCCAAATCCCTCTAAGGAGAACAAACAGATCTGTCAGTAACAGAGAGGCTTTAATACCACAATTTTAAAAGTTATTTTGGAATTGCACTTCCGTAAAATATGATCAACATGATGAGTGGATCAATGTTCACAGTATTTACTGAGTCAGAACACAAAAGGTGAGCATGGAATCTAAGTGGATTTCACAAAAAAATCCCAGATATTAATGCAAAAGAGTTAAAAGCTGAAATAAAGCAGTTAGAAAAGGTTAGTGGCAGCAGGGGAGCTAAAAGTATTTTTGCACAAATCTCGTAACGTTAAAATATATAGAAGAGAGAAAACAGCCTCTGTGAAGCAACCAACATTCTTCAGCAATTTACTGGGAAAACCCATTTTCCATGAGCCTTTTCCATCTTGTATCTGCTGCTCCAAGCTGACATCAGTGGGCAAATCCACCTGCCAGTCATAGGAAGAGTTTTGCAGTTGATTTTCTAGATAATTTAAACACAGCCAGAGAGGTTGTGGGACACAAATGAAAAGTCTCACCTTTTCTCTTCTTTTGTTCCTCCTAAGATACCTTTCCTTGGGGCTGGAATTAAAATTCATGAAAGAAGAGTTTCTGATAATCTTCGTCCTTTCCATGACCGGATGGAGGAATGTTTCATGCACTTGAAAGTTAAAGTGGAAAAACAATATGGAGCCAGAGAATTGGTATTACTCTCCTTTTAACCTCTACCCAATTTCTCTTTATTTAACACACATCATCTTCTAAACAAAAACATGCTATTTTGTTTTGCTTATGGGTTTTCTTGTGATATAAAGATAGTAGGATCTGAGTTGTATCATGCAAGAGCTGATTCAATTCTCTGACACATCAAGTATTCCTCATTCTGGGAGATTTTTAGTATATTTTATTACAAATTAAAATTGCAAGTCTTTTCAGCCTTATTGAGGAAGTAAAAGCAAGTTCTTATGTTTGTTCTCTTTGTAATTTTTCTTAGTGGTTTAGGGCTTTGATCTGCAATTGATGTCTCCCTATGCCAGCCACTTCCAGCTGTGTTGTGAAGTAAAACCTGTCATGTGTATAATACTATAAATATTAGTTGAGAACAAACTGAAATGTCTGGCAACTGAAGGATAACTCCTGAACACAAACTCCCCAGATAATTCTTGAATAAAATATTCTATCTGAGTTGTGCAGAGTAGCAAGAATGACATTGCCTGGTTTTTGTGATTAAATGCCTGTTGCTTTGGAAATTATTTTATATTTTTGCTTTCAACATTGGTGATTTTATAATAGAATGTTATTAGCAGAAAAGTAGCAAATTTCTAATTTAAATTTTGGATATGTGCTGTATTATATACCTGTATGATGAAAATTCTATCTATATATCTGAATATGGCTTTTATTTTGCAATAATAGAGGCTTTAATTGCAATAAGTTACTTGAAATTGTGTAAGATTATAATTATTAATTATATATATATAATATTATAATATTATAATATTATAATATTATTACAATGTATTATGTATCATATATAATGTATACTATATTATATGGTATATAGTATATAATATACTATAATGCAATAATATATAATGCATTGTATATTATAATGCAATAATCATATTATAATATATATTTACATCTAATATATTATAATGTAATGATATTATTATAATAATACATTATTATATAATTATAATTCTATGATCATATATTATTATAATCATATTCTTGCAATAATAATTGCAAAAACAGAGGCTGCAATCCACAATCAGAAATCCTGCTGCTTGCTTGAACCCTCCAGCACTTAAAAAACCCAACTTATTTAAAATTTTGCAGAGAATGAATTTTGTGAATTGAGTTTGGGAGGGTTTGGGCAGGTTTGGTTTAAAAACCCCAACCTATTTAAATTTTGCAGAGAATGTATTTTGTGAATTGCGTTGGGGAGGTTTGAGGAGCACGAACTCATCCAGACCCAGGATAAATCACAGTCATCAATGGGAGCAGACAACTCCTTTAATGCCAGGTGTTGAACACCTGCACAGTGGTCAGGCCTGGTGTGAGGAGGATGAATTAGGAGGAGTTTGACAGGATGTGTTTCCCTTTCCCCTGCAGCCAGAGTTTGATGACAAGAGGCTGGGGCGGCCGAGGTCGATGCTCAAGTCCTACCGCCAGTTATCCTTCATCTCCATGTGCTCCATCAGCTCTGACTGCAGCACTCCCAGAAAACCTGCCTCAGAAAGGTGGGCTAGAAATACACTTGGTTATAAATCATTCTTCTTTTTCAGTCCTGTTTTTTAATCAGTTTTATGAGATGAAGCAAAAAGATTTTAGAAAAGGAATGAAAATCACCAGCAGCCTTTTTAGACTATACCAACATTATTTTTAACTGTAGCTATCACTTCCTCCATGCTGAAAACTACAGCGTTTGAATCTTAGTAGACAAAATATGTTCAACTCTCATTAAAAAAAAAAAGTGGTATTTCATTTTCAGAAAATAAGTATTTTAAAAATTAAATTAATTTCCAAACACTTAGCAAGATCTGCGGTTTTTTACAAGTTTCTTTTTAAACAGCTTTTAACTTAATTAGCATCTTTTTGTTTGTAATAATTGTTCCTTTCATATCTACATTTTACAAACTTGAAAAGGAGGTGGAAGATTTTAGTAAAATCTGTAGCAATGTAAAATGCTTTGCCTGATGGAAAACAAAGAAACTTTTAAATTTGAGAGAACAATTATAGGTATAGCTTTTCATCCACAAATTGTTTAGTTCACTTTATAAATTATCTTTCAGGCACACAAAACTTCCTCCCAAACAAGGTACATATAAAACTGAACCTGTTGAGCAGTGTTTGATTATTTTTTAAACATCTGATCTCCCTTTCTGAGTAGTTCACTTTGAAGAAGACCAGTGGTGTATGAGCCTAGTGTGGAAGGGTTGGTTTTTAAGACAGCCCTTGTTCTTCTTGGAGATTCCTGAGGCTGCTCCTGCTGCCCTCCAGAAGGTGGAGCAGACCAACATCATTTGTGTGCTGCAGCTCACCAGGACACCTCTGACACAACCAGACAAGGCATCCTGCACCTGCTTTTTGTTCTTAGGATGCTAATTTGTTTCTAGGAAGCACAGGTCAACAGAGTGACCACAGTTCTTGATTTATCAATTTTTATGTTGTAACATAAGTTCAGTCCCATGCTCCAAAGGTTGAGAAGGGAGTAAAGCCAGCTCCAATTTCATGGGCCTTTTTTTTTTAATGAGAAGTAGCTCAATTTTTAAACTGTAAAAATGAAAGGAAGAGAGAAGGTGGAAGAGGGGTTAATCTCTGAGTGTGTGCATTCTTATCCAATATGGTGAAATAAATAGGAGAATGCATTTAAAACATGGCAACAGACAGCAATACTCTGTTCCACTTTGGTCGTTGTACACCAGAGCAGCCTGCCTCACTTTCAGCACCACCATCACCACACATCAACTTATCATGTGAGCTCTGCTCTGGTTAGTTAAGCTGATGCACAAATCTATGAACAGGGATTTGAGCTCATTTTAATATTTTACATTCTTCACTACATTTTAAGATGGTGTCACACTGCCTGAAGGCATCTTATTTGTATCTCCAGTTGCCAGCTGCTGAAGCACATCAGATACTTTTTGCCAGCAGCTTGCAAGGCTGTCTAGAAAGTAGAAGGAAAGAATGACCTGTATTTATATTTCATGGGGAAATGACATCAGAATACCAGCAGCTTTTAAAATATCACTAAGGAACTTGTACTTTTCTTTCTTTTGCTCCTACAGCTTTGATCTGGAAGCAGTGCTACCAAAGCAAGGAAAAGCTGAAGCAGAGGAGACTGCTCCTCAAAATAATCCTCATCCTGAAGTCAAGATGAGAAGGTCCAAAAAAAGAACAAAAAGAAGCAGTGTGGTGTTTGCTGATGAGAAGACAGCAGCTGATATTTCTATCTCTGACATGAAATGTGTATGTTACTGATTTAGTGGTTTATAATCCATGAAAAAGAGGACATTACCTCTTTCCTTAGAAAAAGGAAAACATATCCCAGAGAACTCCAGCTGTCATAAAGGGAAGGATGCAGGATGCAGAGATGATCTGCCCTGTCATGAATCAAACATGCAAGATGCTGTGGAGAAAACAAATCAATGAGAAAATCAGATCATCCCTCCTGGCTTCTGGCGACAGATAGCAGAGCTCTGAGGCTCTGGCAGATTCTGGATAGCTGAAAAAGGAGCCCTGGGTGGGGAGGGTTCAGCTGCTTTCCTGTGGAGAGGCAATTGACTGTGCTGACATTCCACAGCAGCTCCTCACAGTCAGGGCTATTTCAGAAGTGATGAGCCCTGGACGTTTTGTACCTTGTTATGGAACATGCAGCTGTTAGGAAACTGCAAGATTGCAAACCCTGCTCCTTCCATGGTGCCAGACTGAAGTTTGGAAGCACTGCATAAATCATCCAAGGGCTTTTATTGCCCTGCTGGATCATTGCAGTCACTTTTGTCACTTCCACTGGGCTTTTTTTATACACAGAGTTTAATCCTCGGGAGAATTGGATTTTAGTGTATGTCCTCTAGATACACAAGCCTCATCTAAATTAAAAAGCCAGGCAGTAACAGATTGTTGAAATACATGGAAGGAACATAAATAATTTGATCAAAAATGTTTGAAGGAATCATCAAAGGTAAAATGAATGGAGTAGAAAGGCAAGGCTGTTTGGAGAAGCACAGAGAAACTCATGGATGATTATGACTGTCTTACACTGCATGTCCTTGTGCAAAAGAGAGATAAAGCACAGTCATCCTTTGAGAAGCTCTGATAGACAAAACCAAGTAACACCTTTGGCTTTTGATGAAATTAGATAACACATACAGCAAACTGTGGGGATCCCACTGTGTATTGAGTTAGAGGATTTTCTTCTGCTTCAAAAAAGCAGTGACAAAGCTTTGCAGCAGCCAAGCTGGGCATGTTAATGCAATAGGAATTAAAATGAAATGTTTTCAAAACTTCATTTTATTTTGCAGATCGCACCCAGAGTTGTCTGATGGTATTATGCCAAAAATAGGGTAGGAATTCAGATTTCAGGTCACAGATTACTTCTGTAATTTTTTTAGAATTCTTTTTTTCTAAGTAGACTGAGAAGTTTTTATCTAACTATAAATTATCTGCAAAATTGTTGCATATTTTTAGATTGTACTTCGTATGATACATGAACCAAAGTCTCAGTCCATCCTTAATGCTGGGGCTTTTTTATCTAACAGCTGTCAAGGAAATATGAGTTCATGAGTGACACCAACCTCTCAGAACATGTGGTGGCACCTCAGAAAACTTCTGTCCTCAAGCAGATGAGCACTGTCAGTCGTTCTATGCCAACTATCCCAGGTAAGGTGCTTACCCCAGGGTGAGAATTCTGAACATTATTAGGATGGTAGGAAAACAGAAATGAAGGGTTTGTTCCAAGCAGGGCTGGCAGCTCTCTCCACCCTTCTGAAATCCACTGGGACAAAGATTATAATTGAAGAGTGCTCTGTGCATGTGAGGCTGTACTGCTCCAAATGCTGGGTAACACCACAGCACCTTGTGCCAAAATGCAAATTCTGTTACTCCTGGAGCTCTGAATTTCACTTCTTTGTGCAGTGTGAGCATTCCTGCTGCCTAGAAAGAGGCAAGATGTATTCAGCTTCCCTGCTCTGTAGGGCCTCAGGAGCACAAACAAGGGCTCACAGCCAAGGGCAGTGTGTGAAACTGGGAGAAATGCTCTGTGCTGTGCTCTGGGGGATGAATATCCCCAGAGCTTGCCCCATAACAGGATTTCAACTTCTGGTTTTGAAGGCAGAGAGGAATCCCATAGATTGCCTCACCAGGGAGGCAGGGGAAGCAAGATAACCCAGCTGCCCCCAGACAGAAGGGTGAAAGAAAAGGGAGAGTGTGACTGAAGCTGGAGCTCATCTCTAGGCTGGGGCACAGAGAGAAAACAGGCCCAGTTTCAGTCTCTTTTACCCCCTTGCTCCACAGCACATCCCATTTCTTAGCCTGCATTTCATCTATCCCTCTCACTGCCCCTCTCTTTCCAGATGCTGTAACAGATGTTTAGCACATCAGCCTGCCATGGCCCACTTCTTTGGCATGTGTTTATCTATTTTTAATTCTTTGGCCAGATTGCTTCTTCTTTTTCACTGTTCAGTTTCAATGTAATGAAGTTTATAATTTCCCTATTATTTAATTTTTTATTCTAGGGTTATAGTTGGATTAAAAATGTCTCCATTTTTTCTAGTCATTGTACTACTTCACAATTTTGAGTTCTGCTTTGTCTTACAGTCTGACTCTCCTTTTTTGGTTTTGTTTTGTGTAACCAATATTGTTTCCATCCTAAGGATTAACTCTGTCTGTCAGCACTGTGGCATCTGATGAAACAATTGCCTCACACAGGCTGAGCCAACCAGTGTTCCCTTCCACCTCAGATGGTGACAAGAAAACCTTCAAAAGAAAGAAAGTGAACCAGTTTTTGAAAACAATGGTAGGTCCTGTGTGTTTGTGGGGGGAAAAAGGGAAGGGTTACATGTTCAAAAATTCTGTGCTATGAAAATTAAGTATTTGAGACAAATAGGCTCAAAAGGCAAACCCTGCCTTTCTTTTCTTGATGCTTTTGTCAGAGAGGAAGCTCAATGTGGAGGCAAAGCTGGCTGGGGCAGCACTTCCAGTGGGAGAGATGCAGGGATAGAGGGATGGAGGACTGGGAGGATGGAGAGATGGAGGATGGGAAGAATGGAGGGATGGAGGGGTGCAGGGATTCAGGGATGGAGGGCTGGAAGGATGCAGGGATGGAAGGATGCAGGGATGCAGGGATGCAGGGATGCAGGGATGGAAGAATGCAGGACTGAAGGATACAGGACTGGAAGGATGCAGGGATGGAAGGATGCAGGAATGGAGGACTGAAGGATGCAGGACTGAAGGATGCAGGAATGGAAGGATGCAGGAATGGAAGGATGCAGGACTGAAGGATGCAGGACTGGAAGGATGCAAGGACTGAAGGATGCAGGAATGGAGGGATGGAAGGATGCAGGACTGAAGGATGCAGGGCTGAAGGATGCAGGGATGGAAGGATGCAGGGCTGAAGGACGCAGGGCTGAAGGATGCAGGGCTGAAGGATGCAGGGATGGAAGGATGCAGGGATGCAGGACTGAAGGATGCAGGGGTGCAGGACTGAAGGATGCAGGACTGAAGGATGCAGGGATGAAGGATGCAGGGATGGAAGGATGCAGGGATGGAGGGATGGAAGGATGCAGGGATGGAAGGATGCAGGACTGGAAGGATGCAGGGATGGAAGGATACAGGACTGGAAGGATGCAGGGATGGAAGGATGCAGGGATGCAGGACTAAAGGAGGCAGGACTGAAGGATGCAGGAATGGAGGGGTGGAAGGATGCAGGACTGAAGGATGCAGGACTGAAGGATGCAGCACTGGAAGGATGCAGGGATGAAGGGATGGAAGGATACAGGACTGAAGGATGCAGCACTGGAAGGATGCAGGGATGAAGGGATGGAAGGATGGAAGGATGCAGGACTGAAGGATGCAGGACTGAAGGATGCAGGACTGAAGGATGCAGGGATGGAAGGATGCAGGACTGAAGGATGCAGGGATGGAAGGATGCAGGGATGGAAGGATGCAGGACTGAAGGATGCAGGGATGGAAGGATGCAGGGATGCAGGGATGCAGGACTGAAGGATGCAGGGATGCAGGACTGAAGGATGCAGGGATGGAAGGACGGAAGGATGCAGGGATGGAAGGATGCAGGGATGCAGGACTGAAGGATGCAGGGATGCAGGACTGAAGGATGCAGGGCTGAAGGATGCAGGACTGAAGGATGCAGGACTGAAGGATGCAGGGATGCAGGACTGAAGGATGCAGGGGTGCAGGACGGAAGGATGCAGGGATGCAGCACTGGAAGGATGCAGGGATGAAGGATGCAGGACTGAAGGATGCAGGGATGGAAGGACGGAAGGATGCAGGGATGGAAGGATGCAGGGATGCAGGACTGAAGGATGCAGGGATGCAGGACTGAAGGATGCAGGGATGGAAGGACGGAAGGATGCAGGGATGGAAGGATGCAGGGATGCAGGACTGAAGGATGCAGGGATGCAGGACTGAAGGATGCAGGGCTGAAGGATGCAGGGCTGAAGGATGCAGGACTGAAGGATGCAGGGATGCAGGACTGAAGGATGCAGGGGTGCAGGACTGAAGGATGCAGGGATGCAGCACTGGAAGGATGCAGGGGCGCCCCTGCGTGTGCAGCTCCGCTCCCGCCCCGCCAGGGGGCGCGGGCCGCCCGCCGAGAGCGGAGCCGCAGGGCGGGAGGGGAGCGGCGGGGCCGGGATGGGAGCGGCGGGCCCCGAGCGAGCGAGCGGGGGTGCTGGGGGGAGATGATGGGTGCCAAGGGGAAATCGGCTGCTGCTGGAGCCGTCCCTCTGGCTCAGAGCCGGCTGCCTTCCATTAAAGTGAGGAACGTTTCGCTGATGTCTGAAATTTGCACAAAATTAAAACTATTTCATTTAGCATAGTGTTTGACAGGAAAAAAAATTAAAAATTAAAAAAAGGAAAACGAGAAAGTAATATCCAGATCAGCTTGTCAGACACAGAATGTGAAAGTTTTCCTACTTTGAAGGTAATGGGAAGGTGACATTTAATGCAGGATATGGGTAGCTACCAACATAAGTATTCTGAAATATTTACGTGCCAGCTTTTCTGATCTTTCAATGCAAAGGGTTTGTTGTTTTGGTTTCTTTTTTCCTAGGTAACGGGTTTCATTTGTATTCATTACTTTCTGCAGTGTTTTGGGGTTTTCTTAAAAAAAAAGAAAAGGATTATGCCTTCAGGGACCACATAGTAACATTTAGGAAAACCTTCAGTTAAATGTGTTCATAATCACATTTTTTCTGGTAGGAACAAGAATAACCTATTAATGTGAAGTCTGTAGTATTTCATTATATGCAATTTATCACACATTTGCTCATTTCAAACCCAGGAGCTGCAGCTTTTCAGCACTATCTCGTCCACTCATATTTAAATTTAAATAGCATATAAAAGACAGAGGATTGAATGTTGTCTCTTGCATGGCAGAAAAAGGACTAACTACAGATAAAAATCCACTTGTGAAGTGCTTCATAACATGTTTGGAATCATGTGCATGGGTTTAAATACATGTTTAAGGTTTTGCAGAATAGAGAAATTAATTCAAAATATGCAGGATTTGGTCAGTGTCTTTTTTCTCTAGCTACAGTTTAAAGGCACAAGTAATTAATACACTTAGTACTGAATCCAGCACAGAATCAATTTTAACATATGAAATCTGTTTTGGTGTTTTTTCAGCGCATTTCCAGAGTTCTGGAGGATGGAAAGCAGTCTGTGGAGCAGCATTTCAAGCCCTCACCAACAGATCTGTGATCAATTTTTACAAGACTACTTCTCAACTGAAAACAATTCTATCTACACACAAATATTCTATTTTAGAGCACCATCTACTCCAAAGAAAGGCACTGATGGAGAACATGAACAGCACCTCCCATGGGCTCTGCTAAGTTACTTGTGATACAGATACAGGAATAACATTTGAGGGAAACACTGCAGGATGTGTCCACTGGGATGTGGGACAGACACTCTGGCTGTACAGGTCAAAGGGAGCTGGGTGTTCCCTGGGCCAGAGCTTGCTCCTGAGCAGTGACACGTGTGTCCAGGCCAGCAGCAAGGCTCACTGTGTCAGGCAGCTCAGGGCTGCTCTTGCCAAACAGCAGAGTTTGGGTTTTCTGGAGCTTGTACAGACATCCAGATACCCTGAAATCTTTGCTGGCACTGTAGCCAAGGCAACAGATGGCTCAGCACAAAATAGCCACTGACAATTTACTGTGTGGCTGTAGCTGGATTTACAGCCACAGATCCCTCTGCTGCTCCCAGCACTCTGCTCTGTACCTCAATCTTCCCTGGATGGTTCTGTGGCTGTCACTGCCTGAGCTGTTTTCAGAGCAGCAGCTTTGAAAACATGGAAAAGTTTATTTACACATGTGCAAATTACCCTTACATCCAGCAGCATGATGAACAAAAGCTACATTTCCTGCTGTTCAATAAAATGTTACAAATCTGTTTTATTTGCCCTGACCCTTTCTCCCTGACATCTCCAGGAATCATTGTATGAAAGGTAATATTTTTTTACTGACAGAATTCTACAAGCCCAAATTTGCTGGGTTCAGATTGATTTTCTGAGTCTTCCCTCCTCCTGAGGTGGGCTGGGAGGTGATGCCTCACTGGTGTGGGGCTCCAAGCACTGCAGGTCAGCACCCCAGAGTCTTCAGAACCTGGCAGCTCTTTCCCTAAGAGTGTTCTCCAGATAGAGGAGGGTCTAAAGGTGAATAATTGATTTCCTTCACTCACCCCTTTACATCTCAAACACTGACAGAGGTTTATAGTAAGTAAATAAAATATGTTCATGTACAGTGTTGTGGATGAGGGGACTGGCCTTGTTGCCATTTTTACGGATTTGGGAAAGATGAAGAGGTTAAAGTTATTTCTTGCTGTAGAGTTCAATTTATGGAAAGACATCTGCAGTTTGTTTAAACCTAAGTTTTTCTATCAACACTTTAACAAACAGTGTGAGTAAATTAGTTTTATGAATTTAGGCTCTCTTTGCAAGTTGTCAGAGTGAAGCTGTTTTCTGTAGGAGTAGTTACTGATTGTTTTCTGTGAGAGGTTTGGAATATTTGCCACTGGAATTAATGCTGCACCTTCACCAGAATAACCAGACAGCAAAACAGAATGGGCCCAGTTTTAACACTAACTACAGTGTTGGCATGAATTCTGATAGAATTTGGCTTTAATTTTGTTTCATTTGCTTTTCAATGAAACTTGATAATGCTGCTGAAGAGGCACAGAGGAAGAAAGCTTTCCATGAAAAAAGTCTTCTGTTTAATAGAGAAGGTTATCTGTGAGTGGAGAAAGTGAAAGGTTGAAGGGTGTATGTTTAACATCTTGCAAACCTGGGGCAAAGGAGGGAGGGTGTCAAAGCTGTCCTTCAATATCATCTGCAGGTACCCTGAATATAGCACAAAATAAACAAGTATTTTAGAAGAAAAGTTTTGGTTCTAGTGGAAATGAGTAAGAAAATTATTATTTAGGAACTGTTTATTCTTTGTAAAAATACTGTTAAAGGTTACCTTTTATTTATTGTATCTTGCAGAGATGTTTTCAGGGGAGTGGAAAAATTGAGTTTTACCTCTAGCTGTTATTATAAATTGTTATTGAAATACTGTGACTCAAAATAAAGGAGTAGCAAGAATGGAAGTGAAGAAAGTGCCCAGAAACAAATACCAGGAAGGAGGGAGCACAGTGTCCAAAGGAAGTTTGGTGTTGGGTGTTAAGACAGTGGTTCAAGATTCCTGCTTTTGTTTTGCTCGGGTTTTAGTAGTTTTTGGGGAGGGGTTTAGGTTCACATTTAGTTTACTAAATATCAATGATAATTTTTTTCATTGTCCCACACCACACATTCTTCTCCCATTGTCAGCCCAAGTTCCAAGCCTGAAATCATGTCCATCAACCCTGAGCAGAAAAGCAAAATTACTAAGAAAAAATAGCTGCCAATAATAGGACATTCATAGAACTGGACTTTTAAGGATGTTTGGACAACAAGCTCCAGCTTTTCACAAGTTTCCAGAAACTGTGGCTACTGACATTTAGTCCAAACAAACAACAGAGCATGAAGGACAATCGATGCCCTGGGATAATAAAGTGCCAGCATGGCAACATCTGTTTAAAAATGGGAATTAGCACTGGATGCTGCCATGTGTGTCATGAGCTCAACAGGCCTTTAGTTCATGTATGCAGAGGTGGGAGACAGAACCTGTATTTGACATTCTTTGAGGTGAAACACAGAGGGCAGAATTTCCTCCAGGACAGGGTGAGGCTTTGGCTGCTGTGGAGAGAATCAGTGCAGCAGGAATGGCTCCAGCTCTGGAATGGCTTCAGGAGCCCCACCACGTTCTCATGTGCCTTTCTGTAGCAGTTATTTCCCCTCTCTGTGACATTTCCTGCTGTCTGGCTGGTGGCAGTCTGGTTTGCTATCACATGGCACTGAGATAAGGATGGGGCTGTGGGAGCTGTAATTAATGAGCTGTTGGAAGGGCAGGGAAGCTGCACATGCAGCTGAATTTGATGAGCTGACCTGCACTGAGCTGTTTCACTGCAATGACCTGAGATGCATTCAAGCTGCACATTGTAGTTCAGTTTAGGCAGAAATCTCATTTTTACCCAGACACAGGTACCTGGGTGTCTCTGTGGACTGTAGAACATGTTAGAGGTGTTGTCCAGCCCCAGGAGCCACTGTGTCAGTGCAGCACAAGGTCTGCACAGCAAATGTTGGCATTTACCCACATCAGGGTACTCAGGAGTATCCTCACCTGACCTGGGTATCCAGCCTGCCCTTGTTTGTGCCATGAAATCATACCCAGTTCTTATTATGAAATTATGACTTAAATATTCATTCTGGGGAGGAAATTAATGCCCTTAAAATCTCATTAAAAATTAGCTGGTGTGAGCTATAGGAAATGGTCAGAGTCTAAGTCAATAAGGATCAAGTTTCTGAGGAGGAAGGAGAGTTTTATTAAAGATTTTACAGACCTTAGGAACATATTGTTCTGGAACTTGAATGTGTGATAGTCCTGTGTACCTGCCTGACATTGAACTTTTATCTCTATCACACACTGCCTGTAACCTTCTTTATTAGACAGTAGAAATTGTGGGTGAGGAGAATCATGGCACAGTTTAAATTGGAAAAGACCTTGAAGATCAACAATTTCCAGTCCCCAGTGGGGTCCTGGTGCCACACTGGTTATTCTGTGAGGACTCCACTGACACCTTGGACATCATTGGATCTCTGCTTTCATTTGTTCCACCCTGACCATGGGATGAGGGCACTGTTAGAAAGAAGAGGTGTTAAATGAGTTTTTAAAATAGCATGATAGGAAAGAGAAAGTGCTTTTATTTTTTATTAAATCTGTTTAAGTCAGCCACGGTCCAGGAGTTCTGTTTAAAGGCACCCAACCATATAATTCTCTTGCTCACTTCCTCTGCTGTTTTCAAGGATTTTGGCTTGAGTATCATAAAAATACCAGAAGATCCTTTTTTTTTTTTTTTTTTTTTGTTCTAGCTTCAGAACAAAACTATTCAAATGATGGAGAATTTATCCCAGAGACTGGTTCCATATAAGCCCATGTCAATGGGAATCATCCAGAACTAGGGCATTCTGTTTAAAACAAAAGTACAGGTCAATTCTCCAGAGTGAAAGAAGATAAAAGGAATAACTTAACCAAACACAGCATTTTTCTCATTTAGAAATCAAGAGAAATCAGTGAATTTAAAGCCAACTTCTGTTTTGCAGCACCCTTTTTTTTAAAAAAAAAAGGGTGAGGTTTCCAAGGAAGGAAGAAAATGAAACAGTTTAAGGATTCTTTCCCTCAATATTTTTTTGGATGAAGAGATGTCCATCTTTTTAGATGCATCTCTCTATTTTTTTTTAGGAATATGGAAGCCTCCATGACAAAAAGCTTGCAGCCATCTCCTACCCCAGGTGCCTTGGAGAAATCCCTGCACAGAATTTACATTTCCCTGCCAGAACTCAGTTCCTACTTGCTCTTAGGCATTCAAGGTCCTTCTGAGGGGGAGCATTGAGCAACACTCCAGGGCTGCCCTCAGCTGGAAGGACTTCAGCACTGGCAGTGTTTACTGCTCTGGGGTGAGGAGAGGACTTGGTCTTTATTGACTCTGTGTAATTGTCTGTTCTGATTTGCTCTTATGATGCAGAGGGTGCTAAAGATTAACACTGTAAATGAAGAATTGCTCTGCAAACAAACCTCGGGTAGGCCACGGATTTCATAAACTTTTAAATGTTAGATAAATTTAATCATGGCTTTAAAGCGAGGGCACTTTGATCTGATTGGGTTTTGCACAGAATTATCATTTTTCAATGCAGTTTTTTGTCTTTCAGGATAGCTGACAGCTTCTGTGTGCCATGAGGGATCTTTCCTGTGGCTGAGCCTGTGATGAGGCAGCCCCTGTGAGTGTCTGAGCTGGAACAAACAGAGTGTTTGTGATAATGATTTTTTCATGTGTATTAATGCATCCTGCAGCCCCAGATGCAGTGTGGGGTATTCAAGCTGCATTTAGTACCAGGTTCATGTGGCAGGCATGACTGATCTCTCATCCTCAGTTAACCCTTGAGAGGCCGTGCCAGTGCTTGGATCAGTTCAGCTCATGGCAGGTGGCTGCTGAAGGTGTCACCATGGCTTTAAATGGTGACTGATTCAAAAGGCACAGCACAGGTGATGGGCATCAGAAAACAATCATTTAAGGGATCTGTGCCCTGGTAAAAAAGCATCCAGAAAATACTTATGTAGGTGAGGTAGCAGGAATCTTGTATTGTTGTAACTAGAAAAAGTCTAAACAACTCTCCATGTTCAACAGATATTTTGAGGGAAGGCTTCCTGTGGAATGTTTATTTACATAAATAAGATTTATGTAAATAAATCTTTTTATATCTTTTTTAGATATAAAAAAACAGCCTTGGATAAAGTAGCTTTAGATGCAGACCTTTTAACCTTGTATTTTGTATGGTATTTTATTGTACACTAAAGTATGCTATGACAGGATGCCTGGATTCTACAAATAATGAGGAATCCAAAATCCTTCAGTTGCTGTGACACACACAGTAGCACTAGTGCACAGTCCCTGAATTCAAAGAGTTTTTCTTTACAGCTGCATTTGGTCTAATTTCACAAGACAGGAAAAGATGAATAGTGGAAATCAGGGTGGGGAAACAGAAAAAAAAAAAAAAAAGAAAAAAAAAAGGAAACTAACCTAAAACAAAGACATCTCTAAATCCACCAGAATTTCCACGGAGAATTCCAAAGCAAATGAAGGATTCTAATAGGAAAGGATTAAACTGTTTGCACACGGAACGGGTTATTTTTATAGATCCAGGTGAGCCTGGCAGCAGCAGCAGGACAGGAGGCTCCCAGGGCAGCCGTGCGCTCCCAGGCAGTGTCACCGGGTGGCGATAGGATGTCGCGATACCCTGCCCGTGTCGCGCTGGCCCTGCTGGGCACGGGGATAATCCTGGGATCGCCGGCATTACCGGAGCCCTAAATCACCGCTCACAGGTCAGGTTATCTCAGCTTCCAGCACTCCGAACCCGGCTGCAATAAACCGGCCCGGAGTTCATCTGCGCCCGGGTGTGGCTGCAGAGAAGTTCCCGGCGCTTGCACGGATTCGCGTTCCAGCTTTTATTTCTAATTAACTCCCCCCAAGTGTTCGTGTAGTGCATGTAATAAAGGGTGTAGAACACTGAAAGAAACCTTTGTTCCTTAAAAAAAAAAAGGAAGTGATGTTTTCTGAAAAATTCTGTGGTTTTAAAATGTCTTTTCAATGAAATCTCCAATTGAATAGTGGAGAGGGAGGAGCTGATTCATCCTCACCAGTAAATACCTTGATGTTGAAATGTGACTGAAACAAAAGCAGTGGCATGTTGCTTTACTTTCTATAGAAAAGAAAGAAAAGCATGTTACTTTCTCTTTCTATAAATCATTGAAATGACTGAATTAATTTCATGGAAATGCACAAGAATTTAACTCTGAAGGGTGGGTTTTAGAAGTGTGTACAGATTAATTTCTTTGGTACCCGTGTTGATGTTCATACAAGACCTCATTTAATTTTAGCACCACTGGTTTCTCATATAAACACACATTTAGTGGTGAGAGTAGGAGCAGATGATCTGAAAGAGGGAGCCCTGTTGGGTTTTGCACAGAATTATCCTTTTTCAATGTAGGTTTTTTGTTTTCCAGGATAGCTACAGCTTCTGTGTGCCATGAGGGCTGTCAAAGTGTGATTGATTGAAGGGTCTGTATCTGTACCAATTTCCTGTAACTGGGAGGGACACCTCGCATTCTACCATGAGAAGGATTTGTCACAGAGTGATTCTGCCCCTCTGTGGCAGATGTGACCACATCTGTGTCCCTCAGCACAGCAGATCCCATGGCAAACCCCATCCACAGCATTCCAGCCAAAGGGAAGCCATGGATTCCTTGCCTGCCTGTGGCCTGTCACAACTGACACTACACGAGTCAGGGGACACCTAATCCCCTCTACCAATTCATTATATGTTAGGAGATGTAGAAGGCCTTTTTGGAGGTAGGAGTTATGACTGCTTTTATTATCATCATTCTCATGTCAGAGAGCAGTTATGAGCCCTTACAAGGTTTCACAACCTTCTAAAGACCCCATTCTAAAGTTGCTTCAAAAATCCACAGTGATTTTGTTCTGGAAGGCTTGAGAAGTCTAAGGGCATTCCAGCATTTCAGCACTTATGGCACAGATCCAAATGATATTGCCTTTTCATTAATTTAATGTTCAACCCGCCTTTCTAGAAATAAAGCTCAGTTCCCTTGGTTTGCAGTGCTGTATTTTAAATTTCTTCTTCTTTTGTAATGTCCTTGAGATGACATTGCTTTGCTGCCACAGCCTGTTCCTTCTCATGATGTGGCTTATTTTGTGGATATGCTGGGCAGATGATTAGTGGAATAAGACATGAAGACTTCTAAAAGTAATCTACTGGACAACTGAGAACATAGGGAATTTTTCACTGTGTGAAAATGTCTTATTGATGGATACTGACCTGTTTCTGAATTCAGGGTGTGAATTGTTTCAAACAAGGTGGGTTGCTTGGTATATTGACTTACATGTGGACCCTTTTCTTTTGAAAGCAATTTTTCCCTCTTCTTTGTGACCATAGGAATTGTTTGTATGAACTGTGTGCTGGTGTGTGCACACCTCTCCCCAGTCACTGCATTTCAGACACACTGCATGTGTAGGTTACTGTGGAGTACAAGTGGAAATGTTGAGTTATCTGAGTTTAAATGAAATTAATCTGAACCTTTCTTACCCCAAGATTTCAGATATTTTCTTTTATAGAAGGGTAGTCAGTGTGAGGAAATACTGCTGTTGGCAGGAGTAGAGGGGTACATGGAGCTGACCTAAAAAACCTATGGAAAACAATGGGCTCAGCCTCAACCCTGCAGATTTTGGAGCTTCACTCAAGAAATTGAGAGGAGCAAATATTTGTATAACACAAGAGTTGCCAGCAGTCTTTGGTTTGACAACACTCTGTGGTTGACCAGGCTTCCAGCTGGTAGAGACATGCACCCAGAGACACCATCCAGTGCAGGACTGGATTGCAGTAAAAAGACATGTTAAAAATGTGATGCATCCTGCCTAGTCAGACCTTTCTGACCCAATGCATTTGGAAAGAATGAATATTAAACTTTCTCCAGCAGCAGCCTCCAATTTATTTGCAGAGATTTTAATCCCTAACCAAGATCTGTTAGTGTAGCTTGGTCAGCATGCCACATCTTTCCAGCCTCTTTATATGAAAGTCTCACCAGTTTTCCTTTTTTTTCCTCTCCACTTCTGGGATTGCTGCCTTCTTCCAGCCCTGCCAAAAGCAAGACTCTCAGTGGTGAAGACCCCAGGACAATATTCCTGGTTAGACTCAATTTCCTTCAGTTCTGACTCAGCCACCACAGCTTGGGCAGAGCTGATTCTCTCCTTGCTGCCTCCTTTCCTGCAAAGGAGCATCTGCAGCAGAGGAGCTGCCCAGGAGCGTGTGCTGCAGTGCCCCTGCAGCAGCAAGGTGTGCCCAGAGCACTCACCAAGTGCCTTTTCCTGGCACTGTTTACAGTCTGCTCTGAGTAAATCAGGCCCAGCCAGCTGAAGGCAAATGCTGCTGATGGGATTGTGTCCTGTGCCAGCTCAGCCATGCCAGGGAGGGATCAGACTTTGTCCCCCTTTCACAGCTCCGTGGGCAGCAGCCCAGAGGTGTCTCTGCACCTCCCTGCTGTAAAAGCAGCATTTGCCATCCTCAGCCCAGCTTTTCTGTGGGAGCTCAGGAGGGAGAGCTGGCAGGGCTGGGCATCCCCTGGCACAGCACAGCTCGGGCTCACCCTGCTCCATGCCCTGCACAGAACTTCACTGCAGTCCTTGGCACAGGAAATTTTACACACCAGCCTGGCTGCAGCACTAATGCTTTTGCCCTTTGTAAAGCCTGGGCTTTTTTCAAAGCCTGTATTCACTCAGCACCCACTTGAGTGTATTTTTATTTTAACTATGCATGCAGTGCACCTCAGGGAATAAGTATTTAAATGTCACTCATCAAAGTCCATGATGCAGTTAGTTGAATTTTTACTCCTTGGAATAAATTTACAAGTTTTTCTTGTTTTCAAGGGGTTTTTTGGCAAAAAATCTAATTTATTGTGCAGGTCAAAATGTATTATGTTTACTTTTCTCACTATATTCTGGCTCTTTAGTTAATTGTAAATGTGGTTTTACTTGTGTTTCTTAAAAGTTTTATTCTATTGACTCTTCTGTAAATGAAGGAGGGTTATTAACAATATTTGTACCAATATTTGCAGAAATACACATATAATTTTAAAATACATCTATATGTTAGAAAGTTAACTAGGAAACTGTAGGGGATGTTGCTCAAATACCATTTTGCATGTTTGTAACTCAGATTCTTATGGTGAAAAAGATTAGTTGCTTGAGGAGGGAGGCACTCACATTATGAACTCCTGAAAAATAATTCTTTTTCTTTCTTTTTCTTGTCCAAGTCACCTTTTGCACAGCAGTTGTCACTTAGAAAATAAGTCCCACCACGTTCCACTTAACTGTTGACTGTTTTATGTGTGTCTCTGAACAGGTTATTTAGCATTTACATATTCTGAGCTCTCAGCCATTCAAATTAAAATAACAGCTTGTTTGTTGTGGTAGAAATGATTTTCTGTGCAGTGAAAGCATGGATTTTTAAAGCAACAGCTGCTTCTGAGCTGGCAGATTGGCTTGCTTTGTCATTCTGTACTCAGTATTTCAGCAGCATTCCCAGTGGAATTTTTTTTCATATCTTTCAAAGCACCAATATGGACATGACATTAGTGAATCACTAATTCTTAGGGAGTGGGGAGTCTGGGTGATTGTGCTACAGCACAAAGGGTTAAGGTGAATGTGTGACAAAGCAAAAGGCCTTTGGGACAGCCAGGAATTCAAAACCATGGGTCAAAACTGTCATTTCTGCAGAAATTATAGGAGAAGAGCTATCTGGAATGCCCTGCCATACCATGATCTTCTTTAATTGCACATGTGTTAAGGCTGAGGCAAGTTTTAAATGATGTGTGTGTTTAATCACAAGAAAAAGATGCAGTTATAACTGTGAAGGGAACTGCAGCTCTGCCCTAGCTCCAGTGCAGGCTCATGCAGTGAAGAGCTGCCAGCCTGAGACAGGGGTGGTGAGGCTGCAGCTCTGCTCTCTCCTCCTTCTAACATGCAGGGTGCCATGCAAAGCACTAAGGATTTGTCCAAATCATAAATGAGCTAGAGGTTTTTCCTTATTACTTAATTTGAAGGAATCAGCTCTTGTCTGTACAGATACAGATGAAGTTATTGGAACTTGGGTAGAAAGAGCTGTGCTGAACGCTGTTGCTGCTTTCCTGTTTGGAAGTTGTGCTGAGAGGTTTTATGAGCTCTCTGCACCAATCCTGCAGCAAAGAGGAAGCAACACATAATGATTTCCCATCTCAGTTCACCAATTTAAGCTCTAAAGAAAGGTTTGATTATTAAGCTTGAAATTTTTTCCTCACAAGATTAATCCTTACTTTAGGGAGTTAATTCCATTTATATCAGTAAGATTACTCACGTGAGTAACCAGCCACAGAATTTGCCTGTAGTACTGTGATTGCCTAGGGGGAAGTACAAGCAAGTCTGCAATTAAAGTTACAAAAGGAAAAGGTTTGACCTTTTCTTTTCTTTTTTCTTTTCTTCTTCTTTTTTTTTTAAGTATATATCTCTACTGTTTCATTGACTAGTTACAATGGCTTTTGCATTCTGAGGTGTTACTAACAGCAGCACAAAATGGCTTTTCTTTAATAAGAAAAAAATAGGAAATGATAAAGCTTCACTGTGAAAAGTAGAAAGAGGAGGATCTCTGAGTTTTAACTTCAAGAAGCCCTAGGCTTTCTTCACGTACATCACATCAGTGGAAAATTCCTTCATTCATTTAAGAAGACAAACAGTTGTAACTCACGTTTGGTTGATGTGACATCATTGAGTGAGTGGGACTGCCAGCATTCCAAAAAGGATATCGTCCTCATCTGCAGCCACTCAGGGCTGCGGGGCGGAGCCTGCAGCCCGGGCTGAGACATTTACAGGTGCATAAGTACCTAGGGAAGGGCACAGGTGATGCACCTGTCCCGGGAAAGGAGCACTAGCCCAGGTGTGTCACAGCTCAGCTGCTGCCTGGCTCAGAGCATGAGCTTCTTCGAGCCCCCATCGCACTCCCCTCCCCGCTGCAGCCCACAGTTCCCCAACATCGGCCAGGAGCCTCCGGAGATGAACATCTACTACGAGAACTTCTTCCACCCACAGAACGTCCCCAGCCCCCAGAGGCCAAGCACCTTTGAGACAGCAGATTACAGCAGCACTCCCAATCCTTACCTCTGGCTGAATGGACCTTCCATCACCCCCCCACCGTACCTGCCAGGATCCAACACCGGCCCCTTCATCCCGCAGTCGTACGGGATGCAGAGGCAGCTCCTGCCCAACGTGCACGGCTTGGGAGGAACTGACCTTGGCTGGCTTCCCCTCCCGTCCCAAGAGGAGCTCATGAAGTTGGTGAGACCTCCTTACTCCTACTCTGCCCTCATTGCCATGGCCATCCACGGGGCACCTGACAAGAGGCTGACTCTGAGCCAGATCTACCAGTACGTGGCTGACAACTTCCCATTCTACAACAAAAGCAAAGCTGGCTGGCAGAATTCCATCCGGCACAACTTGTCTCTCAATGACTGCTTCAAGAAGGTGCCTCGAGATGAAGATGATCCAGGTATAGCCCTCTCCCCCTTTTCCCCCACCTCTCATTAAACTTGATGAATTTTAAAATACTTAGTGTGCTGTAACGAGACACGGTAGCCCAGATACAGGACATAGACACAGCAGCACTTTGTTTTCAAAGGACTGAACTAGAAAGCAGCTGTGCACAGGTGAGGTGTGAATCAGTGCTGCTGTGAGATCTCTGCAGGGAAGGGAATTCTGTCCTGCCCTGGGTCCTCCTGAGAAAGGATCAATGAGCTGAGCATGAGACTCAGCACACACAGGAACATTTAACTGGGCAAGGTACACTCAAGACCCATTTAGTGTAATGCATGACTTGTGTCAAATTTAACTGGGAATTCAAGGGAAGGGGATTTGTCAAAGAAATCCAATGGCTTTGGGGAGTCAGTATTAATTCTCAAGAGGAGAGCAGGGTACTTTTATTTTGTTTGTTTCAATTAGTGTTTTCCTTGGAATGACACCTCTGCCATTACAAACCCCTTGGCTGGTAGGCTGTCAGATATTCCTTCATTCATTGTTTCCTATCAATAGCTGTTAAGAACCATGGAGAACATTAAAAACTCATTGAAATTATTCTGCAGTAGAAGGCCAAAAGTCTAGTTCTATCTTGTTAGAAACTGATGCTATCCCACTGGATCTGGAGTGGAATCCCAGTGTGGGATTTGATTAC
Organism: Agelaius tricolor; assembly: GCF_023055355.1. Taxonomy (NCBI): domain Eukaryota; kingdom Metazoa; phylum Chordata; class Aves; order Passeriformes; family Icteridae; genus Agelaius; species Agelaius tricolor. The sequence goes on along the minus strand of NW_027269278.1, from coordinate 4,101,969 downwards.
TCTCTGCCATAAATTCAAAGACCAGCTGTATACTGAAAACCTCCTTCCCCCACCAAGAAAACAAAACAAAAGCCCACCCAGTGACTCCACTTGTATTTTTTGCCTGTGTGAAGAGTCAGGACTAAGGGGTAGAACCCAGAACTTTAAACCTTTTTTCTGAATTCAACAGACTTGTACTTTTGAGTGACTAAAAATCCATGTGTATTGCTCATGCAATTGTTCTGTTTCTGGGAAATGAGAGAAGCACTGTAAAGCCCTAAATGACTGTTGTTTTTTTGTTTGTGTGCTTATTTTTAAACTAAAAGTGTGGGTTTGTTTCCTTGGACAGGAAAAGGCAATTACTGGACTCTGGACCCAAACTGTGAGAAGATGTTTGACAATGGAAACTTTCGCAGGAAGCGGAAGAGAAAGTCTGACATTGAGGCCAGTGCTGCTGCTCTTGCGTCGGAGAAATCTGAGGACAGTACCCTGAGTGGCAGCCCCAAAGCTGCAGAGCATCAGGATATCTTGGAAAACTCATCACCTGGGGCTGACAATTCACCTGAGAAAGGATCTCCTCCCCCCTCCTCCAGCAGCCCGTGCCTCAGTAATTTCCTCTCCAGCATGACTGCCTACGTCCATGGATCCAGCTCGGGGAGCCGCTCGGGGCCCGTGGGACTCAGCTCTGAACCCATTGACAAAATGGGGCAGAACATGGTAGGCTTCAATTCCTACTCCCCACTCTCCAGTATTCCCAGCCATGGCATGGGAGACTGGTCCAATTCCATGCCTTCCAGTCACCTTGGCCACAGCAACTCGGTGCTCAACCAGTTTAACACCCATTTTTACAGCAGCCTCAGCACAAACAACACCCTGTACTCCAGGGAAGGGACAGAGGTTTAAATGAAGGATTCTAGGACACTAAGGATAGTTATTTATGAGAGGAAATGATCCATGGGCAGGTGATTAGCATTAGCCTCTTGTCTCTAGGGCCAAACTGCATCTTCCTCCTGACAGCCACAAACTTGTTACCCATTATACTGAAATCACAAACACTCCATGTTCAGCAGCTGCACGGGGAAAATCAGGGATCCCAAGAGGAGGAATAGTAAAAAGGTCTCCTTAGACACTGCTTGTACTGCTGCCAACCAGGCTCCTCTACAGAAGTCCTTGAGAAGTTACAGTTTGCCTTGGGCAGGAGGCTCTTTCTGGCGTGGCATTAACATTGCTGTGCTTTTTAAAGTGATAACAGAAATGTGGTGGTACCTTTCAATATCCTGTCTTCAGGTATAGGCTGCCTCTCCTAAATGTCCAGCAAGTTCTTATTTGGCCAAAACTCTCTTGAACACTGCAGGATCCATAATAAAAACCACTGCATAGTGAGTAACAACCAACACTTGAATGGTGAGCGCTGCCTTTGGCTTTCCCTCCTGCCAGTGCAGACCTTGTCTAAAGCTTGAGCCCCTTCCAGTCTCAGGGGGAATGTGGCTGTGCAGCAAACTGACAGCATCATGGACACAACAGGAATTTTGAAGCTGCAGGGAAGCATAACAAAATACACTGGAATTGTCTTCTGCTGTTGGATCTTTGTGTTTTCAATTCTAATTACAGGGTCAATTTTATTCCTTACACATGTAAATCTAGCCACATAAGGGAAACAGGATCTGTCCTGAATATATAAACATATATGTTGAAGACATGTTTTTTTCTAAGAAGAAAACACATTTGTCATATCTTAACTTTCTATGTGAATTATTTTTACTGAATAAAGGATTTGAATACTGGGGTGGGAGGTGAGGGAAGAAGAAAAGGGAGGTAAGAAGTTTAACCATCTCTGAATTTCAGTTTCAAAGGCTGGATCTTTCAGATTATCAACTGCAGATATTGTAAAAAGTCTCTGTACTGTATTTTTTCATTTTGTAAAAGTCCATGTTGTTCATCTGTGTGTAAATACTAGAAACAATTCTTATTTTTCCGACACTCTACTGTAGCAACAAACATTTCAAAATATAGATGAAGTTTTTTAAACCAAGACTTGACTTAAGTTCCACATTCATATACAGTAATATCTCAAAATGGATAAGTAACCCCAGAAGCATTTTTAATAAAGCATTTGTATACAAGAGTGTGTACTTGTGTTTGTTTGTACTGCACTACTCAAGCCTTTAAAAGTCCCCTTACCTGTGTGACTTGAGCAATTCCTGTGAGGAAGAGCAGAGTAATGGTAGCAGAAGGTCAGATGCTGAGATGACATGTCCAGGCCATCAGCATTTGCATGCCTGGCAAATATAACTGGCTGCTATTATGCAAAATACTATCACTGAATAAAAATCACCCTTGGGGTTTCCCTGCTGGAGTAAAGTGGTGCCAATCATTTAAATTTCAGAAAGCAGACTGTTTTTACCTGTCAATTAGCCAGTATGACTGCATTTTTCCTGCAGTCTTATTTATTATTGAATTTCTTTTATGTTTCAAGTTTTCCACTGTCAAGGTTGCTTTGATTTTTCCTAGTTTTAGATCCACTATAATAAATTGCCACTTGGGAGTTGAAGCCTACCTACACTACTAACACCTTTGTTCAATAAAAGAAGAAAATGCCCTTCTGGTGGTGTCCTTGTGCCATCACTGCAAGCTTCACTCAAATCAGGCACGTGCTGAGGCCTGAGTTGTAACTCCTGCCCTCAGAATCTTCCAACTCTTGCAGAATCTCAGCCTGCTGGGTGGGCTGCAAGATTTGTCATGTTTAAACTGAGAAATGTTTAAACTGCTCATATTAAAAGTGAGAAATGTCTTCAGTCACTGTGCTTATGCCTTGGATTCAGCAGACATGCCACAAATTGCCCAGAAATAGAGCTCCTGTAGAATATATGGTCCACAAACTCAGAGGAATTGTATTCTTTAGGGCTGAAATGGAAAATGTTCCATTATGAACTTGGAGACCAAAAGTGGGGGCGGGGGGGAAAGGTGGAAAATAAAGTAAGAAGGATGACATTGCTAAGTGACAGCAGAGAGTAAAAAGCAACTCCTTTGTCACTCAGCACTTTGTTTGACTCTCCTACTGCCCAATCCCAGATAATAACAGGAACTCCATAGAGGTGTGCACAAAAACAAGCTTGTGCCTCAGTGCTTCCCAGATGCTCTCAACCCAATACCACGTTTGGCTTCTGCATGCTAAGCAAGTGCTGCCAAAATTCCAGCTCACAGACAAAGGTTTGTTCTCCAGTGTCCTCCCTGAACAGCAAGGAATTGGTTCCCCTGCAGCCACCAAGCTGGCTTGGCACCTCAGCTCACCTGGTGGAGCTGCTCCTCAAGGAGGAGTGCAAAGATGATTGCATGCATTGTAATCCTATTTCTCCTCCAAACAGAACTACTTTGGAATGAAACAAATCTTTGTCTGTATTTTGTGTTTTTCAGAGAGAACTGGTTTAGGTAAGCAGCCATGTCAATGCATTCCTGGAGCTCCTGCACATCACTGAAGCAGCTGCAGGAAAACTTAGCAGCTATTCTGGTATGAGCAGCAGCACTGCTCTGTCACAGGTAATGCTCCCCTTCCTGAATTTGACCAATATGATCAGTGTTACAGTTTTGGATGGAAGAGCATCTGGGTTTTTAGGGGTTTTTTGACTATTATTTTGTTTCTTTGTTTTTAAGTATGCAATTAAAGAAACCCCTAATGTTGGATCCACAATTAAAATATATTTAAAATATCACTGATATTTATAGACCTATAGTGTGATTAATAAACATGTTTGCTAAACTGCTCAAGAAGAGAGTCTAGGCTCCAAGAACTCTGAATAGTTTTCCCTGTTAAGATTCTTGATTGATCATTTCATTCTTAGAGTGTGTTTTATGTTGAGATACAGCTGTCTTCACATACCACTGTGTTTCATGACTCTGCAATTATTTGTCCCTGGTTTAAATGTTAACCCTTACAGGCTGTTCCTATCTCCCCACAAACACATCCAGCCCTAAAGTGCCAGAGTAGGTTACTACTTGCTTGCCTTCTGTACCACAGCAGAACTGCAAATATTAAAATCTTTCACGGGCAGGCAGTGTGTCTTGACTAATGATTAATGAGTAACAAGTTCCTACGTAAGTCTGAGGTATATTGCTGCTGAATCCCTGGGGCAGCTTCACTGTCACTGATCCCATTAGAAACACTTTCCCTGGGCTCTTACTCCCCAGTTTCTCCCATCTGTGTCCTGGCTCTGCAGCCCTGGAGTCTGTGACTCTTCAGCCCTGGCTCTGGTGCCAGGGAGAGGACAGATTTGGGCTTCACAGCACAGGTCTGGGCACACAGATCCCTTGTGCACTGCCAGGGTTGTTCCACCTCATTGTAGGATCAGCTGCAAGCCTGCAGTCCTGCAGTAACAGGTTCTGATTTCCTTTGTGCCCCAGCAGTCCTGTTGGAGCCCTATCTACAATTCAAGACATTTAAGCCACAAGGTTTTAAGATTTGGGTTTAACTGCAAGATTCGGAGTGCCTGAGCTTCAGATGATGAGAGCTTAAATATTACAAATGCCGTCTTTGAACCAGCTCTCATCAGATGATAAACTGATGAGAGCTGGTACAAAGATGACACCAAGAGGTGTGGTACAGGTATCCCCTGAACAGGAAAATCACATTTCAGGCCTCACAGTATTTACTTCTCCCATAAACAGCAGTGGGGACTTTGCCAGATTGACTCTGAATTACAATGCACTAACTTTCTCTCATGAGGGGATACTTTATGAAACTCTTCACTGTTTTTTTGTGGTGTCAATAGTTCCTTTGTTGCTTCATGTGAAAGCATCCTCAGGGGAGGAAAACAAGGAACTTCTTCCCAGGAGGTTTGCCAATTCCTAACACTTCCAGTTTGTAGCACTTTGCAGCAATCCTTACAACTCCTTCTTAAGGATTTTAGAAAGAGCTGCCCTGGACCTGTGAGATTGTTTTCCTAAGTACCACACCTCTGCATCTGTGAGCTATGAACCTGAAGCCTGCTGTACACTTGGAACCTGTAGCTTTCCCTGCTTTAAGTGCTGACAGCTGCAAACTGTGCTGCTGTAGTCCTGGAGGTATTGCTGTTAAATACACCTCAGCTGGTGCTTGCCATGGGCTGGAAACCTGCAGAGCCGTCATGCCCTGCACAGAAAGACACTTCAGTTTTTCTCATTTATTCTGCAAGTCTAGTTCTAAGGGGGTAAAGACTGTGATCTATCAAAACAACCCTTCCTAAGTGCATTTGCCCAATATCCTGCCTGCTGATATTCTGTGCAAATTCATTTTCAGAATACCTCTCTAAAATGAATTTTTATATGTCATGTGTTAGCTAAATTGCAACGCAAATTGTGCTTTACCTCAGCATGGTATTGATTCTTTTTAAATCCTAAAAGCATTCCTCTGCTAAAGATTTGCACAAAGTGGCTTTACCCTTGTGTAGCATATGATATCCTTTGCTCTTTAAGAAGGAAGTTGAGGCAATTTTAAAAGTAGCCATTCCAGTCTTCTAAAAAGTGCTTTCACTATGTGACAGCCAGCAGTATTCTTCACGTTAGGCATATTTTGATTCTGTAGCTGCCCTGAACTACTCCAGCTGCTCTCATTCAATCCTTTGCAGCTGCAGATCTGTCCTGCTGCCCCCTCATTACCAGTGATGAGTTCCACTAATTAGTTCCCCTTGCTTCTGTTCCTCTGGCAGATTCCAGAAGGTAAGTGAGGTAGGCAGGCAGTAACAGGTGTTAGCATCAAACTCTGCATGAGGAGCTGTCAGAAGCTCTGCTGTAACCCCATGACACATCAGGAGAGCTTTTGCCAGGTTTGAAATCGTGTGGGTGAGCTGTGACAGCTGGATCAGTAACACACTTCATCCCTGCAGAGCCCCCAGCTGCAGGAGCAACCTGCCCATAGCGAAATGCTGATACTTTCATGGCAGCACAACACAGAGAAACTGATTGTGCCTTGCCCAGTACCTGAATGATGGAAGCTTCCAGGCACCACATGGAAAATTGACCTGTGTCATCAGGGAAACATTTTTATACATCCTGCACACAGGCTCATCAGGGCCTCAGAACTTCCCTGGAGTCAGGATGTCCCACAAAGCAGTGGAGGTTATTTGGGCTGCAGCACAATGACAGGCACAAAGCTGCTCAATTTATCCCCTCTGTTGCCTTTACAGAGCTGTAGATCTGTATGGAGAAGTCTCAGCAGCACAGCACAGCAGGGTAATAATACAGCTCAGTAGCTATTTGATGCTGCTATTTGTACAATGTGTTCTGACATGAGCAGCTTATTGTTTGCTAGTTCATGACAAGAGCTTTGTGTATGCAAACTTGCATGCAAATCAGGCATAATTTATTATGCTTCTCTCCAATGAGAGTGGAAGGAGAAAAACCACTGTTTAACTTCAGCAATGCATTTTCCTATGAATAGGGCAGCTATTAAATGATTTATGGAAGGAATGTTAAGAATGCAAGAAGTTCAGAGAAGGTGGAGGAATATATTTTTCCCTTGTCAGCTGGGAACCTGGCTATTTAATGCAGATGAAGCCATCATCTAACTTGACTTTAACTGTTGTGCTCATATGATGTACCTGCACTTCACTGCATCAAAAGCAGGGAGATCTCTAATTAGTCTTACTGTTATTTAAAACACCCAAACCAGTTTAACACAACTCTTGCACAGAAGAATAAATGATCAGGGGGTTGATATTTATTCACTCTTCTTGTCTGTTGCTTTGTAGGGGTCCCCTGGGCTGGCCACAGCTGTGAACAGCCTTGTTTAGCTCAGGTGGGAGGAATTCTCCTGGACCTGCCCCTTAATTTTGCCAGACTGGAGATACCATTGGGCATGCTCAGACTTCTTTAAGCCCATGAACTTGCAAGATGATTTCCCCTTCTGCAGTGAAATAGGTAACATTTTCACAGAGGTGAGAATTTTAGATTTTTTTCTAATGATATTACACATTTTAATAGGAAATATCTTAATGAAAAATTCTACCCAGATGACTTAACATTAATATTAATAAGCTGGCCTTATCACATATCTTCAATTTAAATGGAGTAGACATACTTTAATGAGTGGTACAGGTATCATAAAATGGGTACTGTTTTTCATTTAATTTTCTTGGATTTATTTCTATGCAATCCATCAGGCAGACAATGCAAACATGCATGCTAAAAGAGACATAAATATCCTCATGTGGATTAAATACTACTCAGAACTATGGTGAACAAACATGTATCCTGCATGCAAAGGCAAGCATTGAAAACTTGGTTCCTGGGATGCTACATGATCCTTACTAATTCCTATTGAATATTTAATCTCTCTCCATAACAGGAAATTCTAGAGCACCATTTATCTGACACTTTTCTTGCCACCTACAGAAAAGTTGCTGGGGTGTTACAGGGTCAGTCCTGTGTGCTGTAAAATCACAGGTTCTCAGAAGTTGCACACTTAGGCCATTGTTCTTCCCTTGGCACTGAAGCCTCTCCCATTCATGCACCACAGCAGGCAGCACCCAGAGCTGTGCTTTGCACTGAGGCTGTTTCATCATTTGTGCCACTGACATGTGGCCTCCTTAGTGGTCAGGCAATGGTCATTTCTTATTTGGTGGAAGCATTAAATTTCATTGATCCCAGATTTGTACTGAGGAAAAACGCAAAGCTTACAGAAGCTGAACATTTTCCCAGGATCACAAAGTCATCTCCTGTTCTGTTTGGAAATGGTAAATTTGAATTAACTCTGGCTAGTTATAAGCAAGATTGTTTTTACATTTGGATTTATCTCACCTTGTCTCCATGCACCTTCAGTAGACATGTGCCAAAAAATGTGATGTGCTCTGCAAGATATGTGCATGCAGAGCAGTCACTGTTTTCCTGTTATGTGTATCCTTCAAGATCTTTATGTGTATCTTCAAGATCTGTTATCTGTTATGTGTTTATGCGTATCCTTCAAGATGTGTTATGAGTATCTTCAAGATCCATTTTGATAGAAAATACATGCAGCCAAAAAAACCTATAATTGCCTCCCCTCAAGTAAGGATAAGACAAAGTAAGTCACCTGCAGGTTTGTTTGTAATATGCTTTTTCTAGTTTTCATATAGTGTGTTGTTTAAAGCAAATATTGTAAATTCAATTGATTTTTTTGATGTTAGCATTAATTCAAATATTGTAACTTTATGCAATTTTTGAAGACAGTATTTATGCAAATAAATATGCAAAGAGGCCAGGTCTTTTATCCCCTGGCGAGTTAGTAAGGTAGCCCTTAAAGGCTGAAAGTCCTCAGACCACTGCCAATCAGGACATTTTTTCCCCTCTATCAAAGTATTTAACATTCCTAGCCTTGCACAGAAGGGAAAAAATAAGGTCATAGCTGTGGAATAATCTGTTGATCATAACTGATAATATGAAAATGAAGCAGTCAAGCAGGCTGTGGATAGCACAGGTCACGTCTACTCACACAAAAGCAAAGTTAGAAGTGCAGTGATAGAAACATGAACATTCTGGAAACATGAATGAAAGAGAAGCCACCAGTTGTGGTTGGATTAATCCTTTAATGCTGCTGGGATTTCCTTGTTGCCATGTGGGACAGGGGATGGCTGGAGTGTCCTGTTATCCCAAACACAGGGAGAGCAACACCAACAAATGGGACACAGAAAGGGCTGACCAAACCCTGCAGGGTGGACAGCAAACAAAAACTCTGCAACCTGAGAATTTTCCAATTTTAGGGGGTTTCCACACAAGTGAAAGCAGAAGCATTAACTGCCTCCTGCAAATTTTGAACTTCAGTGTCACAGTGGTTTCTGCACAACTGTGAGAGCTCCTGGGGTGCTTGGGGTATCATTGTCCTTATCTATGTGATAAACAGTGAAGCTGTCTGCTTAATCACACATTTTTACTATATATTTCTTGAGATTATTAATCTGCTAACTAGTTTGAGTTTGCAGATTATATTTGTAAAGGAAATTTTCATCTGAAATTTATTTTAAGAGATTTATGTTAGATTTCAGTGGACAGTTGTATGGACAAAACACACAGGACTGTGTACTATGTGCAAATAATTCTGGAGGTATGTACAGGCTGGATTTATATAATATCAGCTAAATCAAGTGCTAACATTTAAATACTCCTGAAGTTCTCTGAAAATTAAATTTTAAGCCCTGCTCTATTGCCTCAAAATTGTGCTTGTTGAATTTAATGTTTTTCCAGTAAGGAAGAAACAACAAGCCAAAACAAAAAGCAAGGGTGGTCTGTATTTTATCCTGAATGCACTGACTGCTTCACATAGTCCTGTAATAAGCTGGAGGGTTTAATGGCAGGAGCAGTACTGTGTGGAGCAAGCATGAAACTCAACAGACAGGGACTGGGAAATCACTCTGGAACTGCTTAAACTAAAACTGCCACCAAGGTTTCTGTCACAAACCTTCATCCATGGTCTCACATAATTTCAGACTAATTCTGTATTTGGGTAACTGCTCTATGGGACACTTTCATCACATCTTCCAAGAGAAAAAAAATATGGAGATTTCAAGTGGTTTCAAATCACCAAAAGTTTTAAAAATAAGTGTGTGTTAGAGAAGGGAGATGGGCTTTGTTATATAAATTTCAAGGTGCTTCTTGCTCTCTATTTTTTTCCACAGTCCAACTGACTGAATCAGGGTTCACACCTGAAATGAGAGCAGTGAGCACTCAAGATTCACTCTGACCCCTTTGCAAGCTTTAAGCACACACTGCAGATGCACACTGGGGCTGGAAAGGAGACACAGGCACTTTGGACCTGACAGTTATTTTACAAGAATGGGATAATTACATTGATAGAACAGAGAAAATGAGCCCTGCACAAATTAACAATCAAAATTAAATGCACGTGTAATTAAACACAAACAAGGGAACAGCCCAGTTTTAAAGGTTGCTTATAAAACTGCATCAAAGTTCGTGTAAAGGGCCTGAATTTACTGCTTTTGCCAATTGCTGGTAATTAACTCTCAGTGTAGCTAAAGCTGCATTACAATTTTAAAGTCAATGTATCTGCTTGTGCCCCACAGTGAAATAATGACATCCACTTCTGCTGGTCAGAGTTTCTGCAGGGCTCCAGAGCCTGGGGAGCTGCAGTGTTTCACTGACTGCATTTGTTGTAGGTTAAACTCAGGTGGAGAATGTCTGCTCCTGCTGCAATCATTCAAATGGCACTCAGCTGAGTCTCCAGATGCATGGAAGCCATTGTCATAACTACAGCACCTAAAGCACCCTCTGATCAATAATATGATTCCTTTACTTCCACCCTTGAAAAGAAAATAGGATTCTCCTTCCTTAAATTACTCTTTAAAAGGAAACTGTACCTGAAAATCAGTTTTTCATCACAGGGTTCTTGAACTACTTTTTGCTCACACTTACAGCCTAGGAGAAATTTGTCTGATACTGCAAAATGACCTCCTGAAAAATCTGCCAGAAGTTCCAGGTTTTCAGCTGCTTTTTCCAGTTATTTAATTTTGAAACACTGAAAAAGCCACTATTCACTTTTGAAATCTATCATCAGTCTGTACTTTCCTGCCAGGAGAGAGTGGGAAAAGATATCATGAGACCGTAACAGCCATTTCCTGTGCTCTCACAATGCCCTGACCACAACAGAAGAGAGGATTTATGTATCCTATGTGTCTTGCCCAAGTTTAAAAGCTTATGGATTCTGTCTGAAACAACAAGCAAGCAAATGCCAGTAACTCAGGGGAAGATTGAATCCATTTTCCACATACAGTGAAAAACACAAAGGCCATTTAATAAAGCCCAACAGTCAGGTCTTTTGCCCATGCACACAAGCTTTTCCTTAGCATCTTACTAAATTATTTGTTTGCTTGTTTTCCAGGGGAACCTGCCTGGCTGTAACAGAAGGGGACTGAAGCTAGAGGTGTTCTGAACTTGGCAGCACAGCTCAATTAAGGTAAAGAAATCCACAGAAGTCCATTTGCCTGCTAAAGCTGCAGTGGGGACAATTAATCTCTCACAGCAATTATAGTTACAGGAATTGGCTCTACAAACCTGGGGCTCTGTCTGCTTTATGCTTACATTTGAACACTGCTAATATGTGACAGAGAATAATTCTGTGTGTATTAAATGCAGACTGATGTTTTCCTTTGTGCCCAATGTATGTTTGGCTTCCAAAGGAAGGAAAATGCATTATAAAACTGTCTTCATTATGCTTTCCTGTAAATTGCCAGCTTCCTGAAAATCTTGCATGTATTTGCATTTAGCTCATTTGGAAACTGAGGTTTGGGATGAATGGACACATCTGAGGTGAGGCAGTAAGTTGGTGTTACAAATGAGAGTGTTTGAGATCACTTTTAAAAAAATCTGGCAAGGGTATGAGGAGAAGTCCCTTTTAAGAGACTTTAAAATCCCTTCCCCTTTATCCTGCATAGCAGGGTTACCATGACAGCTGACAGTCACAGAGAGGACAAGGACACAGCACACCTGGGTTATTGTCAGCTTGGTTAGAAATTGTAACTCAGTGCAGTTCCCTGTCCTGCAATCAAAGGTAGTGCTGGAAACACCATCATCCCTCTTTGCCCTGCACCCCATACCCTGTGCATGTGATTATATCTTAAAGCTTGTAATTATCTCCTTGGTGCAGCCCCCAAGGAACAATAAGCCCTCCTTACCTTCCTGCAGAAAGGAGTTAACACACATGGCCACTGAACAGACCTAGTTCAGCTGCATTGTTGTGACTCTTTAAAGAATTACAATAACAGGATTTGATGACAAAAATATGTGTGTATTATGTATATTTCATCCTCATTATCCAGATTTTTGGACTCAGCAGGAGCTGTCTTCCCTTTAACTTCATGCATCTGTCATTATTTGGGCAGAAAATACTCTCAGAATGGACCAAAATTTTAAGACCCCTGATCATTCTGCAGTTTCTTCTGATTAGTGCTGGTAACCAGGTGCACCCTACACCTGCCATGATATAAAAGGTGATCTTTACAAGAAATATAGTTCTTAATTCAGCATGCATCACCTAGTAAGGTAAACCCAGACAAGCTATATGGAATAGCTAAGCCCTGTTAGGACATTACTCACATGTTCATGATGCACATTTATAAAGAGGTTGGTGACACAAATGTAAATGCATTTCCCATTGTCTGAGGCATTTAGTTTGTGAATGCACTAACTCTGTTACCCTGCTGTTTGTAACACTTCTGTAACAGATGATCATGTGAGTACCAGCAAGTGATGACACTGTAAATACAAACAAAATAACCTTATATACCACTTCAGACATAGCACATGAAACCTAAGAATCCAAGCATAAAAAGATAGGATCATGCATATTAATGGTCTCAGAATGTTGAAATTACAGTGAAGCATGCAGAACTACACAGTATACATTATTTTCATTTTAAAAACCTCTTTCTAAATCTGTAGAGTTGAGTTCTGAAATAGTTTGTCTGTTTAGATTCTTTTCATCAGTTTAATATTGACTGAACCACCAAAAAACATTCTGAAGTTAGTACTTGTTGTGTTCAGTTTTACTTTGTTTCCTTGTTTCTCCAGAAGGCATATTTGAATTGAAATTATTTTGAGGATTAAAACTTCTGACTTACTCAGAATAGTGTGCAAAGAAGCACCTGATATCCCAATCCCATATATCCTGGTAATGGAAAGGGAACATGTATGGAAAGAGGTTTCATGGTGTCCAAAAACATGAACAGAGGAGCAAACTCACACCTATCAAATATTTTAGATATTCTGTTTCAAGTGTGATGTGACAGTTCAGAAATTACCTCATAAAATCCTGAGCAGTTTGAGACAATGTGGAGCAGGAGCAGTAGAATACAGCAGTAGCTGGTCTCTGTGGTGGTAAATTCTGACTCTAGAAGGGAAAACAAGGGGAGGAAATATGTGTTAGTAGAAATTTATATAGAGAGATTTTCTGGGAAAAGACATGACCCAGTAATGTAAAGAATAGAGGAAAACAGAAATACTTGTTTTCATAAAACCATCAGAAAAATGTCATGTTCAATATACTGTAGGGATATATATAATAAGGAATTAACTAGAAAATCATAGGAAAAAAGTATTATTTTAATAATTTTCATTTGCATCTTGTTGAAAAATAGCCTGGTTTTTCTTTTAATTGCTTATATTATGTTAAACAGTACCCACAAGAAATGTCAGCGCTGTTCAAAAGCAACCCATAAAGTTTTACCCTAATGTCACACATGGGTAAATGATTGGTAAATCAGTTAAAAAATTGGCAAAAGTGAGATCAGAATCCAACTCAAACCACAATTCTTGGGGGGGAAAAATCATAGAACTATGTTTATAATATTTAACAATAAAATTTACAGCCCTGTTATCTGCCAGTTATGCAAAAACAAACACTTGTGCAGGAGGAGTGTGCCATGTGTTTATACATAAACAAATGGCCTAATCCTGCCCTAGGGCACTGCAGTGCTGGAGCACACACAGCGTGGGCTGAGAGAAACCAGCCAGGCCAGCAGAGAGCTGATTTGTCCCAAGCACCTAAAGGGAATGCAAGGTGAAGTTCCAGGCACAGCTCGAGTTCAATCTAGGAGCAGAATGCTGGCTGGGCACAGAGCAGAGCCCAGGAGCCAGGACAGCAGAGCTGTGAGCCTGCCCAAGCCAGGACAGCAGAGCTCTGAGCCTGCCCAAGGCAGGACAGGAGAGCTGTGAGCCTGCCCAAGCCAGGACAGCAGAGCTCTGAGCCTGCCCAAGCCAGGACAGCAGAGCTGTGAGCCTGCCCAAGCCAGGACAGCAGAGCTGTGAGCCTGCCCAAGGCAGGACAGCAGAGCTGTGAGCCTGCCCAAGCCAGGACAGCAGAGCTGTGAGCCTGCCCAAGCCAGGACAGGAGAGCTCTGAGCCTGCCCAAGCCATGACAGCAGAGCTCTGAGCCTGCCCAAGGCAGGACAGGAGAGCTCTGAGCCTGCCCAAGGCAGGACAGGAGAGCTCTGAGCCTGCCCAAGGCAGGACAGCAGAGCTCTGAGCCTGCCCAAGGCAGGACAGCAGAGCTCTGAGCCTGCCCAAGCCAGGACAGGAGAGCTCTGAGCCTGCCCAAGCCAGGACAGGAGAGCTCTGAGCCTGCCCAAGCCAGGACAGGAGAGCTGTGAGCCTGCCCAAGGCAGGACAGGAGAGCTCTGAGCCTGCCCAAGGCAGGACAGCAGAGCTGTGAGCCTGCCCAAGGCAGGACAGGAGAGCTCTGAGCCTGCCCAAGCCAGGACAGCAGAATTCTGAGCTTGCCCCAAGCTATGGCAGCTCTGTCTCAGGAGGGCTCCATGGCACCTGCACAGCCCCAGCCAGTGCAGCAGTGCAGGACATTGGCTCTGTGCACCTTCCCCTGCTGTCACTGCTGTCACTGCTGTGGCAGGGACTTTTTGTGTCACATTCCAGCACTGAGGGGAGCTCACTCATCAGGCATGCTACTCTGATCCAGGCAATACTGTCTCTGGGGTCTCCCATAAAATAGAAAGAGGCATAGGTCATACAAGATTCTGTGTTACTGATAGTCCTCTGGAAAGTTGTTTCATGTCATTCAATAAATTTGGAACATAAATTATACTCTGCATACTATCCTCAAGCTGCATTTTTCAACATAGTAGATAATTCTTCCAGTTTCCTTTTCTGGTCATATCTAGTGAGTCTGATAATGAAATATAAATTAAATATTTACTTGCTGTCATGCTGCTTTTCTTATCTGGTACAGAGGAAACTGAGTCCAGTGAGTGTAATTGTTCTCTGAAAGCCTGACTAAGTGTCAGCAGTCTGAATTTGCCTTCACTAGAGAGGAGGCTGTCTCTGAGATGAATTTGGAGATTTGGGGTTGGTCAGGTGACAGTTTTGCTATACAAGAAGCTGTAAGGGGACAAGGCAACAGTAGAGAACTAGGAAGTTGCATCCTTCCTGCAGAGCAAATCCACAGATTTGCTTCCTGTGCTGATCAAAGAGGCTGATGGCCTTACCCTGCACACAGGAGGAGGCAGCCAGTAATCCTCATAAAGATTATATCAGAAGCTTTTTCTGCAGGGTGTAGAAAACTTAGATTAAAACCCAATCTTGATTGTGAAAATTAGCCCTTGGTAGAAGTTATCAGACAGGCCAAGGTAATCTAGGCCTTAATCAAAACAGTAGTCCGTTGCATTAAGGCACGTCAAAGATTATTTTCAGTGCTATAAAAAGTGACTCATTTGGGTCATTATGTATCTAAGATATGTTGTGCCCATGCAACAAGGTACACTATAAGTTTGCTATAAAAAAAAGACACAATTTTATTATGTGGCAGAACTCGATGCGTTTTTTTGGTTGGGTTTGGGAGGGCTTTTTGGTGGTGGTCTTTTACCTCATGTCATTGCCATCTTTAATGTGGCAACATAATGGAGACACCATCTTTAGCTCTAAAAGCTTTTTTTCAGCTAGTACCAGAAGGGAACTTTACCTAAAACCAGGACTAAAGAGGACAAATGGGTCACTAATTGTGCAAAAAATTTCATGAAGCTCAGTGTCTAAGGCAGTGGCTCTACTTTAAATGAGGTCACAATGGCAGTTCCATATTGGGGAATTCAGTGAAAAGACAAAGTGCTTTTTTTTGTTGTGATACTGTTTGGAGGACTGATTTTTCTGCTCTTGTTCAGCATGAATGGTTTTTTAGTGGGTTGACTTCTTCATGGCAAATCAAAACTGGCCCAATGTGGGCCCAATTTCCCAAAGTATTGATGACTCCTCTCCAGTTAGTTTTAACCCAGTCAGTCTTTGGAACCCCATGTCCTCTACCACCAGTTCCAGGAGGGCACAGAGGGGCAGACCTAAAGCTACAGTCCAGAGGAGTTTTATTTAGAAAAATTCTAGGTAGAGTATAATTCTAAGATAGAACACAGAAATGGCAGAGATGTTGACAATTGTTAAACATCTGTGATTTTTCTAATACATTGTTCAATTTATGGTAGGGCAGAAACAGCTCTGTTTCTCTCTGCAAATGCTTGACTTTTGTGGAGGAATGCTGAAGGAAGACATTCATTTAAATTATAAATCAATCAGTATTTCAGGAAAGGATAGTGTGACTTCGGAATGTTTAGACCTAAGCAACAGATGGTGAGGCTGCTGCAGATCAGGTGTCACAAGAGAAATCACTGGCTGATGACTTCCTCCTGTCCTTTTCACTGATTTGCCTGAACCCCAAGTGTCTTGCTGTTTTTAACTCTCATTTCCTCCAATCTTCCAGCCTTCAAACTTCAGTTTTTAACCCATGGTTTTAATTTTTCTACTGATATTATCAGTCAATAAACAAAACACAGTTGTCTCCCAAAAAAAAGGAGATTCCTCTCTTGCCATTCCAAAGATTTAAAAGTAAATTGCTTCCCCCTGAAGCTAAGCAGATACTTGGAAGACAATTCTGCATCAAAAAGCTGGAATTGAAAGCTGGAATTAAGCTTATCACAGTCTCTTCTTTCTGTCCTTTCTAAATATCACTTTAGAAATATATCCTGAGAGTTGTTACAGACAGATGCCACCTCTAATCTTCTTTTGGCCAGATTACTAAAATATAAGCTCTTCTTCTTTCTGCCATGAATAGGGACAACTTCTGGGAGCTCAAACACTGGCTGCCTCAGTAATGAGTTTGGATAATTTACAGAGCAGTCGAGTAAGGACAATAAAATACTAAAACAGTATTTTAACAAAAGGCTCTTAGATTGGCATCAAGTTTTAAATAGGCATGTTCTGCTCCATACTTTTAAAACAAGACAAAGTAAATAAAATTAAATAATGTAGGGAAGATAGGGGATCTAGATAACTGTTGAAAAGCAAGTGGTAATGTGGTGGACTGGGATAGCAAGCAAAGGACACAGGATGAAGTGTATAACTTCAAGTGCTGCCTACTTAGGAACTGAAATAGGCAGTTAAACCTGTAATACCCATATAAGGATTTGTACTGAGTGTGTCATGTAATGAAAAGCAATACCTTCATTAATGTTTCCTCATTATGAACATTTTTAATCTGTCATTCATACATACTGTACACTTAGTCATTGTCTGCTAGTTATTGTAAACAGCAAAACCTTAGCTGGCTTTAAATTAAAATTGCTTCCTAATTACTGTTTATTGCACAGGAACAAAATGCTACATTTTATGTTATTCTCAACAGGACCTCTAAAGCTCAGTTGGAGATAAGCAGTAAACACAGAAGCATTGTCATAAATCATATTTTTGCATATAATTACAATATGCCTGTAAAAGTGAAATTTCAGCTATTCCCCTGTTACCAACCAGCTCTGGTCTAGGAATTGATTCAGCTTCTACTGCAGTGTCTCCACACACCATTTGCTTCAGCAGCTCAGATTTCCTTCATTTCCATACCATGAACAATTCACACCATTTTACAGATTAAGTCTGACTATATTTTCCTGCATTTGACATTATGTGATGAAGAAAGTCCAGTCCCTCTCTTCTAGCCTAGATCACACTTCCTGCCCTTCATAATGTCCTTTCTGGAAAAACTCCCTTTTCCAGTAGGATCCCTGTATTCATTTTTAATCTGTTTGTTCTCCCCTCAGTATTTCTACTCCAGCAAGCTGGATTACAGCTGCTGAGTTAGTGAATTTTATTTGCATGAAGCCAAAATGATGAGGCTGTGCTAAAGAACACCAGTGTAACAAAACTAGCGGATGTTTATTTATGAAATTGGCATTTGTGTATTTATGAATGGACATGTGTCTATTTACAAAACTGACAACTATGTGAAAAAGACTTGATCATCTTGAAAAAGGTTCTCTTTTCTAAAGCCTACCAGTCTGGTCTGTGTTTTTGTGATCAAAAAACTTAGACATTTTTTTCTTAGGTCAAATATGAGAAACTAAAAAGAGCAACCTAGGTTGTACTAAGATGAATCATTAATTTTATAAAACCTGACACAGCTCATTCTAGGTTATGACGGAAAGTGGATGAAGCACTGCATAGGCTGGAATGTACATACTTTTCTCCTCTTTTTTAAGTGAGAAAGAAATAAGAAATCTGTAAAAGTCAGCCAGCTAAACATGTCAGGAAAATAAGCCGTGCCAAATCAGTCTAACAGCCTTCCCTTGGCAGGGCAGCATTGCCACAGCACAGGGCAGGAGCGACAGGGCCAGGACGGGGCTGTGGCACCGCAGGGGCCGGGAGGAACTTCGGAGGCTGGGGTGGGAATGGAGGAGGACAGGTAATGCTGGGCACTGCAAAGAGAGGCTGAACCCTCAGAACAAATAACCTCTCATATATATGGTAAAATAAGAGTAACAAACACCTCGAAGAGATTTGCAGGAAGGTTCTGGTATCTCTGTCACGTAGCTTTAAAGCAAAGTCAGACCAAGGGCCGGCCGAGACCCTGAGCTGTGTCTCCCCTTTCCCGGCCGGTGTGTCTCCCCTTTCCCGGTGTGTCTCCCCATTTCCCGGTGTGTGTCCCCATTTCCCGGTGTGTGTCCCCATTGCCGGTGTGTGTCCCCATTTCCCGGTGTGTGTCCCCATTTCCCGGTGTGTGTCCCCTGCCGCCGCCGGAGCTCTGAGAGCCCCCCGAGGAGCCGCAGCCCCCACAGCCGCCATGGGCCCGGCCCTGCCCTCAGCGCGGCCGCTGAGCCCTCACAGCGCTGCCGCCTTCCCGCCCGTTCCGGCCCCGAGCTGCGGCGGTGGCCGGGCCCTCAGTGTCCCCAGTGTCCCCGCTGTCCCCCATCCCGTGTCCGGGAGCAGGACGGAGCAGCCCCAGCCTGTGCCGAGGTACAGACCCGGCCCTGCCCCTGAGCAGCTCCCGGGCGCTCCCTTTGCGCACAGACAATGGCTCGCTGAGGGAACGCGGCGGTTGTGGCTGCAGGGGAAGGAAAGGATGGCTGTGCCGCTGGGCAGGTGGTGAGCAGCACAACACTGGGCAGATTTTTCTAGATATGCCCAAGCTGCTTCTGCCTTGCCCTGCTGCTCCTTCAGGGCCGCTATTTCCCCGCAGGTGGGGAGTGCGGTCCCTGCTCCCCTCACAAACCCAAGGGGTCAATTCCAGCCCCAGCCGAGCCCTCAGCTCTTCCCCTGCACCGGGCACTTCACGTTATAGATTTGTACTCTTTTAACATTATCCCATTCCTACAAAATTAATGAAACGTTTGAATTATTCACTGTTCAGTTTTAGCGAACAAGAGTGAGCAAAACTGGGGCTTTACTCTGAGGGAGTTTACGTGGAGTCGAGTTGTACTTTTCAGGTGCAGAATTTAATGTTCTTTTTAAACAAAAGCGTAGTTAATCTTGGCTTTTTAGAGTTTGACTGCGTCTCTCTGCTTTTCAGAGCTCCTGTTTGAATTTAGATCACAAATCTTGGTACAAAACAGCTTCACAGGCTGCAGTGACAGCTCTCAAACCTGAGAAACCAGAAATAATTGAAACTGAAATTCATTATCCAAACCATTGTTTTATTAGAATCTCAGTACTCTCAGTCTGCACGAGCCAGATAGTTTAAAAACTAAACCAAACAAGCAAAAATTCAAATCAAGACAAACAAAACCCAAACCAACCAACCAATCAAAGACAAAGCAAAAAAAAACCTCACAAAAAGGCAACAAGAATTCCTCATAGTTTACAGCCTTGTCACCCACAGCATTGTGCTAAGGGTAAGATAACAGAGAGAGTTCAGTATCTTAAAACATGGGAATATAAATCTTGAGGCATATTTCCCTCTCTTGTATCTTATGCTGTTTCAATATTAATTGCTAGCAAGCAAAGTCATTATTTCAGCTATATTGTTAGATCTTAATGTACCTACTAAAAAGGCATAACAATGCACTAGATATTTTCATTTTGATGCAAGAAGGCAAAGGGACATCTTTTGAAATGCCACACTCCCCTAAGGTAAAGCAGTTTGTTACATTGGAAGGATCATGTCAGTGTCTGTGAAAGGGCAGTGCTGCAGACCATTTTCTGCTGAGGAGATGAGCAGCAAGTTCCAGGCTGTTCCTCTGTCTTACATTGCTTTGAGATATGGTGTCTAACATAAATTAAGTACTTCAGCCTCTTTTTTCATTGCCAGGGCCAGTCTCTGAGAGTCTGGAAGGATGATTGTCTGGATTAAAAAAAAAAAAAAAAACAGCTTAAATTCTGTTTAGCTTTTGTAAAACTATGGATTGCAAATGAGGAGATGATGTTGCAGCCTGGAAGTCTGCTGTATTTCATTTCAGAAATTGTTAAACGAGAGCATTTCAAACATTTTTGAAATGAGATGCAGTTTCTGAGCTCCAGGCTTAGTTATTTCACAAACTCTTTCCCTTCTGTGAAGTCTTAAAGCCAAACAAGCTTGGAGAAGCCTTGAGAATTGAAACTTCTGTGGCAATCCACAGAACTGAAGAATTCAGATATGGCTGTATTTATCAATTTCTTTTCCTCTACAGCCACCCTTTGTATTCAGATAGGCATAAAATTCATGTATTGTGCCCATAAGCAGTGACAGGTGCTTTAATACAAGACTGAGGGTACAAATGTAGTATTCCATATAGTGATAAACTACTGTAAATGTGATTTAATCTCAGTTTTGATGGGGTATTCAGGGAAATGGGGTTTTATGATGTATTTAATAAGTTTTTTTCGTCTACCATTAATAATGAGGCTTAGATTTTTGAATTGAGGAGGCAGGTTTCCTGAAATATTTATGTGGAGATGTTGTGCCCACGTTTGTTTCTCAGCATGAATGCAGCAGCATTTTCAGTGCTGGTAGCCAAAAGGATTTCTTGATTTCCTGCCTGTACTGGGGTGCTAAACAGAATTCCAGATCAGAGTCTTTATGTATGACAACTCCCAGAGAACAAATCTGAGCTTCAGTTTTCATCTGTCTGTCCAGAAAAATAGAAAATCATAGAAAATATGTACATTTCAAGTAGGTGAAGTGTGTGGGAGCTATTCTTGATGGTTTTTCTCCATTTTTTTCAATCATTGTCACATCTTCCTTGCCCTAAGAGAACATAATTTCCAGCAATCCCTTTCATCCACCTCTCCCTTTATAATTTCTTCCCTTCTCCTTTTCTCTCCCTTGTGATAAACACAGGTATAGCCACACTCTAAAAGCAACCCAGCAAGCAGAGAACAAACTCTTGAGACCAAAACTTAGAAACTGGGCTTTGTAAGTTATGAAAGAATAATAATACAGTTTCATGATTGTGATGGAGTAATTATTGGGAAAGAGTGATAAAAGGAAAAAAGGGACTGAAACATCACCTAGAAAACAAAAAGCTGTAATAATTTGGTTTGAAAAGGAGTTTTTGTGTGTAAGAATTAAGATTTGCTGCAGAATTCTTTCAGAATTAGTTTTAATTATCAGGGTGGTATCTTGGTTACTGGCATTCTTTGAATTCTTCAGTGGCTGTGAAATGCTGAGGCCTTATGAAGGAAGAGCACAGAGAAAGAGGAGCCACAGGAGATGAGCACACTTTCCCAATTTCCCAAATGAAATGTTGCAGGTGTGCACATTGCTGGTTTTCAGCTCTGAGATGCGTTGCTGGCTGAAGGAGCACAATGGGTGTTTATGGAGATGCAGTGGGGCATTCAGGGCTGTAGCCAATCCCCTCGGGCTGGGGCTGTGCTGCATCCAGCAGCCCCCTGAGCCTGCTCCTCGTGCCCACTCCTGCTGCTCTGGGACTGCTTCTCATGCCATTGTCTTGGCTACAACTTCGTTATGCTTTAAAGTTTAGCCAAAAAATAAGCAGAAGATATTTCAAGCCTACATAAAAAGTGCTGTGCTTGGAGAGGCAGCAGTGATTCACTTCATATTTTCAACTAATTTAGCTATTTAAAAATCCATGTCTAACTCCAGTCTTGGTTCAGAGAATGGAGGATATTCAGTGTGAAGCAGAGTCCTGCTAATACAGGGTGTAAATCTCTTTTGTCTGCTCTTTCTATATAAAATACCTGTCTAATTTATAATAAGCTGGGGGTCCATCCAGCTCAGGATCCTGCCTCCAGCAGTGGCCAGCAGTGGCCAAGGGAAGAGCAGAAAGTCAGCAGTCTCCATAGAGATGCCAAAGGACTCTACATTCAGTATGCAAAACTAAACTCCTTCTAATAGCCCTGCATAAAACTGAACCAGTACGTGCTTAGCTGACTCCAGTTAGTGGTAATGCAAATATTGATAGAATTCAAAACTCCAGTCTTCTGGTATTAGCAGATTCATCTGATTAAATGAATCATAAATCATCTCGTGTTACTCCTAACAGTAACACATTTAGTATTTGCATATGCTGTGAATGAAAGTTGTCAAAGACATGCAAAGTAGAGCTTGAGAAATTGAGTTTCTAAATAAATAGAGATTGTGAATTAGAAAAGGCAATATACACTTGGTCTTTGCTGAACCTAAAATGCATTTACACATTTCCCTGTTTAGCTCCCCCCATAAAAAACCTCTTGGGAAAACCTTTTAGGACAGTTTGTGGAGAACTCCAAATACCACATTTCCTCAGTCCTCAGAACAAAGCTGTATCACTTATGAGATCTACTCCTCGAGCTATACCCATTGTAAACTGAATAAATAACTCTATAATCTGTAAGAGATCACAAATGCCACTGTGGTCTTAAAAGGGATCATGTCTAATCTTTTTTTTTATTTTCAGAGATAAATACTATATTCTATGGTTTATCATTTTGAGATGGTTCAAAAAAATTCAGTCACAGAGAATTCCAGTGAGAGATAACAGCCTAAATGCTCAAAAATACCACTCTACACAACTAAATTTTTATATCCTCCCATGCTATTTGTAATTTGGAAGCCTCTGTAATGTGTTCATATTGGAATCTAGTCCTAGGAACAGAATCTTTAAATTAATTTTGATTACTTGAAAAGTGCGTTGAGCTGTTCCTAGGGAGGAAAGCAGAACAATGGAAAGATTTGGAAATTTCTGTCAATTATAGTAAGGCTATAAAGAGGAGATAAAAAGAGGGAAATAAGTAAGGATGGACTTCCCAGAGACACTGAGTGTGTAGTCAGAGCAGTGCTGAGAAAGGAGCTGTGCTCTCGTGCTGCCAGGTGAATGCATCTCTACCTTTTCCTTCTATAAGTAGCAGGCTGCACCAGATCTTTATCAAGGACACTGAACAGAGCTCTGCAAGAACACGGGCTCTGTGGATTCTTCAGCTGTGTAAAATTGTAACAGGATTCTGGTATCTTGCCAATCAGCAGCTCATCTCAAACCTGTGTCTAGAGGGAGCCGTGCGTGTTTGCAGTCTCAGCTTGGAGTGGGGCTGGCTGCTGATTCTATCACTCCTGGCACATTCCAGCAGGTTTAGTGTGCTCTGAGGCAGGAGCACAGCAATAGGCACAAGCCACTTCAGGTGATGGTCTCTCTTCTTGTGTAATTCACAAAGTTCTTGCTAAGGTCCCTGGAGGAAACGGAGAGATGCAGGGAGATAAATACACCTTTACTCACAGCTCAGTAATTAAGACAAAATTTGCAGATTTGCTTGTCTAAGTTTTAAGGATGCAGCAGGAAAAATTTGTAGGAGATCAGGACACGTGTGGGAACCCAGAAGGGTCCAGTGGCTTTGACATTGCAGAGAAGTCCAAAAATTTGAATTTTGCTCCCTGATTTAGTAGATTGTTTTCTTTCACTTCATGCCTGTTTTCTCACACTAATGTGTTAGTGCTGGGCATTCTTTTCACTGTTTTCTTCTATCACGACAGTTTCCTGATATTTTTAGTGGATTGTGGATTGTACTACAATACATACAAAATAAATTAAGAGATGCAGAATCAGGCCCAGCCTTTGGGCACCAAAGTGTAAAGTCAGATTGTTTGAACTTCTGGGTGCACATTCTTAGGAATTAGGTTTCAGGATGAATGAAGCTATTCATCTTTCACAGCCTTTAAGACTCTGCTTACCTATGGAACTTTCCAGTATCCTCTGAGACTAGCAGGCTGCTGTTGATTAAGATGAAGTTGTTGTTTTTTTTTTTTTTTTGTGAATAGAGCATATGTTTTTTTACTGCATGCTAAATATTGCTATGGTTAAGTTGAAATGAGGAACAGGCATGCTGCACCATATTGTTATTTGCTGTGAAGTGATTTAACAAATGTTTGAACAGCTGTGCTGAGTAGGCCCTGTTGATATAAGTAGTGCAGTCAGGAGAGCTGCTGTTTTGGTTGTTTACAGAGGAAAAGGATCAATCAAATAATTGTCTGCTGGGGTAAAGGACTCTAGATGAATGTAATAGAAAGTTAAGGTAATTCATTATAAAGTCTGTCAAATCCAGCTTTGCATGTGGTGAGTTTTAGCAGAGATGCACATTTCTGATCTTCCAGAAAGGGTGATAGTGTTTTGGCTACTTCAACAATCAAGGACAATTGCCTTGGAGAAGAGTCAGGACAGTTGCTGGTCTTTATATGACTTAACAAAACTTTTTCAGTTCCAGAAATGAACAGTCTCTGAGCCACATTTCTAGGTGGACCAACAAAGTGCCTGCCACCCAGATTGATGATTTGTAGCAGGAAACCAAAGCTTCTGTGGCCAGCACCCCATGCACTACCCTCAGCTTGCCAGTTTTTCAGTACTGAGGTAGTGAAAGAAATATCATCTCTATACAGTCATGAGAGGTATTAAATGAACAGCTGGCATTCCTGGCATACCACAAACTCACCAAACAGGAAAAGAAAATCAGGGTAGAATATTTTAATGGGTTTTACTCCTAAAAATGGAAACCAGTTATCCAGATTACAAAGACCCCACTTGAACTTTCTGCCTGTGGTCTGACTTCTGATAAGAATTCATTTGTGAGGACAGATTTGACAGTGGGCAGTCACTGTGACTGTGGGCAGCCTCTCACACTGGAGCTTGGGTTTTCAGCTTCCAGCAAAATGCACCAAATGAAGACCCTGAATTTTAGCATGGTGGTAAAACTTTTTGGAAGTTTGAATGCAAATTTTGGTTCCAGAATTGATCCTCTCTGAGTATCTGATTGCCAGGGCTCAGGAAAAGGTTTAGTGGTGGCAAGCACAGTGAATTGTTCAGAGGGCACACTTGTGGTCTGGGAACCTGGAAGTCCTGGAGGGTGTGTAGGGACAGTGGCAGTGCAGTGACTCCACCCCTGTCCCTCTAGTGTGTTCCACCCTCCTGCTTTCCTTCTTTCAGTGCAGTGTACTGCACTGCCCAGGCCTCTGGGCACTTCCTTGGGCATTTTATAAGGGAGAAAACATGTAAGGGAACATAAAAAGGACTTTCTTATACTAAGGGGAATTGCAAACTGAGATATGCTTATTGCCATCTGACCTTACAGGAGAGATCAGCCCTTTCCAGGAGCATTCAGAGTGACTGAGGTGCCTTTATTGCAAGGAATGCTGTGTGCCTATAAAACATTCAGTAAAGTTTATATTGCTGCTGCTGTAACTGAGACATTCTATTGAAATAAAATAGCACTCCTTTTATGAGTGCACACTGTAATCTGAGTTCTCAACCAAAAGGAAGAGTTAAACTGGAATTTATTTTTTCTGAAGGATAAAAGCTGCCAGATTCTGTGCTGATAGCTGCAGGTAGCTGAGTACTGGAGAGTAACCTCAGTCACTGGCTATGAGTGCAGAGGTGTTGTGCTGCAGCTCCATTACATGTGTTGTGTCTTCATAGTTACACTGCAGAATAATTCATTCTTTGAATTAATTGTGTTTAGCATGGCAGCTCTGAGAGACATAATCAAGACATCCCCAAGTCTACTGCCATCAAGGCAAGGCCTTGGTGCATCTCAGGGTGGGCTTGAATTCAGCCAGTGAGGAAGCTTGTGCTGCATAACTCCTATCTGAATTCATAAAGATGACATTTCACTGCAAAGAAAGCTCTCTTCATAGACTGGGCTAGTTAAAAGTGTCTGTGAGCTCTTCTGTTCCTCTAAATAAATTCCAAACTGGAAACATAGTGAGATTTGACTTAATGGTTCTGCCCACTAGTTTAACACACTTTCCATCTGTGTTAAAGATTTCTGTACTTTTAGTTTTGCTGGTACAGCCTTTTCTATTTCTTTTTTTTTTCTTTTCAATTAATAGTTGGTCTTCCTAATGAGCCACAAAATTTTTCACCTTGACAATCAGGGTAGAAATCAGTAATATCAAGGTAAGTGGTGATGTACATGTCTGGATGAACATTAATGGTACCAATTTCAATAATGCTTTCACTGTTAGATAAAAGCTGGCCTGAAGATAATGAATCTGCCTTCAGGAAAAGCTAAGACATAATAGACTGGGAAGAGCATTTGTCCTAATTATGGTAATTATGTTAATTAAGGCTTTAAATAATAAGAGGGTGGCACTTTATATATTTAATATTTCAGTTAACTGTGAACATTAAGGAAAATGAGACATCTCAGAGATCCAGATTTACTCCAGCATTTCATATAAGCAATGCTAAGAAGCTTCCTGGACAAAGCAGCAGTGTGAAGAAATAAGGTGTTGCTGGGCTGTTCCATGTTCCTCTCTCACAAACACAGAGTGTTCAGCCAGGCCTCAGATCTGCAGGTAGAGCACTGCAGCCTCTTTGGAGTAGCTGAGGACCTGACCCACAAATCCTCTGGAGACTTTTACTCCACTGCTTCAGCTGTCTCAGCTGCTTTCTGTCCAGTGGTGTGATCTGAGGCTTATTGTACTGAATCTCCCTGGCAGGATTAGGGCAACCTCAAGGCTATTTCCTTCAAATTCAGTCTATGAAGAGAGCTTTCTTTGCAGTGAAATGTCATCTTTATGAATTCAGAAAATCATAATCCCCTATGACTCTCTATACCCACATGTGCCTCAGTATCCAGGAAATTACTGTTTTTCCTGTTCCATTCATAGTAATTATATTTGCTTAGCTCCTTCTTCATGTTTTCCAAAACTTTGTTATCAAACCAAGCTAAAGAATCTTCACATCCACATTGTTTGCCCATGCAGGACATGTCCTGTCCTGGTGCCATTGGTGCCATGTTTCCAGTTAGGCTGGGTCAGCTCTTTAGCAGACAGGCAGCAACTTGCATTGCTTTTTCTTGTCTGCAAATGTATTTCATGTTGCTCTTCTCTGGAGACAAATCAGTTTGGGTCAGGCTCTTTTCTTAGTGGAGACAGGAGGAATTGCAGACTGCAGTTTGTGCAGGCTCTCAGCTGGCTTTGGGCTGGGTGTTTCAGCGCTCAGCAGTGCAGCTGCACAGCAAACAGCTGGGATCTGCCTTCAGATCCACCACCAAGAGTGCCTGTGCTGGTCTGGACTCTTCCTGGCGAGCTGCACTTCCTGTAACATGCATAAAAATTCCTTGCCAAAAATTTCCAGAAAGGGAGCTGAAGCTCCAGCAAGCAAGGCTCGGATGCAGGATCAGCTGTGGGAAAGCAGGAAGGAATGTTTGTGCAGGGACTGAGCAGCTGCACAGCTTTGATGGTAGCAGAGAATGCCACTGCTGTCATTCTGGACCCATCCTGCAACCTTCAGCCACCACTGATGCTTGACATCTCTGTGCACCAACTGCTGCCTGATTCCCTGGCACATTCCTCCCCAGGTGAGCCCTGCAGTTCCCCTCAGAGGGCTTCTCCATCCCAGGCAGCTGCTCTCTATCTATCTGTCTATCTTAGTCTCTAATCTGGGCTATAAAGCAGGCCCATTTTCCAGGCAGTGTTTACTGAAAACACAGGAGCGTGCCTGGCTCCCTCGGCCATCCCTCCTCCTGCCCTCCCACTCCTGGCAGGCTCTGGAGGTCAGGCTGCTGCAGGACTCTCCTGCTGCCTGTGGGAGAGCGTGCAGTGAAATCAGCAGCCCGTGAGCCCATTAACCCTGACAGCTTTGCAGTGCCTTCCTCTGGGGTTAAGGGAGTTCATTATGCTCACAGCCAGTCAAGGTGGTTGACAGTAAAGCAAACAGTGATTGAAATCTTCATTAGAGAGAAAACCGGAGTGCTAAAGTGAAGATTTGGGATAGGAGAAACATCAAGGCTTTCAGTGAGATCAGTAATTTTAAAATGAATTTTCTAAAGAAGCAGAGAAGAGATAATGAAAAGGGTCAAAAACAAATAATAAGGGATAATTATGAGGTTGGTGTCATTCACAAATGGCACTGGAGAGTCACTAAGAAGAAACTGGAACCTGCTGTAGTGCTTAAATTAGGAAATACTAAAGTCTTTAATGAAAAAATACATTTGAAATGCTAACTTCCTTTAATTTAGTGCTGTAGATTAATTCTGACTAAGACCCATGTATTCAGTTGTTATGCTCCTATTTCTGTAGATATGCACTAACTTTTGGGAAGGAGAAACCATCTGGAGCTGCATCTTTGTCCCTGTTTCCTGACATGTGGGATTGTGACAAGATAATTAGGGCCTCTGCTTGAATAAAGTATTTCTAGATTTCTTTGCAGCTGCTTCTGAACTAATCTACCCATTCATATCTACCTTGAAAAGATGACTTGCCTTATTCTAGGAATGAGAGGAGCTGAATTCTTTGTCTTGCCCTTACTGCATAATTTTTTAATATTTTTCTTTTTTACCTTGGACTTAAAGGCAATAGCAGGAAGTGAGCTGGGTGATATTTTTCCCTGATAACAGCTCATTTTCTTGCCTGGTGTTGTCACTAAAACTCCACAGGCTGTTGAAACAGTGTTGGAATGGGGCAATAGTGAGCTTGTAGGATGCAGACTGAGCATTGATGTTTTAAAAGAGAGACTTTTAGGAGCCTTCCCCACTCTTGTTAAAGCCAGGACACATCCCTGCATGTCAATGGAAGCAAGATAAGATTTCAAGTCCCATCTTGTGTCCTACACATTTTCCAGTGTGTCCGGAAATTTCAGTTATCTCCACTCACGGCTGGAGATCAGGAGGGCAGTTTGAATTTTAGTCAAATGAGCCAAATAAACCTCTATCTTCTCTAGATATATGTTTATACAGTAATTAACCCAACTTTCAAGCTCACAAACTAGTTCTATGTCTCTTTAAATATTTGTCCTTGGGGTTAGGAGCAGTGATCTCCAGGGAAGATGAGGAGTCACCAGAGGGGTCGGTCTCTGAGCCAGAATGGCCAGGAGCTCCTCCATGGTCCCACATGAATGCCAAGGCTCTTTTGCACTACAGCCCCATCTGATGTCTGCAGTTTTGACATCCTTGGACACTAGCAGAATATTTTTGCACGTGGTAGTGTGTTTGTATTTTCTACCCATTTTCATTTCTGGGTAAACAACAAGGGGAAAACACCTTTTCCTCTCAGTTTTTTGATTTTTGTTTGGGGTGGTTTTTTGGTGGGATTTTCTTTTCTTTTTTATTTTTTTTGTTTTGTTTTTTAGCAGTTTAGGACAAGGAAGAACTCTTGTTCAAAAATTAATCTTAAAAGGAAAAATCTGATTATCTATTTTGTTCTGGTTGTTAGCAAAAGGCTCAGAGGAATCCTGGCTACAGTGAAAGTTGGTATGAAACTCCAGAATGTGGCCCTTTTAGTAGAGAGTAACTAGAATCATTAAATATTGATGAAAAATTATATCAGAAGAACTAAGAAGCCTGTTTTTATGTAATTATCTATTAAAAAGGAGATATTTCAAAGTAATATTGAGAAAAGGTACAATTTTAAAATGTAATTACCTACAAAACAAGATCAGTGATCTGGAAAGAAACTAGTTTTGCTTAACTAGAAAGCAGTTGCCAAGAGGTTTATTCCATGAATTAAATTTTATGGATTCTGTATTAAAAACTTCTGCAATGTAGCTGAACAATTTGTTCCTGTCTTGACGGGAGCTATGATAATAATTGCCAAGAGGTTGGATGTGTAGGTTTTCATCCTCACTAGGGGTCTTCATTAATTAAAAACTTTTGGCAGCCATTCCTTCCTTTCTGTTTGAATTGTTTTTAGTAAAATGAAAGGGCAACGTTTCACTTGAAGAACAAAAGAAATTTATTTGACTCTTATTACTGAAATGATCTTAAGCAGAATGTTGGGAGAAAATTCATTTAACTTTCCTGTCAACCTTGATGATGTTTGCTTCTCCTGCTGGTCTTTTCTATTTCCTCTTTCTCTGATTTACAGCATAATGAACTAATAGAGTCAGAACTGCATCTTACTTTAGGCAGAAGAAATAATTGGGCAAGCAAAGCTACAAACTGCCTGACGCCTCTGAAAATCAATTAACTCATTAAATGGTCCAGAGTTTGGGTATTTTGATTTGTTACAATTGAACATTTGCACGTAATGTCTATGGAAGCCTTGGGAATGAAAACATGTATATTATAAATTATATTATTTGTACCCAATCTAATATTTATGAAATATAGAAAAAGATGTTTTGTAGTTTGGCTTTTTGTTGCATTCAAGTATTTATGGATTTGCTGTGCTCTTTAAAGCAGTTACCTTCCACTTCTCTGTTTCTCATTCTAGTGGAGCAGGATCACAGAGTTTGCCTGGGCTGGAGGATGATGAATACACTGCAGGCTGCTGACAGAAATTGAATACAAATTGGGAAATTAGGTGTTACAAGGCATTGCAAACATTAAATATTTTGTTGTTTTCTCTTTAGAGATCGCTGCATGTTGTGAAACCTTCCTGACACATGAAGGCCTTTTGAAGCTGAGGTGCCCTGAGTGCTGCTGGCTCAGAGCAGGGCTGGCCGAGGGGCCTTCTCTGAAATCCTTTCTTCACACAGGAAGAGAAACATTTGCTCATCTGATGGTGCACCTGAAACAAAGTTGCATGGTCTGTTGAGATTTATTAGTGTCGGTAAGTGAGGACGAGTTTAACGATTTTTCATTTCAACTTCTTTGAATTATGCATATAGGGTTGAGGATGCTCAGAGCCTTTTGTATATGCATTTTATTGTCCAGTTTTTGTTTTCTCCTGAGATGTTCATTAGTTCGGTTTCAAGCTTTCAGATAAGCTCCAAGGAGAGAGTGGGTTTATTTCAGAGGAATGAAAAAGACAGAAGAATTTGCTTTATATCTTTGCTGCCCAAAATCACCCTTAAAAAGCTCTAACTGTGAAAAATGCAGGTAATACACTCTCTGCTGTGTTAGTCAGAGGTAAAAGATGAAAGATAAGCCTGCTGGCAACCAGAACTCTATTTCAGCTGCTTCTCAAGAGTGTTACAGGCAAGTCTACAAAGACATTTCATCATATCACTGATAAAGATTGGGCTGTATTGAACTGATCTGCAAACATGCAAACAGACTAAACTTGTGTGTGCATTATGCCTGTGTGTACATCTGAATTTATGGGCAAGTGGAAGGACAGCTTTTCAAGAGCTTTGTAGTAAAGTAAAAGAAGTTCATTGCTTATTAACTGCTTTCCAATTGTTCTTTTCTTTTGGCTCTGTTTAGCATTTTTAGTGCATGGAAATTCTAGCTCAGCAGTACAGCCATGTCATGACAGAGTAGCAAAGAGCATTTCCAGCTTTAAGGGCTAAGGCTTTATAAAGGTGAGGGGATAAAAGGAGTTTACAGCAACTGTGCTTGATTTCCTTTTCACTGTCACTGCCTTCTGGAAGCTGTTTTGTTCTGGCTGCTGATTAACTTCTTCAGTAGTTATTTGAAAGTCAGCAAACAAGGATTGTTTCTGAAGCTGAAAACAATTATCAATAATATAGGACTGGAGCATTTGAACAGCAGCTCCCATCTCCAAGAGCACACATTTAATCCTCGTCAATGTTTTTAACATTAGAAACATGGTGACTTCCCACAGGTTGTTGATACTACCTTGGATGTAAATCTCCTTCCTAAATTGTGGATGTGTTTTGACAAAGTTTCTCTTTGGTAGGACAGACTCCAAGTTTCTCCAAGTTTCACAGGAGAGAAAAGTAAGATCATAAGGAAACAGGATACAGCAGGGCAATAAATGAGTGGTTTGCCAAGAAAATATACATAAAGTTTTAAAGGCTGAAAATAGCACATTCTCCTTTTTCCCTTCCTGAGACCCTTGTGAAGGGTCCTATTCACAATGCCATTTAGTCTGTGACTGTTGGTGAAGTCTGTGCCATCATCACCAAGAATAACCAAGATGTTGGGCTAGTTTTAATTAAATATATGTGGCAGGTAATGAAGTATAGGATAATTGGGATGCTGTTTGTCAGGCAGAATTGAGTAAATCTGACAACACCCAACTGAGTTTGTATAGGAATGTAAATCCTGTTGTCTGCATGGGATGGTGCTGTGATTTGTGGAAAGAAGAACCCTGGTACAAAAGGGACATCTGCATGGTGCCTTTACCATGAGCTCAGGAGGGGTTGGTTTTTCCAGCCTCCTGCAAAGGTCCTATCTCTGCACCAAATTCAACTACTAGGTCTTTATTCAAAAATATTAGTGGAACAAATAATAGCTGAGTTCCACTCTTGAAGTCAGATCTGAGATGCTAAATATGTCTGTCAGAAGCTTCCTGGAAGAATGGAAATTTACAGTAAATGCAGCACTGAAAGCAGAAGTATTATTCTCTATTATAGTTCTGCACAGCTCAGCAGATAAAGCAGATACTTTGTGCAAGCCTGGCAGCAGAGATAGACTGTCTCAGAGGCATTTTATTAATTTTTCAAGAGTATAAATCAAGACAATTTCATGTTGAATAAAGAATTAAATACTTTTTGCTCTCATTTCCGGACTCTCAGTAATCATTAAGGAGACAGTAAAAGGACTGCAAAGGAATTAGCTTTTTGACCCAGTATTCACCAACAGTAGATTCTGCTAACAGTGGGAATAGTCTTAATGAGAAGTTTGCAAATGAAAGATTTATATACTTTCATTATAGGCAGATTTTTTGAGATTTTTAACTTTGTGGCCTGAATGGAAGTTTTGAGGCAATTACTAAGAAAATCTTAAGAGGGACTATGGTGCAGGAGGAGATATCCTGCCTTGGGAAAAAGGAGATGTGATTAACTTCCAGGTCCTTCTGCTGAGATTCTGCTGAATGGCAAATGGTCTTGCACTTCCATGCATTTCACAGGATCCCTTCTCCTCCTGTCAGGTCAGTGGAGAGGAGATAAGCAGCAGCCTTTCAGAGTTGAGACAGGAGGCAGATGGAAATGTAGGTTATCATATAGATTCAACACATTCTAACTCCTCTTCATAGTTCCTCAATTCCAGACTACTGAGTCTTCAGAGCACACATTTGCTGTACAATAGTTGGATTTGTTACCTTGCTGTGGGTGCCAGCAGGAAATAATCTGTTTAGCTTGATCCCTGATCTGTCTTTGTGTGGGAAAAGTAGGAAAGGGAAGGTAAAAATGGGATAATACTCTGCTGCTGTTCTGCAGTGTGCCTCTGGCAGGGGCCTAATCCCAAGGTCAAAAGCTGAGAACATCAAGCAACTTCACGCTAACAAAATAAATGCTTGGCAGTCCTTCTCCATCAGGTGCCAGATACCTCAAGATTTAACACTTTTCTGCATAATCTTGCCCCATCCACCACTGAGTGAAAATGTCCCATTCTGGAAAAATTCTCAGTTCTGCTTCAGCAGGGGCTTCTCCTTGTCCTGGCTAGTGGCAGGAACAACAGGGTTTATTTTGTTGAGCAGGTGCCCATGGAGCCATGCCCCATATGCTGTGTTACCTCAATGTTGATCATGTTTCCTATGGGAATATTCCTGTGAGAATTGTGGTAAGGCCAGACATGTGCCACTTAGAAATGGATAAATTGATCTTCAATAAGGGTTTTTTTTTTTAATCTATTACAGTAATACTGGTTTTTCAAAGGTAAAATATATTCTGTTGAAGAATGTTCAACAGATTATTCCAAGCTGTGTCCCTTTTACAAGACCCACCTTATAGCAGTGCTTTCTTTATCAGGGTACTCTGTTAACATTGCCAACATAGGCTCAATAAGGTAACAGAAAATTAATTTCATTCAGATTTAAAAAGCCATGAAATCAAAAGGTAAGTTTTATAAAGGCCACATTGCCACTGAGTCCTGGGAAAATGGCTGCATCTGCTTGACCTGATGGGAAATGGGAAATGTAGGACTTTCTCCTGAGACTTAGCACAGTGCATTGGGCTTCCTGAATTTGAAGGATACTGCAAGAGAAAATGCAGGAAATGACAGGAACCGAATCAAGGACGTGACTAAATCACTTCAACCAACATTCCTCTTTCATGTTAGAGCAAAACAATGTTGCAGCCTGACTTATAATAAATTGCTGCTTAATAAGGCCACAAGTAAGTCATCTCTTTTCAGCTAATTCCTGTTCAGCTTCCCCAGCTATAAAACCCTTATTAAAGAAGCTTTAGCAGCTGTACTGTTCTCTGAGGCATGAAAAATCTTGATTAAAGCCACTATACTGGAGTCAATGAAGCTTAAACCTTGATATAGTGGGACACAGGGAGGGCCCAAGCCAGCTTTATGCTCCCCATGTCCTGCTGGCCAACCCACAGTGGACTGCTTGTTTTTGAGTCTGCACAGCAGCTTGCCAGACCTCCTGCCTGCCAGATAAGCATCGAGTTATCTGTGCCTCTGCAAGGTTAAGAGCAGCCAGCAGAAAGCTGTGGTCACCAAAGGAAAGATATTTAAGCAACTTGGAGGCTGAGCCTCTGGCATTCCTGCTTTTGACAAAGAGGAGTTTTTGGGGGAAAAGATCGTGGCTTTTACACTGCAGATGTTGGGTTTGAGGAGTACAATTGAGCTGGTAGTGCAGTTTTCTTAATAGCTCTGAGGAAAGCTGTGCCTCACAGTGTTATTTAAATCACCCCACGACTGTACCTTCATTAATAGTGTTAATGTATGGTGATTAGTGATTGATACAAGTCAATTATATTAATAAGTCAGGTTCTGCTCTAAATAATATCATGTGACTGCAAGGAATGAAACCTAGCACAGAATTGGAATGGTGGCTACAGATACAATGGTACTGCAGTCACAGGATTAACATTGAATCAATCAGTTTTGATTCCTCCATTTTTAATATTAATATTTTTTCAGTTTTTTCTGGCTATGATGTAAATTACTTTGAATTAGGTCTGAAAAGTAGAGGAACAGCTTTATGTAGAAAATGATTTTTGGTTTTGTTCAGTTTTGTTTTTCAGTCCTTGCAACAAATGAAATATATTTAATTAGTTTTACATTTGTTTTCATTTTATATTTGCCCCAGAGAGTATTATAAAATATACTCCCCCAGGTAATGAACTGCTGAAATATTCTGATGATAAGTCTATAAAAGACATTTTGATTTCTTAATTGGTAAATGAAAAATTTTCTCATAAAGTTTAAAAAGCTCCAGAAAGATCGAGATTATACTGCAAGAGATTTCATCTGTAAACTAAGCTGGAACCTCCAACTCATCAGTTGCTATTGCAAAATATCTTAGCAAGAAAAGAAGGGATGGTAGCTGGACCAAGGCCACCTGAGCAAAACACTGATTGGGAGATTGCAGTTATAGAATCAAGAATCATGTAAAAGCATTTTTTATGATTAATGAAGATTGGTTAACGAGTAACTGGCACAGAACAGATCGCACCTCTCTATCTGGTTATTTAGGTGTCATTGGCTTTAGTGATATCACAGAGCTGTTGTGTTCTATTTGGATAACCTTGTCTGATACACTAAAAATCACTGTTTTTACAAGTTTGTTTCTTTTTGAGTTAAAGCAGAAAGGCTGAGTCATTGCTCTTAACCCATCTGCACACAGGCAGCCTCTGAAGTCCACATTTGGGGAAAGGCTCAGAAAAAGTAAGAATGTATGGTTCTGTGGGTGCAAATGGCAGAAATTCAGGCCTTTGGTGTCATCCTGTGCATAAAAAAATAACTCTATCTATGTTCTAATTGCAAATTGAGAGATGTTTCAATTTGTTTTCTTGGGGTTATGGTATAGGAGGTTCAAGGCACGATTGCTTTTAAATGTCCCTCAGAATCGGGTGTTACTGCTGAGGCAACGTCGAAGAGTGGTATTACAGAAGTAAAGACTGAGGATAGATTCTGTTGGCTAGAATAGATTTATTTGTCCCCTGTGTGTAAAATATATCTTCTGTGCTCACAGGCTCACAAACATGTATCATGGTAGGTCATTAAATACATCACAGATCATTTTACTTTCCTTTTTCCATTTCATCTTCTTTCTTTGTAGTTCTGCTGTTTCTTCTCTGTCAACAGTTGGTATCTATTTAGGTGAGAAAAAGAGGTTATTGCTTCAAAAAATGTTATTCTTAATCCTTTTCCACTAGTATAGTTGAGCTTTTTAGCTAACAATTTAGGCAAATAATAACAGGTTTTTTGGTGATCTGATTTGAAAGAATTTCTTTAGTACAGTAAACCATGAACAGCTTGGTTTCTGTAGGAAATGAGACAAAATAAGTTTAACAATTGTTAAGGAATTGGTTTCTAGCTATTCTAACTATTTTCTTGTGCTAGAGACCACAGGAACTAAAAAGAAAGAGGATCAATATTCTGTCAAGATCAATCAGGGATATTTTATTTGCAGTCAGACAAATCATAAAAGATTCATGTCAAAAGGAGAAGTAAAACAAAATAATTATTCTTCTAAGGGCTTCAACTGTTACTATCTTTCATATTATAAATACAGTTCATAATAAACTTACACCTTTAGGGTGAACCTGCAGGACAGAGGAAAACTAAAAGATAACTTGAAGAATAATGAACTTGGAGATTGCACACAAACTCAGGGAAACACCGAGCTGCATTTGTCTAATTCTTACTAGGAAACAGCAGTTTCATGCTGAAAAATGCAGTGTCTGCTGGAGAGATATAGACCAAGCACATAATTAACAAGCACTGCATTTTCCATCTGTCAGGAGCTCTATTGCCAAGGTGTCCAAACTGAGGAACTGAAATTTGTGCAGGTGCTGTAGGAAGTGCAATGTTCCCTCTGGCCCTGCCCTGTCCCGTGCTGTTCTGGGACTGCCCACTGCCCTTTTGCAACCCAGGATATTCTCTGCTACTGTACTCGAGTGGGCAAAGACCAAATTGGGAATAAATGTGAATAAAACTGCTCCCAAGTAGGCCAGAGTAAAACTAATTTACCTGTTATAATTATAATTTGCATTAAATTCATTCCAAAGACTAATGAAGACATGCAATCAAATGATTTCTCCTGGGACTGCTTTAAGGGAGCAATTTGAAAGCGAAGCTTAGAGGGGCAAAAAAAGAAGTTATACCTAATTCAAGACACTAAAATATTCTGTATTATAGAGATTTTGTGGTACTTTGTTGTTTGCAGTCTAGTATGTGCAAACCCCCCACCAAGGACTGCCTTTCCCCTCCTTTGTTATGCTCAACTGTTAACAGTAATTGTCCATAATTCTGCAGCACAATTGATTTGGTCACCAAGCAGGTACATCCTTCTGTGTAAGCTGGAGTGTAAATAATAGAAATAAGAGGATGATTACAGTCATCATCGATGTCTCCACTGCATTTAATCGACCTCAGGGATTTTTTCCATCACAGGAGATAAAGTAACTATATGTGAATAGTGGGTTATTTGATCAGTGAAGTGGTTTTTAAATAGCCTGTACTTGATTACTCACTCAGCCTTGGATTGGTGCCTCCACAGCTGCATGAACTGCACTTCTCTGGTTTATTCTTTATGCTTGGAAACCTGGTCAAAGCCTTGAATGTGGGGATATGACAATACAAATGTTGTGATTATTATCTGCAATAATGCAGCTTTGCTGTAGAGGATAAATGATTAATTAATGCTGGATTAAGACCCATTGCCTCACTGGAACAGTGCCATCCTCCCTTGCAGAGAGATCCCCACAAGCAGAGTGCCATGTGCTACATGGCACAAATTAGTAGTGAAACAAAGTTTCTGGAGCTTTCAGGTCCCATATTGAGCTGTGAGCAGTTTCTCTCAGGGCAGTGTGTGCAGGTTCTCAAGGGAGAAAGTTGCCTCAAAAGAACCATTAGTAACAAACTCATAAACTAGGGGTGAAGAGAAGAAAAGGCCTGTTTGAGGGCTAATTCTGTCTCTGGTAGGCTCTGCTCTTAGACCCCTTTCATGTTACCCTACAACAAAATGAAAAGTGACTGTGCTAGAGCCTATGAAGGGCACTTATGGCACGAGGAATTCCCCGGTGCCTTACAGGCACTCAGCACACACTGGGAGTGCTGGAGGTAGCTGTAAATGGCAGGAATCGGTTGTGTTAAGCTGATGTTGCTCTTTCTCTGTTCTGAGAAAATGAGCAGCTGCACCAGTATTGCATTCTTATTTCTCAAAAGCATCCAAGCACCAGGAACACAGTGTTTGTGCTCTTTGCCACAAGTGGAATTCTGAATGAGGAGCCACATGGATGTTTTCAGATTTTAATTGACTCCACAGCAGGCATCCAGGCTTAGAGCAGAAATCCACCGCTGCAAAGAAACCAAATGCTTTAAGGGATCCTACATTGTGTACAGGGTTAACAGGGAAGCAGGGAAGCCTTATTTATGTGGAGTACAGGAATTACCAAAGCTGAAGAAATACTGTTTTCTTTCAATGATTAATATGCTCAGTAGAAGTGTAGCATTTGCTGCCAGCTTTCATTAGCAAATCAATGGAAAACAAACCCGTGTGGTAGGGAGTGTGTCTGGGAACAGCTTAAACAGGACTGAGCTGCTTTAGATTTCAGCTGTTTTCTTTAGCAGAACAGTGTAGAGCACTTTCTTGTTTATAGGATAAACACAGGGGATTGAAGTGATCTGTGTAGCACACAGGAGAGGTTGCCAACCCATAACATTCTGCAGAATGCAAAAATTCCATAGCTGCTCCCTTGGGAGTCATAGGCTACAATCTTCTTGCATGTTGGTTTCAGTGTAAATAGCAGTTAAATCATCAGGACAGACAACCTGCCAGGAAAACTTTGAATAAAGTATTAGTTCATTTTCCTTCTTTCATAACACAGGTTCAGCAGACTCAGAGCTCAGCCAGCTATTGGTTCAGAAGTGGCATTTCACACCAAATTAATATAAGCAATGCATAAAAGTAAGCCTGTAAATGTGTGCTTTTTTAGCTCACTCACAACAAAGAAGACTGAAATACAATAGATAACTTTATTTTTAACCTTATTTTCACTTGAGAGTGATCACACAAAGAGATCTCA
This sequence comes from Agelaius tricolor, assembly GCF_023055355.1. Classification (NCBI taxonomy): domain Eukaryota; kingdom Metazoa; phylum Chordata; class Aves; order Passeriformes; family Icteridae; genus Agelaius; species Agelaius tricolor. The sequence goes on along the minus strand of NW_027269278.1, from coordinate 4,063,036 downwards.
GACTGGACATGAGTTTGATCTGTTACAAGAATTTCACTGAATCAGCCTCAGGATGTGCAGTGATTGGAGCATTGCTTTCATCGTTTCCAGTTGCTCGAGGCTTTTTTTATTTTTTATGTAGAAATTTGATTCTTTTTAACAAATGACCAGAGACTATTCTAAGCACTAATGTGGCTGTCCTTCAGACAGATACAAAACCTTAGGGAGATAAGGCAGCCATCCCTGCAGTTACAGATTTAGGACAAGGATGTCTTTGGGAGCCCAAGATATTTGTTCTAAAGCCAAGTAGTCTAAGCTGAATGACAGTACTGAGAAATAAGCTGTACCTTCAGCTGTATCTGTGAGCTGTGCTGAAACCAGAGAAACCTTCCCTGTAAATGTTAGATAGGAGACCAGTCCATGTGCCCTGCCATTTCCATAAAATCAGCCTCTCCCAATTATCTTCTCTGTAAAGTACAAAATCCCTCCAGACAGAAGAGAGTAAGATAGATCCCAACAGCTTAAAATAGAGTAAACCTAGATTTCACAAAGGCTAAGCTAACATGCATCAAATAATGTTTCTATATATCAAATAGATGCAATTAGATTTGCAGTTTTCCTGCACAGGATTTTGGTGTTTAACACAGACTTGGTGCTTATATGGCTGACATGGTCATGCACTGAAGAGAACTTTCTATTTCTGAGAACAGAACCTGGTCTTCAGTCACAACACACTGTCACTATCTTCACCATGCAAATGTGGTTATCTGCTAATGATCACACATCTCTCTGTATGTAATTGCATCACACTTTTCACACTTGTGCTCTGTCTATAGAGATTACTCTGTCTCTGTCTCGTGTGAGTCATAGACTCCTCAGCTATATCCAGAGTGTGCTGTGCAGATTGATGCATTCAGCAGGTGTGGCAAAGGACAGGGCAGTTCAAGTAAAAGGAAATTGAAATGTATTTTCAAAGAGAATGTACAAATAGCTTAGTGTTTGATTGCCAGGGTGGTGATTAATTGCAAACTGTGAGATAAGAACATACAGGACAAATAACAGTGGTAGCAGTTTGTTGTATCATGAAGTAGATTCACCTCTGGTTTGAGCTTGCTTTTGGTGGTATGAACTAGAAAGCAGGGACTGTGGCAGTGTAAAGATAAGCAAAAGCCTGATTTCCCTCTCTGTGGTGAATTCTGGGGGCTGGAAAGGTGCACTCAGAGGACACCCAACCCCATGGACTGGGATTTTCTGGCACTCTGTGAGGACTCCTATCAGATATGATGGTGAAAATTAAAATATGGCCTGCCCACACAATCACACAGCTATACCCATGATGCCTTAAGTTTTAGCTTTCATATTTCCAGATTCTGTGCTGCATTAGCATATAACTCTGAACTTCATATAAAGTGTTAGCAAGTTCTCCTCACAGTTCAGTCAGACAAAACAATCCTTTTCCAGCCCCAGAACCAAGGACACCACTGCAGCTTCAGCCCAAGAAGTGCAAACAATGGGGAATTGAGGAGAGCAAACTGGGAGGATGGGACTGCATGACCTGGAGCTGTAATTGGACAATTAACCCCAATATTTAAATGGACCAAAACTTACAGAAGTGTGAAAATTCGTGACCCATCATCCATCTTGGGTGTAGCCACAGCTGGGCTCTTGCACTGCCCAAGGTGCAACCTTTGAAGGCCTTTTAATAAATTCCTACTTTATTCCTTCAGCACTGCCTAGCCTCTGTTCTAGGAAGCCTCTCAAGGCATCACCCATGCTCAGGATGATCCTAGTCATTTATTTGTACTTGCTTATGCTAAAAAGCTCATCTGGGCCTCCATATACATTCTGAGCTCAGAAAATATGCAGTGACTGTATTTAAACCCTGAACTCAGATCCCAGCAGTGTGATCTGCAGAATCTGGAGGTGCAGTGTGTCATCAGAATGTGTCCAGCTTATACTTGAGCTAGGGGAAGGAGCAAAAGAATTTTGGAACTTTTATCTCTTTCCCTTGTATTTATAAAATCAATGTATGCTTTGGTACAACTTGCAGTTCCAGCTAGAAGCTGTAAAAGTTGCTGTGTTCCAGATCATAAATTGGGGTGAGATGGCAGTGCTGTGTGATGAGGCTTGCACAATACCCATGCAGCTTATATCTGACTTAAGGTTTTGCTATTAATTCCTCACTTTCATGAACACAAAATTAACCTCCTGTTCTTTGTACTCCTCTGAAGAACACATCCTGTTGCACGACACAAGCAGGAATCTTTTTCTAGACAGAATAAAATTCCTTGAGGTTTAATTCAGCGAAAATCATCTCTGACATGGTTGTGCATTTCCCCATTACCTAGTGCCTCACACCACTGGAAAATGAAATTAGTCCTGGCCTGAACGTTCCTGCTGTTATCTAACTCCCACTGTACTTCGTGTCAATTATTAACATCAATGATGATAGAAATCTTAACACATGTTAAGAAACAGGACTCCTACAGAATTTTTGTTAATCTGTATTATTTTGCCCTATGATCTTTCTTTCAGAGCCTACTTTTCTCCATCTCCTTTTCCAATGTGCTCTCCCAATTGGAGTGTTTTGGGCTGACATATTCCTTCCAGTATTTGGAGGACAGAGTGCAAAAACCATTGATTATCTCTTTTACACTCGAGCCTGAGATCTTTTTCATCATATAGAAGCATTCTGTTTGAGTTAATTTTTTCCAATAATAATAATACCAAGAAGACTTTAACAGAAGCCAGTAGGCATCACTAAGCTACTTAGCTGAGCTCTCAGATCAGAATATATATATATATATATGTGTATATATATATATATATATATATGTAAAGGAAGTCATATCTGCCTTAAGTGTGGAAAACTTTATTTTGCTATTGTTGCTGGCTTACTTAATGCTTTTCAGTGAAGATCCTTTGACTTTTTCTCAAGGTAATAAATAATGCAGTGTAAAACCTGCTAACTGCCAGGAAAGGGAAGAATCCAGTCATGTAGAACTTGGGGTTGGGAGCAGGAGGGGGCAGATGGATGGAGAGTCCAGGCACTTGGATTGAAGCATGAGAACAAAGCTTTGCTCTACCTCCAGTGCAGGTTTGGGGCAGCACATACTGAGGAGAAGGAGCTTTGTGTTCTGCAGCTGGGAAGGCTGAGCGTGTCTCCAGTCAGGAAACAGTGACCTCACTACAGCACGTGTGTTGGGGATGGAGGGAAAGATGGGGATGGAGGGAAATATGATTGAGCTGTACCTTTCTGCCATTTCTTTCCAGAGGATGCAGTTTTAAGCTTTTCCACCTGGCAAGTGGCAAAACAAAAGATGGTTACACGCTGAATCTGACTCAGGAGGAGTTTGGGGAGTGAGAGGAGTGTAGGACTAAGCTCACAGTGTGCAGCTTCTCAACAGGATAAGTGATGACAGTGCTTGGTACTGAGTAATGCCACCCTCATGGTTTTTCACTGCCATAACCTAGCTGCACATATGCAAATGGCACAACTTTTACATCCTTTGTGTAACTGAATAATGCTGTGTACATGGGGCAATGAAACACAGAGATCAGCTGAAAAAAAGAACCTTTCCAGCTGAAATTTCCCCACCTGCACGGAGTCATATCAAAAGAGTTGTTCTGGTGTTGCAGGTCTGAGTTAGGGATTTATTCTGAAGAGTCACAGTCTGTCACTTTTTCTTTTTCCCTTTCTCAACTAGATAAAAAAGCTGTGAGAACTAATCCATAGATGGGAGTGTGCTCATCCTTCCCTGCAAGGAAACTGATCCCTGAATCAGAATCTGAGAGGAGCCAGCTAAATGTCAACAAGGCTGTTGATATCTGCACAGTCCATACATTACAAGAAGCAGGAGCATTAAACAGTACCAGAATGAATCAGTGATCCAGGCATGTGGAAGGGCTACCTATAAATTCCCAGAATTGTAGAGCCCACTTGTGTAGGTCAGTCATGAAAATATTGTTCCTTTTTTAAGTCAGGTGTCTTTTATCTTTTTTCAGCTTAGGGTGATTCATTCTTAAAGCTTTTTAGTATTCACTTTCACAATCTTTTCAATTCACACTTTCACAATTCATTCTTAAAGCTTTTTAGTATTCACAATCACTTTATTTCTCATCAAATCACTCATGAAATGTGTAGAAACCTTATAAAACAAAGAGTATCTAATTGGATTATTATTTGAAATGCAGAAGTTTTACAACAGCTTTCCCCAATAAACTTTAGGAGAGCAGGACAAATTCCTACTTAGAGAAGAAGCAGTGATAGATTCTGATATGAAATGAGCCTGCAAAAACAGTCTGGTGAACTAGGGACAGGAGAAAGGAACGTGTTATTGCATTTTCCTGTGTGTTAATTGTGTTAGCTGCTGAACTGCACCACATGCACTAGATATAGAATGTCTTTCACCTTGAGTCCTTGCTCCAATTCTGTGTTTTCTCAAGCTCTCTGTGTGTCAAGACAGCTGGAATTGGTATCCAGCCTCACCGAGCTCCTCGGCCAAGGACTGGATGAAATGTTCCCTGTTTAGGCTGCTGTGCAATGCCAGATGCTGTGGATGTTGTGTTGTTTCACAGGGTGTTATTTCATGTTCTCAGGGAGAGGAAATATTGACTGCTAGATGTGAGCACGAGACCAATGAGTGTGGAGTCAGCTCCTCTTCCCCTGTAGCCCTGCTTATCTCTCCCAAATCACAAGTCACACGTGGTGTGTGGCAGGATTGAGGCTGGCAGGGCAGCGAGCCCAGCTCACCCCGGGGTGGGCATGCACACAGGAGCAGGCACTGCTCTCTGGGAGGGTTTAGCACTTGCTCAGCTCCTACTGAACCAGCACTGCAGGGGTTTGATGCCATCTCAATGTCCCCCATCAGGGGTGGCTTGGGCAGCCTATAGATAATTCCCTGCAGGGCCAAAACACACCGTGCTGAGCACAAATAACCTGGGAAGATTTGATACATTTGGGATGGGTGTCATGTATAATATCCTGACTATATGAAAAATGCTGCAGATTATTCCATTGTGCAATCACTGGGCACTTGACTGATGACAGGAGTCAAATGCTTTCTCAGAAACAAACCCAAAAATAACAACAGAAAACCACTGCAGAAAATCAGGAAGGAAATAATTTTTATTTTGCAATGTACTACATTTGGGTGGTAGAAGGGTGTTAAGTAGCAGTAGTTATAGAAATGCTGTTAGAAATTTTCTCCTTAGTACACAGGATTTATGATGAAATTAATCACACCAATTTAAGGAATAATTCAAGTAAGGATTCTTCTGGAATGAGAGAAGTTTTGTTTTGGAAAATTCAATTGGGTAAAAAAATGACATGCTATGGGTTATATAGTGATATACCAGTATCAAAGCACTTAAGAAACAGGACTCCTACAGAATCTTTGTTAATCTCTATTATTAGAGATAATAATATGGTTTATATGATAATATGATATGGGTAATATGATAATATGATAATAACTATGGGTTATATAGTGATATACCAGTATCAAAGCACTTAGCTGGCCTTGAACATTACTGAGGGAATTACAGCAGAGGCACTACTTTAGTGAGCTGAAAAGTATCCTGTTAAGATAGATGGTATTAGGTTTCCATATAGTTTTATAGCTGTGGTACCAGTTAGTAGTAACATGGTGGATATTATCACCACTCTAAAATGAGGTATGGGAGATACAATCTTGTTTGTCTTGGCCTGCTGCACAGTGATGGCAGAATCTGAGCCTGGACCTGCATTTCCTTCTCCAAGCCTTCCAAATACCTGCTACCATTGCCATCCCTAAGTCATCAGTGCTCAAAAAAGCACATGTGGTGACATGATGAATTTCCAATAGAAATACTTGAAGAATACTTAAAGAAATGTTAAAGACAGTGACAGGGATTGTTCATCTGGAATGCAGCTATTATCTTTGCTCAGGCAAGATTTACATGGGAACAGGCAGAGAGAATTTTTACTAAAATGGTCAATGAACTGGGAGATTTTTTCATAGAATGAAAGACAGAAACACATTTAATTAAACAAAACAGAAGCGGTGTAAGAGCTAACTGATAATTGATACAAGAATCAGAGGACATAAATTGGTGAAGAATAGATCTGCATTGGAATTTTTATATAAGGAGAGGGGGAAAAAAGTCTTCTATGATGAAACACTGCTTTTATGGAAGGAGAAAATGATGTAGTGCCATGAAAGTCAACCATACTCAGTTACTCATGGGATCACCTTGTAGTCAGTGTTCCTTTAATCCTTAATTTCTCTGTTCCTTGGAAAGCATGAACAGAGTTATTACCAGTCACAGGCTCAAATGTCTTTATCACAGAGCTTGGCTGTTCCTTGCCCTACACACAATGCCACCACAGTTTTGAACTGACAGCTCACAGCTGGGATTGGTTAAGTAAGAACTGGCCTGGAAACTGCAGTGCTGCATCAGCTGCTTCTGTAATCCCTGTGGTGCTCCATGAACAGCAGCAATGGACAGGTGAGCAAATGGCCCTGCCATAGACTTACCTTCTTTTTTGCCTAATTTTTCTATAATTAATGTTTATAACAACTTTAATTCCATGCTCTCATTAGAGCCTGCTCTTATGCCAAGGCATTATTCCCTTTATAAGGTGAATTTTCAAATACCATGCTGCCCTCTTGAGGGTATGTAACACACTTGGGGGCTTTTATGCAGTTACTGGAGAGAAAATAACATTTTAATGAAAATTCGTTTCTTATGGAAATAAACAGCTTAGACATGAGCATTTCAAAGCCATCTTCGTGTTTTGGATGTTCCAAAAGGAATTGGCCATGCAAATCCTTGCAAATGACTTAATTACTTAACCCTAACTCCACAAAAGATTTAGAGGATCATGTACAGAAGAGCCAATGGCTGGCAGTAGAAACAGAGTTGCTTACTTACAAACATCGTTCTGTTTAGATATGAGCAGAGCTTTAAATTGCAGAATGGGAAGAATCCTGTTTCCAGTTTTGCTCTGGTATTGACCAGCTGTCTTGCATGACACAGTCATGGTCCTTCTGCTGCAGAGTGGTGAGTACACAGTGACTGATCCAACCTGTACTGCAGAGCTCTGCCTGCCTCGTGATTTCTCCCATCTGCAGAGTCTCATTTGAAATGTTTGCTTTAAGAGAACTAAATGTGTCTGTGTTGGCAAGGTAGGAATGCAGGTGGTTAGAACAAGTGCTGTGAAGGACATGCAAAGTATAAGCACAGAGGAGGGAGACACTGACAGAAATTGCCTCTGATAGTTGGGCAGGGAGGTAACATCAAAAAGGAAAGTTACTGGAGTGGCTGTGTGCAAGAGTCCCTCTTAAATGGATTGTTTAGCATGAGACCAGATGGACAGAGGTGGGAATACAGCTAGGTGAAGTAGGTTGCCTAATTGCTCATTTTTTATTCATTGTTCTGGGAATCAGTTTAAAGTATAGTGTGTTCATCAGAGACAAACAGACTGGAACAAAAGAAAAAGGAGCTGGTTAGGCCTCATGTGGTGGTGTGCCACTGTAGGGCTTGGATTGACAGGATATGAGAAGACATTTTAGCCATCTGTCCTCTCTCCTTCTGCTCCCCATGCCTGTGCTATTCCAAGGGGATCCTAGAGAAGCAGAGGTGTGCTGGGAGTGATTTCTGGTACTGGAAAGTTTAACAGAGCTTCTACTGCCTGCACCAGAGGCAAAGGTTTCCATTTTCTCGTGTAGTTTTAGAATATTTGCTGCCTGTCCTCAAGGGTCTGTTTCAAGCCCCAGCTGTGCAGTCAGGAGTGGCTCCAGAGCAAGTGGCTGGCAAAGCAAGAACTTAACTGAGTCCAACCTTTTTCCTTTCCCTAATGCAGAATAGCTTTACCTTGTTCCTTAAGGCCATGTGACTCTTCAGCAGCTTTCCTACCTTTCAACTTTTGTTCACTTGCTTGGAAAGACCTTTTCACTTGTGTTGTTTCAAACTCTTAGAGACCTGCAAATTGAAAATATTAATATATGTCCTTGTGCCTTAGGATATTGGTGCATAATTAAAGTAAAATAAATACTGAATAGAGAATTGTGTTCAGCTGCTGCATATCTCTCCTGTGATGTTGCTCTCATTTATTCCCTCTTTAAAGGTCTGTTTACTAGAGAGAGGAGTAATAAATAAAAAGAATCACAGAATACTATATGTTGGAAAAGATGACTGAGTCCAGCCATTACCCAGCACTGCCAAGGCCACCACTAAATCATGTTCCCAAGTGCCACATCCATGTGTCTGCTACACCCCTCCATTAAAGGGACTCCAGCACTGCCTGGGCAGCCTGTGCCAGGGCTCAACAGCCCTTTCCATGAAGAAATAAGCAAAATTTCTGTGGGGACTCTCAGAACTAGGGACATGATGGCAGCTGGTAACAACCAGGCATTTTTAGAAGTATCTGCTCTTTATTTTATATCTCAGGGGCAGCTCAGTTCTCCAGGGATTTCTCTGGGGCAATGTATACACAGACATGTTGATGTGTGACTTTGTAAGCCAAGTGCACTCTTGCTGGAATTTTTCTATAATCTGTGGAGCAGTGTAGAGCAGTGCTTTTCAGATTTTCTGTGGACACCAAGGGAAAACTTGCTCAGACACCTCATATGCAAAAGCTGTTGTAGAGGTGCTGTTGAGATCCAGACACTTTTCATATGAGCTTTATTGGTTTTCAGAAGTTCATACAAAGTTCCTGGTTTTCCTTTCTTGACAAATTAACATGAAATGGGAGCATTGCTCATGCACACTGAATTTCAATATCTGCTGATATCCTGGTGAAACATGTCAGGCATGAGCCTAAGCACATATTTAGGAGGAGCTGTAGAGTATCTGTTTCTTTGTGTGCTACATTTCAGCTCTTCTATTCCAACCTCCCCTGTGTCTTGTTTCCCTGAACCAGTGTGTCACAGTCTCAAGACAGAAAAGCTCAATTTTTTGTGTGCAATAGGACAATGCATCAGTAAACAAAAGCAGCAGCTGTGAACTCAGCATCTGCAAACTGAGCTATTTTATTTTATTATCATCCTTTTTAAACTGCAGTTACACAAAACATTCAGCTTAATGACTTGGGCCATTCATTTTGCTTGAAGCCATATGACCCTGAACTCCAGCACTGTCTGATTTCAGGCTAAACAAGGTTGGTCTGGGTTGGTACCAAACTGTGAAGAAGGAGGAAATGACCTTCAGTAACAACACTTAGTGCTGAACAACTTTTGTTCAGAGTGGGCACATGGACAATGTCAGGACACTCCTTTTCCTGAGCTAACCCTGAACAAGATGGAAGGCAAAATGTTATTATCCAAAAAAGTTCTCACTAAAGTACAATTTAATCAAACACTTCTATGTTCACACTTGGACAACAGAGTGAGGATCTAAAATCTCTTTCTATGCTTGCAGTTTTATACCTAAACTAGAGAAACCTATCAGAATAGGAATCAAATAATATGCAGTACTGTTGCATTATTAACTAGTAACCAGTTGTTTCTGTCACAGAATATGATAAGAGTAAACAAAAAGAGATTTCATTTTAACAGAGCCAAATATGTTTTTGCAGAAATGTTATATAGTGATTTTGTAAAAGCAAATTTCTAGTTTTCAATGCTAGCTCTGCAAAGATGTAAAATGTGATGTGACTTGAGCAGATTATCTGGGCTTGTCACATATTTGGGTGATCTAATTGGTAGAAATGTCTGTAGACATTGTAGGCTTGAAAGCAGCCAGTATTGCATTACTGAAACTTCTCATGCAACTGTTTCTATGGCTTTGTTTAAGATAAGATTTTTTCACTGGTACAATAATCCTTAGATAAGCCTAATTAGTAATAGTAAGTTATACAATTTGTCATCTCTGTTTGTTTTTCTTGGCAATGGAGCATTTGGTTTACTTGTTCTTCTTCTCTTACTGCATATTCAGTGCTTCTGAAGTGGCACAACTCTGACCCTTTCAGATATCAGACACAGAGCTAAGTTCTGTTGGTTTAGACATAGACCTGGAACCCCAACTTTTGAAGCAGCTGAGGCAAAAATGAGAAAAGACAGTGTACATAGCAAATAACAGGTGCTGGATGCTCTCCCTTAAGTTCTCATGGGCACCTTTCTAGTGGAAGTTCCTGAGGACCTTAATCACAGGCAAAAGGTAGGAAAAAACTGAAGACATCTGCACAATCCAAGAAAGTCTGTCTTGGAAAGGACTTGCTGTCTATGGAGGTAATTAAAGTAGTAACTGAGATCTTGAAGACAGAACTTGCTCTATGACTTCCTACTCATCCCTGCTGCACTGAGGCATGAGAGCAGTAGTGAGCTTCCATATAATAAATATTCTATACATGTGTAATGCTGAGAAATTTGAAAGTGTTGTTTTATTCTGAAATTACTAAAAATTGTACTTCCCTGTCCATCAGATCTTGCTGATGTGCACATTCAGTTATAACTTCTTACTTGAGGTGAAGGAGGATTAAAGGAACATTGCTACAAATGATACCCCCTGACACTGCTCAGCTAAGGACTGAGGAGCTGGGTTCATTTTCCATTGCATCATTTCTAGTCAGGTCCCAGATGGTGGCACATGAGCAGAGACCCCCTTGTCAGTACAGAGGGGTTGGAATCTCTGCAGCCTGGAGTGTCAGGATTACACTGAGTTCAGTTAAACTGAGAGGCTGCAAGCCTAGAAATTAATGTGTGTGTGACAGGATCATAGTCCCAATTGAAGCACTCTAAAGACAGTTTGAAATGGAAAATGTGTTGAGTGTAAAAAGAGTATTAGCAAAACTTGACAAAACAGGTTGTTCAGGCTGTAGAGTTTTTTCTCTTTCCTTCTAATTTATACATAAAATTTTTCCTCTGTGATTGTCAGCCTCAGCTCAAGTGTCCTGAAGGACATATATTGATCCTTATGTTAACAAATATGGATGCTCATCTAACCATAATTTAAGTAGACATTTGCAGTCATATAGTTAACCCACCATACAACTTGACACACTCATTATTTAGACAAAATGGATTTTACTTACACATCAGATGATGAGTTAAAAGCTTTCTGCAGTATCAAGTTGTTCAAGCTTTATTATAAGTAAGATTAGAACTAAAATTTTAAGTTCAGGGAGGTGTTTTAACAGCATGGGGGATTTCTCTTTAAAAATGCGTTTCAAATATTAATCATGATGAAACATCATCTGTATGTGACCTTCAGAAGGTTATGATGAAGAAAAGACTTTTAGGCTGTTTTGGTAACAAGAGTATCACCAACAATGGCAAACCAGGACAGACTGAACTTATAAACATTACATCAGCCCTGTGCTAGAGATAGCATGTTTACTAAACTTCTCAAAATGAGCTGAGACCACGAGTCATCTCATTGTGATCAGCACTAGGACTATTTCCTGCTAAGACTGGCTAACAGACTGGTATATTACTGCTTGCCCAAAATATTAAACTTACAAAGTGAAGCTGTCTTTATTTTGTGTAAATAAGTACAAGTGTTCTCTCCTGTAAGGACAAAAGGGTTGCCAGCAAATACAAGTACTGGAAAATACCAGCATGCTAATGAAAAGGACATTTGAAGTTCATCTGTTTTTAAGGAAATCTTATTATCACATTGACATATGAAAAAATTATACCTTTTAGTTTTTCCAAACAGCTATGTTTATGTTTTTAATTCAGCAAAACTGGTCTTTGATATTTAAATAGGTTCTCCTATGCCACAGGATGTTTAACTTTCAGAAGTTCAAAATGCACTTGACTTAATACTCTATGAAATGGGATAGAAATGTGCTCAGGTTTTGCTGTGCTCTTCATTGTCTTCTCAGAGATCAGTTCATGTTTTGGCATTTTCCAAGTCCACTGAATTGGGAGGGCTGGGGTAAAAAAATAGTGGAGAAATAAATGTGTAAAATTAAGTCATAGCACTTGACTGCATTTCCAGAAGGGAAAAAGTTGAATTGTTGAATAGTATTTTTGGAAAAAATTCAAAGTATTAAAATATTCCATAGCTATTTAGGCTCATTTTCACAGGACACCTCTGTGGTAGCACAAGTGACATTTTGAATGTGCCTTTCCCTTGCTAAGCCTTCTTAGCAAAACCAAATGTCATTTGTTGTCTCAAAAGCTAAAGACATATTTCACATGTCAGATGTACAAAGATGCTACTGAACAAAATTACAGGCAAGACATTTAAATTCTGCTGCTGCTGGAATTTCTGTCATCTCTCTTTCTGATGCAGTGCACAGCAGCTCTCTGTGGTGACAGCAGAACTGCTTCCATTATGCTGCAAAGTAAATTAATACTTTGTGTGAAGGCTCAGGTCAAAATAAAAATAGTTGATGGCTTGTTGGGTACAGAAGTGACACTGCTGTGTGATTAGAAGGTACTGCAGCATATAAGTGGAAACCTGAACACATTTATTTTCAAATTTCAATTGTGTCATTTTTGAAACTATTTCTTTTTAGGATCAGCATTATTAGCATTTCTTGGGTTACAAGAGACCCCCATCTACCCAAAGAGCAGATCACCTTTTCTAGTGGTGTATGCTGAACTTGTTAAATATTATAATTAATTTCAAATAAAGAAATGGGTCATATTATTTATCTGCAACATTAAAATTTTTATGACTTTCAAAGAAAATCATGTCTAGTTTTGCATGACTTAATCCTTGACAGTTATCAGTATTTTGTCTATCTTAGGGGCTGCAAATTTATCCAAAGTTTTTTTATCCAAATTTATCCAAAGTATTTCAAAGATAAATATCTTTGAAAGACAGATGAGCTAAAAGCGAGAGAGGTTACTTTTATATCCCACAGCAGAACTCTTCAGCACTTTTGGAAATGTCACTCATATTTAGGAAGTTTTCAAATTAATTTTAAAGTGTTGTAAGCAGAATCTTGCCTTCCCTAGGACTCTGTCAGTCAGTTTTGATTTCAGTATCTATTTCTACTTGAGAAAAATAATTAAAGAAAATACATTTGCTGGAATTACTTAGAAGAAAGACAAGCTAAATTCAAAGGTTTGAATTTGCACTTAAACCCAGGTATGTGGATGGCTCTCCTTGAGTTTAAATTAGAGGAGAGCAGTATTTAGTCATGCCCTGTTGTTATGGATTCTGGAAATGTTGAGCAATTATATTTTTGTCTCCAATTCTGATATGGCTGTGGCAAATGGAGGCAGGTGCTGTTTGTGTGCAATCCCAGCAATTCAAATCTGCCTGCACTAACTTCCCTTGGATAGCAGTGAAACAAAGGGATTCATACAGAAGAAACATTTCCCTCCTGTTCCTTTACTTCCTAGTTGCTCCAAATACTTCACTTAAGAAAAGTAAATAGTTTGAATTGTATAGCCTTATAAAATGCCTTTGAAAGCATTCTATTGCCAAAATCTTGTTCAGCAAATGTTGTCAAGTTCTCAAGAAAGTTGTTTGGCATAATGAAAATGGGACACTTGTTTCCTCAAGGGTACATTTTCTGTATCTATGGGATTTATTTACTTGCAATGAAAAGAAATCACAATGGTCTTCCATGTTTCTAAACATCAATTAATTATTTGAATTCCCTTGTGTATGTACAAAGTAGTATTTCTCACAAAAAGCAAACAAAACAAACAAAAAACCATAAACAACAAAACCAAACCAAAAAAGCCCTTTCCCATTAAAAGAATAGGAAAATAGCAACATCATCCTTTCCCCCCTGCAACTAAGAATCATTAACAAACAGAAATATAGGAATATTGCCCTGGGTTTGTAGCCCAACTCCTTTGTGTGTTACTCTGATCCAGGTTAGCACAAAGGACTATACAGCCATAAAGCTTTAAAATTGTTCCACATCAATATTGCAATTAAGATTGTACTTATCTGGCTGCTGATATGATTTGAAATCTGTTCTTCTTCTGTTGAGTTCAAAGAAATAATGCAATATTCCTGTGGTAAATCTGTTCTGGAGAAAGATTTCACAATTTCAATCACAAAGTTAAATATTTGTGGCATCAAAACCAGCATTGCTGACTCTGAAAAAAAGGACATCTCTCTTCTGCAGACGTTGACAATTTGTCCAAAATTAAGCAAAAAATATATATTGTGTGTTGCTTCCAAAGGCACCAGCATGTGATCTCCACACTGTTCTCACAGTGCACACCTTTAATTTGTCACAGATACAATGCTAGCTTGAATGGCAGTCCTTACAATATTCATTTATTTAATTAAATTTTATATTTAATGCAATATATTTATATTGCAAATCCTATCATAGACTAAATCCATTTTTCTGCTGCTAGATTTGCATTTAATTCAGGATTTGAATCATGCTCAACCTCATTGTTCCAAGTAATGGAATTTACTAGAATGGACCCACACAATACTGCACGTAATGAAAACAGGAGAATCAGAGAGCTGAATTGCAAAGCCAAAAATGGAAGGAAATAAGACTGGCAGTTTTGCATGACTCTGTTTTGGAAGGCCAATGTGTTTCCAAGGCCTTCTTTTCAAAAATTGCCACTGACCTTTCCCACAGTGCTGAGCAGGTCTGTTGCAATTTCTTATTAATAAGAAGAAGTAAAAAAAACCATGGTCTGTACATTTACAGAACTGGTATCAAACTCCTTCAGTAATTGAAAAATAAATTAAAATCTTCCATTCTCAGAACTGTTGTGGCTTCCTTTTCATATTTCCTGCACTAAGATGAGGCAAACTGTCCCAGAATTTACATTCAGTTACACTCAGTGCTTTCAAAAACCCCTCTCACATAATTACAACTCTAATAATCCTTCACCTGCCACCTCAGTTTCTTCATGTGAGAGATTTTTGCCATTTGATGTTAAAAACAGCTTCATAAAGTAGGAAGAGGAAGAAAAAAATCTTTAAAAATCATCTAGAAATTGATTCTTTCACTTAGTGAAAAAAAGATATAAAAAATGAATTGAATGATCTTTAAGGTGTTCTTAAACCAAGAGGATGTAATTTAAGAACAAATTAAATAGCAAGCAGATATTTTCCTGCAACTAAAAATTACCTTCTTATTTCCAGGTACGTGATTTAAGGTTGAAGAGCATTTCCAACTATTTGTCTTGTTCATTACTGAAACATAAATGTAAGTAAAAACAACTTAATTACATGTATTTTTTCATACATTAGAAAATATCTATTAGATAGAACACAATATGTGCAATAACTTAAAAATAATGTTTATTAGTAATTCCTTATTCTACCCCCAAATGCCATAGTGGTCTTGTTATCTCCCAGAATTACAAGTACTGATAAAATTATTTTCTTGCTCCGCCTTCCCAACTTTCCCACGATAATCTAATAGTTTAATGCACTACTTGGAATAAAATATATTAAGACTACTTTGCATTATGAATATTTACCCTTGAAAATCATTCATATGAAATCATTCCATTTTAAAAACCACTTAAAATTAACCTTCCTGACTTGTACTCCAAAGTCCTACCCACGATTCTGGTTGGAATAAGGTCCCCACAGAGGCAGCCAGTAACCCCCACTGAAATCCCACCTGATCACCTGTGTCACTGCATGATGCTATCCCAAGAAACGAGGCTTTCTCAGTGAGCTTAGTGGGTCTTTGCTCTGGGATTTATAAAATGCAATAAAAAATGACAAAAAACACAAATGCAAATATATTTTAAAATATAATATTAGCATTGTCAACACGAAAGACTTTATTTACTGCACAGAGGAGAAAATATTCAGAATAGTGTAGTTTGTTTCGGGGAATGCATGAAAAAGTTTCAACAACTAACACACAGTGTTTCTTTGCAAAATAGCCCCGTGCATGATGCTGAAGTGAAATGGGTTTTGCTCATTCTTGTAAAAGAAGGTCATTACCTGCTATTGTGACTGCTCCTTTTGGATTACCTGTCTCTGTCTCTGCACAAGTCAAACAATAAATAAAGGCAGTCTGTTAATATAGATTAGAGGTTAAACTGTTATTTATTGTCACCTTTTATGGAGAGATTCCATGAAGGTTGTTATTGACCTTCCCTGCCTACAGACTGAGAGTCAGGTATTTATCCCAGGCAATCCATTTGCAATGAAAAAAAATTACAGTCTTCCTGAGGAGGCACAGGTAGCAACTGAGCTGCAGTGATAAATCCTGATGAGTGAGAGCTCCCCAACTGAAATACATCACAAATTCACATCAGGTTATGTCTCTGAGCATATGAGATGAAGAAATAGCTGAGAAACAACAGAAACCCCCCTGCAATTTTTGAAGTCTTTTTTTAAACATCTTCTGGGATTTGATAGAGTTGAGCATGAGAAAAGTATACAGCACATTTTCATTCCTTTGAGTTTATGTAGTACAGAGAGTTATAAAGTATACTACAGCAACAACAAAATTAGCATTCTCTTTCATGTGTTCCTTGAAATTGAAATGGTTGAAGAAAAATCAATGTAACAGCCACCCACTTGCTGTCCCTTAATCACATTACCAGCCTCCCCTTATAGTGGTGTGTGATGGTACTTCTGCAGTGCACCCTGGATCAGAACACACCTCAGAGATCAGCCTGCAGAGGTTGCTGTAACCTTGGAGCCATGGAAAACTTCCTGAGTGCAGAGCATGGAAGGTTCCTGCTACAGTGAATAGAAATTCCTTATGTGAACATCCCAAATTGTGAGGATGTCAGAAATCCAGAGTAAGCCCCATAATGCCATAATGCTGAGAATAGAGAAGAGAGAAAGCAAAAGAAGATTCATAAATATTTTCTTTTCTCTTTTATGAAGCAGGCACAGTCTTCTGCTTCCTCAGCCAGTCTGTCTTACAGGCTGAGCCCTATGAAATTGTGATTATTTGAAAAGATTTAAATGCCATTTCCTCCAATTTTGCCTTGTTGTCACTCCACCTGTGACCACACCACAAGGTTACAGCAGAAGGAAATGAACCATATTGACATTTGAAGAAGAAATTACATCCATCCAAGATATGGCTTTTTTTCCTATCCCAGCTTGTCCAAATGTTGGCAGAGTAGGCAGCAAAGAAATCTTATGGGATCCAGGTGGCTGAATCCTGGTGATATTTCATCACCACAGCAAAGTCAGAGTGGGGAAGGGAGAGCTCTGCTGCCAGGTGTGTTAGAGCTGTGGCAAAGAAACTGTCTGACACTGCTTCTGCATTGTCATTGCATAGGGTCACACCACTGCCTGGTCCTAAACAATCTGCTCAGACTGACACAGGCAAGAGCACAGTTGTTGAATTATTGCATCTTCCTCGTTTCAATAGCAAAATGGTTAGGAAAATTCCAATATTTTAAATGCTTGAAGAAGTAAGGTCATGATTCGTTTTCCAGCTGATATCTGGGCAAGTATCTCTGAATTCTGCTGTATGTAACTACTGAAGATCTGCTCTGGTTAGTTTAAAATATTCATTTATTCTTCAGAGCAAACCCCAAATTCTCACATTCATTAAATAAGACAGAAAAGTCCTCATCAAGGGCTTCCTTACAGAAACCATAGGAAAACTAGCCAGGAAGCATCATAAGAAAAGGAAGAAATTGTAGCAGAAAAATAAAGTAACCACATTTTCCAGAAACTTCTGAAGTTTGAGGAATAAATTTTTCCCTGTGAGGGTGGGGAGGACCTGGCTCAGGTTGCCCAGAGCAGCTGTGGCTGCCCCTGGATCCCTGGAACTGCCCAAGGCCAGGTTGGATAGGACTTGGAGCAGCCTGGGATGGTGGAAGGTGTCCCTGCCCATGGCAGGGGTGGAATGAAATGATCCCTTCCAACCCAAACCATTCTGTGATTCACTCTAAGTTCTCAGGAGAGTGTTAATCTGGAAAAAATTACAGTCAGTAGCCTAGGTCTGATTGTACTAGCCACAATCCTGGAGATAATATAAGATGGGGAAATGTGAGATAAGACTTCAGCTCCTCAGCAGCATTTTGCTGGTATGTTCCTGCTAACAACCCTGCTCCACCTCAAAGTTTCTTAAGGTCAATGATGTTGCTCTCCTTGCAGGACACACTCCAATTTGGAAAAATGTCCACACATTGGTTTGAGTAGCCACCAATTTTTGAGACAAAGTGTTTTGTTTGCATATGGGTTGTTATGAAATGTGGATTGCTTTTCATTGTTCTAACTGTTTGCTTGGGAAATCTGTCATTTTAATGACCAAAGATTTTCTTTTTCACTTCCTAGTCTTGGAAAAGACCAAAATCTCACTGCTTGCACAGCTATCCTCATGAAAGTGTTGGAGTGAATGCAGTCCAGTGAACACTTAAACAATCTGGTCCATGAAGGCTCAGACAAACCCATAGAAGCACTGGAACTGCTAATTGTTAATAATCAGATGTTACTCAGATTTGATTCCTTCTGAAAGCAATTGAATGGCTTGTTCCTAGGCCTATTAACCTAGTTGTCCTTCACATCATGAATTGTGCACTGTCCAAAAATGTTAACTATGTGACAGGTGTACAGAGCTCTATTTAAAGTGACTTTATGTCACTTCCCAGCTGCTGTATCCCATAGCCCCAGGGTTACCTGTGACAGACTCATTAATCGGGCAGCTCTACAGAAACAAGGGGGGAATGCTCCAGTGAGTCACAATTGAGCTTCACCTTAGACTGAAGTGCTTTAGTAGGTGGAAATTTAGATTTTTTTCTGCATCAGCTGTAATATTTTACTTGCTCATTTTCATGTTGCCTATTTGCAGCCAAGTAAAATCAAATTTAGGGAGCTTTTAAACCAAAATTTTGAACTTATGTATTCAAAGACCTCTAGAGGTGTGCCACACAGAATATTAAAGATGCTTTGTTGCTGCCAATTCTGCTTCCCAGCAGCAAGGAAAGAGGGATTTAATCAAACAAGAGTGCCTGGGCTAAGTGGTAAATCATGCAACACTTTTGAAAAGTGAGCAATGCCAGCATAGTTAGGCACAGCAGACTCTACACCCAAAGCATTTAAAATGTATTTTATTACACCAGCAGTTGCCAATAAATCCTTGCTAATGTGATCAGTGTTAATGAACAATGACATGAAAGTTGCTTCTGGCAGTTTTTTTCAAAAAGTGACCGAGGCCAGGCTGCCCAGTAATGTTCAACAGCTTTTGTGTCAGAGAAACTGGTAAGAAAAAGGTAATAAAACAACTTTACATGAATCATTTTGGTCAAATATTTTGACCTTCTTATTTTGGAATGACTGCATACATATATTTGTGAATTTTTATGTGATACTTTTATTTTTCAGGTACAGTAATCAAAACCAAACTTGTAGCAGTTAAAAGATAACCTTCCTGAGAGTAGACCAAAGAGTAGCTTATAAAACACTAAATATCAGAGAACTGATGAATTTTTTCTTCACCAAATGTTGACTTGCAAGAGAGGTTAGGATTTGTTACGTGTACACAATGCACATTCCCCTGATGAGATATGATGATTAAAGTAAGTCAGAGTCAGGATTTTACACTTCCAGATTCCTCTCCTTGTGATTCTTTAGCAACATTTCTTACACATTTCCACTGCAAGTTCTTGCTAGAGGAGAAAGCTATAAAAAACAGGCACTGAAGCAATATAACCTAGGTGTCATAAAAAGCTTGGGCAGTAAAATGTTATAATTTCTCCAGAAAATAAATTCTATCATGACTTTCAGTGGAGCCCCATTGCTTCCTTTAAATGCTAAGGTGGGGTCAGGATGAGAACAGAGCAGCAACACCAAAATGATGCTAAAGTTCAATGATCAGTTGTTGGTATCCACCAAGATACCAAAGACCCCAAGTTATGATCAGATGATAAGGTGTAAAAGCAACTTCTGTAAATTACTGAGGGATATGTACCAGACCAAAGGCATTATTAAAGCAGAGCCCTTTCATTCTGTGATCTTATTCCCTCTGATTTCTTCCTTCCTTGATTTTAGAGCCACACAGATTTTTACTCTTCAGTAGCTGAAATAACACTGTGCTTTAACCCTTCAAGGCCAAACTTTTGGCTGCATTCAAATCTTCACTAAGAAAAATTTTCTACTTCTGACTGAATAACATTCTTGTGCTCTCATGGATTTAGTTCAGAGACAGCTCCTCAGGATCCCTCTAGGTCTCCTTCTGAGACACAGTAACCTCTGCAGTTCTGTTACAAAAACCTGCAGTTTCATTACAACAGGGAGCCTGACCAGCAGTGAACAGTTTCTTTTGTAGCTGCTCATTTTTCTTATCATCTCCATAGCAAGAGTGTCAATTCAAAGCAAGTATCTTAGAGGAATATTAATTCAAATGAAAATTACAGGAAGGGTTTTGTGAATAAAATATTGAGAGAAGTACACTCAGAAAAGGTGAATATTTACACAGGTAAAGAAGTTTTCAATTTCATAGATTTAGATTTCAATTTCCTTATTTAGAGCTATCTCTTACAATTGTCAGCAACAAAAAACATGCACTGTTATGCATAAATTGGCAATTGATGTCAGAGCATTTCCACTTTACTTAATTTCGGTAGACTTCATTTAAATTTGGAAGGAAATTTATAGTGATTTACATGTCCCAGATATATTAAGCATGTCAAAAATATATTAAGCAGTATTAAGCTTTAAGAAATAATCCTGCTTTATTTCGTTCCTTCTGAGGATTGTGCAGAGGAATAGTGGGAATGGATTAGGAAATTGGTGTAATACCTGTCAAGTAATGTTATCTGTGAATGTGCATGAATTCTCCAAAGTTAAACCAACTGTTCTATATCAAATTCCTCAGGTTCCTGAGGAAGGTAGGTACAAAAATAACCTATTAAATTAGCTTGTAAAACTCCACTTTCAATGGGCCATTTTTATTTTCTTGCTGTGTACAGAGCCTAATCTGGTGCTTTGTAAATGTGTTGTCTCTGTGCTGCAGGGATATTTCTGCACCTTCAGTGGGAGCCAAGCAGAAAAGGGGGTGACTTTGGCCAGGTAATTTCAGTCCTTGCAGCCACATCAGAGTGCCTGCATCTCATCATGTTTGGGGTGCACTGCTCCCCATCCACTGCTTTGGGATGTGCTCTCAGCAAAGCTGACTGCCCCTGTCAGGGAGTTCATGCCTGCTGCTGCTGCTCAGGGTTGGAACTAAGTAAACTAATTTTGGGAAGCAAGTCTTGCCTGGCTGCAAAATACAGCAAACACAGCACCCTTTTATTTAAATATTTTGCCACACTTCCAGAAAGTACATCTGAGATGTCAGGGGAGAAAGCCTCAAAATGTAAGTTTATAAAAGTCCAGGAAATTATCTTGTCTGCTGCTGAGGGGCAGCTAAAACATCTGCTGGGCTGGAATAGGGTATTGTGATTGCAAACACTAATATAATATGCAATTCTACACAGGGTCCAGACAGTCTGGATTTTAGGCTGTGATGAGGGTAGGAGGTACAGTGTGTAAATATTAATTAGCTCTAGATTTGAAACTGAAGAAAAAGTTTTCATTTAACCTCTTATTGATGTCAGCTGTGTGGTGCCTCCAGCAGAAAACACCTTTTGTGAATTTACTGGTGTCAGCACAGAGCTGTGATAGGCACAGAAAGCAGAGGGGCAGCTGGCGTGGCAAACGTGCCTTACCTGTACCTGGTGATGTCTGGAGCTTGTTTCTCACCCTGCTGGAGGGATCACAGGTCCACCATGTGCAGGGAAACAGGGAGGTGAGGACACTGAAAAGGTGCTTGGATTGGTAAGGCAAATACACTGTTATTTACTGTCAGCTGTTATTAACTCTTGACAGCCACATTGCACTTTCTAAAATTCACACCTGGTGCTGTTTCTTGTCCAGGCAGTTTGAAAATGTTAGGACTGACTTCCTTCATTTACTACTCAATCCAGCTCCTGTGTTGTTTGTGGGAAGGGGAAGCACCTCCCATTTCTTTGTGCTGTGGTGCTGTTCCAGTGTGTCTGCAGCATCAGTCTGATAACCAAATCCTTCCCATGATTTATCTGGCTCCCAAACTTGTTGAAAAATGAGCACAGTAAAAAAGGGTTGTGAAATATTTCTCTGGTAAATGTCACTGTTAATATATCAGAATGCACAGAAATGGGGAGTATGTATAACTGTAGACATTTTCCTGCATTTAAATGTGCCTAATTTGTCATAAAATTATTCCTCTGTGGTTCCAAAGAGATCTAGTAATGTCATAAGAGATTTCACCCATTCAGAGTTTAAAGAGAAATTATCAACTGTCAGACCTGTTCCTGGAACTGTCTTCCAAATTCTCATTTTTCTCTTTTTGAGGAATTTTGGGTTACTTTTTCTCATGCAGTTTCATTGCACATTTAAAATTATTTTTATTAGATAAAAAATGAAAGCAATGGCATATATGTAAAATTTATCTGAACACAACAGACCCTGAAAAGAAGCATAATTTTGCCATTAATTTCTGTTGACTTTCTCAGCAATTAACCAAGTTTAGTGAAGCAACAGGGAGAAGGGCCTGATTCCCAATTTTAAAAACATAGAACCATAGAATTGTTAGGGAAGGAAATATTTCTAAGATCATCAAGGTAAACCATTGCCCTAGAACTGCCAAGCCACCACTAAACTGTGTCCCCAAGTGCCACATCTATATGTCTGTTAAATCCCTCCAAGGACAGTGACAGGTCTTAGTCTTTGAGGCTAAGTAGCTGCCACAAAATGATCACAGCTAGTAACTATTAACTTCTATTAGTCATAGCTATTTCAGAGCAGTCTTGCTCCTAGATGGAAAACTGTTAAATTCCAGTTGAAATAACTGATTTCACACATTCTCCCTTCTGCTAAAAGAATCTGAACACGCCCCAGAATTTCAGTTTGCTTATTTGATTTAGAACATAAAGCAACTTTTTCATGTCTGCACATGCAGCATGGCAGCTCATCCAGGTGCACACTTGGTGGGTTTTGTGCAGACAGAGTCAGGACATGCAGATATGAGGTTTTCCACAAGATAAATGCACAGGCAGGAGTTGAAGACCAATGAACTTCAGTAAGAGGAGGCCCAGCCCTCTCAGCTGTAACTGTCAGCAGCAGAAGGGAAAAGTCTTCCTTTGGAGTTGTTTGGCTGTGCCTGAATCCCCTGCTGAGGGTGGCACTGGGAGGGACAATCAGTGCCAGTGCAGAATGGGAGTGCCTGGATTGCCTCCCCTGCCACAGCTTCACCGGGGATCACAGCATCCCTGCCTGGGCAGATGACACAATGGGCTTTCTAGGCAGTGGCATCAATTTTCTGCCATCTCTTAGGTATTTTTCATTCTCACATTTGGGCTGAATCACCAGCCTTTTAGGGCAAGCATGTTCTGCTTTCTGCTTCCTCTGCCGAGCACGCTTTGATTGTGGGAACAGGGGCACCTAGTGGCTTCTCTCTTGCTGCTCTCCAGCTCCATCTTGCAGAGACTGCAATACTGAGAGTGTGTTAGGAGGAATTTGTGACACAGTTGTATTTATGGAGTATGAACACTGTTGCAAGAGTGACATATTTATGAAATAAAGAATTTGCAAAAAATCCTCAGTTAGAGGGAAATGCCCATTCAAACAGCCGAGACGGGAATTGCTTCAGGATGTTTTGTTGTGCCTCCTCCTGGCCATGTCACAAGTTAATCACAAAGAAATCTTCTGATAAAGCAACAAAAGTAATCAAATCTGTGATTGCAAAATGATAATGCCATTTCCCTGAGTAGAATTAAATTCTTTTGTTCAGTTCTCATTTCTGTACCTCTAATGTTTTTAGGGCATTTCATGTAGTAATGTATGCAAGCTGGCAAATGAAAAATAGTGTGGATAATTACAATAGAAGCAGCTAATAGAAGCTGTAATGTCTACATTGTGCCTCTGACCATTACATTGGATGGTATTAAATTCATTTAAATGAAGAAGGGCTAACTTGCAGTGTAGCAAATTATAAACTTGACTTACTGCCATTAGCACACTCCCTTATTTCTCTCTGCAGTATTTCAGGCACTATGTTACTGCTATAAAAATCTATGAAGATAAAAGAGCAGTGGTGAAATATCTGTAAAAACAGAGCTGTTAAGCAATGACATCTCAGTCAAAAGGGCTCAGCACTTTCCAAAAGACAAACTGGATTCACTTTCTTAGGATCTAGAGACAATTTCACAACTCCCTGCTTTATAAACTTACTTTCTCTGCGTGGATGAACAAAGTCTTTTTAAATGGCATCTGGTGAGAAAGGTTGAAGAGAAGCAGATGTGAGTGTCCATGAGAACTAGAAGCAGACACAGTTCTTTGGCTCTAGACAGCTGCTTTTGAACAGGTAAAGGTTCAGAATTGCTGTCAAACCCTGTGTCATTTCAATGGTTTATGTTGAGCTGGGAAAATATTTGATAGCATCAGAAATCACTTCTCTTGTGAAATCCAGAAAGCATGAGGAATTTCTAGATGCTTCTTGAAAATCTTCCAGTCAGCTCATGAATGTATCTGAATTTCACTTTAGAAAACGCTGCAAGATCAGTTGTGCCTCCAAATTCCAGTGGCTCAGAGCTTGCATGCCAAACCTTCACCAGTAGCTCTCCCTTTCCATGATATTTGGACTATGAAGAAAGCAAAACATATTTGTGAATCTCCCCAAGTTCCACTAAAAATAGCATTCGTGATTAATTGTTCAAATTATCCCACCAGAACCTAATTGATATTTGCTGTTTCTCTTTTAAGAAACTCCACACCTATTTACCTGACTTTATTAAAACATTAAGCAGCACAAGTGTTATATATGAATGAGATGCAGGAACTAGACCTTTTTTGCATAAAAGACATTTATACTGACTAAGCAGCTTCAGCACACAATTCCATCTGAATTAGCATTAGATGTGCACTTGTCTTCAGTTATTGAATATTCCAGTCTTTAACAGGCCATATAATTACCTTGAATATTACATTTCAGAACCACTTTAAAGCTATAGTTCAGAACCTATTACACATATTTTATATACATATTACTACACATAAAAAAGCTTTCCAGATCACCAAGTGAACACCTTCCAGACTATCTACAAAGCATAAGCTTATGCTATTTATTGTTTAAAAATAATTACATTTCTTCTGTGAAAGGCTGCACCTCATTCTGTAGGTGCAACTTTTTGGTTTTAATATATTCTTAATGGGGTATTATTAAAACAGTCTCAGAAAATTGTATTATGTGTTATATCATGTAACATTGTGTGCTACATAATTTCTTGAAGTTTTCTGGCTGAAAACCCAAGCAAACAGGTTTCACCTATTATAGTCTAACATTATACTTCATGTATACTATCACATTTTACTTCACCTATTAACTATAGCAGGTTGCACCTATTATACTATGGCATAAATATACTATGCCACTATATTTATGGCATATAATATATGCCACAAATACATATTTTAACTCAAGGTTTACTCTTCCTATTTCATGAGCATGTTTTAAGGCAAGGCCATTTGCTTAGCACTCTTTTCTACCTACCACTCTTTGCCTGTACTACTTGGACTGTAACTTTTAAAGACAAAGTCTGGCTTTTGCTTGTACCATGATCTGGTCAGGCTTTTCTTGGCCTTCAGCATTTAGCAGTTTTCATCACTTTAAATTTGACATCTGCTCCAGAGCTTATGAAATACATTATTTTATCAGAACTTACTGTCATTTGTCAAGGTTGCATTGTATTTTGTGTGTGTTGGTTTGGTTTCTATTTGACTTTCCTTGGAAGGAAAATCTGGATTAAAAATTTTTATACCTCAGCGATGGTAAAAAATCAGTTTCTCTTTTGTCAAAGCTTTTCATGTGAAAGTTTAATAGCATGCATTGAAACTTTAAACACTCCTCTTAGACCCACTAGGGAATTTTTTATGAAAGCTAAAGCCTTCACAGTAACAGCAAATGGTAATACTTGCAGTAAAACTTTATAAGGCTCTTGGGGATATGGTTTAAGGATGATTATGGTGGTAGATGGCAGGATTAGATGAACCTGAAGGTCTCTTTCAACCTTGGTGATTCTGTGATTTTCTTATGTCTCATCTGTTACTGCAGTGGCAGAAATATGACTTCCTTAAAAGACAGACTCTCTAAATGTTGATTAAGCTGTTCACTAAAATGTTATTTTGTAGTCAATACATTTATTTCTAGTTCCCAGTAGAACACTTTCTTTAAAACATCTTTGTAACCACAAGATACAAGATCATGGTTTCTCTCTTCCTAGTTCATCTCTTACTACACAAGAAAATAATTTTGTATATCCTTTGTTTTCAGACTCTTCTGACCAGTGGTTATGTATTTAACTGCTGTATTTTGTCTTAAGTCATGCTTAGGGCAATTTTACTGCAGAGGTGAGGAAGGCAGTGCTGTAGAGGGATCTGCCTGTTTTAGCTGCCTGCAGAGCTTGCTCATCCTCATCATAATCCTAATTCTGCATCCTGAAATCTATTTCTAGTCTTCCTGATCTTTTCCCCTCCTTAGAGAACTGGTTTGGTATTAATTCTGTCTTTATCAGGGATTCATAAAAGTGTCTGAGCTGCCACAAGTGAATGTGTTCTCTGAAACCCCTGGGTGCAGAGGGGTTTTGTGTTTAAAGTACCACCCATGGCCAGACCAGCCAGTGATTAAAGAACTTCATCTCTGGGTACCTTTGCACATAAACCTGTGGGTTTACTTCAGGCAAAGAGCAAACTGCAGCTCATAAACTGAAACACTGATGTGAAACTGCAGCAACACCTACGAGAATGCTCCTTACAGAGGTATAACTTAATAATTTAAACCTGTAATTTCAGTGTTTCAGTTTGAAATATTGCCTTATAAAGAAAATCCAGAAAGTGTTTCTGTTCCAAGTAAATTCAGGTGTAGAAATTAAATATCTCTTACTCTCTTTAAAAAAAAAATGCTGCATACAGTCAATCTCCTGCACTGTTGGTCACCTTGCTGGTTAATATCTCACATTGTTGAAGATTATTTTCAGACAGGCCCTGCCTTTAAGAACCATTCTATTTGGTTTGTCCAATTAGTTCTGGCAACTCAGTTTATTGTACATATTTTGAATCTAATTTTTTCTGGTCATTACAATAACCTATTTTTCCTTATACAGAGAAATTTAAGTGCAATGGAAATGCTTATTTATACAATGTCAAAAAACCATCCAAATGTAAAAATTAAATTGACAGAAATAGGGTTTATCAGTTGAAGCATTCTGCTTTGCAGGTTAGTGAAGGAAATAACTGCTCCTTCTACTGACACAAATATTTTCAGGACCTTGCTAGGAT
Source organism: Agelaius tricolor (assembly GCF_023055355.1). Lineage (NCBI taxonomy): Eukaryota > Metazoa > Chordata > Aves > Passeriformes > Icteridae > Agelaius > Agelaius tricolor. Next base: position 4,035,907 of record NW_027269278.1, on the reverse strand, counting down.
ATTATTTTGCTTTTTTTGTATCTATATTTATATAAACTTTTGTAGGTTCTTTTGTATTTGGGGAATATATAAAACCACCTTGTATTTTCTTTTGTACACAGCTCTATTTTGTGTTCTACCAGTAAAATCAGCAGCTTCAGCTGGACTTTTTCCTTAGAAGCCACAGAAAGGGCACAGTTAACTTGCTTGCACTGGGGTGCTGGCAAGAGGTTGTAAACTGCAAGGCTGTAGTACAGGAATTAGTGCATGTGTGAAGGGTTTCCTGCTCTGCATTTCTCATCTCCAGAAAGCCCCACAATGTTTGCAGCATACCATATTTTCTCTTTGAATCACAGTTTAATTGTGCCATACCAGAAAATGCTGCTCTGAGTTCCAATTCAGTCATAAACCAATACATTTACAATCCTTTGTTTTAAAGAAGAAATAGCATGAAAGCACATCCCAAGCACACCCTGTCCATCTGTTCTCTACTGCACATCCAAGTAATTCCACTCTCCTCTGAGGTGCTGGTTATTCCTTCTCCACTGGTGCCAAAAAGCAAGTTCCAAATACAGATGAATGCTGAGCAGCAGGAAAAGTGGTTCCAGTAAATTAAAGAAAAGCTCTGACAGCCATTCCCCTGCTTGGTGTCCCTGGCTTTAAGTACTACAGCACAGACTGGGCAAGAAATGAGCAGCTCCCAAGCCCAGGTCATTAGTTAGCAGATTTTGTTGATTCCAACTCAAGTCAGGTATGTGCTTCTGAGGGCAGTGGTCATTGCTAAATTAACACTGAGCATGGTCTAAATGGGTAAATCTGTCTAGCAAAGTGCCTCTCTTGGCTTCCTTCAGTTCAGGTTCACTATTAAGCTTTGCTCAGACAGTATAACTTACTTGATTCCATGTGAACTTGAATTGATGACCAAAAGGAACTGACTGTTTATAAATGAGTTGCTGCACGTGCAATAAGCTCTCCACAGGCAGGGCCTCAAAGGCCAGCAGGAAATTCATTCCCCATCCACCACCCCCTGCTGACACCTCAGTCCTCTCTTCTCCATTTCTTCAGCTCTTGCAGCATTTGCAATTACTTTTTATAACCCACTCCTAAAATTTTGACTGCCTCGGGACTCTTGCAACCCACTGACCTCTGATGTGCTGGGAGAGGGACACACCACGGGGCTTTCCTTGCTGAGAGAAGCCCTGGGGATGCTCCTGGTGGGTCTGCAGGGTGGGACCAGCCCAGCCTGGCTGTGCTCCCTGCTGGGGAAAGGGCTCCTGCTGCCTGAGAGAGCTCCAGACCAGCTTGGCCAGGGCTTGGAGCCACCTGGGCCACTGCAAGGTGTTCTGCCCATGGCAGGGGGGGCAGAACCAGCTTACCTCTATGATGCTTTCCAACATAAACCATATTTCAGCTCATTTTGGAGTTTTGGGGGACTGGCTCCTGTGCAGGGCAGTGACCCACAGGAGCCCAAAGGAGCTGTGCCTTCCCTGGGACCTTTTTGGGGAGCGCTCAAAGGGGGACACACTGCCCCAGAGCTGAGCACCCTCTGCCTCATGTCATTGCACCCCTTCTGAAAACACACCCTTCGAGGGTGAAATAACCCTCCTCCCCTTTTCTCTCCTTTTTTTAGGGTTGAAACAGCTTTCCAGTGACTGTCACACACTTGAGCTTGCCCAAAGGTGTCCTGATGTGTGAGGAGAGACGGGCAGGAGGAATGGGGGAAGAACAAACCCAGGGATCTGGTATTTAATCTCAGCTCTGTTACTGACCAGCAGACAGTGCCAAAAGAGTGTTTTAGAATCTCTTAAAAAACCTCAGATCATAGTGTGGCCAGGGGAAGATGCACCACCATAGACAGTCAACACTTTTTTGTGTGTACTTCAGATTTTCCTTCCATGAGTTGATGTCAGAAACCAATTGCAATGCCTTTTTAGATCTCTCAGAAAGTGTTCCATTTAAAAAGTACAGGAATATGTTTGAGGAATGCTTCATCACCATTACTCATACACTTACTCACTGTTAGTAATTCCACCTTGAACTCCTGAAAAAATTCTGAAACGCTGTCCCTAAAGAAAGTAAAATAAACAAAATCCAAGCTTTTGATTCTTTCTCAGAAGAATTAAAACCATTTGAGCTCTTGGACTCTACTTTCAAATAAGACTAATGAAACTAATGTCTAGTTGTTATATTTTAAAAGTTATTGTATATTTTATACTTACTAATCCTGAATAATTTGGAGTTGTCTTTTTAGAAGCCTCAGCCATGACTGATGGACTCAACATAAAGCCACTAACTGAAGGGAGAAGAGACTCAGACAAAGAATCTATGTTAAATGTATGTTAATATTTTTGGTCATGCTTCTTAATGTGCTGAGATTTTCTGCAAAAGGAACATTATTTATTAATCACCCATTTTAGGATTTCTGAATGATAAGTAGAGCGCTTATAACTAGGCCAGAAATTGTGCTATGTACACTTCTCTTTGAAATTTTTCATAAGGAAAAAATTCCTTAAGAGGAGTGTAGTACACATTTGAAATTGCAAATTATACTTCATTTCAAATGGTTAATAGTCTTAATTGTGTCTAGATTTTGATTGGTTTTTCATTAAATGTTAAAGGCAGGTAATATGATTTCTAAAGTAGACAAGCAGATATTGATTATAAACTAATTACAAATGCTTTTGGGCATGTTTGGCAGGCTCGTTAACACTCAGCGTTAACGGTGACCCGGTGTGTTGGTCACGTTAATGTCGCTGCAGCTCCATCTTGTGGCTGAATGATTATTCTCGATTAATTTTTGATTCTGTAAGAAAAGCTTGGTCAAAAACAAACATGAAAAATGATGAGAAGAGGAATTCATAAACATGATTAATTTCTCTGTGGTTGTTTCTATAAGAAAAATATGACAGGAAAAAAACCCAGCCCTGAGTGTTTAGTGCTTGCCTTCCATAGCTGTAATTTGCCATGTCTAAGTGGATAATTATAAACTAGGGGAAGTTTTAGTAAAATATTATTTAAGAAAATTAAAGAAAAAATGTCAGGAGTATTATGATTATCTGTATCAATGAGTTTATGAATCATATATACCCTGCCAGTCATGTTTTATTCCTATTTCATGCAGGTGATCAAAAATTCTGATGGACAGTTTAACCTTGAGGCTGCAATTAAAAATGTTGACACAATGTCCAATGAGTTGAAGAAAATAAATGGTAATTCTGACTTCACCATCCAGTTAAACACAAACTGTGTAAGACATTCTTCTAAGAGTGTGCAGTGGCAATGGCCTGGTTTTCTGTGTCAGACAACTGGGTTTTAATGTAATGAAGCAATAGCTTTGCTCTTGTGGTTTGAAAAATTAATGGAACAGCAGTTAGAAAGGAATAGAATCATGTTAGTTAACCATGGCAAACGCCTGCTAGGTGATCAGTCATTCCTTTCTAGGAACACTGAGAGCCTTCTAATGCAAATATTGCTGACATGCTGACACCAACTGAATTGAACCTTCTTGAGGCAAGTGGAACAGGCAACCCTGAGTGAGTTGATAGATGAGCACTAAAACAATGCTGTCTGTAGATTACCACTCAGTGTCATTCAATAAACACCATGCTGATACACTGCCCTTTGTATTTCAGTGGAAAGCCAGCTACTGCTTTGTGACCTGATTTTGAATTTCAACCATCCTGTGAAGGCCAAAGATTTAAGAGAACCTGAAGAAAAGACTTGGAGTTTGACTGATTAAGTAACATCCATTTTCATGTATTGTCTTCTATTAATACTGCTGAAGTTGCTACTTCTTCTTTCTTCTTTCTTCTTTCTTCTTTCTTCTTTCTTCATCTTCTTCCTTTTAACTAAGTTTGAACTGTACAATGATAACATGGTTTCCTGCAGGTAGACTATTTTTTATGTTAAGCTAAACATGTGGAATGGAAAAAATACCTAGGTTATTGGTTCTGAGAGTGGTTTTTTCAACCCACATTTCCCAAATCAAGCCCACTAGGGCTGGAAAGACTGATGTAATGAATTAAAAAGGTCAGGAAACTGGGCATGAAGTTTCTCACGTGGTTTTCTCCTTTTAAACAAAAATGTGTTGGAGCAGTAGTAAAGATTTGAAATTTACTTCAAGTCACTGTCTCTTGTCTCAGTTGTGCCTGGGGAAACAGGATAAGAAACTGCCAGTGAAGGAGGAACTGCAGTTTGTGTCTTGAGCTTCCTTCCTCGTCTTAAAAATGTTGCTGAGGAAGGGGTCAGAGAGCAGATTACTTCTGGAAAACCAAAAATGCTTTCCATTCTAGTTTCTGTAATGATTCTAATGCAACTAGCTACAAGAATAGGGAGGAGTTTGTGGTTTCACTGCTCTATCCTGAAATCTTCTTGGCCCAACATTTACACAGCTAATTTCATGTAGTTCATTACAATTCATATTCAATCATACTTTACTTGTGGACATGCTTGGATGTTGAGATGTAGCTTTATTCTTACACCAAATATATTTCTCTGAATAATCAAATAGAGATTTATTCTACTAAAAAAAAATATGCAGTGTTAGAATTTGTTATGCTGGTTTATGTTCTATTTCTCTTTCACTGGTGAGATGATTTAAAATCAATAAAATACAATTCCATCCATAGGAGGTGTTTCTGGGTTGTCAGATTTTTCAAGGCAGGGCAATGGAATAGGATTACATTCACAAGAGACAGTGTGATATGGGGGATGTTGTTCTTAAATTTAACAATTTTTGAAAAAGCCAGATTAGAACTGACTTTTCTTTCACCAGATTAGTAGTACATTTTTAAAAATACTGGGCTAGAAGCAGCTTTTTTCAGCTGAAGGATTTCTTTAATTTTATTTTTCACCTTTTTTTTTTGACTCATAGTTGCATGGAAATGAACTTTGCTATCTTTGAATTCCAACTCTTACCTAAACTTCTTAGAAAGGAACACTTACAAAACATATCTCTATAAGGAAAACAGTTTGTGAAATCTGATTATGTTATCTGGGAAGCTTTACAGATTCTATGAAGGTATTTTCTACCTTGAATTTTGGTTCCAGTGTTTTAACTGACCTAGACACCATGGCTTTAAAGGAGAAAAAGTGTGACAAAAGTCATAATTATCAAACCAAGGTGTTGTCAGACCACAAGGGAATTTGAAACCCAAGGCAAATAGTTGGATAAATCCCACTTAACAAAGGGGCTTCCTCAGCTACAACTTATATTTTTGAATTGTGAGTGTCCCTTTTTTTTCTTTAAAAAATACAGTAAAACAGAAAGCAGTTGTGCAAGGGGAACTAAGTTTGGCCTGACTGTGTGTGCTTTCTAAGAGATCTGGGGGGTTCTGCCACGTAAGGGTCACATGATGATAATTTTGTGGATGTGTAAAAATGCAGTCACTTGATTCAGTCAGAAAGACACAGCCTGAAGAGAGATGTGTGGAGAAAATCTTCTTTCTGAGTGAGGTTAGGGAATTGTAGGAAATACAAGATTCCAACTGTGGGCTGAGGCAGGGGATCCCCAGTGCTGTGACAGAGAGGATGTGCTCTGTGGCTGTGGTGTTTTCCTGGAAAAGTGGGAACAAGCAGCTCACACTGAATAACCCAGACACAGATCCTGACAGGAATCTGCATTTCCAGGGCTGGAGGGTTTTTGGTGCCACTGAAACCTGTGTGTCTTTCAGATCTGAGCTGATATTTTCATAGAAGTGAGCAGAGTTACATTTATTGAGGAAAAAATTGGCTTTTATTTTGTCTACTCCTCAGCTTTGACAATGTTTGGGTCTACTCTGTATCACTCCAAATAATAAAATTGCTGCTGCAATTCTGATCCAAAAAGAGAGCTCCTATGAGAGCAGAGGCTTGTATGGTCATTTATTTATGGTTCATCAAATTTGGTGTGGGAATAATTTCAAGAGGATATCTTGGAAGATAAGAAATTCTCATGTGCTGTATGATTAATGGACACTTTGTAGGAAAATTATATTTATAGAGTAATGTATTTAAGGCATAATTTAAAAATAACATAGTCCTTTTTCTTTGAAACTGTGAATTTTAATGACTTCATGACTTTAGTTTGCTGAAAAGGGAAATATCTTGAAGTTTATAAACTTCAGGAGGCTTCAGTACTATATGGGATCTTCTCTAAAGTTTCATTTAAATATGTCCTGCAGCATATTTTAACATGCACTGGTTTCTTGAGCCTCTGTCTTTTCCATCAATCAGAAGAAGGGGTGTTCTTTGGAAGTGGTCAATGATGTCTGCTACAGAAGAAAATTCCTGTGGGATGGAAAAAATGAGAAGGCTAAGGCCAAAATGTCAGAATTATTAGCAACCAGTAGAAACAAAAGGTTTATTTAAAATTCTATATATTTATCAATATTATAAATATATATATAGGGTCCAGATCAACTGTTCTCATTCCTGGCATGATCTGTAGCTCAGTAACTCTGTGTACAAGCTGTTGCAATGTTGTATAATTAATTTATGCAGTCTTCATCTGTTTAACACATGCTGTTGCCACTGTGCTTGGTGTACTTGAGAGTTGAGAGGTGGCTGATCAGTTCAGGGCTTCTGTCTGGATCAGAACTGCCAGGAATGTGCTGAGCAAACCCACAGTCCTGCAGGCTGGGGCTGAGCCACCAGCCTGGGAGCAAAGCTGGAACTTGGTAGGTATGGATTAGCTCTCAGCTCTGCATTTCCCTTATCTGGTATCTCAGTGGGAACAAACATTCCCTAACCAGGCACGTGGATTTCTAATGGCTGTGCTGCAAGGCCACCCCTTCATTCCCTGAGTGCAAACAGCATAACCTGATTGTGCTTCCAGCAATAACAATATTCTCTGAGACAAGAAGCAGAATTCCAGCCAGAACAGTCACCTGGCACTGAGGAATGAGGCAGGAGATGCCTTGAAATGAAGAGAAGTAGTTGAAAAACACATGGTACCTCTTTTCCTTTCAAGCTGGTTCCTAACAAGTACAGGTGCTCCTGCTCCTGGTAGCGGATCTGGATGTTGTACACTTTGTCTCTGTACAGCACCATCAGGACATAGGGGTGAGTCACTGTTTTCCTTGAGCTGTCCCTCACCAGGAATGTTCCATCCTGACACAGGAAAAAATGAGAGATGACAAAGAGCAGACACTCCTGGGTTTGATCAGTGTAACACCTTTCACTAGAGCGCTTGTTCTTCTAAGTGTATTTTCTTTGTGAAATCTCTTTCCTTTCTGATAAGAGACACTGCACCATTAAAGCATTTAGGTCTTTTGACAAATGTATTGTCTTTCAGTTTGCTACTTCAAACTTTCCTCTCTGTTACAAAAGCAGATTCTAAAGGAAGGTAGGAATGGTTTTGTATGAGGGAGAGATTCCATTAAAGGAGGAAGTGAAATATCAAAGACCAAACCTCACATCACTTTAACCAAAAGAGAAGTTCATTTCCACTAAGTGCCAATCACGTTTCCTACATGATGGATTTATAGACAGCTTAAAAGAATGGCATTATCTGTGTAATTTAGGTAAAGGCAGTGATACTCTATCACTCTCTCTGCTTTTCCTAATTTCAGATCTATTTTGACAATTCTTCCATTGAAATCCCTTTCTTAAAGGCACTGAATGGGACCTTATAAATTGGACTTTAGTACAAGTCACTGGAATGGTGCACACATGCCATCTTCAGCCCATGGCAAGTGCTGTGAGGCAGCACAGGGTAACCACAACTCCCACAGCAATAATTCTATTTATCTTTATTATATTAAAGATTAGATATTAAATACATATTAAATATGAAATATTTAATCTATTTAATATAATGATCCCTAATATATATTTATTTATTAAATTATTTTAATAATATATTATTATAATAAAGATATAATTAAACATTTCTTTTAAAATTATTTCTTTTTAAATTAAATTAATTAAACTATAATAAATATTATATAATAATATAATATTATATTTTATATTATATTTATATTTTATAATAATTATATTATTATATATTATATATAATATAATTAAATTAAAGTATAGTAAATATTTATTATATTTTAAATGTATTTATTTATATTTTATATCTTTAATATTAAATGTTAAATTTTCTATATGTAATTTATTTCCACATGTACAGATGAGCCTTGTTTGAAGCTGTAGTTCGTTTTGCTGGGCTCTGTGGCTCAGACAGGGGTGGGATTTGCAGTACCTTGTTTATCCTGCGCAGCGCTGCCTCTGCCTCGGGCCGGCTGACAAAAGCCACGTACCACTCATCCTTCAGAGAGCCCTGGGGCTGGGACAGGACAAGGACAAGGACAAGGTCAGCTGCCAGGGAATGGCAACAGGCAAATAAGTGGAGAGAAATTGCGGTGTGAGGGATATGTGGGTCTGTGTGCAGAACCTCTGTGTGTCACAGATCTTGCTGCTGTGTATTGTGCTATGGAAAGTGCTGCTAAATTGTTTTAAATTACTTGCTCACTTTGATAAATTTGAAAATATTACAGTTATAGACATTATGCCCCTGCAGGTAAGCTAAGAAAACAGATATTTCCAAACACTTTCAGTAAAAGATTTCTTTTATGTTCTTTTTATGTTCTCTTTTGTCTACCTGGACACTAGGCACAAGGGCATCCTTTGCCTTGTCTGGTTTTTTTTAGCTATCATCTGAGACAACAATGCAGACTTCCTGTGAATGCCCTCTTTATGATTGCCCAGCAGTGTTATCACTATGAGTGGTTTGCTCTAAACTTGTTTTATTTAAGGAAATGTGAAGCAAAATTGCACTTAAAAGAGTGAGTCCTTTACTCATCAAAGTTTTCTGGAAGGAGAACTGAAAGTTTGATGCTGCTTGAAGGCAGTTGAGCAAAACAAGTAATCCAGAAAATAAGTATTTTTCTTATTTTGCTCTTTTGGGGTTCAACTATTGTTGTTTTTCTTGATGAGCACAAAATAAGGCACTACAGTTTGACACAGAAAAGGAAACTGAAAGCACTCAGTAGTGTCCTGACAGTGACTGGAAAAACAACTTTGAAAGGTATTGAATCTCAAAACCAGAAAACTTGCTGCTTTTACAGTTATGGTTCATGTTTTGTACCTCATCTTTCTCTGTGTTTGCCTGGTGAACAGTCTGTCTGCTGGGAATTGGCAGTGGAGGTCTCATGTCAGCTGGGCCTCTGGAAGGAGATCTGCTGTTGCTGCCTTCAGAGATACAAAAGTAGAAAAAACAATGTTAAAACCAGGAAAATCATTTCATCTGTGCACCCAGAGTGTAGGATCTCGATTTTATGAAGCATAAAGTATTTGTATCACCCTGGTGTAAATAAAAATCATGTGAACAGTGCAAATTACCAAACACCCAGTGCAAACAACTAAATAACTATTTAGTGCAATACAACACCCTGGTACTGAGACATCTAGAAATTATTTGAAATCAGATTTAGGCTTCTCTGTGAGAACCAGGTTCTTTACATAAGTCCATCCTTGGTGCACAGGGAATTCAACTGAGCTCTTATGGTTCAGATTTCCATGAAAACAAATGAACTTGAAATAGAGGTGACATTTTATCAGTTTCTGTACCACAGTTACTCACTTGAGAGCATCTTGGTTTCTTTAGAGACAGAAGTAACATTGTCTCCTTTCAATCCTTGCCTTCTCAGCAATTAGAAAATAAAAATGTCGCTGTAGGACATTGACAGCTGTTACCATGTGAAAAAAAATTACTTGTAAAGCAATTGAGTTTTCTTTATTTTTTTCTTTATTTTTTCTTTATTATTTTTTATTATTTTTATTATTATTATTATATTTTTCTTTATTTATTTTCTTTATTTTTATCTAAGTTTTCTTAATTTTTTTTACATTTTTTTTACATTTATTTTCTTTATTTTTATCTAAGTTTTCTTTATTTTTTTTCTTTATTTTTTTTTCTTACAAGATAAATATGGAGTGTATTTCACATGAAAAGCATTTGCTAACCTTTTTAGGGAGTATTAGCATACCACAGTGATTTGCATAGCTCAGCTCTCAGTACTGTACAGAAAAGAATGGTTTTATGAGGTTTTGACACTGGTTGAACTAAGCAGGAAGCCCAAACTTCATGGGGAAAAAAAAGCCCAATCTTTGATTCAGACTAAGTAAGATACACAAGATGCCTCTCAGGAACTTGATAGTTTTCTGTTCCCAGTCCAAGCAGAAACATCCATGCTAAAAAAACTTTTATATTGACTGCACTGAAACTATCTTTCAACTTTCATGCACTTAAAAAAGAAAAACAATGTAAGGATGTAGGATACAAACCTGGATGGAAGCGTGGCGGTAGAGAGCCAGTTGCAGACAGGTTTCTAGCACTGTAAAAAAAAAGAGTAGTCAGTATAAATACAACATTTCTGTGCTCTGATCACCTGATCTGGACTTTGTGCCTGTTTTGCAGAATGTGAGAGCCCCTAGAGAGCTGTGCAGGGTGAGGAGAGCCTTCTCTTTTCTTCTTTTTCTTTTTCTTTCCTTCTTTTTGTGTAAGTGGATCCACCTTTAAGTTTACCTGGAGCTCAGAATGTGGCAATAAGGTAATCAGTAAAGGCCACAGAGACTTCTGCAGCAGGATGAATGCAGGAGGGCATTGAGCTTGAGGAGTTTCCACAGGGAATGGCTCTGTCCTTGCCCAGAGCAGCAAGCACAGGGAGCAGCTCTCCACACCTTTCTCGCTGCGGGGTTCCACTTACAGAGTTATTATTCTTGCAGCTTCTGTAACATTGTTGATAAAAATGCAGCTTCATGTTTATGTTGCAAGCTGGGAAGGGCCAGCAACATCAGGGACTGGGGCATCTCCCACATGAGGAAAGGTGGAGGGAGCTGGAAGCTGAGAAGGCTCAGGAGGGACCTTTTAAAGCACATAATTATCTGAGGGGAGAGCCAGGCTCTTTTCACCTGTCACAAGACCACAGGTTCCTCTGAACATCAGGAAACATTTTTTAATGTGAGGGCAAGCAAGCACTGGAGCAGGTTGCCAAGAGTGTTGTGGAATCTCTCTTTTTCCTTGGACACATTCAGATGCTATCTGGATGTGGTACCAGGCAGCCTGTTCAAGGTGACCTTGCCTGGGTAGGGGTTGGACCAGAACACATCCAGAGATCTCTGCTAACCTCAGCCAACATCCAAAACTGCTGAAAATGGAGTCCCACTCTTCAATTTCTGGGGCTTTTTTTGTTTCTTCACCTAATTGAGAACAAATTGCCTGCACTCCTTTCCTTTACTCTTCATATTTCTCTTCTGCTTAAATGAGCTGTTAAAAAGGCTCTGAGATAAATATGCTAATTTTGTTTGCACAACAAAAACACCCTATCATGACTTGATTTATGGGAGAGAATCAGTCAGCCCGGGGGCCTCTGCTACAGCAAAATTTGGCAATGCTCTTTGAGTATAAGCAGAAGTGTTCATCATAGGAATAGTTCAATTTGCATATGACCTTGCTATTGCTACTGCAGTATTTGTTTTGGTGTCAGCAGTTCCAGAGAATGATGGTAAATGTGATGAATTCATCAAAGGGCCATTAAAAAAATACAGATATTAGAAAATGTGCATCAGACATGGACTCAAGGAGCCCAATCTAAGTCATCAAAGTCTAAGTCTCTTGCATGGTACATCAGAAATCAAAATTTAATTAGGGGCTATTCTGTCTAGCAAGTGAAGGCATAACAGTCAAATATTTGTAAGTTGAAGTTGGGAAAAAATTGCAGCAAGATTCACAATTTTAAATAGGAATTACCAATCATTCCAGTAAGATTTAGTAAAAAGGACATGAAATTCTTTCTGATTCAACTCCATACAACTGAGTTTGTGGAGTTTTTTAGTTTTGAAGTGTGAGGAGTTGCAGCTCTAACACTTAAGGGATCCTAGAGTGTGCAGGACCCCTTTGTCCTGAATCCTGCCTAGTTTTGTAGGAGATGATCCCCTCCCAAAAGGACCAGTCATTCTTATGGATCCTGCAAGCAATGGGAGAGCTATGAGTGTCTCAAGAATGGAAGCCTTGTACAGTGTAGGGTCTTGATTGCTTTAGGATTTAGCTTTTCTATTTTTCAGATCCTGCACTGCTTTAGTGTATAGCTCTGAAACTCCATGGCCTGTCAGCTGCTGTTCTCCCGTTTTATTGAGATAAAACAATTCCTCTCTAGGCCTGGAACTCAAGGACACCTCACTGTCTCAGGCCCCAGAGATGTAAACAGCAGTGAATTGAGGGGTAAATGACTTCATTACCTGAAGCTGTAATTGGAGGATTAACCCCTGAGATGTAAATGAATCAAACTTCAAATTGTCTGAAAAACCCATGACCACTGTCCATCCTGGGTGTAGCTTGGAGGCTTTTGACTGTACCTATTGCAGGCCTTCAATAAATACCTGCTTTTACTCTCTTTACCTTGTCTAGCCTCTGTTCTAGGTGGCCACTCCAAGGCATCAGTTTAAAAAAACTTCCTTGCCATAAAACAGAGAGATTCATGGTTTTTTCTTGGCTGCCTGATGTACACTCTCTGCTCCACTGATACAGAGCTTCAATTCTATAAAGGATTCTCCTGGATAGCAGCAACAGCACTAATTAGCATTTTGTAATGAACTACCAAGAGGCTGAGATTCAAAAGGAATGACCCATAATGGTGAAACAAACCTTTCTGCAGCAGGAATGCTGTTGGATCCTGGCTTGGGTGGAGGCTTGATGGATTTGGGTGGGAATGCATTGGAGCTGTATGGGGGCAAAGACAGCTGTGGCACTGGTCTTTGCAGGGCAGCTGTGGAGAGGAAGAGAAGGAAACTTAAATCTCACATGAGATATTCTTAAATGAAGTAGAATGAAGAAATTCTGTCACCTTACTGCTGTTTAATTAGATAAATATAATGCAATAAACAGTCCTTAATATGTTAGTTACAGACTGGAAACTCATATGGTCAGCTGAGAACTTAAAAGTAGGTATTAAAATTAAAAATAAACTGGAACTGACTTGAGCAACATTTACATTTTCTGGGTTCTGTTTTGGATAAGCCACAATTCAGGTACCTTAACTGCAGAAGGTGGTACATGTTTTCTCTCACCTTGCCTCTAAATAGCAGAGTTGATATCACCTTTTTGAACATCACTCTGAGATTTCTCCCAGCATGAAATAAAACATTTTCTTTCTGCAGTGTCCTTAGACCTGAACTAGCAGGAGTGGAACAGGTTAACTGTGCTCTGCACAGCTTAAATAACCTTATTCTTTATGGAGGCTTAGGGCAGTGATAATTCAAAGAGACTTGGCCAAATGTCCTGCTTCTGTTATGGAATCACTTTACCAACTCAATTTCAGAAATCAGCATTCTGCAGTAGTTTAAAAACACTGGTGGTACATGGAAGAAGTTCTGTTCATCAAAGTGACTTAATTTCAGTTCTGTTCATAAAAGCAACTAACATTGCAGAGAGCCTGGTGCCAGCAGGGTTTGCTGAGGACTGGGAGACACCAGGTTTCTGTTTCCAGCTGTTTGATGCTGTGTGCAGAACACAAATCTCTCTAATGTGATGTATTTCAAAATAAGAAATCCTGCTGGCTGCTAACTGGCTGACTGAAGGAGGCTATTAGCTATTGATTTCCTGGGGTTTGTGCCTTTGATATGGAAATCTGCATCAGGCACTTTAAAATAATTCTACTCTACTGCCTATCAAGGTACCACCTGACTTCAGAAATGGCTCTAAGGAAACAACTGAAGTAATTTCCTTTTTACCTTTTTTTTTTTTTTAGAACTAAGACAAAGAAAGATTTCAAGTTTGAAAAATCTCTGTAGAAATACTTACTGTCTTCTTCATCCTGGGGAGCCAAAAAGAAAAATAAATGAGCAACATATTATAGCACAGTTCTTAGGAATGTTTTACAAAACAAAATCTGGACATTGGTGAATTTTGAGTATACAGGGGTTCTAATATCTACATCACTTCCCTCTAAAATGTTGGGAGTTTTGTCTTCATGCAACACCAAATAATTTTTTAAGTTTTTAAAGCTTTAAATTTGTAAACAAGACGTGTGGTAGATGTCCCATAACTCATCTTGACATAAAATAGTCAGAAATTCTCAGGAGATATAAACTTTCCTTAATCCTTCAAGTAAGCATAGACTCTCAGAGTTATCTGAAAGTGAAACTTTTAGATCAGCTTAGGCTGAAAAAATCTCCAGAAGCCCAAATCTTTTTTAAGCAAAACTACTTCTCCCCTGTCATAGAAGAAATTCTGGCCTTATTCTTTCTGTTATCCAAGATAAAGTTCTCAAGGAACAAACTGAGCTTGACACAGAAGAACTGTTCAAAAACACCCCATGTGCCATGAAAGATCCATGAGTATTCCTTACAATTTATAAAAGAAACAAGTTTCTCTTTTCCAGCATTATTACTTTATACAGGTATTTAATTTTACTGTAACCCCTATATTTTAAATATATGCTTTGAGACTACACTTACTTCATTTTTCCTGTGTGGTGGCCAACTGTGCCTGAAAGGAAAACAAAACACTCATCATAGGTGGAATAATATTCATTCACTTCATGTGCATTAGGCAATATTTTCAACTAGAACATGAATTTATAGCAAATTTTAAAGACCAATGGATGCAGAAACATTTTTTTCCTCATAATAATATCTAAGGTTCTAATTTTCAGCCATAATCTAATGCATTATTCTAGTTCTTAGCCCATCTTGATTTTATCAACAAGGAAAATGTCTGATTAATTGATTGTAAGATTAGAGCTTAAAACAAGCTTGTACAATGATGAAACATTAGTCTTCAAGTCTTGAACTCATTTATAATATTTGACAACACTGCTGGAGCACATCATAAGGATATCAGGCTTTGTTTCTCTGATCAATTCTCATAGCTGGTTAGCAGATCTCAATTATTTCTTCTCTTGTTTGAAGTACAGTCAGTGCTCAGCCCCCAGGTGGTCTAGAAAATGCTGGGGAATGATCCAGTTCTGCTAGAAAATGCTGGGGAATGATGCAGTTTTGCTAGAAAATGCTGGGGAATGATGCAGTTTTGCTAGAAAATGCTGGGGAATGATGCAGTTCTGCTAGGAAATGCTGGGGAATGATGCAGTTCTGCTAGGAAATGCTGGAGAATGATGCAGCTCTGCTAGAAAATGCTGGGGAATGATGCAGTTCTGCTAGGAAATGCTGGGGAATGATGCAGTTCTGCTAGAAAATGCTGGGGAATGATGCAGTTCTGCTAGGAAATGCTGGGGAATGATGCAGCTCTGCTAGAAAATGCTGCTGGCTGTTAAGAAGGAGTTCTGCAGGCTAATAAAATCAGTGGGATAAAAGTGCAGCTTTCCTTTTCTAACACCCTAAAACAACAGCAATAGAACTCATGTAAGAATGTTCCCTAGAGCAAGAACTTGCTCTGCTGGAAAAAACGTGGATCATCTGTATCTTTGTACAACTGGGGAGTGAGTCATGCCCCATGCAATGGCTCTTCCAGCTATGACTGGAGAGAGTTTTTCTGCATTCACACCTTTCTGCAGCTTCAAACACACCCTGTGCATATTTATGAACCAAGACTTTGATAGCCACAGACCCTGCTGTCATGCAGTACCAGTAAATCAGACCATCCTGTGTTGCTTGTCCATATTTTTGTTAAATTTCATTTCTCCTTTATTGAATTTCAGTGAAATGAGCACTTACTTTCCAGGGCTTTGCTTCCTTAGAGGAGGTGGGTTGCCTCTTTCATATCTCTCACTTGATGGGACAGGAGGTTTTGGCATCATTGCTAACTGTTCTCCCAGGGATCTAAAGCAGGAGTGAGATGATGAAATAAAGGCAAAAAGCTCTTATTAAGAAATAACTGGGGAATACTGGCAATGAGAGGATCATTTGCAGAGGACAAATCTTACCTTAACTGTGAAACCAGAGGCTGAAAAACAACAAGGAATAGTTAAGAGAACGTGTAATTCTATCAAAATAGGCAAAAACTATCAATAATCACAAAAAAAATTACCTTTTCAGGAATGACTGGCTTCTTCCCTGAAAATAGCAAAAACTTACATTTAGAAAAAATGGAAGTTAATTAATTAAAATTCCTATGAAATAATTGAGTTTTGAATAAAATTGAAAGTTAATCTTGCTGGTTGAAGAACTCATATCCTGAGATGTAAGCCAGAAAAATATTTTGGCTTTGCAAGTGATGGTAAAATTGCAATCTCTCTTATTGAAGGGAAATTTAAACATTTTCAACATGGCACGTGTCACAATCACACTGTCTAAGGTGCAGCTTTGAACTACTGAATACTTTCTTGCCATTATATAACAGATAAGAGTTTAGATAATAAATAAAATTGTAGAGTCATATCTGTAGATGCTTTTTATAATGTGGTTTTCAGGTCTGAAGGAAATGCCATTTTTTTTCTATGTCTTATTAATTCTCAGCCCTCTTTTAAGTCTGTTGCCACATTACCTACAGCAGTGTATGCAGAGTTTCATTACCTTTGTATGCAAAGGTGATTTCCTCCTTTAACCTACTAAATATTTCCTTGTTCAATCACTTAGGTGTGCATCAAACCTTTATTGCACAGGGCTCTCATAATGTTTTCTGTTCACCTGTCTGACCCAGGGTTGCTGTTTTCTACATGAAATTTCTCTCCCACTTTGTAAGCCCTGCTCACACCATTTATTCATAAACAGATTACTTTGATTACATTTGGTTGAGCCTTGTTCTTTTGCATTAATTATATACAAACTGATGATTTTCAGTAATTAAAGCAACCTCAGTGATATTAATGTGAGCAAATACTGACCTGATCCTGGGCTTTCTCTTTCGTATGGGGGAGCAAGGCGATCCAGAGGGGGTTTGGTGCTTCTGTCTATAGAAGGAGCTGGGGCTAAAAACAACAACTGTGTGAGATCATTTGCTGGTATAGGTCAATATATCTTTATTTTCCATAGATTAGAACTGGTGTTACTTCTAAAAACAACAGACTGCTGTATGAGTAAAACTGTATGAGTACAGTTGTACAGACACTTGTTCTTAAAACAACAATTCAGACTCCTGTATGAGTAGCAGAAGAGAGTGGAACTGAGGGAAAAGAGGAAGAAGATGAGTGCTGCACAGTCTCTGGGAAAAGCTTTACAAAGGGAACTCCAGCTGTACTCACGTTTCAAAGGCTTCATGTTTCTGTCTCTACTCAAGTCGTTGTTGCTTGGTGGAGGAGGGAAAGCTGGCAGCTAAAACAGATATTTCACACGTGGTTAAAATGTGTCTTCACCTTTCTATTTGGAGTGTATTAACCCCACCACACTCATCTGCCAGTCTTGTGTGGCACAGCACAAGGAGCAGGTCTCTGCTCACTGCAGGAAGGACAGGAGCCAGGGACCCTCCTGAAGCATGACCAAAATCATTGGTTTTTGTTGGATGCAGAATTGCCTCCATCTGCTGTGCCTCCCAACACTCCAGTGGGATGTCTCCTCTGGAAGGGGAGGTGTATTGTCAAAGGAAAGGAACAGGAGCTCCAGCAACCCTGCTGTATCTCTGTGACACTGCATCTGTCCCCCCATCACATCCTAAACCTTTACTTGTGGAAACATTGGTAGGTTTAGTGTACATCTGTTCTGGCAAACACTGAACCTATAGGGCCAGCTGTCAACAGCACAAGAACTTTCAGTTTTGAAGAATTCACAGCAGAAAAAAAAAGGAATCAAATCTTGGTCATCAGTGTTCTGATTACACAGTCTCTTACACTTTTATGTGGTCCTAATTCAATTGGGCAAGTGTTAGAAGTATGGCTTGGAAAAACATAACCTTGTTTTCAAAACAGAGGCATCCCTTAAAAATATATAATTTCTGTGGGAGAGGCATTCACAAGTAGGTGTATATCTCCAGTGTAAGAATCAGTGAAGGAATATAAAATAATTAAATATATTGCTCCCATGAAATTGAATTGTTCCTTGAACAATGGCCACCTTGTAACAGAGTTCAAATCTGTTTTGATGGCTTCCTCTTCATAGACTAGGTGAATAAAAATGGCCCTACTCTTGGACTCCTAAGAAGGTCCTGGGATAGGAAATAGATGAGATATTAAGACAGGAACATACAGTAGCACTTCTTCCCCCAAATGAGGCTGGGCCAGGTCTCTGGGGTGGTACTGGAGGCTGATGTGGAGGCTGATGTGCTGATCTGGTTGTTGTAGGTCTGTCTAAAGAAAACAAAAATCCCAAATTAAACAACTACACAGAGCTTGGTTATTTAATATTCAATCTTCATTACAAAGAGCCCTTACAAGAACCTGGCTACTGAAGTTAATAAATCATCAATACATTACTGTAGGATTTGCCTGGATGTAGCTTTAGGATCAGTGGGTTGTGTTGGGAGTTCCAGGCTGCTCTGTCCCTGTGGGGGTAACTCCCCTGCCAGGCTCTGGGCCACAGGATTTATTTCATTCCCTGCAGGACAGTGTGTGAAACACCAGCCAATCTGAATGGCAGCTCTGTTCTCCTGAATGGACTCCACACCTCCAGGCTGCTGAGGATTCAGACACAAAACAGAAATGACAGGCAGGGACAGCTGATTGTTCTTTTCCCAAATTTCACCAAAGTGTTTTTGCCATTGTTGTGACAACCTGCTCTGTCCAAGGCTGCACTGCTAAAGCTACTGCAGCCTGTACATGTGTGTGACTTCATACAGGTTCAGATCAAAGGCCAAATAATGCACACATCACACAAAACTAATCTTTATTCCAACAGAGCTTGTCCAAAGAAAAAATGTAACTTTAAAAGTCACAGATTTTGTGTCACTAAATCTTGCTTATGAACTACACTGTTACCTTCAAGGAAAAACCTTCTATACTCCATTATCAGCCACCTGAAATGTGGTGGTAAAATCTTATTAATAGCACTTAATTTCTAGTAATTACCTATATAATCTGTGCTGCTTGGAAGTGACTTGGCAGGAAATATGACACTGTGATGTGCTTCTTCATTATTGGATGGAGGTGGCTCATAGCCATCACTGTCATGTTCTGCTTCCTCAGGCTCCTCTGTTGGTGATTCATAGTCAGCCTCATCTTCCTTTTCCTGGCCTTCATCAGGGCTTTCATAGTCATCATCATCATCATCATCCTGGCAAATGAGCATAAAAAGTGGATGCTGGAAGAGAACACCAAACCCTGCAGAGCAGTTCCTGGTGGCCTTTCACTGTGGTATTTTTCACTCTGGAAAATACCAAACTTTTACAACCAGTTTGAGGGGAAAAATCTGTTGAAATAATACAGAGAAAGGAAGAAACTTTCCACTGATGCATTACTGGAGCTTAAGAAAGAAACAAATGTCATGTGATGACAGTGAGTGCAGTGGGAGATCAAAATAAGGTGCAAGTTTGCTGAAAGGCATGAAAAGTTTTAGGGAACAGCCAAGGCTCCAGCAAACAAGCCAGTGTTCCCAGGAACACAATGGGCAGCAGTTGATGCTGCTGATATTCATTCTTGCTTTCTAACATCTCCTCTGCAGCATGCAACCCAACTTGTGAAAATTATTCATAAAAACTGAGGTCTTTGATTTGGATCTTGGTGTCCTCCTGACCCAAACCAGCCCTGTTTGCAGGACCTCATAAGGTGATAGTGTGGTCATTGCACATCTGTGCAATCTGCCATGGCTTGAGAGAAAAAGAACCCTCCATTTGTCACTGGTACCACAGCTGGAATTTCCAGGGTCCTCTGCACTGGCACAGAGCCCATGTGCTCTGTAGGTGGTTACTTTTATCTCCTGTGCTCCCAGAATAGCAGCAAATCTCCTGTGAACTTAGTAACAAGTGCCTTCTAAAAATGCCTCTCTCTCTTATTTTTGGAGAAAAGCCATTAGCCTCAGAGATCTTCATAAGCTCAGGCTGTGCAGCAGCATCTGGGGTGGGTGTTTCACCTAAACACTTGTTGAGGCATTTCCTATGCCAAAAGGCAGAAGGAACTTCTGCAGGCTAAATGGCTTTAAAAAAAAAATACTGTTCAACAGGTTGGCTCTAGAGAATAAAATTGCAAGAATTTGCCACTGAATAACACAGCAACCTCTAGGCACCCCCTTTAAGAGCTTGAAACAGTCATGTAAAACTCAGCTGTGGTTCAGTGGGGACCTGGTTGTAGGCTGGGAGCTACAGGAAGGCAACAGGAAAGCAATTCTGAATTTCTGGGGAGAACCTTTTCTCAATGAGGAAATCTGTATGCAGCCACTCCCATCATTCCTGCCCCTGCTTTTCCTCCCCCAGCTCTGCTGCCCAAGCAGCCAGGGCAGGAACAGAGAGCCCCCCTGAGCCAGGGGGGTTTCTTCACCCAAATACTCACAAATGAAGACCAGCCACCGTCATCCTGAGCATACCCTGTGTGAAGAACACAACCACACAATTCTGAGCATGGACCCTTTGTCAGAGATGTCACAACTTGAGAGAAAATGTGGGAGAGGTTTTACAGTGACTTCCGTGAGCCAGAGAGAAGTTTGATAGGGGAATAATAAGAATTTCCTACCAAGGTCACTGACACAGAAACCAAGAAAGAAAGAAGGAGAAATAAGAGAAACCTGCAACTGCCTGTTCCAGTGAGCACTTGGTTTGTCTCTCATGACCAATGAGTAAAGTGTAAACTTATGAGGTGTGTGAGAATGTATATAAAGCATGCATGCTAGAATAAAAGCAGGTCTGAAGCCTTCTGAAAATGGAGTGTTGCTGTGTATTGTGACCATCAGAAGTATGACAAGAAAGAACCCAACAAATGCCAGGTGAGTTCTGGACCTCAGTGCTGTGCCACAGGCAGGAGCTGTGGCTCTTCAGAGGCAGGCTGGCACTGATGAGGGCACATCCTGATTAAAACCAAGATAAAGCTGCCCTGCTGTGACACAGTCTGGGTGCTGGCACTTCAAGTTTGTTCCACTTCCAATTTAAATTATATCATTTGAAAGAAAATGCTTTCAGAATGAGCCCAGACTTCTTATCTCCTTCTTTAAGACTATTTTAGCTTTCATAAAAGAAGGGTTTGGGTTTTTTTAAACCTCAGCTTCCCTCTCTAATACAGTGCTGCTAGGAGGAAAGGCAGGGGGTGGAGATGTTGGAACAGAAATATATAAACACTGATTCAATTTATTGGGTTAAATAAAGACATTTTGACTATTCTGAGGTAAAACTCTCTGGTCTTGCCTTCCTTCACCATCTTTTCTCTTTAAAAACACTTTTTCTTACTAATTGTCCTGCATCTACGCTTTTCATTTGTTAAAGTTCTTTATACTCCTGTATTTTCATTTATTGTTTTGGATTTTTGGTTCCTAACCCTGCTCCCCTCTGTTGACTCTGCTCTGCAAGTATTGAGCTAACATTTTAATATTTTTAAACACTTTTTGTTGTTTGAGTCTGCCAGTATTCACTTACCTGTGTTTTCTGGAGATTTTTGTGTTTGGGCCCTGTAACAAAGACACAAAAATTAAATTCTTTCTATTAAATGTTTGATGCTCCTATTGCAAATAAAGGCAATAGTTAACTGTCACTGTAGAAAGAAGTTTACATGGATGAGTTTAACTCTGCCCAAAATGCCAAAAATACATTAGCTGATATTTACATAGAGGATCCTAATAAAATCTAATCTGTTTCAAGAAGAATTGAAGGCAGAGAAGTCAGGTTTGAAGCAAGGGGACCCAGTAAATACATTTACCACTCCTGAAAACAGAAACTTCAAAGTCAAGCCCATAAATGTAAGGTTAAATAAGGTTTTTATGGGTTTCAGTTCTAGTTTTGGATTCTAGTGAATGGAAATGTGTAAAATCATGTTATCAGCTGATGAAAAACCATGTTTTGTAGAGTAGATTTGGTTTTCTTTGAGTAGGGTCATAAATTGTTCTTTTCTCTTAGAATGTTCTTGCAATTTCTGCTCTTCTTCTATTGTGAATGTGATATTCAGTGACAAATATTAAGAATTCAAGAGTATAGTGATGTATAGATCTGTGGAATGCATTAATGATGATTTATTCATAATATATGCCTAGGCTTCATGGCCTTCTTAAGGGCTATGTGCTCAGGTGGAAAATTGCAGGAAATGTGCAAATGTTACCTGGTTCTGGACATGGCAGAAGTGCCTGGGGTGTTCATGGGCTCAGCATTTGGTATTTGATATCAGATAGCATTAATGAAACAGAGCTTTATTATATAGAATTTCCAGGCTGCACTTCTGATCAGGCATTATTGATCAAATGAAAACCAGTCCAGAAAAGATCTATCTGAAAGCTTTGAAGAAGAAAGCTGAGTTGTCTTACTCACCATTTTGGAAGGAAAGAGAGCCTCCCTTCATTTTTGTTTATTTCTTGGCTTAATTTACTTACAATTCTATTGGAAAGAAGAACAAAAATAGTTTAAAAAAAACCCTTGAAACCTATCACTTGTCAAAGCACATAAATTATTTTCTTCACCATTATCCCTCAGTATTTGCTAAATTTAATCTGGTAACTCATTATTATTATTATTTACTATGTGATAAAACACTGAATTTACCATCTTGTTGCTAAGTTCTTCTACAGCATATCCAACTACAAACTAGACTGTTTTTCCCTTGGTAAAACCTCATGTTGTTGGATTGTGTTTGAAAATAAACATTAAATCCAGCAAGCCTTAGGATCTTTGGGTGTTGTACACATCACTCTGCTTCAGATAATGGCCATGGCATTTGTGTGATTTTGCATGGAAAAAGCAAATAATGCTTCAGGGAAACAGAGCTTATGGCTGCAAAACCAGGGATTAAATGTTCCCTAAAACTCTTCTCTATTCTTTTTGTGTTCCTTCCTCTGCAACCAAACAATCCCCCCAGCAGAGAAGGGGAAAAGCTGATCTAATTCCATATTTTAATACATTTTATGGCATTTATGGCAGAAATATTAATGGGATATCAAAAGGCTATAATTTTATGCCTAGAGAGATCTTTCCAAGTGGAGGACAGTCAGTACTGAGATTCACAGGGTTAATTCTACTGAGACCAGAATTCTGCTCTGCTACTGATGAAGTTTGCCTCTATGAATATTTTGTTTCAAAGAAAGCTTGGAATGAGCCATGATCTGATTCTGAATTGTCATTATTTCTTATTGAGGAACATCCAGTTTCAGTGTTTTTTAATTTGCTGCAGGGGACAAGGAAGTTGCTGTGTGAAGAATAAATTCCATGTGAGACATCCTGGGGTGAGCAGTGCCCTGCACACACCAGTGCTTTGGTCCAAAAGTGAGTTATGGAATTTGTCTGTGGCTCATTCCCTGCTGTAGAAGAGGCAGAGGATCTTTCAGAATGTCAGGGTTTTTTCAGCTAAAGAAGTAAAATGAAGTTCTCTGGTTTTGGAGCTAATAATTCTTAGAGTTCAGACTTCCCTGGCTGTGAATGAGACTTGAGTGTTTGGAAGCTTTCTGGACTAAACCTGGGCTGGCTGCTATGAGCATTTACACCAACTGGTTTTTGAGGAAAAACTGAGAGGAAGAAGTTGATCATCTTATCTTGCTGCCAAAAAATTATTCATATCATGCCTAAAATACAGTGTCTAACCTTTACTTCTGGTTTATTTGAAATGCTTCAAACCAATAGCTCAGAGGGTTTATTAGAAGAAAGCAAATTCTAGGAAGGTCAGGCTTTACAAGCAACGTTCTCAGGGAAGATTGGTGCACTGAGCAGCTGAGCCTGTCACCCTGTGAGGAAGGAAGTACCAAAACCACACTGCTCTCTGAGCTGTGGGAGTGGATGATAGGAGAGGATAAGGCAACAGCCCTTGCAGAAAATGTTACTCAGACTTCTCATTCTCTTTCTACCTCCTCCACCAGTTGCTAAACTTAAAACTGGCAGGAAGTTGAAATTTTTGAAAAAAACCCTCACGACCAGCCCCCAAAGCAGGACTCCAAAACTGGCTTTAGTTCACTCAGCTGCAGATACTGCTCACATGAGTAGAATCCATTCTCCATGTATTGGGACAAAGGGCTTAGGATGGGTAAGAGAGGGGGAATACAAATTCCTCTGGGGCCAGGAGGCTGCACAGTTGCATATTGAGCACTGCCAAAAGCATGGCTGGTGATCCAAGTCCTTGGTTTGGTTTTTGGGAAGACTCTGCTGGGCAGATGCAATGCTGTGTTACTGACTTCAAAACAGACTGAGCACCAGTTCTGTTCTAAACCTTGCCACAACTTTTAGACCCCAGCTGAGAGCATGTGTGCACGTGCACTGACATCTTTTACCTTTTTAATAGAGAAAGTGCAGATTTCTCAATCTTTATGTTTGCACTTTTACTCTTCTGAAAGTAGGATGACTTTCAGACTGTGCCATGTTTGCAGGCTCTGGCTGTGTCACACTGAGCTGGCAGAGGCCAGGAGTGCAGCCATGAGCTTTGTGCTGCTGGAAATTTCTGGAGTGCTGTGGGATACACTGTGGAGTGCTGTGATGCCTTAAGATTTTTCCACAAGCCTGGAAATTCCAAATCCCAGCTTTGCCATGAACCTGCCACTGGAACAGCCAGAGGGATCAACAGCATCTTGAAAATTTGGAATCCTTTTTTCTCAAAATAGTAAACAATAGGAGTGACAGACTAAATCCAGTGTTTATATCATGGTTCAGGTGTCAACAAACCACCAGTGTTGTTTTTAATGAAATCTTTGCTTTTTCTGTTTATGAATTCTGACCACAGTAAATAAGGCACATTCTGTTGAATGTGCTTTAAAATATTTTGCAAGACTCACATTTGTTCTCCACAAATATAAAACTTCATGATCTTCTCTGACTGGCAGTAGTGCTAAGGAACAATAGGAAAACTCTGTTTTTCTTTTAAGCTGTAAATTGGCCTCTTGCTTCATTAGATTTATAATCAAAATGGTCAATGTCTGCTCTGTGTAAAATCCACCAAATCCCTTCCCAGTCTCACCAGTGTTTCTCTTTCAGGACTGCTGTTTGTGAGGATTCAGGTGTGTATCTAAACATAGTGGTATTTATTAAAATTAACTTTTTTAGCAAAGTTTTCCAGAAAGAGTTCAGCCCTTTCAGTAGGGAGTGCTAAAGATTTTAAGAAGTATTTTCATTTTCAAAATAGTGCTTAAATTTGTGGTTTTTTTGGTTTTTATAAAGAAGCCAGAAGTTTTCTGAAGACGTGCACTGGTAACAGGGCTGGTAGAGATGAAATTTCAAAATAATAATTCATTAGTAATAACAGAAGGTTGTAGAGTTTTACAATTAGATTCAGGAAATGACCTGTCATACCTTGTAATGACACCTGTGACCTACTTTTGATTCCTGAAAAGTCACAGAACCACCCCTAAATAATGACACAGTTCTATTCAAACCCTGAGCACCTTTAGCAAGCCCACACACCCAGCTCAGGAGCCCTGTGCAGATCAGTCTGGGCTTTGCAAACCTTGTGTGATTCCAGGTGCTGGCTCCACGTGGGTCACAATATTCCTGCTGAATTTACTGAGGAGCAATCTCTCTTGTTAATTTATCCTTTATTCCTTTGGTCACTGGCCAAGGCTGTAACACCTGCTGTTTCTATCGAGCTTTTTGCAGGGCATGCTCAGGTTTTAGCACTGCTATTAAGTATCAGGTAGTGTAACTATAATCTGCTAATGCCTCTTTCAGCTTGTAGAAGAACTCTTGCTACAAGCAGTTGAGGTTTGCATTATGATACAAAAGAAAAGTGTGAACGTGTTGTAGCAGAAATCACCACTTTGTGTTTCAATGAGGGTGTGGAGGTTCTGAAGTAAAGAAATTAATGTTTAAAAAAATGGCAGATTCTTCTGCCCTCTAATTCTCTCCTGGAGGGTTGTTTGGGGTTTAAGTGGATTTTTGGTTTAATGTTGTTGTTGGGGTTGTTTTTTTGGTAGTTGGTTGGTTGCTTTTAGTGAGAACCAGTTCTCTTCCCTAGTAAAGCTCTAAATTCTGGTTTTAAACAGTGCCTTACATGGAGGACATTTCTGCATGTATAATCACCATATTCCAGTGATTATTTTGCTTGTTTGTAAGTATGAAAAATTTCCAGATCTTTCCTTCAGATTGAAATATCTACTTATTTATTCAGTTCCTCAAGCTGTGCACCAAGCTTCACTCTTTCAAAGCTCTTGCTTTCAAATTCTCTTCTTGTTGAGAAATCCAAAAGATCTGAGAGAAAAGGCTGGGCTGTAACATGTGAGAAACCCAGAAAACCTCCCTAAAAAGGGCTGTTCACTTTTTCCTGGGTGGGAAAATCCAACTTTGAGGTACCAATAGGTTTGATGAGGAGATAGGAGCAAATCCACATGGTTAAATTTCATTTTAATGATTCACCTATGGCATGAATCATTAAAATGAATCTCTGGTATGTCTGAGTTTATTAGACCATCCACTGACTACTTTTCTCTCACAAATTTGAAAGGAAACCACCAGAAATTCTCAATTTTAAAAGCTCAGACAATGAGAACGAGAGGTAATTCTGCCAAAGGCCTGCCAAGGTAGGACAAATGATCAGAGAATTACAAGGTCTACACTATGGTTAGATGAGTCTGTCACAGGCAGTCTGATCTATCATCAACACTGTTAAATGTTTCTTTTCATTAAAAGTGAGTTCAGAAATTCTGAGACATCAGAGCATCTTCTTGAAATAATATTTGGATCTCCTTACTAACATATTGTACACCACCAACCCCTATTATCAGGATATTTCTTGTGTGAAAATAGAGATGTGATTTTAAGAAATATGTCACATCCAAGGAAATTTCAAATTCAGTCCTTCATATCTGATCTGAACAGGGGTGTCCTGCTGGGTTCAGCTCTTCCCAGCAGCTCACCCACGAACACAAAATTTTTCAATATTCTTGTCCTCCCCAAAACACCTTCCACAAGTTCTGATGCAAGTGAAAATTTGTATCTTGAGTATCAATTTGTATCTTGAGTAGCAAAATCAAGATATCCATGAAGGAAGGGAGTCTGGAACTGGGAAATGAGCAACAAAGACACAGCTGTGTCTTTGAATTCCTTTTTTTTCTCCCTCCTTTGTTTGAAGAACTCCATGTGTCTCATGGTTGGAAACCTTCTAACCTCCAGCTTAAATAGGTAGCAGAGAACTCATAGCAAAATAAAATCCTTCATTTTTCACCATGAAATGTTAGAAGAAGCAAATTTCTCCTACTCAGTATTGACTTGATGGGATTATTTTTCTTCATTAAGTAACTTCTATGAAATGATGAAAGCTGTTCAGATGAATTGGAAACTTTTTCAAGGCCTAAATCCACAGAGGCTGAGAAAGCTACTGAACATTGAATCACATGGTCCAGACTGATTTCTCTTGAACACCCACCTAAAGCACATGAAAATAATTTCAAATCCTCAGCTGTTGTGGACATAACTGACTTTTTTTCCCCTTTAAGTTAAAGTCAACAGTTAAGCAGTGAACAGTTAAGTCATACTTCAAAGGTAATAATTGCATGAAAGTTTGACCTTTGTGGAGCTGCTGTCAGTCAAAGGATTTATGCACAAGTTCTTTTGAACATCCCCCAGACTATTTCCTTGTATCATTTTGCTTGAGCAGTCATGACAACACTCATTTTATTTTGGAATATTCTTCTTTTTCTCTCAGTGCACTCCAATAAACAAGTCTCTAACCAATCACTCACAAATCATTTGCCTGATATTTCCTATGAGACTTCAGTGCAAAACAGCTAAAATAATTTTTAACAATAAAATAGTTTGACTTTACTTACGGCACTCTGAGCTTTGGGAATTTCTGAATATCATTTTCAGACATGTTCTGGAAAGGAAACACATGGGATATGAGACAAAATTGTCCATGGAACACCCAGTGACTGGTCCAAGTCAGTCATACACATATATTCAAAATGTGGCATGAATTCATGTGGTATTTATGTGACTTCAGAAGCCAGGTATATTGAATTCCTTCCTGTCTGCACAGTGAAATTAGGCAAGATTGTGCACAACTGCAAAATTTCAGGGGAGAACTGCAGATTTTAAAACACAGAACCTTTGGCTGGAGTGTTGTTCTAAGAACCTTATCTGTAACAGAGTACATGAAGAATCCCATATTCTAGGGGACACAGAGCTAGAAAACTCCTTGGACTTAAGAGCAGCCTTGGCAGCCTAAAAAATCCTTCCAGAAGGGATGGGAGAGGAAGTTTGTTCCTCCTCAGCCATAACACAGCCCCTGGGCTGAGGTTCCCCTGACTGAGGTGGGCTCTCTGGAAACCTTTGTTTGTCTGGAAACCTTCCCTGATGCTCCTGAAGTCATCCCTTCTCTTCCTCCAGCATGTGCAAGTCCACACTTGGGACAGATTCAGGCATTATGAAGAGTTTGGGTTTTGTTGATTTAGTGGTTTGTTTAGTTAATCACAAGCTTCATGAATTCTCTTTGGAACAGGGATGATAGTCTGGTTCTTTTTGTCTTTTTTACTGGTAGCAGTAATAGGTTTCTAATTAGACATTGGCTCACAAGGCTGTCAGTGTCAAAGGACAGAACAAATCCTATCTGTGTTTTTCCACACTATTTTGCCTCTGGGAGGAGTGAAACACAGGTTAAATGTGCTGCTTTTATGGAAATGTACTGCAGTAGTTCCTGAAGAATCATATTTTTTCTAAAGGCTTTTTAAGCTTCTCTCTGGAGTTCTATTTTGGTGATAAACCTGACAAATATTAGAGGTATAACCTCTTTTACAAGCACCACATTTCTGTTTTAAATAATAGAGAATTTTATTAGAATAAGTTACATGGAACCCCCTTGGTTTTATTCCCACTGCATCTCAATAGGGCTTTCCTTGTGGTAGCCAGAAAGGTGATTCTGAAATTAGGATGTTATTCTGATTAAATTTAGAGCATTTTTACACCAGGTTTATCATGTAGATCTGACAACAGCAACAAACCCAGCAGACACTCAGCCTGAGCAGCTGATCTGTGCAAATGTAATTTGGCCATTTCCAGCTACTCCCAAAATGCAAGAAGTTGTTTCTTAGGAAGATCATTCATAGAGAGAAGCAATTTTTTTTTCCAAATTGCTTTGTACTCTGGAATATTTTACTGGACATCTTTCTCTGTTTAACAAGTGAACCTTTTCCTTTTTTTCAATCATACAATGGCCAAGTAATTCAAAAGCTTTAAAAGAGCCTGAGCAGAGGTGAGCAGCTGCTTGGCTTGCTCAGTAGAAAACATCCTGAAAATCTGCTGGGATGCCTCTGAAGAGCTCCTGCACCCTGAGCTAATTTCAGAAACACTCTGGAAACAATAGAAAATCACAAAAATCCCTTAGAAATCATACAGTTATTGCACTTTCTATTTGCACCTCACAAAATGCCATTGTGCTTCCAGAGGCAGAAGCCCCACTCCAGCCACAGATCCTCAGTGCTTGAGGGTCTCTGAGGAGATCTCCTGGGGGCTGGGAGGATAAATCCCATCTGAATAATGCTGACTGCACCCTCCAGAAGCAGGGAGGGGTCAAATCCTGTTCCTACAACAGGGCCTTGGAAAACTGTATGTTTTGTTAGAATGAAATGTCAAAAAACTGAATATTACAACAAGTAAATGAAAAATGCAAAACTTTAGAAGAGGTATGCAGAGATCTCCCCACTATGACTAATTAAATAGAACAGAATTACTACTTCTGGGGAAATAAAATGGCTAATATTTGAAAATTAAAGTAAAAAGCAATAATGCTAAAAGCTCCTACACATCTTCATGGATGTGTATTTAAGACCTGGAAACAGCTGTTGTGTCAGTGGAAGTTATCAGCTTTTTTTTCTAAAATTAAGCCAAGCCTGGAACAATGTTGATTTAAACCCACTGGCATTTCACTTACTAGTTTTGATGTTCTTAAATGTTATTGCTTTTGTGTATTGCTACAAAAGAAATCTAATTTTATCTATAGAGGAATGAAGCAGTTATTCCAATGAAAGGCCAATCATTCTGAGCAGGGCTGTGTCTTTAGTATGAGAGGATAATAAATAAATGTGGGATTTCTGTAGTTAATATTTGAAAACAAGAACTTTCTACATTCAAGAATTCAAGACAAGATTATTGGTTTAGCACCTCCCAGTCAGTTTAAAAAAATACTAAAAAAATATTCATATTGAACAAGATGCTTGGGCTCCCAGCATTCCATATTGAAAGCAAGCTGTCTGGCTGATTTTAGCAAAAGCATTTACCTCCCATATTTATACCTCAGTAACTACCTGGGAGGTGCCTCTCCATCTGCCAGTGCAAAATAAGGAGGAGTCAGAAACATCACTTGGTTGGAATTTTGCAGGAAGGAATTTTACAGCTCCACTTACCAAAAACCTTTGTCCATTTATGCTGTGCTTCCTCACGACTTTCTCACAGTCCTTGTACTTTAGCTGCTGATGAGAAGATGATTATTGCACCCTTAATTATAAGAATCAATTAAGACACTTAAACATATGTCTGGCTTTGAGTAGATGGTTCCAAGATACTTTTTTGTATGCTATGGCCTGCCTAAATGGCTCATTTTGTCCCAAAACCATGGATTTTTATGACAGGCATCCCTCAGTGAACTTAAAGGTTTTCATCCATTTAGGGACACATTGTTCCTCATATTTACAAACCACCTCATTTGCCTGGCCCAAAGAAATACCTGAAAAAATGGATTATTGTGGTACTGACTGGGATGAGCAGCTGCAGAAGTAGAGCACAAACCCTGTTATCCAGGAATAATAAAGCTGACTGATCCCAGTCACAGAATTCATTGTTGTGATGAAAAAGCTTTCACTTCTGCTTGGAAATCTCACTTGTTAATTCTGGAAATTGTCTACAATATTTGTAAAGCTTTCCCACAGTATTATGATTTCCAGTAGCCTTTAGGACAAGGACATGAGCTATTTAGAAGCTGCTCATGTACAGGTTGACCACAAAGCAAGAACATGACTTTTAAACATTTCCAACAGTTGTCCTAAGTTTGGTTTTGGGGGGTTTTTTGAGGGGGTATTTTGGTTGTTGTTTTCTGTTGTTGTTGTTGTTTTTTGGAGTTTTTTATTTGGGGTTTTTTTGTTGTTTTGGTTTTGGTTTTGGGTGGTTTTTTTTTAATTAAAACAGTAATAGCATAATGTAAGAACACAATTATATTTTTGATCTGTTTCAAGTTGGTCAGGTCCATATCAGAAGGAGCCCAAAGAGCAGGCAGACAAAGTGACTTTTGGAGGCTTCGAGACAAAAGAATGACTTTTATTCTGTCTGAAACTTCTGTCAGTGGAAGTTCTGCAGACACATGACCCTGTGCTGCTGGGATAGCTCCCCAAAAGCAGAGAAATTGCAGAGTTTTATGTCCTTTGTAGT
The DNA here is from genome assembly GCF_023055355.1 of Agelaius tricolor. Taxonomy (NCBI): domain Eukaryota; kingdom Metazoa; phylum Chordata; class Aves; order Passeriformes; family Icteridae; genus Agelaius; species Agelaius tricolor. The sequence goes on along the minus strand of NW_027269278.1, from coordinate 4,004,664 downwards.
CCTATCCCATTTTTCATTTTAAGGTGTAACATTGTAACTTGCTGTACGGACCCTGGAAACAACCCAACAGCAAAGAGGATAATTTTAGGAGCCTCCTTCAGTTATTCACATGAAGAAACAGACCTAACTCTGGTAAATATTTCAGGATACAGATTAAAACTTTTGTGCAGGCTGAGGACTTAAACCTGTAAATAATTTCTTTCCTACAGTGAATGCTATTGTGATTTTACCAGCACAAGTCTGTATGCAGAGGGAAGCAACACATCACTGTGATCGACAACTAATCTCAGTCCTGAAATAATTGATAAAAAAATGCAGTTTAGCTACTAAAAATTAACCTTGGGCTATCCCAAATATGAACATCTTTGCTTTTTCTAAACAAAAAAAAAAAAAAATCAGAAATTATTTGAAAATTTGGGTCATTCATTCTCTGAGTTTATCTCAGAGATAATATCTCTGAGTTTGTATATATCTCTGAGTATATAATATTCTCTGAGTTCATCTCAGGGATAAGATCTGGTCACTCGTGACAGGTGCCCAGAGCTGGCTAACTTGGGCTGACATTCTTATCTTACCCAGATTTTTTAGATTACTTAAACAACTTTTGCCCTGATTTAGCTCCCCAGGAGTGGAATGCCATTATCTCCATTCTGGAGAGTGTCTTGATCACTAGAAGGGAGGCACTACAGATAAATGTGCATTCAGTTATGGTAGAACTTACAGTTTTATGACTGTTCAGAATATTATTATCAGATCTTTCAGAAAGCTGTTTTTTCCTTCCTAATTTCTTGGAAATGATGGTCCAACTTCCCTCTGCACCACTGTTGTAATGTTTTTCGTACTTGTATGAAGTTACCTGTTGATAATGATCTCATCTGTTCCATCTCCAGTTTTTGGTTTCACTTTCCTGTGCCACTAACTCCCACACCCTAAAATTAGGGGCTTGTAAGTAGTTGGCAGTTTCAGTTCTCTGGAGATTTGCTAGACCCAGATTCTATGTTTGATCTGCTCATCTTTATTAAGTAGTTCTGCATTCTACTATCAAACTTGCTTCAACTACCCAGATTAGACTCTCACAGAGTTATAGGAAAAAAAATAAACTTCACATTATTTCAAAATTAAGGCCGAGGTGTGCCAAGTTTTACAAATCTAGCCATGGATGTGATTAACAAAGACATTCAGAGGCTCATTTGTTACACCCAGCAATTTGGGAAAAAATATCACTTCTGAAAATCATTGAAGATGAAACAGAAAACTGGTAATCTTCACACCTTAGTGCCTTCCACAGCTGTTCAAGTGTGTTACACCAACAAGCATTGTAGCAACCTGTTTATTTTCTCTAACTAAACCACGAGTTTCCCTTATAGCAAATTTAAAAACCCCTTCCAAATTTAAAAATCCCATTCATTTTCTCATTTTCGCTGACCACTTGAGCTCAGCTCCTCCTTTGACAGCGGTTTTGCTTTTAGTTCTGCAGCGAGCTTTGCTATTATAAAACACCTGAATTTAGCCCAACCAATGTTCCAGCAGTTTGCTCCTCCATCAGATGAAGACAAAACAGAGCCAAACTCACCGTCCTGAAATATTCTGCTAAGTCATCTGGGTCCCAGGTGAGCACGTCGGAGCGGTAGGGGAGGTTCCGCAGGTCCATGCTTGGTTTTCTCCCCAGAGCACTCAGGAGCGTTCACAGCCCTGCTGCCAATGCCACAGCCATGGATTCCCTCTCTGTGGCCACTCCAAGGAATTCTTTGCCCAACCTCCAGCTGGTTCTGTCAAGGAACTGTTCTGGTCAATTGAAGTTATGCTGGGAGTTGGTTCCAGAGAGACACAGCTTCCTCTGGTACAAAATGGTCTCTTCTCTGAGAGGTTTCAGCTAGTCAGCCTCACCACTTCCTTTCTCTGAGTATAAATAAGTAAACAAGGAAGCACAGCAGAGGCTTGAAAATGCTCTGCCTGCTACATAGAAGTAAACGCCTCTGGACCCTAATTGCTTTTAATTGCATGCATAGATATTTATGTATTTAATTATATTATACATGCATTAAAATATTGTCATGTTATCTGTATAGGTGTGGGTTACTCTTCTGGTAAGCCCCCCCACAAAGAAGAAAATGTTCACTTAAGAGAAACTCCTTTAATTTACCTCAGTACCTGAAATATCCTTCTTTGCACAATTAAAGGTTATTGTCAGAGCTGTACATAATGAGGAACTAATGAATTAACGATGGAATTACAGTCAGCATGCCTTCAAATAAAAAAATCACTCCATGAAACTACAAAAACCGTATAAGTTTAGATGAAAAATTATTATCTTGCCATTGTATCAATAGTTCATTCTTTGGCTACTTCTTGTGAGGCTTTTTGTATCTGAAAATGAATCCACAAAACCATATTATTACCACAGGAACATGACAGACTTTCATGTGTCCTGCACAGCCAATTCAGGCACCCTCCTATCAGCAGGTGCCTTTGCTGAGATTACATTGTTTTTTAACAGACACACTTTTTTTGTCCATTCTCCCTTTTCTTCTTGTGGAGCCTCTTCCAAAGCTGTGCTGCTGTGAATCCTTGGGCTCACTCCTCCATTAGACTGCACTAAAGTTGGCAATTCCTGAGCTTCCTGGGCTGGTAAGAATAGGGGCACAGTTCTGAAGCGCTGGGAAGGAAATTTCCTCTTCTTTTTATGGAGAAATGAAATGCATCCCTCTTGTCCCCAGCCACTGAGGGCCTCCTAACCTCGTGTCTGCAATCTGCAGGTGTTGCACACCAGTGCATGTATTTGAGATCAAACCTACAAGTTTGCACAGTAAGAGCTTTCCTTTTGAAATTCAGAGTCTGATTTAGAGTAGCTTTGTTTTTTTTGGAGAAATTCTGGTAAATGATGGCAGCATGGTATTTAAAACTCCCTGAAATTAAACTGCTGTCAGAGGTGTTCTAAGCAGAATATCAAATACATGCTACAACTGTGTTTTCTGGGTTCTTACTTGAAATTACCTGTGGGAATCATCTGAGGCATGTCCTGACAATATCACAGAAATAGGTCTGGGGATGAAATAGGACTGAATGAACTGGTGCCAAAGAAAGGAAAAGTTGCTTTGCTGGTGCATTGTGACCAGTGGTAAAGGGGAGGTTACAGATCTCCACCTCAGACATCCCATCACAGCCCCTGATTTCACAGGGAAACAAGCAGGGAGACAGGAAGAAGCCTGTGTTCCATTTCTAATTGTTTATTCTAAGATATGTTTCATTACCTTCTAATCTGGTTTCTATCCCAAAGCCAGTGTAGCAGATCTAATTGCAATTGTGTTCCTCCTTATTTGTACTAATGTGAAACTAATTAGTCTGGTCAAAATTTATGCTGGTGGTGTAATAGGAGAATGTCACCATCATTTATTCTGATGCTGAGAAAGAAGGAATTCAGTTACCTCTGAAATGGATCTCCCAGGCTCAGAGCAGCTAACACAGAAATTCTAACACATGCATCTATAATTATTTGCTTGCATCCTGTCAGTGGCACTGAGTACATCACAGCTATGTGCAGATTTCATGCATTTCTTGCAAAACCCAGCTGCACACGAACTTGAGCTCTGTCTTTCTTTAAAACTTCTTTTGTAACATCATAAGCACACCAGATGTGGTGCCCCAGTAAGGCTTGCTGAGGAAACACCACTTTGTATTTTCTATATTTGAATTTTCAGATGTACTACAGCAGTTGGCAATCTCATGAGATGGATTTTAAGCTCTTAGATTTTTAAAAGCTAAGGAACACTGACTTTACAGCTATTATCAGGTGCATATCTTTTTTATTGAGACTTTTTTCCCTCTTTTTAAAGAACAAGGTGTTTCACAGGTATTTTATAGCCTGCAGTGACACAACCTTCACACAAAAAAGTGTCTCCTCAGTAACAGCTGCCAATGGTAAGTTCTTTCTGATGCAGTGATGGTGTGGTGATTGATGTTTGAAAATGTGAGACTCAAACCATCCTAGGCAACAGAGGGGGGAAATTCACACTGCCAACATTCTGCTGCCTTCAAAGAGCAGCAACATTTTCCATTTTCTCTCACCTCTCTCTGGTGGTTGTCTGTCCCTGTTTTAAGTGGAGTCAAGGGCTTTGAACCACTTTCAGAAGGGTTTATTTTTCTAGAGTAACTCAGGTTAGGTGTCCATATCCTTTTAGAGCCAAACAAAAAAAAATTTCAAACCTTGGAAGAATTTTGTCTTCATGTTCATCTCACTCCCAAAGCAAAGTGGATCTTTATGAAGTGGTTTTCTTTTGTCCTGCCCAAATTTGTTTTTATGAGACTGGGGTCTCAAAAAAATTTGTTTTTATGAGACTGGGGGCTCATCAAAATTTGTTTTTATGAGACTGGGGTAGATTCTTCCTTTTACCCTGGAAATGTTTACCCTAGACAGCCTAGAGATGCCCTTTTAACATGACATGCCCAATTCCAGGCTGCATGACCTACCTGTAACTGTGAGAGCCTGCAATGTCAGCATTCATTTGGTGCTTTGCTGAGGCCAGACCAAAGGGAAGGAGAGGTTTTGGATGTGTGGTGGACAAACCTCTGATCATAAGAACAGCCCTGGGGCTGAGGGGGTTCAGATATTTTCTGAAATTTCAGATATTTTCATCACCCACCTCGGGAGGATGAGCACAACAAACTGCCCTTTGCTTAGCTCTGGGTTCAGAGCAGATAAGGGAGATAAGAGAAGCAGACCCTGTGAGGTGGGATAATGCTTTTTACCACCTCAGTGTCCTCCCTTACACACCTGGCTCAGGTGTGAGTTAAACTTCCCCTGGGGAAAGTATCAGGATATTCACATTCACACTGAGGCCAATTTGAAAAAGCAATTTGTAGGAATGGAACTTTGAGGCTTCCTCCCCAGCCTGGTGACTGCCAGGGCAAGAGATGGACCCTGAATATGAGACTTTAATGGGAACAGCAGCTGAGGTAAATGCTAACCAACCTACCTGCCTCTGCAAGGTATGGCTTGAATAAAACTCTGTCTGAGACACTGGCTTCAAATCCAAGTTCATATAAAGCAAACAAAAAAAAAAAAAAAAAAAGTGTTCTCTATAGGAACTCAATCCTCAGCAAAGATTTTCCTGGAGGAAAAAAAATATGTAAAAATATGTATACTTGAAGAAGCATCTTTTCCCTTGCCAGTGAATTGTGTTCCTCTCAGCAGGTGTCAAGATGGAGTTTAGGCAATTCCAAAAGGCCTGAAATCCTAAAATACAACCACTGTGGTGTGCAGCTGGACTCTATTCAGAAATCAAAGAGAATCAAATATCTACTAAAGTCCTATAAAAATTAGGCAAATGCTTAGATATATTCTAGCAAGAGCAGTTTGCTCAGGAACATGTTTTACTCCACTCTGTTGGGTCATAAGTGACATAATGTGTCTGGTTTGTCCAGAAATGTGGTGAACAAATGCAGAGAACACTTAGGAGACCTCAACAGAACTGTCTGCTCAGGAAAGACTGAAAAAAATGCTTGCTAAGCTTGAGAAAGGGAAGTTGGAGATGAGGGAAGGAAAAAAAAGGAGATAAACTTTGTGACAGCTAGCAGTCAGCTGTTCTCATGAGCTGGGAAGGGCTCTGCTAGCCAGAAAAGCTGCTGCAAGATTCAGAAGGAGGAATTGGGGACTGAAGAACTCTCCTGCAGTACTTGGGCTGCTCAGTGAGGCTCAGTTCACAGGGTCAGCTGTCCTGTGACACAGAGGGGGCCAAAAGGACACCTGGAAATGTTCTGGTTTGGACATGACCCTCCTGAGCTAACAGTGCCTTCAGGTCCAGGGCTCTGCCATGAGCACACTGAGCTCACCAGTTTGATGGAGACATTGGAGCCTAAGGTAAAGATGCAGCATGTTAAAAACACACCCTTTTGTTACCATGATATTTTATGAAAAACCCCTTCACCAGGATTTCTTCTCCTGGGAAGAACAGAAGCCTCAGCTTCTCCATGTTTTGCTCCTCTGGAATGTGATCTGGAGAATTGTTCACCCAGCATGTGAGTTGTTTTTAATTAATGCCCAATCCCAGTCCAGCTGTGTCAGATTCTCTGAGACAGCTAAAGATATGATGATGATTTTAATCAAATGAACTATTGACACCCTTAAGCAGCTCTGACACTGTTTCTAAGTGATCTCCTTTTATTCAGTCAGGCAGTTGTTTTCTAACCTAAGCAAAGCTACTTTGTAGCTTCATTCTATAGAAACTTGCAGAGTTTATACTGTAAACTGGTTGCCAACGTGGGATTTTGGTCATTGTTGCAGTTGCAATGTTCCTGTCCATACACAAACTCAGGACTGGATTCTGATCCAACAGATTTCCAATTCTCTAAGTATTTCAATAGCTTGCTGACCTGTAAGCAAAGCACTTGTGATTTTGCAATGCTGCGAAAAATAAAAAAAGTTTCTACAGCTTTTCCACTAACATATATTCATTTCAGACCTTCTCAGGAAAAGATTTTGTCAGTCCTGAAAGTTTTCAAGAGTAAATTTCACAGACCAGAAAATACACAGGTGACTCTGAGAAAAAAAGCTGCTGCTAGCCAACATCATCTTAGGTATAGTTTTGGTTTTAATGTTAGTTTTGTTTTCAATCTTTATGTTCCTCTCTATGACTGGCTTAGAGTTTCCAAGGAGCTGAACTGTTGAACATCCCATGCTGTTCAACTTTTCATTGTTATGTTCAAAATAACATGAATAAGAGGCTTTTTTTTTTCTATAAAGAAGCATTTTGCATATATTTTAAACTGTACACATGTATTGTACTATAAGTGGGTGTAAGCCAATTATTTTTATCCCCTGGCTCATGATGAAGGAGGGCCAGCACAGGCCAGAAGTCCTTGTGCATTGGAGCAGTCCTGATCTGTCAGTTCTCTCCTCTGAGATGTGGATTAAAGTGGCAGCAGAGTAGGATCTCACCCTGATCAGAGAATACACCTTCCCATCCACATATTGAATACCTGCAACCACTGTTTTCCAGACAAATGGCAGAGGGTTCAAATGGATAAAAATATATTAATGTTTTTCTCTTTCATCTCCATCCAACGAAGAAAATTTGAGATTGTGTAGGAGAGAAGATTCAGTCTCATTTTGCCATCTAGTGGCAACACCTTGGCTTGCTGAGATGCATCCCGGAAAAGCGAGCTGACATTAGCTAGAGGTGGGAATGAGTTCCTAATTCTTTGAAAAAATCAGTCATTTTTCTACTCCAAATACTAAGAAGCCTAGTTACATTTTATAGCAGCACTGCACAAATAGCCACGTTGCTAAAGTGAGTTTCCATTTGCAGGTACGTGGGTGAGCAGAGCCTATTTCAGCAGCCCACTGTGTTTAATCGTTTTATGAACCTGGATCACTAGGAATTTTTTTTTCCTTGTGGATATGATTCATTAACTTCCCTTTCTACTTGCTCTTGGATTTTTATCAAGACAGTGGTATAGCCAAGCAGTTTATCTTTAGAAATATAAAGGACAGCTCAAGGCAGACTGGCTGGAAAAGCCACTTCTTCCTTCTTAAGGAGGAAACCCAAAAACTTTTAAACTTTTTAAAAATCATTACAATTTTGTATTCAATTTATAGGTTTTTTATATGATTTTTTGGGCATGTCTGTATTTCAAGGTTTATAAGTAAGTAATATTATAAGTATTTTTTTATAAGTAATTACTTATAAGTAATTTTTTTTTTCCTTTTTCCACAGTTTTGTGAGACACTGGTCATTATCTGGACCTGCAAGATCCTATGGTGCTGCTTTGGGGCCTTATGGAATAAGTGAGTATAGCCTGGCAAGTGGCAATGCTCTGGAGGGTTGGAATTGTTCTTTGGGGTCTGGAACAGTGGGGCTGCATCCCTGTGCCAGAAATGCTGAGCTGCCACAGCAGGAGTAACCAGAGTTCTGGTTAATGGACCCACAGGGGAGCATTAGAGGTGAAATGACACTGAATGAGTGGTGTTTGTAGATAAAAATATGCAGGGTCTATCTTAGATCTGTTTAGAAGCAGTGGAAAGCAGAGATGTGGCCACTGAGGTTGTTATCTATAGTAATGCAACTATATAAAAGCACAGGAATAGCAGATAAGAAAATGTGTAAGAAAGAAAGTGGAGGGAAGGATAAGAGAGGAAAGATCTCATCACCTGTGGATCCAATAACTAGACTTGATTGAAGAGACTTGATTGTTGCAATTTTGGTGTCTGGTGGTCTGAGTGATGCTCACAATCCTGATCCATCAGGGTGGGGGAAAGCCAAGGAACACCGGGGTCAGTGGGTAAATGCACATTTAGGTTTAGATGGAACATACGGGTACCTCCCCTGGGGAGGGGAATTTTACACTGTCTGAAGAGTCTTTGGTGGTTTATAACCCCTTTTAAGGCATGAGCCTGCCTCTCACTTCAGCAAAGTTAAGCCAGTTATGCCCCTCGGAAAGGATAAAAGCCTTCAGCCCCAAGGGGTGAATGTTCCTCACCCTTCCTTGCGGGCAGGGGCGGACATTGGCACGAAAACAAACGCCACGGTCTGTCTGGCCTTCTCCCTAACCTGGCTCAAAGCCCAGAGCCTCCGGGGGTGGGTGTGCACCTCCTCTGGCTCATGCAGGTCAGGTTTCACCACCACGGCCCCAGAAAGTCTGGTCCTCACCCCGGGCCGGCAGAGCAGAGCACGGGGTGCCTCCACAACAGAACCAAGAACGAAGAACCGCTCAGAATCTGACACAGGTGCACTTCATAACGCAGTGGAGATTTGGGCCAATGAACTCTCTCCTTGGCATCAGACATTGTTTGAAGGATTTCTTTCAGTAGATGTTTCTGATCCCCCCAAAATTTGCCTTTGTTAGGAGGCATTGGAACAAGCAGCATGAAGCCTTCCAGCTCTGCAAGTACGAATGGGTTCAAACCCGGACGTTGTTATCTGAGGTCTAATTACACTGATGATTGGACTAGGTGGTCTTGAATGCCTCTTCCAACCTTGACTCTTCTGTTATAAGAGTTTGGTGGTGCTGCCGTACCTCTTACAGCAACTCCTTGCGTACAGGTGGACAAGTGTAGGACAGAGAAGCAAAGCAGGGCAAGGCAGAGCAAGGCCAGACCCCCGCGGGTGCTGCCGGGGGTCCATCCGGGGAGGGGCGGTGCGGTGCGGGGGGCGGTGCTGCCTCCCTTCCTCCCCCGGCCCGACCGCAGGAGCGGCCAGAACGGCGGGAAAGGCGCGGGCAGGAGCGGCTGGATGGACGAGAAGGTGAGCGCTGTCGGGGCTGCGGGGAGCGGCCCTGAGGGCACGGCTCAGCTCGGCGGGGATCTGAGCCCTGGGCCCCGGCTGGGAGCTGGTCCCGGCCCCGCGGGGATCTGAGCCCCCGGGCCCCGGCTGGGAGCTGGTCCGGGCCCCGGCTGGGAGCGCAGGCAGGGCCGGTCCCGACCCCGGCCTCAGCCCCGCGCGGAGCCGCCGCGCCCGGGGTCGGCCCCGTTAGCACCGGGGGGTGCGAGCAGAGCCGGTCCTGCCTCTCCACACAGCCCAGGCGCCCTCGGGCCGCTTCCCTGAGCTGGGATCCACAGCGGGGCCGGACCACGAGGCTCCGAGGAGGGAATGCGGCTGGGTTTTATCCCGCTCTGAGCACGTGTTCCCCCTGTGAGGATTCCCACCCTCGTCCGAAGTTGGTTTTTAGTCTTCATAAAAAATGAAATCCCTTGGAGGTGGAGAGCTGCCATCACCTCGTGGCATTCACGTTAGGTAGTGATCTTTTATCGCTTTTTATCGCTATTTATCACTACTTGCTGGTGATCTTTTATCTCCATCCTTTCCCGTAGAGGTGTCCGATAAGGGCCATTGACCAGTTCCTAATGCTGATAAAGAAGGTCGAAACGGATGTTTCAATTAGTATAAATCACTTGTTACTGAGTTTATTTTGTTTGCTAGGACATCCATGGTACTTAGTGCTCTGTCCCCAGGACAGCTCCTACCCCGATGGGTTTGGAGGATCGGGATCCGGCCATTCCCCCCCTGCCGACCCCCTGCACAGGGACAGACAGAAATGGGTTTAATTGCAGAGAGATTACCCTGCACTGATAATTCTACTGCTCTGAGGACCGTGAAGGATTAAATATCACTTGTTTTGGCTGGTGTATTTGACGGCATAGCGTCCAATTTTAGAAATTTGTGGAGATAAGATTTCCCAGGAGCCTGGGAGATGGTGGAATGCATTATGAGGTTTAAATTCGTTTTTGTTGTGCCAGTGTGCATTACCCGCTTACAGCTGTGGATACATTATATCTCCACCAAAACTTCCCTTTCATAGTTTGTGTCAGTATTGGAAGCCGAGTAAATAAATTTCCCCCTTTTTGGTTGAAACTTGTGCTTCACATATTATGGTTATATTTTCCTCTGCCAAATTCGTGTTAATAGGCTGAGCTCCTAAATTCGTACAATTAACAATACTAATTGTACAAATTTAGGAGAATAATTAGCACGGCTAATTATTCATTAGCAATAGTCATCGAAATGCATTCAGGCTTAAGCATGATTACAGCCATTAGCACAGTGACCATTACAGATGCAGAAAGTGAAGTTTTCTATCCGGTGGGTCAGGTTTGGTGATTTATGTGCTCAGTCTGGTTCATTCTGGTGCTGATTCCTTCTGTGAGGAGAATAAGAACTCCTTCAGTGGAAAACTTGATTTTCAGTGGAGACATGCTGGCATCATTTCCAGTCTCATTGTCTGAAAAAGTGAAAGAATACAAGTCTCGTCGGGGTTTTCCTGGATAGGTTATTATCCCGTTAAAAACAGGGAAAAGCCACGGTGCACTAATGCTGTTTTGCACTTTTTGGAGACACTGCTATCCATAGATTCCCAAGTGAGTGTGCCCCGAGGCTTAGTTAGTCTCAGGCATTGTTCTGTGCTACTTTTACCGTGACACTTTGTCCTGATTGTAAAGCTGTCAGACGATCCCCTTGAATGGAAGCTGGAGCACCTCATTCAGGGTTTGCATAAAATGCACACCGAGACCACAGCGATTATTTACCCTGAGTATGTCCCTCAGCCTTGTCTGGCTTCGGGCTCTTTTTCAATGGGCCATCAGCCCATTCTGTGCCTCCATTTGACTGGGGTAAGATGGGCTAAGGAAAACCCATTGAATTCTGCCTTTTTGGCCCATTGTACCTACTTACATGGAAAGTGTGAGCTTGTTTCACTGCTCAGACTAGAGATAAAAGCCCCTTTTCCCATTCAGAAGATCTCTGTTCTGTCTCCTGGAAGTCCCCGTGCAGTCCAGCTAAGCAGTGAAGATGTTCAGGAACACATAATCACAGAATGATTCTATGCAGGTGCTTTTATTGAAGAGCTCTGGCTGTCAGGGGCACAGATCCAAATCTGACTCTGATATGGGTTCGGGATGAACACGTTTTTATACCTTTATTGTCATATAACTATATATTAATTATTAAACTTATATTGTTCTATTGAATACATTGATTTCATCCAAGCATGGATTTTGTAATTTCCATCAAACCCCCCAAACATCATTTCTCATGATTCTTGTTATGATTAAACAATAATTATATCCAATTACCTAACAATCATATAATTTATCATAGTCATTAAATGCTTATACAGGTGCAGCCTGACATTTTCCCAGGGCCTACCAGGCCTATCCTTCCTTTCTAACTCCCTTGAATATTCCAGGATTTTAGAAACATTTTATCCCTATACTATCAAAAGTACCCTTGGTCAGGGCCAGTTTGAAGCAAGTTACATTTAGGTGCCATGCTGGTAAAAACTCCATCCTGCTGTGACAGGATCGTGGGGTGTACTGCTCCTGTTGGAAATTATACAGATTTTACATTTCTTGCTAACTTTAGTCAGGGTTTCTTTCACCTTTGCCCCGGGGGAGGACAATTGCAATTTTTGGAATTCTTGAAAATAACACTTGATTATCTAATTCTTTCCATCTCTGTTTTCTCGATGGACAAGCTGTAGATCCTAGTTCTTGGGAATGGTCAATTAGTCTGACATTGCACGTAGAATTCTTGGTATCACCACGAAAATTACTCCATCCCACATCTCACCCATATTACAGAGTTTTGGGATGGAGTGAATTTCGTGGTGATACCAGAAATGCATGCAATTAGTATTCCACAGGTGGGGATTTCCTCATGTTCTAAAATCTCAGTAGCACTCCTGGACAATCGTTCATTAAAGGCTGTGTCTTTTCTAATTTCATCTCGTTTTGTAACAAGGCCAAGGATTTGGCCAGTCTTCAGGAGATGCAGTTAATTTTCCAATCTGTGCAGTGTCAGGAGCACTTGGAGCCTACATAAGCATTAGCTAAAGTTTTTCCTCCAACTTTTGTTTTCCTTTTTGTCCTCCTGTAACTGTCTCTGCAGCTGTTCTATTTTCAAGGACAATTATAATAATTCAGCTGCTTTCCAGTCAGTTCTTGTTTCTCTTTAATATTATCTCTTCTGTGCTGGCAGGCAACCTTCCACTAGCCCAGGTTTCTTCAAGCCCCATCCAACCTGGCCTTGAACACTTCCAGGGATGGGGCAGCCACAGCTTCTCTGGGCAACCTCTGCCTGTGCCTCCCACCTTCACAGGGATGATTTTCTTCCCTGTATTCAATGTAACCCAGTGTCTTTCCCTTTAAAGCTGTCATGATGTATGGGTCACCTTGACTCTGGTCTCCAGCTCCCTCTTGCAGCACCAGGCAGCTGCTGCCTGTGTTTTGGCTTTGCAAGCCCTTGCAGAGCTGTAGGAAACTGTTGTTTGGGCTCTAACAGAGTTGCTGGACTTTGTGTCAGGTGGAGCAGGCTTGGACAGTCCTTGGGATGGGAGCACTGGGAGGCTCCTCAGGTTCCCTGAGAGCAGGGGTTTCGTTTGCCCCTCCGTGTGCTGGCCAGCAATGGATCCTGTGGTTCCCTCGTGGGGTTGGGATGCTCCCAGCTGGGAGGCTGAAAGCTCTCTGCACAAATCACCACCACCATCTCCTCCTTCAGACATGGACCAATGGAATCAACGAGGCCAGCAAGATGGCCCTGCTCGCCTGGGAGAAGGAGACAGGAATTGAGCTGGTGCAAATCAACGGGCAGAGGCGCTACGGGGGACCCCCCCCAGGTACGGCAGAGTGGGGCCCAGAGGGGACTCACCCTTGTTAAAAATAGGGTAGAAACTGCTGTAAAATAGTTGATAATTGTTAAGCATGTGCCATAGTTTGGTTATGGTAAAGGGCTTAAAAGGGTGGTTATATGAAATTAGACTGAAGTAAAGTGCACCTCTCCCCAAGTGACACCAGCCAGCCTGGACAGAACTGTAATGGGCCAATCAAGTGCCTTAAACCTTCATGCAAATGAAGGATCCCAACAGAAACTAATCCAAAGGGATAAAAAACAGGATAAAAAGGGGCATCTGACCCAGGGAAGGTGGGTGGCCTCAGTGGGAAGGAGGGTGCCGCTGTACCTGTGTCACAGACACATTTTATGAAAAATCCTTTCCTTGGGATTTTTTCTCCTGAGAAGCTGAGAGGCCCCAGGAACAAAATGTAACCAATGGTTATCTGCTGCTGTGGAATGCAACAGGTGCATCTGGGATTGGGCTCATGTGGTTGTTTCTAATTAATGGCCAATCACAGTCAGCTGGCTCAGACTCTCTGTCCGAGCCACAAGCTTTTGTTATCATTCTTCTATTCTTAGCTTGCCTTCTGATGCAATCCTTTCTTCTATTCTTTTAGTATAGTTTTAATCTAATATATATCATAAAATAATAAATCAAGCCTTCTGAAACATGGAGTCAGATCCTCATCTCTTCCCTCATCCTCAGACCCCTGTGAACATTGTCACATACCTGGAACTTTAGGACATCACTGGTGCTGCAGCATCCTCGAGGGAACGCTCCCCCTTTCATTTTTATTACAACAAATGCTGAAACCACCTTTAGTACCGGGAGTCAGGTCCCGTTTTTACAGCCGTGTCCCCGTGTCCCCGCAGGCTGGGTGGGCGGCCCGCCGCCGGCCGGCACCGAGGTGTACATCGCCAGGCTGCCGCAGGACATCTACGAGGACACGCTGATCCCGCTGTTCGGGAGCGTGGGCCGGCTCTACGAGTTCCGCCTGATGATGACCTTCAGCGGGCTGAACCGCGGCTTCGCCTACGCGCGCTACGCGTCCCGGCAGGACGCGCGCAGCGCCATCGCCGCCTTCCACCGCTTCCAGCTGCGCCGCGGCCGCGCCATCGTCGTCTGCTGGAGCACGCAGAAGCGCGAGCTGCTCGTCAGCGGCCTGGGCGCCTGGGTGAGCCAGCAGGAGCTGGAGGCCACGCTGCAGAGGGTCACCGAGGGGATCTGTAGTGTCACCCTGCACGCCAGCCCCTCCCAGACACAGGCCACGCTCGCTGTGCTGAAGTACAGGTCGCACGAGGCTGCTGCCCTGGCCAAGAAAGCTCTGATGGAAGGTGAGTGGTGTTGAGGGATGCTGCTTGGGCTGGGCTTCCTGCCTCCAGACTTGGCTGCAAGGTGACTTCAGCCTTGAGACACCCTTTGCTCTCTCCCTGTGTCCTGTGGGATGCCAGCTGCCCATGGTGCAGTTGTTTTCCAGAAGTCCTACTGGTGGTGGGGTGAAGGGGCTGCTCAGAGCAGGGGCATCACCAGTTCAGGGCACCCAGAACATAACCAAGTCATTAAACCTTTCCAGTGGACCTGCCCAACACCTCAGTGTCCCTTAAACACTCCTGATGGAGCTGCTCAATCCCTCTGAGCCCTGTCCCATGACTGCAATGCCCTGATGGGACACACTTCCCAAACATCCAACCAGGACCTCCAAAGTCTTGGTTTGTACCCATTCCTGCCCCAGCTGAGGAGCATTTGGCTTTGATACCTGTTCACCTTGGCCCTAAAATCATGCTGCCCCTAAAATCCTGGAGAGGGATGGGATGGGATGGTGCTGGAGGGTAGGTGAGCATCTCCTGTCTCCTAGGGAACCTGAGGCTCGGGGAAGCAAAGATGAGGGTGGACTGGCTGGATCCCCAACTGAAGCAGAAGCTGCAGCTGTGTGAGGAGGAGCCACCATCCACCTGGGTGCAGGGAGGTGAGAGCCCAGCCGTGCCCCTGCCTCTGTCACTGCAGAACGTGCTGGACTGCCTGAACACACTGTGCTGGAAGCATCACCTGAGGACACCCCTGATCATGACCAAGTGTGTCCAGATGAACCCCAACGGGTGGCAGCGGTTCTGGTACCAGGTGGCCATCCCGGGGTCCCACGTGCCCATCAGTGGCTTCACGTGGATCTCACTAGACAGGCAGGGCCAGAGCGAGCACGAGAAGGCCAAGGTGGTGGCAGCCCTGCACGTTCTGCGAGTGTTGGCTGAGTCCTTGGTGAGTCCTTGCACAGCCAGCTCCTTGCCATTCCCAAAGGGTCCTCTGGGAGGGTGGGGCTGTGGCATTTCTGGGAGGGAGCCGGGCTGGCTGGCACGGCTGAACGCTGTCAGCTCTGAGCTGAGGATTTCTGATTGGAAGCACAGCATGCAAGAGGAGGGGGGTTGAGGCTGAGGGCAGAGCCTGACCCTTCTCTCTCCCCTGCAGGGTGCCAGCTGAAGTAGCAGCTGCTCTGCCACAGCCACGACTGAGCCCCAGCCCTGCTGGGCTCCCGGCCCTGTTCCAGCTTTCCTTGGAGTTGTTTGCATCAGTTTTGAGAGCTGGCTCTGGAGGATAAGGGCTGCTGTCCTGTTCCACAGCAGCCACCCTGTCCTCGGGCAGCCCTCGAGTTGGTTCTAGTTTTGGGTTGTTGGTTTTCCTGTTGCCCAGTTTGGTTCTGTTAAGCTGGTTGGTGTGGTGTTGGAGAGCAGATCCTGGAGAAGCAGCAGCAGCTCTTGGAGGGGCTGTGCCAGCACTGGGTGCCAGTGTGATGGAGGGAATTCCTCCACTGGCATTCCTGGCTCCTGAGGAGCAGCCTCAGGGGAGGACAAGGCCACACAGAGAGTGTCCCAGGGGTCACAGCTGTCCTGTTGGCTGGTGGAGCTGCTGTGTGGGGAGAGGAGTGCCTGAAACCTGTTTGCATAGTGAGGAAGCAGCTGTGGAGTTGGCAGCTGTCCATGAATGATTCCTCAGCAGTGGCACGTCTGGCCATGTGTTGTTCTTTTGGGATTAAAGAGTTCTGGAGAGCACCAGCTGGGTCATGTCATCTTTTCCTCTGCATCCTCAGTTCCCTGCCTGTCCAGTGCATCTCAGCGCTCTCCCCACACACCAGGAAAGGCAGGGGAAGGGACAGGGTGGGATCTGGAGCCTTCAGAGCCTGGTGGGTCCATTGTGTGGGAAGCAGCATTCCCTAACACCTTGATCTTTGGTGTCTTCTACTCACTGGGCTCTTTCTCAGCAGCTTTTGATACCCCTCAGGCTCCTCCAAGTGCCTCCTGATGTCCTCCCATGTCTTTTGGTGGTTCTCTGGGATATCTGGAAGCACCTTGTGGGGGTTTTTCCTTTTGTTTTTCTCTGTCTTAGGGAATTTTCCCGTTTTTGTTGCTAAGGAGCAATAACCATTCCAAGGGAGGGTCCTGCCTTCCTTAGCAGACACCTGTCTTAAAAACCAGGACACCCCTTTATGCTCTCCAGAGCACACGTTCGGGTGTCTCAGTTTTGTTGATTGCCCACCTCCAGCCCCAGGAGTGAAGCCCTGGGCCAGCAGTGCCTGGGGCTGCAGCTGGTGCTCCAAGGGCTCCCAGGCAGTGCTGGGAATCCAGTGGGGGATGTGAGCCACAGCCAGGAGTAGAAATGCTGGAACTGCACCAGATCCTCCCCATTCCCCAGCAGGTGCAGGCCATGTCTGATGCTGTTCCAGGCCCTGCTGCCCGCTCTGCCCCTCCCCAGGGAAGGACCCAGCCTGGGAGGGATCCCTGTCCCTGCTCATGGTAGGGACCCCCTCTGTGACCCACCAAGTCTCTGGCAGCACCCAAGTCCCATCCCTCTTCTTTTGGAAATCCCCAGGATCCTCCAAGAGTCTTGGGGTGCACTCTTTAGGTTCTTTCTTGCACTCCCAGGAGTCCTTGCCTCATGAGCATGAACCATCAGCACAAGGCGCTGGGAAGTGAAAGGCACTGAGTTTATTTCTAACAGAGCTAAAGTCTTAATTAATTAACAAAGGGTAATTGACCTGCTAGGACAGCAGGGCAGGAAAGTGATGAACCTGTCAGGACCCCATGTCACCCCCTCACCCCTCCTGAGAACGGCCCTGCCTCCCCCCCATCCCAAAACAACCCAAAGGACCCCCAAATTCACCAGCAAACCCCAGCATTATCCCCCTTCCAGCACTGCATTCCCCACCAGAGCCCCCAGCCCTGTCTCTCCATATCTCAGCACCCCCCTCACCCAGCAGGGATGTTCAATCACAGCCCCTTCCCCCATCACCCCTCCAGCAGGCGCCCTCAGCCATGTCCCGCCATCCCTCCACTGCCCACACCCGGGACCCACCAGTGGCCCGGTCAGTGACCAGAGCCCCCCAGCCCTGTCCCCCCATGCATCAGAGTCCCCTCTCATCCACAGAGCCCCCCAGCCCTGTCCCCCCATGCATCAGAGTCCCCTCTCATCCACAGAGCCCCCCAGCCCTGTCCCCCCATGCATCAGAGTCCCCTCTCATCCACAGAGCCCCCCAGCCCTGTCCCCCCATGCATCAGAGTCCCCTCTCATCCACAGAGCCCCCCAGCCCTGTCCCCCCATGCATCAGAGTCCCCTCTCATCCACAGAGCCCCCAGCCCTGTCCCCCCATACATCAGAGTCCCCTCTCATCCACAGAGCCCCCAGCCCTGTTCCTCACCTCAGAGCCCCTCCCCGTCCCTCACGGACCCCAGTCACGGACCGTTCCCAGTCCCTCCGGCAGGACCCTCAGCCGCCCATCCCCAGCCTGTCCCTCCATCCCAGGGCCACCCCCGGTCCTCCCGCAGCGCCCCCTGCCCCCCATTACCGCTGTCCCCTGCGGGACCCCTGCCCGCTCCGACACGCGCTGCCCCTTTAAGACCGCGCCTACAGCCCAGCTTGAGTGGCAGCCCTAGGAGCCAATCAGAACGCCAGCGTCCTGCCCACCGACTGTGGTAACATTGCAATGAGGCCACGCCCCGCAGGCGGGCACTCCCAGGGGCTGCGGTTTTGATTGGCCGCGACCCACGAGGAGGACGCACAGAGCCCCGCCCCCGCGCCAGGAGCGGGGAGGGGGCGGCGCCCCCGGCCCCGCTCAGTCGCTGTCGCTGTCGCTGTCGCCGCTGTCACCGCCCTCCGCCGCCGCCGCCTCCGCCTCCGGCTCGGCCTCGTCCCGCAGGTCGGCGAAGAAATCCTCCCCGCTGCCCAGCGCCTTGCTGCTGAGGGCGCGCAGCGGCCCGCCCTTCTTCTTCTTCCGCCGGTAATCATCGACCACCATGGAGCCGAGCGCCGACACGTCCCAGAACTTCACCTTCTGGTCGTGGCCGCTGCTGGCCAGGAGCTTCCCGTCCGCGGCCACGGCCAGCTGCTCGATGGGCTCGCCCAGGTGCTGCCCCACGCAGCCCAGCACGCGGTTCGGCAGCACGTTCACCGCCCTGGGCACGGCACGGGACACTGAGGGCCCTGCAGCGCCCGGGACGCCGCCTGCCCTCCTGTCCTGTGAGCTGGGCAAGGCTGATCCTGTCCCACACCCTCCTCGTTCCACCCCGGCCCATCCCACATCTCCCCTTCCACATCCCATCCCATCCCATCCCATCCCATCCCATCCCATCCCATCCCATCCCATCCCATCCCATCCTCCACAATTCCCTGTCACCCCCTCCCCATCCCACCCCACCTCATCTCCAGCCCACTCTTCTCCCCATCCTATCCCACCACGCTCCCCTCCCTCTCCCATCTCACCCCCCACAATCCCTCCGGATCCCACACCCTTCCATCCCATCGCCCTCTATTCCCCCTCACCCCATCCCACAGCTCCCCATCCCTCCCCAGCACAGCCCTGACCTGATGACTCCGTCCAGGGACCCCACGCACACGATGCTGTCTGTGATGGGCACCATGCAGTCAATGGTCTCTGCCCTGAGCGCAAAGCGGTCGCTGGCGGCCCCGAAGCCGTCCCAGTTGAAGAGGTAGATGGTGCCTTCACTGGAGCCACACGCCACCTTCCTCCCCCTCTAGGCACGAGGGAGGGCAGTGAGGCAGAGCAAAAAACGGGGCAAGGACAGGGAGCTGTGGGGTCCTGCTCCACGCTGTGGAGCGGAGCCAACCTTCATCAGCACCACAGAGGTCAGGTCGCCGTTCTGCGGCTCCGAGAGCAGCTCAAAGCGCCGTCTCTTCACGTTATAGACACCCAGAGTGCCATCGCCACTGTGGGACGTGGAAGGGACACGCTGTGAGCACGGGACATGGCACAGGGCGCTCCAGCCACGAATGGACACGGTGAGCCCGACCCCACGAAGCCCCTGCCGTACCAGGCTGTCAGTAGGATCTTCCCGTTGCCATCCACAGCCATGGCGCTGATGTACTCCTCCTGCTGCCGTGCCTCCAGGATGGCGCTGCCCCTGCGCAGGTCCCACACCTTCACTGCCCCGCCGTCATCACCCGTGGCAAAGATGTGGTTGTCGATGGGCAGCACGCAGTTGAGAGCTGCTCTGCAGAGACCCCGGCCCACGGTCACGGCTCCCGGAGCAGCGCTGCGGGCTCTCCCTACGGCCCAGGGCTGCGTGGCCGTGCCGCGGGACGGAAGGGGACAAGGGGACAATGCCCCACCGTTGAGCCCAGAATGAGCCGCCTGCATGGACTTACTCGTGGGCCTTGGGGAAGCGCGTTTCCAGCCGTCCCTCCTCCGCTGTCAGAATGTGGATGGACTTATCCTTGGACACAGTGAAAAGCTCTGGAGAGCCGCGTTAGTGCCCCCCGCCCGGCGTCCCCCGGTGCCACCCCACGTCCCCCGCACTCACTCTGCCCGTCCTGGGAGAACGCCGCGTCCCGGCACGACTTGAGGTGATGTCCCGAGGACCAGAGCTGCCGGTTCTCCCCCTCGGTGCAGGAATACGAGTACCTGCCGGCACGGGAGTGCTCGCCGGGACCCGCGGGCGGCCGGGGAGCCCCGCTCAGTGTGTCCCAGCCCCGGTCCCCTGTACTCACAGGTACACATCGCCGTCCACGTCGCCCGCGGCCAGCAGCGGCCGCGCCGGGTGCAGCGCGATGGCGTTGGCCGTGGCCTCCAGACAGATGTCCTCGGGCGTGTCCCGCACCCGCGGCTCCCGCGCCGCCGGCTCCGGCGACTCCTGGGGCTCCTGGGGACAGCGGGGCCGTGGGACCGGGCCCGGGGGCTCCGGGCTCCCGCAGCCCCACGCGTGCTCACCTCCTCCATGGCGGCCGCCATAGCTCCCTGCTCATTTGCATGGTCACGCCTTCCATCATTTACATATACCCGCCCCTCTGTTTACATGGCACCGCCCGCCCGCGCCTCTCCGGCGCTGCGGGGCCGGCCTGGCTGCGGGATGGCACCGCCTCGGGGCTCCGCCGCCTCGGGGCTCCAGCCTACGGGCGCCCCCGGCCCCATTTCACCAGGCTGCTCCCCGCCCGCCTCCTGTGTTGCTGTTCTTCAGCGCTTCACCATTGGGAGGTCCACAAGCTCCTTAATTCGCACCACAGGCTCCCTAATTCGCACCGTCATCTCTTTCTGATCCCAGGAGGGGGGGCAGCCAAGGACCAGGTGCCACTTCGGCCCCTTGCAGGGTCTGGGGGCTGTAGGCCCTCCCTAGAGACCCCAGCCCAGCCAGGGCCCACCAGCAGCACCCCGGCCGGAGGGGCTATCCCAGCTCCCTGCTGGCCCTGCCCTGAGGGAATGAGCCTTGCCTGGCGCTAGCCCCATCTTACCCTTGGCCAGCGCTTAGAGCAGCTTGCACAGCCTCTGCTTCAGGTCATTGCTCTTGCTGTACCCAAGCTCAGGGTCCCATTTCTTCCTCCCACCCTGAGGTACATAATGCTCAGCTGGGATAACTGCCCTCAAATTTGTTAATTTTATACAGGGATGCTGCCCCCAGCCCAAAAAGCTCCCACAATAAATACACTGAGCAACGGTTTGCCCTGTCAGCCCCAACAGTGCCTGGTAAGTAGAAGAGTCCTAGCACCCCTGCTGCTCCAAAGGAGGCCAGAATGTGCCCAGGCCCCTCCTCTCTGCACACACAAACAGATGCTCACACACAAATTTAAAGAGGTTTTATTAAGGCTACAACATTTACACAGCACAGGCTCTACAGCAAAGAACAGAGGGAGGGAAGAGCCCCCAGCCCTCCCCAGGAGAGAGTGGACGGTGTGTGGAGCAAGGACAGCACACCAGCAGGCTCCAGGAAGGCAGCTCCCAGTGGGCCAGGATTCCAGGAGAGGGCGGAAGAAACAGAAGAAATCAGTACTTGGGACGTTTCACCTCAACCCTGGAAGAGAGAGAGGGGCAGGAGAGTGGTGAGGATGCAGGGCAGGCAGCTCCACCCCCCCACCTCCAGAGCTCAGCACTGACATCCACACTGCCACACCACAGAAGGTGGGGGGGCCCAGCAGGGACCATTGTACTTACCCATCAGCCTCCAACTTCTTCCTTTTCTCGATGATCTGCAGAGAAAGCACAAAGTCCTGTTACCCTCAGGGGATCTGGCTGCTCACAGCTAGCAGAGGGGCTGGAGGGTGCCAGATACACCTGGGGACAGCTGCAGCCAGGCCAGAGCGAGCTGAGGTGAGCTAATAGGCTGGAGAAGTTTGGCCTGTTTGCCTTTTCTGGCCACCACAGACCATTTATTCTCACCTTCCCCAGCCCATCCCATACTGCTCACCCTGCCAGGACAACCCTCCAGCTCTGCCAGCTGGCAAACAGGGAGCCACTAAACATTTCCTGTCCCCTACAATCCCCTATGGATGGCTCCAAACTGATGGTTTTGGGCACATTCATCTGCTGCACAGCCCAGAGCAAAAAGCCCCAGTCTGGGGCTGCTCCCAGGACAAGGGTCCCAAACAGAGCTCCAGCCACCTCTGCAATACTGAAGCCCTGAGCATTTGGCTGATGCTCTGGCAAGGAGCAAACCCAGCTGGTAGGAGCCAGCCCTGGTGCTCACACGCCACTGGCCATGCCAGGACAGCGAGGACAGGGCTGGGTGGCAGCTCCTGGCACAGCAGCCCCAGCCCAGGCGGGCACTCACGGCGCTGATCTTCTTCCACTGCCGGTCCAGCTCCGCCTTGTCGTTGGTCTCCTTGAAGCGGCGCGTCTTGCGCCCCTCGGACATCTTGATGCCGTACTGGAAGGCAGCCCTGGAGAGGGAGCAAGACATGGCTCAGCACTCACAGGGCATCCCTGGCCTGCCACAGGAAGGGACACATCTCCCCAGCCACGAGCACATGCTCCAGAGCTGGCCTGAGCCCCCAAAAGCAGCACCTGGGCCAGAGTCTGTCACAGATACATTTTATGAAAAATCCTTTCCTTAGGATTTTTTCTCCTGAGAAGCTGAGAGACCTCAGAAACAATGGTTATCTGCTGCTGTGGAATGCAACAGGTGCATCTGGGATTGGGCTCATGTGGTTGTTTCTAATTAATGGCCAATCACAGTCAGCTGGCTCGGACTCTCTGTCCAAGCCACAAGCCTTTGTTATTATTTCATTCCTTTTCTATTCTTAGCCAGCCTTCTGATGAAATCCTTTCTTCTATTCTTTTAGTATAGTTTTAATATAACATATATCATAAAATAATAAATCAATCCCTCTGAAACATGGAGTCAACATTCTCATCTCTTCCCTCATCCTAAGTCCCCTGTGGACACCATCACATGAGTCCTCAGGAGTGACACTAAAAGCAAACCAGCCCCAGGACCCACAGCTCCTCCTCAGGTTCTCACAAGGGAGCCCCCAGCTTGCTTTAAGCTGCCCCAGCACCCAGGCTTGGCCAGCATGGCCATCCCACCCAGAACCCTCCCTTGGCCCCTCCTGAGGGCTGCACTCACTTGGGCAGAGCCTCTTTGTTGTTCATGTACTCGCTGTACTCCTCCTGCGTGTCAAAGTCCCAGCGGCCCAGGGGCCCCTTCTTGTTACCCTGCAGGGAGAGAACAACTCAGAGCAGCTCCTCAGTTGCTGGGAGGGCTTCTCACAGAGCCCTGCACACCCAGCCACGAGGCTCCATCTCCCACCAGCCCCAGATCAAGGGCCTTAGCCCCAGATCAAGGGCCTTGGCTCCAGATCCCCTCCCCAAGAAGTTCCAGACAGATTTTGTGGAAGTCAGAATGAGTAGCATGCCTGTCAACACCTCTGGGTCAAGTGCCAGTGACACCTGTTTGCTCCCCAACACAACAGGGAGCAGATCAGCAAACCCCAAAGCTCACTCAGCACCCAGCTCCAGTGCTGCTTTTTCCCCATGGGATCCTCTCAGCTGGCGTTGGTGCCTGCTTTGCTGGCTGCTCCTCAGGGCTGGTGCCAACATACCTGATCCATTTTGCTGTAGTCCACCTCCTCATCACTGTCCACAGCCATATCATCCATTCTGGAGAGAAAAAGCAAGGAAAGGGTTCAGAGTGGGTCCATGAGATGGGCCAGGACCTTGGAGCTGGTGGGAATCATGTCTCATGGCCTCAGACCAAACACACTCAGTTCCTAGGCCAGAGGGAAGTGGCCCCAGCTGCAAGCCCTGCAGGTGACCTGTACCACAAGGCATCCAAGGTTGGAAATGCTTCCAGGATGACTCTGCAGGCTGAAAGATGTTCCTCTCCCACTGAGGGAGGCCACAGCTTCACAACCACATGGATTAACTGGGAATCCAGCAGATTCCCAGCTACCTCAGCCTCCCCCTGGCTCTGAGGGGCAGCAGGCTCCAGGCAGCCACCCACAGCAGAGAGCAGCTAAGAAGGCCCAAGGGCTTGGGATGGTTTTCCCAGTCAGCTGCTGCCACAGACAAGGCCAGGCCTGCTCCCCAACAGGCAGTGGGGTTGATGTTCAAGCTCTTACTGCCAGAGAACAGCAGCCCCTCAGCACAGCCTGCTCCCACCCCCAGCTCCCCACTGCTCCTTACGTGGCAGGGTAGCACTCAGCATAGCTGTTGGACATGCCAAAGAAGTCTCCCAGCTGCTTCTTGTCTTCTGGCTTCTTCAAAGTGCCAGCAGTTAAGGAAAGCACCACATGAGCTGAGCCTTACAGCTGCAGGCTGGGCACAGCCAGCTGAAAACCCCCTCCTGCCCCAACACAACCAAACTGGGGGTGCAGAGCTTTTGTTTGGTGTGGAAGAAGCATTTTTGTGCTACCAGGTGAGGCAGGACAGCCCCCCAGATGTGCCTGTGCCTGCAAGGGCAGCCCAGCCCCACAGCCAGTCAGGCTGGCACAGACAGAAAAGGATATGCCTCTGTTCCCTCCCAGCCAGCAGCTCCAGCAAACTTCTCATTGATGGACTTGATGAGCTCCTTGGCTGAGCCAGGTCCTGGGGTAGAGAAAGCAGCAGGTTACATTTGGGGAGGAGAACAGCTCACTGCACAACACTGGGGCTGGGCAGATCCCTTTGGGACACAGTAACAGGCAGGATAAGCTGCCTCACATTAGGTACAAGAGGAGCAAACCAGTTTGGCACTGATGGGATGGGCTGATCCCAGAAGCCCTGGAATCTTACAACAGTTTGTGTTGGAAGGGATCTTGAAGCCTGTCTTGTTCCAACTCCTTGCCATGGCAGGGACACCTTCCACTATCCCAGGGTGCTCCAGGCCCCATCCAACCTGGCCTTGACACTTGCAGGGATGGGGTGGCCACAGCTTCCCTGGGCAACCTCTGCCAGGGCCTCCCCAGGCTCACAGGGAAGAATTCCTTCCTAATATCTAATCTACATCTCTCCTCTTTTAGCTCAAAACCATTCCCCCTTGTCCCATCCCTCTCAGATACCCACCCCACTTGACTCACCTTTGTCAATGTCTGTGGGCTGCAAAGAAGAGGGAGAGACAGTGTCAATGACACAGAGCTGAACCACAAACCCAGCAGGCTGGTGCCAGTGCTGCCTCACTTGCTGAGGGACAGGACAGGCATCCAGCCACCCAGCAAGCTCTGGGGACATGCAGAGCTCAGCAGGAGCTGATACTGGCACATGCAGGGGCACAACCAGAGATACCCAAAGCCCCCCAGTGCTCGTGAAGGACTGTCCCACCTGAGATCTGCCCTTTGTGGGACATCTCAGGTGGGACAGCCTCACAAAGGGCACACCTCAGGTGGGACAGTCCTTCACGAGCAGAGACTCACCTCATCATCAGCCTTGGGCTTCTCAAAGTAGCTGTGCCTCTTCTTCTCCTCCTCACGCTCCCGGTCCCTCTCCCTGTCCCTCTCGCGCTCCCGGTCCCGGTCCCGCTCTCGCTCCCGGTCTCGCTCCCGGTCCCGGTCCCGCTCTCTCTCCCGGTACCTCTCCCGTTCCTTGTCCCGTGGCATCTTGGCAGTGGAGGGAACATAATCCCCAATGTCTTCAAAGATGCTACAAGTGGAAAAGAGCCTGGTGTTACATGTGCTGCAGGAAGAGGCCATAACCACCTCCTTGTCACCTGGAGCACACAGGACCAGCACCAAGAGCTAAGGACAGCAGATATGGAAGTGGTTTCCACATCTGTCAGAGGTATCACTGCACCTCTGCTCCCTTCTGCTGCAGGACCTCAGTTGTATGGTCCAGGGCAACAGTGAGCCCTCACCTGCCTCAAGTCTGAAATCCAAACCAGAGCTTGCCTCCAGCTTTGTCCTACAAACTGTAGGTCCAGCAGCTCCAAACTCAGCCCCCTCTAAATGTGGGGGGTGGGCCAAAAAGCCATTCCCTAAGGGACAGAGCTGTGACCCCATAGCCAGAGAGCAGAGAGGCACTTACTTCATATCAGCTTCAGGAGGCTTCTTCTCATCCAGCTTCCCTGCAAGGACACAAGAGCAGTGAGAAACACATCATCCACTCTGCCCCCTGTGCTGCCCCCCTGTCCCTGTCCAGGTTCCAAGCTGCAGGAGTGGCAAGCCTGGAGGATGTCACCTCATACCCAGCCCCCCCAGGAAGCCACTGTGTCCCCCCCAAGAGGGGGCATTTCCCCAAGGAACTGGGCCTTCATCAGGAAGAGCAGAGCACCACAAGGTACCCTCCCTCACAGCTCTCATTTCCCAGCAGCCTGTCCAATGTGCTCCTGCCTTCAGGACTCAGCACTCAGAAAATCACTGTTCTCCAAGCCCACTGTCTCATGGCACAGGGGAAAACCACAAACCAGAACACATCCTATTCCCTTGGGATACGCTCCAAGCACTAAAATCCTATTACTTGGTTCCTTTCACCTCCTACCTTTGTCTTTCTTCTTGAGCTTCTTGTTGCGGGTGCCTTGTCTGAGATAGGAGAGGATCTGCGTGAGCTTGCTGATGACGATGTCGTTGGTGGTCAGCGTGGTCTGGGCCTGAAAGGGAAATCCATGAGGAAGCATCCCCACTCCCTTGACAGGAAACCCCTCCCAGAACAACGTGCTCTGGCCAGCTCAGAGCAGTGAGGTGGAGCAGGGGCAGCCCAGCTGGGTACCTCCATGGTGGGGCAGTCGGCCTTGCTGCGGATCAGCGTGGTGGGGATGTCGGTGTCGGCGTATTCATCATCCAGATCCACCACGTAGGCCATCCTGCCCGGCAGGAACAGCTCGTTCCGCTCGTACGTCTTGTTCTTGAACAGGATGCGGTAAATGTTGCGGCCTGGGCAGAAGGAAAAGTGTGGGAAAGCAGAGGATAAGGCCAAAGTGAACCATCTTTAGTTTATCAGCAATATGAGATCACGTCCTAAGTACACACTTCCTTCAGTCCCCAAATTCAGGAATTTCCCCCTCCAATGGTTTTCATTCCTACATTCACCCTCCAGGATTTCTCCCGCATTCACAGCACAGACAAGGTGGGGAACAGCCACATCAACACAGTCTTACCCAGCCGGGTCTTAAATTCAATTTTGTTCTCAGGATCTTCATCTTTCCTAAACAGAAACAGAAACCAGAAGTGTTAGAGCCAAGTGAATGGCTCCTCTGCATGCTCCTCTCTGGCAAGCAGCTGCACTCAGGAATGCCAAATACTCAATCACTCACTTAGTTTCTTTCTGGGGCTTCTCCATCATTTCCTCCTCTTCCTTCTCCTTGCTGGCAATCTCAGCTCGTACCTAGATGCAGAGCAAATCCACACATTACAGCCCAACCCATGCCACTGCTGCGCTTCTGTGAGCCCCATCAGATCCCCAGCCCTGCAGCAACCCTTCCCAGGAAGGGAAATACACTGCCAGGACCAAGTGGTAACACTGAGCCTGTGTGTCTGAGAGACAGGCCAAGAGCAGCACTGTGATATCTGCACTCACCTTCTGCAACAGGGCAAAGTCCAGACCCTTCACCAAGTGAGTGTGCTCCATGTCACCACCCAAGAACTTGGACTCCTGGATCAACTGTCTCCTCTTCTCTGCAGCAGATTTATCCCTGTGCAATGAGAGCAGAGGCAGGTGAGGGCCAGCTCCCCCAGCCCAGCCTGGCCAGCCCAGCCCCCAGCACAGCCCACGTACGCCTCGGCCGTGGGCCCCACAGCCCTGTAGTTGGCCGTGGTGCTGATCAGCTCTGTCTCCTCGTAGTCCTTGTTCACTCCATCCCTCCTCTCCTTGGCTCGGTCCCGGTACTTCTCGGCCAGCTCCCTCTCGCGCTCGATCTCCTGCTGCCGCAGCTTGGCGTAGTAACTGTGGGTGGGACACAGCTCAGAGTTAACTGTGACCTGCTCGTGTCCTTGGGGTCAGCTAACAGCCCTGAGGCCTCACACACACCCACTCTGCTCCCAGTGCCTCCCCAGAAATGCACTACAGCACCATGGGACACAACAGGCCTGGAGGAAACTGCTGTACTGAGGAGCTCCGTCCTCCCTTCCAAAGGGAAGGGGTCCAGTGCAGTCCTGCTGTGCAGACGTGTCCCAAAGCACACAGGGAGCAGTGCAAGGTCCCACCACTTCCCTGCTCTCCCAGACACCCCCAGGGCCTCTCCTGCTTCTTCTGGAGGTGAAGCTTCAGCCCCATCCTACTGCTGCCCACCCACAGCTGTTCGCACGAACAGTGACAGTTCCTCAGCCTGAGCTCTTCTCCAAAGCTTTTGAGTAATCCATTCAAGGCCCTCTTTGGGAGCACAAGAGACCAGAACTGCTTCCACTGGCAGGACATGATGCATAATGACAAGTCCTGCTGCCTCTCTTTCCCCACTTACCTTTTCTTCTTCCTCCTGCGAGCAGCTGGATCTTCATCCTCGTTGTACTCCCGGGGCATCCTGGAAAAGGGTGAAAAAACACATGTACAGAGCCACATGGGTGACAGATGAACAGAACAGTCCCTCAGACACAGCACAGCACTGAGGTGCTCAGAGATGGAACAGAACAGTTTTTCACCCTTAATTTTCCTCTAATTCTACACTGTCAGCAGGGAGAGGAAAGGAAAAGACTGATTTTCACTAAACCAAATCCACCTCCTGCACAAAGTGTCTTAACAGCCACGAAGCTTTGCTCTTTTCTTTACAGCAGCCCTGACCCACCTGCTTCCCCCCTTCCCACACCCACTGGCAAAAGGCCCTGTAGATATTTCCCTGCAGAGTGCACGGGAGAGGGTCAGCTGGGCCCAGAGCCCCAGAGGGAAAGGGATTGTCCCATGGACCTGTGAAACAGAGCCCTACTCACTCATGGTGGCGAGATTTGGAGGGTGGCGCAGATGTCGGCGCAGCCCGCGGGGTCATGAGAAGCTTCCTGAAGTCTTCATTGGTCAGCTTGGACCTGCAAGGGAGGGAAGGAACAAAAACCATCACTCCCAAAGAGCTCTGGAGGAGGAGCAGGTCCTGTGTGACCAACATGGGCACCAGGTACCCGTGGAGAGGGCCCAAAGGCTGGAGTGCACCAGTGACTTCCATGGGAACTGCCCTGGGGTCCCTCAGTGCTGCTCCAGCCCCAGCCCAGGGCCCCAGGGCTGTACTCACTGGTGGAAGGAGTGCGAGTCGTCCACATCGTGGCCCTCGGGGGCCAGGGGGTTGGAGAACGGCTCATCTGGGGACAGGAGAGAGAGAGAGCTCAGGCACTGCCTGCACAGCTTCACACCCTCCCAGGAGCCACGAAGGGAGCGGTGTCCGCCTGTGACTCCGAGCTGGATCCCAGCCCGAGCTCACCCGGGCCGGCCTGCACAGGACACGGGGGTCCCGGTGCCACTGCCAGCCCCGCAGCCCCGCGGCTCTGTGCCTTCTAGGCGGTGTCCCGGGGCCCCCCCGAGGGTGTCCCGTCCCCCGCACCCCGGGACTGCCCCTGCATCCTCTCCAGGGCCCGAAACACCGTTCGGCCCCACTCCCGGGGCGCTCCGGTGCCAATCCCCGTGCTGAGGCCCAGCCCCGCCGCACCCCCGCCTAGCTCCTCACCCTGGGCTGTCCCCCGGCCCCGCGGGCTGTGGCCGCAGCCCGTCCCCCCGCAGAGCCTCCCCTCGCACCGGCCCGGGGATCCCGGGGACAGGCTGGGCCTACACTGCCCCCCACCGGGCCGCTGCCGCCCGCCCCGCCACAAGCACCGCGACAGCCCCGCGCGGGCCAAGTGTGGCGGCCCGGGGGTGTCCGGGAATGCCCCGTGTGCCGTGTCCCTGTCCCCGAACTCACTGTCGCGGTCCGGCATCGCTGCGCTCCCAGCTCCGCTGAGCGACCCTTCCGCTCTGCGCGGCCCTCCCAGCGCACCCCGCGGCCGCCGCTCCCATTGGCGGGTGTGATCACAGCGAGAGCTCCCATTGGCGGGTGTGATTACAGCGAGCACTCCCATTGGTGGACGTGCCGCAGCGGGCGCTGCGATTGGCGGAGGCGCCGAGATCCCGCCCCCGCTGTTGTCCGGGCAGGGAAAATGGCGGCGGCCGCTGTGAAGAGCATCGGGGGCAGGCTGGGCCTGGGACTGAGGGAGCTCCGCATCCACCTGTGCCAGCGCTCCCCCAGCAGCCGCGGCGTCAGGTCAGCGCGGGGATGGGCCGGGCCGGGGCCGGGGGCGCTCCTCCAGGGGAGCGAGACACCCCCGGGCTGAGCCAGAGGCACCCGCCGCTCCTCCTTCCCTCCGCAGGGAATTCATCGAGCAGCACTACGTGACCCTGAAGAAGGCAAATCCCGACTTCCCCATCCTGATCCGCGAGTGCTCCGGGATCCAGCCCAAGCTCTGGGCTCGGTACGGTGAGTAGGGGGTGCCCGCCGGGAAACAGCACCGGATTATCAGGGCATGGTGGGGTTGGAAGGGACCTCAGGGACCGTCAGTATTTATGACTCTTTAAGCACAGGTTTCCCAGTGTGAGCACACAGACCAGGGGAGTCTCATGTGTCTGGGTGGGACTGGCAGGGAAATGGAGCCCGGGCTCAGCCCAGGTTGGGGCAGCTGTAGGAACAGAGTTTTTAGGCTGCTTTCCTGAGGAGAGCACCTTGCTGGGACGAGGCTGAAGGCCACAAGGTTGCTCTTGGATGTGTGTCTGCCCAGGCAGAGCTAACAAAAGGAGACTGGGAAAGGTGTTGAGCTGCTTTGGGTTCTTTCCAAGAGAACAGAGGAGAATAAGAAGGTGGAAATGATAACTTGGGCACGTGGAGGAACACTGGGATGTGGTGATGGGAGCCTGGGCTGTGACATCAGTGCCTTGCAGCAGGAAAGGATGCACACACCCGCCCCCTCTCAGTCTGCCTGTTTTCCCACAGAGTTTGGGAAGGAGAAGAGCATCCCACTGAGCAACCTGAGTGTGGATGAAGTGGGCAAGGCCCTGGAGAGCGTCGTGAAAGGCCATGCATGACAACAGACAGGAAGTACACACCTGCTGGAGACTCGACTGATTATCTTTAATGTCAAAGATGTATCTTTAATTTATCAATTCATAAACACAATGTGCTTACCTTGAGCTTGGTGGTGGCTGAGAGCCCAGGGAATGGCTGATGCAGCCCTTCAGCCCTCCCTGGCACAGGAGAATCTGCCTGGGCTGCAGCTCAGCTCTGCCCCTGCTCCAGGCTCTGGGGGACACCAGGCTGGTGCTTACTGGGTGGTGACAAGAACCAGCCCCCCATGCAGCCAGCACTGGGCACATCAGAGCCCTGAACATCCCTTGGGAAGCTGGGCACTGGGGTGAGCAGTTTATTCCTCCCCTGGCACTTCAGAGGAGGTAAGGGAGAGGGTGAGGCCTAGGAGGAGGCAGCCAGTGTGGCCTGGCAGGCACTGAGGGCTCCTGGGGGCTGCCTGACCATGTCCAGCAGTGCCTGTGCCCGCTCCTGCAGCTCTGGGGTGCTCTGGTGCTGCTCCAGGGCCTGGTGCCCACCTTGCCTGGTGAACTCAGCAGCAGCCTGTGTGATAGGAGAGGGTGAGAGCTGGCTGGGTGCTGCAGCTGATCACCTCTGCCCAAGCCACCACATCCCAGGGCTGAAGGAATTCCCCAGAGCTCCCCCAGAGTTGCATTCCCAATCCAGGTAAACCCCACCATGCTGGTGGTTGGCTGGGAAGAACTTTAAAAGCCCCTCTCATTCCCACCCCCTGCTATGGGCAGGGCCACCTTCCACCAGGTGCTCCAGACCTCATCCAGCCTGGCCTTGGACATCCTGGGATGGGCATCCAGCTGCTCTGGGCACCCTGAGCCAGGGCCTGCCCACCTCACAGAGAATTCATTCCTGTGAGCTGCAGCAAGTGGAGCAACCTCAGCAGGAGCAAAAGAAAACTTGGGGTAGAAACAACCTGCCCCAAAAGCAGTCCTTGCCAATAAGAAAGGAACTCTGCAGATACAAGAAGAGCTTCCACCCACCCTGTGCATAACAGTGTCCCTTTGGGCAGGGGCCTGGCTGCTGGGGGGTGGAGGGCAGTGTGGCAGTCACTGAGGGCACTGTGACTCAGATTATGACAATAATCCCCCTCCACAACAACAACAACCCCCAGAGTAATCACTTCCCATCCCCTCTACAGTCCTGCCCCCTGAGCTCTCACCTCTGGGCAGTGCAGGAAGAGGAGGTGCAGCAGCTCCAGGCACTGCCCCACGGCCTCAGGGTCAGGCAGTGTGAGCAGGGGAAGGAGCTGGGCCAGGAGGGGCTGCTGGAGCAGCTGCTGGCACTGGAACTGTCCCTTCTCTGCCACGTTGCACAGCACAGTCAGGACCTGTGGGAGGGACAGGAGGGAGCAGTGAATGCTCCATGGGCACATTCCTGACAGGCTTGGGAGGGCTCCCAACCACTCCCCATGCCATGGAGTTGTGCAGTGGTTTGGGTTAGAAGAGACCTTAAAGCTCACCCAGCCCAAGCCCTGCCATGGCCAGGAACACCTTCCACCATCCCAGGCTGCTCCAAGCCCCATCCCTTCTCTGGGCAACCTGTGCCAGGGCCTCACCACTCTAACAGCAAAGAGTTCTTCCAATGTCCCATCTAACCCTGCCCTCTCAGGGTGAAACCATTCCTAGTTTTGTCACTCATGCCCTTGCCTGAAGTCCCTCTCCACCTTTCTTTCTTGTCCTGCCAGGTGCTTGCCCACAGCCAAGTGCCCACCAAACCACTGGATTTGGGAAGCCTTCTCCACACCCACCCAAGGCACTGTTCATCCCCATGCCAGGCAGACCCAGCCTCACCACCCACTCCTGCCAGAGCCCCCAATCTCCTAAAGCTTTGGGGCCTTCCAAAGCAAAGGCAGGAGCCTTCCCAGACCTGCTCTGAGGTGGCCCCAAGCTAACACCTCCCTTGGGACCACCCTTACACTGGGACAAGGCTCTGCCAAGGGCACACCCAGCTGGAGTGGCTCCAGGGGAGGTGGAGACCTCCTGCCAAGCTGGCACTGCTGCCCCATCCACCCCCCAGCTCCAGCACTGGCAGGGTGGGATTCATGCTCCTGACACTCCAGTGCTCCCCCAGCATTGCCAGTGCCTGGGGCAGGGTTTACCAGCACTGTGCCCATCTGGGAACACGTCAGGAGCTGCAGCAGGGCTGGCAGCAGGTCCAGGGACAGAAGAGCGGAGCAGCAGGAGGGATCATCCGCTGGGTGGGCACAGAAGGAACAGGTGAACAAAACCAGGGCGGTGCCAGCAGTGCCCAGCTGTGCCAGCAGCTGTGGGACACTGACCTGTGAGGTTGTTGAGCAGCCACAGGCACTCGTGGATGAGGAAGGGGTGCTGCTGCAGGAAGCACTGCAGGATGAGGAACAGGGCGACGAGCAGCCGTCTGTCCAGGCCCTGGCAGTCTGTCTGTGCCAGCAGGTTACTGAGACACCGCAGCACGGGGCACACCAGCTGTGACACAGGGACACAGCAGGGCTTTAGCTGAGCAGTGTCCCCACAGGCAGGCTGAGAACAGCCAGCCCCCTGCCCACCTCTCACCAGCTCCAGGCCCTCGGGAGCCTCCTGGGGGATTTGGGCAGCCAGGTCGAGCAGGAGCGAGGTGAGCGCGGGCACGGCCCCCAGGGCCAGCAGCAGCTCATTGTCCTTGTGCCTGCACAGGGAGGGACAGTGCAGTGCCTTGGAGCTTGGAGAGGGGAGACTGCCACATCCCCTCACCAAACAGCAGGGCCTGGGAATTCAGAGTGCTCTCCTGAACCACCACAGGGCTTGTTTCATGTTGGAACAGTGACTTATTTCACATTGGAATAGCAGGTTTTTTCCTGAGTTAATGAGAAAATTTAAAAGCCCATAAAAAACAGATTCACTGGAATTATCTGTGTGGGTCTGGGAACAGCCCTGACCCTTGAGCATCATTCCCTACTCATTCCCTGGCTCCAGTGGCAGGCAGGGATTGCTGGCACAGCCCAGATGGGTGGCCCTGGGCCAGCCCCACAGTGTGAGAATTCAGGGAGCTTGCTTGGGAAAGGGTGGGGGACAATTCCAGGCATGGGGAAGCAATCTGGGGGCATTTCAGAGGACTAGACACAGCCTCCTCAGGTTCATCCCCCTTTACCACCCTGTAAAAGAGCTCAGTGATCCTGCAAACAGCTCAGACAGGAGAGCTGGGACACCCAGGCTGGCTGGGGAATTCTTTCCCAAGGGAAAAGGGGAGGCAGTCCAGATCCCCTCACAGGGCCATGAGCCTTCATGCCTCGGTTTGCCTGCCCCCAGGGAACTCAAAATGAGGAGAAAACTGCATTTACCTACAAATGATGTAGTGGAGACACCAGGCAAACTCCACAGCTGCTCCCGTGGCAGCCTTGAGGCCAGAGCAGACCAGCTGGAGCATGTGCTGGGGGAGAGCAGAGTCCAGGACCAGCCTGGGGACAGAGAGCAGAGTTAATGGAGGCACGGGCTGGAGCACAGGCAGGACACCAACAGGGAGACACAAACCCTGAGCAGGGAGCTGCTGTAGCCATCCTGGGGGCCACAGGGTCAAAGCACACACCTGGAAGGGACTCTGAGCCAAGGGCTGTGGCCTTGGGCCCTCCCTGTCCATGGCAGGGCCTGGGGACACTCAGGACACTCTGATTGGGGTCACATTTTTGGCACTGGGGGCTGTCAAGTTGATCTTTTCCTTTGCAAGAGGAACAGAGCCAGAATTCCCTGCAAGCCTTCCCTGCTCCATGCTGGCCTTTACTGAAATACCAGAGCTGTCTGCTCAGATGAGGCTGAGGGAAAGGAGCCAAGCCCTGCTCCCTGATCTGCATCAAAACTTGCACAGTTCTGGCAGGATTGTGCCCTGAACTATGAATGTCACTGGGATGGGGAAGGCCTCGTGTCCCCAGCACACAAATACCACTGGAGGCCCCAGGGCCTGTCCTGGTGCAGGGTGCAGAGGCTCAGACTCACGGGATGATGTCTGTGGGTGCTTCCTTGGCTTGGAGGAGCTGTGAGAGGACATAGCCCACACCTTCCAGCACTGCCTCGTGAGGGGACTGCAACAAAGAGAACAGAGCTGATCCCTCCTGGCAGACCTGATCCCTCCTGGCAGAGCCAGGGCCCCAGGGTGCCAGCCAAACCCAGCTGAGTGGCACAGCCCCCCTGTGCTTGGAGAAGAGGGGGCACACAGGGGACCAGGAGGGACACAGGAACCTGTGGCCACACCAGAGCTGAGCTGTTCCCCTCCCCACATTCACTGGGCTTAGCCCAAATGCAGCTAAAGTCCTGGTTTGAGCATTTGGACCTGCAAACCACAGCCCTGCTGGACTCAGGCCAGGCAGAGGGGACAGGGCTCCCTGTGCTACAGACTCTACCAGGCAGCCACTGGATGACGGGATTCAGCTGGAGAAGAGCCCAAGGTGCTGAGCTGAGCCCTGAGAATCAGCACAGGGAGCCCACAAGTGACCCTCAGGCTGGTGGGAACAGCTCCCTGCAGTTTCCCCAGAGCTGGAAGGAGGGCTGGTAACTCAGGGCTGTCAGCCAGAAAAGTCTCTCCAGGGCACAGCAGAAATGTGGCTGAGCTGTTTCACCCACCTGGATGCAGGATGCCAGCACTGGAATAATGCCCTGAGGCAGCAGCTGCTTCCTCACAGCCTCACTCTCTACTACGAGGTTCCCCAGTGTGTACAAACACAGCTCCTGCAAGGACACAGCAGAGCAGGAGGTGACCCCTGGGCAGGCAGCAGAGCCCCAGGCCCCACACACTGCCCTGAGCAGGGCAGGAGCTGCCCTTGCAGGGCCAAACACAGGTGGATGCTGCTGCACTCTCCAGCCACCCCCTTCCCAGCTTCTCCAGTTCATTCTTCTTCTGTCTGGCTGAAGCTGGGATCTGATCACTCCCACTGTGGAGGTTTTTCAGGATGACATTTCCCCAGCTCTCCTGGAGCCTGCCTGTGTGCTGCACTCAAATGGGATCAGCAGTGGGGTCACTGCCCACCTCCCTCCTGAGCTCTGAGCCTGGCTGCTTCCCCATGGAGCAGCTGGAAAACACCTGGCCATCCCACAGCTACTGCAGCTGTTTGCTCCCTCCCAGACCAAGCTGCACAGAGTGGAACCACAGGAACTCTATCTACTCTTATCCTTTCTTTCTTTTCCTTATATATTTTCTTAAGTGATACCTTTGTACTTCTATATTGTGTCATTTCTACAGATAACAACCAACATGGTTACATATCTCCTTTCTATTGCAAATTGTTCTACAATAAACCTACCATAGATATCGATAGATATAGATATATACATACACATATATAGATATATATATATATATATGTATATATGTGTATATATATATATATATATATATATATACACACACATATATGTATATATATACACATATATGTACATAAACATGGGTCACTCACTGTGGTTCCACTCTAATCCAACCCAAGGGATGTGTGATGAACAAGAACAACAACTACCCCAGCTCAGGGCAGGCTGTAACACCTGGGCACTGGGAACAGTCCTGCTCTGAGGGTGAGGCTGTGATGCCAAAAGATTTTTGCTTCCAGAGGGCCCCTCCTGAGCAGCTCCCACATGAGCCACGTGTGACCAGCAGAGACCAACACCAAGCACCCCACAGGATTCCCAGGTGGGAATGGATCTCCCATGGACCTCACCGTGAGCTCCAGGCTGTGTCCCGACAGGTAGGTGAGCAGGTAGGAGGTGACAGGCAGGCAGGCCTCGGCCACAGCAGGGACACTGGAGTGGGACAGCTCGTGCAGACAGCGGGCAGCCTCCAGCTGCAGCTCAGCCAGGCTGCTGGTGAAGAGCCCCGTGAGCGTCCGGATGCTGCCGTCCAGCCTGGGGACACAAAGGCTGCTGTCACCTCCCAGCTCAGCCACCCAAGCACAGGGACACGGGGCCCCTCAGGACCCCTGGTGAGAGGCACAGCAGGCCTGGCTGACCTGACAAACTTCTGCTGAGTGTCCTCATTCTGCAGAGCCCAGCGGAGGCGGCTGAGCCATCGCCTCCTGTCCTCTGAACCCCTCTGCACACCCCGGAGGAGCTCCAGAACCTGTCCAGGGAATTCAGAGGTGGCTGAGCTTCCAGCACTGCCAGCATTAAGATTGCACCCCGTTAATCCTTGAGGCAAAGGAGCCCATGGCATAAAGGTGGGCACAAGGAGCCTTAACTGTGCCTGGCAGTGAACCAGAACCATTCCCAAACCCAGCCCTGCCCAGCCTCCTTCACATGCTGAGTCTGGGGAAGAGCATGTGAGAACGTCAGGTTCTTCACCTCATCCTCTGAGAGCGGGTCTGGCACGACATCTGCTCCATCCTGTGTCCCCTCCTGGGCGGCGCTGTCCTCCCGCAGGAGCCGCTTGCTGACCAGCTGCTCCTGCCGCCGGGCCCTGCGGAGAGCTGCAGGGCACCAGGGCCCCAGTCACACCTGCCCGGGCAGGACACTCCTCCCGGCCCCCCAGGGGCATCACTCCTCCCTTAATCCCGGGAGGAGCCGCCCATTCCCCCCTGTGCAAGCCTGGAAGGGATGCATGGGCAGGGCTGCACTTGGAGCTAGGCTGAGGGTCAGGCACACAAACTGTGAAGGCACCTCTGGGATAAGGGGCAGGAACATGGGGCCAGTTGGAGGGACCTGAGGCTGGATTTCACACAGGATCAGAAAATCATTGAAGTCGGAAAAGACGGGCAGGATCATCAACTCCAGCCTTCAGCTGAACACCACCATGGCCACTAAGCCATGCCCTAGCTGCCCCATCTACTTGTTTTTGGAAAACACCTCCAGGAACGGCGACTCCACCTGTTCCAATGCCTGACCACCCTTCTGATGAAGAAATTTTCCTTAATATCCAACCTGAACCTCCCCAGCCCAGCCTGAGGCCGTTCCTCTCCTCCTGTCCCTGTTCCCTGGGAGCAGGACCGACCTCCCCTCCTGCCCCCTCCTGTCAGGAGCTCTGCAGAGCCACAAGGTCCCCCCTGAGCCTCCTTTGCTCCAGGCTGAGACCTTGGAAAACCCAAACACTGGGGAGATGTGGGAGAAACGGGGAATTCATGGCAGAAACGGGGAATTCATGGCAGAAACGGGGAATTCATGGCAGAAACGGGGAATTCATGGCAGAAACCCCAAGGGTTAAAGCCTGAAGCTGTAAAACGTTTCCCCGGGCGGGCAGCGGCGCCGCTCACCCCACGCATCCCGCGGGGCGGGGATGGGGATGGGGATGGCAAGGGCTGGGCTGGGCTGGGGGGGTCCCTCCCACGGCCGGGGGACCCCGCACACCCCCGGCAGTGCCCGCAGTGCCCGCAGTGCCCAGCCGGACCTGCCTCTCGCTCCCGCCGCCGCTCCCGCAGCTCCTCCGCGCTGTGCCCGCCGCGCCGGGCCCGCCGCCGGCCCCACATGGCGGAGCAGGAGGAGGAGGAGCGGGAGGAGGAAGAGGAGGAGGAAAAGGCCGTCCTGGGGCGGTCCCGGGGCGGGGAAAACACGATCCCGGCCCTCCTTCGCCAGTGGAGCGTCCAGCCCGTTCCGGGCATGGGCGGCTGTGCCCCGCAGGGATGGGATGGGATGGGATGGGATGGGATGGGATGGGTGCTGGTTGTTCTGAGGGCAAAAAAAGCCCCCAAAGGTTCACCAGAAATGCGGAACAAGGCGGGTCCCTGCCCAGGGACCATGGGGCAGGGCAGTTCCCTGTCGCAGACATCTTTCATGAAAAATCCTTTCTTAGGATTTTTCCTTGTAACAAGCTGCAGTTTCAGCAACCAAAAGTAAAAATGGTTATCTGCTGCTGTGGAATGCAACAGGTAAACCCGTGATTGGTCTCCTGTAGATGTTTAGATTTACTGACCACTCATGGCAGAGCTGGTTCTTGCTCTGTCTGAGACACAGATCTTTGTTATTCATGCTTTTCTATTCTTAGCTTAGCTAGCTTCTGAAGAAACCTTTTCCTTTCTATTTCTTTTTAGTATAGTCTTAATGTAACATATATCATAAAATAATAAATCAAGCCTTCTGATCATAGAGTCAACATTCTTGTCTCTTCTTCATCCTGAAAACCCTTGTGACCATAGTCACAGTTCCCCAGCGAGGTTTTCGGGGAATTTGCGGCTGGAGGGCAGAAATTGAAGGTGCCAGCCCCGGGCAGAGCTGGGGGCTCGTCTGAAGGGGCCGGGAGGGGAGCTCAGAGAGCGGCTGGGGCTTTTCCATCATCACTCAGCAGCAGTTTCATGGAATTCCAGTCCCTTTTGGGTAGCAAGAGACCTTAAAGCTCATCCAGTTCCAACCCCTCCACCATGGGCAGGTGTGACCGTGTTCACAGGGGTGTGAGGATGAGGGAAGAGATGAGGATCTGACTCCATGTTTCAGAAGGCTTGATTTATTATTTTATCATATATATTATATTAAAACTATACTAAAAGAATACAAGAAATTATTTCACCAGAAGGCTGGCTAAGAATAGAAAAAGAAAGAATGATAACAAAGGTTTGTGTCTCGGACAGAGAGTCTGAGCCAGCTGACTGTGATTGGCCATTAATTAGAAACAACCACATGAGCCCAATCCCAGATGCACCTGTTGCATTCCACAGCAGCAGATAACCATTGGTTACATTTTGTTCCTGAGGCCTCTCAGCTTCTCAGAAGGAAAAATCCTAAGGAAAGGATTTTTCAGAAAATATCATGGCTACAGGCAGGGACAATTTCCACAGTCCCAGCTTGCTCTAAGTCCTGTCCAGCCTGGCCTTGGACACTTCAGGGATTCAGGGACAGCCACAGCTGCTCTGGGCACCCTGAGCCAGGGGCTCCCCGCCTTCACAGGAAGGAGTTCCTTCCCAATATCCCATCCATCCCTGCCCTCTGGCGGTGGGAGCCATTCCCTGTGTCCTGTCACTCCAGGCTCTTATCCCAAATCCCTCTCCTGGAGCCCCTTTAGGCCCTGGCAGGGGCTCTGAGGTCTCCCCTGAAGCTCCTCCAGGCTGAAGGGCCCCATCTCCCAGCCTGTCTACACAGCAGATGCTGTGCCCAGCCCTTGGAGCATTTCTGTGCTCTCCCTGGACTTGCTGCTGCAGCTCCATGTCCTTCTTGTGCTGAGGAATTCCATGTAACCCAAGGATGCAGGAGAGGAATCATGGAATTGCTGAGCACCTCTGCACAAGAGTCCCAGAGAGCAAGGGAGCCAGCCCAGCTGCAGTGCCACATTACCCACAGCAAACTGGGAGTTGCATTGTCCAGCCCTGCAGTTTCATTGTTGGAACCCTGGGTGCTGAGAATTTTAAACTTTCTGTGCTGAAAGGCACAGACCCACAAGAGAACTCTGCATTTGACCTGGGGCTGTGGAGAAGGCTTCCAAAATTGATTAATAGCACTGGGATTACGGGTGTGGAGTTGGTCAGGGTGAAAACACTTAGATTTGGGGTTTTCGTATATGGTGATATATGAGAGCCAAGATGGAGAATTTTGGGTGTGGGTTAGTTGTCTCTTTTGAACCTCCTTCCTTCTTCATGAATCTGGGTGGTTTTCTCTAATTGGATGAAGGATGTCCTCATTGTGGGTTTTGGGTGATCATAACTGGGCTAAAAGCATAAATAATATAGATGTGAACTGTTTATTGGGTAATTGGGACTTAAATAGCCTTGAACAGACACCATTGTAGCTCACTTTCTCAACTTGTAGAGAGAGTTCCCATCTCATGAGTTTGTAATAGACAATAAACTTCAGAGTGAGACTTTAAAAACAACATCTTCTGAGTTTTATTCACCCTGACCTTGGAGCAAGAAAGAGCCTGAAATTCCAACATTTCATTACTTTTCTGAAGCCCTTTCTGAATCCAACATAGGCAGAGAAATCTCTGGGAAAGAAAAAAAATCCTGACAGCTCATAGAATCACAGAACCTTTTAGGCTGGAAAAGATCTCCAAGATCATCAAGTCCAAGCTTTGATCACCACCTTGTCAGCCAGACCAGAGCACTTCTGATTAAATCCTTTCTTCTATTCTTTAGTGTAGTTTTAATATATCATTTTCTTTTAATATAATATCTATCATAAAATAATAAATCAGTCTTCTGAAACATGGAGTCAAGATTCTCATCTCTTCCCTTGTCCTGGGACCCCAGGTCACACTGAGGCACAGTAACACCAGAGCATCTGGAAGGGCCGGTCCCGAAGATGCATTTGGGGAACCTTGGCCACGCTCTGTTCCCTCCCCCTTCCTAGGAAAGCCAGCGGCGCTGGCGCTCCGGCCGCAGGGAAGCCAAGCAGAAGCGCCTCGGGTGGCTCTGTCCTGCCAGAGGCCACTGCGGGAGCGAGGGCTGTGCCCGGCAGCGGGGCTCGAAGGGTCTGCCAGCCCCGGCCCGGGCAGCGGCACTCAGCTGGAGCACAGCTGGAGCACAGCTGGACACAGCTGGAGCACAGCTGGACACAGCTGGGGCACAGCTGGAGCAGCGAGGGCTCCCCCGGCGGGGCCGGGCAGCAGCAGCGGTGCCGGACGGGGCTGGGCTGAGCTGAGCTGAGCTGAGCTGAGCTGAGCTGAGCCGAGCCGGGCGCTCGGAGCCTTTGGCAGCTCCGCGCGGGGTTTGGCAGCGGCTGGAGGAAGGAGCGGAGCAAGGAAGCGTTGGGGTGTGAGCTGGCCGTGAGTCACCGCACAGACACACGGACACACAGACACACAAACCCAGCCCGAGGGGCGCTCGCTGCAGGTGCGGGCACAGCGGCGGGGCCCGGCGGTGCGGCCCCGGGATGGCACGGACAGGTAGGGACAGCTCCGGCCTGCGGGGCTCTGGGATGGGGCCAAGGAAAGCTGTGCCTGGTCCGGGCTGGTGGTGCCAGCGACAGAACTGCTCGGAGCAGGAGGCTGGGCTGGGGACCCCCAAAACCCCCTTTGAGCTGAGTCAGCACATGTTCAGGAGCCTTTAATCTTTGCTTGCTGCTTCTTTTGCAAATCTGGCCATCAGAGATCAGACTGTGTCGGCTGACCAGCGCCTGGTGCTGGCAGGGATGTGTTCACACCTTCAGGGGTCATTTTCTAGCACCCCTCTGGAGGCTGGGGATGAATCAAATCGCTGGGTGAGGAAGGAGAAAACATGAAGCCATCTGTTGCAATTTCCTGCCCCAGATTACAGAGGAACAAACAGAGCTGGGGCTCTCTCTGGTCACACTGATACATCTGGCTTAATTGTCTGTAACTTCGCATTTCTAGTTCCTGCAGGCATTTCCTGCTCGTTCTGGAGCGGGAGCCTGCAGCAAGGCAGGGCAGGCAGAGCCTCGGGAGGCTCCCGGGGCGGGCAGGGTGGCACAGGTGGCACAGGGTGGCACGGGTGGCACGGGTGGCATAGGTGGCACAGGTGGCACAGGTGGCACGGGTGCATTCCTGGGTGTTTGGCTGCTGCCCGAGCGCTGTCCCAGCCGTGGCTCAGCAGCCAGGCGGGTGCAGGAGGGACGAGGGCAGTGCCCTGTCCCCGAGGGGTGGCTCTGCAGGGCCCAGCCTGCCCCAGCCACCCCTCCAGCCTGGGTCTGTAAGAGCTGAAATGAGGGGTGTGGGACACCAGGGGCTCTCTAAAATGCAGTTTATTCTATTCAAGAGGTTCCAGCAGTCCAGGGTCGTGGGTGACAGAGCTGTGCCTAGAGCTGTCAGCTCCAGCTGCAGGCAGGCCTGGAGACCCTTTGGTTTTGGTTACAATGCATTATTGACTTTTCTTTTGTTACATTACATTATATACTTTTCTTTGCTGAGCATCTTAATACAGTAGAACCAATCTATACCTTAACTTTTACCTATAGCCTATCATAACTACTATAATTACCATATTCTTGTTACTATTCTCCAATCACTAACAGTTAGTACATTACAGTTTAAGCTAGAAATTGTTTTTCAGTTTTCTTGCAGTGGAAAATTCTGAGACCTTTTTTCTATTTGCAACATTTGCTGACTTGTTTGCCTGTGCTATTTTTCTGCTTGGTAAAAACATCTTCCTGTTTGAGGTGAGTTTATCTTTTGCTCTAAGCCA
The DNA here is from genome assembly GCF_023055355.1 of Agelaius tricolor. NCBI lineage: Eukaryota > Metazoa > Chordata > Aves > Passeriformes > Icteridae > Agelaius > Agelaius tricolor. The sequence continues at coordinate 3,961,917 of NW_027269278.1, read as the reverse complement.
TAAAAACCCCTTCTAACTAACACACCCTTTGCCTCCTTGGTTATCCAGTAAGACTGGCTCAACAATTCCTTTCTTCTCTATCAAAACTTGCTTCCATCTCTATTTCTTCATCAGACTCTACATTTAAAAATCTTTCTGCTAAGCACACACATCTGTGAGACTTTCTTGTCAAACTTTCATCCTTCCCAACATGGGTCAGAGTGCTCCCCTCACTGTTTCTCCTCCAGTTTTTAGGTTGCTCACCATGAGTGTGGCTGTGCTGCTGCTCCTGCTGCTGGGGCTGGGGGTGCAGGTGGCTGCACAGGGCAGGAGGAACAGATGTTTCTTCAACCGCACCCAGGAGTTCTGTGTGTGCTACAACCTGTCTGAGGAGACGGCTGGGAGCATCATCCAGTGCCTGCCAGCGACTGTGGTGGAGTTTTGGGGTGGAGATCTGGAGAAATACACAGCCTTCCCCATTGGGGACCTGGAGGACTCCATCATTGACACTCTGGGCTCCCTTATCATCCAGAAAATCATTATTGGGAATGTCCTGGTGCCTGAGGTGCTCCTGGCCCGTGTGCTGAGGTTCTTCTCCTACACCCACGTGCAGGAGCTGGCCTTTGACAGCTGCATTTTCCAGGGCACGGGTGACTGGAGTGACATGGACGGGCAGGACCTGCCCATCCTGTCCCTGAGCTTCCACAACGTGACCTCTGCTCCTCTGACAGGCCATGAGCCAGCCTTCTCCAGCCTGGGCAGGTGGCTGGGGACCCTGCAGGAGCTGGCTGTCACCGGCTCCCGTGTCACCGGCCTGCCCTGTGCCATCGGGAGGCTGCTCAGAGCCCTGCACTCCCTGGACCTGGCACACAACAGCCTCGGGGATGGGAGCCTGGCCCCTGCCTTCTGCCAGGGAGCTTTCCCTCAGCTCCAGCAGCTGAGTCTGCACCACAACAACCTCAGCTCCTACCACGGTGTGTGTGAGGGCGTGGGGCTGCTGCCACAGCTCCAGCACCTGGATCTCAGCCACAACGAGCTCAGGGCAGACCCATCCTCCTCCTGCCAGTGGCCACCATCCCTCCAGCACTTCAACCTGTCCAACACTGGCTTGGATGAAGTGCCAGCCCCGCTGCCTCCCCACCTCCAGGTGCTGGACATGAGCCACAACCACCTCCACGCCGTGGACATCTCCCTCAGCTCCTTGAGGAAACTCTTCCTGAACCAAAACCTGCTGCAGGCCGTGCCCTCCATCAGGGATTACCCCAAGCTGGACACCCTCCACCTGGACAACAACTCCATTTCAGAGCTGCCCAGGGCTGAGGTGAAGCTCCTGGGGCGCCTGCAGGACGTGGCTGTGGCTGGGAACCCCTTCAGCTGCTCCTGCTCTGGGGCCGGGGGGCTGCAGGCGCTGGCAGCCACGGGGCACCTGGGCCAGGCCTGGCCTGGGGACTACAGGTGCCACTCCCCAGAGCAGTACCAGGGCTGGCAGGTGGCACAGGTGCCCGTGTCCGTGCTGCACTGTGACCCTGCTGCCGTGGCGGCCCCGCTCTGCGTGGTCCTGGCCCTGCTGACTGGGGCTGGGGCCGTGTGGGTGGCCAGGAGCAGGTCCTGCCACAGAGCCTGAGGGGCACCGGGACCCTGCACAGCAGAGCTGCCCCACAGGGGCTCCTGGGCACCCCACAGCGCCCTGTTCTGCTCTTGCTGTGCCCACAGGGGCTCCTGGGCACCCCACAGCTCCCTGTTCTGCTCTTGCTGTGCCCACAGGGGCTCCTGGGCACCCCACAGCTCCCTGTTCTGCTCTTGCTGTGCCCACAGGGGCTCCTGGGCACCCCACAGCGCCCTGTTCTGCTCTTGCTGTGCCCACAGGGGCTCCTGGGCACCCCACAGCTCCCTGTTCTGCTGAGGGGCTCTTGCTGTGCCCACAGGGGCTCCCCAGGGAGCAGGGCTGTCCACAGGGCTTTCCTGCTGTGCCTCTATCATAGCAGAGAGCCCCTGAATAATGGGGAATAATGAGCATTGACTCCATGATTGACTCCATGACTCCAAAATCACTTTATTCTACTGTATTAAACTACACCAATAAGGAAAACCCCATTGCCCTTGAAGACAATCTGATATAGCTCTGACCTAATCAATCAATCCAAACACCATCACCAGTGGTCAATTAAGGATTCACCCTTTGGTAAACAATCTCCATAACACATTCCACACGTGCACAACAACAGGTGCAGCGAGTGGAGGCAGGAATTGTTTCTCATTCTTTTCTCAGAGCTTTCTCACAGCTTCCCAGGAAAATCCTGAGAGAGCTGTGTCTGTCTCTGTTCAGAGGATGAGTCTGTCCATGTTCAGAGATCTGTGTCTGTCTCTGTTCAGAGGATGTGTCTGTCCCTGTTCAGAGGATGTGTCTGTCCATGTTCAGAGATCTGTGTCTGTCTCTGTTCAGAGGATGAGTCTGTCCATGTTCAGAGAGCTGTGTCTGTCCATGTTCAGAGAGCTGTGTCTGTCTCTGTTCAGAGGATGTGTGATTAGCACATGCCTGTGCCCAGCAGGTCCTGGGGCACCCCTCACCTCCAGCCCTGTGCCATCTCCCACTGGGGATGTCCCTGTGGCCAGGTGCAGCTCCCCAGGCCCTGCTGTCCCTGCCATGTCACCTGCCCTGGACAAGCTCAGCTCCATCAGATCCCACTGGCAGCCCTCAGACGTCCCCAGCCTTGCTGGGCTCTGCTGGTTCCCCCCCAGAGCCCCCCACACCTTTCAGCCCCTCCAGTCCAGGCATCCTTGGGGCCTCCATGGGCCCTGGGCTGATCCTCCCTCTCCTCACCCTGGATGACAGGTTTGGCAGGATGCTGCTTGCCTGCTCTTGTGCCTAAGGGTAAAACCAAAAACCCATGAAAAACAGGAAAATTACTAAATTAAACACCCTGCACACAAATGCTAATGGGCTGGAGCAGCTCCTGACACCTGGACCTGAGGCAGTGGCAGATGGGTCCAAGTGGGACCTTGAGGAAGTGCAACCAGAAACTTTTTAAGTGATTAAAAAAAAAATTAATTTGTTCTGGGTTATTCAGAGAATCTCTCATAGTGAGGAGGAAATGGATTATTGGGATGCAGGACTGGGGAATATTCAACGAAAGGGGTGGGTGAGGAAGGGACAGGCTGGGAAAATGGGGATGGGGGAGAATCATAGAATCACAGGGCAGTTTCAGTTGAAAGGAACCTTAAAGCTCATCTCTCCCCCACCCCTGCCATGGCAGGGACACCTTCCACCATCCCAGGCTGCTCCAAGCCCTGTCCAGCCTGGCCTTGGGCACTGCCAGGGATCCAGGGGCAGCCACAGCTGCTCTGGGCACCCTGTCCACCCTCCCAGGGAGGAATTCCTTCCCAGTATCCCATCCATCCCTGTCCCCGGCAGTGTGAAGCCATTCCCCCTGTCCTGTCACTCTGTGTCCTGGGGCTGGTGGTGGGCAGTGCTCACCTGGCCAGCCCTGCTCCTCTCCCCCAGGGCCTGTCCTGCCTCTGCATTCAACTCTGTGCCTGGGTGTTCCCTGTGTCCCTCCCTGCCTCTGTTTGGGCACAGGTACACCTGCCCTGAGGGCAAACACAGCCTGGGCTGCCTGGGGGTGGGGGAAGCACCAAGGCAGGAGCTGGGGAGCTGCAGAACAGGGCAGGGGTTCAGGAGTGGATCAGGAGGGACTGGGGGTGTGCCCTGCCCGGGTGGAGGGGCTGTGGGGCTGTGCCAGCGGCCCTGGGCAGCCCCAGGGAGGATGGGCAGTGCCCTGGGCAGCCCCAGGGAGGATGGGCACAGCCCTGGGCAGCCCCAGGGAGGATGGGCACAGCCCTGGGCAGCCCCAGGGAGGATGGGCAGAGCCCTGGGCAGCCCCAGGGAGGATGGGCACAGCCCTGGGCAGCCCCAGGGAGGATGGGCAGAGCCCTGGGCAGCCCCAGGGAGGATGGGCACAGCCCTGGGCAGCCCCAGGGAGGATGGGCAGTGCCCTGGGCAGCCCCAGGGAGGATGGGCACAGCCCTGGGCTGTGGGAGGGGGGCTGGGGGCTCAGGGTGTTGGGGGAGGCTCTGCTGGTGTTAACCAGGGTGTACAAGAGGGTGTCCCTGCACCTGGGGAGTGCTGGCCTGGCTGGACATGGAACAGGGAGCAGCAGCTGCTGCTGATAGATGAGGAAGGAGAAATCAGGACTCAGTTCCTGGAGCAAGGTGTCTCCAGGCTGCTCTGGCTCTGCCCACATCCATCAATAATGCAGGAGAACCAAATCCCCAGGTAACACCATCCCTGCCCTGGCAGACAGCAGCTCAGGGGCACTGCTGCCACACTGCCCATGGAGCAGGTGAGTGCTGTGCTGGGGGACAGCCCAGCTTGGCTTGCAGGGACCTGCCAGGGGTCTCCTCCAGCTCCTGCTGCTGCTGTGTGGCTCCTTCCCCTCTGTGCCTGCAGGCTGAGCAGGACGTCAGCGTGCGAGCAGCCCTGGGACTGCAGCAGGCAGCAGGTAGAGCTCAGGGCACCCCAGAGCCCTCACCTGGACACCAGGGAACAAGGGACAGGCTGGCACCACAGCTGTGCTGGCACTGGGACACCAGGGAACAAGGGGACAGGCTGGCACCACAGCTGTGCTGGCACTGGGACACCAGGGAACAAGGGCACTGGGACCAAGCTGGTGTGGGCAGTGCTGACAGGGACAGGGTGTCCTCCCCATCCTGGTGGCTCTGAGGGCCCAGGAGGCCTCAGGAATGAGGTGAAGCCCTGGGATGTGAGAGGGGAAGCCCTGGGATGTGGCTCCAGGTGCAGGGGTTGCAGGACAGGGCTGGGATGGGGCGGTGACCCTGCACACCATGGCACCCCATGGCACACTCGGTGTTTGCAGGGCCAGGAGAAGGCTGGGTGGATGGCAGCAAGGACCCCCTACAGCTCCTCCTGGCTGGGAAGGAGCCCCAGGTGAGAGCTGCAGGCAGGGACAGCCAGGGCACGAGGGTCCCTGGGGGACCAGGAGGGAGCAGGGCTCTGTGCCACCCCCTGGGACACCCCTGATGGGAGCTGAGGTCCTGGGCTGACCCTGCCCTACACCCTATGGGCCCCTCCCTTGTAGGGACTCCTGGGGGTTCCCAGAGGGCCAGGGAGGGGAGGGGGTCTCTCCTCAGCCCGTGCCAGGCCCTCTGTGCCACCCCTGCCATGTCCTCCCAGCATGCCCAGCCCCTCCTCTGCCCTGCCCTGGTCATGCTGGGGTAGGGGAAAGCTGAACATTATCCCCCTCCTTGCACCAGCAGAGCTCCCTGACTGTCGATGGGGTTTTCCACATGGATGCAGGACAGGTACCCTGAGCCCCAAGTCCTTCCCTGTACCCCAACCCCAGCCACATGGGCCAGGGACATCTGCACCATGCTGGCCATGCCATGACTGTGCCATGCTGGCTGTGCCATGCCATGGCTGTGCCATGCTGTGCCATGCTTCCTGTGCCAGTCTGTGCCATCCCATGGCTGTGCCATGGCTGTGCTATGCTGGCTGTGCCACTCTGGCTGTGCCATGCTGGCCATGCCATGCTGGCCATGCCATGCTGTGCCATGCTGTGCCATGCTGGCTGTACCATGCTGTGCCATGCTGTGCCATGCCATGGCTGTGCCATGCCATGCCATGCTGTGCCATGCTGGCTGTACCATGCTGTGCCATGCTGTGCCATGCCATGGCTGTGCCATGCCATGCCATGCTGTGCCATGCCATGCCGTGCCATTCTGTGCCATGCTGTGCCATGCTGGCTGTGCCATGCTGTGCCATGCCATGGCTGTGCCATGCTGTGCCATGCTGGCTGTACCATTCTGTGCCATGCTGGCCATGCCATGGCTGTGCCATGCTATGCCATGCTGGCTGTGCCATTCTGTGCCATTCTGTGCCATGCTGTGCCATGCTGGCCATGCCATGGCTGTGCCATGCTGTGCCATGCTGGATGTGTCTCTCCTACAGGAGAAGGTCCTGGAGCTGGCAAGGCCCCAGCTGGCCCTGGTTCCCCTTGGCTACAGCGTGTCCCTGCTGCTGTGGGACCCCCATGGCCCTGGGACACAGCTGCCCTTCCAGAGTGTCATCTGGCAGGTGAGGGTACAGGGGACAGCTGACAGGGAGAGGGGACAGCACAACTGTGCAGTGCTGGGCTCCTGGGTCACCCAGCAGACCCCAATCCCACTGGGGCAGGGCTGAGACCCAGCCATGGGTCTGGGAACCAGCAGCTCCCAGCTTGTCCACAGGTGATTGACACCGTCTTCCAAGAGCTGGAGGCCTTGGGGGATGACACTCAGAGCCTGCAGATGGTCAGCCTGGTGCAGGTAGGGCAGGATGGCCTGGCATGAGGGTCCCATTCCCTCTCTGCTGCTGCCCAGACCCTGCTGTGCCAAGAGCACATCTTGCCCTGTGCTGGCATCCAGTCCCTTCATCCAGAGGGTGACCAGGGATTGGGGACCTTTGGATCCCAGGTGTTCTCACCTCTTTCCAGGACTTCCCATGGAGCACCTCCTGGGCTCCAGCAGCATGGTGGGACCAGGATCACCCTCTAACCCCTTCCTGCTCCCACCACAGCTGGGCTGTCTGGGTCAGTCACTGCTCCAGTGTGGCCTTGACTGGCACAGGAGTGATGCCAGCTCCTGCCCTTTGGCCCTGGGATGCTGCCAGGGGTCTGATAAGCTCCACACAGGGCTCGGGCGTTCCCAGGGCTCTGCCCTTCCCTGGTGCCAGGGCTGGGAAAGCTGGGAGTTGCCCCAAAATGAGCCTTTCTCAACCCTCACCTGTGCATAGCCACAAGCACTGCAGGCCCCTGGTGAGTGTGGGATGCCAGCAGCTCCCTTTTCCTGCCCCCTGCCTGATGCAGCCCCCTCATTCCAGGTCAGCACCCAGGACAAAGCCTGGGACCTGCTCCATCCTGACGGCCGAGCCCTGCAGGTGGTGGATGTGGCACCCCTGGGCCTGTAGGTACCTGATGCCCCAGGGCTGAGCGTGGCTCCAGGGGGCTGGCACCCCCCCATCAGGGTGGGCTGGGCAGGGAGCAGGGTGCCAGCCTCAGCATAGCCAGGGGTGTTCCTGAGAGAGAGCAGGGCGTGGGTGTGACCCTCCCTGCTTGGTCCTGTCTCCCTCTGCTTCCAGGATGGTGGAGGAGGTGACAGAAGTGGCTGTGCCCGATGCCCAGGCTGCCATCAGCGCCTACGCCAGGGGGCTGGGTGCCCTCCCAGCCCTGTTCCAGGGGTGTGCTCAGCATTCCCTCACAGACAGGCGCTCAGCTGTGCAAGGGTGAGGGATTTGGCCCAGATCCCACAGGTTGGGAAGGGCTGGGCCATGGGGTGCTGGGGCTGGCTCTGCTGCAGCCCCAGTCCCACACCAGCCCCTCTCTCCCCAGGGCTGGCAGCCTCTTCACTCTCACCGTGGAGCGGGAGCTGGGGGGTGGCAGGTGCCAGCGCTCGGCCCTCAGGATCCTGCTGTCCCCAGGGGCCAGCGGGCCCTGCCCCAGGCTGTACGTACAGGGCTGAGCTCTGCTCCCCTCCAGCACTCCCTGTGCCTGCTGAGGGCCAGGGAATTCCATCCCTGCGGGTGAAGCAAGAGGGACACCCCAGTGGGAGCCAAGGGGGTGTCACTGCTCCCTGGGGACATGGGCTTGGGGATATGTGGGGCCACCCCATCCCTGGGTCCCTGCCTGGCACAGTAAGAGCCAGCCCTCTCCTGGGTGTCTCTCCCCACGTGCAGGGAACCTGGAGCTGTCTGCCTGCCCTGGATCGTGGAGCGGCTGCTGGAGGGGAACAGCCTGACCTTCCTGCTGCTGTGTGTGTCACTGCCAGGTAGCCCCTGGGACTGGAACACACTCTGGATGTCCCCTCCCTGAGGATTCCCCCCATCCTGCCCCACACCTGGCACTCAGTCCCTGCTGCTGCCCAGGGAGGGGACACCTGCAGTCACTGGAAGCTGGACACAGCTCCGCTCATCTCCATCACATGCCCTGTGCTGGGGGTCCCCATGGCCCCTGCCCAGAGCTTGCTGTTCTCCCAGACACCTCCAGAGAGGAGATCCTGGGAGCTCTGGGACTGGCTGAGAGGGTGAAGCAGCTGGCCAAGACCATCTCTGCCACACTCTGGGACCCCGAGGAGGAGATTGCAGTGCGCCGGAGGGAGATCCGAGGGCTGCGCATGGAGCTGCTGGCTGGGCCTGGCCACCCTGAGCAGAGGAGAGCTGTGGCCCAGCTGAGGAGAGCACTGAGGGAGCTGCAGGTGGGGAATGCCCCTGGATCCACGGGACTGGCATGGAACTCGTTCCCTGGGCTGGGTAAGGTGCAGGCTCCTGACCCATCCTGGTGTCAAGGCCCTTGTCCAGCACTGAGGGCAGGGCTAAAGCTGCCACGGGGGTGAGATGTGTCTCTGGAGCCACACCAGACCTGGAGGGCTGAAACACTCCAATAAGTTCCCCTTTTTCAGGTGCTGAAGAGTCAAAGGTGGGAGAAAAAGCAGGCCAAGGTGCTTGGGACAAGTGAGATGCACCAGCCCAGCGCCGAGGTGGGCAGAGATCAGGCCAGGCCCCCTCAGCCAGGGACAGCCAGGTGCAGGAAAAGCCCTGAATCCCAGCTGTGTCCCTGTAATGTCTCCTTCTCTGACAGGAGCAGGTCTCTGCAGGGAATGCAGCTCCAGGCCAGCAGCCTGGGACCCAGACACCCCTGGAGCCAGCAGAGCCAGAGCGTGGGGCCAGGCGTGCATCCCGCAAATGGGTGGAGGACATGTGGGCCCAAAGCATGGCTGTACACGGTGGGAAAGGCCCCACTCTCCATCTGAACATCCTTCTTCAGTCCCCCATGTCACACTCATCCTCCTCCCCTGTCCCCACACTGCAGGACGGGCTGACAGCAGAAGCCAGGGGGGGGACAGCCGAGCTCTGGCCAGTGCAGGGCAGGGGCTGCTGGAGGAGCCATCCCAGAGCAAAGTGTCACAGCCACGGCCCGGGTGTGACAGCGTGAGTGGGAGCCCACAGAGTCCCTGTGCCAGGCCAGCTCTGCTGCCAGCACTGGCTCCTGGTGGCACCCGAGCGTGCTGTGCTCTCCTGCAGGCAGGGAGCCAGTGCCAGGCTGCTGTGCTCTCCTGCAGGCAGGGAGCCGGTGCCAGCCCACTGTGCTCTCCTGCAGGCAGGGAGCCGGTGCCAGCCGTGCCCATCCCCGGAGGTGCAGCACGCCCTGGCCAGGGCACAGAGGCAGCGGCTGCAGGCTCAGCACTGCCGGCAGCTGCAGCGAGAGCTCGGGGCCGGCTCTGTGCCAGCCCGGGAGCACAGCAGGGAGGTGAGCACAGGCAGAGCCCAGCACTGCGAGCTCCTGCCTCTCCTCCCCTGGCACTGCTCTACCAAGTGCAGCCCAAGGAAGCAGGGACACCCCGGAGCTGCCCTGGCCGTGTCCCTGTCCCCACAGTGGGACACAGAGCGCTGGCAGCGGGAGGTGACCGCGCTGGGCCTGAGCCTGGAGGCAGCGCTGCGGGAGCGGGAGGCGGCCGAGTGGGAGCTGGAGGCTCTGCTCCTCAACCACCGCCAGGAGATGCGGGGCTGCAGACAGCACCTGCTGCAGGTGGGCAGGCAGGGCTGGGGACACCTCTCCTGGCTGTGCAGGGCTGTGCCAGACCGCCCGGGGCATCCGCAGGTGCTCCGGGACCAGCAGCGCCTGGCGGAGGAGCAGCGGGCAGCCCTGGAGCGCCGGCACCGGGAGCTGCTGCAGGAGGCGCTGCGGGAACTCGCCGAGCACAAACAGCGCCTGCGGGACACCCCGCGGGCAGGCACGGCCGGTGCCACCTCACAGACCCCCTGAGCCACGGGCGTGGGGACAGTTGGCCTGGCAGCACTGGGTCCCTGCTCCGAGCCACCAGCCATGCCAGGAGACTGGGCAGCCCCAGGCACAGGAGTTATCCCAGACCTCTGGCTGTGTTCCCGAGGGAAAGCCTGCTCTGTGCTGGGAACCTGCCTGTGGGAGCACAGCTCAGCCTGCTGGCTGCCGGCCCCAGCTGCAGCCACAGAATAAAGTGGGTGCCCCTCAGCTGTGAGTGGTGTCAGGCTCAGACACACCCTGGTCCCCAAACCTGTCCCAGGGGCACAGCCACCATCCCTCAGGGCAGGCAGACACAGGACAGACACACAGATGCTGTTGAACCGCAGCTTTAATACCCTGGGTGGCCTCTACCTGCCAGAAACTTGGTACAAAGTTGGGGGGCATCCCCCTTTTGGGGAGCAGGTGAAGGTTCCCACATGCCCCAGTCCCTGGCTGCTCTGCAGAGACACTGTGCCCAGGAAGGGGAAATGGGGCCTGAGGACAGCAGGGCTCCAGGCAGGGCTAGCCTGGAAAACCGTGGAGGTGGGAGAGGCCCAGGGAAGCAGCACCAGGAATGGCAGGGATCAAGCAGCATCCATGGGAAACAGCACCAGTCCCATGCTGGGCTGGCAGGAGGTACTGCCAGGGCATTCCCAGGCCACTGAGGTGTGGGGAAGCAGCTTGAGGACAAGGGACACAGAGTCCCAGAATCATTTATGTGGGAAAAGACCTCTGGGATCATGGAGTCAAACCTGTAACCCAACATCACCCTGTCACCTAGACCATGGCTTTAAGTACCCAGTCCTGAAACACCTCCAGTGATGGTGACTGCACCACCTCACTGGGCAGCCCCTTCCAATGTTTCATCACCCCTTCTGTGAAGAAATCACCCCTAAGGTCCAACCTGAACCTCCCATGGCACATCTTGAGACTATGAGACATGCACAAGGGGTTCAGGACCCCCCTAAGACTGGGCATGCCTGATCCCATGGGAGCCCCATGGTACAGAGCCTGGCTGGACTGGAGCAGGGCAGTTTCCCTGTGGAAGCAGGGACAGAGTGCTCTCCCCCTCAGCATTCCTTGGGGGATCCTTGGTGCTGTGCACCAGGAATGATTCCAGCCCTGAGGAAGGGCTGGGGCTGCCCAGACACGTGGGAGGAAGGCAGTGATTATGTGACTCCATAGTACAGGTGCACAGCCAGGCCAATGCACGCCACGGCCACGAAGAAGAGGAGGGTGAGCTGCAGGTTGAAGAGGGCAACAGAGAGGAGAGCATTGACCAGGATGGAGCAGGAGATGATGAAGAGCCTGGTGATGTTGCTGCTGTGCTTCATCACCACGGACATGATGAGACCATTCAGAGCCTGGCTGAGCACGACCAGCAGCACCCACGGGGAGAAGCCCTCCAGGAACCCGCCCTCCATACCAGTCCACACGGAGCCCATCAGGTTGAGCAGCACCCCAAAGAAGTACAGGAAGATGTTCTGGAGGCCGAGGGGCAGCTCCTGGCTTTTCAGGATGGCTTCGGTGTAGACAGCAGAGAGGCCGGAGATGAGGCAGTACACGGAGAGCAGCAGCAGCCCCACGGGGGTGACGTGCAGGCGCGTCCCTGGGGGGTCCCCGTGTCCCCGCAGCCCCCCGCAGCTGTAGGTGACACCGGCAGCCAGCAGCAGCAGCAGGGCCAGCCAGCGGCGCAGGCCCAGGCGCCGCCGCAGCAGGAGGCTGTAGAGCAGCGCCGTGCTGACGATCTTCAGGTTACTGAGCACCTGGAAGGTGCTGGGGTCCATGAAGAGCTGCATGTGCACCACCAGGTTGTTGTTGGCAGCGTAGAGCAGGGCGGAGAGGGCGAAGGGCGCGGCGTGACGCCAGGACAGCGCCGCCGGCAGCGGCTCCCGCGGCCCCGGCAGCAGGGACAGCACCGACAGCAGCAGCTTGGTCAGCTCCACCAGCACCACCACGGACGTGGAACTGAAGGGGATGGCCCCGTCCACCTTGCACAGGGTCAGGAGGGGGGCGTGGGAGCCGTAGATGGCCACAGAGAGCAGCAGCATCAGTGCCCAGAGCCCCCTGTGGAGCAGCCTGTTGGCAGAGCCAGCAGCGTTCCCAAACATCCCCATCTCAGGTGAGAGCCAAGGAATGAGCTGCTGTCAGCAGAGAGGCCACACAGACTCTCACCCTGCAACACGGAAGAGACCAAATACCAAGAATTTAATGAGCCTGATTCAAGCAGGATGTTCCCTGCAACACTGGTGATGCAGCAGGTGAGCAGGGTGTTGTCTCTGGTTAGGAGGAGAACTACAAGCCTTCCTGAGAAGCCACGCAAAGCACATTGCCAGGGCACACAGGTGAGTGGGCACAGCATTCCCTCAGTCCACAGGGACAGGTAAGGGGAAAAGGCAGCTGGCAGCCCCTCAGTGCTCTCAAGCTGCTGTGGGTTAGTGCAGTGATCACTGCTGCCATGATGCCCAACAAACACCCATCACCAGCCCCCTGATGTGTGGCAGTGGTGTGGTGAAAAACCCTTTTCCAGGGAAAAGAAAGGGTGCAGGTTATGTGCCTCCCAGAGCCCTAGGGTGCTCTGTGCCTGCTACCTAAGGAGCACGGTTCCTGCAGTCCCTGCTGCGTCCGGGCTCCTCCTCGCTAGTCTCGACCTTTTTTCAGTGAATTCACATAGTCCCGAATCGTCTTCTCAACGTTGGGCACGGCATAGTTCTGGGCGGCGTAAATCCCGGTGCAGGTGCCGGCCACGAAGCCCAGGACGGCGGAGAAGCGGAGCTTGGCCACCAGGTATCCCGCCAGGAAACCTTTGAGAAAGGGCGATGCCAGCAGCGATCCGTCCTGAGGGGAGAGCGCAGTGAGGCATCGGGCGGGATCGGGGAGGGGGCGACACAGGACATGCCCGAGGGGTGAGCTGTGGGTTGTTTTTACCCTGGGATTTACTTTTCCCCCCACCAGTCCCTCTCAGAGGGGGCGGCGGGCCCGCCCTCAGCCCGCACGTTACCTGCCCCACGCCGGCCTGCACCTCGTCCTCCACCCTGCGCTGAAGGCTCTCCAGCTGCCCCTTCAGGAAGGCGAGGTCCTTCAGCTTAGGCAGCGAGTCCTGCGGGAAACACGGAGGTGATTGCCGCCCTCCGTCCCGCGGGAGGAACCACGGCCTCCCCACAGCCCCGGCGGCCCCTCAGCCCCGACCCTGCGCGCTCACCTTATCGTCCGCCATCTTGGCGCCGCCGCCGCCCGCCGCTGATTGGCTGGAGGGGAGGCACGTGATACATCCGCCGCTGATTGGTTGTTATGGGGGCAGCGACTCCTCCCGCGTGCCCCTTCCCTCCACGGAGGCGGCACCCGGCGCTGATTCGCCGAAGCGGAGTCACGTGGCAGCCCCCTGCTCCCTCACGCCGCCTGGCCGGCGCCATCTTGGGGGGGGCCGGTGTTGGCTCTTGAGGCGCGGCCCGGCCTCGGCGCGGTACCGGCCCCACACCGGCCCCACCGGGCACCGGCACCTCCGGGCCAGGCTGACAGGGCTCATGGCCGCCCCTCAGCGCCGTCAGGGCTCCAGGACCCAGCCACCGTGTCGCCCTTGGGGGCAGCATGGATGGGGATCCCAAGCTCTGCAGTTTCCCTGGGCTGTTCCTCTGTGAGGAGTCTGGTCCAGTCCCGGGCTTGGCCAGTGGTTTATGTCTAAAGCTCTGCAACTGAGCCTTTATCTGACTTTGTCCTTCAGGATTAAGGAGGGCAACACAAAAATATTTATACAAATAAAATATTTAAATTAATGATTGGAAGGATTGCACTAAAAAATCTTATTCAGAATTCTTTACAGTGTAGGTAGTTCTAGCTACTAGAGGAGTGCAATATTTTTGAAGCAATATTGGTAGTAAATTATATTTAGGTAGTAAAGTGATTACTGAAAAGACATTGATGCTTTTCACCAATCTCAGTGTCTGTGGTAGTCCCTCTGATGGGCACTCCTCAGCTCCAGGGAGGAATTTCCACATACCCTCCCAGAAATAACAGAATAAGGAAAGAACAAAAATGACTTTGGAATTCTTTTCCAACCCAGACGATTCTGTGATCATCCAATCCAACCAATAACGCAGCCCTGCTAAATCCAAAAAATCATTAAAAAGCTGCCAGCTCCCATGAACCACACCCAGAGGTGTTTGGAGCACTTCAGGATCAGTGACTCCAGCACGGCCTGGGCACCCTGTCACCCTGCTCCACCACCTTTCAGTGAAGAACTTCTCAATATCCAGTCCCTGGCACCCTGGCACAGTGCTCAACTGTCACTATAGGACACGAAACAACACGAGTGCACACAGCGCTGCTCTCAAGGTGAAGAAAAGGGAAGTTTATTTTCTGACTCCAACATTTATAGTTTTCCAAAAGTGACAGTGGATTGGAGGGTGACAGTGCCACCTCTCCAATGACACTGGACAAACCAACAGTCCATCAAATTTCTCCTCCTCCGTAAAAGAATTCAAAACAATAAGTTATTTACAGGAAGTGTGTGAGAAAGTTTGTTACAAGAATGTAAACATCAGAAGGCTTAGAAAATCTTAAAAAATCAGGGCGACACTCGACCCTCTCAGTGAAGAACTTCTCCTCAAATATCCAGTCCCTGGCACAGTGCTCGACCCTTTCAGTGAAGAACTTCTGCTCAATATCCAGTCCCTGGCACAACCTGGGGCTGTTGCACCTCTGGTGTGAGCCCAGAGCCCCACAGAGCTGTGCTGGGGCCACGCTCCAGCTGACACAGCTGCTGAAGGTACGAGTGAAACCTCGGCTGCAGCACTTCCAGCTTGGAAAACAGGCCCTGCAGAACCACAGGCACGACTGAGCAACTGTGGGGAATGTTGGTTTCGGGGGCTTGGCACAATTTAATTAAAGCCTGTGGTGCTGGGGGTTATGTGTGTGATACTCTCGTGGGTGCTACACCACCACGGAGGCAGCTCCGTGAAGCCTTCTGGGCTGTGAGGCTGCTGCTCTCCAAGTTAATTTAGATACATTCCCAGTGTATGTTACACTGCTCCCCCTGAGCGCTGGGAAAAGGAAAGGAAAGGGACTTGGGAGGCAGTGGCAGGTGCAGCCCAAAGAAGAAGCATTAATATTGTTATTAATATTAATAGCCACTTTAAATCCAACCATTGCTGAAGGCTGAGCTGCTGTTTCCTTGCTTTGCAGGATTCCAAACTGTACCCAGAGGCAGGTGTGGATTTCGTGAACCTGACATTTTCCTCAGCCACTTCAAACCAGCTGCTTTTCGAGCAGGATTTTTACTTCATGAAAGGATGAAATGAAATAAATAAAATAAAATAAAATAAAATAAAATAAAATAAAATAAAATAAAATAAAATCTATATGAGTGAGTGCAAGGGCCTTTCTTGGAACACAGTCACAATACTTGAAAAATGCCACTTAGTGCAAGGCTGACTTAGAAAATTTGGGTGTTGGTAAAAAACATGTGGGGGCAGCAGAGCCCTGTCATCAGTCACTTCTGTCACCTCCAGAGAGGTGATCCCATAGCCAGCCTCACCAGCTGCAGGACAACACGGCAGAGAGGAGGTTTATATTGGCTGCTGAGAGGGAATTGTTCCCTGTGAGGGTGGGCAGGCCCTGGCACAGGGTGCCCAGAGAAGCTGTGGCTGCCCCTGCATCCCTGGAAGTGTCCCAGGCCAGGTTGGATGGGGCTTGGAGCAGCCTGGGATGGTGGAAGGTGTCCTTGCCATGGCAGGGGTGGAATGAAATGATCCCTTCCAACCCAACCCATTCTGGGATCCTTTGAAAATGAGTTTTTCTAGGTGGTGGTGGGAGCTGAGCACCTGCCCTCAGAGGGTCTGTGAGGGAGCTCAGCTCTCAGCGCCCCCAGGTCACACACTAAGGCTCTGTGCTGTGTGGAGCAGCACGGATGGGTCACTGCTGCTGGCTCCTGGGATTTCTGCTGGGAAACCAGCTGGGATGTGAGGGAGGGCTGGGAGAAGCCCTGTCCCTGCTGTGTCTAAGCTGAGCCTGGCCCCAGCCCTGGCTGGAGGGAGGATGCAGCCATTCTGTGCCTTGCTCAGCAGGATCCTGGCTGTGAACCTCCCTCCCTGCTGCACCTGGGACCTGCTGGATTGTGGTGGCCCCTGGAGCCACTCAGCTCCCCATTGCTGCTCCCCATGGACCAGGATGGGTCTGCCTCCAAGCTGAGAGCCCTGAGTCTGAGTCAGACCTGCTGTGGGATGCTGTGATTAGCACTAAAACTGAGCTATTTGTGCTGTTGGAGAGCTCAAGGGGAAACTGGTTATCCTGTGTTTGCCAGCTTAGCAGCAAGCTGCCACTTCTGAGGTTTGATTTTCCTGCCTCTGATCCAGCCCTGCCTCCAGTTCCTGCTGCCAGCAAAGGCTTTCACCTTGGCCCTGGCTGTGCCCTTGAGCTGAGCCTTTGGCTGGCAGCACGGCTGCTGCTGGAACAAGGTTGTGCTGTCAGATTTCCTCTGGGCTTGTGCCTGCCTTTCAACCTGTCCCCTTCTAATATGGCCTGAGCTTATCAGCATCTCCAGCCCAGCCTGGCTGCAGTGATGGGCGAGATAAGAAGCTTCCATGTGAGGAGGGAGCAGGGCATCAAGGAGCACACAGAGCTGTGCCCCACAAGGAGGGGTTTGAAGGTGTGAACCCTGGGGGGCTGCAGTGGCTTTGCTGCTCACTCAGCTGCTGCTGGCTGTTCCCATGTTGTGAGCTCGACCCTGACACATTTCCCTTGCATCTCAGCAGGTGCCCACAGCATTTGCTCTGTGCCCTTGGGAACACTGCTCAGGTGACCAGGACCCACGTCCTGCCCACACCCCAGGGCCAGACCCCCAGTCAGCTCCTTGCCCTCTCCCAGGTCCCTCACCCAGTGTCTTCCCTCTCCAGTCAGTCCAGCACCAAGCACTTGGCACATCCTGGAGGCCTCAGCAAAGATTTCTGATACCTCTGCAAACCAGCTGCCTCTGTGCCGTGGCCTTTGCTGTCCCAACCCTCCCTTCACAGCCCTTTCATCTGTCGTTTTTGCCATTTTTGCACAGATGCAGTACCCAGAGATTAGGTTGCAGATTAAGGTTTTACTGCATCCTGAAATGGGTTCCAATTCCCAGTCCCAGCAGGACCAACATGCAGCCAAATCTCTCCTGAAAGCTCACTGGGCTGGAGCTGGGGAGAGATCTCCCACCATGTTCTCCCTCATGCATGAAAGGTGGAGTCCTACATATACAGCCCAGGTGAGGCACCTGGAATTCTGTGTCAAGTTCTGGGCCCCTCTCAACAAGAAAGACATTGAGGGGCTGCAGCATGTCCAGAGAATGGAGCTGGGAAAAGGTCTGGAGCACAAGATGAGGAGCAGCTGAGGGGGGGCTCAGCCTGGAGAAAAGGAGGCTCAGGTAGCACCATTTCCCTCTCTACAACTCCTTAACAGCCAGGTGGGGCTCTGCTCCCAGAAAACAAGGCACAGCACCAGAGGAAAAGGCGTCAAACTGCCCCAGGGGAGGTTCAGTTTGCACATCAGGAAGAATTTATTCACTGAAAATGTTGTCAGGCGTTGGAATGGGCCGTGCAGGACAGTTACTGTCCCCTGGAAATACTAAAAAACACATGGATGTGGCACCTGGGGACATGGGTTAGTGGTGGCCTTGGCAGTGCTGGGTTAATGGCTGGATTTGATGACCTTAGAGGGCCTTTCCAGCCTTGGTGATTCCAGAATTCTGTGATTCTAAAGGAGCTGGGCAGCCCAGGGCAGGAGCAAGGCTGTTGTGTCAGCTCCAGCCTGTGTCTGCCCAGCATCTCCCCATCCTGGGTGAGCCTGCTCTGCCACCAACACTTTTGGTCAGGCTGGAGGCTCCCCTGCAAGTCCTGCACAGGCTCCCTGTGCCTGCAGAACTGCCCCATCAGTCTGGCCACGGGGGCTGGCTGTGTTTGTCCCAGCACACACAGGCACACTTGTGGCTGGCATTTCCAAAGCCCCATCCAACACCACAGAATCATGGAATATCCTGGGCTGGAAGGGACCCACAAGGATCATCCAGGCCATCTCCTGGCCCTGCAAAGACACCCCACAATCCCACCCTGTCCCTGACAGCATCACCCAAGTGCTCCTGGAGCTCTGGCAGCATTAGAGCCATGACCATTCCCTGTTCAGTGCCCAACCACCATCTGAGGGACAAACCTTTTCCCATCCCACATGGGGCAGACTGCACATTGCGTCCAAAATTCAGGATACTGCAACTTGTCCCAGAGAGAGAAAAGTGCTTTATATGACACAAATTAAAGCAGATAAAAAAACAATACACCCACAGAAGAACATCAGAGCTGTACATAACAAAGAAAATGGGAAGCATGTCACAGGGCTGTGGGCTGAGTCAGCTGCTCCAGTAACCGTGGTGCACAGGAGGTTTGGATGGGAGCTGGGGGTTGCAGCCATGGGTAGCACGTGCTCCAGGAGGAAGGGGGCTGGGGAAGGGTGAGCCAAGCCCCCAGGGGCAGTGAGGGGCTGTGTCAGAAGCCATCAGTGCGCAGGGGCTGGGGCAGGTCTGACACACTGATCTGCAGGTTGAGCTCTGATGAGTCCAGGGCCGTGGATGGGCTGGGTGGGTGGCTCTGTTCCAGCACAGCAATCTCCTCGTGGTGCTCCTGCCGCAAGTGCCACACGATCTCTCTGGACAAAAAGTGGGTCTCTGCTTCTTCTGGCTCTGCAACAGAAGAAAGACAAACCTTCCTTTGCTGGTTGTCCTGAGGCAGAGCTCTGGGCAGGGAGCAAAGTCTCTGTGAGATGCCCCCAAATATGCATTATTTCCTGCACAGGCAAAATACAGCTTTTACTTCCCACTTTGTGCCTGGCAGAGGGGAAAAGTTCAAACACAAAGTGAGGGGAGGAGTGTAAAATTACAGGCACTATGTGCTGGATTCCTGGTAGTGCTTGTGATGGGAACTGCCTTGCTGCATGGAAATGCTTCTCCCCATCAGGGAGAGTTTCCTCTGAAAAAACCGACATTCATTAAAGCAAGATGCTGATTTCATCTGGTGGAGGTGAGGAGATGGGAGATGAAAAGATGATGGGAATGAGGAAAAGCCTCGCTCCCTCCCATCCCCTGTCGGCAGGAATGGCACCGAGCCAGCACAGCACACACTCATCCCTCTGCTGGAGAGGGCGTGACAGCCCCAGCAACTTCTTCCAGGAACATCAACAGTGAGGGGAGCGGCTGCTTGCCCTGGATCCTGCTGTTGTACTCAATGCTTGCAGCAGGCAGCTGGTCTCAGGTCCCCTTGGGGGCTTCAGCTGGGACAACCAGTGCTGCCACCACCTTCCCTGCTCCTCAGAGCCACAGCAAGAAGTCCTTAGAATTATGGAATCATGGAATACCCTGAGCTGGAAGAGATCCACAAGGATCATCCAGTCCAGCTCCTGGCCCTGCACAGACCCCATGTCCCAGAGCTTTGTTCAAACACTCCTGGAGCTCTGGCAGTCCTGGGGCTGGGACCATTCCCTGGGGAGCCTGGTCAGTGCCTGATTACCCTCTAGGGGAAGAACCTTTTCCTGATATCCAGACTAAATCCCCCTGGCACAGCTCCAGCTGTTCCCTCCTGTCCCTGGTCCCAGGGAGAAGAGATTGGAGCTGCCCCTCAGGAGGAGCTGCAGCCTCCAGTGAGGTCTCACCTCAGTTTCCTGTGCTCCAGCTGAACAGGCCAAGTGCCCTCAGCAGCTCCTCATGTGGCCCCTCTGGGCCCTTCACCACCCCCATGTCCCTCTTTTGGACACTCCCTAACAGCTTCAGATCTTTCTCATATCGTGGTGCCCAGACCTGCCCCAGGGCTCGAGATGAGGCTGCCCCAGCCCAGAGCAGAGTGGGACAATGCCCTCCCTCACCCAGCCAGGGATGCCATGCTCAATGACATTCCTGCTTCACGGGGGAATCAGCCCCTCCCTTCCTCCCATGGCAGCAGGGGCCACCATGGCCCCCTGGCTGGGGACATCAGCTGAGCCCTGCACAGACACTGAGCCAGGTCACTCGGGGCTACAAGAGCACAGGACAGTCCTGGGCACCCCAGCCCCTTTCCCCTCACTCACCCTCGTAGGCAATGAGCCTGTATGTATCTGCACACTCCTTGGAGCCTCTCAGGATCTCCTCCAAGGTCCTGTAGAAAAGCTTGGCCTGCTCCAGGCGCTCCTCCCGGCTGAAGGCAGCACACTCGTCCTGGGACATGGCATACAGGGTCTGCAGTGGGGTGGCATATTCCACAGCACAGTGCCAGAGCTGCAGGGGTGGGAGGACAAGACATGGGGACAGGAGGACTGGCAAAGGGCTGCTGGGAGACCCTGGCACTGGGCACAGCACTCAGGACCTCTCAGCTCCTTGGCCTGCCTTGCACTGGGAACACTGGGACAGGGATACTGGGTCTGGCCCCAGTGCTCTCCTGTGCAGAGCAGGAAAGAGCAGCTGGCCTGACAGGTCCAGGTGTCCCCTCTGCCAGGTGGGCTCAGGGAGCTGCCTTTGCCTATGGCAAGCAGCCACTGGCTTGTCAGTGCTCCCAAGAGCAACCTGGAGGGTGGTCTTCCCCATGGAATCTGGTCCCCTAGGGAGACATCCCTTCCCTGTGATCACACCCTCTTGGTGGCTTTCTGCTATACAAAGGAAAGTGGAGGGACAGCACCAATCTTTGCTCTCTGTGACCAGTGACAGACCCAGGGAACGGCTGGAGCTGTGTCAGGGCAGGGTTAGGCTGGATTTCAGGAAAAGGTTTTTTCCCCCAGAGGGTACAGGGGGGCACTGAACAGGGAATGGTCACAGCCCCCAGGTTGCCAGAGCTCCAGGAGCTCTTGGACAATGCTCCCAGGCACAGGGGGGGATTGTTGGGGTGTCTGTGCAGGTCCAGGCATTGGATTTGATAATCTTTGTTGGTCTCTTCCAACCCAGCATAAGTTGTGATTCCATTATTCTAAGTCTGAGCATCCTAACAGAGAGCTGGAGGGCAGAGCATAAACACTGGAAAGGTGGAGGCATATCTGGAAGGAGGCTGAGCAAAGAAACCCAGAGAAATCTGATAAAGCCATAAACATGCCAAGGAGGAGTGGTGTTCCCAGTAAGTCTTACACTGGGTAAACTGGAAAGTTTAATGGAGTGAATTAGAAGGAAGAGGGATGTGATCCCAGGTGAATGCAGAGAAGCAGGAAGTTCCCAGCCTTGGCAGGCAGTTACTGCCCTGGGGCAGGTGCCTTCCCTGGGCCCTGCTCACTGTGAGGGACTGGCCAGGAAGCTGAGGGGCAAATATTACTGGAGCTCCCAGGGAGCAGAGTGACTCAGCAGGAGCCTGGCAGAAGGAACACAGCATCAGGGTGTGCAGCACAGCAGGAAAAACCCGTGGCTGACTGTGCTTCCCCCAGGAGCAGGGCACAGAGGCTCGGCGTCCCTGCAGGCTGGGCTTTAAAAACTGCAGCTCAGAGCTCAGCCTCTGCCAAAGGGCAAAGCAGGGCACCCAGGTGAGGAGCAGAGCTCTGCCAATGCCTCCATGCACAGCACCAGGGTGTTCCCTCCTCCAGGGGGAAGGGACAGGGGCCAGTCTGCCCTGAGATGTGGGAGGAGATGGATGCAATGTGAGCTGGAGAGATTTAGGGCTCACCAGCCTAGAAAAGGGTGACTGGGGGAAAGGAGGGAGTCAAATAATGACTCACACAGACATCTTGGAGCACCTCTTCACCACACAAGGAAACATTCATCCTATGGGAAGTGATGCTCTGTAGCCCACATCTGCTTTTTTCTGCTCAGTTTTCTCCTGTTTTCTGGACTTCACTCAGCTCCAGGAGGGGTTAAGCCAGCCCCACCATCCCTGCAGCTGAGCTGGGGGGAGGCAGCCGGCAGGAAGGGGTACAGGAATGGGATCTCTCCATCTCATGGAAGCCTGGGAGTATCTAAGAGGAGAGGTGACAGTCTCCTGTCCTTAGGGCCACTTCTGGGGCCAACAAGCTTTTGGGATGATGCTCCCAATGCTGCTATCAGCATACCTGGTTTTCTTCATCTGTGATTGCATAGAGGCTGTGTTTGTAGACCCTCTTTTTGATGCCAGCTCGGGCCAGGGTGGTTTCAGTGAGGTCTGTCACATACTGGATCTTGCTATCAGCTTTCTCCAGGTCATCATAGATATCACAGCTCAGAGGGACCAAGATGTGGAGCTTCCAGGTCTTCCTGCACGCTGGCAGGTTGGGATTGGCTCTGCTGAATTCCTCCATGGACTTTTTCATCCCTGGTGGAAGAGAGAATCAGGCAGAGGTGCCTGGTGTGAGTACAGCTGCATTCTGCCTTGCTCCCCATTTCCCTGCTAACACTGTAAAAGTGGGAGGATTGTTATTAGGAGCTATTTCTATCTGTAGGCATGGGAATGCAGGGAAACAGCTACGTACGTGGCAGGACTATTTTTAGGTACCCAACATAAAAGGACCAGGCAAGCCCATGAGCAACGTTCTGCTTGGACCTCTCGGACATCTCAGACATCTCCACTGCTGAGGGCTTCTGTGGAGGGAAGGACACACAGACCAGGTGATGACAGCTGCCACCTGGGCCCTTCTGCAACAGTCAGTTCTCCACAGGATTGGAGAACTCCAAAGAGATCTGGAGAGTGAACAACCCCACCAGCCCCTTCCCCCACCATGCAGGGCAGAGCCCCCACAGCCCCCACAGAGGAGGGAAGTGGGGCTGGAGTGAGCCAGGCATTTCCCTGGCTGCACCTTCCACTGGGATCCTGTGTCCCACTGCAACTTGTGCATCTGCCCTGTTCTTCCAGCATGGGAGAGGAGACACCCCAGTGCCTGAGGGTGGGATTCCCAATGGCCTCTGCCAGCTCTGTGTGTGCATTTGGCTGGAGATGGGTGTGCTGTCCCACAGGCACCTGATAGAGGCACCTTCTGCAGCCTGTGTGACCCTTCCAGCACTGCTGGGGCACAGCAGAGCCCTCCCACTGCTGCAGAGGCACCTGGGGCTTGGCTCTGCTCCCACACCACACTGAGAATTGAGAACACACTGAGAATTGAGACTCTGCTTTTCCCTCAAGCACCAGCTTGACTGGCAGATGTAAGATATCCCTGTTTTTTGTGTCAGGGGGGCCTTGCCATCCCCTGGGATGGTTGTGCTCATTAGGAGGCAGCCTTGCCCTCCTAATGCCAACACTCCTGGCAGCACAGGGCCAGGGAGATCAACTCTGCAGGGCTGAGCTGAGAGTGCTCCTCCTGCCAGGCTGACTCTGGATGGGCTGGACATGCAGAGGCCATGCAGAGCTGGCTACCTGCCCCCATGGCTGCTCAGGGCTGAAGGGTTCCCCAGGCAGCCAGCCAGGCTGGGGGTGTGGGAACCTTACCCGGAGCCCCAGAGCAAGGATGAGGAGCTGGCACAGACTGGCCAGGATGAGGTGGAGGCCAAGTTGCTGCCCATCACCAAAGAGAGCCACGTAGGCTGAGCCACAGACGAGCAGCATGGGCCCGTGCCAGTGTGGGGGGAAGCAGGAGCTCAGGGCCCTCCAGAAGCTGCCGTGGTGCCTGGGTGGGAGGGGGAGACAGGAGTCAGGCTGGTGGCCACCTACCCACCCTCAGCAGCCATGGCTGGGGCTGCTCCCATCTCCTGGGGGCCACCAACCTTCCAGAGCACTACAGAGTTGTGTGGGACCTTGCCCACCACACCCCAGTGCCCCCAGGCAGGAGAGGGTTTGGGTGTCTTGGAGCACCCGAGACTCAGAGGAAGCAGATGGAATGTCACCCTGGACAGCAAAGGGAGACAACAGCCCCCTGCCCTCCAGCACTGGGTGCTGGGGAAAGGCTGGAGGACAAGGGCAGTTCCCCAGGGAAAGGGCACAAGGAGAGGAGAGATCCATGGACAACTGGGAGAACTGGGCAGGTGGGAAAGGGAGCAAGGGATGAGAGGAACAGGAGGCTGACAGAGGGCAGCATGTGCTGCTGGGCACAGCACATCATTGCCACGGAGGGCACGTGTGGGCACAGAGACCAGGAGCAAACCCCACCACATCCCGAGGGTGCAATGCCCTGTCCAGGGTGGTCCCAGGAGCGCCGCAGGCAGGCAGCCAGCCCCGCTGGCTCACCTGGAGTCCAGGTGGAAGATCTCCTCGGCCAGGTAGCAGGCGCCCTTGAGCAGCTCCCCGGTCTGCAGGGTGGCGAAGTGGAAGGCGAGGCTGCGGGCGGTGGGCACGAGGGGCTGCCCGGCCAGGAGCAGAGCCCCGGCACAGAGCCCCAGCAGCACGAACCCGGCGCGCTGCGCCCGCCCGCCGCGGGCCCGCGGGATCAGCGGGGCACAGCGCGGCCGCCGCGGCTCCCGGGCCATGTGCGGCGGCCAGGGGGTCAGCAGCAGCTTGTCCCCGGCTCCCAGAGCAGCAGCTCGTCCTCAGCACCTGCGGCAGAACTGTGGGAACGGATAAGGGCAGATCAGGGATGCGTGCGCCCAGCGCTCACTGAGCATCCCAAAGCGCGCAACTCTTTGGGGAGGCTGCCCTGCGCTTCCCGCCTTAGGGCTGTCCCCTGTGCCCAGAGGGGCTCGGCAGGACACAGCCTGCCTGGTCACCCCGCTCCCAGACGGTGCCAGCCCGCCCTGCTCCGCAGCCACTGCTCTGGCCGCACTCACCGGAGCAGTTTCCAGCCGCCAGCCCCGGGATTCCTGCGCTGCGGCTCCCGAGCTCTGCGCTCCCGCCTGGGCAGCTGGGGCTCCTTCCAGAGGCTGCTGCGGACACACAGCCGGAGTCTCTGCCACGGACGGGCTTCTGGAGCGCGGGTGGAGCTGCACAGAAAAGCGCGCAGAAAAGTGAAAATGAAAGAAGCTCTGGCAGCAGCGGGCAGCCTGTAGAGTGCCAGAGCTCTCCCACACAGGGCATCCATGAGATATCTCAACCTGCAGGAATTCCAGGCACTGGTGGCCGTACCAAGTTTCGATATCCATGAGCTTGCACATCCTGGAAAGCCCCAAGGCTGCCAGGACATGGTCTGAGGGGAACTGGAATGAGGAAGGAAACCAGAATTTATTGAGATCTCATCTTCAAGAGCAGATTTCAGATTGCATTGATTCAGCTCAGCAGATTGCCAGGGGCAAAACAGACTCAAGTTCTGTCTAGCAGAAGGTGACTCACAGAGTCCTGGATGCTCCCACCCCACATATTTCCAGGAGATCCCAGGCTGGGAAGCAGTGCCCAGGAGTGCTGGCAACACAGCAGGGGCTTCCTGCAGCCAGGCTCTTGGTGGCCAGTGAGGCCCTCAAGACTTCCAGTTCCTTGTTCCAAGCAGTGGAGAGGTATTTCCATCCTGGAAGAACATGGATTAGGGGACACATACACAAGCCCATAGGAGCAGGTGGGATGCACTCAAGGATGCTAAGGGAGATGGATGATGCCCTGGCAAGGTTCCTTTCTGATGTCTTTGGAATGTTGTAGCAATCAGGAGGTTCCTGGAGAGTGGGACAAGGAAATCTCACACCCAGCTTTGAGGAGGTGAACTACAGCCTGCTCAATGCTCTGACCCTGGAAAGTGATGGAACAAATCCTCCCAGAAATCCCTGCCAAACACCTGAAGGATGGGACAGGAACAGCCATCAGGGATTTGACATCACATCTGATGGACCCAACTACCTGGAATGGCAAGAAAACTGGCTGTAGGGATGAGGGGAGAACTTTCACTTCAGCAAAGCCCTCAGCATGGTCACCCATGGCCTCTGTGGAGCCATAGTAGGTAGATACAGGCTGGGAAAGGGAGTGACAGTCCAGAACACACTCAGGGTCCCATTGCTTTCTGGCCAGGAATGCCCCTGCGTTCCAGGAGACCCTGACAGTCCCACAGACCCACATTGCCAGGGTCTCTGGAGGCTGTCACAGGCTTACAGCACAAGGACCTTGATTCAGACATGCCCACGGTTCACATTTAATGAAAATCATAGAATTATAGAATTATTTAGGTTGGAAGAGACCCTTGAGACCACCAAGTCCAACTATTTCCCCAGAACCGCCAAGTCCACCACTAACCCATGTCCCCAAGTCTTTTAAATCCCTCCAGGGATGGAGACTTCACCATTGCCCTGGGCAGCCTGGGCCAGTGCTTGACAGCCCTTTTGGGTGAAGAAATTTTCCCAGCATAAAGTTCCTCTAGTAGTGCTGGCTTGAGGCCATTTCTCTTTGTCCTGTCCTTTGTTCCCTGGGAGCAGAGCCCACCCCCCACCTGGGTACACCCTCCTGTCAGGGAGCTATGGAGAGAGAAGGTCCCCCCTGAGTCCCCTTTTCTCCAGGCTGAGCCCCCCAAGCTCCCTCAGCTGCCTCTCCACAGACCTGTGCTCTGCTGCCCTTCTGTGGACACAGCTCCAGCTTCCTCAAACCCAGAGAGGGGGAGGAAGGGCTGGCAGGGAGCTGCTTGTTTGGGTGGTACCTTAGAAACCCCAGCAAACCATTTGGCCAATGTCCCAGCCCTGGGAGGGCCTGTGGGTACAGCCAACATGGTGTTTGCTCCATCACCACAAAGGCTGGCTAAAGCATCAAGTGAACCTCTTCCTTCTCCAAAGCTTGTCCCATTCCAGCCAGGCTTCACTGACCTGCTCTGCTTGGCTCTTCAGTGTGGTGGATGGGCTGCCTGGCTCCCCAGCCACCTTCTTGCAGGTCCCCAAGCAGTTGGTGGCTCTCCTGCCCTCAAAGTCTGGCCTGGCTTTCAGTTCTACCCTCAGCACACCAACACCTGCAGTATTTCTGTCTCACTTCTGTTCAGAGCAGAGCTGTGGTTCTGGTCCAAGAGGTGAGTCTAAACTCCAGGAATGAGCTTTCAAAGAATTTTGGAACCATGAAATGGTTGGGGTGGAAATGGACCTTAAAGTTCATCTCATTTCCAACTCGTGCCATGAGCAAGGATGACTTTCCATAGGTCAGCTTGCTCCAAGCCCCATCCAACCTGGCCTTGGACACTTCCAGGGATGGGGCAGCCACAGCTTCTCTGGGCAGCCTGTGCCAGGGCCTCACCACCTTCACAGGGAAGAATTTCTTCCCAATATCCCATCCAACACTGATCTCTGACAGTAGGAAGTAATTTCCCCTTGTGCTGTTGCTCCAGGCCCTTGTCCAAAGTCTCCACTTGGAGCCCATTCAGGCACTGACAGGGGCTCTGAGGTCTCCCTGGAGCCTTCTCTCCTCCAGGCTGAGCACTCCCAGCTCTCCCAGCCTGGCTCCAGAGCAGAGGGGCCCCAGCCCTCAAAACATCTCTGTGGCCTCCTGTGGACACCTGGAACATGTGAGCTTGCTTGGGAACAGAGAGCCCAGTGCTGCCCAGTGCCTCTGCACAGCCAACGAGAAGTGGCAGGATTGAAACTGCCCCCATTGTCCTCCCTGGCCTTCCTCTGGCCAACAATTTGCTTTTCCACATCGTGTCTTGGTTGACATTCTCTCTGTCCCTGTTTGCTGTTATTCTCTCAAGCAGAGGGAACAAGAAGTCACAGATGATGCTGGAAGATTTTAGATGCACAAAAAACCCCACAAGGCACCTCTGTGGACCAGCACCATGGCACCCTCAACCAGGCTGGTGCTGACACCTGTGTGAGGCTGAGTGGGGCACAGAAATCAACTCTGTCCACAGCAACCCACACACACTGAAGGCCTTGCTGAGATCAGGAGAACCAAGGAGTCCTGGAATATCTTGGGCTTGAAGGGACCCACAAGGATCATCCAGTCCAACTCCTGGCCCTGCACAGACACCCCAACAATCCCATTCCATCCCTGAGAGCGTTGTCCAAACACTCCTGGAGCTCTGGCAGCCCTGGGGCTGGGACCATTCCCTGTGGAGCCTGGTCAGTGTTCCACCACCCTCTGGGGAAGAACCTTTTCCTGATATCCACACTAAATCCCCCTAACACTGGTCCAGCCATTACCCTGAGTGCTGTCCCTGGTCCCAAGGAGCAGAGATTGGAGCTGCAGCCCCTGGGGAGGTCTGACCTCAGTGTCCTGTGCTCCAGCTAGACAGGCCAAGTGCCCTCAGCTGCTCCTGGGGACCCTTCACCATCCTCGTGTCCCTCTTTGGATTCTGTTTCTCATATTGTGGTGCCCAGACCTGCCCCCAGTAGAGGCTGGATACCTGTGGCATGTCCCCAGCCAAAAGGCAGGCCAGGAGCAGGGTGTTCTCCCTGGCACCCCCTGGGTGAAGGGCTGTGAGCAGGCAGCAGCAGCAGTGTGACAGAGCTGGCTCTGCTGCAGGATGGGCACGGCAGCAGCACTTCCTTCCTTTAATTCCCTTGTTTTCCATTGTCTGGGGAAGCAGGTAGAGCTGCTGGCTTCATGCTGAGGGCAGGCTGCCCAGTGACAGCTTTCCCTGGGGATACCTGCAGGGATGGGGTTCCAGTGCCAGGCTGGTGTCAAAAGTGGCTTTGGTCCCTTGACTAAAAGTGCTGCAGTCGGTGGTTTTAGTGCTGCAGTTGCACCAGCAGTGTCCCTCAGAGGTCCCGTGTGACAGGGCTGCTTTACTGACACAAAATAGCAAAAATAAAGTGCTCTGCAATATTCTGTGTGGCCTTGGGCTGTGTGAACCAGGCCAGACTTTCTGGTGCAGTGAGGAGCCACGGTGTGCTGCAGGAGATCTGGTAGCAGCAGAAGAAGCTTCTGAAGCTTCCTGGACCTCCTAAGCATCCATTGTTTCTCATTTAGTGAGCCAAGCACTTCCACAGAATCATGGAGTGTCCTGAATTGGAAGGGACCCACAAAGATGATCAAGCCCAGCTCCTGACAGCCCCAGGAATCCCACCCAGTGCCTGAGAGCATTGTCCAAATGCTCGTTGGACAAGCTTCTTGTCCCAGCATTCGGCTGTGGGACAAAGGAGGGGGCAGCCAAGGGGGCCAGGGAGGATTTGGGAATTTCCCCCTTGGTCTCCAGATTCTTCAGGGCCCTGACCTTGGCTCACAGAGCCCACATAGGGATGTTCTGCCTTCCCAGGGATGTGCAGCCTTTCCCAGGGATATGCAGCCTTTCCCAGGGATGTGCAGCCTTTCCCAGGGATGTGCAGCCTTTCCCAGGGATGTGCAGCCTTTGCCTTCCCAGGGATGTGCTGCCTTCCCAGGGATGTGCAGCCTTTCCCAGGGATGTGCAGCCTTTGCCTTCCCAGGGATGTGCTGCCTTCCCAGGGATGTGCAGCCTTTCCCAGGGATGTGCAGCCTTTCCCAGGGATGTGCTGCCTTCCCAGGGATGTGCAGCCTTTCCCAGGGATGTGCAGCCTTTGCCTTTCCCAGGGATGTGCCCAGGCTGCTTTGCCTCAGCCTGACCCCAGCCTGGAGCCCTCAGCAATGATGAGTTTCAAGTCCTGGTGGCAGAATGGAGCCTCCCTCCATCCCTGCTGCTCTGAGTGCTGCACACCCCTCACCCACTGAGGTTCTGCCTTCTTTTGGAGCACCAGAACCTTCCCAGGAGAAAGAGAGTTTGAATGTAAGAGATGTCAGTGGACCAATCTGTGATTTCTGTCAGCTGCCAGCACTTGCAGGGTCCTGTGGCACTGACTCCCCACGTACATGTTGGGTAGAAAAACCATTTTTACTCATTTTGGAGCTGTCACAGGCTGGCATTGGAACATGATGAGCTTCCAGTCCCTTCCAACCCAAACCATTCCATGATTCCATGACTGGGGTGGTACTGCTGGCCAGAGCACCTTTGGGACAGAGGCTGCTCCTGGTCCTTTTTCTCTGGGAGTTTTCACTTTTCTTTGAATCTTGTCCAACATTGGAAGTTTCTCCTTTTCCAGTTGTGTCTCTCCTCCTTTAGAGTGACTTTTTTGCACCCTCTAACCAAGGCCTCATAAGTTATCAAAGCCTGGAATAACTAGATTTAACCAGCTTGGCTGGGAAGTTTCTATTCCATTAAATCCTTGTACCTTTCCCTAAGCCCTTCAGGAGTTTTTTCCCCTAATACAGAACTGCAACTTGACCCTGCAGAGCTCATCAGAGGGATTTGGTGAAGGAAAGGCACATAGAGACAGGAGCCACCTGAGGACAAGGCAGAGCTCAGAGAACTCCTGCAGTGATGCTTGGATGCTTGGGAGCAGGAGATGTTGGCATGGGATGGTGCTGGCAGGTGCAGACAGCAGATCCCTCAGCAGCTCCCTTTGGAGCTCAGGCACAGCAGTGTCCCCAGGATAGGGACAGTCACACCCACAGGGGCTGCAGGAGCAGCTCTGGCCCTGGGAGACAGAAGGGAGGAAGCTGCAGCTGGAAACTCCTCAAATGCTGTGAGGGGGCTGTGAAAAGCTGGGGCTGCCCCTGGATCCCTGGCAGTGTCCCAGGCCAGGCTGGGCAGGGCTGGGAGCACCCTGGGACAGAGGAAGGTGTCCCTGCCCCAGGCAGGGGGTGGGACTGGGATGATCTTTAAGATCTCATCCAATCCAAGCCAGTCTGTGATTCTGAGATTCTGTGAAATGCCATTCCTGGACGTCTTGGCTGTTACCTTGTGAAAAACCATGATGAAAATGACTTTCCTGCTTCCATATCTTATCTGGTGGAGCAGTTTGCATGCAGCTGGCAGCAAACAGCAGGTCTTCATTATCCCTGGTATCAGAACCACAACCAAACCACTTTTCTATCTCCTCCTGGGGACAGAATCCAACGCTTCTCCTGTGAATACTAGAAAAAGGTTACTTTCATCTTGGCTGACTTGGAAAACTGCCTCAGAAACAGGAAAAGGTTCCAGAGATGTTCCCAAGGGGTGAGAAGCCTGTTGTGCCCTGGAACACGGCCCCAGCCACGATGTTTGCCCAGCCAGGTGTGAGCCAGGGGCTGTGCTGCCCTCAGGGACCACAGGAGCATCTCCCATAAAAGGAATCTGGGATTCACTTCCAGTGATGGGGATCAGGCATTGGCTGGGCCATACAAAAGGAAAGCAGAAAATGCTGGAAGAAAAGCACTTTTACCCCAACCCAGTATTGGCTTTAGGAGCCAGGACTGCTTGGGATTAGTGTTTGAGCCTTCCCAGTGCTGTGGCCAGGATGAAGGGTGTGTTGCCTTGTCATCAGATCAATGAGCTGTGCTGGCTTGTCTGGAATTTGGCAATCAGGGAATGCCCAAAATGAAAAGGAAAGAAAGAAAAGCGAAAGAAAAGAACAGGAAGCCACAAGATGAACCAAAGTAATTGAAAAAAAAAAAAAAAAACAAAAAAAAAAAACAAAAAAAACACCCCAAAAACCAAAAACCCCCAACCAAACAAAAAACAACCAAACCCACCCAGAGAGCCATTTTTATGAATTTTTGGTTTATTTTCTCTGTAACAAATGTGGAGGGAGAAGAAATTAATTCAAAATACACCCTGTGTTACAGCCTCCAGAAATGCTGAAGTCTTACAGAAGGCTGACAGCAAAGTCAGCATGAGAACAGCCCACCATGGCCCAGAGGCAGCACCAGGGACTCTCAACCCCACCTGGGCACAGGAAGGAGCAGGGACACTGTCACCAGCGGTGTTTCAGTGCCATTTAACGTGAGTTGTGCTTCCCAGGGCCAGCCAAGGCCCACAAGCTCCATCAGGACAAGCCAATCACGGCTGCAGCCCCTCAAGTGCTCCAAGAGGGCTCTGCCTGCCCCAAGTGCGCTCCCGGCCTGCCCGGGACAGGGCCTGGGGACCTCCGCGCTGGGGCCGGGCGGCTCCACAAGGGGCAGGGGGTGGAGAACTGGGGCCGGGGGGAGCTCAGGCCAGTCCTGCCATCCCGAACCCGTCCGGTCCCCTCAGGCCGGTCCCGTCCCCTCAGTCTCGGGGCCGGCTCGGCCGGGACTTTTTCCCGTCCCGTCTTCTCGCGAGAGAACGCGCTGTGGCGTCACGCGCCGCGGCGGCCGCCTCGCGCGCGCGCGCTCTCACGCCGCTGCCGTATCCTTCCGCGCGCTCCCCCTCCCCCTTCTGGAGAGTTCTGCACGGCGGCCGGCACGACAAATAGTCCCCGCAGCTCCCCGCCCTCTCCTCCCCCTCCTGCTCCTCCTCCTCCTCCTCCTCCCGCCGCTCCTGTCCTGGCCTCTCCCTTCCTTCCCCTCCCCGCCACGGCGGTGTCTCCGCCCCGGGAACCGGAGCGGTGCCCGGGGGCAGCGGCGGCGGCGGCGTGGCGGAGTGATCCGCTGCGGACGGCGCGGAGGCAGCGCATAAAGCGGCGGTGGCGGCGGAGGGAACGGAGGAGCTGCGGCAGCGCTGAGCCCGCGGCCGCCATCGCCCGACACCGGCCAGGCCCCGGCCCCGCCGCCCCGGGGGGCCCCGGTCCCCTCCCGCCCCTCCGCTCGCTTCGTCCCTCCCCGTCCCCTCCCCGCGCAGCCGCCACCTCCGCGCTCCTCCTCCTCCCCCCCTCCCCTCGCAAATAGTCCCGCGGGCCGCCCCCTCCCTCCGCCCGCGCCCCTCCTGCCGCCGCCTCGCGCACACAATGGCGCTGAAGAGAATCCACAAGGTAAGGGCCGAGCCGGCCCGGCCCCGCACGGCCCCGCTCCCCCCGGCCCGTTCGCCTTATATAACCCGGCCCGGCCCCGGGCCTGCAGTGGGGGGGGCGGGCAGGCCGAGCCGGGCCGGGCCCGCCCGGGTTCCCTCCCGCGGGGCTCGGGCCGGGCGGCAGCGCTGGGGCCGCTCCCGGGGGCCGCGGCCGCTTTGTTCGAGGGGGGCCTGGCCGGGCCTGCCCGCGGGGCTCCACCGCGGCCGGGCCCCTCCGGAGCAACGTGGCCCCCGAGCCGGGGCCGCGAGGGGGCGCCGGCGGCGGGGCCGGGCCGGAGGTGGCGGCGGCCCCGGCAGCTGCTGCGGCTCCGCGGGGCCCGGCCCGGCCCGGCCGGAGGAAGGCGCCCCGAGGAGCGCAGCGTGGCCCGCGCTGGAAGTTCCGGCGTGGCTCGTCTCGGAGCCCCGTGGCCAAGGGCTCCTCTGCCTCCTTCAGCAGCGACAAGGATCGCGGTGTCGGGCAGCTGAGCGCACTAAACCTGTCATACAGCAGTGTGGTTTGTTCTTTTAATGGAGCCAGCGCTGTTCTACAGCCTGAGTCATCCCGCAGGCTGGTAGGGAAAGCTGCGAGCTTGCCTTCTCCTGGAGCGGGAGCCGCGCCGTGCTCCGTGTCCTGGCTTTTTGGAAAAACACTGCTGCCCAGTCCATTGCCGTCTTAGGACAATGTTTGCTTGATCCATCAGTGTCTTTTACCAGGAAAAAACCCTCGACGGTAATTGCAGTCCACTTGTATTACCTTGGTGACTCAGGCAGGGAGTTTGTATCCTTTTCCCTGCAAATTGTGTAGCTGTCAGTTTGGAGTCTGTACAAGGTTCAGGTGTAGCAAACAGCCCTTCCATAGTGTTTCTCCTCTTGATCACTATTTAAATTCTTTTTTACCTAGAACCAGCTGTAAACCCACCACCTCACAGCTCACTCTGTAGCTCTGTTTAGTTTTGTGTGTAGTGTTGGGTCTGTGTTAACATCTCTGCTTTGGTTGTAGGTTACCTTGGAGGCTTTGTGAAGCTTCATGTGTCCTACTGATCAGGTTAAAGCTCAGGTGGAGAAGAAAATGGAGGAGAGCTTGAAGCCTTACTTATGCTTGTGGAATAGGTAGCCCTGGGAAGGGAGGTGTTTGGATTGTGATTTTAGACTGTTGGATTTTCCAGCTGTGGATCTGGTAGTGAGTTACATAAAGAAACTGTGTTCCAGCTGAGTCTTGCTTCTCTGCAAGTGTTCTGTCCCTTACTTTAGTGGTCCTCAGGGCATTGTGGAAACTCTTCCACGGTGTTTGTGTGCCCACAAGTTCTTTGGAAGAGCTCTTACTCCTCAGCAGTGGGTTCATAGGCCTCGGGGACAGCAGTAGATGCTAAATAGGGTAAATGTGGCTGTGGGGGGGCTGGACACACATAGTGCAGGGCTGTTGTGGAGAGGTGAATCTTGGGTGAGGTAAATCAGGAAAGCTGCTTGGTTGTGGTTCAGTGCATGCTGAGGGTCAGGAGTCAACATTGTGAGAGCACTTGCATTTCCAGGCTGGTTTGTGACAGCAGAAAAGCTGGATGTGTGGAGTCTTTGTTAACGTTGGGTGCTTGTGGACTGACTCCTCATGCTGCTTTTCAACATAAAGAACCCTGAGAGATAATGGGGACTGTGTAGGGCTGTGAGAGTCTTCAAAGCCTTGGGAAGTAGCAAGACCATCACCAAAGCAGTTTTGTGTGAGCTCTGCAAAGAGAGTTTCAGTGGAGTGTGGTGGCTGTGGAGGAGAGGGAGATGCTGGGGCTGGAGGCAGCATTTCCACTAAACAGCGTATGGGGAGGGAAATCAATCTGCCTGTTGTAGCAGCCCAGATGCTTTGGAAGTTGGATGGGCGTGAAGCTACAGGCTGAAGGAGCCCTCGGAGCTGCTGTGGGTGTCTCG
The DNA here is from genome assembly GCF_023055355.1 of Agelaius tricolor. Lineage (NCBI taxonomy): Eukaryota > Metazoa > Chordata > Aves > Passeriformes > Icteridae > Agelaius > Agelaius tricolor. Next base: position 3,927,790 of record NW_027269278.1, on the reverse strand, counting down.
GTGTAACTGCTTTGGCAATCATGGCTGGCTGTTTACGCTCTCTCGGGCTATTTTAAACCCCCTGCAGAGCGCTCCTATCATCATCTCAGGCTGCTTGTGGTCTCTGGGAGGGTGCAGTGGCCGTCCCTGTCAGGATAACGAGGGGACAGCCAGGTTCTGACCTTTGCTGCTGCAGCTTGTGGCAGGAGCAGAAGCCTGCAGAATGTGGATTGAGTAGGAATAATCCCAGTGCACTCGAGCACAGAGACACGATGGCAGAGAAAACTGCTGCTTTGGCTGTTTTATAAGGGTGTTATCAGTCATGGTATATCAGTGTGCACGGCTCAGTCTGGCCACTGGCTCTTGCTCTTGGCAGTTGGGGTTTTTACTGAGCCACAAAGGCTTTCTAGGAGATTTTTGTCAAAATTTTTGTGTCCTCGGATAACACAGGGCTGAGAACTTGGAAAGGAGAAAATCCCAAGAGTGAAGGTTTGATACAGTGTTACCTGAAATGGCCTCTTCTACGTTGAACTCGGCTGCGAGGGGGCAGAACAAGCAGCGAGCCCGTGTTGTTGCTGGCCTGTGAGGCAGCCCAGGAGCCTGCAGGGTCTGTCCCAGTCTGTCACTGGTGGCACAGTTGCTCTGGGGATTGTGCAGAGGCTCGAGCTGGGGTAACATGTGTGCACACAGCAGCAGCTGTTCTCTAAGCAGATGCGCCAAAAGAGCTCAGGCTGGGTGAGACCTGCTCTCAGATTGCTGCCTGTGTTACTCACCACAGTATTTCGGGCACTGAGGCTCCAAATTCTTGTTTGGGTGCTTTTATTGGATCATGGGTCTGAAACTTGAAATCTTTCCTTGTGACAAGTGTAAGCAATACTGCCAGGGTGAGTCCCTCCTGCCCAGTAATCGAATTGGTATTTTTATATATATGTAAAAATGGTCTATTTTATTCCAGATGTATTTTATAAGAAAAGCAGTGTGAAGCAATCCAAGGGCAGGACGGAAGGGATGTACAGGAGGGCCTTCCATTTTAAGGTTTAAGCCAAAACCTTTTGGATTCAGCCCCATCCCCATCTGTGTTGCTGATCTTTAGGGAATGCAATACCTCTAAGTGGATAACTAGGGCACCGTTTGGAGTTCTTTGAATGGAAAGCAAGGAAAAGGTTAGCTCATTGTCTTGCAGGGTTCCCCTGTGTGATGGGCGGGTGAGGGGGAAGGGAAAGCAGCAGCTGTGCTCGAGCCCTGCTCAAGTAAAACACTTTCTGTAGCAGAGGAATTGGGGATTACTACTGCTTATAATGTACAGGCACAAAAACCAGCGAGCTAAACTGAATTCCATAGTGCTGCTCCTGTGTAGCTGTGGAAGAGAGGGGTAGTCCTTGCTGTAGTCCTGCAGTCCAGAGATGCTTGGGCATCACTTGTGCCCAGAGGAGCAGTGGGATTGTGAGGACAAGGGTGCAGAGCAGCCTTGGTGGTCAGAGTTGTGTTTGTGCTACCTGTGCTGGGCAGAGCTGGTGTTATTTCTGTGCTGCCAGTTCTGTACAGCAGCCAGTGGGAGCAACTGGGTTCTTCCGCTGGGCCTCTCGCTGAGTGCGTGGAGCTGCCAGCACAGCCCATCTGTGTTGGAGAGCTTGTGTACAGAGAATGCTGCTGCAGCTTCTGTTAGCTAGAGAGGTGTTTTGATACTCACATTCTACACCAGGAGGAAGTTACACATTGCTTTGGTCTTCTTCCTGTTCAGGCTTTGGAAAAAAAAATAAAAAAAGAAAGGTGGCAGTTACATCAGAGCTTGTTTATAACATGTACTTTGGCTGTAGCTGTGTTTCATGATTTCTCATGCTGCTCACTTGCCTTCTGACTTTTGCAGAGTCTTGTGAAGAGTCAGAGTTGGGGGATCTGAGCAGCTTCAAGCATTGCAAAAGCAGTTTTTGTCAAAAGGATTAAAATGCTTCTGTGAATTGTAGTGGCAGATGCTCTGGAATGACAGCCCTGTGGGTGGGAGAGCACCTGTGGACACTGTAGGGAATTGTTGGTCTGACCTTGGTGCACGTGGGTGGTGCTGCCTCCTGCCCAGTGCTGCTGGGCAGGTGGAGAGCAGAGCTGGGGGAAATGCCTCTGGTACAGCTCTGGCACCTGGCAGGGAGATGCTGCTGGCCCAGGGAAGGGGCATGGCTCTTCCCATCCTGCTGGCCCTGCACAGGGATCTGGCAGCTCCTCTGTGCCATGGTCCTGAGGTGAGGCAGGGTGTGATCAATTTGACTTTGGCCCTCATTCCCCATTGCTTTACTCTGTTGGGAGCTGGGAACAATTCATGGCTAAAGTGGCTACGAGTTCCTTTTTGGTTACATAAGTCAGGATTTTGTAACCTCTCCCTACACTGCCTGTTGCTGAAGGGTTCAGGGGCTTCAGGCAAATAAACTTGCTAAAGGCAAATGAAAAGCTTATTTCACTTACAGCAGCAACCTGAGGCAGAAATTAGGTTTATAATCAAGCTAATGTGGTCTCTCAGTAAAGTACAATGTGAAAGCAGCTCAGACTGGAGCAGAGTGGAAAGCCTGTGGAGTTCAAGCTAAGAGGACTTTGGATAATCCAGAGGAGTACATATAGTGTGTTGGAGTGGATTTGAGGAGCTCTGCTGTATCCCAAGGCTTAGAAAAATTGCTGGAGCTGGCTTGTAAAAAAAAATAAAAAAGCTGGCTCCTTACTTGCCTGATTGGCTTCTTGATGCTGCCAGTTATGTTGGTTATTCTTACTGAAGGCTGTATTAGCATTAAATTAATCCTTAAAACTAGTCTTATCTTTTGGCCAGAGCAGGTTTTACCAGGAGTGTGTTAGGCTGGGGAGGGATTTGTTGTCTAGAGGAGTAAATTGGAACTTTACTGACAAATGTCTTTGGAGTTGATAATTATAACTTGAAACGTGTGCAGGGTTAAACTTATAAGACTTAAACCATTTGTGTTTGAGTTTTTTGAAAGCTTTTTGTGCAGTTGGTGGATGCCTGCATTGAGGTATGTTCTAAAGGCACAGTACCACTCCTGGAAGCAGAACAGGAGCAGGGTAGGGCTCAGGGTGTGTGGGGCTGAGCAGGGCTGGTGCTGCTGCTTTACCTGTGAGCCTCGAGGCCTCGTGGCAGCTGGTGCCTGTCATGACTTGGGAAGCACAGCTGGGGGATCTGTGGTATAAGCACATTCCATCTACCTTAAAATGCTTTCCTGGAACCCCTTTGTGGGGATTGGTTTGTTGGGAACTTAAGATCATGATTAAATTGGGTTTTGGAGCCTAAATATCAGTTTCTTGTGAGATTTTTGTAGCTTTTAGGGTATCTCCTGTGTGGATTTAATGGTAGTAGTTTTGTTCAGCTTGGCCTTTAGGCAGGACACCTTGAACCTTGCTTTGTGATGTTCTTCCACTTCCTCATTTTTGCTAAGGGACTCATTAAGAGTTGTGAGATGGGTCAGGTTAATGGTAGGATCCACAGCAGTGGGCCCAGCCCCAGGGATATTTTCCTTAGGGGAGATGACAGAAACTTAAAGTTCTGTAAGATGCCTTCAGCTGGAAAGCCAGCTCAGGGTGAGGCAGCCCTGGGAGCTGAGTAACTCAGCCTGGAACTTGATCTAAAGGCTGCTTGTAAATTCCTGAAGCAAAACCTGCATGTACTTAAGGATCAAAAACTGTCTGGAGTGGAAACTGCTATGGCTTTCTTCAGGTTTTGGCTTTCTATCAGTGTGGTCAAGGTCAGTCTTTCTCATGGACCAGCAGGACTTCCTGGATCACAGGAAAAAACAGTGGGCTTGGCAACTTGGGATCCAGTACATCAGGTTGTAGATGATACCAGCCTGTAACTGAATCCTCCATGTGTTATGAGTTCCAGTTTTATGGAACTCCAGGGTCATTTGTTCTGAGTCACAGAAACCAGCTGGTTCTCAGAGTCCCTCAGCAGCAGCTGGAAGCCAGGACCTTGCTGGCTCTGGTGTCATGCTCCTGATACCTCAGGAGCTGCACAGGAGCCTGCAGAAAGCAGAGCAGCCTCTGGCACAGGTGCCTGGCTCTGTGCAGCAGCGGGGGATGCTCCTCTCTGTGCTACCAGTCATGAGCTGCTCCTTTCCTGCTCCTGAACTTGGCTCTGCAGGTGTACAGGGAGTCTTGGAGCAGCTGGAAGGCCATGGCAGGGCATGTTCAAGGGCTGATCTGTGCCCTGCCAGGAAATCCAGGGCTGTGTTTGCCTCTCCTGTAGGCAGAAGCAGCTGGTGCCTGCACTCCAGAGGAGTCTTGAGGGGTGAAGGGGAGGAGCTGAACTCGTTCTCCAAGCTGTTCTACAAAATTTGGGAAGTTTTGTGCTGCAGGGGCTTGTATTGAGAGTTGGTGCAATACTTTAAGCAGAAGGAACTTACACACTGGTTTTTACATAAACCTTTTAATCTGTGGTGTTTAATTCCATGAATTTATGGAGCAGAACCTGAAATGCCACCTTGTCACTGAGACAAGTGGTACAAGTGGTTGTTGTAAGTCATCGCTTTCTAGTGAGATAATACCCAGGGCTTCAGAAAACTCAGAAATCTCTCTGGAACTGAATGTGTAGAGAATGAAATAGTATTTTGATGAGAAACTGCTACCACCTGACCTTCACTGCTGCCTCTGTGGCCTTGGAGATTTACCTTGTGGTCCCTCTCATGTGCAGTTTGAAGTGGTTGGTGCATTTGGGCAGCAGGGTGTAGGGGGAGTGTCAGGGCAGCTCTGGAGCTGTGTATTCTACTAACTGGTAAAGTGTGTGCCCAATTTGTAACTATTTCCCTTTTATAGCAGGGAAGGTGCATGTTGTGTGTTCATAAATATCCATGGTAGGTTGTGGTCATGCATGGAAAACATGGATTCTTACAGCTGTACCTTCTGGGTCACGTGGATGTGTAGTATTGGTGCATAAAATGGGATGAGAAGTGGCAAGGAGTATTTTTTTTAATTGTGTATTTTGGGTTTTGAATACAATAGCATTAAATATTTTTTTCCAGAAAATCAGAGTCCAGTATTGTTTGGAAGTGGACTGTACTCCAACACCTTTAGAAAGAGTAGGTACATTGCTGTCATTGCTCTTTTAAAAGTTTCCTGCCTGTTGTGTGTGGACTCAGTTCATTCTTGGTGGCCATGACTGGACAGCCCCTGAGGAAGGTGTGTGTAGGTTTCTGCACCTTCCTGTGCTGCCCTGGTGGTTCAGGGTGCTGGAACCACTCCAAAGGGCTTTGTGTCTTTGGGGGACACTTGGTGAGGCTCTCTCCCCCTCCAGGAGGGAGAAGGCTCTTCAGCAGGTGCTGCATGCTCAGTGTCTGTTCCTGCCCATGTCCATACTGAACACCAAGTGGAAAAAGCCCAGCAGGAGCCCTAGAAAAGCTTCCATAGTCTGGTTCAAGTCAAGGAGGCTTCCAGCAGGGCTCTTTAGAAGCTGGAAGCTGCTGAGGGCAAACCCCAAACATGTGTGTGTGTCAGGAGCTGTGAGGTTTTCTGGGCTCTGCATCTGGAGGGGGAACTCCAGAGATTCAGGTGTTTGATGTGAGGCAACATTTGTGTCTTGTGGGTTTGGTTAGTGGTGGCCTCCCAGTTCCTGGGAAGTAGAAGCTGGAACTGCCAGAGATCATCTGTTCAAAAGCTTAATCACTGCCTGTGAATAACAAAAGGCCATTAAATGGCAAATTTTCTTCCATTCCTGCAATCAGCTTGTCTTAATCATTGTACTTATGTGTTTTGTCTGCCAAAAGCCTGGTATGGAGACTCCAGTTTGGACTGTTCTGAGAGGTGAAAAGCTGAACACAAAAGGACCAGGGACAGCATGGGAGTGTTTCCTGAGCACTAGATAATAGTTGTAATCCTTATCTGGTGTGTGTTCAGCTTTCTAGACTGAGATCACAGAGAAAAATGGTGATATGTTCAGGCCTATCATGCAAAGCAGGTCAGTGACTGAGCCAGAAATGGAGCAGGTAAAGTTTGACTTCAAAGTTTTACTCTGTTTGCACTTTCCACCAAACATCCACTTCCTGAGCAAATGGCTGGTGTGAATTACTGGTAACAGTAACTCTCTGAACTGTGCTGAAATTTTGCTTCAAACTGAAGCAAAATAACATAGTTTAGCTGTAGTGAGTTACTCACCCTGTTCAGACTCATAATAGGATTTCTTCAGAGGAGAATTTGACTGACACAGGCACTGAAAAGTGGGGGATTTCAGTGAGGTGTGTGGGCATGGCAGGCCTTGTGTTTTATTCCACTCCAGCCACGGTCACTGATGTGTACGTGTGGAGGTGAAACAGCCCCAGGGTATGGGAGCTGTGTGTGCTGCAGGCTGGCTGTGGAGCTGATAAACTGGATCACTGGAGCAGCACTGCCACTGTTACAGCTGAGGGAATAAAAAAGGCTGATACTGAGAATTGTTGGCTTGAGGCCATCTTATCTCTCAGTGACCCGGGGCTGGTGGAAGATGCAGTACCTGGTCATGGTTTGGGCCAGTGCAGGCAGAGCTGGCAGCCCCTGTGACCTGGGGATTGCTGTACTTGGGGCTCTGGAGCTGGACAGGTCCCTGAGGCCTCTGCCAGCTGTGTCTCCTGGGTTTAAGATGCAACTTGACTTTTCAGAGTCCTGGTTATTAGTTCTGTGGTGCTGCCAGAGTGCCCCTAGCAGCCTTTGAGCAATGACATGGTTGTTTTTGAAATGAAGTGAAACAAACTCTTCCTGTTTTTTAGGAGTTGAACGACCTGGCACGTGATCCTCCAGCACAGTGTTCAGCAGGGCCTGTCGGGGATGACAGTGAGTATCTGCTCTCAGCAAGCACCTGCCCTCTGCCATGTTTTTCCTTTTCCTTCTGAAATGGGATGTCCAGTTCCTCAGCAAGGAGAATCCTTCTGTTTCTTTTAGAGTACTAGATAATATTCTACCTCCTGATCTTAAATTTGCTGCTCTTCTGTATCTCTTACATCTTCCTTGTGTGCCAGTGGTGTTATTCCCACTCTATTGATTGGGCAACTCAATGCACATCTTAAATTACACCTTTTCAATTAACTGTTCTGGAATTCTCCTGGGGAATGGTGTTAGGAAACCTCAGGAGATCTGTGGTCAAACCAACAAGCAGCTGCCCACAGCCTTCTGAACTCAGATATCTTAACTATACATAGTGTCTGAAAACTGGGCTCAAATCAGCATGCCCTGCCAGGTCCTGTGTAAGGGACAGCCTCAGACAATCTTCTTGGCCTTGCTGTTGAGGTCTGTTCACCTGGGGTGTGACTGGGAGTTGTTGCTCTGTTCTGTGCTCACATTCTTTTCTGTAGCAGCTCTGACAGTGGAAAAGGCTCCTAGAGAACCCTTGGCAGCTGTGACTGCAGTCCCCCTAAACAGCAAACACTGAATTTCCTGTGCAGTGTGGTCTGACAAGTGATGTCAGCAAAGCATCCATGCTCCTGAGAGAGGGGAGAGGGAAGCAGGGAAACCCTCCTTCTCTGTGCTGAGAGCTCTCAGGTATCCTTTCTAAAATGAAAAAACGATGCCAAGATCTTTCTGAATCATTTCTGAGCTACTCAGCAGTGCTGAAGTGTGCAGAAAGTTACACATTCCTGTAGAAATGTAGGGCTACATTTAAAAAAAAGCACTTGAAACCTGAGGGTGAAAATACTGAAATTAGTGGGAATGTTCCTGTTCAGCAGCTCTTTCAAATGAGTGGAAGCCCAGCTTGGTTTTGAGGGTGTTTAGCAGTAGTTACTTCACAACCTATTTCTGCTTTCCAAACAGTATTTCAAAGAGGTTTGTAGTTTCCTAGACAAGAAATTACTAAGATGGGGAGCCAGTCAGAGGCTTTTATTCCCTTAAATTAGAAAGTGTGATTTGTGCCATGATAAACCACTTAGTGTTTTCCAAAGCCTTATCAAAGGTGATGACGATTGTCTGGCAGAGGAGGTGGTAACTGAAGTTGGTGAAGGCTGAGAATGGAAAGTTACTCCTGATACAGAAAGCTTTAAAGTACTATTCAGTTCTCCTGGTGCCACCTTTCTGAAAGACCTCTAATGAAAGCCTTTTGTTCTTGAGAGCCACAATTTGGATGTGTGTAAGTGGATAGCAGTGGCAGCAAGAGAAAGGTGCCTTCTCCCAGGTCCCTGTGCTCCAGGTCTGCTGCAGCTGCCTTGTCAGAACGACATTTCCCAGAGTTCAGGACATGCTGTGCTTGCAGAGTGCTCTCCTGTGGCTGTTCCAGCTGATATAAACTGTCCCCAGCTGGAAGCTTCTCATCCCTGGGCTTCATGGACCTCACAAAGTGAAGGGCTGTTCTGCCTTGTGAACTATAGGAGTGGGGTTTTCTTGGCAATGTAGTTTGAGCTTTCTTCCACCCACCTCTGGCCTGTGTTTTGGAAATGTGCTGGGGACTGGATGATGTTGGTGTGCTTCCAGTGGCTTAGCCTTTTCCAGCATGTACCTGTGCTTACCTACTGAAAACCAGCAGCCCCTGCCTCTGTAAACACCTCTGTTTGCCTGTTTGCAAAGGAAAGAATCAATTGGAATAAGTTCTGCATGACAAATCCATCTCTGCATTCACCAGACTTGTCCTGGATGTTACCAGGATTTAAAGCTTAGGTTAAGCAAGCAGACAAGTCTGGGGTGGGCATTGAGTGGGAAGAAACACAAACCTCCCTTCTAGCTTTCCAAAAGTTGAGATTGCCTGTGGATATGTTTTTATTTCTGGGGTTTTGTTTGGTTTAAGAAAATAGTTTGTTGAGGTTCTCTTTTCAGTGGTGACTCTGCAGAGCAACCACAGTGAATCTCATCAGGATCTGTGAGATTTTTACTGCTTTTGTTTGGATTGGCTGCAATCTCCTGTGGGATTTCTGCTGCCCCTTTGTCCTCTCCTCCATGTTTCTCCCTGTCCTGCTGCAGGTGACAGGGAGCTCCTGGGAAACTGAACCCCTTGAAGATGGGTGAATGCTATATGTGAGCTGCTGTCTTGGTTTCCTAATTCTTCATTGGATGCAGAGTTTCTCAAAGCCAGGCTCCTGAGAGAGTGAATATTTAAGTAGTGAAATCCTCTCTCTCTGTTAGAGCTGAGAACTCTAAGCTCAGGTATCCTTTTTAAAAGGAAAAAATGAGCTGCTAAGGTCTTTCTGAATCATTTCTGAGCTACTCAGCAGTGCTGAAGTGTATAGAAAGTTACACATTCCTGTAGAAATGTAGGAGTAGATTAAAACAAACCTGTTCCAACCCAACAGTCTTCTCCCCTGGCCTTGCAGAGCTACTCCCACTCTGCTTTTTTCCTCCTTCCTTGTATGAGATCATTCTGAGCTGTAGTGCCTGTACCATGTGTAATTAAAAGCTGCTTGTGCTAGATGAGAACAGGTAGTACCACTCCTGCTTTTGGCAGTCCTGACAGCTGGGGGCACCAGGTGCCAGTGAGGCACAGCCCCTTCCACGTGGCTTCAGCTCCTCTCTTGGAGACTTCCTTCTTTGCTGCCATCATCTACAACTCCCCAGTTCTGAAGGTGCTGTGAAGGTGACATCCATGCTGAGGGAAGCTTCCATAGTCTTAATTCACAAATAATTTCCTTGGCTGGTGCTCTTTGCACTGAAGCCTGCGGAGACACAGGAACCCTGAGAGCTCCCCAGTGTGCCTCCCATAGATTGATCAGCTTTGACTGTTTTCCTTTCCAGCACAGCAACATTCTTCACAGATCCTCTGTGTTACCAGGTGAAAGTTCTCTTGGGCAGATGCATACCTGTGAGGATTAACCTGAAATGTGTCCTGGCACATCCTGCTCCAAGTATGGGGCAGACTATCATTCTTGCATTTTCTTAGGACAGTTCTTTCTGCTGCTTTGAGGCCTCTGTGGAGATGATGCTTCAATGTTGTGAGGACAGCACTGGTTTGGTTCACACAGAGCCTGGATTTCTCTTCCATGTGTCACAGGTCTGAGTAGGAGAGCAGCTGTGAGTTCATCCTGGAGCTTTGCTGTAGCTGGCTTGAAGAGGGCAGTCATGGGTGCTGATTCATTAGAAATTGCAAAGTGTAAACTCACAGTTTTGAGCCTGAAAAATTGTAGATTTTTATTGTCATGGGATTTTTGCAGGACATGTGTGTGGTACCACAGCAGTCCTGGAGTGAGGACTGCAGAGTATGGAGTGCTTCACTCTGTCTCTCTTTAATTCCTTGGCTCACTTCCCTGCAGCCTTTCACAAGGCTTTGTTTTTAAAATAGACTTTTCTTTTCTGTGCTGCTTTGTCTGGAAGAAAGTAGATCATTACTTGAGCTTCTCCAAACTGAAGTAAATCTCTCTCTTTTTCAGTGTTCCATTGGCAAGCTACAATAATGGGACCAGTAAGTATGAGAGAATTGATGTTCATGGCTTTTTTGACTGGTGATCTTGTAGGAACTCCTCAAGCTGCAATGATTCTTTTTCATTAACAGAACGACAGTCCCTATCAAGGTGGAGTATTTTTCTTGACAATTCACTTCCCGACAGATTATCCCTTCAAACCACCTAAGGTGAGTGGCTTCTGCCATAAATCTGTCCTTTCCCATGTGGTGTGATGCATATTTGTGAGCCTACACTGAAATTTTCCTTCTTCTGCAGGTTGCATTTACAACAAGAATCTATCATCCAAATATTAACAGTAATGGCAGCATTTGTCTTGATATTCTACGATCACAGTGGTCCCCAGCACTAACTATTTCAAAAGGTACCTCCAATGCTTATTTCATTTTACTCTGCTAAAAGGAAGTACTGATTTGGGATGTAAAAACTGCTGCATTCCTGCTGGAATCCACCATTTCTGTGGGCACTGCTTCTGTCCTGTGACTCTCCATGGAGCTTGCAGCCAATTCCTGAGCATGGCATGCTCAGGACACCCAGCCTCCCTGTGGCCATGGGGAGGCTCCTCAGCTTTGCCAGTGGATCAGATAAGTTTTACTACACTGACTACATACTCCTGCCACCTCACCTCAGAACACTTCAGCTAAAATATAAAATAAAACCTAGTGTGTGACAGTGGAAGATTTTAATGTTCAAGATATGCCCAGAGTAAAATATGTAAGGGAGCAGCTGTGGCTTTTAAAAAACCAGTGAAGTTGCTAATTATTTGTCATATTAAAAAGAATTTCTCTTTCAAGGGAGCATCAGAACTCCATGTTGGTAATTTTTTAACAGAACTTCCAGTGTGGACTAGTGAAACATGGTTAAAACTTGCCTAGCTTGAACAATCCAAAATAATTAGCTAATAGCATCTTGGTCCCTGTGAACTGTGTTAGCTTGTGGGGCACTGGAATTTAGCCTTTGCCTGGTAAAGCAGTATTTATATTTAATATAAATAGGAGGCTTTAAACATCTAGAAAGGAGACACAGGCTGGATTTTTTTTTTTTTTTTTGGTTATTGAAACTGTAGATTTGCAAACTGTAGATCAAGCTTGTAGGTGTAGCTGTGGCTATTGAGGAATATTTGGAGTCTACCCTGTGCATGATCATGTCTTGACCCTTCTGTTCTGCAGCTTCACACTGTCCTTGTAATCAAATGCTGCAGTTGTCACATTGATTACATTGTCCTTCACAGTGTCCCTGCTCTCCTGTTGCCTGTCCTTCTCTCCAGCTACATGTGATGTTCCCAGCACTTTGTGGTTCAGACAGGTGATCCTGGTACATCCCTTGGACATCAGCACTGTCTGCCTTTCCCTGAACCCACAGAAGTTCCCACCTTCTCTGGCCACCTAAAGGCATTTGCAGAAGCAGATGGAAAGCCAAACCAGTATCTCCTTGTCTCTTGTCAGAAGTGAATCTGCTTGGGCACAAGGCTCAAAGTCTTGAAAGAACTGAAAAAATGGTGTCAGTGAAGAAAAAATGATTGTCAGGTTGCTGCAGTTTCCTTACAAGTACTCTCAGTCAGTACTGGCTGCTCTCAGAAGCACCAAATTAGCCCCAAGCACTGATGTCTGGTCTGGTTTGATTTAATTGCTGCTTAACTGGAGAAAATGCTGTATTGTTTTAGGGAATCTGAAGTGACCAGATGGGTGGTGGGGTGATAGACAGCATGATTGAAAATACTGGAAGATAGATTGGAATTAGGACAATTGGGAGAAGATGGGGCAAGAATTTAAGAGGCTGCTCCAGGCTGTCAGCTTTAATCACTCAGAAAATACATCCTAGTGTTAATTTTACTGCCCAAATACATTTGCAATATGCTTTAACATTTCAATCTCCCTCTGTCTTCTGCTTTGAACTCTTTTTTTTCTTATCCTTTTCAAACTATATCCTTGTGGCTCAGCTGGAATAAGCCATGGGATCAGGGTGGCTGTTCCTGTGCCCCTGCCCCTTCCAGTGCCCCTCTCCCTCCCTCCTGGGTTTAGGGGGCTCTGAGTGCTGATCACTTCTCACTGCTGCACCCAGCACAGCAACCACACTGCCCTAACCTGGGAGAAAATCTTCTCCCAGCTCCCTTGGGCTGCATTTACTGAAGGAATTAAAACAACAAAGCCAGTTCCTAGGGGTGGCTTTATAGGAATACTTGTCTCAGAATCACAGGGATGTGCTGTCAAAGGCAGACTTCAGAAGCAGAGAGCTGATACTTAGGAGAACTGTTCCCATCTTGAACAAATGGAAATAAAGTCCACAAAGGCAATTTGGGTCTTTTGGGGTTGAAATCTTGTGTTCAGTCAGATTAGAGTGTGTTGTGACAGACTTCAGGGATGTTTCAGCTTTCTAGTAACTGATCAGCCTTATCAAAGAATGAATGTGTTGTTAGCAGGAAAAATTGTTGGATTTAGGTAATTTGAGGTGAATAATAAGACTTAGAACATTCAATATTAAGCTCATACCTCTTCCAAAGCATCAATTTATTATTTGTAGTGTAGATTTCTGAGAGCATTTCCCCAATTGTGCCACTCTTTAAATTGGATGCTACTGGGAGCAAGCTGTTTGAATTTAAAATTTGTAAGCAGAGAGCACAGCTATGAAAAAATGTACTTCCTACTGATTGAGAAATCTGGGAAGAGTAGAAACAGTCTTTGTAGGAAAGAGCTTATCATGCACAGCTTCCTCCTGAGGCAGCTGGGAGGCAGCACTGTCAGCAGCTCACTGGTAATGTGTGCTACATGAAGATGTTTTTCACCTTAACCTGCAAGGATAGAGGGGAAGGGGTGTGCACTGACTTGCTGTGGGTTAAAAGTGCCACTTTCTGGTGGAAAGACTGAAAAATCATAGCAGTGCTACTTAATCATTCCAGTTCAGTGGTAAAGGTTGGGGTCTTGGCTCCTCACACTCTGGAGCCAGCCCTCTGTAAGCAATTTAATAAAAATTGTGGTTATGATGGAAGTGATTGGCATTTTGGGGTTTTGTTCTGTCCCTCCTACAGTTTTGTTAAAACTTGGGAGAACAGCAGTGACTGTCTCAGTACAACAGCTACCTTGCTTATATTAGTAATTCTGAACTCAATGTTCCCTCAAGAATACATACTGGAGAATAAATAACCTCAAAATACCTTCTTAACCACACCATGGTGGGTAATTTGAACTCCAATGCTCAAGCAGAATGTGTAGGCTTAAATTAAAAACGTTATCTCCAAGTCTGCATAAATAAGAATCCCTATTGCCTGAAACAGGAGAATATGAAGTGCTTTAACATTATTACAGCTGTTCTCAGCCATTTTGGGGGGAAACACTCTTTCTCTTGAATTTGGCAAGTGACTGTGCAAGAGTTAATCCTGAACTAAAGCACTTGTGCAGTAAAGGTTGGACTAATCTGCAGTCTCATCCCTATGTTCTGTAACAAAAGTTCTGCCCATGTTTTGTAAGGAATAAATCACGGAGCCTTTGTGAGTGTGCTGAGGGCCCTGCAGTGAGAAACCTCACCCTCATTCATGCAGGACTTCAGCTCCCACTGTCCAGAGCTCCATGCCTGCTGCAGTGAGCATTTCTGTGATGTGGCTCTTCATGAATCACTTCACTAAGACTTGTTGGAAGTAATAGTACTGGGAGATTGAATTGGACATGCACAGTGTCATTTTCAAAATCAGGGAGTTGGGTTCTGGTTATCTTGACTTTTAGTTTGCCCATTGCAGCTTTACCCACATAACTGGGGGTGGCTTTGTCACAGAGCATGGGTCAATCTCCAGCTGTGCTGGGTGAGGGTTCTGAGGGAAATGCCCACTTTTATGTTTCAACTCTCAGAACTCTAACTGAGCCACTTGTGCAGCTTCCCAGGAGCTGTCCTTGCTCCAGAGAGGGCTGATCCTGTCCCTCTGTTGGGTGCTGCTGAAGCTGTGCCTGGAGCATTGTCCAGGGTAGATGTACTGGAGAGAGCCCAGTGAGGGGCCAGGATTGCCATGGAGGGACTGGAGCATCTCCCCTTGTGAGGACAGGCTGAGAGCTGGGACTGCTCAGCCTGGAGAAGAGGAGCTTCAGGGGGATCTTACCAGTGTCTGGAAATACTTGAAGGGAGGATGTGGAGATGACAGAGCCAGACTCTTCTCAGTGGTGCCCAGTGACAGGACAAGAGACAGTGGGCCCAAGCTGAAGCACAGGAAGGTCTCTGAACAGCAGGAAACATTTGATGTTGTAGTTTTACTGTGAGGATGCTGAGCCACCAGCACAGCTGGCCTTTGGAGGCTGTGGGCTGTCCCACCTCAGAGATACTGCAAAGCCCCTGGACATTGTCATGGACAGCCTGTCTTAGGTGGCTCTGCTTGAGACAAGATGGTCTCCAGAGGTCCCTTCCAGCCTCAACCAGTCTGGGATGCACTGGGCAATGCTTAACTTTTCTTCTTTTGTCACCAGAAATGGTTGAACTGACTTAGCAGGAATGCAAGTTGCTTTAAAGGCAGAAGTTTAAGCTGCTCAGATTTAAACATACACTTCCTGTAAGGCTGGGGAAGATGGCTGGAGGAGCTGGAAATGGGGTTGTGGTTAACAAATAGGATTTAACTCAAGCAGAGGCCAGAGTTCCTTTCATTTATTTGGCTGCATCTTGCCTGTTCATAGTCAGGAGCCAGGCATTTGAACCTGTTGCTCAGTGGTGTTTCCAGTGCTGAATGCTGCAAGCTTAACATCTGTCAGTACTGATAAAGCTTTAACAACTACCCATCTCAAGTTTCAAGGGTTTGGGGCCTGAAACTCAAAACCAGTGATTGTGTAGGAGAATATTCCCCAAAATTAGGAAAAAACCTGACTCCTGTAAGGAGCAGAGATGGAAGTAGCAGTGAACCCTGATGTGGAGGCTGCCAGGCAGGACAGCTGGATAAACCCTTCAGAATGAAATTAGGAATTCCTCAGCAGCCTGGCATGTCCAGAGCTCCCATTGTGCTGGCAGAGGTGTCTCCCATCCTACCAGGCTCAGTCAAACCTGTGCTGACAAATGGTTACTTTTCCACTCAGAAACTGGGCTGGGCCAGGAGCACAGCACTGTCTGCCAGAGCCCATGGCCTGCTCTCCAGGAGGGGACAAATCACTTTCCCTGGAAAGCCCTGGCACAGTGTTTGTCATTCCCCAGGACAGAGCAGGTGGGATGCACTGCTGCCTTTGCTGTGACCTCATGATGGCCAGGGATTGATGCTTCCCTGCTTTATCCAGCTGCTCTCTGGTGTGACTCCAGCCAGGCTGCAGAGCTGAGTGTCATCTGCTGTCCTGACAGCCTGGCATGCAGAGCAACCATCTCAGCACCTTCTTGGTGCTGCAACAAACACTTTGTTGGTGCAGTCTCTGTGCCTGCTTAGAGATGGACCTTTACTCCTAGATGGATTCTAAATTGGTTCCTTTTGGAGGGCAGTAACTGCACCAACCAGCAGTTGGATCAGAACACACCAGCTGTTTCTTCTGGGGAGCTCATTACTTTGGAAATAGAAGTGCCATTTATCTCCCTCCTGTGAATTCAGCTGGAGATTCCATGGCTCCTCAGCTGCTTTTCCTCATTCTGAAATGCCCCATGGATGAGTGCTTTACTGGAGCAAGTTTGTTTGGAATTCCAGCTAGACTTAAGCAGCAGGATGTGTAGTGGTTGGTGCCCTGTGTCAGGGGAGTGGCTGGAGTGGTGGGTGTTAGACCTGTCAGGCTTTGCAGACCAGGTCAGTGATTTGGGGTTTGTGTTTTGGAAGATGAGGATCAGCTGCTTTTTAAGAGTGTCTTCACCTCTTGAGTTCCAGGAGCTTTAACACACCTAAATTGGGATGTTCCAGTAGCCAGATGGGCTTTAAATTGTGTTCTGCCCTGCTCCTTTGGCTATTGCTGGAAGGACTTGTGGAGAGCTGACACCATGGACTGTCCTGACTAATGGCTGAGCTGTTCAGAGCAGAGGAAACCCAGCCATGAAATTTACCTGTGGGATTTGCATCCACATCTGCTCAGTGTGAGGTGGGACAGAGCCAGGGAGGTGCAGTTGCCCATGGAGGGTGGTGAGCTGACCTTGGTGGTGAGAGCACAGCAGGGCAGCTGCTGAGGTGGACTGTGCAGGGGGGAACTGGAGCTGCTCTTGTTGACACACTGTCACTGGCATGATTTTCTGCACAGAGGAGCTGCCTGGAGAAACATTGCCCATGAATTTCAGTGTTACATGCTTTATAAAGGAAAGTCTTGCAGAGGGAACCTGGATCTCAGTTGTGCAGTGTTACCCTGGTGGGCTTGTTTTGCATGGTACTCAAGCAGTCTGAAGTGTTCAGTGATCATTGTGCCTGGTGAGAATGCATTTCTGTCATTGCTCTGTGGGGAAGCTGAGCCCATTTTCTAGAAGCACTTTGTTAGCAGCCCTTCTGCTTGATGAGTTTGGTTCTCCCAGCTCCTTGGTGTTGAGGAGTCTGTGCCCAGTCCATGGCAGCAGGAAGAATAAATTCTCTCTGTTGTCTGCAGAGATAGATGGGGAGTGTAGTTGAAGGGTTGGAGGTCAGTAGGCTGCCTGCTTGGTGAAATAAAACAAAGCAAAACCAATTTCCAAGTGAAAAGGAGCTTGAAAGTGACAGTGGTTTAAGTTGCTTGGTGGCTGGACAGCTCTGACAGCTAAGAGTTATGAGAAATAATTCTGTACAGAGTTGTTTCAAAGGATGAATCCCTTGAGTCAATGGCAAGTAAAATTTATTTTGCTATTACTGAGAAGAATCCAGACTTGAATTCAGAGAGTGCACACTTGAGGTACCTCCCTGCCAGGAGGGACTTGAAGGGATTCTGCCAAGCTGATCATGCTTTGCCCATGGCCATGCAGGGTGTTCAGGTGTGAAGTGTCACTTACCTGCCTTGTGTAATTATTCAACCTCATTCTGTGGTTCCACAATTCTTAGGGAATGCTCTTTTTACTGTCTGATAGCAATGTTGTAGTCATTTGACTAGAAAATGTCAAGGCTTTGCTGTGGAATTCATTGCACTAATACTTGATTGCAGAGGGAGGAGGCCTGGTGAGTCTCTTATTCTGTGGTGTTGGTTTAATTCATTATCTGATGCATCAAAGAACTCTGGTACACAGCTGACATCTGTAAGGGTTGCTTCCCCTTTCCCCTTGCACTAGAAACTCTGAGGTGGTGCCTTTTCCAAGGGAAAGGCATTTTTCTGTATGTTGTTCTAAAACATGTGCATGTGCAGTGTTCTAGTGGAAAGCCTTGGGAGAAACTTGCAGAATTGATTTTGGACAAATAGCTGGGTTCAGCAGGATATTAAAATTAAACCAGTTTAGTTAAAAATGTTTTTTTTGCTGTGGCTGTACAGATAAAAGGGGAATGATGTGAAGTCACCAGCAAGAGTGAGTGTAATGAGAATAATTTGGAATAATGAAGACTTAGAAAAATAAATCAAAGTGGCTGAATGTGGCAGTCCAGCTTGAAGCCAAATAATTGTGTCCATTTTTATTCAGTGTTTTTGGGGTGATACTGCAAAGTGAACTGCTGGGTGTTAGAAGGGGTGTGAGGGTGGGCAGAGAGCAGTGCACAGACCTGCAGTGTGGTTCTGCTGATGAAGGCTGAGCCACTGTGTTCAAAAAAGTCCTTGGGGTTTTAAAGGACTGTGATGAGATAAAACTGGAGGGAGTAGTTACAACCAGAAAACTTTTGATTGGATTTCCTATGTCTTCTGGTGAGGGCAGGGGACAGATTAGAGCTGCCTTGCTCATCCTACAGCTGAAGAAACAGAAACTTCAGTGACCAGAGCAGTGGAGTCTGACAGAAAGAAATGAGCTACAAGAAAATTGCTGGAGAAACAGCTGTTTTCAAACTGCACTGACTGAGCAGTGTGAGGGGGCAGAGGTGTTCCCATTGAAAACTAACATGGCCTTGACTTGATTTAGTAAAGGGGGGAAAAGAGCTGGTGCTGGACCTGTGCTACAGGTGCTCAGTGTGCTGCCTTGCTGAGGGACAGCAGGACAGCAGCAGTGGCTTCTGCAGAGCTCCTGCACACTCTGAGCTGAGAGGGAGCTCAGTAAATGGGCCCTGGGTCAGCTGATGGTGGAGAACCATGAAGCTTTTCACTCTCATAAGTGCACTGTAAAAAAACTGGGGAAAGGGAGAAGAGGTTTGCTCCTTTTCCTAGAAGAAGAAATATGTTCTCCCAAACCAAGACTGGTTTATTGTCAAACTTGGTTTAGAAGCTTTGAACTGGGAATTGATAATTCCTTAGTGAAGGGTCTACAGAAACAGGTGGGAAAACTGAACCAAGTGGCTTTGTGGGGTCTTGGTGCTCACAATGCTGAGCAACTTGTGCAGTTCAGACCTAAGGGAAGCTTTCACTCTTGTCCCACTTGAAAAAAAGCTGAGTATCAGACTTGTTTCCATCTTCTCTCTGGAGTGTGGTGAGGCCCTGGCAGAGCAGGTTTGGCTGCCCCATCCCTGGAAGTGTCCAAGGCCAGGTTAGGCAGGGCTTGGAGCAACCTGGGCTAGTGGGAGGTGTCCCTGCCCATGGCAGAGGGGTGGAATGAGATGGACTTTGAAGGGCCTTCCAACCCAAGCCATTCTGTGATCTCACTTTTGTGGCCCTCTTTTAACCTATCTTAAAGCCTTTGTTGTTTTTATGGGCTGCATGCTGTTTCCTTTCATTTTTCATAGATAGCTCTGCCTCCTGCAAGTGATGGGAATTGGAGCAGATTCGTGTTTAGTGTCTTCAAACTCCTCACTCTTGTCATCTGCACCTTGCCTGGAGGCTGCACTGTGACAACTGCTTTGCTGCAATTGGTGAAGGGACATATGGAGTGGCACTGTTGGATCCAAACAGGCTGAGAGAAGGGAATGTTTGGCATTTTCAGGAGTGGGGCAAGATGTCCCTGCCATGCCTGGTGTAGTGTTGTCCCAATATGTTTGCTTAGAACTTCCTCCCTTCTCCTGTGCAGTGAGTGTAGGAATGTCCATGTGCTATCTGTGGCTTTGCAGCAGTGTCCTGGCTCCTTGTATGGATGAGGGTTGTCACTCTGCCTTCTGGGATACATCCACTCTGTATTTATAGTGACACACTCACATTCTGGGGCTCTGTGATCCATAGAAGTGCAAGGAGCTGGGCATTCTTGGGTCATTTTGGATGCTGTTCTACCCTAAATCCATCTCAGCTTTCTTTATGCTTAGGAAATAATTAAGCCTTTCAATTCACTGCAAGATCAGCTTATTTTTAAACTTTAAATTTTAAAAAATCTTCAGGGCCAGGTTGGATGGGGCTTGGAACAACCTGTGCTGGTAGAAGGTGCTCCTGCCCATGGCAGGGGTTTGAACAAGATGAGCTTCAAGGTCCCTCCCATCCCAAACCATTCTGTGATTCTTAAGTGGCTGTGAACAGCCCTTGCTTCCTTCATTTCAGCTGGACTACTCTGCTGTTTCACTTTTGATTAATGCTTTTGATAATGCTTCTCCAAGTCATCCAACAGTGAGGTGGCTGCTTTAGGGAACAGTTGAATTTCAGGTGCAAAAGCAAGGATGTTTTCCCAGAGGACTCTCAGGTACCAGACTCAGGCAGAACACTTCTGCCTTGTGGTTTAAGGCTGCTGCTGGCTAGACCTATCCAGGAGGTTACTCCCTGTGATACTGTGCCTGTGAAAAGTTGTGTAGTTCACTGGTAAAAGGAGTTTATTCAAAATCACTCAGCTGAGTTACCTGGGATTGGTGCTCCTGGCAAACTGAAATAAATGCTGCTGATGCTACTGGCTGGAGGGGGAGGAAGTGCATGGGCTGACTGGTGCACGTGTCCTCAGCTGTCCTGGAACTAATTCAGTGTCTCTTTTCTCTCCTTAGTACTTTTGTCCATCTGTTCTCTGTTGTGTGATCCCAATCCAGATGATCCTTTAGTGCCTGAGATTGCACGGATCTACAAAACAGATAGAGAAAAGTGAGTATGGAAACCAAAACCCATGGGATTTCACAGGGCAGCATCCACACTTACACACTGAAGGGTTCTTGGAAAAGAGTGAGAGTGAAAAAAGGCACATCACAGCTCTGTGGTCTTCTTAGAGATTTTTGGGTTTGGTTTTTTTTTTTTTTTTTTCCTGGGATCTTTACCACCGTCTGAGCTGCTTTAATCCCATGTAACCACCAGAGGGAGAGCAAGTTTCTCCAACGGGAGAATATTCAATGGCAGCTCTGGGTCTGGAGTCATACAAGGAAATAACAAACTCCCTGCTTTACCTTCACTCTACAACACAAGGGAAGAACCAGTGGTGTAGAAGTGGGGCAGGAGGACTCTCCAGCAAGCACAGAGAAATTTCAGTGCTAACAAGCACTTTAACAGTTGAGTGTTGTAAACACTTCTATCTCACTATTCCCTTCCAGACCTGATCAGGGAAGGGAAAACAGTCCACAGATTTGCTTCTTCTACTGCATACTTGAGGAGCAATGTTAGAGAAGTTTATGCATCCTGGTTTTGAGAGCTGCAAGACCAGCAGCACATGTTTGTATACACAATCAGCAATGATTATCTGCACTTTTAAGTGTGCAGAAATCCTTCCTGGTTTTTACAAAAATAGGGAAACAAATTTTGGATTTAAACAGAAGGACTTGCTCCTTGGGTAATCTCTGAGCAGTGATATGAAGGAGAGAGTTAGTTAGGAGTGGATTGTCAGATTGTTTAAGCTAAAGAACATTGTCTACAGACTAAATTCCAACACCAAACCAACTTGGTGTACATAACTGTAGGGAATTTCAGGCTGTGTCTTACTCTGCAAATTCTGTGGAACATGAACAACTTGCCTTCTGTTGTCAGAGAGAAGCTTTTAGCAGTGCAGTTAATCACACAAGTGCTTTGTTTACACAAATATCCTCAGCTTCCTCTGGCTGTAAAGAGTATTTGGGTGCAAAAGCCAGGGATTTCTTGGGAACTTAATTATATTGTGCCTTTAGAATAAAAAGATTCTGATGGACAAATCATTGTCTCCTGACAGCCATCAAAATAGCCAAATGTGTAGGAAGAAATGAGGCTGTTGGGGTTTAGCAGATGAGTTGATGGCAGGTACTGGGCTTAACTTTGCAGGGAAGCAGGAGATGGGGGAACATGTTAATCTGTTTTCCACAATGACCAAGTGAAGCCCTACAGTAAGAGTTTCCCCAGGGACACAGCAGATGGGGCTGGGGGAGGCACAGATAAAGCCTTCCTGAAAATCCTTTCCCTCAGCCCTGCTGTGGCTCCATTTTGTGTCTCCAATCACAAAGATCTCACATTCCTGTTGTAAATACCACCATGAACTTCTTTTCCATGAAGCACTGTGGGCTTTCTTGTTTCCCTTGTTTGCTTAATGTTTAATTTTGCTCTTCAGTTTTACAAACTGATGATAGCACTGTGATTTCATGCCATGTGTAGACTAGAGTGGTGGAGCTGAAATACTGTGCAGATGCCATGTTAAATAAATCCTCTTTTTATACATACAGGTACAACAGAATAGCTCGGGAATGGACTCAGAAGTATGCGATGTAATTAAAGAAATTATTGGATAACCTCTACAAATAAAGATAGGGGAACTCTGAAAGAGAAAGTCCTTTTGATTTCCATTTGACTGCTTTCTATGAGCCCACGCCTCATCTTCCCCTGTGCACATGTTTACCTGATACAGCAGTGCTGCGTGTTGTACATACTTGGAACAACAAACTAGAAATACTGTATTTCCCCGTACCAACATTGACTCCTAGCAGAGAAGTGTGTGTGTGAAAAGCTGGTTCTTCAGTCATAACTTTGTGAGCCTAAAAGCATTCCTTGCTGAGTTAAATTGGGAAATCAAATGGGAATGGGGAGAGTTCTGGTGGGTTTCAGATTTTCTAGGGACAGTGTTGCTGATCCGTGAAGGATTTTAAGTGGAATCCTTTTAAACTCATAACAGTTATGAAAAGCAAGGTGAAGAACTTGAAGCTGTTTCTGTATTCATTTTATTCTGAAGGACCTACACCTTAGGTAAATGTTATGACCAATGAGAAACTGTACCCACATCCTGTGTTTAAGGTCTAAGTTTAACCGGTCACCATTTAAATGGATTGGAGCTATTAGTGCATCAAGTGATGTTGATTTGTTTCAACTCTCTCCCTCCCTTCATACTTTTTTTGGTTTGTATGTGGTTTCTCAGTTAATACCTAGCTAATAGCTCTTATTTTTCTTAAGTTTTTTAACTGCTTAGGTCTTTCTGGATGTAAGGGTAAAAAAAAAAAAATCCATATGACAGAAAACTTGTGTGTATTTAAAGACCCAACTGCTCCCCTGGAGCTTGTACGTTCAAGAATGAATTAATCTGTGTAATAAACTGATTACTACAGTCATTACATATAACTTTGTGTGAATAGGCTTTTAATTTTCAGAGCAGTTTGTTACAGGCTTAAACTAACGGTGGATTTCTCTAAAAAAAAACTTTTTGGGCTGAAGTCGTGAAGCAGTTTGGTTTGCATCACACAAGGCACCTGAAGAGGCAAACAGGAGCTTGAGCACTTAGATGAAATCAGGATGTGTAGTGTGCCAGGAACTTGACTGTTAAACCAAATAAGCAGTTTACTAAATGCGAATCAGAGTGACATTTTACAAAGCCTGATGGTATTACTCCCACTTGCATGGGACCTAACACAATGCATATGTACTGTAGGTAAGTGAAACCTTATGTAACTAAAAAAATGGATGTAAAAGGGTAAAAAAAAGAAAAAAACCTACCAAACACATCAGCACAAACTTTCATAAAATGTAGCTTTTACATAATTACTTTGCACTAAACATTTGCAAATGTTCATACAGTTTTAAATTGTACTTGTATGTGTCTTTTTTTTTTCTTTTTTTTTTTTTTTTGGAACAAAGTCTTCACTTGAATCTAGTGAAAAAAATGTAGTTTGAAACTTTTCTTTGTATACAAGTGTATTTGCCAGCATCGTTGGTGTGACAGTAGGTGAGTCTGCAAGTTTATCTCCTCTTAGTAGAATTGTAACCCAAGCCATCGGGCAGGAGAGGCTGGAGCCGCTGGCTCTCCAGCCACAGGGTCTGTCCCAGCCATTCCCAAATGCATCTTGACACTCTTGCACAAACGAGGAATAAATGTCCACTGCTTTTGGTCTAAATCTGTTCCTCTTGTCTCATCTCTCTGGTGCTGGGCAGGTGTGAGCCCTCCTGCAGGGAGCTGTGTCCCTCTGCTGCTCTGGAGAAGGAAGGGAGCACGTGGCCACTGTCCTGCCTGAGGGACACTGTAGGGTCACAGGGGAAGGGGAGACATTGCAGGGCTGCAAGCTCAGCTTGGGTCACCTGGAACTCGTGTTACCCACAGGGTGTCTGGGAAGCAGCCTGTGACCCTGGATAACACCTGTGGCAGCCAGACTGGAGTGTAAGTTGGTGGCTGCTGGTGTGGCTGGGGTTGGTGGCAGCCTGGATCCATGGCCTTGCCTCTCCTGACCTGTTGTGCTCCTGCTGGACTCCCCAGTTCACCTTGGCCATGGTGGAGTTGCCCTCCTGTGATTTTCCTTGGGCTCGCTGAGAAGTGCAGGGAAGGGGCTGCACTGACTGTGAACAGTCTGGGGGGATTCTCTGTAACTGCTTTGCTACTGAGCCACCCAAGAATGATTTTTGTGGCAGATCTGGCTGCCTTTGGAAATTGGCAGTCACTGGAAGAGATCAGAGACCGTATGGGAGTGGAGACAGAGAGGAGGCAGCAGTGACAGCTGAGGGAGCTGAGGAGGAGGATGGTTTCTCTTTCTGGTGGGCCAGGAGCCATGAGCATGAGGTGACAGGACATGAACAAACCACTCACGCCCTGAAACAATCCTGAACCTGTAACAGCTTCAGCTTGGAGGATGCATTAACACATCTGCTCATGTTGGGATGAGCTCATTTGCAGTGAGCTGTTTAAACAGTTCTGACCTTTTTGCTGATGGCATGACCACAGTTGTGGTGCACTGAAAGCAGGTCTGCTGATGTTTGAGAGGGGAGGATGTGCTCTGCATGCCTCCTGTGGCTTGGCCATTTGTTGTTGAGGGTTGCACTGTGAGCTAGATGCAGGAGCCTTTAGCATTTAACTGCAAACCTGACCCAGCTTAGCTATTTTTGGGACTAGAATCTTGCTCCTTGGAAGCTGTACATTGAGTTTGTTGTAATGTCAAACAGCACATGAGGCCAGGGGCTCTGGTCACTTCCTTTCTAGGAATCCTGAGCTTGTCATGTCATCAACCTTTTCCATTTCCATCCCTGTGCAGTTTTTTACCTTGATTTAGTAATTTAAGTTGCCTGATTCCCTTTGCTTGGCTTTCTTTGTGTTGGGCCTTCTGTGGATGTGGATTGTTCATGCAATTCCCTTTTCCCCTGTCATGTGCTAAGTGTGTTTTATTTAAAGATAGTGCTGGGCTGCTTAGAACCCCCCAGGTCTGGCAGCAAAGCTGGAACACTGTGCCTGGATGCATTCCTTGTGCTCATCAGTGCCTGTCCAGTGCTCAGAGTGACCCAGAGCAGGAATGTGATCCCTGTGTTCTGGAACCTCTCTTGGCTCAGCACTGAGCAACCACTTGTCTGTGCAGAACTGGCTTAAACATTCCCAACCTCCAAGGACCTGCAGAGTGGGATGGAGCTGATCCTGGGAAGTGCTGGAGACCTGATTGCTGTGCTTCAAACACCCAGCTTGTCCTGTGGTGGATGTGCTGCTGCATTTCTGTCACAGCTTTTGGGCAAGGCAAGAGAGATTTTTTAATTCAGTTATTACCATATTATCCCAATGCTTCCAACTGAGCTGCATCCAAAAGTATCCTCAGACTCTTCTGTTCAGTCTGCATCCAACAGATGATGTGGGAAAACCAGCAGGGCTAACTTGGATGTGATCTTGTGTCCTTAGTGGGTGTAGCAGACTGTTCACTGTCCCATGCCTCTGGAGGTCTGGTCCCTGCTGTTTGGCAGCTGTGCCTGCAGACAGCAATGCCTGGCTCTGGTTTTTACAGTCTTGGTCATCTTCAGCAGCAAAACATCTCTGGAGCTGCTCGTGTTCCCAGTTCTGATGTGCAGGAGAAGATGAGGATCCCGAGGGGAGCTGTGCCCAGTGACAGGGGCATTTCTTGGTGCCTGAGCAGCTCTTTGTTGGGGGAGCAAGGCAGGAGCCTCTGGGGGTGTGGGAGGTGGAGAAACTGCTCCCAATAGTGAATGTGTCACCTTGCTCTAAAGAACCAGGACAAGAAACCACCTCTGAATGTGCTCAGCACTCCCATTCCAGGTGGAGGAGCCCTTGGCTAAGGCTCCAGGCATGCCAGTGCATCCAGGCAGAGTTTGGAAGTCACCTCTTGGAGAAAAGAAGCCTGGAGGTGTATGTGAGTGGCAGGAAGGCTGTCCCCATGAAATACAGAACCTCAGAAAAGTCTTCTCATCCTTGCAGCATCAGGGAAGCCTCCCTCCCTCTCCTGTAGCTGGAATGGAGTTTCATCCCCACAGTTCCTGCTTCCATCCATTCCCTGGCTCTTTGGGTAGGCTTGGAGCAAAAGCTGCAGATCTCAGTTGTTGGGGTTTAGCAAATGTGGTTTCTTACAGGGAATGCACAGGGACAAGAGCACTGAGGGTGTCTGGAAGGTTCAAAGCAGGACAGATCCTGCTGTGCAGCTCTGGGGAGGCGTGGAGACCCAGCCCTGTGTGTGTGACTGCACTGGGAGGGATCCCTGCAGCCTGTCCTGGCTGCCCCTCCCTCCCCTGGAAGTGTGTGTGACTGCATCCATGCTAACACTGTCTGTACTCTTGTATTGTGTTGCAATTTGATCACCATTAAATAATTCCCTTAAACTCTCTGGCTTGATTGCCTTTTTTTTGTTTGTTTGTTTTGTTTTTGCTTTACCTGTGCCTTTTGCCTGTTTATTTTGGCTCACGTTGCTTCCTTCCCTCTTGTGGCTGCTCTGTCTCTTCTCCCCGAGGTTCCAGTCTTGCACTGTCCCTCTCTCAACTCTCTCCAGTCACCCTCATCTTGTTTTTTAAGCTTCCTGCAAAGCCTGGCTCCCTCTGACCACAGGCAGGGCTTTCTGGGTGAGCTGGAGTGGCAGAAATCCCTATGCTCTCACCAAGCCCTACACTGTCCCCTTCTTTTTTGGAAGTTGTGACTTGATAGAAAGTTTGTTGGTGCTCTGATTTCATCATGAGCTTGATCCAGTCCCTGATGCAGTGGGGTCACTTGAGAAAACCTGGGATCAGCTCAGGAGCCAGAGCACAAGGCACAGGGGCTGCTGGGGAAGCTGGAGCTGTTGGTTCCCACAGCTCATGGCTTTCTCTAACCTGGATTTGGCACCCACAGGTTCTATTTTATTGTGTTGCTGCCTCTCTGTGTCCACCCCCTCCTTCCCTGGGTGAGAAGATTTCGTTTTCATTGTTGTCTAGTCAGGTGAAACCACCTCGGGGCGAGAGGGGGTTGGGTGTATTTACCATTCTCCTCCTTTCCTCAGCAAATCTGATTGTTGCTCAACTCGAAACATTTCTTTGCCTGGAAGAGCTGGTTGTTGGGGTATAGATAAAAATGGCGTTTTGAATAAGAAGTGAATTGGTGTCCTGAAGCCACAATCAGCATACCCCAAACTTTTCTCTCCCCGGTGTCTGTGGTCCCTGTGCCCAGCAGAAGCTCTGTGGTCCTGCCCTTGCCCAGCTGAAGCTGTTGGAGGTGCCTGGGGAGGCTCATCCTGCCCTGCTGCTGCCTCTGGAGGAGCCATCTGGGCTGGCCAGGCTGGCAGAAAGGAACAAGCTGGCCTTGGCCCCCACAGCTGGGAGCAAGTGCCAGTGTTCTGAAGGGGGGAGCATTAATTCCTTGTTCTGATGGAGAAAGGCAGCCATGGAGTGACTGCTGCAGAGCTTTCTGGTGTGCCCAGAAAGCTGGTAGCCATGGAATGCCTTCAGCAGAACTGGTGTTCTGTGTCTAAACCCTCTCTGTGCTCCCCCTGAGTGCCCAAGGCAGTTGTGCTGTTTGGGAGCTTTGATCCCCCTGCCTTGTGGCTATTCTTGGGTCAGTGTTTAGCCAGTTTTTATTGAAACAACCTCCCCTACAGCTTGGGATGGGGATTATTTGTCTGCCCCCTGCCCTGGAGCTCAGTGAGTCACTGCAGTGCTGCTGTCTGGGGCTCTCTGGGAGCTCTGTGCGTGGCCAGTTCAGCGTGGGGAGCAGGAATTCTGCAGGATATCAGGCAGAGAGGATGGAAAACCCCATCAGGAGTCCAACAGTTCCCCCAGCACTGCCAAGGCCACAACTAAGCCATGTCCCAAAGTGCCACATCCATAGATTTTTATTTTTAACACCTCCAGGGATGGTGACTCCACCACATCCCTGGGCAGTGTGTGCCAATGCCCAACCACCTTTCAGTGAAGATCTTTTCTCTAATATCCAACCTGAACCTCCCCTGACACAACCTGAGGCTGTTTCCTCTTGTCCTGGGAGAAGAGGCTGACCCCATATGGTTCAAACCTCCTGCCAGGAGCTGCAGGGAACAGAGGAGTAACTTGGAGTCACCAGAGCTCCAGGAAGGGATCACTGTCCTCATAACTCACCCTTGGCTGTCACCTGCACAGCTGCAGGAGGGATGTCCCGACATTCCTGCTCCCCTGATTAACCCTGTGCACAACTTCTCTGATTTGTCCCCTCTTTTTTATCCCCATTGCTTGGGACTGTGTGGGATAAGAGTTCTGATTTTCAGGAAAACAAGCAGAATGGAGCAGTGGGTGAGGATGTGTGAGCAGGGTGATGTGGGACAGAGAGGTGACAGCAGTTCCTGGATGTTCTTGTGTCCAAGCAGGTGCATGTGGGGACTCACCTGCAGAGATAAAGGTGTGTGTGAGATAAAGCCCAGCTGTGGCACCTTGGGCCAGGTGAGCTTCAGCTGCACATTGATCCTATTGAGTCAGAGATGGGATTGACCCTGCTGGATTCACCACTTCCATAAAGCTCCCTGGGAGATTTCTCCTGCTGTAACCCTGAGTGCCAACACAGAGCACTCAGTGCTCCAGCCTGTGATGCTGGACACTCCATGGGAGGATGGGGTTTTGTCAAGTAGGTTTTATTTGGTTTGTTATGGGGTAATTGTTCGAATCAGAGAATCATGTAGGCTGGAAAAGACCTCAGAGATCATCGAGTGCAAGCGCTGCAGTCTGGGCTGACACAGGACAGGTAAGCACAGACTCTGTATTTAAATGCTGAAATCTTCCCTTATGTCAAATCCTGCCTTGGGCAAGTAACTCCACTCAAAAATGCTGTGCTGGCCTCTGTAAGGCACCCACCAGGAATGCCCAAATCCTTGACCAGAGGCTTTTTGGAAATGGGTGATGGATGACACAGCCCCAGCCCCAGGGAGGAGCAGATGGGGCAGAACTGGGAGCACCTCCTGTGGCAGTGCCTGGAGCCAGGGCTGAGGGAATGACACGGGATGAGCCTCAGGAAAGTGTTGGTGAGGCCCTTTTGGTACAAAATGCAAGGGGCTTTGCAGTGGGATTGCTTTGAGTCCTCTCATGCATCCTGTGCCCTGGGGGTGACTTGCATCAGTCTCCATGAGCTGAATGAAAACTCCTACTGTTCAGCCCATTCCTCTGCTTTCCTGTTGTCTTTTCCCTTTTTCTCCTGGCAAAGTTGTCTCTCTGCCAGGCCATGTCCATCCCAGCCCTGAGCTGCATTAGCAGCATTTGAGCACTGAATCCTCTTGGTTAAGCCCTTGGCTGTGTAGCCACTGTAAACCACTGAGTGTTTCTAGGTTTGGGGGGGTTTTTCCCTAGCTCTGCCTTCCAGCCTGTGCCATTCCCTTTGGTTGCAGGGATTTTTTTGTGGAAAAGGACTGGAGCTGGTGCTGAGACCCAGAGTCCCCAAACCTCTCAGTGTAAATAAAGGATCTGCTGATCCTTTCCTCAAGCCCAAGCCAAGCCTGCCCCTGAGGTGAAACCACCAGATCCAGAAACTCTTTCCAAAGAGAATCCATCCCTCCTGCTTTTGGGAACTGCTGGAAGCTCCAGGACGTCTTCAGGAAGCAGGAAGGATGGAGCCATGGCAAGGCCAGAGCTGCTGGGAGAGCTGGGGCTGGGATCCTGCCAGGCAGGGCCCTGTGCTGGCCCTGGAGCTCACAGCCCCCTCCAGCTCCCTCAGACCCGAGCCAGGCAGGAGTGTTGTGTCCTGGCTGCCTGTGGCCTTTCCAGCAGGAGGAGGAGGAATGCTGGGGGATGTGATTACAGGCAGGGCAGGGATGCTGCTCCAAGCAGGGATGTGGCACCCTGGGCACTGCTGTGCCTTCACCAAGGGCTGTGGGAGGCTGCAAGGGACCCCTGGAGTGCTGGGGGGTCACAGGGCAGAAGTTCTGCTGCTGGGGAAACAAGGATGTGGGAATTGTAGTCACAGACTGGTTTGAGTTGGAAAGGACCTTAAAGCTCCTGGTGGAAGGGGTGGGCCGGGCTGGGCTGGCCAGGGGAGAGGCTGCTGGACCTCCATGGCAAAGCATTTCTCATTCAGGTGTGGTTTGTAAGGACAGCTTTGGGCTTTCCAGCTGGGAGTGGAGCTGGGCACAAGGAGAATCCCCAGCCGGGAGCGGGGGGAAGGCGAGGACAAGCGGAGGGGGCTGAGGGACAGCAGCGTCTCCTCTTTCCTTCATTCGGTGTGGGTGAAAAAATCCAGCTGAAAAGAGGAAATATCCCCCCAGAAGGGCCCGAATTCGGAAATACCTGCAGGAGGGGGGTCCCCGCTCCCGCTCCGCTCCCCGCGGCCGGGCGAGGGCAGCAGAGGCCGGGAAGCGGCGGGGCCGGGCCGGGCCGGGGCTGCCCCGTTCCCCCTGCGCTGCCAGCGGGGCACGGCACCGCCAGCACGGGGATTTAGGAACCTGCTCTCATTAGCAGCAATAAAACTCGTTGTTATTTCTATTTTTGATTATTATCGTTGAAAGCCCGTGAAGCCCGAGTGGAGCAGATGTGCTCCGCGACGCTCCAGCCCCCAAATCCTCTCCCAAGTGTCTCCTGCAGACACAAAGGGCTTGTCCTGCTGCTGTGTCTGCTCAGCATCCTCTGGGAAACCCACGGAGCGGGACAGGCCAGGCTGGGGGTGCCTCCGGCGCAGGGGACATGGGACATCACCTTATTGCAGTCCCCTCTGGTGGACTCAGGGCCCGGATAGGAGATGCCGGACCTGCCCTCACCCCCTGTCTGACGGGGGCACCCACAACCTGGCGGCGCCCTCCCTCCAGCGGCCATCCCTGGTGCCAGCCACCCGCTTGGAGGAGGCACCCACGGTGCCAGGCTGGGGTTCACCCCTGGGACCCTCACACCGCCACTGAGGAGCTCCGGGCACAGGGGCTGTCCCAGCCCTGGCTGTCCCGCTGCCCCACAGCCGGGCCCATCCCGGGCTGCCCCCGGCCCCAGCTCCCTCCTCCCGGCCCGGCTCGCTCCGTGCCCTGCCATCTTGCGCCTGTGAATAATTCACCGGCCCTGTCCCCGTTGTTTCCTCGCAGGTATTTATAGCCGGTGCTCACGTCTCCTTGGAGGCAGCTCGCTCCGCCGCCGTGTAAATTTAGCTCCCGTCGTCTCTCACATGTCATGCCCTCCAGCCCTTCCGTGCGGCTCCTTCCCGGCAGGGTCCGGCGCCCGCACGTTCCCCTCCATCGCTGCCCCATGGCTGGGCAGGGTGCTGGCCGTGCCGTGCCGTGCCCGTGTGCCCGTGCCATGCCCGCTGTGCCCGTGCCATGCCCGGTGTGCCCGTGCCGTGCCCGCTGTGCCCTGGAGGCCGGGGCAGCTCCGCTTCCCTCCGGCAGCTGCGCGGAGCCACCGAGCCCTTCAGCTGCCGCGGTTCGGGGGATGCTTTGGGATTGATGCTTTGGGATTCCTGGGCTGCCATCTGTGCTATGCAAATCCCCCAGTCTGAGGGCCGCGTGTGGACCCGCTCCCGACCCAGAGCTGGAGCTGTTGTTATCCCGCTCCTGCTCCCGGCGCCACATTCCGAGGAGCACAAACATCACAAACATCCCCCCCTTCTCCTGCTGCCCCTGGCACCCAGCCCTGTGCTCTGCCCAGCTGGGCCGTGCCGTCAGGAGGGAGCGGGGCAGCTCTGGGGGATGGATGGGCTCGGGGCATGGAGGCTGCTTCCACCAGGCCACCTCCAGTCCCCAGAGTGCTCGGCCTGGCTGCCCGTGTCACCGTACCCCTGTCCCCGCCGAGAAATGGAGCCGGGGCTGCAGCACACGGGCCGGCTGTGCTGGGCACAGGTGGGCTCTGAGGATGAGCACCAGTGGGGACAGAGCCACTGAGGCACTGGGACAGCCGATGGCGAGGGAACGCGGCAGGAGCGGTGCCCGTGCCCCAAGCACAGGAGGGAGCGCGGCAGGAGCAGTGCCCGTGCCCCAAGCACAGGAGGGAACGCGGCAGGAGCGGTGCCCGTGCCCCGAGCACAGGAGGGAACGCGGCAGGAGCGGTGCCTGTGCCCCGAGCACAGGAGGGAACGCGGCAGGAGCGGTGCCCGTGCCCAAGCACAGGAGGGAACGCGGCAGGAGCGGTGCCCGTGCCCAAGCACAGCAGTGCCCGTGTCCCGTTCCCCTCAGGGCCGGGCCGCTCCCACAGGACCCCACCCCCGGGACCCCATCCCCATTCTGGGCCTGATGAGCCACCCGCAGACACAAACGAGGCAGGAGCGAGCGCCCTGCCCTGTTCCCCATTCCCCACCCTGCTGCTGGTGTGCAAACACCCCCTGAGCTGCCCCAGCTTCTCCCCAGATCCACCTGGGCGGTTCTGGGGGGCTGCGGCTGCCCCCGCGGGGGCCGAGATGGCAGCGAGGGGCCCCCATGCCCGCGCAGCCCCTGCTCGGTGCTCTTTAAAGGCCGCTCCGCTGGGGAGGTGGCAGCGGCTCCCTGAGGGGCCCGTCGGAGGTAATTAATGAGCATCCTGCGCTCTCCCCGCTGTGCCTCCATCCCCCCGGACCCAGGCGGGCACCGCCGGCTCCTGCCGGCGCTGGGGGCCGGGGGACCTGGCGGCACGGGGGCCTCGTTAATATTTTAGGAGCTCTTTTGTCCGCAGGGGATGGGGAGGCTCGTTCGCAATCGCCTTTCATCTCCGTGAGGCCTCCGCGCGGCTCCAGCCTCTTATCTGCCGCCTCCTCGCTGCTTCGCTACAGCTTGTTATGGGGCTTGGGTTGTTTTTTTTGGTTTTTTGGGTATTTTTTTTTCTGGGAAGGGTTGGAAAAAAAGCCTGGCTGCTCCTGGCCGAAGGGCATCCGCCAGCCGTGCTGGCGGCAGCTGCTGGAGCATCCCCGCTCGGCTCCTGCCTGCCTGCTGCCGTCCCTGCCCGGGCTGGGCTGTGCCAAGGGCTGGGGCTGCCCCTGTCCCTGCTGGCCCTGGGGAGGGCTCTGAAGCCCCTGTGGTGGCCGGGAGAGGCGGTTTGTGAGTCTGTGTGTGTGTGTGTGTGTGCACTGCATTGCCTGTGCCACCAGTGAAACTGGAGACTCTCCCCAGAGTGCCCCCTTGGCACTGGGCGGTGCCAAGGGGTCCATGGATCCACTGAAACCCTGATCCTTGTGGGGGATGCCCAGTGGGAACGTGAAAAACCAGTCCTGGTGGTTGGGAAGGGGCAGAGCCAAGGTGCAGAGCTGGGCTGGTTCGAGGAGGAAGAGGGTGATGAAGGAGAAAGTATCTGGAGGGGAAGATGGGAGCTGAGCTGCTTTTCTGCTCCCCCTCTGAGCTGGGGAATGTCAGCAGAGTTGGGAGAGCAGAGGGTGCCCTGGGAAGAGGTCTGGCTCAGCCTGGAGCTTTAGCAGCCCCATGGACAATTGTCTCTAGGTGCTCCCTTGGATCTCTCCTCCATCCTCCCCTTGCTCCTCTTGCCATCTTGGGCAATCCCTCACTGTCCCCAGGTCCCAAACTCATAGTCCTGGCACCTCTTGTCCCTCCCAGGCAGTGTTACTCATGATGTCCCTTCTCCAGTGATGGTCCCAGCTGACTGAGGCGTGGGCAGCTTGGGGTCCCTGTCTGGGGTTCTTGGGGGTCTCCAGGTGAGCCCTCATGCCCACACAGGCTCTCCTGAGGACTCTGTTGCCTTTCTCTTTGATTCTGTCCCTCCACTGTGCCACAAAGGCAACAGCACTTACCTTGTTCTGGAAAAAACCCAGCCCCAAGCCTGAGCTGGGCAAAATGTGCCAGTGCCACCAGGGCTGAACCCATCTGTCTATCCCTTTGCCCAAGCAGGAACTTGGATCCCCAGAGGAAATCTGGCTGAAGGCCTTCAGGAGACTTTTGCAGCTGTGTTCTGCCAAGGCTGACAGCTTCTTCCCATGGGAAGGTCCTTCCCCATCAGGCAGTGAAGCACAACAGGGTTCAAACTCCCTCACTGCACACCCCAGCTGCAGGGACACCCACACCGGGGGAATGCTGCTGTCCCTGGGGACGTGGCATCCTCCTGGCACTGGCACTGCTGCCAGGCCACCCCAGCTGGCATTCCAGGCCTGGGGACCTCGGGCAGGGCTGGCGCCTGCGCTCAGGAGGGCGGTGAGCTCACGGGTTTCATTTTCTCCAGGCTTCCTTGGCTCTGACATGTGATCCTTGCTACAGGAAGGACGGGCGAACGCGCCGTCCCCCGGGGCTGCCTGCCTCGACCTTGTGGGAAGAGGTAAGAGCACAGCATGGCTTTTCCACCTCACTGGTGTCGCTTCCAGCAGCAATTTAATATCTTCCTGATAACCCAGGCCGAGTTTCAGGCACTGTTGAAAAAAATAAAGCATCTCCTGGTAGAAGTTGATGTCCTCAGATGAAATCCCTGGTGTGGGTCTGCATGGCTGGCCCCACACTGCCACCTCCACACTTATCCTTGTCCTCTGGCAGGGCCCTGATGCCCTCCTGGAGAGGACTGGGGACTCCCAGTGTGGGGACTGTCACCTATGGGCTTTGTGCCCAGTGGAGAGGGAACATTTACCAGCCCCATCTGGGACACAGTGGGGCTGTGGCAGCTCCATCACACCCCATGGCAAAGCTGCCATCACTGCCGCCCTTCCCTCCCAGCATCTCAGACATTCCCACATGGCCCCACCCATGGGGCAGAGGTACCAGGGCTTTCCCCAGCCAAGGGAAGGTCTGGGGTGCTCCCTTTGGGTGTGCACAGCCACCTCCCTGTGCCCCAGCAGGGCTGCAGGGACTGGGGCTCCCTTTTGATGCAGCAGGGCTGGGGCTGGGCCCAGCCCAGGCGTGACCCTCAGGGCTGCTCTGTTCATGCACCTTTCTCCAGGGCCAGGTCTCTGCTCCTGGCTCTGGCCTCACTTTTCTGGTTCCCTTTGGTTTCCCCAACTCGATTTCCCAGGCTCCTTCCCGTGGGCTCAATTCCCTGTGCTCACCTCTGGGAGCTCCCCAGCACCTCCAGAACGGAGGTTCCCTGGGCCTGGCTTGCTGGACATGGATCTGCAGGCTCGGTTCTCCAGGCACACCTTGCCAGAGGTGTCTCCCAGGCTCGGGGCCTCGCTGGTGGTTCCCAGCTGCTTCCCGGGGCTCTCCCCATCAGCCCGGTGCCAGCAGAGGGCCTCCCTTACCAGCACAGCGCCGTCTGGAAATTATAAAACACATTATCTATTTGGCAAAACTTTGTGCAAGGATCAGGAAAAGGGCTGGAATCCGTTCTCCTCCAGGAGACCGGAGACAGCGTGTCCCCCCCGGCTTCTGTTTTCAATGCCAGCACTCAGCCGCGTTAAAGCCGTGGGAGCGTTCGTCATTAAAATGGCAATTGTGGAGCCAGGCAATAAATTTAACATCATAAAAGGCGCTGGGAGGGTCTCGCTCATCTGTTGCTCTTCAAAGAAAAGTGTTAGTTGCTTCCGAGGAAAAAAAAATAAAAAAAAAATTGGGAAGACGCAGGTGAGAAGGGACGGGGTGGGCGCTGTCCCGGCTGCCGGGGCGCTGCGGGCAGCGTGGGGGACAGTCCCCGGGAACAGGGCACGCTTTGGGGTGCCCACGGGGCCGGGGGTGCTGAGGAGGGGATGCTGGGGCCGGGGCTCTTTCCGGGTGATGGGGTTTCCTCTCTGCGTGTCTCTGGGATGAGCAGGGGACGGGGCTGTGTGGGAGCACCTCCCCTTCTGCTGCTGGGGTGCTCTGTCCCCAGGGCACGAGGGACACGCAGCAGGCAGGGCCAGGTGACACCGGCCAGGGCTCCCTGCTCTGCCCTCACCCGTGCGGCGCCGCTGGGCCCCCGGGCTGGGAGCCCCCGCCAGCCCCGCCGATAGCCATCATCATCATCATCATCATCATCATCATCATCTCCCAACGCCAGGCTCCGGCCGCCGGCGTCTGCCGCCAGAATTAGCCGTCGGATTGGAACCGTTCGCTAAATAATTCACGAGATTTCTTCCTTTTTTTTTTTCCCCTCTCTCTCTCTCTCTTTTTTTTTTTTTTTTTTTTCTCTCGAAAGCTGTTTTCTTTCCTTTTTATTTTTTCCCCTTTAAGGTCGGAGTATTTTCCAGGCTGGGTTTCCATCGAGGGGGTGCGGACACGCTCAGGCAATACCGCCATGTGTTTACAGCTCAGCTCCCGGCGTTATTTAGGGATTGTAAAACCACAGCAGCTCGCTCGCTCGCTCGCTCCCCCCCGCTCGCCGCAGCCAATTTTTTTCCTCCATGCGGCTCTCGTTGCAGCGGCAAAGGTCAACCCCGCTCCTTTGAAAGCAGCACCCCCCTCCCTTATCAGATTTAGGAATCCTTGGGGGAGGTTGAAGCCGAAATGCAGGCAAAGCCAGCTGGCCGCGCTCCGGCCGGGGGGGCTGCAGGGTGGGAAGGAAGGATGGAGGTGGCTCCGGGGAGGAGGAGGAGGAGGAGGAGGAGGAGGGCGGTGGGATGAGCCCCCGCGCCCGGGCGGGGCAGCACGGACAGCAGGAGCGCTGGAGAAAGGGGGCGCAGATAATCCAGCTGATTAGCGGCCGCGCCGGGCTCGGGCTGGGCGAATTTGATGTGACGGGAAAATCGCACCGGGGTGAAGGCAGCGCGGCTCGGGGGGGCTGGGGAGCCCCTCGGAGCAGGGATGGGGTCACAGCCCTGCAGAGAAGGGCTGGGGGCTCGGGGATGGGATGGGGTCATGGGAGAGGGTGAGCTCCAGGGAAGAGGGGTGTGCAGAGGGTGGGACTGGACTGGGGGGTCCCAGTGATGGGGGAGCCCCGCGGCAGAGAGATGGGGGTCACAGCGAGGGGACAGTGCCCGTGGCAAATGTCTGGGGTCTATGGCAGGGCCCGGGAATGGATGGATGGGATATTATCCCTGGGATAATCGGCTCTGGGGGGGACCCCCAGCCCTCTGCCCCACACCCCCCAAGCTGGGCAGCCCTGGGGAACCTCAGCGAGCATGGGAAGAGCTCTAAGGGGTCACGGCCATGGATGGGGTGACCAAGCGATGGCAGAGCGTGGCCTTGGGGTCCCTGGGGAGAGGGGAGGAGGCAGGAGGGAGCAGGGGAAGGAGCAGGGGAGGGAGCAGGGGAAGGAGCAGGACGAGCCCGGGCGCGGGGCGGAGCTCGGACGCGGGGCAGAGGCCCTGGCAGCGCAGCCCCGGCCCCGGTGCCGGTCGCTCCCCTGGAGACGCTCCCTGCTGGTCCCGTCCTGGCCCAGGCACCGCTCACGCCATCAAACTTTGCCAGCGGATGGTTTTTAATTAAAACCAGAAGATGCTGCTCTGCGCCTCGGCCCTTCAGGGATGACCACTGCTCATATCCTCTGCCTTTGGTCTTCCTGGCTGCACAGCTTGACACGGGGAGATGAAAGTCCCTCCCTGCCAAAAAAGCACCAGGAAAAAAGGGCAGTCATAGAATTACACCAGCAAAATGTCCCCAGCCAAGGGTGCAGCGGGGTCCTGCCGACCAGGGGACATGGCCAGAGCCGAGCAGAGCCTGGGGAGTGGGGCTGCTGCCTTCAGCCCTTCTAAAAATAACAGCTCCAAGCGCAGCGAGCGCCGGGCGCCTAACTGGAACCAGCTTTCCAAACTCCCAGCTGGAAGCAGCTTTAGGAGCCTGCACCAGCCTTTCTGGGAAAGAGCAATTAAAAATAGCGAGCGACTGAAAGCGCCGTCCCCGCTGCCCCTGTGTGGGGAGGACACGGGGAGCCAGGTTGGGAGGGCAGGTGTTCCCCTCTGCTCGGCTTGGAAAGGCCAGCAGCTCCCAGAGATGGAGCTGCAAGGAGGTCATGGGGGATTCAGCCTCCCTGATCCCAGGAGAAAGGGGGCAGTGGGCTCAGAGCCCCCAGGGAGAGCAGCTAGGGCTATTCCAGCATTGTCACCTGCTGGTTGTGGGTGCTGCAGCTGGAGCTGGGGCTACATCCAGGCTGGAGCCTGGAAGGGCAAAGGCCAGGTTGTCCCAGGGATGTGTGGATAGAAAAACATCCTACAGCAGGGGTGGGAGGGGGATTTCAGGGACAGATGAGGGGCTCTGGGTATCCCACATGGGCTCCAGCTCATCCACTCACCCAGGATCCAACCCTTCCATCCCCACAGCTCCACCCCACCCACTCAATGGGATCCAACACACCCACCCTCACGAGCTCCAGCCCTGTGGATACATGCTCTCCATCCCACCCCCTTTGGGGCTCAGCCCCATCACTCCTGAGGGTGCTCATGGCTGGGATGGGTGCCGCAACCTGCCCACACTGAGCCTGGAGATGGCCCCATGCAGGTTTAGCTGCTGGCATGTGCCTGATGTCCCGTGCCAGCTCATCAGCTCTGTGCCCAACCCTCCGTTCCATGGCACAGAGCCTGCACCCCCACATGCTGCTGCTCCCCATGATCCCCATGATCCCACTGCTCCCCGTGATGCCACTGATCCCACTGCTCCCACTGCTCCCCATGATCCCACTGCTCCCCATGATTCCACTGATCCCACTGCTCCCACTGTTCCTGCTGATCCTGGTGATCCCACTGCTCCCCATGATCCCACTGATCCCACTGCTCCCACTGTTCCTGCTGATCCTGGTGATCCAACTGCTCCTGCTGATCCCACTGCTCCCACTGCTGTCACTGCTCCCCAGCTCCCACTGCTCCTGCTGATCCCACTGCTCCCACTGTTCCTGCTGATCCTGGTGATCCCACTGCTCCCCATGATCCCACTGCTCCCCATGATCCCACTGATCCCACTGCTCCTGCTGATCCTGGTGATCCCACTGCTCCCCATGATCCCACTGCTCCCACTGCTCTCCATGATCCCACTGCTCTCCATGATCCCACTGCTCCCACTACTCCCACTGCTCCCACTACTCCCCATGATCCCACTGCTCCCACTGCTCCTGCTGCTCCCACTGCTCCCCAGCTCCCCTCTCACCCCCTCTCCCCCCCACCATCCTGCTGGCTTGGTTTGTGGGGTGCCCTGGTTTTCCCTTGGCTGGGCACCCTCCAGGCTGCTCCAGGCATCCGCATGGTCACGCTGCCCCCCAGCCATGGGTCTCCTGCCAGCCTCTGCCTGCTCCTCCTCCCCTCCCTAATGAGAGCACGCAGGGCCAGGGCAGAGCCCCCAAGCTCCCCCAGCGGCGGCTCCCCGGGCGCTGTTTCCTCTCTGCTGCCTTGGTCTCGTTATGTCCTAATTCCCTAACGAAGGGCCATGGGAGAGGAAGTCTTGCGGAAGCCGGTCCTGGCAGCCGCCTTCCTGCTGCCAGCCCCGCTCCAGCAGAACGGGATTTCCTTGGGACTGGACAGGACCTAATTCATGGTTTTGGTCTGGCACACACCATGCTGCTCTCTGCCCTTCTCGCTCAGTCAGGGTCCCCCGTTCTCCTTCCCATTTTGTGTTTATCTAGGTCAGGAGCAAGGATGTCCCACACCCTCCTGGAAAGCGCCTGCTCCTCTTTTCCTGTGCCACCAATGTGCTGTGGATTCCCAGGTGCCTCCAAGCATCCCAAGTGCTCCATGTGTGCCTCCAGCTGAGTGGCTGCTGCCGGTACCCATGTCCAGATGGTGGGAAAGCTGATGTTTTGGGTCTGTCTTGGGACAGCAGCTCAACAGCTGTTGTGTCCCAGTGGGTTTCTGAGCACAAATGGGAATATCCACCATTCTCCTTAGCAATGCACTAATGCCTCTCCTCACCTATTCTTTGTCATTGCTATGGAGAAACCTTCTCCCTTTTCCTTTCCTTCCATGTTTCAGGGAGTTCCTGTGTCCTTTAGCTTCCCTCACCAGCTCCTTCCATCCCATGCAGACTCCTTTCCCCCCTCACTGTGTCTCAAGGTCTCTCAGACCCGCAGGAAGCAGGACAATGGTCCCTCAGTGCAGCTGTGTGAGCCCCTCGGGGCTGGGACATTGCGCTGGAGCAAGGACAGAGGAATGGGCACCACTGAGGGTGGCCAGCCCTGCCACCCCAACCAATGGATGTGCCAGGATAAAACCCTTCCTCCTCACAGAGATGCACAGCCAGGGCTGTACTGGGGGTTTTGTTTTCTTTTGGAGCCCCAGCAGTGACACAGGCATTCTGGGCAGACAGAGCAGTGCCCACAGGTCCCATGCCACAGGACTGTCTTGTGCTGGCAGAGAAGGATGCAGATGGGAGGTTGCATTGCATGTGAATAAGGATTCTGACAGCCTAGAGGGGTCCTCTGGGGACTCTTTAGGGACATGGAGGAAAAAGCACAATGGCACACCGGGGTGTCTGCTGCCTCAGTGCCACCCTCGATGCTCCCAGCTCAGGGAGCTTGGCAAAGCCCAGGAGAACACAGGAATTTGTCTCTGCACTCTTTCCTGAGGAAGTTTTGCTCCTGCCAAGGGGAGTTAATTCCAGAGGATTCCCCAGGGAGATGCTCACAGGGTGGTTCATGGGGAAGATGGGCAGCTCACTCAGGGCTCCACCAGGTAGGTGAAGAGCAGCTCTGGAGGGATCACAAAGGGAGATGAGGCTTCTCCCACCTCTTTTGTGCTCACTGCCTTCCCGTGCAGGGCTCGGCCCCACCAGGTGAAGGCAGGAAGG
Source organism: Agelaius tricolor (assembly GCF_023055355.1). Classification (NCBI taxonomy): domain Eukaryota; kingdom Metazoa; phylum Chordata; class Aves; order Passeriformes; family Icteridae; genus Agelaius; species Agelaius tricolor. The sequence goes on along the minus strand of NW_027269278.1, from coordinate 3,887,569 downwards.
CATCAGGCAGCACAGCAGGGCTGGTGGGAGTAGCATGGTGGGGGGCCCAGCTGGTGCGTGGGCCCACAGAGAGGCTGCACAGAGAAAGGAGAAAAGGGAAAATGCCTTCTGTAAACCCCCAGGTGCCATGGGAAGGCAGGCACGGGGTGAGGCAGGGAGGGCAGAGCTCGAGGGGAGCCCCTGCCTCTGGACAGGAGGGGATGGAGAGCCAGTGTTGTGGCAGGGAGCCAGCAGGAGGAGGGCAGAGCCTGTGGGGTGGATGAAGCACCAGTGACTGAGCTGCACCAGTGACCACAGGCACTGCCAAAGGCACTGCTGGAGCAGGAGCAGCGTTTTCCCAGGAGCCCCCAAACCCCACCCAAGCCTGGTCCCCAGGAGCCACCAACACACAGAGCAAGCCCCTGCATCCCCCTGCTCAAGTGGGGTCCTGGGGGCGAGGTGCAGGAGGAATCTTTTGTCCTGGAGCCACCATCCTGCCCTGCCCAGGGAGCTGCTGGAACCTGCCCAAGGCTGTGACACCCTCACCATGGGGCATCCAGCACTGAGGAGGCAGCCAGCACACCTGGGCCATGGAATGAGTCTCTCCACATGATGAGCACGGCATGGTCCTTTGTGTCCCCAGAGTTCCCACCATGGCTCCTTGAGTGTGTCACCTCACCTGCCTTGCTCCAAGGGCTCCTCCATGGCTTTCTGCCCAGGTCATGTCCTGGCCAACCACTTCTCAGGATGGCATCTCCTCTGGGCAGCTGATGGATGGGGATCCATAAGCTGGGCTTAACCAAAAGGGATCATTTCCATGAGGTGCAGGGAAAACTGAATCCTCTGACCATGGGAGAGGCCAGGAAAGGGCTGTGGAGGAATGGCAAGGGAGAAGGTGGCACCCTGAGAGGTGGCAGTGGGAGGTTAGAGGGGTAAGGGTACCTCAAGGTGTGTTTAATTCCTGGAATGGCTTCAGCAAAGGACGCCCTGACAGCACAGCTCAGTTCCTCCCAGCTGTGCTTGTCTGCAAAACAGCCATCCCTGCTTCCCCAAAATACTTGGGAGGGCTGGAGTAGGCCAACTCCACCACCCTCATCGATGCTGCAGGGAGCCTATTTTAAGCCTTGCTAACGTAGGAGGATTAAATTTGGCTGGCTGAGACACGTCCTGCTCCCAGCTGTCCCCCAGCCTCCCCTGAGGTTGGCAGCTCTGCTGCAGGCACGGCTCACGAGGCAGGAGGCTGCCCTGGGCTCCAGGGTCAGCTGCCCTGCACAAGGGGAACCCAAAACTGGGACATCTCCTTGGATGCAGAGGCAACTCAGCTCAGGCTGAGGGCAAAAGCTCTTCCAGGCATTGGTCCAACAGGTTGACCCACAGGAACGAGGTGGGAAGCACTGTGGGATGAGCTCTTGTGGTGTGGGTGGGTTTGGTCTCCAGCACCTTGGTCCCCTCCAGAGTGCCCTTACCCAGAGGAGCTGAGTGATGGGAGAACCTTCTCCCCATCCTGGCACCCCCTGCCTGCCCAGCCAGGGATGTCTGTGCCCAGGGAGTCCTGTCAAGACCCACAGACCGATTTGCCCCTTCCCATGGGACACAGACTCCTCTCCCTTGCCCTCACTCCCTGCAGTCCCACAGATCCCCACCAAGCTCATTGTTGCATTCATTGACAGAGCACTCATTGCTGGAGGTCTTGCCAAAGAACCTCATGGAAAATTGTGTGTTGCCTGCCTGGAATTCCCTGCCTGGTGCCAACACGGTGTATATTTAAAGGAGTGTCACACCCGGCCATCGAGGGCTGCATCGCAGCCCCGACAGCCCAGGGCAAACGCTTGGCCAGAGGAAATGAAGCAAGAGCTGGTTTACACCTATTGGGATGGACTGACCTCCACCGCCCATCCCCGCTGCCACGGGGAGCATCACCCCGGGGAGCATCACCCCGCTGCTCTTCCTCCCCTTGCTCATTTGGAAGACGGGGGGTAATAATCCCCATCACCTATTTGCGAGGCTGTTGTGAATTTTCATGAGCTCCCATCTGAACGGGGCTTTGAGCAGGAAAACTGCTGTATCAGCTCTAGGCAATGATAAACAATACTCAGCATTTACATATTCAAAGCACTTTGATTAACTCTTGGGGTTTAAGGACTTGAGTCGATTCCCACCCGACCGTAATGGCAGCTGGACGGGGCGAGGGGCGGCGCTGGGGGAGAGCTGAGGGGAGAGCTGGGGGTTCACTCCGCCGGGCAGGGCCGGGGGGAACCCCCGACAAAGTCACGCAAAGCACCTCCTGCCTCAAATCCCTGCCGGGAACGGAGGGAAAATAAATCCGGCTGGTCCCCGCCTGCGGGAAGGGGCAGATCCCGCCATGCGGAGCGGGTGCTGAGCTGGAGCATCATCGGTTCTGCCGCAGACGCTGTAACCAGGTGTTAAATAGCTGTGAAATGCTAACTTGATTCATGCAGGAGTTGCCAAAGAAAGGAATTTTTCTTTTCTTTTAAGAAAAAATAAATTAGGGAAGGATGGGCCCACGGCTGCCCTGATGCACAGCGCCGTGACCTCCTCCCCAGACGCCTGCTAATTCCACGGGGGCAAAAAGCCGCGGAGAGCAAATCCAGGAGCACGATTTCGCATTTTATTCAGCCCGTTATTTATTTACTTTTTTTTTTCCTTACCAAGTCTTCATAATCTCCTGGATTTAAATGCCGCCCCCCCCACTGCGCCCCTCCCCGGGGGATGCTCAGCCCCCCGGCGCTCCTGCTGCCACAGGACCCTCCATTTCATTATTATTGAAATCGCTTCAAACAACAGCAAAACCTGGCGGAAACTTTGGTGCCGACTTCAGACGCGGCAGCGGCCGGGGCTGCCCGCTCTGGGCAGGGGGTATCCGTGCAGAACTGCCAGCTCTAGGGCTAAACCCCTTCCTGAGCGCTGCCGAGCCGCTCGTCAGCTCCTTCTGCCATTAATTAGCGGCAATCTCGGGAAAGTAGCTCTCCCTGCTCCGGCGTCGGGGGCCGTCATCCCGCACCGCAGGGTCCCGGCGCATCCCCCAGCCCGGGGCGGGAGAGATGCTGCTGCCGTGTCCTCCTTCTGCCGCTGTGGTACAGCCAGCAGCGCGTCCCTGGCCCTGACAATCCGGCGCTGCCTGGGGAAGATAAAGGGCAGGGACACGGCCGTCCCTGCGGGCGGCTGGAAGTGCTGAGCTGCCCGCCACGCATGAGCACTGCGAGGCCGCCGCTCTGCTTTCCTCGATTAAAAAAGGTTTTCCTGCTGCTAGGAAGGAAACTTTGGGCACCGTCCCCTGTGCAGCAGCCCGGCGGCAGCAGCTCTCGCCAGCTTCGGGCACGGCAGATGCTCGGGGCTCTGGGGGTGCGGGAGCGTGCGGGTCTGTGCGGGCACAGCCCCTCGGCCGCGTCCCAGCGCCGCTGGCCGGTCCTGGAGCTCTTTGTACCCGGTGCTGGGGACAGCTGGAGGGAGCTGGCCATGGAGCGGGGCCACTGGGAAGGACACCTCCAGCTCCAGAACTTGCGGGAAGAGACTGCAAGTGCGATGTCCCAGCCGCTCCCTTCAGCAGGAGGAAGGAGCGGGGAGGACGAGGGGTGGCCCTGGGGTTGGGTACGGGGCTGACGCCGCCTGTCCCCGTCCCACCGGCTCACAAGGACACGGGGACCGGGCAGCATCACCCGGCAAAACTCCCGGAGTCCCGCGCAGCCCCAAGCGGGTCCTCCCCGGTGCCGGCAGAACACCCCGGGGACGGGCTCCTGCCTTCACCCCGTGCCCGGTGCCGCTCTCGGGGGGCTGCGGGGCGGCGCGGAGCGGGGCCACCGGGGTGCCGGAGCCGTGCGGTGCCGCGCCGGGGCCGTGCCGTGCGGTGCCGCCCGCGCCGCGATCGATCGGCATCGACCGTCCCCGCCGCGCTGCTCCAGTTTCCAGCCAATGTCGGGCGGCGGCGGCCCGGGGACCCGCCGGTGGCACCGCGCACCCGCCTGGCGCCGCCCGCGCCGCGCTGCCCCGAACACCCGGCCTGGACCGCGCCGGCCGCGGAGCCGCTCGGCCGGGGGGCGGCGGCGGGAGGGCACCGGGGAGGGCACCGAGCTGGGAAACAGCCGGGCACCGGAACGGGCTCTGAGCCGGGCAAACAGCCGGGCACCGAGCAGGGCACTGAGCAGGGCAGCAGAGTAGGCACTGAGCAGGGTGAACAGCTGAGCAGTGCCCAGGGCAAACAGCTGGGCACTAAGCAGGGCACCAGACTGGGAACTGGACTGGGCAAACAGCTGGGCACTGAACTTGGAAGCAGACCAGGTAAACAAACAAGCAATGGGCTGGGAAAGCATTGGGGCAAACAATCAGGTACCAGGCAAGGCAAACAATCGTGCACTGAACTGGCACTGAACCAGGTACCAGGCTGGGCAGGCAACCAGACACTGGAGCAGATAGGGAAGCAAGCTCTGAACCAGGCACTGAACCAGGGACCAGACTGGGTGCTGGACTGGGCAAACAAGTGGGCATGGAACCAGGCACAGACCTGGGCACTATGCCAGGCACTGCTGCAGTGAGCACAGAACTGGGTACCAAACCAGGCAAAGAACTGGGCACAGGCTGGGCCATGCTGCAGTGAGCACTGACTGGGAGCTGCTGCATTGGGTGCTGCACCAGACACCAAACTGGATATGAACTGGGCAAAGAACCAGGCACTGCAGCAGGCAGGGCTGGCCAGGGCACCAAACCAGGCAGAGCTATGATGACACCGAACCAGCCATTTAAGCAGGCACAAAACCCTACTGGGCACCATTCTGGGCAGCACCAGTTGGGTATTGCCACACCAGGCACTGAATGAGGTGCTGAAGAGGCACAGTGTCACTCAGCACCACACCAGCACCAAACTGGGCAGTGCCATGCAGGGCACTGGGTGCTGCAGTGTGGGACTGTGCCAGGCTGTCCTGTGCCACAGCACTGCCCAGCACCCCACACCACGGCTGCCACCCCAGCACCACCCAGCATGACACCACGTACCCCTGCTGCCCTTTGCTCCCTGGGAGTGTCCCTTCAGGACACTGCAGCCCCTTTGGGACCCCTGAGGGACACCCACCCAGCACTGCCACCCTAAAACCCTGTCCCTTAGGGTGCAAGTGCCACTCACTGCCATGACCAACCAAGTGCAGCAGCAAGGGATCTGCCAGCCCTGGGCTGCCAGGAGCCCCAGCAGAATCCTGCAATGCCTTTGGGTTTTTGGGAAGAGGACGGACCCATGGAGCTGGGGGCTTCTTTTGGCTTTATCCCAGCACGGCCAGGCCTGCGGTCCCCCCAGGTGCCCGTGGGAGGGTGCTCCGGTGGCCGTGCAGCTGCAGGAGGAGCGAGGCTCGTGTTCTCTCCGCGATGGTGCCGAAATGAGCGCAAACACTGCCTCCATTATCCGCTCCGGGCTCTCTGCACCAGCGGCAGAGTGACCCCGGCGTGTTTTGAAACGCAGCCCCTGCGCTAGGTACACAACCCAGCGGCTCCTCTTACCACGGAAACGCTCGGCCCGGCTGGATAGAGCAGCTTTTGATTGTGTGGGTGTCGCTCCCGGAACCCTCCCACTGCTGCCTCAACCGCCTCGCAACCGGCAAGGCAGCGAGGGGAAAACACGGCCCGGCAGAGCCCTCATCACGGCTGGGCAGAGCCCTCATGGCCGGGCAGAGCCCACAGAGCTGGGCAGAGCCCGCAGGGCCAGGCAGAGCCCACAGAGCTGGGCAGAGCACACAGAGCTGGGCAGAGCTCTCATCATGGCTGGGCAGAGCTCTCATCATGGCTGGGCAGAGCCCACAGAGCTGGGCAGAGCCCGCAGGGCAGAGACACAAGGCCAGGCAGAGCTCACAGAGCTGGGCACAGCCCTCACGGCTGGGCAGAGCCCACAGAGCTGGGCAGAGCTCGCAGGGCCGGGCAGAGCCTGCAGGGCAGAGCCCACAGGGCCCAGCAGAGTCTGCACAGCTGGGCAGAGCCCATGAGGCCGGGCACAGCCTGCATGGATGGGCAGAGCCCCCATGGCTGGGCAGAGCCCACAGGGCCAGGCAGAGCACACAGGGCCGGGCAGAGCCCTCACGGGTTGGCAGAGCTCACAGGGCCGGGCAGAGCACACAGGGCAGAGCCCTCATGGCTGGGCAGAGCCCGCATGGCTGAGCAGAGCCCGGGTGAAATCGGCTCCTCAGGAGGGCCCTGCTGCAGGAGCCACACTCTGGCTGGCTGTTAACTGTTCTGATGATGTGGGCTTTGAGGCATTTGGGGAAAACCCAGGGAAAGGGGATTTTTAGGTGTCTAATGCTGTGGCTTTGGGGACTTCAGAGGGCGGTTTTAAAGAGAAGTGAGATAACACTCTCAGGAACATGGTGGGATTGCTGCAGTGTCCTGTATAGGGCCAAGGGCTGGACTGGATGATCCTTGTGGGTTCCTTCCAGCTCTGGATATTCCATGATTCAATGAGTAGTTGGAAGGACTGGGGGGGAAGAAGAAGTGTTGGGAGCAGCAGGAAAGGTGGAGGGCTGAGTGCTCTGGGATGGTGTCTTGGTTCAGGGCAAATTTGGGAGAGAACTATATGATAAAATCATCATGTAGTCAACCCAGGACAGATGGGTTCAGAGCTATGGAGGGTCTGTCCCCAGCAGCACAACCCTGGGATGGCATCACTCATCTCATGGATGTCCTGTGCCACTCCTGGGGCCAACAGTGCCCCTCCAGTCCTGGGGCAGGCTGGGGAGGCTGGCATGTGCTGACTGTCCATGTGGGCCTTGCCAGTGCCCTGGCAGTGTGGGTCCTGTGGGTGATATTTTGGGTAACGCTGTGCGTGACCTCTCTGCTCAGTGAGGAACCAATGGGTGATAGCCTCAGGTGACAGAGCAGGGTGACAGAGCAGGCAGTGAGAGGGGCTGGAAGGTCCCAAGGGCGGGTGGAAACACCCCAGAAATGCCATTGTCACCCATGCTGGGGGAGGCGAGGCCAGGAGCTCGGGGTGCCTGGGGAGGTGACTCAGTTTCCCCACGCGGGTGCGGGCAGGGAGGCCGGCAGCAGTGGTGGCAGTGGCGGCAGTGGCGGCAGTGGTGGCAGTGGTGGCAGTGGTGGCCGTTGGGCTGGCAGCAGGCGGTTGCAGAGGCTTCCTGTTTCTGCAGGATCCGGCTGGCATTGTGCCGCACAGCGAGGGGGGCAGAGCCTCTTCTTGCACCTGCCCAGAGCATCTGCTAGGGAGAAAATCTCCATGGCAACTCTGCAGCTCCTCCATCCCCGTTCCACAGGGGACAGGGCGCTCTGCCTCTGCCTGCCCCCACACAGCTGGGGTGTCCCCATGGTGGGGACAGGCCACTGGAGCCCTGGGAGATGGGCTCTGGGCAGGACAGCTTTGCTGGGAGCCTGCTCCTCCCTCCCCGTGGGGCTCCAGGCCTCAGACTGACCACCAGCCATGGGAAGTGAGATCTGGACTCACCAAACTGAGGAGGTGGTTCTCCACTTTGCTCCCAGTTTCAGAGAAGGCAGGTGGTTTATCATTTCCCCTGCCACTTCCCATCAGGACACAGAACCTTCCTGTGCCTCAGCTGCTCTCCAGACCTTTGCCCTTTCCAAAGTGGGGAGGGGGAATTTTGGGGGAGGTGAAATGAGTGGGACCAGGGCTCCTGAGCCTGAGCCAGCAGGGAGCCCTGGCCATGGAGTGCACACTGTTCACTGGGCATCCTTCCCTGGACGGGGGTTCCCTGCTGCCATCCTGAGCCCCAGCATCTCCGCTCTCCCTGGGCAGGTGCAGGGCAAGGATGGAGTTGCTTTCTTGGGCACTGCCTACCTGGTGTCCCCTGGGAGGCTGAGCAGAGGCAGCCCCAGCCCAGGAACCCTGAGCACCCATCCCTGCTCTGCCCCTGATGCAGGGCTCGCCTGGAGACCCAGGGTCTGCACTCCATGTGGGCTCTGGAAGGGGCCAAGAAGGAGGTGGAGAAGATTTTCAGTGAGACTGGAGAGGAAAGGGAGGGAAATGCAACTGGAAGCAGCACTTGTGAGGGCTGAGGAGGCTCCTCACATCCTCTGGCCCTGCCATTGATCCTGGCACTGTTGGGTTTTTAGGGCTGGAGTGACTCCGTGCCTGCAAAGCTCTCCTGGTCCCAGGAGCGTGTGGGATGCTGTGGGATAACCCCACCTCTCCAAAGGCCACCGGTCCCTCCATGCAGGCACAGAGTTTGTGGTGATTGGGATGGGCTGGCCCAGCCCCATCCCCATGGGCACAGCTGTGAGCAGCAGGTGAGCAGCACTGCCAGCAATGAGCCATGGAGTGCCAGGGGCACTGAGCAACCACCAAAGGGAGCAGAGGGCACACAGGGGCAGGGCATCAACAGGAGGGGATACAAGGTTGGGCTGAAGAACAAGAAGGGCAGATGTTTGGAGCCTTCTGGAGTGGTGTGATGTTACTCTGTGTGGGCTGGAGTGTTTTTGATATTATATGGTGACACCCCGTGTATCATGGCCACCTCAGCTGTGACACCTCCAGGCTCCTGCCACCCCTGCACCCCAGCCTGGCTGGTGGTACCTTCTCTCCTCCTTCCCTCTGAGCTCCAGAGGGCAGTTACTCCATTCCTGGCCTCACTGAGCTCCTTCCAAAATCAGGGCATTCAGGCAAGCCCTCAGCTCCTGGAAACACACAGTCTGCACTTTCAAAAGGGGAAAGCAAACTGCTGTGCCAAGAAATTGAATGAGGGGCGCCCGGCCCTCACTCTGTGTGAGGGTAGGAGCATCCCAACTGCAGACAGATCCTTCAGCTGCAGCAGGATACCCAAAAATTTCATTTCCACAGTCAGGATGCAGGCAGTCCCCACACCAAGAGGCAGCCTCTGACCCAGAGGGTTTCCAGAAGGAGGATACAGAGTGGGACAACCCAAGGAATGGCCTCTCTGCTATATAAAGGTGGGAAACTGAGGCATGGGATGATTTAGGGACTCAGTGAAGCCATGTGTGACAGGATGCAGATGGCCCAAATCCCAGGCTCTTCTCTGAATTGCTGCTGAATTCTCCCAGAGGCAAAAAATAGCAATTTTTGATTGCCTGTGAAGCACCCATTGAGGATGCTGAGCCCTCAGGAAGGAGGGAGCCTTTAGTGGAGAGGATCCCAGGGCACCAACTGGAGTGTGGGGACATGGTCCAGCCTGGGGGGAGCAGGGCACAGAGCTGATGAAAGGACAAGGGGGAGCAGCTTAAACTAAAATATGAAAGCTTTAGAATGAATATTAGGCAGAAATTCCTCCCTGTGAGGGTGAGGAGGCCCTGGCACAGGTTGCCCAGAGACGCTGTGGCTGCCCCATCCTGGAAGTAGCCAAGGCCAGGTTGGGTGGGAGCAAAACCAACACAAACTTGTTCTACTGGAAGGTTCCTTGCCTGTGAAACTGGATGACGTTTAAAGCCTCTTCCTACCAAACCATTCTGTAGTTCAAGGATGTCTTCCTCAGGACCACTCTGGAGATGGACATTTGGGGTGATCCATGAGCTGGGGTGAGTGTCTGCAGTGAGATCTCTGTGGAACATCTGCCAGTCTCTGTGTCCCTGCCCAGACTGGCCCAGGAGTGTGCAATGGCCAAGGCAGCACCAAACCACCGCTCCTGGGATGAGGACCTGGGTGCCCTGGGAGCCATAAATCAGACTCACAGCCAAGGCTTTGCTTGAAGGAACCTGGCTTCCACCTCTGCTCAGGGATTGTCCCTCCCTGGGACCTTGCTGGTGGGCTCAGGCTGGCTCCTGGGGACCAGGTGTGGCTTCTCCTGGATGCCTGTGGGACACATGCACTCTCAGCCTGCCTTTCTCCCTACCCCAGCTTATGTGCCAGGTGGTGGAAGAGTTTGGCCTTTGCTGCTTGTTGAGAGCTGCCCATGTGTGAAGATCAAACAGAGGGAATGTCACGTCCTGGCGCTGCCGTCTCCAGGAGCGGCCGAGGGGCTGGGACATGCTGGAGGTCAGCACGAGGAGCTCTGATGGGCTGAGCTCACCAACTTCACCCCCTCACATACCAGCTGTGTGGTGTGTGCAGAGCAGAAGGATCCCAGGGTTGTCTGAACCCCAAACCCCTTTTGGAGGATTGTGTCCTCCTGCCCCACTGTGCCTGGACAGCAGTGGAGGTCCCCAACAGGCACTGGACTCTTCAGGTGGGTCTGAAGTGGGGTAGGAGTGGTCTTGAAAGGTTCCATGAGCTGCCCCATGGTGCTGTGGCGCTGGCACCCACGGGGTGTTCCCACTGGCGCTGTGACAGGGCTCCAGGCTGGGAGAGGCTGGGATGCTTGGGGACCTGGGCAGAGGCTGGACAAAATGTGCTCATCACCCTGATTTGGACCGGAATCTGCTATTTCAGGCTCTGTGACCTAATGCTCTGTAGGTGCCTTTGAAAACAGCCAGAGGGCGGCTGCAGGGGCCGGGTTTCAGCAGCAAACCCAAACCTGAGCTGTGATGGAGCAGCACCACAGCCCCACAAACCAGGGCAGTTCAGCAGAGACACCTCAGGAACTGAATCTGCTCAATGTGGAGAGAGGCAAAATGTTTGATCTGGAGAATGCCAGAGCTCCAGGTCACTGCAGAACATGAGAACAGGAAAAGGTGGCAGAGTCCAAAGGGATGATGCTGAAGTCATCAGTGGTAAAAATGGCACCAAAATCAGCCTCTTCCTGTGAAATAATTTGGCTAGAATGAAATTGCTTTTCCTGATGGCAGCCAGCCCCTTTAGGGGTTAACTGCAGCCCTGCTGAGAGAACTGTAAAAGGTGTTTCCGAAATATTTCCACTGCCCTGTTGGTTTTATGGCCAGGAAAGGCAGGGCAGGCCCTGCAGATGGAAACCAGGCTTGGAACAGCCAGCAGGGATTCCAGGCTGGACATCAGCAAAGTCCCCCAATGGTGCAGATGGGTTAGGGAAGGGACCCCCATTGATCCACCCCCAAAGCCATGGGGACAGTGAAAGTCTGCCCTGGCCTAGGGGACAGAGCTGATGGGGTCACTTTGACATTGGGCTATGGAGGCTCTGGAGAGCCTGGGGAAGGGATGGAGTTTTGGGGTTGGGGGGTCACATTCAGTCAGCCTAATCCCCCATTCTTGCCCAGTGCTGATGGCTGGGACCTGTGCAGGTCTCAAACATGGGAGAGGATGGAGAGGCACCTCACCCTGCCAGTGGAGGTCCTCAGGGCACAGGGGGAAGGGACACACAGGTTTGCAGGCCACAGCAGATGCCATGATGCTGCCTGGGTGTTCCATGTGCCCTGGGGTATTTGACTTTATCCATGTGCCCTTGGACCAGGCTTGGACACAGGGAATCATGGAATCACTAAGGCTGGAAAAGCCCTCTAGGATCACTGAGTTCAACCATGAACCCAGCACTGCCAAGGCCACCACTAACCTGTGTCCCCAGGTGCCACATCCACGTGGCTTTTGAACATTTCCAGGGACAGTGATTCTACCTCTTCCCTAGGCAGCCTGTCCAATGCCTGACCACCCCTTCTGTGGAGAATTTTTCCCTAATATCCAATCTAGACTGCCCCCAACACAACTTGAGGCCATTTCTTCTTGTCCTATTGCCTGACCCCCACCTGGCTGCACTCTCTTGTCAGGGACTTGTGGAGAGGGAGAAGGTCCCCCCTGAACCTCCTTTTCTCCAGGCTGAGCCTCCCAGTTCCTTCAGCTGCTCCTCATCTTGTGCTCCAGACCTTTCCCCAGCTCCATTCCCTGCTCTGGATACACTCCAGCCCCTCAATGTCTTTCTTGTCAAGAGTGGCCCTGAATCAGAACTGAACAAGAGGGACACAGAGAGTGCTGGTCATTGGTGTGCTGGACACCCCAAAACTCATCCCAAAAAGCCCACTGCATGGAGTGTGGCCAGCAGCAAGCTTGGCTTTCCCTCTAATGAGCATCTCAGAGGTTCCTCCTGCCTGATCCCTCCCTTCAGACACCCCCAGCACTCCTGCTCACACCCTGTGTGCTCCCTCTGGCTCCCCTCTGCAAATCCTGGCTCCCCTCTTCCCTGTGCTTCCAGGCCACATTTCCAAGTGCTTTATGCTTAAGCTCAGGCCCAAAAATTTGTGTTCAGGATGCAGTATAGAAGCAGCAGCCAAGTCTGATTTGGGTAAAAAGCAGACTGAATTCCCTGACCTGTGCAGACAGGACAAGAAACAGGAAAGTGGCCAGGAAGTCACCTCTCCAAAGCATCCCAGTATTTGTGGGGGGATCCTGGGCAGGCCACCTGGGCTGCTGGCTCTGGGAGTTCTGGTCACCCCTGTACCTGGGAAGGGGCATCCCATGGTTAAGGATAAGTGAAGGAAAGGTGTTTTTGCTGGGGTTTCTGTGGCTGTGTGTCACAGCTGTGTGCAAGGGTGGCTGGTGGGAGCCAGCACTCAGTGGCCAGGCTGGCCTGGCTGAACTGGGGGAAATTTTTATTTTCACTCTGTGCCTTTTCTCGCTCTCAGAAGTAATGAAATGCAGGAGCCAGCATTAATGCACCATTAAAACTGCAAATTTCAGCATGCAGCCATCAGGAAATGCAAATACTTGGCTCTACTGTCAGAGCTACCTCTGCCATGGCAGCGGAGGAAGGGGCTGGCACATGGCTGACCTTTGCTACTCGGGAAAAATCTCCAGTGATGCTCAGCTTCTGGCTCTGGTCTCCCTCCCTGAGCCCTTCATCCCCTCCTATCTACAGCTGGGCTCACCCCCCTGCCAGCACTGGGGGCACCAGGGGAAGGGATGGCACAAGGGGGAGTTTGGGCCCAGCTGTGCCTGTCCAGGTTTGGGGTCTCCCAGGGGGCTCAGGTTGGGGAGTTTGATGGGGGGGGACAAACTGTGCTGGGGTTGCTTTGTCTGTGCAGGGATGTGCCTGTCCCCAGGCTGCTGAGGGTGACAGCCTGAGGAAGAGGAAGAGAAAGGCTCCAGGAGCCCTTGCTGCAGCTGGCGAGCACTGCCTGTTCCACCTCACAATTGTGCTGTGCCTCGCTGGCAGGGACCTGCTTTTCCATAAATTTGGGTGGAAGGGAGAGCTTGGCAGAGCCCTGGGCTGCAGGGAAGGATTTACAGCTGCTCTGGCTGCTCTGTGTTCTCCTTGCAGGGCTGGGGCTCCTGCAGAAATGCCCTGAGGGAGGAGGAGGAGATGGAGGAGGGAACCCGTGCTGGCATCCATCCAGGGAGCAGGGTCCCAGGCAGTGCTGGATCAGGGGAGCTGGAGGAGGCAGCATGAACAGGACATCCTCAGCTCACCCACGGGTCTGGGGCAATCCCAGGGCTGGGAAAGCTGGGGCAGGGACATGGGGTGACCCCCATGCTGGACAGGAGGTGGGTGATTCTGTCCAGCATGGGCACAGGTAGACTCTGACATTTCCAGCAGTGGGGAATTGGTGGGGAGATGTCTTGTCTGTCTCTGGGAAGGTGGTGACATCTCCCAGTTCCAGCCTGGCCACGTGCTGTGAGCCTCTGAACATCTCAGCCTCTGGGGAACTTAGGGGCACTTGGAGAACCTCATCCTGTGGAGCATCCCCAGGCACCTGGAGCACCTCATCCCTTGGGGTCACCTAGGGCACCTCATCTCCTGGAGCACCTCAAGGCTCCCCCAGGACACCTTCTTCCCTGGAGCACCTCACCCCCTGGATGCCCTCAGGCAAGGCCACTGCCAGTCCCAGCGTTGAGCTCCATCCTCCTGGAGCAGGTTTGCTGACAGGGAGGGAACACCTGCCCAGCACAAGCCATTGACCCCTGCCTGCCTGGCAGCCTGGCAGACACCTCTGGGCAGTGCCCTCAGCTCGGGCAATGCACATCCCTGTATCCCTCCTGGAAGATGTCGAGCCCAGGAAGGGTCTGGGCTGGGTGACAAGGATGAAAAGATGCTCTGGTAGCTCCAGTTTGCTCTGGGTTATCTGAGGTGATGAGCTGTGCTGCCCCAGAGTGCTGGGAAAAGACCATTTTCCCTCTTTCCACTGAAGTTTGAGTTTTCCAGGCAGCCTTCAGCAGCGCTGGAGCTTTCCCAGAGATGCCTCGTGGCTCTTCATTCTTCCCTGCTCTCCTTAACTCACAACAAGAGCCGCACAAGGAGGGAGCTGCATCCCAAGCATCCCTCCTCTCTCCTTTGCAATGAGCACAAAATAGGTATGGGCCCTGTTTCCAGATGGGAACGTGAGGCCTGAGGATGGATAAAGAGTTTTCTAAGGCTTGGGAGCAAGGTGTGGACAGCGCTGAGAATAGCATCGCGAAATCTCAACTGCCAAGCCCTTAGCCTAACCAGAAGGTTATTCTTCTTCCCTTATGCTCATACATATCCATTAGGATGAGACCATATGTGTGAGATGTAGATGAATTTCTTTCCTCTTGACAAGTCCAGTTGGTCTTCCTAGGTAAGGAGATGGTGGTCTGTTCCCATCCAACTCCAGGCTGGCTCTTTGCCGTGATTCCTTCGCTTGTGTTTGCCCCGGAAGAAATGGAGCTACATGTCACAGCTTCAGGCCTGTCTCCTCTCCACACAGCAGTTGTGGCAATGCCAGATGTCCCTGGGGGGCTGTGGAAGTGTCCCCAGAGCGTGGAGAGTGCAGGGAAGCTTCCAGCCAAAGAGAGCAAGCCGGTGGGATAGGGCAGGGGAAGGGCTGCTGGCCCGTCCCCAGCCAGGTCCCAGAGGGTTTCCTGGGGAGGAGGTGGCTTCTCTGAGGGCAGGAGCTGTGGGTGAGTGCAGCCCTGTGCTCCTGCCCTTCAGCTGCCTGCACTGGGTGTCTCCCAGAAGACCTCAATGGGATCCTCACACCTCAGCTCAGCAAGAACTGGGTGCTGTCCTTGCAGCTGAACCCTGCTGTTGAAGGGTCCTTGAAGATAGAGTGAGGAGAGAGATCTTGGAGGGTTTAGGTGGTTACAGATGTGATGTGAGACACATCCTGTTGTTGCTCAGCTCCAAAGCTTCCTGTCAGGAGGAAGAGTGGCCTGGACAGAGCTGGTCCTTTTGATACATCACTATCCATTCCAGGCTTCAGATCAGTGCAGGGCTGACACGTGGGTGGTGTTCAGGTGATGAGGGGGACACAGCTTCTTACACCCCCAGAGTCAGGTCTGTCAGCCCCTTCCACTGCATCCATCATGTGCTGCTGCTGTCTGTTATGGCCACAGGGGAAGGGTTGGGTTCTGTGGGTTCTGGGCACTGCTCCAGCCTGTGAAAGTCAGGGGGTGATTTCGTCTCAGGGTGGTGGAGCTGGGCAAAGGAGACCAGGAGAACAGAGAAGGCAGCCTGTGGGAGTCACAGAATCACAGAATGACAGAATCCTGCAGGCTGGAAAAGCCCTCTAAGGACACCAAGTCCTACCATTAACCCAACACTGCTGTGTTCACCATGTCCCCAAGTGCCACACCCACTGGTCTTTTAACACTTCCAGGGATGGCAACTCCACCACTTCCCCGGGCAGCCTATTCCAATGCCCAAGTCCCTTCTGCAGGACAGGGTGAGCATGGTTCACCTCCACAATGTCTTGGTGAAGGCTCAGCTGCAGCAGCATTGATGGGAAGAGGGGATGTGGAATGGAGGGAAACGCATCCAGGTGGTATCTCACAGGGGAGGGACCAACCACGTGCTTGTTCTCAGAGGCCTCATGACCATGGGAGGGCACTGGGCATCACCTCCTCCTCCTCCTGTGCCCACAGCACTGCTGGCTGCTGGCCCATGTACAGCCATAAGCCAGATTTTACACTGCACATTGCAGGTTTCTCCATGGCCCTCCATGAAACACAGCCGTGCTCAGGTGGCTCTCAGCATCCTCCTCAGGATCCCAAATCCCTGCTGCCTGCTGGGGCTGAGTGTGCAACACCTGGAGGAATGGGGGTGGAGTGTGGGCAGGAGGCAATGACCTGGCTGCCACAGTGGCCAGGAGGAGGCCAGCACGGTTTTCACCCCCATTTCTCCAGGGCTCCTGACTCAAGTGTGCCCAAATTAGCTCTTCCCATGAGTAACTTTGATATTTCCAGTGGAAATCATGTAACTGACACGGCTGTTTTTAAAATCAGGGTTGCTCTGACCTTTCTGTCTCCTTGTTTGTGTGGACAGGCAGGAGAGGCTGGAAAGCTCCATGTGGCTCTGCTGTCCTGGTGTTAGGGCTCACAAGGAGGGGCCTTGGGCATGTGTCCTCCCATCCCAGGTGCTGGGGCTGAAGGATCCTGTCCCACCAGGGGCTGGGGGTGGGTTTGAGATGACACCACAGGGCTGGCCAGGGGATGAGATGTGGGAGAACACGGGTGGAGCAGGAATAATTACAATCCCCCCCTGGAGCCTGGCTTGCTCCGCATTTCAGCTCCCATCTGAAGGGCAACATCCTCTGGTCTGAGGATGGCTGTTTTCATGTCGCTGGTGTCTTCCTAGAGACAAAAATCGGCCAGCACTGGGAAAACCCCAGTGTTAATGTGACCAGGACCAGTGTCCCCTGCCTAGCCACCAACACTTTGTCTGTCCCTCTGTCCTCGGTACGGCTTGGGCAAGGCTTCTGTGACCCCCAGCAGCCACGGGAAGGGCTGGGACAGGGTGGGATGGGATGGGAGTGTGCCGGGTGCCCCAGCCCCGCGGCTGCCTGCCCTGCCTGCGCAGGCAGATGGCTTTTGCAGGGCGCTCCGGATGTTGGAGCCCGGCTATTTTGGACCACGTGGGCGTCTGAATTCCAGGCGAATCCCCGGCTCAAAAAAAAAAAAAAAAAAAATTTCCCAACGCCTGCCAGGGTCCCCGGAGGTGGAAACGCTGCAGCTCGAGTGTCCTCGTGGTTCTCCTGCTGCCTGGCACGTAGGCGGGACTCTGGCTGCAGCCCACCCTCCCCTGCGGCACAGACCCCCTGTGCCCGTCTCCCTCCCCCTGCCAAGGGCTGGGACACCCGCATGGCCCCGCTGTCCCTTGGCACGACGCGAGCGGCTCCTCAGCCCCCAGGAGGGCCGGTTTGGGTGGGGGTCTGGCTGTGCTTCCTTCCTCCAGGCTGGGGGATGCTTGCCAGCCCCGGGGCTCGCACACACGCTCCCCCCTTGCTCCGCCGTGCCGGGCTGGGAGAGGGCAGAGCGAGGGCGGCTTCCTGCCCCTCTCCCGGCCGCCGGCGCGGCGTCTGTTTGCTTTGAGGCCCGGGTCCCTCCTGCCAGGACATTCCCGGGCAGAGCCGCTGCCGTTTGCACAGGAGCCGGGGGGACACCGCGGACCCCCCCGGGCACAAAGGCCGGTGCCTCTCGCCTGCCCCGCACCCGCCTCCACCGCCTGGAGCAGCCCGGGAAGCCACGCTGGGCTCCCACGAGGGACAGGGACCACCCAGTGACCCCCTGTGTCACCCCCCCGGGCTCCAGCGAGGGGTGGCCGGTCCCCCGTGGCTGTGGCATGTCCCCGGTGAGCGGGGCCAGCGCTCCCAGCCGCCGTGTGGGAGACAGCTGGGGTTAAAAATTAACCCTGCAGAGCTCAGCTGAGGGGCGGCGGGGGCCGGCCGAGGGTTCGGGCTGCCCGCGGGACCCCCGGCCGTGCTGGCACTCAGGCCCTGGGTAACCAGCAAGGGAACGAGGGGCTGCGGTGTCCCCTGGGCTCGGCTGGGCACGGACAGAGCCCTGTGGCACTGCAGCAGCCAGCTGAGGGTCACCCCGAGCCACGCTCCAGGAGGGCTCACCCGAACACCACCGCTGCTCCAGCCCTGCCTGCCAGCACCCCTAGAGCCAAGGGGTTTGTGCCAGTCTGCCCCCAGCTTGCCAGAGTGCGGGGGTGAATCCCAGCAGAGCACTGGGAGGAGCTGGGGTCCCCCATCCCAAAAATCAGCGATGTCACCAAGGTCTGGGGCCACTGACACAGCTTCCCCTCCAACAGGAGCCACCCCGCACCCTGCACGGAGGAGGTGACAAGGCAGTGCCAGCTCTGTAACCCACTTGGATGGCAGTGGCTGGGCTGGGGGAATTTGGGGTGGGAATTTTGGAGGTGTGTTTGTGCTCTGGAGGCTGTTGGGACGTGTCTCCCGGTCACACAGCCTTGGCAGCCCTCCAGCCACTGTCTCACGGTGTCCCACTGCCACCCTGGGGAGGGGGACATGGACCTGCATGACCCCCCCTCACTGCTGCAGGCTCAGTAACACCTCCATGCCCCACCCCAGTTATTCCTGGCTCTTCTCCTGGAGCTGGGCAGAGCTCCTGGATTTGTTCCCCACTGGGGAGGAGCAGTGCAGACCCCACTGCCAGAGCCCAAAGCCCAGCACTGGTGGGGGAGATTCTGGCCCTGGCTCTGGCAGGCAGTGAGCAGGGCAGTGCTGCTGTTTGCTGATCGGTCACTGCCCTGTCCCCTTGCCATCTGTCCCCATCTTTCCCTGCATCCTGTGTCCTCCATCCCTGGCACCATCATTCTCCTGTCTCTCTGTCCCTTCACCCCTGTCCCCTTTGCCCTTCATCCCTGCTCCTATTCTGCTTGCCCTTCATCCCTGCTCCTATTCTGCTTGCCCTTCAACTGTGTCCCACTTGCCTCCCAACCCTGGCCTGATCATTCTCCATCCTGTCCTGTCACCCTCCCTTCCTGTCCCTTTGCTCTTCATCCTCATCGTCCTCCATCTCTGGCCCACTCACTCTCCAGCACCGTCCCCCTTGCCCTTTATCTCTGTCCCCTCGGCCCTCCATCCTCATCCTCCTGTTACCCCCAGAACCCGCATGCCACTGGAAAGGCTCCAGGAGCAGAGTGGAGGCTCAGGGACGATGTCCCTTGTCCCCGTGCTGGGGGGATCTGCCTGTCTGGGAGCACTGGGGACCCTCCTCTGCATTTGGGGGGCTCCCTGTGCCTGGAGGGCTGGGGACTGGGCAGTGGGAATGCTGGGGAGCCTGGAGCTTGGCTGGGGACACTGGGCTGAAGCCACAGCTTTGCTGCTGTCACTGTCACCAAGTCCCAGCTTGGCTTTGTGCCTCAGTTTCCCTTCTCCTTGAGGATCCCAGACCTCAGTAAAGGTGATTTGCCCACAAGTTTTCCAA
This sequence comes from Agelaius tricolor, assembly GCF_023055355.1. Lineage (NCBI taxonomy): Eukaryota > Metazoa > Chordata > Aves > Passeriformes > Icteridae > Agelaius > Agelaius tricolor. Next base: position 3,868,650 of record NW_027269278.1, on the reverse strand, counting down.
ACACTCTGAGAAGTGAAATGCTGCAGCATTTGGGGGCCTTCAGTGGGTGGCAAACTCCAGGTGCCACTGCCACAGGCCCTGCCTTGGCAAAGGGGACATCAACACGCTGTGCTTCATGTTGGCATCAGGGGGTTGTGTCAGGTCCTTAAAAATAGCCAAAAAGGGGCAAAGAAAATGCCCTTGGTGAAGCCCACGTGGGTGAGATGGTGCTGTACGCTGGGCAGTGTCACCTGGAGTGCTGCTGGTGGGACTCTGTCCTTCTCCTGTGTCACCAGTGCCACCCTCATCCCATGTGCTGGGCACGAGGCTCCCCTGCTCCTGTTTTGGGGGGGCTGAGAGGCTGAACTGTGGAGGGAGGCAGGTTGGGAACACATTGAGAGGGCCAGCAGAGGAGCTGAAAGGGTGCCCAGGAGGATGGGACCGCGCTCCCCCATCGCTACCACCCGGAGGGAGATTTTTTGGGAAGCTGGAGCATCGTCACAGCACCCGCGGTTGCAAATCCCAGTGGCTAAATCTGCGAGAGGCGCATAATTAACGAGACGTGGATCAAATACAAACAGCATCCGCGCCGCTCGCCCCCCACCCCCCGCCCCATCGCAGATTTTTTTGTTTCATTTCGAGGCGGGAGCGGGGTGGGAAGAGATTTCGCATTCCTGTGAAAAAAAAAAAAAAATCAACGGCAACACAAACCCAGTTTCATTTTTGTCAGGGTTTCTGCTTTTGAGATGGTTTGGGTATTTTGCTGGCAACTGAAAAGGCTGCAGGAATTGGGGGTGGTGGGTTTTTTTTTGGGCTGTTTGTCCCTGGAAAGCTGCTCTCGGCTGAGGAGCGGGGATTTAAGGATTTTTTTTTTTTTAACTTCCAATATTTCAGTGCCCACAACTCCAAGGGGAAAAAAAAAAAAAAAAAAAACCAAACCCAACAACAACTCTCCCCCTCAGCCGCAAAAAATTCTGGCAAAAAGTTGAGCAGGAAACTTCTGGGCCAAGAGTGTTATCCCCCCACACCGCCGCGGGGCCAAACCTCGGGATTTGTCCCCTCCCTCCAGCTGACTTATCGGACCATCGATTATTTGCTGTTTATTCAGGGGGATTTCAGCGATGTCCCGCTGCGAGACCGTGAGGTCCCTCCCGGTGGCGGCAGCAAGCCGGGGGCTCCGGGCTTGGGGCTCCTCCCCAGAGCGATCCTGGCTGTGCGGAGCGACTGGGGAGCTCTGCACCCCCAGGTCCCCTCCGCTGCACCCCGGATACCGCGGGGCGACTCGTGCTTCTGGGACCTTCTGCCCCTGCACCCCACGGGGGGACAGAGAGATGGGAACGCTCTGTGGGTACCCCAGGGAAGGGAGAACAGAGAGACTGGCACCCCAGAGGGGATGCAGAGGGATGGGGACACCCCACGCTGGGGACAGGGGGAGCACATGCAGGGGGGTAATGGACAGAGGGGTGTGCACCCCACAGAGGGACAGACGGATGAGGAACGTTCTGGGGATGTGGGTGCACATGGGGGTGTCACCCCTCAGGGAACAGCGGGGAGGGAGGAGGCGCAGTTGGGTGACACCCCAGAGACACGATGGTGACACCCCAGAGACAGGATGGTGACACCCCAGAGACACGATGGTGACACCCCAGGGGATCGCTGGGGACTGGGGGGGCACTCTGAGGTGGAGGGGACGTGGCTGAGGGGACATCATGCTGGCACCCATGGGTGCGGCCAGCACTCAGGGTGCACAGTGGGGTGAAACCTGTGGGGCAGGTGGGACACGGAGGGGGTACGAACAGGATGGCAGCCGTGGGGGTGGATGGGACACGGGGGACACACTGCAATCCCATCCGTGTGTGACATGAGAGGTTGGGACACCACGGTGACACTCGGGTGGGGGGCGAGGGGGAGGCAGCTGGGACACGGAGGGTGACACACCACAGCAACACCCGTGTGAGGTGTACAGCCCACGGACGGCACAGCACCGTGACACCCATGAGGGGACATCAGGGATACGAGGGGCACACCACGGTGACACCCATGGGGGCAGCTGGGACACGGGCGCGGAGGGGTAGAGATGGGGGGGAGAGACCCCCGTGGGGGTCGCGCTGTGTCCCCACGCGCGGGGTGGGCTGTCGCAGCTCGGTGGCGCGGCGGGGGTGGCGGTGCCCCGGGGCTGGGTGTCGCCGCTCGGCGCTGGGGGTCGGGCGAGCCGGGGCTTGCGGGCGGCGCGCGCGCGGGGCGGCGGGGGGCGCGCGCGGCGTGTCGTGTCGTGTCGCGGCGTGTCGCGGTGTCCGGCGGCGCGGGGCGCTCGGCCCGGTCCGGTCCGGGTTTTGCCGGCAGCCGCGGGCAGCGGCGGCGGCGGCGGCAGCGCCGTGCAGCGCGGAGCGGGGGCTGCGCACTCCCAGAGCGAGCGGCGATGTGGAGGTGGGTGTGCGGCGGCGGCGAGGCACCGAGCCCGCCTCGGCTTCCCGGCCCCGGCCCCGGCCCCGGGCAGGTGCTGACCTCCCCTCCCTACCCCCGCTCCCTTCCCCTCCTGCCCCTTTCCCGGCTCCCGGGCAGCCCCCGCCGCTCCCGGCAGCGCTGCCCGCAGCGCGGCGGCTCCCGGACCGCCGCTCGCTGCCGGCCCCCGGGGCGCTCCGGCGGCGGAGTTGGGGTGGGGGGTGTCGGGGGGCTCTTGGAGAAAGGGGAGGTGGCGGAGGAGAAAAAGTTTGGCGGGGGGATCCGCGGCTCGCCCCGCTGCCCGGCGCCGTGCCCGGGCTGCCCGCGGCGGCGGCGGGGCCGGAGCTGGCCGCCTGCCCGCCTGCCCGCGTCGGGCCCGGCCGGTGCTGCCTGCGCGGCGCCCGAGCGGCCCCGCCGCTTCCCGGGGATGGGAGGGGAAGGGGAGGGGGGGAACGTCGGGGTAACGAGCAAAGTTTTTCTCGGTGCGACCGAACCCCGCTGTCGGTACCCGCAGCCCGGCGGGGATGCGCCGGGAGCCGCGGGGAGGGATGGAGTGAGCCCCCCCCACGGCTCCCCCCGCCGCCCCGGACCGCCGCGGCAGCGCCCGGTGGTTTCCCGGGTGACAATGGTGGCGGCGGGGCCGGGGGGCGGCGGGGGCGGCGGCGCCGCGGGAGGCGGTGGGCAGCGGGGCCGGCGGTGCCACCCGCGGCGGGGCTCGCGTGGGGGGCGCGGGGGAACCCCCGCCCTGCGCCGCTGACCGCGCGTGGGTCGCCGCCGCCTCGCCGGGGTGCGCCGGGCTCCCGCTGCAGTTCGGCTCCGCCGCCGGTGCCCGGGCGCGGGGTGGCCGTGGGAGCGGCGCCGCTCGCCATCGCCCAGCCATGTGCGACAACTCACCCAACTTTATCATCCCCCCGTTCCCGGCGAACCCCCCCCGCCCCGCTCCGCCGTCAGACGGGATTCCCAAACCCCCTGCTGCCCCAGCCCCGGCGGGGAGGGTGCCCCCCGCGCCCCGACACCCATCGAGCCGCCGCGATCGCGCCGTGGAACATCCCTCGTTCGGTGCCACCGGCCCCAAAACCACCGTGGGGGCTGTGGATTGTACCCGAATTTGGGAATTACGGCCTCAAACTCCGCCGAACCGCGGCCCCGTGCGCCCCACCGAGGTGTGGGGCGTTTTGTTGTTTTTGTTGGTTTTTTTCCTTTTATTTTAATTTTATTATTCCTAATTTTTTTTTTTTTTTTTTTATTTTCCACCGCATCCCGCAGCCGGCAGCGTCCTTCCTGCGGGGCCGGAGCTGCTTCGGGTCGGGTTATTCTTTGCTGGGATGATTGATTGGGGAGAGGAGGATGGGGGGGTGGCATGGGGGGTTAGGGGGTGGGATGGGCATGGCGGGGGGGGCCATCCCACGCACAAACAAAGCTGCGCACACATCCTGCGGTAACGGCCCCGCGTGTGCGCTGACCCGGCCGGGCAACCTTCACCCCCCGCCGCTCCGTGCCGGGGGGGCCGGCGGAATGATGAGGGATGCCGTGCTGTGGGAGGGCGGGTGAGGCCGGCTTTGGGGGGGCCGGGGGGGGGATGCCCATCCCGGCTACCTGGGGCGCGGAGCCGGGGCCGGCGGAAGTTTTGTTTCTCTGGAAACGGGCCCTGCTGTGTCAGCGGCCCCTTTGTGCCGCTTTGTCCGCGCCCCCCGGCCCCCAGCCCGGCGGCGGGGCCGCACCTGGGGCTGCGGGGGGACCGGGACCCCTCCGGCCTCCCCGCCCGGCCCGGCCCCCCGCGTTCCCTGGCCCCGCTGCTGCCCGCGGGCTGCGCTGCATCCCCCGGCGGGGCCGAGGCCAGGGGGGTCGGATGGGAAAAGGGGGGGGGGGGGGTGACTCTCCCCGAGGTCCCGCTCAGCGGGAGCCCTGGTAGGCATGGAAACCTCGCTCCGTCCCTCCGTCTGTCTGTCCGTCCGTCCTTCGCGTTCCCAGCGGGAGCAGCTTTGGGGAAACGGCTCCTCCAGCGGCCCCCGCGGGGCCGCCGCAGCGCATCGCCGTCGGTGGCGGCGTCACCCCGAGTGTCCCCGCGCGGGTACCCCGGAGATGCCCCCGGAGATGCCCCCGGCGCTGCGCCCCCTCCCCGGTGCCGGTACCGGCGTCGCCCCGTCGCGCTGGCAGATGTCGCGCCCTGACCTCGGGGACGCCGCCTGGGGGGGGCTGTGGGAGGGACGTGGAGGGGGGGACACGGTGACGGGACGATGGGGACGGGGACGCGCCGGCGTGTGACAACAAAAGCAAAGTAACAAAGGAGCCGCCGGTGCCGCTCAAAGTTGGTCCCGGCGCCGTTCGGGGCTCGGTGGCCCCGGGGGCAGGGCCGGGGGGGGCTGCGTGCGGGGCGGGATGGGCAGGCAGGGGGTGGGGGGGTTGTGCCGGGCGTCACCAATGTCCCCGTGTCCTCCCCCCGCCTCGGTGGGAAGAGGCAGGAGCCGGCCGAGGCGTCCTTGACATGGATTTTGTGGTGGGGATGCGGGCAGCCGGCGCCGCGCTGCCAGGCACTGCCCGCACCGCCCGCTCCTGCCTCTGCTCCTGCCCCTGACACAGAGCTCTGCCTGCTACACCCCGAAATTCAGCCTGTCCCTCCTCTCCCTCCTCTGGGGCAGGGCTTTGTGCCAGAGCAGACGCTGTGGAGGTGTGGGGAGTGTTTTGGGGATCCCCGACCCTGGGGGTCCCTCACCCACCGGCATCCCCCGGTGTCACCAGGACCTTTCCAGGCAGGTGGCAGCAGTGCAGGTGCTGCTTGTCTGTGCCCTGGGGATGCTGCAGGGTTTGGGGGTGACATTCTCTCCCCAGAACTGTCCCCTCTGACCGATCTCCTGTGTGGGGCACTGGGGGGATGGCTGGATCCAGGGTGTTGGCCCTGGCAGCCAGCACCTGGCACCTCCTGGTGTGCCCATGCAAGGCTTGGCCGAGGTTGGATCATCCCCAGCTGGTCCTGGACCCTCCACCTCCCCCAGCAGGGACATTCCCTGGGGTGGCCACAGCGATGATGCCACCGTTCTCCTGCCTCCCTGTTTTGTTTTCCCAAATCCTGGCTGTAGGAACAACCTCTTGATTAAGTGTATTAATAGTTAAACTTTCAGCTCATAGCTTAAACTCACCAGACCACGAAAAGCTCCCTCCTTTACTCATGCTCTGGTGCTCAACTAAAATATTGCACTCAAAAGGCTTGTTTCTTTTTTTCCTGCTCCTTTCCCCTTCCTTTTCCCCTGACTCAGCTGTGGCTCCTGGGAGCAAGGGGGGTCTTGTGGGACTCCCAGTTGTCACTGCTGCCCCTTGCAGCCACCTCCCTGCACAGAGCCCAGGCATGGAGCATGGGTGTCCCCAAAGTGATTGGTGCTCTTGAAACTCCTCCAGGATGGGGAGCAGGACGGGAGTCACTGCCCCAGGTAGAGGCTGGCCCTCCACCCAGCTGGGGACATGAGAAGGGATGGGCTGTGGTGGCTGGGGAAGGGATGGAGATGCTGGCAGTGGGTGGTGTGTGGCATTGGCTCTTTTCCTGCCAGGCAGGTGATGGGGAAAGAGGAAGGTGGCAGGTTCAGCCATGCCCAGTGCAGGATCTTGCAGCTGTGTGGGGACAGCCCCAGCCCCAGCACAGCTGGGGGAATGATGGGCTGGGAGCAGCCCTGCAGAAAATGCCTGGGGGTGCTGGTGGGTGACAGATGGGACATGAGCCAGCGCCGTGCACTGGCAGCCCAGAAAGGTGAGTGTGTCCTGGGCTGCACCACGGGCAGCAGGGTGAGCAGGGGGTGCTCTGGGGAGAGCCCCTTGGGGCACCATATCCAGCTGTGGCATCCCCAGCACAGACAGATGTGGGGCCTGTTGGAGCAGGTCCAGAGGAGGCCACGGAGATGCTCCAAGGGCTGGAGCCCCTCTGCTCTGGAGACAGCCTGGGCATGTTCAGCCTGGAGTAGAGAAGGCCACAGGGAGACCTTGAAGCTCCTTGCAGTGCTCAAAGAGTTTCAAGAGAGCTGGAGAGGGACTTTGGACAAGGGCCTGGAGTGAGAGCACAAGGGGTGAGAGTTTTGAACTGTAACAGGTCGGGGTTAACTTGTGCATGGGGAAGAAATGTTTTACACTGAGGGTGGGCAGGCCCTGGCCCAGGGTGCCCAGAACAGCTGTGGCTGCCCCTGGATCCCTGGCAGTGCCCAAGGCCAGGCTGGGCAGGGCTTGGAGCAGCCTGGGACAGTGGAAGGTGTCCCTGCTATGGCAGGGGGTTGAAAGGAGAGGAGCTTTGGTCATTTCCAACCCAAACCACTCTGGGATTTGGTGCAGGGAGCAGTGGTGTGGGAGGGGCAGGAGGGCAGAAACGTGTGGGCAAAGGGGTGGCTGGAGGGGGAACCACCTCCAAAGGTGGCCAGTGGGAAATCCCAGGCTGGAGTGGAGGAAATGTGGGGAAATTGCTGCTGCCCAGCAGTGGCTCTGCCCTGGGGATCAGCTCTCAGCTGCCTTTGCCTTCAGCAGAGGGACATGTCCTGGTGGGGAGGCTGCACTTGCCATCCTGGGGAGCATCAGGACATGTGGGTGAGGAGCAGCCTGCATCCCTACCCATGCCCTGTATCCCTTGGGACACCCATGGGGCTGGAACCCCAGGAGAGCTCCAGGGACAGCAGGCAGCAGAGCAGTGACCCCAGGGAGTGGCTGAGGGTGACCTGTGGGTCCCTTTGCCTTTGGGAAAGTCCAAAGGACACATTTACCCTGGCTTTGGGCCCTCAGGCACCTGACATCCACAGCCAAAAAGCTTTGGGGTCTGTCACCATCTCAGTGCTGGTCATGTGCCCACCCCACAGTCTCTCCTTTTGGGGTGCTGGAGTGCTGGTCCCTTACATCTTCAGAGTGATTTCATCCCTGCTTGTCTTTTCCCAAGGCCTGCAAGCAGGTGGAGTGTGTAGATGGTCTGAGATGACAGCCTGTGCTGCACGTGGGTGACAGCCTGTGATTATGTGCATAAAAGGATTTTTGAGGTCAGGAGGTTTTCCAGTGGCTGCCTTGGTGTCCCTGGTTCCCACCATCCATGGTTATGGCATGGAAGGGACTGGGCTAGTGGCTCCCAGGCTGTGGGCTTGCCTTGGGATGTGTGGGTCTGCCTGGATGTCCTTGTCCTGGAATGGTGTCACTTGTACCAGAGCACCCTCCATGGCCTGAGCTGGGACATCCTGGGTGCAGGAGGATGAGGATGCATCACCTCCCCTCAGTGATGCTGGCAGTGTGCTGGCCTGGGCATGGGAGGATCTGTGTCAGCTGTGACCCTGGAAGTGGTGGCCAAGAATGAAAAAGGAAAAGGTGTTTTCTGACTTTCCAAGCAGGATGTGCTTTCCCATCCCCACCCTGGCAGCCCTGAGAGGTGGGAGCTGGAGAGGGCTGGGGTTCCTGGCCCTGCCCTGTGCCAGCCCTGTGAGGTTTCAGTGGGGACACTGGGGGTGATGGGTGGGACATGCCCACGGGCTGAGGTGACCCTGTCATTTCTGGGTCACTTCTGAGATGGGCTCCATCCCCAGGCTCTGATTGTCACCTGGCTGGTGGCAGGGCTGAGAGCAGTGCTCTCCTGGCCCTGTGAGTGACTCCAGTGGCTCCTGGTGGCTGCTGCCACCCGTGGTGCCCTGGGCTGACCCTGGCATACATTTGCTGAGCTCGTGCTGAGCTCCCTGGGTTTGGTGCCTGCTGGAATGGGGACTGGGTTTGGGATCAGATTGGCCACGTTCCCCTCTGGCCTGCTCTGGTGCTGCTGTCCCTGGTCACCTCCTGCTGTGTGGGTGGTTCAGTGTGGTTGGAAGCACAGTTCGGTGGATGGTTTGGTTTTGCCTCTGCAAATCTGCCTTGAGTTCATGCCTGTGCTCCAGTTTCTGTAGGGACATCTGGGCAATATCCATCTCTCACAATCTTCTGTGTGGAGTTGTCCATGCCCAGCCAAGCAATGCAGCTCCATCCACTCAGCCTCTGGGTTCTCTCTTGGTGTCCCCAAGGGTCTTGGTGTCATTGGTTCTCACTTCTCTTTGCTAGGACTTGCCCTTGTGGTCTTTGTGCCTCTTTCTCTCCCTCAGAGATGGGATTTTGGGGTCCACATCCAAGCCCAGTGTCCCATTTGAACATCCTGAAAGCTGAGACATTCCCAATTGAATATCCCAACCCTGAAGGGTCCCAAGTGTTCACAGATCCAGGTGCTCTTACCCTGTAACAGCTCTTGTTCCTCTGCACCCACTTGCTGCTCAGAGGCAGCTCCTGCCACTCCTGGACCTGGAGCAGGGCCAGGGGGGAGCATTCATGGCCAAGCAGATTTGGTGCCTGGGGAAGGGCAGGTGAGCTGTGCCCACAGATGATGCTTGGAGGCTCTGTGGGATCTTGCTCCTTCTATAGACTCCTACAACAGTTTGGGCAGGAAGGGACCTTAAAGGTCATCTAGTTACAGCCCCTGCCATGGGCAAGGACACCTTCCACTAGCCCAGATGGCTCCAAGTCCCATCCTACCTGGCCTTGAGCACTTCCAGGGATGGGGCAGCCACAGCTTCTCTGGGCACCCTGTGCCAGGCCCTCAGCACCCTCACAGGGAAGAATTCCTTCCTAATATCCAATCCCAAACTTTCCTCTTTTAGTTTAAAACCCTCACCCCCTGTCCTATCATGACAGACCCTACTGAGAAGTCTCTCCCTGACTTTCCTGTAAGCCCCCATAAAACACTGAGAGGTTTTTCAGCAGGTCCAGGCCTCACCTGGGCCATGGGGAGGTGGCAGTGGCTGGTGACCAGGATGTGGCAGCACATTGGGTGATCCTTCCTCACCTTTCCCTTCTGCATCTGCCAGGATCCCAGCGGGGAGGAGCTCCCAGCACCCGGGGAGGAGCTCCCAGCACCCGGGGAGTTCCCAGCACCCAGCACTGCCGGGGTCCTGTGGGCTCTCTCTGCCTGTGGGCACCATGCCCATGGGCTCTCTCTGCCGCCTGTGGGCTCTCTCTGCCCCTAGGCTCTCTCTGCCCCTGGGCTCTCTGTGCCCATGGGCTCTCTGTGCCCGTGCCCCGCTGCCCGCCGGGGGCTTTGCCCCAGTTCCCGGGATTGCTGCCGGAGCCGGGCGCGCTGCTCTTGCCCTCTGCTTTACCTTCTGCATCTCACTAATCTGATGACCGGAGGTATGCGAGGCATTTCAAATATGGCCTCGTTAGCTGGCTCCGGACAGAGCACGCAAGAGCCGTTTCTTCACACTCCTGTTCCAGCCGCTCCCTCCTCCCACGGCATCCCGCTGCTGCTGCTTGGCGGTTCCGGCTGGGATCGGCACGGCCGGCTGAGCCCATCCTGCCGGGCTGGGCTGGGCAGGCAGCGTGTCCTGCTGGCCACCGGGTGGCCGTGGGGCTCTCGAACCGTTTGGGAGCATCACTGGGTGTGTGGGAGCAGGGTGAGCGTGTGCCAGGGATTGGGGTGTGCCCTGTGCCCCCACCCTTGGCAGGTGCCCAGTCCTGCCACTGTGGTGTCAGGGGATCCCATGGCACCCCTGACAATGGCCTTGGGGAGTCTCAGGGAATCTGAAAGGCATCAGGGTGGGAGATGTGGGATGGGAGGGGCTGGCTGGGCACTGAACTGTGAGTGCCAGGCTGGGCTGTCCCTGCTGCACCCATGGGAAGTACCCAGTGTAGGGAGTGAGCTTGGAGGGGTGCAGTGTGTGGGTGAAGAGGAGGGGGGGATACCCTGGTATCCCCACGTGTGGGTGCTGTCCAAGGGGACTGCAGCCCATCTGAGTCTCCAGCTCTCTGGCTCTCTCCAGCGTGATCCTTGCAGGGCTGCCATGGCACTCACCTTGGGTCCCATCCCTCTGCCCCTGGGATGGTGAGCACAGCATCCCATCCATCTGTCCATCTGTGTCCGTCTGTTTCTCCCCGTTCCCTCCATGCCCTGGGCTGGCACAACGTGGGGCTCCACTGTCACCCATGACAGCACTGCTGGGGACCCTCCACTCTTGCTGTCCCTTGTGCCCCCTGCATCCATCCCCACGGTGACAGCGTGAGCCTGGCACCATCTCCCCATTCCGCTATTTAAAGCTGGGGCTGGGGGGAAAAAAACCAACCGTGGAGGATGAAGATGATGATGGTGGCTCTGGGCGCCCTTGGGGACAGCTGGACCGGGGAGGGGCAGCCGTGGCCTGGCACAGGCGGGCACGGGGCTGGGAGCCGGACGCCAGGCGTTTGCGCTTTAATGCATCAGGACAGCATTGCAAATTCCAGGCGGCCGAGCGTGCGCGGTGCCGGGCGGGGGCCGCGCTGCCAGCCCCGCTCAGCGCCGCCCGCGGGGCGATCGGGGCCGGGCACGGCTGGGGGCAGCCCCCGCTCTCCCGAGCCCGGGTGTGTGCGCAGCAGAGCTGGGGGCAGCCCGGGGCGAGCGGGGCACGGCGGGAGGGAGGCTGGTGTGGTTTGTAGGGATCTGTGTCTCCCCTGTCTGCAGGCACCTCTGTCCCTCTCCTGTCTGCAAGACCCTTGTCCCCCCCACCACCTGCGAGGATCTCGGATCTCTCCTTCTGCAGGGACCCTTCTCCTCTGTCCCTCTCAGTCTGCCAGGGCCCCTGTCCCCTCCTTCTGCAGGGAACCCTGTTGCCCTTGTCCCCTCCTCATCTGCAAAGCCCCCATCCCCCTTTTACAGAGCCCCCTGTCTCTTCATCTCTCCCTGTCCCCACTTCTTTAGGGACTCCTGTTCCCCAATCTTCAAAGCCCCCCATGTTCCCCCCTGCCTCCAGGCACCCCTGTCCCCCTGTTCTGCTGAGAACCCTGTCCCTTCATCTTCAAAGCTCTGTGTCCCCTCCTCTGCAGGGTTCCCTATCCCCCCATATGCAGATCCCTGCTGCCCCTCTCTGCAGAGCCTCCCATGCTCTGCCTGCCCCCCCTTTGCAGAGCCCCATGTTCCCCCACCCACAGGGATCCCAGAATCCCCACATCCACAGGAACTCTTGTCCCCACATCTGCAGGTCTGGGGTGGTTCCCAGTCCCGCCCCCGGGGGTGGCTGGAGGCTGTTCAGGGCCAGCTGGTGCCATCTGAGTTCCCAGGAGAAGGGGTGACCTTTCATCTCTACACATGGGTAAACTGAGGCAGGGAATGGCACGGAATCCTCTCTAAGAATGCTTTTTCATCCTTTCCCTGAGTATTTCCCCCAAACCTGAGCCGGTCAGTGGAGCCAAGACTCCCAGGCTTTGCCTCCATCTCCTCACCACCGTGTGATCTCCTTCCCCCATCCTCACATTCAGATTCCTTAAATAAAAAAAGCCTTTAAAAAACATGTATTGCCACCTCGTTGGGAAAAATTGGAGTCACCTGGAGCGCTAATCCCGAGGCACCCTGGGGCTATGGGTGCTCCCTGGGCTGGCTCCCGTGGGCTGCTGGAGGAGGGAGGGGGCCTTTGCTTTCCGAAAGGCGTTGGGGGATTAGTGGGAGGATTGGTAAATCTGACCCCAGGTAAAGATTAAGACCCAAAAAAAAAAAAAAAAGGAAAATCGTTGTGTTTTTTCCCGTGCCTGATGCACCGTGAAGATTAAACTGGGATGAGTCTGTGCAGCAGCCAGTTCGATTAGGGGTGGGGGGCAGCAGGGAGGGATGAGATGATGAGATGGGGCAGGGATGTCTGAGGGTCTGGAGGTGCCAAAGCTGGGGGGAAAGGGTAACCTGGGGGGCCTGAGGCCAGTCCTGGGGGTCCCCAGGCTGTCTGTGGTTGGTGCTTTGGGGGACAGCCACATCCATAACCACTGCCAGCCTGATCCTGGGAATGGCTGGCACTGGGCTGTGTGGGGTGGCTTCAGCAGCTCATCCCGATGGACAGGGCTGGAAAGGCCCCTTGGCAGTGGGGAGTTCATCCCCACAGCCAGCACCCTCCTCTTTAGGGACTGGATGTGCTCTCATCCCACCCAAGGTCCCTGGTCTGCACCCCACAAACCATCCCACCATGCAGCCCCCTCCCAGGATAACCAGGGATATCCTGATATTCCTTACCCTTGGCCAGGACCCCCACCCTCCATGGCTCTGGGGCTGGGAAGGCTCCCAGCAGAGCTCTGGGAATCCTGTGTGTCCCACTGGTGCTGCTCCTCTGGGAAATGATGGGAAAGGGGTCAGGGGCTCCCCTCCAGGGTACAGAGTGAGGGACATGTCCCTTCCCACAGCTTCCCTGCCCTGGTGTTCCTGGGTCCTTTTGCTGATGAAGGACCAAAGGAAATTGGGAAAACCCCTCAGGGCTGTCTGGCCATTCTGAGGGACCATTTGAGCAGTGGGTGTACTGGGAGAAACTGGAGTGGCTGTCCCTGGGGGGGACCATGGGCTGGTGACCCCTCCTTTGGGACAAGGCTTTTTGGGGGCTGAGCATTGGCTTGGGGGTCAAGCAGCTTTTTGGGGTGTTGAGCACTGGGTCGAGGGGCTGAGCACCATTTTGGGGAGCTGGGGACTGGTTTGGTGGTCAAGGATTGTTCTGGCTTGGGGGGGGTCAAGCACTGATTTGGGGGTTTGGTGTTTTGGGGGGCTGAGCACCAGCATGAGAGTCAAAACAGCATTTTGGGAGACTGAACCAGCTTGAGGCTCAGGCACTGTTTTGGGGCCTGAACTCCAGTTTGGGGTCTGGGCAGCAGCTCAGTGGCTGGGTCAGGGGGCTGAGCCCTGTCTTGGGGGTCAGGCACTGTTCTGGAGGGCTGAGCACCATCTCAGGGGTGGGGTGTTCAGCACCCACTTATGGGTTCAGTGCTGCCTTGGGGGATGAGCCCTGCCTTGAGAGTGGAGCACTGTTTTGGGAAGCTGAGAGCCAGTTTGGCCACCAAGCACCAGTTTGGGAGGCTGAGCACCATTTCAGGGGGCTGAGTACTGGCTCAGAGGTTGAGCAGTGGTTTGGGGGTGGTTTAAGCGCTGTTCTGGGGCTGAGCCCCAGTTTGAAGGGCTGGATCCTTCCTGAGAGGGCTGGGGGGCACCCCAGTGTGGGTGTGATCCTGTCTCATGTCCCATTCTGGGCTGTGGCAGTGCCAGGGCAGGAGGTTGTTCCTGCTGTGCCTTTGCTCCCTGTCCTCAGCACAGAGTGGGGACAGGGATCCCATCTGTCCCCAGACAGGGACAGACATCCCCCCTCTGGATGGGGAGTATCAGGAAAAGCTGGCTCTAGGTGCCCTTGCTGTGCCAAGTGTGTGGGCCCATCCCAGCCCTCCCCTGCCTCAGTTTCCCTCCTGCAGTGGAGGCAGAGCATCCCCCCCTCCCTCTTCAGAGATCTCCCTGCTGCCTCCTGCCCAGAGTGCTCCAGCTGCTCTCCCAGGGGGCTGCCATGGGCATCCCTGCCCAGGCAGGTGAGGATGGAAGGGTCCAGTGGCTGGGTGCTGGTATCCTGGCTAATGCTGGGCTGCCAGGAGCATCCCTGAGTGTTCCCCTGGGAACTCAGGTGTGCTGGGTGTCCTGGCAAACCCTCCCACAGCCAGCTCTGTGCTGGAGCCTCACCTGCTCTCCCAAAGGAATTGAATCTCCCTGCCTGGAGCAGGGTGATCCTCAAACTGGCACCATTTGTGGGGAAGGGCCTGGGTGGGTGCAGCTGAGCTGCTGCAGTGGGGAGAGCAGGGTCCCCTTCCCAGGGCTGGGGAGGTGAGGAGGAGCCCAGGATGTCTCCATCTGTGGGGCAAGGAGGGCATGAGCCCCCCCTGTGCTTTGCAGGTCACCTTGAACCCTGCTGGCCCCTGGCCTGGGGACCCACCTGGCACCCTGCCCATGCCTGGGCAGCAGCAGCTGCACCATCCCCTGTGCCCCAGGCAGGGTGAGAGGATGGCACAGCGCTTTTTCCTGGCCTCCCAGCCATGCTGTGTCCCAGGGCTTGTTCCTTGTGCCAGCACCTCCCCTGGAAGCACCCTTGGGCTCCTTTCTTCCTGGGGGTGAGCTCTGCTCCTCCTTGGGTGCTCCTCTCCTCCCCATGGGTGGGGGACAGATCCAGACCAGGAGGAGGCTGTGGCTCCAGGGTCTGCATCATGGCCCCACGGGTTCCCCACAATGTGCTGATCCTGGGAGCTGCTCAGGGTGTGCTGATGGCAGAGGGACACCGCTGGGGACACTGGTGTCTCCAAGTGCCATCCCCTGAGTCAGTGCCTGGAGTGGGGAGCAGCTCCCGGGTCCCTCTGGAGCAGATGCAACACACCCAGCCCCTGAGCACCACCCATCATTTACTGGGTGGAAACGAGGAGAAACTTGGAAATTCAGGGTTGGAGAAAGGCCTGGGGGTGCTGGGGGATGGGAAGGGACACCGTGCCCCAGGCCAGGATGAGATATCCTGGGTGATGCCGGGATGCTGAGAGCATCCCTCTGAGTATTCACCCGGGAATGCGGCCCTAGGTGTGCAGAGGGGCTGGCTGCTCCAAAATCCACAAACCCTCCGAGCCCTCAAGGCTGACACTGCCACAAACTCATCTCAGGGCTGAAAATCGCTGTGGGGCTCGGCCCCATCCCCGCGCCGCTCTGCTCCAGCCCCATCCTGGCTGGGGGGGACCCTCGGTGGGCTGGGAGCCGGGGGGGCCGTGTGGTGTCGGAAATCACGTGCGGCCGGGCCTTGGGGCTTTACGGGAAGCCAGGGTTGAGGCGAGGGGCAGCTCCCATCCCCCCGGGATGCCTTGGCCGGGGTTCAGCTCGGGATCGGCCCCCGGAGCAGCTGCCCCGCCGCTTCCCGGCAGGCGCGGGGTGCCGGGGGGGACCGGAGCCGCCATCGCTCCCTCCCCGAGCAGATGGTCCCAAAGCTGCCCCTTCCGCATCGATTACCCGGGCCGGCCGTTTAACGATCGCTTTCCGGGGTTAATTAAACTCTTCTCGCTGAAGGGCGGCTGTACCTGCCTGCAGCCCTGCTGCACCCCCCAAAACGGGGGGGAGGACGAGCCTGTGGCTGGAGCTGGGCTTTGCTTCCAAGCCAAACCTTCATATCCATCCTGGAGCGCGCCGCGGCTGCTTCTCCCCGGGGCAGCCGGAGCAAGGTCAGCTGCCGAGGCTGCTTACATCCCGCTCTGCAGGCAGCACGGGGTGCCGGAGCTGAGGCTGCCGCTGTTTTTGCCTGGCTGCTGCTTTTTTGGGAGCGATCCCCGCGACCTCGCTCCGTGGGGTTGGGTCTGCGCCCACCCATGTCTCTATTCACAATGATTTTGGAGGAAGGCGTCGGGAGCTCGGCGGCAGACGGCGGCTCCGGAGCCGAGCGGGGTCGCAGCCCTGGGATTGTCAGGAGTTGCTGCTTTTTGCATATCTAAATGTGCCCTTTCAGCCGGCGCTCTCGGTCGAAACTGCCATCTTTTGCCTCATTGTCAGCCTCGCCGAGGTTACGCATCGTTTGCTGACTCACAGCCTCCTGCTCTAATTACTCGTTCAACTCCCTCCCCGGAGCCACCCGGCCAGTCCCGGCACATCCCTCCCTCCCTTCCCGCTGCCGGCCGGAGGGCTGGGGCCGGGGCATCCCTGCAGAGCCCCTCCCTGCCCCGGCCTGCCCGCGGGCATTGCCCTTGTGTGGCCCAGCCTCCACTGCTCGCACCCCTGGCACGGTTTTGGGGTGCAGCCGGGCTCTGCAGCTGTGACATCCGTGCAAACCCTCCTCCCTGTACCGGCTCTGCAGCCGTGGCATCCGTGCAAACTCCTCCCTGCACCCATCCCTGCCCCTGGGCATCGCTCCGAGTCTCTAAGAGCTTCTCTCCTGGTTGTCTGCTCCAGCTGCCCACGCTCACCCCCATAACGGTTTTGGGGGTCACACGGGCTCGGTGGGGCTGTCGCACGGCACAGCTGAGCCACCATCCGGGCGCCGTGCCGGGGGCTCCGGGCTGCCCGTCCCCACCCAGGGATGCTCCATCCACCCACGCACCCTCCGAGCTCCCCAGGAGCATCCCGGGTGTGCGGCCCCCCCTGGGCGGCAGCGCCGGCTGGGACGAGCCGCTAAAGCCGTAAGCTGAGCCTCTTTGATCCCCGGCCGATACGATCAGCCGCCGGCAGCTCAGAGCCGGGCCCAGCGTGATTTCAGCGTCGCGGGGATCCGAACAGACGCCGCAATTACCGATGGGATCGGGCTGATCCCGCCCTCGGCCTGCTGCTCCACGCTGGCTGGGGTCCTGTCTGCCAGCAACAGGGAAAGCACCAGCTCTGGCCTTTTTAATGTTGTTATTTTTATTATCAGCAGCAGCAGCAAACTATCCCCCCCATGCCAGGCTTGCCATCACTGTCACGCCAGCGGGAAGAGCCTGCTCTCCCCTCCAGCATCTCCCTTCTCAGATCCTTACACCTTCCAAGGACAGGGGACCCAAACTCACCCATCCCAGCAAGCCAGGGTGATGATGTTCCTTGTGCAGGGGCTCATTTTATCTTTAATTACCTTGATTTTTTATCTCCCCCTGGTTTTGATCAGTAGTATAGAGGCAGAAACAACATCCCTGCAAATCTATCTTGCTAAGGGAGGTGAAACCAAGCCGGGTAATCCGGTGGTAAGGACAGCGCTCCGACGGGTAATGCAGTCGTGCTTGCCTTGGAAGGGGAGATATTTTATATATTTATATACCAAGGAAAAAAAGAGCCGTGGATGTGTTTGCACAGGCTTCTGCCTGTCACAGAATGGTCCAACCACGCATCTTATCTCATAAAGCCATATTTTGGCCCTTTTTTCCCCCCCCAAGAAAGTGAATTTTAAGCGCCAGGAGACAGTGATGGTTTCTTTGGAGCTGTTAGGATCTGCCATGTACAATAAATCTGTCTTAGTTTGTGGATTATTGGCCCAATAGACCGTAACAGCTCTGTCAGCCCCTCCTGGCGTGCTGTGTCCGGCAAGCTCAGCCTTTGGTGGGTTTTCCTGGTTGTTTTATTATTTTTCAGCAGGAATTTGCTAAGGATTTTTCTGTGCCATGTGCGTGTATGGAAGCTGATAGGGAATTCACAGGAGCTCAGTAACGTTCTTTGGTTTTGGGGTGGTTTTTTGCTTTTTAAAAATATTTCCCCTCTGGAAAAACCCAAATGCACAAAGTCCAAATCCCCAAAACAGGACCAAGAGGAGGGCAGAGCCTTTTCTGACAGAGTGCATCCAACCAGGGGCTGCCTCCCCAAAACTTGTGCTGGTTGAGAATGGGGTTTTAGTGACAGAAAGTCCAAATCCCCAAAACAGGACGAAGAGGAGGGCAGAGCCTTTTCTGACAGAGAAAAGGGGCTGCCTCCCTAAAACTTGTGCTGGTTGAGAATGGGGTTTTCATGAGTGGGGTTTTACTGCTTTCCAGCAGGATTTTCCCTGGATGGCCCCACTCCTGCTGGCTGTTGTTCCCAGTCCACTGTGCTTGATCCAAGCCTGGAAAACCAGGATTTCCCAGGGATGGTGTGGGATGATGTGCTGGCCCCTCCAGCCTTACTAGGCTGTGTAACACATGCTCCTCTCACCTCCTCAGCCTGAATTTGAGGGGGCCTGAACCCCCCAGAGTGGGGGGATCTGGCAGCTGGTCCTGGCCCAATGACAGGCACCCCCCAGTCCTGCTGCTTAGGGTGGCTCAGGGTGGTGATGTGGGGTGCAGGTGTGGGGGTGCACAGTCATGATGGGCTGAGGAGTGGAGCAGGAACCAGAGTGGGGTGCAAGTGTGGGGTGAGATGTGGGGTGCAGGTGTAGGGTGAGATGTGGGGGTGCAATCATGGTGGGGTTAGGAGTGGAGCAGGAACCAGAGTGGGGTGCAAGTTGCAGGTGCAGGCAGGGAGGTGTGGGTGCCAGGCTGGTGGCACGGCCTGGGGGGAGTGGGTTTGCTGTAGGGCTGGGAAGGACACACATCCAGAGGCCTGTGGGGTTTGGGATGGGGAGAGAGCAGGCTGAGCACTCGCTGGACAGGGCTGGTGGGTGGAACAAGCATCCTTGTTCTCAGGATGCTCCCGTTTGCCCATTTGTTTGGGTGCTGCATTAACGTGGCTTCCTTGACTGCCCTGGCCCTTGAGTGTGCAGATGGCCTGGGAGATCTGGGTCTGGTGCTGTGACCATCCAACATGGAAAAGCTGCAGGAAGGGAAAAAGACAGTGAGGGGTGCAGGAGACCTGAGGACCAGAGAAACCCATGGCGGGGGTGCCAGGCAGGGGTGCCAGCTGTGGATGCCTCTGAGTCCCCCCGGGCGCTGTGCTGGGGGAGCTGCTCTGGTCCCAGCAGCTCCATAAGCCCATTAAGAGCTCAGGGAGCCTTGCACCTCGGGGGGCTGCAGCAGGGACTTCACTGCTCCAGATTAAACCCCCTGAGCTGAAGCGGGGGTGCTGCTGCAGGGACACAAAGATGCCATGGCCATCCTCTGGAGAGACCCATCCTGAATCCCAGCGTGGGTGCTGGCTGCTCCCCCAGGATAGTGAGGGCTGCAGCCCTGGCACCAGGATTTGGCTTTGTTGCATTGTTAAAATGCATCATCAGGGTGAAAAAGTACATTTTTTTGTCTGAAAAATGCTCAGAGGAGGCTGTTCCCCCTCCGGGTGCTGTCGTTCAGCATCACAGTGTGCAGGAGGAAAGTGCAGGGAGGGCAGGTAGGTCCATCTGGGGTGGGGATGGGGAAGCCACTCTGGTGGAGGGGAACCTGGTCAGGAATTGCTTGGGATTTTTTCTACCTTAACCTAGATGTGCCTCATGTCAAAAGTGTCAGGAGCTGTGATAGTAGGAAACCCCCTTCTCCCTCCCAGATAGGTCTTTGTGGAGCTTGTGGGATGAAAACAGCTTCATCAGAACACTGGGGGACATGTGTGGACAGTCCCTAAAATTCCAGTGGCTCATTCCAGACACAAGGATGGGCTTCTTTTTGTTGAATCCAGCACCACCAAGCCTGTACCTGCTGGTGCTCCAGCTTGTTGAGGGATGGATTCTGTGGGTGCTCCCCTTGCCCAGCTCATCCCACAACCCCTGCTCATCCCTCAGCCTTCCTTGGGCTCATCCTCCATGGATCATGCTGCTGAGGGCAAGGTGCAGCACCCTCTGGCATGGGGAAGAGGGAGGAGGATGGGGTGGAGGAGGCTGGGGAAGCAGCAAGTCGAGGAGGATGTTCATCCTGGAAGCTGAGAGTGGGCAGTGGAGCTCTGTGCTCTGGAGCTTCCCTCCCATGCCAGGAGCTTGGCAGTGCTGAAGATCCATCAGGAGATGAGGATATGGGTGGGAAGATCCATCAGGAGATGAGGATATGGGTGTTGGGTTTCAGAAGGGATGAAAACCCTGATGGGATCAAACCCTTCCCTGGTGAGGGAAGATGTTCTCTTGCAGAGGGCTCACCAATGCAGCAGGAGCAGGCTGGGAGTCCTGAACCCACCCTGGCCTTGCTGCAGAAGGGCTGGATCACCACGTGGCAGACAGCAGCTACATCCAGCCTGCTCCTTGTCATTCCAGCCTGCCACCTGGGAAGGGAGGGGAGGCAGAAGCATTGACATCTAGCTCTAGTTTTAGTGCAGCCCCTCAGAGCTGGGGCCAGAAAGGATCAGTGAGCCCAGACAGACTGACACCCTGCAGCCAGTCCCCTCAAAGCACATCTCCAGGGTGATAAGCACTTTCCAGCTCCCACCAAGTGGTGTTTCCTTCATGCTTCAGCTTCCCCAGCTGAGTCTTGTGGCCCTTCCCTATCTTCCTCTGTGTTGTGGCAGTTTGTAGATGGGTTTTTCCATGGCTGCTCTCCTCCAGCTCATAGAGTGAACCTCTGTTTCTTACTGAGTCCTGCAGCCCTTTCAGCTGAGGGTCCTCCCATCCTGACTCATGCTGTGGCTGCTGATGGTGACCCCTTCCTCCTTCCCAGACCTCCAGCTCTGCTTTCCAAATCTCCTGGGGCTGGTTCTTTAGGACCTGACAGCTTCTCCCACCTCACTTGTGCTTTTTAAAAATTGCCATAGAATCAGAAAATGCTTTGGGTCAGAAAAGACTGTCTCATTCTATCCCCTGCCATGGGCAGGGACATCTTCCACTAGCCCAGGTTGCTCCAAGCCCTGTCCAACCTGGCCTTGGACACTCCAGGGATGGGGCAGCCACAGATTCTCTGGGCACTTGTGCCACACTGACAGGGAATTTCCTGCTAATATCTTATTTACCCCTGCCCTGTCAGTTTAAAACCCTCATGCCTTGTTCTCTTACAACAGGCCATGGTGAGAAGTCTCCATCCACCAATCTTCCACACCCCCTTCATGCATGGAAAGGCCACACTGGGCTCTCATGGCTGTGCAGGACCCCAGGAGAACCTGAGTGTCCCACAGCAGTCCCAGTGTTTCCTGCAGTCACACTGGTGTCTGATCAAATACTGGGCCTTGCTTCAGCACCTCCCTACCCTGCCACCCCATTGTGGGCCTGACAGTTTTCTGGGAACAATTTTCCAGGAACAGTTTTCCTAATAACTCTTGCCAGCAGGTTGCCCAGCAGTGCTGATTCTCTGTCCTCTATTGCCATGCAGGGGAAGGAGGATCCCTTTCATTTGGGCTGATTCTTGGTTCAGAACCAAGAAAGATATCCAAGAGGAATCTCTGAAGGAGAGCTTGGCTTGGGTGTGTCCATGTGTGTCCTCTGGTCTCAGGTGTGTTTGCTCACCTCAGAGCACACTGTGTGTTGGGTGCAGGTCTCCCAGCCATGGCCCTGGTTGAAGCAGACCTTGTGTCAGAGGACATTGGGTCAGTGCTGGAGTGTCCCCTCCATCAGCCAGGACACCCTTGGGGCTCCCTGGTCCCCCAGGTGAGGTACAATCCCTGCCTGTGGCCCTGCTCTCCTGCAGGATGAGATACTGGTGGCTCCCTGGGATCCAGCAGCTGCAGAAGGGAGGAGCATCATCTTCCTCTTGATCCCAGGGTGCTCCCGTTTGCCCATTTGTTTGGGTGCTGCATTAACAGGGTTTCCTTGACTGCCCTGGCCCTTGAGTGTGTGGATGGCCTGGGAGATCTGGTTCTGCTGCTATGACCATCCAACATGGAAAACAAGGAAGGTAAAAAGACAGTGAGGGGTGCAGGAGACCTGAGGACCAGAGAAACCAGCACCTGAGGTTTTCCTTAGGGTCAACCAACATGGTGGAGCACCTGCCAAGCATCCCAGTCCTGGAGGTGCTGGCAGCAAGTGTCCCCATCCTCTGGCACACAGTGTCCTGGGCAGCACCCTCCCCTCTGCCAGCTCTGTCCTCTTGCTCAGCACCCTCCAGCCCGCTCCCCTGTGCTGCCTGTGTTGTCCTGGGCTCTCTGGTTCCACCCCAATGCCCCCAGCAGGATCTGGCTTGCAGCAGGGGTCAGTCACCTGCGATGCCTCAGGGAGCAGGAAGCTCTCGGGGTGCACAGCAGAGAGCTCAGCTTGTGGCTGAGCTAGAGAGCAACAGGGTTTGCTCTGTGTTATTCTGGATCTAAAAGGAAAAGGAAAAAAAAAAGAGATTGCTCTTTCCCAGTTCCTGCATTTCCTGAGAGCAGCCTAGCTCCTAGCTTATCTTCAGACAGCCTCAGGGGTATTCCCTTGGAGTTTGGGAGTTTAATCAGGCATTGCTGGGGCATGTGAACTCCGCTGCGAGTCGCCGTTCCCAGGGAGGGGAGCGCCTCTCTCTCGCAGATATTTGGGTTGGCGTGCCTGGGCTGGGGGCTGGGCTGGCTGGGAACGCTGCTGCCTTTCCTGGGGATGCCACTGGGAATGGCTGGGGGTGCTGACCTGCCTGCCTGCCTGCCTGGGAGCATTGAGGCAGGATGCCGTGGGCAGGGTGGGCTCCCCTGGACATCCCCAAGGCAGGGCTGCCTGGGCTTTGCTGTGCTCCTCTGGACTTTTCATCCCCTCCAGCCCTGCCTCTGCCACCTGCCTCTTTTCCTTTCAAACCCATGGATTTCCTTTGTAGCATCCTAGGTGAGAGCTTCTGATGATGACCTGGCACCCTTCTTCTGGCCCCTCTGGCCATAACCCAGCCCTGCTGCTCGTCTTATTTTGGGTGATTTGGAATCAGAATTCCAGTGGAAATGCCCGACGCCGGGCTCTGCTTCACCGGTGGAATCGAGGGCTTTGTTGCTGGCTCTTTTGCAGGCAGTATTTCTTTTTTTGGGGGCTGGATATATTTCTGGCAAGTAAAATGACGGATGCTCTGTTTCGTTTCCAGTGGCAGCGTTTCAGATTCCTTGCTCCAGGGCAGGAGCCGAGCGAACTCCGATTCCAGAGCAGCTCTGGTACCTTGGCAGCTTAAAGGCCACGGGGTTTGCTTGAGTGACAAGCGGTGCTGAGCGTGGGGAAAGCTCAGGAGAGGCAGTTTTGTGCTCATGCCTTCCATCTCTTGTAGGAGAGAGATCCCACAGAGCAGGGAGGCATCTTTATCCTGTCTTCCTGCTCTGCAGGCAAGCTGGGAGGTGGTGGAAAGATGTGGAGAAGGATGGCAAGCCCCACCTTGAGGGGATGCTCCCTGCATCGCTGCTGGGGAGATGGGGAGAAGCAAAGTCTTGAGGCATTTCTGTGTCTTCTCCCTAGAAACATCCTCTTGGATGCTCTTACCCCAGCTCTGCCTCCCCTTGTACCTGTCTCAGCAGGATAGAATCATAGAATCATGGAATGGTTTGGTTTGGAAGGGATCTTAAAGCTCATCTCATTCCAAAGCTCTGCCATGGGCAGGGACACCTTCCTCTATCCTGGGTTTCTCCAAACCCCGTTGGACATTTCTAGGGATGGAGCAGCCACAGCTGCCCTGGGTGACCTGTTCCAGTGTCTCACTAGTGCCTCTGTAGTGATCCAGGTGCAGGTCTCAGGGGCTGCCTGAGCTGCACCCTGCAATGTTGCTGAGCTCCAACAGGGAGGATGGGACCTGCCAGCAGGGCTGGGATGCTCTTGGGATGCTGCAGTGCTGAGGGTGAGGCGTGAGGGATGGGAATTCACAGCCCAGGGGCTCAGGGCAGGTTGGGGATCTGTCTTCCTGAAGCTACCCAGCTTTTTTTGGCTTGTCTGCATGGATCTGAGACACATATGGGTCTGTGGGCAGGGTCTGCCCATCCCTCAGAGAACTTCCCTGCACTTGGTTTTGGTGACAGAGAGAACCCTGACTGCTGCCTGCCTCCCAAAACCTGTACCCCAAAACCTCTTTGGCCCACTGGGCTTACTGGAAGCAACTCCCCATGGCACCACTGGGGAGGGGATGGTGCCAGCCCTGTCACTGTGGTGAGTTTTGGCTGTGCTCAGCAAGGCTGTGGGGCTGGGAAGAGACCGACTCAGACTCCCTGAGGGCTGTGGGGTGCCTCACTGCCCCCTCCCAAAGCTGAGCTGGGCTTCCCCCCACCAAGCAACCTTCCTCCCCTTTCTCTTCTTCCTCTATTTCCCTCCTGCCAGCGAGGCCAAGCAAAACGCGGTGCTGACCAAAAATAACAACCGCCGGCAGATCCAGACAATGGATAAACCCCCGGTGAGGGCCAGGGCGACCCGAATCCTCCCAGAGGAAGACGGGATTGGGATTATTGCCGTCCTCTCAGACATCTGTCAATGGCTGCAGACCCGCTGTCCGACGGGGCCGTTGCCTTCCTGCTGGGAAAAGTGGCTCTTCCAAAGCGGCTGCCCTCAGGAGCAGGGATGGTGGGATTTTGGGATCTCATCACTGAGCACCACAAGGTTCCCACCACCCATTAATGGCCAAACTCAAATGCACTGAGCTGGCAGTGGTGACAGTGGTGACAATGACACAGGTGCTGGCGTGGGTGCACCCGCCCATCCCAGTGCCAGCTCTCCTGGGATCTGGAGCAGCCTCTTGGTTTGTGCTCTGCCACCATGGAGCTGCCTGGTGGGATATGGAGGGATGAGGTGGGAGCACAAGGGGACCTCTCCAGGCTGGAGCTGTTTGCGAAGATGGCACTGATGGATTTGGGCGCTGCTGGAGGTGGCACTTGTGGTGGCACTAATGGATTTAGGACACAATTGGGGGTGACACCTGGAGGTGGCATGAATAAGTTTGGGCACCATCGGAGGTGGCACTTGGAGGTGGCACATGTGGATTGGAACGCCATTGAAGGTGACACTGTTGGCTTTGGGGCTCTTTGCCATTCAGTATTCCCATGTGACTGTGCCTACAACTTTTCCCCTTGTTTTTAATTACTTTCCCTTCACTCTGCCCATGCCAAGGGTGTCTCTGTGACTGGTTGTAGGTCAGACCCCAAGTAGTTGATGCTGTAATGGCCCCATCTGTTAACAGAGCAATTCACACATCTTAGCCTGGCCTAGGCAGGCCCGTGTGGGTCTCCCTGGGGCGCAGCCACCTTCAGCCCCCCGGCTCTCTGGGGGTCCTGCTGGGATGCCCATTGTTGTTGACATCTGGGGCAGCGCCTGCCCCTGCCCACCTGCCCCCATGCCCTGGGGTCATTCTGCCTCAACCTCCCGGCCCTGAATCACCCTGGTGACCTCACTCAGTGGACAGAACATGGGGAGCTAGTTGGGCCAGAGAGTCCCTGCAGGAAGGTCTGGAGGGGATTAGCAGAGGACAGGGGGTGTTGTGCTGGGCTGGGATTGCTGGCGCATCTCCGGGGCGCTGCCGAGCCGGGGGGAGTGGGCGAGCGGCAGAGCCGTGCCACGGCGCGTGAATGTCAGATGCTGCTTGGCTGCGAGCTGGGCTCGTGCGAGAGCAGATCTGTTCAATCCCATTTGGAGAGGGGGGAGAGGCGGGGGGGGCTCTTCCCCAGGCTCAATCTGGTAGGTTTTAGTTACAGTCGTTTTAGGATTTGGGCAGCGAATTGGTGCAGCTTTGGCACAGGGGGGGATGGATGAGCACCGAGGCTGCCAAGCCTCCCTCATCCCCCGGAATTGGGGAGGGGGGCTCCACGCAGGTGGGTGCAGCCCCCGGGCTGAGCAGCGTGGCCATCACCCGGCTCTCTGGGCAGCAGCTGGGCAAGGGGAGGAGGGGAGGAGGTGCCTGGCGCTGTCCGCAGGGCACCCGCAGCCCTGCAATGCTCGGGTGGACGCTTCAAATCGCGTTATCTCCATAACCGCCCGGCTCTGGCCGCTCCGAGTGGCAGCGGAGATAAGTGGATTTCTAGGGAGCGCCTGGTCGTCTGACATTTAAGACTCCTTAATCCGTAACCACCACCCCGCGGAGGCAGGACACAGCCACATTTCCCAGCTGGGGCAGCCCCGGGTGCAGGTCAGTCCCTGTGGTGGTGGCTCCAGCTGTGCAAGGGCCACAGGTGAGGTTCAAGGATGTGCATGGAGGCAGTGCTATCCCTGGGCGCTTCCTTGTCCTCTTCATGATGATAAGCTCCTTGGCAGTCCAGGGCACATTGGTGATATGCTCTGGGGTGAATCAGGAATCTGGGTGTGGCTGTGCCAGCAGGTTGGGATTCTGCAGCAGCCATGGGGCTACATGGAAAAACCCAGCACCAGTGGGAAAGAATATGCCCTTGCTGGATCCCTGGTGGAGGGAGCCCACTTTGGGAGGTGGCATCACCTCCTGTCTGCTCAGCAGGATGTGGCATGGACTCACCACGCTGTCCCTGAAGATGTGTGTGGCAGGACACATCCTGGCCCACCCTGTGTATATGTCCAGAGTTGCTCCTGGGTCACATCACCAGGGCCGAGTGGCTGCCTGCGAGAAGGAGATGGGTGAAAGCCACTCTGTGCACCGTGATGATTCGCCATCTGCTTCCAGGGCAAACTCCAGATGCTGGATTTAATCTTCCATAGCCTTTTTAATTCAGGAGTTGGCTTCTTAAGATCCCTCAGTGCCACCTCGGCAGCAGAGACAAGCAGAGTGACTGCCACGACTGGCCCTTTGAAGGATGTTCTGGAGCACAAGAGATGAGCTATATCCCTGTGAGCTGCCCATCTGGCAATCTGTCATACCTCGACCTCTCATACATTCACAGCACTACCCCAGCCTCCCCCAGGCCTGGGTGTCCTCTCTTGATGTCTGGAGAAAAGGTGGTGGGTGATGGTACCTTCATGGTATGTCCAGGAGTGGATCTTCTGGCTGGACCAGTTTTTGAGAGGATGAATGCAGAGAGCAGAGCTTGGGGGCGGTTGGGTTGACAGAGATGATGGCTTGCAAATAACAGGCTTGTCTTTGCCTCAGGCACCTGGTTATCAGGCACCATTGATGGGTGTCCTGTAGGGGTAATCGCCTTGGGAGATCATGGGTTGAATTCTCTCTTGGTTCCCCTGCTGCTGGACATCTGGCTGGTGAGGCTGTGATAAAACATCTCCGCCTGTTTCAGCTGACCTGTGTCACCTGGTGGAGGGAACAGCAGGTTTGACTGTGCTGCAGAAATGGGCACCTGGTTGCTGAATCAGCTGGTGTGGTGATGGGGTCAGAGCTGCTGTGAACCTTGTTCTGGTGAGACTTGTTCTCCTGAGCCTTTGACCTGGGCTGCTGCTGGACCTTCTGGCTTGTGGCAGTGCTCCAGGGCCGTGGTGCTGTTCTACCCACCGGGTGTCTCATCCCAGGATGTGTTTCAGACACCAGGATGCCTCCAGGGTGTCTTGTCTCCCCGTACATTGTTTCCACCACCTATGGTGCCATGCTCCTGGCTATCTCAAGGTCCTGTCCACTGTTGGCCAGGGCAGCTGAGGAGCACAGGGACCACCTCCAGCCCCTCTTTGGAGCTGCAAGGGGAAGGTGCCTCCAGTTGCAGTCTCCCTTGACCGACATCTTTCCTGGGATGCCATCAAGAGGGACACACACTGGTGGTGGGTGCCCTGCTTTGGTTGGTCCATGGCACCGCTGAGTCCATCCATCCGTCTGTCTGTCTGTCCATCAGCAGGGGGTGATGGTGGTGGGGAGGAGGTGGGGGCCATGCCGGGCCGGCGGCCACACGGCGAGGGGGAGGAAGTGGGGACAAAACCGCGGCAGAGGGGACAATTGCAGCCTTTCTGCAGGCTGAAAAGACGCCGGGGTCCCTTCCGTCCTCGTCCTCCGTCTGCTGCAGGCGGACAAAGCCACCGCCCCCAGTGCCCACCCAGCGCCCAGGGATTAGAAAAAAGGAGAATTTTGATTTTCTCCTTTTGTTTCCGGAGCCCGGGAGCAGCTCGGCTTCAGCTTTGCTGCTTTCTTCTCCCTTTACGCCGTGTCTGTGCACGGCTGACCAACCGGCGGCTTTGCTGGGAGGAGGGTGATTTATTTAAAATTAAAGGAAAGCAGAAGTTCTCTCTTGAAGATGAGACTTTTTAGGTCGGCGGGAGCCGATGGCTTTCCAGCCATGCAATGAAAACACAGGGGAGCCAGCTGGAATTTGCAGCTTGTCATTTTTTAGGAAAAGCGAAGCTCCTCTCCTGCTCCCCTCTGACAGTGAATGGTGCCTGCAACTGGGGGGACTCTCAGCCGGTCTCCCTGGCTGGCAGGGGTTTTTCCGGACCACCAGAGATGATCCTTTTGCAACCTTTATTTATTTTGGCATTGTCAGGACTATTGCAGAGCAGTCTCCTGTGTGCTGGGGTGCAGGGAGCCCTGGGGCAGAGTGAAGGAGGTGAGGGGTGGTGTGGGGCTGAGAACTGGGGGAACACCCATGTAGAGGAGTACCCCATTTTTTCCCCACCAGGGTCATGGGAGAGCATGGCTGCCTTGCCCCATCTGAGCATTCCAGGCTGGTGGGAGGCAGGTCTTCAGGATGACCCATGGAAATCATAGAATCACAGGATGGTTTGGGTTTGAAGTTCCTTAAAGATCATCTCATTCCACCCCCTGCCGTGAGCAGGGACATGTTCCCCCAGACCAGGTTACTCCAAACCCTGGACTAACTGGGTAGCCCTCCAATCTGGCCTGTAACATTTCCAGGGATGGGGCAGCCAGAGCTTCTCAGGACAACATGTTCCACACGTGCCTTCCCTCACCCTGGGACCCCCTGGCCTTTGGACCCTGGCCATGGCAGGGGGTTGGATGCAGGGGAGGAACAGTGTCCTGCAAAGGCTTGGGAAGCCCTGGTGGTGGGTTGGGGCCTCCCGACCTTGGTGGTGTCCCCTTGAACCCTGGCGTCCCTCCAGGCTGTTAAGCTGCCCGGTGCACAGACCCGGCCGAGGGAGCCCATCACGTGCCCCTTAATGCGGCGGCCGGCCGGGACTAAGCACCTTCTGACAGGGACCCAGATGACGCTGCCCGGCGCCTTCCCCAAGGGATGGGGGCCGGAAAAGGGGCAGAAACGGGACGGGGGGGGGGCCCTCACCGTCTTTACTCGGGTCAATCATAAAGAAGGGATTAAGATCATTAATTCCTCCCCCCGCTGCAATTAACGCCGGGGCCGGGCAGCGGCTGGCGAGGAGCGGCGCTATCTGCTGTGCTGGGTGGTCCCGCGGTGTCAGGGTGGGGGACCCCCCTTTGATGTGAGCTAGCCACGTACCCCCAGCACCCCGGTGTGGGGACAGCGTGGGGACAGAGCCGTCGCAGCTGGCACGGCCGCGGTGTCCGGCGCCTGCTGGCGCGGTGGCCCCGGGGGCTGGAGGGCAGCGCCGGGTGGCTGCAGATGGTGGGAGCTGGCGGAGGCAAAGCGGCGGCCGGGACAATGGCGGGATTGTGCGGTGGCGCCGCTGGCACGGCTCGGCACGGCTCGGCGCCGCACCCCGTGCCAACAGCGGGCACTGCCTTGCGCCGCTGGGGCTGAGCGCGGCCACGGCGCCGTGCCCGGTGTCTCCGTGGGTGCGGGGAGCCGGCCCCGTCCCGCAGCCGCGGGTGCCCGGGGGCTGTGCCAGGCTGTGCCAGGCTGTGCAGCCATCGCGCTGCTGGGAGGGGGTGGCCAGCGGGGCTCAGAGCTGCCGGCACCCGATCCGTGTGGCATGGTGGGACCCGCCAGGGAGGCTGGACGGTGTGTGTGGCTGCAGAAGAAGATGGGAACTGGTGGAAATGGTCACCACGCCGTGGCTTTAGATGGTGTCCTCCCCACTCTGGCACCTGGAGCTCGCTGTGGGACCATGGGGGGACCCATGCGGGCAGGACCGAGCTCTTTGCAGAGCATCTCCAGCAGTCGAGGCTGGGGAGCCGCCTGTGGCTCCCCGGCAGCCCTGCGGCACGGTGGTTCCGATGCCCCGGGGGGGTCGGGCAGGGTGGCACGGTGGTTCTGATGCCCCGGGGCGGGGGTCAGGGTGGCACGGTGGTTCTGATGCCCTGGGGCGGGCGGGTGGGCAGGGCAGCACGGCGGTTCCGATGCCCCGGGCAGGGTGGCACGGTGGTTCCGATGCCCCGGGGGGGGGCGGGCAGGGTGGCACGGTGGTGCTGATGCCCCGGGGGGGGGCGGGCAGGGTGGCACGGTGGTTCTGATGCCCCGGGGCGGGGGTCAGGGTGGCACGGTGGTGCTGATGCCCCGGGGGGGGGAGGGCAGGGTGGCACGGTGGTTCCGATGCCCCGGGGCGGGCGGGCAGGGTGGCAGTGCCGGGCCGGTCTGGCCGGGCCCGTGGCTCCGTGCACGGCGCGGGGCGGGCGGAAGAGGCGCAGGGCCGCAGGAAAGGCGGCCGCGGGCAGGCGTGAGATAACAGCACCGGGCGCTTTATCTCACATCCTCCCGTCCGGTGCTTTTCCTGCCGCGCTCCCCGCTCCGGCCCCAGCGCCCGTTGCTGTCGGCACTAAGGTGTGACCCGTCCTAAGGTCCCCAGGGACGGGTCCCCCATCTCCCTGGCAGAGGGGACGGGTGGTTCAGCTGCGTGGCAGCAGCTCGCCCATCTTCCCAGCACCCCGCCATCCCTTTGGGGTGCACCCCGCCTCACGGCTGCCCAGCATCCCCCTGCCTGACGCGGAGCGGGATGCTGGGGAAGGGCAGCCCGTCCTGCCGCCGCAGCCCTCCCTCCCCACGTGGCCTGGCGAGCTCCCGGCTGGAGCCCAAGCCCTGCATCGATCCGCGCTGCATCTTAAATCCCGCAGCAGCTGAAGCAAGCGGTTTTCAGCGCCAGGGCGGGGGGGTTTCTCCGTGGGCGAGCCGGCTCTGGCACCGGAGTGAGACACCGGGGCTGCTTCCGCAGCCGGTACCACGGTAGTTGGCACAAGGACCTTGCCCCCATCAGCGTTTTAGGGCGATGCCCGAGCTCTGTCCATGGGAAAGGGTCCTCCCGGGCTGTTGTGGGGTTCCTGGGGTTGCACTGGAGAAGGGGATCCAAAGGGTGATGGATGAGCAGGAATGGGGTGTGGGGGTGCAGGGATGCCCCTCGCTCTGCTGCATCACCCCTACACAGGAGTGAGGGTCTCAGCAGAGCTCTCCACACGTGGTCACATCCCCGTCTGGGCCCTGGAGAGGAAGGTGCTGGGATAGCCAGGATGGAGGGGTGGGGTGGGCAAGGGGCCTCCTCCCAGTGCCACCCTCCCCCAGCTGCCGCCGGGGTGGGGACGTGGGTTCCTGCTCCATTAAGCCCTGCAGCTTTTCTCCTCTAAAGCCTGATTACTTGGCGGTGCCTGTGTGCGTGCGTGCTCGGGAGGGAGGAGGAGGAGGAATTTCACAACAACAAGTGTTTGCAGCCACACTGGACCCAGCTGCCCCGGAGTTGCCCCAGGGACAGCAGCATAGCATCCGCTCCAGGAAGGCTCTTGCTGTCACTGCTGAGCTCATGGCACTGCTGGAGCAGCTGGGCATGTGTGCTGGGCATGCTGGGGCATGGCAGGAGGTCAGCACCGGGGCTTGGAGGTGGATGCTGTGGCTCCCTATGGGGTTGGAGGTGGGCACTGCAGCTCCTGATGAGGCTTGGAAGTGGATGCTGCAGCTCCCTGTTTGGTTTGGAGATGGACACTGCAGCCCTTGGTGGGGTTAGGAGGTGGACACCATGGCTGTCCATGGGATTTGGAAGTGGACATTGCAGCTCTTATGGGAATTTGGAGGTGAACACCATGGATGCCCATGGGATTTGGAAGTGGATGCTGGAAGTGACTCAGAATTGGATGGTGCAGCTCCCTATAGGATTTGGGGTGAACACTGCAGCTGTTGGTGGGGTTCGGAGGAGGATGCTGTGGATCCTTGAGGCACTTGAAGGTGGACACTGCTGCTCTCCATGTGGCTTCCTTCCCCTGCCCAGTCCTGGCTCAGGGACAATGGTCCAGGAGGAGAAGGAGGAGGAGGAGGAGGAGGAGAAGGGGTGCAGCCTAGCCTGAGCTGGGTGAGCAGCATCCCTGGGACTGTGGGAGCTGGGCTGTTGCCTCCATGGCACTTGGCCTGGGGGACAAGGGTGGCTGCAGGGTGGGAACAAGGCACCCCTTGCATGAGCTCCAGCTCCTGGCCCGGGAGCATCGTGCTGGCGCCTGCGGTCCCGTCCGGTGTGGGGCCGCACGCCGCTGGAGCAGAGCGGGAGATGAGCCCCGTGACTTCCCTGGGGCTGCTGTCCCTGGGGGAGGAGAGCCGGGCACAGAGAGCCTTTAAAGTATCAGAGTGCCATTGCTACCAGGCCAGGACTTCCCCTGTGACCCCCCACTTGTGTCTGGATGGCGACCCTTTTAGAGAGCAGCGGAACGGATCTCCACCGAGGTCCGTTCCCTGGAGTTCCTTTGTTCGCGGCGCTGAGATTTTCATGGCAGGGGGAGGAAGAGCCGCTTTGAAAAGCCTCTTGGCTCTTGCCAGCACTAACTCTCTTTTCTTTTCTCCTTGCAGAGCCGCGTGGTGTGTCCCAGAGCCGCAGAGTATGTCTGTGCACTGAGAGCACCCTGAGTCCTCCGCAGCCAGCGCGGGAGGAGACGCCCCGTTGATGCGCGGCCCCGTCTGAGCGTCCCCGGTGGCTGGCGGGCCAGTGCTACCAGAAGGGCTTTGGGGGTCTTTCACTTTGGCATTAGGGTGGGTTTTGGGGTTTTTTGTTGGTTTTTTTTTTTTTTGGTTTTTCAGTTTTTTTTTTTTTTTTTTTTTTTTATTTTATTTTATTTTAAATTTTGGGGTTGGTTTGGTTGTTGTGCTCCGGGCACCATGTCAAATTCGGGCTCCCATCAAGACACTGGGAACAAGCCAGAGACGGAAAAAAATAACCAAGATGACTCTCAACCCCCTGTCAACTCCGAGAGGAGGAACAAAAGTGGAATAATAAGTGAACCTTTGAACAAAAGTCTTAAGAAGTCCCGTCCACTCTCCCACTATTCCACCTTTGGTAGCAGCAGCTCGGTAAGCGAACATTCAGAGAAAGGCAACCCCTTAGCCAATGGCAACGATGCGATTGTGGATAAAAGTCATTCTACCTCAAAGCACAAAAACATCTCTAGTATGCTGAGCAAATTAGACCGGATGTCGGAGCTCTCCTCAGAAGGACAGACCGCCCTCCAACAGTTTGCTCAGTCGACAGAAATGCTCAAAAGAGTGGTACAGGAGCATCTTCCTCTAACAAGCGAGCACGGGACTGGTATCTCTGACATGGAGGCAGTCTCAGCTGCAGAGACAATGAACGGCCCCTCTGATTTTCCTTACCTGGGGGCTTTTCCCATCAACCCAGGCCTTTTCATTATGACCCCTGCCGGCGTGTTTCTGGCAGAGAGCGCGCTCCATATGGCTGGCTTGGCAGAGTATCCCATGCAGAATGAGTTGGCATCTGCCATCAATTCGGGGAAAAAGAAACGGAAAAGATGCGGCATGTGCCCGCCCTGCCGAAGACGGATAAACTGCGAGCAGTGCAGCAGTTGTAGGAATCGCAAAACTGGCCACCAGATTTGCAAATTCCGAAAATGTGAAGAACTCAAAAAGAAGCCTTCTGCAGCACTGGAGGTAACCGGCCCCTCTCAGGCACCCTAACCCCTCCTCGGGCTGCGCTCCTGGGTTTGGATCTTGCCCTAGATAATAAAACACCTGGTACTTCTTACTTTTTTTTATTTTTCCCTTTTCCATTAACAGCTCTCACCCTGAGATGTGTGCTCTGCCCAGTGCCCCCAGTCCCCACTCCCTGCTCTGTACTGGGGTTGATTGATGTGGGGAGGAGGGCTGGGGTCTCTCCCTGGGCACTCTGGACTTTGCTCTCCCCTCTGCAAGCACAGGCAGCAGTGGGGTGTTGGTGACAGCATCCCCTGTCCTCAGCTCCCTGAGCTGGGGAGCAACATCCAACCCCAGAGCAGGGGGATGACTTTTTGGGGCAGACCTTGGGGTAATTGGTGATGTTGAAACCTGTGGCCACAGTTCAGCCAAAGCCCAGCCCCTCAGCTCACTCTGCTCTGAGCAGGAGCACAATGATCCCTGCTTTTGGGAGCAAACTGCTGCAGTGTGCACTGGGCAGCATCCCCAGTGGAGTGGCTGTGCTGGGTCTCCCTGGGCCAGGATGAGTGCCTAAGGCAGCAGCTGGATTTCCTGTGGCAGCAGCGCTGCAGTCCCCACTGGCAGCGCTCCTGTTCCAGCACCCAGCAGAGCCAGGCACATCCCTGCTCCTGCTGGGGATGCCCAGGTGCCCTGGTGTGGGCCAGCTGCTCGGGCTGTCACTGCCCACCATGGCCTGCTTGTGGATGTCCTTGGCTTTGGAGGAGAGCCATTGGGTTGAGGTCCCACCTTGCCAAATCCACTGGGGAGGTGTGACATTCACGTGGGGACTACAGGGAAAGTCTGGTGGCTTGGGTTGTGTGGGTCTGAAACTCATTAGGGGCTGTGGGCAGCTGCTGGTGGCGTGGTGTGCCTTGGGGCTGGGTGCCAGCAGGGCAGGGGTGCCCCATGCACACACTGCTCTGGCAGAGCCTCCTTCTTCCTGCACACCCAGGTGTTGTGCTGAAGCCAGGCTTGATTTTTCTGTGAGCAGCCCCACTCTCAGCCATGCTGGTGTGCTTCCTCCTTCTGGTGAGCACATCTCCATGGAGAGACAGATAGGCTAAAAAGTCACCTGGACACCAGCTGGATCGTGCATCCTGGCACAAGGGCTTTGCCCATCCTCTGATGGTCCAGATGCAACCAAAGCCCACTGCTCCCTTAGCCACGTTCTACGTTTTTCAATTAGCATCAGCTCTGAATGAATACTGAAGGGGAAAAAAAAATCTATTTGGGCGGTGGGGATGAGGAGAGGGGGACTGTGTCTTTCAAAAACCGCTGTATTGCTAAATTATATTCTTGTTCTAATTTGCTGAGTCAGTGATCTGGAAAAAGGGAGAAAGGGAAAAAAAAAGTTCATTTCTCCCAAAGAGTCCTAAAGCGGGTCAATAGACTCAGAGCTCGCGGCAGCCGGAGCAGTTGCTCCCTTCTCCCAGCGCTGGGTCTGGGGGTGATAAATAGCACCAGGAACCCAGAGAACAGTCACCCCTGTGATGGATTTCCCCATCTCATGACTGGCTGGGAAATTAAGGCCACTGAAATAGGGCTCTGCATCTGGTAGAGCCGGGCCCCACCAGAGATGAGCCCCATCCCCCTGGGCATGACCAGGTGTGTTGAGGCTCTAGAGCGATGCCACCGTGCAGGTGGGATGGATGCCTGGGCAGGTGTGGGTCACTCCAGGGTGTCACCATCCCTTTTTCATGACAGACCAACCCTTCCCTCAGAACATCCACTCACACTGTATGTTGACCTTGGTAGGGTTGTACAGGCAGGGACAGGGACACCATGACCCCAGCTGATGTCCCAGGTGACCTGGGTCAAAGCTGGGTTGTTGAATCTAACCTGTCAACCAGCCTTGCTCATACACTGGGCCAGCTGTAGGGCAACCACCAGCACCTCTGCTGTGTTGGGGACCTGTCTGAGGGGGCCAGGATGCAGAGTTCCATGGACTGCTGGTGCTGGTGGGGTGCCACCACACCCCTGTACTGGACACTGGGACAGGAGGGGCCATTCAGTGGCCCTTGCTATGGGGCTGAATCATTCACAAGGCTTTGTGAAGCATTGTCTCTGTCTGTGGGGGGCAGTGCCATTGCCCCCCCTGTGGAAGGACAGTGACTGTCCTGCCACCCCTGTGCATCCAGAGGAGCATCCTTGGAGAGCCCACACAGGGGCTGCAGCTACGATTAAACATTGATCTAAAATCAAGCAGTAAAAAAAATAGAATTAAACCTTTATGGTGGTGTGAAAAAACAGGCTAAATCCCTCAGTGGCTGTTAAGCTTTATCTGCACATCTACAGAGCCCGAAGAACCGGTCACTGCTGGTGTCCCACTGTGCTGGGGCTGCCTGGGGCTCTGAGACTGGCCAGGCCAGGTGCTGGGAGCAGGCAGCAGCACGTCCCTGCTCTGACCAGGCTCCTCTGGGCTCTGCCAGCCCCAGCAACCCTGGCTGATGCTGTGGGGGCTGCTGGCCAGCCCTGCACAGGTCACCCTGGCCTTGTCTGCAGAGCTGTAGGTCACATGAAGGCCATGAATAGTTGGGATTTGACTCATCAGAGCTGTTCTCCACCCAGAGAAGCCGTGCTGAAGAGCTCTGGTGCTCCTGATAGAGCTAGTGAGGGTCACTGTCACCCTCATGTCAGCCTCACAGACTCTGGCCATGGAGGACAAGGGGTGAGCGTTTTAAACTGAAAGAGGATAGATTTAGGTTGGACATAAGGTCGAAATGTTTATGATGAGGGTTTGAGGCCCTGGCACAGGGTGCCCAGAGAAGCTGTGGCTGTTCCATCCCTGGAAGTGTCCAAGGCCAGGTTGGATGGGGCCTGGAGCAACCTGGTCTGGTGGAAGGTGTCCCTGCCCATGGCAGAGGATGGAATGAGATGATCTTTAAGTCTCTTCTAAATCATTCTGTGAGTCTGTGATTGTGGGGATGAGGGGGATCTCTCCTGGGCATCCACATTAGAGCTGGTTGTCCATCTTCCTTTAATAAGAAAGGAGCAGAGGTATTTATCAGACATCTCCTTCCAGACCCATGAGGAGGTTCCTCTCTCTCCCCTCTATCCTCTCCTCTGGGGTGATGGATCTGGCTATGTGGCCCATGCTGGAGACTCCACCCTGCCCTGTTCTGCACTCAGTGCCTAGGCTGGGATCCAGCGTGGTCAGGGTGGAGTGCCACAGCCCTGTGCATGGCTGGGCACAGGCACTTGTGCCTTCCCAGGTGTCTGATTATGTGTTGTAGACACCTTGGGGAAGGGGTGATGCTTGTGACTGCCCCAGCTCAATTTGCTCCCTGACATGGGCTGGGAGCAGGACAGGTGGGATCTGTCAGCAGCCTGGTGGGCACCACCAGCTCCTGCCCATTCTGGCCCCTGTGGCCCTGCCCTTGCCCAAGCCCTGTGTTTGGGCTGTGCCTGTGGAAGGGGACACCCTCCTACAGGGATGGGGTGATGCTGCTCAAGTGTTTCATTGAGGCTTGGTTGGTGTTTTGATCCAAGAGAAGGACCCAGTGAGATCTGGCTGACTCCTGCATGGAATTAGGCACCAAAATGTGCCTGGTTTGACTCTTAAGATTCTACATGAGGTGTCCCAGCCCTGCAGATGGGCTCAGTATTGTGCCCCTGCTTGCCCCATGGCAGCCAGTCTACTGGCCCATGCCTGTCACTGCAGCCTGTGGCCTCTTTCCCATTGGTGTCCCTTGCTTGTTTGGAGATGTGGGACCTGAAGGGTCCTCTCAGGTGGTTGTGTGTGATCCTGTGGTGATTGTGTGTCTGGCTGGCACAGCTCAGTCTCTTTGGGGCTGTTGGCACTGAGACATTGTGGTCATTGCATATCCACTCGTGAACATTGTGCAGGCTTTCCACCTCATCCAGATGGAAAATATCCCTGGTTCTCCTTCCAGAGGACCACAGTGCTACTGGGGCATGGCCCCACACCATCTTTCCTGGAGGTGGCTTCTAAGAGATCTTGTCTGTTGTTGAGCCCTTTGTTGGCTGTGGGGTTGAGCCTGGTGGGACTCATCCCTTTTCCCTGTGAGGGGCTGAGGTACCTGGTGCTGCCTGGGGCTGCTCTGTTGGGGTCAAGGTTGTTCCTTGAGGCTGAGCATGTCCCATGTCCTCAGCAGCTCCTGCTCTGGTGTCCCTAGGCCCATTCAGCTCCTACTCCCTACCCCAGTTTCCATCCAAATGCACTCCTACACCCATCTGGTGCCTGGGCTCCTGTCCTCTGGGTGTCTGTCTGTCTGTCCATGGCAGGGACTGTGGGGGCTGGCAGTGAGGGGACTGTGCTGGGCTGTGCCAGGCCGTGCTGACTGCCCACAGCCTGGCCACTGTGCTCACTGCTGGTCTGAGGGGAAGCCAGGGGCTGTGCCACTGTGCCAGCTGCAGCACGGGGACACAGGGACATGGGGACACGGGGACATGGGGATATGGGGACATGGGGACATGGGGACACGGGGACATGGGCATGTGGGAACAATGGCCCACGGCCAGGGAGGGGTCTGGCAGCAGGGGGACCCCGGTCTCCCTCCTGCTGGCATCGTGGGTTGGAAATCTTGGGATGTAGAGCAGCACCAGAGGGTGCTGAGCCTGGGCTGGATCCGTCCCAGGGCTGGGGACAGGGGTGCTGGGCTGGGGGTGAGGGGTGGCTGCTCAGCCCTGGTGCTGTGCAGGGACCTGTGCTGGACCTGACCTAACGCCTTGTCCCTTCTTCTGTCCCCCTCCCTGTCTCTCTTCCTTTCCAGAAGGTGATGCTTCCTACAGGAGCCGCGTTCAGATGGTTCCAGTAGGAACGGGAATCCCAAAGCTCTGTCATCCAAGTGCAATGTCACTGCTTGCTTGTGTTGTCTCAGGCAAGGGATTTTTGGCTGAAATGAATGGATGCACCTGTGTCTCTTTAGAACCAAAAATATTTTCTTGCAAATCTCATTCCTGTTTTTATAATTTTTTTTCTTTTTTTTCCTTTTTTTTTTTTTGCGTTCGTTTTAACATCTTCGAGTCCTAGTCAGACATTTAACTGCTTTTCAAATAAAAAACAAAAAAAAATAATTAAAAGAAAAAAACAATGGATCTGTAAAGTACCAAGACTTAATAGACAGAGTATGGACAATCAGTTTCTTTCTGTGTTTTGGTGTTGATGTTGTTTATGTGTGAAAGATGCAGTACTTGTGTAGGGAATGTAAATTTACAGTAACCTTTTAAAATCTAGTTACTAATAAGCACTACTGTAATTTAGCACAGTTGTTTAATTGCACCCTCATTTATACTTTTTATTTGATTCTTTCCCATCATACAATAGAGTGGATAGTTTCTAGAATGCCTCAACTTCATGTTTATAAATGAGAATATGTTTAAAGCGATGTAGTATCCCTTCTCCTCGCCATTCACCTCTGGAAGTTTAACCCACAAGAGGGTCGGTATAAAAGGTGGAAGAAAACAATTGCTACACAACTGGCGGAATTCAAAAAAAGGAAAAAAAAGAGTAAAAAAAAGGCAAAAAAAAGAGTCGTTGTTAGTTTCTTAATATAGAACAAGAAATGCTGCATACAGAAAATCCTCCTAATTGCAACGGTTTACTCCTAGAAGTAATTTTTGTAAACTTACAGAAGTTAAAATCAAAATAAAACAAATATTGCAGGACCTGTGCTGAAGCAGTTACGCAAAGTGATATTTCTCTTCTGTTCACCCCCCAGTCTCTCCAGCTCTCTCTCCATCATTAAATTGAAATGCTGTTTGTAATGTTTTAGCGATCCAGGCTGTTTTTGTGAATAAAATGAATGCATGTTTTGTGTCATGATTTCCAGCTTGGTTATTTCTCTCCCACCCCTCTGTCCAGCCCTGCAGGCCCCCCAGCAGTGGTGGTGGCCCACGTGCTGTGGTCCTGCTGGCTGTGGGGACCTCACCAGTGACGATGCCGGAGTGTGTGGGACGGTGTGATGAGCTGAGCTGGAGTCGCCCTGGCTGCTAAATCCCCACGGTTAATCCTGGCAGTGCCTGGGCTAAGCCAGCCTTGGCTCCTCCTGGGGATATTTCCTTGACCTGCCTGGAGTTTTACTCAGCAGTGCAAGCACCATTTGTTTTGGTGAAATAATATTAAAGTGCCATGAAGAAGCGCCGTGAGGCTCATGTTGCTGGGACAAGTCTGAAATGAGCTCCCAAAGGTGAGTGGGCTCTGGGATGGCTTTCCAGCCTGGCCTCATGTTGGTACTGGATCAGCAGGAGCTGTCTGGGGTGGAGGGGATGTTGGATGGGCTCAGCCATGGACAATGCTGCCAGTGCTTGGGTGCTGTGTTGGGAATCACGGCAGGTGGGCTGGGAACCTCCCACCAGTCCCCAGGTTCTCCAGGGCCCTCCCAGCCTGGCAAGGGAAGATCCGGCTGGAGCCGGCAGTGCTGGCTCTGCCTTGCCGGGAGGAGGGAGTGAGAGCCTTTGTCCCCAGCTCCAGCCAGCGTTTGGGCCAGCATCTGCTGGCCAGATGTGCGCCCGCAGGAGGGGGGTGATGGCGGTGCGTGGGCTCTGTCCCTGCCCAGCAGCGACCTGCTGGCACGGAGCAGAAAGTCCTTGGGGAAAGCTGCCCCAGATGCCCTCTCTAGCAGCATTCCCCCCACTGCTCCTGCAGCTCGGGGTGGTTTGGAGCCCAGGCACCCTGGTCACAGCAGTGCTGAGCCCTGGGCTGGGTGTGGGAACCACTGCAGCCCATGGTGACAGTGATGGAGCTGGGCCAGTGTGGTGAGTGACACAGCTGGAGGCCTGCAGGGACAGACAGACAGACCCTGGTCGTGCCCCAGCAGGGCTCTGGTGTATGGCACTGGCAAGGGGCTGCTGGGAGCTGGTTCCCAAGCCGTGCTGCTCCACAGCCGAAAGCACTTAGCAGGAATGTGGTGGGGGTGTGCTGGGAAAAAGGAGTCTGGCTGCTTTCTTTATGACTGTGGCTAAGGGCTGGGGCTGTGTGAAGGCACAGTCCTGGCACCTGGAGGGAGCCAGCCCCTGCCCCATGCTGGGAGAGTGTCCTGGGGAGCAGCACACAGAGCCCCCTCCCCAGCCCTGATCCCCTGGGGAGCTGCAGGGTGAGTGCTGCTTCATCCCACCCACAGCTGGGGCTGGGGCTGCTGGGAATGTCACCCTGCTCTGGCTGTGTCACCCACTACAGGGTTGTGCTCAGGGCTGTTGTTGGCACAGAGCAATGCTTGGGGAAATGCCATCATGGCACAGCAAGCCCTGCTGTGCCAGGCTGGCAGGGCACTGCCAGGGACCATGGGTGTTAGCAGGGGAGGAGAGAGATAGCAGGGATATGGAGCTGCCAGGGAGGACACGGACATTAGCAGGGGACAAAGGGAGCAGGGGCTTCCCATGCAGGTAAACAGCTTAGGGAGAAAAGGATCAGATGTGGGATTCAAACCCTGCCTGTGAGTGGGATGGGGAGGAGGGGAGGTGGGATATGGGGTGCTGGCTGCCCTCCACCCCACTTGCAGCTCACCCCCGTGCTGGGCTCCATCCCTGCCTCCCAGGTGAGTGTGTGGGAGGGTGGCCCTGTGCTGGCCTGGAGCTTTGCCTAACGAGCAGGACCTCAGGCATCCCCCGAGGGTGAACCCATCCCCTCCTCCCTGCTCCCCCTCTGTCAGGCACAGCCCTGTGCTGGGCTGTCCCCACGGCTGCTGCTGGGGAAGTGGCACCCAGGGCTGCTGTCCCCAGGGTACCTGCTGGCAGCCAGGTGACACAGGGCACCCGGGATGATGATAACGAGCTCGGCACGGGCGCTGAGGGACAACCCTGGGCGCTACCACAAGGGCTGGCCTCGAGTCTCTCCTAATTAACATCCTCATTAGACAGAGTTAGCAGAAGGGCAACCAAACCTGCCTGTGGCCCTAGGGTGTGCTGTCACAGAGGGCACAGCCGTGTCCCCAACCCCGCTTGGCTTTGGTGGCGTGGGAAGGTGCCAGCAGGTGATGCCAGGTAAGGCCAGACCCTGGGCTGATCCAGCAGGGATGTTTTCCACATGGAGTAGCCTGGATTGGACAGGATGGATTCTGGGGTGAGCTGCAGCAGGAGCTGGAACCCTCACAGTGGTGCCAGAGACATGTCCTGCCCTGTCACAGGGGCACCCCAGCACTTTGTGGGGTGCCGGGCTCAGCTGCAGGGTGTCCCCATTCCATGTCCCCGTGCCGGGTCTCAGCCTGGCGCTGGTCCCAGCCTCGTCCCGCCGTCCCCCGGGCTGCAATTAGCGGCTGACCCCGGGCTGACCTGCCCCCCCGGCCTGGGGATGGGGCAGGATGCAGGAAGCGCCGGACAAAATACAAAATGTGCTTCAGCTGAGCCGGATGGCGGGCCCGCCGCCGGCCAGGCGTGACCTCCCGCTGCCACTGCGGGGACACCGGGGACGGGACACCGGGGGGACGGGACACCGAGGGGATGGGACACCCAGGGATGGGACACCGAGGGGACGGGACACCGAGGGGATGGGACACCGAGGGGATGGGACACCCAGGGATGGGACACCGAGGGGATGGGACACCGAGGGACAGGACACTGAGGGGACGGGACACCGGGGGGACGGGACACTGAGGGACGGGACACCGGGGGGACGGGACACTGAGGAGATGGGACACTGAGGGGATGGGACACTGAGGGGACGGGACACTGAAGGATGGGACATCGGGGACGGGACACTGAGGGACGGGACACTGAGGGACAGGACACCGAGGGGATGTGACACTGAGGGACGGGACACCGAGGGACGGGACACCGGGGGACGGGACACTGAGGGACGGGACACCGAAGGGACGGGACACTGAAGGACGGGACACTGAGGGGATGGGACACTGGGGGGACGGGACACCGAGGGGACGGGACACTGAGGGGATGGGACACTGAAGGGATGGGACACCAGGGGGACAGGACACCGAGGGGACGGGACACTGAGGGGCAGGACACCGAGGGGATGGGACACCCAGGGATGGGACACCGAGGGGATGGGACACCGAGGGATGGGACACTGAGGGGACGGGACATCGAGGGGATGGGACATCAAGGGGATGGGACACTGAGGGGATGGGACACGGGGGGGACGGGATACTGAGGGATGCGACACTGAGGGATGGGACACTGAGGGACGGGACACTGAGGGACGGGATACCGAGGGACGGGACACCGAAGGGACGGGACACCGAGGGGATGGGACACCGAGGGATGGGACACTGAAGGATGGGACACCGAGGGGACGGGACACCGAGGGGATGGGACACTGAAGGACGGGACACTGGGGGGACATGCATGGCAGGGAGGCAGCAGGACCTCGGTGGTGGGGTGGGAACCTCCATGAGCACCCAATCCTGGTTGCTGGGAGGGGACCCAGTTCACACCCACCGTTCCAGTGGGAGGTTGGGATGGTGGGATCTGCTCAGCTTTCCTTGGTAGGGGCACATCACAGCTCAGCCAGCCCTGGTGCCAGGTGTTAGAGCCATCCAGCATGTCCAACACCATCACTGGGTGCTTCCCAGCCTGTCCTGGGTTGAGCTGACACCAGCTTGGTTGGGGTTTTGGCAGCCCCACAGCAGCTGGATGGGACCAATGCAGGTGTCCTGGGGGTCCCCAGGCATGGGGATGCTCACTGTCACACATCTGGGGGATGCTCACTGTCACACATCTGGCTTGGCTCAGGCTGGAGCCTGGGGCTGCTGGGACAGCTCAGATGAGACCATTAATTGAAATAAGCCTCCCAAGTTCTGCTCCCCAGCAGCTGGCCAGGTGACCTTCCCGGTGTCACACACACCATGGCAGCTTTCCAGGCCCATTTCCAGCCTTGGCTGAAGTTCTTCCAAAAGGTTGTGGAGTTTTTGAATTCAGGCTAAGGATGCCTCGTTTTTTGCACATTCTCCACAGGGAGTGAGCTCTGTGTTGGCTTCTTCCCCACAAACATTGCATGCTGGGTGTGGGAGAGGGGAGGAGGGTCCCACAAGGTCTGTGGGATGCTGTGTTGTCTCTGCATCAGAGCAAGACTGAAAAGGGCTTTTCTCAGGGGAGAGGAGCCATGGGAGATCCTTTATCCATGATAAAGGCTTGACATCTGCATCACTTCACCTCTGGGAATTCTAGGATTCCTGGCCGACCCCCACACACTGAGATCTCCCCACGCCTGAGCTGGGGCAGGGGATGTTTACCCAGCAGCATCCTCGGAAAACACTCCATAGGTGGAAGCTGACACCCATTCCTACATCCCACCAGCCCACCCTGGAATGAGCTGTGTCCCCAGCAAGGCAAAGCTGCAGCTTCAGCTGGCCAAGGGCCCTGGCTGGCTGCCCTGCTGCGGCTCTGCAGGAGGCTGGGGATGTCCCTGCAGCCATCACAGGGTGCTTTCTGCACAGAAACTGCCTGAGGTCCTCCTGCCCTGGGGACCAGAGCACCACCAGGCCTGGCATCCTGCCTGCAGCTCCATGGTGCTGCCTCCGTGGAGAAGCTGTCTTGGTTTGGGCTCTCAGCTTCCCCCTCCCCATCCCACAGAGTGGGTGACTGCTTGGGGAGTGCTGGCTATGCTTGTGTGAAGGAGGACACCTCTTCCATCACCAGCTCCTTCAGCCCCAGCAGAGAATCACAACACCCAGCAGCCCTGGGCTGTGGGCAGCAAGGACCTTCTAGCTTGGTTGAGCCGTGGTGTCAAAAATAGGTTAGAAACTGTTGTAAAATAGCTGATAATTGTTAAGCATGTACTGTTAGTTTGGTTATGGTAAAAGAGGTTAAAAGGGTGGTTATATGAAATTACACCTCAGTTAAGTTCACCTCACCCCAAGTGAAACGAGCCAGCCTGGACAGAACTGTAATGGCCAATCAAGGCCTTAAACCTTCATGCAAATGAAGGATCCCAACTGAAACCAATCCAAAGGGACAAAAAAACAGGATAAAAAGGGGCTTCTGACCCAGTGAATCCCTGCTGCCCCACCTGGACCATCAGAGCCATCGCTGCTGAGCAGCCCCAGCTGCAGCATCCTCGAGGGAACGCTCCTGCTTGGCCTAGGCCCCCACGCTTTAGGCCTTTCCTTTTTGTTATAATAAATGCTGAAATCACTTTAGTACCAAGAGTCTGGTCTCGTTTTGAACAATGGTATTCCTCTTTTCGATCACGATCAATGCCTGATTATTCCTGAGGAGCAAATCAGTGCTCCCCATCCCTGCTGCTCTGCCAGGCAGCCCCGCTCGCTGCAAAGCCCACGCCAAGCCACGGCTACTCCTGCTTAAGCAGGACTGGCTGCGGTGCCAAGGCCGGCTTCAACACTGCGTCAAGATGTTTTAAGGGCAGAGCAGTCAGGATTTGTGAGAAATAGGTCGGCCTGTGACAGCAGGAGGAGGCCACTCAGTGCAAGATGCTGCGGTGTTATCGGGCAGGGAGGCGGCGGCTGGCGCCGCGCGAGCCTTCAGCCCTTGGGTGACGATGGGCGGACGGCAGCGGCTGAGCAGGGCCTTAGCAGAGGTGACAGGTGCCACCAGCCCAAGCTGGG
Organism: Agelaius tricolor; assembly: GCF_023055355.1. NCBI lineage: Eukaryota > Metazoa > Chordata > Aves > Passeriformes > Icteridae > Agelaius > Agelaius tricolor. Next base: position 3,824,181 of record NW_027269278.1, on the reverse strand, counting down.
GGTTTGCAGCCTGCAGCTGGCCTCGCTTTTGGCCAGCCATTGGTGCTGACAGCCCTGGTGGAGCATCGGTCTGGAGAATTGTGTCTCCTCCCCACCAGTGGATGTAGTGCTGGTGGAGTGTCCAGATGGTACCGGGGACACTGGGGACACAGGACCAGGCTGCCCTGTCCTTGTCCCCTCAGCCTGTCCTGCAGCCCCCCCTTTGCCTCTGACCCATGACTGGAGGATGAGGTGCCTGTGGGGAAGGAAGGAAGGATGCCTTGCCCTCTCCTGCCCTGCCTCTGAGCCCCCTGGGCTGGCTTCTCCTGCAGCTGGCTTCTCCTGCAGCTGGCTTCTCCTGCAGGCCCTCTCCCTGAACCCAAGCAAGCCTGGGGCAGGCCTGTCAGGGATAGAGGAGCTGCTGGTCTGTGTCTTGTTGGTAAACCCATGAGCCAATGAGTGATTAGGGCAGGTTCTACTAAACCTAAGATGGGTTCAGGAACAGAGCAAGCATGGATAAGTCCTCCCAAATCATTACAATGCTCCATCTGGTCCCACCTGCTTTCTGGCTTTGCCTGTTCTCCTACTCCTGGTTGAGGAGGAGAGGTGACCAGGGTGTTCCACGAGGCCACCTCCAGTCACGAGGATTCCCTGGGGACAGGGAAACAGCAGGACAACCTTCCCCTCTCATCCCTGCACTTGCCAGATCACAGAAACATCTTCTCCTGGCAGAGCCCTGGGCAACCCTGGGTTTCTCCATCTCCTCACCCACCCTTGCCACTGAGGTGTCACTCTCTTGTCTTGGGTGGCTTGGCAGTGGGCAGGGGGTGATGCCAGCACCCACCTGCTTTCCATCTTGGCAGGCTGGGACTGCAGCAGAGTCAGCCAAGCCCAGCCCTGGGAGCCAAGGGCCTTTATCAGTGCATCCTGCTTGACCTTTACAGTCATAATTCCTGCATTTTACCTCACGTGCAGCCCTGTGCTTTCTGAGTCTCCATCTGCTGTGGGCAGCGATGCCTCCAGCAGCGGTACAGCCATGACTGCCCACCTCCAGCAGAGCTCATTTTCCAGCTCTGGGACTGCACCAGGCAGGACACTGATGCCCGTGAAGATCTTGCAGGTCCTGCACCTCTGTCTGGCAGAGCTGGACCCCAGCAGTGAGCAGGAGTGCTTGGCACAGCTCAGCATCTCCCAGCTGTGCCCTGTCCCCTCTGGGTGACACATGCTGGTGGCATCACTACCACTGACATCCTTCCACCTTGCCATCGTGGGCACAGGTCTCCTACTGCCAGGTGACCTGAGCACCAGCCAGCTGGGAGATGCTACCCCAGCTAGGCTCTGACTCCCTGAGCAGGAGACACCCTTCTCCTTGCTTCAGGACTTTTTGGGTGCTTTTCACCTGAAGCAGGTGGGGCAGAACCAGCCTAGGGCAGATCCCACTTGTGTGCTCCCCCACTGCCTGTACTGAGGGATAGGGTGCAGGCCCTGGGGTCACACTGAGGGATGGGGTGCAGGCCCTGGGCTCTGCTGAGGGATGGGGTGCAGGCCATGGGTTGGCACTGAGGGACAGGGTGCAGGCCCTTGGCTGGCACTGAGGGACGGGGTGCAGGCCCTGGGCTCACAGTGCAGGCCATGGGCTTGCACTGAGGGATGGGGTGCAGGCCCTTGGCTGGCACTGAGGGACGGGGTGCAGGCCCTGGGCTCACAGTGCAGGCCCTGGGCTGGTACTGAGGGATGGGGTGCAGGCCATGGGCTGGCACTGAGGGACGGGGTGCAGGCCCTTGGCTCACAGTGCAGGCCATGGGGTCACACTGAGGGACGGGGTGCAGGCCCTTGGCTCACCGTGCAGGCCATGGGTTGGCACTGAGGGATGGGGTGCAGGCCATGGGTTGGCACTGAGGGATGGGGTGCAGGCCCTGGGCTTGCACTGAACCCCAGCTCCTGCCTCTCTGCTGGCCTGGGAGGGCTCCCACCAGCAGCATGGTTCACTGCCTTGCCGTGAGTCCTGACATTTCTCCATCGAGACAGCCTCAGAGGGAGGCATAAATTGGCTTTGCTGCAAGTGTGTGTGTGTGATGGGGGCTCCCTGCCCCCCAGCTGCAGCCCATGGAGTGCCTGAGCTGGCTGGTGGCCCTGTCACTGGGGCTGGGGCAGGGTTTGGCTGTGGTGCCTTCCAGGAGAGGCAGAGGCATTGCAGAGGGTGAGGCTGCAGGGCAGCTGAGGAGGCAGAGCCACTCCTGGGAGCTTGGGGCCGATCTAGGGGAAGGGGCCAGGGCAGGGCAAGACATGAGGGGATGGGGAGTGCACAGGGAAAGAGAGAACGCTCTTCCTTTAGGCAGAGGAACGAGAGAAAAGGGCAGGAGAAGAGGCAGGAAATGGGGGTGGGAAAGGGACACAGCAGAGATGGGAATCCTTGGAGAAAACACAATCTGTTGAGTGGGGCAGTAGTGGGGGTCTGGGTGCTCCCACATCCTACCAGTCCCCCATGAGATGGGCCACCAGGGACCCACATTTAAACCCCAAATGGCAAGATGGGCAGCGAGTCAGAGCTGGGGCTCCAGAGTGAGCAGTGCCAAGGGCTGCGGGATGCCCAGAGGCATCCCAGTGATGGTGCTGGCCTGCTCCCACCCTGGGGACACTCTGCACCCTGCGTCACCTCCCCAGCACGGTGCAGAGCTGCCACCTTTGCCCCCACAGCTCCATTTTCTTCCATCTCCAGACAAAGTGACCGCTTATCCGCTTGGGTTTCACGCTGTGTGCTCAGCCCGGCGCTCACCCCGCGGCTGGACACGGGCAGGAAGAGGAATGCGACCAGGCAGGTTTGTGCAAACACAGGCACTGCGTGGTCCCCCTCGGTCTTTAGTCTGGTAAGCAAAATCAGCATCTAATCCAGATCAAACAGGACTTTAGCTCCTGTCAAAGGACTGATCCCCTATTCTGCCCAGGCTGTGGTATTTAAAGGGACACGGCCAGGTTAAGGGTAGCTGGAAACAAAGGGTTTGTGAAAATCGTCATAATAAAAATAACAACAACAAAAGCTGGGAAAGATTAGTGTGAAGAGAGACTATAATGAAATATAACTGCCAAAGAAAACTGTGGTTAATGGAGACATCTCCCTAGAGCATTAGAAACCCCAGGTAGTGGAGGAGGAAAGAGATAAGTGAAACCACTCAGAAACCAGCAGCAAAACAAGCCAGGCTGTCCCTGGATCAGGGCAAGATCTCCTCTCCTCTCTCCTCTCTCTCCTCTCTCCTCTCTCCTCTCCTCTCCTCAATATCCCCACGCAGGAATTGGATCCAGTAATGGGTAGTTCCTTTATTTGCCATCCAGGCTGTGATGGGAGCACTCCTGGGTTGCTCTGGGTGTTGGGCAGTAGTGCCAGGGGGCACAGCTGCCTCCCTAGGCTGGCCCAGCCCTGTGCCTCAGCCCCAGAAGGGATTTAGCCACCCGACTTCTCTGACCTTAATAACCAGCACTGACTTACCCAGAGTCTGGTGGCTAAATCCCGTGTGAGTCTGGAAGTGTGGGAGTCAGTGTCACAAGTAATTTATTCCATGCATCTCTCAGCCTCCTAAACTTGGGGAAGCCAGTTCTTAACACAGATCCTGGTGCTGCCACAGCCCTGCAGGTCGAGCAGATCTGCAGCAGACTTTCTTTCTCCTCTTCCCTCTTTCCCTCTTGCCCAGCTGGAGAGCAAAGCCCTGCTCAGGCTCTTCTCCAGCCCAGGAACAGGCAAAGCCTCTGCTGCCCACAGGACCTTGGAGCATCCTTGAAGCCATGGACAAGCCATCTCCACAGTGGGGCAAATGCCCCCAAACCATTACTGGAACAGGCACAGTCCCTACAAGCCAGGCATGGCTCACACATGGCTGCTGCATGCTGGGGAGCTCAGTCCTGCTCTCTGGATGTTGTCAGTCCAACGTGGCCCTTCTGCCTCATCCCAAACCTCTGCTCTGCTGTGCTGAGGGTGGAAAACCAGAGGCAGATCTTCAGCTGGGCTCTGTGGGGCTGGAGCTGCTGAGTGTGGAGGAGTTCTGCCCATGGAAAGGGAGGGCAGGCAGTCCTGCTCCACTGGATATTGGCAGAAACCTTTCCTGAGGTTTCTGGCCCTTTTCAGAGCCAAAGAGCTGGAGGCTGGTGGGGCCCCACTGACAACCCAGCCCTCAGGCAGGGTGTCCAGCCCTGGCCCCCCTCACTGCCTGGGGGTGCAGCCCCCTGTGCTCAGAGCTGGTGATTTCTCACATCCACATCCCTTACTCTGCTCTGCATCATGGCCAAACCCAGTGGCCTGGAGTTTTCCCAGGCATGACCACATGTGGGTTACTCCCTCTCCTTCAGCATCTGCTCAGACACTGCCACAACCTCTGCTGTGCCCTGGGCATGCCAAGGACAGCAGGCTGTGGCACAGGCGGGCAGAGAGCTCTGTGGGCAAGCAAAGGGGTGCAGGCAGGCTGGGACAGGAGGGCAGGGGCTGCAGGGAGGGGTTTTCAGCTGGGCTGGCCTCATCCCTGCTGCCTGCAGCTCAGGATGGCTGGGGAGTTCAGGCTGGGTTACAGCCACTGCCACAGCCTGAGCATCACATTCATATTCTAGTCACAGTTTTTGGGCATCTTTGCTTTTCTTGGCAGTGTCAGAGCTCCAGGACAGCAGGGAAAAGAGGGAAATGGACCTCACTTGCCATGTCTCTGCTGCTGCAGCTGTCTCAGAGGAGCGTGCTGGTTGTCCTGAGTCATGTCTGTGCCAAGCAGAGCTGAGCTGACACCCAGCACAACCTGGGCTGCTGCATTGGCTGCCTGGGAGCCTTTTTGTTCCTCCCACAATCAGGTCACAGCCTGTCCCATCTGGGTGAGGCAATGCTGTGGGCACAGGCAGGGATGGACGTGCCTTTGCTGCCCAGCACAGACGGTTTTCAGCCAGCAGCAGCTGCAGGAAGCTGGGGACCTGCCCTGGGGTGTTCCCTCTGCAGCCCTCCTGAAGGGCAGGCACAGGGCTGGCACAGTGCCCAGTGCCCAGGTGCCACCCAAGGCTGGTGGGGCAGTTTGGGAACACGGCTCAGAAAGCACAACCACGGTGGGACACGAGCACTCTTGAGTCTGTCAACCTTGTCCTGCTCCTTCTTCTGGGTCCTGTGGATTTCCTTGGCCCCAGTGGCATTGCTTGCTTTCCCTGGGTGTCCCCTGCCTCCTTCTCCAGCTGCCTCTGGAGCTCTGCTGGGAAATGAAACCCTTCTGATGGTGTGAGACCTGGAGGAAGCTGCTCTGTCTGCAGCATCCGTGGCATCATCACCTCTGTTTGCCCCCAGGTGGGATCCAGGAGGCTGTACCAGCACGGGTGAGGTGTGAGGCAGGTGAGTTCACACCAGAGCTGGAGCTGTCCTGCAGGTGCAGCTTTCAAACTTGGCAGAGAGAGATTAGGGGAAAAAAAAAAAAGCCAGAAAAAAGAGAAAACACAAACATTCCACCTCCATCTTGCAAAGTCCTTGAGTCACATCAGCAGGGCTGGGAACATCTCATCCCTGCAGCCCCTGGCTGTGCCCTTTCCCTGGGCACCAGCTGCTGGCACAGTGATGCTCCACCACATCCATCCTCCTGCTCCCTGGAATATCTCAGTTTTCCAGAGGCTGAGCAAATTCTGTGGCATTTCCAGGCTGCAAGATACTCTGTAAACAGCCATTCCCAGAGGCTGGTAATTCCCCCAAATGCATGTGCAGCTCCTTGGGAAATGGAGCAAGGTCCAGCACAGCCATCTCATTCCTGATTCCAGGCAAGGCTGTGGGAAAGCTTCATGGTCCTGCTTGGTGGGCAAAGCTCTCTTCTCAGAAATGAGTTTTTGCTTAAATTTTGGAGAGGAAAATGTAGTCTGAGTCAGCCACAAAGCATGGAAAATTTCAAGCAGGCACTTGATGTGTGGCAAAAAGTATCCTTGGGCTGGGAGCATGAGTGGGGCTGTATTGTTTGGGCTGTTAAATCAAATACCCAAGGGAAAGAAATAACTTTGGGTCAACCCAAAATGAACTGTTCTAGATGCTCTTTCTGAAACAAGAAAGTGTTGCTTTGAACAGCAGGAAGCTCTTGGTTTTATCCACTACTGATATAAATGACTTTAATTGATGGCAAGTGAAAAGTCACAAAGTTCCTCTAACACCAGAGAAATTAAAAATAAACAGTGCTCTTCCCAAGGTAAGAGATGCTCCTTGTCCTTTCAGATGGAGCCCAAATTCCCAAATCATGGAATCATAGAATTGTGGAATATCCTGACCTGGAAGGAATCCATGGCAGTCATTGTGTCCAACTCCTGGCCCTGCACAGGATATCCCAACAATCCCAACGTTTGTCTGAGAGCACTGACCAAGAACATCTTGAACTCTGTCACAGCCTTGTGGCCGTGACCATTTCCTTGAGAAACCTGTTCAGTGCCTGAGCACCCTTTGGAACAAGAACCTTTTCCAAATATCCAACCTAACTCTCCTCTGACACAGCCCCAGCCATTCCCCCAGGTCCTTCTGCTGGTCACCAGAGAGAATTAATTAGAGCCCCTCTGCAACCAGAGATTTTGGTGATGAGCTGTTAGTGTTAACAACTCCAGCCTGCTTGGGAAGTTGTGGATGGATCCATGTGGGGATCTGCCCTTCCTACAACAACACCCAGAGGATGCAGAGTGCTGAGCAGCCTTCATGGTGTGTGCTGCTACCGTCCTGCTGGGCTCTGCAGGGTGTGATGGCTGGCATGGCCATGGTCCTCTGACCAGGCTGGCAGCTCTCTCTCCTGGCATTGCCCACAGAGCCAGCTCTGGAGCTGGGAAGTGGAGGATGGGGTGGATGGGATGTGCAGCACTGGCTGTGGCTCTGAGGCAGGGAAGGACGCAAGACCCTCACTTGGAGGATGTCAGGGTATTCAGTTCATGATTTTCCTGCTTGTGTTACCTGGAATGTGTCCCTCCTCCATGACAAAGGCTGCAGCAGAGACACCTCATGCCTCTACATGCCCTGTGCTTCTGCCCCTTGCCGAGACAACCTGCAGGAAGGCAAGGAGCTGGAGCAAGTCACCCCTTCAGGAGGCCACAAACATTCCCCTCCTCCTGGAGCAGGCTTTCCTGCCCAAATTCTGTGCCTGTTTTGAGAGGCTGTGGTTTTGGGCTCCCATGGAACTCTCACCCAAGCAGGATCTGGTTGACTGAGGAGAAAATTCTGCCTTCCACCTCCATGTCCTCCTGGCTCAGCCTCACAGCTTGCCAGTGGGGTTTGGCCAGGGAGACACATTAGTCCTTTTTGATACCTCCTCTCACCTTTCCTTCAGCAAAGCTGAAGCACCAGAGCCTCTTGGGGTGTCCTCAGGTCGGGACAGCCTCACCCCATCCCCTGCTCGGGGGAGCTCCTGTAGCTGCCCTGCTTTGTGCCCTGCTTCCTCGGCACCGGTTATGCAAGAGGCTTTGGAAGCAAGACAAAATTACAGCGGGAAGAAATCATCGCCGGGCTCTGGTGGGAAAAGATATTATCCTGCGTTGCCAGCGAGACTGGCCGTCGGCAGGTAGGGCCCGGAGGAGCGCTGCGTGGCAGGATGATCGCTGATAAGATGCCGGGTCCTGCTCCGATGGCCTCGGGAGAGGGAAGCGCTGTGCTGTGAAGCTATGGAAACGGGCAGCCTGGGTGCGGAGCGCTAATTGGGCCACTCGCATCACCGCAGGTACGCGGCTCTTTGTGTGCACCGCGCCGGAAAGAGCGCGGCTGCGGGAAAAAACGGCCATGGAAAAAGAAAAAAAAAAAAAAAGAAAAGTTATTCCATTGGAAGCGCCGGCTCTGGCGGCAGCTGCCCCCGGCCGTGCCCCCCTCCCCGGCCCCCCGCTCTGCCTTTGAGTCACCTCGGCGGCGTGACGGCTGCATCCGCCCCGCGCGAAGGTCACGCTTAAAAGCATTGGACATGGCTGGGCGCGGAGGTGGGAGAGGCGCTGCGCGAGTCGCATCGCGTTTGAAGGAGTTGCGGCCAGGGCAAACCTCCCCAACGTGCCCTTCGAGGAAGGGGCTCCCACCGCCTTTCATTATTTGCCAAGAAACGTAAGCCCAGAGGTCCGTGAAATTGTCAGGATGTGTGAAATCAGGCACCGCCGGGCAGCTCTCCTGCACGACCATTTTAAATATTTAACACGTTGATTATACAACATTTGTATTGAAACGCTGGTGTGGGCCCAGACCCGGGGTTTGGGGAGGGGCTGGGGTAAGGGGGGGGGAGGATTTGGGATTTGGCCACCCTGCCCTGGGCTCCTGGCAGCCGCCGCAGCGCCGGCGGGAGGGAGGGAGGGAGGGAGGGGGCGGCGGGGACTGTGCGGGAGGCACTCAGGCGGCGAGGCGCTCCTGCTCGGGAGCCTCCGAGTGACAAACGCGCTCAGGAGCAGGAATTCATTCCTGTAAATATGTTTGCATTATTTATTTTAAGCATTTTTATAAATCATAATAGGAGAGACATCTGCTGTTAAAACTGCAAACTGCATTCATGCCTAGGGCAAGGCGGGAAGAGGCTTTTCCCTGGGAAAGCTTGGGAAAGTTTGGGGAGCACCGTCGATTTTGGGGGGTTGGGACGGGGGGCAAAATGTGCGGGGGAGTTTTCTTGGTGGGAGTTAAATATACCCGTTCCTTCCCGGGAGTTTTATTTAAGTCCTTCCTGCCTCCTCCTCCCCTCTGGCTTTTGACACCTTTTTTATATGGGCTTTATCATGAGGATGGCATCTCCCTCTCGCCTTGCTGACGGCCAGAGAAGCTGGGAGTCAAACACCCCGCTCCTCTGCAGAGACAGGCAGGCACATGCGGGTATCGGTGCGTCTTGTTTCCCTTGAGTGCAGCGGAGACTGGGTCCGGAGGGGAGCCCAGCACCTCGCAGTGATGGCACAGCACAAAAATACAAAAAAAAAAAAATCCCTCTCCCCAGCCAGGTGGCATCTGCAGGTCCCTGGAGCCGAGAGCTTCTGGAGACGGCGGCGGCTGGTTCTGGGTGAGGGGAGGAAGCTCCGGGTGACTCTGACTCACCGCTCCGCAAGATTAATTGCCGGGCGTTGCAGGAGGTTTATCACTGCCACCCGCGCTCGTCGCGGCTGCGGCTCCTGCTGCCCGGGGAGCCGGGGCGAGGAGGGGCTGCTGGCACCGGGCTGTGCCGCTGGAGCCGCCGCGGAGGGGAGGCCATGCTCGATATCTGCCCCCCGCACGCCTGGGAGCAGCCCCGGCCTCGGGTCAGATGCCCCAGGGTGCAGGGGGTGCTTTTGCTGTTTGCTGAATGGGTCACGCCGTCCTGTGCCTCAGTTTCCTGCCCCTCAGGGCAGCTCTGTTTGAGCTGGGCTCTCGCTGCCACGCTTGGCTCCTGTTTTGGAGCTGTGCTGCCTTGTGGAGAGGCCCCACCTTAGGAAACTGGTGGCAAATCCAGGGCCCATCCAGACTTCCCCTCCATCCTGACGTCCTCAGCACTGACAAGCTCAGCAACTGTGATGAACAAAATCTTTTGCATAATCAATAATTAATGTCTGGGGTTTCCAAGCAGCTAATTAATCTCCTGGTGAATCGTGAAAAAAAAATGTTTAGGGGAAATGTAGGTGTTTCCAAGGCAGGTGAGCAGAGGTTCACGCTCAGCCCAGGCCCTTCTGTTAACCCACATCCATCCCTGGAGAGCTCCTAGCTCCAAGTGATGCTGCTCATTGCCAGAGTGTGGACAATATTGATCATAAATATTTGCCTAATGAGATCATATCTGCTTTCCAGCATATGCAGTGAGTGACCTCAAAAGGCCTGGTGTCCTTTGGGTGAGCTCCCAACGAGCTTAATTGTCTATCTGAGTCTTGCAGCTCTGGAGGTGACCTGCACTGGGCTGTGTGGAGGGCTCAGGTCAGCCCCAGCAGTGCTGGGGGTTCTGGAGGCAGGGAACAGACATTGCTGGGCCACATCAGAGCCTCCCAGCCCAGTGCTCCCACCCAAAAGCTGGGAAATGCAGCACATAAACAATTCAGGTTCCAATTCAGGTTCCTTGCCTTAGGCAAAGATTTGAGAGGATTACTCTGGTCACTGGTTACAGATTCAGGGAATATCACAGGCTTCACCCACCCCATTCCCCAGTAAATTCTGACTTGGGAAACCTCTGCTGGGTTCTCTAGAAGCTTCAGCAGCAGTTGTTCTCCAGCATGGCAGCCCTGGGCAAAGGCTTTGACCCAATTTCAGGCAACCTGAAGGGTTGAAAAGTCCTCATAGCAGCGATTTCTCTCTGTGACTTTCAGGGAGCTGCGTGGTCCTGCCCTGCTGGAGACCTGTGAGCTGTGGTAGATCAGTCCCAAGGCAGACCTGCAGCCACAGCTCCTCGCTGGTGACCAGGGACAGAGCTTTGCAGCCACAGCTCCACCAGGGACAGAGCTTTGCAGCCTCCCATCAGGCCCCTGACAAATGTGCCTGGGCACTGGTCAGGCCCAGGCTTGCTGCAGTCCATTTCTGTGTGAGCAGGCCATGAATTTGTTCTCCCCAGCTCTGGCTCTTCAGCTGGTCCCAGAATAGCCAAGTCAGTGACTCGTGGCTCATTTTGAACGATTGCCAAGCAGCTGCAGCTGTCCTTGACTTTATCTCTGCTCCAGTGTGGCTTTGCCCAGCCCCACAAGTTCACACTAGGAGACTCCACTCCCCCTTCCCAGAATAGAAGACATCCAGGGCCCAGTGTCAGCAAGTTTAGCAGCTGTGGGAAGTGTTATCCTTTGAGCAATCAGTAATTAGCCTGGTTGAAAGGCCAGAGTCCTTGTGGCTAATGAGTAGCTCGAGATGAGACCTACAATCTCCTGACCCTCTTTAAGTCTCCTGGTGGCTTCCAAAGCCTTCCTGGATTGCTCTCACCTTTATGCCAGCTCCCAGTGGCCTTCTGTCATGGGAGCTGGTCCTCTCCAGCACACCCAAAGCTCATGGTCACCCTTGCCTGGTCACCTCTGGCTATGTCCTGCTCCTCCCCACTCCACCTGCCCTCCACACTGCCCTTAACCTCCTGTTTCCATCACATCTTCTACATCCCTGCTCTCCTCCAGTCTCCAGCCTACCTGTCCACAGCTGCCACATCTGGAACTGCTGTCTCTGTGAGCAGGGCTGGCCTTGGTCAGTGCTGCTTGAGGAGACATTGCAGGGACACTGCTGCAGGCAGGGGGAAGATGGTTGATTATGGTTGTTGGTGGTGATTCCAGATCTGCCCCTGATGGATGATTATGGTTGTTGTTGGTGATTCCAGATCTGCTCCTGATGGATGCAGCAGGGTTGATGGTGGTGATTCCAGATCTGCTCCTGATGATGGAGCAGGGCTGATGGTGGTGATTCCAGATCTGCTCCTGATGGATGGAGCAGGGTTGATGGTGGTGATTCCAGATCTGCCCCTGATGGATGGAGCAGGGCTGATGGTGGTGATTCCAGATCTGCCCCTGATGGATGGAGCAGGGTTGATGGTGGTGATTCCAGATCTGCTCCTGATGGATGGAGCAGGGTTGATGGTGGTGATTCCAGATCTGCCCCTGATGGATGGAGCAGGGCTGATGGTGGTGATTCTAGATCTGCCCCTGATGGATGATTATGGTTGATGGTGGTGATTCCAGATCTGCCCCTGATGGATGATTATGGCTGTTGGTGGTGATTCCAGATCTGCTCCTGATGGATGGAGCAGGGTTGTTGGTGGTGATTCCAGATCTGCTCCTGATGCAAGCAGCAGGGTTGTTGGTGGTGATTCTAGATCTGCCCCTGATGGATGATTATGGTTGATGGTGGTGATTCTAGATCTGCCCCTGATGGATGATTATGGCTGTTGGTGGTGATTCCAGATCTGCTCCTGATGGATGGAGCCACCTCCTGTGCCTCCAGCCCCTCTTCATCTTGCTGTCAACCTGGAAAAAGATGTAGCTCACCTCCTGCAGAGCTCACCTTGACCATGGGAACATTGATTTTTGGGCTTGGCTCATGCTGAGGGTCTGTGTAATCAGCACAGGGCAGAAGCTTCAGCCAGGGGAAGAGGCTGATCAGGCAGCAATTGCTGCTCTGTTCAGATACTTTGTGCATTCAGGCCCTGGTTCCTTAGGAGCAGCATGGAAAATGAAGGCACTGTGGGATTAATGGATTTGCCTGAGACCTCTGGAGCCTCCTTTTCCCTTGTTTTACCTGTTAAGTATCTCTGCCTCCCTGCCTTGCAGGCAGCAGCTTCTTTTCCTTGAGAGGTGTTCCAGGCTGGGAATATTCACAGCCCTGTGTTATCTGGTGTCAGCAAAGAGATGGGAACATCTTGGGCTGAAGTCAGTTGATTTATTGTTCCTGATTCTTAGAGCAGCCCAGAGTATGATGGGATGGGATCTCCTCATTTAATGTCACATTTAGTGGGATTGGAGTGAAGAGGGTCACAAGAGTTTGAGGTAGTTCTCTTTCTTTTTTTGTAATCTTATTTTTATTTTTATTTTTCTTTTCTTTCTTTGTTTTTGTTTTTTTTTTTATTTTTATTTTAAAATTTCTTTCTGCAGGTAGTTCCTCCCCTTTCCAAGCTGATGAGAACTGCAGTGGGAGATTTATCCTTGATCTCAAATCCTTGAGATTTATCCCTCTCCCTTGAGAAGGGAAGGATTCTGAGGGACCTAAAGCAGCCATGCAGTACCTGTGAGGAGGTGTTGGAGAGGACATCCAGACTCTTCAGAGCAGTGTGTGGTGAAAGGAAGAGAGAAAACAGGTATGAGGTGAGTTAAGAGAAGCTCAGGCTGGTGATAAAGACACTTTTTTTTTCCATGAAGGCAGCCAAGCATCAGCAGCTTGCCCAGGAAAGCTGCACTGTCTCCCTCCTCTGAGGTTTTCAAGCCCTGCTGGACAAGGAGATCTTGCTTGGAGCAGAAAGTTGAACTAGAGACCTCCTGAGGTCCCCTGTGACCTGGGAAATTCTGCCACTTTATGTTGAGATCAACATTCCAGGACTGCTCCACCCCCTCACACAATGAACTCCAAAGCAGTTTTGGGGCTCCTGAAGATTGGAAGAAGGAGGCTGTGCCGTGTCTAAGGCCATGGATCACCATGCACTGGCTTCATCATCAATAATTAATGTCTGGGGTTCCCAAGCAGCTAATTCATCTCCTGGTGAATCATGAAAAAAATCTTTAGGAGAAATGTAGGTGTTTTCAAGCCAGGTGAGCATAGAGGCACTGGCTTCACAGAATCATAAAATAAAATAAAATCCTGCAATGGTTGGGGTTGGAGGGGACCTTAAGCTCTTCTCATTCCACCCCCTGCTGTGGGCAGGGACATCCTCCACTAGAGCAGCTGCTCAGAGCTCCCCCTGTCCTGCACTGGGGTTTGATGGAGCCCATACCCCATCCATGGCACCTCCTGGCCACGGGTCCCACCCCAGCATGGTCTCAGGTATCAGAGTGAAGCAGGAGGAGAATCACAAGGCCTGGAGCTGCCCAGCTGTACCTGAGCCAAAGGGATCCAGTGGGATGCCCAGAGCTGCCATCCCTGCTGTGCTGCAGGCCAGTCTGGAGCACCCAGGGGACCAGAGGGAGGCTGTGCTGCTTGAGACAGTGCCCTGAGCTCAGAGTGGTAAAAAACCTGCAGAGCACAGTGCTGGTGTGCAGCACAGCCACCATCCCTCACTCCCTCCCTCCGTGTTTTCTGTGACCTCTTTGCGAGGCAGCTTTTGGCACTGAGGTTCACATCCTCTCCAGATCTGCTGGCTGTGGCAAAACAAAACTGGCTCTGCACAGGCTGCCCAGCTCCACACACACCTCCCTGCACAGGAGACAGGGAGGGCTAAAATTGCTGTGTGCTGCTCGTTCCTGTCAGCAAGGCAAACCTCACTTGGGGGATGCTCCAATCCTTCTGCTCCTGCAGCTCCCCCTTCCAGCTCAGCTCCCCCTTCCAGCTCAGCTCCCCTTGGGGATGTGCTCTGCTCTGAGTGGGGAGTGCCAGCTCTTTAGCAACTTGACGTCCAGAAAAACCTGCAGTCACCACACTAAATATAGCCCAGGAGAGGCCATGAATATGGTGACGCAGTCTGGAAGTGGTTCCTGGCTGTTCTCCAGCAGCTGGGAGCAAGGCATGTGGCTTTGGCTTCTTAGGGGCAGGGGAGCTGGGGGCCAGCACGGTGGGCTCCAGGGGGCCTCCATCCTCCTGTGGCCCCGAGCACAGGCTGGAGGGCTGAGGCAGCAGGAATGGTGCCACTTGTGGTGGCTGGGGCTGGGAAGGAGTTTCAGTGGGACAGAGACCTGCTCCAGGATTCACTCAGCTGGAACTCCCTGGAAGATGGGACTTGGAGAAGTCCTGATGTGGAGACTTGTGACATTTCCCACTGAGATTCAGGATCTCCTTCAGCCCTTAAACAACAGTGCTGGCAGTCCTGTGAGGGTCACAGACAAGGCTGTGCTCTCATCCCCTCGTTTCAGGAATGGTGTGGCCAGCAGGAGCAGGGAGGGCATCCTTCCCCTGTGCCTGGCACTGTGAGGGCACACCCTGAGTGCTGTGCCCAGCTCTGGCCCCTCAGCTTGGGAAGGACCTTGGGATGCTCAAGGGCAACGAGGCTGGAGAGGGGCTGGGAACACAAACCCTGTGAGGAAGCCCTGAGGGAGCTGGGGGTGCTCAGCCTGGAGAAAAGGAGACTCAGGGCTGCCCTCCTCACTCTGCACAGCTCCTGAAAGGTGCCTGTGCTCAGCTGGGGCTGGGCTCTTTCTCCAGCAGCACTGACACAGCCAGAGCACACAGCCTCGAGCTGCACCAAGGGAAATACAGGTTGGATATCAGGAAAAAGTTTTTCACAGAAAGGGTGATAAAGTTCTGGAATGGCTGCCCAGGGAGGTGGTGGAGTCCCCATCCCTGGGTGTGTTTAACAAAGCCTGGATGTGGCACTGGGTGCCAGGGTTTAGTTGAGGGGTTGGGGCTGGGTTGGACTCAATGATCTTGAAGGTCTCTTCCAACCCAGTGATTCTGGGATTCTGTGATTCCCCCAGCCTGAGGACTGAAGGGTCTCCTGGGCTGCAAGACCTCATCAGAAGAGATGCACAAACCATCACCACCCCTTGTGGCTCCATCAGGGCCAAACCAAGAGGAGCAGAACACAGCAAGGAGCCAGGAAACCTCAGCCCCCCACCCTACACACTGCAGGGAAGGCAGCTGGCAAAGTGCAGGAGAGCTCAGGCTGGACACCACGCTCAGCCAGGGTCTCCCTCCTGCACAGGGAGGTAAAGCTGGCTCTGGCTGGGAGCTGGCATGGGGTCACTGGGGACTGACACCTCTCTGGGTGCCAAACTTGTGCTGAAACACGGTGAGGGTCAGGCTTGGCCACCTCTGCCTCACTGGCAGCTGCTGGGAGCACCCCAGGCCAGTCCAGGGCACTGTGTGCTCTTCCTCTTATCCCTGGGCAATAAGAGCTCTCCAAAGAGGAAACAAGGGGCAGGAAGGGACATCTCCAATCTGGCCCCCAAACTGGCCCTCAGAACCTCCCTGCTGCAGGGACTGGGCCCCATGTGGGGTGGGATCTCTGTGCCTGTAGCTCTGGAATGGCTCTTCCTCCTCACTCAGCCAGGTGTCCCTGCCCCCTGAGCCCTCCCAGGGCTGGTCATGGCATGGGACAGGGTGCTCTGCTGGCCAGTGGAACTGCAGGGCTCTAGCCAGGACATGCTGTGGCCCTGCTCAAGACCCAGAGCCACACTCAGTGCCTGGCTGCTGAGTGGGAACCTCAGGAGCTGCTTCCAGGAGGAACTGTAGGTCAGACTGCCAGGATTCTGCCCATGCAGCCTTTTGGGGTGTGCCTGAGGGTGCTCACCCTGGTCAGACCCTCAGTGTGCACTGCAAAGAGGGAAATCTGCCCTTGGGCCTTGCTGCAACAGGTCCTGATGGAGGGGATCCTGCAGAGAGCCAGGTCCTGTGCTAGGGAAAGTCAGGAGAGTGGCAGGGCCAGCCCTCACATCCAGAGTGTGCTGGAGGCTGCAGGCATCACCCCACCCTGTCTGGGGGTGCAGCCTTGTCTGCAGTTGCTTTCCTTGGACAATCTTTGCCATGATACAGCTTGATTTTAACTCTGGAACCTACTGATGGGAACCAGAATCAGCTTCTGGTCTGCCCCACTATTTCTCTGAATTATTCTCATGTCCAGAAATCCCAGGCAAGGCTGGAGAGGACAGCAGGAAACATGTGCCTGGTGGTTCATGGTGTGGACAGCCCTGGCAAGCAAGGCATGAGGCTGGGTTTAATGCACCCCACAGGGCTTGCCACATTCCCTGACTGCAGGAATGGCCATGGCTCTCCTCACTGATGTTCGGATGTTTATGGTCAATATTTTGGGGAAAAGCATGGGACACCTGCAGGCTGTGGTGACAGAACTGCTCACCCTGTCCCAAACTTTGTCCCTGCTCTGCTGGATTTGGGTTTACCCCTTCCCTGCCCGTGCTGAGATGCAGAGCCAGCCTCCTGTACATCCAAATATTAATCTGTAGGTTTGAGAGAGCTGAAGGAGCAGAGAGAGCCACAGCGGGAGCGCGCGGAAGCAGACGGCGCTGCTGCGTGCAAACCCAGCCCCAACTGCTCCATATCATAGCATCCAGCATATGTCTAGAGACAGGCCAGCAAATTCAGACCTGGAAATGTGTGTAATTGCCAGGCAGGACTTGGAGATTGAAAGAGCTTCAAAGAAAACACAATTCCTATGTGTTGAGAGCAGCGTGGTGGCTCTCCAGGAGCTCAGTTTGGTGGGACAGACCCTCCCCTTGCACGTTACTTTAGTCCTGGCAGAGCCTGAAGGTCAAACCTGGCTCACTCACTTGCACCACTTCAGTGTTTGCTGGTTTGGCTCAAAATCAGAGTTTGCTGGTCTTAGCACACTACACAGGATCAGAGAATCATGAATATCCTGAGCTGGGTGGGACCCATAAGGACTATTGAGTCCATCTCCTCGCCCTGCACAGGACAGCCCATGAATCACACCATGATTCTCATGTATTTCCATCTATTTTTCCATATAGCTCTTTTTGCCTTTTCCTCCTCTCTCTGCAGCTTAGTTTTCCCAATCCTTGCCCAGAAACTGCCCCAGAACAGTGGAAAATGCTGTTGCCATCAGATTTTGGTCTGGAGCTTAAAGGGAGTCCCCCCAGCCACAGTGACAGATTCCCTGGAGAGCCAGCACTCTGTTCTCCCTGGTTCCAGCCCAGGTCCTCAGGCAGCAATGCCACCACCCTCTGCTGTCACACGCCTTTGTCCCCGTGGTGGGCACCACTTTGAGGGCAGCCAAGCCTGCCAGCAGCTTGGGGGTGGCATTTGGTGGCCTGAGTGGTTTGTGTGGGCAGCAGAAGTGCCCTGAGCTGTGCTGTGAGCTGCCCAGGGGGTGCCAGGCTGGGTGCTGTCCCTCTGGTACCACAGGCACCCTCTCAGGGCTCCTGCCGGCTCCGGCCTTGCAGCAGCAGCAGCAGCAGAGCCGTGCCTGGCCATGCCCCAGCCTGGGAGGGTCAGTGCCAGCGGGAGTGGGAAACCTCATCCCAGCTTCCCTGTGCACCTCCCACCCCCTTTTCTCTGTGGGATCTCCTGTCACAACCCACCCCAAGCCCTCCTGGCAGTCGCACCAGCCACAGCCCTGCAGCATCACCTTCCCAGCCCCAGCCTCCCCTCCCTCACTGCCAGCACAGCACAGCACAGCAGGAGCCTCGGGGCTCTCCCTTGCTCTCCTTCTCTTCCAGGAGCCAGGTGAAACCCAGGAGTTTTTAGGATCTGTGTTGGCAGAACGCAGCGAGCAGATGGTGCCCTAAAATCCCCGCGCCCCGAAGAGCGAGCTAGTGATCATTTGTGAAGCTCTTGAGATCTATTTTTTCCCCCAGACCCTGCTGAGCCTGGCGAGGGCTGTAATTGCAGCCCGGGCTGGCTGGAGAGGGCAATACCCGGATGGGCTCCTCGCCTTTCAGGCTGTAATTGGGCCCTGGCGATACAAAGCACAAAGCTCCTTTCCTTCCTGTTTGCCGGGCTCCCTCCGTGAAACCTTCCCCTGCCTGAGCTGGAAAATATGTAAATACCAGGGCACGGGAGAATTGCTCCCTCGTGCCTGCGTCACGTCTGAAATCCCCATTAAAAATATATGTTCCAAAAAGAGCACCTCTGCACCGAGCACAAACTCTGCTGGCAGCGGGGGCTGCTTGGAGGGAGCGGATCAAAGGCAGAGGGGACGGCGCTGTCCCAGCTAAATGAGCCCAGGGCTGGGGGATTGGAGGCTCCTCGGGATCAATAGGACGATCTGGAAATGCCTGGCAGTCACGCAGGAGGCTGGGATTCAGCAGCGGGGTCTGCAGAGCTGTGCTGCGGCTGTGCCAAGCCTGGGGAGGGATGCAGGGAGCCGGGGAAGGGGGATGAGAGGAGGGGGGAAAGGGGCTGCCAGGCCACGGGCTCCTGCAGCAGGAAGCAGGTTTAATGAAGAGCCTTGAGGACATCCATCTCCCCCAGCAGCCGCGGGATGGGGCTCTGGTGGCATCACCTCCCTGCCCCTGTCTGTGAGGTCCTGTCCCAGTTTGGGTGTGCTGTGACCGGTGGGGAGAGCAGGGAGTCCACACACGTCCTCCTGGCTCCTCCTCTGCCTCATGGCCTTGGGGCCTGGGAAGATAATTACACATAAATTTATGTTGCAAAGTCTCCCCTTCAGCGAGGCAGGGAACAATAATTTGTGTCCCAGAGACCCCATGTGATGAAGGAGCTTTTCTGGGCACTCTGACAGGGCTTGGAGGGTCTGGGAGGTGAGGGCTGGTGATGCCTCCAGTCCTGGTCTCCTCCAGGAACACCCCTGGGGACGTGCCTGGGGCTGGGGGAGCCACAGGGCTCTCAGGCTGGGCACTGGGATCTCTCACAGCTCCAGCCGGTGAGAAAGGGCAACCCACAGAGACATTTTCTTCTTCTTCAAAGGAATTCAGTGTTTGGCTGGAGCGTTCAAAGGAGATTTAAAAAGAGAAGATAAAAAAGAAAGTTAAAAGCTACGCAGTGAGGGGTGGAAGCGGGAACGTGGGGAGAGATCAGGGGCAGCGCCGGCAGCAAAGCAATGGCAGGACACCGAGAGAGGATGAGGAGAGCCTTCATCCCGCCCAGCCAGGCCACTGATTCCCATCCTCCAGCATCTGCATCTGTTGTGGCCATCTGCAAGCTGGGTCTCGGCGTTTCCAGAGCCCCGGAGAGCCCTGGCAGTGCGGGAGGAGCGGGGCTGGGTGGCCCTGCTGGATCAGGGAGCCTGGGGCAGGGAACCGGCAGCCTGGGAAGGGTGGGATGGAGCAGGGATGCAGAGCAAGACACCGGGAGGGAAAATGTTAATCAACTGCAGTGCCTCCCTGAAAGGAGCCAAATGTAAATGAGATAATTAAGCTATTATTTAAAGCCGGGAGACGGTGGGGACAGGCCCGGGGTGGCCGGACTGCATTTTAATCAGCTGCCTGGCTGGGGCTGGGGAGCCCGTGCTGGTGGTGCCCCTGCCTCTGCATCTCTGCCTCTGATTCCCTGCTTCTGCATCCCTGCCTTGGCTGCCAGGCTCCTGGGTTATGGAACAGCCCCTCTGTGAGCCACTGTCAACCCCTGTCCCCACTGCCCAGCCACTGCCATCCCCTGTCCCCAGGTGTGCTGCCAGGTCAGGGGACCAGGGGTTCAAGTGTGGGGGTATCCACACCTGTGTTACCACCTTTCTGTGGGGTTTGTTTAGGCTGCAGGAGCCTTTCCAGTGCCTTAGTTTACCTGCTCTTGCTGTTTTAGATATTAAAAGTTGTAATGAGAATAAGCAGTGCTGGTGAGAATAAATCCACCCAAGGAAAAGCAGAATTTAAATGCTCCAGTGGTGCTGGCCAGAGTGGTTTTTGGGAGCCTTTTTTAACTGTCTTGTTACCAGGTGACCAGAAGAAATCTAACGATTCCCCTGTGGCTCAGTTTCCCCACCTCTGGAGGCAGCACTGAGGTTCAGAGATGCTCTCAGCACAGTGGGGAGCTCCAAGGTCACTTGTGAACTGCCGTGAGCCAGCAAATGGGGCAGAACAGAATTTTCTTCCTGCATTTCTTTGTTTTGGTCAGGGATGGAAAAGAAAACCATGTCCAAAGCCATCCACAACAAAGGGTGTGAAGTTTGTTCCATGCCATTGGGACCATCCTTGCTGGTGGTTGGAAGCTCCTGGAAGCTGAGACTTTTGAGCAGCAGGGAGAAAACGGGTGGTTTTTCACTCCTTTTCCCATTTATCAACTGGGATCTAGGTGAAACACAGTTAGTAGGGGCCAGGTTCAAAGGAAACCCGAGGAGATGTCTGCTCCATGGAGCATCCTTAAGGAGAGCTCCAGGCTGCAGGGGGAGTGGGTGCTCCCACTTCCTACAGGAGGTGTGAGAGTTCAAAGGCACAAGGAAAAAAACCCATGTAGAGCTCTAAAGGAGAAAGGCAGCACCTCTCTAGCTCAGAAAACTCTGCTCCATGAATGTCTGGAGATCAGGGGAGCAAGCAAATGTTACACATGCCAACCACATTCGTAATCACTTTCCCAGGCACCTGGCACCGATGGAAAAGGGGGACCAGGTTAGATGGGTGCCTCCTGCATCTCTACAACACAGCCCTTATCTTTCAAGAGGCTTTCTTACTGTATGGTTAAATGGTAAATTAAAAACCCAATCCAGAGTGGCTTTCAAGTGCCTTGCTCTTATTTAGGTACCTCATTCCTGCCATTTCCATTCCTTCACAGAGCCAGGCCCTTAAATCCTGAAGACACTTCAGAAAACTCTATCCAGCACACCATCTTAGCAGAAGATTATTCCAGCTAGTCCATGGATCTCTGAGCATCCTGCCAGTGATGGCAGCTGACCCCTGCTGATGTGGGGGCTGGTCCTGTGCCATGTTCCCCCCAGGGCTGCCAGTGGTGGTGGCAGGACTCTGTGGAAGGGGTTGGTTTTCCCAAAGCACAGTGACCCACCTGAGCATGAACCCCACCTCCCACTGCTTTATTTGCCCAAAGCAGCAGGGCTTTTTCCCCTTCTCTCCACCCAGGCAGCCAGGCTGCAGCTGCCTCCCCTCTCCTGGGCATGGGCAGGGACTTCAGGTGCAGTAGGACCATAAATTCCTGGCACCAGCAGCACTGCAGTGGTGCTGCAGTTTTATCCGTACAGTCAGCATGTGCACAGGCAGGTATGGCCTTTGCCAGCTGGGGAATGGGTTTGCACCCTTGTCTCTCCATTTCCCTCCCCCAGCTCCCAGCTGAGGTGAGATCAGCTCTGCCAGAAGGGAGTATGACCACAGAGTGTGTCCAGGCCTCTGATGATCACCGAGTGTCTCCAGGGCTCAATCTCACTGGCCCTGGGCAAGATCACTCAGGTTGGGCTTGGCAGCTGTGCTGGAAGTGCTTTATAGCTCCAAAATAATTTGAGGAATGAAGAAAGCAATTTCCCTGTGATTTATCCAACCAATCCCAGGGTGATGAGGAGGAGTTTGGGGTCGCACGTGGCACAGGGGTTGCAATGCCTCGGTCTGAACTGGCCGCTGGATGGTGTGAAAAGAGAACACAGGAGGTAAAATGTGTGGCTCTTTTGTTTGCCATAGGAAACAATTTGCATTTCTGTTTCCTTCTGCCTGCTATTCACAGGCAAGACAAAATTAGCCAAACCACCTCTCTCTGAGCTCTGAGATTTACTGCCCTGTGACTCAACTTCCCCAACTGTGATCTAGGGAGAACAATCCTTGCTTTCCAGTCAGCAGGGTGTGAAGCTTTGTGCACCTCCTCCTTCAGGCAAGCTCTGTCCAGAGCACCCAGATGGGAAGAAACTCTGCACCTGTGTGTCTTTAATCCCAATTCCAGGACTGGTGAGTATGTCACAGGACCATGCAGTTGCAGGTGCTGGGGACAAGAGGAGATGCTGATGGCACAGCCCCTCTGGAGAGCACACACACAGCCTGGTGCCTTCATTCCTTGGGGCCAGCAGGGGTCCACACAGTGAATTCATGGATTCATTAAGGTTGGGAAAGCCCTCTAGGATCATCAGGTCCAGCCATTCACCCAGCAGTGTCAAGGCCACCACCAAGCCACGTCCCCAGGTTCTGCATCTGTGCATTTTTGGAACACTTTCAGGGATGGTGACTCCACCATTTCCCAGGTCAGCCTGTTCCACTGCCTGACCCTTTCAGTGGACCCCAGGGTACAATGGCATGCTGAAGGACATGTTAAAGATCTCAGGGCAAGCTTGGCAGTGTCTTTGTCTCTCTGGCTGTGCAGGAGCATCCCAGAGTGGGCAACCTTCATTTCTAGAGGTCCCCGTGCAGATATCTTGGGGTGGCAGAGGTGACTCCTCACCTCATTGTGCCTGTATCGAGCAGAGGAGTGAGGTGACCACTCCTGAAGCTCAACACCATCCTGGAGAGCTTTTTCACATCATCTCCTCCGGGGTGGAAGTGTGGCTGTGAGGTGGCCAGGGCTGAGTGGGACTTGGTGGCATTGCCAGGCTGGATTCAAGCTGGGAGGGGCAAAGCTTGGTGCCACAGCCTGCAATGCTGGCACAGCTTAACAGGCTCCCAGCAAAGCTACTGGCACGAACGGCCCCTGGTCTGGGCACTGTGCTGAGGGGCTGGGGGGGCTTTCACAGCCTGCACAGTCATTCCAGGCAAATCCGTCTCAGGATGAGACAAAATTAAATAAAAAACCGACTCAGTGCCCCAAGCACGTGTGAAGTTGTTTTCTCAAGGGTTTGTCCAAACGCTGAAGTTCCCATTCTCCCAGCAGGAAGAGGAGAGAAAAAAACCCAGGCACAAAAGCCTTGGGAGCAGTCCCTGGCTGGCGTGGGTGGGAAGGGGGCCAGGCTGGGCACTGTGTGGTGGCAGTAATTTTCCACACGCGGTGGATTAGGTGAGACTCTCAGTCAGGAGTGAATTCTGGGTTTTTTTCCCTTCTTCCCCACCTCCAGAGGCCGGTGTTGGATGGGAGCCCGG
This sequence comes from Agelaius tricolor, assembly GCF_023055355.1. Taxonomy (NCBI): domain Eukaryota; kingdom Metazoa; phylum Chordata; class Aves; order Passeriformes; family Icteridae; genus Agelaius; species Agelaius tricolor. The sequence goes on along the minus strand of NW_027269278.1, from coordinate 3,801,285 downwards.
GAGAGGCGAGATAAAGGTCTTCTCTATCAGACAGCTGTTGAAAGATCTCAAATGAAGAGGCAGGCATCGCTCAGGAGCCATTCAAGGCAGCAAATGTGAAGGGTAAACTGCATAACAGGTACTGTTTGTTGCCTTGAGAGGCCTTTGTAGATACATCCCCTCCTGGCTGGGCAGCTCCCCTGACCCCCACCTGCCTGGGGCTCTCCAAGGCTCGGTGAGCTGCTGCTCTGGTGGGTTGGCTCTGCAGCTGCCTCGCTGGGAGAGCATCATTTCACATCCATCAGGAGTTAGGAAAGGAGTAATCATCCACTGGGGTGAGGAAACCTCCAAATCTCCCTTCGCCCCTCCTGCAGTCCTCAGGTAGGGATGGGATAACATCCGCCAGGGTGAGGGAACCTCGGAGCCTCCCTCATCCCTCCCGTGGTTCCCAGGGCTGGTGGCTGCCCCAGGGATGTGCAGCAGAACCCAGCTCATCGCCCAGGCTCACTGGCAGCCAGCCCTGACCCTGTCCCATGGCTCAGGCCAGACACATCCCAGGGCACACCCGAGCTGCTCTGCCCCTCCTGCTGTGCCCGGGTCGGGCTCGGGGCACGCACCATGCTCCTGGCCGTGCTGCTGTTGCCACGCTGCGGTGTGTCACGAATCTAATCAGATCTCACGCTCCAGGGAGCAATTCTCCTCACCACGGGGCAGCAGAGCTGCCTGTGCCGGCCTCGCACGCGGCTCCGGCCCGCAGGCTGTGCCCAGCGGGGCACCCAGGGCATGGCCGGGCACGCTGGGCCTGCACGGGCTGGGCTGAGCCAGCAGGCACTGCTGGGCATCCCAGGGGCCACAGGGAGATGGCTCCCTGGAGGACTTCTTGTCTCCTTCACCTTGTCTATCCTGCCAGTGGTCCATGCTATGCCATGCCATGCCATGCCATGCCATGCCATGCCATCCCATCCCATCCCATCCCTCGTTTTATCCTTTTGCATTGCATCCCATCCCCTCTGTTTCATGCCATGCCATGCCATGTCATGCCATGCCATGCCATGCCATGCCATGCCATGCCATGCCATGCCATGCCATCTCATTCCATCTTTTCCTTTCTGTTTTACTCTGTCCCATCCCAATCTGATTCCCCATTTTATTCTGTTCCATTCTGTCCCTTCTTTTGTCCTGTCTCCTTTCATGCCATGCCATGCATTCCATCCCCTTTGCTTTAGCCCTTACCATGCCACCCCATTCCCCTCTGTTTCATTCCATGCCATGCCATCTCATTCCATCTCTTCCCTTCTGTTTTATTCTGTCCCATTCTTCCCCCTATGTTTTATCCCTCCTGATCCCATCCCAGCCAGCCCCATTCTCTTTGTTCATTCCCAATGGTCCTCTCCCATGCCATCCCCCATTCCATCATCTCCTGGCCACATCATCCTTGTCCTGTCCAATCCTATCCTCCCTCTGTCACTGTCTGCATCCCGCAGTCACCAATCTTGTGCCATCCTCTGGGCCTCACCCCCTCAGTCTGTTTCTCTTCCATCCCAACCCCATTCCTGTTATGTGCCAGCCACACCAGAGTGGCAGAGCAGAGCCAGGACACTGTCCCTTGGCTGTCACAGCTCACACCCACCCTCATGTTGGAATGAAGGCTGCCAGGGGGACAGCCAGGATCCAATCTCTGCTCTCTTGTGACCCAGGAACAGCTGGAGCTGTGTCTGTGGAGATTTAGGCTCGATGGTAAGAGGAAAACCAGGAAAAGGTTCTTCTCCCAGAGGGTGGTTGGGCACTGACCAGGCTCCCCAGGGAGTGGTTACAGATTCCAGAGCTCAAGAAGTCTTTGGACAATGCTCTCAGGCACAGGGTGGGATGGTTGGGTTGTCCTGAGCAGGGGCAGGAATTGCACTCAATGATCACTGTGGTCCCTTCCAGCTCAGGATATTCCATATTTCTATGACCTCAGGGTGAGCCACTCCCAGAGTATCCCTCTGGTCTGAATCCCCCTTTTCTCTACAGCTCCTGTCCCACCTGTCTGCCTCCTCCTTGGGTCATTTTGCAAGTACCCAACACAAGTCATGGACAAATGCCCAACAGAGGCTGATTTACCCCAAATTAAGTGCCCAGGGTTTGATTGTGAAGTGCTTGGAGTGCAGTCCCAGCCCTGGAGATGTTGGGGATTGCTCCCTTGTAGGTGCTGGGCAGGCTTTGGGGTTTTTGCAGCTACTGAGGGAAAGGATCCAGACCTGCCCTTGACTCAGCCATTTTACAGCATCTCCTGAGCTCAGTGAAGCTGGCGCTAAACCTCGGTCGCTTTGATCATGACAAATAGGAGCTGGAGAGCCAAATCCAGTGCAGAGTCACTGCTGTCTGTGGAGCTGCTGCTTTTCCTGGGTTTAGATGTCAATTTGGTGTGTGGCTGGTGGCTCTGCCACCCACACTGTTAGGGCCAGGATGGTGCTCTGGGAGTCCAGAGGAGCCTTGGGGTGCTGGTGGGACTGGTCCTGCCCATGTCTTCACTCACCTCTGTGGAAGGAGCCGGCCTGGGGGATGCTGAGGATTGGTGTCTGGGACTCCCCTCGTGTTAAATGGTGGCAAAACCTGTGCTTTTCACTCACTGATTGTGTCTTCCTGCACAGGAGGACACACCGGGCTGGGTGACTGTGTGTGGGTCACAGAGTTGCTGTCCTGGTTTTGGTGGGTGGGGGTGGGTGCCCAAGGTTCTGTGAGGGCACTGCTGGCACAGGACCTGCAGCTTCTCATCTCCTCAGTTATGCCAGCCCCTTGAGAAGCTCAGCAGGCTTTGTGGCCAGGTGCAGGGCAGGGGACACTGCGTGGGGCTGGGAGCCCTGCTGAAGAAAGGCCCAGGTGGTGTTTTCCAGCCCCTGGGCTGAAGGAGCCATCCCCAAGTACATGGAGCTCCCCAGGCACCAGCGTGTGGTCTTTGGATCTTCTGGAAAGACAGACAAGCTGGGATGTCTGACTGGGGTGTGCTGGGACTGTATGAACCCTGTTCCCAGTGCACCAGCACAGCTGCATCCCCAAAGAGCCGCCCTCAGAGGGATTTCGGCCCGCCGAGCCCCGCGGGGCGAGCATCCGGCCCGGGCGGGGCGAGCCGGGAACGGGCGGTGGGATGGGGAGAGGCAGCCGGGAACGGGCGGTGGGATGGGGAGAGACAGCCGGGAACGGGCGGTGGGATGGGGAGAGACAGCCGGGAACGGGCGGTGGGATGCGGGGGGAGGCCGGGAACGGGCGGTGGGATGGGGGAGAGACAGCCGGGAACGGGCGGTGGGATGCGGGGGGAGGCAGCCGGGAACGGGCGGTGGGATGCAGGGGGAGGCCGGGAACGGGCGGTGGGATGCGGGGGGAGGCCGGGAACGGGCGGTGGGATGGGGGAGAGGCCGGGAACGGGCGGTGGGATGGGGGAGAGGCCGGGAACGGGCGGTGGGATGCGGGGGGAGGCAGCCGGGAACGGGCGGTGGGATGCGGGGGGAGGCCGGGAACGGGCGGTGGGATGCGGGGGGAGGCCGCCATCCGCTCCCCGCTCCCACCGCGCCTCGCTCTACTTGCCGCGGTCCCCAAGCTCCCTTTCCTTCCCCTCCGCTGCCTTTTATGCAGCTCGCCCAAGGCTCCAGGGCCTGGGGATCTTTCCAGGCTTCCCCAGCTGGGGTTTGGCAGCTCTAATTTTAGGCACTTCGCAGTTTTGCTTTCTCGCTGCTCGGTTGAGGAAAAGCGCTTGTGCAGGGAGGCGAGCTGGCCCTTCCCCACCACTGCTGGCTTTTTCTTTGTCTCTGTTCCCGGCTCGCTCCCGCCCGGTGCCGGCTGCTCCGAGGTGCCTGTGGACATTAATAAACCCCTTTTAAAAGCTGGAGCTCTTGCAGGGGTGCAGAGTGGGGATGCAGGACCCCTCCAGACCTGCTGCTGCCCACAGTGACGGTCTCCAGACCGTGGTGTGACACCCACTCCCCCACAAAATCACTGGGAAGGGCTCTGGTCCAGGCTGGGAGGCTGCAGGCCTGGAGAAGAGCCCAGCCAAGGACACCAGGCTGGCCACGGTCACCCAGCACCTTCCAGTCCTAATGAGTCTCTGGGAAGAAGCTAAGGAATGCTTTGATGCAGGAAACCCCAAAACTAAACACGGATCCAAAAAAAGTGGTCAGATCAATGCATGCACAAAAAACCCAGCAAGAGCTAATGCAGCCCTCAGGTCCCTGTTGGCAGCCTGTTAGAGCTGCTGCAGGATGTGACCCTGGACCTGGTCAGCCTGGGGCTGAGGCAGGACAGCTGGTGAGTTCTAATTCCAAATCCAAGCTAAGGACAGCCCTGTGGGACACAGGATTTTGCCCAAAGTCCTTGTTATGCAATTTAGACACAAAAGTGGAACATCCCCCTCCTCACATCCTCAGGGATAGTGTCTTCTGGGGAAGACAAGGAGAATTTTTTCCCAAGGAGGCAAAAATTCAGGTGAGGAGGTGGCAGCAGCTGGGAGAGCAGGATGGGCTCACTGGGATGGATCCTTCCCGCACAGGGGACGCACTTGGATTTTGTCCATTGCACCCAATGAGATTTCATCCTCTGAAGGAGAATGACTGGGGCTGGAGCTGTCTAACTGGATTGTGAGCTGCCTGCTCCTGAAAGGGCTCTGCATCCCATAATCCATAAACCTGTTCATGGCACGTGGCTAATTCAGGCAATTTCCGACACGTTTATGCTGCTGACACAGTAACCAGCCCGGCCTCAGCCACGGGCAGCACTGTGCAGTCGGGCTCGGAGCGCTGTCCCTGCAGCCGGGCTGCGGCCGAGGGCACGGGCGGCAGGACCCTGCGAGGGCAGGGGGTGCTGCGTGCCCTCCGTGCTGCCCGCGGGAGCTGGGCTGCCAGGCTCCCCGAGGAAGCGCTGCCCTGCAGGTGATAGGAAGCTTAAATGCCCCCTCCCACGCTGGCACCCCTCCTGTCACCGCTCTGCAGGACCCAAACGCGGCGTTATCAGAGGCCCGCAGCGCCGGAGAAGGGCCCAGCTGGCTCCTCTCGCCCTCTCCGCTCCCCATCGCTCACGTGGAGCTGTGGGTGGACGTGGCTCTGGCTGTGCTCGGCTGCCAGATTATTTCTGGGCACGGCCACAGACGGACGCGGCGGGGAGTGCGCGGCTGCGAGCCGTGCCGGGGGTGCCGCGGGGGGCACGGCCGTGCCGGCAGCTGCGGGCCGGGACCTTTCCCGCTGTGCCCTCCCGGCACCGCGTCCCCACGGGTGCCGTGCTCGGCTGCCCGTCCTCCCCCTCCCTCTCTCCCTCCCTCCCTCCTCGCCGCCGGCTGCGAGCTCGGTGCGTCATCCACCGCTCCGCTAATTCGGGGGCAACTCTTTAGCGCCTGCCACGGATCACGCCATGCGCCAGGGCCCCCGCGCTCCCCGGCCCAGATGCCCCCCTCCCACCTGGCCCGCTTCCCCCTGCTCCTGTATCCAAGGAGAGGGATCAGGCGGGCGGGGGGAAGCGGGGCTCTGACGCAGGGCTCGCAGCGCCGCTAATCACCCGGCTCCGGCCCCATCGGCCCCGCCGGCACGGCCGCGCTGCTGACCCCGTGCGCGCAGGGTCAGGGACCCGCGGCTGATGCGGGGCTCAGCGCGGCTGTCACGTTCCCTCGGCAGACACGGTGCAGCTGCCGCTCGCCGGGAGCCGCGGGGGCTGCTCCGGGCTGGCCGCGGTCCCCGGGGTGAAGCTGCTCCGCAGAGAGCGCGGGGCCGGTGGGCTCCTCGGGGGATGGCAGCCAGGCACGGCGCGGGCTGTGTCCCAGGGGAAAGGGGCGAAGGGCTGTGCCTGCTCCAGACTCTCCTCTGCGTGTCCCACACGAGGGCTGGGCAGCATCTGTGGGGATGCAGCACGCGCCGGCAGGATGGAGAGGGATCCTGGCAGGATGGAGAGGGATCCTGGCAGGATGGAGAGGGATCCTGGCAGGATGGAGAGGGATCCTGTAGTCAGATGGAAGGGGCGAGGTGGGCGCCCACCCGGCGCTGGCTGCACGGCGGATCTGTGGGATGCCCAGCTGGATGCGCGGATGGGGTCCCGTGCCCTTTGGAGGAGATGCCTGTGTGGGAGTTTGCCTCGGGGTGAGCTGTTCAAGCAGAGCTTTTCCTCCTCGAAACCCCCACGCTCTGCGCTCCTGACTGGGCTGGAGAGCTCTTGGTGCCGGCAGAGGCGGCGCCAGGGCAGTGGCGGCGGGGGCATTGTCCCCAGGTGGGCACAGAGCTGTGTGTCCCCAGGTGGGCACAGAGCTGTGTGTCCCTGGCTGGGCACAGAGCTGTGTCTCCCGGTGGGCACAGAGCTCCCTGTCCCCAGGTGGGCACAGAGCTGTGTGTCCCCAGGTGGGCTCAGAGCTGTGTGTCCCCAGGTGGGCTCAGAGCTGTGTGTCCCTGGTTGGGCTCAGAGCTGTGTGTCCCTGGGTGGGCACAGAGTGTGTGTCCCCAGGTAGGCACAGAGCTGTGTGTCCCTGGGTGGGCACAGAGCTGTGTGTCCCTGGCTGGGCACAGAGCTGTGTGTCCCTGGGTGGGCACAGAGTGTGTGTCCCCAGGTAGGCACAGAGCTGTGTGTCCCTGGGTGGGCACAGAGCTGTGTGTCCCCAGGTAGGCACAGAGCTGCGTGTCCCCAGGTGGGCACAGAGCTGTGTCCTCATGTGGGCACAGAGCTGTGTGTCCTTGGCTGGGCACAGAGCGGCGTGTCCCCAGGTGGGCACAGAACTCCCTGTCCCCAGGTGGGCACAGAGCTGTGTGTCCCTGGCTGGGCACAGAGCTGTGTGTCCCCATGTGGGCACAGAGCTGTGTGTCCCCCAGTGGGCACAGAGCTGTGTGTCCTCATGTGGGCACAGAGCTGTGTGTCCCTGGCTGGGCACAGAGCTGTGTGTCCTCATGTGGGCACAGAGCTGTGTGTCCCTGGCTGGGCACAGAGCTGTGTGTCCCCAGGTGGGCACAGAGCTGGGTTCCCCAGGCTTGGCCTGTGAGGCTGTGCTGGGGCTGGAGCCCACAGTCACACACACACGGTGCTGCAGTGAATCCCACCAGCACGCCTGCAAGCTGGGCTTCATTTTCATAAACCTTCCTGGCCTCAGACTGGATCTGGAGTGGTCCTGCATGGATGGGCTTGGGAAAGGCAGCTGGTGTGGACGGACATGCTCTGTGAGGTCACGTATCCCCACCCCTGCTTCCAGGTGGGGGCAGGATTACAGGAGACAGAGAGGAAGGAGAAGGCTTGGAGGCATTCACATTCCTGGTGGCGCCTCAAGAAACATCCCTAAAACATCCACAGTCCCTGAAGAGACAGGTGGGGGGACACACATCCCCTTCCTCCAACCAGGGATGCAGCACCTTCTCCACGCCATAAAATGGAGCAGGATGTGGAGGGAAGAAGGGCTTTGAACAGTCAATTTCCATCGCTGAAAGCTGACAAGTTTAAAACAGCTAATGTGCCCTGCAAGATGAGGCCTTGGGAGATTTACAGCTCTCCTCGGCTGACTGCTCCCATACGGTGTGTATGTCAGCCAGGGAGCCTTTTAAAGAACCAAGATAAAGCTGCAGCGGGGCCGCCCTGCCCACTGAATGGATGGCAGAGACACAGCAAAGGAAGGAGAGAGCTTGCTGTGTGTGTTTTTTTCCCATCAGGCAGGTGCTGAGCTCATGTCCCCTCCTGCAGCCACCACCATGGAGTTTCTCCAGGTCAAGGTCGTAACAGACCTGTTAAGAGCAAAATTTGCCTACTGAGGTTTGTAAAATTCAGTAGGAGCCATCAGGAGCCCACTGGGGCGGGTGTCAGCAGATGTGGAGGGGGCACTGTCTCTCAGGGATTGTTGTAGGGTGCCCATGGAGTGAGCAAGCCCTGGGGATGGGCAAAACCCTGAGCCCTCTGCTGCAGGCTGGAGGCTGGTGCTGGCCTGGGTAGGGAGCAGCCTCCTGGGTGGGTTGAGTGACAAGGTTGGCTTTTAGCAGGACCCCAGCTGGGGTCAGCATCCCTTGGGGAGCTCACACAACGTTCAGGAGCTGCTGCTAAGTCCCTGAGTGCTGCTGCCTGTCAGCTTTCTGTGCCACATCAAAGCCCAGCTGGGATGCTGGGTGCTCCCTGGGGCAGCTGGATCCTCACTGTGACCTCCCTGTCCCTGTGAGTCCCCTGCTGCAGCCAGCAGCACCGTGTGCATGAGCAGAGCCATGGCCAGCATTGGGTCCTGTGCAGTGCCAGCTGCCCAGGGCTGTGGCCAGGGGCACAGGGGGTGCCATGGACCTGCTGCCCACCCCTGGCATCCTTGTGGTGTTGGCAGCGTGGGAGCCGTGTCCACTGCCACCCTGTGCCTGCTCTGCCTGGCACAGAGCTCACACAGGATGTCAGGAGGGAATTCACCTTCCTCAGAGCACCAGGAGCACTGGGCTGGAGGTGCCATGTCCTGAGAGCCCCCCTGCCTCCCACAGAGGCCCAGCACTGGCTGGATGGCAGTGATGCCATTCCCACACGGGGCAGGCTGCTGCCCTGGCACCCCACATGTGCTGCACTAACAGTGCCCACTCCAGTCCCTCTGCTCTGCACAGCCACCTTGGGCCTTGCTGTGTGAGCCCCCTCAGCAGGCTGCTGCTGCACCTGAGGGTAGGGAAGCTCGAGACAGGCAGGGCCAGAGATCCTCAATCCACTAAACCCAGACCAAACCATCCAGGCTGACCTTTTTTGCCTCCATGTGCTGCTCTGTCAGCAGAAGGTCAGTCCTGCTGAGGGGACTGGGAATGGGGAGCTGGCACTCTTGTCTCTGCCTCCTGCAGACACCTCTGAGCTGTGGGTACCCCAGGATGGCTGCTGGGGCTGGAGGTTTGGCTAAGGAGACTTTCCCACAGCCTGAGGGTGATTTTCCTGTGTTCCCAACCCCTCTAAAGCAGAGCTCACTTCCCTGCCTTGGCTGGATGGTGAACAAAGATCCAGTGTGGCCTGGCCCTGTTGAGGCTGGAAAAGCTCTGCAGGCTGGTTTGGGGCTCAGTGGCAGCAGCAGGGGCTGCCAGCTGTGATACTCAGGAGTGGCAGAGCAGCTGTGGCTGCCCTGGGATGGGAGACACCAGCCAGGCTGGGGAAGCACTGCTGTGATGCTTCCTCACGCCACCGAGGGGAATCAGGGCAGGGCAGAAGAGTCTCTGGCAGATTCTTCAGCCATGGGGCAGCTGGAAATGCTCTCCATGGTTTCTGCCTGTCCTGCTACCCAGCTTTGCTACCCCAGAGTCCAGGTGACCCTCAGCTCCTCTGGACTGGAAGGAATTTGCCATCCCAGCACCTAACAGCTGCTGCTGCTGCTGGGGCTGGGGTGTGAGGGCTGGAGGCAGCACCTGCACCCTCAGTGCCATGGCACTGCCAGGAGCTGGAGAAACAGCCCCACCCTGGCACCAGCACCTGGCACCTCTCTGGCTCCTGCAGCTCCTGGTGCAGAGGAGCAGGATGAGGTGGATCCACGGGGAAGGACAAAGCTCTCAGGTCCCCTCTGTTCCTTTCTCTCACAGCAGCAGCCACAGGGGTGGACCCTGAACAACACCCAGGCCAGTAGCCAGCCCTGACTGGGGAGAGGAAACATCCTCTCTGTCATGAGATGTTGGAGTGTGCCTCCTCTGACCCCCCTGCCCTCCTGGGAGCAGGGAGCCCTTTGCCCACCTGGGGGAAGGAGTCGCTGCTCCTGCTCCTGGCTGAGCCTGTGCTGGATGCTGGCAGCAAACCCAGCCCAGTGCTGGGCACGGGGATGGCTCTGGGACACCCTGCAGAGGCTTCAGGGACACATCCCAGCCCTGCCTGGCCCAGGGTGTCCCACGGCTCCGTTCAGGTCCCACGTGGGTGCCCAGCAGCAGGGCTGGCTCCGGGGGTGGGAAGGAGCCTCCCTTATCTCCCTTCCCTTTGTGCAAACACACGAGCCCGCCTGGAGCCGCCGTGTGATGCCGCCAGCCGGAAAGCCGCAAAGGCGGGGAGGTTGCCCAGCTTCTGTCTCCTTCCCAGCAGGTGTGGCTGGCCCTGCCAGGCAGATGGCTCCGCGCCTGGCAGAGACGAGCGGCGGCGCCAGGAGCAGCTGGCTCCACCCGCACCGGGCCAAGAGCGGAGCTGCTGAGCAGCAAAGGCGGGGAGCTCCGGCCGGGGAGGGGGGCTGTGCCCTCCCGTGCCAGGCTGGGGCTGTGCCCTCCCGTGCCAGGCTCGGCTGTGCCCTCCCGTGCCAGGCTTGGCTGTGCCCTCCCGTGCCAGGATGGGGCTGTGCCCTCCCGTGCCAGGCTCGGCTGTGCCCTCCCGTGCCAGGCTCGGCTGTGCCCGCCAGTGCCAGGATTGGGCTGTGCCCTCCCGTGCCAGGCTGGGGCTATGCCCTCCCGTGCCAGGATAGGGCTGTGCCCTCCCGTGCCAGGCTGGGGCTGTGCCCTCCCGTGCCAGGCTTGGCTGTGCCCTCCCGTGCCAGGCCCAGGCTGTGCTGGGCACCTCTGCACGCACGTGGGGTGTGCTGCCAGCTCCCGCATCCCACAGGGATCCAGGGAGAGGCGTTGGCAGGGATCATCAGTGCCCTGCAGGGGACAGGTGTCTCTTGGGGACAAAGATGTAGGATGCAAAGGATGTAGGATGCAGGGGATGAAGGATGCAAAGGATGAAGGATGCAAAGGATGAAGGATGCAAAGGATGAAGGATGCAAAGGTGCAGGAAGCTCCAGGACACTTTTGCTCTGGTGAGATCTGCCAGTCAGAGAGCAGGGCCTGCCCTGCACCCTGGAGCAGGGGCTGAGGAACTGGGGCTTGGAGCTGAGGAACCCCAGCGTGGCCCCTGCTCTGAGCCCTCAGCCCCATCCCAGTTTTGCTCCTCGCTGCCTGGGCTAATGATCTGCTGGGCAATCAACAGACCAGTTGGAAACCCTGTTAGAGCCTGGCCAGGCACTACCTTGTTATTTCTATCCAGCCAAGTGGGGGAAACAGCCCTTTTTCATCCACTGACAGCCACTGTGCTGTTGTGCAGCTCCTGGCACAGCAGGACAGGCTGAACTAACCCTCAAAAATCAGAATGGAGACAGGAAAATGCCGCTCCCCCCTCCAGGCTGTTCTCTGCTGCAGAAGGGGAGCAGCTCATGGGTTTTTTCATGATGGCAGCAATAAGGGGACTGCAGAGGCTCTTGTGCTGTGCTGGCCATCCATGCCCATGAGGGATCAGCACAGCAGCCTCACGCTGCACGGCGCAGCCTCATTTTCTGTGCAGTTATTAATTCCTCTGTTTGCCTGGCTCTGAGTGGAGGCAGAGAGCAGAAGCAAATGGAACCCACCAGGACTGATGGCCCAGGAGCTCAGAGCAGGTCTTGAGCTTGGTATTAAGGGCTGGGAGAAGCTGTTCCTGGGACCTGGCTTCCCAAGGGGCACAGGAGAGATGGAGGGGGATGGTCCATGGGAGCAAAGCCTCTGGGCAGGCTGTGCCCATCCTCCAGGCTGCTCCATCCTCCAGGCTGTGCCCATCATCCAGGCTGCTTCATCCTCCAGGCTGTGCCCATCCTCCAGGCTGTGCCCATCCTCCAGGCTGTGCCCATCATCCAGGCTGTGCCCAACATCCAGGCTGTGCCCAACATCCAGGCTGCTCCATCCTCCAGGCTGTGCCCATCCTCCAGGCTGTGCCCATCATCCAGGCTGTGCCCATCATCCAGGCTGCTCCATCCTCCAGGCTGCTCCATCATCCAGGCTGCACCCACCATCCAGGCTGTGCCCATCCTCCAGGCTGTGCCCATCATCCAGGCTGTGTCCATCATCCAGGCTGTGCCCACCATCCAGGCTGTGTCCATCATCCAGGCTGTGCCCATCATCCAGGCTGTGCCCATCATCCAGGCTGTGCCCATCACCCAGGCTGTGCCCTCATCCAGGCTGTGCCCTCATCCAGGCTGTGCCCATCCTACAGGCTGCACCCATCATCCAGGCTGTGCCCATCATCCAGGCTGCTCCATCCTCCAGGCTGTGCCCATCATCCAGGCTGTGCCCATCATCCAGGCTGTGCCCTCATCCAGGCTGTGCCCATCATCCAGGCTGCACCCATCATCCAGGCTGCACCCATCATCCAGGCTGTGCCCATCCTCCAGGCTGTGCCCATCATCCAGGCTGTGCCCATCCTCCAGGCTGCTCCATCCTCACCTCGCAGCCGGCGCTGGAAGTGGAAGTTTTGAAGTCATGCACGGAGCTGTTTGCTTGGTATTTCCTGCCCCCGAGAACAGGAAGCAGCAGTGAAGCCCAGGAGGGAGCTGCTCTTGGGAGAATTCCAGCCTGACACATTTTGCTCCCTGCCTTCAGGAAAGGAGGAAAGCTCCACGCTCTTTCCCTCATCCCTGTGCCCAGTGCTGGGAGCTGATGGGCCCAGGCTGAGGCCAGCTTGGGTGTGGATTGCACAGAAACGTGGCAGTTTGAATGATTTTCCATTTCCCTCTCCCTTGTATCACTCTGACCTGGACCTTGCTTGCTCAAGCTCTAGGATGAGCTCAGAGATGCTGACTCGTGAGCTGCAGTGTGAGAAATATCTGCAGTGGTGCATGTGTGTCCACCCAGCTGTCCCACGTCTGTCCTGCTCTCCAGGGACTGTGCTCCTGGCCCCATCAGCTGCAGGTCCTCTCTTATCTCCCCTTCCCTGCCAGATCTGGAGCAGAAACTCATCATCCTTTCAAAACCCCTCCTGGTTTGAGGACTGGGTCCATGCTGGGATCCACCAGCCCCTCTGAGAGGCTCCCTCAGCCCAGCAGGGCTGGAGAGCAAAGCCTGAGGTTGTGCCCTGCCCTGTGTCACCTGGATCAGCAGGGTCCCTGCCACAGGCCCGTGCTCCCCTCCCCAGTGCTGCTGGCCATGGCCAGGGAAGGGCAGGCTGGGCTGGTGCTGGTGCCAGCGAGGGCTCTGTCATGGCAGGAGCTGCTGCCACCAGGACTGCCAGCGTCTGTTGCTGGCAGATCATGGCTGCAGTCTCCCAGGAACGTGAACAGCACGTTATTAACAATCTTTTAAAGTGCTGCCAGTGTGTCCCAGGTCCCTGTTTATTTCTGCATATGGCCTGTCCCCTGCTGAATGCAGCATTCATAGGAGGTGTCACCTCAGCTGAAGGGGGCTGTTACTCACCCCAATCAAACTCCTGCAGTAGGTGATTCCTCCTCTGGCCAAGGACAAAATCCCACAGGAGGGAGTTTATCCTCCCTTTAAATCATCCCTGCTTTTGTTTTCTTCCTCCTGTGGGATGCATTTTTGCAGAGTGGATGTTGGATCAGGGGTGTCCAAGCTGGAACACACTGGTCTCTGGATCTGCTCCCAAATCATGACCTGCATGGATGCTGGGGCTGCTTCTGTGCACTGCCCTGGCTGTGCCTGCCATGGGGAAATCTGGGGATGCACTGCTGGAGAGGACATGGCTGGGGAGCAGGGCCATGCTCAGAGAGATGCCATTCAGGGACAAGGTGGCTGGCACAGGTGAAGCCAGAGAAACTGAGAGGAGACTGAGCTCAGACCTCCCCAGGGGCTGCAGCTCCAATCTCTGTTCCCTGGGACCAGGAACAGGACCCAAAGGAATGGCTGGAGCTGTGCCAGGGGGGTTAATTGTGTATATCAGGAAAAGGTTCTTCCCCCAGAGGGTGTTGGGCACTGCCCAGGCTCCCCGGGGAATGGTTCCAGCCCCAGAGCTCCAGGAGTGTTTGAACAAAGCTCTCAGGCACAGGGTGGGATTGTTGGGGTGTCTGTGCAGCACCAGGAGCTTGACTCGATGATCCTGATGGGTTCCTTCCAGCTCAGGACATTCCATGATTCTAAGTTTCCATCCTCAGCTTGGCACAGGTCCAGCCCAGTGGCTGTGCCCACCTGCAAGGGCACTCCAGGCCCTGCCTGAAGGGTGTTGATCTTGCTGTGCAAAAAGCAGTGATTCCATTCTGTGGTCACAGAGGCACCAGCTGGGAGCCAGACCAAGAGCTCAGGGTCTCCTTTCTCACTTTGCAATGTCAACACCAGCCATGGGACCAACCAGTACAGAGCAGCCTTGCCTCAGCCAGAGGAGGCTGCAGGGTGTGTTTGGCCTGAACCTCCAGTCTGGGATGGGAGGGTGTTGGTGTCTGTCAGAGGTGATGGGGTCCCCATCCCAGAGGTGCCCCTTCCATGGGTCCTGCCCACAGGACACCAGGCTGTTTCTCTGGGCAGACACTGCCCAGCTGCTCTTGGGGCTGCCCTGTGTCTGAACACAGCCAGATGACATGGGACACACCGGGCTGGGATGCTGGAGAGCCAGCACTGGTGACATGGGACACACTGGGCTGGGATGGTGGGAGAGCCAGCACTGGTGACATGGGACACACTGGGATATTGGGAGAGCCAGCACTGGTGACATGGGACACACTGCAATACTGGGAGAGCCAGCACTGGTGACATGGGACACACTGGGATATTGGGAGAACCAGCACTGGTGACATGGGACACACTGGGATGGTGGGAGAGCCAGCACTGGTGACAATGGGGCACACTGGGATGCTGGGAGAGCCAGCACTGGTGACAATGGGGCACACTGGGATGTTGGGAGAGCCAGCACTGGTGACAATGGGGCACACTGGGATGGTGGGAGAGCCAGCACTGGTGACATGGGGCACACTGGGCTGGGATGTTGGGAGAGCCAGCACTGGTGACATGGGACACACTGGGCTGGGATGGTGGGAGAGCCAGCACTGGTGACATGGGACACACTGGGCTGGGATGGTGGGAGAGCCAGCACTGGTGACGCCTCTTTGGAGGATGCCTGCATGGATTTTGACCCTGAATCCATCTGCTGCTCCTCCAGGGTCTCTGCCCAGGAGTTTTCCTGCTTCCCTGTTCCTGCTACAGGAACCTGTGGCCAAGCAGCTGAAAACCACAGACCATCCAGCTCATCCAGGGTCCAGCTGGAAAAACATGTCCAGGGTGAAGGACAGACCAACACCAAAGCACTGAGGGGTCCCTGGCAGCTCTGGGCAGCATCACACAGTGCCTGGCACAGACCCACAGCAGTGGAGGCAGCAGCACACACTAATCAATGTCCCTGATCAATCCATGCAAAGGGAGGGTCGAGTGTCACCCTGATTTTTTAAGATTTTCTAAGCCTTCTGATGTTTACATTCTTGTTACAAACTTTCTCACACACTTTCTGTAAATAACTTATTGTTTTGCATTTTTTTATGGAGGAGGAGAAATTTGATGGACTGTTGGTTTGTCCAGTGTCATTAGAGAAGTAGCACTTTCACCCTCCCATCCACTGGCACTTTTGCCAATCTATAAATGTTAAAATCAGAAAATAAACTTCCCTTTTTACCTTGAGAACAGTGTGTGCACATCATGTTATTTCATGTCCTATAGTGACAGGTCAGGATTGTCCCTGACTTTTTTTTGGAAGTGGCAGATCTGGGGCTGGATTTTGGGCACAGGACAAGAGCTGGGGCAGGCGCTGGGGTCACTCCTCGGAGGTGTGAGCAGAGGCATCTGTGCGCTGCGGGGCAGGGCCCGCCCGGGAGCGCGCAGGGATGGGCGCGGGAGCGCGCAGGGATGGGTACGGGAGCGCGCAGGGGATGGGCGCGGGAGCGCGCAGGGGATGGGTGCGGACCCTGCCGGGGATGGATGCGGACCCGGCCGGGGATGGATGCGGACCCTGCCGGGGATGGATGCGGACCCGGCCGGGGATGGATGCGGACCCTGCCGGGGATGGATGCGGACCCGGCCGGGGATGGATGCGGACCCGGCCGGGGATGGATGCGGACCCGCCCGGGGATGGGTGCGGACCCGGGCCCAGCCGAACCCTCCCGGCCGTGCGGCTCCTCCAGGAGCAGTCGCCCGGGCAACTGTTCGCCAGCCGAGCCGCCAGGACAGGAGCCATTGTGCTCGTTCAGGGGATGATTCCCAGCCATTTTCCCGGCTCCCTGGGTCACCCCGTTTCTCCAGCCCAGAGGAGGGCAGTGCGTGGCCTCGCCTGGGATTCCCTGAGTGTCCCAAATCACCCCTCCAGCGTGGGATGATGAGGCCATAACCCCCCAGCAGGGAAAGGCTGCCAAATGCCATATGAACTGAGAGTCGAGGTGGTGGCCCAAGCCAGCAGCAAGCACGGGGAATGAACCCAATTACCAAACCCTACACAGAGAGCAGGCCAGGCTTCCCTCTGCACTACTACTCGTAGTAACCACGGGTGTGTGTGTGCACGCAGGTGTGCATGCCCAGAGCAGCAAACACTGCCCATCTCTCCCCATCTCGCTGCATTTCTGCCTCCTTGTCTCTGTTTTGCTGCTGTTGCTGCCTGCCTGACACCTGCGTGCCCTGGACGAGCTGCTGCCTTGCTAATGAGCTGCAGCATCTCGCTCAGGGTCCTGCTCACCCTCGGAGCACAGGGACTCTCCAGGCTCATGTGTTTCGCTCAGCCCCACGGTTTCAATCCCTGCCAAGAGAAATGGAAGAATCTGGTGCAGCCAGGCCTGGAAAAAACAGCAAGGACAGTCTGTGGTTAACCCTTCCCGTGCTGCTCCTCTCTCCTGCCTTCCCACGCACAGGGAACCCTCAGACTTCACAGCTCTCCTTCCCACATCCCAGTCCATCCGTGTGTCCCCACCTCCGGGAAAAAGCAGCTTTTCTCGTGAGATTGCCCAGAATACTCAGGGAGGGAGTATTCCCACGGCACTTGAATGCGTGCCCCCTTTGATGGAGGGAGGGCAAAGGGCAGAGATCTGGGAAGAGAAAATCATTAAAAAAAAATAAAAGAAGGGAGAGTGAAAACAGAGGAAAAAAAAAAAAATAAAGCAATTCAGGCAGGAGCTTTCCTCAACCTCTATAAAATACAGTTCACGTTTCCTGCGAGCCTGAGGCGCAGATCACATTCGACGTGAGGTGCTTTACCCAGCCCCGGTGTAAATTCCGGAGCCTCGCATCTGCACGGCGTGATGGGAAAAAGCTTAAGAGGGGCCCGGGGAGCTGCAGAGGAGGCGGCCGAGCCTATCTGGCTACCGCAGGGGCTGTCGATGCACAGACATTCCAAGGCTATTTGTGAAGGTGAAATGGTCTGTAAAGATTCCAGGACACCATGTGGCAGGATGGTTAGCGGGGCTTCTCCTCCGGTGTTTGCACAGCAGCGCTGCCGGGCTGGAGGGAGGCTGTGTGCGCAGAATGCCTCGCGGTGATTAGAGCATCTGCAAATTT